>NC_140580.1:1120991106-1123406106 GCF_964204655.1 Triturus cristatus | reverse complement strand
GTCTTGAGCTTTTTCCTGAAGTCTGTCAGCGAGGTGATGTTTGGAGATGTATGGGGAGAGCGTTCCAGGACTTGGCCACGAGGTGGGAGAAGGAGCGTCCGCCTGTGTGGCAGCGGTGGATGTGCGGTGTCTGAACAAGGGTGAGGTGGGTGGAGCAGAGGTTCCTGGACGGTTGGTGGAAGTTCAAGCAGTGGTTCTTGTATGCAGGTCCTAAGTCATGAAGGGCTTTGTAGGTGTGGATCAGGGGCTTGAACAGGCATCTTTTCTGGATGAGGAGCCAGTGGAGTTCGCTCAGGTGCTGGGTGATGTTGGTCCTTTTGGGCAGGTTGAGCGTCAGTCTGGCTGCTGCATTTTGGATCGTTTAAATTCTTCTCATGAGTTTTCTGGTGGTGCCTGTATAGAGTGCACTGCTGTAGTCCAGGCGGCTGGTGATGAGGGGCTGCGTCACTGTTTTGCTGGTGCTGATGGGGAGCCATTTGAAGTTTCTGCAAAGCATGTAGAGAGTGTGGAAGCAGGCTGAAAAGACAGCGTTTACCTTTCGTTTAACCGAGAGTTTGCTGTCCAGAATGATTCTGAGATTGCAGGCATGGTCTTTCGGTGTGGGGGTAGGTCTGAGTTACAATGGCAACCAAGAGATGTTCCAGTGGGTGGTGTGGCTGGCATAAATCAGCACCTTAGTCATATCCATGTTCAGCTTAAGGCAGTTGTCCTTCATCTAGGCTGAGACGTTCTTCCTGCAGTTTTGGAAGTTGGATTTCGTGGTGGTGTGGTCATCTGAGAGCAAGAGGACAAGACGTGTGCCGGTGTAGGAGATAATGTTGATGTTGTGGCTCCTGATGACATGTGCTAGCGGCATCATGTAGATGTTGAATAAGGTTGGACCGAGGGACGAAACTTGAGGGACTCCGCAGATGGTGCGCTTGGGATGTGAGGTGAAGGGAGGGATGCAGATTCTCTGGGAGAGCTCGGTGAGGAATGAAGCCATCCATCTAAAAGCATCCTCTTTGATTCCGATCTGGTGTAGACGTTTGATGAGAGTATACTGGGAGACTGTATCAAAGGCTGTGGAGAGGTTGAGGAGGATCAGGGCAGCTGAATTTCCACTGTTGATTAGGCTGCGAATGTCATCTGTCACAGTTATCAGGAAAGTCTAGGTGCTCTGGTTGGCTCTGATTGGGAAGGGTCCAACAGGTTGTTTCTCTTAAGGTATTCGGTGAGTTCGGGGTTGATGGCACTCTTCAGGACCTTGGTGGGAAATGGCAGAAGCAGGATGGGGCAGTAGTTTGGAAGATCGCTGGGGTTTGTGGAGGGTTTCTTGAGGAGGGGGTCTGACCTCCGAGTGGTTCCAAGCATCGGGAAAGTTGGATGTGGCGATGGAGGCATTCAGGATGCTGGTGAACTGGTGGCTGATCTCATTGCTTCTGAGGCTGAAGAGTTATTGAGGTCATGGATCGGAGGGGATGGAGTTCATTAAGGCAGTAGTGTTCGGTGTGCTGAGGTGTTCCCATGTGGTGAGCGGGTGGTTGGTGGCGGTTTTCATGGAGGTGAGGAGGCTGGAGAGGTTGGTGTCTTTGGGATCAAAGTTTCTGTATATGGTGGCTATCGTGTTATGGAAGCGGTCTGCTGGAGCCTTGCAGAGTTCCTGGAAGGCGGGTATCGAGTTTTCGGTGGCTAATGGCCAGGTGAACTCTCTGACGATGGTGAAGAGTTTCTTAGTCTGGTTGGTGCTGGACTTGATGCGGTTTGCCAGGGTCTCCTTTTTCGCGTCTATGAGTTGGTGGTGGTAGTTGTTAGGGCTAGGCTTGAAGGTGGCTTGATCAGTGTTGTTTCTGCTGGAGCACCATTTTCTCTCTAGTTGTTTCCATCTACGTTTCACTGCGCTGAGTTCTGGGGTGTACCAGCTGTCTTGTTTGGTGGATTTGAGTGTTTTGGCTGGTTTCAGTGGGGGTGACACTATGCTGCTCCAGTTTGGGAAAGGGTTGAAGACTCCCCTCTTCAAAGAGCACTTCATCACATTTATTAACCATCCACAGCCCAGTTTTCTGTCCTATCACTCATTGACTTTCACTATGAGCCTTTGACCGTGTACAGTTGTCTGCTGCCTTTTGGCTAGGTTTGCCCTATAAAATACCATAAATATGTACAATCTGCTATTGCTATGTCCAACTTGACATTTCTGATTCGGACAGTCTCAGTCAATGTGGTCACTCGTTTCCAGAAATGTCCCCAAAGAGTACTGCCATTGTCCAATAGTTATGAAGAACTCAGTTGTAACCATCACATGTGCTCCTTGTGTAATTGCTTCCTGAGCCTCATACAGCAGGCTCCAACAGACTGTGTGTGGCCATTCTGGTCCAACCTTATTGCGTCCAGGTTGTCTCATCCAAGGTATATCGTTGAGAACACATACATCCTTTCATGAATGCTAGCAGATATCGAGGGCTCCAACTGTTGGCACCAGACTCAACCAATCAGGAGCCTGGCCTATGTGGAAGCAAATGACTGTTATTAGAGGAGAGATGCTGGTATCATCCTAGAATCTCTACGGCGGTAATGGGGCAAGCGGCCAATCACAGACCTTTTTGCCCTTCTCAACTACAGATGACAGAAGGCAGCTATTAGGCAAGGGAGCCCTAAAAGATTTGCTGCTTCACTATCCATGAACTGTCAATCAAGTTATTGGCTGACCACTGTTGCTCTGGGTGCATTGCTACAGAGAGGCAGTGACAAAAAAAATGCTGACCAGAATATTTATTTATGCCACATGTTTGTCATAAGGATGTTCATGGTCTTTCAACAAAATATTGAGAAAGTGGAAGAGGCCTAAATGCCTTTTGCTCTTCAATAAGACTTCATTTTACCATGTTGGTGTTGCTGGAAGTGTATAGAACACCCTAAAATGGGAATAAAGTGATAAATAATAATGTTTGCAGGAAGTTTCCGTGAGGGTGAAAAAAGACAGGGCCCGATTCACAGAACTAACTTAAGACAAAATCCTAAACATTTTGGTATTCACAGAAGGCACTTACTCATTTTGGTATTCACAGAAGGCACTTACTCATTTTGGTATTCACAGAAGGCACTTACTCATTTCGGTATTCACAGAAGTTAGGAGTCCTAACTTTAGGACTCCTAAATGACTTCTGTGAATACCGAAATGGTAGTAAGTTTAGGATTTTGTCTTAAGTTAGTTCTGTGAATCGGGCCCTCAGATTTCTAAAATTTAGTGTGATATGATTTAGTGTTTGCCCCAAAAATATTTTCTTTAGATTCCTATGTAAATTATAGCGTTATTGAAGTCTGGAGGCACTAAGGCACCTTATTGGAGAGGGACAACTCTGCTCGTGAAGCAATACTCTGCTAGAAGTATATCATATTGGCATCAGACCTTAGTTGAACACTTCCCAAAAGATACCCCCTCGTCTCATTTGAGGGGCGGCATAAGTAAGGGGAGCGGGGCATGAATTTGCTAGCTATACTAAATACGTTTTTGTTGAATGATTGTATTGTTT
This sequence comes from Triturus cristatus, assembly GCF_964204655.1. NCBI lineage: Eukaryota > Metazoa > Chordata > Amphibia > Caudata > Salamandridae > Triturus > Triturus cristatus. Next base: position 1,123,402,594 of record NC_140580.1, on the reverse strand, counting down.
AAACTATGGCATGGAATGCTAATTACCCGACACCTAATTTCCTATTCATTTCAAACTAAGGTCCATATTTATCAAAATGTAATGCAGCGCAGCAAATTACTTTTCTGTGCTGCTCTGCATTAAAGGTAAAGGGCAGAAATGTGCTGTATTTATCACAATACAGCGCATTCCTGCCTTTTCCAAGCGCTGGTTGCACATTGTGCTTCCAAGCACCAACGAAGGCACTCTTGCACCATGGTGCAAGGGTGCCTGAATTGTAAGGATTATTTCAATGCAGGAAGAGGCACCTTCTTGCACAAAAACAATTCCCTGGAGCATTCTCCTCTTTTTATGTATGCTGCAAAATGCAGCGCACATATAAAGAGGAAACAACGAGGAGAAATAAAGTTATTTCTCCTTGTTACGCCTCCCCTGGGAAGGCATACCAAATTGACATTCCCAGGTCTTCCAGTAATGGTAAATCTGGGAATGCGTCAAAATATATGGGTGTTGTCATGTGAACAGCCACACATCACCCACAGAACGCCTCCCTGGGGCAGAGTAACGCAACGCAGCAATGCATTGTGTTACTATGGATTTATCAAGCCACTCAGGGCCACACAAGGTGGCCTTGCATGTCTTGATAAATCACATTTCAAGGGTTACAGCACTTTTGCACCAGGCAACTCGGTGCAAACGTGTTATGTTATGTTATGTTAACGGATACTTAATACAGCACAACGACTCACCCCCAGAGTGGCATCTCAGCGCTGAAGTAACAGACAGGTCAGGAAGCAGCCATTAGAACAGACAGGTTTTAAGATGCCTTTTAAAGCCTGAGAACTAGGTGCATGGCCTAATATAAAGGGGGAGCTTATTTCAGTGGTGGGGAGCTAGATAGAAGGCCCGTCTGCCATATTTAGATGTTCGACTATGTAGGCGGCTGAGAGGGAGTTGACTCCTTGATCTGAGGTTTCTTTGGGGAAGATAGGGAACTAGTTTGTCCTGAAAATATTTGGGTCCTTTGCCTGACCGGGCTTTATTGGTCAAGCAGAGGAGTTTAAAAACTACTCTTTTCTTTATGCGTGCATGGTAAATTTGAGATGTCATCAGTGATGTCATCAGTGATGTTATCACTTAAAGCAACTGCTGTTGTTACTGTTATACCGCGGGTACACAGTACTCTAATGAGAGTTGTTTACCAGTCGATCCTACAACAGACTGGTATGTCCTGCAACCTCTTTATATGCTGGAATATCCACAGATATTGGTGAAGACGCCTCACTCACTTAATAGTGACATGCTTCATCATAGGCGTCTTTCCACACCTAGGTGAGATGATACTACCTAGGCGGACTCAACCAAAACTAGTTCTGGGAGTTCTTATATAAAGTTTTCCTGGTTAAGCAGGGAACCAGATAGGTGATACATATTAAAATACCTCCAGGTATACCCAAAAAATATATGTTTTATTCATAGGGTACCTGTGGTATAAGATAAAACCGTGAAATGGTGTTTTAAAAAAAAACATAAATGTTTCAAGTATACCCTCTAAACTGCCAACATGTTTCGGCCCTCGATAAGAGCCTGTCCGGGTCTGGGGCCTTCTTCAGGGCTAGAACGTCTACTCTTAAAAGTTCCTGCTTACTGTTAGGCAATAATTAATGTGCATAACATAAATGAGGCCTATTGCACTCACCTAAATATCTTATTTGTTCCAGTAGTATTTCTACTGTGTGATGCTATTAAGCACCATGCGGGTCTCGTGTGTTAAGGTGCCCTCTTGTAGTCACACATTCATCAAAGATAAGGCACCATTGATGAATGTGTGACTACAAGAGGGCACCTTAACACATGAGACCCGCATGGTGCTTAATAGCATCACACAGTAGAAATACTACTGGAACAAATAAGATATTTAGGTGAGTGCAATAGGCCTCATTTATGTTATGCACATTAATTATTGCCTAACAGTAAGCAGGCACTTTTAAGAGTAGACGTTCTAGCCCTGAAGAAGGCCCCAGACCCGGACGGGCTCTTATCGAGGGCCGAAACATGTTGGCAGTTTAGAGGGTATACTAGAAACATTTTTTTTTTTTTAAAACACCATTTCACGGTTTTATCTTATACCACAGGTACTCTATGAATAAAACATATATTTTTGGGGTATACCTGGAGGTATTTTTATATTTATCACCTATCTAGTTCCCTGCTTAACCAGGAAAACTTTATATAAGAACTCCCAGAACTAGTTTTGTTTGAGTCCGCCTAGGTAGTATCATCTCACCTAGGTGTGGAAAGACGCCTATGATGAAGCATGTCACTATTAAGTGAGTGAGGTGTCTTCACCAATATCTGCGGATATTCCAGCATATAAAGAGGTTGCAGGACATACCAGTCTGTTGTAGGATCGACTGGTAAACAACTCTCATTAGAGTACTGTGTACCCGCGGTATAACAGTAACAACAGCAGTTGCTTTAAGTGATAACATAATTCTTGGGAGATTGCAACTGTGCTGCTTCTCTCACTCTCTCCTGTGAAAAAAAACATGTCATCAGTGATGTCACTGACCATGTCATGAATGATGTAATATGTGACGTCATCAGCAGTGCATTGCGGGGGCGCGAGTTATAGTTAGCTGAACTAACTATAACGGGGGAATTTCTATGGTTTTGTACGAGTGAAATGTCCAACTAACTATAACGTCCCTGAAACCTATGGTTTTTCAGGGAATATATCACAATACTTAACACTCTGTATTCTGGGTAAACCTCCATTACCTACTGCTTTGGAAGCATTTTTCCCCCAAAACTCTTGCAGGATTTCAAAAACTGTCTGTGGTGCCTACAAAGCACACAAGCAATAAACGTACAAGTTAGACACCCCCGCCCGCGCTGAATTTTACAGCCGCTACAATTCAAGATAACTCACTCCAGTGGATTTAGATTTAAAATATGTGAATATACGGCGTCTTTGATGGCTCTGGATTGTGCTGGCACACTTGATGGCGGGATGAGATGAGATTTTCCAATATGCTATATTACAAGTGTTGTTTAACTGCTTATCTGCCTCCTTCAGTCCCCCTTTACCATAGCTCTTCTTTAAAATTTGCTTGAAGCTGGCAAGAGTTTTGTGGTCCCTAGACAGGTGACCCCTTTCTAAATTAGCCCTGTGTGCACGCACAGAATGACAAAAACACATAGAAAGGGTTAAAACACAAAGGGGTGGGATGTTAGGATTCAAGCCCTTAACATTTCAATGATCAATACATAAAATGAAGGCCTCCAGATCATTAAACAACAGCTTGCAGAGGCATTAAACTGAATCACTCCACTGCGGCAATATTACAACCCCTCGCTGGCGCGTTCCTAGCGTAGACATCTGCTTTTGCGACATTGGTCTCCAACTGTGAATGCAAATGCAGTGCCAAGGGCCTGCATGGCAGTGTCTGCAGTCAGCTGTGCCAGGGTCTCAGATAACCCCACAGCTCACAGAGGCTTCTATATAGAATTTGTAGTTTCAACATACTGGGTGAATCCGGTTTTTGCGAGGGTTCGCCATAAAGGATATGCATTCCAATATGGCGCCCGGGGCATTTGAGTCTTTTTTTTTTTTTCTTCTTTTATATGTATTTCTAGTTGCTTTGTAAAGTGATGACGTGGCCTATGTGGGTTTGAGAGGAGTGTGCATAGAGTGGCTCCAACACGAGTAACAACTTTACAGTTGTCCACACAAAAGTGCTGATGATGTGTTTCTCTTGATAGTGCAGGCTAAGATAGAACTTTCCTTTTATGTTAAACATTAGAAATTCGTATTTCATTTAAATCCTCGCCCATGCACTTGGAGTTTCAATTTCTAATGTAGTTTACAAATACACCTTTTATTTTTCTGTCAACAATTTGATTTGATTAACTTCCGGTATCTACGTCTCTCATCTCCATGTTATCCGGAAGTGATTTCATCTGTGGTGCAGTTACCTCAGTATAAGTGGTCTGTGTTTTGAGGCTGCTGCCTTGATAAGTGAGAATAATGAATGGTTTAGGAGCCACACGTCGTGTATTTGAGGAGACTTTTTTCAAAATGGACAACAAAGGAGCATTTGGGAAGGGGACTGGGGTGGCATTCCAGGTTTTGGGAGCTTGCTTTGAGAGGGATCGGGATAGGATAGTCTTGGGTGGGGGTTGGGTAGGAGTTTGTTTCTGGGACCTCCGGAGTCCTTGAGTTTATTGTTTATACATTCAGAGGTGTTGCCGTGAAGGGCTTTGTAGGTTTAACAAACTGTTCTGAACAGATATGTGATTTCAAAGGGCAGCTAGTTTAGGATGGTTTATTAATTGACTGATCGGTAGATTTATTTCATGTTTAGTATACCACAGGCCAAGCTCTCGTGAGCAGCATAGCGCCTCACATAGATGCTGGAATCATTACGGTACATATACTGGGGCAGATTTATGTTTGACTTGCGCCTCATTTACGCCGCCGTTGCGTCACATTTGTGACGCAGCAGCGGCGCAAATCCTGCGCCATGGTGCAGGGTATTTACAACGTGACGCATCTGGGAGATGCGTCACGTTGTAAAGCCCTGCGCCACATGTAGGCGTTCCAGGGCAGGTGGGGGCGTTCCGGCGCAGGAACGCCTCCTAAAAGTGGCTGAGTGAAATCTACAAGATTTCACTCAGTCACTTTTGAGCCCATGCTGCGTCAAAACCCTGCACCTGCTTGAAGCAGGCGTAAGGATTGACGCAGCATTGTGAAAATAGGGCCCCCCAGAGCATTGCTGGAGCTGCGTCACGCTTGCGACGCAACTCCAGCAATGTGCCACTTTTACGGCACAGATGCGTGACGCATCTGTGCCGTTTTTGCCCCATGGTGCGCCGCATTATAAATGCGGCGCATCCATGGTGGCGGAGCTGGGGCGCAAAATAACTGGTGCATCCCTGCTGATATGCAGGGATGCGTCAGTTATTATAAATATGCCCCCATATATTTAATACTAAAATTATTTATTGGAAAAATACCGTAACTGGGATAGGAGAAGTATGTGTGTATGGAAAGTGTGATGTCAGTGGAGCATCTTACAAGTTGCGCAAGCACATGAGAAGCATGAAATGAATGCACAATACACAGAATTGTAATCAGCATAAACCGTATGCAGCATAGCTACGTTAATTAGACACATTTGAAAAGCTTTTGTGCAGACTTTCACAGAGGTGGACAGGGTGATGGTGGAAGTACGCGGTAAAGCAGAACATGCTGCAAGGATGCCCACACATGGCACTCAACACTTCTTTGATGGTTCTAAGGAGCCCACATTCACTCACCCTAATTTAATTCAGCAATTACCTTTCCAAAATCTTTAGTTCTACTGAGGCTCTTACAAAAAGGCACTGCATTTCTTACTAGGACTTCCCAACTTCTGGAATACGTAATAATCAGTTCTTTCAATGGGCTAGTACTGTCTGGTCCTGAGTAACAGCACTTTTTTATTTTGAGGGGGAGAGCACCAGCACTTCTCAAGAGAAATGTAATGCTTTTAATTGGAGAGTATCAGCACTTCTCAGAAACAAGCAGGTACTCTGGTACAGAGTACCTCCACTTCTATTTTTCCATTTCAAGCACTGGTAATAATGGCAAAACATTGGAAATCTACCCTACGCATGTCCCCTCCTTCACAGTGCTCCTTAGCAAATGGGAACAATTAAGAGGATCCAGAAATGCCTCTGTTGTTGGGTCACAGTCGTTCTGACTTACAACGGTGCTGAAATGTGTTGGAGTCCTTAAGTAACCGACAGTGTTTGGGCGTGTTCTCTGCACATGCGCAGCGACACTACACAATAGAATCTTACCGGGCGAGGTATACCTTCCCAAACACTAGACTGTGCTATTATCAATGAGTGAGGTGGCATGAGACAGAATGCCATGGGCCGCCATATTGAGAGTATATTTACCATGGGATCCATCACGAGTAGTCATGGCCTTGCATCCTCCATCTTAGGTAACAGACATCGTGCTTGGTCAGAATAACATTAGCGCCTCGGTTGCCGTAAAATACCCGAATGACGTGTCAGAGATCATAAGGAACCGTTGACAACCATTAGCGCAGCAACCTGTTTGTGCACTATGACTCCCTGCAGGTAAAACACATTTCAAAATATGATTAAGATGATCTGCATTCTGCTGTCAATCCTTCAGCTGACAAAGTAGCAAAACACATCAGCACGCGTCTGCCACACCTTGTATTTTAATGGCATTTTATTTTTGATCCCACAGAATCAGTTCTCCTTGTCTTTCCTTCTCCTAGTGCTAGTGGAAAGTAAGAGTCACTGTCAGTGTGGACCACACTACCCTGTCAGCAGGTCAGCGGAGACGCGCTGACTGGGTAAACAAAGGTTGGTGCCGCATCACTCCACCACCATCAGGTCATTATTAAGTAAGTATATAGTTTATTGTATTTGATTAATTAAAACCATTACAAAATATACACTTAAAATTCATACTTTTTAAGAAAAAGAAGAAAAGAGGAAAGATATTGAGGAAAAAAAGAAGGAGATATTTTAAAAGTGAGTTTCAGGTCATAGAAAGGCCAGTGAAGGTGGCAGATCAGCCAAAAAGAGACTCGGCCATGGTTTTTCCTTTCTCTGATGTTAGAGCAGTACAAAAAAGCGTGTTTTCATAGCTCTGACGTCAGAGGTGGGTTTGACTGGGTTTTAAACTCTGCGTCTTCAGTTAAGGCTTCATAACATTGTAACCAATGGTTATGGTCATCCCAACAGATCCCTTGAGAGAGCGGGAATGGCCTTAGCCCCACATCATGGCTCATCCTACCATAATAGTACACATAAACAACTATGAGTCTAATACAGTTGAAAACCTTGACACAGTAGTAAAGGTAATGCTAAAGGTAGTGAAACTGCGAAATCATGTTTCGTTGACTTGGGGATTTTACAACTATTAGAGTCTTTAAACTTTATCCCTTTGACCCCTACTCGTTATCGAGATATCATAAGATAATCATCCTACCATAAGACATGTCATTCTGAGCTACATTTATTCTGATTCACCAGGGCCTTCACTTCTGCTAATTCAATATTCATACATATTGATGGGTAGTTCGTAAAAAAAATGTAAAAATTAATTTTTGAATTAACACTTATTTTACCACATCTATGATAACTTTATGAGCCATATAAATGGTATCTTGCCACAGCCAATGGCTACGTTATAATGTGCTGGCAACAGCACGAAGCTTCAAAGCAGCAGAAATGCAATCGTCGCAGTCCAGAAAACATTATCAAAATATATTCTGTATATTTTACCAGTGGGGCAAAAATACAAAAGTGCAGAAAAGTGCTAGTGCATATTTCAGTCCCGTCCCTAGTGCATAGCCGGATGTGTTTTGCATAGCTCAGCTGCCTTTACCAAAGGGACTTTATGGCATCCATTTTGAAACACCTCCATACAGGTGCCTGCTCAGTTCATACCATCCACCTGGATATGTGTTTCTCCACTTCTCCACTTAAGCACCAAAACCAGGCACGGTCTCAATCAACTGAAATGAATGAAGCCCTCCACAGCAACCAGGATGTACATAAAGGCGGCTCCGGGCTCCGGCGGTGCGGTTGCCCTCCACAGCAACTAGCACTCTGCCTTTTACTCTGAGGACTCCATCCCACAGCTGTCCCAGCGCCAGGAGGCACCAATGCATCTTCCCTGTTTCAGGAGGAGCATAAAGGCGGCTCTGGCCTCCCGCAGCGCGGGATAGGCACGGGCATGCCCGGGCCATTCCTGGGCAAAGCCCGGGCCTAGGGCGGGCCCATCTGCGCCCATCAGAGCCCAGGGAGGTTGGGCTGGGCCACCACTCTGAGGCCTGCCTGTGGAGACTCCTGGACTTGATCTAATAAGCCATCGCAGGTCCCAAGGTTAGTGCCACTACACCCTGACAGCATACATATTGCTATTGAAACCACGCAGCTGTCTTTATTTCTCCTGTGGCTTGTGCAAGCCTTGTTTAACTTTGGTCCCTGTTAATTTTTCCTGTTTGTACTGGGTTGCCACTTTCATCTGCAGCTAGCGGCAGGGTAGAACATGGCCAATAGACGTTACAGAGTTTTTATTTACGTGTTATTCCTAAATCCAAAAATAGGGACGCGAAGCTCTGCTGGGAATAAACAAATGTTACCCTTGCAATCCACAAAAACTTTTCAACCAACCTCGATCAACAGGATGCTTCAGAGGGCTATAGGTGTGGTGGCCACCGAAATTGAACTAACCGAAAGACGTTTATCGTTAACCCCGGAACTAGACTTACCCTTCACCTATCATGATGTATCATGCACATCACCAGTCTTGGCCACTGACTCTCTTAAGCTCCAGCCAAGGTCTCGTGCAATGGTATGTGAAACATCCAACGCTGACTTGAATCTGGCGGCCGCTCATCTGGTCCCCGTCAAAAAAGGGAAATCCAAACTTGCTGTGACGACCAAATGCAATAAGTGTGTCACAGAGCCTTCAGCTAATGGTGACTAGAGAGAGGGAGGGTCAGGCGGCTGTTCACCGTAGCCATAAAGCAGCCAGCATGGGTGACTAACCTGGCGGTGGATCTACAGGTCAAAGTAAGGGCTATTGTTAAGGATGAACTCAACATGCTGATGGCACAGGTTGACAAGCTTGCATCCTTGGCTGAGACCTGGGCAAGACGCATTCCTAAAGGGGGCCGAGTCTGCATATCACCAGGCATTGCAAGCTGCTCCTTCCAATACTAGGCTGGAACTCATATCTACAAACAATCTGACCCCCATTATATCCCCAAACCAGACCAATCAAGTGGTTGTAAATAAAAGTATGACTAATTCAGCAAAGCCGAAAGCAAATGCTAGCACACATCGTCAGGGGCCTAGTCATGGGGTGGAGGCTAGAAATAAATACAGGGCCTACCCAGTAAAGCCCTGTAATGATAACTTGCCCCGATAGGGGACCAGTCATAGGGCTGATGAAGGGTCTGTTTCACGAGCAGAAGCCAGCGAAGAGAGGCCAGCCTTGCCATGTATCAATCTTCCCCCGGCCTCAATCCCATATATCATTATTTAAACTGGAGTACCAGAGCTGAATAAGGGGCAAAGGGAATCACACTTTGAACTGAAGAATACATTTATATTTTGGCTGGCCAAGCAGCAGCAATTTTCTTACAAAGATGCAGGCGAAATCCTTCTGACATGCAAGGTTGGATGGGTGGGTGGGAGACTGAAAGATGTGCCAGGTGATTGCATTGACATCAACTTCAGAAACCCATTGGTTGTACAAGCTTTCCTAGACCAGAACCACCACAGACAAGAGGGGGGCATAGGTTCTCCTCCGCAGGGCCATTTTTACCCCTTAGGGTTTGACCCACAATACAGAAAGCGGGGAGGCCACAAGGTGGGGATGTGGAATCAGTACAATCAAGACACTATTTTGGGCCAGGATCAACCCAGTCCGTAACTTTTCAATCTACCATTATCAAATCGATTTTCAACCTTAAGAGTCAGTAGATTGACTCGATCCTGCATGGCTCCAGATCGAGAAATAGGATCATCAGAAGGAGCCTTTGGGGAGACTCACTTAAAGGGGGGAGTTCTCTCAGCTGAATGGGCATCTTAGACAAGAAGGGGAACAGGCGAAGGTGTGTACTGTCAGAGTAGGAGGAGTTCAAAGTGACAGCTAGCACAGGGCTTCGCTCAGCCATCCCTTGCCTGATCAATCTCATGAGTCCATGCAGGCACTTAATTCCCAACTGTGGGCAACTTCAAAATCCCCTTCCCCACATTTGACCATTGTGCTTCTAGCAATAGTTTAAGGCCTATGGGGGTGGAGACAACCAGCCCTCTGCAACAAGAACATGGCATACTAATGACTGGTGGCCAGTCTTAAAACTTAGATAACTGTGCAGGCTCATGTAGGCTGCAGGTATTATCTTGGAACATTGCTGGTCTCACTACTAAACTGGACAACCCAGAGTGGGGGGTAATTATAGAACAACATGAGATCTGCATGGTACCTGGGCTAGGGTTGACACACATAGACTAGGATATGCGTCATTTAGCTTAGCAGCCACTCTCGGGGGTAGGAGAAGGCCCTCAGGGGGAATTTGTACCTGGGTTGTCGTGCATTTGTGTAGCCAAACCGATAGAGACTTCTTCATGTGATATCCTTTGTATTTTTGTTATCTTTCCTACAAAGGTCAGAATTGCCTTGATAAATGTCTATTCCCGACCGGTAGGCTATAGTCAAGAGTCACTGACTCTTGATCAGTTGACCCCCTTTCTGCTCACAATTCCTGATAATTTCTTGGTGATTCTCAGTGATGATTTTAATTGCCAGTTCAACCCCCTGAACGGCCTGAATGCAGGTAATCCCAGTGATGAGGATTTACACTGGGTCATACCAGAGCCCAATATTTTGCCAACTAGGGCGTGGACCCCATTGGTGCTTCAGATGAACACCCTCACATTGAGTCATTCATTAAGGGCATGTAACTGTCGCACAAAATCTGACTCACTGGGGAACTACATCTTTAATAGAATAGGACATGCCTCTATCTTAGATTATATTCTGGTAGATACAAAATCTGGGCATAGGGTGATAGATTTTAAAATTATGCCCCGTCATGATAGTGACCATAAGGCTCTTATTCTAGAGGTGATCTCACCTTGTGCCAAGAGCGCATCTCAATCAAAACCTCCACTTGATTCTAGATTAATATTGACTAATTGCAGGAGGAGAGTTCGATGGGGGGTAATCTGTCAATCTGAAGAAAAGCTGTCCTCTCTATATCAAACCATCATTCCATTCCTTTTGGCCGCGAATCAATCTATTTTGACCGACGACATCTCTATCCCCTTCCCTAAAATCTTTGATAACCATCAAGTCTTAATATCTACTATGGCTAATAATTTTCATCCCAATCAAAGAACAAGGGAAACTATAAGATCACGACACCCCTGATATAGCGATAAGGCCAAGGCCAAGTCAGCTCTCGTCTCTGCTATTAAACTTAAGGATAGGCTGCTAATAAGAGAATAAAAGGGCAGCCTACAATAGCATCATTGACAAGGATAAAAGAAGAAGGGAATGTGACAAGTGGGACACCCTGAAGAGCGCCCTAAGTAGCCATGACATGAGGACCTTCTGGAATGTGGTAAATACAGGCTGTTCAGAAGGTAAACTGACTATAGAATCCAATCTAGGGGCGGATGCATGGAAGGCCCATTTTGAATCTCTATATCTAAGGGTAGAGGACGAGGAAGGACTAGCTGGAAACAAGTTCTCCCCATCCCAGTCAATCTGCTCTGATGCTCCCATAATTTCCCTTAAATGGATAACTGTTGCCTTGAGTAAGGTAGCACCATTTAAGGCTCCAGAGTGAGATAAGATCCCTGGGGACCTCTACCGTAGTGAACCTTCTATTTTGGCCCCCTGCCTGTGGATTTTGTTTAATGCTATTCTGCACGAAATGTCAATCCCCACCACCTGGGCAGGGGCAGAAATGATGCCAATTTATAAAAAGTGATCACTACTCCTTCCTGTTAATTATCGACCTATTAGTCTTATCGACGTCAGCCAAAACACATTTTCCCGTGTACTCTGGAGCTGGATGGAGGAGCACAATGTCCTTAGTCCTCTCCAAGCCGGGTTCAGAGTGAAGATGTTTACAACAGACCTAATTTTTAGGTTACAACTTTTACATTGGAAAACAGTGTGCATAGGGGGCGGCAGTCTCTATTTGATATTTGCGGACTTAAAATCCGCATTTGCCCTGGCGCCGAGGGACAAACTGTGGGCTATTTTATTGGACTTGGGGGCTCAAGCCTATCTTTGCCATCAGCTGTACCGACTGCATTAAGGCAATTTTGCCCAAATCAGGTATGGCAAAAATGGTGAACTTACCACCTCCATACCTGTAGACAGAGGTGTAGGCCAAGCCTGCGTCCTGGCCCGACCCTTTTCTGCCTTTTTATTAATGGCCTAGTTGAGGCTTTGATTGCAGGGAAGGATATTGATGCCCCCAAGTTGGTGAACCGTAAAGTACCTGCCATGATGTTTGCCGACGACACACTCTTGCTCTTGAAGTCACCCATGGGAATCCAGAGGGCCCTAGATAACTTTTATGTTTCTTGTAGGGGTGGGCGGAATTTGCGTAGTCGCGCTACGCAAAGCTCCGCGAAATGGTAATAAATCTCCGCGAGTATGCAGAGTTTCGCAAACATGCGGAATTGCTTGTTCCACACGTTCGCAATGCTTTTTTCCTGTTCGCGCACGCTGTTTGCGTGCTCGGGGAAAATATCTCGTGAACACGCATTTTTACAGCGCGAACAAGCAAAAAATTCTTCGAAGCAGCGGATCGTGGAAATTTTGCCAATTCCGCGCTCTCCGCAGAACGCAAAATTACCCAAATTCTGCATATACAGGTCCAGTTACAGGAGATCTCTATGTCTGGCCCACTGACTACAGGGTTTCTAGAAATAAAAGATCAGTACAGACTAGAGCCTACCCTGGATGATATCCAGCCGGCCCTTGCCAAGAAGTTATATCTGCAGTTTAGGCATGGGGTAGGTACTCCAGTTGTGTGCTTTTACAAACAAATGGGCAGGTCCATCCAATTTGGGGTGTCCGGCCTGCAGCAATGCATCGGAGACAGAATATCATGTAATATTTTTCTGCCAATGGTACAAGAACGTGAGACACCAATGGCTGTTCCAGTTATGCAGAAATTTGGGATCTAAGCACTACACTGATGTTTTTAGGATATTGAAATAAGACACTCACATGCCCATTGTGTTTTTAATATCAAGTTTTTTATTTTCTATGTGGTATGTACGTACAGACGAGATTATAGGTTCTGCCGAACCCTTCTATCATATGTTATTAACTGGGCCTGGTACGTTTTTAACAAGTATGAAAGTATTTTATGACTTTTATGTTGTATACTTCTTTTTTTGAACACCCTTATCTCCATATCCTTTTTTATGTGATCACGTGACGGCTGTGATATTAGTAACATGAACGCTGCTTTCTGGAAAATTGCTGGGGCTTTAATACTGCTCATGCATTGACCTCACACTTTATTGGATCTTATACCCAGAGGACAATTTTAGGACCTTGGAGGGTAGCATGCTGGATAGCAGAGTGTTTTATGTAATACCAATGCAATGCACATGTACCTTTTGAGTTACTCTGCCCCTTGTTCAGAGCAAATATAGTTTTTATCTTTTAGAAAGAAAAATTGAATTGAATGAAATGTATTGTATTTTTATCTGTGCTTTTATGGTCATATTGACGGAAATAAAGATTTTTTGATGATGATGATTAAACGAAGGATGCAAATTCATATACCTATATGCTAGCAGGCTTGTCAGTATCCATTACAAATTACAGGTAAACCCATCATTTATTTTATTTGTGAAGTACATGAATTGCAATATAATTTTCTACTAACCTCCTTTATGCAGAAAACGTGTCTACACTTTCAAGGGAGCCATCCAGGGCAGAGAAAAGAAGCAGCTCTAATTACCCAGTCCTGCCCCCAACAATAAGTGGTCAAGAATGTGGCTTTTGTTTCATGTCTGCTTGGGTTTTGAGAGGTACTGCAACATTGTTCATCAGATGGGGCATTCTAGAATGTTGCATGATGTCAGCTTGGGGTTCGAGAGGTACTGCAACATCATTCATCAGGTGGGGCATTCTAGAATGCCACATGATGTCAGATTAGGGTTTGAGAGGTACTGCAACATCGTTCATCAGATGGAACATTCTAGACTGTTAGATGATGTCAGCTTGGGTTTTGAGAGGTACTGCAACATCGTTCTTCAGATGGAACATTCTAGACTGTTAGATGATGTCAGCTTGGGTTTTGAGAGGTACTGCAACATCGTTCTTCAGATGGGACATTCTAGAATGTTTCATGATGTCAGCTTGGGTTTTGGGAGGTACTGCAACATCGTTCATCAGATGGGACATTCTAAAAAAGCAAAACTCCGCAAACTACACCCAGGCCTACTTTTGGTCAGTCCTCTTCCGTTTCAGCACCATGAAGCCGATTGGTGTACGCGTGCTTAATAAATGGTTGTAACATATCATAACATAACACAGCCCATTCGAAGTCCAACACTTGCCCTAAGGTTGTTATGACAGGGGGGCGTGGCCAAGCCGCGGACCAAGATGGCCGCGCAGCTTTGAAGCTCCGTATGGTAGCCCTACAAGATCCTGGCTGTCTCCGAAATAACGGCCCATCGAGCCGTCGAAATGCCTGGCACGAGCTCCGCATCTGCTGGTGCACCGATGGACCCGCTTTCGGCCCCGCAAACTGCCCGCAACTAGATTAACCATCGCTTCAGGCCTTGGAGGGGCGGAGTCGGCGTCAGCCTCCGGAACGGCCTCCTGAAGCTCTGGCGCTAAATTTCCAGAGGCTCGCCCGTATCCTGCATCGGGGGCTGTGAACAAGTACCTGGGTGCAGCATTGGCAGCGGTGAGTGCGCTTACAGCTCCCCCTCTCCCCTCCCCGCGTACAGTGACCGGCGCAGCCCCCCCCCCTAGTTCCCAGCTCTAGCGGGGGGCCGTGAAATCCATCGGCGGAGCTCCCAGAGGCCTCAGAGGTGATAGGGTCCTCAAGAGTGCCAGGGAGGCGGCCATCCGGCCGCGATCGACAGCAGGGGGTGAGTAAATTGAAGCGTTGCGGGCCCGCCATTCTCTGCACGAAGGCCTGCTTAGGTGCGACCGAGCGCGACCCCGCCTCCGGCTCTACAACTTTGCTGCCCGGACAAACTTTCCATCTTCACATTGGGCCTGCGGCCTGGTTTTGCATCACGGTCTGCCCACCCCTCAGCTCCATAGCCCACAGTCCCTGGGGATCGGCCTGCCTACTACTCCTGTCGGGGCCCCTACCGGTATACTGTGGAGCGACATATCCTCCAAATCTTAGCCGTTGGAAGTCTGGGCCAGCCACCACTGACTCTCAAGGCTGTTTAGCTCCGGAGTGGATTAACTAAAGACTACTCACTGGTGATCCTCGCCACTGAGTGGCTGCTTACAGTGGGTCTACCAGCTCTCCCTTGACACCGCCGCGCAGCACCCTCGAACTGTGTTGCACCTGCTGGCGCTGTGGGCGGCATGTTCTTCCCCTCTCCTGGGCCACTTAGATATCGGCAGGAAGGATCCCAAGCAGAGGATACTCACGTTCCCTGTGGCCACAGAAGGAGTACATGATTGCGGCGCTGACATGGCTGAGGGTGAGTTTCAACCGCAGCTACGGAACCGACAACGTCTAATCCCGATCTACTGGCAGCATTGGACAATAGGTTTGACAAGTTGGAAAACTGCTTGGATACTCTGGGCGCCAAATTAGACATTCACGACAGACGTTTGGACACAGCAGAAGGCCGGATATCAGATCTGGAAGATGGCTGCGCACAGTCGAGGAAGAGGCTGGAGCACATGGAAAAAATCCTAAAAGATATTGCAATTAAGAATGAGGACTTGGAAGCTCGCAGCCGTCGCAACAACCTCTGTATCACTGGAGTTGCGGAGTCGAAGAACACTGGGAGAATGGATACGTTTGTGGAATCCTTGCTGGTGGATTTATTTGGGAAGGAGGAGTTCACCCCTGGATTTGTGTTGGAAAGGGCACATCGTTCATTGGGTCCTCGACCCAACCCCGGCTGCCCTCCTAGGCCTATAATAGCTCACGTCATGAACTTTCTGGACCGGGAAACTGCGCTGAGACACGCCAGGGAACGGGGTGCACTGAAGTGGCAGGGGTTGCCACTCTCACTATACCCTGACTTCACCCTCATGGTTCAGGAGGCTCGCCGCAAGTTTTTAGGTGTCAAGGCGACGCCGCGGAACCTTGGCCTTAGATATGGAGTGCTATATCTGGCCCGTTTAAGGGTGGACGTCAACGGGCGTTCCCGAATCTTTGACAATCCTACTGACGCACAAGCTGTTTGCAGGTCCTATAAGAACTCAGACGGCCAACGGAGGGAGGTTGGACAAGCCCCTTTCCCCCCTACATAGCGGATCTGTTGCCAGTGTTGAGCTCTTCTCAAGTGAATGACCGGCAGGCCTGAACTGTTGTATTATTTGTCTATAACTGCTGCATGATGTGTATATATCATGGCTCGATTTTCTGCTAATATAATGATTGGGGCAGTATACATAGCACATCACTGTTATCCTGCATTAGCTGGGCGCCATCTAAGCGTTGCCTCCCCCCTAGGTGCGTAGCACACTGTTGTTCTCACAGCTTGTTATGCATCAGTCCTGGTTTTAGACTATACATATGGGTTGCTTACAGGATGCATTGGATGCATGGGTGATGGGTTTTTTGCCTTGTGAACTGGGACGCGAGGCTGGGTGGGGGGTGGGGAAGTTGGAGCTTATGATTCCGGCTCCAAACATAACATTTGCCTATTAGCAGTCACCATGACTTTCTTCATTAATCAAATACATGGCACACATGGTTACTGCCACTGAAATATCTGCTCACTCACTTCTCTCGCTAATCACCTGGAATGTGTGCGGGCTTAATAACCCTAAAAAATGCAAACATGTGATACATTATCTGCAGCGACATAACGTTGACATAGCCTTTTTACAGGAGATTCAATTGCCCAAAGCGGACACTACACACTTTGCAACGGAATGGGGGGCTTACCGCTTTTTCTCTAACTATAGTAATTATGCTAGGGGTACTGTGTTCCTCATCCACAAACGTCTCCCTTTCTCCTAGACATGCTGCCTGACTGACCAAGAGCGGCGATACACTATTGTGGTTGGTAGGTTGATGGGCCACACAGTCACTCATGTGTGTGTATGCCCCAAATATTGACAGCCCAACTTCTTCCATGAACTAGATGCCAAGCTGGTACGGGTATGCACGGGTGGGTTGCTGATGGGTGGAGATTTCAATCTACTCCTAGATGGTTCCATTGATAGTTCATCCAATGTAGCGGCCCCTAAACCTCGGGCACGGCAGGTTTTATTGGACATCTGCGAGGCATTTTAGCTCTCTGATTTATGGAGAACTCATAACCCAGGGAATCCGGGGTTCACACACTATTCTGCCCAACACAACACCTGGACCAGATTACTCCTCCTGACTTATTCCGTTCATGCCCCGGTCGTGCTTAAGTTTCATCTCCCTAGACCTGAGGGACACGAACGGCAATGGAGGTGTCCGGGTAGAGCGTTAAATGATGACTTATTTGTTTCTATACTTGAGGATGCCATCAAGGAATACTTTGAACTAAATACGGGTTCGGTGGACAGATGGGTGACTCTCTGGGATGCCTTTAAGGCATATATCCACGGTGTGGCCATCGCTAAGCATGCTGGGGTCCTGAGGGATCTGCGGAAGACATTACCTAACATCGAGCAGCAGCTTTTAGCTACCGAAGCCTTTATACTTTGCTCCCCTGACTCCGCTGAGGATGAGTGGCATCGACTGGCCCTACTAGTAGAAGAGTTCTGGGAAGCGGTGGAGCGTAAATTCACTTCCTCTGTAAATATGTGGTACATAGATATGGCGAGGGCGAACGCCTGGGTGCAATTTGGCACAACTGCTAGGGCCCCCGTATTCCAAGTCCTGCATTACAGAAATCCGATCCGACGAAGGGGCTATACTAACTGACACGTCCAACATCAGGGACACGTTGTTAGCCTATTACGAACACCTGTACACCTCTAAACTAACACACACCTCCACAGAGCGCGAAGAGTACTCTGCTGAAATCGCGTTAGTATACCTGGAGAAATATATGCAGGACTTCCTCGCAGAGCCATTTTCGAAAGACGAAATAACAGATGCCATAGATGCACTAAATGGCTCGTCTGCCACCGGCCTTGATGGCTTCACAGGGGACTTTTATTAGCAATATAAAGACATCCTAGCCTTGAAACTTATAGAAGTATATCACGAATCATTAGAAAGAAACCAGCTGCCGCCAACCCTGCGGGAAGCAGTGATAGTTTTACTACCCAAACCTGGCAAGGATCCCTTGCTTTGTGGGTCGTACAGACCGTTATCCCTCTTGAACTTCGACTATAAAATATTAGCAAAAACAATCTCAACACGCCTTGCTTTACTGATGGACAAAATCACATCCCATGTTCAATCGGGGTTTGTCCCACGCAGATCTACTTCACTAAACCTCTGTACGCTTTTTGCGGTACTACATAGAATCAACCTGGCCACTCTGGCCGCAGCAGTATTACTAGACGCTGAAAAGGCGTTTGATTCCCTTGAGTGGCCTTTTCTATTGACGGTCATGCGCAGGCTGGGCATGCCCTCTGGGTTCATCAACCTGACGATGCTGCTATACTCAGCCCCGACTGCCAGATTGCACTTAAATGGCACGCTTTCCCGGGCCTTCACCTTATCTCGTGGTACTAGACAAGGCTGCCCCCTGTCCCCGCTGCTCTTCATTCTAGCAATGGACCTCCTCATTCGACACTTCCAGGAGTGACACCTCCATAGGGGGCTCCAGTTTAACACCAGGCCACTACTGGCTTCTTTATATGCGGACGATATTATCTTATACGTCCAGAATCCCCAAGAAAACTTAGATCCTCTCATCCAGGAGATCATCAGATTTGGCTGCTTTTCTGGCCTCGGTATCAATTGGAATAAGTCTGTAATCTTTCCTCTTACTGTGGGTATGATCCGATGGGAGTGTGAATACCCACTGACTTGGTGCTCGGACTCCGTTAGATATTTGGGTATAAACATACATTTGCATACCAATGAAATAATATTATCAAACTATGGTACAGCGATACATACAGTGGAAAAGCAAGTGGACAGGTGGATTAGATTACCATTTTCAATTGCGGGGTGCATAGCACTGATAAAAATGATTGTCCTGCCCAAATATTTGTATTTATTCAATAATATTCCTATTCTGTTACAGAATTTCTTTTTACTCTATACGCACCCACCTTATTAGGCTGACATGGGGGGGGCAAATGCCCCAGAGTCCGCTGAGAGATCATGACACTCCCGTATCACAAGGGCGGTTTTGGCGTTCCTAATTTTCAGATGTATTACTTGGTCGCAAAATGCAGCTATGCTCACGCTTGGTTCCATCCGGACGCCAGATTCCCCTACTTACGCCCTGAGGCAGATCTAGTCTTTCCGGACACGTTACGTCCAGTCTTGCCCCTGGTTACCCACGTGACCCACACGACATTCCGACAGTCTCCACTACAAGCTGGGCTTGGCTAAAACTGGTCCAGATGTTGGGATCACCGCCACTATACTCCCCGAGCCTACCACTCCCATCACGAGGGAGGGAATAGTGCAGCGGACTATTTCACAGTTTTACATGGCCTCCATTTGGGACCTCTACATGGATGGCCAAATTTTTTCTGCCTCTGACGGAGACAAATTTGCAGGGGCGTCGTTTATGGACAAGTTTATACTTACTCAACTTGGTGCCTCAGTTAAGGCCAAGCTTCCTGTTTACTCGGTCGAACCAGACCCGTTCCCCCCCCTTAACCATAGTTCTAGACAGTGACACTGGGGAGCATTTGATTTCCAAACTATATAGATCCTGTATGGAGATAGTCCCAGTACATGATGCTAAAGTACGGGCCGCATGGGAGACGGATCTGGGTCACCGAATTACTGATGACCAATGGGCTGCATGCTGTCTGCAAGCTAAGGCGATATCACAAAATATCCAGCACAAACTCATTCATTTCAAATTCCTGTCCCGTATTTACATTATTCCTGCTATGTCCCATAAACTAGACTCCGACAGATCCCACTGCTGCCTAAAATGCAAATCGCCGCAAGCAGACTTTGCACATCTTACATGGACCTGCAGCAAAATCAGCACATACTGGTCCGACATACACCATATGCTTGGGACAATGACGGGCTTAGTCCTACCCCCAACTCCAGAAGTGGCCCTTTTGGGATATGTGTAAAATATGCCAAAGGCTGTTCAGAAATTCACCGCCGTTGGGCTGCTCTTGGCGAAAAGGGATATAGCACTGAAATGGGGGAGGAGGGTGGGGCCAGCGAGTAAAGACTGGCTGAATAGTATGGCATATTGTAACCTGAACTATGATTTATATGCCTCCACATTGCCCAGCAAATCCCGCCCGTGCCATTTGGGGCCCTTTCAAACAATATACGGCAATAACACAGTCTACATCAGACGCACAGATGGAAGCCGGCCTGGAGCCAGCGGGTATTGGATAATCCAGGACTACCACACAATGGACTTGGACACAAACTTTATGATGTTACAATAGAATTGTTACCCGCATTAAGTGCTGATCGGTGCGCAGGTTCAGGCGTTGAAGAAGTGAAGAGTGAGGTAGCATACTGTGCAAATGTACTTTTGTTTGAGCACACTGTAAATTTTGCCAAGATACTGCATATCATATGCTAGGGAACTTCTGTAAAAGGCAATTGTTTGTATCCATTATCATGAAACTGGAGCTGTAACGATATTTTGTTGTCATTATGAAACTGACAAATCAATCAATCAATCACATAATTTGTAAAGCGCTCTACATACCCGTGAGGGTTTCAAGGCGCTGGGGGGGGGGGGGGTGCTGCTGCTATTGGTCGAAGAGCCAAGTCTTGAGTTGTCTCCTAAAGGTCAGCAGGTCTTCGGTTTGTCGCAGGTAGAGGGGGAGGGTGTTTCAGGTCCTGGCGGCGCGATGGGAGAAGGATGTGCCTCCTGAAGTAGTTCTCCGGATGCGTGGGACCGTGGCCAGGGCGTGGTCAGCCGAGCGGAGTTTCCTGTTGGGTACGTAGAAGGAGAGTCGACTGTTGAGATAGGCTGGGCCGGTTTTGTGGAGTGCCTTGTGTGCATGGATCAGGAGCTTGAAGGAGATTCTTTTGTCGACGGGGAGCCAGTACAGGTTCCTCAGGTGGGGGGTGATGTGGTCGCGGCGTGGGACGTCTAGGATCAGGCGTGCAGAGGCGTTCTGGATTCTCTGTAGTCTGTTGATGAGCTTGAACGAGGCTCCGGCGTAGAGAGCGTTTCCGTAGTCGAGTCTGCTGCTGACTAGGGCCTGGGTGACTGTTTTCCTCGTGTTTGTCGGGATCCATCTGTAGATCTTGCGGAGCATGCAGAGGGTGTTGAAACAGGTGGAGGAGACTGCGTTGACTTGTTTGGTCATGGAGAGTTTCGAGTCGAAGATGACTCCCAGGTTGCGTGCGTGGTCGGTGGGGGCCGGGGGGGACCCCAGTGACGTGGGCCACCAACAGTCGTCCCATGCGGAGGGGTTGGACCCGAGGATGAGGATTTCCGTCATGTCTGTGTTCAGTTTGAGGCGGCTGTCCTCCATCCAGTCTGCGACAGCCTTCATTCCCTGGTGGAGGTTGGATTTGGCGGTGAGGGGGTCCTTGGTGAGGGAGAGGATCAACTGAGTGCTGTCAGCGTAGGAGATTATGTTGAGGTTGTGCTGTCGGGCGATGTGCTAGTGGTGCCATGTAGACGTTGAATAGCGTCGGGCTGAGGTAAGATCCTTGAGAGACGCCACAGATGATCTCGGAGGCCTCGGATCGGAACGAGGGGAGGCGAACTCTCTGAGTTCTGCCGGAGAGGAAGGAGGTGGTCCAGTCCAGGGCCTTGTCTCGGATCCCTGCGTCGTGGAGGCGCGTGCGTAGTGTGCAGTGGCAGACGGTGTCGAAGGTGGCGGAGAGGTCCAGGAGGATGAGGGCCGCTGTCTCGCCGTTGTCTAGTAGGATCCTGATGTCGTCTGTGGCGGCGATTAGGGCGGTCTCGGTGCTGTGGTTGCTGCGGAATCCTGATTGGGACGGGTCCAGGATGTTGTTGTCTTCGAGGTGACGGATGAGCTGGGTGTTTACTATCTTCTCGATGACCTTTGATGGAAACGGAAGCAGGGAGATGGGTCGGAAGTTCTTGAGGTCGCTCGGATCCGCCTTGGGTTTCTTCAGTAGGGCGTTGATCTCTGCGTGCTTCCAGTTCTCAGGGAAAGTGGCGGTCTCGAAGGAGAGGTTGATGATTTTGTGCAGGTGGGGTGCGATGGAATTGCTGGCTTTGTTGAAGATGTGGTGCGAGAGAGGGTCGGACGGGGATCCGGAGTGGATTGTTCCCATGGTCTTGATTGTGTCCTCGATGCTCACGTTGTTATAAGAGGAGTGGGAATAGTAAATTTCACCCCATCAAAGTGCTTTCCCTACCGTTACTTTGGGCCCGATTACGATGTTTTCTGGAAGCCATTCCAACCAAATTGGTTTGGGAATGCTCCCTGAACGACTCGGGTTCAGGGAGTCCAACCGACCGATTACGGTGTGTCCGTCCGAACACCATTCGGTCGTACTCCAATTACCTTCAATGGGAGCCTGTGTCCTGAATGAGAACACAGGCTCCCATTGAGAAAAAGGGTGATTGGGGAAAACTTTGCGCCCTGTAGCGGGCACCCCATGGTGCCTGCCACACCGTGCATGCAGGTACCCCATGGGTACTCCCCCAGGCCCGATCAGAGTGCACGGGTGAAGGGGGCCTGCTACAGACCCCCAAAGTCAGATTCCGGCAGCTGATCCATCTCGGAACAACCTATTCGGAAAGGCTGTCCGAATTTGACTTCCTAATCGCTCGTCCGGAAATGACCTCATAGACCTGTATAAGTCGGCTCTGAACAACTCTGTACCTCCAAACGCCATTCAGAACCGAGTCGGACAGTTTAAATGCTTTCGGTACATATAGATCGGTCGTCTAGAAATGTGTCCGAGTCAGTCGGAAACAAGGCTTCCGAATCAGATTCGACCAAATTGGATGCCATTCAGAGCCTTAGAGCCTTAGAGTGAAGTGGGAATAGTACATTTAACCTCTCTGAAGTCCAACACTTTCCCTACTGTTTCGCAGACTTGAGTAGAGATAGTAAATCTAACCCATCCAAAGTCCAACATTTTCCCTACTATTGTTGTGACTAGAGTAGGAATAGTAAACCTTCAACACTTTCTCTACTGTTGTGTAAACTAGAGGGGGAATAGTATATTTTATATCCTTAGATTCCAATATATTTTTATAATATTGGTTAAATAGATTGCATAGCAAAGCTTGTTTAAAAAAATATTTTCTACTATTTACATTTTTTAATTTAATTGAATGTTTATCGAATTTTTAGTAAATGTGGTTTTTGGGGTTCTTAATATGTTACGTATTTCCTAATTTAATTAATATATTTTTTGTTATTTAATTTATATTTTTAATGGTTTTATTGTGTTTGCTTTCTCTCTATATAAATATCTATATATCTATATAGATATATCTATATAGATATATATTTATAGATATATCTATAGCTACATATATACATCTAGATATACATCTATATATGTATATTAAATCTATCTATCTATATATATTCACTGAAAAAAACATAGGTTTCAGGGACGTTATAGTTATAAAGTAGCATTTAAAAAACTTTTGAAATTCACTGAAAAAACCATAGGTTTCAGGGACGTTATAGTTAGTTTCCCTCGTACAAAACCCGAGAAATTCGGCTGTTATAGTTAGTTCAGCTAACTATAACTCGCGCCCCGCAATGCATTGCTGATGACGTCACATATTACATCATTCTTGACATGGTTAGTGACATCACTGATGACATCTCAAACGACATCACTAATGACATCATCCAGTGACTGTGTGTTTTATAAAGTTTAAATATATTTTATATATAGGCCAAGGTGTATTGAAGAATGAGTGGGTGTATAAGTATCTGGATAGAAGATTTATTAGGTGCGTGACTGACTGAATAAGTGAGTGATTAAATGTGTCTTACTGAATGCATGGGCTAGTGACTAAACTGTGTGAATGTCTGTATCAGTCTGTCTGTTGTTGTGTAAGCTACAGCATGGGTTGGTGAGTAGCTACATGAGTGTCTATATGGGTTATTGATTGGTTGCTTGAATATTTGTATGGGTGCCTGAGTGTGTGTGTGGGTGGGTGGGAGGTGTGTGACTCTGTACATAGATGTGTGAGTGGTTGATTCACTGGGTGTATGGGTTCAAGAGTGCATGTGGAAACAGCTGTATGGCTGGGTGAGTGTGTGTATGGGTGTGTTGGTGAGTGAATGGATTTCTCAGTGGTACATGTCCCAGTAACTAAATAACTAAAAGACAGTGTATGTGAGAGTTGGAGTATATAAATGACTACACGTGAGAGTCAGTGATTGTGAGAGTGGCTGTATGGATGAGTGTGTACTTGTATCAGTGATTGTATTAGAGAGTAAGTATGCGTTAGTATCTGTATGAATAAGTGAGGTGGTGTGTAAATAACTGTATAGGTGAGTAAATGGAAGTGTGATTCTTTGCATGACTGACTAGGTGTGTGAGTACCTCTGGATGAGTGGCGGTGTGTGATTGTCTGTATAGGTGTATGAGATCATATGATAGTGTTGTATTGATGAGTGACTGCATGTATGAGTAACTGTATCGGTGAATGAGTGGATGTGTGTGTAGACCTAGTAATCAGTAAGTGCGTATGTAGTAACTGGTATTGGTGTGTCTATGGTTTCACAAATGGTAGTTTGTATTTTAGAGTGGGTGTATTAAAGGTTATATAAGGGTGTGAGTAGGTACATCAGATTTTCATGTGGATAATGTCATCAGTGATGACATCAGTGATGTCATTTGAGATGAAATAAGTGATGTCATCAGTGATTTCACCGACCATGTCATGAATGATGTAATATGTGACGTCATCAGCAGTGCATTGTGGGGGCGCGAGTTATAGTTAGCTGAACTAACTATAACGGCTGAATTTCTCTGGTTTTGTATGAGTGAAATGTCCAACTAACTATAACATCCCTGAAACCTATGATTTTTTTCAGTGAATTTCAAAGGTTTTTTAAATGCTAATTTCCAACTATAACGTGGATGAAACCTATGTTTTTTCAGTGAATTTCAAAGGTTTTTTAAATGCTAATTTCTAACTACAACATCCCTGAAACCTATGGTGTTTTCCGTGAATTTCAATGGTTTTTTAAATGCTAATTTCAAACTATAAAGTCCCTGAAATCTATGTTTTTTTTCAGTGAATTTCAAAGGTTTTTTAAATGCTAATTTCTAACTATAACGTTCCTGAAACCTATGTTTTTTTCAGTGAATTTCAAAGGTTTTTTAAATGATAATTTCTAACTATCATATAGCAGTCGCATTTGCGAAGTGGTGGAGAAAGGTGAGCGTGGCCTCCAAACACCTTTTAGCAATCCTACTGTGTGGCATTTAGCAGAGGTAACAGGAGGGATAGTTAGCCCCTAATGTCAACCTTGGGGGCCAACTACCCCTTTTATTACCTCCAGTAAGTCTCACACAGCAGGATTGCTAACTTGTTATATTAGGCCCGTCCCCTCCCTGCACCACTGTGCAAAGGCACCCCCTGGTGTGTTGTTAGTTGGGGGATTAAGTCCCCTTGAATCTTGAGGGTCCCTGGGGGCCAAGTAGCCCACCAGGTACCTCCAGTAACTGCTACAGAGCTGCGTTGCAGAGAGGTGTTCCGAGGCCACGTCCCTTTTTACACTACACTCCAAACACGGCTTCTGGTGCACTGCTGCTCGGAGAATGAAGTCCACTTGTGTCCTGAGGTCCTCAGGACACAAGATGACCTCATCGCCCCACCAGCAGTGCACCAGAAGCTGTGTTTGCAGAGTGGTGTAAAAAGGTGCGTGGCCTCGGACCACCTCTCTGCAACGCAGCTCTGTGGCGCTTACTGGAGGTACCTGGTGGACATGCAGCTCCCCTTGCTTAAAAGTAATCTGCTTAGCTTCATTGAAGCGAGAGCAGGTTTTCCTGCTCTTGCTTCAATGAAGCAAAGCAGGGTTTGCAATGACAGGGCTGGAGCAGTGCTCCTGCCCTTGCAAACAGCAATGTCCTGGGGTGGGCACCCCGGGACATCGCAGGAGCCGGCCCTGGGGGGTGGCGGTCACCAGGGCCATCAAGAGCTCCTGGAGGGGGCCACGCAGCTCCCCCTCCTAAGTCTTCAAAGCCCCGGGAAGGTGGTGGTCCCTGGGGCCAGGAGGTCCACTATGGACCCCACAATTCAAATCAGTTTGTGCCCCAGGGAGGTGATGCTCCCCAGGGTGTGTGGGGGCTCTTCCCCCCACACATTATTTAATAACAAAAACAGCCCCGGGGAGGTGGCGGTCCCCGGGGCAGCGTGGGGGGGGAATGGGACCCCCCATGCATTTTGTTTTTCAAGCCCCGGGGAGGTGGCGGTCCCCGGGGCTGCGGGGCCCCCCGCGGGCCCCTGCAAATTATTTGGTGAGTGCCCCCAGGACCTGGCCCACCTGGGGGCTTAACAATAACAAACGCGGGAGCCCGCGCTTCATTATTTTTTTATTTTCACGGCCGGATTCGCGACCCCAGCACAAATTCGGACGATTTGTTTTTTTTAAAAAAAAGCTATTTTTGGCCCTGGGGGTCCTTGATGAACCCCCTGATTAGGGTTAGGGGGTCACGGTGTTTCTACCGTGCCCCCTTTTCTTGTTTTTTAACCTCTGTTTCATTGTTTTCTTGTGACCCTCTCAGCAACGCTTGGTGGGTGTTTATTTTGCACGCCTGAGACTGCCGTGTGGTCCGTGGTACTGTTTACGAGGTGCCCCATGATCGCATTGGCCCCGCAGCGTGAAACATCATCCACGCTGCTGTATTGCTATTTTTGACCTGACCCGTCATCGTAACTGAGGCTGTGAGTGTGTATCACCGCCACTGGCCTGAGCCGCAACATACTACAGGATTTCTGGAAGATGGCCGTGTGGTCCGTGGTACTGATTACGAGGTGCCCCGTGATTGCATTGCCCCCACAGCATGAAACATCGTCCACGCTGCTCTATATTGCTGTTTGTGGCCAGAGCCGTCATTGTTCACCAAGAGGAATCTTCCCAATATCGTCAACGAAGGAGAAGGCAGCGCCGTAACCCGTCCGGTTACTGCGTCACCTAACAACAGAGCTGCAGCGTCATCAGGGCCATCCAGCAGGATGTCCGACGAGCGGGGAGAGCGAGGCAGTGCACCTCCCCAGGTAAGGCCTGAGCTCCAGTCGGGAGCCGCAAGGGTGTGTGGTCTGTGGAGGCATGCAGGAAGAGTACAGGAGTGCTCTGAGCTCTCTCCCGCTGCACCGCGTTAGATGCGCTGAGTCCCCGAGTGGCACGTACCTGCCCAGCTAATGACTGTTGTCTCTGGTGTTGGGGCCTAGTGGGGGCCCGGGTTGACCGTTCAGATTGGTGTACAGCATTATTCCTTGCATTACGAACTACCTGATTCTTGCATTATGAATCGCGTTATTCTTGCATTATGAACTGCCTGATTCTTGCATTACGAATCGCATTATTCTTGCATTACGAATCGCATTAGACTTGCATCACGAACTGCTTGCATTATTACTACGTTACAAACCGCTCTAGTGCATGCAATAAGGACTGTGTTATTACTACATTACGAACTGCATAGCATTGCATTAGGACTGCATTAGATCATTGTGAAGTGCTCATTAATACCGCAAGAACCTATGAGTGATTGCTGGCCTAATAACCAGCAGAGTGATATATTACGAATACGCATATGTTTGATCTCTATCGTTTGGTCTCATCGTATTCCTTTGGATAAAGATACCGCTATTTTTATAAAAACCAGTGTGGTGTCCATTTGTGGTGTTATCACTCTGTTACTGGGAGTGTGGTTGCAAATACTTTACACATTACCTTGGAGATAAGCCTGGCTGCTCGTGCCAAGCTACCAGGTGTGAGCAGGGGTTATCTAAGAGAGTGTCCCTCCTTTCCCTGACTAGAAGCAAGGATCCCTATTTGGAATAAGGTACCTACCTCAGCCAACTAGAGACCCCCAGTTCTAACAGTGTACAATAATGTAATATGTGTACATATATGTGTTTTCACTTTATGGAAACAGCGTGATCTTCGCAGTTAAAGACGTCATCGCAACGTCCCGAAAAACCGCGAAAACCAAAAATAGGTCTGAAAGATCGTTTTTAAAGAAACTTAGTGGAAAAAATATGAGTTTAAACATGTTTTGAAAGAAGTATGTATGTATTCATATGTGCAATGTTCAGAATGGATTTATTTACATATTATTTTTGGATGTGTTGGTGGTCATTGTATGTCTGCTTTTGTTTTCCGTTTTTATGGCTTGTCCATGGGGATTGCAACGTCGTTGCAAATATAAAAAATGTTTAAAAAAAACAACGCTCATTAATCCACTGAAGAAAATACAAGCTTATAAATATACCCCTTATAGAGCCATATTCAATAGAAAATACAATTTAAAAACCTTAAAAATTCAATTAAAAAAGTTATAGGTTACATGGATAGTATAGTTGGGAAATAGAATTTGAAAAACCTTAGAAATTCACTGAAAAAAAACAAAGGTTACAGGGACATTATAGTGAGGATTTAGTATAAAAACCTTAGAAATTCAATGAAAAAACCAAAGGTTACAGGGACGTTATAGTTAGGCTGATATTTCACTCGTACAAAATCAGAAAAATCCAGCAGTTATAGTTAGCTGAGCTAACTATAACTTGCGCCCCCGCAATACACTACTTATGACCTCGCATAGTACATCACTCATGACATGGTCAGTGACATCACTCTTGACATCACTGATGACATCTCAAATGATATCACTGACCTCTGACGCACCCAGTCACACCCCATATAATCTTTCATACACCCACTCCAAATTCCACTCTAACATTCTCAGGACCATTGACACACCCATACCAGTACTTACACGCCCACTCTCTGATCCCTAAGTCTACACACACATCCACTCAGTCACCCTTACAGCTACTCATACACCAACTTGCTCACTAATACAGCCACTGATATATCCACTCATACATCCATACAGCCACTCACACACTGTCAGTCACTCATAGAGCTACTCACACTCCTACTCACTCACCTAGAGAGTCACTCACACAGACATTTACTCATCTTTACAGTTATACACACTCACTCATTCATACAGATTATAACAAATACTCACTCACCTATGCAGCCAATGACACAAGCACACACTCACCCATACAGCCACTATTACAATCCCTCACTCACACATACAGTTGCTCAAATACTCCAAAACTCACCTATACTCAGCAGCAGCCGGTGCAGGTAAGAGCAGTGGGACAGGGTGTGGGGAATTTCGACAGACAACGACGAGGGGAAATTAATTATTTATTTCATTTTCCCTCATGGTCATTTTTTTAAATCCCCCCACTATGCCCCACCGCTCTTACCTGCACGGGCCGCTGCTGCCTATACTGGTTTTTACATATCAAGTTACTCACCTATATATCCTCTCACTGACACACTCACTAACCCATACACATAATCAATACATACAGCCATTTAGACACCATCTGACAGTCTGATACAGCCATTCTCAAAACCTAATCACTCACCCATACATTCACTGACACACCGAATCAGTCACTTATACAGTCAATCACACAACCTCTGAATCATCCAAACAGGCACTGATACAGCCATTTATTCATCAGTACACCTTGATATCTATATCTATATCTATGTCGATATCTATATCTATGTCTTTATATATATTTATATATTTATATATATATATATATTTAAGACTCAAACATTTTAAAAACACACACAGTTACTGGATGATGTCATCAGTGATCTTATATGAGATGTATTCAGTAGTAGTAGTGTCATCAGTGATGTCACTGATCATGGCATGAGTGATGTAATATGTTAGGTCATAAGCAGTGCATTGCATGGACACGAGTTATAGTTATCTCAGCTGACTATAACTGCTGAATTTCTCTGGTTTTGTACGAAATATCAGCTTAACTATAACATCCCTGTTAAACCTTGTTTTTTACTTATGATATATATATATATATATATATATATATATATATATATAGCCACAAAATCCAGTGACTGGTTTCCTTATCAAGAAAAGCACCGGCGCCGTGGCCTCAGTACATGAACATGTTTATTGCAACACATAGTCCCGACACGTTTCGGAGTTACAGCACTCACAGGCAAGGTTTAGTGTTTTTTTACTTTCTTCTAAAGAAACAAGTGCGTGTTTCACGTGCTCAATGGTAAACCTAAAAACATACTTTGGCTGGTCACCATACATTATATCAATAAAGTTTTAAACTTTGATAATGCAAACATTGCATAATAATGAAGTTCATGTATACATTAACTGATAGATTCATACAGGTGGCACTTTAGTAGAAACCAAACACGTTTGTCATGTACGTTGTGCCGATTACTTTCAAAGCGCCTGATTACGCTATCGGTCGTTTAACCTGTTTCTAAACTTTCGTTCTGATACATAACCATGTATAGAAAACAATTACAGCCTCAGTGGGTGATGTCAATATCATGGTGATATCTTGATCCTTCATACCAGATCTTTTTATGAGTCAATTTAGCCCAAGTGGGCGAAAATCTCATACTTAGTTAACACATTTAACATATGTTCATAACCTGCGCCTACCGGCCTTGACAACTGTTACTTGGATACAACTGTCCAGCTCAAGTGAGCAAAGTCCTTAAATTGTGCCAGAATTTATCAGAAAGTAAATCAATAGATATTAAAGCTCCTCTGTATTCCGCTTCTGTATCTGACACAGACCAGACAAAGAAAATTGTTTTAAAAGTGAATCTACAGTGCACCAAACTAACACATACAATCGATCACAAAACCTTTAAAAACATTAATGTAAAATACGGAAATAGCCATTATCGCTACTTTATTTTAAATGGACAGACATTTCTTCATCTAGGTTCAAACCCAATGGGCTTAGGGTGTTATATTTGATAATCATTTTGGACTCCAGCTTTCTTAATTCTAAAGTCCTGTTGCCTCCTCGTCCCTAAGAGGTATGCAGTCAAGCACATAGAATTTGAGCAAGTTGACATTTTGGTTGTGGCTTGTGCTGAAATGTCGAGCTACGGGAGGGATATTGTTTGTCATTTCTCTTTATGGCCCGTAGATGTTCCTGTATCCTCTTTTTGGCCTTGTGTATCGTGCTTCCAATATAAAATCGGTCACACGGACATTTTAAGGCATAAATGACATACTCGGTATTGCAGGTCAGATGTTTCATGATTTTAAATTGGGGTTTATCACTACAGATTTTTATGGATTTACAGCTCTGATTGAACTTACAAGCTTTCCACTGATTGCATGTAAAAAGCCTTGGATTACATTCTGTTTCTTAGTTTGGTTGACCATACTTCTGCTTAATAAGTCTTTTAGAGAGTTTGCTTTTCGAATGTATGAGAGGTATACTCTCCTACATATTCTTTTAAATCTTCATCAGTTTTCAAGACTTCTCAGAATTTCTTGAGACTCTTCCTCACCTCTCAGGCGTGGTTGTGATAAGTGGTGATGAACCTGATGTTTTATTCTCATCATTAGTTCTATCTTTTACAACCAACAGATCTCTGTGATTTAATTTATTCACTTTCTGTATAGCCTTATTGATGGTAGACCTGCTGTACCGCCTTGCCAAAAACCTCTGGGTCATAATGTAATAACTGTCCTCAGTACTACAATTTCTTTTGGCCCTGAGTAACTCACTGGATGGGATACTGCAGATTAGAGTCTTTGGATGGCAACTATTTGCATGTAGCAACTGTAGCTGTAGCAGCCAAACGCGTTTCGAGTCTCTGCTCTTCATCACTGGCAGATTAATGATAACAAGAGTGGCGGTGATTGTTACTGCCTTTATTTGATGAAAGTCACGCCCAAATGGCCACACGGCATCCTGGTACAGATAGTCTGTCAAATGGCTGCCTGGGCTTTTGTGTAACTTTTCCCCCAGTGGGTTCCGCCCACTCTTGTAACTTCAAACCCAGTGGAAAAATAAAAATAAAATTCATATTTTCCCATGTGGGTAGAGGTGTAGAAAGATGCTGGCAAACTCCCCAATCATTCTCCGGCACCAAGGCCCCATGATGTCCCGACGGTGCCCACAGCTGCCTGCACCAGTATCTGCCATGTAAGCAGCGGGACCCCTGTAATGGCTGGATTTTCTGTTTAGATGGGATCAGCCCCCAGGGGCCCCTGTGACCCAGCCAAAACGTACTCACCTTCCCTTCTTAGATCGTATTTACAATGGGTAGATATAAAGATGAATATACAGGTCGCACCTAAGAATGGGGAATGACAATATACATATATGGATTTTCTACAATATCTTATTCACATCAGTTGGCCTCGCGGTCGCCCTGACCCAGACCGTTCTACCCTAGGGCAGATCTGACACGCAATCCGGCGTGTCTACACACGGGCCTGCAGAACCCAATGCTCCCTTTTCCAAATCGTTCGCGATCCTGCGAAACTTACACGGCGGTATCCCTCCCGCCGCTCTCATTTACACACGGGCTGCAATCCGGCAGCCCTACACGCTGGTAATCCTCCCCAGCGCTCTCATTAACGCCGCATATCAACGACGACCACATTCCTATGAAACATTATTAGGATGATATCTTAGCAATCTACTTAGGATAAAACTAAAATAATAACTTTGGATATGGATTCAGATTATATAGTGTACTCCGTGCTTACGACATCAAAGGTCCACTCACTCCCTCTTTATTTGATAACTATTCGTCTGATCGGGATTTCTCATCCGTTCGTCTAAACAGTGCTCAACTAGGAGCATCATTTACCAAGATTGGACACAAGAACCAGGTACACGATAATTCTATATGAATTAGGGCATTTATTAACCATAAACATAAATCACATTACTATGCAGCATTACATTTGCACAAGAAATAAAAGAGAAAGATTAGGGTGCACGCACTATAAGAATCGGTCGGACTTCACCTGGTTAATGGGAAATCGGGACTCGGCAGTCATCTAGGCTCCTGTCTCGTCTCTGGGTCCTGGCTCGCCTTGCAGTCACCCTCAGCCGTCACAAGTACACGTCTGCACTGATAGGCTCAAACTCGTCTGCTCTCCCTCAGGACCTCGGAACCTTGCTGTTAATTAGCTACCGTCTCTCTCTCTCTCTGGGTTAGTGCGCTCCGCGCCACTTCTCGTTCAGTCTATCTTCAGAGAGTTTCGGTCTTAAATCTTTCTCCGACTTCAAAGATGGCGACTTGTCCACCATGAAAATGAATAATGGCAGAGATGCTAACGGCTAGATGCCGCCTACGGACTGACTGACTGAAAGACTAACACCTTTGCTAATATCAAAAGCCCGTTCCTTCATGGAAATTCACGGCCAGTAACCTGCCGCCCACCAAATTCTTGTACCTCCCCGTACCAAGGACACTTTCCCAGCTGGCCAGCCTGAAGTTGTGTCTTCGGAGTGGAGAAAAATACATTCCTTCGATAAGGGTCAGCCTGAACCGGTTCTCTCCAAGCGAACAACAGCTTAAAACTAAAACATCACTTTTAACCTAGAAAGCCTTCTCGAGCTACCAGGCAGAAAGCAAAATGGAGTCTGTCTCGCTTAAGGCCTACGGAGCCCATAATATGCATAGCTCCATGAGAAACAGATCGGCATGTTAGCAAATGAGTAAATCATGACTAATACTTATATATCTAACCCCTCACTTAAATTCATAAGCCTTACTCTAAGAGAAATGGCACGAAAATGCCCTTATATCTGTAAGACAAGGTCCCTGTTTATCGGCCTAATCCCTATGCTATGGGGGTGATAGGCTGGAGTCACTCTCCATCATTCTCCTTCTCCAGAGAGCTGGCAAAAAGACAGCCATAACATTACACCCCTTGACTCCAGTCTATTAACCAATAACTAAATGGAGCTAACGTCAGTAGATGAATAATATGAAACAAAACTAACTGATCTACGACTCTTCGTAAGTTTAAAAAATTGTAGCAGGGAAGGGACACACTGAATAAAGCAGCAAATCGCTATAAGGATGCAGACAATAATAATAACCCCTCCCAAAATTTGTCGTAAAAAATGCATGTCAGGGAGCCAGTTAAAAAGCCAGTCAAAGAAACCCTGATCTATGTGTTCTCTAATTTCTGCAGTCAAGTCGTGGAGTTTATTAATATGGGACTGGATATCTTTAGAATGGTCAGACAAATTAAAACAGCATAGACCTTCAAATTCAGAGCATTCATGCCCGTATTTTAACAGCAAATAATCGATGGCCGCACGATTTTGCAAAATAGCTCTACGTTCACCTTGGGAATCTAACAATAAATCTGACAAAACAGTAGAAGTTTGGTTGATCGACTTGACCATCCAGCAGGCCATCTTGCCTATTGTTTTAGCATTATAAACGGCTAATGCAGGAACACCAATAATAGAAAAAGACAAACCAAGATATTCTGATCTGGAAAAAAGATGAACAGAGGAATCACAGTCGTCATGTAAGGACATTGAGTCACGAACAATACGGGAATGTGAAGGAGGATGTGAAGAAAACATTAGCAAACTTAATCTAGTGATGGCACACGGGCCACCAGAAATATTCGCAGGAATATAGGGCCAAGATGAATTCCCGCATGAAAAGAGCCATCCAGCTGGTAACAACATTGAACGATAATGGCTAGTGGCTACAACTAAACTGTTGCAAGTCATATTGTTCTTCACTGAAAAACATGAATTAGGAAGTCTTTTTGTACAAAGCAAACGTTGATGAAATGAAAAAGTAGTAGCGGCTTGGAGTTTCAACCGCAGACATTCAGAGATGGCCTTAGGATTGCAGGTCATCATAAAGCAAAGGTCACCAGGGGTAATATTAAAAGTAGTAATTCTGGAATTAATAAGGACATCCTGGTCTGGAAGAAGAGTACATGAGGGACAAAATTCATGGGCCAAGAAGTCGCCCAAAATGACATTAGGTCGGGCATAGGACACAGTAAATACATGATGAAGGGTTTCAGTAGATGCAGGGACAGCAACCAAACAGGTCGATAAGATGTCAGTAACCGATTTCATGGGGGTAAGGCAAAAATGCGGAGAGTTCGGCACTCGCTTCGCGAGTGTGATCCAAAAATTGGAGGACTTCTGCCACGCGGATCGCGTGGCTCTTGTTATCCCATCACTCGGCGTCGGTAGATGCTCTCCTCTCCCGGCGTAGCAAGCCAAAAGGAGTCCAACGACGACACATCCTGCAGCAGCAGTCCAAAGAATGATCTAAAAGAATACAAACACAGGCCTTAATCATTCTCGTAAATAACATTTGTCAGCTGGGACAGCTTCCCAGCCATCTTTCCCTGGCTTCATCACCAGAACGGTGTTGTCATGACCGGTCGCAATAATATCAGCCTGTTCAGGAGGATTTTTAGGCGATTGCACCCATATTTTAGCTCCAGGAAGATCAGACGATCCGAAGCCTTTTTGTCCACGCACAGTTAGCAACGTTGGGGCAGAGCCTTTTTTGATCTCACCACTGAAGACAGGCATAATCAATAGTTGAGCAACACGGTCAGACTTTTTGATAAACAAATCCATCTCACTGCTATTAAGCAAGAGAACCTTAATCTCTCCCTGATAATCACTGTCGATCACACCACCAAGGACTTGAACACCTTTCAGGGCCAGGCCAGATCTAGGGGCAATTAATCCAAAACTACCGGCAGGTATAGAGACACCTATGCCAGTTTCAACAATTATTCGATCTTTTCCTGGGAAGTGTACATCATTTAAAGCATGCAGGTCGAGGCCTGCGGAACCTGAGGTTGCTCTACATGGAGCCAAAGCACCGGGGGTAATTTCCCAATATGTGACAGTGGTAGCAACAGAATTAGGTTTCGCATCAACATGTGGAGGAAACAAACGCATCAAAGGAGATTCAGCATGCAACAAAGGACGGTTATTCAGAATTAATAAAGCTTGAAGTAGGACATCTCTCCACTGGCTGTAACGGTCATCAGTCAACTTGCGCAACTGTTCTTTCAACAAGCCATTCATTCTCTCAATCAGTCCTGAAGCTTGTGGATAATATGGAATGTGAAATACCCAGTCGATATTGTTTTCCATACAGAATTCCTGCACCAATCTTCCACGAAAGTGGGATGCATTGTCTGATCGAATTTGGAATGGGACACCATAATATAGAATAATCAGCTCCAGGGTTTTAATCGTATTCACTTGGGTAGCATTCTTGCAAGGAAAAGCGACCAAAAGGCCACTATAAGTATCAACTACTGTACAAATGTATTGACAATTTCTGCTCATGGGGAGCGGACCAATATAATCAATCTGCCAAATTTGGGCGGGCAATTTACCTCGATATAAGTGACCTCGAACAATTTGAGGCACCTCCTTCTTTCTAGAGTGTTGGCAAATGGGACAATGTAGAATGGCATCTTTAATTAAAGAAAAGGGAATATGAATTCCTCTATCAACAGCCCACCTGTTAGTGGCTTTCTCTCCAAAATGTCCAGCCTTCTGATGGGCCCATTTCGCCAATCCCGCCAAATCAGAATCTTGCATGTCAACCACTGCCTCAGAAATTTTAGACTGTCCATCTGCAATGTTATGGAAAAATTTGTCAAGGGAATCGATTGGAGTATGAGCATCCACGTGAAAGATTGTTACAGTACTGTGCGGAAGCAGTTCCCAAATTTCTTGCCACAATTCTTTACCCCATAATTCCTTGGAGTGCAATTCCCAATTGTGCGAGTGCCATGTAGGCAACCACACCGCTAGTCCATTTGCAGTGGACCAAGAATCAGTGAAAATATGACATGTACCTGGTAACTCCTGTTTCAAAACTTGGTAAACCGCATAGAGTTCAGCATATTGACTACTCTTACCGTCTCCAGTTGTGCTCAATAATTTCTGTGTAATCGGATTGTAGGACACTGCTTTCCAATGTCTCTTGTCACCAATGAATTTCGCAGAACCATCCGTAAACCACACATGTTTTCTATCCTCCACGGACAGATCATCAAATGATTTACCCCACTTCACGGGAGACTCCTGCACTACGGGAACCGAACACTCACTTTCAGCCTCATTGGAGGGCGCCTGCGCCACTCGCTCATGTAAAACCGCCACACCTTTCGGACCCACACGTGCCCTGTCCTGAATGTACCATTTCCATTTAATCACACTAGCCTCCTGAGCATGTCCAATTCGATGGGACTTCGGTGAACTCAAAACCCATTGCATGATGGGAATTTCAGGCCTCAAAATCACAGCATGGCCTAAAGTCAATTGCTCGGTATCCACCAGAGCCCAGTAACAAGCAAGCAACTGTTTTTCAAAAGGTGAGTAACGCTCACCAGCCTCTGGCAATTTTTTGGTCCAAAAACCTAAAGGCACTTTTTGTCTGCCCTGCTTTTGCCATAAACTCCAATTGGCATACAGACCTTCCACGGACACATTCAAATCAACATCACCGTCACTCACAGGCCACAAATCCAAAGCATACTGAATAGCTTCTTTAGCCAAATTAAAAGCAGTCTGTTGAGGTTCACCCCACTCAAACGCATTCTTTTTACGAGTGACTCGGTACAGTGGAGCCAAGATTTGACTCAAATGGGGAATATGTTGGCGCCAGAATCCAAACAACCCAATGAAGGACTGCGCCTCTTTCCTATTTCTGGGAACAGCAAAATCAAGGATTTTACGTTTAACTTGTGGGATCACCTCTCTGTGACCCTCATGCCAATTGATTCCTAAAAATTTTACAGCTTGAGATGGAGTTTGTAATTTGTCAGGATTTATTTCCCAACCCTTTGCTCGCAAACAGTCAATAATCTGATCCAAATGAGACTGTACCTGGTCTTGCGTATCACCTTGAATCAAAATGTCGTCAATATAATGACAAATTTGAACTTGTGTATTCGTGGGCACTTCAGACAAATGTTCCGCCACCAGCCGGTGACAGATCGTAGGACTATGTACATAGCCTTGAGGAAGACTCCGGAACGTCATTTGACGTCCATTCCATGTAAAACTGAATTGTTCCTGGCATTCGGGGGCAATTGGAATCGAAAAGAATGCATTAGCAATATCGATAGAAGCATACCATGTACCTGGATGCTTTTGAATTCTCTCAATCAATGTAACAATGTCAGGCACTGCCACAGTCAATTTAGGAGTATGTTTGTTCAATTCTCGATAATCAACAGTCATGCGCCAAGAGTTGTCACTTTTGCGCACGGGCCAAACAGGATTATTCCAAGCAGATGTGACCGGAGTAATGACTCCTGCGTCAACCAAATCCTGAATCGTAGCTGTAATTTCTTCATGACCACCTGGGATGCGATATTGTTTTTGAGAAATCACTTTCGTCGCTAAAGGGATCTTAATAGGTGGCATGCGTAAACGGCCAACCCGTACGGGTCTGGTCGAAATGTACTGTCTAGTACCAAACTGATAGTAACCATCATCCAAATGCAAAGTCATACCTTTCAAAATGTCAATTCCAATAATATATTCCAAAAGTGGCACAACCAACACAGAGTATTCTCTACGAGGAATCCTACCAATTGTAATCTCAAGTGCAGTTTGAACTGCGGGTGTTTCTTTGCCACCCAGGCCGGTAATTGTGAAAGACTGTCCATGAAATTTCCTTGACTTACCATGAATTAAAGTGGCCTCCGCCCCAGTATCAACTAACGCTCGGGCCCTTTGGATATTACGATGTTTCAAAAAAATCTCAATATCTACATATGGTCTGTAATCTCTGTGGGCCCACCTGCGTACCGGAGCTTGACCTATTTCCTAGTCATTTTTCCTGCGTTCCGTCAACCAAGACAGATCAGGGTAGATGTTTTCAGTGTTCTTCGGTATCAGGATTTGTTGTTCATATCCGTCTCCAGTACGAAACGGATTAGTATCATGTTCAAAAAGTTGTAAATTACGGTCAGAGAGTCTATTACGATCCTCCCTCCTTCGTATATCAGGGGAATAACGCCTTGCATCTCTATGTCTGCTAGAACCACGATCATCCCTTCCCCTTCCACGATCATCCTCTCTCCCCCTCCCATCACTACGACGGGGGGAACCACCACGTTCTAGGCGCCGGTCATCACGGCGATCAGAATCCACACGTCGTCTCTCATCACCACTGTCATCCGAACCACGATCATAATCATTCTTTCGCACACGACGGGCACCTTCCTTCCGATCCAAACCACGCTTACGAAACATATCCCATAGGATATTATTAGGTTCACCATCGATCTCTTCCCTTTTGACACCATCAGCAATGAGAGCAAGAAACATGTCACGTCTAGAGAACTTATAGTCCCCTCCAGTACGACCCTCAGGTCGGGATTGTCTTTCAGGTTTAAACCATTCACCCAGCTCACCAAGCTGACGAACAGACTCAAGCACAGCAGACAAAGGATTGCCAGTTTGATTAATCAACAATGTCATCATGACCTGCTTGTAAGCAACAGGAGAAGTACGTATAATGCGGTTACGCACGGAAGATGTTAACAAACCATCCAATAACCTGTCAGCAGTACTAAGGAAGATACAAGTTTTCATGACTTCTTCCTTTAAACGTTGCGACGCATCGCGCAGAGTGTACCACGGCTTGTCGTCAGAGGGCCAATCAGACTCTGTTGGATATTTATGATTACAGCCATCAGACGCAAGCTGGAGCAAAGAAGTTTGGACATTACCAGTAAAATTCCGAAAATGGTCCTGAATAGTAGAATCAGAACTCAAAGAGCAAAATCGTAAGCAATCAACAGCATCGAGCAGAATACCGGAAGCGCCAAGCTCATAAAGACGCACCATCCAGGTAAGCAAGGCCTCACCAGGCCGTTGTTTAAATCGTTGCAGGATGTCACTAATCTCCTGCTGAGTAAAATCTTCAATACAGTCAAGAGGGATACCACCCGGATTACCAGGGGCTTGTTGTAATTTCCGTCGAAAGATCGGATGAGCAGAAACTGCGGGAAGAGCTTCCGAGGAAGCCCGCATCTTAGATTTAACAGAACAATCAGGGCAAGCTACGTCATCCGCACGGGAAGAACGAGCACGGTCAGAATCGGGAGTCAAATCAATGCATGAAGCAGATTTACAATCACGTCCGGAGCGAGAAGACTCGCGCTTGTCACCCTCCTCTGCCGAGGAGTCAGAAGTATGAGAATCCCAGATATTACCGTCCCACTCATCGGGGTTCCAATCCATTCCAGCTTTCGCTACAAGCATACGCACTTTGCGGGACGACACGCGCCCACGACGATGTTTGTATTTATATCGTGCAATACGGACCGCAGCTCTTTCGGCAATGGTCTGATATGTTTCAAGTTTGTCGGCAAGCAGTTTATTTTGACAACGTAAAAGAGTATGCGCATTTTGCAACTCAACACACCGTCCTTCCGTATCTTTAAATTGTTTCTGTAGTTGAACAAACTTCTCATGCAAAATTCTGTATGCATTAAGAATAATCCATCCTCTGCGTCCTAAAATAGGAAGCTCATCGCCTTTCACTATTGGCGCTTTCTGTAGGCATGAAATCACATCGGCAGGCTCCGCCTGCTCCAAGCATGAAGACCAATTTTCACTCAAACCAGTAGAATCAGCCCACTCACGGGCTAAAGCCTCATAAGGCGTAGACTCCCAGCCGGGAATCTGAATCGGTAATTTGAAAACCGACGGAGATTTTTTCGGAAACATATTAACACGCAAAAAATTATATACACAATTATAAACAAAATTTTATACGTACAAGCCGAGCGCAAACCAACGAGATCAAAACAAAACAATGCACACAGGCTTCGTAAACAGTTCGTGACGCCAGATGTAATGGCTGGATTTTCTGTTTAGATGGGATCAGCCCCCAGGGGCCCCTGTGACCCAGCCAAAACGTACTCACCTTCCCTTCTTAGATCGTATTTACAATGGGTAGATATAAAGATGAATATACAGGTCGCACCTAAGAATGGGGAATGACAATATACATATATGGATTTTCTACAATATCTTATTCACATCAGTTGGCCTCGCGGTCGCCCTGACCCAGACCGTTCTACCCTAGGGCAGATCTGACACGCAATCCGGCGTGTCTACACACGGGCCTGCAGAACCCAATGCTCCCTTTTCCAAATCGTTCGCGATCCTGCGAAACTTACACGGCGGTATCCCTCCCGCCGCTCTCATTTACACACGGGCTGCAATCCGGCAGCCCTACACGCTGGTAATCCTCCCCAGCGCTCTCATTAACGCCGCATATCAACGACGACCACATTCCTATGAAACATTATTAGGATGATATCTTAGCAATCTACTTAGGATAAAACTAAAATAATAACTTTGGATATGGATTCAGATTATATAGTGTACTCCGTGCTTACGACATCAAAGGTCCACTCACTCCCTCTTTATTTGATAACTATTCGTCTGATCGGGATTTCTCATCCGTTCGTCTAAACAGTGCTCAACTAGGAGCATCATTTACCAAGATTGGACACAAGAACCAGGTACACGATAATTCTATATGAATTAGGGCATTTATTAACCATAAACATAAATCACATTACTATGCAGCATTACATTTGCACAAGAAATAAAAGAGAAAGATTAGGGTGCACGCACTATAAGAATCGGTCGGACTTCACCTGGTTAATGGGAAATCGGGACTCGGCAGTCATCTAGGCTCCTGTCTCGTCTCTGGGTCCTGGCTCGCCTTGCAGTCACCCTCAGCCGTCACAAGTACACGTCTGCACTGATAGGCTCAAACTCGTCTGCTCTCCCTCAGGACCTCGGAACCTTGCTGTTAATTAGCTACCGTCTCTCTCTCTCTCTGGGTTAGTGCGCTCCGCGCCACTTCTCGTTCAGTCTATCTTCAGAGAGTTTCGGTCTTAAATCTTTCTCCGACTTCAAAGATGGCGACTTGTCCACCATGAAAATGAATAATGGCAGAGATGCTAACGGCTAGATGCCGCCTACGGACTGACTGACTGAAAGACTAACACCTTTGCTAATATCAAAAGCCCGTTCCTTCATGGAAATTCACGGCCAGTAACCTGCCGCCCACCAAATTCTTGTACCTCCCCGTACCAAGGACACTTTCCCAGCTGGCCAGCCTGAAGTTGTGTCTTCGGAGTGGAGAAAAATACATTCCTTCGATAAGGGTCAGCCTGAACCGGTTCTCTCCAAGCGAACAACAGCTTAAAACTAAAACATCACTTTTAACCTAGAAAGCCTTCTCGAGCTACCAGGCAGAAAGCAAAATGGAGTCTGTCTCGCTTAAGGCCTACGGAGCCCATAATATGCATAGCTCCATGAGAAACAGATCGGCATGTTAGCAAATGAGTAAATCATGACTAATACTTATATATCTAACCCCTCACTTAAATTCATAAGCCTTACTCTAAGAGAAATGGCACGAAAATGCCCTTATATCTGTAAGACAAGGTCCCTGTTTATCGGCCTAATCCCTATGCTATGGGGGTGATAGGCTGGAGTCACTCTCCATCATTCTCCTTCTCCAGAGAGCTGGCAAAAAGACAGCCATAACAACCCCCTCACGGCCTGACCAGCCGCTAAACAAATAAGAACTTGAGGGGTGCCTCGGTGAGAGGGTCTCACCATCACGAGTTGCC
Source organism: Triturus cristatus (assembly GCF_964204655.1). Classification (NCBI taxonomy): domain Eukaryota; kingdom Metazoa; phylum Chordata; class Amphibia; order Caudata; family Salamandridae; genus Triturus; species Triturus cristatus. Next base: position 1,123,360,079 of record NC_140580.1, on the reverse strand, counting down.
GCACACCGATGCTGGTAGTTGCTCACCAGCATGCTCATTCACCTTCATGCGCTGCAGTAACAATCACCACCACTCTTGTTATCATTAATCTGCCACTGATGAAGAGCACAGACTTGAAACGCGTTTGGCTGCGCGTGTGAGATCCAGCGCATGAAGGTGAATGGAGTGACAACAAATTTTGCAGAAAGGTAGATCTTGGTCTAGATAGAGAAAAATGTATAATTTTGTGTAAATCTGTTCAGTAGCTTGGGAGTTATTAAATAAAGAGATTTACAGATACGATATCTTGAGAGGCAAATCCTCCATGGATCCATGGGTACCCACGGATTGGAAGCCCAATTAGAAAAAAAACCTCACTCACTATTACTTTATGTTAAAAAACCATAGAAATTCAATGAAGAAAACAAAGGTTACAGGGGCATTATGGTTAGGCTGGCATTTTACCCACAAAATATCATAGAAATACTGCAGTTATAGTTATACTTATAGATAAACTTATCTGAAGAAACTATAACTCGTGTTGTTAAGTTACTTTGGGCCAAAAGTTATAGTTTCTTAACATAAGTAGAACTGCTGAATTTCTATGGTTTTGTGAGAGTAAAAGGTCAATCTAACTATAACGTCCCTGTAACATTTGTGTTTTTTTAACTGACTATATATCTATAATTTTTATATATAAGTGCCTCAGGGCACTTTCGTTGGAAATACATATATATAAACACACACACATATATATAGAGATATATGCGTGTATGTTCATATAAATATACATATATCTATATATATAATTATATCCGGTGGGCAAACCCTTTCTTCTCATTTATGACGGCCGTGCCCGGTCGCGGGATGCACTACCGCTTCAAAGCGGGTCTGTGACAGCTGATGGCAGGCTGTGTTTGGCAGAGCAGAGGTGAGGGTGTCTGCACTGGGGAGGACTACTGTTGGCGAGTGATATAATTGGAGAATATCTGGTTATGGAAATGACTGCAGCCCACATGGGCTAGATGTGTAAGGACTTCCAATCCCACAATGCCGTGCATGATCGCTCACCTGAGTTGAATCTGCAAAATTGAAATAAAAAGAGGAAACACATTGAAGGTCCCTTGCTATCATTTCCCAGCAGTTTACCTTTGACAAAGGGCGTCGGCCCGAAACGCGTCAGGATTGCTGAGACGTGCTTCATCACAGAGTCCTCCCTGCTCGTTACTGTTCCCCTGCAAGTGCGTCCTATCCGGTGGGCAAACCGTTTCTTCTCATATAATTATATATATATATATATATATATATACATATATATATATATATATATATATATATATATAGAGAGAGAGAGAGAGAGAGAGAGAGAGAGAGAGAGTATTATATATTAGTGGAATTTAGTTAATTTACATTCTATTAAATGCATACATTAAAATATGGAACATGTACTACCTTAAACTCTATTTACATTCAAAAATATATATTTTTGTATATTTTTGGATGATTTTAGTGTCAGTTATATTTTTTTCCAATATTTTGGTGCTCACTATTAAAAGTATAGGAGCATGAGGTTGTGGTAAACCATATTTTTGGCATAATATGTTTTTCAACTACATTGTTTACCACAATATTGTGTCAGTGAGCCATCTCTTTAGTCCATGTAAAACTGACCCCTGGTAGCTCACTAAAGTGACCTACGGTTCTACTCATCATTGTGGAAATTAATAATTTTATGATTGTCCACTCCTCATGTTCTGATCGCTCTCTTAACTACATTTTTAGGCAGCCATCTGCTTCAAACAAAATGTAATGCATGAATCTCAAAAGTGTGAGAATCCTGACTCTTATCTGTGAAGCAGCTGTGTCATACTTTCATCCATTTGAGGGTCCATGGAAGGTAGCTTAAGACATGGCACCCTGGGGCCCTCTTCCTCATTAGCACGGAGAGGCCGCCAGGGCTGATCCATATCAAAAGAAGTTTAACACCAAAGAATTTTTTTTACCCTCTGTCAATACAAGATCTTGCTTCTCAACTACTCTGTCAACTGCCAGTTATGTGCATTCATTGTCTCTTACCGGGCACCACCAAAATTTCTGCATTCATTCATCTCTCTCAATAGCCAATCATAACCTTCACACACTTAATTACACACTCAGATGTGCCAGGAAAAATGTAGCAGTTCCTGAAATTAACAAAGCAATACAATGTAGGTGTGTCTATTACTCTGGATACACACAGGGCTTCCACAACCCCCTTTCAAATTGCCTGGGGTGGTTCAGAGGAGCATGGCAGAGGCTTCTCCTTGTGCAATGTTTATAAGGTCATCACCAGAAGCATTGGGGAGATATGGAAAGCATTTTATTCATTGCCCTTTAAGTAGTTGCTCCAATAGTATTCTTCTTCATTAGGATTGTATATGCTGCTACGTTTAGTGTAGAGATGTGACATTTGTTTATGAAGTCATTCAGTAATTATATTTGCTACATGATTGTGACCTTTTGCTCATCACTCACATATATGATCAACTTAAGTCATTAAATGAAAGGCTGTCTTGAACCTTGGAGAGAGTCTATCTTTCCTATAATGACCAATAGTATAGATAAACATGTAGCCATAAATATCTACTTTCTGCTGATCGCTTTTCATTTTAGGAAAGCATGTCAGAAACAAAAGCTAGTTCCCTAATTCCTTGTTTGAACTGCAGGCTACAATTATTTTTATTGTGTTGCATTTTCCCTCTGCTGCTGGCTCTGGCAGCAGACACTGTGACTTAAAAACTTGTTACAGTTGAGCGGCTACATCAGTTCTTTATTACAGGTGACTAGAGACATCACAAGTGCCTGTAATTAGTAAATTAAAGAAGAGCTTTTATACAGTGATTACAGGACCCAACCCATTGTAGGTAAATTAGCACATGAAGGGCATTATGGGGTACTCCTTGTCACGAGCAGTGAATAATAAATAAGAAGCTCTGGCCACTCATTTGTTATTATTCCCTTTGGTTTTCTTTCTGTATTTGTTTATTTTTTGTAGGTGTCCTGGTCTTACCCGGGACACCCACAGCTTTAATTTCTGTTGCAAGGTGGGGGGGGGGGCCTCAGGGCCCACTGCAAGTGCTCCCATTCCATTGGTTTGCGCAGGAACTGCCCACACTTTTTGTGTCTTTTTTTTACCTCTCTTTTACCCCGGTGCCCACCCAGTGTGCCCCACAACATTTTTTACATTGTGGGCTTCAGGGAGAAGGCCCGTGGCCTGACAGCCCGCCAGCTTCCCTGCCAGCACCCATCGGTGGAAGCAGCTATTCTTTCTACTCCCTTCAGATGAGAGCCATTCTATGATTCCCTGTCCGCAAGCTTTTCTGCTCCAACCCGGTGAGAATGCTTCAGCTCCCACCAGGAGATAGCTCAGATTTCATCCTTTCCAGCAAGCAGGGGAACAATGGTGTCCCAGGGAATGGGGTCCCCGGGGCACCATCACTGAGCCGGCTCCAGGACATGGGATCCCTGGGCCATACCATGACTTGTTGTGCCATCAACCATATGCCTAAACAGACATTTGTACTCTTTTTCTTCCTATTGCCTTTATCTGCTTCTGACTCCCAGATGCTCTTGACACAGTGAGGCTAGATTGCAACAGAATCTATCCCATCCCTACCAGCATTCTAGAACAGTCAGTCAGTCAAAAGCTTTATTTCGATAAAATTATATCATAAAAGCATACAGACAAACATAGAATACACAATAAGAGTCAGGACAAGATCCAATAGGAGCGAGAGGATAATACGGAGGATCAATCGGCAGAATAGATGAAAATGCATTGTTACATCCCTTTTCCAGTCCCCCTCGGCCTGAAACATGGCATCTAAATCGTATTAAATTCAATTACAAAATTAAAAATGTATTAAATTACATTGCAAAACCAAAGGAAATGATGGACGGAGTGTTGAACATTGCAAGCACTCATCCCCAGTCAACTGATCTGGGTTTAATCCATCACCGTTCTTTAGCCCACTCTGCCACCCCAGTTCAGACATGGCCATATGCAAATCAGTCTGACCCTGTGCCTCATGGGAACAGTCCAGCCCGAACTGCCAAGCCATGTCTTCCCTGGACCGGAAACAAGCTTCCTAGGACCGGTTTCTGGCATTTCAGCCGTCTTCAGCCAGGCTTGCTTGAATCCAGTGGCAAAGTGAGCAAGGGACTCACGTCTGAGCATACCCTGCCAACTTATGGCGAACAAAGCAAAACCAAAGGAAATGATGGACGGAGTGTTGAACGTTGCAAGCACACACCCCCAGTCAACTGATCTGGGTTTAATCCATCACCGGCACAGGGTCAGACTGATTTGCATATGGCCATGTCTGAACTGGGGTGGCAGAGTGGGCTAAAGAACGGTGATGAATTAAACCCAGATCAGTTGACTGGGGGTGAGTGCTTGCAACGTTCAACACTCCGTCCATCTTTTCCTTTGGTTTTTGTTAAATTGCTTTGGGGAAAGAATTATTTCCCCAAAGCATTAAGACACGGAGGTAAAAAAAACACTAAAAAATGTTAAAACAAGGCAAGAAGAGATACATCACGATAAAGGACCCAGGAGTTTCAATCTAATCAGCCAGGACCAGGCAAGAAATTTGGCCACCCCTCATACAAGCAAATCACTAGTGTCCGATTGTAGAATTCTCAGCGCAACACAGTGGTTCACGGTGCCCAATTGTCTACAAACAGGGCTCAGCCATCTTACCCTGGGAGTTTTATAGAAAGGGCACTCAAACAATAAGTGCGCTACAGTTTCCACCTTCACTTTACAGCATGGACAACTTGCAATCGTTTGGTAAGGGGGTTTCCAATTACTTGTGCGCTCCCGAATGGGCAGAGTGCCGAATCTAAACTGGATATACAGTCGCCTGTCTCTGGGCTTCTGGATTACATCAAGATAAGACTCCAGCCTCGTCACTGGTTTATGCAAATAAAAAGCCTCAATTAAGCTGCCGGCAACCACAGCTGTATTCTCTTGGGTATCAATCCACATCCAATAAGCCTTCTTCAGATCAGCCTTACTGAGACGCATTCCGGACTCCCAGACATCTCTTAAGCCCAATGCAGAAAAGGACTTTTTAATATTACACAACCAAGTAATCCTATGGGACCCAGGCGAACTCATCACTTCTCTAAGACCCTCAACATATTTGGAGAGTTCGGGGGTGCGCCACAGGCGAGTCCAATAAAGCAAGGGGCGTAATCTGGCAAGGTCCCTGACTGAACGCCTACCCATGTCTCTCATAAGGGGTTTTAATGGAGTACCCATCGGGAGCGAAACCAAATCCCTAAAGAATTTGTTTTCCGACATAAAGATTTCCTTAACATTGTCGAAGCCCCACAGTTCGGCCCCATACAGTGCTGAGCTTACAGCTTTTGCAGCGTAAGCCACCGGTGCGGGAGCAACGGGCCTACTCTGGGATAATCGATGTTCCTTCCCGATTGCCCCCGCAACTCTCTTGTGGTTGAGAAGCATTTTGTCGATGTGGGGTCTCCAACTAAGTTTGTCGGAAATCCTGATTCCAAGGTAATCGAAGATTTTAACAGACTCAAGAGGTGCTCCCTCCAGAGTAAAATTGATTTTAGAAGATCTAGAGGGGTTAAACGAGAGGAGCTTAGTTTTTGATGTATTTATAGATAGGCCTCTCATATTACAAAAAAGATTGAACCTATCAAGAAGCTTCTGCAACCCCGCAGGTCTTTTAGAAATAAGCAGGGTATCGTCAGCGAAAAGTAGGGCTGGGATCTTGTCTCCCGCCAGGGCCGGGGCATCAGCAGGAAGCTCCTGTAAAAAACTTACCACTCCATTCACAAATAAAGAAAATAGAGTGGGAGCCAAAACGCAGCCCTGGCGCACCCCTCTAGTAACCCAGATTTTAGCCGTTTTTTCATCCTGTCGACCCCATCTCACTTGGGCATAATTGCCCTCATGAAGTCGAATCAAAAGATCTAGGATAGGTATCGGGATTCCCAGTTCCCTCAACACCGACCACAGGCGGTCGCGAGGAACTAAATCAAAGGCAGTCTTCAGATCTATAAAGGCCAAATAGAGACTGCCCTTGCCAATCGAGACCACCTTCCAATGCAGGAGGAGAAGCCGGAATACCTGATCGATTGTTCCCACATTTGCCCTGAAGCCTGCTTGATAGTCTGACAGGAAGTCATTTTCGATTGTCCATGACAAGATTCTTTCTAACAAGACCCTTCGAATCACCTTCTGGCCAGCATCAATAAGGCTGATTGGGCGGTAGTTGGCAGGGTCTTCCCTAGAGCCCTTTTTAAAAATTGGGATCACCTCGGCTCCTTTCCATGATTCGGGGACAGGGGATCCTCTAAGGAGGGAATTGAGTAAAAGAGTAAAAAACCTGGCCCAGTTTGGAGGATCTGCTTGAAACAGATCACCTGGCAGGCCATCCAGCCCGGGTGCCTTTCCTGGGACTATTTTCTTAATAGCAAGCAGAACTTCGGACTCCTCAAAAGGGAAAAAAGGTTGAGAGGCAAGAGATGATGATAAGGGGCCAGCATGTGTGCTTATATTATGAGAAACTGGCCCAGAGTAAAGCTTTTTTAAATGTTCAAACCACGCATGGTCAGTAATATTATTAGGAATATCATCAGGATCCTAATCTTTGGATTTTCTGAATAACTTCCAGAAAGTGTTCCCAACTTTAGCTAAACTAGTGACCTTAAGGTCTAGCCAAAAGGCTTCATCCCAATTACGCTTGGCTTCTAGAAGTGCCCTTTTGTACTCCTTCCTGGCATTATTCACCAAGAGACAGGCATTCTAGAACAACTAATCATACCTGAGTGATTCCACCCCAGCCCTGCAGGCATTCCATGTGCTAAAGAGACTGATAGAAGATTTGACTGAATATAAATATAGAGTATTAGTTTATAAGCAGCCACCAAGGACAAGAAAGTACAGTTAGATTTGCCATGAAAAGTCCTCATCACATTTCCGTGTCACTTTTTTTTTTGTAGAGTTTTATATAGCACGAAATTGACCCGAATCCAATCAGGTTACATAGCACCAGTTACATTACATGAGGACACACATTCTTTTTTTGTTAGGCACGGGGAGATTAAGTGATTTGTCCAGAATCACAGGATGTTCAGCGTCATTACCGAGACTCGAACCCAGTTCCCCAGGTCCGAGGTCGAGCGCCTTAGCCGTTAGGCCAACTCCTCTCCCCTGGAAATGTGGGCTGGGTCTGGTGGCTTAGTGGACTAATGTAGCCACTGTAGGGGCCTGTGTTCAACCTCATGGTCACAGGTTCAAGCCCTGGTATGTTCACTTAGCCTTTCATCATTCTGAGGTCGGAAAATTGAGTACCATTTAGTTGGGTAACAATAAACATCTGTTATTCATCACCAAGATAACCTGGGGTGAACATGCGCTTTACAAATACACATTATGTTATGTTTTAGTTTTAGAGTAAAGGGCTGTGTACTGACTCAGGAGTAGGGGTGGGCGGAATTCGCGTAATCGCGTTACGCAAATCTCCGCGAAACGGTAAAAAATCTCCGCGAACACGCAGAAATTCCGCGAACACGCGGAATTGCTTGTTCGCGATACTTTTTTCCTGTTCGCGATCGCTGTTTGTGTGCTCGGGGTGAAATATCTCGCGAACACGCATATTGAGAACGCGAACAAGCAAAAAATTACGCGAAGTCGCGGAACGCAGATTTTTGGGCAATTTCGCGTTCTCCGCGGAACACGAAATTACCCAAATTCCGCAAATTCCGCGAACGGAACGGAATTTACCGCCCAGGCCTACTCAGGAGGTGCATGCTAGTGCAATGGGGCATCTGTGCAGTGGGGCCCAATTTCATTGTCAAGAGCTGGAAAAAGCTCATAAATGTGATTACATTCCCGCTCTTCCTGCACCACTTCCTTGTTACTCTGGATCCTTCACAACCACTTAGGCGGTTTCACTTCCCAATCAAAAAAGGTAATGGCCTTGTTTTATGGGGTAGTATCTTCTGAGAGTTCACCGCCCCCCAGGGATTTTACATGTCTTCCCCCGCATTGGTGTGTATCCAGTAATAAAATTGTCTGAGATCCCATCTCTCAAAAGATTATAAAAAGAAGTCTTTAGTAGTAAAGGATACACGTCCCAAAAGACTAAATGCAGATCAAGGAGGTACATTGATTCTGAAGGAGCTACAAAAAATCACTTGAGACATGAATTAAGACCTTTTTTTGCACTCGTCATTGATTGGCTATAACATCGTATTGGCAGAGTAAAATGTGACTAACTTAAGGTGAATTCTTTTAATAGAATTTGCATTCTAAATACAAATTTGGTTGCTTTTTTGAAGGCTGGGTCTTATAATGTGCCAGATTATCAAGTACTGATGATGTATATTCATTCACTGTCTAATAACTTCTTCTGAGAACAATTTTCGGGTGTTTATGTTCGTTTATGCATCACCCGCTCCAATGGACCAATACAGGCACTCAGTTAGTTTTTATCTGTTTGTACAATGTAATTGTTTTCTTTGTAGAAACTTCTTTTTCACGTTCCAACTAATCATTTAATTGGACATATTTAGGGCAAGTGCTTTAGGAAAACAAATTCTTGGTTTGGATGGGTAGAAAGGGCAGAGAGCAGGCCACTCAAGCACCTTTCACAGTATGCTTAGCCTCTGAGTACAAATGGGTCATTGTTTTCCGACCCGTGCATAAACTCCTGAAACCCCTGTTTGCACAAGAATTACAGGTTTGGTGGTATTTATCGCTTCAAGTAAACATAACGTTTTTTTTAAAATATTCTAACCTTCATTAAATTTTGCCAGGTCGAACCTGACGAAATTATAAGTGGGAAAGGGTAATGTAACACGTTACCATGCAGGATTAGGTTAAACACCAAAATCTGCATGTTATTCCCCAATAACTGCTTACAGGCAGTATTTATCATATCCGATAAATACCATACCCGTTATTTATGAGGTGCGATAAGTAGCACCTTATTAACTATGAACTCGTAGTGTGTGACATTTGGATTGCTCGCCTTTGGGAAAGAGCCACAAATCACTGGGGCTGCAGAACGTAAATCAAGGGCCCAGAACAAAGACCTTGTACCTATTCAGTGATGTAAGACTCTCAGCCTGGCCACCTCTGTGCTATACTCGAGAGCCACGCGTTGCCCAGTGATGAAAATTGACTCTTTTGAGTTCTCCTTAGAAGTGGAAGCTAAGTGGCACAAAGGAGCGTACGGGCTAATTTTAGCCAAAAACAACTGTGCTAAGAGAGTCATGCTAAAATCTTTTTTGATTCTGGGCCTGCTTATCTGAGACAACGCATACAATGGTACGTTCCAGGAAGAGCGTTGCGCTTCTCGGAGGCAAAACAAGTGATTGTTCCCTGTGTTAAAAAAGCCAGTTGGGGTGGCGGGAGCTTTTTCAATTGTGCCCCAAAGGCCTGGAACAGTTTACCCCTGTACCTCAGAAACTGCCGAGCTCCTCTCCTTCAGGAAGGGGCTGAAAACCTGGCTCTTTTCCTGAACAGTCCTATCATTTCTTGTAACCATGTAGGCAGTGCTCAGCGCCAGGACACCCTAGGGTAACAGTGCGCTCTAGAAGCTTTATTAACATAACATAACATTAATTTTTCTTTATTGATTCATTTTGTCCGGTATTCAATTTGAGGGTCTTGGAGAGTGCAAAACATCATTGTTGGGGTAGGACCTTAAGCGAGCAATACTTGACGAGGCCTTTTGTGGTTCCTCTTATTTTCGAAGGCCAAGCAGCTGCCAGACCAATGACTAAGGGTCTTTAATAGCACTTAACTAAAGTGATAGAGTCCAAGGGAAGTAACTTGCTTTTCATGAACAATGCCTAAAGCTTAGAGTGCATCCTACAAAATTTCAAAGGCATTTTCCCTGTCCAGAACTTCCCAAATCCAATCTGTACTTTAATTGGTTCTTTGATAAAGATGGTTCTGTCTACAAATACCACAGTCAGAAAAACCATGGTGTTAAAATGAAATTACTAAAACAACTAACCAGAAGAGGACTGGTACAATGGTGAGTAAAAAGATGCTATTTGTTGTGTTGTGTGCAAGAATTCTCACAAGACTCTAGTTAGACCGGACTGTGGCTTGCCATGTAATTGTAGTTTAAAAGTGTTTTCTTGGGATTTCCACCTCGTATTTTTAAAACCAGCAATATTACTGGTCCGTTCCGCCTTTCTATACTTCATTTCAATGGCCGGAAAAGTGCTCAAATTTTATGGTAAAAAAAACAGCAATAAATTGCTGGTTGGTTTTAACAAAATAATTTCATTTGTAATTTTAGTATTTTAATTTTGTTTTTTAAAGAAGCCATTTTAAGCTATTTTTACTGTATAATATTAAAAAACAGTTCCTTGAAACAATGAGACGTTACCCCCAACAATGCTGCCATTATTAAGGATGTATGTTTTATATTTGTTTTGAGCATTACCTTCCATTGACAGTTTCCAAAATGTCAGATGAAATTGCAATTATTTTTGAACTGTAATAATAGGCTTGTATACTAAAATGTATCCATGTCGTGTTTATAATTCACTTGTATTCAACAGAATTATTTGTTTAATTTTATTTTTCTGCATTATATTTGATTTTATTTTAAAGTATATGTTTTCTGAATTCTTCTGCCACATTGGCAATGCCTCAGCATGTAATGCATTTCCATACCATTACCTATATTCACCCTAGCAAGATGTCTCTTAGCTGCAGTACAATTTAGTTCCCGTGATTAAAAGTTTTATCACTCTATGTAGATGATACATTTTTTTACAGTAAAACCGAGACAGCTTCCTTTTCGGAGCAGAAACATCGAAGGTGGTGTTGTTTATTGGAGGTGCGATGTATCCCACACACTTAACAGCTAATTAGTATAGGTTACCCGTGGCAAAATAAAACAACTACAGCTGCCATATTATTTACATCTTTCATATCATTTAAATGTAATGAAAAATGTAATTGCCTCTCAACGGGATGATCATAAAAACCACAATGCACACATTTCACTGTAGAGGGTAATGAGTGAGCCATGCAGATTTCTCGTATAAGTACACTGCACTGAACAAATATTTAAAACGATTCATCATTAAATTGTGTGATACATGGCAGCAACAGAGCAGCGGTTTGGCGTCTGCAGAACAAAAATAGTGAATAAGGCATAAGGACATTTTGCAAAAAATGTGTAACCTGTTTAAATAATAATAATTTGCTTTGCTGTTGTGCAATTTATGAATTGCGGTCTTAACAAAAACTTACAATTTTCAGTATTTTTTCCTTGTTTTAAACAACATGTAGATATTATAGCCAAAGCTAACCAAAACGATGTTTATCCTTTTTTTCATACCATATTCTACATCTTACAGTTTTCCATCCCAATGCTGGCAAACGATCCTTTTTGGCCAAGGACTGTTTTTCACCTTTCATTTTATTTTAGGACTTGTGGTCTCTCCTGTAGGATTTGGAACCCATGGCAATGTTCATTTTAATAGAATGCAAACCTGCTACAAGCTTCATGGGTCTGTTTTGGCCATCTCACAGGGCCTGATGACCTTGATTCAGATTGGCACAACCCAAGAAAGGACAGGCAAACATCTTGGAAGCTTGCCACCGGTTTGCAGTCCTCACCCAAAAAGGTTTTGCTGGGATCACAGCTAATAGCTTTGGCTCACTGATGTCAGGGCTATTCGGGCTGGACTGTTCCCATTGGGCACAAGGTCAAGACTGAATTGCATATGGCTGGGTCCAAACTGGAATGGCATGGTGAGCAAAAAAAACGATGGATTTAGGCCCAGATCTCTGTACTGGGGTGAATGTATGACATTGTTCTGCATTCTGTCCATCAATAGTTCTTTTTGCATTTGTCACCCCGAGTGGGACGGGTATGCTCAGACGTGAGTCCCGTGCTCTCCATGCCACTGGAATCAAGCTATCCTGGCTGAAGAGGGGTGAAACACCGAAACCGGTCCTAGGATGCTTGTTTCCAGTCCAGGGAGGACCTGCCCTGGCAGTTCGGGCTGGACTGTTCCCATTGGGCACAGGGCTCAAGATTGATTTGCATATGGCTGGGTCCAAACTGGAATGGCATGGTGAGCAAAAAAACGATGGATTTAGGCCCAGATCTCTGTACTGGGGTGAATGTATAGCATTTTTCTGCGTTCTCCCCATCAATAGTTCTTTTTGCAGGGCTATGCTGAGTGCCAAAAACCCCAATGCTAAATCAGCATTTTTTTAAATTAAAATGTATTCACCTTGCCCCTTATGCGCCCTTTCAACTTATTTTCCAGGACGCAGGCAATGAGACCTTGTGTCTTGTAATGGTGATGGCAACATTTTTCCTGAAGTTATGGCCAGCCCATCGTATAGCACATAAAGTCCATGGACCCAAAATGGACAATGGAAGAAAAAGCTTCCTTGTAAATCAGATTAGATTTTTTTTAAATGTTGGTCCATAGACATGATTGAAAGTGGGTTGATGGACCTCGGTGGATAACAGCCATATATCTCTATAATTTAACTTTTTCACACACTCTTAAAAAACGCTTGAACACTCATTTCTCAAAAACAATAGAACCAATTTGCATTAAGCCAAGTAAAGGCAATTCCTTGAGTCAAGCTCTTCTTTTGTGGCATGGCAAGCGTGGTGGTATTCCATTCAGCATTTATTCTCAATTGGAGAACAAAGAATCTTTTTGGGGCTAAAATGGAAAGGGTCACTATTTTTACATCCTCAACCACTGATTTGCAGATAAAATTGCAGTGGTGAACTCGAAGTCTCAAAGTAAATGAATGCTTTTTGGGGAAAAATTCATGATTTATCAACAGTACCAAGGTTATTAAGAAAGCGAACAATCAATTTTTAATGGAGATGTGACATAACCATAACGAACCATATCTACACAACCAAATTTTTTCAGGTTGTGGCCACACATTCACAGAGCATTCTTACACAGTGCCATTAATTATTGCTACCTAAATAATATCTGGTCAATCAAAATACAGTACTCCAGAGAATATAAGTAGGATACATGCTCGGAAGTTCATAGACCACCAGTAATGTAGCTCAAGTGGGCTAAAGAATAAACATTAATGAAGACCTCTTACAATGTTATCGCAATTATTTAGGTAATATGAAAGTGCTGGAAGAGTGAGACAATAGTTTGTTCTTTATGTTTATGATCATGTGACACACTGTGGGTGTATTTTACGTGTTCTCTAAGATGGCTTCACTTATTGTGACCAAGGCTTTGGAGAAAGTAGAAACTTGCAGATGGGTCCACCTTTTCCACCACAATGAATATTATACTCAACGTACAGACGTGTGTGCCGGCTTCTTCTTTATCTGAAAAAGAAGAGAATTGTGTAGACATGAGATGAGCATGGCAGCCCCATCAATAGCCAGACACTGTCAGTGCTTTGGAGCTAGTCGGCACCTGGCAAAAGGGAAAGAAGAAAACTACGGTCAGCGGGCCCCCGATGCTGGACAGAGAGTGAAGCATATTAGAGTCTCCACAGGCGGAATGCGGCAATCATGTAAATGTGATTACCATATGAGGGGTTGGAGATCTCATCGTGAACAGTGTCTACTTCACAACCGAGGATTATTTTCTGCTCTCTCCAGGCTTTTGTAGCCAAGGCATTGTATCAGTGGATGATCAGTGGGTCTGTGTTACGCCCGTGACTGTACTTTGGGCAAGTGAAAAAGTTTAAAGTCCACCAGTGGCGGTTCCTCCGCTAACGCGGAAGAGCGTCGACCCACTGCCTCGGTTTTGAAAGGAAAAAATTAAATGTTATTATCATTTTATTTTGTCCTTCTACTGCAGCAGCTTGAATTAGGGGGTGGGGTGGGGCTGAAGAGCAGGGGAGGAGTCGTACAGCCCTCCTAAGTGCACAATGACTGTTTGGTCAGCCCTCTCGGGCCACCTAAAACAGTCATGAGCACTTTACCTGTTCTCCATGCAGGCTGTATTACAGCCTGCATGGAAAACATACCCACCCCTACAGCCCCTGGCTGAGCACCGTGTCAAAGCACTCAGACCAATTGCAACGCTGCATTGCAGCTTTGTGATTGTCTGTGGGGAGCGTGGGAGCCCTGGTGCTTCCTGCTTCCGGTTTCTCACAAGAGATTGTACAAACTACGTAAGAATGAGTTATCAAAATGATGAGAGATTGACTCTTTCATGGAAATACATTGAAGTTGGAAGAGTACCCAGAGTGCTTCGAAATTTGATGACACTGAGGTACGAAAATCCACACCTCGATTTACTGAACCAATAGAAGGAACATAATGATACACGTAATGTGAGGATGATGAAAATCTTGATAAAATAAGCGTAGTTGGACATAGAGGAGATTTTAAAACAGATTAAGCATTTGCATGAGGAGATTGAGACAAATGGGAGAGAAGACTATTGTAACCAAACAGGATATGAATGAGAGATTGAAACGAGTTGAAGATACAATAAAACAAAACAAAAAAAAGCAAGGAAATTCACTGGGGATTGAAATGATTGTGAAATGAGGCACATATATATATAGTGGATGGACGGATTAATGAAAGGATGGATGACTGAGTGAAAGGGTGGATGGATGAAAGAAATGGAGGATGGATGAGTGAAAGGTAGGATGGATGGATGAATGAGTAAAAGGGTGGATGGGTGGATGGGTGAATGTATGGATGGATGGATAAATGGAGTGAAAGGGTGGATGGATGAATGGCAGAAGAGATGGATGGATGTATGAGTGAAAGGGTGGATGGAGAGATGGATAGGTGAAATGGTAGATGGATAGATGGATGGATGGATGGATGGATGGATGGATGGATGGATGGATGGATGGATGGATGGATGGGTAGGTTTGATGGATAGGTTTAGTAATGGATGGATAGGTTTGGATATGGATGGGTGGACGGAATGGTGAAAGACTGAATGATGGATGGAAGAATGAATGCCTGCCAAAATGAAAAGGTGAAATGGTAGATGTCATCAGGCGGATGGAAGGATGAATGGATAGATGCTTGGATGAAAGAGGCAAGAGAACTCTTCTAGGGAGGGTCGTGATGATTTGCTTCATTTGCTTGGTGCCATAAGAGCTTTGGTTCGAAGTTGGTGGTATTTAAATTTTCTGGTTACTCCTTTAATGTGAACTAAGCTATATACTGCATGCTTTGTACACCTAAAAGAGTTGTGTCTGTGATGGCAGTAATGATGGCTGATAGTCTCCTTTGCTATTTTGTACTTACTGTTAGATCTCTAATGCCATAGTAATTTATAGACCAATATGAGGGAAAGTGAAGGTTAGATGATGTCAGCAGTGATGCCATCAGTGATGTCTTCAGTCATGTCATTTGAGATGTCATCGGAGATGTTATAAATAATGTCATAGAACATTTCATGAGTGATATAATATGTAAGGTCAGTAGTAGTGCATGGCGAGGCGCAAGTTAAAGTTAGCTCATGTTCCATGAGTTCTTTCATGAAGTCCACATCCTCAATTCGCAAAATGTCACTGTTACTTATTCCCTCCCAAGACTGTAGGGTTTTACTATGATCCATCATTTTTCATAAAATTTAGTTTACTTCAATTTTCTTACAGATTAAAATATATTGATTCTAGTCTGGACATAATCAAACTCTGCCTCTGGAGAAAAAGATAACCCCAAAGGTATTATCGCCACATCTTATTGTGATAAGGTTTCAGAAGTAAAATTAATTACTGTTTTGTTGTTAATTACGTTTTCCCATTGTAAGTGGATTTCCCTTTGCATTTCTCTGGCCCTCCTAAGGCCTTTGCCTCATCTCCTCTTTTTCTTTTGCCTCCTCGACCTATGATTCCCTTGCGTGGTATGTGATTGGCTTGCCTGTCTACGCATAAAACATCCAACTCTTCAGCATTGATGGATCGTTGGCTCCTCAACTGAGGGATAATGTAGATCATTCCTCCTGGTCTGTATCTGAGCTCAAGTCTGACCCTGTATAACTGACCGTGATGTCCGTCTAATTGTATTATGTTCTCCCAGTCTTTGTTGTCTAATGGTGTCAAATCCTTTAGAATGTATATATATATATATATATATATATATATATATATATATATATATATATATATACATTCTAAAGGATTTGACACCATTAGACAACAAAGACTGGGAGAACATCCATTCTTTCTCTAATTCATTATCCTTTCATCCGTGCAGCCACTCTCCCTTCCACTCAGACACCCATTCTTTCACATAAACCTCCTACATCCATCATTTAATTCACTCATCCATCTAAACATCCCTCCTTTCACTCACCCATCCAACCACCTTTTCACTTACATCCATCCATCCATAATATCACTCACTCACCTTTGTCTTCCAAGTTGCAGACAGAAAAGGCCCATCAAGAACTTCACCCCTGTTATAGCTACTAAAGTTGGGGGGCTCATGATGCCCCAACATCCATCCTTTTATTCATCCATCTATCCACCCTTTCACTTCTCCCATCCATCCACCGTGTTACTCCACCAATCCATCCATCCATCAATCCACCTCTCCATCCATCCACCCTTTCAATCATGCATGCATCCATACCGTCTCTCATCATCCATTCACCCTTTCACTCACTCATCCATCCATTCTTTCACTTATCCCTTCATCCATCCATTTAGTCATGCATCCATCCATTCATCCACTAATCTCTTTCACTCGTCCATTCATTCTCTCAATCATCCATTGTTAATACATCCTTTCACTCATTCATCCATCCATCTACTCATCTGCCCATCCACCCTTTCACTCACCCATCCACCCTTTCAATCACTCACACACCCATCCATTGATCCATACATTCTCTCACTCATTCACCCATCTGCCCTTTCATCTTATTTATGAACCTTTGTTTGCTGCTATATATGTATGAGTCCTGTGGGAGAATTCATATGCGGGCGGTGGTTTTCTGCGGGGGATCGCCACCGCCCATATGGCGGTGGCGATCCCCCGCAGAAAACCACCGCCCGATATCTTAATGAGCCCCCTAATATCTCAAAAACTTCTGAACGGATTTACATCAAATCACCAAAAGCACAATTTCCAGACAAAGCTCTAGCTTCCTCCCTTTACCATTCCCCACTCCTAAATCCTAATTTACCCATATCTCCCTTTACCACTGCCCACCCCATAACCTTAAATTACCATAGCCTTCCTTTGCCTACAGCCAGGCCCTGCACTCACCCCCTTTGGTTACCCACCACCTTATCTGACACTGTCTTCTGCCATGCCCGATGGGTGGTTGGATGTCTACTGACTCCTTGAGCATGTCTGACTATGCCATGTAACAATATGGAGGGTGTCATATTAAGTAAGGCAGACCTACTGACTTTGACAAAGGGTCAAAATATGAAATGTGGGCTGGGCTTATTGGCTTTATCGGTCCATCAACATATATAAAACAGACCTCATGACATTGTCAAAAAGTGAATAATAACTATAATCAAAAGTATATTTTATAAATTCACACGTTGCAATGCTTAATAATAGTGATGGCTGCAGAATATTTTCAGTAAAGCATTATTTTAGAAAAACATTAAATATGTCTTCGGGTATTTTTGGAAAATATTTCAGGTCACAAAGTGCAGCCATAAACTCACCACAAGAGGTCACTGCATTCTGGCCAACCCACGCCATGCAAGGCCGAAGGTTGGCTGCAGGGCCCGGCATAGTTAAGTACAGTAAAATTATTCACTGAAAAAAGCAAAGGTTAAAATGACTTTATAGTTAGGAATAGTTATAATATCTTATTTAACAATTAAAAAAAAACTAGAAATTCACTGAAAAAAACTCACCACTTATAGTTAACTCAAGAAACTCTAACTTGCGCCCTCGCCATGTACTGCTTATGACACCACATATTATGACACTCATGACGTTCTATGACAACATTGATAATATCACCAATGATAACTGAAATGACATTATTGATGACATTACTGTGCAGGGCATGGGGGGTCCTGATGAATAAATTAATATCCTTAGATGGAGAATGCCTGTTGCCTTGGTATTTTTCCTTTTTTTTTTTGCACTTCTTTGCCTCCAGTCTTATGGAGTCCTGACTGCAGGTGTGTTGACAGCCACAAATCCATGCTGGAGCTGGTCGTGATAGCTTTGTAGGCAATGAGGCCAGTTTAAAATGATGGTGTGGGCCAGTAAGTGGAGTCAGTGTAGTTACATCTGTATGGGGAGAGGTGCTAATATATCTACAGGCCTCTATGAGCTTGCTGCAATGTGCAGGAGGTCCCCAAAGGAGGACAGTCTGTAGTATGGGGCCAGTAAGCAGGGAGAACCCACCATCCATATGTGTTTGAGGGCTTGAAGTTCCTTCGTGATGGAATGCTTCCATCCTCAAATAGAGCAATGTATCATTGTCATATTCATGAATCATGATGCTGTAATCAGTAAATAGAGTCCCACTGGGTATATGTAGAGGTGGGAAATGTTCCTATCCCAGCACTCCCTAGAGGTTCTGAATTCATTGCCCTTCCCTGGTAAAAGGGTGGCTGTGGAACTTTATCACAACTTCATTTGAAAGCATTGTCTATTGAGTTGACTTTTCTTCTAAATTAGGCATGCGTAATATTTCTATAGCAAAGACATATGGGGCCTCATTACAAGTATGGAAGTGCAGGAGCAGGACGCTCGCTCCCGCACCACAAAACCCATATTTGAACCGCCCACCAGATTAGAAGTTTTCTCCTGTCTGGCTGGCGGCTGTTTGGCAATCCCACTGCGGTTTAATGGGAACATTAAAATCAATACCTGCACGGCATGGACTGCTGCAGTCCATGCCGTGCAGGCACTGGGGTGCATCCACACAGGGGGGAACAAACCCCCCTGCATACACCCCATGGCGCAGAGGCACAAGGGGGCTCTGTAGGCCCCCTTTGTTTCCTCACTGCCACACTATTCATGGTGATCACACAGGAAACTCGTAATATGCTTGTCGGCGCCTCAGCGGACCCACCAGGCATATTGCAGACTCAAGACTGCCGCACCACAGTCATGGATCTCCAATCTCTGGTGGTTGTGGTGGTCCCAGGGTGGCCCCTGACCATAATAGCATTGTCGGAAGACCACCACCGCCATGCTCCCGCGAGACTGGCAGTCTTTGGGCCGCCAGACTAGTAATGAGGGCCAGAGGCCCAACCTCTGAACTCTTGAATAGCAGGCCTTTTTTAACAAAGAGATCCTTTTCATGACTTCAATTTACAGAGAAATCTTAATTTTTTATTAGGGAATCATAGGTATCTTTTGCTGCTGAGCTACAACCCAAATTTTATGGGCTAACTGCCTTCTTTACTCATAGTAAATTATTTTGATCTTAGCATTAATACCTGCATACTTTCTAAATTCAGTATTACTGCTAGTGATAATTCTAGCGATGTAAATTCTCAAGGCATTGCACTGCCTACAGATGCAGTTGTTTTTTTCTTTGCTACCTTCATCCTTCATTATCTCTTTTTATGTTGTTCTTATTATTTTTCAATCAATATACAATTAAAGATATTCCTTGTGCTGAGAGAAGAAGAAAAACAAGTGAAGAAAGATATATTTCACAATTACACTGTAACTGTGACTGTAAGTAACAATTTTCTCACTAAACCAGTTACTATTCTAAAACCGTGTCTGACAGATTAACATTGAATACATATATTTGTGCCCAGCCCCAAATCTCTTTGCTTCAGCCGGTATTGTGCTTGTACCCTATTTTTGTAGCATTGCTCATAGAGAGGAATATTTACAAAACAATGACAGAGTGGTACGCTGCGCCAAATTTGTCAGCGCCATGCTCTGACATTTTTAAAGTTCAGTCCTGTGTTTACCCTAGCGATGGTGCAAAAAAAGCTGCCTAGCGCCAGCGCAGCAGCCCTGTCATGTTGCTAGGGTGCCTGCCCTGCAGAGACAATTGTTTATGTGCAGGAAGGGACACCTTCCTGCACATAAACAATCAATAATAGCGATTTGCTCTTTCTATGAGCAATAAAAACAAATAGAAATTAATAATTTATCCTCATATTGCAATTCTAATGCTTGGTATTTTCTGGCATGAGTTTTTGTCACTGCCTCGGTGTTGCAAATCTGGGGCAGCGTCAAAAGCAATGGGTGTTGCGGCGGAACACCCACAGCAACACCCATTGCTTGCCCCTTTGCCGCAGAGTACTGCGGCGGTTAGGGGCATATTTACAAGTTGGTGTTAGCCCACGCTAGGGGGCATATCAACAACAACCAGCGATAATTATCGCTCAGCGCTCTTAGCGTGAGGATAATTATCGCCGGCTAGCGTGAATTTTTATCGCTGAGATAGCGTGCTATTAGCAACGCTTATCTCAATAGCGATAAAAATCTACACGCTAACAGGCTAACGTGAGATTATCGCTGGAAACCCAGCGATAATCACACGTTACTTTGTTGATAGGGACAGGCAAACTTAGCCATGATATCCTCCTTCCATAGGATATCATGGCTAAGTCTGAAAATTAGCAGACGTAAAAAAGCAGCGTTAACCGCGGTTAGCGCTGCTTTTTTTGTCTCTAACAGGGTTAGCGACATTCTTGATAATAGGAGAAATGTCGCTTAGCGACATTTCTCCTATTATTTTACTCTGGAACGCCCCCTTTGCATCTCATTAGAGATGCAAGGGGAAGCGTAGAGTAAAAGGGTGCTAACATGCAAATTTGCGTGTTAGCGCCCTGTTGTTGATAGGGCGCTAGTTTATCTCTGCTTTTTTGGCTTTTAAAGCCAAAAAAGCAGAGATAAAGCCCTTGTTGATATGCCCCTAAGTGTCTTAGCGCCACCTTGTAAATATGAGAAATAGCGTTACGCCACCAGAGTGCCAGAAAAAGTAACGCTCTAGTGGCGATAGGGGTTCGTAAATATGCCCCGATGTCCACTCGTCCTTCTTTCCTCGTTCGCACAACAGCCATGCAAACTATACCTCCAGCCGATTGCAATGGCCCTGACCTTACCCTTAATGAAACAGATGCAATCACAAATGAAGTAAATCATCTTACAGATAACCCTTACCAACATGTCAGAGACAACTTTGAATGCAGTATCATTAATTGTTTTAGGTGAAGTACTTTATTCACATTTTGTGTTTCAGTGTAGTTATTGATTGGTGGAATTATGTGAGTTTAAAAACATTGGGGCAGATTTACAATAACTGGCGCATCCCTGCTTATCAGCAGGGATGCGCCAGTTATTGTGCGTCACAGCTCCGCCACCATGGATGCGCCGCATTTACAATGCGGTGCACCATGGGGCAAAAACGGACAGATGCGTGATGCATCTGTGCCGTAAAGGCAG
The DNA here is from genome assembly GCF_964204655.1 of Triturus cristatus. NCBI lineage: Eukaryota > Metazoa > Chordata > Amphibia > Caudata > Salamandridae > Triturus > Triturus cristatus. The sequence continues at coordinate 1,123,338,720 of NC_140580.1, read as the reverse complement.
CGCATTGCTGGAGTTGCGTCGCAAGCACGACGCAGCTCCAGCAAGGCTCTGGGGTGCCCTATCTTTACAATGCTGCGTCAATCCTTATGCCTGCTTCAAGCAGGCGCAGGGTTTTGACGCAGCATGGGCTCAAAAGTGACTGAGTGAAATCTTGTAGATTTCACTCAGCCACTTTTAGGAGGCATTCCTGCGACGGAACGCTGCCCCTTGCACAGGAACGCCTACTTCTGGCGCAGGGCTTTACAACGTGACTCATCTCCCAGATGTGTCATGTTGTAAATACCCCGCAGCATGGTGCTGGTTTTGCGCCGCCGTCGCGTCACAAAAGTGATGCAACAGCGGCGTAAAAGAGGCGCAAGGGGCTTGTAAATTTGCACCATTGTATCTAGTGTGTGAGTTATGGTTTACATGGCTGTTGTGTGATTTATGGACTGTGGCCCCAACCATAACTTGTGAATGTCAGTGTTTTTTTATTTCATAACTGCGTTTCTATGGGGGTTTTTTTAACTCACATTAAGATGTTATAACATTGCAACTATAACTGCACTTTAGCCTTGTTTTTTAGAGATTTTCTATTTTTTTTTAAATCATTTACAGCACCCAAGAGTTCTACGCCCCCCCCTCAACCAGTGACCAGCAGCCCCTGCACTTGTGCTGCCACTGCGATCAGTGAGCATTGGTCACAGTGCCAGGCCTCTTATCAGCTCATTATTAAGAAGATAAGAAATGCTTTTCCTATTGAAACTCTGACCTAACCATAACTACTCTGGTTCTAGTGCTATCACTGCCCCGTGTAATATATATATATATATATATATATATATATATATATATATATATATATATATATATATATATATATATATATATATATATATATATATATATATATTTATGTATGTATGCATATATATATATATATATATATATATGTTTTGTATGGTACTCTTAATTTAACATCTATTGAAGCTTGAAGTTATACATCTTAAAGGTACATGGATGTGGAGTTAAGAATAGTACATTTTTACTTTCTTATACTTACTTACCGTTAAGATTTAGGGCCTGATTTAATCCTGGCGGCCAGGTTACCCGTCACAACGGTGACAGCTATCCCGTCCGCAGAACAATAAATCCCACCGGATACAATGGGGTTTATATTTCAGCGGATGGGTTGTCCATCACCGTTGCGACAGAGTAACCTGTCTGCCAGGATCTAAATCAGACACTTAGTCCCCAATCAAAAGTGGTGTTGCCAGGTGGGATAGCGCTCCACCCAAGTACACCCGGCCAGTGTACTCACTGATTTTTTTAATTCAGCCTGGCTTCGGCTATACCCGGCCCCCTTCAAGGGCACAGTGTAGTACAGAACACTATTTCTTGCCAGTCCTTAACCTCTGCTGCACTCTTACGGTCTCCACACCCCTGCCATCTGGCCCCCACCAACCTCCCCTGGCTACCATTTACCACCTTCTGAGGGCAGGTGGTGAATGGAATTGTCACTGTCCCCTAAATGGGGACACTACATGCAGATTTGACCCAGTAAATCAGGGTCCAAATGTTATTCTTCTTTCTATGAATAACTATTTATGATAGCCAGATTTATGTGTGGGAAAACCAGCCAGAAACATTATTTCCAGCCTGCACATGTATCCAGCCACCATATAATGTGACCATAATGATAGTCCTATATTTTGCCCTAGATATTTTGGCAGGTCGATAACTTTATCCCCAATACTCAAACATACATCCTACAATATTAAATCCACATGGGGTAATACTGTGCATAAATAAATGGATTCACGAGTTCAGGAACAATTTGAGGAAAAAACTCAGAGGCAGGGGTGTTTTTCAAGCAGTGCAGCGTGCTGTACTAAACAGAGGTCTACAATAAGCAATAAAACACTTATAATACCTTATTGTCAAGTAATAACCATTTAGAGTTATTTCTCACTGGGTCATCCCGTTCTCTATAGTATGAGAAGTTGTTTTATTGAGTGCTGTCTTGACAAATTCAGTGCCTTGTGGCTCAGTCGTGCTTTGCTATCTATTAGGAAATAAAATGAGGTATTGTTAAAAAAAATCAGTTAGCTCCAGAAAGGGACTGAAAAGGAGGTTTCCATATAACAAAGTGTTTTAATATTTTTTCTGTCATTCTTTTTGGGCATGAGTGAGGCTTCGGCTTAAATGAGAAAAACCTAGAAACCATGTCAATGCTTTAAATCACCATTTTGCCATTTAGGACTTTAAGAACCGTAGCTTTAAGAAATGTGAGCACTGTGACCTCACCGCCACCTTGAGCTAGTAACTACTTTGCATCCTTGCACAGTAACAGACAGGCCATCCGCGCACTCCCTTGTTCTTGGGAAGCTGCCTCCAAGAGGAAGGACTTTGGGTGGTGGTCTCATGTGCCACCAATTTCCTACAAAATCCACACTCTGACCTCCTCCTGCAACCTCTGACCTCATCATGCTTCCCGACTAGTCATGCATCACTTCCTTCTGTGAGAAAAGCAAACACAAGGAGATGATGGAGTGAGGGGTGAAACTTTTCAGACACTCACCCCCAGTCACAGATCTGGGTTGAATCCATCATTGTTCTTTAGCTCACTACACCACCCCAGTTCAGACCCAGCCATATGCAAATCAGTGTAGACCCTGTGCCTCATGGGAATAGTCCAGCCCAAACTGCCAAGCCAGGTCTTCCCTGAACCAGAAACAAGCATCCTGGGACCGTTTTCTGGGTAACACCCTTCATCAGCTAGGCTGGCTTGAATCTAGTGGCAAAGTGAGCAGGGGACCCACATCTGGGCATACCCTGCCAACTTAGGGCGAACAAAGCTTTCAAACACTCACCCCCAGTCACAGATCTGGGTTGAATCCATCATCGTTATTTAGCTCACTTCACCCTCCCAGTTCGGACCCAGATATATGCAAAGCAGTCTGACCCTGTGCCTCATGGGAACAGTCCAGCCCAAACTGCCAAACCAGGTGTTAGCGCTTCAGCCTTTGCGAGCCACATTTGAGACTCAACAACTTGATATTGCATCATGACCAAAATATGAGCTTCTCACATCATAACGGCCTAATCTTACATTTATCTGAAAAAAACTAAGATATAATTTTAGACCTGCGTAACATTTGCCAGAAAAGTGCACTGTTTAATGACCTAATGAGTATGTGTTTCCAGCAAACCAAAGCTCCGTATTTGCAATGCAATTATGCACTTGGTGCAAACATAGTGCACATTTCTGAATTTCAATGGTTTCGCTTCTCTAACACACACTCCACCATGTCTCTGTATTTCTTATTATCGCCTCGATTTGTTCTAGGAATGTGCCTACTCCAGTGAGTCCACACCTGCGACCTATGGAAACAATGTATCCGCAGATGCACAGACCACTGGATCGCTCGTGCAGAATCCTGTTTACAAATAATCCAGTGGCAAAACAGTTAAGGAACTCCTAGGTGTTTTTAATAGCATTGATTGGAGCAAATGAAAAAGGCGCGCTAGCAGGAGACAAGAGCGGCCGACAGATGCGGGCGTTCTATCACGGCCGACACATATTGACTAGCGCTCCGAACAAGTCACTCACTCACCAGCGGCCGGCCTGATTGAGTTGCCCGGAGCCAGTAAATGAACCTTCCGTCCGCTGTGGGTCGAAATGAACTGCAATCTTTTCAGACCTCGTTGCTGGCCAAATGAGAGACGCAAACCCCTGGAGGACTCCGAATGAATGTACCACAAAGCCACAGTAACTAACCCAGCCTCAATACATCAGCGCGCGCGGCCGGGGTAATACACTTTCTGCCACTGTTTGTTGATCAGCCCGCGTGAACAATGCGCCTCTAAACAGATCAACAGCAGGTAAAACCTTTACATTTTTAAAAGGTTTAAAGATTTTGATGAGAAAACATTAGCCAGTCCCCACGGGAAATTCGCTGCTATTGATCAGATGTGTTTTGAGCACGCCACTAGTCACTTTTGAGCGCCTCGGTCCCAAAATGTGCACCTGGAGCCGGACGCATCCAGGGATATTTGCGCGCCTGAAGCGACCGGCAATGTGTTTAGGCAAAAGGGTCGATGCGACCTCAGACGGGGGCTCGAGGGCTCATTTATTCCCAATTTGAACCCCCCTCTCGAGTCTAATGGATACAAAGGCCCTCTCCTCTTCTCTTTTCTACCAGAAACGTAAAGGTAATTTGATTTTCAGAACTCACTAGGAGAAATTTACGTTGGATACAAATTTGAATATGGTTTTGAAAAAAGCAAACGCAATATTGAAAAAAATGATTAGGAGCTTGTGACAGCTGTTAGGTTATTTTATCTTGACATGTACTAGTAGAACGCATGCTGGAAAGGTCTAACATTCACGGTTTCACCAAAACAAAGGTTCAAAGCAAGACCTTTACATTCCAGAAGGAGGCTTTTCCCAAGTGTGGAATCTTAGATTTAAAAGGGCTCAATATTTTGCAATTACTTCCACTTTATCGGTAAATTAAAAAGATCCTATAGAGAGACATGTACAAAACTCCGCAAATTTTTTACGTGATTTTGCTATGAAAGTCAAGGAAGTGATTTCAAAAATTGGGGGTGGATGACGGGGTTACAAAACATGGAATGCAGTATTGTGCATTTGTTGGGACCTGTACAACAGATAGGCAGATACCATCAAATGGACTCCATAGGCCCGAAAAAACAGAACCTTTGTGCACTTAAGTTCTCACTTAGGTGAGCAAAACAATTCACCCAATCTTGGTCTGCAGATAATTTCTGTTGCAAGTGGTAATTATGCTATGCAGATAGATTTTCTAAAGTCATAACTTTAGGAAATCGTAGGAAAAATTAAAGTTCCTAGGAAAGAACAAGGTGGGGACCATATGGAAACTTAGAAACATCCCAAAATTATTTCAAACTCTGTGGGTATTCAACACAGTCCCATTGCCTTTTCTCGCCCAAATTGCACACCTGATTCCATTACGAAAATATGTTGGAGAAGGTGTGCAATTAGGGTTGGAAAGTTTTCTAAACATCCATATGTCCATTGGGTGTAGGGGAAAGTATTTATCCACAAGGGAAAAAAATATCCTTGTGAATAAAATAAAAATGGGGGAAATGGTGCAAACTCACAATTTCCACAAACTTTCCCACTGTGGACAATATGTAGGAGTATGCCCAGCTCAAGGGGGAGGATGCCTGGAAACGTTGAAACTTTTTCGAATTGCACACGCCTTCTATGGATATTTAAAATCTAAAACACAAGTAAATTGACCAAAATCATATGGTAAACCCTACAGCTCACTGGCGTCCTCTTTCTTTCATAGAAGTGGCCAACATTTCCTAACCCAGGCTTCATGAGCACAGCAACAACTGCTGTGAGCAATGTTGAGGGAATAGAAGGAAGACTTTCCTTAAGTTTTTATGGCGACATACACAACTTGACCACTGCCAAAATGAGGGATTTGTTTAAGTTTGATGGAGAGAGATGAAGTAAATTAAAGCGCTCTAGTAGATTTTAGTTCAGGTAAAATCATCACTGAGGCCTTGCCAACTTCAACTCTACTTCTTGCCAACTGACATGGTGGAATCTCACATGTGCATTTTAATGGATTTTTCTACCACTAGTAAGAAGAGGCGTAGGGGAGGGCAAGTGGGAAATGATAGGAAGATACAGGCAAGGACACGCAAGTGTAAATAAACTGCAGTGAATAGCTTATATCATGGACAATGGTATCTATATACAGAATGGTATTCAACAGAAAAATGCATTAGATGTATTAATAGTTCTAAGTCAATTAAGATGACACTCTGATATTTCAGTAAATTAATGGCCTCCAGATAGTGTCCTAAATCTAGTGGTTAAAGCACAGGAGGCAGCAGTGGTTGTGGAGCTCCCTTCAGCATCCTCTTGTAATGCTAAAGTATCCTTTTGATACCTATAAGCATCCTCTTGACACCCGTAGGCATTTCTCTTAAGAGCTTCAAGCAACCTCTTGCTGCCTGGGAGCATTCTCGTGGTACTCACAAGCGCTATTGATACCCAAAAGCATCCCATAGGTACCGTCCAGAATCCTCTTCCTATGCTCAAGTATCCTTTTGGTACCCACAAACATCCTCTTGATACCCATAGGCATCCTCTTGGTACCTACAAGCACCCTTTTGATACCCATAGGTATCCTCCTGGTGGCTACAAGCATCCTCTTGATACCCGTAGGTATCCTCCTGGTGGCTACAAGCATCCTCTTGACACCCGTAGGCATCCTCTTGATAGCGTCAAGCATCCTCTTGATACCCATAGGCATCCTCTTGGTACCTACAAACATCCTCTTGATACCCATAGGCATTCTCTTGGTACCTACAAGCATCCTCTTGATACCCATAGGCATCCTCTTGGTACCTACAAGCACCCTCTTGAGACCCGTAGGTATCCTCCTGGTGGCTACAAGCATCCTCTTGACACCCTTAGGCATCCTCTTGATAGCTTCAAGCATCCTCTTGCTGCCTGAGAGCATTCTCGTGGTACTCACAAGCGCTCTTGGTACCCAGAAGCATCCCATAGGTACCCGCAAACACTGCCATGGTACCCTTTTGGTTACTCCTGGTTAAGATTCAGCTTTTTCAGACTCAAAATGGCATCATCTGCTATGACTCTCCGTGTTTTGCGTTCTTTAAAGATGATCTGCGTTTCACCTTCACATTTAAATAATTTCACACTGTTTAATGCTTTGGAGAATAGGCTGCTGGAAAGAACTACTGTTTGTTTTGCATATGTGGTGCTCTGACCACAAAAAACACAGTTTATTTATTTATCAATCTGTTTCTTACGCAACTACTACTGAACAAATCTCATGAATTTATGGCATTCTTCTTAACCTGGAGTGACTGAGCCCACAATAATGGAAACAATCTGACTTAAAGTTCAAATTATTGTTAAGTAAGCAAGGATGTCCTGCCATGGAATGTATTCCCATACGGCCCCGTTGGTTCTTATTGTTCCATGTAAACTGAGTTTGCTTTCTGTTTTCTTGCTGTACTTTGTAATTTTAATTTTTATTGTAATCTTGGTAAGTTGATCTTTTTGCGCTGTGTATTGAGCTGCGCATGTATATGAATTATTAAGGCTCAACAATCAACATAATTATAATGAGTCTCACCATTATTACCAAAACCAAGCAAAGAGAGTGAACCCTTGGGGCCTGATTTAGAGTTCAGCGGAGGAGATGCTCCTTCACAAATGAGACAGATGTCCCGTCCGCCGTATTACAAGTGCATTGTGGTCTATAGCGTTAGTAATAGTGCAACTGGATATATGTTTTGGCGCAGTATCCTGACCACCAAACTCTAAATAAGAGAGTGACGCAGAAAGGGTCTGAAAGATTTTAAGTTCAAGACAGCTCCAAGATACAGCTGATTTGTTCTGAATGGTTTCTGGTCGGACTAATCAGTTCACACAGTATTGACGAGACACTTCTTAATGAATTGGACCCACCCATGCCTAGCCATTTCTGTACCTGCGAAGAGATGGGGACATATCTGTCACTGGCGATTAAGGCTCCGTACAGAATCATGCGTATTGGAAGCTGTGGAAATCAAGAAAGACGAATGAATACTCTGTGTTTCACTGCTACCAAGGCAGAACATAAAGCTTCAAAGACGATGGCTGGATGGAAAAGCCCACATTTGTACTGGCTCAAAGTCTCAAAGAGGCGAAGTCAACTCCATTATGTTTCTGTGATATGGCTGTATTGCAATATGGGGTTCATTCAATTCCTTACTAAGGCTTATTGTGAATAACCATATTCTAAACCTGCTTATTCACTGCTGTGACAGAGCAACAGTGGTGTTGCCAGTTGTTGCTACATCATAAAGGAATTTCAGCCTGCTTTGACAGGGCTTCAGAGAGCCTCTCGGGTGCAGCACTGGCTCTTAGCTCCTGTAGAGGCACAGCTTTGAGTGGAGAAGGGGAGTAAAGGCACAAAGCGATGGGAGAGGTGGGTGGTACCAGACTGGGGTTTTCATCTTTGGAAGGGAAGTCCATGCTATGTATGGCTCCCCTATTACTCCTCTGCCCCTGTGTATCATTTGAAAGCAGATGCAGAAACAAGCAACTTGGGGCTATATAGACTATATATATATATATATATATATCATCAGACCTCTTTTGCTATCTATGAATAGACTTACTAATAACAGACAATTGTGATGCATATAAATGAATGATTAACAACATTATCAACAATAACCAGCATTGAGAAAAGCTTATGCCGAAACGTGTCTGTATGGTTAATAAATGGACGTGTAAAAAAACGCTGAGTACTCTGCAATCTCTTTTAAGAGATGTGTTGATGGAAATTAAAGACATGAGCCACACTAGTGTATTGGAGGCACCCGTTCTGCAAAGTGCTCGCCGGGTCCGTGTGGATTTGATGGAGTCTGTTTTTACCTGGCAGAACCGCCGCAACCTGGAAGAATCGGCATGCCCGCCAACCTTGCTTTGGAACATTATTGAATGGATGAGTGCTGGTTACCAAACTGACACCTACGGGTCTGAGATGCATAAAGAGGATTTTGCGACCGAACGATGGTAAATAGAGTTGGTGTGTCGTCTTTGGATGAAAATGCCTAAAACTGTTGAATTGTTATGAAATTGAGTTGAGTCTGGAGCTAGTGCCCACTGAGGAATGACGTCTACTTAAAAGAAAAAAATTGTATGAGTATCTCCTTTCCAATAATAAACATTCACAGTAATGGCGGATGCTTCTAGGAACTTTAAAAAAAGAAGCATCAGTCCTCTTTCACTATCTATGAATGGACTTACCAATAACAGACAATTGCGATGCATATAAATGAATGATTAGCGACATTATCAACAATAACCAGCATTGCTAGTAGCTAGTAACACTAGATATAAATTCCCTTTACACTATAACAGATCATACCCAGGGTGTTAAGGCATGCTACCATTACCTCAAGAACAGACCCATTGGATTTCTAGACCATACTAACATTTTAATGGAAATGATGAACCAATGTGTAAAAAACCAAATTTTCATGTTTAACGGGGTGCTGTACAAACAGATCCTTGGCACTGCTATGGGCACATGTTTTGCCCCTAGCTTTGCCAACCTGTTCATGGGTCTCTAGGATGAGGAAATCAGAAAAGAAGCTAGCCTAATATCTTAATTCTCCAAAGTATGTTTATGGTTGTGTTACATCGACGACCTTTTCCTTATCTGGCAAGGCACACATGACGAAGTCACCAAGTTTATCGACAAGCTGAACTCCAATAGGTATAACATCAAACTCTCATCCAAAATAAACAAACATCAGATTGAGTTTTTGGGCGTGCTAGTTTTGGTTAAACATAACATTCTTCAGGAAAACAACTGCAGGTAATTGTCAGGTGCCCCACAAGACTTACCTTTGCTTGTGAAGCAATTCCGCAGAGACGACAAGAGCGCCCGTCCGTGTACCAACCTGACCCCCCTTGAACAGGGAACTCAACAGGGATGAGATGGACACAAGGATGGGAGCCGATTAAGGACGTAGGGCGGTGGTATGGGAATGGAGCGTGCAGGGTATCCCGGGGCAGCTGGAAAACAAACAATAACAGGATTGGTAAACTAACCCCAGGCTATTCCGGACTATCCCTAAAACACACACAACTGTTCTCTTGCCGGGACTCACCAGTGCTTCTGTTTCCGGAATCCAGCGAGACTCTCCTACTCAAGGTCATGAGAACCAACGGGCAGAAGGCAACACAGTGATTCAGCAGAAGCCCTAGCTGCAACCAAATAATAGCGCTCCTGCGCGGCTCCCCCAAAATAAACAAGTAATGCGCTCCTGCGCGGTATCCCAAAATAAACAAACAAAGCGCTCCTGCGCAGTTTTATCAAAACAGATAAGGAATGCGCTCCTGCGCGGTCTTTCCCAAAATGCAAGTAATGCGCTCCTGCGCGGTATGCCCAAAATAAACAAACAAAGCGCTCCTGCGCGGTTTTATCAAAACAGACAAGGAATGCGCTCCTGCGCGGTCTTTCCCAAAATGCAAGTAATGCGCTCCTGCGCGGTATGCCCAAAATAAACAAACAATGCGCTCCTGCGCGGTTTCTCAAATAGCAAGTAATGCGCTCCTGCGCCACTCTGCAAACAAACAAGTCAAGAGCTCCTGCGCTGCTGACTTCAAAGAAAGGCGAGTAAGGCGCACCTGCGCTGCTCACCCAAGAACAAGTTCACCAACGCTGCTGCGCTGCTTCTTTGCTGATCGAAATGCTACAGCTGTAGCTTTTCAGCAATGGTGCCAGAACGAGAGCGCTCCTGCGCGAGAACCCCCAACACCATAAGTACCTTCGTGTTGGCAGCGGTCAGAAACGCTCCTCCGTCGCTGAAGCCTCGGAACAGAATTCAAAGCACAGAGCCGGCGGGAAACGCGGTGATAAGGCGTTTACCCCGGAAGTGCTTCCAGGACCAGTCAGCGACGGAGAAGAACTAGACCGGGGCTCAGCTTCCAGCCGGAAGTGAGGATCCCGGCACTGTTGTGCGTGCTTCGTGGGATGTCGGGAAATGGCAATCGCCGAGAACCCGACAGAACCCCCTCCTAAAAGAAGTCCCCCACCGAACCCCCCGGACCTCAGAAGGGGCAAGCAGGGCGAGGGCACAGGGGGTGACTGAGATGAAAAGCACGGACCAGAACGGGAGCATGGCGCACATGGGACAAGGGCTCCCAAGACCGCTCGTCCGGGCCGTAACCCTTCCAGTCCACCAGATACAAAAGCTTACCTCGCACCCGGCGAGACCCCAAGATGGCCCTGACCTCATATTCAACATGGCCCGCCACCACCACAGGAGAAGGAGGAGAGGGAATTGGGTTGTCAGAGCGGACCGCCCGCAGAAGGGACACATGGAATACAGGGTGGATCCGCATGTGTGATGGGAGCAAGAGCCTCATGGCCACAGGGTTAACCACCTTTTCGATGGCAAAGGGGCCCACAAAACGGGGCAACAGTTTCTTGGGACCATGCACATTGAGGTGCCGAATCGACAGCCACACACTGTCGCCCACGCTGTATTCAGGCTCCTTCTGTCTGTGAGCGTCCGCATGCGCCTTGTAGGCGTCCTTCGCCTTGGCCAACTCAAAGCGCGCCTGCTGCCATAGTCTATGTAGAGTCTCATGATAGGCGCGCACTGTAGGCAACTGGCTGTCCCGGGGGACTTCCCAAGCAGAGGTGCGAGGGTGACGGCCATGGAGACAAAAGAAGGGGGACATGCCAATGGCCGAATGCTTGCTGTTGTTGTATGCATATTCTGCTAACCATAGTACCTCAGACCATTCCTTCTCCACCATCAGCAACAGACATCGGAGATACTGCTCCATAGTGTGGTTTGTTCTCTCGGCCTGACCATCGGTCTGGGGATGGTACGCTGAGGATAAACGCACGTCCATCTCGAGGAGTCTGCATACTTCTTTCCAGAAACGGGATACGAATTGCGAACCTCTGTCCGTTATGACCACTGATGGAATGCCATGGAGGCGAACCACCTCGTGCATGAAAACCAGGGCCAGGTCCTTCGCCGTGGGTACTTTCAACAAGGGTACGAAGTGCGCCATTTTGGAGAGGTGGTCGACTATGGTGAGAACCGTGGTGTGTCCAGTCTTGGTGATGGGAAGGTCAACCACGAAGTCCATGGAGACGGTGTGCCAGGGAAACGGTGGCACCGGAATGGGACGCAGCAGACCAACCGACGGCTCAGAGCTGTTCTTGCCCAACAGACAGATGGTACAGTTCGTTACATGCGTTCTTGTGTCGGACACCAGTGTTGGCCACCAAAATTGTCTTTGTATTAGTTCGAGAGTCTTGTGATAGCCAGGATGACCGGAAAGGACATGATCATGGCACATACGGACTGCTTTTTGTTGACTTGGTACCCCAGGCAAGCACAACCGTTCCCCTTTGAACAGCAATCCGTCCACACAAGTCACCTCTTCGCTGTCTTTGGCCAGGCCTATCGGATCAGACCGCTTCACGTCCCTCTTTACTTGAGCTAGGAAGTCTGTAGATGCTATAACGCCCTGGAAATGTTTTTCAGATATTATGGGAACCGGCTCGGGGTTTTCGGCAGGCTCGTCATGGTCGTCCAGCCGTGAGAGGGCATCGGCCTTGGCGTTGTCCTTTCCAGGTCGGAACGTGATCACGAAGTTATATTAGTTAAAGAATAAGGTCCATCGCAACTGTCGGGCTGTGAGGGCACGGGCTGAACGCAGGAACTGGAGGTTCCGATGGTCGGTGTAGATGGTCACTATGTGTTTGGCGTCCTTCAAGAAATGGCGCCATTCCTCGAACGCCGTTTTGATGGCTAGCAGCTCCCGGTCTGACACAGTGTAGTTGCGTTCCGCTGGTTGTAATTTTTTGGAATAAAAAGCTACCGGATGTAGTTGTCCTGTGTCGGTGCTTCGTTGGGACAACACGCCCCCTATAGCGTCTTTCGAGGCGTCTGCTTCCACGATGAAAGGTTGCTCAGTGTCCGGATGCACCAGCACGGGGGCTATGGTGAAACGTCTCTTTAGTTCTTGGAAGGCCCTTTCAGCGTTCTGCTCCCACCCGAATGGCACACCTTTTCGCAACAAGCGTGTTATGGGAGCCACCAGTGCGGAGAAGCCGGTGATGAACCTGCGGTAGTAGTTGGCAAAGCCTAGGAACCGCTGAACCCCTTTTACGGATTCCGGAGAAGGCCAAGACAAGATGGCTTCTACCTTTTTGTTGTCCATGTGGATACCTTCAGGTGTTATGATGTGCCCCAGGAACTCCACAGAGGTGACATGAAAGACGCTCTTCTCCAGTTTGACGTACAAACGATGTCTTCCTAGCTGTTGGAGGACAGAACGCACATGCTGCACGTGTTCAGCGATGTTACGGGAATAAATCAGGATATCATCTATATAGACGATACAGAAGACATCTATAAAGTCCCTCAATACCTCGTCGATGAAGTATTGGAAAGCTGCGGGGGCGTTACAGAGTCCGAAAGGCATAACCTGATATTCGAAGAGACCGAACTTCGTCCGGAAAGCGGTCTTCCATTCGTCCCCCTTCCGGACTCTGACTAGATGGTAGGCACCCCGCAGGTCGAGTTTGGTGTAAACGGAGGCGTCTTTTACTTGATCCAGTAGATTGGTGATCAACGGCAAGGGGTACCGGTTTTTCACCGTGATGGCGTTCATCGCCCGAAAGTCTATGCAGGTCCTCAGATCACCTTCCTTCTTCGACACGAAGAAAAGAGGAGAGGAAACCGGAGACCTGGAATGGCGAATAAACCCGTTATCCAGGTACTCATCCAAATAGGATCGAAGGTGGATGTTCTCCTTTTCTGTGAGAGAATAAATTCTGCTGCATGGCAACGTGGAGCCAGTGATCAAATCTATGCGGCAGTCAAACGACCGGTGTGGTGGTAGGGTGTTGGCTCCTTTTTTATCGAACACCTCTGCCAGATCCTGATATTCCTCTGGTATGGTTGTGTGGGAAACCGACCCCATGCCATCAACGGGTAGTGATCTCGCCTGTACCGAGCGAGCCCCCAGACGATTGTCCCTCGTATAACAGGTTTCACAGCAGTATTCCGAGTCCAGGTGAATTATTCTGGCCGCCCAATCGATTCGGGGATTGTGCTTCACCAACCACGGCAACCCCAATATAACCTTGAATTGCGGAGCGTCGATGACATCAAAACTGATGGACTCAGCATGGTGGTTGGCAAGAAGCATGGACATCTTTTCGGTTTGATATCGGATTGGGCCAGAGGTCAAGTCCGTTCCATCAACAGCCTTGACTGCTTCGGGTTGTTCTTTTGCCACGGTTTGTATACCCAAGGCACTCGAATAACCGGTGTCAATGAAGCTGCCTGTCGCACCGGAATCCAGCATGGCGGTTACCAACCAGGTTCTGCCCGCCTGATTCTGTAAGGAGACTTCGATGCCTACATGATGACTGCCATCGAATACTGCGGGGATCGCTGAAGTGTGATACGAAGAACCCAGAGGACGGATCCCCTTGTCTACTGGGTTGTCTCGTTTCCCATCTGATCGCCTTTTGTGATGGGCAACGCAAACGGCCGTCTGCCCCTTGATTTAGAGGGTTTCACTGGACACTCCCTGACGAAGTGTCCGCTTTTCCCACAATACAGACATTGGTTCTGCTTCCTTCTCTTTTCTCGCTCGTGAGCTGTCAACGGCCCTCGTATGCCCCCGATCTGCATGGGTTCCGACGCTTCACCCTGGGGGGAAGCTTCATCCTTTGTTTTCTCAACGCTTTTTTCTCCAAAGGATAAGAAACGGTTTTCACTGCCCTTCCCTTTCTCGGTCTTTCTTTCCTGTAGACGAAAATTCATCTTCACCACCAAGTCGATGAAAGGACCTATTTCCTCAGGCGGGTTGGGTAACTGTGCGATAAGGTCCTTCAGGTCATCACGTAATCCTCGATAGAAGACTGACACCTTCTTGTCCTCTGGCCAATTAGCCTCGATGACCAGCCGGCTGAAACGGGTGATGTAATGCAGGAGGTCTTGGTTGCCTTGTTTTAAGCTAAGCAACTCGTTATCTGCGGCCTGCACAAAGGTGTGGCGAGCGAACATCCGCCGCATGGCTTCTGTGAACGTCGGCAAGTGGTGGAGCATGGGATCGTCGTTTTCTACAAACGAAATGGACCACTGAGCGGCGTCACCTCCCATGTATGATAAGATGTAGGCGACCTTGGAGGCATCATCAGGAAAAGCCGTATTTCTGGCCATGAAATGTAGGTGACATTGATGGAGGAATATCCCATACTTAGTACTATCGCCGTAGAAGCGTTCCGGTGGTGCCAGTTGTACCTGATGAGGTGTTACGACTTGAATGGCGGAGCTCTGATTAGGAGCTGCGGGGGCCCCCCCAAAGGTGAAGGTAGGTGGCCTCAACAGCCCTTCTTGTATGACTCTGGAACTAGGGGTAGTGCCCCAAGGACTGGTAACCCTGGATGCCATGTGACTCTGGATGGACGTTACATCATGGCGTAGACTGAGGTTCTCGGCTTGCATGGCAGCCAACATGACTGCTATGTCCTGCAAGGTGACTTCCGGGTCGCCCATGTCGTCTGGGTGGAATAGTAAACGTGGGCTTTGAATTCTGTCAGGTGCCCCACAAGACTTACCTTTGCTTGTGAAGCAATTCCGCAGAGACGACAAGAGCGCCCGTCCGTGTACCAACCTGACCCCCCTTGAACAGGGAACTCAACAGGGATGAGATGGACACAAGGATGGGAGCCGATTAAGGACGTAGGGCGGTGGTATGGGAATGGAGCGTGCAGGGTATCCCGGGGCAGCTGGAAAACAAACAATAACAGGATTGGTAAACTAACCCCAGGCTATTCCGGACTATCCCTAAAACACACACAACTGTTCTCTTGCCGGGACTCACCAGTGCTTCTGTTTCCGGAATCCAGCGAGACTCTCCTACTCAAGGTCATGAGAACCAACGGGCAGAAGGCAACACAGTGATTCAGCAGAAGCCCTAGCTGCAACCAAATAATAGCGCTCCTGCGCGGCTCCCCCAAAATAAACAAGTAATGCGCTCCTGCGCGGTATCCCAAAATAAACAAACAAAGCGCTCCTGCGCGGTTTTATCAAAACAGATAAGGAATGCGCTCCTGCGCGGTCTTTCCCAAAATGCAAGTAATGCGCTCCTGCGCGGTATGCCCAAAATAAACAAACAATGCGCTCCTGCGCGGTTTCTCAAATAGCAAGTAATGCGCTCCTGCGCCACTCTGCAAACAAACAAGTCAAGAGCTCCTGCGCTGCTGACTTCAAAGAAAGGCGAGTAAGGCGCACCTGCGCTGCTCACCCAAGAACAAGTTCACCAACGCTGCTGCGCTGCTTCTTTGCTGATCGAAATGCTACAGCTGTAGCTTTTCAGCAATGGTGCCAGAACGAGAGCGCTCCTGCGCGAGAACCCCCAACACCATAAGTACCTTCGTGTTGGCAGCGGTCAGGAACAGAATTCAAAGCACAGAGCCGGCGGGAAACGCGGTGATAAGGCGTTTACCCCGGAAGTGCTTCCAGGACCAGTCAGCGACGGAGAAGAACTAGACCGGGGCTCAGCTTCCAGCCGGAAGTGAGGATCCCGGCACTGTTGTGCGTGCTTCGTGGGATGTCGGGAAACGGCAATCGCCGAGAACCCGACAGTAATACCATTCTACACGCCCTCAGTGGCCATCCTGAAACTCTTAGATGGAGTATCCCTTTTGGAGAACTACTGAGGGCAAGGAGAAACTGCAGTACTGAAGAAACGTTTAACATCGAGAAGGACAACATTTAGATTAGATTCTCTAACAGAGGGTACCCAACATGGTTACTCAACCATGCTATAGAAAAAGTCAACAAAATCAGTAGAGCTGATACCCTGATTGAGCACAAAACTAACAGTGACAGCTAGGTAGGATCACAAGGGACTAGATTGATTACCACACATAATTGCAATTCCCAGCACATCTATAAGATCTTTGCCAAACATTGGCCCATACTTATAGGTGACTCGGTTATTGGCAAATTCATTCACACACGTCCTAGAATCACCTATAGTAAAGGCCGCAGCCTCAGGGACATCTTGGTCCACAATGACGTTACACAAATACAACAACAAAGAGAACATAACCTTAAAGGTTACTTCCCTTGTGGTCACTGTAAGGCCTGCCAGAACAGCCGCTTAATTAAAGAATATAACACACCAGGGAGAGCCACCAAAAACCAGATGACCCAATTTTTAACCTATAGCACCACATTTGTTGTGTATGCACTGGAGTGCCATTGTGGACTCCGTTACATTGGTAGCACCACTCTTATGGCCAACAAACGAGTCCTGGAACATATGCATGCCATAAATAACAGAGTTTCACATTAACCGGTTGCATGTCATTTTCAAACACACCATCTGTCCAACAGTGCTCTGTTGAGTTATTTCATAATTGAACAGGTACACACAGGCACCCGAGGGGGCAATAGAGTACAACTGTTACTTAAACAGGAGTCCAAATGGATCCTGGAACTCGAGACCAAATAGCCGGGTGGCCACAATTTAGATGAGGAATTGAGTATACATTTACAGACAACTTGTGGCTATATATATATTTATATATATATTACCTACTGGTGGTCGCCAGTAGGTAGATATAGTTAGGACCTATTTTCCATAGGAAATCCGCAACATTCTATTTGGAATAACGTTGGTGCCGATTGATGAATCTTCGCGAAATTTTCAAAACTTTTGGCCAGCTATGGTCCGCTCCTATCCTGAAAATTTCACGGTGATTCGTCAAGCGGGGGCCGAGAAAAAAGGGGGGTCCCAAAACGCGCTTTCCCCATGCATTTTCCCATAGGACCTGTTGACGCTGCTACAGCCCGAACTGCTGAACGGAATTACACCAAATTTGGCAAAGAGGTAGTCCTCAGTTCAGACTCATGCCTTTTGCTTAAATGGTGTAAATCCGTTCAGTAGTTCCTGAGAAAATTAGAGTTAAAAGTACATATACATCTATGGCCTCAGAGGATCCGCGCACCCTCCCCGCACCCTCCCCGAACCCTCCCGAGCACGAGCTGAATGCTAATTGGCTGCCAACACTCTGAATCAGGAAGTGTTGGCAGCCATCTTGTGCCTCGGTAGAACCGAGGCACAAGAAAACCAAAAAAAAAAGGCGCAAAACGCGACAAGGGGGCAGGGTAGAAACACCCTGCCCCCTAGGCCTGCTCAGGGGGTCCCGCAAGGACCCCCAAGGCCCAATTTTTTTTAAATTGCTTTTTTAAAAATCGCGGGATGCGCGTAGGGTCCGCGCATCCCGCTGACGAAAAAAAAACGAAGCGTGGGCTCCCGCGCTTCGGTTACAATTAGCCCCCGGGGGGCCAAGTCCCGGGGTCAATTTTTAATGGTAATGGGGGGCCCAGAGGGGCCCCCCAGCCCCGGGGACCACCACACCCCGGGGCTTTTGAGAAATATGCGGGGGGGCTCTCAACTCCCCCAGCCCCTGGGACCGCCACCCCCCGGGGCTTCATTATAGTTGGGAGGGGGGGCTCTAAGGCCCCCCCAAGCCCTGGGGACCGCCACCCCCGGGGCTTGTTTGCTTTTTAAAAAAAAAAGCCTGTGTGGGGGGGCTCGAGCCCCCCCCACACGCCCCGGGGACCGCCACTTCCCCGGGGCACTAATTATTTATTATCGCGGCTCCCATCCTGCCATTGCAAACTGCTTTGCTTCATTGAATGTTAGCTGCTCCCCATGTGGAAAAGCAATGCCGGCTCCCGCAGGAAGCGGGAGCCAGCTGGGACCCTGGGGGGATTGGGACCCCCCCACGGTCCCCAATGAGGTGGCGAGGCCCCGGGGTTTGGGGTCCCCGGGGCCATAAGTGGGCCGGGAGGGGGGCCATGTGGCCGCCCTCCCCCGTTAAAAAAATAAAAAATTAATAATAATAATAATAATAAATCAATGGCCGGCCCCGGGGATGGGGTCCCCGGGTCCTTAAGTGGCCACAGGAGGGGGGCTACGCAGCCCCCCTCCCTAAAAAAAAATATTTTTTTTTTTAAAAAGGCCCATGCCCCGGGGGATGGGGTCCCCGGGGCCAAAAAATAAGAAAAATTAGGGGGCAGGCCCTGGGGGATGGGGTCCCCAGGGCCAAAAAATAAGAAAAAGAAGGTGGGCTACATAGCCCCCCTTCTTAAAAAGATTTTTTTTTTTTTAAACGGGATCGGGGAGGAGGGCACGCCCCCTCCTTTCATCACTCTGCAAACGCGCCCCCTCGCGCGTTTGCAGAGGGGGAACAAATTCCCCCTCTATACTGGGGTCCCTGGGGGCCAACTAGCCCACCAGGAACCTCCAGTATGCACCAGGGGGCTGCGTTGCAGAGAGGTGTTCTGAGGCCACGCCCCTTTTTACACCTCTCTGCAACGCAGCTCTCTGGAGCTAAATGGCGGTACCTGGTGGGCTAGTTGGACCCCAGGGGACCTCAGGATTCAAGGGGACTTAATCACCCAACTTAAAACGCGCCAGGGGGCGCATTTGCACAGTGGTGAAGGTAGGGGGCGGGGCCTGAGGTGATATGTGTGCAAACACGCCCTGTGGCATGTTTTAAGTTGGGGAATTAATTCCTCTTCAATCCTGAGGGTCCCTGGGGACCAACTAGCCCACCAGGTACCTCCAGTAAGCACCACGGAGCTGCATTGCAGAGTGTTGTAAAAAGGGGCGTGGCCTCTGAACACCTCTCTGCAATGCAGCTTCCTGGCGCATACTGGAGGTACCTAGCGGGCTAGTTGGCCCCCAGGGGACCTCAGGATTGAAGAGGAATTAATTCCACAACTTAAAATGCACCACAGGGCGTGTTTGCACACGTCACCTCAGGCCCCGCCCCTTCCTTCACCATTGTACAAATATTCCTCTAAAATCAGCTGAACTACGAATTCCGATTTACTCACCTGTTATCAGGAGAGAACCCAGGGCTGCATCTTTTAGCCCAGCACTGACCCTGAAAAGTAATTCTAAGCGTACTTGCCAGTAACTTGTATTTACTTCCATAGGAATCCATTGTGTGGTTTTCAGCAGAAAAGTTTCTAAGTGTCTATTTTCACAAACTAAAAATATTCCTAAAAAATCGTCTGTATGACTTAAACACATTCTTTCAATGGTTTACAGGAGGTTGGCCAGTGCTGGATCCAGGATCCACCACTGAGTAAGAAAAAGTAACGATAACACTACTTACCTGCTAAGTGAATTTTCTGCCATAGGATAACATTGGTGATTCTATGGGAAAAAGTTTCTAAGTGTCAACTTTTAAAATACAATAATATTCCTTAAAAATTACTACTGTAACCAAAGCGCTTTTACTCAACTGTTTACAGGAGATGTCCAGGGACTGAATCTAGGATCCAGTCCTGTGGTTAGAAAAGTAATCCATAAAGTAACTAATTGTATTTAACTAGAAATTCACATTGAGCTCAATGTTGCTTTGTGTTTGAAATTGTGTTGCCCATTGCAACAACTGTAACTACTGTACTTAAAAGTTTGTTGCCTATTTGCCAAGTATTTAAACTAAAGTAATTCATTCTGAGAAAGTATATTTTGAATTGTAATGTATAATATAATTATAATGTAATTAAAAAAAATATATCTAAAAATAAATAGTTTAAAAAATGTAGTAAATCAGTATCAAAACAATCAGTATAACAATTAATACATTAAAAATTGTCATTTACAAAACCTTTGAAATTCACTGAAAAAACCATAGGTTTCAGGCACTCGTGTATTGGAGGCACGCGTTCTGCAAAGTGTTCACCACGTCCATGGGGATTTGATGGAGTATATATATATATGTACAAATATATACACACACATATATATGAGTAAAAGGTGAACAATAGGATAACAGGTATGTTTTTACCTCTGGGTTCTGAGTGACATAAAAGACAATTGGAGCTCCTTTCTGGTCAATTCGAAGTCACTATTCGAGTTTGTTAGGTGTAAGGCATCTTAGGTCCTACATCATGGAAACAACGTTTCACATGCTGGGCAAAATCCTAGCCCGCCCTACATGCAATTAATTCGCCAGAATCCAATTCCGAAAGTACTCCTAGCCCTGACTGCGAACTCTTTGTGACGTGACTGGAGTCACACCACGAAAAGTTCACATTCATTGCTAGGAGTACTTTCGGAATTGGAGTCACACCACGAAGAGTTCACATTCATTGCTAGGAGTACTTTCGGAATTGGATTCTTGAGAATTAATTGCATGTAAAGTGGGCTAGGATTTTTCACAACGTCTGAAACATTGTTTCCATGGTAGTGGCCCTAAGATGCGTGGTGATATATATAAGTGGACTGGAACTTTGCCTAAGTGCCAATTTTGCATTGGAAGATTACAGTTGTTATCCCCTTGACATCGATTGAATCACAAATTGGGTGACTTGGAAAGACTATTACTTTATTAACGTCTCAGATTAGACTCTATCCCTGTGTGGAGGAGGACCTGTGAGCTTATCACTGCTTGGCTGTACCCCGATACTTTCACCAGTCCTGAAGAAGCCCTACCGTGATGGGTACTCACTAGCACATACACCAAGCGTCGAAACACAGACAATATCTTGATATATCCTAAGTCAAACCATCCTGAAATTGAACTAATGCTGCTGGACGGTGGATGTTTAACCATTTGATGAAAAGGACAGTTATTTATATATTTTGTCTATTTTTTGAATTGTATAGAATATAAAACACAGTTGCACTTTATGTCACTCTCTTCACTAAAGTCGTGTCTCGTGTTTTTTTATCTGTGACAGCCATATATGAAGGTAATCATACATATCAGTCAAAAACATGATTTTGAATATACAATACTGATTAAGAAGAGTGTGCTGTGTTGTTTCGCATTCGTTGTCTATTCTCATTGTAAAATAGGTGTATTAAATACTGGTTTTGGTGTTTCTGGTATTTGTTACTGAACTACCCAGTTCAAAGTTTGAACTGTGAAAAGAAATTACCTAACTTTCTGAAAGTGCCATTTCCAGAATTGTAACTTAAAATCAGACTTTACCATTAAAGAGGGTTTCAAATTACAATATTCTAGACACCAAACTGCTAAACTTGTAAGTTAGAAATATAATGTAACATGGTAACCCAATGTTATCCTAAGCAAGAGAAAGGCCTTGCAGTGGCGAAGAACAAATTTAAGAGTTTTTCCAGGACATGTAAAACTGAAAGGTACATGTCCAACCTTTTAATTATACTGCACTCTGCCTTATGGGCTGTTCAGGGTCTACCCTAGGGGTGGCATATGTATTGAAAAAGGAAGGATTAGGACTGGAAACGGGGTTTATTTTGCGACGCCAAAATGGCAGTTTAAACTGCATGCACATGCTTCAATGGCAGGCTAGGAGGACATGTTTAAAGGGATACTTAAGTGGATGCACAATTAGTACTGCAGGCCCACTAAAAGCATTAAATATACAAGCCGTGGGGACATGTAGTCCCACTTCACCAATTAAATGTGTCATTTGGGTGTAAGTCAATTCTACCCTGTTTGAAGGAGAGACCACAAGTACCTTAGCACTGGTTAGCAGTGGTTAGGTGTGCACAGTCTTAAATCCAGCAAAAACAGATTCAATAAAACAGGAGGATGACAAAAGATTTCAGGTCCAACAGGCAACATAACAGCATTTACCATTTGATCTTTATGGGCTTTAGCCATTCCAGGACAAATGTGTGAAAGAGGACTTCATTTACCAAGAGCCTCCCATTTTCTGAAATGAAATTCAATGATGTTTCACACTATATATTATAGTAACACACAAAAGCACTTACCTGCCATGTTCAGGTCACAAGCCCACCACCACCGGTGCTGAGCCTGATTACAAGACCTATGCAATTGAAATTCCCATTTCTGGCCTCCTCGACAGGCTACAACCACAGAGAAAATGGGTCTGCATCTCTATGTCAGCTAGGCCTGTCACCCATCCATGATGTGACTGACACTGCGCAGAAATGGCTTATTTTTCACCTGTCAGGAAAATCTATGGACATTTCTCCCAATGAACACAAACAAGCACATTGAGACCACTTTGTGATGCGAGGCAGATTATCTGGGTCTCTGCACTAGAATGTTGTCGTAACATGCAAGCAGCTGTACCTGCATACCCTATGGAAGATTGTTGTTATCTTTATTATTATTGTTGTTGTTGTTGATGTTGTTGTTGTTCTTATTCTTTCATACACAGACCAGTTCACAAATATATTGGAACTCAGGAAATTAGTGATGGACAGTACTATTGTAATCAATTCCTAGGCATACAAATATAACCCGATTTTGCAGCCTTGCAGTGTTTGCCAAGGTTTCCTTGGTTTAACTTTCGCTCAGGCTATTTTCTTCAAACTGCAAGGTCAATTTCAACAAATAATGACCTTATGTACTATTACTGGTCACAAAAAAATGTCATTATTGAGTTTGTTACCAGTCTGAGGGATGTGCAGAACAACATGCCTAATGAATATTAATTAGGCAGGTTACCGCTTGTGACCTGCTGTTATTGCCTACAAACGGAGGAATGGGACCTTCAAGCAACAGTAGACCATCAGTGCTCTGTTTGCATTGCTAAGAAAGAATGTTTGTTTTGTTTTAAATCAAACAATTTTCTTTAGAGGAATTAGTTGTGATTTTCTAAAATTTGTTTGTAAGTTTCCATTTTGGAATATATTGTGAGAGAAGGGAGTGGCCTGATATCCCCACAGTCACCCGACAGGAATAACAAAGGAGAAGGATTCCATGAGTACCAAAGGAGAAACCACCTCATTTGAGGTGTTGGCAATTGATCAATGGTTTGTGATTGCAATTACAGTTGCAAAATATTGATACATAGCATTATGGCTTGTGCTGTAGAATGGATGGTAAAATCCATTTTGAAATTCATAAAGGCTTTTCCAACTCACAAAATGGTTTCAGTAAATAGAAAAAAGCCATTTTATCAGCAAAAAATCCTCTCCCTCCAATCCCCTGCCCCCTGAGCATTAGCCTACATCTGCCTGATAGTATGGCGGAGTACATCCATGTAATTGGTATGAAGTGGAAGTTCAAGCCATGATTTGCTTTGAAGGCTTATGAATACCCAAAGAAATAGAGGGCCTCATTTATGAAAACTGTCTCATCGCTGCGGTAAAACAGTATACTTTTCAGTGTGCCTGTAGGCGGGATAGGGGCCCGTGGGGCAGAAGGGAACACCACACATGTACAGTATGGGGTTTTCAGGGTCTTTATTTTCTTATGGGACAACCGCTTTCAGACCCTTTTGTATATCAGTCCCATAAGGCCCGTACTACCATTCAAAATACAGTCTCCAAATCAGATGCACAAACAGAACAAAAGGGGGAATGAGTGAGAAGAGTCCCTCTTGGCCGTCCACCGGGGCTCCTCGAGGTTCGATCCTGGTCTGGTCGTTATCGTCACATCTTCCCAGGGCACTCAGAGATGAAAGGGATGGGAAAAAATGGTAAAAAACCTGGGATTAGTGTCAAGGACCTCTTGCTATATACAGTATGTGCTACCACCACCAGAAGTCGTGTAGGGGAAGGAACAGGGAGCACAGTGAGGGTTGTCCAGGTGAAAGATCAAACTAAACACCCTTGCCCTACTTTTCCACACCACCCCACCACCTCCACCAGAACGATCCCCTTAACGATACTCGCCTTGTGCCACGACCCGTGGCCCGGACCGTGGCGTAGGGACCCGGGGTGTCCTCTCTCTTCTGTAGGCCGCCGGGTTTGTTTGCGGTATCCGATGCTTCCGTGATTTCGAGTCTTTCGTCTCCCTCTCTCTCGGGCTCCTCGACCGATCCCCCTCCTTCTCCTCGCATTTCAATGGCCGCCGTTTCCGTCTCGAACGTCTCCGCTCTGCTCCTTCCACCATCAAACGCCTTTCCGTCTGGATCCCACTCCTTTTGTCTGTCTTTCCCTTATGACGTCAGGTGCGCCTCCGCGTTCCTCCCTATTGCCGCTAGACCGCTGGTATGATTCCGGGGATGGGTGTGTGTCCCGCCCTGTTTCTCTCCACTTCCAGTCTGTCGGATCAACGGACTCCTCACACATCTCCCCCCTTTGGAATAGATGTCGGGCCATTCAGAGGATGGGTGTCGGGATAGGTAATCGGTGCTGATTTGTCTTGTCCCCGAGTTGTGTATAGTCTGGAAAGAAAAGGGTTTTAAAGCAAGAAACCATCTCAGGACACGGGGATTGGTGTCTTTGTTATTCGTGAGCCAGGTGAGGCGGGCATGATCGGTGAGGACTTTGAACCTCCGTCCCAGTAAGTAATATTGTAGGGCTTCTATGGCCCATTTTATGGCTAAGCACTCTTTCTCAATTGTTGAATAGTTCGTCTCACATGAAGAGCTTCCTGCTGACGTAAAGCAATGGTTTCAGATTATCGTTACGGTCAGGCTGGTATAGCACAGCAGCCAGCCCGAGGCCTGAGGCATCGGTTTGCAGAACAAAAGTGTGACTGAAATCAGGATAGTGTAACACTGGGGCTGTACAAATGGCACGTTTTATGGTGTTAAAGCTAGTCTCGTGCTCTGGTGTCCAGGTATGTATGCGGAAAGACTGGTTCTTTGTCCGGAGGTCAGTTAGGGGACTGGCTATGGAAGAGAAATTGGGTATCAATCTACGATAGTAGCCTATAAACCCCAGAAAGGAACAGATGTCTTGTTTGGTTGTGGGCCTGCGAAGTGCTCTGATAGCCTCTACTTTGTTTAACTGGGGAAAAATCTGCCCTTCCTTGATCGTGTAGCCCAAATACTGGATCGTGTTGGTTCCTAAGAGGGATTTTTTGGGGTTAATGGTGAGGCCAGCCCTTTGTATAGCTGTGAATACGGCTTCTAGGTGTTGTAAATGTTCTCTCCACGTTGGGCTATATATGACAATATCATCAAGATATGCTTCGGCATATCCACCATGAGGTTTTAGAATGCGGTCCATCAATCTCTGGAACACAGCCGGGGCCCCATGCAACCCATAGGGGAGCACCTTGAATTGATACAGACTCTGTCTTCTCCCTGGATTCAGGGGATAAAGGGATTTGCCAATACCCTTTTATGAGGTCAAGGGTTGACATGTACCTAGCTTTCCCTAGGCGTTCGACCATCTCGTCTATTCTTGGAATGGGGTATGTGTCGAATTTGGTGACGGCGTTTACCTGTCCGAAATCTATACACAACCGCAGACTCCCGTCTGGTTTCAGTACGAGTACCACAGGGGAACACCAATTGCTCTGGGAGGGTTCGATGATGTTGGACTGAAGCATGTCAGAAACCTCCCTCTCTACTGCTTCCCTGTCGGCTGCCGGGATGCCATAAGGTTTTTGTTGTACGATCTTTTTGTCGAGGGACACAATGTCATGGTGGGCCATGGTGGTTAATCCTGGTTTGGAGGAAAAGAGACCCGGGAAGGTCTCCAGTCAGTTGGTCTTTTTGTGTGGAAGACAAACACTCTCCCGTGGGTACCGGTTCGACCGCTGGTTCCTGGACAGATAGGAAGGGTATCTCCAGCAGTCTGTTGGTACAGGCGAGATAAGCGGCTGTTTTTGCCGTTTGGGAGGGCAGGGGTTCTTCCCACTTTTTTAAAAGGTTGACATGATATATTAGATTTCCCCCAACATGGTGGGGCAGTACTACGCTATAGGTGATAAGGGCTACTTTTCTTTCTATGACATATGGCCCTTGCCATTTCGTCAATAGCTTGTCCTCGGTAGAAGGGAGTAACAGTAGGACCTTGTCACCAGGGGAGAATTCGCGTAGGTGGCTGTTTCCTTCATAATACCGCTTCTGGGCCCCTTGGGCCTCTTCCATATGATCGTGTACAAAGCCCCATAACTGAGTCAAGGAAGAATGAAGGTCAGTAGCATAGCACGACAGGGGCTTCCACTCCTCGTCTTCCTCCTCCCACTGCTCTGCCGCCATGTCAAGCAAGGTCCTGAGTCTCCGCCCAAACACCAGTTCGAAAGGGGAATACACCGTAGACCACTGTTCGTGGGTCCTCAACGCAAAGAGGACCAAGGGTAGCTTTTGGTCCCAATCTCTCCCGGAGTCCGAGATGACCTTGCGGAGCATGCTCTTAATCGTCTTATTGTAGCGCTCCACAAGGCCGTCTGTTTGAGAATGATAAACAGAGGTTCTGATCTTGTCAATACCCAGCACTGTACATATTTGTGTCATGAGACGAGACATCAATGGGGTCCCTTGGTCTGTTAGTATCTCTGCTGGAAACCCCACCCTCGAAAAAAATGATATCATAGCTTGGGCTATCGCAGGGGTGGTCATACTTGACAGAGGGAAGGTCTCCGGGTATCTACTGGCGTAGTCCACCATAACCAGGATGTAATGGTGCCCTCTGGCCGAGGGCGTCAGAGGTCCTACCAGGTCCATCCCAACCCACTTGAAGGGGAGGTCTATGATGGACAGTGGCTGCAACGGGGCTTTCAACACCCCCCCAAGATTGGTATACTGGCAGCGAACACACGCAGCGCAATGCTTTGCTACGTCCCTGCACACCCCTGGCCAATAGAACTTGTCTAGGAGATATTTCAATGTATTTTCCTTGCCTTAATGTCCTCCCCCTATCTTATTGTGGGCCAGGAGGAGTACATGAACCCTGAATGGTGTTGGTACTATCAGTTGTGTAGTTGTATATGATTCCTCCTTCACAGCCCTGTACAATAATTCCCTTTGTACAAGAAAGTAAGGTCCTACCTGCTCAGGTTCTTGTTCACGGACCTGCTCCCAGGCATGGGTAAGGGTGTTGTCCTCCCGTTGCACCGTACGGAAGCTACCCGGTTTCTTTCTGTCAATGTCTGTAAGGGAGAGAGGAAAGGCAGGACGTGAAAGCTGCGAATGGGCAAAGTCTATCTTATCTCGTCTTTTTTCCTGTCTACTCTTTATTGTTTTGACGTTTGGGACCTCTATATCAGTACCACAAAAAGGGGCCTCCTGTAGCCAGGTCCTGTCATTCTTTTTTGTTTTGTCCAAATATGCCTCGAACTTAGGGAGGTCTGTCCCTATTATGACTGCTTCGGGCAAGGCGGGTATCACCCCCACTCTTCGCAAGTGGGGATCATGGTCCACTTCCAACAGGACCTCTGCCACAGGGTAGGCTTTGGTATCCCCGTGTACACAGGTTACCCTCACTTGTTCTGTGTCTTTTAACTGGGGAGGGGAAATCAACGAGCCGTCCACTACCGTAACGTGCCATCCAGTATCTAGCAGGGCTTGTTGTCTCATCCCATTGAGTAGGACTTCCTTCCTATACTGATGAGGGCCTTTCCCCGTTATGTATATACGGCCCTTGGTGTACCCCACCTCCATCGGTTCAACTGTTGGGGCGCGATGAGGACATTGCCTAGCTATATGCCCCCATTCTGCACAATTGTAACACTGTGGCCCCTGCCCGCTGGGACCAGATGGTGTGTAGGAAGGCCTGGGGATCGGGCGGGGAAGTATCTGGGGCTTATTCTCTGGCTTAGAAGTGCCGTGCAATTCCAGCCTTGAAATCAGGCGAGCTATGGTAGGCACAAGCGATCTCCACCGCTGACGTGGAGGAGAGGTTAGGGTGTTGCTTCACCCATGACCGTGTACTGGGGGGTAGGGCATCCAAAAACTGTTCCAGGTAAACCTTTACCACCACTTCATCCACCGAAGAGGCATGGGGAGTTAGCCATCTATTGCCTAGGTCTCTTATTCAATAATAAAGGGCGCGGGGTTGTCTCCCGCACCCCATTTCTCCTTTCGAAACCTGTTTCTGTAGTGTTCTTGGTCGCACCCTAACCTCTTGATGATGGCCCTTTTTACATCCTCATAGGCAGTGGTACCAGCAGGGTTGGCTGCTTGATAAGCAGCTTGTAGTTCGCCGGAAAGGAGTGGGACAATGTACTGACCCCACCTTTCTTTGGGCCAGGCTGCTGTGGTTGCCACCCTTTCAAAATTCAGAAAAAAAGAGTCCGGATCGTCCCCTTCTTGGAATTTTTGAAGGACTGTACTGAGGACAT
Source organism: Triturus cristatus (assembly GCF_964204655.1). Lineage (NCBI taxonomy): Eukaryota > Metazoa > Chordata > Amphibia > Caudata > Salamandridae > Triturus > Triturus cristatus. The sequence goes on along the minus strand of NC_140580.1, from coordinate 1,123,310,146 downwards.
TAGGGCGTACTCTGTGCTTACAATGGCGTCCGTGAGGCGTAATATTGCTGTATCCTGCACTTGCTGGTTAGTAGTGAGTAGGTCGGCCTGGTTTTTAAGGGCCCCTTGCAGGACTTCTCGGTCCATCTGTGCTGTCTGAATCTACTGTTCCAGAACCAGCTGTAGGTGCCGCTGCCCCTTGGCTAGCTGGGCTATGACATCCTCCACAGGCATGGGTTGCGTCATGGTTCGACACATAGGGACAAGTGGGAGATCCCACTTCTGACACCACTTTGTAGGCGGGATAGGGACCCGTCGGGCAGAAGCACACACCACACGCGTACAGTACAGGGTTTTCAGGGTCTTGATTTTCTTATGGGACACCTGCTTTCGGGCCCTTTTGTATATCAGTCCCATAAGGCCCGTACTACCGTTCAAAAGGCGGTCTCCAAATCAGAAGCACAAACAGAACAAAAGGGGGAATGAGTGAGAAGAGTCCCTCTTGGCCATCCACCCGGGCTCCTCGAGGTTCGATCCTGGTCTGTTTGTTGTCGTCACGTCTTCCCAGGCCACTCAGAGATGAAATGGAGGGGAAAAATATGGTAAAAAAACAGTATTAGTGTCAAGGACCTCTTGCTATATACAGTACGTGCTACCACCACCAGACGCTGTGTAGGGGAAGGAACAGGGAGCACAGTGAGGGTTGTCCAGGTGAAAGATCAAACGAAACACCCGTGCCCTACTTTCCCGCACCACCCCGCCACCCCCACCAGAATGTTCCCCTTAACGGTACTCGCCTTGCGCCATGACTCGTGGTCTGGGCCGTGGCATAGGGACCCGTGGCGTCCTCTCCCTTCTCTGGGCCTCCGGGTTTGTTCGCAGTATCCGATGCTTCCGTGATCTCGTATCTTTCGTCTCCCTCTCTCTCGGGCTCCTCGACCAATACGCCTCTTTCTCCTCGCCTTTCCGTAACCGCCGCTTCCGTCTCGAACGTCTCTGCTCCGCTCCTTCCACCATCGAACGCCTTTCCATCTGGATCTCACTCCTTTGTCTGTCTTTCCCTGATGACGTCAGGTGCGCCTCCGCGTTCCTCCCTATTGCCTGCTAGACTGCTGAGTGTTTCCGGAGATGGTTGTGTGTCCCGCCTTGTTTCTCTCCACTTCCGGTCCGTCGGATCGTTGGACTCCTCACAATGCCCTCCTTGCAACACCATAAATGCACCGTATTTACTGTAGGGCGCTCAATGTTGCAAGGATTTACAGAAACTTCAGTATTCCTGACGTATCTGTAGGTGTAAAAGTGGCACATTGCTGGGGTGTGTCTGAAAACAGATGCAACTCCAGCAATGTGTCCTTTCACACGTGGCAAGCCCCATGTGAAAGGGCCTTCATCACTCCTTACCCCTGCAGGTGTAAGGATTTGATGCAGTGGCATCCTAGAAGTGACGTAGTGAATCTCATAGATTTGACTGTGACACTACTATAAGACTTTTTTGCGGGGGAACGCCCACCCTGCATACATTATACCTGACGCAGGTGTAATGTAGCGCAGGGATTTACAAAGTGACGCATCTGCTTAGATGCAAATATGGCACAGGTGGCGCATATTTTATGCCGCGGCAGCATCACAAAAAGTGACGCAACAGCGGCATAAATGGCTCATAAATAAGGCCCATAGTTTGTGACCATTAACGAACGTCCCACGCCGTGGAAATGGACAGAGCTTTACACTGATCAGAGGCTTGGATAAGTCCCTCTCCAGGGTGGGAAGGTGTTTGAAATGCCGACTTCATGGAGTGCCTAGGAGAAAATGGATATTCGTGGGCAAAAATGCTTTCATTGTGGGGAAAAAATTGTTATTACACAGCGGTAATAAGTGTCTACAATGTGGAAATATAATTTGCATAATTTCCAGATTGTGGAATTGTCAACGCACAAAAAGTTTTAGGAAGAAGACACAGATTCCGGGCACACAATTGGAAAGCTTTATGAGTACCAAAAAAAAAGTGAAAATGTGATGAATGTTAAAATCCATTATCAGAAAAAATACAAATTTAACTAAAAATAAAAAAAACTAGTTGAAGATTAATGAAATCAGAAATCAGGACGACCCATCTTGACACATCTATGGCCCCATTGGAGGGGGCAGGGCCAGCCCTATATCAGATTGACCGGGACAGTGCCCTGGACGGAAAGAACATTTGGTATTTGTTGTGGGGGCGGAGGGGGGCTTGTTGCAGTGTGACAGCAGGAGCTGTGAGGAAGATGGGAGGAGGGCAGGGGGTTGATTGGGTGCTAACAATTACGCTGTGGGATGGAAAGGACTGTTTACAAAGTCTTTAACGGGACCCGGTTGAGATCAAGCAAGATGGACCAGCTGCTGTTTGCATAACATTAAGTCAGGCTACCACAGCTCTCTGCTGCGCCCCTCAGAAGATTGGCACCCCAGGCCATGGCCCAGCTTGCCCATGCCCTGGGCCAGCCTTGAGAGGAGGGATATGCTAGCTTAAGATTTTAAGGGGCATATTAACATGTGCCGGCGATAAATATTGCAACGCGCGCTTAGTGCTTGCATATTTATCACCGGCTATCTCTGGAATTTATCACCCGGTAAGCTTGTTATCAACATGCATCGCCGAGGCGATAAAAATTCCAGAGATAGTGTGGATATCGCCATTTTCCATGGTGGAAAACGTTGATATCCTAGATGATAGGGTCTGTGGTCTTAGCCACAGAATCCACCCCCCATGTTAAGTATGGCTTAGTCAGGAATTTAACAGATGTTAAATTCCTGCGTTAAGGCATACTTAACGCGATTAAAAAAATCGCTACCCTTCCTTGTTAATATCGCGAAGCTAGCTTTGCGATATTTTTCCTGGTTGATTTCACAGCCACGCCTAATTTGCATCTCATTAGCGATGCAAAGTTAGGCATGCTGGAAACAGGTGCTAAGTCAACAAAACACGCGATATCGTGTCTTTGCTGATAAGGCGATGAAATTATAGCCGCTTTTCGCCCAAAAACGGACGCAAAGGCGGCGATAATTTCATATTGCCGCCTTGTTAACAGGACCCTAAGTTTTTTTGTGGATCCTCTGAAAAGAAGAGGAGGAGCTATGCGCACCCCTGCATACAAAGAGTCCTAAAGGCGTTTAGCAGCAGATGAAAAAGTCATAAAAGATTGGTCAGGCCTTAAGAGTCAGACTTTTACCAAACTTAAGGATATCTTGGAACATGGCACTTCAGGAATCACACGAGGTTTTTAAGTTCTCGACCAAATACTTTGGATGAAAGTACGCAACATCCTCTTGGGCCCTGATGTGGCGAAAAAGCCAGAGTTGCGGACTTAGGAGCTGGGGAACCAGGTTTGAGTCTTGATTTCACCTCAACATGCTGTGATTCTGGAGAAATCACTTAATCTCCCCATGCCAATAAAAAATGAATGTGTCTTTGTGTGATAGAACTGATGTTCATGTAAAGCGCTCCAATACCTTCGAGTTGAGTTAGCACTATATAAACTGCAAAAACACAAATTCAGTGCAAGTGCTTTAAACATAATGCAGCATAATTTTAAATATGAAAGTTAAAAGGCACCCAGTGCAACAGAGAAATAACAGACATAAAGAGATCCAGTTTGTGAGGCTGCAATTTAAACACGGCCACCAAGAAGAACAGCTTTGAGAGAAGCGATCTACAATTAAGGTCTAAATAAAGTACATTGCAGCCATCCAACCTACTCTTCACAAGGACAGAACCACTGTCCTGGAGGTGAAGGTAGTGAGAAAAGAACAGATCCTTCTTAAAAGATGCAAGTAAAAGAAAAGACACCAATCTGCTGAGGGTGGAATAGAATTAGGTGAACATTTGGGATTTAACTGTGGCATAAAGAACAAGAAGAATGTTCTGTGAGAACAGAGAAGAAACCGAGAACTAACTGGAGGAGAATATAAAGATGGAGAAAACATAAGAAATTCTGGGCCTCAATTAGAGTTTGGAGGGACCTTAGGGGCATATTATCAAGGATGGCGTTAACATTATCGCCGGTTTAGGGGCAGAAAACTGCCGCTAAAGTGCCGATAATGGGCTTGATAATATGCTGCAGAGAATTCCAATAGATGCCCAGGTTCACACCAGAACATGGACTTCTATTGGAATTCTCCAGGGCATATTATCAAGCCCATTATTGTCGCTTTAAACATTTGAGGATTGCAAGAAATCCGCATGCGCGGGCGTCTCCGCATGCACATTTGTCAGAAGAAGTTGGAAACCAGGAAGAGGGAGCCCCGGAGACGCCGCGCTTGAGGTAAGTGTCTTTACTTTTATTTAATTTACAATCAGGGTATGTTTTAAAAGGAGGGCGGGCGGGAGGCGGGTGGCGCGTAGTGGGGCTACGCGGAGCACGTAGTGTGCATAGATTTGGGCACACTACGCGCTGCTTCACGTAGCCCCACTACGCCCACTACGCCCACTACGCCCACCCTTAGTCAACATACATCAAAGATACCACTCATTTTTTGAACATTTTGGAAGATCATAAAGAACTTTACACCAAAGAGATGATCATGAGTACGATCAACGTTAAGTCACTGTACACTTCAATCCCACATGACTTAGGCTTAACAGCAGTGGAATGTTTTTTGGTACAGAGTGATAAAGTAGATGATCTAAAACTATTTTTGATGGAGTTACTCCATTTTACACTTTTTCACAGTTATTTTCAATGGAAGAAACAATTTTTCGTACAATCATCAGGTACATCTATGGGAAACTGTGCCGCACTTTTCTATGCCAATATCTTCATGTATCGCTTTGAACTAGACCACATATTACAGCAACCGGAAGGGAGCGAACGTCTTATCCTATATAAAAGATATATTGATGATATCTTTATTCTTTGGAAAGGTTCAGAGACCACACTAATTACAGCCATTCAAAACCTGAACAAAGTCAATGACAGGATTGAATTCACATCTACTATCAACAGGTATCAAATATATTTTCTAGACGCTTTGATCACAAATGACAATGGCACATTAAAAACAAGCGTATTTAATAAACCAACGGACAGAAACAATCTGCTACATTTTAAAAGTTTCCACCAACCATCATTAAAAAAACACTTACCATTCTCACAACTTCTCCGGATTAAAAGAATCGCTTCCACAGAGGAAATTTATAACAAGCATAAAATAATCACTTTGGAAAAATTTAAACAGAGAGGATATCCCGAATCCCCATTTAACAACGCCATGGAAAGAGCACAAAAGTTGGAAAGGAGCAGTCTATTAACTTCAAAATCCAAATGCGACGAACAAAGGTCCGTGTTTGTTTCCAAATTTTCGAGCAGAGGCTATAAAATTAAGAAATCTATTCTAAAACATTGGCCACTACTCCCACTCGAGGAAGATTTCAAAGGCATTTTTTCAACTAATCCAAGATATGCATACTTACGCACCCATAACCTCAAAGAATTGTTAAAAGAAAAAACAGATACACAAGCCACATTATATCGAGGTACTCTTCCATGCCACAATTGTGGCTATTGTAATGCAATAATTAAGGGAAATGAAATATCTCACCCTACAAAAGGTACTTCCATCAAACTCAAAGTTACAGGAACTTGTGATAGCAGCAACGTAATCCTCATGCTAAAATGTCCTTGCGGACTAGTGTATGGTGGTAAAACACAAAGAAAAATAAAAACACGTATAATTGAACATAAAAGTAATATACGATTAAAAAACGTGAAATCTACAGTTGCTGTACATTTCAATGAAGTCAATCACAACTCCAGTCAGCTACGTTTCTGTATCTTAGAACAAGTGCCACTATTACCTCGAAGAGATAACTCACAACACTTACTAAGGAGAGAATCCTTTTGGATACATCATCTGTCGACGTTACAACCAAAAGGTTTAAACGAACGTTTGGACCTTGGTTGTTTTTTATAGTGCTAAACCGAGAGTATTACAGTGAGCCACATGACTGTATTTACATGTGCTAATTCATCATACGATGTCTAAAATCTGCATTTATACATATCCTCTATACTTATTTGTTTTTTCGAAATTGATGACGACATATCACACTTCTGAAATGCTGTTTAATTGGCGATTAATTGTTTTATGTTATTAGGTTATTTCAGAAAATATTGTATCAGCACGTAGATATGGACATTCATGTTTTAGCGTCATTCTAAATGTTGTGTATTATGAGACATGCACCTAATCATTTCGGATTGCTTTCCGATTTAGAATCAGAATTAATTGTCACCTTCAGATAACTTTATTGCACACCATCCGCATAGATCACATCAATCTGATTTTCATTAATCACGTGATCGGAACCTTTTTTTGAATACGGTTCACTGTGTGACATGGAATACTAACGCACAGAACACGGAGATTATTGGTGCGTCTGAACAACAGTTGACGGTAAGCGAGTACGCGGTCTTCTGCTCCTCGTTACTCTTCACATTCTGGATGCCACAGAAATAACCGCGCTTTATTCACAGGTTACTTTGTCAACTTTGGACCGCAGCGTTTACCTGATGAAAGCTTTTTCATTATTAGAACAAACTAACTGTCCTTAAAGGTCAGTCGTTTACACAATTTTTTACCCTCACTCGAGCTTGTTTGAATTACTAACCATCCATCATAGGCACCACTTCACGGACTAACTCACCGTTAGAAAATAGCTACACGGGAAAATCTAGCATGTCACTAAAGTTCAGCATACCACCTGGGTTTTAACACACCGGTGAATCGTACAATCGCAGAAGACAGCTTTTTCAGTACACGTTTTCTCAGGAGTTTGACAGTCACGTAAGAACTCCCTCGATCAAACACACAATTTCGAGCACCTGTAACAAAAGAAAAATCACCAATAAACTGTAACTGCTACAATTTTGACAACACGGTCCAAGTTCGGTCGTTCATCCACTTGTTTTACTAACGCTTCGTGTGATGGTATTTACACGTTGTTGTTCACATTTGGTTACAAAATGTACCATTGTTTATACTTTCAGAATCAAAGGCCCCTGAAAAAGGGCTTAGCCCGAAATGCATTGGCAGAACAAATGTGAAATGAAATACACGAGTTACCATGTACTATGAATACAATAGCATGGAATTAAATCAAATGAAATTAAACAATCAAACAAAAGCAAGCTCAAGACTTTTCATGGAATTTTGTTGATATTTCAATCAAGGTGTGCCTACTTGGAGACATTACTCTTACGGGAGATAACGCTTGTTGTCATTTGTTATTTACCCTTGCGCCCAGAAGGGTTTACCAGTACGGCACCCACCACCTAAACAAAGTAGATTACACAGAACATACCTAGGAGTGCGATAAACCGCACCCCAATTGGATTCCATTGCTTCTATGGGAATTCACAAGGGCATATTATCAAGCCCATTATCGGTGCTTTAGCGGCAGTTTCCTGCTGCTAAAGTGGCGATAATGTTATCGCCGTTCCTTGATAATATGGCCCTGAAATACTTACCTTCATGGTGAGTATAAATTGCTTGTGTGAACAGTATACATAGAAAAGAAGCTAATACCACGTTTACAAGTGACGAAGTAAAAGTGGAGAAGTTCCCAGGCTATTGCTCCTGTGTTTGGCCCATGTTTGGGAACATTGGCATAGATACATCCATAGTGCCCACCTAACTAGGAAGCACCAGAACACCACACATAATATTTGGGAGTCAGGAGGTAGGGAACAATAGAAAGTGAGAGCGGTCATCCTGTTTGGCCCTTAAACCAAAGGACGATAGCTACATTCCGTGGCAACGCATCAATATAAATTTGTGTTTGCGGCTTCTACAGGTTGCCCTTTAATTGGAGAACTTATAGAAGCAAGGACTCTGACCATGAGCACAGTATGACTTCTTACCCAACCATTTTCACATACTTTTCAGGATGTTCTCAGAGGTTACCAGATGAATCAGTCTCTCCAAGGAGGCAGTGCTCCATTCCTGGAAGTCAGTTTATGAATTCTGGGAGATGTGTGAACAGTGCACTTCAGATCTTCCAGTGGATTACGCTCTAGGTCACACTGATTCACCTTTTTTTCAGCATGCATTTAACTACAGAAGCTCTGAGGCTCTGACTGATTCACATCTTGCAGATTAGGCCCGCAGGACTCACGTTGTACTAATGCTGCCCAGTTCTAAGTGCTCTGGCTACTCTGAACTCCATCTCCTACCCTTCATCTTTGTTGGACTTGGCCCTTCTGGCAGGTTCACCCCTGGACTTTTTGGCTTTTTATTGGTGACTTGGTGTGGTAATTATTTTGGTTTCTGCACACTTTCCCTGTGTCCCAGGGTAAAGTGCGTGCGTGCTCTGAGTGCATGTGGTGAGATAGGCCTGCCCTCCCATAGGAATGCATGGGGAATGTATGTGTCCCTAGTAGTTCCTGATGCGTGGGGTGTGCAGGCCCGAGTTTGGTATGTGCGGACTCGTGGGAGTGAATGCTGCGCGATGATGTGTGCGGCGTGCATGTACCTAGTGTGGAAGTGCCACTTCTAGAAGTGGGCACTTCTGTGTGCAGTGTGTCTGTCGCGTGATTGGCTGGTCATGTCATGTGACGGGCTAGGGATTCCCCCGAGTCAGGATGAGTCACCCAGTGGTGAATGGGGAGATCAGCAGCTAGATGGGTGGGAGGAGTACACCTGGGTCCTGAATAGGGCAGGATTTTCCACACACAATGCTGGCTCCGCCCCCTGTGGTGCGACTGACGACCCTAGCCCTGCCAGTGAATAGAGTGAGGGGCTGAGCACATCAAGGGTGCTCCCCAACCAGCTGCGACTGGTTTTCCCCCTCACCCTGAACCAAGAACAAAGACTTTTGCTGTATAAAAATGGGGCTGTGTCCCCACAGAAACTGTTCTCTGCCAGGATCTTACCTGAGGGGGGCTGCTGCTGCTGCTGGACCAGAGGACCGCCACTTGGATTACCTCCCTGCCTGGAGGCCCAGTGAGCTGGCTCTGGGTCCAGCCTTGCCCCCCTGCTCTTGAAGGACTTTATTGCTGGACTTTGGGCTTATTCTCCCTAGAGCGTCTGGGAGCTTTTATTGGCCTTTAGCGCTGAGAGCGCTTCTACTTTTTATCCTTAGCGCTAGGAGCGCTTTAATTCTACAAACCGGTGCCCACCCGGCATTTGCCCCGTGCTTTGGCGATCCTGAAGTCCCCTGGCAGGTGCCCACCCTGCCAGGGACATTGTGGTGGTCGTTGGCGGGTGCCCACCCCGCTTATTTAATTATTTAGTTATCGGGTGCCCACCCCGTTTATTCACCTCAAGTAAGAGGGAGCCTACCCCTCGTTGTCCCCGCTTCACCGCCGCCGGCCCGAGCCACGAACGCGGCGAACCAGGAAGTCAGGCAGCCTCGGAAGGGACAGGGGCGTGGCCTAACACAGGAAGCGGACGGGAGCCTACCCCGTGCTTCCCCGAGAGAAGCGGAACGACGTGGAGATGACCGGGGCTCCCGTGAGCTGGGGGAGCCCCGCGCGGTTGCAGCCAAAGTCCTGAAGTGCCGATGCATTCAGGCGGGAGCCCACCCCGCGCTGGATCCTGACGGGAGGAGTGCGGCCGGAGCGGGAGCGGAGGGGGCGCGAGGCACATTGTTGGTGCCTGCCCCTCCGCGCTACGAAGAGCCTGGAGTCCTCCCTTGGAACCCGGTGAGTGGAGGGGGGCTCTCGTAGTGATACCAGAGCGGCCCCGTAACTGACAGCGGGCCGCTCCAGCATTCGGGGCCAAGATTTGTTAAGGAGCGCACGAGGCTCCCACATTGCTTTGGGGGCATATTTGTTTAGAGTCTAGAGGACTCCAACGACTGGGCATTGTGTGTTCAAGAGTCTAAAAGGCTCCAACGCGGGGCATATTTGTTTTGAGCCCAGTGAGGCTCCAACAAAGCGCGTATTGTTTCTTGTAAGCCCAGAGAGGCTTCCACCTAAGCCATATTCGTTTGTTTAGAGCCCAGGGAGGCTCCAACCACTGCCCTACTTGTCTTAAGAAGGCACAGTGGTGCCCACGCTCGTTTTCTCCAGCTGCCCAGCACTTAGTGGGCAGCTGCATCGTTTAGGTTGTGCCCCTGTGCATTGTGCGCCTGGCTTGCGCAGCCTGCGCAGCCTGTGCAGTCGCGCCCTGACAGTTGGATATTGGCCATTTCTGCACCCCTGAGAGGCCAGTTGGCCTGGGGACAGTTCTGCTGTGTTGTGCCCTCCCCTAGGGTACCTGGTGATTTTCAGATATGTACTTTTGCGCCTGCGCAATGCCTTCATGATATTTTCTTTCCTAAATTGTGTTTACACCTCTGAATGTATTTTATGCATCATGTGTTTATGTGCTTAGACCCCTACAGGTATTGTGATACTTAGGTGGTTGTTTGTTTTCTCCCTAGTACAGGTGGTGCTAGTGAGGTCCTGATTCCCTGCGCAATATTTTCCTAAGGTGGTTAGGGTTGCGTAGGTGGTACTTACCTGATACCAGTAGTTACTGGTTGTGTGCTACATTTTCTAGTTAGTGCTACAGTGATTGTACGTGCTATGTTCTAAAAGTATTATTCCTACGTTCTAAGTGCTATTCTCTACGAAGTGCTAATTCCTGACAGTGGTCCATGTGGCCCTGTCTCCTGTATATATAATCCCTTGTAAATTCTGCCCGTGTCTGTTGGCACATTGTAAAGTGTGTGTTTTTATCTGATGTGTTGTGTATAATACAAAGGCTATTTTTATAGAATACCTTGTGTGGAGTTTCCTTTGTGGTGGGCCTTGGGTGTTGTTGCTGGGTGCGCGCGCAAACGCTTTACACATCGCCTCAGGGATAAGCCTGTCTGCTCGTGCCAAGCTACCAAGGGGGTGAGCAGGGGTTATCTTTGGCGTGTAACTTCCTTGCCCTGACTAGAGTGGTGGTTTCTGCCTGACTTTGGCGCAAGCCTTAGCCAACCAGAAATCCCATTTCTAACATTGGTGATCAGCGGTGGGATTTGGGCTTGCGTTTGCGCTGTACCGCAGCGGCAACTGGCCGCACTACAAAACTCTGCATTTAGATAAATCACATGGTATAGGGATTATTGTTCTAAGTTTGTTTATAATTGTCATTTCTTTGGAAATGTGTTTTTGTGCACTGTGAGTTAGGTGTCCCTAGCTCGGGAGGGTAGATCATCCCCCCCAAGTGCATTGTGTTTTCTGGATTCACCAGAGGGTGGGATCCAGTGGTGGCAGTGTAATAGTGTCCAGTACATTTGTCCCCCGCCCTGCGCCCAGAGTTGGTACCTGTGTCACGTGGTGGTCAGGTTGAGGAATCAGGGGTGGTAGAAAATTACCTTACCAGTCCGAGGGGAGGGTTGTGTGTGGATGAATGGTGTGTGGCACTAGGCAAGTGAGGGTGAGTTCTCTGGGATAGAGAGCTTGCTGAATCCTTTTTTGTGAATTGTGTACTCCTGTTAAACTCAGACCCCTAGGTTCCCTGTGTGATCTTTTCTCTAGAACGTCTGCCAGAATGGAGCCTGCTTTTGATCTAAGTGATCTAGTTTATTACAGTATGCAGGAGTTGGAAAGGTTCTGTAGAGAGAGAAACATAGGGGTGAGAGAGTCAGACACTGTGTACAAATTGAGGAACTACATGATTGGATGGCAAGCAGATGAATGGAAACGTGAGCGCAGTGAGGAAGACAGGGCCCGGGCCTCGCACCTGGAGGGTGGTGGGTCTGTGGGGAGCCCTGAAGATTCAGAAGATGACAGTACCTGGACGCCAGTAGAGAGTGAGGACCCCGTGGGTAGGGAGTCCCTTGCTGGGTCCAGTGTAGGAGATAGCGCCTCATCCCTTTCCCTGTCCCCTGAGCACAGTGGTAGTTTTCTGGATTCCCCAGTGAGGGTGGAGTCCAGTGGTGGCAGCGATATAAAGTGCAGTATAGAGAGTCCCAGTCCCAGTTCCCCGAGTGTGGTACCTTGTTCCCGAGAGGAGGAATGTAGGTTGAAGTTCAGGGGCAGTAAGAAGCTCTCTCACCAGTCTTAGGAGGAGGCTGTGGAGGAATGTCATGATGCCCTGGTGGACTGGTTGGTGTTTAACCCGGAGCAGGATTTGGATGGAGTACTAAATATGATTATCAAAGAGCAGATGCTCAGTAGTTGTTCTCCAGGGTTGCGCCAACACCTGTTGAGGTATAACTCTTTTTGTCCATGGAAACTTGCAGAGGAAGCAGAGCGCTGGGAAAGGGCCAGAGGTTCTCTAGTGTCATTAGTGAGTGATTCCAACAATAGTGGGTCAGAGATCCTCCAGCCCAGCGTGGTGGAGGAGGCTCAGTGTAGCCCAGCTAGGTCCCAGGATAGTGAGGAGGGTGTAGGGGCTCACTGCCTGGCTCAGTGGAGCAGGAGTGAGGGGGTGACCGAGGGTCCCCAGACGCCCGAAACCCTGCCTCAGGACTTGGATGGTTTCATGAGGGAACACCAAGTTGGGGACCTAGGCTGTCCTGTTAGTCCACTTGAGGAAGATCTCTTAGTGAGTGGAGGACCTGGAGCGCCTGTAAACAGGGCTCCTGTGGTTCTGGAGTCTGGCAGTACCGCTCTGGTAGGGAGGGTACAGGAGTCCAGCGTGAGTGATTGGGGGATGAGTTCCCCAGTGGAAGAGCCGGTGGGTCAGGGACTTCCCAGTTGGGCTAGGATCCCGTGTAGTGACCAGGGTGACACCACTTCTGTTCTGGGGGATCTCCGCGCACTGTCAGGTGGACAGGGGACGGGAGATCAGCGCCAGTCAGACAGTCGCTCGACATATGTGTCATTTGATAGCCTCAGGGGGATGGAGTGGAAATCCCCAAAAGTCCTGGAGTGCCAGGCAATTATTCCACCAAAGGTTCTAGGCCAGAGGTTGGAAGGCCAGGTTCAGGATCAGCCTGACCTGAAGGGTGGGACGTCTGTAACCAGCGTCCCGACCAGTTCTTCTTCCAGAGGTACCGCCCCAGTTGGTAGGGAGCAGGGTTCTGGAAGGGGGTGCAGAGGGTGGGAGAGCCCACCTCTGGCCCCGGTACAACCTGAGGGGTTAAACCCTGGGTTGGAATGGCGTTCTAGGTGTACCACTCGCCGGAGGAGGAGGAACCCTAGGAGAAGAGGTGGGGGGAGGAGAGCCTTCCCTGAGACTCCTGGTCCGCCTGAGGATGTAGACCCTAGGCTGGAGAACCAGTGGCAGTCTAGTCCTGTCTTGCAGAGAGGAAGAGTGGAGAATGGCCGCTATGTGCCAGGGGTTACTACCCCCCACTCTGTGATTAGGCAAAGACCGGTGGCACCTGGGTGGCCTAGGGCCTGGTCTTGGCCGCGGACAGCTTGGGAGTACCAGTGGGGTAGCCCAGTTGGTCCAGACAGTGGTGTTAGAAAGAATTCCATGGGTTCACCGTGGCGTAGAACCGGAGGGTGTCCCTGCAGTTGCGGGCCCGCGTCCGTGTTCTATCGCCCCAAGCAGGGAAGTCCATCACGGTGGTGATTGGTCTGCCCTGCGTTTTGGCTGGAAGGGGGTTGTGTTGGACTTGGCCCTTCTGGCAGGTTCACCCCTGGACTTTTTGGCTTTTTATTGGTGACTTGGTGTGGTAATTATTTTGGTTTCTGCGCACTTTCCCTGTGTCCCAGGGTAAAGTGCGTGCGTGCTCTGAGTGCATGTGGTGAGATAGGCCTGCCCTCCCATAGGAATGCATGGGGAATGTATGTGTCCCTAGTAGTTCCTGATGCGTGGGGTGTGCAGGCCCGAGTTTGGTATGTGCGGACTCGTGGGAGTGAATGCTGCGCGATGATGTGTGCGGCGTGCATGTACCTAGTGTGGAAGTGCCACTTCTAGAAGTGGGCACTTCTGTGTGCAGTGTGTCTGTCGCGTGATTGGCTGGTCATGTCATGTGACGGGCTAGGGATTCCCCCGAGTCAGGATGAGTCACCCAGTGGTGAATGGGGAGATCAGCAGCTAGATGGGTGGGAGGAGTACACCTGGGTCCTGAATAGGGCAGGGTTTTCCACACACAATGCTGGCTCCGCCCCCTGTGGTGCGACTGACGACCCTAGCCCTGCCAGTGAATAGAGTGAGGGGCTGAGCACATCAAGGGTGCTCCCCAACCAGCTGCGACTGGTTTTCCCCCTCACCCTGAACCAAGAACAAAGACTTTTGCTGTATAAAAATGGGGCTGTGTCCCCACAGAAACTGTTCTCTGCCAGGATCTTACCTGAGGGGGGCTGCTGCTGCTGCTGGACCAGAGGACCGCCACTTGGATTACCTCCCTGCCTGGAGGCCCAGTGAGCTGGCTCTGGGTCCAGCCTTGCCCCCCTGCTCTTGAAGGACTTTATTGCTGGACTTTGGGCTTATTCTCCATAGAGCGTCTGGGAGCTTGTATTGGCCTTTAGCGCTGAGAGCGCTTCTACTTTTTATCCTTAGCGCTAGGAGCGCTTTAATTCTACAAACCGGTGCCCACCCGGCATTTGCCCCATGCTTTGGCGATCCTGAAGTCCCCTGGCAGGTGCCCACCCTGCCAGGGACATTGTGGTGGTCGTTGGGGGGTGCCCACCCCGCTTATTTAATTATTTAGTTATCGGGTGCCCACCCCGTTTATTCACCTCAAGTAAGAGGGAGCCTACCCCTCGTTGTCCCCGCTTCACCGCCGCCGGCCCGAGCCACGAACGCGGCGAACCAGGAAGTCAGGCAGCCTCGGAAGGGACAGGGGCGTGGCCTAACACAGGAAGCAGACGGGAGCCTACCCCGTGCTTCCCCGAGAGAAGCGGAACGACGTGGAGATGACCGGGGCTCCCGTGAGCTGAGGGAGCCCCGCGCGGTTGCAGCCAAAGTCCTGAAGTGCCGATGCATCCAGGCGGGAGCCCACCCCGCGCTGGATCCTGACGGGAGGAGTGCGGCCGGAGCGGGAGCGGAGGGGGCGCGAGGCACATTGTCAGTGCCTGCCCCTCCGCGCTACGAAGAGCCTGGAGTCCTCCCTTGGAACCCGGTGAGTGGAGGGGGGCTCTCGTAGTGATACCAGAGCGGCCCCGTAACTGACAGCGGGCCGCTCCAGCATTCGGGGCCAAGATTTGTTAAGGAGCCCACGAGGCTCCCACATTGCTTTGGGGGCATATTTGTTTAGAGTCTAGAGGACTCCAACGACTGGGCATTGTGTGTTCAAGAGTCTAAAAGGCTCCAACGCGGGGCATATTTGTTTTGAGCCCAGTGAGGCTCCAACAAAGCGCGTATTGTTTCTTGTGAGCCCAGAGAGGCTTCCACCTAAGCCATATTCGTTTGTTTAGAGCCCAGGGAGGCTCCAACCACTGCCCTACTTGTCTTAAGAAGGCACAGTGGTGCCCACGCTTGTTTTCTCCAGCTGCCCAGCACTTAGTGGGCAGCTGCATCGTTTAGGTTGTGCCCCTGTGCATTGTGCGCCTGGCTTGCGCAGCCTGCGCAGTCGCGCCCTGGCAGTTGGATATTGGCCATTTCTGCACCCCTGAGAGGCCAGTTGGCCTGGGGACAGTTCTTCTGTGTTGTGCCCTCCCCTAGGGTACCTGGTGATTTTCAGATATGTACTTTTGCGCCTGCGCAATGCCTTCATGATATTTTCTTTCCTAAATTGTGTTTACACCTCTGAATGTATTTTATGCATCATGTGTTTATGTGCTTAGACCCCTACAGGTATTGTGATACTTAGGTGGTTGTTTGTTTTCTCCCTAGTACAGGTGGTGCTAGTGAGGTCCTGATTCCCTGCGCAATATTTTCCTAAGGTGGTTAGGGTTGCGTAGGTGGTACTTACCTGATACCAGTGCTACATTTTCTAGTTAGTGCTACAGTGATTGTACGTGCTATGTTCTAAAAGTATTATTCCTACGTTCTAAGTGCTATTCTCTACGAAGTGCTAATTCCTGACAGTGGTCCATGTGGCCCTGTCCCCTGTATATATAATCCCTTGTAAATTCTGCCCGTGTCTGTTGGCACATTGTAAAGTGTGTGTTTTTATCTGATGTGTTGTGTATAATACAAAGGCTATTTTTATAGAATACCTTGTGTGGAGTTTCCTTTGTGGTGGGCCTTGGGTGTTGTTGCTGGGTGCGCGCGCAAACGCTTTACACATCGCCTCAGGGATAAGCCTGTCTGCTCGTGCCAAGCTACCAAGGGGGTGAGCAGGGGTTATCTTTGGCGTGTAACTTCCTTGCCCTGACTAGAGTGGTGGTTTCTGCCTGACTTTGGCGCAAGCCTTAGCCAACCAGAAATCCCATTTCTAACAATCTTTGACACTTGATTCCTCTGGTCGGCTCTGACGGGCCATCCCTGCACATGCTTAGTGTCTTCCTACGTGTCACTTACTTGGGACGTGTTCTCTTTTGTTTTTTCTGGTTCATTGCCCTGCATAACCTAACTCACCCATGTTCTGCCAGTATATTCCCTGGAGCATGTACATATGCACGCTTCTGCCCCGCCTGCCTGCTCCTATTTATTATTTATTTATTTATTTATTTATTTATTTATTTATTTAGGCGATTTATTAAGCGCACAACTACCCGGAGGTGTCTCGGCGCTATAGGACAGCTTAGAACAGGCAGTCGGGAGAGACGGAAAGTATTATTTGAATAACCATGTTTTTATATACTTCCGAAAAGATAAAAGAGTGGAGGCACTCTTAATATGTAGCGGAAGTTCATTCCAGAGTTTGGTTGTTGCCACGATAAATCTCTTATCGCCCCAGGTGGCTTTCTTGGTTCTAGGAACCCTTAGCAGCTGATTAGAGCTAGAGCGTAGATTCCTGCTAGGTCTGTACCGGCAAAAGCTTTTCTTAAGGAATTCAGGTCCTGAGCCATGGATTGATTTATAGGCTATACATAATGCCTTAAATTTAGACCTGCTTTTGATAGGTAGCCAATGAAGCTGTCGAATGACTCCTGAAATAGGTTTGAATTTAGGAGTGCCCGAGAGAATCCTAGCCGCGGCATTCTGTACCATTTGTAATTTTTTCAGGACTTTTTCTTGTGCATTTATAAATAGTCCATTGCAATAGTCTATTCTAGACATGACAAGGGTACTAATAAGAGTTTTTCCTGCGCTAGGAGGAAGATAGGGTAGAAGCTTCTTTATCATTCTGATGGTGTAGAATGAAGATGAGGTGATATAATTAGCGTGTGGCATGAATGATAATTTGTCATCAAATAAAACTCCAAGGTTTTTGACTCTAGTGACCGGAACCGGGGGGGAGCCTAGTTCCTCAGGCCACCAGGAGGTCGACCAGCTGGGGTGAGGCTTTCCAAAAATCATCACCTCCGTTTTGTCGGAGTTTAATTTCAGACAATTTTTTGACATCCAGGTGCAGATGGTGGACATTCCTTTTTTAAAATTGTCTGCAATGAAGTTTCCATTTTCGTATATTTCAATGACAATCTGGGTGTCATCAGCATACGATGAAAGTCGCAGATCGTGCGATTTTATGATTCTAGCAAGGTCTGCAACATAAAGATTAAACAACGTGGGGCTTAATGAAGAGCCCTGCGGGACACCACATGGTTGGGAAAAGGGAGGAGAGAGAAAGGTTCCCAATTTTACTTGTTGTGAACGATTGGCTAGAAAGGATGCTAATAAGGCCTTGGCTCTGTCTTTAATCCCTATGGCTGATATACGGTTAATGAGGGTTGAGTGGTCCACCGTATCAAATGCTGCTGAAAGATCCAACAGCACCAGAATTGCAGCTCCACCCTTATCCATAGTTGTTCGTATTTCATCAGCTGTTTTAATAAGCGCTGTCTCTGTTCCATGCCCTTTCCTGAATCCGAATTGGGTTTCATCTAAACAGTTATTGTTTTCGATGTATTCGGCCAGCTGAGTGTTCATCACCTTTTCTATGATTTTTGCTGGAAGAGGGAGACCTGCTATGGGTCTGTAGTTACAACAGTCAGAGGGGTTGAGGTTGGTTTTTTTTAAAAGAGGTCTGATTATTGTTTCTTTCCAGATGGAGGGGTATATTCCTGTTTCAAACATAGAGTTACAAATTTTCGTCAATTCTGGGGCTATGGTTTCTGCAATGGTTTTTATTATGTTGGGTGGGCAAGGGTCATTGGGAGATCCAGATTTGGATTTAAAAATAAGGTCAGTTATGTGTTCGTTTGTGATTTTTTTAAATTCTGAAAATGAGGGAGGGACGTCCTGATTCCTGTTTTGAGATGTTGGACTATTGTATGAGGAAAGGTCAATATTAGGCATAGTGGTTTGTGCAGAGAAACTGGAGTAAATGTCCATTACTTTATTCTGAAAAAAACTGGCAAGATTATCACAGAGAATTTGGGTAGGTGCTACTGACGGGGGTGTATCTAATCCTGATAATTTGGTAACAACTTTATAAAGTTGTTTCGTGGAGTCTTGAGAGGATTCGATTTGATTAGTATAAAATTTACTTTTCTCTGTTATTAATATTTTTTTGTAATTGGAAAGTGCTTCCTTGTACTGAGTTTTAGCTGTGCTGTCATAATTTCTGCGCCAATGGCACTCCAGGTTTCGACATTTCTGTCTATCTAACCTTAATTTCTCTGAAAACCAGGGAGCGGAGGGAGTTTTCCTGTTTTTGGAGGAGTTTTTTGTAGGGACAAGTGTATCAACGGCTAAACGAGGCCATCGTGTGTAGAGCATGGCTGCGTGTTCAGGATTGTCTGGGAGGTCTTGATGTGTAGCTTTCAAATAAGTTTTGATATTATCTGAGGAAATGCTGTTCCACGCTTTAAAGTTGACCGGCGAGAAAGTGGAGGTCTGATTATGTGGTTTATGTACAGTGTTAATGTTAAAAAGAATTGCAAAGTGGTCATTCCATGTTAAGGGAAGGATGTTTCCTAGTGAGATGTGTTTATTATTAGTGAACAGTCCATCGAGAGTATGACCGGCAGTATGAGTCGGTTTGTTTATCAGTTGAGAGAGTTCGATAGAATTGAATTCAGAAAGTAAGGCAGATGTATTTTCATCATTATTGGATTCAAGGTGAAAGTTAAAATCACCTAGAACAGTGAAATCAGCTCCTCCTGCGGAAGGCTCTATTAGGGACGCTAGAGACGAGAGGAAGTCTGATCGAGAGCCGGGAGGGCGGTATAATAATATACCTTTGAACGTGTATGCTTTGGTAAGTGATATGGCAAAAGAGAAAGCTTCGTATCCATTAATGAGTATAGGATCTATTTTGATATTATAAATATCACGATGTATCAGGGCTATACCTCCGCCTCTTTTATTAACTCTGTCCAGTCTTTTAACTGAAAAATCGTTAGGGGTTACGATAGCAAAGTCAGGCCCTGATGATGGATCGGCCCAGGTCTCGGTTAGAAATAAAAGATCCAAATTGTGGTTCTCGAGAAAAGCAAGAATTTCATATTTGTGCTTAGGTAAAGAGCGGACATTAATGAGCGCAGCTGTGACCCTATGATTATTAGTAGGGTTGCTCGATGAATCTATAGAAGTGGATAGTGGTATGCAAGAGCTAGGTGTGCAGTTATTGCATGGCATTAGCACTTGAGGTGGTATAGAGGTGTTGCAAGGACACCTTTGTGAGTTCTTGGATATGATCCTGATGTTTAGCAACTGTCTTCTGGTATAAATTAAAGAGGTGGGTGGCTGGGCTGGCCTAGGTGAATCAGGGGGGGGGGCGCTAGGCGCGGTCCAGGCGCGGACGGGCACAGACGGGCTTGCCTTTGGCGCGCCTTCGGCGCGCCGGCGGGGCGCCCGCTGCGCGCGTCCGCTGCGCGTTGCGCTTTGCATCTGGCTTTGTAGTGTTTTTGCCAGCAGCTGATTGGATGGCTAACCGGAAGTGCCGGGCCCTTCCTGTTGCACGTGATCCCTCCACTCAATCCGAATTATCGGTGGTGGACCGGGGATTTTGTGCTCCTGAGTGGGTGAGTTAGCGGCGCAAAATATATTTAAAAATTTGTAAATGAGTGGTGGGTTAAAACGTCACAATGTACAGCGATTCAACATGCAAATTACAGTGTGATTGATGAGCCCTTTCCCAGGCGCTCCTAACGTTTCCAGCAAATACAAAAGGCAGGAGCCCTTTACCAGGCGCTCCTAACGAACAGTTACAATTCTCAGCTCACCTTTCTGAGCCTCCTGCTCCATTTTACTACTCGTGCTTGAGTTTTTTTCCTGCTTCTGCTCTAGGTTTCTTTCTGATTCATGCAAAGCCTGCTGGCCGGTGCTCCCCTAGGCTCGGACAACTTCCACCACCATGCTGGTTCACCATAAGCTTTATATAGAAACAATTTTTCTCTTTGGAAGGTGCTGATGATCATTCCAGTTTTCCCTAATCAAGAAGATGGCTATTACTTTAGAAATCAACTTCTTATTCCCAGGCTAATATGGCTGCCTTCTACTCCCTGAGTAGGATAGTCTGCTGGAGCCTTAAGGAGTTCTGTTTACTTTCCTCTGTGCTTCTCATTCATATTGTAATCTCAAAGCACTATCTCCTGCCTAATACTCAAGATGGCATTGCCTTTTCTGCTGGTTCGTCCATTTTGGGGATCTACCTGCCAGCTGCCCCACCATCCTTTTTAACCTAGTGCTGGCCCCAGAAACCTCTCTTTACACCTCCATGTAAACCACAAACATGCATCCTCCTGAAGACCCCAGTGGAAAGAGCAGCTCTTCACTTGCCAAGCCATGAGCATCTTTCCTGCGTGCACAGTGATCAGTTTCTCCTCTGTGCACTACATACATCTGCCAGTTTCTGCTTCTCTTCCTTTCTAGTGGTCTTTGCTTTATTTACTAATGCAGCCAGGCAGGGGAAAGAATACAGCTGGCCATTGATCAGTTTTAGGAAGAAAGGGACACCCCAGGTTTGATATGGCTTTAACAGGCTGATCAGTGTCAAATGCCTTTCAATGACACCTAGAATGGTAGCAATGCTTCAATTAATTTGTAATAAAATCTGTTTTGTTCTGAATTCAATACTATTCTGTTTCTTGCATGCGAAATCAGCCCGGCAGCATTAAACACTTGTTCCGGTGCAAAAATGTATTGTCTCGTTTTTGTCTCCTTCAAAATGTGAAATACTTAAGGCCCTTGTCTGTATAATTTTACAGAACAGTTATTCATTTGCGGAGGGGCTTTCTTCATTAAGGCAGTTACACTGGCAGCAGTAACATCTAGAGGCAGATCATTTGCTAAGATTTCCCCCTCTCAGAATTCATTAATCAGGAAGACTGGGATGCATTGTGCTCAGTGTGTGAAAACTCAGAGCTCATTCCTCAGAAGGGTGTCAGATGTAAATAGGTGTTAGCAATTTAAAGATGTCACGCTGTATTAGGAACGGAACTGTATGCTTGCAGTTCGAAAAGAGCAAAGACCTATGGGTGCTCGCTTCTAAAGCCGGGGGAGGGGGGAACCTGCACAGTTGGTACCCCACTGCCGAGTTCATTGTGCTTCCAGGCACACACGAGCCCAAATCATGCTGTGTGCGCCAACAAATTCGAGTCTAGGCACCATGAGAACGTTAAACATAAAATAGAGTTTATGTGTCGATACAAATATTTATACAGATTTTGAGACAGATCCGCCATCTTGTATACTACAGGTTAAGGGTGGTTTTTTTTTGGTCAGCTCAATCGCCAGAGATCTTTTTATCTTCCTCACGTGAACAAATTGTGCACCATCTCTTTGGGAACCATTTTATCTGCATGTACTTTTCCTTTCAAATCTACCGAAATTGTGCTGGCCATATTTAATCTAGAAAAAGCTATCTACAAGCACAGGGGCCTTAAGGCAAAAAGAAGGGGGCTCGAGATATGGAAGCCTGTAGCAGACTGGGTGGAATAGCATTTATAGACCTGTTATAAGCCACTTTTTTTTGTTCTTGTTTTTTTTTTTTTTAAAGAATTTAGAAATTTTGAAGAATTAATGTACTTTTTAATGCACATCGGCACTTGGAACTGGACACTTTAAACCTGTTAATAATACAGTGAAAGATTGTTTGAAATTACGGTAGCACTACAAGATTGGAATAAGATATGGA
The DNA here is from genome assembly GCF_964204655.1 of Triturus cristatus. Classification (NCBI taxonomy): domain Eukaryota; kingdom Metazoa; phylum Chordata; class Amphibia; order Caudata; family Salamandridae; genus Triturus; species Triturus cristatus. The sequence goes on along the minus strand of NC_140580.1, from coordinate 1,123,288,188 downwards.
CAAAAAGTAGGCCGGGGGAGGGTTGGGGGAAAAGTAGGCCGGGGGAGGGTTGGGGGAGCAAGAGATAAAAAGAGGGGAGGATGAGAAATAATTGTATTTACAGTCTCACTCTCTAGTAAAAAATATTTAAAATAAAATAAAAAAGGAAACACCGCAGGCATGGAATTGAACAAACCCGCCGGCCTTGAACCTGTCAATTGTTTTATCATAATTTCTTCATGGAAGGATAAAAATACTAAATATTCTAATTCCAATCAGTGCTCATTCTCGTTGCTGGCTGCAGTGTGAAGAAAGCACTTTTTAAAACAAAATGCACCAAAATAATGAAAAAATATAAAACATACATAAAAGGTATTGGAAGGAATATGGTCCTATTTCTTGTAGCTGTAGTGCCATTTGCAGACTGTATGTGTGCCAGCCCCCCACCCCGCTGCCTTAAACCCAGTGCTTTTTCCTGGTTTTGCTCTCTGCGTTTCTGCCTGTCTCCAATTGCTGTTTTTGTCTGATAGTAACTTATTATTCTCAGTTTGAGCCTTGTTTTTTCCATCCTTCCTTTCACTGTCATATCCTGAGCCTTGCCAATTGTAGTCTCAGCCTTGTTATCTTGCGCCTTTGGTTATTTATTGTGCATCTGTGCCTTCTCATTTGTATTCTGAGCCTCGTTATCTTGTGCAATTTGTGTTTTTTTCTTGTCCCTGTGCAGTGAGCCAGCCCACCTCGTCACACGCTTTTCCGCCATTCGACATTTTCTGCTCCTGCCTCCCAGAGCCCCTACCAGGTTCTTCTTAATGGAGGCCGCAGCGCCACTGACACACCAAAGGTAAGTCTGTCTGCTTTAGTGCATGTCTGGAGCGCGCCCAGTGCCAGAAACTCTGGATCTCCTGCCACCTGCAACTATGCTGGCGCTGACCTCATAGAATCAGACTCCAGACATCGCAACAACAACTGCTACAACATCTCTCCACGCTCAATAGTGTGACTCTTTGCTTGCCGTCACTGTCTCTTCTACTGCAACACTGGAGCACCTGCACATGCAACTGCCACCACCACTCCTACCCTGACTGCCACCACACCAGACCACTGCCTCATGCGAAAGAATCCGAGCGCTCTGCAATCATGCCACTCAGATCTGGGACACTATAACCTCCCTCACCCCCAACATTGACTTCCTCATTGAGACCTGGCTCAATCCTGCATCTGCACCCGTCGTTGCCACACCCAGTGCCTACAAGTTAGCACATGGGGACCACATCAACAAACATGGAGGTAAAATCACCATCATCCAAAAAAAAACATCCACTGCACCATTGCCACAGACGACACCACCCGATCATGGAACACCTCAACGTCCAACTCAAAACAGACGGCAAAACCATCATCAGAGCCACCCTCACTTAGAAACCTCCAGGACCAAGCCTTGGCTACTGCAACAGCATCCTTGAATTCATTGCACCACAAGTAATCGACATTGAACACTACATCTCAGAGACCCAATTTTCACCTCGACTACTGAAACAATATCAACACTGCCAACCTACTTGAAACACAGCCAACCTCCTCGAAAGCATGTACAACATCGTCCTCACCCAACTAATCACCCACCCCACTCACAACGCAGGACACACGCTCAACCGAATTTTGAAAGCCAGCACAGAGTCACGTACAGCCATGTCATTGAGCTCACCTGGTCAGGCCACTCCATCGTCCACTTCACCATTACAGCAGCCCCCAGCACAGCACCAAGCCACCCAGGCCTTCTCACAGCAGCTGGAACAAAGTATCTAAAAACCAATGGACCAACACCCTCAACACTTTCCACCCTGACACCACAATCATCCTTGAACAAGCAAGCAAGAACTTCACCACATAGATACCTACTGCGCTGATAGCGTCAGCCCCAACATACCAAACTCAACAGATCCACCAGACATGCCAATTGGTACACCACGGAACTGAGAACCATGAAATGAAACGGCAAGCAACTAGAAAGGATATGGTGCACCAGCAAGGAGACCACAGACACAGACACAGACTACCATTGCCTCCTGAAAGAGACAAAAAAGAATGCCCTATGGTAGTTGGGTGGGAGGGTACAAGGGTAAAAATAGTTTTACAGTTGTGTACACCAACCGTGCCATTGATCACCAACACATTCTGTAACAGACAATCCTTAAGTGAGAGGCAACTGATCTTCCAATAGAATGTACATAGTTTGATATATGGATTGTCATACCAAGTATTGTACTGTTGTGCATAATGGAAAATTCAATAAAGAAAGTTTTGACAAAAAAAAGAAAAGAACACTCTAGCTGACTGCATCAAAGCCATCTCAAACCTCAGTAAAAAACTCTTCAGCATCATCAAGGAGTTTTCCAACCCCATATCTACCGAAAACATCATCATCCCCTCCCAAGACCTCTGCGACACCTTACCGAGCTTCTTCCACTACAAGATCTCCACCAACTACAAACACTTTGAACCCCAACCAACCACCTCCGACATCCTTAGCCTACTTGCTCCTTCATACGCAAACTCCGACCATCAGATCACTGCTTGGGACCAGCTCACGCCACAGAACACCACAACCGTCATGCACTCCATCCACTCAGGACGACACACGAACCCCTGCCCCCACTACATGTTCAACCTCGTAAACAGGACTATCAGCAACAAGCTCACAGCTATCTTCAACGCATCCATCACCTCAGCCACATTCCCATAAGAATGTAAACCCACTGAAGTCAAGCCCCTCGTCAAGAAACTGTCTGCAGGCCCCAATGAGATTAAGAGCTACCGGCCTAGTTCTCTACACGTGATCCCGTCTACCTCCTTGGGAACACCACTAACAACCATCTCACGGAATACCTGGAGAACAGCGATCTTCTGGACTCACCCCAATACGGATTCTACACAAACCACAGCACTGAAACCTCACTGATCACACTCACTGACAACATCAGAACCCTCCTATACTGGGGAGGAGCGGCAGCCCTGATATTCCTTTACCTCTCAGCAGCCTTCAACACCGTGTCACACCACACCATGATCAAGAGGCTTCATCAGATTGGAATACAAGAGGACACCCTCAAATGAATCTCATCCTTTCTCACAGGATGAACACAGAGAATCCGTCTTCCACCCTTCACCTCGGAACCAAAGAATATAGTTTGCAGTGTCCCTCAAGGATCATCCTTCAACCTTCAGCCCTACCGTGCTCGGCGTTGCGGACTGGATGGAAAACAACTGCCTCAAACTCAACACAGACAAAACTGAAGTTCTGATCTTCTGGAACAACTCATCCCCATGGAATGACTCCTGGTGGCCTGCAGAACGGGACCATCACCCACCCTGACAGAACATGGCTGGAGCCTCTGCATCATCCTGGAGAGCAAACTCACCATGAAAAACCAGATCAACACAGCCTCCTCCGCCTGCTTCTTCACTCCTTGCACACTCCAAAAGATCTTCAAATGGTTCCCAGTCACCACCAGACGCACCATCACTCAAGCTCTCATCACTAGCTGCTTGAATTACCACACACCTCCTGAAAAGACAGCAGACCATACAGAACTCAGCGGCCAGACTCATCCTCGAACTCCCCAAATGATCCCACATCCCCCCACACCTAAAGAAGCTCCACTGGCTCCCAATTCACAAGAGATGATAATTCAAGATGCTGACCCATGCCTACAAAGTCCTGCACAATCAAGGACCTGAATACATTAACCACCCTGTGGCGGTGGAGTCTCCCTCCACCAACCCTCCAGGCACTTGCACTCTGCCTCCCTCTCCATCGCCCACACTCCCTGCATACGCCGAAGCAACAGTCGAACATGCTGCTTCTCCTAACTCCCCACAAAGTCCTGGAGCAGCCTCCCGCGCAACCTCCAGACCTCACCCTCTGTTCAGGAATTCAGAAGGGGACTCCAGGCCTGATTATTCAACTGATTCCAACCAAGTATCTTGGCGCTCAGCGCCTGGATACTTTCACGGGTTACTAGCAGTGCTTTAGAAATCCTGATTGATTGATTTAAACCACTTAACTTTTGGCTTCATGTTTTAATATGTCACCAGAACCTCTCACTGACAATATTTGACCATATTACCCGGATACCCATTATGTATTTTACATCCATATCCAAGAAACGTCCAAATTCATTCTTGGTTGCATGAATAAACTGGTGTGCGTTAGCTGGTGTGCCACGTTCCTTCTTTCCTAGAGCGATTTGGACATTTTTGGGGATCCATGATGGAGGCTGCAAGCTGTTACAGGCACCGACACTGACAGGCGGAGACAGCAGTGTACTTGGGACATCTCTGACTTCATGCATACAAATATATATAACAACAGACCTCTCTCGCAGAGAAAGGAGTGAGCCGCACACGTTAGGTGAGATGAATAGATTTTATTTCAATTCCAAAGCGCTGGCATTCTTTTTCCTGATGCATTTCGGTCAACATTGACCTTTTTCAAAGGAAGCCAGAAGCATCAAGAGGCTGAAAGGCAAACTGTCCCGATTGCTCATTTTGGAATGTTTGCCCCCTGGTGGGCACCACGATAGGCTAAATGAGTAAAGCATGCTGGTTTTTGTAGTTTACCTTCAGTCCCGCAATTATTTCCCTTCAGTGGGCGATGCTTTAAAATTCTTCTTATTCTTCTTATTCTTCTTATTGGTGCAACACCTAATCCCCGTGTATACTAACTTTGAAGTTGCTGGGGGCCAAAACCAAGGTCTAATCCCTAGCGGCTGCCAATGCCCTTATTGCTTCCGCAAAACTCACAAACAGGGTCAGTTTACGGGCAGTTATTTTCGCTCTTTTTCCTGGTGGTGCGTCGCCCGCGGCAGGACCACGCCGTGAAAACATAACAAGCCTCTCTCACAGAGAAAGGAGTGAGTCGCACACATTAGGTGAGATGAATAGATTGTATTTCAATTCCAAAGAGCTGGCGCTTTGGATATATATATATGTGTGTATATATATATATTCACTGAAAAAACCATAGGTTTCACACATGTTATAGTTAGCTGTACATTTCACTCGTAAAAAACCAATGAAATTCCCCCGTTATAGTTAGTGCAGGCAACTATAACTCACGCGACCGCAATCCTCTGCTGATGCTAATACTGTATTTAGACACTTATTTGCCCATGTCTTCTTCCATTAAATTTTAGCTATACATATATTACAAATATTTTTTTTCATAAAGACACATATGTCATCAGCAGAAGATTGCGGTCGCGTGAGTTATAGTTGCCTGCACTAACTATAACGGGGGAATTTCATTGGTTTTTTACGAGTGAAATGTACAGCTAACTATAACGTGTGAAACCTATGGTTTTTTCAGTGAATTTGCAAGGTTTTTTAAATGGTAATTCCTAACTATAACGTGTGTGAAACCTATGGTTTTTTCAGTGAATTTGTACGGTTTTTTAAATGCTAAGTTACTTTACGCCATTCGTGGCGTGCGCGCCCAGTTAACGCAGTTCGTTCCGTGCGCGCATGGTGCGCTTCGCGCACCGTGCGCGCACAGTGAGCACGCGGTGCGCTTCGCGCACCGCGCGCCCACTTTACGCAGTTAGTGCCGTGCACGCACGGTGGTCACGCGGTGCGCTGCGCGCATCGCGTGCCCATGTTATGCGGGATGGGCCATGTACGCACGATGCGCTTCGCGCACCGTGCGCACATTTGTTAATTTCATACCGCTTATATGCCATGCACAAATGGTGCCCTTCGGGCACAATTTGCACACGGGGTGGGGAGAATGTGGATAATTTTTTTTAAAAAAAATTTTTACCGTACGCGTACGGTGAGCGTAATCGGCGATTTTCCGAAAAAAAAATCTTTTTTTTTTTTAACTTGGGGGTTGTTTGGGGACCCCTATATCAATGCTGGGTGGTTAGGATCTCAAGAAACTGCCTCTTTAGACATTTTTGGGCTTCGTTTTTGCTGCCCAACTCAGAGAGCGAGAGAGAAAATGGCGGCCGCCGCTTCCTGGTTTCGACCGATTCGAATGTTTACTAAGATTTAAGAGCCAATCAAAATCGCGCTCGCGCACGCCACCGTAAGCGTACGGTAAGCTTACGGTAAGCGCACCGTAAGAGCACCGTAAGCTGCCACAGATATATATATTGATTTAAAGGCTATTTTCTCAGAATCTACTGAACAGATTTACACCAAACCTACAAAAGGCACTTCCTTGACCTGAGGACTACCTCTCTGCCAAATTTCAAGTAATTCTGTTCAGCCGTTCGGGCTGTAGCTGTGTCTAAAGGTCCTACGGAAAAATGCATGGGAAAAACGCGTTTTGGGACCCCCCTTTTATCTCAGCCCCCGCTTGACGAATCCCCCCGAGACTTTCAGGGTAGGAGCAGAGCGTAGCGCCCCACCTATTTTGAAAAATTCGCGAGGATTCGTTGACCGGCGCCAAAGTTATTCAAAATAGAATGTTGCGGATTTCCTATGGAAACGTGGTCCTAACTATAACTACCTACTGGCGACCGCCAGTAGGTAATATGTATGTGTGTGTGTGTGTATATGTATATATATATATATATATATATATATATATATATATATATATATATATATATATATATTGGTACATTCTTTCTCACTACTATGTTATATTTTCTGTACCTTTAAATTGTGTATGGAATCCGTTGGATTCTGGAAGGTAGAAGTTGAGTGTTCCAGAGCGGCACTTTGGACTACGCTGTACTTGCTGACTGGTTATACCTTTTATCCTCTCATTAAACTAGTTTTTATCTACAATTTTCCTGTGGATTTCTTGGATTACAACATCTTAAATTGGCGACGAGTTGAAGGGCATCGAGTTCATCCTAGAGAGAACCTGGATTTACAGATTTTGTGAATTTTTCTTTTTTCTGCATCTCGCATCGTTTTCACAAGAATTTAAACCTTCGGATTTTTTTTTCTCATCTAGTATCATCACATCTGCACCTTACATCGGATTTTATCGAACAAACGTACTAATTTACAGGGCTGCAAAACTAGCGGAAACGTTACCTCTCGACCGTTTGGAGTTTGGAGTTGTTATTCTTTCATCACCAGCAGGGTTCCATCTCGCATCGTCTTCGCAACAGAAGCTTGCCGTTCCTTGGAATCCTCGTCGACCGAGTTCTTCCTTTCTTCTCTGTGGGGCCGTGTTTCGTCATCACGCGTTACACGCAAAGGACGCACGCAGAGGATGCTCGTTGCGCAAGGAAGCCATTTTGTTATTTGGTCTCCTAGCAACGCGCACTGCCTCGATTGCATCCACGGAAGGCGAAGAGGAAGTTCAGATTACGGTGGGATTTCACTTGACTGCGGCACTTTTACCTGGTAATTGCTGATACTGGTGACAGTTTTTCTTAGTTTTCAAACGGAGGTAACACAATTCTTTTCACTAGTTTGAAGGATTTAATGACTGAAGGATAAGTCAAAGGTGCAGTGCCAGTTTTATTGAAGCCAAACACTTATTTCAAAAACTACCATCGGATGATTTCACAAGGAATTCTCTCAGTTACCTTGGAAAACATTTGAGCGCTGCAAGTCAAGGGCGCTGAGCCATCCACCAACAATAGGAATTTTGTCATTTGACTTACTGGAATATTATTAGGTGTACTTTTCTCGGAAGTACAGTTAAATGAATATATAGATTTTTTTTTTCTCTTCTCTATGTCGTATGTTTGTGCTTGCATATTGATATTTTTTTTTTGTGTTGATTGACATTGTGCACCACTTTATTAATCTATTAATTCGTATTGTGATATTTAAAAAATGCAATTTGACCCTCCAGCCAAATTTCTTCAAGTTAAAGGAGATCCTCATATTCCCTGGTCCAGATGGAGAGAGGAATTTCTCACTTACCTCAAAGCTTTATATGGTGACAGGCATTCTGCGGAGAGAAAAAAATATATATTTTTACATTGTCTAGGCTCGGAAGGGCAACTTGTTTATAGAACTCTTCCAGGAACTGATGGTGGTGGGGACAGAAATGTTTTTGAAGAAGCGTTACGTAGGATTGAAGTTAGATTTAAGCCCACTTTTAGTGTTGCGCTTATACAGGTATAAATTCTATATTGAGCACAACAGGAAAATGAAAATTTTGATGATTTCCTCACAGGTTTGCGTACTCTATCTGTACATTGTAATTTTGGTCCTATGACCGATGAGCTGATCCGTGATCAAATCATCGTGCATATCAAAAGTAAACAACTCAAGAACATTTATGGATTTTAGGCGATCCTGATCTGAGTGAAGTCATCAAAACGTCTAAGGCACTTGAACAGTCAGATAAATGGATAAAATGTTTAAATAAAGATGATAAAGGAACTTCTGACGAAGTTTGTGCGGTTAAAAAAGATCCGCAACATATTACTCACGGTGCCATGTCGACACGTGATGGTGTTGGAACTATTCAAAAAAGTCAATTTAGTCAGGCAATGGTCAAGAGACCTGAGAGTACTTTTTGTTGTTTTAGGTGTGGAAACCCAAATCATGGTGCTTCTTTTCCCAAATGTCCTGCTCTTAACAGAGAGTGCAAGAAATGTGGTAGACGAGGACATTTTGCTTCTGTTTGTAGGGATCCTAGAAGTAGTGAGAGTAGTAATACTAAGAGTAGGGTCTCAAGCATTAACGCAGAGTCTAGCGAGAATAAAAGTGAGGGGTATGTTGGAGGAATGTTGTTGTCCATAGAAACTTGTGATATAAGTTTGAATGGTAATGAGCTGAAACCTCCCAAATGTTTAGTGCATATACAAAATGTGGAATTAGAGCTTATGGCGGACTCAGGGTCCCCTTGGACAGTCGTCACTAGAGATGTATTTTTTGATCGTTTTGAAGGAATATTCTCAGTTGATAATCTTAAGAAATCGGATATTGTAGCAAGGGCCTTTGATGGATCCATTATTGAAATGGATGGATTTGTTGAAGCAAGAATTGAATTCAAGGGACGAACTGCCCTTATTAAGATGTATGTTACAGTAAAAGGAGTGAATGTGTTAGGGTGGAAAGAGCAATGGTCTTTGGGGATAATGCTCAATCCCAGGTGTCAAGATCCTGTGTTATTGATATCTCAAGTGGGTGAAAGTGCAAGTTTCACAGATGAAATTGAGGATATTATTAATTATGTTCCAAAAGTGTTTTCTGATGGGTTAGGAAAACTCAACGAATTTTCACATAAAATTAGGATTAAGGAAGGTACTTCTCCAGTTCAGCAAAAACTTAGAAATGTACCCATTTGCGTTAGAGAAGATTTAAAAAAACTTCTACAAGGACTTATTGATGATGGCATAATAGAGGAAGTGGAGTCTTCTGAGTGTGTTTCTCCCATTGTCCTTGCCAGGAAATCGGATAAAAGTTTGAGATTGTGTGTAGACTTGAGAGCACTAAATGCTAATATAATAGTGGACTGCCATCCGTTACCTAACATCAATGAAGTAGTTTCTATGCTAGATGGGGCTAAGATTTTTTCTACTTTTGATTTGCGGTCTGCATATCACCAGATTGCTCTTTCTGAAGATTCCAAGAGTTATACCGCTTTCTTGACACCCCATGGTTTGTTTCAGTATAAGAGAATGCCGTTTGGTTTAGCCTCTGCGGCATCTGTTTTTCAGAGAGCTATGTATCACATTTTTAAGGATGTGGAAGATTTTGTAAGGTGTTTCCAAGATGATATCTTTGTTTTTTCTCCAAATCCTCAAAAACATAAGGAACAAATAAAGGAAGTTTGTAAACGCCTAGAGCAAAGTGGGTTAACTTTGAAACGAGAGAAATGCAAGATGTTTTGTGAAAGTGTAGAATATTTGGGACATACGTTAACAGGAGATGGAGTGATTCCCAAAAAATCTTTAGTGGAGGCTATTGCAAAGGCACCATCTCCTGATAACAAAGAAAAACTTTTCTCCTTTGCAGGACTCTGTGAGTACTATAGCAAATTTATAAAAAGTTTTGCTACTAAAATGGAACCGTTAAGGGAACTTACCAGGAAAGGTGTCGAGTTCAGTTGGACATTGAGACAAGAGGAAGCTTTTCAGTTGATAAAGAAGGAAATTCTTCAGGCTCCTACTTTGAAACCATTTTGCATGAATAAAACATGAATTGTCACTGTGGATGCCAGTATGTATGGTTTGGGGGGAGTTCTCTCACAAAAAGGTGTCAAGGATGAATGGTGTGTCGCGTTTGCTTCTCGCACTCTTAATGAAACAGAAAGGAGATACTCTGTGATTGAGAAAGAGTTGTTAGGTTGTGTGCGGGGAATTTAAAATTTTCAAAACTTTATCTGGGGGAACAGATTTATACTCAGGACGGATCATAAACCACTTGTTTCTATTCTGTCTCCTGGTGGTGGGTGGAATGCCACTGCAAGGATTAGTAGACTCATGTCCAGATTACAAGAGTATAACTTTTCAGTAGAATATGTTCCTGGGAGACATAATGCTACAGCAGATTGTCTTTCTCGTCTTTCTAGAACTCATTCATCTGAAGAAAATGTTTCTAATGATCTTGAGATGATTGCCACCATTTCTGATTTTATGTCACAGGAATTTAGTGCTATCTCAGAAACTTTGTGGAACCAAAGTGTTGAATCGGACAAAACATGGAAACTTTTAGGGAGTTCATTCTCACGGGGTGGCCTAGTGGGGGTAAGCTTCCTATTGAGTTTCACTCTTTCTTGCAAGTGTCTTCTGAATTGTCTGTAGAAAATGACCTTGTTTTCAAAGAAGGGAAATGTGTTCCTCCTGAGGGGATGCGGGATGTTATCCTTAGAGTTGCACATGAGGGGCATCCTGGAATGTCGTCCACGAAGAGGTTGATAAGGTCCAATTTTTGGTGGCCAGGCATGGACAAGACTGTGGATAGAACAGTGAGGGAGTGTTTCCAATGTGCCAACAGCGATAAAATGCTGAAAACGTTTCCTGCTCCTCTCAAGCCTGTTCCTTGGCCGGATTCTCCCTGGCAGAAGATTGCTTTTGACATATCAGGGCCATTTCATTCTTTGCCTCAAGATTCTCGTTTTGCTATGGTAATCGTTGATTATCATTCAAAGTGGCCTGAAGTTAAATTTGTTCATCATGCCACCACCTCAACCATCATTGATTTTTTTAGAGAAGTATTTGCAAGGGAAGGAATGCCAGAAGTTCTTGTAACGGACAATGGGGTACAACTTAAATCGTATGAGATGCAAGGTTTTTTAGCACTACACAACATTAAACATAATACTACAGCTCTATATGAACCTCAAGGTAATGGACAAGTTGAGAGGTTCAATAGAGTGCTTAAGGATGGTATTGAAATGGCAAAAAACTCAGGGAGAGATTGGAAACTTGTTCTAAGGGAAAAATTATGGGCGTACCGTATAACTCCACACAGTACAACTAATTTGAGTCCTTTCAAATTGCTTAGGGGTAGAGAACCAGTTTCTAAGTTGTGTCCTTGGTGGATTAAAAATAAAATGTCAAAGGGAATTGTTACAGACAGTTTAGAACAAGTAAAATTCAAAATCCAGCAAAAACAAGAGAAAATGAAAGAAATCTATGATGCACGGAAGAAAGTAAGAATACCTTCATTTGTTGTTGGTGACTGGGTCAAAGTGAGAAAACCAGGTCTCAGTATTAAAGGGTATGCTAAATTTGGATCTCCCATTAAAGTTGTCAAAGTATATCTAAATTCTGTCATGTCACAAGATGGGAGAGTTTGGAATGTTAAACGTGTTGCTAAATGTTGTTTGCCTCATGCTCCTTTTGTTAAGAAATCCAACTTTTCAACAGAATTTGACTCTGTTTCTTCAAGAGTAAAAACTGACCGTCGGAAGACAAAGCCTCCCAGCAGAATGAGGGACTATGTCTAATTTGTTAAGGAAAGAGATGTATTACATTCTTTCTCACTACTATGTTTTATTTTCTGTACCTTTAAATTGTGTAATGAATCCATTGGATTCTGGAAGGTAGAAGTTGAGTGTTCCAGAGCGGCACTTTGGACTACGCTGTACTTGCTGACTGGTTATACCTTTTACCCTCTCATTAAACTACTGTTTTTTTCTACAATTTTCCTGTGGATTTCTTGGATTACAACATATATATATATATATATATATATATATATATATATATATATATTACCTACTGGCGGTCGCCAGTAGGTAGTTATAGTTAGGACCCCTTTTCCATAGGAAAACCTCAACATTCTATTTTGAATAACTTTGGCGCCGGTCGATGAATCCTCGCGAATTTCTCAAAATAGGTGGGGCGCTACGCTCCGCTCCTACCCTGAAAGTCTCGGGGGGATCCGTCAAGCGGGGGCTGAGATAAAAGGGGGGTCCCAAAACTCGTTTTCCCCATGCATTTTTCCATAGGACCTTTAGAACGAGCTACAGCCCGAACGGCTGAACAGAATTACTCGAAATTTGGCAGAGAGGTAGTCCCTAGGTCAAGGAAGTGCCTTTTGTAGGTTTGGTGTAAATCTGTTCAGTAGATTCTGCGAAAATAGCCTTTAAATCAATATATATATCTGAGCCCGCTTACGGTACGCTTACCGTACGCTTACCGTAAGCGTACGGTGGCGTGCGCGAGCGCGATTCTGATTGGCTCTTAGATCTTAGTAAACATTCGAATCGGCCAAAACCAGGAAGCGGCGGCCGCCATTTTGTGTATTTCACTCAGAAAAAAAAGAGTGAAAACAAGAAAAGGGGGCAATGAGGAGAGTTACAGACCCCCTTACATTTGTGAGGGGGTCAAAGAAGGACTGTAAAGTACAAAGAAAACATTTATTGATTTTAAAAAAAATCACGGGGTACGCGTACGGTAAGCTTACGGTAAGCGTACGGTAGAAAAAAAAAAAAAAAAAAATGAAAATCAGATTTAAGTGTTTAGATATTAGGGGGCTCTAAAAAGAGCCGTTGTGTTTATGAAATGATTTTTTAGTGGTACCTACAAGTAAGTACCGATGCAAAGTCTAAGGTTCAAGAGGAAGACTCTGTTCCCTTCATCATTGAAGTGCACACCATCTCCTCTATAAATGTCTTGCATGTCATAACGCAAGTTGTTGTGGTAAATGGCACCCATACCATAGTCACGGAGGAAAGCAGAAACAGATTTGTTGGCGTGCTTTCTTGCTTTGTCATAGCACCGCGTGCCCACCGTGCGTGCACTGCACTAACTGCGTAAAGTGGGCGCGCGGTGCGCGTAGCGCACCGCGTGCTCACTGTGCACGCACGGTGCGCGAAGCGCACCGTGCGCGCACGGAACGAACTGCGTTAAGTGGGCGCGCACGCCACGAATGGCGTAAAGTAACTTAGCATTTAAAAAACCGTACAAATTCACTGAAAAAACCATAGGTTTCACACACGTTATAGTTAGGAATTAGCATTTAAAAAACCTTGCAAATTCACTGAAAAAACCATAGGTTTCACACATGTTATAGTTAGCGGAAATTTTACTGATAAAAAACCAATGAAATTCCCCCGTTATAGTTAGTGCAGGCAACTATAACTCACGCGACCGCAATCTTCTGCTGATGACATATGTGTCTTTATGAAAAAAAAATATTTGTAATATATGTATAGCTAAAAATGTATGGAAGAAGACATGGGCAAATAAGTGTCTAAATACAGTATTAGCATCAGCAGAGGATTGCGGTCGCGTGAGTTATAGTTGCCTGCACTAACTATAACGGGGGAATTTCATTGGTTTTTTATCAGTAAAATTTCCGCTAACTATAACATGTGTGAAACCTATGGTTTTTTCAGTGAATATATATATATATATTATTTATATGTATATTTATTACCAGCTGCCGGTAGTTATAGTTAGGATGCAGTTTCCATATGAATAGTGTTTTTTCATTTGCCAATAACTTTGATGTTGTCTGGCGAATCCTCGCAAAATTTTCAAAACTAGTTTCATGCTCACTGCAGCTGCTGTCTTGAAAGTTTTCTGGGTGATCCATCTAGCGGGGAACGAGATAAAGGGGGGAGCAAAAAAGCGTTTTTCCCATGGTAATTTCCTTAGGAACATTAAACACGTTTAAAGCCTGAACTGCTGAACGGAATTACACCAAATTTGGCAGAAAGGTAGGTGTTGGTCAAGAAAGAGACCTGTTTGTAAATTGGTGTCAATCTGTTCAGTAGTTGCAGAGTAATTTAAAGAAATTTCCAGGTATATAATTAGGGACGCAGAGGATCCGCTACCTCTTCCGATCACGTGCTGGGATCAGATTGTCTGCCAACAGTTCAAACCAGGAAATGTTGGCAGCCATCTTGTGACTCAGCGTGAACCGCGTCACAGAAAAAATGTTAAAAAAAGAAAAGGGGGCAGGGTAGAAATACCCTAAACCCTTAGGCCTCTTGAGGGTGTCCTACAGGGACCGTACAGGGCAAAACAATAATTTTGTTTTTTGACATTTTTGGCATGCTCTGCAGATCCCACTGAAAATTTCAAAAAAACTAAGCGTGGGCTCCTGCACTTCATTTTAAATTGGTCCCATGGTGGGCCAGGTTCCGGAGGCATTTAAATAAATAGGGGGCTTTGATGCCCGAGGGACCACAACTCCCCAAGCTTGTTCATGAAAAAAAGGGGGAGGCCCATATGGCCACCCTGGCTGCCCAGGGGACCCAAGGCATATTTAATTATCAATGGGGGGGGCATCGTGGATGCCCTAGCCCTGGGAATACCACTTTCCCAGAACTTCATGTTTGAAGAATGCAGGGGGCTGCGCAGACCCCTCTGCTGCTCCGAGGGGTGCCACCTCCCTGGGGTTTTACATTTAATAAATGCGGGGGGACCGTACGGGTCCTGCTGCAACCCCAGGGACAGACACCTATCCGGGGCTTTTGTTAATTTGAATGCAGGGGGCACCAGACTCCCCTGTAGCCCTCGGGACCACACCCTGGGCAACTTGTAAGAAAGAAGGGGGTCACATGGCCCCCTCCTGGAGCCAATAATGGCCCTGGTGGCCACCCCCGGGACATAGCTGTTTGCTATGGCTTGGAGCTTCAGCGCCAAGCCTTAGCAACTGTGCTCCACTTCTAGTAAGCTTGTTAGAAGTAGAGCACAATTGCTTTGACAGAGAGGGAGCTGCATGTTCAGCAGCTTTCTCTCTGCCAAAGCAATGACGGCTCCTGAAGGATGTGGAGAGCTGGCAGGGACCCCGGGGAACTTGAGGCTCCTACCGCTTTCCCCAAAATAAGTAACTGGGTGCCCTGGGTGGGACCAGGGCACCCAGAAGAGAGAACGGGCCATAGAGTATGGAGTCCCTGGAGCCGAAATCCACCAGGGAGGGGGGCCGCAGAATGCCCTTCCTGTTATTATTTTTTTTTTAAATCAAATAAAAATCAGCCAAGGGATAAATATATTCAAATATTTTTAAAAAGTGAAAAACAAGCGGAACCGGCAAGTCACTGGAGGCCTGTCCCTTTCCTGCAGAGGGTTCCTGGGGGCCAACAAGCCGTTCTGTTAACCCCAGTAAGTCTCACGAGGCAGAATTATTGAGAGGTCTTTGGGGCCACGCCCTCTTTCTCCAACCCTAGGGAAAGGGACCTCCTAGTGCACTGGTGGTTAGGGGATGAATTCCTCTCGGATGCTGGGGGTTCCTGGGGGTCCAGAAGTCCTCCTGTTACCTCCAGTAAGTCTGACACAGCAGGATTTCTGGGAGTTAGTCAGAGGCCCACCCCCTTTCTCCACCACTCTACAAACGCACCTACTAGTTAAAAAACATTGCAATTAAGTTAAAAAACCAAACCACAAGTACATTATAGTTAGGAAATAGACTTTGAAAAACCTTAGAAATTCATGTAAAAAAATCAAAGGTTACAGGATTATTATAGTTAGGCCTGTCATGCTTGGGAAGGGGGATGCCCCCTCCCCGTACTATATTTGGCCTTGGGTGTGGGCTCCACTGGGCCTCTTGAGATTCATGGAGGGGCCACACATCCTCCCTCCCCATACACAATATGTTCAGCCCCGTAGGTGGGCTCCCAGGCCCTGTGATTGCTTGGGGAGAGTGGCTGCACAATCCCCTCTCCATTAACAATGTTTTTGGCCCCGTGGGTGGGCTCCCCAGAGACTCTGCAGACATGCAACCCCCCTCCCCATTATGAATACATATTGGAGTGGGCTCCCCGGGGCTTATAGTTTATAAATACGACCTCACCGTCATTTTTTTTTCCATCCCACAAGAGTCTCACAGGATCAAGACATTTTTTGCTGATTTGTTTTCTTTTTTGGCCCCAATTTTGTTTTTCATTTCAGGACAGGGAAATAAGTCCCTGAATCCTATAATGGCTGCCAGCATCATTTCTCTCATGTTGGTGGCAGCCAATCAGAGAGCTCGCTCCCTCAGGACTCTGACTCCCACAGGAGCAAGATGGCCCAAGGGAAAATAAGCTCCTGGGCGAATCAGAATGCTTTGTTTATGAACTGGCACTCCCACAACAGACTCTCAAGTCTCTTGTGGACCCAACTGTCCAGATATATAAATATTTTTTACTCTTAATTTAAAAAAACTACCAAATCACAAAAAAACCACAAGATCTACCTTCCTGCCAAATTTGCTGTAATTTGGTTCATCAATTTTTGGGGCAGCGGTTCTCAAAGACGTCTATGGAAAATGCATGGGGTTTTGCGTTTTAGGACTTCTGTTTTGTTTCATTCCCCGCTAGATGGAACACCCTAAAACTTTCCATGCACAAACTAGTCGAATCATAGCCCACCCGGGGCCGATTACTTTAAGAGAGGAGGTGATGTGACTCCTATCTTTGAGCCATTAATAAGCCCGGGGACCACTGCCCCATGGCCGGCACAGATGCTATGTCCTAAAGCTGCCATGTTTGTTAATGGCATCATATGTTTAGAAGAGTACGTCAAGGTTGTCCCTTATCTCTTCCCTCATTGATCATTACACTGGAAACTTTCCTGACTAAAATTCGACAGGATCCCAATATTTCTGGCCTTCAACTTGGTAAAAACCCCATCAAGTTATTGGTTTATGTAGACAATATTCTTCTAAATTGCTCAAAACCATCTCAATCCAATCCATTCTTCATGGAACATGTTTCAGTCTTTTCTCACCTATAAGGTTATAAGCTAAATACTGCAAAATCAGGAATACTCCCTTTAAATATTCACTGTCCTAAACAACAATTTGACTTCACATGCAGCCTTCTAAAATAACGTATTTGGGATTATGGTTCACAAGCAACATTAAAAATACTATTACATCTTTCAACAATACAATTACCAGACGGAATCCATTATATTTCTCTTAGTGGGATAGACATGACTCGATTAAGCTTGTATTATCCCCTATCATTTTATACACCATTTTAATGATCCTAACTCAAATCCTATATTCATATTTTAAAAAGCATTCCTTCTACTCTCCAATTTCTTATGGAAGAGTAAGAGATTTTAGATTGCGATTATCAACTTTAAAACAAACAAATCTGAAGGAGGCCTCAAATTCCCTAATATGATATAATATCAACATGCCTTTTCCTTAAAACAATCAGCTTGTTAACTTAATCTCCTCATTCTATTATGGCTTTTACTGGAAAAATCTCCTTTAGCACTTTTTAATTTTCACGAAATACTGTCATTTACAAATCGCATTTCCCAACTATGTGCACCTGTCATCACCCACTCACACCGCATTCTATCATCCCAATATTCCTTTACCCATGCATCTTTTCCCAATCTTCTTAAACTATCTATCTGGCATAATTGTAACATCTAAATAAATAATAATTCCATGTGTTGGAAATCTTGGCGGAGCAAAGATACATACAGGTTGAATCAGCCTCTTGCTAATGGTCAAGTTCTATCCTTCTCATAACTTTAAATTACATTCTGCCTACCCTCCTCATTTAAGAAACAATATGAGCTCCTTCATAAATCCTTAACGCATCTCATATCTAATATTCCTCAACCTGCTCTTTCCCCACTGATTCAGTTTCAATACTCCCACTACTAGCCACCAATCCCAGAGCTTCCGCAATCTATAAGGCACTAATTCCCTGTACCGATAGATCTAAGTCAAAGGTTGAGCGAGCATGGGAGGCAGATATACTGGAATGTTTGTCTGTTAGTTTATGGGACAAAATTTGGACTAAGATTCATAAATCTAGCAGGGATGGCAACACTTTACAATCCCTTTTTCATTTACCATCGTTTATTACTCATTTCTGCTAATCTACACCAATGCTCTTAAGACTCATGCCCATCTTTTGGTCCTACAACTCCCCGCACATTGATTAAAAACATATGCTCTTTGAATATCCCACTACTCATTCATTTTGGAAACAAGTATGGAATCAAATTAATACGATTTTTTAAATCAACATACCATTTTCTTTTTCAACTATTTTTCTAGATAGCTTTGCTACAGCCTGGTCTGACCTTTCTCAAGGTCATAAACTGGTGGACCTACTATCAGCTGTTGCCTTTCACTTAATTGCTTCTAATTGGAAACATTTGCAAGATGTTACTTTAAAATGCTGGTGGTACGCTATATGTTTCAACCATAGATTTGAAGCTAACCGTGTTACACCTATTTCCAGTAGCTATAAAAAGAGATTGACTTTGACTTCCAATTACTTTGTTTATATATAAATCCAGTTTACTTGCTAGGTAAAACATCTTCACACCTGACCCAGACACCTCCTCAAGTTAATTGCAAATTATCTTTCTGTCATTAATTAAATGGTTATTATTCCAATATATAACCATGAAGGGCCTCATTGATGAAAAATGAAGCATCACTGCATGAAAACAGTGATGCGTCACTTTTCATTGCGCCCTCCTTGCGACATGCTGGATGTGTCATATTTACAGTATGAAGCATAATGTTGCAAGGAGTTACAGATACGTCGGTATTTCTGACGTATCTGTAGGCGCAAAAATGACGCATTGCTGAAGTGTATCACAAAAGTGACGCAACTCCATCATGGGTCATTTCACATGGGAAAGTCCCATTTCAAATGTGCCTGCATCAGTCTTACGCCTGCTGTGAGGCAGGCGTAAAATATTAACGCATTTGCATCCTATAAGTGACGCAGTGAAATCTCATAGATTTCCTTGCGTCACTTCTACGAGGCTTACTTGCGTCAGAACGCCCCTTCTGCATACATTATACGTGGCGCAGGTGTAATGTGGTGCAGGGATTTACAGAGTGACGCATCTACCTAGATGCATCACTTTGTAAATTTGACGCAACATGGCGCATTTTTTACCCTGCTGGTGCATCACAAAAAGTTACGCACCGGCGGCACAAAAGTGACGCAAGGACTCATAAATAAGTCCCAAAATGTCTACAAGTGTTTTTTAATGGATTATCATATGAATGACCAGGTAACATGTATGCATTACTTTTTACCTCCTTCGCTTTCCTCCCCCCCACATTATGTTTTGATTATATTTCAAGTACAATCTCATAGAGCAACATTGTAATTCTTAATGTATTTTCAAATTTACCTATCTGCAAATAATGTCTCCACTATATTATTGTTTCCCTTGTTCTCTCACTGTTTTGCTGTTTACTATTGTTGGAAATGGCCATTTCTTGGGGTTACCTGCATCTTTTTGCCTTCTTCCTCATGTTTTTGACTTTGTTTTGCTGGTTTTAGGACTATAGGCACTTTTTCAATGCTGACCAGTACAAATGTGCATGTGCTCTGTGTCTAACATGTAATGGCAATCGGTTTCTCCATGATTGACATATTTGATTTACTAATAAGTTCCTAGTATAGTGCACTACATGTGCCCAGGACTTCTAAATCAAACACTACTAGTGAGCCTGCAGCACTGATTGTGCTGCCCACATGAGTAGCCCTTCAAAACTGTCTCAGGCCTGCCACTGCAGAACGTTTGTATGCAGTGTTAAACTGCCATGTCAACCTGGCAAGTTCACCTATTTGCAAGGCCAAAACCTTCACTTTTATTAAATGTAAGGCACCCCCAATGTAGGCCCTAGGTAGCCCCATGGGCATGCTGAAGTGTATTTAAAAGGTAGGACATGTGCTGTTGAGGTTTACTTGTCCTTGTAGTGACAAACTGCTAAATTCGTTTTTCACTACAGCAAGGCCTATCTCTCCCATAGGTTAGCATTGGAGCTGCCTTGTAACATTTTGCAAGTGTATCTTCTAATTGATAAGATATAGAAAATTGGATTTGGTGTCTCTGGACTCACAATTTAAAAACACATCTTTTAGTAAAGTTGGTTTCTAAATTGCAGGTCTGAAAATGCCACTTTTATAAGGTTGGCATTTTCTTACTCTAACCATTCTGTGCTTCTGCCTCTCTCTAGAATACGTCTGGGTTTGATGTCAGCTGGGCTTTGTGCATTCTCTATAGACAGTCACACACAAAGGCAGCTGAGGTGTGCCCTGGGTATCCTGATGGCCCTTCAATAAGCTGATGAGTCTTCCTGAGCTAGAGTGAGAGAGAAGAGCTGACACTTGCACCTGTCTCCCTACAAAGAGCTGCAGACACCAGTGTAGTGTGTCTGGAACCAGGGCCGGGTAAGGCAGGGTTGTGTGCACTACAAAGACCTTCTTTGAAGTCTGCCTACTTCAAAGGCTAAAAGGAGTATAAGAATTGGATCTCTGACACTAAATACTCAGAACACTTCTGGACTGAGGACATTCTACCAGGAGGAAGAGCTGTTGTGCGGGCAGGAGGGTCTTGCCACTTTGCTGCTTGCTTTGCTGTGTTGGCTGCCACTTTGCTGCTTGCTGCTTCTTGCCTGTGAGTAAGAGGACTGGACTTTGCTCTCTAAATCCTGCATTTCTAAATGTTCTCCAAGAGCTTGTTGGGCTTGCCTCCTGTTGAAGTCTCAGGAATATCAAAGACTCCACCTGCATCTTGCTACCAGCAACTGGGCTCCACTGCTATGAATCCTGCTCTGCCAAGTGGTGCCAAATTGAGTCCTGGGCCCTTGGAAGTGAGTGTTAATGCTGCAACCCAAGAAACCAACACATCGACTCCAAAGCGTCATTTCAGAACTGGCGCATCCCTGCAAAACAATGAAATGCCGTTGCCAGCCCGAAGCCGTGATCCCCACTTGCTGAATGCCTGACGAATTGACTTCAACTTACAACGCCGTTCCGACTTTGCGATGCATCTCCATTGCCTGCAGCAAAGCCGTAGTCCCCGCTCGCAGAGTACGCAACGCAATTACCTTGACTTACAACGTCGCCTTGACTTTTCCGCAGCACCTCCGAAGAACCACTGCTACGTGAGTATCGCACACCGCTTCACCTACGTCTGTGATGCACCGCCCCTTCTCAATGAAGCATTGCCTCCAGCCCAGCGGTTCGATGCCTCTGAACCAACACACCGCGTCCTTGACATCAACGCATCAATGACCTTGCATGACTTCGGAACCGATGCATCGCCTGCGACAGCAACGCATCACCTCCGGACTGCAATGCATTGTCCCCAAGCATCGACACATCCAAGCTACTGTCAGTGGGTTTGCGTGGCTCCTTTATCCATCCCACACTCCATGGTGGTCAGACTGGTCATTTGGATTTGCCCCGTTCTGCGTGACCAGATAGCCATACTGAAACGCAGCTACTGGCAGACTTTTAAATGACACTGTATACTGAGAACGCTGCCACGCTAATATACATTCAAAGTACAACCTTAATTATATATAAAAACAAGCAGGGATGGCGTCGCCGCTGCAACATCCTGTGATTCTAGGCAACCCAATTGCCTCTCAGTGCCTAAAAGCAAAACGAAATTGGTCATCTGCATGATAAATAATGAGCTATTTAAAGGTTATGTTATGGCCTTGTAAAAGAAGCATAGGAGGGGCACCAGTGGGCTCCATGCAGAGACTAATCTGCATTCCTCTTTCCTGCAAACACTCTCACATTGAAGTCAGTCAAAAGCAAAGTAACACTGAGCTCTTTGGAAGACACAGCTTGACATTCGACCTCTGTCTTTGAATGAATAGTAAATGTGTCTAGATAAGAACAAAACTTACAGGCCTGTTTACAGAAAGGGCACTCTTGGAAGGATATTGGTGAATAAGGTTTTGGAATGGTAGAGAGTATGTGAACCTAGAGGCTAAAAACCTAGGGGATTATTTACAAGCCCCTTGCACCACTTTTGTGTCACTTTTCCAATGTTAAAAATGACGCAAAAGTGCCGCTAGGGGCTTGTAAATAAGCCGCCTGGAACCTAAGCCAGCAAATGGACAGCAAGAAAATGTGAGTTGCAAACCACAAAGCCATTGGCAAGCGACGGGGTGAATGCATTCCCAGGTCAACTTTCTGAAACTTCCCAAGATGTCTGTCGCATATTAGACAGCTGCACACTCTTGCCATGTAGCCTCCCTCCCTGAGCCTCATTAGGCCATGGGGACCCCATCCCATGGTATATTTTTTTAAAGGGGAGGGATGGCATATTAGGCAGGGGACCCCATCCTCAAGGACCTTAAGTACTTTAAAGGGGACGTGCTGCGTGGCGGGAAGTTGGCTTCATATATGGTAATAAAATACTACTTTACATGAAAAAACTCTGGAAATTAATTTAAAAAAAATAGGTTCAACTTATGTTATAGTTAGATAAATATGTCAATGACAACATTAAAACATATAACTTGCATCCCACGACGCATTGCTTATGACCTCACATATATTACATCACTTATGACATTATCTATGACATCATTTATGATCTCACTGATGACATCTCAAATGACTTTGTTGATGACATCACTGATGACAGCATACAAGCTTCTTTTGCACACATCGCTCTATAAACTAGTATGGCATTAGAGGCCTGAAAGTAAGTGCAAAATAGCTCAGGATAATATGAAGCATCATTAATGCCATCACAGAAACAATTTCATTAGTTGTAGCAAGCATGTGTTATGTACAACTTTGACCCTGTACCATACACTTCACAGGTAGCCGAGTTCAAATTAACAAGCAGCCACAGATATATGGGAAACCCTAATTGTACCCAGTGTTAAATCTGTATACAACTGTTCAGAGAAAGCCAAGTTCCTCAAGATACTTAACATCAGTTCCAACATTAATCCCCTACTAGGCACAGCTTTTATCTGTATCAAACCCCTCACAGTCACCAAACCTACATTGAGAAATGAACATGATACGAGTAGAAAATTGGATACTGTAAACACAGTTTACTCTATGGCGAGAGTTTAGTCTGTACCTCACTGTTTGCAGACAGTGAAACACTCATGAGAAATGCACCATAGAGTATCAAAATGTATCGACGAAGAACAGTGTACACTCTGCAACAGTTGTAAAAAAAGACACTATTTGGTTAAAATAACCAAGGTCTGAAAGTTCTAAAGATCATACTACCTTCATACTGTGCTGAAAAATGTACAGATAGCCCTTCTTCTGAAGCAATAGAAGCCACATACATAGGTTAGTACCTGGTGCACACAGTCTTCTATGTTATGTAGAAATTGTCATGCTGAGACGATTCTGTTTATTAACAAATCAAGGCTGCTTAAAATATTTAAGATCTACTACCTAGAATATTTGCCCTGTTGGAAACTCTTCTTGCATTTTTCGGCCTCATTAGGCCCTGGGGACCCCATCTCCCAGGGCAGTATGCTTCTTTAAATGGTAGAGGGCTGCATTGCCCCCCTCCCCGAGCCTCATTGCGTCCTAGCCCCCTCCCATTAGAAGATACTGTGGGCCCTGTGGGATGGGGTCCCTGGGTCCAAATATGGCTCTGGGAGGAGCGCTGCATGCCCCCTCCCCTTATTAATGAATTTTGGCCCCGGAGGATGGGGTTCCTGAAGTCAAATAAGGTTGAGTGATTGTGGCAGCGCTCCCCTTAATGTAACAATCTGGCCTCGAGCTGTCATCTTGTGTTTTTTTGATCCCACAGGAGTCCTGGTGAATCACAGCAAATATTGCCATTTATTTTTCAATTTTTGCCTAGAGGGTGTGTCCTTCTGGGCTCCTCCCCCCCACCCAGGGCCTAAGGGACAAGGTATTCTTACCCTCCCCCCTCATATTTTATTTTTTTTATGTTCAGGACAGGGGATTAAATCCCAGAGTCTTGTAATGGCTGCCGCCCCCAAAAAAGATTAATGTTACTAGCAGTCAATCTGAGTTCTTGCTTCCATGGGAGTACGTCTCCCATGGGAGCACGATTGCCCATTGGACAAAAATCTCCTGGGATGATCAGAACACTATTTTTTAGAATTGGGTTTGATGAATTTTTGCAAAAGTCCCTCAAACCGAACCGTCCAGATATAAAAAATATTTTTTAATCTTAATTTCTCAAAAACTACCAGACAGATTTTTACACCAAATCACAATAGCACAATCTGCGGACCAAGATCTAATTTCCTGCCAAATTTGGTGTAATTCTGTTCAGCAGTTTTTGCAATAGTGCTTCTTTAAGAAATCTAAGGAAAATGCATGGGGATTTTGAGTTTAGGAACCTCCCTTTTTTCTCTGCCTCCGCTTGACAGATCTCCCTGAAACTTTAAATACTGTAACTAGTCAAAAAAGAGCACTCTCTTGGAAAGTCTTGTTGAGATATGTCAAACGGGACCAAAGTTATTAGCAACACAAAAAAACGCATGTCCTATGGAAATGCTGACCTTACTCTAACCACTCAGTGGCAGTCACCACTGGGCAATATAGATTTATATATAACAGAATTCCATCAAATTTGGCAGGAAGCTAGCTCTATGTCCACCAAGTGTGCTTTTTGTGATTTGGTATAAATCCGTTGGGTAGTTTTTGAGAAATTAACGTATAAAAAATGTTGTATATCGGGAGGGTTGGGTCTTCGAGAGGCTTCCAAGAGGTTTGTGGGAGCGCCAATGTAAAATTAGAGCATTCTGATTGGCCCGGGAACCCCCCTCCTCTAGCCATATTTGGCCCCAGGAACCCTATCCCCTGGGGCCAAAAGCATTTGTCAAGAGCAGTGAGCGTGCAGCCCCTTCCTTGAGCTGTATTTGACCCTGGGGATACCATCCCTCGGGCTCGGGCCCAATAAAATTATTTAGGGAATTTGGTTCCTAGGGCATAATGAGGCTACGGAGGAGGATCAGGCATCCTCCCTCCCATTTAAAAAAGCATAATGCCCGGGGGGTGGGGTCTCCAGGGCCTAATGAGGTTCAGGAAGTGGGCCACATGCCCCCTTTATAAAAAAAAAACAGCCCAGGGGAATGGGGTATACAGGGCCTAATGAGAGTTGGGGGGCATGCAACCCCATTCCCCTTCAAAATACACATGGCCCTGAGGGATGGGGTCCCCAGGGTCTAATGAGGCTCGGGAAGGGGTACCATGCAAACCCTCCTCTTTGAAACACATTTTTAAAAATGTATGCCCCGTGGGATGAGGTCCCCAGGGCCAAAGAAGGCTCGAGGAGCGGGGCCAGGATGTTATCAGTGATTTTATAAATTATGTCATAGAACGTGATAGTAGTATGTGAAGTCATAAAAAATGCATGGCCGGGGCATAAGTTATAGTTATCTCTGTTGACTATAACTGGTAAATTTCTGTGCTTTTTTTATTTCGAAACATTAATGTTGTCACTCACATATTCACCTAACTATAAGCTTACTTTAAACTTTGTTTTTTTCAGTAAATATATATATATATATATATATATTTATATGTAAATATATATGTAGTCACTGAAGTACAGTTTGGAGAACTAACTATAACTTGCGCCCAGTCAAGAACTTCTTATACCCTCCCTTATTATATCACTCACAACAGTTATATGAAATAACTGATGACATAACATCAGCCTGGCACAGCGGAGGGTTACCACCCCTCCCCACAAACTCCCAACCTCTGTCACGCATGGGCCAACCGGGCCTCTGGCCAGGCCTTCGCCCACCCTCCCTTAGGTGCACAACCTTCCACTGCACACAGCCCTCAGTTGTGGGCTGGTTCTGGGTTTAACCTACTGCAGGCCGCCAACCCCCACTGCACATGGCCTAAGTCCTGCACAATGACGTTTGGCAGCCGGGCTTGGCCTATGACCAGACCCTTCTGATTTAATAAAAATCATTTTTGAACTGCAGTATCAGCGACTTAATTATTAATATTTTTTTTCCATAAAGTCGTGTCTCTATGTGACCCTCGCCGACGTGGCCCTGGGTCATGGCTCGGGGTCACCCGCTCTGCCCCCTTTTGGTTTTTTTCAAGACTAGGGACCGACTACTATAATGGAAACACAACATTTCCTTCAGTGTTGACGCCAGCCAGTCAGATCATTATGGTATCATGGTACCTGTATCGATACCGCGGTAACGAAATTAAAGATGGGAGCAAAGTGGTTCTCAGCCAATCAAATGGGCCTGTTTTTAAATTTGTGGGTACAGTTGGAATACCACAGCCAGCCAGATATTTGTAATTTTTTGGAGGGTTAAGTGGATTAGTGTCTTTTGTTAAGTATTGAGAAGATTTGGCAAACGTCGCCAAAGTTTTTAAAGAAACAAAAAATTCCTTTCCTATGGAAACTTTGACTTAACTATACAGTGGTGAATGCCACTATATGTCTATATATAGATATAGATATATATATATAATTCACTGAAAAAACCACAGGTTTCAGGGACATTTTAGTTAGTTGGGCACTTCACTCGTACAAAACCAGAGAAATTCGGCTGTTATAGTTAGTTGAACATATTATATCACTGATGACATGGTCAGTGACATCACTGATGACATCTCAAATGACATCACTGATGACATCACTGACGACATCATCCACGTGATAATCCGATGCACCTCCTCACACCCTAATATAACCGTTGATACACCCACTCTAAAATACAGACCACCATTTTCAAAACAATAGACACACCAATACCAGATACCACATGCCCACTCACTGATTCCTAGGTCTACACACACATCCACTCATTCACACATACAGTCACTCACACATGCAGACACTCATCAATACAGCACTATCATTTGCACTCTTACACCTATACAGACACTCACACACGGCCACTCATCCATAGAGTTACTCACACATCTAGTCAGTCATGCAAAGAATCATTCACACTCCCATTTACTCACCTATACAGTTATACACACACCACCTCAGTTATTCATACAGATACTAACACATACTTACTCTCTTATACAATCACTGATACAAGCACACACTCATCCATACATCCACTCTCACAATCACTCACTCTCACATATCGTCATTTATATACTCCAATACTCACATATACTGCCCTTCACATATGTAGTTACACACACATGTACCACTGAGATATCCATTCATTCACCAACACACCCATACACACACTCACCCACCCATACAACCCTGCACAGATGTACTCTTGAACCCATGCACCCAGTGAATCACCCACTCACACATCTATGCACAGTCAGACACACCCCACCCACCCACACAGAAACTCAGGCACCCATACAGATACTCAGACAACCAATCAATAACCCATATAGACACTCATGTAGCTACTCACCAACCCAGGCAGCCGCTTACACACCAACTGACAGACTGATACAGAAATTTGTACAGATTAGTCTCTAATGCATGCATTCAGTAAGACACGTTTATTCACTCACTTATACAGTCAGTCACACAACTACTAAATCATCCATTCAGACAAATATACACCCACTCATTCTTTAATATACCTTGGTGTGTATATATAGCATCATCATCCGCCCTACGGACACAGGGGGAAACATCGTCCTTTGGGACAGAGACATGTATATCACTAGGCCTGGGCAAAAATTTCGTTCCGTTCGCGGAAATTGCGATAATTTGACATTTTCGCGTTTCGCGGAGAGCGCGAAAATGTCAAAATTTCCGGTTTCCGCAGCTTGGCGATAATTTGTTTCTTGCTCGCGCTGTAAAATAATACATTCTCTCGCGCGCGCGATCGCCTTACCTGAATCCCTGCGTTCGCCGACAAGTTTTCTTGATCCGGTCGCGTTCTCCATGAGATGTTGTATTGTTTTTAGCCATTTGCGCTGTCTCGCGACAGTTCGCGCCCGCAGTGACGTCATGCGTCGCGCGATCACGTCTTTCTTCTCGCGATCTTGCACCGCGAGACAACTCAAAATAAGATGGCCGCGCCCGCAAGCAACCACATGGGTAAGTTGGCGACCCGCAACCATGCAGAAAATCTCGCAAACATGCGGGAAAAAAACTTCCGCATCTTCGCGATATTTCCGCTTGTTTGCGATAATTTTAAACATTTTCGCGATAATTTGCGAAAGTTAAGTTCGCAAATTCCGCCCACCCCTATATATCACTGAAGCATTGAGACAATTGATCAATCATGAATTCTATATGAAAGTCAACATGGATATCTACAACGCTAGCATTTTTGATACCTGGGAAGAATTAAAAGAGTGGGAACAGAAATGCTATATTACTTGGGAGGAATACTGTTTCTTAAAACGAGATTATCCCAAATTGTCGATATTGTACCTTTTGCCCAAGATTCATAAAAATCCTATTACACCCCCAGGCAGACCTATAGTGTCATCCATAGGTAGTGTTTTAGAAAATGTTTAAAAATACGTTGAACATTTCTTTCGGGAATATGTTACAGCACTCCCGTCTCATGTTAAAGACACCAAGGATTTCCTATCTAAACTTGAGGACATTAGATGGGAATCTAGAGACCTGATGATAACCCTAGATGTAAACTCCCTTTGCACGATCATAGACCACACACAGGGCATTGCAGCATGCCATTACTACTTGAAAAAGAGACCCATAGAGTACTTAGAACACACCGAAATGCTCTTGGAGATGATGTCTTTATGCCTTAGTAATAACATATTCATGTTTAACGGCAACATCTTTAAACAGACACTTGGTACTGCAATGGGCACGTGTTTCGCCCCTAGTTTTGCTAACCTTTTCCTGGGCAAGTGGGAGGAGGACATAAGAAATGATGGGGCACTCTCTTCATCTTTTGGCAAAGTCAAGATTTGGCTTCGCTACATAGATGATCTTTTTATAATTTGGATTGACACTGAGGAAATGGCCACCAAGTTCATTGAGAAACTCAATATTAATAACTGTAACATCACCCTCACAAGTAACATGAGCAGATATTCCATTGAATCCCTTGACCTACTCATTATACCACAAGGCAATACCCTTCAAACTAGCCTGTTTAGAAAAACTACAGCAGGCAATACCATCCTTCACGCTCTCAGCAGCCACCCATATACCCTTAAATGGAGTATCCCCTATGGGGAACTGTTGAGAGCGAGAAGGAATTGCAGCACTACTTCAGCATTTCAACAAGAACAAGAGACTATGGTCAAGAGATTTCTAGACAGGGGCTATCCTCAGTGGGTCCTTCATACGGCCATAAATAGAGTTAATCAAACTAATCGTGCCCAGACTCTTAATACTGAAACTGAAGAAAACAATGAGGACACTACCACTCAAGAGGAAGAAAACAGAGTTATTCTCACTTACAGTGGAAATTCTGGACAGATACAAAAAATACTTGCTGACAAATGGGACATACTTACTAGTGATCCCATTACTGGACAATCTTTCCAGCGTAGACCTAGAATAACTTATAGAAAAAGACCGTAGCCTTAGGGATATCCTTATCCACAATGACATAACTTCTGTGTCTTCTATGAGTGAACATAACCTCAAAGGTTTCTATTCTTGCGGCCATTGTAAAGCCTGCTGCAACAGCTATATGATCAAGTCTGTTGCCATTCCGGGTTACAGACTGCCCAAAACTATCAATCAATTTTTGACTTGCAGCACAACCTATTGCATATACGTACTGGTATGCCCGTGTAAAATGTGGTATGTGGGCAGCACCACATTTATGGCAAAGAAGAGGGTGCTAGAGCACATGCGTGCCATAAATAAAAAAGGCAATCACTATCCTATTGCTAGATATTTTGATCTATTCCATCTGTCCAACAGTTCATTATTGAGTAATTTTGTGTTAGAGCAATTTCACACTAGCCCAAGAGGTGGCAACAGAATCTTACTACTTCGAAAACGTGAATCCAAGTGGATAATCGAACTCGAAACCAAGTACCACAAAGGCCATAACCTGGACGAAGAATTGAGCTCACACTTACGAAATGATTGACATTTGTTCTTACATTTCTCATATTGTTCTGAATCACTTCTGTAACATTTGTACCATGCTGACAAAGTAGAATTTTTTAATTTATCAGTATCTACTATGACTTGAATAGTATGTCTAAATGAAATTTTAACATCACTTTTCTCTTTTCTCTTTGCACAGGAGGAAAGGAAGGGTCGTTTTGTTTGCGGACTGTCTCACCCGTTCTGGCCTCCCTACCCATTTCTTTCCCATCCTGTGGGTCCATCTCAGATAAGATTAATTTTATTCTATCTTCATGAATTTGTTCACTTTTGGCACTTTCTTCTTTCTTTTTTCTTCTTAAGGAGGCCTGATTATGTTGACTTTTTAAGGCAGCCAGTTTTAGCTATATCAGGTTCTGATTCTCGTCATACTATGCTTATGTCTTAATGTTATGCTGCATTGAATATATATGATCAACCACTATGGTTTGTACAATATACATGCTGGTCATTTGCGATATTTCGGCTGCCATTATGCAGTCAGTAGATTGTGTATACATGGATTATAAATCGATGGGGTGCACATATAACGATGTGGTCTTCAGATTTTAACCGCTGTGAGATATAACGCACTGCAGGATCAAATATATCGTCAGTGACACTAGTAGCACCGGCTTCTCTGACACTATGCCGCTTATAGACTTAAACAGCGTATTTCCCAGTAGACACGTGATTACACGAGTGCATCAACAATACAGCAACACATAGGCCGTATAACGGTTAACCGCAACGTATTGAATTTTGGGACCGCAAGTATATATGTGTTATGCCAGTTAGAATAACATAAGGTTTTATTGGTCTAACTATGCGCTCAATCATATTCTGTATATGTAAAGGTGTATTAACACTTATGAACAGCACATACTAAGAAATGGCCGTCGTGGTATATTCGACCACTTGTCCGCCATTTGTGTCAGCATCTATGTAATGCCTCCTCACTTTTTGGAACACTGTGTGATCAAGACAGCTTGTCTGTTGAAATGCGTAACCTACCGTTAGTTTACCTTCTGAGAGTGAGTCCTTCTTTGAAGAAGAAGCTTGTGTGGATATATATAAAAGACTCATTTTTTAGACTGGAGTTTACATATAAGTTTTAATCTCCAGTTAACTAAATACTTGAAAGACTGACTGACCAGAAATGCACAACACTGTATAAACTGCCAAGAAGTCAATAACCAAGGTCCTTAGCAGCATCTATATATATATATATATATACATATGGTATCATGTGATCAAGGCCTCTGCGAGGCTGAAACGCGCAATGGCGGTGGTGCAGTGCGTTTTAACAATAAACTTCTAATGTGCACCGATTTCCGGGTCTATCTTCGTCTCTCTAAAGGAGTTTGGTGACGGAGTAATGAGGGTATATATATATATATATATATATATATATATATATATATATATATATTATCTACTGGCGGTCGCCAGTAGATAGTTATAGTTAGGACCGTGTTTCCATAAGAAATCCGCAACATTCTATTTGGAATAACTTTGGCGCCGGTTGACGAATCCTCGCAAAATTTTCCAAATAGGTGGGGCGCTCCGCTCCGCTCCTACCCTGAAAGTCTTGGGGGGATCCGTCAAGCGGGGGCTGAGAAAAAAGGGGGGTCCCAAAACGCGTTTTCCCCATGCAGTTTTCCATAGGGACCTTTAATCCAAGGTACAGCCCGAACGGCTGAACAGAATTACTTGAAATTTGGCAGAGAGGAGGTCCTCAGGTCAGGGAAGTGCCTTTTGCAAGTCTGGTGTCAATCTGTTCAGTAGTTCTTGAGAAAATCAAAAGTAAAATCATATATATATGTGGGCGGAGCCTAACCACACATCTCATCCTGAGATCTGATTGGCACTTCATCCAAGAAGTGTTGGCAGCCATCTTGGGACCAATATACATGATAGCACCTCATTAAAAAGCATTGCAGTTAATAGAAGGTTTTAAGACTTTAGTTACATTATACATCATTTGTTGATGGTGCCATACTCATTTTAGGAATTGTGGTATGTTCTAAGGTGATTTCACCATGTGAAAAAGCCTTCTGCTGGGATATCATGATTGAGAGAAAAATATTTTCTCATGCTTTTCCCACAGAGGTTTGGAAGGTGATCTAGAAGCTAAACTGAGAGCTTATTTTCTGTAAATTCACATTATCTTTCTCAGTCATGTCAGAATGAAGTCTGACATTCTCAGTAAAACATGTACATCCAACAAGGGCAGAGACTGTCAGTTGATTCCTTTGTGTTCTACTGCAGCTTCCCAGAGTGTTCCAAAGAACAACTAGAGCGCTAACTGTCCTACTTATGATAAACATATGGCACACCTGAAGCCATCTTGCTTGGATTAAAGTAGTAACTCTTAAAACATTTAATTTAAACAGGAACAAAATGAGGGGGATCATTTTTCCATAAAAAGTATGATTAGTGCTGCAGAAAGAAAAATTAGGGCACATTTTGAGTGACTTCTCAAATCCTCTTCTATTTCATTAAAAAATTCTGACATGCAGACTGAAACATGCACTTTCAATACCAGCAGCAGTTTTCCCTGGTGAGCAGTAGCTTTACTACAGTGATCTAATGAGCAAAAAGAGTGCTAACATTCTGAATTTATGGCAAATGTGTGATACATCTGAATGCCTTCTTGATGGAATCAAAGTAAAAAAGTGAAAGTATTTCCTACTGAGGAGACTGCAGTAAATGAGGAAATTAGGAAACTTCATAACAAATAAATCTCCCAAGATGGCCACCGGAGACAAAAGAACCCAAATGTAGCCCAAAATCACCCAGATGTAGCCCATGTATAGCCCAATGACAGAAGTGTGCAAAACACTTATTATTTTGTGTTTTTGCAGTGTTATATAGTGCAGACTTGTCAGGTATTGGAGTGCTTTACATGAGCATTGGTTACATCACACAAGAACAAATTCATTTTGGTTGTAGACATGGGGAGACTAAGTGATTTGACCAGAATCACAGAATGTCGAGCTGAAGCAGAAACTCCAACCTGGTTCCCCAGTTGCAAAGTCTGCAGTTCTGGAAGTAACACCACATCCTCTCCCCTAAGTGCAACATTTAATCAAGTGGTCAACTGGATAAAAAAACATAAAGATAACAAATAATTTAAAAGTGCTTTGTCGCTATTTGAAAACTCAGAAAATATGTCCTTATTTTAGTCTTTTAGAGCACTAACCATAATTTTGATGCCAATAAGACCCTCTCATATATGTAATTTCTAAAGGAAATGCTCTAGGTATTACAGTTTTGATTACATCAAGATGACGTCAGGCGTTCCACGCTTTTGTAATAAATATAGAATGTTAGCAATCTAGTTGTTCATTAGGATACTGTTGAGAGGCAGAGGCCAGGGGCACGGACTCTGAAAATTGAAGGCAGGTAGGAGGGTGCAAAGGCAACAATTTAACCACACTGAGCAGGCAGCAAGGGCCGTTGCAGCACAACAGACTATGGAGGGCAGTGGAAAGGGGGGCAGGGGCAACAAACCAACAATACAGGACTTGCAAGAGAGGCTGTGGCAATGTAATAGACCATTGTGGGCAAAAGGAAGAGGCAATGGTAGTACAACCATACATGCCAACAGACCCGATTCAGCCAGGAAACGTCCAATGTTTTTAAGCTCAAATGGGCTTTATTTGATCTGTCTCCTGTCTACAATCTCCTCTTTTTCAATGTAACTCAAAGGGGAAAATCAATACCCCAGTTTTTTTTCAAAATCTCCCTCTTACCAAGTTCAAAATATTCGCAAGTATGGTACATTGGATCATGGAAGGAAATGGGGTAGGGACATGGACTTGGATAACAGAGGACAGGAGGGACATGGAGAGGTGCACCAAACTGACCCTGCAGGGCAGGCATCAGGGTTTGCAGCAGCACAATACACCACACAGGGCATGCGGGACGGGAGTGCAGCACAACAATCCATAGAAAGCAAGAAGGAGGGGACAGGACCATGCATATGGACAACAGAGAACAGAGGGGCAAGAGGCAATGGTAGCTAGCTGACCATAATGGACAGACAGGAGAGAAAGCTGCAGCATAACAGACCATAAAGGGCAGGAGGGACGGATCTGGGGCATTACAATGGAACAGACAAGCCAGGAGGGAGGGAGTAGGGGTCTGCACATGTAAACAGAGGGCTGGGGGCAAGGGGGCAGGGCAGGAGCAGCAAGATAGCCATGGAGGTCCGGCAGGATGGGCACTAGAAGCAAGACACACCATGAAGAGCAACACTGAGACTGTGATGGCATACACACAGACCATGGAGGGAAGGTGGGAGGGGGTCAGGGGCAGCTAACTGACCACACAGGGAAGGTGGGAGGGGCCATGGCAGCACAGAAGACCATGCATGGCAAGTGGGAGGGATAGTGGCAGCACAATGGCTATGATGGGCAAGAAGGAGGGTGCAGGGGCATGTACAAAGGACGATGGAGGATAGAAGGAAGGGTCCGGACCTGTGCACAGACAAGAAAGTTCAGGGGAAGGGGCCTCACAACAGACCGCACGGGGCAGGCAGGAGGAGCAGTTGCAGCACAACAGACCAGGGAGGGCAGAAGGGTGTGGCAGTACAATGGACCATGTAGGACAGGAGGAAGAGGATAGGGGCATGGCATGAGGACAGGCAGGGTGGAGGTGGCAGGGACAGGTTACAGTCATCTGACAATGCTAGGCAGGTGGGAGGGGAGTGGCAGCTCAACAGAACACTCAGAGTAAATAGGAGTGGCAGGTCCATGGAACATGGTGGGCAAAAAGGATGGAGCAGGGGCATGCACAAAGACATCGGAGGGCAGGGAGAAGGAGAATAGGGGCAGCAAGCTAAGCACAGAGTTTAAGCAGGAGGTCAATGATGGGGCATAGAATTGGGCAATGGAGAGCAGGAGGAGTGGACTGGTACATCATCGTAAATTGAGGGCAGTGGCAGCACATCAGACCATGCATGGCAGGAGGGTGGAGGCTAGTCCATGGATTCACACAACAGAGGATAGGGAGGAGGGGGATGGGGCAGCAAGCTAACTGTTCAGAGAAGGCAGGTATTAGGAACTTTATTGTTTTTAAAACGTGTGTCTGTGCGAACTACTTAAAATATGAACAAATATGCAGCATAATCTCACTTTTATTCAGGAAGAAGAGGACGTTTGTGACTGTGACTCCGGGCTCACTTGGAAGAAACACCCCCTGACCCTCCACCCCCTATCGCAAAATGTAATGCCCGTGAAAAGGGTAGGTGAACACAGTGTTATATAGAACATAGTCCTGAGAGCACGATTAAAAATGAAAACTAGATATTGTGTATGGTATCAAATATGCACCAAAAAGTGTGATATAAGATGAACTGGGCTTGAAATATAATATGCAATACATTGTGCGCAATTACAGATTCATTGGAGAGCGCGAGATAGCACAGGCACTAGCGTGTACTATGCGATATGCGCCTTGCAGTGTAATATGCACTGGGCAGTGTTGTGTAACCTAACTAGTCTCTAAAGTTGTAATATAAAATATGTGCTGGGGAGTGTAACGTTGCATATGCACTGTGACAAAGATATGGATCCCAGATTGTAATATGTATGGCATAGCACTGTGCATTATAACATAGGCATCGAGGAAGGCACGTTAGATGGGGCAATATAACCTGTGTGAAGACAAGTGTGGCATGACATATTCACGGGGTGGTGTTACAGTGCACATGGGCTAGAGAGTGTCATAGCATATGCACTAGCTAGTGGAATACAACACAGAGGTGTGTGGCACTCAGCAGGCAATGGTGGGTGTAACACAGCATTGGGCTCTGCCAGGAGCGCGCTGTGACTCTCAAGTGATATTCGTCCCCTTTCCAGAGAGTAAAATAAAAAGTATTACACATCCGGCAGTGGATGTGTGTTTTATTAACCGTGAGGGGGGTTTCTTGCATAGTTTTGGTCGAATTTTTGTCGAATCCCCTTTGAATGGCTTGGTGTGCATGTGTATTAAATGTGCCCGTCAATAGCTACCCATGTTTGTATAAATAAACGACAAGGGTGTCTACCAGGATTAGGCACGGTAGGGCATCAGACATGTCAGAGCTTCACTAGTGGTGTAAATACATTCCACGTGGATTCATTGTATGCATAGTCGCCTTTTAATGAATATCACGCAAATCGTCATGGTGATAGGTACGTACGGTTTGTCCAGCATGTCCTAGGTGTGTCTATAAATATATAGTTTTTAAAAATAATAAAAAACAGTGGCCGGCCCTGGGGATTGGGGTCAAAAAAATATAATTAGGAGACAAGCCCTGGGGGATGGGGTCATCAGGGCCAATAAATTAGAATAAGAAGGGGAACCACACAGCCCCCCTTCTTAAAAAATTAAAATAAATAAAAGACTGGCATCGTGCCGGAGGCCGCGCCCCCTCCTTGCAGCACTCTGCAAACGCGCCCCCTGGCGAATTGTAAGTTGGGGAATTAATTCCTCTTCAATACTGAGGGTCCCTGAGGGCCAACTAGCTCAACAGGCATCTCCAGTATGCGCCAGGGAGCTGCGCTGCAGACAGGTGCTCTGAGGCCAAGCCCCTTTTTACACCTCTCTGCAACGCAGCTCTGTGGCGCTTACTGGAGGTACCTAGTGGTCTAGTTTGACCCTAGGGACCCTTAGGATTCAAGGGGACTTAATCTCTCAACTTAGAACAGCCACAGGGCGCGTTTACACAGTGGTGAAGGGAGGGGACGGGGCCTGAGGTGACGTGTGCAAACACGCACTATGGCACGTTTTAAATTGGGGATATAATTTCCCTTCAATACTGATGGCCCCTGGGGGCTAACTAGCCCACCAAGTGCTTCCAGTAAGCGCCACTGAGCTGCATTGCAGAGAGGTGGTCCAGGCCATGCCACTTTTTACACCTCTCTGCAACGCAGCTCTGTGGCACTTACTGGAGGTACCTAGTGGGCTAGTTGGACCCTAGGGACCCTCAGGATTCAAATGAGCTTAATCTCCCAACTAAAAACGGACACAGGGTGTGTTTACACAGTGGTGAAGGGAGGGGACGGGGCCTGAGTTAACGTGTGCAAAAACGCCCTGTGGCCTGTTTTAAGAGGTAGTTTTAATCCCCCTGCCCTATTATATACTAGGGGCTTACAGAGGAGGTCATGCTAATCACAGGGGGACCTAGTGTATGTAGGTGTTTTCACTGTATTCTAAGTGTCTTTTAACATAGCACTGGCTCTAGGACTGGTTAGTCTGACTCACTTACCACCAGTATCCGTCTGAAAAAGTTGAGGGTACAGGATGATTTTGCAACAAGGCTTCTTTCTGCTCTTCTTTTTGTTCTTTCTGCGCGTTATCCTTCTTCCTGCACTTTTCTTCGTCTTTGAGGACTTCTGTTGCTTCTTTCTGCACTTCTTTTTTTTCTTTCTGTGCATTTTTTCTTCTTTCTTCACATGTCCTATCTCTGTAGGCATAGTTAGAAATTAGCATTTAAAAAACCTTTGAAATTCACAGAAAAAAACATAGGTTTCAGGGGTGTTATAGTTAGCTGAACTTTTCACTTGTACAAAACCATTGAAATTCCCCCGTTATAGTTAGTTCAGCTAACTATAACTCGCGCGCCCGCAATGCACTGCTGATGACGTCACATATTACATCACTCATGACATGGTCAGTGACATCACTCATGACATCACGTTTGACATCACTGATGACATCACTGATGACATCATCCTTGTGATAGAGTGGCAGACCTCCTCTCACCCTAATATAACCTTTGATACACACATTCAAAAAAAGAGACTACAATTTTCAAAACAATGGACATACCAATACCAGTTACAACAACCTCTTCAGTAATTCTAAGATCCACATACACATCCACTCATTCACCAACAGTCCTATACAGTCACTCATACATGTACTCACTCCTCATATGTACTCATACACCTATACATCCTGTTACACAATGCCACTCATCCATAGAGTTACTCACACACATAGTCACTCATGCTAATAAAGAATCAAACATACATTTACTTGCATATACAGTTATACACACACCACAACACTTACTTCTACGGAAACTTACACATACTTAGTCTTTTAAACAATCACCTATAGAAACACATACTTATTCATACAGGAACTCTTTCAATCTCTCACTCTCACATATACTCACTTATATACACCAATAGTCACATATACTAGTTTAAAACATATGTAGTTACTCATAAAGACACTATTGAGACAGTCATTCACTCACTAACACACCCATACACACACTCATCCACCCATACAGTCCTGCACACATGCTGTCTTCAACACATACAAACAGTGAGTCACTCATTCATGCACCTATGCACTACATAATACCCCCCACCGAACCATGCAGACACTCAGACTGATACTCAAAAAACCAACTAATAACCTATATAGACACCCATGTAGCTACTCACCAACCCATGCAGCCACTTATACACAAAGTGAGAGACTGATACAGATATTTACATATTTAAACATTACTCACTAAGCCATGTATTCACTATGATACACTTAATCAGTCAGTTACACAATCAATTTTTCAAAAACAAATCATCCATTTAGACACTTATATACCCATTTATTCTT
This sequence comes from Triturus cristatus, assembly GCF_964204655.1. NCBI lineage: Eukaryota > Metazoa > Chordata > Amphibia > Caudata > Salamandridae > Triturus > Triturus cristatus. The sequence goes on along the minus strand of NC_140580.1, from coordinate 1,123,249,471 downwards.
CCATCGACCTTGAGATATACATATATAAAACATATTTAATTTTCAGAAAAACACACATTCACTGGATGATGTCATCAGTGATGTCATCAGTGATGTCATTTGAGATGTCATCAGTGATGTCATGAGTGATGTCACTGACCATGTCATGAGTGATGTAATATGTGACGTCATCAGCAGTGCATTGCGGGCGCGCGAGTTATAGTTAGCTGAACTAACTATAACGGGGGAATTTCAATGGTTTTGTACAAGTGAAAAGTCCAGCTAACTATAACACCCCTGAAACCTATGGTTTTTTCTGTGAATATATATATATATATATATATATATATATATATATATATATATATATATATATATATATATATATATATAGCAACGAAACAGAGGCCCAATACTGGTGAAAAGATGGTTTATTCAGTCTTTACAGCACCACTGCATACTCCCAATTTCCTCCTAAAGTTTCGGCCTCCTGGCCTTCCTCACAGGTGGGAGACATGACGTTCAAGGCACCATTGTGTTCACATGGTGCATATATATATATATATATATATATCTCAGCAACTCGCGATATTCACCCGCTTACGCGCGGAAATCACCAGCGTAGACCAACTGTATTAAGCATTATTTTATTTTCTCTATGTCAAGACGCGTTTCGGCCGTCCAAGCAGCCTTGATCACCTGATCATACGTCAAGAGTTTACCCATTTTTAAAGTGCAAGTGCAGCATATCCAGTGATAGTCATGGAAGACATACTATTATTTGTACAAATACATTTCAACATAGTTTATACATTTTAAGAATACATTTGCCAATATATATTGCAAATCTACGAAATAAAAGCCTGAATGCCCTAATTTCCTCATACAAGTATTTTTATGTAAGTTGATCAGTCTATGGTGGAAAAATATATTGCATTTGATCCAAACTTTTCTCATGAATCAATTTGTTGCACACTATACATCACATAATACTAAGTGCTCACCAAAACGATAAAAAATAGAAAGGTTTTTTCCTCAAAAGTGCTATAATGCTATGATACCACACGTTTAGGGTAACTAAGACCTAAAGGCTAAATTCAGAAAAGTGACAAGTAAATTTCAAAGTGACATAAATCCATTGAACACGTGTTTAAAATGCTACAAATTCAGAGATAAGAGATGCTGTTCGTTCTATAAAACAGGAAATTATTAAAGAGAGTGTGTAAAATTGATGGGGGTAAAAAATACTAGATCATGGACAATAGCCCAGTGACATATCTAAAACAATAAATAAAAGAACACATAGATAAAAACTACCCATGAAGATTCTTAAAACTAATCGTAGATAACAATGTCAAGGGATTGCGGCCCCTATGATAGATAATTTTACTTTGTTCCCATCTTCTTAATTTACTTATCTCAGCAGGATTCCAAGGACAGGATATTCTATTATTGCTTTTATAATATAGGGTTTGGCCACATTACGTGGGATCAGACATTTTGCACTTGAGTGCCATGTATACCCTCTTATCTGGGGATACAACCCCTTTCACACGCTATTTTGCTCATAAGAGGGTATGTAGATCTTCCGTTGCGTTCAAACTAGGGGAGGGCGGAATTTGCAAAATTGACTTTCGCAAATTATCGCGAAAATGCAGAAAATCTCCGCAAACACGCCGGAAATATCGCGAAGACGCGGAAGTTTTTTTGCCGCCTGTACGTGGTATTTTTTGCGTGATCGCGGGTCGCCAACTTACCCATGCGGTTGCTCACGGGCGCGGCCATCTTGTTTCACTTGTCCCACCCTCTTGCGATGCTTACTTCCTGTTCCGGGTCGCGCAATGCATGTTCGCGCCTGTTCGCGGTCGATATTTCCTGTTTGCGACCGCTTTTACTTGATCGCGTTGCTTTTTGCTTGCTCGGGGAGAAAATATCGCGCAAACTTGCGCACGTGGTCGCAATGGGCGCGGCCATCTTGTTTTTCACTCTATTGCATGGTTCTGGGGCCTGATTTTCAATCCTCCCTAAATCTTTTCAATCCTTTGTTTATAGCCACTTTTTTTGGATCTTTATTACTTATTATTTCTCTAACTATTTTCCTGCTTCTATATTTTTGGTTTTTGTCTACTTTTTTTTGTTTTTTAGCTACTTTTTCTCTTTCTATTGCCTGCTATTTATTTCCTTTACTCCTTTATTTATTTTACCTTTTCTTTCCCGCCCCGTCCCCAGAACCATGTCCAAGGGTAGGGCTGTTCGCCGGCGCAGCCAGAGCCGCGGCGCCCACAAGGGGTGCAGGCAGGAGCCTTATTTGGGGAGGTGGAGTTGGCTGCACTAATTTTCTTTGTGCAGCGCCACCTCCCCTCAACCCTGGCAGCAGGTGGCAGGCCTGGGTCCGGGTACGGCCTCCGGGAGCATCGGCAGCGGTGGGGGAAGGTGCGCCGGGCTGTGTCGCGCATCTCTGGGGTCCGGCGCACCCAGGCACAGCTGACGCACTGGTGGTCCGACATCCTGGACCGTGAGCAGGACCTGCTGGACCTGCTAGGAGTGGAGGTCCCGGGGCTTGGTGAGTACCTATTTAATTATTACAACTTTGAGTCTGTTCTTCTGCTCTATGTTATATATTGCGAATATCTTTTTTTCCTTCCAACCAGCTAGAATGTTGCTGCTTACAATACATTCCAGGATAATAACGTTTAAAAGTCTTCTGTGATTATGACACAGGTGCTCTTCTGCGCTACTACTAATCTTACTTGTTTGCAGCTTTGCGTTTGCGCTTGCTTAGCGTGATTCTTTACGAGTTTATTTTAGAGAAATGAAGTTACGTAATGCTACAGTGACTCACATCCACTCCTTACTTTGTCCTGTCACTAATAGATAGGGGCGGATTGATACTTAGGTTTAGGTACTTTGTATGAGCTTCTAATTGGTTAGTGGTATGCGTGATGCCCCCCCTCACTCAGTTACGTGACGTGCTGCTAGTACGCCAGTCTTTAGAACCTTTTCTAGTTTGTTCAATGAGTGGAGGTAGGCTTAGCAGTTACTTAGCAGTAGCAGATCAGCATCAATCAAACCAAAATTTGGTGTATACAAAAAATGTAGTCATGTTCATGTGTCCTCCATGATTGGACCATACGCATTCTTGAGGAATACAGTGGAAATGCATACTTAATGTACAATAGGCATGCCTGGAAAAGGTGGGCTAGGTTGGGTGGTACGTTGTACTACTACTTAGGCTTAGTTGTAACTTAGTTTTCTGGAATCAGAATGGAAGACTGGATTACTGTTGATAAATAGTAACTTAAGTAGTCGAACTGCGAATCCCCCGATATTACATGTTGACCAGATGAGATCGGTCAATGTAGTTATTGCAATTGTTGTTTACATAAGTGTTTTTTGACCGTTGTTGAAAAATATTGTATTTGTTTGACACCATCCATCAATGTTTGTCTCTTTCTTATATCTTTCCTGTTCATCAGCACCCAGGGGCAGACCGACAGGGACTGGGCAGTCGGCGGGACAGGAACACCACCAGGAGGACACCGCTGAGGGCTCCTCTGCTGGCCCCAGTAAGTCTTCTTGTTTTTAATAATATTTCTTATTCCATAACTTTTACTGCCCCATTTTTCCCGAACTATAGTGTGTTTCCAAATGCTATTTTTTTACCACCAATTATCCTTCGATCTGTACGGTTTCAAAAATCTTATCCCTGCCTCCGCTATGATGACTCTGAGTACTACTACCACTACTACATACTATCAGTCTGTCTGTACTGTAGTAGCTAGTCTTGCCCAGTTGGCCAGTGCCACTCTTTGTGAAAGGTTGTAATATAAAACTCATATTCACCAGTAGCTTGTACAATCCGTTGGGTCGTTGTCTTGTACTACTTTTACTCTTATTGATGTTGAGGCTTTGAAAATTCACAGCAACAACAGCCCTACCAGATTTCTTAATATTTTGATATGATACCCTATAGGACATACCACTGTTGTAGGGATCTTGCACATACATTTGCACCAGAAAATAGGATGTTGGTGATGGTAGGTTGGACCTTCCTTGCACACCTCAATCAGAAATTCCGCACCCACCACAATTCCACTGCTTGACTATAGTACTGTCTTGTCATACCTATTAGGTCTCGGAACCCTCCCCCCAAGATACCCAACAAGTACACAACCCAGAACATAACACACCCAACCTCTGTCGTGGAAGCAATTCACATGCACACCCTTACTTTAATTTGCTCACTCGTGTAAGTTAGTCCACACCAAATACCACCAAGTCTATGTAAGTTTAAAATGTTTATTTCAATTTGAGAAGGTCTGTACACTGTTTTCTTAGCAGCACCAACCAGCAAATCAATAACATTAAAACAATATACATTGTTACACTTATACAGTTGGGAATTAAATCATGATAACTGAACAGTGGTGGAAGGCAGCACCACCATCCCATAGCAATTGAGTTTATATAAATTTATAAATGAAGATGTGAGTGAAGGGACCCCTCACCTCAGAAGAACCTAGTACTGGTAGTTAGTGCATCGTTCCGAAGCTCTGGTTCGTAGAAGGGAATCTTGCGTCTGTAATGTGAAAAAAGAAATGGTGTGCGTTAGTATATTGCAACTTGCAAGCATTTCTCAGCCGTGCCAAAAAGTGTAGCATCTATGGATAAGCAATATGGACTAACAGTAACAGTAGTACACCAGTTCTTCCTAAAAAAGTGGCTTGTTAATGTTTGTTGACCGCTTGTACGCAGCGCGTAGACTAGACAGTAGCAGTGTGAGGCAGGTCATGTGGGCTCAAAGGTGTCTTAAGAAGCTGCAAGGTAAAGGTAACGTCACATGTGCATGGCTAGGGCTAATCAAGCAAAGGCTACAATGATCATATAACTATTAGTGTCTACTCTACTACTACCTGATTTGTACTAGTGATGTATGTTAGTATTAACTCATTTTTCAACCTTGCTACTGATCAATAGGGGGGAGGTGTATATGACGCCTAATAAATGTGTAATGTTTTCTAGGCGCACTACCGACCACCATTGCCGGGGCCAGCGAAGGCGACGCGGAGGGCAAGGATGCGGCAGTTGCAGATAGCAACGGAGCGGTAGGGGGAGTGGCAGCATCAGTGGCAGGCGGTGGTAAGTTAGATTCATAATCCTTAACTATTGTTGAACTTGACAGCACACTCACTGCTAGGGTGTACTGTATGTATATGTATACTGTACAGTTGTGACTTAGGGCCCCATTAGGATGGTGGGCGTATTGCCCCCGCCGGGCCGGCTGGAATTCACTGCCGTCACCGCAGGGGCAAACCTCCCGCCATCCCTGTAGAAAATATTCAGACATGTCCAGGCGGAAAAGGGTTCAATATGGCGGTGGTGTCTCTCTCACCACACCGCCAGCCATATAATCTGCATTTTGGAATGCCTTTGCGTGGCGGCATTGCCGTACGCCACGGAAAGGCATGCACACATTGCAGAGTATGCTTGGGGGCCCCCATGGAGGGTACCTACCTATGCTATGGTACCCCCCCGACTTTCAAAGCAAAACGTGACAGGCTCCGTGCGGGGCACGTCATGTTGTGCTTGGAAAAGCAGCACAACATTTTAGCATTGCTTTCAGCAAAGCCAACCATAATTTAAATTAAAAAAAACAGGGTGCGCCCGCCACTGTGCCAGGCGCATCACCCTTTTTAGCAGTCGGATGGCGGGCGGACTTTGTTGATGTCGTAAGTAAGTATGAGTTGTTGGGGACGTTTGAAGAGTGAACTAGAAGACTAGAATTCCCTTTAATTGGTATAGGACTAGGAGCCGGAGTATTGAGTAACCAATGGCCTCATCTATCTGATTTCAACTCCGCTTTGAAAGTTTTATGGAGAAGAGCACCTGGTGCACTGTTCAACTAAAAAGTGTAAGACAGGTGGAAGGAAGAAGGACGGGCGACATTTAAAATGTTATGTACTACTGTGCTTTATTTTATAGTGCTACTCTACCATGCCACTATGTGTATAAATAATTACCTTGTCCTACTGTTTTATTAAGACTATATTTTACAATTGTCTTGTTTTTTTCTTTTTGATACACAGCTACTCCGAAACTCAACCGGAAGGAGTTGGCCGCCAAGGCACGGCGCCGGAAGCTGGAGGCAATCCAGCAGGAATACCGGCGGCTGGTGGTCCTAGCCGAGGAGGAGGAGGAGACTGCAGCAGCAATTCAAGCCTCCTCCAGTGCCCCGGGCCCCAGCCACCGCCCTCCAGCGGTACGGCGCCACCGTCTGCCGGCTGCCCGGTGCCACCGTGCCATCTCCGGTGCCCCCCCCCACTGTGGCTGCAACTGCCGCGGCCTTAGACGCCGCGTCGCCCATTTAGAGGACGAGATGCGCCAGATGCGTGTCCTCCTCCAGTCCCGCCCCACCAGTTAGTCCCTGTCACTGCTCCTTTTTTAATTCCTTTTCTTGTTCTTTACTCGTTTGGCCGTTAAGACTTTTTTCTACTGTGGACAGTGGTTGGGGTTAGGGAGGGGGGTGGGTCAGCTTTTGTGGGTTTAGTTTATTTTTGTTAGGGTAAATTAAATATATTTTTCTATGTTACATGCAATGTTGTTAATGTTTTGTAGGTGGGGTAACTGTTTTACATCACACTGTTTCCTTGCTGGTGCATGGCCGGCCATAGCCTGTGTTTGATTTCAATAATTTGCTGACTGTATAAGACACAAACAGATAGATGCGACACACCTCACTCATTGACTGGTCCTTCTAGTACTTTCAGTCTGTCCTCTAGTCTATGCATTCTTTGGAGTGGTGTGTGAAAATCATTGACAACATGTCCATTATTAATTCTGCCTCCCCCAAACTTCTCTCTTACCGGTGCTTGATGTTTATGTTCAACTGTGGCACAGCACTGGCTGCATGGTGAAGATGGTTTCCTTTTTCATACATGCCATGATTGGGGTGGTGGTGGTGGTAGTATAGTAGTAGTAGTAGACACTGGCAGGGTGGCAGCATTTCCAAAAAAAGAAGAGGAGACAGTCAATCGCCTTTGAGAGACTGTTAGAGGAGTAGTTGAATGAAGTACATTACAGAACTTACCGAGCAACAATTATATGCTCAAATATAATTTGACAAAAAAACTGAATGGTGGTTATGAGGATAGCCTACTAGACAGAGTTACAAACTATAGTTGTGTCGACTCGAGTCACTTGACTATGCCTACAGTCTAACAGTTAGTGCTGTATATGAGGAATGACAACAAACAAATCCAAGCAATTCATGCTGAGGTATATGTTCCTTTGTTAAATAAAATAACATCTGAAATATCCAACTCATGGGTGGGCAAGCAGAAGAAGATCACCGCTCTGCATAGAAATTGAAGTCGTGTTGCTTTCACCACATCCGCCCCAGCAAGTGTGTGATTAAGTATTGGTGTAAATTTAATTTAGTTACACCTCGACAATAAGTCACACAGCCCGGGGGAAGAGGGTTAGGGTTTGTTGAATGGATGGGAAGGGGGATTTTGGGAAAGGTTTGACATAGAAAAACAGTATGCATACATAGACAAACAAATGACAATCATTGAAGACTACCATATCCATATGTTAAGGGAGAAAAAGGCAATGCATGCATGATGATGAGAGACCCGGATTACATACACTTCTATTTCTTGTTCTGTTCCGGCCTTAATACTTTAACAGATAGCAAATAGAAATTTTAAATATTGGTAGTGAAGAATCGTAAACACAGAGCAAACCTAATGATGATTGATAATAACAACTCCAAGAACACACTGTTGTAAAGATTGTATACAAGATATTAATCAAATTATTTAAAAGAAGTTAAAAGTGGATACTGTTACTGTGTTATCCTGGTCAAAAATGTGGACTGGATTTTTGCATCTCGGCATTCCTCTTGCTCCTCTCGTCCATCAATCTTGGGTGTGTCGCCTCGCCCCTCCCCGGCTGGAAAAAAAGGTGATTGATTGGTAAGGTAATTAATATGCATTGTAATGTTTTACAAAGTTTTGGCCAAGGCCCGGACTGTAATTTTAGATTGAAAACCAAAGGGGATATTGAGAAAGAAAGTGAAAACAAATGCACAAGTGATGGTGTAGTGCAACAAGAACACTTTCCGAGGTGGCATGTATGCATATACATCATCTCTACTCTAGTCTGTTTCCAGCATTGACCTTCAACAGTAACAGGAGAGATCAGGCCCACAGTGCTTACCATTAGCACATCCTACGTTAACACTTTAGAGTCCTTTTTTTTTCTCTCAAAGAGTTGGACAAACGCAAAGCACATTATCCATTCCAAACATAGCATTTTACAGTTTAAGTTAGTAAAATCAATGCACTGCAGTCATCCCACCGCTACACTCTATTCAACTTCTACACAGACATTTGGGTCTGCTGTGTTTGTTGTTGACGTGTTTACCTTTAGGCTTTTCCGTTTTATGCCACTCCTGAAACATCCTCCTCCTGACTTCATCATCATCTCTGATACTTTTACTGACTGAAGATCGGCCTGCAGTATAAGTATAATTTTTATGACACAACAAGAGTAGAAATATAAATATTACTGACTTGAGTCATTCTTTATTGTGTACAGAAAGATAGATTACTACTAGTACACTTTGACATCACTTTGTGCACAACAAACAAACAACGCAAACACAAAGACCAATAGCTCAGAGTCAGGTGTCCAATGCATGCCATTAATTGTCATCATTCATTACCTGTTCCTTCTCATCTTAAGTTAACGGGCCGTCTCTTTCGCCATCATCATGATGGACGGTGCTGTTAAGTCACAGTCATTTGCATTGCGCAGATTGAGTGAGTCCCCTTCCTGTATTGAATTAAAAGCAATGTATCACCAAGATGCAGGAGAAGTACACATTTCTTGTTTGCAAGAAGGGGAAAATTAGTGTGTTCTGTAGAAAGTTGATTAGTGGCAGTGCACAATTACATCAATTCATGCGCAACACACACAACAAAATCTACATCATTCAGTCTGCGATTCTGCGGCCAATGCATGGCATCAATCATTACCTGTTCCATCTCATCTCGTTAACGCTGCAGGCCGTCTCTTTCGCCATCATCATGATGGACGGTGCTGTTAAGTCACAATCATTTGCATTGCGCAGATTGAGTGAGTCCCCTTCCTGTATTGAATTAAAAGCAATGTATCACCAAGATGCAGGAGAAGTACACATTTCTTGTTTGCAAGAAGGGGAAAATTAGTGTTTTCTGTAGAAAGTTGATTAGTGGCAGTGCACAATTACATCAATTCATGCGCAACACACACAACAAAATCTACATCATTCAGTCTGCGATTCTGCGGCCAATGCATGGCATCAATCATTACCTGTTCCATCTCATCTTGTTAACGCTGCAGGCCGTCTCTTTCGCCATCATCATGATGGACGGTGCTGTTAAGTCACAGTCATTTGCATTGCGCAGATTGAGTGAGTCCCCTTCCTGTATTGAATTAAAAGCAATGTATCACCAAGATGCAGGAGAAGCACACATTTCTTGTTTGCAAGAAGGGGAAAATTAGTGTGTTCTGTAGAAAGTTGATTAGTGGCAGTGCACAATTACATCAATTCATGCGCAACACACACAACAAAATCTACATCATTCAGTCTGCGATTCTGCGGCCAATGCATGGCATCAATCATTACCTGTTCCATCTTATTTTCAGTTAATGGCCAGTCTCTCTCGGCTCTGAAAGGATGCTAGCTATAGTAGTCATCTGATTCATGGTCCACTTGTTTTGGAAGGACGAGGAAAGTTTGAATTTGTTGTTACCATCATCCAATCATCATTCATGAGGGAAATGGAATTGAGCAGGAGATTCAGTATGATCGAGAGGAGGAGCTGGATTCTGAGGACTGTTGTGTCAAATGGCAGACACCTGAAACTTGTATCTTAAATTAGAAGAGTAGAAGACGGTGAGAATGGATTTGTTGCGATTCACAAGTTTATAACCGGAACGACAGACACATAAACAAAGGGGGAAAAAAGGGAGGAAGACAGTAAGTGCGAACCTAATTGCCAGGGAAGTATAGCTCGTCCTCAAACTGTGGGGGTTCTTCCAGTAGTAGGTTATCATCTGACACAATCCTTCCGTCACCTGAGCCGCTGTCCTCATCTTCCTCTGTTGATTCATGCATTGTGTAATTCGGTGGTATGAAGTGCTGATTCATTTTGATCATTGTTAACCTCTCCACGTTTTTTGGAGATAGACTGGTCCTTCTCAAGGTTACAATGGAACCAGCAGCACTGAAAACACGTTCGGAAGAGACACTTGTGACAGGGCAAGCCAGATAGCTTATCGCCAGCCTGCTGAGCTGTGGCCATTCAGACCTTTTCCTATACCAATATTGCACTGGGTTTTGATCAACGTACACCTCTGTTGGGTCGTCCAGATAGGGCTGGACCATCCGCTCAATGTTCAGGGTTGCTGCTGGTAAGCTTTTGTGCTGTTTTTTCTGTGCATCAGCACTGTGCTTACAATAGTCTATCTTTACATACCAATCTGATAATGATTGTACTCGGCCTAATGATCCAGTAATTGTTTCTGTAGTCGATGGTGATGGTGAGTGTTGTGATTGTGAGCCAACCGCACTGCCCTCAGCCGACAAAGTTGCACTTGATTCTGCATGGCCTGCTTCAGTATCAGTACTTGTTGTGGGTTGATGTGGCGGGCTTTTAATTAGCAGCCCTTCCTTTTCAAACTTAATGGCTGCTTCAGCTATACAACTTTTGTAGCGGGCAACATCATTGTCGGAAAGAGCAAGGAATGTCTTCACTAGTCCTAATTTTGCACGTGGATCCAGAATTGTGGCACAAATGTAATGTTTTTGTGACAAAATTTTATTTTGTATCCTTACATTTTCAGTTAGGCGCCTGGATAAGCTCTCCACCAAGTCATGGGCTTGCCTTCTGTCCTCTACACCTTTGTAGGATTCAGACACATTATTCAGCTCATGCTCTAGCGTTTGCAACAATGGGATAGCTTGGCCCATTGTACAGTCCTCCTTGCTGACTTCACGTGTGAAGACCTCAAAAGGAGACAGCATCTCAGTCAGGCATTTAATTAGGGTCCATTGCTCCCTCTGAAGGGTCATGCCTTTAACACTAGCATCACTGCTTCTGTACCAGACATATTCATGGAGTGACCTGTGCTGTTCGTACAGACGATCAAGCATGTAATACGTTGAGTTCCAACGTGTTGCCACCTCCTGGATGAGTGCCTTGACTGGCATCCTAAATTCACGTTGGATGATCCTCAGCTGCTTCCGAGCTTTAAAAGAATGGCTGAAATGAGTGCATATTCTTCGGCAGATGGCCAGTAAATTGCTGACTATGGGTTCTTTTTTAAGAAAGTCTTGCACTATAATGTTTATGCAGTGTGCCAAACATGGAATCCTGAAATAGGAACCAAGTTCCATGGCCTTAAGTACATTACTGCCATTGTCTGTGGCAACAAAACCAATACCAAGCCCTCTGGGCCGCAGCAATTCCAAAACCTTGGTGCGAAACTCTTCTAAAATGTTTTCAGCCGTATGAGATTTCTCCATGGCGAACATGGCTACAGTTGCATGTTTCCGAGTACCTTCAAAAATCGCAGCTGTATCAACAACACCTCGTGCAGATAGTTGATCTCTAACCCCCACAAAAGAGATCCAGTGTGCAGTGATGCACATGTAATCTGTGGCTTGGCAACTGCTCCACATGTCTGTTGTCAGGTGGATATTGTGCACAGCACTCTGCTGCAAACCTTGACCAACCAATTCCAGCACATCATGATGTAGTGCCGGAACAGCAATTCGTGCAAAATAGGACCGGCTGGGAACCTTCCATTTAGGGCAGATGGCAGACACAAATTCAAGGAAACCCACCCCTTCCACAAATGAAAAAGGAAGAAGGTCCAGCGCTAACATTTTAGCCAGCTTCGCATTGTACAATCGTGCCGTTGGGTGGTTGCGTTGGAACTGCCCCTACAACCTAAACCTGCTCTCAATGGTAGGCTGGCTTACTTTCCTTAGTGGTGCTGTTTTCATTAACCCACTAAGGCTCAACGACACAGATTGTCTCATTGAGGTAGTCGCCGGTCGCCTTGGTGTCTCAGCCTGACTGAGTATGGCTCTTACTGCGGTGCCACTCTGATGTTACTGAGAAGGATGTGGGCGTTACCACTGCAGTACTGGGGACAGGGCTAGAAATGCCTCCCTCTTCTTCACCTTCCACCACAATAATATCGCTCCCTGATTCACCTTGACCAACTTCAATGGGTTGAGTTTTTCTACTTTCTTTTAACTTAAGTAGGTGAGCCTCCCACATGATATTGTGGTGTATTCTGAGATGACTTGCTTGTCCTCCGGTACCATAGTTTGTACCAAGCTTACCACGCCGAACACCTTGGCGACAAATTGAGCATATAGCAACGTTCTCCTCCTTGGCGCTAACAGAAAAGAAGTCCCAAACTGGGGAGGAGAACTTTCTGGCACTGCTGGATGTGCCACTTAGAACACCAGATGAACTTGAGGGGGTGCTTGAAAATATGTGACCCTGTCCACCTACACTGTGACTTTTACTACCACTACCTACTGAGATGGTTGAGCTGGATGTAGGTCCCTGCCGGGCCTTGGAAAATATGGCAGCTGGAGGTAGTGGTGGTGTAACCTGTGTTGGTGAGATCCGTGCTACATCCCACTCAGTAGCAGCCTTTCTGGATAGGGTGAGAATGTCGGTCTCCAATCCCTTTGGGGCGGGAGTAATGTGCGTGATGACTGGCTCGTCTTCATCAACATCATCACCCCCCTCTTCTACATCTACCTCCATAACTCTAAGTTTTTCTGGGACCTTCCTTTTCAGAAGCAATGTCTTGTGGCGTACATCACTCTCAGACCAAGCTGGTGGGATCCAAGTGTCATCACGATCATCAGAAGCGGGGCTTGAAGAAGAAGATGGTGGACTAAGCCTCCTTTTCCTTGCTGGTGGTCTGGAAGACAATTGATCTTCTGAAACAGTGGTTTGACTTCGCTCCACTTTGTCTGCAGGAAGCTCGATTTCCTGAAATGCCCCTACGTCAGGAGCAACAACTACTATGGTGGGCTGTTGCGGCGGCTGCTGCTGTTCTGGTTGCGGTGGCTGCTGCTGTTCTGGTTGCGGCGGCTGCTGCTGTTCTGGTTGCGGCGGCTGCTACTGTTCTGGTTGCGGCAGCTGCTGCTGTTCTGGTTGCGGCGGCTTGACACTGATCTGCTGAGTTTGCGCGTGCGTTGAACTTGATTGTGTACTACTTTGCGGTAATGACATTTCTTGAACATCGCTGCTCGTTAGTAGACTGGCTACCTCTGCGACACTAAAGCCCTTGGGCCTAGGTTGGTGGGTTTTGACCGCTGTGCTGCTCCCAGCTTGGTTCCCGGACAATGCTTTGGTGCCAAAAAAACATTGGCCGGCACACCACCAGTCGTGGTTAATGGCACTTCCTTTTTCTGTTCCTTCTTCTCACCGGCAACTTTCTTGGTACTGGACCTGGTGCCTTTCTTTGGGGCCATCTTCTTCAGATGTCAGGCAGATGCACAACAAGTTCTGGTCACACGTGGGCGTGATGCACAGCAGGACTTCTGTCTGGTTGGCAGTACAACGGGTAGCCAGGTGATGCCGATGACACCTCCTACTCTGTCTTTTGTGCACCTAAAAGCAAAGAAGACAGGAGAAGAACATCAGTGAAATGTTGCATTTGTTGTTGTGGTTCAGTTACTTAATACTGTACTAGTGCAAACAAAAGATAGTCTAGCCATTTATGACTATTTTTTTTAACTAGAGCTATGTTATACTACTAGTACTGTGTACAGCCACACAGTACACTCTCAGGAAGGATAGGAAAGTTAATAATAAACAACAAAATAAAAATCTAATGGAAGTGGGTTGGACCATTGCATTATTTGAGCATCTCAGCATCCATGGAGCTGCTGCTGGCAAAGGGGGTGGATGGATGGAAGCAGTAAGCCAAAGAGCCAATAGGAAAACCATGCAGGCCTATGGCAAAAGCAGGACACTAATACTCACAGTCCAAACACCCAAAAAGGCCACCACCCACATGGACACACACAAATCACAAAGAAGCCGGGGGCCTGGGAAACACCAGGAGCTGACAAAAGGCCTATAAAAGCCAGGTAAAGGATGCCTGCTAAAGCACACTGCTCTGACTTTTTAATGCAACAAAAGGTAGGAACATTCACAGGCCCCAAAAAGCTCTGCAGGGTGCATGCATTGCACACCAACACACCAGTGACCAGACACATAAAAAAGCATGGATTGTCTTTAAGACAACCAACATCAGCAAGGCCACCCCCCAAAAAGCACACTTCCCCAACTCAATCCAATGCCATCCATGCCCTAAATGAAGTCTAACTTCAACAAATCACATAGAAAACACTTGATCAATAAAGCTGTGGCTACCTGCTCTGATCCTAGTGGATGAAAAAGCAGGCCTGTTGGCAGACAAGGCCAGGCAAGCTTGCAGGCCTAGGCCTCAAAATGGCCACCAGCCACATGGCCAGGCCAAACAACATCAGCAAGGCCACCCCCAAAAACACACTTCCCCAACTCAATCCAATGCCATCCATGCCCTAAATGATGTCTAAATTCAACAGATCACATAGAAAACAGTAGATTAATAAAGCTGTGGCTACCTGCTCTGGTCCTAGTGGATGAAAGCAGGCCTGTTGGCAGACAAGGCCAGGCAAGCTTGCAGGCCTAGGCCTCAAAATGGCCACCAGCCACATGGCCAGGCCCAACAACATCAGCAAGGCCACCCCCAAAAACACACTTCCTAAACTCAATCCAATGCCATCCATGCCCTAAATGGTGTCTAAATTCAACAGATCACATAGAAAACAGTAGATTAATAAAGCTGTGGCTACCTGCTCTGGTCCTAGTGGATGAAAGCAGGCCTGTTGGCAGACAAGGCCAGGCAAGCTTGCAGGCCTAGGCCTCAAAATGGCCACCAGCCACATGGCCAGGCCCAACAACATCAGCAAGGCCACCCCCAAAAACACACTTCCTAAACTCAATCCAATGCCATCCATGCCCTAAATGATGTCTAAATTCAACAGATCACATAGAAAACAGTAGATTAATAAAGCTGTGGCTACCTGCTCTGGTCCTAGTGGATGAAAGCAGGCCTGTTGGCAGACAAGGCCAGGCAAGCTTGCAGGCCTAGGCCTCAAAATGGCCACCAGCCACATGGCCAGGCCCAACAACATCAGCAAGGCCACTCCCAAAAACACACTTCCTAAACTCAATCCAATGCCACCCATGCCCTAAATGGTGTCTAAATTCAACAGATCACATAGAAAACAGTAGATTAATAAAGCTGTGGCTACCTGCTCTGGTCCTAGTGGATGAAAGCAGGCCTGTTGGCAGACAAGGCCAGGCAAGCTTGCAGGCCTAGGCCTCATCCATGCCCTAAATGGTGTCTAAATTCAACAGATCACATAGAAAACAGTAGATTAATAAAGCTGTGGCTACCTGCTCTGGTCCTAGTGGATGAAAGCAGGCCTGTTGGCAGACAAGGCCAGGCAAGCTTGCAGGCCTAGGCCTCAAAATGGCCACCAGCCACATGGCCAGGCCCAACAACATCAGCAAGGCCACCCCCAAAAACACACTTCCCCAACTCAATCCAATGCCATCCATGCCCTAAATGATGTCTAAATTCAACAGATCACATAGAAAACACTTGATCAATAAAGCTGTGGCTACCTGCTCTGGTCCTAGTGGATGAAAGCAGGCCTGTTGGCAGACAAGGCCAGGCAAGCTTGCAGGCCTAGGCCTCAAAATGGCCACCAGCCACATGGCCAGGCCCAACAACATCAGCAAGGCCACCCCCAAAAACACACTTCCTCAACTCAATCCAATGCCATCCATGCCATAAATGATGTCTAAATTCAACAGATCACATAGAAAACACTTGATCAATAAAGCTGTGGCTACCTGCTCTGGTCCTAGTGGATGAAAGCAGGCCTGTTGGCAGACAAGGCCAGGCAAGCTTGCAGGCCTAGGCCTCAAAATGGCCACCAGCCACATGGCCAGGCCCAACAACATCACAAAGGCCACCCCAAAAAACACACTTCCCCAACTCAATCCAATGCCATCCATGCCCTAAATGTGCTTGAAAATGAAATACATTCAAAAAACAAAAGGAACAGTTGCTTCATCATGCACACACACCCATGAGGCCATGCCCATGGCTAGCTCGGGCCTACTACTACAACCCACAAAATTAAAAAAAAAAAAAAAAGGAATGATGATAATTAATTAATTATCAAAAATAAATTGTAGTTACAACAACTGCAATGCCCACAATCAAACACAACAACCACTTACTTGTAAAATATCCTATTCCAAAAATCCTGAAATCCAATTGCAATGATGCAGCAGACAAAAAGAGTGATCTTTCCAGCTCCAAATCCAAAGGCAGAATGAGCAGGAGATGGACAAAGCACTGGGAGGAGCCTGCTGGACAGGAACAGGAAGTTGGAGATTCTGTGTCACATCCTCCCTCTCTCCACCTTTTAAAAAAAATGACTCCTTGCACAAAAAAGCAAAGTCAAATGTCAATGTAAGGAGTTCTTTTCATCCAAAATCAGCATTTGCAGATGGTTTCATGCTGCTAGAGCCGATATTCCTCTCCAAATTGTAAATTTCACGTTGTTGAGTTCTCGAGCTTCACATTACTTCCGCCGGCGTGTCGAAAACGATATGATCGCGTTCTCTTCTTTGTCCCTGTCGCGTTGGATATGACGTGTTCGCGGTCTCTTTCTCCTGTTCGCGTTCGATTACACGTGCCCGCGTCCTCATCCTCTGGCTCGCGATGTAGAAAGACATGTTCGAGATCTCAATCTTCTCATAACTCGCGCGGTGCATGATCGCGAGAAGAAAGACGTGATCGCGCGACAAATGACGTGATCGCGTGACAAATGACATTAATGCGGCCGCGAACTCTCGCGAGACAGCGCAAAATGGCTACCAAAATCCAACATCTCGTTGAGAACGCGACCGGGTCAAGAAAACTTGTCAGAGAACGCAGGGATTCAGGTAAGGCGATCGCGCGCGCGCGAGAATGTATTATTTTACAGCGCGAGCAAGAAACAAATTATCGCTAAGCTGCGGAATGCGGAAATTTTGACATTTTCGCGCTTTCCGCGGAACGCGAAAATGCCAAAATATCGCAATTTCCGCGAACGGAACGGAATTTTGGCCCAGGCCTAGTTCAAACCTCCCAGCCACTTGCAATTAAACTCCAATATATAGTTGGTCTCTAACCGTCGTAGAGAAGCTTCCCTGTCCCCTCCTCTCTTTGTTATAGGGATTGATTCAATAGCAAAATAGTAGAGGAATCGGGGGTCACTGTTGTGTGTGGTTTCGAAGTGTCTTGCAACGGGATAGTTCTGATCCTTATTGGTTATTGCCCTTAAATGCTGTAGGATGCGCTTATGTACTGCCAATTTGGTACTCCCTATATATTTTAAGTGACAGTCACATTCCAGGACAAACACACAGTATTCAGTTTTGCATGTCAAGTGTTGTTTAATTTCTCTGATATTATCAGAGAAAAATGTCCTGTAGGTTTTAGTATTGGTTCCAAATTGGCATGCCCTACAGCTGGAGCATTTATAAAATCCCTTTCTGGTAGGTAGCCAACTCTCCTTTTGAAAGTTCTCCTGACTGTTTCTCGCCAACACATTGCCCATACTTGTAGATTTACGAAAAGCTATGGCAGGGTTTGGGGGCATTAGGTCACCTATCACTGGGTCATCTCGAACGAAATGCCAGTTACGCCTGACAATATTCCTCAACTCCTTTTCTTGTTTTGAGTAGGTTAGAATTAGACGAACTGGCTCCAACTTTTCATTTCCTGTCTCTATTTTGTATTGAAGGAGTTCTTCCCTTGGCTTAAGCTGTGACTTAGTCATAGCTGCTTCGACTACTCTGGGACTGTACCCTCTATCTAAAAACCTTGCCTGGCTTTCCTTTTGTTTTACTATCATGTCCAATGGATCACTACAGATGCGTCTGATGCGGAGCATCTCCCCATAAGGTATGCTGTTTATCAAGTGTTTGGGGTGTGCACTCTTGGCATGTACTAGTGTATTGCCCGCAGTGGGTTTTCTAAAAATGGTAGTTGTTAATATATTGTTATGTACTAAAACCTGTACATCTAAAAATGTCACTGAGCATTTACTGATGTTAAAAGTAAAATTAAGATTTAGATCATTGTGGTTAATATCCTCTACAAATTGTAAAACACTCTCCTCAGTTCCTCGCCAAACAATAAATAAATCATCGATAAAGCACATCCAGGAGACTATATTGCATTTACAGGTTTGTTCATATTTACGCTTGAGGACCCGCTCCTCCCACCAGCCCATAAACAAACAGGCATAGCTGGGGGAAAAGCTGGCCCCCATAGCCACGCCTTGCACCTGTTGATAAAATTGGCCATTGAAGAGGACGTAATTATTTTCTAAACAGAAAGATAACATGTTTAACAACATTCGTGTATGTTCTGTATGTTCGATTGATCTCCTGCTCAAGAAGTATTCAACTGCTCTTAAACCATCCATATACCTAATGCATGTATACAAAGATGTCACGTCTAGTGTTACTAATAATAGATCTGTATTCCAAGTTAGATCCTTAATTTTGTTGAGAAAGTCACTAGTGTCTTGTATATATGAATCTAGCTTCTTCATGTGAGTCTGTAAAAAGTAATCTATGTATTTGGAAAGATTTTCTAGCGGCCCATTGCATGCTGCAATAATTGGTCTTCCCGGTGGAATGGTTAGACTTTAGTGGACCTTAGGTATAAAATATATATACGGTACCAGTGGATGTTCTTTTTTTATAAACCTATATTCATCCCAGCTCAAGAGTCCCAAACCTTTCCACGCTAACAAACTTTGGAATAACATATCTTGCATGTACTTTTTCTGTAACATTCGACGTCATTTAGTTGACTGTATGCTTCCTTAAGATAATCCGATACTGGCCATAACACAATATTTCCACCTTTGTCCGAATTTCTTATTATCAAGTCCCCTTTCTGCAGTTTCTCCATCAACTGTTGGTATTTTCTTTCCTCGTTTGAATATTTTTTCTTTTGTCTGTTGTTCGTGAGGGTCAGTTTTTTGATTTGCGCCACAACATGTTCGCTGAACGCATCCAAGCCATCACTTGATGAACTAGGGATAAATTTAGATTTCGGTTTAAAATGGGTTTCTGATTTCTTTTGACCCATAAATGCTGCTGCTTCCTGCATATTGCTGTTATCCCCCGAAGCTAATTGGCACATATCCTGCAAAAGGCCCAAATCTGAGATCTTCAATCCCGGAGCCTCAATTTCATTTGTCGGATTTGTTGCGTGCTCTAAGGATGTTCTTTGTAAATGAAATTTTTTAAGCTTCAGTTTGCGGATAAATTGATACACATCAGCTCTTGTTTTGGTATATTGGAAATTTGATTCCGGGCAAAAACTTAGTCCCAAACATAGTAGTTGTCTTTCCGCTTCCGACAGTTCAATTGTACTAAGATTTATGATGGATTTGGTTTTCCCATCTTCTAATACACTGCCGGTGCTTGATACAACTTTTTCCTTAACTTCTAGTACCTGCGACCTCTGCCCCGACCCCGCTTCTTTTGCTCTACATCGTTTATGGGCCTGGCATCTCCCCCTTCTACTCTGGCATCTTGTTTTGCCTTTACTCCTTGCGGGCGTGGTCTCAGTGTATCCCTCCTGCTTTGTTTCAGAACGTCCAATTCTTCCCCCATGTCAATTTTACTCCAGTTGTTCTATTGGCACTCTCACTGTCTGATTCACTTTCAGGTGCCGAGCTGGAGAGTGAAGACAGTTCCACTTGCTGTTGTTGTACCCCTTTGTTTCCTTGGATGCGTTTTTTTGCTGTGGCCGCCCTAAGTGAATCATAGCGGCGTGCAAAGGTAAATATATATATAGATATATATATATAGATAGATATATATATATATATATATATATATATATATATATATATATATATATATATATATTACCTACTGGCGGTCGCCAGTAGGTAGTTATAGTTAGGACCACGTTTCCATAGGAAATCCGCAACATTCTATTTTGAATAACTTTTGCGCCGGTCGACGAATCCTCGCGAATTTTTCAAAATAGGTGGGGCGCTACGCTCCGCTCCTACCCTGAAAGTCTCGGGGGGATTCGTCAAGCGGGGGCTGAGATAAAAGGGGGGTCCCAAAACGCGTTTTTCCCATGCATTTTTCCATAGGACCTTTAGACAGGGCTACAGCCCGAACGGCTGAACAGAATTACTAGAAATTTGGCAGAGAGGTAGTCCTCAGGTCAAGGAAGTGTCTTTTGTAGGTTTGGTGTAAATCTGTTCAGTAGATTCTGAGAAAATAGCCTTTAAATCAATATATATATCTGAGCCAGCTTACGGTGCGCTTACGGTACGCTTACCGTACGCGTACGGTGGCGTGCGCAAGCGAGATTCTGATTGGCTCTTAGATCTTAGTAAACATTCGAATCGGCCGAAACCAGGAAGCGGCGGCCGCCATTTTCTCTCTCGCACTGAGAGTGATGATTAAAATACAAAGCTTAAAAACATGTAAAGGGGCTGTTTTGACAGCTCCAAAACACCTAGCCATGTTGAGGGAGTCCCCAAAGATCCCCCAAGGCCAAAAACGGATTTTTTTTTTTTCGCTAATTTCGCCGATTACGCTTACCGTACGCGTACGGTAAAAAAATATTAAAAAAAAAAATTATCCACACTCTCCCCACCCCGTGTGCAAAACGTGCCCGAAAGGCACCTTTTGTGCATGGCTTATAACAGATGCGAAAAATTAAAATATTACCTTTCAAAACGAAGTGCATCATATGTCCTCCATGTGCGCACGGTGCGCGAAGCGCATCGTGCGTACATGGCCCATCTAGCGTAACGTGGGCACGCGGTGCGCGTAGCGCACCGCGTGCCCACCGTGCGTGCATGGCACTAACTGCGTAAAGTGGGCGCGCGGTGCGCGAAGCGCACCGCGTGCTCACTGTGCGCGCACGGTGCTCGAAGCGCACCGTGCGCACACGGAACGAACTGCGTTAAGTGGGCGCGCACGCCACGAATGGTGTAAAGTAACTTAGCATTTAAAAAAACGTACAAATTCACTGAAAAAACCATAGGTTTCACACACGTTATAGTTAGGAATTAGCATTTAAAAAACCTTGCAAATTCACTGAAAAAACCATAGGTTTCACACATGTTATAGTTAGCGGAAATTTTACTGATAAAAAACCAATGAAATTCCCCCGTTATAGTTAGTGCAGGCAACTATAACTCACGCGACCGCAATCCTCTGCTGATGACATATGTGTCTTTATGAAAAAAAAATATTTGTAATATATGTATAGCTAAAAATGTATGGAAGAAGACATGGGTAAATAAGTGTCTAAATACAGTATTAGCATCAGCAGAGGATTGCGGTCGCGTGAGTTATAGTTGCCTGCACTAACTATAACGGGGGAATTTCATTGGTTTTTTATCAGTAAAATTTCCGCTAACTATAACATGTGTGAAACCTATGGTTTTTTCAGTGAATATATATATAAATATATATATATATATATATATATATATATATATATATATATATATATATATATATATATATATATATACCAAGGTGTATTAAAGAATGAGTGGCTGTATAAGTGTCCGAATGGATGATTTAGTAGGTGCGTGACTGTATGAGTGGCCGATTAGGCATGTTTTACTGAATGCATGCGTTAGTGGCAAATCTGTGCGAATGTCTGTATCATATATATATGTGTATATATATATATATATATATTCACTGAAAAAACAGTAGGTTTCAGGCACGTTATAGTTAGGAATTTGCATTTAAAAAACCTTAGAAATTCACTGAAAATAAACCATAGGTTTCAGGGGCGTTATAGTTAGCTGGACATTTCACTTGTACAAAACCATTGAAATTCCCCCGTTATAGTTAGTTCAGCTAACTATAACTCGCATGCCCGCAATGCACTGCTGATGACGTCACATATTACATCGCTCATGACATGGTGAGGGACATCACTCATGACATGAAGCCTTGTTGCAAAATCATCCTGTACCCTCAACTTTTTCAAACGGGTACTGGTGGTAACTGAGTCTCACTAACCAGTCCTAGAGCCAGTGCTATGTTAAAGGACACTTGGAATACAGTGGAAACACCTACATACACTAGGGAACACTATGCGTTGGGGTCCCCCTGTGATTAGCATGACCTCCTCTGTAAGCCCCTAGTAAATAATAGGGCAGGGGGTTTAAAACTGCCTCTTAAAATGCACCACGGGGTGCGTTTGCACACTGGTGAAGGGGGGGCCTGAGATGACATGTGTGCAAACACGACCTGTGGGCGTTTTAATTTGGGGGATAAAGTTCCCTTGAATCCTGAGGGTCCCTGGGGGCCAACTAACTCACCAGGTATGTCCAGTAAGTGCCACACAGTTGCAACGCAGCTCTGTGGTGCTTACTGGAGGTACATGGTGGACTAGTTGGACCCAGGGACTCTCAGGATTAAAGAGGACTTAATTCCCCAACTTAAAATGCGCCACAGGGCGTGTTTACAAACGTCACCTCAGGCACCATCCCCTCCCTTCCCCACTGTGTAAACACGTCCTGTGCCTGTTTCAATTTGGGAGATTAAGTCCCCTTGAATCCTGAGGGTTCCTAAGGTACAACTAGCCCACTAGGTACCTCCAGTAAGCGCCACAGAGCTGCGTTGCAAAGAGGTGTAAAAAGGAGCACGGCCTAGGCCACCTTTCTGCAACGCAGCTCAGTGGCGCTTACTGGAAGCAACTGGTGGGCTAGTTGGCCCCCAGGGGCCCTCAAGATTGAAGGGGAATTATTTCCCCAACTTAAAACAAGCCACAAGGCGTGTTTGCATACGTCACCTCAGGCCCCGTCCCCTCCCTTCACCACTGTGCAAACACGCTCTGTGGCTGTTTTAAGTTGAGAGATTAAGTCCCCTTGAATCCTAAGGGTCCCTAAGGTACAACTAGCCCACTAGGTACCCCCAGTAAGCGCCATAGAGCTGCGTTGCAGAGAGGAGCACGGCCAGGTACCGCCTGTAAGCGCCACAGAGCTGGCTTGCAGAGAGGTGTAAAAAGGGGCACGGACTAAACCACCTCTCTGCCACGCAGCGCAGTGGCGCTTACTGGAAGCACCTGCTAGGCTAGTTAGCACCCATTGGCCCTCAGGATTGAAGGGGAATTATTTCCCTAACTTAAAACGCGCCACAGGGCGTGTTTCCACATGTCACATCAGGCCCCGTCCCCTCCCTTCACCACTGTGCAAACACGCCCTGTGGCTGTTTTAAATTGGGAGATTAAGTTCCCTTTAATCCTGAGGATCCCTGGGGTGCAACTAGCCCACCAGGTACCTCCATTAAGCGCCACAGAGCTGGGTTGCAGAGAGGTGTAAAAAGGGGCACGGACTAAACCACCTCTCTGCCACGCAGCGCAGGGGCACATAGTGAAAGCACCTGGTTCGCTAGTTTGCCCCCTGGGGGTCTCAGGATTGAAGGGGAATTATTTCCCCAACTAAAAACGAGCCACAGGGCCTGTTTGCACACGTCACCTCAGGCCCCGTCCCCTTCCTTCACCACTGTGTAAACGCGCCCTGTGGCCATTTTGAGTTGGGAGTTTAAGTCGACTTAAGTCCTGAGGGTCCCTAAGGTACAACTAGCCCACTAGGTACCCCCAGTAAGCGCCATAGAGCTGCGTTGCAGAGAGGTGTAAAAAGGAGCACGGCCTGGACCACCTTTCTGCACCGCAGCGCAGTGGTGCTTATTGGAAGCACCTGGTAGGCTAGTTAGCCCCCATTGGCCCTCAGGATTGAAGGGGAATTATTTCCCCAACTTAAAACGCGCCACAGGGCGTGTTTGCACATGTCATATCAGGCCCCGTCCCCTCCCTTCACCACTGTGCAAACACGCCCTGTGGCTGTTTTAAGTTGGGAGATTAAGTTCCCTTTAATCCTGAGGATCCCTGGGGTGCAACTAGCCCACCAGGTACCTCCATTAAGCGCCACAGAGCTGGGTTGCAGAGAGGTGTACAAAGGGTGTACAAAGGGGCGTGGCCTCAGAACACCTCTTTGCAACGCAGCTCCCTGGCGCATACTGGAGGTTCCTGGTGGGCTAGTTGGTCCCCAGGGACCCCCAGTATTCAAGGGGAATTAGTTTGCCATCTCCAAACGCACCACGGGTGGCGTTTGCAGAGTGGTGCAGGGAGGGGGCAGTGCCTCCGCGCGATGCCAGTCTTTTTTTTATTGTTTTTTTAAAGCAGGGGGTCTGTGTGGCCCCTGTTCTTTTCCTAAATATTTGGCCCTGGGGACCCCATCCCCCAGGGCATGGCCATTTATTTTTTTATAATAGATTTGGAGGGGGGCTGCGTTGCCCCTCTCCTCAGGCCACTTATGGCCCCGGGTACCCATCCCCCAGGGCCGGCCTTTCCTTAATTTATTTATTTTTATTTTTGTAATATTTGGGGAAGGGGGCTGCATGGCCCCCCTCCCGGGCCAGAAATAGCCCCTGGGACCCAAATCCCCCAGGCTGGTCCTCTCCTTTGTGGACCATGGGGGGGTCCCCAATACCCCCACGGTCCCGCCGTTCCCCGCATCCTTCAGGAGCCGGCATTGCTTTTCCACATGGGGAGCTGCTAAGATGCAGCTCCCTGTTTTTGGAAGCGAGAGCAGGTTTCCTGCTCTCTCTTCCAAAAACCAAAGCAGTTTGCTATGGCAGGGCGGGAGCCGCGAGACTCCCGCCCTGCCATAGCAAACTACAGTGTCTCGGGGGTGGGCACCCTGGCACACTGCAGGAGCTGGCCCTGGGGGGTGGCGGTCACCAGGGCCATCACAGGGCTCCAGGAGGGGGGCCATGTGGCCCCCCCCACCTTTTTCAAACTCCCGGGGGTGGCGGTCCTCGGGGCTTGGGGGGCTTGGATGCCCCCCCACATTAAAAATAAAAGCCCCGGGGGGTGGCGGTCCCTGGGGGGGCCTTTGAACCCCTGACTCAATAAATTCAAAAGCCCGGGGGTGTGGCGGTCCCCGGGGCTGCGGGGGCTGTGAGCCCCCCACATATTTTCAAAAAGCCCCAGGTGGTGGCAGTCCCCAGGGCTGGGGGGCCCCTTTGGGCCCCCATCACAATTAAAACAATGCCCCCGGGATTTGGCCCACCCGGGGGCTAAATAGCAACGAAGCGCGGGAGCCCGCGCTTCGTTTTTGTTTTTTTTCTCGGCAGGATCCGTGCACCCTGCGTGGATTTTGACGATTAAAAAAAACAATTGGGGGGGCCTGGGGGTTCTTGTGGTTTGGAGTGTTGACAGCCAATTAGCATAAAGCTCTTGATCGGGAGGGTACGCGGATCCACTGCGGCCATAGATTTGACTATGTTTTTACTTTTGATTTTCTCAGCAACTACTGAACGGATTTACACCATTTAACAAAAAGGGTTCTTTCTGAACCAAGAACTACCTCTTTGCCAAATTTGGTGTAGTTCCGTTCAGCAGTTCGGGCTGAAGCCCCGGCTAAAGTTTCCTATGGGAAATTGCATGGGTTAAACACGTTTTGGGACCCCCTTATTTCTCGGCCCCCGCTTAACGAATCATCCCGAAACTTTCAAGATAGGAGCGGACCGGAGTGCCCCACAAGTTTTGAAAATTTCGCAAAGATTCGTCAACCGGCGCCAAAGTTATTGGAAATAGAATGTTGTGAATTTCCTATGGAAAATAGGTTCTAACTATAACTATCTACTGGTGACTGCCAGTAGATTATATATATATATATATATATATATATATATATATATATATATATATATATATATATATATATATATATATATATATATATATATATATATATAGATAGATAGATATAAAACATATTTAAACTTTACAGAAACATCAGTGTCATCAGTGACGTCATTTGAGATGTCATCAGTGATGTCACTGACTATGTCATGAGTGATATAATATGTGACGTCATTAGCAGTGTATTGCGGGGGGGCAAGTTATAGTTAGCTCAACAAACTATAACGGCCAAATTTCTCTGGTTTTGTACGAGTGAAATGCCCAACTAACTATAACGTCCCTGAAACCTATGGTTTTTTCAGTGAATTTCAAAGGTTTTTTAAATGCTAATTTCTAACTATGCCTACAGAGATAGGACATGAGCAGAAAGAGGAAGAAAGGCACAGAAAGAAGCAATAGAAATGCAGAAATAACCAACAGAGGTGCAGAAAGAGGCCTTGTTGCAAAGTCATCCTGTGCCCCCAACTTTTTGCTGTTGGATACTGGTGGTAACTGACTCTGCCTAACCAGGCCTAGTGCTATGCTAAAGACACTTAGTTAGGGGTGGGCGTAGTTCGCGAAGTAGCACTTCGCGAAGCTACGCAAAGTGAAGTTCGCACTACGCGAGCTACGCG
The DNA here is from genome assembly GCF_964204655.1 of Triturus cristatus. Classification (NCBI taxonomy): domain Eukaryota; kingdom Metazoa; phylum Chordata; class Amphibia; order Caudata; family Salamandridae; genus Triturus; species Triturus cristatus. Next base: position 1,123,222,958 of record NC_140580.1, on the reverse strand, counting down.
TAGCACTTCGCGAACTGCGTAGTAACATGTTCGCACTGTGCCAGATGTCGTTTTCAATGATTGCACAGTGCGGACAAGCAACCGGCACTGTGCAATCATTGAAAATGGCATCTTGCACTGTGCGAACTGGTAGTTTCTCATCGCGAGCGGTCGCGAGCATACGCGACCACTCGCAATGAGAAACCTGACATCCTCGCGTTGGGAATCTCGCCGGGAGGTTTATTTTCCTTGTTCGCGATCGCCAACTTGATGTTGCTGATCGCGAACAAGAAAAAATTCTCGCCGGGATATCATTTTGCTTGCTCGCGGTCGCCAACTTGACGTTGAGGACCGCGAGCAAGCAAAAAATGACCGCAGCACTACGCAACACTACGCTACGCGTGTTCGCACTGTGCTACGTGCAGTTCGCGTGGTGCGAAGTAGCGCGAACTTCGCAATCTACGCGAGCGTAGCGTAGTGCTTCGCCCAGGCCTACTTAGAATACAGTGAAAACACCTACATACACTAGGGTACACTATGGGTTGGGGTACCCCTGTGATTGACATGACCTCCTCTGTAAGGCCATAGTACATAAAAGGGCAGAGGGATTAAAACTGTCTCTAAGTCAGAGGTGCAGAAACATTCTTCTTTAACTAGTAGTCACGTTTGCAGAGTGGTAGAGAAAGGGTGCTAGGCCTCCGACCAGCGCTCAGGAATTCCTCTGCGTAGGACTTACAGGAGGTACCAGGAGGGCTTCTTGGCCTCCAAAGTCCCTCAGGAGTAAAGTGGACTTCATTCCCCATCCCGTAGTCTGCTAGGAGGCATGTTTGCAGAGTGGTGGAGAAAGGGTGCATGGCCTCCGAAGACGTCTTAGCAATCCTACTGTGTGGGACTTACTGGAGGTTACAAGAGGGGTACTTGGCCCCGAAAAACATCCTTGGGGGCCAACTACCCCTCCTATTACCTCCAGTAAGTACCACACAGCAGGATTGCTACGTTTTCATAACAGGCCATGCCCCCTTTGCCCACCACTCTGTAAACGTGCTCCCTGGCTCGCTCTTTGATGGGAATTGAAGTCCACTTCACTGCTGGGGGTCCTGAGGGGCCCACTATCCTACCTCTTACCTCCAGTAAGCCCCACGACGCAGTGGGATTGCTGAGAGGTGGACACAGGCCACGCCCCCTTTCTCTGCCACTCTGCAAACGCGCCTCCCGGCATGCTATTGGTTGGGGGACGAAGTCCCCTTTCCTCATGAGGGTCCCTGGGGGACAACTAGCCTACCAGGTACCTCCAGTAAGTCCCTCACAGCTGTTGCTGAGTCTGAGGCCATGCCCCCTTTTTACATCACTCTGCAAACGCTGCTCCTGGCGCACTGCTGCTCGGGGGATAAAGTCCATTTGTGTCCTGAGGTCCTCAGGACACAGGAGGACCTCATCGCCCCACCAGCATTGCCCCAAGAGGCGCGTTTGCAGAGTGGTGTAAAAAGGGGCGTGGCTTCGGACCACCTCTCTGCAATCCAGCTGTATGGTGCTTACTGGAGGTACCTGGTGGGCTAGTTGGCCCCCAGGGACCCTCAGGATTCAAGGGGACTTAATTCACCAACTTAGAACGCGCCATGGGGTGCGTTTGCAGAGTGGTGCAGGGAGGGGGCGAGGCCTCCGACGAGATGACGGCTTTTTTTTTATATATCTTTTTAGAAGGGGGGCTGTGTGGCCCCCCTACTTTTAGTATTATAGGGACACTGGGGACCCCAATCCCCCAGGGCCTGACCCTTTTATAAAAAGAAAAATTAAAAAAACGGGAAGGGGGCTGCGAGGCCCCCCTCCCGAGGCCGATTTCAGCTCCGGAGACCCCATCCTCTGGGGCATGGCCTCCTTTTTTAAATATATTGATAGTGAAGGTCCCTGGTCCACTTTTGGCCCCGGGGACCCATCCCCCGGGGCATGGCCTCTTTTAAAAAAAAAATATTTATTGGGAAGGGGGACCGTGCGGCTCCCCTTCCCTAGGCCACTATTGGTCCCGGGGACCCCATCCCCCGGGGTTGGCCTCTTTTTTAAAAATAATTAAAGGGAAGGGGACCGAGATGTCCCCCTCCTGGGCCACTATTGGCCACGGGAACCCCATCCCCCGGGGCATGGCCTCTTTTAAAAAAATAAAACCAAATTAAAGGGGAGGGGGGCCGAGTGGCCTCCCTCCCGGGCCACTTCTGGCCCCAGGGATCCCATTTACTGGGGCCAGCCCTCAGCATTGGGGACTGTAGGGGGAGCCCCAATGCCCCAACGGTCCCAGCCAGCTCCACGCCTCCTGCGGGAGCGGGCATTGGTTTTAGACAAGGGGACCGGCTGGCATGCAGCTCCCCTTGTCCAAAAGCAATCTGCTTTGCTTTTTCAAAGTGAGAGCAGGTTTCCTGCTCTCGCTTCAATGAAGCAAAGCAGGGTTTGCTATGACTCCCGCCCTGCTATAGCAAACAGCAATGTCCCGGGGGTGGGCACCCCGGGACATTGCATGAGCTGGCCCTGGTGGGTGGTGGTCCTCAGGGCCATAAAGGGCTCCATTAGTGGGACCGTGCGGCCGCCCTCCAACATGTAAATAGCCCCGGGGAGGTGGTGGTCCCAGGGGCATAGTGGGGGGGTCTGGAGCCCCTCACACTAATTATTAATTACAGCCCAGGGGAGGTGTCGGTCCACAGGGATTGGGGGCCCGCGAGGCCACCCCACCCAATTTTAATAAAGCCCCCAGGAGGTGGCGGTCCCTGAGGCTTAGGTGTGCCACAAGGTCTCCTGCCCTTATTTAAATAAAGCCCCGGGGAGGTGGCAGTGTCTGGGCCTGCGGGGGTACCGTGTGCACCCCTGCGCATGAATTATAAAGCCCCGGGGAGGTGGCAGACCCTGGGGCTGTAGGGGTCCCCACGGTTCCCCACATCATAATTTAGAATTGCCTCCAGGACCTAGCCCACCCGTGCTTCATTTTTTGTAATCATTTCGGCCGGATTCGCGCACCCAGCACGAATTCAGCCAAAATTATAAAAAACAAATGCTTTTTGTGGGCCTGGGGGTCCTTGTGGGACCCCCTGAGCAGGCCTAGGGGGTCAGGGTGTTTCTACCCTGGCTGCTTTTCTTGTTTTTTTACCTTTTTTTTACCTTTTTCTCGTGACTCGGTTACAGAGTCACAGATGGCTGCCAACACATTCTGGTTTAGATTGTGGCAGCCAATCAGAGTGCAGCTCGTGCCCCGGAGAGTTCACAAATCCTCCTCGGTGCTCAGATATCGATATTTTTATTTTTTTATTTTTTTAATTTCTCAGGAACTACTGAATGGATTTACACCATTAAAAAACACACGCTTTCTAGACCAAGACCTACCTTTCTGCCAAATTTGTTGTAATTTCGTTCAGCAGTTCGGGCTGTAGCTTTGTCTAACGTTTCCTATGGAAATTAACATGGAGAAACCGCGTTTTGGGACCCCCTTTTTTCTCAGTCCCTGCTTATCGAATCACCTCGAAACTTTCAAGACACGAGCTGACCGGAATGGGCCATTAGTTTTGAAAATTTAACAAAGATTAGTCAACCGGCTCCAAAGATATTGGCAAATCAAAAAACGCTTTACCTATGGATAATAGGTCCTAACTATAACTACCTACTGGCGACCGCCAGTAGGTAATATATATATATATAGTTGTATAACAACTGACGGGAAGGGAGTATATGTCATTGGAACATAGCTAGACACAGTTTTATCTTTACATCATTTTACTGGGAAATAAAGTCATTTATTTAGAATCATGATTTAGTATTTGTTTAATACAACCAGGTTTAGAATTCCGTTCAGGGTCTACATGAGCAATTTATTCATCCATTAATGCACCTCTCCTCCTCTTCCATAATGGGTTTGTTGTTCTTACGTGGTATGAGACGTGGATATACTAAAAATCCAAGGTAGTTGTAGGTTCTACAGTGGGCTTGTTCCCTTTCTGTCTTTCACCTGACCAGACATGTGAGGACATGTAATTCTAAGCCAGAGGCAGATGAAACAAAGACTAATAATCTTCCGGGTCTCACTTCCACGCATGCGCACTGTCAGTGCACGAATCAACCTATTTTCATTACTGTCCTTCCTCTGGGGTACTGCAGGCTCACGCCTCTAATGAGAGCCGCGCTATCACCGTATGTGAAATGGAATGAAACTGGGTTAATTGCCTGCCATAACTACCCCGTCTCACTGTTATAAGCTGTTTCAGGGGAGAAGGCTGGTTTTGTGCTGGTTCCTTCATCTGAAAGAATCTTTAAGATAAGATATTTGGGGTTCAAGTCCAATATAGCGCATATATTTCACTGGTGCAGTAAATCAGTCTGACTTTTTGCATCCTGTCAGGGACTCACTTGGCACTGTTGTCCACAAATGTCTTCTGTCTGTAACTTATAGTGCAAGATATAACTGGATGTAGTTCAGGCGCGCAACAAACATTGGGCTTAAAGGGCTTCAGCCCCCCCATTGTGCGTGGCAGCCCGGGGATGAGACAGCTTCCCGTACATACATACAGCCGCACCCGAGTACTTCACAGGTCTTTAAAAGACCATTTGCTTGTTAATGAGTCTTTGTTGTCTTTTCAAACCTTCCTAGAGCCCGTGCAGCTCTACTTTGCCTATTGCCTGAAGGATTAGACCTCCTGAAATGTTTTCTTCTTCTTTAAAGATGTGAGAGTGCTGTTGATAGTGTGTTTGTGTGTGTGCGGAGTCTGAGAGTGCTATTAGTGCAGTGAGAACTCCCACTCTGTAAGGTGTGTGTGAGTGCCGTTGGTAGTGTGTGACTATTAGTCTGTGAAGGGTGTGTGAGTGCTTCTGATTGTCTGTGGCTATGAGGGGTGTCAGTGCAGGAGGTAGTATGTGCCTCCTATTTTCTAAAGAGGTGAGAGTGATGTCTATAGTGTGAGATAGTGTGTGTGTGCAGAGTCTGAGAGTGCTATTAGTGCCGTGAGAACTCCTACTCTCTGAGGAGTGTGTGAGCGATGTTGATAGTGTGTGACTATTAGTCTGTGATGGATGGGAGACTGCTAATCTGGGAGAGGTGTGACAGTGCTGTCTTGCATGAGAGATAGTGTGTGAGGAGTTAAAGTCCTGTAAGTGGCATGTCACTGCTACTTTCTGAGGAGTGTGTGAGTGCTGTTGGTAGTGTGTGACTATTAGTCTGTGACGGGTGCGTGAGTGCTTCTGGTAGTTTGTGGCTATGAGGGGTGTGAGTGCAGGAGGTAGTATGTGCCTCCTATTCTCTAAAGAGGTGAGAGTGCTGTCTATAGTGTGAGATAGTGTGTGTGTAAGGAGTGTGAGAGTGCTATTAGAAATGTGAGAACTCCTACTCTGTGAGGTGTGTGTGAGTACTGTGACTATTAGTGAGTGACGGGTGGGAGATTGCTACTCTGTGAGAGATGTGAGAGTGCTGTCTCATGTGAGAGATAGTATGTGAGGAGTGAGAGTCCTGTAAGTGGCATGCCACTGCTACTCTGAGGTGTGTGTGAGTGCTGTTGGTAGTGTGTGACTATTAGTCTGTGAAGGATGGGAGACTGCTACTCTGGGAGAGGTGCTAAAGTGCTGTCTAGCGTGAGAGACAGTGTGTGAGGTGTTAAAGTCCTGTAAGTGGCATGCCACTGCTACTCTGAGGTATATATGAGTGCTGTTGGTAGTTTGTGACTATTAGTCTGTGACAGATGTGAGACTGCTACTCTGGGAGAGGTGTGACAGTGTTGTCTAGCGTGAGAGATAGTGTATGAGGAGTGAGAGTTTTGTAAGTGGCATGCCACTGCTACTCTGAGGTCTGTGTGATCAATGCTACTCTGAAGTGTGTGTGATTACTGCTACTCTGAGGTGTGTGTGAGTGCTGTTGGTAGTGTGTGACTATAAATCTGGGACGGGTGGGAGATTGCTTCTCTGGGAGAGGTGTGAGAGTGCTGTCTAGTGTGAGAGATAGTGTATGAGGAGTGAGAGTCCTGTAAGTGGCATGCCACTGCTACTCTCTGAGGAGTGTGTAAATGCTGTTGGTAGTGTGTGCCTATTAGTCTGTGATGGGTGTGTGAGTGCTTCTAGAAGTGTGAGGCTATGAGGGGTGTCAGTGCTGGGGTAGTGTGTGCCTCCTATTGTTTAAAGATGTGAGAGTGCTGTCTATAGTGTGAGATAGTGTATGTGTGCAGAGTCTGAGAGTGCTATTAGTGCCTGTAAGGTGTGTGTGTGTGCCGTTGGTACTATGTGACCATTAGTCAGTGACGGGTGGGAGACTGCCACTCTAAGAGAGGTTTGAAAGTGCTGTCTTGTGTGAGAGATAGTGTGTGAGGATTTAAAGTCCTTTAAGTGGCATGTCACTGCTACTCTCTGAGGAGTGTTTAAGTGCTGTTGGGAGTGTGTGACTATTAGTCTGCGAAGGATGGGAGATTGCTTCTGGTAGTGTGGGGCTATGAGGGGTGTCAGTGCTGGGGTTAGTGTGTGCCTCCTATTCTTTAGGATGTGAAAGTGCCGTCTATGGTGTGAGATAATGTGTGTGTATAAGAAGTGTGAGAGTGCTATTAGTGGTGTGAGACTCCTACTCTGTAGGGTGTCACAGTGCTGTTGGTAGAGTGTGACTGCTAGCCTATGAGGTGTGATACTGCTTTCTGCAGTGTGTGACTTCTAGTTTGTGAAGGAGGCCACTGCCCACTTCCACCACTGGTGAAGCCTACTTTCATCACTTCTCTACTGGACCACTTGCTCTGGCACCCAATTATGCCCTCCATCTCCAGACACCATTCCCCATCCTCCATTGATCCAACACTGCTAAAACTCGCAACCCCAGATAGGCATTGTGACCAGCCAGGTTAGGGAAAGCCTATCTACTTTATACTTCCAGAAAGAATAGTAACTTGTTTTTTATATAGCGTTTTCGTACAAAATATTATACTACCCTTCTGTTTTTTCTAGCTGCCTACAAATGACAGATGTATGTTAGCATTAACCAATCAATCAACCGTTCAATCAAAAAGGAATTTGTAAAGCGCACTACTCACCCGTGAGGGTCTTAAGGCGCTGGGGGGAGGTGGGGTTTTGGGCAACTCCGAGTCATCTGAATAGCCAGGTATTGAGGCTGTTCTTGAATGCTTGCAGTGTGGGTGTTTGTCTGATGCTGAGGGAGAGTTTGTTCCAGGTCTTAGTCGCGATGTCGGTGAAGGCTTTTCCTCCCGTTCTGGCTCTGCGGGTGCGAGGGATTTCAGCCAAGGGACAGGTTTATTTTGGGGGTGTAGATTCTTTTGTTGAGATATTGGGGTCCGGTGTGGTTGAGGGATCTGTAGGCATGTGTGAGCAGCTTGAAAGTCACTCTCATTTCGACAGGGAGCCAGTGGAGTTCTGGTAGGTGCTGGGTGATGTGGTCTTGTCTTGGGATGCTGAGGACGAGGCTGGCCGTGGCTTTCTGGTTGGTCTGGAGTTTGAGGAGCAGAGATTTGTTGATTCCGGCATAGAGGGTGTTCCCGTAGTCCGGTCTGCTGGTTATGAGTGCGTGGGTGACAGTCTTTCTGGATTCGGGGGATCCATTTGAAGGTCTTGCGGAGAATGCGGAGGGTGTTGAAGCAGGTGGAAGATAGGGCGTTGATCTAGTGGTTCATGGTGAGGGAGGAGTTGAGTATGATGCCGAGGTTGCAGGCATGGTCCGTGGATATGGGAGGGTTGCGGGGGGCCACCTGGTGTTGTCCCACGCGGAAGGAGTAGGTCCGAGGGTGAGGACTTCCGTTTTCTCTGAGCTGAGCTGAGCTTCAGGCAGCTGCTGCTCATCCAGGATGCAACATATTCATTCCTTCTTGAAAGCTGTGTCTGGTGATGCCGGTTTCCTTGGCGAGGAAGAAGAAGAGCTGGGTGTCGTCGGTGTAGGATACTATCCTGAGTCAGTGTTTTCTGACGATGGTAGCGAGAGGTGCCATATAGATATTCAAGAGTGTGGAACTGAGTGAGGATCCTTGGGGTACTCCGCATCTGATCTCTGTGGGTTTGGAGAGGAAGGGCGGGAGTATGAGCCGGCGAGGAAGGAGCGGATCCAATCCAGGCAGTTCCTTGTATGCAGGTATCGTGGAGTCTGGAGGTCTAGTAGAATGAGGGCTGCCATGTGGCCTTGGTCTAGGAGAGTGCAGATGTCGTCCTTGGCGGCTAGGAGGGCAGTCTCGGTGCTGTGGTTGCTGCACAATCCGGATTGGGAAGTGTTGAGGATCCAGTTGGATTCCATGAAGTTTGTGAGCTAGTTGTTGAACCAACTTATGGGACTCAATTTATCAGCCTTGTAAGGATTAAACATTAAACATACCTTGTGCTGTGATAGCACTGGGTATTTGTTATCCAGTCAATGAGTGACTTCACACACCAGCCACTCTCATCTCAGAGCCAACTGTTATCAGCAGCACCACCAGGCCAGAATCTGTCCCCGTACGATTCTTGAGTGAGCAACGGAGCCCTGGATGCCTAGTGTGACATGATCAGTGGTGGCTGGGGACGGGCATGTGTGCGTAAAATAAACAAAAAATTGAAAAAACGTACGGTATACGAAGTCCTCTGCACTGGTCCTGTTCTGACCACCAGAACAGGATGCAGCAACTCCCTTGACCAATCATGGCACTGCTCTCATGCAGCATGAGAGCAGCGCCCTGATTGGAGGGAGCAGCATCTCTCAGCACTCCCCAGTGCTCTGGATGCTTGCACTTGATCTAACCAAGCTGTCTTGAGACAGCTATGATCAGTAGCGGCTGGGGACGGGCACGTGTGCGTAAAATAAACAAAAAATTGAAAAAACGTACGGCATACGACGTCCTCTGCACTGGTCCTCTTCTGACCACCAGAACAGGATGCAGCAACTCCCTTGACCAATCATGGCACTGCTCTCATGCAGCATGAGAGCAGCGCCCTGATTGGAGGGAGCAGCCTCTCTCAGCACTCCCCAGTTCTCTGGATGCTTGCACTTGATCTAACCAAGCTGTCTTGAGACAGCTGGGTTAGAGCTGTTTAAAGTGTGCATGTGTGGCTGGCCATTGCAAGACAGCCAACCAAAAAGACATGCACACTTTAAACAAGTGTATTAGACAGCCCACCCTCCTCCTGACTTCTGTCACTTAGCAGTAGCCCCGTCCCGACGCTGGGCTCGGGACAGGGATAAAAAATAAAATGGTAATAAATGACCATTTTATTTTTTATGGTTTTGTGGGTATTTTAAGTAGGGGTGGGCGGAATTTGCGTAATCGCGTTACGCAAATCTCCGCGAAACGGTAAAAAATCTCTGCGAACATGCAGAAATTCCGCGAGCACGCGGAATTGCTTGTTCGCGATGCTTTTTTCCTGTACACAGTTGCAGTTTGCGTGCTCGGGGAGAAAAATCTCGCGAACACGCATTTTGAGAACGCGAACAAGAAAAAATTTTGCGAAGTCGCGGAGAGCAGAATTTTGGGCAATTTCGCGTTCTCCGCGGAACGCGAAATTACCGAAATTCCGCAAATTCCGCGAGCGGAACGGAATTTACCGCCCAGGCCTAATTTTAAGTGGGGTGACACCTCTAGGAATTTGTCTTTAGAGCCTCCTCGCCCCAGCAACACCATGGAGTAGAATTACACCTCCAAAAAAAAAAACGTCGACCCGATGCAACTAAGAAATTCTTGTTACAAGGGAATCAAATGTATGTAGCAAACTAAGCACGTTTGCGAAAAGTTTAAATCTAACTGAGTGTTCTTAAATGCACGGAGTGGTACACGCAGGGCTGGTCCTTGTGTGGTCCTGATGAAGTGGTTGGGGTAACCACGAAACATGTCGACCAAGTAAATAGGGACAGCTTCACATAATGGTTACTGTTCTCTGTTACTAGCCCCATTTTATTATACACTTACCGGATAGGAGCAGAATAAAATTAGGGCTCACTATCCAGGTAATTTTTATCCAATTTTTTTAACTTTTCACTCCACACAACACATCACTACACATAGTATAAACAAAAAGTGCTCCTACGTATTTCGCTAAGTTGCAGCACGCCCCAGACAGTAGATGCCTGGGAGGACCCCTATGATGAAGCATGTCACCCTGGGGAAACCCTAGGTGAGTGAGGGGACTCTAGAAAAACAAGTGTTTTTTCTAGTATAGGACTCTACTAAATGCAGAGTACATAATCTTAGGTAGGTTTTTATTTGGATCCTTTTGGATTCTCTTTGGTAGACCTCAAACAGGTCAGGTGCATCCGAAAAGGTGATGTTTCTACAAAGCCTGCACTGGCTTAGGCTGGCTTCAGAGTTTGCAGTTTTGCCTTTTCCTGTACAAATGCCTGGCTGCATGTCTCAGAATAGCAAAGGATAAGAACAGGCCTAGATGAAGTGCTACTGACTGGCATGAAGTAACGTGAAATTCTTGTAACCCATTGCAGCAAAACAAGCCCGTCAGGCAACGAAAATCAAAGCAAACTGCTTTACAACTTTTTTGGTCTGCTACCTAATTAAACCTTTTACAGCACAGAAAATAAGGCTCAAAACGTACACTAAAGATAGCTGACGCCTTGCTAATAAAAAGCCACACTGTGTACTGCGGCGACGAGTCAAACTTACAACAATTTTCTTCCTTCTAAACAAGAACTGCCATACATGAGTACATCACACAAAGTCATTTGCGCATGCTCAACCTCAATACAAGGGCAAAGCCACATTTGTGGTTCCAAATAAAGGGATTACTCTTCTTCGCGTACTTTTTTGGGTGTCAGTAGGTCTTGTTCCAGGAGTGGGGTGTGGAAGTTTCAGGGCGAGAAGACCTTGGGGCATATCACAAGGGCTGGCGATATAATTATCGCCGCTCGAGCGTCCGTTTTCGGAAGAAAATCGGCGATAATTATATCGCATTATTTACAAGGACACACTAGCGCGTGTTTCCTTGATTCCGCTCCCCTTTTGTTCACGCCTCGCTTTGCATCTCTAATGAGATGCAAAGTAGGCGTTCCCTGCGAAAACAGATTGAAAATGAACGCTAACTGTCCTTCTCCGTATTTACAATACAGCCCAGGACACCCATAGCGATATTTAAAGACGCGCTAACAGCGGTTATTGCCGTTATTGTACGTCTGCATTTTTCCAGACTTACCTATCTTTGACATGGGAGGTGGATTGAGTGGCTAAATCCACATCTCCCTATCAGTAAGGATTCCCCTATCGCTGCAGAATTATCGCTGGATTCCCAGCGATAATCCTGCATTTCTTGGCTATCGCCGGATTTCACATCGCTGTCGAGATAAGCGTTGTAAATAACGCGATATCTCGGCGATCTGATCCAGCGATAGCCGGCGTTAAGCTAAACCGAACTTAGCGCCCCCAGCGATCTTTATCTCAGTTCGTTACTAATATGCCCCGTTGTTTTTTATTCGGGAACCTCAACAAATGTTGTGAGGGTTCACAAACTTTTCCACGGCACATTTCCGGTCTGGAAGTGGTTGGAGACTTACTCAGGTGAAGAACAGTAAGACAAGGACATAAGAACATCCACTTCTTCGGTGGAAATAGGAAGGGAAACCAACCAAGCACAGGTAGGGTGAGAGGAAGTGAGGTTTTCTATAAGAAAATCTCCTCTCCGTGTATTGAAAACATAGGAAGAAATGAAATGCAGTGTATTTTTTGCATTCACCTTTGTACCCTCTGTACAACTGCAGTCATATAAGTGATTATGTCATATGTGATATATGTATGATGTGCGAGGTCATGAGCAAAAAGCTAAGACATTTGTACAAATGTAGGATGACCTTTATGGGAGAATATTTTGAAAATTAGGCCCCCAGTTGCTATGTTTTTTTATGACTTACACTCAGCCCTGAACAAAGAGTGAACCACGCAAACCTCCAAAGACCCAGGCTGGAAGAGAAAGTGAAAGCTCTGCCAGTAATGGGGGGTGGGCACCTGACAAGGAATACTGAATATGCAATAAGTTCAGTTCTTCCTCAAAATCTACATCACCTGAAACTTCTGGCAGGCCAGATTTGTGCAGCTATGGTTTGCCCACTTGTACGCGCCACAACAAAACAAGGGCCTTTATCTTCTTTTCCAGTGATACCTCCAGAAGGCAGGCACACAGGAGACTAAAGGAGCCAGAGTATAAGGCAGCAGTGAGTGACAGTCCACTCAAGGTGAAGCAGTATAGGTCACGATGATATAAAGCAATAGCCCACGTGCACTAGTCTGTGTCATACATTTAAGTGGGTCCCACAACATAAAAATCACATACAAACAAAGATATAACACTTCCAGTGGGCCACAGGGTCCTTCTAGTCACAACAGAATTCCCGACCGTATAAATAACAAGGCAACACCACTGCAAACAACTTAACAGAGCTGAAGTTCAACAACAGCAGCCAGGACAACTTTCACTAACAAGCCCCCTCTAGATAAGGGGTAGCCAAATTGGAGGAAAACACTTGTGATGCCAATCTCAAAAGTATTATCTTGCCCAGAGGCAAAGCTGCCTGTGCATGTGCACATGAGTAAACTCCTAAAGTTTCCACCTGAAAGATACGGTGGCCTGGAACACACCTGTGGGCTGCACAAGATACACCCAAGCATGAAGAACTGAACTGCATCTCCTTTTAAGTGACAGCCACACTCATCACTTACCACACCAGCAAACCACCAGCATGAAGCTTGCAGGGCATCTCCTTTTCTGCCCATTAAAAGCCCCTCCTTCCGTAAAGTTCCTTCCGGGGTGGGCCCAGGAGCCTTAACCTCCAGTGGAGTCCTCAGGCTTGCCTCTTTGTGTTTGGTAGCAGCAAGGAGCAGAAGCATTCTCCGAGCATTGGTGGTCTCGGGAGGTTGTGCAGTTTTTGCTGCAAGGTGAGCAAGAGTCTATGGATTGGATCAATCTGTTGACTGGGTGTGAGTGTTTGATTGGTTCTGATGCTCTGTCCATCACCACCCCCTTTTGTACCGCTTTGTTTGCCATAAGTTGGCAGTGTATGCTCAGACGTAAGTCCCTTGCTCACTTTGCCACTGGATTCAAGCAAGCCTGGCTGAAGACGGCTGAAATGCCAGAAACCGGTCCTAGGAAGCTTGTTTCCGGTCCAGGGAAGGCATGGCTTGGCAGTTCGGGCTGGACTGTTCCCATGAGGCACAGGGTCAGACTTATTTGCATATGGCCATGTCTGAACTGGGGTGGCAGATTGGGCTAAAGAACGGTGATGGATCAACCCCAGATCTGTTGACTGGGTGTGAGTGTTTGATTGGTTCTGATGCTCCGTCCATCACCACCCCCTTTTGTACCGCTTTGTTCGCCATAAGTTGGCAGGGTATGCTCAGACGTGAGTCCCTTGCTCACTTTGCCACTGGATTCAAGCAAGCCTGGCTGAAGACGGCTGAAATGCCAGAAACCGGTCCTAGGAAGCTCGTTTCCGGTCCAGGGAAGGCATGGCTTGGCAGTTCGGGCTGGACTGTTCCCATGAGGCACAGGGTCAGACTGATTTGCATATGGCCATGTCTGAACTGTAGTGGCAGAGTGGGCTAAAGAACTGTGATGGATCAACCCCAGATCTGTTGACTGGGTGTGAGTGTTTGATTGGTTCTGATGCTCCGTCCATCACCACCCCCTTTTGTACCGCTTTGTTCGCCATAAGTTGGCAGGGTATGCTCAGACGTGAGTCCCTTGCTCACTTTGCCACTGGATTCAAGCAAGCCTGGCTGAAGACGGCAGAAATGCCAGAAACCGGTCCTAGGAAGCTTGTTTCCGGACCAGGGAAGGCAAGGCTTGGCAGTTCGGGCTGGACTGTTCCCATGAGGCACAGGGTCAGACTGATTTGCATATGGCCATGTCTGAACTGGGGTGGCAGAGTGGGCTAAAGAACGGTGATGGATCAACCCTAGATCTGTTGACTGGGTGTGAGTGTTTGATTGGTTCTGATGCTCCGTCCATCACCACACCCTTTTGTACCACGAAGTTCAACAACAGCAGCCAGGAAAACTTTCACTAACAAGCCCCCTCTAGATAAGGGGAAGCCAAATTGGAAGAAAACACTTCTGATGCCAATCTCAAAAGTATTATCTTGCCCAGAGGCAAAGCTGCCTGCGCATGTGCACATGAGTAAACTCCTAAAGCTTCCACCTGAAAGATACGGTGGCCTGGAACACACCTGTTGGCTGCACAAGATACACCCAAGCATGAAGAACTGAACTGCATCTCCTTTTAAGTGACAGCCACACTCATCACTTCCCACACCAGCAAACCACCATCATGAAGCTTGCAGGGCATCTCCTTTTCTGCCCATTAAAAGCCCCTCCTTCCGTAAAGTTCCTTCCGGGGTGGGCCCAGGACGCTTAACCTCCAGTGGAGTCCTCAGGCTTGCCTCTTTGCGTTTGGTAGCAGCAAGGAGCAGAAGCATTCTCTGAGCATTGGTGGTCTCGGGAGGTTGTGCAGTTTTTGCTGCAAGGTGAGCAAGAGTCTATGGATTGGACCAATCTCTATAGAGGTGGCCTGTTTGGAATGGGTAGGTGCCATTTTGCATTTTCCTGGTAGTCACTTTAGGGCATACTACATACTCTCTTCCCCATCACAGTTGGCAGTTCAGGACTATCAGTATCTTGAGGTCCGTCTGACCCAGTCTTTGGTCATCCCTTACCTCCCATGTTAGTTCAGTAGGATATGCTGATGCCTTCCAGATCATAGGGGGTGGCCATCTTTGTTTGGGCTCAGCTGTTTCATGAGTGGGGCCATCTTGATAATGGTTTCTGTGTGCCAGGGTAAAGTTTTATGTGGAGAATGTGCTTTTTTTCTGGTCAGTATTAGCTGGCTCTATGTCAACCTTGGTTGCAATGCTCTAAGAATGTAACCTGCAGTCCCCTCCACAAAACTGAGAGGTATGCAATATCAAAATATCAACCACTGGAGATGATATCAGCAACACCAGCTCCATACCAGTGGCCAACAAATTACACATCCATGAAGGTACCAAGAACTAGACAGGTAGGAGGTAGCAAGATGCCGATATTCGCCAAAGATGAAATGCACAATAGGTTCAACCTCATCTGCCTGCTTTACATAGGATGATCTATACATGCAAACATGTACTCAGGCTCACCAGAGACAAGTTGTGGCACAATTAAAGTTCAAATATGACCAAAAGACGATGCCAGTGAAATGATGAGTCATCTCGAGATGGACACAAACCTCAATCACATTGAAGAGTGAGAAGATGTTATGACATTGTCTCATCCAGGAAGTAAGCGAGGAATCACCAGAGTAAACACAAAACAATATGGCTGGTACACAAAGCATTAACCAAAAAGTCATCACTTCCAATTAAAACATCTAAGGACGTGGGGTAAATTAACCAAGGACAAGTTGATATTACTTTCATTATCACGCAATGATGCCGAAAGCTATAACTGTGTAGAACATAGAGGACATCTGAGCAGCAACCAAAGAAGGTCCACCTCATGTCTTGTTGAACTTTATGGCATTTGAGTGCCATAAAGGATAGAGGTAAGGTGGGTGGAAGGCCATTCTATAGTAAGGGTAATAGAATAGAAGAGGTATTCCCCAGCCATGCCTCTATGGGCTACAGTGAGTCCAAAAGCCCATATGTCAGAGTGACATTGAACTTAATTCTTAAACCTTTATGAACAAGTTAGTTAGACCGACGGAAGTACTCTGACTTACAACTGTAAAATGTGCACTCCTAACTTCACAAAAAGGTTACCATGTGAGCAATTCTACTTTTGTGGGTGGTAGCAAGCCCAGTGAGGTTTGGAACTACACACAAACCTACAAGTGTACTATTCACAAAGCATTTTGTGACCCCTTAGTAACCTGAAAAGCATTGACCTTTTATACCTGCTAGAGGCAGGAACAAGTCGCTCTAGCCCTGGCAAAGGCAGCAGTTAATCCCTTTATAGGGTGGGAGGAAAACAATCCAACAAAAATGTTTGGGGTGCGTGGGAAGTTGCTTCTCCATTGGAAAAATATTTTCCCAGAGGAGAAATATAGTTATCAAATGCATCTGCACACACTTTTTTACATATTATTTTTTTATAAATTTTGCAATTGGATGCAAACTATCAGATTCAAATGTATACAATATATTAATACTTGTGCATTTCTATTAATATCACACTTCTATTAAGGATAATGTCACCTTAATATTTTAAATATTTACCAGAGATGTGGGATAGTAGGACAGATATTTACAATAGGATTGGTGAAGAGAGAAGTGAAAGAATGGTGTTGGCAAAATATTTCAAAGATTATTCCTGAAAAGCTGCGGCTGATACAGGATTCCAGGCATAACATGTAAAACCTTTATGAATACCAAAAAGTTGTCCTTCTGCATCCCTGCGGTGCAGTAAACCTTCAGGTGTAGATGTAAGCCTTTTTTTGGAGCATGGTGCCCTTGTTTGTGATGCATAGCATAACTAAAACAAAAGGGACTGTTTTCTAACATGCAGCACTATGTAGCTCTGTTTTCAGATACATCTCCAAGGATGTTGACAACAGATCAGACCCAAACCCACTATATCACGATGTAGTTAAAGGAGAAGAAGGTCGGTTCATATTAGTCAAAGGCTACATCCCCCATAAGTCACTTGGCAGGCCCAGAGAATTGAATGAAGCAAACTATCAGCAGCACATATTTGTAACCAAGTATGAGCAAACCATGGCCTTAATCCCCTGCGTCTGTAAGACCCTGCACCTCACTTATTGAGCAGCATATTCAGCTTAGTCCTTTGACATTTGTACATACTGTGGTACACGTTTTGTCCCTCCCAGCTGGGGTGAGCTTCTCACTTCATGGTGGTGCACTGTGCAGAGTCAAGCGTACTGCCGCCACATTGAATGATTGCAGAATCACTAATCAGCACATCAAAATAATGGAGGACACTAACATCCATGGTTGGTGACTGATCTGTGTATGGAATTCAAATGAGGAGGGTAGGAGACCAGTGGCTGTAGAAGTGAGTCTTAATGTTGGACAGGGATTGTGGTGGACACAAGCAACACTAGCACCCCTGTAGAGGACAGAATTTTCCGAAGATGAAGTGACTCTAGGGGAGGTTGTGGTGAAAGCATGGGGTCTAGCTTACTGTGAGTGGTGGTCACACGGGTAACTATAATGGCTGGAGCCTTCACAGTGGTTCAGTCGGATGTCTGATTGACCATTTGTTAAATGCGGTGGCAAACCGGTAAGATGTGCTAGGTGACCCATAGGAGATGTAGATGAACGAATGCAGCAGGAGTAGTTAGATTGCAGTAGCCACAAACATGCAAAACAAAGGGCAGTCTGATAGACTTGCAAGGCAATAACATGCACCCCCCCCCACACACACGAACACATACGCTGCTGAAAAAATCTAAAAGTTAATCTGGGGATGTTGGAGAAACTTCATGGTGCTATTTAACACAAACATTTTTAGGGCAGGCCAGATAGGAGAGAAGCAGGTATGAGCTGGTCTCTCCATTATCAGAGATAATTCCTGTGTATTGATTGTAGGGTGTGAGGCGTAAGAAGAAGTCTGCCTGTTAGTCTGCCTGTTAGGGTGTTATGAGTTTCTTTGTACCTGTACTGGAAAGCATAGCTACGGCTTTACATGATTGTAGCACACATCTGTGGACCTCGTTGTATTTCTGTTCAAACTACGCAGTCATGATAGAGTGTAATGAGCCATTTCTGTAGGGAGAGTGAGATGTGGGAGAGGCAGTGTCTTGCAAGTGAGAAATGATTAAACTCTTTTTGCTCCTATAGACTCCGTAGAACTGTGACATAAGTGGTAGAGCAGAATGCAAAGGAAGCTGGTTTAGAATGTTGAGTTTGCAGTTACACGCAGACTAATAAAGACATGTAATACTGAGCTCTGTGTGTGGTGGAGTCATTGGCGGGTACACAGGCGAAGGAGGATGCTACAACTGGCGATGAATTAGGGGACAAGTAATGCACAGATTGACAGTGGTCTGCCTGAGTGTTTGCTGTGGTCCAAGCAAACTGCTTGTGCATGCCACGTGTGTTGCAGTCGAAGTACGGAACCACTGCTTAATGCATGTGGAGTCCAAGCACAATTCCAGTGGCTGCAAATAAGTTGAAAACATTTAAAGCATTGCAAAGAAATCTATATATCTGTGACCAAGAACTTGCTGGTCAGACTGTACAAGAAGGCACGGCGCTGCTACGCAAAAGGCAGTCACATGTAATATGGAGTGATAACGCTAAAGGCGGCTGCAACCATGCTTTGAAAGAGCAGCAAATATTGACAGCAAATTGCAAGATAATGCTGCGATCAGAAGCGCTGCAAGGCAGAGATCAACCAGGTGTCAGACAGTACAAAGAGATACCTAAAAACAAAGCAAATCAAATACAGGAAACGGTCATCTTTTTAACAAAACTGAATAATGAGAGTCATACCACAGCATAGGGTAGCGTAGGCCCAGAAGAAGTACCCCCGGTTGTGTTTATGGAGATGTTCATACCTGAAGTGGCATGCTATCATAGCTGTCTTGTAGCAGCTCAGAACAATTCCAGAGGTCTCCAGAAAAGTTAATGGCTCCCATGGAGACCAAGAGGGAGGTCACAGTTTCCATTCACTGGCCAAGACAGCCCAGAACCCAGAACAGCACAGAGCCTTAGAAATGGTATACAGGCAGCAGGTCCTAGAGGACAGCAGACAGTGTCGGAGAGAGCTCCACCCTCAATGTCGGCCATTCCCAGAAATAGCTACAATGCTGCCGCTTTGTTGAAACCACCTCCACTGTTCGATACCACCAAAAAAACCAAATATTGGCAATAGATGGACTGCTAGGATAGAGACATTTGATGATTTCATTGATGCCTTGAAGAGACTGATAAAAATATTAACAGGTATCTCAAGAATCCTGCTGGTGATGGTGTAAAAAAAGTCATAAAGAAAATGCCCCAAACTGATGAAGAAGTCACATATTATAGAGGTGTTGAATCTTAAGTTTAATCTAATACCAAATGTTGATTACAAATGATACATGTTCAACCAAGAACAGCAGAATGTTGCTGAAACCATTGATGATTTTGTGGAGAGACTTGACACATTCATCAGACATTGTAAGTTCAATGAGTTTAATGATGAAGAAGCTATACATCTGAGAGTTATTGACGGATGTTTGTCAGATTAATTCAGAAGACGAATGCTGAGAGAAACATTTGGTCTAGAGTTAGTGTTAATGGCTGCCAGAACTGAAGAGCATGCTGAAGGACAAGCTGCTGACATAGAGGCAGAAGGTGCTCAGAATGAATACATCATGAGTGTGGAAAGCAACCCGAAAAATAAGGCTGAAAGTGATGTCTACACGTAAAAAGAAGTTGTATTTTAGATCTGGATTTCCGTTTCCACACAAAGATAAATCTTCTGCTCTTGGACAGATATGTAAAGGCTGTGGAAAGGAGAACCATTTTGTGAAGGATTGCAAAGCGTATGAAAAAATAAGTGCGTCACGGCACGATGACAGAATGGCTGCCAGAATGTTCCAGATGCAACGTTCGATGCACAACCACAAGGCCAAGCGGCGACACTAAATGAAGTTGATCGTCATCTAAATCATCATCAAACAGTGCTATCACTACCAAGTAAAAATGCAGAAAGTGATTGTGCCATGTTGATGTTTACCTCAGAAAAGTGTGTGCATGTTGGTTTGGCCGCTTGTGAAGAAAAATGTCAGTCAAATAAAGATCACCATGCCAAAGTCCCAAAGTCATTTAAACATTGTCCAAAGATTACACTGAAAGAAAATATTTGTTCGATACCTTGCATTATCAACAGTGGCGCATCGATAAACATTCTGCCTGGAGAGAACACCAAATAAATTATCTCCATTGCCGCAACTTACACCATTGAAAACCAAAGTGTTTACATGGGCTGCATTGGCGCCCTTAAAAAGTCAAGGTCGATTTGTAGAGACATGAAACACAAGAAAGCGAAGGTGCAAGCACTAAGCCTGGGCGTTGAACTACGCTCCGTTCGCAGAGGTTGCGAAGTTTAGGCAACTTCGCGATTCGCGTAGAGCGCGAAGTTGCAGATTGCTACGCATTCTAGCGCGTAGCGTAGTAGTTTTGCATCCTCGCGCGCTCAATATTCATTCTCGCTCGCCAACTTGCTTTTCTGTCCATTCACGAGCGCCACGAGATTTGTAATATCGCTGCCCAAGCCCGTGAGAGTGTGCGAACGCGAACACGTCATTCGGGCGCGCGAGCTGACTTCCGGCGGCTGTCTTGGTAAGATCGCGATCCCGAACATGCAAAAACTACAATCTGGCGAAGAATATCTCTCGAGCTTCATAAAACCTTCTCTAAAATGATCATTTTGCTCAGAAAAACTCCTCAGATTGTGATTTTGCTGTAGTCTTTTGTGTAAGGAGGAGTCCTTTAATGTTTTTTAACTCTTCTTTTCAAGAGGAAGGAAGTGCCCCTGATTCTACAGCTTCCTGTTCCTGTCCAGCAGGCTCCTCCCAGTGCTTTGTGCATGTGCTGTTCACTTTCATTTGGATTTGGAGCTGGAAGGATCACTTTTTGTGTCTGTCTGCTGCATCATACCATTGGATTGGATTTATTTGAGGACTTTGTGATTTGAGATTTAATTTACTACAAGTAAGTTGGAGAATTGGTGTGTTTGTTTCATTGGGGCTTGTTTGTACCTACATTTTTCTGGGATTTTCATTGTTTTTTAAAATTATTGTTGTGGCGGGTGGCCTGTACTTTCAATAGGGGCCTAGTTGTTTTTCTCTGCAATTTCAGCCAGTAGGGTACCATGGGTCCATGTTTCGTGGTGTCTGTAGAATTTTCAACATCATGTAGGGCATGGATGGCATAGGATTGAAATGCTAAATGTGGCTGTGGTGTATTTCACTGTTGGTGTGTGTGTGTGTGAAATACCTTTGTTGGATGTGTGTGCTTAATGTGTAACTTCTTTCCAATCCTTTCGTAGCCCTGTTGGTTTTCATTTTTGTATTAAAGCTGTGTTGTTTAGCAGGCCTCCTTTGTCCGGTCATATATTATAGGCCTGCTTCAGTTCATTGTTTTTCATGGCCTGTTGTGACTGTGAGTGCCCATGTGGCTTGTGGCAATTTTGTGGTGGTAGTTTCGTAGTGTGTGCTTCTTTTTCCATAAAGGCCTGCATTTCTTTTCTTTGTTCCCCTTGGCTTATGCTTGTTGTTGTTGTGTCCTCCTGGCCATGTGTCTGGCGGCCATTTTGTGAAGGCTGGCATTGTGCTTTTGCCATAGGCTTACATTGACTGTTCCAAGCTTGTGGCCTAGTCTGCCAGTAGGCCCAGAGGTAGTCAGCCTCAAATCTTTGGTGCGTTATTTAAATTTACAGTTTGTGTTGTCTGTTGATTTGTTTTTACACCATGGATGGCTTTGGATTTTATTGCAAAATGTGTTTTTTGGGGTGGAATAGCAGTTTTTTGGTGTGTGTTAAATAAATAGGGCTTTTTAGCCAGTAGGTAACCCTAGGGATTCAGCTCGCGTACTTTCGGTAACTCTGCACAGCGCGACAATGCGGACTTACAGTTTTCGTCATTTTCGCGCTCTCAATATGCGTGTTCGCGCACGCGATAAAGCTTTTTTGTACAGTTCGCGATCCCGAACACGCAGCATTTGCAATCTGGCAAACAATATCTCGTGAGCAACATAAATCCTTCTCGAAAACGCTGATTTTGAGCATTTTGCTAAAAAAACTCCTCAGGTTGTCATTCAGCTGTAGGTTTGGAGCACGGAGAAGCTTTATTTTTTTAAAAATATTTTTATGAGAGGAAGTAAGTTCCACAGACACTACAACTTCCTGTTCCTGTCCTTTGTAATCACTTTTTGGTTATTATTGTGGTGGGTGGCCTGAGCATGTGTGTGGCGGCCAATTTAGGAAGGCAGGCATTGTCCGAAATGCATTGGGTTGTAATAAAGAACATGCCTGGGAAGAATCTTGTGTTGCACGTGTTTTGTGAGAGAAGTCCAGATAGTCTCATCAGAAGCATTGGAAACTTGGAAAATTACATGATTCTTAGGTTGTGGATCAAGTGGAGTTGAGCAGAAAAAGAGAAATGAATGATTACACGGTTAAGAAAATGACAAACTTTTGAAGCATTATGTATTTGCGCACCACAGCTCTGCGACTGGCCTTAGTTTGTTTCATTACTAGTGTCAAAAGGGCAAGGCACTACCAGTTACGCACGCTTTCTTTGAAGGATTGTAGGACAACATTGGAATTAACAATGAACAATTGGGTGTGCATCCCATTACTTCGTACCATGACTATTTCAGGGTGCCATGTTTGGCACACTGCATTAACATTGTTGTTCAAGACTTTCTGAAAAATGAAAGAAAAGTCAGCAGCTTACTGACCACCTGCAGAAGAATATGCACACATTTCAACCATTCTTTTAAAGCCCGGAAGCAGCTGAGGGTCATTCAACGTGAGCATAAAATGCCAGTCAAAGCACTCATCCAGGAGGTGCCAACACGTTGGAACTCAACGTATTACATGCTTGAGCGTCTGTTTGAGCAGTACATACCACTTAATGCTTATGTCATGAAAAGGTCAGGGGATCCTACTGTGAAAGGCATGACAGTTGAGATGGCCCAATGGGACCTCGTCAAATGCCTGACAGAGATGCTACTTTCTTTTGAGGTCTTCACACGTGAAGTGAGCAGGGAGGACTGTACTATGGGCCAAGCTATTTATTGTTGTACATGCTAGAGCAAGAGCTGAAGGAGGTGTCAGAAATGTACGCAGGTGTGGATGACAAAGTAGACGCATATTATTTGGCAGACACCTTAGTCGCTCACTTATCTGACAATACAAGGATTCAAAATAACATTGTGTCACATCCACATTACATTACTGCCTCAATTTTGGATCCACGTTACAAATTATTGCTGCGCAGTAATGAAGTAATTCCTTTTTCAGAAGTGGATGTTGCCCAGTACAAAACTTTGATAGCTGAGGAAGCCACTGACTTTGAAAACGAAAGGATCTTAATTAGAGGCAGAAAAAGTACTGCAGGGCACCCAGAGTCAAGTTCTACTTCAGAGGCCGAGAGCAGTGCGTTTGCCTCTCAGCAGTCAACAACACTGCCAGCAATAACATCAACAGCACCAACAGGATCATCAGGCACATTTAAAAAAACGGCAGGTGATTGGTTTCTACGGAAAGGGTTTTGTGCGTCCATGACTGATGCAAAGGCAAAAGAGGCCAAGCAAATCGGAGCACCCCTGAACATTGAGCGGATGGTTCAGGCCTATCTAGATGACACAACAGAGGTCTTCATGGAGCAAAGCCCATTGGTGTATTGGTATGGGAAAAGAAGCCAATGGCCAGTGCTCAGCAGGCTGGCGATAAAGTATGTGGCTTGCCCTGTTGCAAGTGTCTCTTCAGAGTGTGTTTTCAGTGCTGCTGGAGCCATTGTTACTGTCAAAAGGACCAGTCTCTCGCCCAAAAGCGTTGAGAGGTTAACCATGATCAAAATGAATCAACACTTTATACCACCGGAGTACAAAATACGTGAATCACAGCAGGAAGAGGAGAGCGACTTCGATGACATAAGTAGTGGGTTGTTAGACGTACTTCTGTCCGAACCACCAGAGTTTGAGGACGAGCTCCTCTTCCCTGACAACTAGGCTTTCAAATTGTTCTCCCTTCCTTTATTTGTGTGTGACTGTGTATCTGTTTTTCTGGTTCAAAATCTAATCACAACAAATCCATCAACAGTCTCCTCTTTTTATTTCCCTATTGGAGTTGCACGTCTGTGCATAACTGTCCACTCCACTCCTCAGGGTCCTGCTCCATCTTCCTTACTCTCCCTAAGTACATTTCAAGCAAGCCAGACATTGGATGGAGATGGAGAATAGTACAATACATGTTGCCTCTAACAGTCCCTCCATAGAAGTGAAACGTGACTCCAGCTATATTCCATTTTGTTTCCAAGCCGAAAGAAACTCATCACTGACTGTCAGAAGGCTAGGCAGGCATCAGATCTGACAGCCAAAGAGAACAGCAAGACAGGTAATGAGTGATTATTGTGAATGATGGCATGCATTGCATTGGATGCTGGCTGACAACGAATAATTGTGCATGAAGTAGAACTATACTAGTTTATCGACAAAGTAAAAGTGACTCAGGTGTGGTGACAGTTAATGTTTCCTTGTTGTTTAATAATAACTACATTGTACTCCTACCACTGCAGGTGCCGGCCAATATCCGTTGCAATTTTGTAATATGGAATATATTATAAACTTAATCAGTCACTACAGACTAAGTTGGTGTTGGAGAATACGTACCACACGGTCAACATCATGATGCTGCTTTGCACATAGTCAGTTGGATCAGAGAAAATTGATGGAATAAATGTGTTTCATGGGCTGTCTTAAAAGGTAAACAGTTTGAACAAGAAACACAGCAGACCTAGGCTAGATGTCCGTGTAGTGGTGTGGACTGGAGTAGAGTGCAGTGGTATGAGGGACAGTGGCGCATTGATTTAGTCACTTCATTTGGAAAATGCTAGGTTGCTGCAGTGCATATGACATTTCTCTGGCTTGGTCAAAATGTAAGTAAGGGCTAGGGTGCCTGGCCTGTGCCGCGGTTCTCCTGTTCTGTGGCTGTACTGGCTCCTGAGTCCTGTCCCGTTGTTGTTGTGGCTTAATGCTGTAGAGTAGACACTATGTATCCTATCCAAGCTGCCTCAGTCTGAAAGTGTTCTCTCCAGAGTCTTGTCTTCTCGTCTTGCACTCCACTGTAATTGAGTTTATTGTTTTAAATGCAGTAATTTTTCAATACCCCGTTTGTTTTTCCATCTACACTTACAGGCCGGCCTTTAACCTGTGCTATAGTGGGAGAAATGACTCACACTTACCTTACCAATCCGCATCAGGCAGGCATTGGTACCCAAGATTGATGTGTGGAGTGTCCATGGAAGGGAGGACCAAGAGGAATGACGAGAATGATGCAACTCCACATTTGGACCAGGATAGTACAGTAACTTTAGTATCATTCATCATTCGTCTTTAAATTTATTTGATTGCTTTTTTCTCTTCAATCATTACGACTGTGTGTTGTGGTTTGTTTGGTAATTGATCCCTACAACTATTTTTTAATTTGCTTTGCTAGCTTGAAAAATAAAAGTAAGCCCGGTACAGCATGTCATTTGGTTCAGTCTGAGCTCTGAGGGTGGCAGACAGGCAAGGCAAATTTCAATTTCTTCCCTGTACTGTCTCATTGGGTAACAGTAGTTATAGTAAGTACAACTCATTATCATTAACCATCAAGTTCTCTTCCTCAGCATGCATGCATTTGCTTTTTCTCACTTTATACTTTGATTTCTTTGATAATGGATCATGGTCGCCTTACAAGATTATGTTTTACTTTTGTTGTGTCCATGCATACTGTCTGTTTTTCTTTCTCAAACCTTTCCCAAAACCCCACTTCCCATCCATTCATCAATCCCTAACCCTCTTCCCCCGGGCTGTGTGATTTATATTGAGGTGTGATGTGATGACTACATTAAATGTACACCAACAATAGATCACACGCTTGCTGGGGCAGATGTGGTGAAAGCAACACTACTTGAATTTCAACTAAGGCAGGGCAAGGATCTTCTTCTGCTTGCCCACCCATGCTGTAGTTTACTTTGTGTTCTGTTCTACTACTCCTCCCACAGTATCTCAGTCAAGTGACTTTCTCTTTCTTTTTTCAAATGCTATTGCCAGTGTCTACTACTACCACCACAATAATGGCATCTTCTCCGTTAATTTGGGAAACCAACCATGCAGCCATCAGTGTGCCGAACTTCATCATCAATCACAGGTAAGATAAGTTTGGTGGGAGGTATGGACTAGGAGGAGAGACTGACAGTACTATTATGACAATTAAAAATAACTCAGTGAGGGGTACTGCATCTATCGGTTTGTGTGTTACAAAATTGGCAGATCTTTTAAATCAAACACTGGCTGTGGGCATGCAGCAGCACGGAAACAAAGTAACAAACCATGTAACTTAGATTGAATTCGAAAAACTGTAGCCCACCACAAAACATTAGCATTGTATAAGTAAATAGTATAAAATGTAATATCCCCTAACAAAAATAAACTATCCCACTCTGACCTAACCCACCCCCCTCCCTAACCCCAACCAATGTCCAAAACGAAACGAAAGTCCAAGAGTCCCAATGTCCGAACGAATCCCCAACGCCCAAAAACCCACCCACCAACAAAAGGAATTAAAAAAGGGGCAAATGACGAGGTCCTCTATTGTCGGCGGGCCTTCAGGTGTTTGTCCACCAGGATCTTTACCCGCTCCTCTAGGTTCTCCTCTAAGCGGGCCATCCGGCGGAGCAGCTGGCAGCGAAATGCCCTGCAGTTACATGCAGGGTGGGGGGCAGCAGTGCTTGCAATGGAGGCGCGGCGGCGGGCGGCTGCCGGACCACGACGCCGTGAAACTGGAGGCAGGGCCTGACTGGGGTCTGGGGCATTGGAGGAGGCTGCAGCTGCAGCCGCCTCATCCTCCGCCTGAGCCACCAGCCGGCGATAATGTTCGCAGATGGCCTCCAGTTTACGGCGCCGGGCCCTAGCGGCCAACTCCTTCCGAGATGGTTTTGTGGATGTGGAAGGAGTATCTATATCAAGAAAGAAAAAGAACATGTTGTAGCCAATACTCTTAGCAAAACAGAAACACTAAAATCATTCTACACATAGTGTCACAGTATCACTAGCAAGCACAGTTCATAACATTTGTGATTTGGTGGTAAGTATCTCTAATCCTACTTCCTTGGACTCTAACATTTGTGGAAGTTTCCGACATTATAAATATAATCGTACTATGTACTCCGGTACACCAGTCGTGTTGTTCTTATCTGTAGTTTAGCCCTATTACATAACCTTGTTGTAGCCGGCATGCCAGCTCAGTCAGCTAAGCTAAGCTTGCACCCAAGAGAAACAGATATGAGCCACATGATGCAGACTCACGTTAGTTTTCTTTACTACTACTGTCTGCAGGTGGCAATGCTCATATTTTTGTATGACGCCTTACGGCCGTTGGCACTGGCCATACTCTGTCTGTTACATGAGGGCAAATGCACAATTTTACTTACACCCTGCCCTGGGTACTTCAAAAAGGCTGATTATTTATCTGATCCAATGATCATTGCTTATATTCATATTATAGATGCTAATACGATACGACATCAGGTCAGTAGCGGTCGGTGGTGGGAGTGCTGCCGGGCGGTGACGTGGGAAGGTGCGGGGTGGGGATAGTAAACTATGGATTAAGGACAATCACAGGTAATTAAACAATACATAAACAACAAATAATAATTGTTGCACGCACTGCATCGCATTCGGCAGTGCAGTGCGCACATTGAAAATAATTTTATTTATTTTTATGTTGTTTACCTGTATTTGGCCGTAATACACAGTTTACTCGCCAGTGCCACCCACCCGTCCCCTCCCCATGTCGCCGCCCACAAACACTCCCACCACCAATCGCTACTGCAGAGGGTACTTTGCTTTCATTGATTGTGTAACCAATAACCATAAACAACAGATAGGCCACCCTTTGCAGGCTGGCTGACCCAATCGAAAATACATTAATAATAATAGGTAGGGAGTGGTCCCCAGAGTGGGAGGAAGGGGCTTCCGCTTGAAAATATATATATATATATATATATATATATATATATATATAAATATATATGACGTGCTTGCAAACTACTGCAAGTCTACTGTATTCTGATAATACTACCTATATTCCCCTACGCTTTGCTACTGTCGCGCAGTTTCTTTTACATTTTCTTCAAAGTAAAAATCTCCAGTGACACTTTCCACCTATACTGTCTATTGATGATAGTACATCCAGGCATACATCCATTAAAGTAAACGTTTATCCTTCTTTTTTATGTATCTCATACTTAGTTGGTTTCACCAACAACCACCCATGCTTCCTCTCCTTCCTTGCTTGCCTTGGCTTTGAGTTTGAATTTGAACCAAACAACGCTGATTCTTGCTATCTAGCACTATCCACCCATACTGTGTCACCCACCCAGGCAGGCATTCTCTTTCACCTTCCACCACTCCTTCAACAACCCATGCATCTGATCTGATTACTATCAACCACCTATGCATGCTTCCAACAACATATCCTTTCCCTGCCAGTCAGTCATATTATTTATCTCGCCCGTCCTTCCACCCTTAGTTCTTTCCCTCTTTGTTCAACACATCCATCAAGGTCATCTGATCTGAGTTTGTCTTCTCCATAAAACCTTCACAGCTGATTTTGGAGTCAAATAGAAGAGGCCATTGGTTACTCAACTTACGCTGCTAATGCTAAGTAAAGGGTGTCTTCTTCAACCGTTGTATAATGTTCACTACAACTTAATAAGTCGCACAGTACAGTGAAATAGTGAACACACTTCCATCTAGTAGTAATGTCAAGAAGTAATGAATATAACTTACCGCCGCCGGCCACTGCTGCTAGCTCACCCCTGTCTCTCCTGCAGGTGCCGCCAGTTCTCCTGCCCCCTCCGGAGTGGCCGCATCGCCGCTGGCCCCGCCGGCACTGGTGGATGGTAGTGTGACTAGAAAAAAACATCACAAATTTTTAGATGCCTGGAAACCTCCCCCTATTTTAAGTGTTCACTTGGAACATTGAAAAAAAAGTTAATACAACATACATCAGCACTAGACAGTAAGTACAGTCAGTAGACAGACACTAGTAGTGATATGGTTCCTAGGGTCATCTAGTCCTACTCTACTCTTTTGAAAGTTAGCCTGAGCCATGTGTAACCCTTTTAGATTCATCATGTCGACTACTACTCTTTTGGCGCATATTTAATTATATCTGCCAGCTTATTGACATGTGCAGTAGATGCCTTGAGGCCACTTGACTGTTGCGTACAAGTGAAGAGGTCGAAAAACAACCCACTTATTGAGTTTGTTTAGTCCATATTGCTTAGCCATCACATACATGTTACACTTTTTGCCATGACTACAAAATGCTTGCATTCACCAGTATACTATCTAACGGCTAACGCGTAGCATTTTTCTCATATAATAGGCGGAAGATTCCCTTCTACAAACCAGAGATTTACAGAGCATATTATGATGCAAGATGATGTAACCAGTATTTCTACGTTCTACGGTAAGGGGCTTTCAGAATTCAAAAGATCTTGGCTCTTGTTATCATGCACATGTAAATGTTTACTGTTTTAATCTTAGGCTTTTTGCTGGCTTATTGACTATGGCTGTAGTAAATTAAATTTCATATTAACGATGTACAGAGTTTGATACTTGTTTCAAATAAACCTTTTGAACTTACACATAGACTCTGTGGTATTTGGTGTGGTGGGGTGGACTTACACAAGTGAGTGAGCAAAATGGTGTTATTATGTTCTGGGTTGTCTGTCTCAGTCATCATCAACATTGTGTATCTTCTTCGTGGGGAGGTCGGGAGTGGGAGCCTAATGTGAGACACTATAGCTAGTCGGTCAGGGGATCGTGGGTTCTTCGGACTGAGGTGTGATCAGTAAGGTCCAACCTCCCATCAGCAACATCCTATTTTGTTGTGCATAGTTCTGTATGTGGCTCTGCAGAATCACTAGACAATAGTAGTATCAAGTACTATCCGATCAAAAATACTAGTCAAATATCTGGTTGGTCATTTTGTTTGTGGTAATTGCCAAAGCCTCAACATTGAGAAGACTTGAAGAGGACAACCCAAAGGACAGGACACAGTGGCTAGAGCTATTGGTCAATCAGAGTTTTATTATTCCAAAGAAAACCTTCTATAAAGAACTGTTCAAGCTTTGCTACAGACAGAGTAATAATAGTAATAGTAGTAGTGGTAGTAGTACAGAGAGTCATAGCAGAGGCAGTTAGAAGCAACTTAGTTAGAGGCAGGGATAAACAGAATTTGGAAACAGATAGTCAAGGTCAAAGAAGTAAGCTTTTGTAAAAAATAGAATTAGAAAGTGGAACCATAATTTATAGTTCGGGAAAAAAAGTTGCAGTAAAAGTTAGGGAAATATAAATGTCAATATAACCACTGGAGGACTTACTGGGGCCAGCAGCAGGAGCCTCGGTAGAGGAGCGGTCCTGTCGTTCCCCCGCCGACTACGACCCCGTCTTCTTGCCCCTGGGTGGTGCTGATGATCATGTAAAATATAATAAAGAAAGAGACAAACATTAAGGAGTGCTGTGAAACAAATAATAATAAATCATTTGGAAAAATAAGTTAAACAACATTTTAGGAAACAACAATTGCAATAAAATTGACCTATCTAATCGGATGGATCGACAACTGGCTTCTTCCTGCATTGACGGATGGTCTACTTATTTATGAACACTCCAGTGTTCCATAATCATTCTGATTACAATACGAAGCTTAGTAAGTAAGTACCACCTGACCTACACCACCTATTCCAGACGGGCAAATTGTTCACTAAGTCTGTATTTCCATTTTTTTCAGCCATCAAATGCATAGATGAGATGGAGGACACATGCATACATTAGTGCATACATACATACAACAAATTGTGGGTTGGTTGCATGATTCTGATCTAGTTCTGCTACTGACTGACCATACTAAGCCTACCACTCACTAAACAAAGTACAAATGGTTCGACGGAGGACTGGGGTAAGCAGCACTCAGTGACAGAGGAGGCGTCACGCAGACCGCATAAAACAATTATTAACTAATACTAACAAACTAAACCTAGTATCCAATATCCATCCACCACTATTTCACAGTAGGACGATGGAAGGACTAGAGTCTCTCTAGCAAATCGCATTACCTAACTTCAGTTCTGTAAAATAAACTCTTACATAATCAGCATCAGCACAAGCTAGCGCAAACTAAGTTGCAAACAAGTAAGAGTACCACCGAGCACCTTGGTCCTTAAATCAAAGAACATTTTGCTTTTTGGAACGTAATTTACCAGAAACGCTTGGCACGCAGCAGTAATCTTGTTGTTCATCAAATTTAACATACACAATAAGTTACTCACCAAGCCCGACGACCTCGACACCTAGCAGGTCCAACAGGTCCTGCTCCCAGTCCAGGATGTCGGACCACTGGTGGGCTAGCTGATTGTGGGTGCGCCGGACCCCAGAGCACCGGAACACGGCCCGGTGCACCTTCGCCTACCGATGGTGCCGCTCCTGGGTAGCGTGCCCGGAGCCGGGCCTGCCGCCTGCTGCCAAGGTCAAGGGGAGGTGGCGCTGGATGAAAAAAACAAGGGCGGCCATCTCCTCCTCCTCAAACAGTTGCCGGGCCTGCACCCCTGCAGGACGCATTCTACCGCAAGGCAGGCGGCCCTTCTCTGCCCCCTCTGATCCCTTGCCCTTGACACTCGGTGTGCCCTTGGCCATGGTTCTGGGGTGGGTGGGAGGCGGAAAAGAAAAGTTAGAAGGGGAACAAAAGTTAGGGGGAAGAAGATAGAAAGAACTTTATAAAAGTAACAAAAACACAGTAAAAGTAGAAATAAAATGCAAAATATAAACTTAGGCAAAGAGAGAGATAGATAATAACTAAAAAAAAGTCAGAAAAAATGCTTTAAAGACAAAGGATTGCAAAGATAAAGGGAGGATACAAAAGTAGGCCCAGAACCATAGCATAGAGTGAAAAACAAGGTGGCCGCGCCCATTCGCGACCGCGTGGGTAAGTTCGCGCGATATTTCTCACAAACGTGTACTATTCATCGCGAACAAGTAAAATGCGCTCCCGAACAAGATGGCCGCGCCCGTTGGCGACCGCATGGGTAAGATCGCGAGATATATCCCCTGAGCATGCAAACAGCTCCCCGAACACGCTCACCGTGCTCCCGAACAAGAAAAAGCCATCGTGAACGGGCGCACCAAGCAACTACACAAGCTCGCGAAGCTACGCGAAGGTCGCGTAGTGCAAGTACATCTTCGCGCAGCTTCGCGAAGCGCGGCTACGTGAAATACGCCCAGGGTTAGCAAGCACCCATCCTGCAAGCACCCATCCATGTGCTTCAAGGCACTGTGTCATGTGCCTGCCTACTCAGTTTCAGTACAACAGCTGATATGGGACTGAGTTCCATCAATTACAGCACAAATGCTCACCATGAAATAGTAACTCAGTTCCCTTCATTATTCCATGGTTTGGGAAAGCTTAAGACTATGAAAGTAAAGTTACATATTAATGAGGATGTCCATCCTGTTGCTCAAAGACAAGACAAATTGGTATTCATTTGCAAGAATCTGTTGAAAAAGAACTTGAATCTTACTTAAGCATGATATTATTGAGCATTCCAGTGGTCCAACGCCATGGGTTTCTCCCATAGTAGTAGTGCCTAGAAAAGACAGTGAAGGAGCTGTACGCATATGCATTGACATGTGTCAGGCAAACAAGGCAATTGAACGAGAATGACATCCAGATCCACTAATTTCTGACACGATAGCACAATTAAATGGTGCAAAGTTCTTATCTCACCTTTATTTAAATAAAGGTTATCATCAGTTGGAAATCGAAGAAGATTGCAGGTACATTATATCCTTTTCTACACATGTTGGTCTGTTTTGATACAAAAGACTTTGGGGCACATGCATCAACAATGTCATTTGCGATTCCTTATTAGCGAAAAATAAGGAATCGCTAATAAGGAATAGCAAAAGGCTATGCATGTAGGAATCGCTATTCAAATAGCGATTCCTTAACTTTCCTTAATTGCTACTAGCAAATTGCGAGTAGCAATTAAGGAATGCCATCCCAATCATTCCTATGGGCCTCCAGGCCCATAGGAATGAATTGGAGATTGCATGAGCAAATAGCGAGTACCAGTAGGTTCTCGCAAATTGCTCATGCAATTTCAAGGGTGCAAGGATGTCAAAATGACACCCTATTGCACCCCTGAAATTGATATGTGCACATATGTTGCACACACACATGCTCTAAGGGCATGTGTGTGCGCAACATGAAACTTTGAAAAATGCACAAAAGTGCATTTTTCAAACTTTTAGCAAATTACCATGCAGTTCATCTTCATGGTAATTTGCTCCCCCTATTAGCGAATTCGCTAATTTTTTAACTTTCATGCATTGCATTTAAGGAATCCCAAATTGAGATTCCTTAAATTAAGGAATCTCAATTTGGGATTCCTTAAATGCTATCGCTATTTAAGGAATCGCTATTTAAGGATTCCTTAAATAGCGATTTTTGCTTTTGGGTTGATGCATTGGGATTGGGTATTTTTAACTCAATACCGGGAGCTATTAGCGAATCGGTATTTTACCGACTGGATTTTGGCTTGATGCATGAGGCTGTAAGTTTTGGTCTATCAGCTGCTCTAGAACTGTTTCAAGACGTAATTCAACTAATGATACATCCTGTCATGAAAACGTTCAATTACAGCAATGACATTTTGTTTTTCGGAGCCACACAAAAAGAGCACAATAAAGCTCTTACACAAGTATATAGTTTACTTGCCGAAGCAGTTTTGACTTTGAATGCAGACTAGTGTGAGTTTCATAAGACCAAACTAACATTCTTTAGCCATATCTTGTCTGATGGGGGAATGATACCAGATGCTGCTAAAGTACAAGTGTTGTCAAATGCTGATCCCCCACAAGATGTTTCTATGGTATGTTCATTTCCTGGCATGATCAGTTACTGTTCCGGATATATTCAAGATTTTGCCACTGTAAGTGCTCCATTGGTCACATGAATGTGAGAAAAGTTTTAAGAAAATCAAACAAGCCATTGAGAATGCTTCTGAAATGGCATACTTCAATCCAAAGCTTCAAACAGAGGTTGTTGTTGACGCTAGGTCAGTTGGGTTAGGCGCTATCCTTGCATAGCACAGCAAACACCCGAATACTCGAAGGCATATTATGGCATATGCAAGTAGAAGTTTGTCCTAAACAGAATGTGCTTACTCACAATCTGAAAAAGAAAGCTTAGTTGTGGTATGGGCCTGTGAACATTTCCAAGTATTCCTGTATGGGAAAACGTTTATGCTGGTAACTGATCATCAAGCTTTACTGACTATATTTGGCCATCCAAAGGCCAAAATTTCTCCTCACATTGAAAGATGGGAACTACGGCTACAAGAGTACAATTATACCATTGTGCATTGTCCAGGGAAGGATCAGAACCCTGCGAACTACTTTTACAGAGTGCGTATCCAAGGTCATGGTACTCCATCCGAGAGGGCTGAAGCCTATATTAATTTAATTGTAAAATCAGACACACCAGCTGCTATTTCAGTAGCCGATATTATCATGGCTACAACCCATGATAGTGGCATGTTAAATTTGAAGGATATAACTACACATCAGTCATGGAACCAACACCCTCGACCACACACCAGTGATGGCGAATATCAAAAATGCAAAAATGTCAAGGATAACCTGTCCATAACTCAGGAAGAAGCTATACTATGATGGTCGAGAATTCTGATTCCGGAGAGTCTGTGACATAAAATAATTGAAGTGGCCCATGAAGGATGTTGTGGAATTGTTGCCCCAAAACAAGCTCTCCAAGACTGAGTCTGGTTTCCTTATCTTGATGACAGAGTTGAAAAGGAATCAAAGGCCTGTCATCTATGCAACTGTCTTTCTACAAAAATTACTTCCCACACCTTGAACATGTCAGAACTGCCAAAGCATCCATGGGAGAGAATAGCCACTGGACAATGGGCATCACCTGCTGGTGATAATAGACGAATACTCACGATTTCCAATAATTAAAGATCTTTCATCTACTACTCAAGAATGAGTCATTGAAAGACTAGAAGGCATCTTTGAGACATGGAGTGTTCCAGCCAAAGTGAAGTCTAACAATGGCACACCTTTTAATAGTTGAGAGTTCAAAGATTTCTTGGAGCTTTTAAATATGAAGCATCAGAAGAGCACGCCTCTGTGGCCGCAGGCCAACTGACTTGTTGAGAGTTTCATGAATATGTTAAAGAAAGCAGTGCAGCGTGGTACTCTTGAGAAGCTCGATTTGAAAACTGTGTTGAATTCTAACTTG
This sequence comes from Triturus cristatus, assembly GCF_964204655.1. Classification (NCBI taxonomy): domain Eukaryota; kingdom Metazoa; phylum Chordata; class Amphibia; order Caudata; family Salamandridae; genus Triturus; species Triturus cristatus. The sequence goes on along the minus strand of NC_140580.1, from coordinate 1,123,187,997 downwards.
AAAGCTTATTGTTCAACACCCCAGTCAACCATAGGTGAAAGTCCTGGGACATTGATGTTCGGGAGAGCAATGAACACCAAGGTACCTCAATGGACCATTCAGCGAAACAAAGATGAGAAAAACACTCATAAGAAGGACTTGCTTAACAAAGAAAAGATGAAAGCATATGCTGACTAAAGACGGCGTGCGAAGAACATCATCTTTAAGAAAGGAGATCCGGTGCTCGCACGACAGATGCGGAGAAAAAAATATCTGATGCTCCATTTTATGCAGAACATTTTCAAGTGGTGTCTACCAAGGGACACATTGTGCCTGCCCTGCACGCTGGGAAGTCTATTACCAGAGACTCTTCTCGTTTTAGGCACTTAACTAATCGTTCATCAGATCTAACTGTTGAAGGAGAGACTGGGTCTAAAATCTCAGTTGCTGCTGTTGCCTCTACACAGTTGATGCAGATCCTGGACAGTGATGGTGGCAGTTCCCAGTTCCAAGGACAAGACCAGGTCAATGAATTAAATCACGAAAAAGATTGATTGAAGAGATTTAATTGTTAGAGCGGAATGCAATGAAAGCTTGTTTTAGAATGTTGAGTTTGCAGTTACATGCAGATGAATACAGATGTGTATTAGTAAACTCCGTGTGTGGCATAGTCATTGGCGGGTACCCAGACTGGGAAGGACGCTACAGGAGGGACACACTATTTGCTATCAGTTGATGGCCCCTTTGGTGTTGGTAAAACCACGGATATTAAAAAAGCACTTACTTATCTGTTGTTCAAATGAAGTGGGTGGCAAGCAACGTGCGGCTTGAGAGCGCCATTGACTTTCTGAATAGTCTTCTGAATGGTTGTGTGGTTCTAAGATGCTGAATGTGTGTTCAGTGGCTCGGTATGATCCAACTGGCATCATAGTCTAGTGCATTTGCTTTCACCAGCTGTATCTTGGCACACCATAACTAGGGAGCATATTCAACTTGGGTGAGACATGGGGCATGATCCATAGTTGTAGGATTTTGATGGTATCGTTGTTGGGTTTGAATCTTTGTGTATGTTACCGGTTGGTGTAATCCTAGAGTGTTGTCCTTGGTTGTACCTCTGTCACTGTATGCTCTTCTTCTCTGCCTAAATTGTTGAATGAGTATGTGTGCCACATGGACCTCCAGGTGTCTGAGACTGTGGTCAAGAGGCAATGCGATACCATAGTCCATGTGTTGGAATGGATGGTGTATGCTGTTTATTCTAGCATCTTACAACCATGCTAGTTGCATGTGCGTGATCCAGTACATTGGAAAAGATGCCGTAGGTTTCTCCTTTCTGCGGATGTAGGTCCCTTTAGTCTGTGGTCTGCCATGTTTTGATGTTCACTTGGTGTATGTTTTTGCTTCTCTTTGCTCTGATTGCAAGCTAAGGTTTGATCCACAAATGGATCTTTATCCTGTTAGTTTATAAATCACACTGTGAGTCCTGGTAGATCAATGACTGGACGAGTCAAACAAGCTTTTAGTAGGATTCAGTTTTTTCACTTGCGAGTGTCATTATGAGGTTATGCTATTCTGGCCTGGTGTTTGGGAACTTTGATTCGAATATGTTTTTTTTGTTTCTTTTAAATTCAATTTCTGACACTGGGATGAGCTTGGTCATGGATATTTATCAGTAGTCCCATGGGCTTGGTCAACAGATAATTTTGGAAAAGGCGGTGTCAGATCCTGTTCACTCAATATGTATACTGCTTTCCTGAGACATAACAGAGATTTTTGTGTTTATAGCTAGTATGCCTGATCAGCCTTTGGTATTTACGGTAATTTAGCCTCCAGCGCTCAAGCACTAGATGTGCAATTGAAAAAAAAAATAAAGAATGGCTGCATTAGGCATTAGAAACTCCTCCAAAGATGTATCTAGAATTAAGTGGAATTTTCTCCACACATCAGTCCTTTATTTGTAAAAGAATAAAGGCCAGGGCCCAAACTTTTCCTCAGAAGCCCACCACCAATACTGCTGAAATTCAGGGTTGTTAAACACCAAGGAAGTGAAGTTTTTATTCCACCTTATGTCCCTTTCATCCACCACTGACACTCTCTGCCCCTTTACATCTATTTTCCAGGTTTTTTTCTACCAGTGCTTTCGCACTTTGTCCCTGTTTTTTAATCTTTCTCTTCCTCCTCCCTCCTTTCCCTCATGTCTTCATATTTCTCTCTCGCTCTTGCCCCACCTACAACCACCGGCTCAAGTTAAGGTCCATCGTACGGCAGTAGATCAGTGGATGTCGAAAGTCGGATGTGGCAGCGATTGAATTCTAAGGGAAACATTTGTTACTGATCACGTGGCACTTCTACAAGGGGTTATGGCACAACATATTGTAACTGCTGCTTCCAGGCATGGCTAAACGCGTCAGGCTGAGCTGTTCCTCAGAAGAGACTACACTGCACCTAATATCTTCTTCCCGAGCTGCTGCACGTGCTGTGTATTCTGCCCGCCGGGCTTTGTTCGGGGTCTACTTTTTGAAGGCTAACAAAGATTAATCTCGAGATGAAAGATTGGGTGTGAGAGTGCAAACCGGGATGCAGCGCCCGCGCCGCGCGTACTTCTGAAATAACATGTCTGCAATGTATTTTAAAACTGGAAGCAACGCCTCAGCTGAAATCACTTAAACAAAAAGATTGCAGTGAGGGGCATAATGCAAGAAAGTAATAAGGTTTAAAGCAGGTCACAGACCTTTCCACGCTCCGCTGCTCCGGAGTGAGATGCATTATTTAATGGTCTGTGGTCCCCGCTGATGCAGTCGGGATGAAATAGATGATTTTGTTCGAAAGAGCATTAGAAAAGAAATATACAACGCCGCTTACATCGCCGGAGACCCTTCGCTGCTCGAGGCCAGGGCTCTGAAGGTTTCCCTGCAGACAGAACAGCGGAGGCTTTTGGAAATGGAAAAGTCCCGGCCAGTGTCACATACAAATGATAATCATGCGGTCCTATTGCAGTCCACATTAGGTTGCTGCTCGTCGCAAGCACCAAATGGCAGAGTAATAGCGAGCGAGGCCTCAATGCAGAACCTGTGGGGATGGGTTTTTGATGGACCGGCTTGGGCTGTAAAGTGTGATGGGTCTCTCTGTCACCAGGTTCTGCTATTAGAAGGGCTCTGCTGGTTGGGCGAGGGCAGCCGCACAGGCGGCGCCGCATGTTTGTACTGATGGATGCCTCTGGCCCCAAAGCACTATTTGTGCCTTGCACAGTCAATATCTATTCAGGAGGCAGAGCTGCGTGGCAACATTTCACAGTGAATTGCACTGATGGCCCTCCCGAAACCAGGATCCGAATCTGGAAATGGAGACACCCGGGGTATGAGGGGCGAGGGCCGCTGCCCATGCCCTGAAATAGAAAGCGAGGATGAAAGCGAGAAAACAAAAGTAGAATCCATCTAGTGATAATTTTTCTACGACTTTAGACATCACTAGATTTTTTCACGATTATGAGGCTGATCATGGATTGCACGGCAAAACTGTACAGTTTCATCATTTACATGCAGCAGATCTGACTCAGGACCATGCAATCATAAGTTAAACTCCTTTGAATGGGGAATTACCATGTGGGACTGATGTTTCTGTTGTAAAACTGCAGGGTATTCTCAATTCCATGGTGATTAACCTTCTGCCATGAGCAGGCCAGGCTCTACGCGCATCTGCTCCCACCATGGGTGGTGATGGTGCTTACAAAGGAAGAGAGGTTTGTAAGTTAGAGCGGGATGACGGGTAAGTCCGTTGCACTAGCGGGGTCTGCCTTTTCGACTCCCATAGTAGGAAGGTCTTCTCAATAAAATGTGTCACTTGTGTGGTCTGGATAATTCATACTGGAGGTTCACATCATACAGAACTGAGACTCCGAGGGCTCGGCATCAATCTTGTGAAAGGAAGGTCAGCCCAATGCCCTGTGCCAGCGGTGAGCTGAAATGGCGTCAACCAAGAAGCCACAGGATGAAACTTGAAGTGCACTAAAGGTCAAGGTGTCATACTATGTCTCCTCTACCTGAGAGAGCATTTTGGCTTTGATTTTTGGGCAGGCAAAATTACAGGGGACCAGGATGGTGTAGTGGGAAGAGAGACGGCTTACCACCAGACACTGAACTAAAGAAGGTTCTTATCATATGAAAAACCAACTACTTCCCCAGGTTGCTGAGTGCATACAATCTGCCACATTCAGCCAATCTTGCCAACAAAGAAACCTAGATCACAAAGAAAGTTCCCAGTCAGGAAGATGAGCCACAATGATTGAAGGCTAGGTGTTAGAAATGGGGGTCTCTCGTTGGCTGAGTAGGCACTCTGTCCAAATAGGGCCCCTCAACCAATCCTAGTCAGGGTAAGTACATCACACACCAAAGATAACCAATACTCACCTCCTTGGTAGCTTGTCACAGAGTAGTCAGGCTTATCTTTGGAGGCAGTGTGTAAAGTATTTGTACGTACACATAGTAACATAGTGAAATCATCAAAAAAGTACACCACACCAGTTTAGAAAAATAGCCAATCTTTATCTGTGTAAAACAAGACCATAATGAGAAAAACCAACATACACAAATCAAGGTATGAATTCTTTAAGGTTAAATAAAGTTCTTGGAAAAAATAGCCCCAAATGAGGCTATTGGGTCGGGCTTGACCGGGACTAATCTACAAGTTCAGTTCGGCCATGAGGAACATGGGGCGGATACAGGACATGGGCAGACCCCAGCACAGTACCTGGGATACGTTGAAAAATCAATGATGGTGCGAGACGCAGGGGAGAGGAGGAGTAGCAAAGTCAGATGATGAGTCGGTTCCTTACTACTGGGCACTCGGGGATGATGCATTGTGCAAGGGAGATGAGGCGTCACTGATGAAGTCGGTGGTCACGCCTCGAGACCTTGGTTTTGCGGTATCGAGGTCAAACCACTGGTCCATAACTGCGGCGCCAGAGTCGGAGCCGTGCAACACAGACATTTGTGGTGTGGTCCTCGGGATTCCTGCAATGACGGCTTTTTGGAGGAACTGTGGCGTTGTTGGAGCCTTCATTGTAAGTCGCAGTCGTCACGTCAAGCGGGAACCACTGCTTCAGTGCAGGCAGCGGCACAACATCAAAGTTGCAAACCCGCGCTGGATCCGAAGTTTCTTAGCATCGGTTCCATCTTGTAGCATGGAAACACACTTCAAGGATGCAGGAACTGGAATTGACACCACTTGGCCAGTAGGGCTCTCAGCAGATGAGCCCCCGTTCTATGGGTGAAGTCTGCTATGACCCTGAGACTCCCAACAGGAGGCAAGCTCAAATTAAGCCCTTGGAGAACCTCAGAAAGCAGGATGTAGAGTGCAAAGTCCAGTCCTCTCACTCACAGGACAGACGCAACAGTCCAGCACAGTTAAGCACACAAGAAAGTGGAAGTCCCTCCTGGCAGCCCAACAGCTCTTCTGTCTGGCAGACTGTCCTCAGTCCAGAGTGCTCCTAGTTTATGGTGTCAGAGGTCTGGTACTTATACCCATTTTGGCCTGTGAAGTAGGGAGACTTCACAGAAGGGTCTTTATAGTACACAAGACCCTAACCTTCTTGTCCCTAGTTTCAGACACACTATAGGGGGATGTGTAGTTCTTTGTGTGGGGACAGGCACAGCCCTATTCAGGTACAAGTGTCAGCTTCTCCCTCCACTCTAGCTCAAGAAGACCCATCAACCGGGTGAAGGGCCATCAGGATATGCAGGGCACACCTCAGCTCCCTTTGTGTGTGACTGTGTAGAGTGAATTCACAAAAGCTCAACCATCGCCCTACCCAGTCATGAATTCCAGGGACCAGTAGTGGCACAGAATGGTTATGTAAGAAAATGCCAATCTGATGGGTTTTTGTACCCATTACAGGTTTCATCTGATTGAAATGTAAATGTTTTTTTTTTGTTGTCTTTTTAAAATTGTCGGAATTAATTGTACTGGTCTGTATTCCTGCTAGAATCCCGTTCTAGTCTGTCTTCTCTCTTTTCACAAAAGCCTCTACCTAAGATGGCGCCGCTCCTCACCGCTCTAGCTTTCCCACACTCCTTTTTCAGTATTTACGGATACTTCCCGCGCTGCACCCTGTCACTCGAGTCACTGCTAACTCCAGGACCTGGCGGATCACTGGTAAGCACCTTAACTCCCCCTCGCTACGGCTTCTGACATCGGCTCACGCACCATGTTAATAGAGTTGTATTTATTCACAGTGCATTGCCACGTCGCCTTCAATTGAAGTACTTTTCTACTCATTCCCACGTATCAGAAGAATTTCTACTGCCAATTTAGGTAATTACCACTTCCTCCCCCCGCTGGTTCACTTCGTCCACCCGCCAACTAATGCACTACTCCTTTTTTCAGAAACAACCTTCCACTACCGTTGTACCGGTCGTGGTCTCCTCGAGTAATTCTCTTGCGAGCCCTCATCGAATCTTACCGTCATTGGACGGTCTTCGCCTTCTTGTTACAAAGGTGAGATCCCATTCTGCATCGCAACGTTCGTTCACCCATAGTCACTACGCAGCACCGCTACTTTCGTCCGTTCATTACCACCCTTACGGAACCCGCTTCAATCGATCATCACACCCCGGTTTACTTGAGACGCATGCTCTCACTCCACATGTCTCCAACTCAATCCCTCCTATCAGCACTACATTTCAAGCGCCGGACACTGATCGGCTATTTTTACCGTGCATCCTGTGACGCATGATCTACCTACACTCGGCCTCCTTATCTGACCATCCGGTCACCCACTCCCCATATGCGTATTTTCTCCACGCATGTTCTCTTGTGCAACCTCCTTTCTTACTGCATGATTCGAGCGTTCTTACTATTTTTCTGGTCCCTCAATTTTTATTCTTCTCTCTTCCCTTTCTCCTCTATATCTATTTTGTTTTCCACAGGCAATTTCGTTTAAAATCAGGCATGTACACATCTAAGTCCTGATGATGATCCTGGCACCCTACATATAGGATCGAAACGCTGTCGACTCTCTCTAAAAATAGCATGCACGTTACTCCAATGTGTTAAAAAGTGCAACCGCTATTTTTGAAAAAAGCTTATAACATTGCATTTTTGAATAAGCTCAACTCTCTGTCTTGCCTGAAATGCCTTGTTTGTTTTGTTAATGTTTTGTTCAACCTTGGGCACAGGACTGTGTCCCACGTACATTTGTTTCTATATGTATGCATCCTTTATTGCTCATAATTAAATCGGTTGTCCGGCTGGACTCCCGGAATATAGTATCGATTCGGAACTATATTTATTTTTGCATTACCTATGTTTTGAGGATCATTGTTGTCTATACTAAACGATTACCCAAGGTCCTCATTTACCTTTTTGGGTCCCCTTGTTCTAATGAATATAACTTTTTAAAAGTGGCATTTTCAGACCTGCAGTCTAAAAAGCAACCTGATTAGAAGATGTGTTTCTAAATTGCGAGTCCAGAGACACCAAACTCCAAACTTCTGTCTGTTCCCAAATGGAAGATACCCATGTAAGATGTTGCAAGGTAACTCCAATGCTAGCCTATGGGAGGGATAGACCTTGCTGTAGTGAGAACGAGTTTAGACATTCTTCACTACCAGGTCATGTAAAACGTACAAACACATGTCTTACCTTTTAAGTACACTGCACTCTGCCCATAGGGCTATCTCGGCCCTACCTTAATGGGGCCTTACATGTAATAAAAGTGAAGGGTTAGGCCTGGAAAGTAGGTGAAATTGCCAGGGCAAAGTGGCAGTTCATAACTGCACCCACAGGCTCTGTGGCAGCAGGACTGAGATATGTTTCAAAGGCTACTCATGTGGGTGGCACAATCTGTGCTGCGGGCCCACTAGTATCATTTGATTAACAAGCCCTGGGCACACATGGTACACAGTACTCGGGAGTTACTAGTAAATTAAATAAGTCAATTGCAGAGAAGCCAAAAACCATCCATTTTAGACACAAAGCACATGTACTTTAGCACTGGTCAGCAGTGGTAAAGAGCCTAGAGTCCTAAAATCAGCAAAAACAAAGTCCAGCACACAGTCAAAAACAGGACGTTAGAAGAAAAAAGACTGGGTAAACCATGCCAACAGATTCTAGGTCCAACACGTGTCCCCCCACAGCTGAAATTGGGGAGAACTACCCAACATCTTGGGAGTCCTCTTTGCTAAGGTGGAAGAACCTGGAAAGACCATCCACACTGGTGTGTTCTGTTCCAGGGCGGTGTTCCACAGTAAAATCCATTCCCTGTAGGGAGCTGGACCACCTCAAAAGTTTAGGATTCTCTTCCCTCATCTGCATTAACTATCGGAGGGGCCTGTGGTCTGTCTGAACCTGGAAGTGAGTACCAAACAAGCAGGATATTAGCTTCTTCGGTGTCCAGACCACAGCAAAAACCTCTCCTTCAATTGCACTCCTCCTCTGCTTCCCGGGAAGTAACTTTCTACTAATGAAGGCTACAGGTTGATCCAGACCCTCTTCATTTAACTGTGAAAGCATGGCTCCCATGCCATGCTCTTAAGCATCAGTCTACACCACAAATTCCTTGGAGAAATCAGGATCCTTGAGCATGGCCGCCGTGCACGTGGCATCCTTTAGGGTGTCAAAAGAGGTCTGGAATGCCTCGGTTCAGATCACCTGACGGGGCTGCTTCCTGGAAACCAGATCTGTCAAGGGGGCAACAATGGTGCTGTATCCCTTGGCAAATCTCCTGTAGTAACCGCTGAGATCTAAGAAGGCTCTCACCTCTCTCTGGGTCTTTGGGGGTGGCCAAGCCAGAATGGTATCCATTTTCAGTTGCAGGGAATGCATCTTGCTGCCCCTACTAGGTGCCCCAAGTAAACCACAGACCCCTGCCTTACCTGGCACTTACTGGCGGCTCTTACTGGCCTTGATAGTGAGGCCTGCACCTTGCAGGGCCCTCAAAACGTCCCCCAGGTGAAGCAAGTGGTCCTCCTAACTGGAGCTGTAGACTGCAATGGCATCAAAGTAGGCAGCACTGAGTTTCTCCAACCCAGCCAGGACCTGGTTGGCTAACCTCTTGAAGGTGACAGGAGTGTTCTTCAACCCAAAAGGCACAACACAGAACTGGAAGTATCCTTCTGGCGTTGAGAATGCTGACCTCTCTTGTGACCCCTCGATCAAGCAATCTGCCAGTACCAAGACGTTACAATAAACTTGCTGAGGAACTAGGCAGCTTCAAGCCAATCGATGAGCTCATCAACTTGGGTAATGGGGTGTGTGTCAGTCATCATGACTGCATTAAGCCCACAGTAGTCCACACAGAACCAGAGTTTGGGTGTGACATCAGCGGGGAGCAGCATTGGCGACCAGAACAATGAGACTGGACCACTGGCTGTTAGAGAGCTCAATAACCCCTAACTCCAGCATCTTAGAGACCTCCTCTTTCATCAGCAGCGGCCACAATAAACAAAGGGTGATGGGGCAGGTGGGGTCGCACAGGTGGGGTCGCGCGGGGGAGGTGTTAGAAATACATAATTCTTTTTTTAAGCGTATATATTGCCACCGGAAGCCTCCAGCATCGTGTCACATTCGCCACCTCTCCTCTTCCTGGGTCCCAGCAGCCCCTGGGACACAGACGCAGAGCACGGGTATTGGTCTGAGCAGGCAGGAAAGATGCCCTGCTTAGACATGGGACTCTGGGAGGATTCTCCAGCAGGGCTGCTTAATGCAGCTGGGCTGGAGAAAACCTAAGTGCGCATGTGTGTTTTGGTTGGTCTGAGACGGCCGGCCGAAGCACGTGTGCACACTTGGGGAATGGAGTGCACATACCACTCCTCCTACCCCCTCCCATACCTAGGCCCTGCCCCTCCTAACATCGCTGTTTAAGAGACAGCAAATGCAAAATAAAATGATGCAAGAACATCATTTTATTTTACATTTGCTGGCTCTGAGGCAGGCAGTGGGGTGACACTCCTCCGCCATTGCGGAGGAGCCACCACTGTCTTTAATGCTGGCCCACACTCAGTCAGACAACCTGTAAGTTTTTCGCTTAACAGGCAGGCTTTTCCCCGGTATCAATATCATGAGTGCACCAATGGGTGACTCCTGGGGTGAATGAAAACAGTGGAGCAAACTGTCACAACACCAGTCTCTCTGCTGCTCTGAGGTCAGTGTAGCTGAGAAAATCACACCCTCTACCCTCTACTGACCCATCCTGCATTTTGGAAGACAGGAGGTCAGAGAGAAGCTCACTCTCCTCTTCCACCCCATCGTCCGTGACCAAGAGCATGGTCAGTTCTGACCGCTCAAAATATGGCTTGAGGTGGTTGACGTGCAGGACCCTAAAAGGGTTCCTAGGAGTCTGCAAGTCCACCAGGTAGGTGACATCACTCTTGCACTCCTTAACCTTGAATGGGCCAGACTAGTGGTCTCGCAAATGTTGGGTAGTGCTCCCCAATTTCTACGGGCACCATCACCCACACCTTTTAACCAGGCTGAAACTCGACCAGAGTGGTATTCTGGTCATACCAACATTTCATGTCCTCCTGCCCAGTTTCCAGATACTCCTGGTCTAGTTTCCAGAAGCGTGCTGTCTGGTTCCCGAAGGCCAGCATGTAACCGAATACATACTGGGGTGGCTTCCAGGAGCTTGCTCACAGCCCTCCCTCACCAAACTGAGAGGTCCTCTCACAGGGTGCCCATACAAAAGTTAAAAAGGGCTAAAGCCAACCCCCATCTGTGGTAGCTCCCTGTAAGCAAGCAGAAGGCATGGCATGAGGATGTCCCACTTATGCCTCATGGGTTCGGAGAGACCCAAAATCATGCCTTTGTTGAACCTCTCAACCAACCCATTGGTCTGGGGGTGGTAAGGCGTGGAGCATTTTTAGTTAACTCCACATGCCTACCACATGCCCTTCATGTACAAGAACATGAAGCTGGTATCACGGTCAGATACCACCTCCTTGGGAAAACCCATGCGTGTAAAGATCCCCATCAGTGCCCTGGCCGCGGTGGGTGCAATCAACATCCTCAGAGGGATAGCTTCCAGGTACCGGGTGGCACGGTCCAGCAAGACCAGGATGAACCTGTTGCCCAGGACTGTCTTGGGGTTCAGAGGCCTAACAATGTTTAATGGCTACTCACTTGAGAGGGGTGCTCACAACAGGAAACAGTTGCAGGGGAACCTTGCATCTTTCCCCAATCTTGCCACTCACTTGGCAGGTAGGACAGGACCTACAGAACGCATCTGAGGCCTTCCTCATTTGGGGCCAATGGAAGTGGGTGACAAGTCTGTTAAAGGTCTTGTCCTGCCCCAAATGAACTGCCAGAGGGACATCATGAGCCAAACCCTGTAGTAAGGCTCTGAAGATTTGGGGTACCACCAGCAAACAGGCTACTCGAGGGTCAGCAACTGTAGGCTCACTGTACTGAAGATCTTACTCCCAATAGATCAGGAGAGTTCCAGAGGTGTCACTGAGATGCCTGAGCCTTGGCCTGCTTCCAAAAACCCACACAGTAGGGCACTCTTTCTGCGCTGCGCAGAACTCCTCCTTGGAAGGAGAGCCTAATTCGGCCACATCTTTCCCTGTAGATTACAGGGTGTCCCCCTTAGATTCAGCCTTCTCCCGGACTGTGGAAATCTCAGTAGTGGGTTTCTACTGCCCCTTGCCCTTCCTGGCTGAGATCTGGGCCACTCTTTCAGGCATCGGGTCCTTCTGACCACCGTCCTGGGCTTCCATGGACCATGTCGTCAGGCACACCCACTCAGGCAATCCCAACATCTCCAAATGCGACTGGAGTTCCACTTACTTCCAGGCGGTATGCTCCAGGTCGTACCCAGCAGACAATCCACAGGCATGGATGGACTCACAGCTATCCTAAAGTAACCTGAGACCACCCCATTCAAAGGGAACCTAAGCCACCAAACATTGGCACTCACTGTTGTTTATAGCAACTACTTGGTGGACCACATTAGGGACTACTTGCTCTGAAGACACCAGATGACACCGGACGGATGTCATGCTGGCTCCTCTGTCTCTCAGAGCATCCACAATCTGCCCACTGATGGCCAACCACTGCCCGTACTTCCTAGTATTGTCAGGAATTACGGTTCGCTATACCATCTCGCTATCACCAAGGGACACTAGCGCCATCTCAGCTGGCCTCCCATTACTAACTGGGACCAACTCCTCCCCAAGCGCTACACTTGCCAAACTCAGTGACTGCCCACGGTAGGGGGCTGTGCCCATTTGGGTCACTTGGAATGCCCCTTGAAGTGCCCTTCCTGATTACATGTGAAACACTTCAGGGGTCCCTTCCCTGCAGGCTTTCCTGAAGGAAACCAACTCTTCTTTTAAACAGGGGGTTGGGAATCCTTACCCTGGGAACTGGTTTGGGGCCATTTAAAGAACTCCTTACTTTTATTCTTGCCCCCTCTCCTTCTTCTGTTGGGGGCCCTGCTCGCCCTTGGCAGAGTCTCCCACATACAACTTCTTTTGGACCCTGATCCGGCCTCCTTAGCAAGCTTCCTGGGGTCAGTCAAGTTACTAACAATCAAGTGCTAGTGCAGCTCTGGAAAACATAGACTAAGCAAGTGCTCTTGTGCAATCACATTGAACAGCCCCTGATAGTCTGTTACCTTACTGCCCTTCACCCAATCATGTGTGCTCTACAGAAAGAATCAAAACACTCTACCCATGTCTGAGGACCAAGTTTCTCACTTGCCCTAAACCTCTACCTGTATTTCTCCAGAGTCAGGCTATATCTCCTATCCAAAGCTTTCTTCATGGTAGGCTACCTTGTCTTGTCCTCACTTCCAAGGGCCAATAAGGCGTCCCTCCCCTCCCCCATGAAATGCTTCCATAAACCTGCACCCTTATCCCTCTCAGGATTCCTGTGCCTCTGCAAAGAAATCTCATAGGCCTGAAACCATCGAACTACGTCATCTCCCACTCCATAATCAAGCACCAGACTTTTGGGTATGAGTATCTTTCCCTCTGAGTGTACTGAAGAAATGCTGCCACCATATGCGCTAGATTCAGCCCTCTTCACATTCAAATCCAGCTCCTTCAAGCTTAGCGTCTGAGCCAGAAGTATCTTCTTTTCTTCCATTACCAATTTATGTTTCTCCATATCCATTTTTAGTTTAGTCAGCTACACTTAAGCTTCAATTCTACTCGCCAGTCCCTTGACCCCACTGAGAACAGACTTTTAAAGGAAATGCTGCTCCCTGTCCTGGAGGGCGCCTTGCCCCCAGCAGATTCTCAAGTAAATCCAACTACAGACTCTGTTCCTCCATATTCACAACCTCATCCTCTTCCTCTGGGTGCCCAACTGCCTCGCTGCTTGTCAACCGCGTCCTTAGCACCTTTCTCAGCTCCTCCTTTCCTGTGAGACCTTGAAAAAACACATGAAATCCTTGCAGAACGTTTTTAGTGAAGTGTACAGGTTTCCAACCTCTCTGGCTCAAACTCCAAATCTACCGGTACAGCTGATGGTTCTCCAGACAGAGACAGGATTGCAAAAACTCAAAAGGTTGAAAAAAGAATAAAAAGCAACACAGTATTCTGGTACATAGTGGTCTGCGATATGGAAGTTGTGTAAACCAATCACTGTATGTAATACACAAATACAGATCCTAATCCTCACAGCTGATCATCAATGTTAGAAATGGGGGCCTCTTGTTGGCATAGAAGGCACCCTATCCAAGTAGGGAGCCCCAATTCTAGTCAGAGTAAGTAAGTTACACAGCAAATATAAACCATGCTCACCCCCTTGTTAGCTTGACACAGCAGTCAGGCTTATCTCTAGAGGCAATGTGAAAGGATTTGTATGCACACAGGGTAACCCATTGAAAACACAACAAAAGTACTCCACACCAGTTTAGAAAAATAGCCAATCTTTATCAGAACAACAAAATCAACATAGACAAATCAAGTTATGAATTCTTCAAGGTTAAAAACATTCGAGTTCTTAGAAAACAATAACTCAGACTGGGGAGTCAAAGCATCAAAGTTCCATAAAGGCGCTGGTTCAAAAGTTGCTCGGCATCGGTTTCTTCTTGTAGCACGGAAGCTCACTTTCAAGGGCCCAGGAACTATAATTGGCACCACTTGGCAAGTAGAGCTCTCAGCAGACGAGCCTCAGTACTACAAGTGAAGTCTTTGATGGCCCTGAGACTTCCAATAGGAGGCAAGTTCAACTCAGGCCTTTGGAGAACCTTAGAAAACAAAATGTAGATAGCAAAGTCCATTTCTCTTACTCCTAGGACTGATGCAGCATGCTAAGCACACAGCAAAGTGGCAGTCCTTCCTGGTAGCCCAACAGCCCTTCTTCCTGGCAAAATGGCCTCAGTCCAGAGTGTTCTGAGTTTATAGTGTCAAAAGTCCGGTACTTATTCCCATTTTGGCCTATGAGGTAGGAAAACTTCAAAGAAAGGTCTGTGTAGTGTGCAAGACCCTGCCTTTCCTGGCCATGACACAGACACAACACAGGGGAGTACGCAGTTTTTCGTGTGGCGACTGGCACGGGCCTATTCAGGTGGAAGGTTCGGCTCCTCCCTCCACATTAGCTCAGGAAGACCCATCAACCGGGTGATGGTCCATCAGGATATGCAGGGCACACCTCGGCTCCATTTGTGTGTGACTGTCTAGAGTAAATTCACAAAGCCCAACTGTCACCCTACCCTAACGTGTATCGTAGAGAGCAGAAGAGGCACAGAATGATTAAGTAAGAAAATGTCATCTTTCTAAAAGTGGCATTTTCAGACCTGCAGTCTAAAAAACAACCGTACTAAAAGATGTGTTTCTAAATTGCGAGTTCAGAGACACCAAACTCTTATTTTCTATCTCTTCCCAATAGGAAGACACCTGTGTAAGATGTTAAAAGGCAACTCCAATGCTAACCAATGGGAGAGATAGGCCTTGCTGTACTAAAAACAATTTCAGACATTCTTCACTACCAGGTCATGCAAACATACCAACATATGTCCTACCTGTTGGACCCGGCCTCGTAACATGGCTCTACTGGTCCCCACACCACCTAACCTGGTGCCGGCGGCTCCAATCCCCCGGCCTCACCAAGCCTTTCCACCAGAACACACGCACTCAACCCGGACACCCTCGTCCATGGCCTCTCTCCTTTCGGCCACCCCGGGCCCGCGTGCCCACTTCATGCACCAAGATGGCCGCCCGGCCCCAGCGCGACCCGGGCCTAGAGGCGCCACTCCGGCTGGAGGACATCACACTTCCAGGGGTTGAGAGAGGGAGGAGCAGTTTCTATCGCACCTCTGAACTCCCCTGGGACGATGGGTTTCGATCGGCCCTCTGGCCTCCCTGAAGGCTGGCTCCACGCCTGCTGGGTGTCTGGGACTCCTCCCGACCCGGCCCTGAAAGGATCAAAAGACAATGGCAGGAAACCCCCGACAAGCGACCCCAGGTGACAAGACCCCTGCCTGCCTAGACTCTGGACATCAAAGAGGGGTCGACCTATAACCAGGGGTGCTCTGGGACTGTCCGGCAGATTCGACGCTGGAACAACGAGAGCCTGCTGACGCGGTCGCGGCTCCTGGAACTTAGAACTACCTGAGCCCTGCTGAGTGACTCGCGGCTCCCCGAAGATCGTAAGACCTCCGAACTTGTACCTGAGCCCTGCTGAGTGACTCGCGGCTCCCTGAAGATCGTAAGACCTCCGAACTTGTACCTGAGCCCTGCTGAGTGACTCGCGGCTCCCCGAAGATCGTAAGACCTCCGAACTTGTACCTGAGCCCTGCTGAGTGACTCGCGGCTCCCTGAAGATCGTAAGACCTCCGAACTTGTACCTGAGCCCGCTGAGTGACTCGCGGCTTCCACAGACTCCACTGGTCCCGCCGGACCCCACGACAACCAGCCTACCCCCCAGCTCGAGGATTGTGAGCTGTGCGCCGGGTACATCCTTACCTTGAACTTTTGTGCCAAAGACTGTCCCGCTACCCCCTATCCCTTCCGAGACTCATTGAGCCCGCGCTCTCCTTGTACATATTTGCAGTGCTAACCTATTTGATAAAGATTGGTTCCTGAGAACGCACGGTGTGTTGTTTCTGTGTCGTGTGGTGCCCGAAGTACGATCCTCGATACGAGACTTCTCCTCCTGAGGAGTCTCCCGCCAGTGCCCGGCTACGATACTTGAGGGTGGGTCTCAGGGTGGTCAGGACTCCCTTCCCGGGCTCCTCTGAGGTCGCCGTCTAACACTACCTTTTAAGTGCACTGCACCCTTCCCATGGGGCTACCTAGGGCCTACCTTAGAGGTGCCTTACATGTAATAGATGGGAAGGCTTAGACCTGGCAAGTAGGCAAACTTGCCAGGTCGAAGTGGCAGTTTAAAACTGCATCCACCGACTCTGCAGTGGCAGGATTGAGACATGTTTGAAATGCTACTCATGTGGGTGACAAAATCCAGGCTATGGGCCCACTAGTAGCATTTGATTTACAGACCCTGGGCACACATGGTGCACGGTACTAGGGACTTGCTAGTAAATCAAATATGCCAATCATGGAGAAACCAAATGCCATTCCATTTTCGACACAGAACACATGCACTTTAGCACTGGTCAGCAGTGGTAAAGTGCCCAGAGTCCTAAAACCAGCAAAATCGAAGTCCAGCACACAGTCAAAAACAGGAAGTGATAAGCAAAAAGACTGCGGAAACCATGCCAACAGATGCCAGGTCTAAAGCTAGCTAAGTGAGGAGCACCTGGATGTCTTGAAGTAACTTGGCGCCCCCATAGATTTACAGAAGATTTAGGGCCAGACGTGCAAAGCATTTTTGCCATCGCAAACGGCTCGATTCACTGAATCAGGCCATTTGTGTTTTTTTTAAATGTACAAACAGCAAATTATGATTTGTAACTTGTTACAGAATCACAATTTGTGTTTGTAACCCAAACCCAATTTGGTATTTGGAAGGAGTGTGGTAGGGTGTCAATTCCAAATACCAAATTGGTATGGTATGTCTTAATGCTTTGTAACTGAATTACAGTAGCAAACATAAATGTTTTACAGACTTCTGAAAGGTAATGGTAACCATTCACAAATGAAAAGGAGGCCCCATGGGGCCCCTTCCCCTTTGAGAATGTGAAAAAAATATTTTTCAAGAACAGTCAGTGGTCTGTTGGACCACTGCCTGCTCCTAAAAATTAAACTTAAAAGATTCACTTTCTTTTTTTTTAATGCATCCCGTTTTCCTTGAAGGAAAACGAGCTGCATTTAAAAAAAATGCTTTATTTAAAAGCAGTCACAGACATGGTGGCCTTCCGACCCCAGCAGGTCCCCATCCCTGTGATGCCAGCAATTCCTAGTGTGTCACATATTGCAACCTACCTCAATAATGATCATGAGGTAGGTCAATTTGCGACCCCACTAGGAACCGATGATTAATAGTTCTAAGGCTTCTTACATTAGGAATTGTGATTTCCTAATTGCACTTGGGTAAGAATCACAATTTGGGAATCGCAATTCCAAATTTTTGCACATCTGGCCCTTAGTTTTGGAATTTGATATAAGAAAAAGGTCCGTAATTGGGTTTTAATTACATTTATATAGTGATTCAGTCCTCAAATGAGGCGATGAATGCATTGGTGGATGTGTTGCATGGGTAGTAGTTGATTTCAAAAGCATTGAATTGTAGTATGACCCATCTGGGAAGAATTTTGGTGTCATATATTGTTGACCGGAGTGGTTTTGCATGCAGTGTAGAAAGTGAGAACATGTGCATTATGTCAATTCATATGTCTGTCTGGTTGGAATGGTGTTAATTGTGAATGTTTCCCATGTGAGAACTGTTTTGCTGTCATGCATAATGAGCATTGTAATGCACTTCCTGTGACACTGCAATGTAGTAGCTGTGCACACGGTGTCACTGAAACCGAGCCATACCTTTCTGATGAGCTCTAGCTAGGACAAAACTGGTCCTGGATTGCTTGTGTCCCGGTTCAGGAAGGACCTGGCCTGGAAGTTTGGTCTGGACTGTTACCACTGGAGCAGGGTCAAGATTGATTTGCATATAGCTGGGTCCAAACTGAGGTGGCATGGTGTGCTAAATAACGATGGTTTGGGATGCAGCCCCAAGTTATTACCAGTTGCTGAGGTTAGTTCACACATTTTTGTAGACTTTAGTGTGCTTATGAGAGAAATTGAATGAAGAAGTGTGAGAGCTTGTTGCGTATGTGGATTTGCCAACCATCCCAGCAGTTAAACGTGTTATGGTTCTTTGATAATGCTTGACTTGTACAAGACAAACTCACGGGGGCACACTAGATTACAGGACGCCAAAGTAAACTCTTCAGAGGTCGCCTAAGAGACACTGAGGCCATACCAGGCACACAATGGCTACATGCACCAACAGGCAAGGATCTCAAAACTCCATTAAGAGTAACCAAGCGGCGACGGCCAGGTGCACATTAGATACAGGTAGCCACGACAGAAGACACAAATCGGTTCCCACAAATGAGATGTGACCCTCCTCGAGGAAGGCAATCAGTTCTAGAAGTTAGATGAGTGACCAGGGTCATCCATGAGGGACACAGGGGTGACCTTCTGGCAGGCACATGAGGGACATGAAGCATTTGAAGATGCTCTTTAGGGACTGCCCACAAACCCTAGGGCAGCAACCGCAGATCAGCTCTGGTCACTGACACCCAGGGCCCTTCATCAGCCTTGGTGAAAGATCTGCAGGGACCACCCAGGAGGGTCTTAAGAAACACCCCACACAGTTCCTCCCTTCTCGGTACTTCCTAGAATCTGCAATATGCCCAATTAATGAAAATATAAATTCACAGCTTGTGAATCCTGTATAGCACCACATATGAATTGGGAAACAATGCGCAACCCAGTACACAACAATCAATTTACTTGAGTTTTTACCAAAGCCTTCATCAGATGAGGAAGGGTCCCGCCTCAGTATAATGAATGAAAGTCCATCTTGTGTAAGTGCTGTTGGCCAAAGGAGATTCAGTTAGCAGCATGCATCGATGGAGCACTAAATCCACACATCTTTATTTCGGTCACTAAGACTAAACCCACTACATCCTGGTTTCTTCATTATCTTACATTGGGCAGTATTTCGACCACAGTAGCACCAACCCAGTCTGTACATGCCCTATTGGCAACAGCTCAAACCAGATGAGTCAACTAAGTATATATGAAGTAATTGAAGTCACTGATGATGGTGCACAATATGTGGGAAGTACTGCATAAAATGCACAACTGTGTATTGAGTCATAGCAACTCATCTCACTTGATGATGGTGATAAAAAGGCTTGGATGAAACTTTAATTACGCTAGAGTAATTTCAGTAATTACAGATTACTCTTGTTATGCAAAATTACAAAATTACACAATTACACCTGCTTGAGCAATTAAGAGTAATTTGGGGCAAAAAACCTACCGCAGGAGCACAGGAAAAATGAACTCAAAGGTAGCGAGTGGCTGCTGGGTACTGCTGTTGTCTTATAGCACTTACAGCTATTTTCTTTGTGCAAAATGCATCCTCAGCCCCATTTGCATGCGAGGGTGCATTTAAAATAGTGCTAACTGCTGGATTATGCTTCTCACTTTATTACGCATTTTTGTGGTAATTACTCTAGAGAGAATTATGCCAGTTACACCCACCCCTGGTGATAACCATGATAGTAAATTCTTCATAACGCATAGTATTCTAAATGTTCCCCGTGAACTGCATATGTCTTAAAACCTCTGCATCTAATAACATTGCAGCTGCCAAGGTGATGTTGGATTTTACAAAGGAAGTTTATGGTGACAATAAGCCTGCAAGCACATTCTGGAGCGGCAATGATTCCCTTCGTTTTCATCTCATAGAATGTGGTGACATTGAAATAGCTTCATGTTATTCTAGTATTTCACTTCAACGTATATAATTAAAATATCTGCCTGCTCTACTTGTGATGCAGGGATGCTTAACCAAAACAAGGCTCAGGTGCACGCCATAAGATACATAGACAAAATGCATCAAAGCTGTGCGATACCATGTAAATGATCACCCCAAAGGGCAACTGCGTAGAAGGAAATTTTCCAAGGAGCAATCCGTCATCGCTATCCAATAAAATAATGTCTCGACAGCAGTCCGCGCGAGCACCATTCCTACAATGGATTCCAGAGCCTGTAATTTTCAAGTCATCTTATAAGTCCTGAGTGGTAGGACACGATCCCATGGTAGGGATCAATAGAGACTAATTATCTTCTGAAATAAATGCTGGTATGATCGTACAGGCAACTTCAGTTACTTGCAAGGACCAAATGCATTAGAAATTATAATGCGTCCCGCAAGGTCAAGCCCAGGCAGCAATGTCATGGCCCAAGATGCTGTGGATGCGGCGCCTCATTAGAAGGTCTCAGTGCGCGTGGACTTCCCGGATAAAGACGTCGCTGATTACAGTCTTGACGAAGGGTTGCGTAAAGCTAAAGTGATCTCTGGTTGCAGTGTCAATGTGCTGTCGGATGATGATGAGATGAGGTTACACGTAGACGCTGCATTAATCCAACACTGAAGTCTGCCTGTCGTTCCAGTGTGGAACCACTAGGAGGACCAATAAATCAATGCTGTGGCACCGGGTTATGTAACCTTTCACCTCTAGGTCATCCATTCAATTCTGACCCAGACTTAGTAGTGATTAAAATTCATTACAATTTGCTGATTTGTTGAGCGGCTGGGACACATGAGCCCTGTTATCGCTGTGCCGGACTCCATTTCACACAAAGCCATCGTGTTGGACAAGAGTCTATCGATTTTGTATTTAATTATGGTATTTGTTGACTCTGCACCGGGCCAGTTCAGATGCTCCTAGCACTGTACGGTACTTTCGGATACAATCATATTATTTTGTTAGTAACATTTTGGCTACCAAACAATGTAACCACATTCATCTCCTTTCTTCAATTGAAACTAATTTACCAGGTGCTTTTGGCTGCAAGAAAGGTCATTTTAAGGTTGAAAAATCCAAATGCCAAGTCCATGTGTGCAGGAGGGATTAAGGCTCCATTGGTTTTATCAGCTGATGAGGCACTGAGATAAAAAGAAAAAAATTAACAAATGTGGTCATGTTGGGTGCCTGACTGTCCCTGTATCTGTTAATGCGCATTCAAAGTAAGAAAAAATGCATTTTAGGTCAAATATTTAGGTGTCGTACCTAATGTTGATGCAGCATATGTTTAATGACTTTGAATACAAATGTAAAAAATATAAAAAATAATGTATACCTTTTCTGCGTGGGCCTTCGGAGAATCCTACGTAATACTGCACTGTTTTGGAGGTACAATTCTCCAGATTTAGATATGGGTTGAAAAACAAGACTGTAGTTAAACATGATGTCTGTTTTGAATACCCTTGCCCCAAATGAGATATATTATTTAACTGGCTTCTGTAGTGAGTAAATCTCCTATTGGTTTATTTTATTTTTTATGCTGGTTTTATGTTGTGTTTTACACTATTCATTTTATTTTATGTCATATTTTATGCTTTGTTATATTGCTTTATACTTTACGTTTTACATATAATATTACATATTATGTTATGTAACACTGTGGGACTAATTACGATGCGGTTCAAGGCGCAACTAATGGCTTGTGGGTTGCGGTCCAAACCGCATCTACTATTGCCGTCCGACTGATACATTATGATGCGTGCGGTTGGAAGCAGCAGTCGGAGGGACCAACCGACGCTTTCCAACGGGCAGTTGGAAACTCACCATGATCCCTGAAGGACGGCGTTTCAGCCGTCAGGATTATGATGCCGGTTTCTGACAGCCTATCCATGTCGGCCTTTCTGACATGGAAAGTCTGTCGGAAAGTAACATTGGGGGCCCCTGGCAGGGCCCCCTTACCCCCCGCCTCCCCATCTGGGCCTGGAGGGCACGTATGGTGCCTCCCTACAGTGCAGGGATTTACAGTAATTCCCATTTCTCAATGGGAGCTTGTGCTGCGTGTAGTTTCCGCCCGCCGCACAAGCTCCTGTTGAGAAAAGGGAGTTTCCGACCTCACTATGTCAGATCGTAATTCGTGTGCGGAACCTCCGACCTATGGTTGGGCGGTTCCTCTATTGAAACGGTGTCAGTCTCCGACCATTATCATAATCAGGCCCTGTGTATTGCACTAAATTATCCATTGTGTTTTGTGTTACCTTGTTACTTTTACATTACATTTTATGTTTTGTTTGCTTGTAAACTGATACACATATCGCATGTTACTGTAGAAAATTCCACATTGTGAATTGGGAAAGCGTTAATAGTTGAAAGCCAGGGTCCTGGTGCACAAGAAACTACGAAGCAGATTTATTATTCTTTCATGCAGCGCAACACAGCAAACCACCTTGCTACATGCGTGAAAAGGAAAGGGCAGGAATCAATCAATCAATCAATCACAAAATTTGTAAAGCGCAGTACATACCCAAGAGGGTTTCAAAGCGCTGGGGGGGGGGAGGTGCTGCTGCTATTGGTCGAAGAGCCAGGTCTTGAGTTGTCTCCTGAATGTCAGCAGGTCTTCGGTTTGTCGCAGTTAAAGGGGGAGGGTGTTCCAGGTCCTGGCAGCGCGATGGGAGAAGGATCTGCCTCCGGAAGTAGTTCTCCGGATGCGTGGGAGACCGTGGCTAGGGCGTGGTCAGCAGAGCGGAGTTTCCTGTTGGGTACGTAGAAGGAGAGTCGACTGTTGAGATAGGCTTGGCCGGTTTTGTGGAGTGCCTTGTGTGCGTGATCAGGAGCTTGAAGGAGATTCTTTTACCGACGGGGAGCCAGTGCAGGTTCCTCAGGTGGGGGGTGATGTGGTCGCGGCGTGGGACGTACCATTATAAGGCCATTCCTGTCTGTTGCTAGCGCTGGCACTCTTTTGGCTGCCTAGGCATTCTCCTCCTTCTATGTGTGCTGCAGAATTCAGCACACACAGAAAGAGGAGAAATAAAGATATTTCTAATTGTTACTCCTCACCTGGGGAGGCGTAGCATTTTGACGCATTCCCAGGTCTACCATTAATGGTAAATCTGGGAATGTAGCAAAATCCTTGGGTGGATACGTGGGAACACCCGCCCTTCACCCATGGAACGTCTCCCTGGGGCAGAGTAATGCAACGCGGTGACTCATGCTGCATGGCTTGATAAATCTCACTTAGGTTTTGCATCGCCCTTGTGCCCCATTGCACGGCGCATGGGTGTCTCAAAACCTTGATAAATCTGGCCCTATATTCGCAAAACTAGTTCAACTGAAGTTGCGAGTGCAAAGTTAGAATTTGTAGTGCACACAAGTGTGTTCTCACTCACAATGGCATTGAGAAAATCAGTACAACCATTGGGAATCCTTGCAAGTCACAAGGAATAGGGGGTTATGAAGAGTATTTCTCACCCTTTGCATATCGCACTGGAATGTACAAATGCTTTACAACCAGTTTTGTGATCAGGAGTAACCTTTTGCATGGTGTCATCTGTGAAGATTTGACAGCTTATGCTATACTTGTGCAAGTGACAGACATTATGAGTTGCTGCAATGTTGCACACTTACGGTGCCTTTTTGGGGTGATTGTGACTCCTGTCCTTTAGGGACTAAGTAGGTATGTTTTGAATGCTTGAATGGAGGCCAGTAGTCCCAGGCAGGTCACCATCCCAGCATTTGCTACTTCTCGCAATGAGTCGCAAACTAACTCCTGCCTTATCAATATTCACGGGGCAGACAATTTGTGACTTTTAGAAAAAAGAGCCTGCGGTGTGAGTGTTGTACACAGCACAATACAAAAATGACCCCACAGCCAGCTTCTTTGTGCCTGAGCTCCATGTCTTTACAGCTTTGCAAACACATAAGTCGTTTTGTTTTTCTTGGATAAACAATGGTACTGAGTTCCTTAGTGTCAAAGGCAGGATGCTGAGAAGGTCTGTTGAGTTCTCTTCTTCATTGCCTAAGGAAAGGGTGACTCCTACCCTCAGCACAGAATACTAGATGTAGAGTATGATAGGTGTCTCCTTAAGAGGGTCCTGAGTGGTGGAAAAGCCCTCATTAATAATCTTATAGCTCTTGATTGAGAAAGAAGATTAGAACTCAAGAAATGAGCAAAGCACCAAACTCCCCCTGGAATCAGGACAGAGAGAAGACCCAAGGTAGATCTCCAGGCAAAGAAATCGAGATGAAGATCAGATTGCTGAAAGAAGAAATCTGGGACAAAAATAGAAACAAAGAGGAGAAGAATGCATCTAAAAATAAGTGACAATGCATTGTGATGCATTTTCATATCCTGACTGACTGCCTCCCTTATACATGATAAAACAGCAACTGACAACACACAAGAAGACTTAACTCCATCTTAAATTGGGAATTTGGAATAATATTCTATGGTCAATCAACCATATTGGCAAGGACTAGTTATAAAGCTTGTACAGATTTATTTCCAGACATTTACGATGCTTCTTCGGTGATTGAAGAAGAAGACACAGTTTGACATTGCCATTCCATGATGGATTCCAGTATCTCACCGCAGCCTCTCATGCCTGGCAATCTAGGTACCCTGTGGAACAAGGGTGACCAACTAGCATGGGTGCAAATTCAGGACGGTGAGTGTAAAACTTCAGGACAAAGGGTCAAAATTCAGGACAAAAATTCAGGACAAAAGGTCAAAATTCAGGACAAAGCTTTGGGACAAAAGGTTTTACAGACACATCAGAGGAGGTTGCACAATAGTATATAAGTAAATAGACAACCAACATAAGTACAAGTGAAAATAAGTTTATATTAGGTTGAGACAATTGTGCACTTCACAGTTTTTTGCTCAGCTTTGAGCAACTGTGCAGGTCTTTTTCTGGTATTTGATATGATCGTGATCTATTTATATGGTTACTGTACTGGGTGGTCTAGTCTGATATTTCGTTTACAGTTCATGGTCCTGAGAAGGCATGTTTGGTGAGAGACGTGGTCGGGATGATCTGCTTGGACGGACTTTGTTACTAGCATCTCATATCTGAGTGGCATTGTAAGATGTAAAGCAACACGCATAGAATGTAGCTAATTGGGACCTACAGTGCTGGACTAGAATGCTCATTTTACACTCACTTCTCGTAATTGGCATGATTCGCTTTCTGTTGGCTTTTAGCAGTGCATGCTGGTCCGTGTAGTCTCTTCCCAGGCCCTGTAGTCATGTCCTTAGCTTTTCAGGCAAAAAACACTAATTCATTACTGAATAATAAATATAAACGTGGTCAGGTAACTATACTGCTCTGTTTATATTTCATATGCTTTACTTAATCTTGCATTCCCTATAAGGGTTTTAAGGGTTTGCTTTTTCCAGGATATAGTTACTTTTTTTTTCAGACAGCATGTTACCCTTGTTTCCCCTCCCTCATAACCTAGTTCCCATTTTCTGGTTCTCTGGCGCTGCAAGGTAGTACAAATGACAATATAATCACTGCACATAAAAAAACACAAAAGTAAATAAACATTGTTGTTTTCAAAGCCAAAAGCTCTTACCTGTACAAATGCGAGCTTGATTGCATATGCTTGTGTTTTTTAAAGTAACTGGCCAATGTTACTTCCATCTAATGTGTTACATTTTTTTCCTTGCCTACAGGCCCACCACATGCCTTAACTGCCCAGACTGGTCCATTGTCATTCCGTATGCGACAATCAGCTGACATACAGAATGACAAGTCTGTGAGAGGCTGGGGAGGGGCTGCACTTGAGCACAGAGGAGTGCGAAGCGGCCCCCGCAGGGACTTCTCAGAACATTAAGGCTTCTCAAAGGTAAACAGTTCAGGTCGCTATACCCCCTAAATTACAGACAAAAGGCGTCCATAAGAGGGACCATCACGGACAATGGACGTGAGATCCAAATTACGGCCGGTCCGTGAAATTTACGCCCGGTTGGTCACCCTACTCTCCAGTATTCTAGTATCATCTCTGTCTCTTCCAGGGTGGGGTAGGGCTCCTTACCTCCTCCTGGACAAGACAACGAGAAGACAGGCTCTCTGTCCAAAATATTAGTTTTGCCACCCCACACTGATGTACAGTACTTAAAGGAGATACTCCAAAAGAACTGATTTAACTGATTGTCCTCCATACTTTGTTAATCAGTGTGGGTGGGATTGTGCCATTTCTTTATTTTATTACTTTATAGTCTGCATGTTTGCTTACAATTTAGTGACAGTAATTAAGCTCTGCTCTGCAAAGGGGCACGGGGAGATTAAGTGGTTTGCCCAGAATCACAGGATGTGGACGCGACCCCGAGGCTCGAACCCTGGTTTCCAGCAACAAAGTCGGCAGTCTAGCCGACGGACCACATCAATACGGAAGACGGGATATCCATTAAGTTTGTGACAGGGTAACTTGTTTGCCAAATTCTAAATCAGGTCCTTGGATAGACCCAGAAAGTATTTCCATCAACACTCCCCTGCTGACCTAGCTGCATGCTAGGTTTAGCAGAGCAAATGTAGTCATTTTAAAATACCTACTTGCTGATTACTAGCTTGTTTGTGTTTCAATCATCAAAGGGTATCCTGTCTCCACTTCTACAG
The DNA here is from genome assembly GCF_964204655.1 of Triturus cristatus. NCBI lineage: Eukaryota > Metazoa > Chordata > Amphibia > Caudata > Salamandridae > Triturus > Triturus cristatus. The sequence continues at coordinate 1,123,161,519 of NC_140580.1, read as the reverse complement.
ATGTTATGAATTGAATTGAACACTTCTCAGAGCCAACTATTATTTTTATTCGTTTTACTTCTTTACTTATGTGACAGTTCAACTTTGATGCTAGGCAATGATGCCAGAGTGCTTCACCTATATGAGAAATTCATTTACCAGATGCAAAATCTAACTGTAGGTATGGATGAAAACTGGTAGTGAGACATTCTTGAATGGTTACAGTCATAAGCAAGTAGTGCTTTTCTACAATGAGGGTTAACCACATATGGGTTATCAAGAACTTTGAGTCAGCAGGTAACCAGAAATGGGTTTAAGGCCTTGAGCCAAGTAAAGGCCGCACACGCACTTAATTGGGAGAGATTTTCTGTTATTTTGGGTAAACACTGAAAATGCATGATTCATGAAGTAATTCCTCTTATTCCAGGGACGATCTAGCAATTTACCTCTGAGGTATTAGGTTTCTCTCTCTAAGGTCAATCGTTTGCCAGGTATTTTGAGGCCTTTATTTGCAGTAACTGTGTATGACACACACTTCATTGAATGTGTGTTGTGTCTCTAGTGTAAGCCACTTCAAGGGTGTTAGGTCTGGAGTAATGTGATTGAATTCCCTTGCTGTGAAGAATGGATGTGACCCAGTTTTAATGGTGCAAATCGGGACTTAGGATCTCCTATGAGTAAAGCTCTTCCTTATATTCTGGGTGTAACTATGCTAGAGCTAAGCTCTTAAGATCAGGTCTGAGCACAACATATCGGAAGTTACGTATGATTCGGAGATGAAATTTGGGATTCTTAGCTGTTGTGTTGATGTGGAGGCCCATTTAAAAGCCATTGATGGAACCCTGGGATTTTGCCAATGAGATGGTCTAACATGCACTACCCCTTTTATTAGGAGGTTCAATCCAGCCGTTTACTTGTTCTTAGTTGTGTTTGTGAGAGAACAAGGTAATTGGTTTGATTAAAAAAAACATAAATATGCTATGCAAATGCCAAGCTGTAATGACTCTATTAATAGACAGACAATTATTTTGTCCTGATTGTTTCATCCAAGTCAGGTTGAGGCAGATCTCCTATAAAAATACATGCAAAGGTTGGTTTATAAATGGGGATCTAGTGAACCAATAAATCATCTCAAATAAACATTACAATGGCTCAAAACTGAAAAATATAAACTACTGTGACAACCAAAAGGTTTGTAAGATAAGTTAAATATAGGATCAATCTTTTTACTGTGACTTACATTGTAGCCGAACAGCTGGAAAACAGAGGAAGTAGAGCAGGAGGAGTGAGGGGATATGAGATAACTTTCCCGCACAAGGAGCTTCAATTAGAGGTCAATCAATCAAGATTTGAAGAACGCGTCATCTTCGCCCGTGAGGGACTCAAGGTACTATCGGATGATGCTGCCAGTTCGCCTATTGGTTGAACATCCAAGTTTTGAGGTCCTTCCTGAACTGCTGGAGCGATGGTGAGACTCTGAGGTGCAAGGGGAGGTAATTCCAGGTCTTGGCCACCAAATGAGAGAATGAGTGGCCTTCGCTGTTACTCTGGTTGAGGAAACGGGTGGCAGCCAGGGTGAGGGATTCGGATCTGAGGTTCCTGGTAGCCAGTGCAGTTTCCTTAGGTGAGGGGTTATGTATGTCCATCTGGGGAGGTCTAGGATTAGCCTGGCCACTGTGTCCTGGATTGTTTGGAGTTTCTGCATGAGTTGGGTTGTTATTCCTACATAGAGGGAGTTGCTGTAGTCGAGTCCTCTGGTGACGAGAGCCTGTGTGTCAGTTCGCCTGGTGTTGGTAAGGTCGACAGTCATCCTGCCATGTTACCATGTAGACGGAGCCTTTGCATCAGCTCCAGCCACCATGCCCCACTTCCACCCTCTTGGGAAGGACCATATGCCTCATTTTAAAATCCATGTATGCCTGGTGGGAACTTGTTGTTGAAAGTGCAACCGCTGGTGTGGAGGTGCACTTTTGGCAAAGCTGAATGCCAGGCAGGCCACTATGTTGTCTGTCCGTCTCAGCATTCTTTTTCATTTTTGGGGCGAGGACTTTCTGATGGTGGAGCCAACTGGATTATACCATCAGAAACATGTCAGTTCCACCGTCTCTAAATGAAGTGGGGATTTGTGTTTTTTGTTGACGAATGACCCCACTGATTTCCGTGGGTCTTCCACTCTGTAAAACCCTAAATAGGGCAAACAGGTGAACTCAAGCAAGTGAAACATGAGGAGGAATGGAAGGGAAAACAAGGTTTCTGAGCTGCAAAATGTATTTTGTGCAGCTAAACTTGTGGATCAAGAGAAAATGTTTCTGAATATATTGGGCTCTGAAGGGTTAAACAATGCCATTGACAGCTGACTTTTCACCTTATATCATTATACACTATTTACAATATTCGGTCTCATGCTGAGTTGAGTAATGGGTGCTGTATCCGTGAATGTAATTAATCGTTTAAATTAAAACTTGCATGTTGTGTCTCAAATGACCCATCTGAAACCAGACAGAGACCTTATATGGTCTTAAAATGTAGGAAACATTCTAAAGCCCCTCAATATTAGAAAAGCATAATCTATCTCCATTTCACCCACAATACTGCTGAACATATAAAATGGAGGAGGCTGAGTTACAAAATGGAAGCCTGAAAGAGATTACACTCTTCATTAAATTCATGCTTGGTAGCAGATCAAAGTAATTCAATCAGAGTATGTTAAAAAGGTCAGCGGTTAAAAAGTCAGCTTGGTGTTATTTGAAAGAGACTCTCCCTCTCCGTTCCCGCCGCATCCTTGAGCCACAACAAATGGCCGCGCATTAAATCAGTAAGAGGGCTCCCACTGACCTTTACAAGTAATGCTTTTTTATAACCTCCATCTACCACCATCCTCACACTTACAGAACTGGAATTCAATGTATAATAATAAACCTTAGGCGGTCATGGTGGACCGTAGTATTTTTTTATATCCCTCTTTGCACACAGATTCTTCTAAACACTGCAGTTCCCCTTTCGCCGGCCAGCCCAGTAAAAACCTTGGTAATAACATAGAGTGTGTAAAATAATGCATAGTTTCAGGTGAAGGTTAGTTCTCATGAAAGGGGCTGGATTGATGGCACCATAAAGTAAAACCCCGCGCTTAGCGACACAGCAAGTTCTGCAAGCGTTGCAGACGCGTGAGCGAGTCGCTGCCCTGCTGGATCGATGCACCTCAAAGTCACCCTGGCATTTAACGACTGGACAGGAGAATTGAGTTGTAAGTTCAAAAACTTTTGTTAGCTCTTGATTATGACAAGTACTGCTTCTGACTTATTTATCTCTAGTTATAAGTCAATTTATTAAATCAATATTTAAATTATTTGAAATGTTTATATGGTAGCAGGAGATTTTGGTTCGAAATATTCGATCTAAAATGTAGCATTCTTCAAAATCTCCCTGCTTTAGTTTGAACTTTGAATTGACAGAGAAATTGAATATGTTTTAGTACTTTACATTACAAAAAATGGATGGGAATACTTGATTCGATCTGAAGCACTGGTAAATTCTCTGGCTGCATTCCATTCCATTGTTTTTAGCCTGCCTGTGCTATTTCAGAGAGGGACAGACCATATACAATGATTCTTAACCCTGGCACAAAGTGGAAAGACAGATCCAAAGAGTTAGGACACGCCCTCTCTGAATGGAAACATAAGAACCCTAGAGGCATTCAGGCGTCCATTTGTCTTTGCGTGTCTCATTGACGTTGTGTAATATCTGAACTCACTTGCTTCAAATGCATGTGAATTACATCACAATGGCGAGCTCCAAGCATTGTGAAGCGGGCCTTGTTGCAAAGCATCTTTAAGCCGTGTCTGCCTTTGACTGTCAAAGTCCAGTTTAATTTAACTCTGTTCCTTTACTCCTTGGTTTTGCATAGAATCATTGAAGCTACGTAGAGTTTTCCTTATTTTTCTTTTTAATTTCAGGCATGGATGCTAACTTTTTGCAAATGTGTTTCATTATATTGAGGTAGTATTGAAGGTTACAGTCAAAGGAAAAGGAGCATTTCCCTTAACAAGTTCGGAAGAAGGGCACTCAACGACCAACTACAGAATGAATATAGCCTTCAACAATAGATGACGCCTTCCAGACGCATTCTTAGACTAATGGACAAGCCTCCCAGCTTCAAACTGTGAGGTAAATTAAAACTGCACATTCAAGTAAATAAAAGAAAATGCACATGGGGTCTCGATCTTTTGGACAGGGCAAGTGCGATAATAAGGGCTTTGTGGTCACCAAATTACCAGTTTTCAAAAAGTAAATTAAATAATGACTTTGTTGCTAGTATAAAGAAGCCGATCAAATATCAAATGTAATTTTGCTTCTGTATCCATAATCAATGGCACAAGAGAAGCTCTCGACCCTCTCCTTGAAATATCCTCTTTAGATTTGAGACACAGCAGCTGAAATAAAGGATACACGAGCCTGCATCGCCAGAGGGCACATTTACCAGCCGTGGAATTAACTGTTTCAAAACAATAATTTTCAGGTGTGTTAGCCCAGTTTTTAGGTCGAGCCTGGGCAGCGCATGCGCTGCTCTGCGAGCCATGCTGTGTTTGAGTATGGCATAGAAGCCCCGCCCACTCTCCGCCCATATTTGTCATTGGGTTGTGTCATTGTCCTTCTTAAAGGCTGGCTTCTGATTCGTTAATAGGCTTGTTAGTACCGCCTTGTCTTCATTCATAACCTCCCATGAGGATTGGCCTTTTTACTCCGGTTGTTACACGGTATGTCTTATTTAGTCTGTAAGCACTATTTTATTTAAATAGTTTCTCCTACTGCAGGCACAGTATGCTTTCCTGCAACATTCAACGCGCCATGCGCGCTTTCAATTTCTAAGCAGCCCAGGACACTAACAGCCGCTTCTTTGAATAGGTGTCGCATTTACAAGAGTTTGAGCTATTGGCATGGTACATGACAATGCTTTTTATTTATGTGTTGATTATCAAAACATAAATAAAAGGCATTGTCATTACAATGCCAATAGTTTAAACTCTCTCAAATGCGAGACCTATCGCATTGCAAAAGCTTGTTTCAGTTGTAGTAAACCAGGCCCTCAATTCCCAGAAGTGTTTTGTTTAATGAAAGTCAAGGACTCCAGACTAAGGTGCATAGTTACAAGGAGCCTGCGTTGACACTGCGTCACTTTTTTTGATGCAGCGCACAGTGCAGAACCCATATTTATGAGGCCACACAAAGCCACTTCACGTGACTTTTAATGGCCTTGCAGGTATGGAGTAAGGCAAAGCAGTTCAAGTCGCTACGTTGCCTTACTCTGCATCAAAGAGTCTTTCCACGGGTGTTGCGATGGTTGTTCTCACACAACATCCATGGATTTTGATGCATTCCCAGATTTAGAAGGACTTGTAAACCTGGGAATGCGTCAAAAGCTTATGCATTGCTAGGGGAGGCTTAATGAGGACAAATATCTTTATTTCTCCTCGTTCTTCCTCTTTCTATGTGTGCTGCATTCTGCAGCACACATATAATGAGGAAAACGTCTCAATTGATTACATTGTGCAGGAAGGTGTCCCTTCCTGCGCAAACACAATAATTCCTACAATGCAGACACCCTTGCACCATGGTATTAGGGTGCCTGCATTGGTCCTAGGCAGCCAATTGTGCACCAGCACAAAGGAAAGGACAGGGATGCGTCGTATTGTTGTAAATGTGACGCATCCCTGCACTTTCCTAATGGCGCTGCGCGGAGCATCAAGCTGGCTTGCTGTGCTGTGTTCAGTCAGTTTGTTGTAAATATGCCCCTAGATGTTCTTGTGATATGGGGTAAACTGAACACCTGAATGAGAAGAGGTCATACAAAATGTACCTTTCAGGTAATACTCACCTGCATGTCTTCAATAAATATGCAGCTCTCCATCACCATGGCTCAGAAAATTACATTTTTTATGTCCCAACCAGAGGACGTAAGGTGTTTTTGAGGTATGTTAATCACAAGGAGCACAGCTTATATATTAGGTTTCAAACAGAAAGTCTGTCCATCTGGCAGGCAAGAGAGACATGCATGGAGATCAATGCTTCAGGGGTCGATTGGTGATGCGTGGACAGTAGAGAGCTTCTTTGTGATTCCTCATCACCTTCAGGAAGATGCTGGTCTCTCGGAAGCCTTGTATTCAAGAGCCAGTGACAGGATAGGCTCAGGATTCGAGAAGATGACAATGCGACAATAGACAACAATTGGCAAGCCCAGCTGGCCACAAGTAGTCCTCACATATGCAAACCCTGGTAATTGAGAGAGGTCAATGAAGATGAGGCCTCAGCTTGAGCCCTCATAAGGGCAGGGACCACTGACGCTGATCTGGATACAACATTCCCTCAATCCCTATCAGCTTCTTCCTCTGAAATGATGAAAGTAGCAGAAATAATTCACATACTGCTGGAGTCAAAACAGAAGCAATGACAAATCCGATTGATGAGATCCAATCAATGTTTTTGCTGCAAGGTGCTAAGATTTTAGCAAAAAATTAAATCATTGAGAAGATTAGTGCATAAAGAGACAACTTTCCGCGAGTGACAATGAGATACCTGAATGACCTAAAAGTGCTACAAAACAAGATTAACGTTTTAGAGCCCAACCGGAGGCCTAAGGATAATCAAGTGTGAAAAACACTTTCCCTTACAAGCATTCTAGAACTTGCTGAAATCAACCAATCACTTAAAACATCCATGATGAAATTACTAAGGGAGAGGATCCTGAATTAGGATCCTACACTTAAAGTGGAGAGTGGAATTTAAAGCATACATTGTACAAACCCTTGCAAGCTATTACTTACGGCCTGATTTGGATCTTGGCTGATGGTTTGCTACGCTGCCGAAATATATTTCGGCGGATGGGATATCCGTCACGGTTGTGACGGAGTAACCCATCCACCAAGATCTAAAACAGGTCCTTATCTTCTGACATAGTTAGCGGTGGAACAAATTCCACTGAATCCTTAAAAGTTGTGTGTTTTATACAGTCTTACGTTAACAGAACTACGCCTAAAGAAATGGCTAACGTGGCAATAATAATAGCATACACAGTAAATTTTCTCCTTCATAACACAAAAATGTGAGACCATAATCTGCCTTCTCCTAATGAAAAAAATGTAATATTATCAGCAAATCTAAAAAAGGCTGAGATTTATCAAATTCATACAGACTCCATCTCTTTGCTGAGAACTTAAATCTTTGCAACTCGGTTTCAGAAGACAATCCCGGGCACAATTCACGCTAACAAGCACGGATCCTAGAAGAACGTTGAGAAGGTAAAAAGATCTCAGCTTTGCAGGCAATGTCATTTCATGTCCCCTAACGACAATACTAGTAGATGCAGAAAAGGCTTTTGACTTGGTTCCATAGAAGTACTTACAGGAATCATTACAGGAGTTTGGATCTCCTGTGGATTTTATATAAGTCGCACAATCTGTATATATTGACACCCATGTGCAACCAGTGTCACCAATGGCGAACAGAGTCAGTCGGAAGTAACTAGGATGGGAACCAGGAAAGGGCTCAATCTCCCCTTTAGTGTTTCCCATATTTATAGATCTACTTGTCTTTACCCTTTGGGGCAGCCAGGGCATTTCAGGATTTCAGTTGGGAGATATCTTCCCGAAGGTTATTCTGTAGACTGATGACCGATATTGATGAACCGAGAATCAGAGCGCTCTCATATTGCATTAAATCTGGACTGTTTTGGAAGCTTCTCACGTTATCAAATAATTCAACCAAGCAGAAATAATGACTTGGTATTTACTACTAGAATATCAAACAACTCAAGGACCTGAGAGATGTATCCAAATTCTGATGATTTAAGTACTGTGGACGGACTCACTTTCCTTTCTATAAGTATGAGTGAATGTTTCCTTGCATCCGTTTTTGGGAACTAGTGACCTCTCAGGTTTTTCTCTTCTCATCTCTGAAAATAACCTTTGGGCATGTGTGACTAGCCATGACTTTTTTCAACTAACCCCCCAAAATCCAGAGTTCACAGAGCGAACTGCACATAGCCCCCCACCTCACCATAGCTGTAGAACAGTTTGACACAGCTTTGGGCCATGTGCAGCAGGCTCCACCAATCCCTGGTAGCTGAGAACCAGCTAAAGCAGCACAAGGCCTTAGACAGTTGGTTCTCCCAATATGGGGGCCCTACACCATGCAACCAAGATTCTTATTGGACTTTAAATATAACACAGTGCTTCTAGAGGCTCCCTCTTGAACTTTGCCCTCCTTGAAGAACAGAAAGGTGTTTATTTTATGACCATGCGGCAAACAGCGCAGAACTTATAAGCATATCAAAACTCAACTTTTCAACAGAAAATGTGACTTTATCACAACAATTCCATATATACGATGTACATTTCAATGTAAAATCTGAGATTTTGGAAATACAGATATTTTTTACATTTTTGTGATTTCCACTCCTCTGGGGCTGAACCTTCCCTAAACCTATTCCAAGCTGGTCACACCCTTCTGACCCTCTAGAGGCAAAGAGTTTCTTTCCACCCAGCAAAATCATCATTCAGCCTGTCTTGAGATTTGGTCCAAAGTCACATTAATAAAATGGTAGAAACATGAATTGAAGCCATTCACCGACCTATCACTTCTCTCAAAACTTTAATAATATGGACAGGAGTTGTGGCTTCATGATTGTGTTTACAGCTGACCAAGATAGACTTGATTTTTCATCTAATTTGATGCGGATTTGTTTCCTTTGCAGAAAATAATCTAATTTTCACAAAACCACAAAAAGTTGTTGAGTTCGACAAGACCAGTGCACCTCATCATGTGTCTGGTGAAAATCCGTCCAGTGGCTTTTGCTGTAGATACAACAGATTTTTGCTTTACGTATGTCAGTTCATTTTTGTAAAATCACTTTTTGCATTGGAAAAGCACGCTGCTAATTTTACCTCTGTACCCTCATAATGAATCTACGCCAAGCCTTCATAAGTCGATTTAATATGGCTTAATCAAACATTTGGAAAGTTTTGTCCAGTTTTGTCGAAAAGCTTTAATTAAGATTCAAAGATGGTTTTCATTGCAGGGTCACAACTCAGTAGTATATAATACTGAGTGTACACTAATGTAAATTCAATAGAAGACAAGCAAACAAGAAGTAATGTATACAGTTTAAATGTTTGCTTCCCGTTCTTTTCTACTGTTGTATGGAAAATATGAGTTGTCGTCATGGCAAACCAAGTTTACTGCATTTTGATATACAGTATGCCTGCGCTGCTGTGGGGGCGTGCAGTCTCCGGTGGAAGGACTCCCCCGCCCCCATCACTCAGTTACCCCTCAGCCCTGACAAGTTTCAAGTTCCTGTCCAACCCTCCTCACGTGCCCAGAGAAAGCACGACGCAATTAACGCCCTGTAATTACCGCCCCGAAACCAATCAGGTGGCTTGTAAAGAAACCGAGCAATGCATTTCAGGGGCAATAAAAAGAGATGAGGTAGAAATGGGACTGTCTAACTCAAATTGTGGCAGGCCGACAGCCCTGGGGCGCTCTCTTTAGCACTATGCACCTGTGTCAAGAGCAGGAAATGCAGCCAGTTGCCTGGCAACACTGGCTGGAATTTCAGAGTATGTACAGTACCCAGAAATGTCTTAGTTTGGCAGACAGGGGATCTTTTTTCTTCCAGTTGATGCTCAACAAACTATCATATCGGCCTGATGTGCCCTGTCTCGTCCCCTCTACAATGGATGGTTTGAGTGACAGCAATCTCCTCTGTCTGACTAGTCACATCTTGTTGGATAACAGGCTGGAAAAAACAACAATGTCAATTTGATGTCAGCAACTTTCCACCTAATCACACGGCGCTCTGCAGTTTTTTTTTTAGTAACGTGACAGGACAAAACACTCGGGGAAAAAGCATGCTGGAACTGTCTTCAGACTTTAGACTTGACGAGACCTGGCTAAAGAAAAAAAACATGTATCTAGAAAGAAGATGAAACAGACCATTCAGAGACTCTGGTAGATTTCCCCCAACTCAGAATTATAGACTTATAGGCTTATAGTCTGCTAACGAGGGCTGTACCAGTTGTTAAAGGCCCTGAAACTAAGTTATAGACCAGAGCTTCAGGTGAGGGACTATAACGAGGGAGAGGTCCTTTAACATCCTGTATAGCCCAAGGCAGAGGGGCCATGAGGCTATTAGCACAATGCACCTACTGTGGTAGAATCTTCTAGATTAAAAAGGTAGGAGCAGAAAGACAAACATTGCAAAGTTAGAGCAGAAGGCTTAAACCAGTTATTACGAGGCCCGAGCCACTTTATTGTCTTCAATGGAGCTCCCAACATTATAATGTTCTAATATAGCCTTAGAGCCTGACGTAGCAGGCTCTACCAGCCATTAAAGGCCTGCTCCAGCTTTAAGGTGAGGGCCTTTAACAAGGGAGTGGGCCTTTAATGGCCGGTAGAGCCCGCTACGGAGGGTCATAAGGCTATTACAATATTCCGCCCCAGAGGGCAGAATGCTGGAGACCGAGTGGGTTTAAATCCCCTCGGACTCCAAGAGGCTTTTGTTCAAAGCAACAGCTGTGAAATGTAAAAAACATTAGAATGTTGCTCTCCGAGCTTCTATCAGCCATTAGAAGCCCGGAGCACTTCATTGTCTTCAATGGAGCGCTCAACATTCCAATGTTCTAATTACGATTAGAAATATCTGGGCCATTGTCTGTGGGTATGTAAACACTATACAATAACCATACAAGATAATGTGTGCTAACCATATATCAGTAATTAAAATCCAGGATATGTTTAAGAAGCAATGGGCAATTTATAAAGGTTTTAACATGCTCCACTTACACACAATCCCCAAAGCTCAAAATGCACATAACTGTCTGCATGTAAGTACGATTTGTGTGTATTATGCATACTACTGAAGGGCGTAGCTCTCACTGGTGCAGCAAGTGTAGTGGCAGTGGGGCCCAAGGCTGTGCAGGGGCTCTTTGTCTGCCAATTATAGATCATTTGCCTTAGCCTGGAAATAAGGGCTCCTGGAACTGAACAGAGCAAAGCAAGAACAGAATGTGGGAGAGATGCAGCCGACACGAGGACAAGATGGTTGCTCCCTGAATAACTCTGGTGAGCAGTGCCTGTTCTTGACTGTTTGTCTCACCGGAACCTTATATGCCCTAAAAGGGGTGGAGTGAACAATGCAAATGATTTTCAAACTCTTGCATAACTGGCATGGGATGCCAGCCAGATTTCACAGAGCAGCCCTTCTCCACATTCAGATCACTGGATATGTAGACAGCAAACCTATGAGTTGTTGCATATGATGTGGGCACACCGCAACATCGCTCTTCGCAGATCCTTCTATCAGGTGGTGAAGGAGACCACTCATTTTATTAAAGACAAAGGGCCCGATTCACAGAACTAACTTAAGACAAAATCCTAAACTTACTACCATTTTGGTATTCACAGCAGGCACTTACTCATTTTGGTATTCACAGAAGGCACTTACTCATTTCGGTATTCACAGAAGTTAGGAGTCCTAACTTTAGGACTCCTAAATGCCTTCTGTGAATACCGAAAGTCTTAAAATTAGGATTTTTCTCAGTTTAGTAGTAGTATAGTTAGGACTCCTAACTTTAGGACTCCTAAATGCCTTCTGTGAATACCGAAATTCTTAAAATTAGGATTTTTCTCAATTTAGTAGTAGTAAAGTTAGGACTCCTAACTTTAGGACTCCTAAATGCTTTCTGTGAATACCGAAAGTCTTAAAATTAGGATTTTTCTCAGTTTAGTAGTAGTATAGTTAGGACTCCTAACTTTAGGACTCCTAAATGCCTTCTGTGAATACCGAAAGTCTTAAAATTAGGATTTTTCTCAATTTAGTAGTAGTAAAGTTAGGACTCCTAACTTTAGGACTCCTAAATGCCTTCTGTGAATACCGAAAGCCTTAAAATTAGGATTTTTCTCAGTTTAGGAGTAGTAAAGTTAGGACTCCTAACTTTAGGACTCCTAAACTGAGAAAAATCCTAACTTTAAGACTTTCGGTATTCACAGAAGGCATTTAGGAGTCCTAAAGTTAGGACTCCTAACTTCTGTGAATACCGAAATGAGTAAGTGCCTTCTGTGAATACCGAAATGAGTAAGTGCCTTCTGTGAACACCAAAATGGTAGTAAGTTTAGGATTTTGTCTTAAGTTAGCTCTGTGAATCGGGCCCAAAGACGATACATAATATCCCTCCTCTTGTTGCATTTTCCACCTTCGTAACAGTTGATAAAAAGCTTTTTGATTATTTCTAGTGTCGATCTCAACATTCTGAAAGATCAAGGCAAGGCTTTTAGGAAAGGGAGCATCGCTCGCGGATGGAGAACACTTACATAATGAATGGTGACCGAGGAGTAGAAGTACTATGGTTTCTTTGTGGGCGTCATTTCACTAAACCTCTCGGAGTAGCGGAAGTGACATCACACATCCTTTGACCTCAGTGTCATTGTATGAAGTGACATCATATGACCTTTGCTCTAATGTTAAGAACCCCATAGTTAGTTCACAGTTTGTATACCACAGCAGTTACTAACACAAATAAATGTCGACTATATATACAGCTGTACTGTAGTCAGGAAGGAGACACGACATGCCAAGGACACTTTTCACATTCATTTTGAACTGAAGGATATTGTGCTAAAAAAATATATTGGCTTATAGTATTTCTCGGATTGTTAACACATTTTCATTTATGAGGACACGAAGACACCAAGCACAAAGTGTCATGGTTTTAACAAAATTTGTCATGCATTTAATAAAAAATACATGTGATGAGTTGTTCATCAATGTGTGTTTTTATTTAATGTTTTTGTTTATCCAGAACAGTGGCATCCCTCTGCTGAATTTACTTATTTTCTAGAATTAGATCCCAGTGAGAGCAGCAGAATGTAAACAGTTCTCATCAGGAGACTGTTTACCTTCTTTCTTGGACTGCTTTTGCCACCTCTGAGGTGAAAGGTCGCAAGGAAGTTCCAGGGGTAGCAGGGAGCAAGATGGTGGCCCCCTAAATTACATCCATGGGTTTCTTCTTGGATTTTTGTTACTATTTATATTAGGTGGTTCTTTTATGGACTATATAGATACTAACCATCAAGAAAAGAGGAGGCTGAACTGTGGACTATAACATCTCATTAAAGAGCCTACTGGTCTCGTAGCCAGTTGATGAAGGAGAGTCCTGATTGTATTAAAGACAAAGGTGGCGTATATTATAGTGTTCTGTCTTGTAATAAAGATACTGGAATGATATATGGAGAAAGTAATTGACAGCTGTTGATCTTAAGATTGTACCATCTACCCTTCTAGCTCCACTACATGATATGTTGGTTTTTACAGAATTGTCGAATCATAGTAGTTGGTAGTTACCGAAAGCCATGGCAGTGGCATGATCTGTATCAGGACACACTAGAGAAAGGCCACCATCCTTGATCTGAAGGAATGGCTGGCTGAAATGTCAAATGGCGCCTCCCAACCAAAATTCAATCAACTCACTAAAGTGGAATCCAATCCTGAGGCTCCCATCTCAGATGTAACACTATTACACTGTGTGACACATTTGAATGACTCCTGAGGAAAGGTAATTTATCTCAGAATTCCTAGTATGTGATGACATGTACCTTGGGTTCCCTATTGTTCTCTGTGAACCTTTCTCATCCATAGACATCGATGGATATATTTTGGAAAGGCATGAAGCTAACGTTCTGTATCCTGTATGCACAATGTCATAAATTTATTATGGTCATCGATAAGGTGCATTTGCTTAATTGATGAATCAATCAGGATTTGTAAAGCGCTGCAAATCACCCCTTAGGGTCTCAAAGCTCTGGAGTTGCTAGCTGCTTCGCGGTGTTCCGTTCATTCCAACGGCCAGGTCTTGAGTCCTTTCCTGAATTCCCGTAGTGATCGGGTGGTCCTAAGATGTAGGGGAAGGTCATCCCAGACTTTGGCCACCAAGTGGGAGAAGGCGCATCCTCTACTGTTGCTTTCTTGGATCTGGGGGGTGTCTGCGAGAAGAGGGAGGCAGAACGCAGGTGTCGAGTCGGTTGGTGGAAGCCCATTCATTTGTCGATGTATGCTAGTCCTTCACTGTGCAGGACTTTGCATGCATGGTCCATATCTTGAACTGGCATCTCTTCTGGAGCTGGTGTAGCTTCTTGAGATGCGGTGTGATGTGGGTCTGTCTGTGTAAGTCAAGGATGAGTCATACAGCTGAGTTTTGTACAGTCTGTATTCTCTTCAGGAGGCGTGCAGTGAATCCTATATAGAATGTGTTCCCAGAGTCCAGCCTGCTGGTGACGAGGGTCTGCATGACAGTGCCTCTGGTGTTGACAGGGAGCCAGTGTAGGGAGTGTAAGCAGGCAGATGAGACTGCGTTTATCTGATTTGTTTCATATCAAGTGTTGTTGATGAATAGCACTCGTTACTTAGCATGCCTTAAGTACGCAAGCCATTACAACGCGGTCGTTAGAACGACCGTGTTGTTAGTTCGCATACCTTTACTACGCAATTCGGAACAACGAATTGCGGTAGGGGGCGCTGGATGTTGGAATAGTATAATTTTCTATTCCAACTCCAGTCTGTGCGGACACTAGGGAAGGTGTTGGATTTAAAATCCAACACCTTCTCCCCCCTAACTCAAGTCATTGTTCTGACTTGCGTAGTAAAGGTATGCGAACTAACAACGCGGTCATTCTAACGACCGCGTTGTAATGGCATGCGAAGTATCGCATGCGAAGTAAACACTGTTTACCGTTGTTGATTACCAATGGTACGTACAGCGATGGTATCTAAGTCCTTTACCTTTACCTTCTCTGTAGGACCAACATATCCTGTATAGATGTGTCCCCTCCTCCATATTTATGGCTTCCCCCTCTTGGAGTTTCATTTATTTGTATGTGTTTCTAGCATATCCATTAGTTAAATGGGTCTTTTTGTAGGCATTTCTGTTACTCTTTTAATTTGCATAGTTATTTGATGTAGGAATGTTCCTCTTTGATAAAGAACTGTACTAAAAAGCAAAAATAGGAGTCCCGTGTTCCATGCTTGCATCGGGGACCATGGAACCTTTGCTGTGGCAACATGTGCGTAAAGTTCAAACAACACACTGTGTGATTCAAATGGAGTAGCAAACACCATTGAAAGGAGCAATAGGCGTGTGCTAAATGGATATAAGGTAGATACATACAAATTCCTTGCATTAGTGCACACCTGTTGCGGTCTCGGAATACTAAGGGTTTACAGCAGAAGACGCTTGTTTTGCGACTTCTGCAACATGTATTGTGCGGATGCTAACTACGTACCAGCACCATCCCAAGACATCATTTCCTCATTTGCGTGAGTGCATGGACCTATGCAAAATAATAGAACCCTTTTCCATTATGCCCACGCCATATTACTGACTCCAGCACAGGGAGGCTGCTAGAATAGGAGGTGTATTGACTGTGCACCACAAATCCTATCTGGCATAGGGACTCCCAACACGAGCCTACTGGAGCATTTTGAGCTCCCTTCGGAGGAAGAATTTGGTAGAGTTGCCTTGGACGTCTCTTCTGGCTCACCGCTGGATCCCCTTCCACATAAAATCTGGAAGGAATTTGCCTCAGAACTTTTGTCTAGACTCTGGCAGATTTGCAATCAATCACTATCTTGTGGGGTTGTGCCCTCTGTCTGGAAACAGGCTGTGGTTACGCCTCTTTTGAAGAAGGCTACTCTTGACCTAACCTGTCCGGGTAGTTATCGGCCTATTTCTCTTCTACCTTACCCAGTGAAAATCCTTGAACGGCTGGTCAGCAAATCTCTGTCTCAGTTCCTAGAAGGTAACAACAAGCTGGACAATTACAATTACAATGTACAATTTGGCTTCTGCCTGGAACATGGGACAGAGACTGCCCTGGTAACCGTGATGGACGATCTTCGTCTAATGGCAGACAGGGGGCAATCAACAATACTTATTTTACTTGACCTGTCTGCCGCTTTCGACACGGTTAACCATGACATTTTGCTGACCCACCTAGAGGAGATGGGAATAGTAGGCACTGCCTTGAACTGGTTTCGATACTATCTTTCCGGTAGGGGTCAGGCAGTGGCTCTACCTCCATTTCAATCTGCCCTTTTTAACATTAGGCATGGCGTTCCCCAAGGGTCTGTCATCAGCCCGATTTTATTTAAAATATATATATGAGCCCATTAATGGACATAATTCAGGCTCAAAATGTGAAGCTAGTTAATTATGCTGATGACACTCAGATTATTTTATCCTTGGATGGATCCCTGTCTAATGCCCTGGAGAATTTCCACGCCTGTATGCTTGATACTGCGCTGTGGCTTCGGAACAACTTTTTACAATTTAATTCGGATAAGACCGAAATTTTGTACTGTTCTGATGGGAAGGTCCCTCCGCTCCTTCCTCACAATTTTTGGCCTCTCGCGACTTCTACTCCTTTGGTTCTGACTAATATGGCACGAAACTTGGGAGTTACATTTAGCGCCAGTTTGTCTTTGGAGTTGCAAGTGAATAAGACGGAGGGGATGTTGCTTTGGTCTGATCAGGGCGTTGAGTAAGATTCTTCCACTGCTTCCAAATTCGGTCAAAGCCTTAATAGTACAAGGCATAATTTTAAGTAGACTAGATTATTGTAACGCCCTACTGTTGGAGTAACCTAAGTATTTGGTCCAACGCTTGCAACGCGTTCAAAATGCGATGGCAAAACTGGCCTTGTCCAGTCCACAAGATTCCTCTGCATCATTGTGTTTGGCACACTGGCTGCCAGTACTGCAAAGAATACACTATAAATCCCTATGCATAGTCTTTAGGGCTTTGCATGGTGTTGGTCCAAAGCCGTTGCAGAGGAAACTGGCCTGGTATACTCCCACTCGGCAACTTCGCTCCTCTTCTGCCTGTCTAGCGAAGGTCTCCAGATTCAAAAAAGCTAGAACTGGAGGAAGGGCTTTTAGTCTTGCAGCTGCAAGGTTATGGAATGAGCTACCATTGGAAGTTAGACAGTGTAATACCTGTTGTTTTCGCTCCATTTCACGTTCTGATGGCTGCGTTTTGTACTATAGCGCCTGGGTACCCGTAGGGTGATTGTTGCGCTTTATAAATACTGTATACAATACAATACAATAGCGGTGGTGCACAGTCAGCATGCCCCATAGAGGTGATATCAGTGCACGTCTTTTCTGAGGAGTGACAGAGGTCCCAGAGACTTGCCCCGGGGATCCCTCTGCAGGCGGTTGCAGCCACTCATTACACCACCTGCAGCGGGATATCTGCCCTCACCCCGCACCTGAAAAACAGAGGCATGGTCACATCTCTTGTGATAGGTGGGCCAGTAACTTCAAACAACTGGTTCATCTTTCACTAATGTGCTGTTCCTAGTGCAGGCAGGGAATCCAACAGAGAGACTGGACTGAGCTTGTTTTCCTTTCCCACAAGCCTTTGAAGAAGAAAGAAAATTTCGAAACGCGTCGGCAGAAGTGGGATATGGCTGTGAAAGGGAGCAGGCTGGTGTCTTCCATACCGATAATAAAGGGCTTAAGCTTGGAGCTCTGTGTTCATGTTCGAGTGCTTCTTAAATCTAGTGGTGCAAGCAGGAGCAGGATATTTTTGCGGCGGCCATGCCGTAGAGAATGCACCACCCCATTTAAAGTGGGGGCCACGGGGGTTGATATTCAACAGCCTCTCCAAGTGGGGCATGAGCATTTGGATTAAGGAAGCGCCTAACTGCAGAGGCTCATTTGCGGGCCTCGAACGCACCAACAGAATATTTACAAGCAATTGATCGGGACCACATCTCCCAGAATACGCTGCGCTGGCTCATACAGAGCAGCCCATAGGGGGCGCGCTATCTTTGTTCATTAAACGGGGAGAGACTGGACTGAGCTTGTTTTCCTTTCCCACAAGCCTTTGAAGAAGAAAGAAAATTTTGAAACGCGTCGGCAGAAGTGGGATATGGCTGTGAAAGGGAGCAGGCTGGTGTCTTGCATACCGATAATAAAGGGCTTAAGCTTGTTGCTCTGTGTTCATGTTCGAGTGCTTCTTAAATCTAGTGGTGCAAGCAGGAGCAGGATATATATATATATATATTGTTAGACCTGGCACGATTGGCGTGGGTCTCTCCTGCTTTTTTGGGCTTTTGCCTCCTGTGTTTTTACTGTGTGTTGGACTCTGTTTTGCTGGTCTAGATGATTTCTTTTCATTTTTTCAATTTTGCTTGGCCTTTCTCCTTTTTAGCTTTCTTTTAGTTTAAATAATTCTAAATTGGATAACAATCAAGTGGTAATATGTCTTTTGTTGTTTCTGTGTATTTTTAAATACATGACTATGTATAAAATGATGCTGCTGTTATATTTTTTTGTCATTTTTTCCCATCTTTGTTTGTCTAGGGAGATATGTGGTATGAAACATTTGTCTTGTTTATATATATGGAAGTGATGTGGGTTGTTCGTATTGTATATATAGGTGTTTGCACTTTTTAAATGTATGACTATATGTATGTATTTATGTTATGTGTTAAGTGATGTTTTATATATATGTTTTGTTCATAATTGGTTACAGCCCTGAAGAAGTTCCTGTGGCAAAAGGAATGAAACGCGTTGGCGGTTTGCTGTCTTTTAAATGATTGTATGAATAAAAGAAGAACTTTGGAAAACACTTGCACATTTGGACATATTCTTATTGAGTGCACCTTCCTTTGCGCGAAATTTCTTGGATTATTTAGCATCTAACAACGGCAGATGCTGGAAGTAGTTGCACCAAACAGTTAATATATGTATATTTAGGAACTTAAGTGCTTAACCTTGGTCCGTCGTTGTTGGTTCTTTTTTTGTGCATTTTAGTATTCTGGACAGTTCTGTACTTGTTCCCCTTTCTGATTAAGCTATTACAATTCAGAGATTCCAAGATGTGAGGGAGGAAATAGCCCTCAACCTTTTTGGTACTGATAATTCAAGACAACCCACACAACAAGGTACTGTGACTAATACAAGTCTTAAAACACTATTTCTCAGATTAGAGCGCTTAAAGAAACAGGAGCTCTCCCGGTGGTGGGGCGGGGTGACGCTCCAACAGTACCTGGAGAACAAAAAAGTTCAGAGAGGACTTAGAATACTTATTTTTCCTACTTTTGAGGACCTTAGTATCGATCTTTTAAAGGATTGAGAGGGAAACCTTGAAAGTGTGTCAGGTATCATGATGCAGATATTAATTAAACATGCCAAGGAAAAAGGTGAAAAACTTCAAGATGAGGTAGAGGCTCTGGAGAAAGAGATCAATGAGTTAGAGCAAAAGGATCTCATTGAAATCTTTGTTGCCATTCTTAGAAAAGTTATGGAGAAACATCAACTATATCTCAAAGATAAAAAATTGAAGAAAATAAAGAGAGACAATAGGGACTACAGAGACGGACGGGTGTACACATTTGCAAAAAAAATTGACAATGTGCAGGTAGTTGAGGACCAGAAAAGGACCAGGGAGACAAGGGAAGAGAGTGATGATACACGCTCTATTAGTGGTGTTTCGTCCTCCTCCTTAGAAAGCACTACATCGAATTTATCACGTGAGGTCCCTTTAGGGGAAGGGGCTTCTTCGTTTCAGAAGAAGCTCGCAAAACTGCGAGTCAGCAGCAGGCTAC
Organism: Triturus cristatus; assembly: GCF_964204655.1. NCBI lineage: Eukaryota > Metazoa > Chordata > Amphibia > Caudata > Salamandridae > Triturus > Triturus cristatus. Next base: position 1,123,141,884 of record NC_140580.1, on the reverse strand, counting down.
AACAGAAAAGGGACCAACCAAAGCCCGGCGGGGAGGTAGGAGGGGCAAAGGTAGGTTCAAAAGGCAGGGGGAACATGGCAGGACAGTCCAAGAAATGAATGACACTATTGTTCATAACCCATTGTGGTCAAATGTTACACTGAATGAAAATGATCTGAAAATTGTTAATTTGTCTAATAAAACCTTTGACAAGGATGAAATGGCGGTGCTGCGTAGGGGTTTGAATTTTTTCCCCACCCAAAGTGACATGATTGATGCACATATAAATCTGTTTACATTTGTTAGAGTTCTTAAATTGAAGGATCATTTCTCACAGTCATATCCACAGAATATTGAGCAACTCCCTATTCCCCAACATATGAACCATACAATTGCAGATATACGAAACATACACTGTTTGATGACATTGGACGAGGATGAGGAACATGATCTGAGATCGCTAATGAGTAAACAGAATATTTCACAAAACTATATGATGGACAGTGGTCTGAAACCCAGATCTAAATTTATACTGGCTATGAATTACCATCGAAATATCGACATCTTCTATGATAAAGTCAGTGAGGACATATATAATATGGAGACCACTAAGAGATTCACTCCGTTTGCTAATCACAACATTACCACTCAGGAGAGAAGGGTCCTTAATAGGCTCAAACTTGACGAGAGGATCGTCATAAGGGAGGCAGATAAGGGTGGTAATGTTGTGATTATGAACCATAGTGATTATATGGGTGAGATAAATCACCAACTGAGTAATGAATCTTGCTATCGCAGGATTGTGGGGAATCCCATCAGTAATCTGACCACCGTGATCAATATGAAATTAAGCGAATGGAAGGACACTGCACAACTTACGGAGAATGAGTTTAGATATCTTAGAGTAGAGTGTCCAAATTTCCCATGCATTTATATCTTGCCTAAAATTCACAAGCCAGATCTGTTCCCTCCTGGTTGTCCTATCATCTCGGGGGTGGGCTCACCCACCGAAAAAGTCTCTGAGTTTGTCACTTGAGACTTCAAAAGCATGTTGTTAATCTTCCGTCTGATCTGATGAACTTCTATTCGTCACTTTTGACGTACAAAGTCTATATACGTGTATTCTTAGAGAACTTGGAACCTTGGCAGTACAGTCCTTCCTTGATAAGGAGAGTGCTGATCAGTATGCCTTTAATGAATTGATCATGAAAATGATTGATATTATTCTCTGTAACAACTATTTTCTATTCGACAAATGCTGGTTTCAACAAATTCTTGGAACTGCAATGGGCTCCAGGTTTGCTCCCTCTTATGCTTGCCTCTTCATGGGGTGGTTTGAGAGGGAGCATGCCTGGGGCAGACGTGCCTCCCCCTGGAGTGATTACATTGTGTTCTGGGGGAGGTACATTGACGACATTATTTGTCTTTGGTCAGGGTCTTTGGAACAACTTCAAGAGAATTTTATATACCTCAATGATAACCAGTATAATGTGAAATTTACAATGGCTTTCTGTAGAGAAAAGATCAATTTTTTAGACATAAGGCTCTATGTTAAGGATGGCAGAATACACAGTACCCTTTATAGGAAAGACACGGCCTGTAATGGGATATTGCATGCTGACAGTGCGCATGCTCGGTTGGTTGTCAATAACATCCCATATGGGGAAATGACAAGGATAAGTAGAAATTGCAGTGAAGAGGATGCATATCTCTACAATATCTCAGAATCTAGAAAGAGATTTTTACAGAGAGGGTATGATAGAGAGGTCCTAGATAGAGCCATTGAGAAAGAACAATGTCTCAATAGAAAGGACACCCTGTGTGAGAAACTGAAAAAAGATGTGGCAATGGAAAAATCATTCAGGTTTATTACCCAATATAACACCAACAGCAGTAAGATGTTCAATATTTTGAAAAAGAATTGGGGTATTTTGAAGGATGTTCCAGGGCTAAAGAGCTGTCTTACCATTATGCCCTCGGTAACATATAGAAGGGGTAAATCATTGCGCAATGTCTTATGCCCCAGTTATGTCACCAACAAAAATGATACATGGTTGCCTACTAAACCTAAAGGTTTTCACACCTGTGGGATGTGTAATGGGTGCCCTTACGGTAAAAATAAGATCTCGAAGTTTACCTACAATACACCTATTGTGCACAATATAATACATTTCATCAACTGCAATACCATGCATGTCATCTACGTGATAGGATGTAAATGTGATATCATATATGTGGAGAGTACGGTTCACACATTAAAGATTCGGATACAGGAGCACCGTAGGGCCATACTCAACAGAGATCACAGATACCCCCTGAGTGAACACTGTAGGACAACACATCCTGAAGATAACCGTTTTTGGGTTTCATGGTATTGACTATGTACCTATTGGCAATAGAGGAGGCGATAGGTAATTACTAGTCAGGCAAAAAGTGGCAAAATGGATTTGTAGACTGAGGGCTACACAGATGGGTCATAATACTCATAAGGAACTTCATCACTTCCTTGGTTTAGATAAATAGTACCATCAAAAGATACTATGCTCTCTGATGACATCTAACAAACAATATATCTATTGTAACATCTATATGATCCTAGTCGGATGATCTCTATGCCCCTTGTTAATTGTTATTAGCCATCTATCTTACCGTTCTAAGTATTCAAATATAGCGATTGAATTGACATGTACTCGGGTATATTTATGAGAATTGTAGTTTCCCTGTGGTGTTGAATGATATTATTTCTATACATTAAGTTTGATATGTTTTCAACTTCACTGCAATTAATCAAATGTATGGATATGAAACTTGGGGGGGTCGTATAGAGCAATGTATTGCTCTACTCAACTCATAGAAGTGTATCTATGGCTAAGGCTATATTTATAATGTTTTCTTCTTATTCGTTCTATTTTATTTTACTATCCTATTCTGCCTTTGGAAGTGGAGTGGATTTCATTTCCACGCATCTGTCATTGTTTTTGATCATTTTTTTGTTTTTTGTTTTAGGGCTCTGGGCACGCAACTTTGGTGTTTGATGGTTTCAGGATGGCCATTCTCGTTGTTCTAAGAAACAACTAGAATACGTCACTAGATGGCCTCCCCTCATTGTTTATGTGAGCACGTGACGATTTCGTCATGGAGATTTGACTGTTTAATTTCCCTTTACTATTGTAGGTTTATAGGCCCTACTGGTCCATTATGTTGCATTGGGTAACCTTACTTTCTATGGTTATTTTTCGCTGGATATATGACTCCCGTCGTTTTGAAACACCTTAGTTGACATATATGGCCGCAATACTGTAAGATGGCCGCCCTCTTCTCGTATATTCACATTTGTGAATACCATTGGGCTTGTGACTCCCGTCATTTTAAAAAACCTTAGTAGATAATTATGGCCGCAATATTCCAAGATGGCCGCCCTCTTTATATATACTCACACTTGTGATTACTCCATCGTTGCTTGTAATTGTAATTTCTGTTTACGTATTATATGGTACGTCTCCATTTATGTACTACCAAGGATCTATTTGTTGGCGTGTTCTCTTAAGATGAGTTGCCACCATGTGGTATTTGTCAGTTTTATCCCTTTTTAAAAATAATTATCTGTTGTTTCATTGATATTTATTTCTGGGTATATGACTCCCGTCTTTTTGGAAAACACCGTAGTAGATATACTTAGCCACAACACTATAAGATGGCCGCAGTCTTTACATATATTTACAATTGTGATCTTTCCATCGTCACTTTCAATTATACTCCTTGCTCACGTATAAGATGTCACGTTCCCATTTACGCACTAGTTAGGCTTTCAATGGTGGCGTGTTATCCTAAGATGAGCTGCTGCCGGTTACCACTCTTTTTTAAATATAAGGGGTTTTAAAAGCAAGACATCTCTAAGCTTTATGCTGCCATGTTAGGATGGTTACTTTGCGAGATAAAATTTTACATGTGGGCGGGAGCATTCTAAAGTGCATGAGGAGTTTGATTCTATTCTCTAGTTGATGCTTAGAGTGTAGGGCCTCATGTTATGGGGCCTCTTTTATATTATGAGAATGTCACTGACGGGTTTATGGGATGCTCGGTTTATGTTTGTTTTTGTTCACTATGTCACTGAGTACTAAGTATGAGGGGAATTGTTGATATTGGCCTGTTTGATATCTCTCACCATTCAGATCATTATACCAAAAAGTTTGTTGCCGGTTTTTCAAGGGACCAGACTACCATTCTCGACTTCTGTATTCTAGAGGTTTTATTCACACCTCTATTATTTAAAGGTGAGCCTACCTTGGGTTTGGACTGTATATATGGTATGCAAGTGGCCAATTTTCTTGATTTATATCATAGTCTTTATTATGACTAATTTTTTCTCTGTTCTTTTTACCCCTTGTATTTTACGCATTGACGCAAAACGTAAGCAATCTGTTTCGCCTTTACTTCATTGAAGGATATATGTATATCACTATTCAAAGGTGAGCAGATACGGGGCAATATATATTTAATATAGTCCTCTATTGTCTATCGTATACATTTTTACATTGTCCTTAGGAATATGCTTCAGGACATTTTTTCAAAAATGTATCTGTCATGACAATGGATACAAGGCGACCTATTTCTTATATATAATTTGTGTGGTGTTTGTTTTTATTTTGTTTCCTTAATAGATTCATATATCGGGGTCTCTTTCCGTGTACATAATCGGCAATTTACATATATTTCATCCTATTAGGAGCTGTTTGAGCTACGTATTTCTTGGGCTCTATTAATCTCGCAATCTTCATTGATTCTTAGGTTAGATTCGCTCTTGATGTACTTTCTGGGTCTTGTGTACTTGTCAGGCTCTCTTGTGCCCCTTTTTTCATATTCTGGTTGTCTCTTGGACTATTTCCAAATCTGGTACCTACACATGCTATACTCATTGTTGACTTGTTTTTATAGACAAAAATGTGTGCTCACTTGCTGATTTCTTTTCATTTTTTTAATTTTCCTTGGCCTTTCTCCTTTTTAGCTTTCTTTTACTTTAAATAATTCTAAATTGGATAACAAGCAAGTGGTGATATGTCTTTTGTTGTTTCTGTTTATTTTTAAATACATAACTATGTATAAAATGATGCTGCTGTTATATTTTGTTGTCATTTTTCCCCATCTTTGTTTGTCTTGGGAGATATGTGGTATGAAACATTTGTCTTGTTGTTTATATATATGGAAGTGATGTGGGCTGTTCGTATTGTATATATAGGTGTTTGCGCTTTTTAAATGTATGACTATATGTATGTATTTTATGTTATGTGTTAAGTGATGTTTTATATATATGTTTTGTTCATAATTGGTTACAGCCCTAAAGAAGTTACTGTGGCAAAAGGAACGAAATGCATTGGCTGTTTGCTGTCTTTTAAATGATCGTATGAATAAAAGAAGAACTTTGGAAAACACTTGCTCATTTGGACTTATTCTTATTGAGTGCACCTTCCTTTGTGCGTAAAAACCCTTGGGAACGAGGTAGGAAAATAAAGTTTAGTATGACTGAACTCAGAATGTTAAAATGCATCTTTTAGTGAGGGTGATTTTTACATTCTGTGTTTGAAAATACTACTTTTAGAAAGTAAGTATTTTCTTGCTTAGTCATCCAGTGTGCCTGTAGTTTGTTTGTTTATTGCATGTCTGGCTTTGGAATGACAGGAGCTGGGGAGGAGCAGTGGCTCCAGAGAGTTTGACAAGTCAGGGCTGGGCTAAATCGACCTGGGCTGCATTTAGAGTAGGGGGAGGAGATATCCTTTCACCTGAATGGGCCTGGTCTGCCTTCCGCAATGCTGTCTCCACCTCCTGCCAGGAAGCTGCACCAGAGAGGACAGAACTGGTTTTGACCATGCACAGGGCTTCTCTGCCACCAGAGAACAATTGATTTTGTAGTATAAATATTGGGTCCCAAACGCCAGAACTTTAGATGACTTCTGAGAATCAAGAGGAACCTTTGCCAAGGAGAAGAGCCGGAGAAGCTGAGGAGGAATACTGCCCCTGTGCTGTTTGCTGTCTGGGGTTGGCCTGCAGTGGCTACTTACTGCCAGGAAAGGAGAAAGGACTTTGCTGTTTGCTGTGTCCCCTGCTTGAGGAAGATCTCCAAGGGCTTGAAACTGAGCTTGCCTCCTGTTCTGAAGTCTCAGGGACAAAAAGACTTCACCGCTAGCTCCTCTGAAATTCCTTGCTAGGAGATCTGACCTGCTCAGAGGTGCCCGCTGTTGTTTTGGACCTTTAGAGACTGTATTCCACTAGGAGTTGGAAAATCAATTCAACACCGAGAAGCATGACGCATCTGTACCTGTTTCAGATCCATCACCGAAGAAACCGTCACAGCGCCTGCTGCGGCTCGAGAAATCGCTGCACGCCGCATTGAGTGCAATGATCTCCGAAGTCTAAGATCACCGCACCGATTCCGACGCAAGCCCTGCTGTGCGCCTGCAAGAATCCATGCATCGTCCCGGATCGTCGCATCACACTGAGGCGCCAAGTCTGTTGCATCGTTGGGGGACACAGTAAAAAACTGTTGCATCACCTCCCCATGCAGGAAGAAACTGAAGCATCACCTCCTCTCCGGTAAGCAACCGATGCATCATCTCCCCTGAGCAGCAGTAAGGAACCGACACTTCACCTCCCCCGGAGCAAGGAACCGACGCAAACATTCCCTGGGTGTAAGGAACTGACACATCACCTTCCCTGTGGCCCTTTTTGTATTGTGTGTGACACATCTAAGGTACTTTGTGTGAAAAGTGTTGCATCTGCAATTTGTTTTGAACTGAACTATCTCTACCATTTGAAAGTCATTTTTTTTTTTACGGTATTGTGGATTTTTGTTGCTTTGGATCTTGTTTGGTTTAGATAAAGATTACTTATTTTTCTAAACTGGTGTGGTATCCATTTGTAGTGTTTTCACTATATTACTGTAGGTGTTCACAAATGCTTAACACACTGCCTCTGAGATAAGTCTGTCTGCTCAGGGCAGGGGTTATTTTAGAAGTGTATGCCCCTTACCCTGACTATATATAGTCTGTATAGTTGGCAAGCAGGCCGCTTCCATCCTGGTGATATGGGTGCCAGCAACAGCTTGCACGTCCATCCAAAATTTCACAAAAGGTTTGTGGTAAGTCAAGTAAACCGCAGCACTCCAAAGCTGATTAATCCATTAATTGAAAAGACAGATGGCATGTTTCAGCTACAACGTACACTTTGTCAAGTTCAAATGACCTGCCTACAAAGTGGAAATAAATGATGCACTATGCATAAACACAAACAAAATGCTATGATTCCGACTGCACTTATTAGAAACAATATTGCCAAAGTGGATACTACTCTCTCATAATATCTCAACTTGAAATGCATTCACAATTCTAATATCCAATTCCAAAAGAATTATAAACATTTGTAACACTAGTCCAGGTTAACAAAATGACATATTCTACCAGCATAGACATAGAAGAATGTCCATGGTTTTTTCGTACTGTTACTGTTATCCTGAAATGGGGTAAAAGATTCTCATAATAAAACACAAACATATTATCAGTTGTAACGTCATGTGCAGCGGCCAAAAAACTCATTATGTATGTGAAATAAGTGCCAATAAATATAATCTGGTGAAAAGTGCAAATAACAGTGCCATGCACAATATTTTATCGAAACTCCCCAAAAATAAGAATACATTGCATTAACTCATAATGCTAATTCATTTATAAATAATTCCAATGTTCGCAGGGTCCTAATAATAGTGTGACATATATCTCAAGTGATATATTGCAATTTGTGCCCAACGTACAGATGGGACATTGAAAAATAACGAGCAATGCCCTCATGTAACTCAAAGCATGTCACCTTAGGAACACAATATCGCTTCTACACCCATCAAAAGGAAAGGAGTTTTGTAAATTCAAAATAAAAATATAAAATCATGAAACAGCGCCCTAAATGTGCAGAGAGTCTAACGATCACAATATCTATGATAGTGTCTCTGGGTATGTCTGTACCCCAGGGAAGAAGCATAATCTATATTGGGCTGATAAATATAAATGTGCATAGGAATAAAGTGATGATGTGCAATAAAGTGATGTAAAATATGATATAACAAACAATCAAACTGGTTAAAATACTATGAAAAACAAGGTAAGAGTGCCCGGAACCCAGGTCTTATTAGGACTATAAAATGAACAAGTCATCAAAGAGGATTATGGGATGAAATGACTAAGACAGGAGCGTGTTCCCACACATAGGACCCATGACTTAGATCCCAATATAAAAAGCCGGTTCTTACTACTCAGACCATGATGTTTCAAGTTTAGCTGTATGATATATCGAGATTCCTGAATTCTAAGTTGTTTCAATCAATCCCCCCCCCCTAATGTTTTTGGCTATCTTATCAATGCCATAATATTTAAGAAGTTGGGGATTGCTTTAATGTTTGGTGTAGAAATCCCGAGCTACCTATAATCCATGTCATTGTTTTTAATGGGCCTTAGATGTTCTAGGATCCTTCTTTTGACCAAGGTTTAGTGCTCACTATATAGATGAGACCAGAGGGACACTCTAGAAAATACATAACATATTTAGTAGTGAAAGTGATGAATTTAGTTATCTTCTTTGTATTGACCGGGGGGTAGTTTATAGTGATCCTTATTGGTACTATAGTTGCAAGCTTTGCAAGTTCCATATTTGTGGAAACAAGATAGTGCAAGCCATGTGGATTTTGTAGGTGGGGTATGGTTTGGTACTGCTATGTCCTTAATGGACTTAGGTTTTCTTTCTCTATTGGCAGGGAAGTCACCAATTTCAGTCCCTATGATGGAGTCGGCTTTAAGCAAATTCCAATGTTTCTTCATACGTTCCCTGACTCTTCCAGAGATACTGAATCTCAGGGAGGTTCCCTTAAGTCAAGTTAGATTTCTTATCCAATGGTTCGGTTTTGCTTCTAAACAATACAGTTTCTTGAGTGTGGCCCTGTAGTTTTGCCTAGGCTTGTTTTGGAACCTTATCAGCATACCCTCTCTGTTTAAATCTTTTTAGGATACAATTGCTTTATTTTTCAAATTCACACTTCTCACCACAAATGTGCCAAGCTTCTAACAACTCCCCCATAGGGGAGGCTCCACTTCAGTGTGTTTGGGTGATGGCTATGAGCATGTGTTTTTCCTATGTACCCATGTGCATATTTTTTTATCATCTACATGCAGGACAACATCATGATATTCACTATCAGTTTTGCAAATTTTGTGTGTGAAGCTTAGCTTTATATATTTTTGCCTGAGTTTGAAAATGAATTCATTAGCAAGGCTCCTCCAGCAGCCAAGGAATACATTTGTGAAACTGAAGGTGAAGCAAGTGTCCATCGCTGTTCCAGTGTGTTGCCTGTAAAGTGTTTCTTAAAAAATAAAAAATGTATTTGCCAGGCAATAGGTCATCATTTGCTCAATCATTTTAGTGGGGTCAAGTAAGGAAAGGACACAACTTCTCAAGTAGTACCAGCATGCTTCCACCCCCTTCTTATGTTCAATGCATGTATACAAAGAACATACATCCAGTGTGATCATTCTATAGGTGTCTTCCCACTCAATGTCATGTATCCTTCTTAAAAAATATGTACTGTCACAACAGCGTGATCTCAAGTCATCTACATAGGGAGCTTCATACTGATTCAAAATGATACCCTTTTTTTCTAGAGGGCTGCCATTGGAGGAGATAATGGGTCTCCCATGTGGTTGTATTAAGCTTTTCAGAATTTTAGGTAAGAGATATAGACAGGGTATCTTAAGGTATAGTTCTTTCAAATAGTTATATTCAGTGCAGAATCAAACAACATTGTCAAAATCTTGAACAAAAATTGGAACACACTAAAATGTGAACCTACTTTGACGAATGATTTACCCAAATGCCCCTTAATAACGTACAGAAAAAGCAAAATTCTGAAGGACATTCTTATGAAAGGAGATATATCTAAAACCCAAATTAACACGCGTCTTAATTTAAAGGTTTTTTTTCCATGTGGACACCGTAAGGCGTGTCGTCACAGCCACATGCGAAAAAAATACCTTACTCCTGTAGCAGAAAAGAACATTGAACAATTTCTGACATGTGGAACCACATATGTCATCTATATTCTTGAATGTCCATGCCATCTAAGATACGTGGGGAGCACTACTCTAGCAGTCGAAAAAAGAGTGATGGAACATATGCGGGCAATAAATAATAAAGATCCACACTATCCTGTGGCCAGACACTTTGCCAAATACCATTTGTCGAACAGTTCTCTGTTATCATTCTATGCAATAGAACAAATAGAGTTTAACAGAAGGGGCGGCAATAGAGAGCTACAACTCAGACAAAGAGAATCGTGGCACATCATTAACTTACGGAGCAAACATCTGGGAGGTTTAAATCAGGATGAGGAATTAAGTGTCCATTTCCGAGAATAATGAGATTTATGATTAGAATTAGTCGTTTGAACATATTCTGATGAAATTAGATGAAACGTACGTTGTAATGCAAAACTGTTATTTAGAGTGTTTTTACCTTTACTATTAGATACTAATAGTTCTTTATTGTATTTTGTTTTAATTATAGGAGGAAAGGAAGGGGCCGACTCCCGAAGGGAATCGAGATTCACCCCTACCCTTTTCTTCCAGAGCATCATATCAACATATATGAAATCGAATTATATCACAGATAAGAGAACCTTCATGTTCCTAATAATATGTCTATGTTCTATTCTGTATGTTTATATTTAGAAAGGGAAATAGGTAGAAATAGTAATGAATGGATTCAATTTTTCTTTAGGGTGTTGATCTTTATATTTAATTTTGTGGCAATACATTGTTACGTACAAGAAAATATGAGAATAAGATTAATAAGACTTAATGAGCTTTGACACTAAGTCAGGAATGAAAGAGTGTTGTTATTGACATTTAATGCAATCAATGTAAATGCATATTGGGCTTGATAATGGAAGAATATATTAGACACTGTGTAAATTGAATAGCAAACAAGTTATGCAAAAATAGAATTTAACCTATTTATATTTAATTCTAAGAATGATCATTGTTTTAAGGCACTATGCCAAAGGAATATTAATAATCTTTCAAAAAAGTCCAACTTATAAGGTGATGCATAAAGTTTGCATTTGACTAGCCTAAGATGGCCGCTAACAAAACATTAGATTAGTATATGGACATGGTGAATGTAGTCCTTTTTCTGTTTTCCTGTTTGAATTCTCAACAGTATATACGTAACTCTAACCCACACTTTAGTGTGTGAGCAAGCCTGCTGCGACAGGCGAAAAGCGTTACTAAAATTAAAGAAGATCTGGTGGAAGAATAGCCCCTTGTGTGGTCATCATAATTACTTATTTGTATATTCACAAAATTATCTATTCTGAATGGCCTATTGTTTTAACGGACAATATTTTGGGTCCCATCCTCCCTAAATTACCCGCTATTACTTTTAGGAAAGCGCCTTCTATGAGGGATGCCCTTGTGAGAACAATTACTGTAGTTAATATCAAAGGCACCTGGCTGAATAAAACAGGTTTTTTTAAGTGTAACTCTTGCCGGGCTTGTACTCTTGCCACTAATAGTACACATTACAGAACAGCATTCAACAGTAAAGAAATTGCAATCCAAGGACATTTAACATGCCGCACAGAATATGCAATCTACAAAATCCATTGCACTTGCAATTTAGAGTATATAGGAAGTACCAAACTTCCTGTTCACAAACGAATCTTGCAGCACATTAGGGCAATAGTGAACTCTGACTCTAATTATCCAGTGGCCAGACATTTCAAAGCCATTCATGACAACAAGCTAAAAGACTTTGAATACACTGTCATAGGATCAGTTGCAAACCCCGGACGGGGAGGCAACCGTGATAAACTTTTGAGACAGAGAGAATCACATTTTATACTAGCCTTAGATACTAGAGCGCCAAATGGTCTGAATATCAATGAGGATCTTCATAATTTTCTATGATTGCTTGTATCTTGGTGCTGCTATACTCTGTTTTTTGCACTTTAGCTGTGCCTTTCTGCTATATTTTTAGGATTATTAGGCCCTTATGTGATGTTTGAAAACTTTGTGTCGTTCTTTCCTATCTAACTTTTTTTGCTGAAAAGGTCTTTGCACTTCTTGCACAATGTCGTTCTGGCATTTTTTATTATTATTTTTATTTTATTTTTTCAGACTGCCTTCCCCTTTTGGATTTTCAGCTCTTTCCTTGGCCACTGATCTTTTTTTATAAAATGAATTTGATATATTTAATCTTTTAATGGCTTTTTTAATATATTTATGGATCTAGTCTCTTTTGACTGGTTTTATTTATATATGCTGCTATTTTTGTCATTTTATACGTAGTTTTGTCTTATACAGTACGCATTTAGTTTTGTTTCATTTTTTCTGGGTTCGTGTGTATTGGACTCTGACTATTTTTGTTAAATTTGACAGCTCAATTTTTTGACAATATAGGTTCATTTAAGTTGCCTTTTAGGAGGATAATATGCACTATGCATGAATTTGTTTACCCCCCTAGATGGCGTGTTTAGTATTGAATTTTTGTATTTTTATATATATTTATATATTTATACAATATTACTATCATTGTCTGTGTTGTAATTTATTATTGAACCCTGCTGCTAGTAATTGCGTATTTGCACATGACATGGAGTCTGTTTTGATCATGCCTATTAGGATTTGCTTGTATATTGTATACAAAGATCTCATTTTGCAGTCTGTCTTCTATTTTCTCTGATTGGTGCACAGTGTCTCTCTATTTATGAGCTCATTACACGGCGACGCATCATGTGATCAAGCTCCCTGTGTGGAGCGAAACGCGTCATGGAGGACACTGGTCCGAATATATTTTTGCTTTTTAACTTTGGGTATTAAACTCTTGCTTCACCCACTTCTGATTGTGGACTGACTAATTTTGGGATTGGAGGCGAGAGGTCCGTGCCTACATTTCCGCCGTGAGAAGAGCGGATTGGACTATTTCTATATATATATATATATATATGTATATATATATATATATATATATATATGTATATATATATATATATATATATATATATATATATATATATATATATATATATATATGTATATTACCTACTGGCGGTCGCCAGTAGGTAGTTATAGTTAGGACCCTGTTTCCATAGGAAATCCGCAACATTCTATTTTGAATAACTTTGGCGCCGGTCGATGAATCCTCGCGAATTTCTCAAAATAGGTGGGGCGCTACGCTCCGCTCCTACCCTGAAAGTCTCGGGGGGATTCGTCAAGCGGGGGCTGAGATAAAAGGGGGGTCCCAAAACGCGTTTTTCCCATGCATTTTTCCATAGGACCTTTAGACAGGGCTACAGCCCGAACGGCTGAACAGAATTACTAGAAATTTGGCAGAGAGGTAGTCCTCAGGTCAAGGAAGTGCCTTTTGTAGGTTTGGTGTAAATCTGTTTAGTAGATTCTGAGAAAATAGCCTTTAAATCAATATGTATATCTGAGCCAGCTTACGGTACGCTTACCGTAAGCTTACCGTACGCGTACGGTGGCGTGCGCGAGCGCGATTCTGATTGGCTGTTACATCTAAGTAAACATTCGAATCGGTCGAAACCAGGAAGCGGCGGCCGCCATTTTGTCTCTCGCACTGAGAGTGATTTTTAAAATATCAAGCCCAAAAACATGTAAAGGGGCTGTTTTGACAACTCCCTCCCACATAGTCATGTTGAGGGAGTCCCCAAACATCCCCCAAGTGCAAAAACGGTTTTAGTTTTTTTTCGGCAATTTCGCGGGGTACGCTTACCGTACGCTTACCGTAAGCGTACGGTAAAAAAATAAAAATAAAAAAAACACTATCCACACTTACCCCACCCCCTGTGCTTTTGGTGGCCAAAGGCCACCAAAAGCACAGGGCTTATGTTAAGGGCAAAAAACACTATCCACACTTACCCCACCCCCTGTGCTTTTGGTGGCCGAAGGCCACCAAATGTACAGGGCTTATTATAAGGGAAAAAAACTTAGCATTTAAAAAACCGTACTAATTCACTGAAAAAACCATAGGTTTCACACACGTTATAGTTAGGAATTAGCATTTAAAAAACCTTGCAAATTCACTGAAAAAACCATAGGTTTCACACATGTTATAGTTAGCGGAAATTTTACTGATAAAAAACCAGTGAAATTCCCCCGTTATAGTTAGCGCAGGCAACTATAACTCACGCGACTGCAATCTTCTGCTGATGACATATGTGTCTTTATGAAAAAAAAATATTTGTAATATATGTATAGCTAAAAATGTATGGAAGAAGACATGGGCAAATAAGTGTCTAAATACAGTATTAGCATCAGCAGAGGATTGCGGTCGCGTGAGTTATAGTTGCCTGCGCTAACTATAACGGGGGAATTTCACTGGTTTTTTATCAGTAAAATTTCCGCTAACTATAACATGTGTGAAACCTATGGTTTTTTCAGTGAATATATATATATATATATATATATTCACTTAAAAAACCATAGGTTTCACACACGTTATAGTTAGTAATTAGCATTTCAAAAACATTTGAAATTCACTAAAAAAAACTATAGGTTTCACACACGTTATAGTTAGGAAATAGCATTTAAAAAACCTTGCAAATTCACTGAAAAAACCATAGGTTTCACACATGTTATAGTTAGGAATTAGCATTTAAAAAACCTTGCAAATTCACTGAAAAAACCATAGGTTTCACACATGTTATAGTTAGCTGGACATTTCACTCGTAAAAAACCAATGAAATTCCCCCGTTATAGTTAGATCAGCTAACTATAACTCGCGCGCCCGCAATCCACTGCTGATGACGTCACATATTACATCACTCATGACATGGTCAGTGACATCACTCATGACATCACTGATGACATCTCAAATGACATCACTGATGACATCACTGATGACATCATCCATTGAGTATGTGTTTCTTAACAATTTTAATATGTATAATATATATAGGGAAAGACCTGTTGAAGAATGAGTGGGTGTACAAGTGTGTAAATGGATGATTTTCTGTGGTGTGTAACTAACTCTATAAGTGAGTCATTAAATGTATCTTACTGCAGAGTAGTGACTAAACTGTGTAAATGTCTGTATGTTTCTGTATGTTGGTGTATAAGTGGCTGCATGGTTTTGTGAATACCTATATGAGTGTCTGTATGAGCTATTGATTGCTTGTCTCAGTATCTGTATGGGTTCCTGAGTGTTTGTGTGGGTAGGGTGTGTGTGACTCTATGCATAGATGTGTGAGTGGGTGATTCTATGGGTGCATGGTTTTAAGAGTGCATCTGTGATGGACTGTATGGTTGAGTGAGTGTATGTATGGGTGTGTTAGGGATTGAATGTATATCTCAGTGGTACATTTGTGACTAACTACATATGTGAAAGGCATTATATATGTGTGTAAGAGTATATAAGTGGGTAGATGTGAGAGTGTGTGATTGTGAGAGTGACTGTATGGATGGGTGTGTGCTTGTATCATTGATTCTATAAGAGCGGAAGAATGTGATACTATTTTTATGAGTAAGTGAACTTGAGTGTGTATAACCGCATATGTGAGTAAATGAGAGTGTGATTATTTGCATGACTGAGTAGGTGTGAGAGTACCTCTATGGATGATTGGTAGTGTGTGAGTGTCTATATAGGTGTATAAATGCATATGATAGTTTTGTATGTTGTGACTGTAAGTATGAGTGACTGTACAGGTGAATGAGTGGAGGTGTATGTAGACCTAAGAGTTAATAAGTGGGTATGTAGTTATTGGTATTGCAGTATGTATGGTTTTGAGAATGGAACTCTTAAATTTTGATTCGGTGTATCAAAGGTTATATTAGGGTGTGAGAAGATGTGGTAATTTGTCACATGGATGACGTCATCAGTGATGTCATCAGTGATGTCATTTGAGATGTCATCAGTGATGTCATGAGTGATGTCACTGACCATGTCATGAGTGATGTAATATGTGACGTCATCAGCAGTGGATTGCGGGCGCGCGAGTTATAGTTAGCTGAACTAACTATAACGGGGGAATTTCATTGGTTTTTTACGAGTGAAATGTCCAGCTAACTATAACATGTGTGAAACCTATGGTTTTTTCAGTGAATTTGCAAGGTTTTTTAAATGTTAATTCCTAACTATAACGTGTGTGAAACCTATGGTTTTTAAGTGAATTTGTATGGTTTTTTAAATGCTAATTCCTAACTATAACGTGTGTGAAACCTATAGTTTTTTTAGTGAATTTCAAATGTTTTTCAAATGCTAATTCCTAACTATAACGTGTGTGAAACCTATGGTTTTTTAAGTGAATTTGCAAGGTTTTTTAAATGCTAATTTATGAATGTATTATTATATTTTTTAAATATTTATTTTACAATAAGCTACCTATATATATAGTTATAGATTAACTTGATCCTGTAATATGGAATGGCTCAGTTTTTTTTTTTTTAATTTGGATAGAGTTGGACAGCATAGTTAATATCTTCTATAAACTTATAAACACTTTAAAAAATAATTATTTTTTTTAAGGGTTTTTTTTCTATGCGCGCACGGTGCGCGCATGGTGCACGCATGCGTACGTGCTCCGTGTGCGCATGCGTACGTGCACCACGTGTGCATGCGTATGTCGTGCGTGCTCCGTACGCGCGTGCCCCGTACGTCATGCGCACATACTCCGTACGCGCATACGCGCATGCTCCGTACACGCGTGCTCCGTACGCACATGCACGAGTGCTCCGTACGCGCATACGTGCGTGCTCCGTACGCGCATATGTGCGTGCTCCGTACGCACATGCGTGCGCAGGCGCACGTACTCTGTACGTGCATGCGAGCGTCCTCCGTACGCGCATGCGTGCATGCTCCGTGCACGCACGGTGCGAGCACGGCAAGTCATGTGATTTAGAAACAACACTTTTCATTGGTTTATAGTAGTTTCAGGTCATGTGATTAAGAAACAACACTTTTCATTGGTTTATAATAGTTTCAGTTCCAGAAACTTCCAACACCACACCCACTCCCCTCTTTATTACTTCTGATTCCCTGGGAGAAGGAGCTGAGCAGCTTTTCCAGTACTCCAGTACTTGAGATTGGCAGAGCAGCAGTCATCTTCTGGGAGTGAGCAGGAGACCCTTGTGAGACAGAGACAGAGGAAACAGAAAGACTCTTTTATATGGCAATTTTTTACATTTCCAGATGGGCAGAAGAAGGTGAATGCTCCAAAAGTCATCTGCACTCTTTGTGATCGTGTCTTATCAAGAGGAGATCCTAAAAAGAAATACTCTTTTAGTATCTTCACTATGATCAGGCACGTTATAGATGTACATCCTGTGGCTTATGCTCGAGCTGCTAGAGAAAACCCTCCAGCAGCTCAGCCGAGCACATCCGCAGCAGCTCAGCCGAGCACATCATCGGCAGCTCAGCCGAGCTCTTCATCTGCGGCGGCAGCTTCACCTGCTTCGGTTCCTCTGGATATACACCCTCTGTTTAAGAGTGGAGCAGGAAATTTGCTCTCGCTTACAAAATCCAAACCAGTGCTTGCTATGTCAGGGCTGGAGCCACACGGCTCCTGCCGTGACATAACCAACAGCAGTGTCCCGGGGGTGGGCAACCCGGGACACTGCAGGAGCTGGTCCTGGGGGTTGGCGGTCCCCAGGACCATAAAGGGCTCCACGAGTGGGGCCACGCGGCCACCCTCCCTACAAATGCAAAGCCCCGGGGAGGTGGTGGTCCCTGGGGCTTGGAGGTCTGTAACAAACCCCCAAATTTAAACATACAGTGCCCCGGGGAGGTGGTGGTCGCCGGGGCGTGTGGGGGGACTCGTGCCCTCCCCACACATTTTTTTTAAATTATTAAACTGAGCCCCGAAGAGGTGGCGGTCCCCGGGGCTGCAGGCGGGCTGCGTGCCGCCCTGCAACTCATAAATCTTGCCCCAGGGAGGTGGCGGGCCCCAGGGCAGCGTGGGGGTATTGGGGCCCCCCACACATTTTTTTCAGTGCTCCCAGACCTGGCCCACACTTGGGCTTAAATACAACAAAGCGCAGGAGCCTGCGCTTCGTTTTGTTTTATTTTCTCACCATATTCGCGACCCCAGCACGAATTCGCGAGATTTTTTTTTTATATATCCTTTTTTTGGTCTTTGGGGTCCTTGTGGGACCCCCTGTGCAGGCCTAGGGGGTCGGGGTGTTTCTACCCTGCCCCCTTTTCTTGTTTTTAAACATTTTTTTCTCTGTTTTCTTGTGAATTGGTTCTACCGAGTCACAAGACGGCTCCCAACACTTCCTGGTTTGGAGTGTTGAAAGCCAATTAAAATAAAGCTCATGTTTCGTGAACACTCCTTGGCCATAGATATCAAAACTTTTATTTTTTGAATTTCTCAGCAACCACTGAACGGATTTACACCATTTAAAAAAAAAAGGTCGCTTTCTGAACCAAGCACTACCTTTTTGCCAAATTTGGGGTAATTCCGTTCAGCAGTTCGGGCTGTAGCCTGGCTCAAAATTTCCTATGAAAATTAACACACTAAAAACTAGTTTTGGGACCCCCCTTTTTTCTCAGCCTCTGCTTGACGAATCACCCCCAAACTTTGAGGATAGGAGCTGACCTGAATAGACTTTTCTTTGGGCGACTTTTGTGAAGATTCGTCAAATGACGCCAAAGGTATTAGCAAATCAAAAAATGCTTTTCCTATGGACACTAGATTCTAGCTATAACTACTAAGGGTGGGCGACAATTTCCGTTCCGCTCGTGGAAATTGCGACATTTTGACATTTTCGCAGAACGCGAAAATGTCGAAACTTCCGCGATCCGCGGCGGAACGGAAATATGCAGGGCAGGATTCATTCTGGCACGTTGCTCCTGTCATTTTAAACCTCAACAGGAAGCACTTACAGATTTAAATAAAGCAGGTGCCCGAGTTGAAGGTATAATTCAGTAACGCATTAATCAGCACAAAAGATTCATGAGCACGGTGGAGGCTAGGCAGGTGTGCTTTCTCCCCATATCTACCGTCAACAATTTGCTGTAATCCTTGATGAAGGTCTGTGCATCCATGAGTTTCTCGAGCGCACTCCCCGTGTAGTTCCTGACACCAGGATGTTCTGTCTCCTCATCTGCTGCTCTGGTCGGTCTCTGACCCTTTATAAACAAAAGGCATGTGAACTGCATAGAAGCCCCTCCGTTTGGCCCCAGCCCACACACCGGCGGTGTGCAACGTCTTCCCGACCCTTTCCCCACTATGATGGACAGCTCACTTGAGGGACCCCGGCGTCCATCGGTGCAGTGGCAAAAGTTACAGACACACCTGGTCGCTGGAGACAACTCTTCTGGCCCTTTACGCAGCTGTAGTGTAGGAAAAGCACTATACATTTACCCACCGAGGTAGCACTTACTGATTAGCCAGTAGAAAGTAATCCAGTTGAGTAGAGTTATTGCACAAAACGGTGGCATCTTCTTGGATAAATATGCAGGGCAGGATTCCTTCTAGCACGATGCTCCTGTCACAAAAATTAAACCTCAACAGGAAGCACTTACAGATATAAATAAAGCAGGTGCCCGAGTTGAAGGTCAAATTCAGTAACGCATTAATCAGCACAAAAGATTCGTGAGCACAGTGGAGGCTAGGCAGGTGTGCTTTCTCCCCATATCTACCGTCAACAATTTACTGTAATCCTTGATGGAGGTCTGTGCATCCATGAGTTTCTCGAGCGCAATCCCCGTATAGTTCCTGACACCAGGAGGTTCTGTCTCTTCATCTGCTGCTCTGGTCGGTCTCTGACCCTTTACAAACAAGAGGCATGTGAACTGCTGGTGTGTGGACTGGGGCCGTTTGGCCCCAGTCCACACACCAGCGGTGTGCAACGTCTTCCCGCCCTTTCCCCACTATGATGGACAGCTCACTCGAGGGACCCCCGGCGCCCATCGGCACTGTGGCAAAAGTTAAAGACACACATGGTCGCTGGAGACAACTCTTCTGGCCCTTTATGCAGCTGTAGTGTAGGAAAAGCACTATACATTTACCCACCGAGGTAGCACTTACTGATTAGCCAGTAGAAAGTACTCTAGTTGAGTAGAGGTCTTTTTGCACAAAAAGGTGGCATCTTCTTGGATAAATATGCAGGGCAGGATTCCTTCTGGCACGATGCTCCTGTCACAAAAATTAAACCTCAACAGGAAGCACTTACAGATATAAATAAAGCAGGTGCCCGAGTTGAAGGTCAAATTCAGTAATGCATTAATCAGCCCAAAATCTCCGCGAGCACGCAAAATTTCACGTGTTCACGGCGATTTTTTGCCGTTTCGCAAAAGTTTGCGAAAGGCAATTTCGCAAATATCACCCATCCTTAATAACTACCTACTGGTGACCGCCAATAGGTAATATATATATATATAGATATTCACTTAAAAAACCATAGGTTTCACACATGTTATAGTTAGGTGGCCATTTCACTCGTAAAAAACCAATGAAATTCCACCGTTATAGTTAGTTCAGATAACTATAACTCGCGCGCGCGCAATCCAGTGCTCATGACGTCACATATTACATCACTCATGACATGGTCAGTGGCATCACTCATGACATCACTGATGACATCATCCTTGTGATAGAGTGGCGGTCGCGCGAGTTATAGTTATCTGAACTAACTATAACGGTGGAATTTCATTGGTTTTTTACGAGTGAAATGTCCACCTAACTATAACATGTGTGAAACCTATGGTTTTTTAAGTGAATTTGCAAGGTTTTTCAAATGCTAATTCCTAACTATAACGTGTGTGAAACCTATGGTTTTTAAGTGAATTTGTATGGTTTTTTAAATGCTAAGTTATGTATTTTTTTTTTACTTTTTTTTTTAAGATTTTCACGGTGCGCACACCCCGCGATTTAAAAAAATATATATATATGTTTTTTCACCCTTCGGGGTCCTTTAGGGACCCCCTGACAAAGGCTTGGGAGTCAGCAACTCTCTACCCTGCCCCCTTTTCACGTTCGCCACCTCTATTTTTCACTCTCGCACCCACAACAAACAAAATGGCAGCCGACACTTCCTGATTTCGACCGATTCAAACGTTGACTGACATGTAACCACCAATCAGAATTACGCTCGCGCACGTTAGGGTGCGCACACCATGCACGCACGGTGCGCGCACGGTGCGCGGCTATAGATGTGTATGTGCTTTTAACTGCAATTTTCTCAGGAAATACTGAACAGATTGACTCCATACATGCAAAAGGCACTTCCCTGACCTGAGGACTACCTCTCTGCCAAATTTCAAGTAATTCTGTTCAGCCGTTCGGGCTGTACCTTCGACTAAAGGTCCTATGGGAAAATGCATGGGGAAAACGCGTTTTGGGACCTTGACACAGGTAGGTTTATTCACATCATAAACCTGCTGCAACGCGTTTCACCCGCGGACGGGCTTGTTCACACAGCGTTATTCACACTCTTGCCACAATACATACTGTTCCGTTTGAAAAAGTCGAAAACATAAACAGAGGACTTGTAAAATGTATGCAAGTTGCCGAGTTGCGCCAAATCCGGCGCCATTTTGTAATGCATTTTCACGAATGTTAAACATAATGCAGAATTAGTCTTTTAACATTCTTTGCACCGTGCATGAATATGTCACAGTTATAACGGAAATCAAAAGACATTGTAAGGCGAAAACTCTCATTGAAGCAGAGTTGTAGCATACATTTCAAATATCAATTCTTAATAGCTTGTGAGCATAAAACTGTATTTAAACCTCATGTGATATTGGCAGAGTGCCATTTGTGGTAAGATACCACTGGTTCAGAAATTAATTCTACTCGCGTTAGGCAACCTTCTTCACAATGTAACTTTATGTGGGCATGTGATGGTAACATCAGTCAAATACCTGTGCCTATTCGTGGCAAGGATCATCTGATCCTACTCATGTTGGTCCACTGTCTTTTGTATAAAACTTTATGTAACCGTGTGAGTTATAATATTGTGCCTTCGGTTTCTTAGATCTACGCCTGAACAAGGCAACAGCAGTTTATATGCTATCTGTTTACGCCACAATATAAGCAATGTCATATTCCTAAGGTGATCCCCTTATAATTTACAAACCAGATGACACATTGCTCTAATAAGCAAGAAAAAAGGGCTCAATGTTTTATATCAGTGCTCCAACATTTTGTTACTCAATCAAAATCTCGCCAGATAGTGTCAAAGAGAGCATGACATCTGTTTTCGTGTTATTCAATTATATAGATAGTACCTCGCCATGTAGTGGCAATTAAAACATACATGTCTATCTCCTTTGAACTAGAAGAGGCTTCAACCATCATGTTAAATAAACTATGTGGAATTAATGCTCTCAATCATAAAAGTCCAGTATCTGTATCGGAACTATATATGTGGCACGTGTATAACCTGTTCACACTAACCCCATAAAGAACACCCATCAGTGAAAAGGATATAAAAGATATAAAAAGTAGAGTTTATATGGGAGAGGGAGAGGGAGAAGAAACATCTTTGTTTGTTAAATATCAACAGACAAAATAGGAAGTCTTCTGGCGTGCCTATTCAGATCTGGGAGAATAACACCTGCTCCTCCGAAACACCCCTCCAATGTGGGGTGCTCAGGGCTCCTCCCTGAGCCCCACATTGTTTAACATATACATGGCCCCATTGGAGGAGGTTGTCACCCCGTTCGGAGTGAGCATCGTCAGCTATGCGGACGACACACAATTAATCGTCTCCCTATCCCACCCCAGTCAACAACCTGCGGACTTATTCAACTGCTTGACGCAGATACAAGGGTGGATGAACAACTCAGCTTTAAAGCTGAATGGATCAAAGACGGACATCCTCCTTCTGGGTCCGAAAGGTCTCACTTTTCCCTTGAACATCTGGCCACCCTGTCTGGGTCCCCCCCCAGACCCAAAACAGGAAGTAAAAAGCCTGGGAGTATGGATTGAAGCCGATCTCTCATTCACCACGCAGGCCAAAAAAGTAGCCGGTACCTGCTTCGTACTACTGAAATCTATGAGAAAGATCCTGCCCCTACTTCCACCCACATCGCAAAGACTTCTTATACAAGGCCTCATACTTTCCAGGCTCGACTATAGTAACGCAATCTACCTGGGCGCACCTGAAGCAACCCTAAATAAACTTCAGAAAATCCAAAATGCGGCGGCCCGGATCCTCACTAACACCCCGGCCAGAGCTTCAGCCAAACCTGCTCTGAAGCTCCTTCACTGGCTACCAGTGAGGGAACGAGTGATTTTCAAAGTCTTATGCATGGCGCATAAGTTACTGCAGAATCAAGGCCCTCCGATTCTTAGAAAATTCATAAAATCTTACAAAGCCCCAAGATCCCTTCGATCGGACAAGGAATCCCTTATCATCATGCCCAGATTCAAGACAGCCCGCTCGGGTGGAAGACGCTTCTCGGTCCACATTGCTCGCCTCTGGAACGCTCTCCCCCGAGACCTGAGAAAAGAACCCAACTACTTACGTTTCAGGAAACGGCTCAAAGCTCACCTGTTCCCTTAATTTTAACCTTCCTCCTTCTGAAACTTGCAGTCCCCCCCTCTCAGCCGTCCAACCCACAGAGGTAGGGATCTTTAGCGCTGGGATACCTCAGGGTGACTATGCGCTCTATAAAATTTTTTAATAATAATAATAATAATATTAAATACATCATTAAGGCAAAAGTTTGTTAATATATACTCAAGACTTCGAACTTCAATGAGTTACTTGATAGTTGTCATAAGACCTGGAAGTTAAATGAAGAAAAGGGTAGGGACCTCGTTGGCCCTTGTGATCCATGGTCCCTTCCTTTCCTCCTGTAAAGAGAAGAACAAAAGAGAATGGAGTAAGAGGAAAGCAAAAGGATATCATCATTATACTTTTGTGAATTGTACCAAATATTATGAAGCAATAATTTCAACAATACAAAACGCTTAATAATAAGGTATTACGTCTGGAAAAGAATCTAAAAGGATCTAAACAGATTGTACGGAAAAAGTGGGGTGAGGGGGGTTTTTGGTTCTTAGGTTATATCATATATTGTAAGGCGGTGCTTCAACAATGACAGTGTTTATAACTAATCATTCTGATTGTAAATGTATCGACATTTCCTCATCCATATTGTGTCCATTGGGGAACTTAGTGCACATCCCAATGATATGTCACGATTCTTTTTGTCTCAGTCGCAGGATGCGGTTTCCACCTCGTTTGTTCGGTAGAATTTGCTCTATCCCATAATAGGAGAGTTTTTTACAGTCCGAAAAATGGAATCTTTCAAAGTGACGGGCGATGGGATATTTCTTGTCTTTATTCGTAATCGCCCTCATATGTTCCAATATTCGTTTCTTTGCCATATGTGTTGTGCTGCCCACGTATCTCAGCTTACATGGGCATTCCAGGACATATATGACGAATTTACTCCGAGAGCATGGTTGGAACTCCGTTTGGATTTATATATATATATATATGTTATAGTTAGCTGGACATTTCACTCAGTCAAAACCATTGAAATTCCCCCGTTATAGTTAGTTCAGCTAACTATAACTCGCGCGCCCGCAATCCACTGCTGATGGCGTCACATATTACATTACTCATGACATGGTCAGTGGCATCACTCATGACATCACTGATGACATCTCAAATGACATCACTGATGACATCACTGATGACATCATCCATTGAGTATGTGTTTCTGAACAATTTTAATATGTATAATATATATAGGGAAAGTCCTGTTGAAGAATAAGTGGGTGTACAAGTGTGTAAATGAATGATTTTCTGTGGTGCGTAACTTACTCTATAAGTGAGTCATTAAATGTATCTTACTGCAGACTAGTGACTAAACTGTGTAAATGTTTGTATGTGTCTGTATTTTGGTGTATAAGTGGCGGCATGGCTTTGTGAATACCTATATAAATGTCTATATGAGTTATTGATTGCTTGTCTCAGTATCTGTATGGGTTCCCGAGTGTTTGTGTGGGTAGGGTGTGTGTGACTCTATGCATAGATGTGTGAGTGGGTGATTCTATGGGTGCAGGGTTTTAAGAGTGCATCTGTGATGGACTGTATGGTTGAGTGAGTGTATGTATGGGTGTGTTAGGGATTGAATGTATATCTCAGTGGTACATTTGTGACTAACTACATATGTGAAAGGCAGTATATATGCGTGTAAGAGTATATAAGTGGGTAGATGTGAGAGTGTGGGATTGTGAGAGTGACTGTATGGATGAGTGTGTGCTTGTATCAATGATTCTATAAGAGCGTAACAATGTGATACTATTTTTATGAGTAAGTGAACTTGAGTGTGTATAACCGCATAGGTGAGTAAATGAGAGTGGGATTATTTGCATGACTGAGTAGGTGTGAGAGTACCTCTATGGATGATTGGTAGTGTGTGAGTGTCTATATAGGTGTATAAATGCATATGATAGTTTTGTATGTTGTGACTGTAAGTATGAGTGACTGTACAGGTGAATGAGTGGAGGTGTATGTAGACCTAAGAGTTAATAAGTGGGTATGTAGTTATTGGTATTGCAGTATGTATGGTTTTGAGAATGGAACTCTTAAATTTTGATTCGGTGTATCAAAGGTTATATTAGGGTGTGAGAAGATGTGGTAATTTATCACATGGATGACGTCATCAGTCATGCCATCAGTGATGTCATGAGTGATGTCACTGACCATGTCATGAGTGATGTAATATGTGACGTCATCAGCAGTGGATTACGGGCGCGCGAGTTATAGTTAGCTGAACTAACTATAACGGGGGAATTTCAATGGTTTTGTACGAGTGAAATGTCCAGCTAACTATAACATGTGTAAAACCTATGGTTTTTTCAGCGAATTTGCAAGGTTTCTTAAATGCTAATTCCTAACTATAACGTGTGTGAAACCTATGGTTTTTTAAGTGAATTTGCAAGGTTTTTTAAATGCTAATTTATGAATGTATTATTATATTTTTTAAATATTTATTTTACCATAAGCTACCTATATATATAGTTATAGATTAACTTTATCCTGTAATATGGAATGGCTCAGTTTTTTATTTTATTTTTTTATTTGGATAAAGTTGAACAGCATAGTTAATGTCTTCTATAAACTTATAAACACTTTAAATTATTATTTTTTTTTTAAGGGTTTTTGACCATGCGCGCATGCGTACGTGCTCCGTGTGCGCATGCGTACGTGCTCCATGTGCGCATGCGTACGTCGTGCGTGCTCCGTACGCGTGTGCTCAGTACGCGCATGCGCGCGTGCTCCGTACGCGCATGCACGCGTGCTCCATACGCGCATGCGTGCGTGCTCCGTGCGCGCACCGTGCGCGCACGGCAAGTCATGTGATTTAGAAACAACACTTTTCATTGGTTTATAGTAGTTTCAGGTCATGTGATTAAGAAACAACACTTTTCATTGGTTTATAGTAGTTTCAGTTCCAGAAACTTCCAACACCACACCCACTCCCCTCATTATTACTTCTGATTTCCTGGGAGAAGGAGCTGAGCAGCTTTTCCAGTACTCCAGTACTTGAGAATGGCAGAGCAGCAGTCATCTTCTGGGAGTGAGCAGGAGACCCTTGTGCCACAGAGGCAGAGGAAACAGAAAAACTCTTTTATATGGCAATTTTTCACTTTTCCAGAGGGGCAGAAGAAGGTGAATGCTCCGAAAGTCACCTGCACTATTTGTGGTGGTGTCTTATCAAGAGGAGATCCTAAAAAGAAATACTCTTTTAGTATCTTCACTATGATCAGGCACGTTAGAGATGTACATCCTGTGGCTTATGCTCGAGCTGCTAGAAAAAACCCTCCAGCAGCTCAGCCGAGCACATCATCCGCAGCTCAGCCGAGCACTTCATCTGCGGCGGCAGCTTCACCTGCTTCTGTTCCTCTGGATCTACACCCTCTGTTCAAGAGGGTGCATATACGGTGCAATGTGTGCAATGCTCTTCTCTCTTATGGGGACACCAGCATTCCCCTAATAGAGAGCAAGATACAGCAGCACACATGGGTCACCCTATAATTTTTTTCATTTTTGTGTTCCTCTGTTCCTCAATTAACACAACGGCTCTTTTTAGAGCCACTTAACATCTAAACACTTAAATTTGATTTTTAATTCTATTTTTTTTATGATTTTTGTTCCGCCGTGCGCGCACCGTGCGCGCACCTCGCGACGGTCGCGCACCGTGCACGCACCCCGCGATTTTTTTTAAAAATAAAATGTTTTTTTCACCCTTCATGGTCCTTCAGGGACCCCCTGACAAAAGCTAGGGGGTCAGGAACTCTGTACCCTGCCCCCTTTTCACGTTCTCCACCTTTCTTTTTCACTGTCACACACAAAATGGCGGACAACACTTCCTGATTTCGACCGATTCGAATGTTGACTGACATGTAACCACCATTCAAAATTACGGTCGCGCATGGCACCATGCGCGCACGGTGCGCGCATATAGATATTTATGCACTTTTAACTGCAATTTTCTCAGGAACTACTGAACAGATTGATACCATATATGCAAAAGGCACATCCCTGACCTGAGGACTACCTCATTGCCAAATTTCAAGTAATTCTGTTCAGCCGTTCGGGCTGTACCTTCGACTAAAGGTCCTATAGGGAAAATGCATGGGGACAACGCGTTTTGGGACCCCCCTCTTTTCTCAGCCCCCGCTTGACGAATCACCCCGAGACTTCCAGGGTAGGAGCTGAGCGGAGCGCCTCATTAGTTTTGAAAATTTCGCGAGGATCAGTCAACCGGCGCTAAAGTTATTCAAAATAGAATTTTCAGATTTCCTATGGAAACACGGTCCTAACTATAACTATCTACTGGCGACCGCCAGTAGTTTATATATATATATATATATATATATATATATATATATATATATATATATATATATATATATATTTGCCAGTGGTGCTTGGTACCACTGCCTACTCTTAAAAAAAAAAAATATGCATTCTCAAAGGGAAGGTGACCCTTGGGGACCCCTACATGTTTGTAGTTGGGAAAGTATTAATGTTTTGTGACCAGATTTTAAGCTCAAACTTTAATACATACCATTCAGATTCCATATTTGGAAGGGAACCCTAAACACACCCCATCCAAATAGCAAGTCTACCGTGCTTTGGTGACTGGCAGGATGAGGACCAGTTTCACTGATTTGGGGGCCTGTTTTGTTTCTGGGGTCATGCCGACCACATTCCTACTTTCAATGCAAAACAAAATAGTTTTGAAGCGTGCATAATGCATACTTTAAAACTATTTGTTTTTAAATTGTTTATTTAGAAATGTGAAACCGGTCCCCACCCTGCCAAACCACTGAAACACCTTGTGCCAGGTAGGCCAGTCTGGCCTTGGGTCGCAAACCCAAAGGTTTGCCCCCTCTGAGGCAAAGGGTCGCAAAAGAAATGCCAGGAGTAGCAGGTGGCAAGCAAGAGATCACAGCTGCGACCCCTGACTACCTCCAAATGATGTCCATGCCCACAAACATTTTAAGGATAGCATACTGCCTGATTTTGTAAATCGTGTATCTTTACCACTGCAAACGTTTCTCATTCTATCTGTACAATCACATGGCTTCCGCTTCAGAGAGAGTAAGCGTGCAGTCCACTGTAACAGGCAGACATCTGACAGAACGGATGCCCTGGACGTTCAGGCCCAGGCTTTGCTTTTATACTTGCTTGGGAGCACACGTCCTTGCTGGGGCGAAGGACTTTCTCTTGGTAGTGAAATTCAGAGTGCGACAAGCAGCAACACAAGCCATGCTAATGGAAATGTCACCTGCACTAAATCTGCACCGCCTGCGCCTCCCTCCAGTTGCAGGGCTGAGAGTACATAAGTCTAAATTGCTTGATAAAAGTAAAGATAAAAGCGCTGGAGATATATCCCAGGGCTATTTTAAGCCTTCCACGTCAAGTGCGCCTGTTTTACTTTTCAGCGTTTTCCGAGAGTCGAGGGAGGGCAACAGTACTTCGCTGATCTCGCGCTATGAATCTTCCGGCGCCTGCTTCCGGAACATGGTGCCGGTAGTTTCAAAGTGTGGGGGGGGGGGGTGAGGGGGGGAATACCTGAGATATGGAGTCACTACAAGACTTGGTTGTTACTGAAAGTCATCATTTGTATTTCAGAAGTTCAGAGGCAAGGTCAGTAAGGATTTTATAAAGAAGTAACACAAAGTACAAGATGATACTCGCCCACATGATCGCCCACTTACCCTGCTTCTGGGACTGTGGTTTGGTGCATCCCTGCCAAGGGCCACGCATCGTGGGTTAGATTCATGCATTTTGTTAATCTTCTTGCATTACCGCAAGGACCTGGTAATGTCACTCAATTAAGATCCCTCCGTGTGTGTCCCCGTCTCACACTCATGCCGCCTCTCCTTCAGGAACACAGTGGGCCCGATTCACAAAGGTAAACTGAGACAAAATTCTAACTTTACTCCTCGTAAATGCACTCAGTGTATCTGAGCCTTGGGGGCTGAGAGATTAATCAAGTCACAAGGCTGATCAAGGTGGTGCTTGCTTAGGGCTACTGGCTCTCCCTATAATGCCCGCTCTAGAACACTAGTCTGACCCCCTCAAGCTTCTCCTGCACTGATTGGCTCACCAGCTTCCGGACACTACGAGGCCACATTTACTATTGCTTCAGGCAAAGCAGCAAGGGAATTTGCTGTGCTGCGTGAAAACAGAGAGAGCAGAATTGGGACACATCTACTATGTGCTGCCCAGTGCCAAGACCGGCACCCAGGCACCATGACGCAAGGGTGCCTGCAATGTGAGCAGGATTGTTGTGGTGCAGGAAGTGACACCTTCAATTACAAAGAACAAACTTTAGAGGCTTATGCGTCTTTGTATTTGTGCTGCAGGATGCATCACACAAGGCGAGAGGAAACAGCAAGAAGAGCTAAAGATATTTCTCAGGCCTCTCTTTGTTAGTGCAATACCAGGTTTATTGCCTTTAGTAAGCCTGGGATTGTGTCATATTCCATGGGTGTGTGCACGGGAACACATATGATGATCCAGTCATGGAACGCCTGCAACTATGAAAAGTATCACAACCAAGCAGAAGCCAATGCATTGTGTTACATCTCTTTACAAAGTCAAACAAGGTAGCGCAGCTCGTCCTGGCATGGCTGCGTAAATCCCATGTAAGAACGGCGCTGCCTTGTGAAGACTTGCATCATGCAAGGATAACACAAGTCCTTAGTAAATATGCCCCTGCATGCTCTGTGCAGCTAGAACTGGAATGATTCACAAGTTAACTGTCCCTAATGCCAATGGAGAGGACCTGGAGACTGCGGATGGCGCTGTCCACATCCTGCAACAACATTGGGAGGTGTTGTGGCCATCCCAAACAGTGAGCTGTGCACAAAATCACAGTCACAGTAGGAAACATGTTAAAATGATGGAGGGGCGGGGCAAATCTTACGCATCATTGCGCAGCACTTCTAATGTGGTAGACACGGAGTGACCTCTCGGTGGCAGCTGCCTTCCTCCCCACCAGGAGGCCCCTACGCATTGACAGCTGCTTCCCCACCTATCTTGGGACCCTCAGAGAGTGCAGTAACAGCCACTAGAATCCAAGACTGCCCCTTTATTGAGACTGTACCACTACAACAGCATCAGAGGTGCAGTCTCTCTAAGGTGCATTGCTTGTGAGTTTGAAGTGAATGCCATCAGACTTGGGTCCCTGAAGAGGCCACACGAATGGATAAAGCAAGTGGTCCCCACCTACTCTCACTGCGTCCTTGTCTCTGACTCCGCTGCTTGGACACAGCCTCATGAGTGTGATGAGTGGTCCCTTCCCAATCTAACCCGGCACCTGGGAAAATCAAGAGTGAACTGGAATTCGTGAGTATAAAGATTTTAATGGGGGGGGAATGAAAAACAGAGGGAATTAGCAAACAAGAGCATAGGAAGAAATAAAAAACGGAAGCAGAGAGATGTTCGAGGGACAGGAAAGATGGAAGGAGAGTAAGACGGGAGAAAAGCCAGAGAGAAAGGTGTCAACATGGAGTAATACAAATATTGAAAGGAGAGATTGAGAAAGGATGAACGAATAAATGGAGGGAGAATGGTGGTGTGCCGGAAAGGAGACAACAGAGAGAGATTAGAAACTGACTAAGCATAGCATCAAGTGAGGATCTGAGGAGTTTCCCACCAGTAATACCAAGGAAAAGCTGGGTGGTCCCTCACAATCTCCATCTTGATTGCTTTGTGGTCCAGTTGTGTGTGAGCCAGTGTTACATGCATGTAGTAATGAAAAATTCTGTAATCCATAAACACTAACGGGCTTAGTTACAAGCCCCTTGCGCTGCCGGTGCGTCACTTTTTTTGATCTATCGGCAGCGCAGTGTGCTAGTGTGCTGGCCCATATTTACAAAGCCAACCAAAGCCACCCTGCGTGGCTTTTAATGGGCTTATAAATACGGGCCCTGTTTCACACATCACTTTAGGTGAAAGGGGGGTACCATGGGTGTTGCTGTAGGTTTTGCCCATGCAACACCCATGGATTCTGCTTCAGTCCCAGATTTACGACATTTCCTAAACCTGGGATTGGGTCAGAATCCTATGCTTTCTCAGGGGAGGCGTGTGAAGGCACAAGAAGGAGAAATACTTTTATTTCTCTTAATTTTTTCCTCTTTCCGCATAGAAAGTGGAAAACACCATCAATGATTGTTTTTGTGCAGGAACTTGTCCCTTCCTGCACCAAAACAATAATTCCCACAACGCAGGCACCCTTGCACCATGGCACAATGGTGCCTGCATTGGCGCATGGCAGCCCATTGTGCGCCAGCACAGGGGAAAGCATAGGGATGGTTCATATTGTTGTAAATATGACATATCCATGTGCTTTTTAAATGACGCAGCTCGGTGCAGCGAAATGGTTTGCGCCGCTGCGTAATTTTGTTGTAAATAATGCCCTAAATCTGGAAAAGAACCAACTGGTGGAATTATCCCCACTGTCAGAATAGGATAATGCAGATTAATGCCACAAATGGATTCTCCTCCGTTTTCCATCCACAGTCCCAACACAGGCCATAGACCTACCCGAGTCTACAGGGCCTCATTTCTCTTGCTCACTTTTTAAAGTGCAGAGCTCAAAGCACCAGGACCACAAGACACAGAGGGGGGTGGAGGGTGTCTCACCGCTCCACATGTTGGGGTCTGGAGATACTCGGATGAAATTAAATGAACATAACTGCTTTGTTCACCTCACTATAAAGGGTCAATCAAAGCATCACACGTTAACCACTAAAATGTCACACATAAGGGAATTAAAAACTTAACAGCAATGCAGAACAGGTACAGCACACACAGGAGCACACACCATGTGAGCACAGAGCCGATACAGAACAGATACAGTACAAGCACAACGCAGGCATCACCAGTGCAGTGCATAGGGGCAGCTTTGCATTACTCAGAGAGCATAAGCTACTGAGCCCACAGTAATAGAGCATGCTATGCACCGCTTCATCTATAAGAAGCCACAGCAAGTTTTATTTGCCCATCAATATGTTAAGTGGTTGTAGCACTCGCCCCTCCACCGGTGTTGAAACCCCCTCTCGGAGCTACGTGGCACCTGTGCAGCTGATTCCCTACCTTGCGCGCACTCTCTTCACATCTGGAAGAGGCTTTGAACCCCTCTCCTGGACCACCGACCTGTCAGTGGCTGGGGTTGCCTATGATGACGCTCTCTGCACTTCCGTTCTCTATTACAATTTGAATCTAAGTATTTCTGCCAAACTGAAATACAACTTTGTATTGAAAAAATTAATAACCTTTAGGATTTACAAGATTTGAATAAACTGGATTACCTACAAGAGCTGCCTTAAAAATTAAAAAATAACGTTTGAGGCTCAGATTGCCTTCATAGTGACGTGACAAGTTGAATAAGAGTAACATGAAAGCATGTATTAGTCCTGCATGTGTCGCTTCTACCCTTGTCGTTTACGTATTCGCTATCTTTGATAGCTTGCCATTCAACAATACCTCCATGCAGGAGCTCATTACTCACACGGTTGATTCCTCGTGGAGTAAAAAGTGCAATAGAGTTCATAATCTTATGGATGGCTCACGCTTGTGAAAGGGACAAGTGCTGCAAAGTTCATAATCCCTATGCATGTCTCCTTACAAGCACACACGTGCCGCAGAGTTCATAATCCCTATGCATGTCTCCTTACAAGCACACACGTGCCGCAGAGTTCATAATCCCTATGCATGTCTCCTTACAAGCACACACGTGCCGCAGAGTTCATAATCCCTATGTATGACTCCTTACAAGCACACACGTGCCGCAGAGTTCATAATCTCTATGCATGTCTCCTTACAAGCACACACGTGCCGCAGAGTTCGTAATCCCTATGCATGTCTCCTTACAAGCACACACGTGCCGCAGTGTTCATAATCCCTATGTATGACTCCTTACAAGCACACACGTGCCGCAGAGTTCATAATCCCTATGTATGACTCCTTACATGCACACATGTGCCGCAGAGTTCATAATCCCTATGCATGTCTCCTTACAAGCACACACGTGCCGCAGAGTTCATAATACCTATGTATGCCTCCTTATAAGCACACACGTGCTGTAGAATTCATAATCCCTATGTATGTCTCTTCATAAACACACACGTGACGGAGAGCTCATAATCCCTATGTATGTCTCCTCATGAACACACATGTGCCGCTGAGTTCATAATCCTAATGTATGACTTCTTATAAACACACACGTGCCACAGAATTTATTATCCCTATTATGTCTCCTTATAAACACAAATTTGCCACAGAGTTCATAATCCCTACGTATGACTTTTATAAACACTCACTTGCCGCAGAGTTCATAATTCCTATGTATGTCTGCTTCTAAACACACACATGGCGCAGAGTTCATAGTCCCTCTCTATGTCTCTATATAAGCACACATTTGCCGCAGAGTTCATAATCCCTATGTATGACTCTTATAAAAACACATTTGCCGCAGAGTTCATAATCCCTAGGTATGTTTCCTTACAGGCACACACGTGCCACAGAATTTATAATCCCTATCTATGTCTCTTTATAAGCACACATTCATAATCCCTATGTATGACTCCTTATAAACACACATTTGCCGCAGAGTTCAGAATCCTAACATATGACTTCTTATAAACACACACGTGCCACAGAATTTATAATCCCTACGTATTTCTCCTTGTAAACACACATTTGCCGTAGAGTTCATAATCCCTATGTATGACTCTTATAAACACATAAATGCCACAGAGTTCATAATCCCTATGTATGACTCTTATAAACACACACTTGCCACAGAGTTCATAATCCCTATGTATGTCTGCTTATAAACACACACATGGCGCAGAGTTTATAGTCCCTCTCTATGTCTCTATATAAACACACATTTGCCGCAGAGTTCATAATCCCTATGTATGTCTGTTTATAAACACACACATGGCGCAGAGTTTATAGTCCCTATCTATGTCTCGATATAAACACACATTTGCCGCAGAGTTCATAATCCCTATGTATGACTCTTAAAAAACACACTTGCCGCAGAGTTCATAATCCCTAGGTATGTCTCCTTACAGGCACACATGTGCCGCAGAGTTCATAATCCCTATCTATGTCTCTTTATAAACACACATTCATAATCCCTAGGTATGTCCCCTTACAGGCACACATGTGCTGCAGAGTTCATAATCCCTATCTATGTCTCTTTATAAACACACATTCATAATCCCTAGGTATGTCTCCTTACAGGCACATAAATGCCACAGAGTTCATAATCCCTATGTATGACTCTTATAAACACACACTTGCCACAGAGTTCATAATCCCTATGTATGTCTGCTTATAAACACACACATGGCGCAGAGTTTATAGTCCCTCTCTATGTCTCTATATAAACACACATTTGCCGCAGAGTTCATAATCCCTATGTATTTCTGTTTATAAACACACACATGGCGCAGAGTTTATAGTCCCTATCTATGTCTCTATATAAACACACATTTGCCGCAGAGTTCATAATCCCTATGTATGACTCTTATAAAAACACACTTGCCGCAGAGTTCATAATCCCTAGGTATGTCTCCTTATAGGCACACACGTGCCGCAGAGTTCATAATCCCTATCTATGTCTCTTTATAAACACACATTCATAATCCCTAGGTATGTCCCCTTACAGGCACACATGTGCTGCAGAGTTCATAATCCCTATCTATGTCTCTTTATAAACACACATTCATAATCCCTAGGTATGTCTCCTTACAGGCACATAAATGCCACAGAGTTCATAATCCCTATGTATGACTCTTATAAACACACACTTGCCACAGAGTTCATAATCCCTATGCATGTCTGTTTATAAACACACACATGGCGCAGAGTTTATAGTCCCTATCTATGTCTCTATATAAACACACATTTGCCGCAGAGTTCATAATCCCTATGTATGACTCTTATAAACACACACTTGCCGCAGAGTTCATAATCCCTATGTTTGTCTGTTTATAAACACACACATGGCGCAGAGTTTATAGTCCCTATCTATGTCTCTATATAAACACACATTTGCCGCAGAGTTCACAATCCCTATGTATGACTCTTATAAAAACACACTTGCCGCAGAGTTCATAATCCCTAGGTATGTCTCCTTACAGGCACACACGTGCCGCAGAGTTCATAATCCCTATCTATGTCTCTTTATAAACACACATTCATAATCCCTATGTATGACTCCTTATAAACACACATTTGCCGCAGAGTTCATAATCCCTATGTACGACTCCTTATAAACACACACGTGCGAAAGAGTTCATAAACCCCGTGGATGACACTTTGTAAAGCAACAAGTGCAACTCTATCCTTTGCAGGATAGTTCTCTGGTTCTCAAATGTCTTTGTCGCCTTCACAGAAGAACAGATGACAGTACTCCAAAAAGTCCCTCGTGCAGCAACTATGTATCATGATAAACTGGTAAGGGCGTTATGGACCACGAGTAATTTCTACTTTGTGCTTCAAGATGGCCGCCCACCTCTGCAAGTCTAGAGAGATTCCTGCACGCTCATGGGACATGCAACCCTTCTTAACTTTACTCAGTTGTTCACGAATTGTATCCATCTAATGTATCCATCTAGGATGCAAGGCTTCTGTCCAGGCAGCGCCCATACTTAGCTCACCCTTCCATCCACTGCTGCTCCTGATCACATGCATGGCCCCTGGGCCTTGAAGTAGCACATTCTGCAGAACCAGCACACAAAGGAGCCAGGAAGTAGAGGTGTTATTGCCACTGTATCCCATGGCACCTGTGAGACAATATTCAGGTGTGCTACTTTAGCGCATCCCTTCCCGCTTCAGCCATGAACATGGGTAAAAAATCAGTCTAAATAAAATAAGATCAATGCACCATTCTCACACCAATATGCGCTATGGCATAGCGCCTATTGTGCTGTGGAGGCAGAATGTGAAGTGCACTGTGCAGGCCTTTCCCATGCCATACGTCTACATCATGCGCACCAGGCTTCCCTCCAGTGGTACAACAGTCAAACCTCCATTCACACAATTGGCTTCTGTGAGTGATGCTCCATGCAGAGACCATGTCCAGTTACCAACAATCAAGAGCCACTGGATGCAAGTCAATGAGGGGGTGGAGTTTGACTACAGAATAGTTTTTTATTTTTTGGAGTCTTGCATAGCGTGACCTGGACCTGAAGGTATCAGAGCGCTTTACATGACCCCCAGTTGCGTTACAGATGGACGCATTCATTTTTGTTAGGCTCGGGGAGATGAAGTGATTTTCCCAGAATCACAGGATGTCGAGCGTCCCTTCCGAGACTCAAACGCGGTTCCTCAGCTCTCCGAGGTTGACCGCTCTATCCCTTAGGCCACATTTTATCCCTGATCAGACTCATGAAAATGCTACGTGCACTGGTTGGTGAGTGGACAAGGTACTGATAAGGCCACCACAGAGAAAATGATGCTTATGAGCTGCACTTAAGAAAACCTCTAGTTAAGTCACTAATGAGACCAGAAGTGGTCTGCAGCTTTCTTTAATTAAAGTACATTAATGGTGCATTTCCTTTTTCTGTCAAAAACCCCCCAGGGTCCCAATGTGTTTCTAAGAAACCCTTCAGCTTCATACAGATTGTGAGCCACGTAACCTGGCCTGCAGTGGTGCAAGTTTCTGAATTTCAGACATTGCAATAATATTGGTGCAAACCCCACATTCGGACAGCCAGGTTGTTCACACTCATTATATGGTGAGAAGAAACCTGCATTATTTCATTTCACCGGCACCAGTTTATTCCTTGACCCCAATATGAGGCAGGCCGGGTGACATGACTGCAGTGTCATGCGGTAATTCCACTTCGCCTCATAGAAGTATTTCCACACGCGCATTTTACGCCCGGTAAATCCACGTGTAATACCGCATGCTGATAAAACGCAGGCTGGAAATCTGTTTCTCACTATTACAAGCTGTGGAAAAGGCAGACGGACAGGAGGAAATAGCACCCGGGAGTGCTTCCGGTTCAGAGCAGGTGGGAGTATTAACAAGGCACTGCCAGAAAGCTATCCAATTCTAAATGACATAAACATGGAAAATAATCATAAATGTTGGCGGTCGACATTACCTGTAGCTTTGATAAAAAATATTTTAAAAGCGCTGCTTCATAAGAGTACCATGACGTCACGGCAGGACATTTTTCTCATTCATTGCAGGCTTACATTATTTATTTAGGATTTTTTTTAATGTGTGAACTGACAAAAACAACATGAAAACACAGCATCAGCAGGATTCGGTGTCAGGATACTTTAGAAAGTGATATGACCTACATAAAAAGTCCATAAATCAGTAATACCCAAGCAATAAGCAAAGGGTGATTACCACTGCAAAGCATCTTACTCCTGTCAAGAGCAGAAGTGGCTTTGTATAGTGGGGTCAAGAGGACAGCTACAAAACTAATGGGGAGTCGAGAAAGGGGTTTCTCCAAGGGCAAAAACATTCTCCATTGTAGAAGCAAAAAACAATGCGCATGCGCAAATGCTCATTAGTGTGCGATTTCCATATGCAGATATTTCCATATTCGAAGTGCACAATTTTTACACCGGTGAGTATTTCAGGAAAACTCTAACAGTTTTCCAGGAATACGAGTTTCTTTGTGAATTCCATAAAAGTTTAAAAAATGTGATTTGCTAAAATAAAATAGTCATTCTATGCAAACAAATTACAGGCATTTCAGATAATCTGACAAACGTATCTAGCCAACTAAAGCAAATATGATTTCAATCTGTGCACATTTCGTTCTTGCACTGACATAATAGTGAAAATGTCATTGGCACTAGTCAGTGCAAATGCTGGTATACATTTTCCCCGTCATTGGTGCAAAATTAATTGGTGCAAAATTCCTCAATCTCCATACCATGCAATATACCAAACCCATGAAGCCTGCCCTAATCTGAAAACAAACAAGCATTGCCTTTAATTGTAGTATTTGTGGCTTTAGGTAATTTAATGTAGAAATCAAAGGAATTAAATGATCTTCTTATCACAAATTAAATCGGCGGTTAGGTGAATGATAATTACTTTTTTTTATCATATGCTAAACGGTCATTTAAGCTCTGTGTTAAGAAAGTTAATGAGTGCATAGCAATGTAATCATTATTATTCAAGCGCGGGCTATTAACATGTGCAATGAGTTCTGAGCTAATAAATTAATTTACTAAAATGAAAGTGCAGTTTTATCACAAATTTTTGCCGAGGTTATGGTTTTAAATGGGTGTATTTAACCGTGGCTTCCAGCACGTTAGTAGCACAGGATTGCTAAGCAGTCTTTGAAGTTCAGCTTAATTGAGTTACTTACAGTTTTCAAACATGACCTGCCTGGTTTGCCTCGTTGTTTGAGCTGACCTCGAACAGCTGTCTGCTAGAAAAGAAGCTGCTATGTGTATGCACACTCTTTCACGATGATGCCAAAAAACACCTTTTCCGTGGACTGGTCGCTATTCAAATGAAGAGCGGTGGATGGGTGAAAGTGGGTCACACAAACCAAGTATTGCGAATAGCATTAAACTGATCAGTACGGTAAATCAAGTTGGCAAGATTAATGATCGGGTGCTCCAGGATGAAGGGCGAAACCAGTCCTGCGTTGCTTGTGTTCCGGTTCAGGAATGACCTGGCTTGGCAGTTCGGGCTGGACTATTCCTATTGGAGCAGGGTCAAGACTGATTTGCATAAAGCTTTACTACTACTAAATGCCTTTTGTGAATACCGAAAGTCGTAAAGTTAGGATTTTGTCTGAGTTTAGTAGTAGTAAAGTTAGGAGTCCTAACTTTACTACAACTAAATGCCTTCTGTGAATATCAAAAGTAATAAGTTTAGTATTTTATCTAAGATTAGTTCTGTGAATTGGCCCCATGGTTAGTATTTATGCCCCCAACGCAGAGCAACCAGCTTTCTTCACAAGACTGAATCACTGCCTGACGCAATACTTGACCGGAACTGCGCTACTGGGGGGTGACTTTAATAGTGTAGACAACCTTCTGTTAGATAGATCTCACCCCCACCCCCCACTGCGAGGTTCCAAGGAGGCACGGGCCTCACACTCATTCACTAGCTGGAGGCAGTGCTGGGGACTGATAGATGCCTGGAGGACCCAACACCCTCAGGATGGGGATTATTCCCACTTCTCTGTGGTACATGAGGCACACGTGTGCCTTGATGCTTTCTTATGTACAGTGGACATGCACTATCAGGTGATTAATGTTGAATATCTTTCGCGTACAATATTGGATCACACCCCAGTGATGCAGTCCTTGAGATGGATGCACCCTATACCGTCAATCCCCACATTGAGGCTCTGTCCAGACACCCTGGAGGACCAGGTCTTTTGGGAAGAGATTTGGGGTGAAATTGCGCACTACTTTGAGGCCAACCCGGGGACAGCCTCCTCACTGAAAACAGAGTGGGATGCCTTCAAGACGGTCTTGAGAGGCCAATGTATCACACACACCACAAGAGTCAGGTGCGTCCTATTGAGGCAGGTTGAGGAGGCGGAGGTGACCATCAGAGGACTGGAGCGTAGACGGCCAGAACACCCAGAGCTCCAGCAGGCAGTGTTGGAGGCTAAGGAGGAAATGACAAGACAGACAGAGAGGCTTAGATGCTTCAACTATAAGAAGTACTTGGAGCGTACCTACGCGGAAAGAGATAAAACAGGATCACTCCTGGCATGCCTGGCAAACCCGGTGAGCAGGAGCCCACCACTGGTGGAAATAGAGGACGAAGAAGGGGTTAGGCACTACTCGCAGGCAAAAATCAATGAGGTCTTTGCGCGCTACTACACGAGGCTCTTTAGAAATTCATTAGAAGGTGAGACTGTGGAAGCCAGGGAGTACCTTACAGGTCTGCAGATGGCGAGGTTGGGCCCAGAGGAGGCCGAAGGGCTAGGAGCAGACATCGAACAACAGGAGGTGCGAGCTGCCATTAAGTGCATGGCAAGGAATAAGACCCCGGGCACGGACGGGTTACCGGCCGAATTTTACACAGTGTACGTGGAGGAGCTGGTGCCCCGACTGGTTGCACTGTACCAGGAGGCGCGAGTAATGGGAGTGCTGCCGGAGAGTACAAGGAAGGCCCTCATAGTCACGTTGCCTAAGCTTGGGAAAGAGCTGCATGACTACATAGCCTACAGACCTCTCTCCATGCTGAATATGGACTATAAAATCCTAAGCAAAATCCTAGCGATGCGTCTCCTCCCACACATGTCAGAATTGGGCCACGCAGACCAAGCGGGGTTCATCCCGGGGCGGAACACAGCCCTAAATATTCAACAACTCCTGGCTGTCATGGACTCCATCTGATTTGACAGACAGAAGGTGGCGGTGTTCGCAGTGGACATTGAGAAGGCCGTTGACAGTCTTGAATGGCCTTACCTCTATGAAGTCCTGGCTAAGATGGGCCTGAGGGAGGTTTTCTTGTGTGAGTACGGCTACAGTACGTGACCCCAATGGCCAGGATGCGCACCGAAAGGACCATCTCACCAAGGCAGAAGGTAGAGAGGGGCACAAGGCAGGGATGCCCCCACTCCCCACTGCTGTTTGCTTTTGCCATGGAGCCCTTGGCATGTCAGGCAAGGAGCGGGCAGGACTATAGCTGTCCAAGGACGGGCGAGGTGAAGCATTCTAAAGCTTTATATGCAGGCGATCTACTGCTATTCCTCAGTAATACTACAGATGAGCTGAAAGGGGTGCAAAGCATGCTGGCCCTATTTAGCAATATATCTGAACTCAAAGTCAATTGGCAGAAATCCAGACTATACCCTATGGCGCCCGAAGCCCCCCACCACCTTATCTAGGGAACCTGAAGTGGGAGCCTGTCTGCCTACCGTACCTAGGAGTCGAAATATACCACAGCTCAGCTGAGGTGCCAGAGGGCAACTTGGTAGAACGCTGAGATCAGTGCAGAACACGATGGCATTCTGGGGAACACTGCCGCTTTCAGTAGATGGATGGGTAGTAATTTTGAAGATGGTGGTGCTGCCGCAGCTCCCGTACTATTTCGGGGCTCTCCCGGTGTGGATCCCGCGGGCAACGTTTAAAGATATTGACTCAATGATAATATCTTTTATTTGGGGAGAAGTGCGCAGAAGGGTAGCGCTGAACTCCCTACACCGCTCCTTAGCGGAGGGTGGCCTAGCGGTCCCCGACTTCGAAGGAAATTACTTAGCCGCCAAATTGTACTGGCTGATCCAATGGCTAGCGGAGGAGCGAAACCTGGATAGGGAAGAATATCCAGCCGCGCCAGATGCTGCAACCCTTGCGCAGATCCTGCTACAGATACGGAGGAACACGCTGGGAGACATAGAGGAAACCAGGGTGGTGGTGCGCTGCTGGGCAAGATACCTGAGACGGGTTGGGGGCAAAGATCCCTTACTCCCCGGATTTGCCCATAACAATGCTTCGCAGCCTGCCCCAAGGAGAACGCTGGGCGCAGTTTGAGGTTCAGGTAGAGGCAGGTCTGAAAGTAATGGGGGATCTATACCAGGACTCCACACTGCTCCACTTCGAAGAATTGCAAGCGGCAAATGAATTGCCAGGAAGTCAGCTCCTGAAGCATGGGCCGTCACTAGAAGGATTAGAAAGCACTGGTGAATGGGTGGAGCAGAGCCCCAGGCACTGGCAGGATGCAGGTACGTTGTGTTGTCGGCAGGGAGGATCAAAACAGTCTCCTGCTTGTATAGGGCAATTAGATAGGACATGCAGAAGCCGCTTGAGGGCTTGCGATTGCAGTGGGAGGGGGACTTGGGAAGCAGATCCCAGAAAAAGATTGGGACAGGATCCTAGAATGGATCCCGAAAGCATTTAGAAATGCGCAATTTAAATTAATTAATTTCTGCATACTTCATAGGGCGTACCTCACCCCGTCCCGCATTAGGAGATACTTTGAGACTGAGACTGCAGTATGCCCAAGATGCGGAGAGAGGGAAGCACATATCATTCACATGTTCTGGAGCTGCCCCACATTGGAACCATTTTGGTAGGGGATAAGACACATAATAGGCGCTCTCACTGACAAAGAGCTCCCACACACCCCAGAGCACTTCCTAGTAGGATGATTCTCACATACAGCCAAAAACAAGACGACTGGGTAAGTTTCAAGATCTCGCCTATGTCCTGGCTAAGAGAGAGATAGCTAGGAACTGGAAATCGCCAGGAGGTCCTCTAATAGAGATCTGGAAAAAAGAACTCTAAAAATGGGCGGGAGCAGAAGATAGACTCTTACTTAGGGAAGCCAGCCGCGGGATAGTGAAAATATCCAGGGCAAGGGCATGGGAAAACCTCATAGGCGAGTTGACGATGGATAGGCAGGGATCTATCGTGATGGGCTCCCCCCAATCAGCAGCATCGGAACAGGAGAGGAAAAGGGATGAACAATAGGATAAGAGACGGCAAGTGCCCCATTGTATTGTAATTAAACGTTTGACCTTTTAAAGACCTAGCCACACCCAGCGACCCCATTACACTAACTCAAGCACAACTCAAGGGGGGAGGGGAACTGTTGGTTACAGGGGATGTTATGTTACACACGCCAGAGAGCAAATGTATTCCACAGAATGTGTAAGATCTGATGTGGACATTATCTTT
Source organism: Triturus cristatus (assembly GCF_964204655.1). Taxonomy (NCBI): domain Eukaryota; kingdom Metazoa; phylum Chordata; class Amphibia; order Caudata; family Salamandridae; genus Triturus; species Triturus cristatus. The sequence goes on along the minus strand of NC_140580.1, from coordinate 1,123,098,727 downwards.
GTATGTCAATGATGTCTTAAAAACCTAATAATATCTGGTTGTAAAAAAAAACTTATTTTTAATTACATTGTAAAGTATGTGTGTTGTTTAATTTTTATTTTCAATTATATTGATTCCTTTTTTTATATTTTATGTTTTTGGTATATTTAAAGGGAAACAACCTTTACATCGCGGTCATTAGACCGCGATGCATTTACAATTCGGTCATTACAATGACCGCGTTGTTACAACGCGATGCCATTACTACGCAAGTCATTACATCGACTTGCAGTAGATGGCGCTCTAACATAAGGAATAGTATAATTTACTAGTCAAACACCCTCCCTACTGTTGCGTAGGCTGGATTTGGAATAGTAAATTATACATTCCTAATGTTACAGCGCCATCTACTGCAAGTCGATGTGATGACTTGCGTAATAATGGCATCATGTTGTAACAACGTGGTCGTTGTAACGACCATGTTGTTACAGAATGTGATGTAATTGCAGGCATTGTAGCATGCTATATTCATATTTAAATGTGTTTACATATAGTTTTTATAATATTAAACTATTTAAGATATTTTGAAGTATATTATTAATTAAAATATTGGTTTATAGTTTTTATATGTATAATTATATATACCTATTTATATATATATATATACATATATATATGTATATATTTGTATATTTGTATATACATATTTGTGTGTTTACATTTTTAAAATTATTAAAAGGAAGTTTATTTGTTGTATTTATTAAAATATACATTTAATTATATATATTTTTTATAAATAATTATTAGTAAGTTAGCATTTAATTTATGTTTATTTTCATACTTTAAATTATATATATATTTGAAAATCAATATTTGATACAACTATATTATTGTAAACAATATTTTTTTCTTTTGATATTGTTGTACTTACCTTTTTAACTATAGGGAGTCGATATTTTTGTATTCTGTATTTTTATCTCGATATTTTTTACATCCATATTTTTGTGTTCCATAGTCTGTCAGTGAACCACATTGATGTAAAACATCTTCGTGACACTAGCCAACACGTGTTTTTGTCACTAGAGAATTAATTGACTTCCTCAAGGCTGTCCTATTATTGCCATTCAAGAAGCGATCCCCAGAAGAGCAACAAGAACAATGTTCTAAGACGCGTAAAATAAATCAGTTTGGCTGTTGTATCCATAAATATATTAGTATCTCATGTCGATGAGAGAGTGCTTCACATCAACAATACACAAGGTATCCGCATTAGACCGCAGCAGGAGCAGGGTCAAGACTAATTTACGTATGGCTAAGTCCAACTAAGTTGTCATGGTGGGCTAAAAATTATGGACTTGGATGCAGCCGATCGATTACAACTGGTTGAGATTTATTCATGCATTCCATCCATCACCTTGATGTTGTTACACTCCTTACCCCTAAGAGCCAGACAGCCTTTTGGCACCCCTGAGTGGCAAATTGTGGATTTGCCTCCAAGGAGGCAGATAGCCCTGTAGATATCATAGAACTAATTATTAAAAGTACGGGGTTAAGGCCATCCGTCAATGGGATGCCATGCTAATTTACAGGGTTTTAGACAATCTTTCTGCCTCCTGGTGGAGGCAGATTGGGTTTTTTGCCCCAGACCTGCCTCCCATTAGGGGAATGGGGCAGAAACACACTAGACTCCCAGGATTTATTTATATAATAATTGGGGTCAAAGGTGGACAGCCCAACATGAGATCATTCAACACCACCACACCCGAGGTTTCATACAATCTTTGTTCCCTCCTACTCCAGTGGAATCAGATTAAAGGGTTTTCCTTCAGTGTGCATGCCCTAGGCCGAGCAGAAGGCCCAGTGGACTCCAGGACTTTGAACCGGGTATGCTGACCAGGGTCAAAATACTGCATCCACTCACAAATAAAGTATGATTGAAAATCAATGTAAAAATCTTGATGTTTCCACTCCCACCCATGCAATGGAATCAAGTTTTTATCGAGACAACTGTGGAAATGCTGGGTGGTAGAACTGTTTTCGATAATCGCAGATTCTGAATCTTTCACTCACAGAAATGTGAGGAAATGTGATTTTAGTGAATGGTTGCTGTTTGCAAGTCAATCTACAAAAGAAAAAGTAGAGAGAACCGTGTAAGCAGCATCACCCTAGACTCTTTCCAGATGTCTAGTTTAAAAAAATGTCAGGGATTGGTAGGGTTCCATAGGTGCCGGATGACTCAGAACCCAAATACTGCAGCTTACAAAAACCTCAGGGTGATTTAACTTCAATGTCAAAATTGTGATGTTACCACTATGGGGCCGATTACGATGTTGTTCGGAAAACAGCCCGACCAAATTGGTTTCGGAATGCTTTCCGAATGACTCGGGTTCGGGGAGTCCGACCGATTACAGTGTGTCTGAACACCGTTCGGTCAGACTCCCATTGACTTCAATGGGAGCCTGTCTTCCGACTGACTACACAGGCTCCCATTGAAGAAAGAGGTGGATGGTGAAAACCTTGCACCCTGTGGCAGGCACCCCATGGTGCCTGCCACACGGTGCATGCATGGAAAAGGGGGATCCATGGGTATCCCCACAAACCCAATTTGGAGGGCCCTGGGTGAAGGGGGGCCTGCTAGGGTCCCCCAAAGTCAGAATCCGACAGCCGATCAGTGTCGGAACAACTGATTCGGATAGGCTGTCCGAATCCAACATCATAATAGCTTGTTCGGAAACGCGCCCCATAGACCTGTACGAGTCGGCTCCGACCGACTCCGTTACTCTGAATGCCGTTTGGAACCGAGTCGGACAGTTCGAAAGGTTTCCGGACATCACAATCGGTCGTCCGGAAATGTGTCCGAGTCAGTCGGAGACAAGGCTTTCGAATCGGATTCAGCCGTACCGGATGCGGTTCGGAGCCTTTCCGAACGACATCGTAATCGACCCCTCTGTGTTTTGGGACCTTCCTTATCTCAGATGATAAACTCGCCCACACAAGTGAGGTAAAGTTTTTATTGCGATGTGTTGCAATGCTGGGTGCTAGGATCTATGTTGATCTTCACATATTTCAGAACTTTCAATCACAGAATTGTTAGGAGTGTCTGTGACTTTAGCCAACGTTTGTTGTTTACAAGGCACTCTGGGAAAAAAAATATGGGGATATCACACAAGCTACACCACCCCGGATTCAACTTGATGTCTAATTTTCAGAAATGTGTGTGGTTGGTAGATTTCCCTGGCTGCTAGCCAACTCTGGGCACAAGTACCACAGCTACTTCCATCCCAAACATGGCTGAAATTCAAATCATGGTGTGGTTCAGGGCCTTTCCTGTTCTGTGAGATAGGCCCACACATGCATGTGGGATTCCATGTTTATAGGGTTAAGTCTTCATAGAGAGAGTGTTTGTTTTAGATCATTTGTTATTATCAGTTGAATTTCTCAACATTTTACAGTTCTAAACATAGGTCAATATGCACAAAAAAAGCTTGCAAAAGCACCAGATTTGGTATGAAAAACTAAAATTCCTAAGCTGGACTGTTGGGCACATTTAAAAAATGCATACCTTTCCTTCATTTCCATTTCCATTCATTAGAATGTATTTTATGAATCATTGCATGGTTGAAAAACGAAACACAATTTAATGAAAGACATTGATCATTGCCAGGTCTGGTGGCTGAGTGGACTAATGTGTCCACAGTAGGGGCCTGTGTTTGACCTCATGATCACAGGTTCAAATCCAGGCAGATGTCCTCAGCCTTTCATCCTTCTGAGGTCGAAAAAATGAGTAACAGTGTGTTAGTATCAATAAACATCTGTTGTTCAGTGCCAAAATACCCTTCTAGGTGAACGTGCACTTTACAAATACATGTTATGTTATTATAAGCTGGAGCTCGGTTGATAGCTCCGAGGATGGCTTGTTTTGAACAACTGACAAACACTGTACATTCCCCCTTTACCCTTTCGTAAACTATTTTAATTAGTTTCCTTCTGAGAAACATTAGTGATCTACACCAATGACCTCCTGCTGACTTCAGAATGTTGTCTCCTTTTCAGAAATGTGTAGATGTCTGGGTTCTCTGTAGGATTCATACCTCTTTCCCCACAACCTGCAGATAGGTAGAACACAGAAAAATAGAGATTATTGACCAGCACTAAGAAAATTGCAGAAACGTGGGGTGAAAAAAATATTTTCACACAACCATGTCTGTTTCTGTAAGGAAGGATGATGGTGATCTTTGCACAACAAAACGTTTGTTGATGCTATTTTAGAAAAAAAAAACTTTTCTGCACAACATTTTTTTACGATTTTTTCAAATACTTTTGGCCATTTCCTCAGTTATCTCTGGGGTAACCACAAACCCTAGGTACCTTTCAAATCTATAACATGAAAAAAAAGGAATTAAATTTGATCATGATTTTGTTTGTGGGAAAAAAGGTGATGTTGGCTTAAATCAGATGCGTCCCCAATTCTCAAACAAGCATTGGCATAGCGAATAGGTCTCGCTTTTGGGACCTTATAAGTGTTTAGCCATGCAACAGTTGCATAACTAAATACTTATAAGGTCCCAAAAGCAAGACCGATTGGCTATGCCAATGCTTGTTTCTGTTTATTACTGCTCTGTAGTAATGGTGGCGCACGGGCGCCACCATTACTACATAGAAGTAATAAACAGGAGAAAAAAAAATGGCTCACGGAGAACATCAAAGCGGCCGTGCGGCCGCGAAAGTGAAAGTGATCGCAATCGCGATCAAACATCAAAGCGGCCGTGCGGCCGCAAAAGTGAGGGGCGCGCGCCCGCGTCCATGCACTATAGCTCTATGCTACAGTGGTAGCACTTTTTTGAGCCCTCACAATAAGTCTCGCCAGACAAGCGCATGCCCTGGGTCAGGCGAGACCTAAAATCTTATCATGTAACGTTAACAAGGTCAATGTGGTGACTGAATTTTATTAAACGTATGTTTTGGCCCAAGTAGCAAAGGTGCAAAAATATGAATGGTCAGATGATTGGGTCCCTGGATGCTACATGCAAAGTTATACATATATGCTGCATATAATATATATTTATATATATATATACAACCACTCGGCGTAACATACACCCCCATGCACCATCTACCTGGTTTCACCACATTGGATTCTGGGTCCTGTAGTTCACATGAGCACCGTGAACTATAACAGGTGAGCGAACATTTTGGGGCGGAGCGGACTTACATTGTTAAGAAGGAGGCAGGACTAACATTCTTTGTCCATTGGAGAATTTATGGCCATATCAGATCGCGGGTCTGGCCTGTTTTGCATAGGTGCCCCACGACTCAGCAGCAGACGCATGTGCGGTATTATGTTATATCTACCGCGTATAGCAGCGATATTTTTTGTTTGTCAACACTCTTGCCAAACATACCGCTATATATATGACTTTTCTGTCCAGAATGAACTAAGATGTTATAAATGCTAAAAATTATTATTAGCCTTACAAATGATCTCTGAGACATCGCGTATGCAATCTGTTTTTACTTTCTATGATTTTGAGTGTCACATGATTTGTATTTAACTTTATTGTTTTCATTTGCCCACTACCCGTGAACAAGAAGCGGATGCTTCAAAACGCGTTGGGTGATTCCTTTGCCGTGACATTAAACTCACGTTTGAAACAGATATTGGCTAAGGCGTTGTCTTTGTGATGTGGTAAAGGCGACTGTTTCGTTTGGATATATATCTATATATATACATATATATATTCAAAACATGTTGCCCAGCAAGTGAAGACACGCACCACTGCAGGTAAGTTTCCAACTTTTATTTAATCAGACAGCCAGCTTGACAACCCTCATTACACGTCCTCTGGCCTGACACGTTTCAGAGTAGTTTTACTCCTTCCTCAGAGGCCACGGTGAGTGTACATAGTTTATCTGCGTTACCAACTCCCCTGCATGCTACATCATTAATTGGCCTCAGGTGTGCCCGGCATTTTGTTACTCGATCCTTCGCAGTGCATGCTGGGAATGGTAGTCTATTTTGCATAATGAAAACCCTCCAGTGGGTCTGGACACTCCCGCTGTTTCCAGGACAATATTTTTAGCCCTCCATTGAGCCCTGGTTGAAACTCTGGCTGTCTCCATACATTTTCCACAGTGCCACAGTGCAAGGGAAGCAATTCCCCTCGCGTGGCCTCCCCTTCTCCTCTCAACTTGGGAGTGGCTGCAGTCTTCCGCGGCCTGGAGCCGCTGCGTGAAAATTCAAAACATGTTGCCCAGCAAGTGAAGACGCGCACCACTGCAGGTAAGTTTCCAACTTTTATTTCATCAGACAGCCAGCTTGACAACCCTCGTTACATCGTCCTCTGGCCTGACGCGTTTCAGAGTAGTTTTACTCCTTCCTCAGAGTCCACGGTGAGTGTACATAGTTTATCTGCGCTACCAACTCCCCTGCATGCTACATCATTAATTGGCCTCAGGTGTGCCCGGCATTTTGTTACTCGATCCTTCGCGGTGCATGCTGGGAATGGTAGTCTATTTTGCATAATGAAAACCCTCCAGTGGGTCTGGACACTCCCGCTGTTTCCAGGACAATATTTTTAGCCCTCCATTGGGCCCTGGTTGAAACTCTGGCTGTCTCCATAAATGTTCCACAGTGCCACAGTGCAAGGGAAGCAATTCCCCTCGCGTGGCCTCCCCTTCTCCTCTCAAAGTGGGAGTGGCTGCGGTCCCTTGCACTGTGGAACATTTATGGAGATAGCCAGAGCCAAAATGGATCCCACTGGCCTCTGCAATGATACACTCACAATAACCATGGAGACCCGCTACCAGTTACCACACAGCAAAGGCATGATACGCACACAGGGATCGCAGAGTAGGGATTGGGTATTACATTCAAGCGTAACATTACTTAAGTGGGACCTACAGGTGCTACACTCTTACCTAAACTGGTTAAAGGGTCTATTTAGTACTATCAATCAGAAAAATGTTACGCTGCCACCACCGCTTAATGTATATGGCTCAGGACATTCATGGTAGTGTCATGGTAAGTAGAGTGTGCTTATAGTAAGCCACGCCAGACCATGAGTTTCACAGTCAGCATGCATGCGTACTGGGCCAAAAATGTCGGCATATGAGATAACCTACAGCTGGGGTCACTCAGGCAGGGGTGCATGTCTGTAGTCCCATGGAAGGGACGGTACAGCCAAATAGTGTGCAACCCAAGACAACCATTTTGTATGTATCATACGCATCAGTCCATCATCGATTCATCGAGCCCTGATCTCATGCACCAATTATTCTCTCAGCCTCTTCCTGCTCCATGCGACAATGCTGTTTACTATCCCTTTGCGGCAATTGACACCCACATTTAGGGGCTTATTTGCAAGCCCCTTGCGCTGCCGGTGCGTCACTTTTAATATAGGAAAAAGTGATGTACTGGCAGCGCAAGGGGCTTGTAAATAAGCCCCTTATTGAGCAACAAAACCATGACTGATATTGCTACGTGTAGTTAAAGTTCAACTGGTAGAATACACAACTCGTGGAGCAGTTAGGCGCAGTTTAAGTAATCGATAATAAAAAAACAAAGTTTGCTCCTATTTTACAGATGCAACACGATGTGATGAACAGTTATTTTCTGGTGAATGTAAGAACACACTCATTTGGCATGAAATTCTGATACGTGTGACGTCATACAGCTCTTTCACTATATTTACATGAAAATTACCTATAGACGTCCGACGGGCACACAGGAAGCCATCACCAGAGAAAAAGCTGCTTTGATGCTGTTGTGCCATGCATCACACAGATTGACAGCACAAGGCCTGTGGCATGAGATGTGCGCTCATGGTTAAGATGTGATCCATCACGAGCGCACAGGACATCAACAACAATAATTATTGGAGTGGCAACAGGGGCTGGACGAGTGCAGGCTGACCAAGGGTGTGCCATCCTTGTCACCACATCCAATGCCTGATATATCGCATGTACCTTGACCTCTTTTCGACATTGGGACAAACCAGACACGTTTCAAGGGATGGAAGAATTGGGAAATTGTCCCTTCGGAAAGTTAAAAATGTCCTTCATATGCAGTGAGCTCCTGCATACTGTGTTGCACTGTGCACAGCCCCAAATATTTTTTCAACACATTTGGAATTAACATTCCTCTGTACAATATACTGATTTGGGATGTTAGCATGTTGTTATTTGCAGATTTATACGTTTTCCTTTCTCTTGCAATCTGCCATTTCATATTTTCAGAGGGAGCGCTCTAGACAAGGAAGTATTTACTTAGAAATGGCAAAAGAGGGACAAGGCGCTGGAAGAGGAATAAGGACAAAATTATCCTGTTTCACTTGATGCAATAGTGAAAATCCTCAAAGGAATTCTTTGCTTTTCACTCTTGTTGCAAGAAGACCAGTGGTGAAAGAGGGTTTATTTGTGATATCTAATATCCTGCAACTGAAGCTACAAGTTCAAGAGCTTTGTCCACTAAACATCCTCCAAGTCACCATTACTGTGTCTTTCCTGCAATGGGAGGAACAGAATAGTTGAACAACGAATTTCACATAAAATGCTGTTGCCTCTTGGCTTTGCCAATGATTGTTTTATTTTGTCATGGTTTATGCAAAACGTTGCTGATGGGAAACTATTGGGCCGTCGCAAATATAAAAAAAAATATTACCTAAAAACAAAAATATAATTTGCCATGAAAAAGCACACATTGCGTTGGTAATCCCTGGCACTGAAAGGAACTTCTTTGCGTCTAGAGTCATCCTTGTGAAATGGCTTCATTTGTGAGCCTCAGTGGAGGCGGCCAATGGCTGCAGCAGGCGGAGCTACTCTCATATGCTGCATGCAGCAATGGGCGGAAGAAAAACATGAATGACACAATAATAAACAGATAAGGAGGGCTGGCTGAAAGCACCTGTAAGTAAGTGTACTAGACACATACATATAGTAAAACCAAAAGTTCTTTGCTAACCCCTGAACCAAAAACACTAGGGGCCTCATGTAGGTAGCCAAATACCGGTCGGTAACGGCCGATTTTCGGTAAATATGCCGTTACCGACCGGTATACAGACAAGTGAGATGTAGGAGTCCAAAAACCACAGTTCGGTAAATATGAGGCGGTAAATACCGATTCATAGTTACCGAATTCTAAAATACCGATTCATATTTACCGAATACATTATTAACGAATCGGTAAATATGAAGTGGTAAATATGAAGTGGTAAAAATTTAAAATGACATGTAGGAGCAGTCGGTAATTAAGAAATCCAGGAAAATCGGTAAATAAGAGTCGGTAATTAACACGGATGGAAAGCAGGTGGTAACCATCAACAATGCACATAAGCAATCCCAAAATGCAACAGCGTGGACAACATGGCCGCCATGTACGTCATTGCAAGGCGCCTACGTCTACAGGCAGCAGGACTGAGGGTGTGGCGACGGGAGGAACAAATCTACAGACAGCGCATCACACTATTCCAGCTGACTGATGCAGAGATACATGAGAGGTACAGGCTACACCCCGAAACCATCATGGACTTAATCAGGGACCTTCACCCACTCCTGGACCAGCCAATAAGAAGGGCGCACGCCATACCCCCACATGTGCAGGTGCTCTGCAGCCTACATCTGTTGGCATCCGGCAGTTATCAGGTGGTGATAGCTGCGGTGGGTGGGGTATCCCAGAGTTGCCTGTCACGTTTCTTCAGGAAGTTCCTGGATGCCATGATGCAGAGAATGCACCACTACATAAGCTTCCCAAACACACAGGCTGCACTGCAGAAAACAAAAACAGACTTTTATCACATGGCACAGTTCCCCAATGTCATCGGCTGTATTGATGGTACACACATCCCAATCTGTCCACCAGCTGAGACAGAGCACATCTACAGGAACAGGAAGTCCACCCACTCCATCAATGTGCAGGTGATCTGTGATGCAGGGAACATCATCACAGATATTGTTGCCAAGTTTCCTGGGAGCACCCACGACTCTTACATCTTCCAGAATAGTGGGATCTACACACGACTGAGTGCCGGCGAATTCGGAGAGGGATACCTGCTGGGTAAGTAACAGTGACGCCCCTTGAAACCTGCAAATCAGAGTGTATAGAGGCATGTAACTGATGGTTCCCTTTTACTCATCCAGGCGACAGTGCATATGCATGCCGTTCATTCATCCTCACTCCCTACCTACACCCAGCAACCCAGAGTGAGAGACGATACAACGTGGCCCACAAATCTACACGCAATGTGGTGGAGCGCACGTTTGGACTGCTGAAGAGCAGGTTCCGCTGCCTCCACAAGAGCGGAGGCGCACGCCAGTACAAACCCATCACCTGCTGCAAGATAATTGCCACTTGTGCAATGCTGCACAACCTTGCCACGAAAAAAGGTACAGATGTGGAACTAACATATTTTGAGGACAACGAGGATGAGTCAGGCCAGCCAGAGGGCAGCGCAGCTAGAGTGCCAACTGCAATCGATGGGAGAGAGAGACGGGCAGAGATCACATGCAACTATTTCTGAGTAAGTGAGGGGACACAGCGAGTCGTGAGAAGTCATGACGTAGTTTAATGTGGCACCACGCCATGAACACATGAACAGGCCAATCTGGCAATATGCCATCTATACAATGAGTATGTCCAGGGTTACGTCACCCAATGGCAAGTGGATAAGCAGGGCCACATCAATGTTTGCGCATACGCGCTGCAGTGGTGGATTGCACGGCCTGTGCATCCTCACTAGAGCCAACCCCAAGCCGCCTGCTGCTCCTGCGTGCTTCTGGGACGGGGGGTGTGATGCTGCTGCTGGTGTTGATGCTCTCCGCAGCATCCCCTGCAGCAGTTGTCGACGCCTGACTAGTCAATAGCACCCCTAGTGCACTTGTCACCTGCACCATCCCCCGAGACAGGTCGCTGCAGCACTGTGTTAGGCCCTCCTGCATCGTCACAGAGCGCCGGCAAAGTAGGGAAGTCGCAGTTGCCAGACGGTTGAGTGCCCTGCTGGTAGTGTCCCTTCTCTGGCGTTCCCGGCGCCGTGCTTCGATGTCAGCATCTAATTTGCTGCACAACTGCTGGATTGACTGGGACATGTCCCGAATGCCCGCAGCCATGCCGCCAATGTTTGTGTCCATGTTGACTAAGCTTGTCCTCATCACCCGCATGTGCCTCTGGACTGACATTACTGCCTTTGATTGCAGGCGCTGTTGCTTCAACATTTGGCCCTCGAGCCCCAAGAAGACACCATGGCCGTCAGTGGGTGCTGGTGGACTCTGGACACGCGACCTGCGGCGCCCTCTTGCTCCCGTCTGTGCTGCCTGTGAGGTGTGGGGCACAGTGGGATGGCTCCCTTCCTGGGGCCCGGTGCGGTCTTCTGGGCCCATGCTGTCGTCTGACGAGGTGTCTAAGGCTCGTAGCCTGGCTGCTGGACGCCTCCTCATTCTCACACCTGCAAGCGGAGATGTGGCCGGTGAATCGAACATGAGTGGCGATGCTGGCTCTGGTGGTGGTGATGCTGGCTCTCGGTGAGGTGATGCTGGCTCTGTGTGCGGCGAGGCTGGCTGCGTAGGTGGTGCGGCTGCAAGTGGGCCTGCTCCCTGGTCTGAACTCGTGCTGGCTAGAGGTGATTTTTGTGGCCGGTGTGCCGTCTCCCCTGCAGCATGCCCTGTACTGCATGATGTCACATCTGTGGACAGAAAAACAACATTGGCTCAGTGTCCCCGAAGGGCTGCATTGCAAGCGTCACAATAAATCATTTCACATTCCAATCTGTCCTCTGTCTCCTTGTGCCTCGAGTGCGTGACATGCCTTGTTGCCCTGTGACATTTACGTCATGGTTAGTGTTGCCCTGACTACATCTCCCGGAATGCATTGCCTGTCTGCACTGACACGTGTGGACTGCAGTGTGATTCTCGTTTCACAATGGGGGATGTGGGATAGGGGTAGGGGCGGCTACATTGCTGTGCTTTCGTCTTACCTTGCAGTGTTGCGGCTCTGGCAGAGCTGTCGGCGTCCCCAAGACCCACGACGCTCTCTTGCTCGAGTGTGGCCGCCACCAGCTCCTCCAGTTCGGTGAGGGCAGGTGCCCTGTTGGTTCCACCTCCGGTCTGGCTGGCCTCCTTCTGGATGTCGCCCATCTTCCTCTTGGTCACAATCCTCAGGTCATACCAGCGCTTTTTGAGGACCTCAATGTCCCTGTGGGTCACTCCCACAGCATTGACCTGCGCCTGGATGGCCAGCCATATGTTGCGCTTTTCGGCCTCAGGCACTTGCAGGGATTGCCTCCCAAACAGCTTCTGGTGCTGCTTCACCACCTCCTCCACCAGCACCTGGAGTTCCTTGGGGCTGAATTTGAGCTTCCTCCTCCTTTCCCCTCCGTCTTTCTGTGTTCTCTGGCTGGACATGCTGTTCGTTTCCCGCTCGCACATGCAACTGCTCCCTGCCTCTCCTCTGAACTCCAAGCCTCTCCAGGGTCGGCTAATTATGTACACCTGCCTGGGTGTGGCCACTTCGGCTAATTGTGTACACCTGCCTGGGTGTGGGCAGTTCCTGGTTGGGTGGGCTGTCGTTGCACAGGATTAGCTGTTTCGTCAAGTCATGTGATGTTATTTACCGAATCCGTACGTACCGATTCGGTATTTTCCGATTCGGTAGATACCACCTCGGTATTTTCCGATTCGGTAGATACCACCTCGGTATTTTCCGATTCGGTAATTATCACCTCGGTATTTACCGAATCGGTAAATTCCGATTCGTATTTACCGAATGTTACCGAATCGGTAACTGTTACCGAATTTTTACCTACATATAACTTACCGATTCTAATTTACCGATTCGGTACGGCTCGGTATTTAAGAACCGGTAAAATTTATTTACCTACATGAGGCCCCAAATCTGGACACAAAAGGAAACCGCTTAATCTGTGGTCATTCATGCTTTCATGAATAGTATTTGGATGTCAGACACGAGGAAATTTGACTGATTGTTTTTATTTGCCATCGATTATGAAAGTTTTATGTCAAACTCATAATTGTTTGGCATGGCTAGGGCTTGAATAAGCAAAGAATAGGTAATAAATTCAGCTGTGCTTCAAACAGGGGGCTCCACAAATTGTCTTGCCTGGGCAAACTCCTTGAGATGCCCATGGGACAAATGTCCCAGACTGGGTGCAGTGTCACTGCCAGTATAAAGAGCCACGAAGACCCACACCAATGAAAGAGGGGCGTGAGCTGACATGAAGTGTAAATGCACAAATATCGATCATGTGTCTGTATTATGATATATGTATAAATGCATGTACGCTTATAGACAACAAAGCTAGTTGCAATTCGAGAGTGCATAGGAAGGGCTGACACTGAGATATCCCGTCCGCGAAATTACAATCCTATTATATCCTATGGAACTTGTAGATATCCCGTCCGCCATGTTAGAATCCCATTATATCCTATGGAACTTGTAATTTGGAGGACGGGATATCCGTCACGTTTGTGATGGAGTATCCCATCCGCCAAGATCGTTATCAGTCCCTGACTCCTTCTATATGATCTGACATAGCATTCCACTATGTAGGCCTATGCCACTCTACAAATGCATGTTTGTCTCTTTCATGAAAAGTAACAAGCTGATGTTGGTACGGGAGTGTATGCACATGCAACAGGCCTCAAAGGAAAGGACGGAAAAATCACCTGTGGCAAAAATTATGAACATTTGCGCAGCGCGAGGCATACATTTGTGTCTGTGCAGCCCATGGAAATAGAATTTTGGCATTATAGCAATTGGTCAGACCTGCCACATGGGCACAGGTCAGCATGTGCTGTGTGTTACATAGTCAATGGGTGTCAATTCTGCCTGTGTACTGACCGTAGATAGACTAAGTTCACATCTTATTCTACTGTTGAAAGTAGGTGTCAAGCACAGGACCCTGTAAAGGTCTATCTAGTTTCCTTTCGTATTGCCAGAGGAAAGGGCGACTCCTCCCGACAGCAACTGTGTTCTGCTCCACATAATATACACGTCAAAGGTGTCGCTTTAAGAGGTCCCAATTAGGAAAAAACACAAGGGGCAGAAAAATCCTTCTTGACAATCCTGGTAGTTCTTGGTAGAAGATAATGAAATAATGGCGTTCCTGGGAAGCAAGGCACAAAAACAACTCTGACACAGGGAATCTGAAGAGCTTAGCATACACCTTTTGCAACAAGATTTCGGCTGGAATCCAGCTGGAAGAGCAGAAAAAACAGGGACAAAACGGTAACAAATGGGAGATTAATGCAGCAAAAAATAAGGGAACGAAATGGACTGCCTTGCATTCATTTTTTTTCAGTGATCTAGAAAGGAAATAACTTCACAGGAAAGAGATTAGCTCCATCTTGGTTTGGGAACTTCAGGCAACAATTACCGGAAGAGCCAGCATTTTAGGAAGTGTCATATATAAGACTAGCTACACCTTGAAAGATATTGGGTCTTGAAGGTAGGAAACGAATAATCCTTCTTTCCCTGCAACCTTCCTAGTCCTGGCTGCCATTCTTCACCATCGGAGTGCCATGCAAGGGGCAGCACACTCCACCGGGTGATGGTTTAACACCAATGCCCCCTGGTGGTGAAGAAATAGAGTCTGTTGACTGTGCCGAGCACAGAGACCACCTCCAAGCTGCCCCGCGACTCGCTGAGAGAAGATACCAGAAACATGCAGCCTTCTCGTAACTACATAGCACTAACTGACATAACTACCTGACAGAGGTGTAACAGTAGGTTCTGGTCAAACAGGAGAACCAATCCCACAACTAGCTAGTAGACATTCTGTAGAGAGGTGGGGTCATGCATAAAAGGGAGAAAAGAACAAAAAAAACCATGCCAGACTAATCTCAAAGCCTTTCCAAAAAGATGTAAAGGCTGGGGCAGAGGTAGAAATTGTCATCGAGACTGGCTCTATACCGGCCATAGGGGGAGGAATTTCAGAGAACAGGGTCACTGTTCAGGGTTTGCGCCTGCATCAACTCAGATACGGTCAGAAGGAAAGAACTGTGCTGTGCACCCAGGAAGAGTTTTGGCAGAGCCCTGCCAGTCCTGGAGGTAGGAGAAGGAGAATGTAGATTCGTCCGCTCCTCTCCCACTGCCAAATCAGGCAGCAGAAGTGCAGAGAACCAGTGTACATGCACACACCTACACACACACACACACTGTGCTCGTGAGAGTAGGGTGCCTTCAAATCTGTCCTAATCTACAATGACCCATTTTCATCTGTGGGAGGCAGTGTTGAGGATGGGCGGGTACTGCCAAATGAAGCAATTATTTTAGGGCTGGTGCAAGAGCAAACCTTGCCCAGAGCCCATGCCTCAGGTCCCACCTGCTCTCATTGACAGAGTCATTGGAGCATCAGCCACAGAGAGGAGGAGGTGGGAAATGGTGAGCTAACAGGCTTTGCTACCTGTATGTGTACCTTGGCTCATGACTGTCTGTCTCCACCTGGTGTATGAACTTTAGCCCCCAGCATGTCTCCTGAAGCCAGCCTCCTAGCCTTTGCCCAATTCATCCCCAAGGACTCGGTGACAAGCCTCGTCAGGGCTCAGAACGCAAACAGCTGTCAGAGGCATCTCTTCATCTGCCGAGCTCTTGTGAGACTCCGCATCTATGACAAAGAGCCCCAGAATGTTTACGCCCACCCTCACCCACCCCAACTCCCTACCACTTGGACTGGACGATGAGTAGACAGAAACTGTAACATAGCAAAGAACCATTGGGAGGGTGTGTGTATGTTTGGGTGTATGTGTGTGTGTGTTTATGCATGCATGTGCGTGCCCACGTGTGTGTGTGCGCGCGTGTGTGTGTGTGAGGTAATTTATGTGAGTCTTCCTGCCTGGTTATGTATGTGCATGGCTACCCATTTTGGGAGTGGGAGACGCAGCTGGTTCGGGCTGGGAGTGCCTAGCTTTATGGGGACCTTGGAATTTGTGTCCCTGGAATATTGTGGTCATTTGACTAACTTGCCATAACAGTGCCTTGCTAGTAACATATTGTGGAGATTTTTGTCAACATTTTGGCTTTTGCCAGCCTAATATTGGCTGATGCTTGACATATAATGGGCGTTCCTGACATATTGTGGATGTTACTGATGAAACTCCAGCTACTATGATGGTGCTCTCCTTACAGTATTATGGGCAGACTTGACATATTCATGGCTCTTACTGGCATAGCAATACCCATTCTTGAAATATTGGAGACATTCTGGACATAACTGCGGTCATCCCTAGCATAATGCTTGTTGTGGTATAAAGGTGCTCTTTTTTGGGCGCTAGAGAACCCACGGCAAGATGGCCGCACTATAGTGCAGCTCGGCCGGCCATGAGCAAACAATCCAACAGAATCCGGACATCATCCGGGGTAGGCGACTGAAAACACTGATCACCACAGTCAGAACAACTGTGGACCTGAACGAGCTGGAAATTGACGCAAAAAGAGCACACTGAAGGTTTGAGCGGAGAAAGATGTCAGGCAAGGTCAGGCAAAATGGCGGCACCACTTGAGTGAGAACAGAGCATGAGTAGGCCAGTTACTGTGTGTAGCATTGAAGAGCTGAGCACGGACCCCGGAGCCGAGATCGCGGACTAAGGACTGAGGAGAGTGTCCGCCCAACCTGCGGAACAGCCGCTGATCTAAACCCCCAGCCGAAGCCACAGGCAACGTGGGAAGTACAGGCCGCGCTGGAGGGCCCGTCTGGGCACGCCATCTAGAGAACGTGAGGTGCGGGGGGAGATAAGCCACGGGGACAGGAAAACAAAAGCCCGGGCTCGCAGGGGAGCATAAATCAAGAACCTGAAGGTAAGACCGCTGCGGAGAACCTGTCCCCTAAGATCCCCAAGATAATCCCATATAGCCTAGAAGACATGAAGGATCCATGTGCATGAGCGTGGAGAACGCCAGGAAAGCAGGGAAACAGCGTAAGAGTGCAGGGTCAAGTAATCAGAAATCCCATCAAAAAAACGGATGGTGAAAGCGATGCTGCAATCCTGAGCAAAGCAAATACTGGGAAGTGGGAGCTGCAGACATAATGGCGAGTGTAGGACAAAGGCCCATGAGCTTCCCTGCTGATCAATGCAAAAGGTAAAACGGCTACAGGCCCTGCGCAGACAAGATTAAGACAACCAATCCAGAAATCTGGGAAATACAGGGGACATGCCATAAAATAAGCAGCAGAAGTGTTGCAAGTCAGACACAGCAGCCAGAGCGACAGAGGAGAAAGAAATGTTGGAAAGCATACATAAAAAATAGAAACGCTAAGACATCAACTTGGAAGAAGCAAAGCGCCAAACAACAGAGAAGAGGCGAGGCCACTAAAACCAGCGCACTGGACACAACAAAGTCACAGTAAACACAAGGAACCGGTCACTAAAACGCACACAGGGAAATAAGTGTAACGCATGTCAAACACGTAAAGTAAAAGTGTCCGACGTGCACTGCAATACAAAGGAACGACCCCAGCGACGTCCATAAAACTCAAATGGGGAAAGCAGATCAAGTGCAGCCCAAACTAACATTTGAACTGCGAAAAGTCACAAGAGTGACTGGGGAAGCCGCGGCAGACATGGAGGAGCAAGGCAACTCTGCAGACACCCTCGCAAACACACTGGCAGCCATGCAGAAAAGTCTGCAATTAGTAGAAGGCAAAATGGACCATCTAAACATGCGAATGGACCACTTAACAACCAAAATGAAGCAACAAACAAGCAGAATGAATTAAATGGAAAAAACAGTATATCGGCCACAGAGGACACCATGCAAGAGTTGAAAAGCAAGAGCCTAAACATGGAAAAAGTGATATCGATCATACAAGCGAAAAACGAGGAGTTAGAAGCGTGATCAAGGTGCAATAACATTTGAATAGTAGGTGTGCCAGAATCGACGAACACTGGACAAATGGATAGCTATGTCAAACGCTTGTCGAAAGATGTCTTTGGGGCGGAAGCGCTATCCCCTATGATGATTGTCGAAAGAACACACCGATCATTAGCACCCCGACCACCACCTGGGATACAACCACGCCCAATTGTTGCCAGACTACTAAATTAAAAGGGATAGAGACACGGTGTTACGGCTGGCCAGAGAAAAAAAAGCCATAAACTATCAAGGGAACACACTGCTCTTCTTCCCAGATTTTACAATGGTGGAACAGATGGCTAGAAGAGAATATATACAAGTTAAAAAATGCTTGCAAAAAGCAGAAATCTCCTATGCAATGTTATATCCGGCTCAATTAAAAATAATACACAAAGGTAAAGAAAAAGTCTTCCACATGCCAAAAGCAGCCATGGAATATGCAGATACGTTACTATCCGGCAACAAGCAAAAAAGATAACATGCAGACGAGGATTGACAAGAGAAATACAGACCTCAACACAGAGAAAATGGGAGAAAAGACAACAGACAAGGTGGAACAGGAGGACAAAAGAAATACTGATGAAACAAGCAGGATGTGAATCACTGACCAAAAATTTAATAAGTGAAGACCTCCTGGCTGAATATGCAGAACCTATGCTTACGGTCCGTCCCTCTCCAAGAGGGGTCGAGAGTTGGGACTCTGGTGCACCCCCACAGTGGGTAAGCCCAAAACTGTTGTATACCTAGTAATGAATAGCCTTAGAAGTGTAATGCTCATTGTTGTAAGGTCAAATGTTAAGCTGTTCAGCTGGGAATTCTCCAGCATGTTTGGGATGCTGAGTGGGTGGGGGAGGATTGTTTCACCTGTTAGAAAGATGTCGACACATTTCTGAATTGCAGGAAAGCGCACACTGACACTGTATTATACACACACATGGATATACACCCTAATCACATAAATGAGTAATCAAAGACGAAATACGTCGCTAAACTGGGTATCATGAAACGTACAGGGACTAAACGATCCTAGGAAAATAGGGCAGGTGCTGGCATAACTGGACAGGCATCAAATAGAGATAGTCATGCAGCAGGAAACGCACCTAACCACATACACCGATAAAGGGGTAGGGAAAAGATGAGCAGAAGTCACAGCAGCCTCTTCGTACTCCTCCTATTCAAGAGGGATGCTGATCATGATTAAGAGAGGAGTGCGACTCGAAGTAGATAGAGTTATCAAAGACGATCAGGGCAGATACGTAATCCTTATTGGAACACTACGTGGCACCAAGATAGGGATGGTTACTCGTATGGGCCAAATACAGACGACCCAGGGTTTTACAGATCCATATGGGATAAACTAAGAGAGATACCACGGATGGAAATAATATGAGGGGGTGACCTAAATGTAGCGCTGGAAGCGGCACACAACAGATCGCCATCAGCAGTAGAACATCATAAACAAGCTGCTAAGGTGATTCTAGATGTTATGGAAGAGTTAAGCATAGTGGACATATGGCGACTGCGAAATCCGGGGAAGAAAGAAGGCACATACACATCAACTTCACATGCAAGTTGATGCAGTATAGACTACTGGCTAACCACGGCAGGAGCTAGCAACTGGGTGACACGTGTTCGACATCTCCTGAAAACACTCTCAGATCACATACCAGTTCTGATGCCCTTGGATGTCCCGACATATGTACCACCACAGTACATGTGGGGATCTAACGCAAAATCATTGCTAGACCCAGTGTATAGTAAAGCTATAAAAGACACTATAGAAGAATACTTCCAGTTAAACGTGGGCTCAGTGGCAGATCCGGGTATAGTATGGGAGGCCTTCAAAGCCACCATCCATGGAATCTGCATAGGGACGAGTGCTGTCATACTAAAAGATATACACACACAACTGCAAAAACTGGAGACAAAAATTCAAAAGCTAGAAGAAGTATATGAACGAACGCACAATGTAGAGGTGCTAGGAACCAAAAGAAAGCAATTAACACTATATAACAAATTTGGAAAAGATGAAATCAAATACATGACGAGGCGCCAGAGAGTGATGGCTTATAGGGAAGGAGGAAGGTCAGGACACACACTAGCCCAAAAAATACAAGCCAAAACATGCAACAGACAGTCATACAGATAATAGATGAAGATGGTATAACACATTATGACACCAAGGAATATCACAAGCATTTGCAGAGGCATACCACAAAATGTACGCATCCTGTGAGACAGCAGGAAGGTATGAAATTATAGAATATGTAGAGGACATAGCGATAGCCGGGCTATTGGAAGGCCAAAAGGGAATACTTAGCACAACCCATAATGGTGCTGGCTGTCCGAGAGGCCATCAAAATGCTGCTAAGCACCGGGACCAGACAGGCTCACAAGTGACTTCTATAAAGAATATGCTGAACTGCTCAGTCCACACTTAGTGCACATGTATGAAGATGCATACACCAAAAAGATACTACCACCCACCCTCAGAGAAGCCCTGATCATAGCGCTGCTAAAGCTTGACAAAGCGCTTAACAGATGTGACTCCTATCGCCAGCTGTCGCTTATAAACTCTGATGCTAAAATACTGGCCAAAATAATAGCTACGAGACTAACGCCACTAATGCAATATATTGTATTACCTGATCAGTCCGGGTTCATACCAGACAGATCAACATTGCATAATATACGGACTATATTTTCACTTCAACACCAATTGAACCCAGAGCCGGAGCCAGCGGCTGTATTGCTCGATGCAGCCAAAGCATTTGACTCTGTAGAATGGACTTACCTATTCACGATACTGCAGAGAATGGGTTTGCCTGGAGAGTTAATACAGTGGATACAACTTATTTATGCAGATCCGGTGGCACGTGTTAAGGTCAATGGACAAGTATCAGACCAAATACAAATACAGCTCGGAACGCTTTCCGCTCTACTATTCGCAATAGCGCTTGAACCATTAGCATGCAAAGTGAGACAGAAATATGAAAGAACAGCACATAGGTTCCACCAACGCCCAAAAGGAGTATCATTATACGCAGATGATATGGTGCTTTACGTTCGAGAGCCCCGGAATAATCTATCGCCACTGTTGAGGGAATATATCAAATTTGGAAAACACTCCGGGCTTAGTATAAACTGGAGTAAATCCACTATAATCCCTCTAACGGAAAGTACCAAAGCATATCCCATGGAATTCCCTCTCACATGGCAGAGTGACCCGGTCAAATATCTAGGGATATGGATCCATAGAGACCCAGCAGAAGTGATCAGGAAAAACTACAGGACAGCAATAGACCAGCTAGACACCCAAGTAAGCAAATGGATTCAGCTTCCCCTGAATATAGCAGAATAGATATCCATCACAAAGATGGTCATACTGCCTACATTTTTATATCTGTTGAACAACATCCCAATAACATTGCCTAGTTCCACCTTCAAAGTACTAAAGACACACGTAGTCAGACTGGTCTGGGCCGGGAAACACCCAAGAATCGACTGGAAAACACTAGCCCTGCCGTACGAACAAGGGGGCTTTGCAGCACCGGACCTATTGCTTTACTATTTATGTGCACAACACGCGCACTATTGGTACAGCCCAGTGCGATACATGCCACATTTGGCGGTGGAAGCAGGGGAGACACACCCCTTCCCACTAAACAGCATACTGACCCACAAGAGCACAGAAGTAACTTGAAAATAAATAAATACAATACAGGCCACAACAGAGGTGTGGCGCAAAATGGGACACATGGCGCGTAAGTTACAACTGTATGCACCAGCACTACTCATAGTAAACCACCCATCAATATCAGTTGCACAAGATGAAGGAAGTATAGCAGGTAGGTAAGTAGGTAGGTAAGTAGATGGATATTGTTGTGATGATACTCTGTATTTTACTGTCCCTTTCATATAGGACAGTTTATGGGCAGTGTATACAGTGCCAGCTTCCAAGCAAGATGCACATCGACAGCTGTACTAGAACGGGGTCTGGTCTTTTGCACATGAGATGTTTGCCAGCCACCCAAGCCATGCCAACTGGGTCAAAGGGTGGGGGGGCACAAACTGAAGGTAAATGGTATTGATCTCAATGATAATGTCCTCTGATAAGTGCAATATTGCTATTAGAACATGCTCGCTTGGAGCAATGAGGGAGAGGATTGAAACACTTTCTGGGGGGATTTAGTTTTTAGAAAGTTACTGGATCTGTGTGCGTTGGTACAGTGTGCTTGCTGAGCACTATTGAGTGGTGTGACATTATAGAGTTCAAACTCTGAATAGCTGGTTGAACAGTATTATTTCACAAGCTTAATAGCTGTGGAAAGCTTCTTTATCACAAGTTAGAACTTGCATTGTGAGCATTCTGGGTGGTCATTTCATGGACTCTGCGTTATTGCCTAAAGTTATGCAAATAATATGCACTTTTAGCATCCTGGCACCTTATTGCAATTGAGTGTAAGATATTAGGAGCAATGCACTATAAAATATTAAAAAACTAAAACCCAAGGCTTGTATAATAGATAAGTCCACAGTTGCAGATGTAAAATGCACGTGCATCCATGCCCCCTGCTTCCCTAATTTACAGACAGTGCCCTTGAATCAGGATGCTGGTCTGAGCGCCGCCATCTTGAAGTCGGCCATGATGGATGACGTGGAAGGAAGCGGCTGTTCCTCACGAGTTCCTGCCGGCAGATATCCTTGAGACTAACCTCCGTCTCCTCGGCAGGTCGGGCGGAGATTTAAAGATAGTGAGCCTTAGTTAAAGTCCAGAGATCTGCTCTCCGAACTTGAGTGATGGGGGACACGTTGCAGGGACATGTTTATTGTCACCCTGCGGCCTACAATCCGACTCTCGCCCAGCCTCCTGGTATAATTCATGGGCTGACTTCTAGCGCCGAGTGACTGATACGGCCGTCACTTCAGACCTTGCTGCCCACTTGTCTGAAGGAGACTCCGAAGGAACTTGGGAGCGAAATAAATGTGCCTCGACGTCAGCCCGGGCCGTTTGAAAATTCACCATCTCCAAGGAGCAGCTATCGAAGCCATAAAACCCCATAGAGAGATTACTGTAAAATGTGACGGGAATTTATAACCCGGTGCGTGAACTTTTTACCTTGCAATGGCAAGAAAGTTGAGGGGAGAAATTGATTGGACAGTCGGCTTTGCCAAGTGCTGAACACTGACTTTTTCCCCCTCTTCGGCACAGAATTCCTGTCGCCCTCATTTTAAAGGGACAGGCTGAATGCTTAGGTTAAGAGAACCCTCTTTTAACATGGTGACCTGTACTCAAACGAGCTGGAACGCCCTTTAGATGTAAACGAGCCTAAAACTCGCCTGCTAACAAAAGTTAATGACTCTAACCTGATCATTTGCATACGGAAACCTCCTCTGACGCCACATTACAGAAGACATACCACAGGCAGAACCAGGGCTTTAAGTGGGATGAAAAAACTGGGGGTCTCTCAACGGGGCGTTGCCTACGTAATTAAGGGCGTGGCTTAAAAACACCCAAGCTAAACATCTGTGCTTAGTATAGTGTGCTGCCCATCTGGTATTTTGCTGTTTTTATTATTGTACCCAGATATATAATACAACAAGTAACATCACACCTACAATAAGCCAGGACTATTGGCTTTGTCACTGGTTGTTAGTTGCAAAAGATAAATAAGCAACAACTTCGGCTTCATTATATAGAATATTGAAAATGCTTCCATTCTGAGATGATGAGACTGTGAAAGAACTATACCGAGTCTCTTTGACGTTACCTCAGAGGCAGTGAAGGGTGGTTCTGCTGTAGAGTTGAGATCATTTTTTTCACCCTGAGGATGAGGGCCAAAACGGAGAGCCCGATAGGGACCCGTCCGAGCACCTGCTTTTTAGGACTGACAGTGCTGGGCACCGGCAGGACCCGGCCCACTTAAAGCCCTGGGCAGAACCTCACAGCTGCTCTTACAGTACCAATCTAACAGTGTGTACACTTTTCGGTGTTATAATGACTTATTTTTACAGGTGATGCAGTGATATCATCAGTGGTAAATAACTCCAGGGTTAATTACCCCCAAAATAGAAATAACACCAATGGAGCACATGACCCTATGTTTCCCAGTAGCTAAAACAAATCTACGGGTGGTGAATATTTAGGGCTTGTGGTCAACTGCAAGGGTAAGGGAAAAAATCCTCTTAGAAATATGATTGTAATGTATAATCATAACACAGACTCTACAATTCAATTGGAAGAAGTTGGCTCCTGGTTTGTCCCATTTAGCTCATCTTATATTTAGTAGAATACGGCGCCATTTTGTGAATGAAAGATTTCCCTATGGAGGTGATTGCTGCTCCTAGTAATACGATAACTGCTCGCAAGTATCATCTACCATCATTTATGACAGGCAGAGTGGATTTCATTGCCAAGTTGTAGCTCCTCTTTAAGTTCTGGACTCCCTATTGCAATCTCTACAGTATTAAGTATTTTTACATAATTGGGTGAAAAAATATTTTCCCAAGAACATGGAACTAGTCATGTTTCCTAGTTTCGCGGTCACCTCTGAATTTTTACCTTTTCTGATTTTTTCTGGGCCATATTTTAATGGTATTGTATCTCTGTGCACGGTGACACTGCCCTTTAATGCCTCAGTGCATGGCTCGGGCCCTAAAATGGCCATCTTAAAACTGGTTTCACCAAATTAGCCCATTTAAATTTACTGTAACGGTGCGGAACATATATTTTTACATCACACCCTTTTATAGCAAGATCACCCTCTTTTATAGCACAAATATTTGGTTGCTAGGAGCACCACTGTGCTATGGCTGGGTAGCAGTTTAAAAGCACTGCAGGAACACATGCAAAGGAAAACATTGTTATATAAAATGTGTGCTGTACACCCACAGGGCTGGATGCATAATATGTAAACAATTGGCACACCATATATTTGGGATATTGTGCCCTTACAGTTAAAGGGTCTTTCTCTATGTAGATTCAGCTGGATTTTCTATGAGCAGGCCTACGTAAAATTAAATCCCTTAATTTCTATCTTTGCCAAAGAAAATGCAAGTGAAATGGTTTCTACATAGTTTTAAAAATCAGATTTAATAGTGAAATTGGATGTGTGATAACTTTAGTGCAAAAGTAACTCTTTGTACTGCCTAAGTCAAAACTGGCATAGAACTAGTTTTGCTACGCATCCCACCTCCAGAGGCCAATACCTATTCTATGATAGAAGTAACAACCCTGCTCTCCAATGGATTGCATAGATATGCTTCATATTATAATTATCCTGCGTGCTGCAAAAGGGCACTACAGATGTTATAGAACATTGGGTCTATGTGTACCTTGCTGAATACCTTCCAATATGACAACCTTATAACAAACTGTCATATCCACTGCATAATGTCATCAGTGATGTCATTTGAGATGTCATCAGTGATGTCATCAATGATATCCTTTAATATGTCATGAGTAATGTAATACGTGAGGTGCATGGCAGGGTCTAATTTATAGTTAGATCAGTAAGCTATCACCTGTGAATTTCAGTGTTTCTTTGGTTTGTAAACATTTTCCATATTATTACAACACCTAAGTATAACACCACTTTTCAGTGAATATATTTATATATACGGCATTTGATTCCATTGACCGCAACAAGCTTTGGGCTACACTCAGAAATGTAGGACTCCCAGGCGATTTACTCCATCTATTGGTCCCTTTACACCATGCCAACTTCACCAAAGTTAGGTGGAAGTCTGACGGTAGCCTCTCTAACAGCATAATAATTTCCAAAAGGGTGCACCAGGGTTGTGTGCTTGTCCCAACCCTTTTCATTTTTTACATAAATGGGCTAATAGAAGAGTTATCTGATTGTGGAGGCGACCCACCAAGACTAGCAGGTAGCCCTATACCCTCCTTGATATTTGCAGACTATACATTGCTCATCTCTAAGACCCCGATTGGCATTCAGAATGTCCTAAATAAGTTTGCCGAAGCATCCAAGGATCGGGGCCTTGAGATTAACTGCTCTAAAGCAAAATACATGGTTTTTATCCCTTATAAATCGACCAAGGGGAAACTGATGTTGGGTACCCAACTCTTAGAACAGGTCAAGGCTTTCGACTACCTGGGAGTTAGAATCAGTGATAATCTATCATGGTCACCCCAAATCCAGAAGAGTGAGCTGGCACTTCAACATGCGGACTGCGCAATAGCGAAGAGGGCAAAACGCTCAATCTTCCGCCCAATCTCTCCCATACTTGAAATACATAGGGCCAAAGGCCTAGGTGCTGCCCTGTATGGTGCTGAATTGTGGGGTCGGAGAACGTGAAACAATTAGAGGTAGCGGAAAACAAATTCTTAAAGATAATCCTCAATCTCCCGATCAATACACCTATACTGCCACTACGCCTTGACTTAGGGCTTAAGTCCATGACATATTTTGCTGTCCTCAAAGCCTTAACGTTTTGGGTCAGACTTTGAACTAATAATACCCAGATTCCGGTAAAGGAAGCAGTTGTGGAATTATTAACCCTCCAAAGAAAGACAGGCCAACTGGCCCGGTTTAATAGGGTTAGGGTGTGGCTCTTTAGACTGGGCCTGGATGTGATGTGAGAGGCCCCACAGTCTATTACTAAAATATTGGACCCCTGTTGAAAAAGAGAGATTGAGACTTTGTTGATTCTTATGGTATCGATACTATAGCACAAAGCACTTTAACTTTTCAATTTTTAAATGCTAAAAGTTTTTTTATGTTTGACATGTATATGGATAATATTGCACCTCCCCAGGCACGAGCACTTTACATACAGTTTAGGACAGGGACTCTTCCACTAAATGCATGGAAAAACAGTTGGGCAAATGTTACTATATCTCCCTTGTGCCCGTCCTGTCATTCTACCGCAGAGACCATAGATCACTTTATTTTTTTCTGTCCTGCATATGCAAGCTCAAGGAAATCATGGATTATTCCAGCCTGTCGACTGCTTTCCTCCTCACGACCCTCTGAAGCTTTACGCATATTCAGGTCAGATACAACAAAGTGGCTTGTTTTTACAATAACCAGATACCTGTTATATGCTTGGTGCAGAGATCAAAAGTTGTATCATAATAAGTGTTGGGGTTACACTAGCCTTAATATATGTGTCCTTGAATTGATATTCCTGTCTTTATTAGATTTGTAAAATTGCAATCTGTCTTAAGTGCACTTGACAGTCGAGCTAAACTATGTTTTTAAACCATTGTTTTAATTATGTTTTAAGAATTGTTCTTAATGGGATCTATGCAATACTATGTATTTGAGATTTTTATGATGTGTATGATCATGCTATTGGTCGATCAAATAAAATATAAATATATATATGCATATATTCCACAATTCCTGGCGATGCTCCTCATGCGGTGAGAAAGAACACCAGTGCCATGGCCACTATTTTGCTAAAGTGTGTTTATTTGGCAACAACAAACACCCGAAGGTTACCTTACCCGTGAGAAAGGAGTGAGTTGAACTCCGAAACGCGTCGGGTGTTTATTGTTGCCAAATAAACACACTTTAGAAAAATAGTGGCCATGGCACTGGTGTTCTTTCTTGCCGCATGAGGAGCATGGCGAGGAATTGTGGAATTTTTGGGGCAGGCTAACCCGCCGTGTGCCTGCCATTAAAAGTGGCTCGGACTCCGCCAACGATTATATCGTTTTTTTTTTCAAGTTATTCTAATGTGTTTTTGTTAATAAGTGCTTTTAAATTATATTTTTCAGTTAATGCTAATGTGAATGTAATATTTGATCTGTTTAAATATTTTTAAATACATACATATTTGTGTCATTTATATTGT
Organism: Triturus cristatus; assembly: GCF_964204655.1. Taxonomy (NCBI): domain Eukaryota; kingdom Metazoa; phylum Chordata; class Amphibia; order Caudata; family Salamandridae; genus Triturus; species Triturus cristatus. The sequence goes on along the minus strand of NC_140580.1, from coordinate 1,123,071,066 downwards.
TTGTTTAATATTTTAATTTGAAACATTTTATTTCAATCTTAATATTGTTAATATATTTTTGTTATATTGTTGTTTATTACCTTTGAAGTAAACCTATAAATCTATATATCTATATTCATTTATATATGTGTATCTATCAAAAGCTATATCTATATCTATGTATATCATCTATAACTATACCTATATGTATCTATAGAAAACTTCATCTCCTTTTCAGCCTCTCCTTTTCGTTCTTCACCATGGACTCAGCAAGGATACAGCAGCACAGCCAGGTTTCGTAGATGTTTTATATATATATATAACAAAAACATTTTAGAATAATTTAAATACATTAAATTAAAATTGAAAACAAATTCTAATAAAAATGTTTCTTAAATATAATAGAAACATTGAAAAATATTTAATCAATTCTAAAATTTAACAAACAATGGTAAGCAAAATAAAAAAAGGTAAATTCTATTTAAAAACAAATAGGAAAAGTGTTACATCTTTCTTAAATAAAATTTTTGATTCTCACTCCAATTTAAGCAACAGCAGAAAACAAGTTGGATTTTACTTTTCCCACTCTAAACTAACCCCGGGCGGAGCAGGCGTAGTGCCTCTACGCGGAGTTCCACAGAGTTGGAAAAAAACTGTGGAACTCACCTCTGCTCCCTCCCCCCTCCCAAAGTAATTATAATGTAGAAAAAAAGGCACTTACCAGTCATGGCTGCCTCTTCCTCGCCATGGCCGCTCTCCTTCCTCATCCTCCTTCTTTGATAACCCCCTACGTTGTACATCTTGCGCGTGCGCTTGGGCAGGATGGACAACTGAGGGGTTATCAAAGAAGAAGGATGGTGAGGACGAGGAAAGAGAGCGGCCATGGCGAGTAGGAGGCCTTCCACAGAGTCGGAGTTTTGCGAACGCGGAGTAGGCAAAACTCCGTAAACTCCACTGGTGGAGCGGAGATACCCTTTCAGGTTTACTCTAAACTAAGGGCCTCATTTAGATGTTGGTAGATGGGTTCACAAGGGTGACGGATATACCGTCAACCGAAATATAAATCTCAAAGGCTAAATATTTCAGAGGACGGGATATGCGTCTGGAAACCATCTGCCTACATCCAAATCAGGCCCTTAGCAACAGAAGGGAAAGTGTTGGATTCTGAAGAGGTTACATTTTCAATTCGCACTTCACCTTAAGCAACAGTAGGGAAAGTGTTGGATTTAGAAGTGGTTAAATTTACAATTACCACACTGCAACAGTAGGGAAAGTCTTGGACTTTGGAGGGGCTAGATTTACTATTCCCACTCCAGCCTAAGCAACACTTGGGAAAGTGTTGGATTTCGGAGGGATTAGACTTACTATTTCCATGACAATCTAAATAACGATAGGGAAAGTGTTTGATTTAGGCGTAGTTATATCTACTATTCTCACTCGAGTCTAAGCAGCAAGGCAAGCCTAATCTAGGACTCCAGAGGGGTTAGATTTACCAGCCCCACTACATTCTAATTAGCAGTAGGGAAGGTGTTAAACTTTGGAGGGCGTACATTTACTATTCATCCTCCAAAGAAATCACCAGTAAGGTTAGAGTTGGACATCAGAGGGGTTACATTTACTATTGTCACACCAATCTAAGAAACTGTAGTGAAAGTGCTGGACATCAAACACGTTATATACTTTATTCCATCACATAATCACTTTTTATAACAAATTAAAAAACCTAACAACAAATCTTTATTAACACATACTTAATCTATATACTAAATACTATATAAACCTAAATATGTTATTTTAAGGGAAATAAATCAACTACATACTTTTTAAAATATATTTTACAGAAAAATTACTTTCCTCCATAGAACCCAAAATTAATATATATAGATCAATGATAAAATAAAATTAGTAATTAAATAAATCAAAATTTAAAACAATAACTGCTACATATAGTTTGTAAAGATAATTATTAAATAACCTCAGCAGACAAATAATAATAAATTAAATTAAAAAAATTATTTCCATAACACATAATCAATTAAAGAACTGGCAGAATTAATTATCATTTAAATATTCAACATCCCACCTTATCCCCGTACGTACCCCACAACCTGCCACTAAAATCCAAATTACTAATTAAATTTGAAAACTAGTTACATTAACAATAGCACTTTGGGGCCGATTATGATGATGGTGAGACCACCACCGACAGCCTGTTGGTGGCTTTCTTACCGCCATTGTTTGCATATTTTCCACCCGCCATATTATAATGGCGGGTGGAAAATAAAGGCAGAAGGATGGCTGTCAGAAGCCTGACCACCATGCATCCGATGGGCTCCTTGAGCCCGCCGGTGCAGTGGAGGGCCTCACATTTCCTACAATGGTGGCGGTGCCTACCAGGCACCGCTGTAGGGATTATGATGACCCTTTCTGCCCGCCTGTTCATGGCGGTTAACCCGCCATGAACAGGCAGGCGGAAAGGGACTTTGGGGGCCTATAGTGGGTCCCCTTCCACCCTGGCCCTACGCTGTGGGCACTGGGGGCACTACAAATCCCTGCATCATGTGGCAGGCACCACGTGGTGCCTGCCACATCAAAAAGATAAATAGCTTTATACTGTCTATGTTTATGCACAACATTCATGCGTATGTCTAAACATATAACATGTAACTATTATTACAAGAATGTACATGTGAATTGGAATAAGATTCCTAGAGATGTATTCAGTGTACATCAGTATTAAATTGCATAATGCTTATATGTGTGTATTTTATGTATATATTTGGCATTGAATATCTATATGTCATAGTACATAATAAGTACATCTTATTTATGCAACATATAAATGGAGGAGTGCAAGTATATAGCTTTGGGTCACCCACATCTTCCTCAGAGATTTCAACCTCCAATGAACGGAATGACCCAAATGACCAAGCAGTCAACAGCCTGAAAACATTCCTAGCTGACCTCAACCTGATCCAATTCTGTGACAGCCCTACATATAACTTGGCTGCAACCCTGGACCCTATCATTGCCAAGAATGACAACATCCATTTGGAATCTGTCATCCCTTATGACTGGACTGATCATCACTGCATCACCTTCCTCATCACATATTCAGTGAAGACAAGAAAGAGCCAACCTAAGAAACCCAAACAATGGAAAAGGAACACGCTGTGTATCAACATCCCTCAGCAACAACATGCTGACACCCCCCTTGGATACGACAGATATCCATGAATTGACAAACCATTACAACAACTCCATGTCGATCATTCTAGTCTCAACAGCACCCCTGCAGCTAAAAGAATGTCTACCAAAGACTCCATACCTTGGTTCAATGGCAGCCTTATCACAGAAAGCTGTAGGTTTAGACTAGCTCTGTGTGCATGGAGATCATCACCATTCCTCAAAAACCTTAAACTCCTGAGATCTCTGAGGAACTTCTACAACAAACAAATTAGAAGATCCAAAGCAAACTTCTATAGATGCCATTTAGACAAAGCAAAAAATCATCCCAAAAAACTGATCAAACTGGTCAAATCATTGTCCAATAAGTAACCAAACTCTCCCTTCTCAGGTTCCAAGCCACAACCAAATTGTGAGGATTGTGCCTTCGTCTTCATTGAAAAGACAAGAAAGATCAAAAACGACCTTTAATCAGCTTCAGAGCAACTTCCTCTCACACAACATTGTAGCATCCACACATCCCAGATTGCTGAGACACTGGGTATCCCAGCTCCCACCTCCAAAAACAATGCTACATGGAGCATTTTCGAAACTTTTGATGTAAGTGCTATCCTCAAGAACCTGACAACACTAAAACCCGCAAAGCACTTCAGTGATCCTACCAACAAACATCTTTAGGGAAATCAAAATGGCTCATTACTTTAAGGATCAATCCCTGAGTGCCTTAAAGCGGGGCAGGTTACTCCCATTTTTAAAGTAATGATGGCGGACTTCTGAGACCCAAACAACTTCTGCCTAACCTCTACAATTCTGACACTAGCAAAGCTCCTTGAGGATGCAACCAGGGGGACTGAACAGAGGCAAGATGGCGGTCGCGGCTGCGATCGAGTGAGCGGGTCGTGGATGTTCCCTCGATGGACCCCCCCGTTCAAAACCTCCTGAGGAATAATATGCAGAATTCGTCAGGATATGCAGTGGCTGTGGCGATACCTGGTTTCTGAAGTTTCTTTCCAGGCCTGCCAAAGCGGTCGCAGTGGACAGCGGAGCTCCCTCCGGCACCCGTGGAGCTCGGGAGCGGGTTATCTGTGGCGTCGGCGTCTGCAGTTAGCCGAACCCTCGGGTGAAAACCTGGTGCGGAGTAGCAGGACTGTAATGGCCCGAAGAACACCAGTAAGGGCGCCAAGACGCGGGGGCCTTAGCGGCTGTATCTGTGGGCCCGACCTACCCCGCCCACCCCTCTGCAACCGCTGAGAATGGAAACAAAAATGGCAGGTGAGGCGGGGAGGCTGGAACACGATGGGAGATGGCGGGCGCTTCTCCCGGACTTGCACGATAGGGAGGTAATACCGCTCATAAATCTTTTACGGTCCCTGGGATCTTTAAAAAGCAGCAGGGCAAAGGTAAGAGCCCGTCAGACTTGGATACTAATGTTTCCTCGGAGGTTATCAGCAACAAAGTATTAGTGGCAGTATCAGCACAGAAGATGAAACAGAAATCTTCAACACTACTTGGTTCAGAAACTCCGATAGCAATAAAAGAAGGTGTCCCACTACTTAGCGCTGGGGGTGTAGGGGGTGATCTGCAGGGTGATGACGCTAGCACGGCTGGGATGGCTACACATCAAGTCACCTCGTCTCAGAGTGAAGCTTTCTGTATGGGCAATAGCGTAGTGAATCGAATAAATGAGGATGGTGAAACACCAGAGGTAAATGCAACACCTAACTTGCCCCATCTTACACCAACAGCAGAAAGGCTACCTGCTCACTCCCAAGGGGATGCCCTGAGTTTGGTCCATTAAATCTATAGCACTGATAACCAGAATTTTGCAAACAGTTTCAGAGAGGATATACAGGTTATGCAAAATATTGGTAATATGGAGATCTCTGATAAAGATTTAATTAAAGATCTGGACTCGGGGGATTCAGGAGGAAAGTTCTATTCGATGTTGGACCCCTCTAACTCTTCGGAGAACGAGAGCTTAGCTGGGGGGTGGGCAGATGACAAGAGCGAAACCAGTAATTATCAGCAGGATGATGAGGAAATTAGTCTTGATGCTTCCATGGACGAAGGAACAGTGCGTAAATTAAGGGACATTACCAATCCTTTATCGAAAGAAAAAACGGATAAAATCGGATCATTAGTTTGGGACTATTCGTTTTCCACACAGCCTGGTGAAGATGGGGGTTCTGGTAGCAATATTGGAGAAATTGAGGGAGCTGGTGCCCTGGCAGAAGGGGAGAGAACCCTCAGCACCATATATCAAGTTATAATGGCACATCGGAAAGAGACCAATGCGGAGGGGCTCTGCACTCAGGGTGCTGTTCGTAAACTCCAAAATACAGTGCGTTGAGTCGCAAAGACTTGTACGGAGATGTCAACAAGGGTTGTGGAAGCAGAGGCAAGGATATCAGCAATTGAGGATGAAATAGTTCAGCAGAAGGCGATGATCACATCCTTGCAATCTTTGAAAGACGATACTAACTGGAAACTTAGAGATTTGGAGAACCGTTCCAGAAGGAACAAATTACGTATTTTGGGGGTACCGGAAGGGAAAGAGGGCAAAGATGTTCGACATTTTGTCATTGAATTATTTTCAGAAGCCTTCCCCGAACTCAAGCACTGGAAATGGGAAGTAGAACTTCAGAGAGCACATAGGCTTCCATTTCATCGACGTGGGGGAGTAGGGGGACCTAATGAGAAGCCTAGGGCCATACTGATTTGTCTCAATAATTTTTTGCTTCAGGAATCTTTATATAACTTGGCAAGGCCTGACAGGAAGAGAGGAGGGAAGGGTTGTGAATTTTTTGTTCGCCCTGATTTCTGTCAGGCCACGGTCCAAAAGAGATGGCAAATGCGTCAAGTGATTTCACTCTTTCAAGCTAAGGGGGCACAGGCCTTTTTGCTTAACCCGACTAAATTGAAAATTATTCACAAAGATAAAACGCATTTCTTTGTCTCTGAAATAGTAGCGAAGGAATTTCTGAATACAATATAGAAAGAATTTAGTAATAAGAGAACATTGTGTTTTTTAGTGCTCTGGGTTTCCTTATATTAATGGTCCAGGTGGTATCGCAGCATAGTGGCTTTCCTTTTTTTTCTTTTTGTATTTTCCTCAGGAGGGGGGGCTGGGGGGAGGGTTTCTTTTCCACTCTCCATCACAAGAGGACTATTCTAGTCCGTATGCCTCATTTAGGTGGGGTGGCGAGGGGGTGGGAGCAGTTCGGGGTGGGCAACGGTGGGGGGAGGGAGGGGGTTAGGAAAGGCAGATTTTTGATTTGGTAATTGTTAGGCAGCAAGGTTATGGTACTTATTTTTTGTTAAGGATAATGTTTTCTTTATTGTCAAAAACGAACTTAGTGAATGTGCAGAGTAAACAGGGAGCGACTGATCCAACTGTACAATAATGACTAGTAAATTTTCTATTTGTACGTGGAACATCTGGGTTAAATGGTTAAAAGAAAAGGGGGTGATGGCTCAAATTCTGAAGGCGATGCAGGTGGATTTGCTTTGTGTACAGGAAACACATATCATGTGGAATAATCGAAAGTGGCTAAATGATTTGGGTTTGGAGGTACTCGGCTGCTCTAAGCATAGCTCGACATCCAGAGGTGTGGCGATCTTGAAGAGATATTGAGGCATATCAACAACAACCGGCGATAATTATCTCTAAGCGCACTTAGCGCTAGGATAATTATTGCCGGCTAGCGAGAATTTTTATCGCTGAGATAGCGTGCTATTAGCAACGCTTATCTCATTAGCGATAAAAATCCTCACGCTAACAGGCTAACGTGAGATTATCGCTGGAAAGCCAGCGATAATCTCACGTTACCTTGTTGATAGGGACAGGCAAACTTAGCCATGATATCCTCATGCCATAGGATATCATGGCTAAGTCAGAAAAATACCAGACGTAAAAAAGCAGCGTTAACCACGGTTAGCGCTGCTTTTTTTGTCTCTAACAGGGTTAGCGACATTCTTGATAATAGGAGAAATGTCGCTTAGCGACATTTCTCCTATTATTTTACTCTGGAACGCCCCTTTTGCATCTCATTAGAGATGCAAGGGGAAGCGTAGATTAAAAGGGTGCTAACATGCAAATTTGCATGTTAGCACCCTCTTGTTGATAGGGTGCTAGTTTTATCTCTGCTTTTTTGGCTTTAAAAGCCAAAAAAGCAGAGATAAAGCCCTTGTTGATATGCTCCATGGTTTTGGGGTCTGCAAATGGATAAAGGAGGATGTCTGGGGGCGCTGGGTTATTGTTGAATTAATGATCCATGGTTCCCTAATGACGATCTGTTCTATATATGGTCCTAATTTGGACGGTCCAGAGATGATGCATTATTTAGGTATTGAACTAGCAGCATGGCCATCCCCGCTAATCCTTTGTGGGGATTTTAACCTTCACATGGAGGGAGTATTCGACATTGCCAGCGATCATTTAAATGAGGGGAAAAAAACTAAAGTTTTTAAAGCCACCAGAGGCCTAGTAAAAGAGTTTGGGTTAGTGGATGTAGGGTGTGCTCACAGTAAAGGTGCCCCTGGGGCAACTTTTTATTCGGCTCCTCATAAAAAACTTGTGCGTCTGGATTATTTTTTCATTACAGCTGAAAAGGCAATTAGTGCTAAGATTGAGATCAAACCCAGGATTATCTCAGATCACAACCCAGTCATATTAGAATTGGACCTTTGTTCTAGGCCCCCGCCCAGAGCATGGACTTTTGAGCGTAATCTCCTAATGGATCCCGCATACTGTGAGTATATGCGTACATTAATTGAGGAATTTTGTTAAATCATCCGTGGTACCTCGTCAGATCCTATTGTCTGGGATACATTTAAGGCTGGGGTCCGGGGGGAAACACTAAGCTATTCTATAGCCAAGCAACGTAAAATATAGGGGGAAATTCAAGGCGGGATGAATAAGTTAAGGCTACTTGAAAGAGAACTTATGGGGGTGGTAATCAGGCAACAAAATACGGAAAAAAATTAAAAAGATATTTCAGTGCAAAAAATGAGTATTTATCAACATTTTGCTATGAAATTAGCCGCAAAAATGGCTTTGCATAGGTCTGAAATTTATGAAGCCGGTGAGAATTCTGGCAGGATCCTAGCGAAAAGATTACACCAGAAGGAAATTGCAAACAGGATCAATAGATTTCAGGATCATCTCGGTCAGATTCAAGATTCCCCAGTGGAAGTGCTCAATGTGTTTTGCAAATTCTATCATAAACTTTATTCAGAAGATTAAATAACAGAGTCAGAAGAGAAAATGAAGGAATTTAATTCTGGTATGGAAATTAAGAAACTTACACAAGATCAAAATGATGAATTAGCAGCATATTTAACCTGGGAAGAAGTTGAGGGGGCAATAATATCACTCGCAGCTGGAAAAGCTGTGGGACCAGACGGTCTCCCCCTAGAATTTTATAGGACAGTCCATCAAGTTTTAAGATCAGAACTTATGTCGCTGTTCTTGGCTGCTCAAGGTGGAATTGCAGCGGATTCATGACGAAAAATCACCATTATTGTTTTAAAAAAAAAAGGATAAGCCTTCTTTGCTCCTATCATCATATAGACCAATATCATTGATTAATTCTGATAGCAAGATTTTTTCTAAGATAATCGCTCAGCGTTTGGGATTGATCATCTCTCCTTTAGTTTCTAATTTTCAGCACGGGTTTATCCAAGGAAGGGATACTGCTGATCATGTGAGACGGGTAATATTCATCTTGGATTGGGCCCAGGCAACCAAGTCCGCATTGGGGGTGATCCTGTTGGATGCCGAGAAGGCATTCGACAGGGTCTCCTGCCCTTATATGTGGGATGTTCTGTGATTGAAGGGATTTTGCCCTCAGTTCTGTCAAGTAGTTAAGACCCTTTGTATTTGCCCAGTAGCCCCTATACGAATTTCTGGACAGGAGCCGGGATCATTTAATATCAGCAGGGGCACAAGGCAAGGGTGCCCGTGTTCTACTCTTTTATTTGCGTTATATATTGATTTTTTTTAGATAAACTAAACCAGCACACAGACATCAAGCCAGTCCACCTTCGGCATATGGAGTATAGAGCACTGGCCTATGCTGATGATATAGTTGTTGTTACAAGGGATATAGTTACCGCGCTTTCTGCAATTAAGGCATTGGCTAGCCAGCCTGGTCCCTTCTCTGGCTATAAATTAAATATAGAAAAAATTCAAATTCTTTATTCAGGTGCGGACCACCCGCTAAATATTGCGATAGTTCCAGAAGTAACATATCTGGGAATTAAAATCACATCTTCCGTTGGTAATATTCCGGAGTTGAACATCAACCCAGTAATGGAGAAGGTTAACGCAACTTTGGAGAGGCTGGACCATCTTCATCTATCTCTCCATGGGAGATGTAATGTATTAAAAATGTTGGTCTTACCGAAAATCTTATATATATTTAGAACAATCCCTTTAGAGTTCTCTGCATCATGTTTTAATAAACTAGAGAGGATCTGCTCGAGATTTTTGTGGGGGTATCGTAGGCAGAGAAGGGCTTATAACAAGATGGTGTTACCTAGACACCGTGTGGGATGGGGGATCCCACATTTTATGATGTACTATTGGGCAGCAATGATGCAATATATCAGCCCTTTGGTAGTCGGGGACAGGGCTGAACTCTTGCAATGTCATATGCCATCAATTTATGAATTTGGGTTGGGGAACAAGACTAATGAATGTTTAGTCAAGGTGATCGAACCCAGCTATTTTAAAAAAACAAAATTTAAGGTTCTCAAGGCAGCCTACTTAGTCTGGAAACTGAAGAAACACTTTGAACTCATGCCCCCTTCCACTAACAAAGTTAGGAATAATCACAACATCAACTCCATGGATTCCCAGACCATTAAAGATGTAAATGATACACACTTACTCTTGTCCATCACCGAGACCGACGATCCTCCCCGTAGTCTAGAGTTACTGCTACAAGACTTAGACATTGATCCCTACGAAACCATCCCGAGTGGCCTAAAGACTAAGTCAAAATGGACACCTACCATCCCTGGTGGGAATGCCATTGATGTTTTTTACAACTTAATATTGGAACACCTGGATAAATATGAAAAGAGATCCAAGAATAACACCCACAGAACTAAAGATAATCTGACCAGAGGCGAAAGAATAGCTCTCAAAATGCTCAGCGCTGAACACGACATCATCACAAGAGAGGCGGACAAAGGTGGGAATGTGATTGTCATGAACCGCTTGGATTATCACAATGAGATAATGAGTCAACTGCAAGATGAGACCTGTTATGAACATCTCAGTCACAACCCGATTGGTCCCTTAACTAGTCTCATTAACAAAAAACTCCTGATCTGGCAGACCACAGGTCTCATTGATGAAGATGAGGCCTTATACATGAAAGTAGCCAAACCCACTTACCCTTGGCTATACACCCTACCCAAAGTACATAAACAAGCACCCTTCCCCCCTGGACGCCCGATAATCTCAGGCATAGGGGGATCGACAGAAAGACTAGCACAGTACGTGGACTTATTCCTTAACCCTATGGTCAAGAATCTGCCATCCTTCATACAAGATACCAAACATATATTAGGTATCCTAGTAGATACACAGTTGTAACCCAACATGATCATGGCCACTCTTGATGTGGTCTCTCTCTACACGTCTATCAAACCTGACTTAGGACTTGAGGTGGTAACTAAGTCTCTTCAACACAGATCAGCATCATTATGGCAACACACCAACAAGGTGATCAGTATGATGGAGATTATACTGAACAATAACTACTTTTTGTATGACCACCAATGGTACAGACAGATAAAGGGAGTGGCCATGGGCTCTAGGTTTTCCCCTTCTTTTGCCAACCTGTACATGGGCCCCCTGGAAACAGAATGGGTATGGGGGAGGAAAGCAGCTCAATGGACGGACCATATCATCTACTGGGGGCGGTACATTGACGACTGCTTACTCCTTTGGTCAGGTTCACAGGAGAATCTGGACTCATTTTGCAAATACTTGAACTCCACTGACATGGATATGGAATTCACATGTGAATCAAGCACGACCTGTGTCACCTTCCTTGACATCGAACTATACATCAAGGACAACTCTCTACATAGCAAACTATACCGTAAGAAGACCTCATGCAATGCGATTCTCCACGCTAACAGCGCGCATCCCCTGCACCAGATACAAACAATTCCCTATGGAGAGATTACCAGGGCTAGGAGGAATTGTAGTGAAGACGCAGAATTTGAGAGGTGCATAACCGACATGAAGCACAGACTCACTAAACGTGGTTACAAGCCACAGACTATCAAAAAAGCCACCAAAAGAATAAGCAACATAAAAAGAGAAACTACCCTTCAGCCAAAAACCAACAAAAAAACAGAAAAACAATCTGTGAGACTCATTACGGACTACAATGAAATCAGTGTCATAATGCGAAAGAGTTTAAACAAACATTGGGGAACTTTACTAGCTGACAAATCATTGAAAGACAACATAACTGCTCGACCTCAGATCACCTTCAGAAGAGGTAGAACTCTAAGGAACAGACTCTGTCCCACAGTACCATGTTCCATATCTGTCACGTCTTGGCTGACACCTCACACAATGGGTTTTTTCAAATGTGGATGCCGTGGAGTCTGTAAATGGGCTATGAATGGAACAAAAGAATTCAGAAGCTGGAATGGTAATAAATTCAATATTACCAACAACATTAACTGTAACTCCACCTTTGTTGTGTACATCCTACAATGCACATGCAAACAGCAGTATGTAGGGAGTACGATCAGATCTCTAAAAGAACGCATCAGTGAACACATCAGGGCAATGCACAATGAGGATGCTAGGTATCCGATGGCCTCCCACATAGCGACATGCAACACACAGGGACCACGCAAGAGCTTATCTTTCTTTGGAATAGACATCACCAAAAACAACATTAGAGGCGGCAATCGCGAATTGAGACTGAGAAGACAAGGAGCATCATGGATTATGCGTCTACAGTCGATAAAACATGGTCTCAACATCGACCATGAGCTACAGTACTTTCTGGGATCCTAGATTCGCTTCCACATACTGTTTTTTTTCATAGTACTGTATGAATTCTGTTTCTCTTTAAATCTACATGACAGTAACCACTAGTTATTGCGTATTGGTCATCCCATTGTCTCTTTACGCGTATATCTGTCCCTTAGTACTCCAAATCATTTGACCGTTGTGGTTGATACTGAATATGCAGCACTTACCGCATCTAGATATCTTGCTTTGATGCTATGAACCCAATCAGCTCAATACTCTCATTATGATTAAAATTCATTACATGCCTTCCTCCAGATAGATACGTATGTATACAATAAACCCTGTGTTATACCTTATTATTATATCTTTTAAAAATTCTTTACTCTTCACTTCTTACTCTCTATACTTATTTGTCTGTTCCACTCAACTTCTGAGTTTCCATGTTTTTGCAACTCATCTACTTTATGTATGTTTTCACTCTTTACCTTTGTTCCCTGACACCCTTATACATAATCTCCTTCCTTCAAGTGAACCCTCTTAAGATAGGGTCTCTATTTACTTTCATTAGTTTGCCCACATACGCACACGTCATTATTTACATGCCGCTCACTGAGACATTTAATTATCATCATGCCCGTTTTCATACACTTTCCATTATGCTCTTCTGTCCTCACTTCCGTTTTCCTTAACGGAACCACCTCCACACGCTGTAGTTCCTTTGCCTTAATCACATGTGACTCTCTATTTAACTTCCGGCCCTCTCCAATTCATTTCCTCAACACTGGAGAAGTCGCCGATCCCGCACACGGGATCTTTGTACACAGGTAAGCCAGTCCTTCTACCCTCCCTGTTACACTGATCACTCGTCCTCCGCAGTGATTTTGCACTGAAGGACCGCTTTTTGAACTTTCCCAGTTTTACCCCCTTCTAGACCATTCTCAAGCCAAAGACAGACCCGTCTTTTTCTGGTTCCCCACCTACCTGGGGGATACATGGAAGGATGCCTTCCAACCTTCCGCCCTTTTTATTCTACTAATACCCGTGCCGCGACCGGGTCGGAATTAAGACCGGCTCATCGGTGAGTTTATATGCCCTTTGTACAACGTTTTTTTTCGCTTATACGCGTACGCCCCTTGCTTGGGACATTTCTCTAACACCTCTTCCTCCTATCTTTGCCCATGTCCCTCTGCTTACAAAACCGCCACGATTTGCTTTCAGGTAGATTGAACCTACTTTTCTTTTCTTTCCTCTTCACATTCAATTCCACTGTCACAATTATGTTTCTTCATTCTCTATATACCCGTTGACCTTAGTTGCTGAATCGAATGTCTGCTGCGTCACTGTTTCTTAAACATCACTAAGTGTTAGTGCGGCTCAGTTGTTATGATGTTAATTCTACTGATGTGCTTTGTTCCTATGAATACGGTTTTGAGACCTTAAGTTCTACAGCTATGGCGTGCCTTATACGTTTTTGCTTAATGTTTTGTTTTCCATGTGTATGGTGTTTGAGACTGTTACGCCGTATATATATTTTCTATAATTTTTAATTTAGACCGATCGACGCGTTTGTCACACTTATCACAAATCACTGTCTTAAAGTTTTAACTCTGTACTTTCTATGGTTTAAACCCTCCCAACCCGCCCCCCTTTTTTGATTTGGTTTCAATTTCGAACGTCTTGCTCTTCTTTTATACCCATGTTTGGAGAGCATTGCTGATGTGGTTTTCGTTTTGCGTTTTGTTCATTACTTAGAAATTATGTTTTTTTTTTTTAATATGGTTCGTTCTAATTTCTCTCTGCATTAATTTTCTCTCCTTGTTCTCTATTTTCTGTCTACACGGTCACCTCACCACCTTTTGTGGGTCTCTATACAGAAAAAAAGTCACTGAATACATGTAATTTCCACTTATATAGGGTCTCCACATGTTTCCTACATTTCTCACTTTCCATTATATTCTGCAAGGTAGTGGCTCATATTTTCCTTTTGCTTTTACTTTATTCCCTTTTGTTTTTGTGTCCTTCCCAGCCCTGAAGAGTCACAATTGTATCACGTTGTGACGAAACACGTGTCGGCTGGTTTGTTTTTTACTCTGTATTGATCTGGATTAACATAAAAAAAATCCATGCATATGATACACCTGATGTCGACCTCCATAATTTCAAAAACAAGGAATGTTTGATATCTGTTCCATGACTTATCTGGTACACTTAAACAATTATTCTAACACGTGTTCACAGGACCTTATTTCTTTTAGTCTGGAAACAAGTCAAACGTAAGATACAGATTTGAAATCTGAATGCCTATACCCCATTCTCAGCTTCTGGGCTGCTTCCTATAATCTTCCGAGACCAAGTGGCAATCAGATGGTGTTCAAAAAGGAATTCGACATCTGGGGGACATTTGTGAGGAGGGACAACTCTGCCATTTTCAGATTTACAGGGGAAATACGGATTAGGCAAACGTGAATTTTTTTATCAGATCCGTAGTTTTCTTGCTCGGAAACGATCAAGTTTGCAAAGATCCCTTTAATAGAAAAAATTGAAAAGAAGAACACCGATTGGCCAATTTTACCAACAACTAGTGGAAATATTCCCCGATGATCTAGTTTTTCGGAAAACTGAATGGGCAAATAAATTGGGAGTTGAGGACATTAATATAAAAGAATCTTTTGAGCTTGCTAATCAAGTATTAATGAAAGGTAGAACCAGTAGTCAACATTATATGGCCCTTTATGACCTCTACTACACACCAAGGAAGATTTCCAAATGGGGGGCAACTGTTGGTGTCAAATGCAATAGGTGTGGATTATATGCTGCAAAATCATTACATATATTTTTTTCATGTCCTAAATTAGGGGAATTTTTTAGGGAAATTGAGACATTCTTGGGCTTAATACTAGGATTCCCTGTGACAATAGAGGGTGAACTAGTCTTAATCGGGGTAGGGTCGGATAGTGGGGTTAATACAAGATCCAGAGCTATAATTGCGTTTGTATTCATAAGTATGGCGGTGGCACACGCTTGTATCACTAATGTTTGGATTAGTTCTGACACACCCATTTTTACGAACTGGCGCTCAAGATTGTTAGCAATGTATAACTTGGAGCTATCAATTTATAAAACTAAAGGGAGTAGGAAAAGAGCTATGGGAGCGAAAATATGGTCTCCAATTTCAGACTGGATCTAAAACTTATTTGTGGGTTTACGGATTGTCTTTTTTCTTTTTCTGTATGATTTGGGCTGGCATAATAATAGAGGTTTGAAGCCTGTATTAGTATTGAGTCGCCGCTTTGAAAACTCTGTCCTTCTTAGTGTCTGACATTTTTTTCTCTGCTATTTTTTTGCTTTATGTGTGATGCTTATGGAACTGTATCATAATCCTGTGCTGCCATAAGAATGTATATTGCACTACCTAAAAAATGTAAAAAAAAAAAAATAATAATCTGTTAATGTTCAACTGTGGAACCACATTGACCAATTCAGTCTCTTAGATCATTTCCATTCCGGCTTAAGCCATGCCACACCACAGAATCGGTGCTCACGCACATTGTTGATGATGTGCTAAAAATGTTAGACCAGAATAAATCCTGCCTTCTTATCCTTCTTGACCTCTCATCAGCCTTCAATACGGTCAAACATGACAGCCTCCTAGACCTACTTAAGTGATATGCCTCTTTTCCCCAGAACGGAACCCGAAGAATCAAGGTCAATATGTCCCTATCTAACCCAACACAGGTCACATTAGGGGCCCCACAGGGGTCTTGGCTCTCACCCACGGGCTTCAATTTATTCATGAAACCACTAACAGAATTGTTGAATTTATCTAACATCCACTATGACATGTACGCAGATGACACCCATCTGTACTTAAAAATCTTTTCTCCTGAAGATATTAGGTCTCTAAACTCAACCCTACAAAAAACACTAAACTGGCTGACTGGTAACCACAAACTAAATGCTCTCAAAGAATTCCTTCTAATTACCCCACCAAGACACTCACCGTACATTGCAGAATTGATGAAGCAACTAACATGGCTGAATTGCATACCTCACATGATAGAGTCAAGGAGATCTTTCGGCGTAACGCTGGACAAGAAGCTGAACATGCAGGAGAACATCTGCTTTGCCACCAAAGAATAAAGCTTCCACAAGAGCATCTTAAGAAAAATAAAATCCATCCTTTCCCCTGATGACCTAAAGTCTGCTATTCAAGCTGTAGCGATTCACAGGCTGGACTATGGGAGTACAACCCTATGGGGCCTACCCAGAGCTAAGCTGGTGCCATTAAGGGCCTCTCTCAACTTTACTACTAGGCTCCATATGGATTTAAAAAGAAACTATCGCATAACCCCTGACTTAAAATCTCTTAAATGGTTCCCACATGAGGCAAGGACTCATTGAAAATTGCCTGCATGACCCATGAATCCTGGCAGAGGCAGTGTTCTTTCGTTTGACAGCTCTTGATCCCACCTCCAGCATCATAATGCAGCAGTTGGACCGAAGGGATGTCGGCCGTCGAACCACCACCGATGGCCTGTCAATGACCCGACCGCTCGACATCCTAACTAGGCCCTATTTTCTTATGTTGTTCTATGGCTTGTTATCCACCTGGAAACCTGTTGTTTTCTCTGTAAGGGATTCTCCCTTACCCTCTCCCTCCTGGATTAGGTTTTTATTTTTATATTATTGACTATTGTAAAGCACTCTGATACCTGCAAGGGTCATGTTAAAATTTTATAAATAAATACATGCCGTATGTAAATCAGATTGTGACAAAGTCTGACATTAAATGTAGATATAAAATATTATATATATATATATTCACTGAAAAAAACCATAGGTTTCAGGGGCGTTATAGTTAGCTGGACATTTCCCTCGTACAAAACCCTAGAAATTCCCCCGTTATAGTTAGTTCAGCTAACTATAACTCGCGCCCCCGCAATGCACTGCTGATGACGTCAAATATTACATCACTCATGACATGGTCAGTGACATCACTGATGACATCTGAAATGACATCACTGATGACATCACTGATGACGTCATCCATGTGATAAATTAGTGCATCTTCTCACACCCTTTGATATACTCAATCAAAATTTAAGACGTCCATTCTCAAAACCATAGATACTCCAATACCAATAACTACATACCCACTCATTGACTCTTAGATCTACACACACAT
Organism: Triturus cristatus; assembly: GCF_964204655.1. Taxonomy (NCBI): domain Eukaryota; kingdom Metazoa; phylum Chordata; class Amphibia; order Caudata; family Salamandridae; genus Triturus; species Triturus cristatus. The sequence continues at coordinate 1,123,053,703 of NC_140580.1, read as the reverse complement.
CCACTCACTCACCTGTACAGTCACTCATACTTACAGTCACTCAGTACAGGACTATCATATGCATTTATACACCTACATAGACACTCACACACCACCAATCATCCATAGAGGTACTCTCACACCTAGTCAGTCATGCAAATAATTAATCACACTCCCATTTACTCACCTATGCAGTTATACACACACAAGAACACTTACTCATAAAAATAGTACCACATTCTTACGCTCTTATACAATCACTGATACAAGCACACACTCATCCATACAGCCACTCTAACAATCACACTCTCACATATACCCACTTATATGCTCTTACACACATATATACTGCCTTTCACATATGTAGTTACTCACACATGTACCACTGAGATATACATTGAATCACTAACACACCCATACATACACTCACCCAACCATACACTCCATCACAGATGCACTCTTAAAACCATGCACCCATAGAATCACCCACTCACACATGTATGCAGAGTCACGCACACCCCACCCACACAAACACTCAGGCACCCAAACAGATACTCAGACAACCAATCAATAACCCATAGAAACGCTCATATAGCTATTCACAAAACCATGCAGCCGCTTATACACCAACAGACAGACAGATACAGACATTCACACAGTTTAGTCACTAGTCTGGAGTAAGATACGTTTAATGACTCACTTATAGAGTCAGTCACGCACCTACTAAATCATCCATTCACACACTTATACACCCCCTCATTCTTCCATAGGTTTTTCCCTATATATATATTAAACATATTTAAAATTTACAGAAACACACACTCACTGGATGACGTCATCAGTGGTGTCATTTCAGATGTCTTCAGTGATGTCACTGACCATATCATGAGTGATGTAATATGTGACGTCATCAGCAGTGCATTGCGGGGGCGCGAGTTATAGTTAGCTGGACTAACTATAACGGGGGAATTTCTAGGGTTTTGTACGAGGGAAATGTCCAGCTAACTATAACGCCCCTGAAACCTATGGTTTTTTCAGTGAATTTCTAAGGTTTTTTAAAAATAATTCCTAACTATATCAGGCCTGAAACCTATGGTTTTTTCAGTGAATTTCAAAGGTTTTGTAAATGACAATTTTGAATGTATTAATTGTTATACTGATTTTTTTGATACTGATTTACTATATTTTTTAACTATTTATTTTTAGATATATTTTTTTTAATTACATCATACATTACAATACAAAATATACTTTCTCAGAATGAATTACTTTAGTTTAAATACTTGGTAAATAGGCAACAGACTTTTAAGTACAGTAGTTACAGTTGTTGCAATGGGCAACACAATTTCAAACACAAAGCAACATTGAGCTCAATGTGAATTTCTACTGAAATGCAATTAGTTACTTTATGGATTACTTTTCTAACCACAGGACTGGATCCTAGATTCAGTCCTTGGACATCTCCTGTAAACAGTTGAGTAAAAGCACTTTGGTTACAGTAGTTATTTTTAAGGAATATTATTGTATTTTAAAAGTTGACACTTAGAAATTTTTTCACATAGAATCACCAATGTTATCCATGGCAGAAAATTCACTTAGCAGGTAAGTAGTGTTATCATTACTTTTACTTACTCAGTGGTGGATCCTGGATCCAGCACTGGCCAACCTCCTGTAAACAGTTGAAAGAATGTGTTTAAGTCATACAGACGATTTTTTGGGAATATTTTTAGTTTGTGAAAATAGACACTTTGAAACTTTTCTGGTGAAAACCACACAATGGATTCCTATGGAAGGAAATACAAGTTACTGGTAAGGAGGCTTAGAATTACTTTTCAGGGTCAGTGCTGGGCTAAAAGATGCAGCACTGGGTCCTCTCCTGATTACAGGTGAGTAAATCTGAATTCGTCGTTCGGCTGATTTTAGAGGAATATTTGTACGTTTCAAAAATGGACACAGAAACTTTTCTGCTGAAAACCACACAATGGATTCCTATGGAAGGAAATACAAGTTACTGGTAAGTACGCTTAGAATTACTTTTCAGGGTCAGTGCTGGGCTAAAAGATGCAGCACTGGGTTCTCTCCTGATTACAGGTGAGAAAATCGGAATTCGTAGTTCGGCTGATTTTAGAGGAATATTTGTACAATGGTAAAGGAAGGGGGTGGGGCCTGAGGTGACGTGTGCAAACACGCCCTGTGGTGCGTTTTAAGTTGGGGAATTAATTCCTCTTCAATCCTGCGGTCCCCTGGGGGCCAACTAGCCCACCAGGTACCTCCAGTATGCGTCAGGGAGCTGCGTTGCAGAGCGGTGTTCAGAGGCCACGCCCCTTTTTACCACACTCTGCAACGCAGCTCCGTAGCGCTTCCTGGAGGTACCTGGTGGGCTAGTTGGCCCCTAGGGGACCTCTGGATTGAAGAGGAATTAATTCCCTAAATTAAAACGCGCCACAGGGCGTGTTTGCACACATATCACCCCAGGCCCCGCTCCCTACCTTCACCACTGTGCAAACGCGCCCTGTGGCGTGTTTTAAGTTGGGGGATTAAGTCCCCTTGAATCCTGAGGTCCCCTGGCGGCCAACTTGCCCACCAGGTGCCTCCAGTATGCTCCAGGGAGCTGCATTGCAGAGAGGTGTTCAGAGGCCACGCCCCTTTTTACAACACTCTGCAATGCAGCTCCGTGGCGCTTACTGGAGGTACCTGGTGGGCTAGTTGACCCCTAGGGGACCTCTCGATTGAAGAGGAATGAATTCCCTAACTTAAAACGCGCCACAGGGCGTGTTTGCACAGTATCACCTCAGACCCCGCCCCCTACCTTCACCACTATGCAAACGCGCCCCATGGCGCGTTTTAAGTTAGGGGATTAAGTCCCCTTGAATCCTGAGGACCCCTAGTGGCCAACTAGGTCACCAGGTACCTCCAGTAAGCGCCACGGAGCTGCGTTGCATGGAGGTGTAAAAAGGGGTGTGGCCTCATTACACCTCTCTGCAACGCAGCCCCCTGGCACATACTGGAGGTTCCTGGTGGGCTAGTTGGCCCCCAGGGACCCCCAGTATTCAAGGGGAATGAGTGGTGTAAGGAGGGGACGTGGCCTCCGGCCCGATCCCGATCGTTTATGCCGACATTGCTTTTCGACTTGGGGAGCACCTAACATGCTGCTCCCCATGTGGAAAAGCAATCAGCTTTGCTTCATTGAAGCGAGAGCAGGTTTCCCTGCTCTCGCTTCAATGAAGCAAAGCAGTTTGCAATGACAGGGTGGGAGACGCGAGGCTCCCGCCCTGTCATTGCAAACAGCAGTGTCCCGGGGGTGGGCACCCCGGGACACTGCAGGAGCCGGCCCTGGGGAGTGGCGGTCCCCAGGGCCATCATTGGCTCCAGGAGGGGGGCCGCGTGGCCCCCCTCCCACATGGACAAGTTGCCCCGGGGGGTGGTGGTCCCCGTGGCTGGGGGGGCCTGAGAGCCCCCCATCACAAATACTTTCAAGCCCCGGGGGTGGCAGTCCCCGGGGCTGGGGGTGCTGCGAGCCCCCCCACCCATTTTCTATAAGCCCTGGGGGGTGGTGGTCCCCGGGGCTGGGGGTGGCCGTGAGCCCCCCATATAGTATCTCTGAGCCCCGGGGGGTGGCGGTCCCCAGGGCAGTGTGGGGCGGATTGGGACCCCCCCCACACTTTTTTATTTCTGCCCCCAGGATTTGGCCCCCCCGGGGGCCAATTACCAAAGAAGTGCGGGAGCCCCGCTTCCTTTTTTTTTTTTTCGGCCGAAATTCACGCTGGGTGCGTGAATTTCGACGATTTTTAAAAAACAAAAATTCTTTTTATGGCCCTGGGGGTCCTTGTGGGGCCCCCTGAGCAGGCCTAGGGGGTCAGGGTGTTTCTACCCTGCCCCCTTGTCGCGTTTTGCGCCTTCATTTTTGTGCTTTCTTGTGCCTCGGTTCTACCGAGGCACAAGATGGCTGCCAACACTTCCTAATTCAGAGTGTTGGCAGCCAATTAGCATTCAGCTCGTGCTCGGGAGGGTTCGGGGAGGGTGCGGGGAGGATCTGCGGATCCTCCCCGGCCATAGATATCACTAACTTTTAACTCTAATTTTCTCAGGAACTACTGAACGGATTTACACCATTTAAGCAAAAGGCATGAATCTGAACTGAGGACTACCTCCTTGCCAAATTTGGTGTAATTCCGTTCAGCAGTTCGGGCTGTAGCTGCGACAACAGGTCCTAAGGGAAATTGCATGGGGAAAACGCGTTTTGGGACCCCCTTTTTTTCTCGGCCCCCGCTTGACGAATCACCACCAGTTTCAGGGTAGGAGCGGAGCAGAGCTGGCCAAAAGTTTTGAAAATTTCGCGAAGATTCATCTACCGGCGCCAAAGACATTCCCAATAGAATGTTGCGGATTTCCTATGGAAAATAGGTCCTAACTATAACTATCTACTGGCCACCGCCAGTAGATAAAATATATATATATATATATATATACATACAGGCTCGTGGGGTGACCAAAATTGAGAAGCACTCGGACACGGACTGCTTTTCCCCGTAAAAGCCTTTATTGGTTGAACAGCCTCATTTCCCAGTCCTTTAAAAGTATGAGTCCGCAGCCTGACGCGTTTCGTGAACATCACTTCTTTTTGGCGGCGGTCCGGCCGTCGGGAATGCACCACCCCACAACCGGGGGCCAGAAGGACAGTTACCTAGCTGACCTGCAATTGGGGACGTTGTGACGGATTTAAAGAGGGGCATGGACATTGAGGCCCATCTGAGGGCTTGAATTTGGCGGCAGGAACATGACGTGCAACGCGATCAAATTCGTCAGGGATTACATGGCCCAGCATTCCTCGCTCATGGCGATGAGCGGTCTATATAGACCGGGTTTTCTGGCATATCTATGACCCAGCATCCCTTGCTCAGAACGGCATGAGGGGCCCATCTAGGGCGGGCCATTTGGCAATTTAAGGGGCAAGTCCACAAAGCACACCTTCAGAACGTCCTTGCCTCTGAGGAAGAAGGTTTCTACACTTCGAAACGCGTCAGGCTCTGGGACGTTACTGAACTGCCTACGCGATTGATGTTCCATCTGCGCTTCTTGTACCAATAAAAGGGTGTCACCCACGAACAGCGTCAGAGTGCTTCCCACAAAGGGGCAACCTTGAGCTTCGATTTTTGGCGGCGGTCCGGCCGTCGGGAATGCACCACCCCACAACCGGGGGCCAGAAGGACAGTTACCAAGCTGACCTGCAATTGGGGACGTTGTGACGGATTTAAAGAGGGGCATGGACATTGAGGCCCATCTGAGGGCTTGAATTTGGTGGCAGGAACATGACGTGCAACGCGATCAAATTCGTCAGGGACTACATGGCCCAGCATTCCTCGCTCATGGCGATGAGCGGTCTATATAGACCGGGTTTTCTGGCATATCTATGACCCAGCATCCCTTGCTCAGAACGGCATGAGGGGCCCATCTAGGGCGGGCCATTTGGCAATTTAAGGGGCAAGTCCACAAAGCACACCTTCAGAACGTCCTTGCCTCTGAGGAAGAAGGTTTCTACACTTCGAAACGCGTCAGGCTCTGGGACGTTGCTGAACTGCCTACGCGATTGATGTTCCATCTGTGCTTCTTGTACCAATAAAAGGGTGTCACCCACGAACAGCGTCAGAGTGCTTCCCACAACAGGGCAACCTTGAGCTTCGATTTTTGGCGGCGGTCCGGCCGTCGGGAATGCACCACCCCACAACCGGGGGCCAGAAGGACAGTTACCTAGCTGACCTGCAATTGGGGACGTTGTGACGGATTTAAAGAGGGGCATGGACATTGAGGCCCATCTGAGGGCTTGAATTTGGCGGCAGGAACATGACGTGCAACGCGATCAAATTCGTCAGGGACTACATGGCCCAGCATTCCTCGCTCATGGCGATGAGCGGTCTATATAGACCGGGTTTTCTGGCATATCTATGACCCAGCATCCCTTGCTCAGAACGGCATGAGGGGCCCATCTAGGGCGGGCCATTTGGCAATTTAAGGGGCAAGTCCACAAAGCACACCTTCAGAACGTCCTTGCCTCTGAGGAAGAAGGTTTCTACACTTCGAAACGCGTCAGGCTCTGGGACGTTGCTGAACTGCCTACGCGATTGATGTTCCATCTGCGCTTCTTGTACCAATAAAAGGGTGTCACCCACGAACAGCGTCAGAGTGCTTCCCACAACAGGGCAATCTTGAGCTTCGATTTTTGGCGGCGGTCCGGCCGTCGGGAATGCACCACCCCACAACCGGGGGCCAGAAGGACAGTTACCTAGCTGACCTGCAATTGGGGATGTTGTGACGGATTTAAAGAGGGGCATGGACATTGAGGCCCATCTGAGGGCTTGAATTTGGCAGCAGGAACATGACGTGCAACGCGATCAAATTCGTCAGGGACTACATGGCCCAGCATTCCTCGCTCATGGCGATGAGCGGTCTATATAGACCGGGTTTTCTGGCATATCTATGACCCAGCATCCCTTGCTCAGAACGGCATGAGGGGCCCATCTAGGGCGGGCCCTTTGGCAATTTAAGGGGCAAGTCCACAAAGCACACCTTCAGAACGTCCTTGCCTCTGAGGAAGAAGGTTTCTACACTTCGAAACGCGTCAGGCTCTGGGACGTTGCTGAACTGCCTACGCGATTGATGTTCCATCTGCGCTTCTTGTACCAATAAAAGGGTGTCACCCACGAACAGCGTCAGAGTGCTTCCCACAACAGGGCAACCTTGAGCTTCGATTTTTGGCGGCGGTCCGGCCGTCGGGAATGCACCACCCCACAACCGGGGGCCAGAAGGACAGTTACCTAGCTGACCTGCAATTGGGGACGTTGTGACGGATTTAAAGAGGGGCATGGACATTGAGGCCCATCTGAGGGCTTGAATTTGGCGGCAGGAACATGACGTGCAACGCGATCAAATTCGTCAGGGACTACATGGCCCAGCATTCCTCGCTCATGGCGATGAGCGGTCTATATAGACCGGGTTTTCTGGCATATCTATGACCCAGCATCTCTTGCTCAGAACGGCATGAGGGGCCCATCTAGGGCGGGCCATTTGGCAATTTAAGGGGCAAGTCCACAAAGCACACCTTCAGAACGTCCTTGCCTCTGAGGAAGAAGGTTTCTACACTTTGAAACGCGTCAGGCTCTGGGACGTTGCTGAACTGCCTACGCGATTTATGTTCCATCTGCGCTTCTTGTACCAATAAAAGGGTGTCACCCACGAACAGCGTCAGAGTGCTTCCCACAACAGGGCAACCTTGAGCTTCGATATATATATATATATATATATATATATATATATATATATATATATATATATATATATTATATATATATATATATATATGTCTCCCAACATTGCTCAAACGCTTGAGGCCGCACCCGCTGCAAGTTTAAGGAACATCCTTTATTCAACACAAAACAGGCAGTTGTTAATCCAGTGTTCATAGCCTGAGCCTGACGCGTTTCAGAGATTCCATCTCTTTCCTCAGAGGCAATCGGCATAAACGGTGAGTTCCAAGCAACCTGCCAAACATCCCACGTGCTTATGAATTGTTCTAAAGTGGCCCCTGGTGTGCCTCAGTTCACGTTGTTCTGCAATGCACGCTGGTGTTTGTAGTATAATTAATGCTTTGTTACGCCCTCCAGTGTTGGGAGACATATTTTGTGGCGTGCTCAAAGCCACAGAGGGATCGCGCCGCCCAAAAGAATGGGAACCACACAGGTTTGGACTCTCTCTTGTGAAGTGGCGCTGCAAGCACCTTAAATCAGCAAGCACGAGTTAATCTGGGGGCCCAATGGAGGGCTTTGAACTTTGTCCTGTTAAATTGTCGACATGAACGGACCTACTGGAGGGCGTAACAAAGCATTAATTATACTACAAACACCAGCGTGCATTGCAGAACAACGTGAACTGAGGCACACCAGGGGCCACTTTAGAACAATTCAAAAGCACGTGGGATGTTTGGCAGGTTGCTTGGAACTCACCGTTTATGCCGATTGCCTCTGAGGAAAGAGATGGAATCTCTGAAACGCGTCAGGCTCAGGCTATGAACACTGGATTAACAACTGCCTGTTTTGTGTTGAATAAAGGATGTTCCTTAAACTTGCAGCGGGTGCGGCCTCAAGCGTTTGAGCAATGTTGGGAGACATATTTTGTGGCGTGCTCAAAGCCACAGAGGGATCGCGCCGCCCAAAAGAATGGGAACCACACAGGTTTGGACTCTCTCTTGTGAAGTGGCGCTGCAAGCACCTTAAATCAGCAAGCACGAGTTAATCTGGGGGCCCAATGGAGGGCTTTGAACTTTGTCCTGTTAAATTGTCGACATGAACGGACCCACTGGAGGGCGTAACAAAGCATTAATTATACTACAAACACCAGCGTGCATTGCAGAACAACGTGAACTGAGGCACACCAGGGGCCACTTTAGAACAATTCAAAAGCACGTGGGATGTTTGGCAGGTTGCTTGGAACTCACCGTTTATGCCGATTGCCTCTGAGGAAAGAGATGGAATCTCTGAAACGCGTCAGGCTCAGGCTATGAAAACTGGATTAACAACTGCCTGTTTTGTGTTGAATAAAGGATGTTCCTTAAACTTGCAGCGGGTGCGGCCTCAAGCGTTTGAGCAATGTTGGGAGACATATTTTGTGGCGTGCTCAAAGCCACAGAGTGATCGCGCCGCCCAAAAGAATGGGAACCACACAGGTTTGGACTCTCTCTTGTGAAGTGGCGCTGCAAGCACCTTAAATCAGCAAGCACGAGTTAATCTGGGGGCCCAATGGAGGGCTTTGAACTTTGTCCTGTTAAATTGTCGACATGAACGGACCCACTGGAGGGCGTAACAAAGCATTAATTATACTACAAACACCAGCGTGCATTGCAGAACAACGTGAACTGAGGCACACCAGGGGCCACTTTAGAACAATTCAAAAGCACGTGGGATGTTTGGCAGGTTGCTTGGAACTCACCGTTTATGCCGATTGCCTCTGAGGAAAGAGATGGAATCTCTGAAACGCGTCAGGCTCAGGCTATGAACACTGGATTAACAACTGCCTGTTTTGTGTTGAATAAAGGATGTTCCTTAAACTTGCAGCGGGTGCGGCCTCAAGCGTTTGAGCAATGTTGGGAGACATATATATATATATATATATATATATATATATATATATATATATATATATATATATATATACACATACATTAATATGTATGAATATATTACCAACTTACCAACTGTCGGTCGCCAGCAGGTAGTTATAGTTAGGACCTAGTTTCCATAGGACAGTGTTACTGGCTTGCCTATAACTTTGGTGCAGTTTGACGAATCTTCACAAAACTTTCCAAAAACGTGTGATTCTGTGTCTTATTATTCATAGAACGTTTTGGGGTGATTTGTTAATCGGGGGCCAAGAAAAATGGGGAGTCAAAAAAAGTGTGTTTCCTATTCAAATTTTCATAGGGAGTTTGAACATGACTACAGCCTGAACCGCCGGACAGAATTACACCAAATTTGGAAGAAAGGTAGCCATTGGTCCATAAAGAGCCTTGTTTATTATTTTAGTGTAAATACATCAGAAGTTTTGGAGATATTAAAGAAAAAACAAATTTATATCTAGATGCGTGATCCCTCCCGATCTCGTGCAAAGATCTGATTGGCTGCCAATACTTCAACCAGGTAGTGAGGCAGCCATCTTAGGACTCTGACTCAGCCGAGTCCCAAACAAAAATGCAAAAGAAAGAAGGGTGCACTGACCCCCCAGGCCTGGTGCTGGGGTCCCCCAGTAAGCCAGGGCCAAAAAACATTTTGTTTACATTTTGAGGCGAAAATCATGACGGATTTGCAAATTCATGGCAAAAACATTAAAAAACGAGTGCAGTCTCCCGCTCTTGTTCTTTTTTTAGCCACCATGTGGATCCGATCCGAGGGGCATGCTTTTTATAGTGTAATTTGGTAGGGGGTGCATGCGGCTCTCCTTTGCAGGAGGAGTTTTACCCCCAGGGCCACCACCTCCCTAGGATTTATTTTTATTATTGGAGATGCCCCCTTCTTGAGGCCTTTAAAGGCCCCGGATACCACTGCCTTCCAGGCGCTTATGAATTTAAAAAAAGAGGGCTGCGCGGACCCCCATCTAATTACTAATAGCACCAGGGACCGCCATCTCCCTGGGGCACAAAAGTACTGAAAAAAAGGGAGGGGGTCATGCGCCCCCCCCCCCTACCGGGCTGTTCATGGTCCCAGGTACCACCACCTTCCCTGTTTCGGCCCTGTGCAAATATAAGGAGGGGGCCGTGCTACCCCTGTCCTGGAGCCACTAATGGCCCTGGGGTTCCCCATCCCCCAGGGCCGGCTCACTATGTCCCAGGGTGCCCACACCCAGGACATAGCTGTTTGCTCTCGCTTGTCAGGCGTTTTGACAGCTCCTGCCAAGTGAAAGCAAACAGTAATTCTGCTCTCAGCAGACAGGAGTAGGAAAACTGCTCCCACTCACTCGGGCCAGACTTTTCATCTGTTTTCCTGTCCACTGTCAAGCGGATAGGAAAACAGATAAAAGGAATACTCCCACATGCAGGGAGCAGCATTTTTTGACATCTCCACCAAACAAAGAAGCACTTACTTCATATAGTTAAGAGGAAGTACCTCTGTTTAGTGGACAGTCTCCTTTCTGTAATCTTGTTGGGTTCTCTTGACGAAGGATCATGTTATCACAGATTTGTGGATTAAGACGCTGCAGGAACAATCACATTGCCAGAAATACATGCACACAAGGTCACTGGAGACATTACCTTTTGGTCCTTTATGCAGCTGTAGGGTAGAATATGCACTAGACATTTACCCAACAAGTTAGGACTTACTAATCGGACAGTAGAAAGTACTCCAGTTGGGTGGATATTTTTGGCAAAACTGTGAATGCCTCTTGGGAAAAAAGAGGTTCCAATATGGCCCTGAAGCTCATTTCAGAGAAATTATACCTCGACGGTAAGCACTTACATATATAAACACAGAAGGTGCCCCAGTTGAAGCTCCACTTCTATAATGCACAATTGATCCTAACTTCTTGAGCTTCACAAAGGTAAAGCAAGTGTGTTTCCTCTCATATTCCACATTGAAAAACAACATGAAATCCTTAGTAGAGGTGAATTCATCATTGATCTACTGGAGCACAATCTAATGTGCAGTGACTGTGCTGAATTGTTTCTTTCTTGTCATCTTCTGGTGGGAGCAGAGTCGATGGTTCTCCCTTTTAAATACCCTAAGTATGCAAATGCCCAAAATGTATAGCACCACTTACACACACACTCATAGACATACATAGGCACTCACACACCCACTCACATACTCACACGTACTCATAGATCCACTCACAGACCCACACAGCCACTCACACACCCACACAGGCACTCATACACCCACAGAGATATTCACAGACCAACTCACAGACCCACACAGGCACTCACAGACTCAAGGACATACACACACACTAGCACACTCCCACTCACAGACTCAGAGAGCCACTTACACACCTGGTCACTGACCCAAACAGCTACTCACACACTCACTCCCAGACCCATACACTCACACAACCACTCACAGACCCATACAGCCACTCACATACCCACTCACAGACCCCTATGGCCACTCACACACCCACTCATAGACCCATAAGTCACTCATACACCCACCAAAACAGTCACACACTCACTCACATACCCACTCACAGACATATACAGCCACTCACATACCCACCCTCAAAGGTGACAGGTTTTAGTTGGGAATATTTTTTTCAATGTAGAAAAGGTAATAGGGATGTTATAGTTACAAAATAACATAAAAAAACATTAAAATTAACAGACAAAATCAAAGGTCACAGGGATGTTATAGTTAGGGAATAAAATGTTTAAAAACCTTATAAATTCACTGAAAAAATAAAAGGTTACAGGAACTTATACAAAACCAGTGAAATCCAGCAGTTATGGTTACCTGAGCTAGCAATAACTTACACCCCCACAATGCACTGCTTATGACCTAACATATTACATCACTCATGATGTAGTCAGTGACAGGTTTTGTGGCGGTCAGAGGCCGCAATATGCTTGGAGGGACTGCCGCAGTCCCGCCAAGCATATTAGGAGTTTCCTTTCCGCTGGCGGTGTCAGGGAGGTTCCTATTCCATGTACACCATAGCAGAGAGGAAACAAAGGGGGCCATAGGGCCCCCTCTGCCTCCTCCACATGTGGATGCTCACAAGGGGGCATAACATGTGCCCCCTTGTGTATATACACACTAGTTCCTGCACGGCATGGAATTCAAGTCCATGACATGAAGGAACCTTGTTGTGCGGCCCATTGCGGTACCTTTTTCCATCACACACCACCATCCACTTTTAAGTTGTAATCGGGTGGGCGGCAGCGAGTCTCGGTGATGCAGAGTAGCAGCGGTGGCGTACCATCTGCTCTCGCACTGCCAAAATTAGTAAGCAGGACCTATATGTTTGCTGGAGCTCTCTGTTTGTTTTTAATATGTGACCAGTGCCCCATTTGGGGCCTGTAACTGTACATGTCTATCGCCAATGAATGGTATATGGACCTACCAGGATTCGTCCAAAAGAGGACCGCATATAGTTCAAAATGGAGGCGACTGGATGGTCTGCATTCTGCATCCCTCCAGAGAGATGTGCTTGGCTTTGTCTAGGAAAGTTAATTTGTTCTCATTTGCTTAAGACGTACCTCTGTGCACATGAGGCAAGGCCACGTTGCATGAAGTTGCAGAGGAACCACACCTATTACGAGATGGCCTTTTCGATAGTTCAAAGTTGCATTACACTTACGAAAGTCATGCAATTCAGCAAAAGAGGTGGATCATGTCCTCATCTTTGTATACTAACTAACATTTTGCAATGTGGCCCTATACTTTTCACGTCACCCATTCTGGATTTCAGAATATTTGGCTTCTTTTCTGTGCAGTTTGTGATGCTGCAAGTTGATCTTTTCTGGGCTGTGGCAAATAAAGGAAATGAGACAGAGGATTTTTAAGTTTTTTACCCAGGATCATACAATTTTTTCAAATGAGGAAGCCTGGATTAAGATGCAGATGTTCTAACAACATTTTCCTACTTTTTTTGCTGAATATACATTATGCAGTTGCCTCTGCTTTAGTACTTTCTCCCCTTTTTCGGGTGTAACAAGAGTGATAATACAGGTTAGAGTAATGCATTATGATGAGCAAGACTGACAAAACTCATCATATGTCCACCAGATTCGTTACCAAATTCTGGGTCTGAATTGCTTTTTTATTGCCAAAAATGCATGAAAGTTTAGAGGAGATATTTGAAAAACTAAAAACAAAACCATGCTGTGTAGCTGTCAGTGGCGACCAGTAATTTTAGTAGATAGGGGGGCGTCGGGGCACACATGCACGTATACACACTCATTCACACATGCCTGCACACACACACATCCATTTACAACACTCACTCCCAAATATTCAAATACACGCACGCAAGCACCAAACATTTTAACCTGTGCAGCTCTGCCTAGGTGACCCCATGAGGGTTGGGACTGCTGCCTTATCTCATTAGCTGACCTTAGGTCAGCCAGTGAAGAAAGGCAGCAGTCACTCACTCGTCACAGAGTAGGATGTGTTCAGTGAGGCTGCTGTCCCCACCCCACTCAGTGACAGGGTGTCAGTGATGCTCCCCCTCGTCATATAGGGGGGAGGACCATGAGGTGCTTTACCAAGCTGAAGAGGTGACACCCACAGGAGCTCTGAAATCCTCAGCCTGGCAAAGTTCAGCTCAGGCATCCAGAATCCTGAGCATTTAGTGCATGTCTAGCTCCTGGCTGCCTGATCTAAAAGTAAAGAGTGTCTGCCCAGCTGACATTTGCTCATCCTGACAGACACTATTCTTGTTGGACCAAAGGTGAGGGGGCGTGGCCCTTCCGCGCATTAGGATGAGCCGCAATTGGTAGCTGTGTCTTCTACGTCCACTTTCTCCCATACAAGTGGGAGGATACAGGGAGGGACCTAGATGGAGGAGAAAACAGAAGTCAAAGAAATGGCGCAGGTAAGGAAGGAAAGGTGGTCTTATGAGGAAACAGGTTAGATGGCATAAAAAAACAGGGAGAGAAAAAATAAAGCCCACGAGAAAGAAAAGTTTAATGTACGGATACTGGAGATGCCCCACATCCCTGGAAAAAAATCTTTATCAAATGCTTGTTTGTGTACTGGGGAGCGAGAACAGGAGAAAACATCTTAAAATATGGATGGTGCAAAAAATAAACCGACCCTTTTTTTCTGTTGCATTCATTCTTCTGATTTTTTTTTAGAGATCACTCCCCAGTGCTACCGGGCAGGTAAGAGACTGATTTCATATGTAAAATAGTCCCTTGCACATTACAGTGGAAGGGGAAGGGCACACCCAAACAGCAAAGAGAAAATAATTAGAATTAAATACTCATGCGAGCTGTACAAAGATGCCATTGACAATATCCCAAGTGAATGGCTCAAGTTTGCAGAGCAAAAGAAGCCAACGGCTGAAGGAAGCTGACCCAAGCACCTTACTGAAAGTATAGAATACATTATGTTTGGTATCAATGACACATTTGGCAAAGAAGTCCAACATAAAGAGAAGCCGGAGAAGGAGAAGGTGGCGGTGAGAAGAAGGAGGAAACGTGAAAGAAAAGATACAGAGAGGAACAGGAAGGGGACTCCAATCGACACCCATTGTGATAACATGTATATATAGGTAGTTGTTTGTGGGAAGTAACAACCCTGGGTCCAGGCAGCCTCCACGCAGTTCGCCCAGATGGATGCTGGATCCTGCAGTCCTTTTCGTTTTCCACCAATGGGGGAGTGGCAGTCCCCATTACAGAAGGGACTGTAGCAGGCACCTGTGCAGTATGAGTGGCATCTGAAGAAGGAAATGATCCGAAACGCGTAATGCCACCTACAAATAAACTTACCTGAAACTGACCCGCTGTGTCCCTGTCGTTCCTTACTGGAGGCGAGTTTGTTGTATATTTCTTGCGTAACCACTGCGCAAGTAAAGGGACCAGCCCTGACGAACCAAGCACAGCAGTGGTAATTGGAGGAAATGCTTCGTGGTGACGAATGGTGCTTGGTACGCTGCGGCTACAGGAGGGCAAGAGTTCGGCCGTAACAGGACTTTGACTTCAAGGTGAGACACACAGCATTGTCGTGTGTTTCCTGGACTTTGCCCACAACGGAGGCTGCAGAAGGCGTTGGGCCGTAGAGGAGGTAGTTGTTTGTGGGAAGTAACAACCCTAGGTCCAGGCAGCCTCCACGCAGTCCGCCCAGATGGATGCTGGATCCTGCAGTCCTTTTCGTTTTCCACCAATAGGGGAGTGGCAGTCACCATTAACCCCTTGCGTGCGGGTTTATTTCTCCCACTGTGCGGGAGAAATAAATGGTGTTCGGGAACACGACGTCTCCCGGCCGTCGTGCGCACACGCCCCCGTAATGCACGACGGCCGGGAGACGTCGTGTGCACGCAAGGGTTTAAAGAAGGGACTGTAGCAGGCACCTGTGCAGTATGAGTGGCATCTGAAGAAGGAAATGATCCGAAACACGTAATGCCACCTACAAATAAACTTACCTGAAACTGACCCGCTGAGTCCCTTTCGTTCCTTACTGGAGGCGAGTTTGTTTTTAATTTTTAGGTAACGCGTTTCGCCTGACACAGCAGGCTTGCTCACACATTAGGTAGTGGGATTGAGTCACGTATATACCATTTGGGATTTCAGGAAGTACCAACAAAGAAAAGGGGACTACAATCTTCGTATCAACAGTCACAAAATTGGAGGCCATTTTAAGCTAGTCAATTACATGTCCAGTACTATGCTACATGATTGTATTTCTCACAGAGTTCATATTTTATCAATACAGTGTATCTAGTTGTTCTTGAATACTTCATTGTTGGTAATCCATCCTGTATATCTCTGAATACTATACTTGGCATACTATCAGCATAGTGCTTCTCCAGACAGGAAATAACAACAGAGAAAAGGGACTACAATCCTCGTATCAGTAGTCACCAAATTGGCGGCCATTTTAAGCTAGTCAATTGTATGTCCTGTGTTACATGATTGTATTTTTCACAGAATTCATATTTTAACAACATAGTGTATCTAGTTGTTCCTGAATACTTCATATAATTGTTGGTAATCCATCATGTATATCTCTGAATACTATTATTGGTATTCTATCAGCATAGTGCTTTTCCAAACAATTTCCCAGTATAATATATGAGAATTCATAAAAATATATACAATTATTCATCAGTTATTCTCCAATGCAATTGACATAGTGTCTTTTGGAACAAATTATGAATCTTGTTCATTAGTTTTCCCATTAATTCTGTACGTGACATATTTAATATCCACCAAAAATTAATTAATTAAGATCAACACCCTATAAAAACCGTATAAAGAAACATAATCTTTACTCGTGCCACCTCATTCCCTTATCACATACACATATACAGAATAGAACTTTAAAAATATTATTAGGAATATGTAGATTCTTTTATCAGCAATGTGATTGACTTTCGTTTGATGCTATGGAAGAAAAGGGTAGGGGGAAGAAAAACTCGATTCCCTTCTGGAGTCGGCCCCTTCCTTTCCTCCTAGAAATTAAGAAAAAAATAAAAAAAAACATTAGATTTTACTAGCAGTGATAAAATTATTCCCAATTAACTCTTCCACACAAAAAAATTCATGTTTTCAATTGATTTTTCAC
Source organism: Triturus cristatus (assembly GCF_964204655.1). Taxonomy (NCBI): domain Eukaryota; kingdom Metazoa; phylum Chordata; class Amphibia; order Caudata; family Salamandridae; genus Triturus; species Triturus cristatus. Next base: position 1,123,036,958 of record NC_140580.1, on the reverse strand, counting down.
AATACATACAACCAGATAAATTTTCTTGCAATTCTCATTGCTCTCGTGAAAAATCATATTTACAATTGATTTTTCAAATTATTTACAACCAGATAATTTCACTTGCAATTCTCATTGCTCTCTTAAGTGAACATTCAGTTCCTCATCTTGATTTAATCCTCCCGGGTGTTTGCTTTGCAAATTCACAATATGCCATGATTCCCTCTGTCTCAACTGCAGTTCCCTGTTACCGCCCCTTCTGTTTGTCTCTATTTGTTCTATTGCAAAAAATGACAGTAGGGAGTTATTGGACAGGTGATATTTTTCAAAGTGTCTTGCCACTGGATAGTGTGAGTCTTTGTTATTTATTGCTCGCATGTGTTCCAATACTCTCTTTTTAACTGCCAGAGTAGTGCTTCCCACATATATCAAATGACACGGACATTCAAGAATATAAATAACATATGTACTTCCACATGTTAGAAATTGCTCAATATTCTTGATTGTTACAGGAGTATCATATTTTTTCGCATGTGGCTGTGGCGGCACGCCTTACAGTGACCACATGGAAAAAACCCTTTCAAGTTAAGACGTGTGTTGATTTGGGTTTTAAGTGATATCCCCTTTCATCAAAATATCCTTAAGATTTCTACTGTTCCTGTATGTTATAAGTGGGCGTGCAGGTAAGTCATTCATTAAAGTAGGTTCACTTTTCAGTGTGTTCCAATTTTTGTTCAAGTTTTTAACAATATTACTCGATTCTGCATTGAACGTCAAAATAACTCTGGGTTGATTTTCCCCTTCTTTTTCTTCATTAGTTTTTTCTACAAGGGTTTCATCCCTGGAAATCTTTTTTACTTTTTCTTTTGCTCTTTCCAGTACCCATTGAGGATAACCTCTTTCCCTAAATCTTTCCAACATGTTTTTTTGCTCAATACAGAAATCTTCCATAGTGCTGCAGTTTCTCCTTGCTCTGAGCAGCTCCCCAAATGGTATGCTCCATTTCAGGGTTTCAGGGTGACTGCTCAGAGCATGGAGAAGACTGTTCCCAGCTGTTCCCAGCTGTATCTTTTCTATGCTATGTTCTTTACTAACAACTCTGGTGGAACTGTATGATGATCCAGATGAGTATGTGACCAGAGCAGAAGCAGAAGAAATTATTACAGACTGTCCAGCAAGAACTGGATTCAAAACCAAGTCTGTATTCTATCCCACAACATCTCATGACAACATAGATGCTTTCCACGAGACAGTAATGAAAGATCTAATTAATTTTCGAATGAAGATCAATAAACCTTCATACAAACAACCTGGAAGAAATTTCTCAAAAAAACAATGGGAACTAGTTAAATCATTAGCAGAGGATGATAACTTAGTGATCCGCCCTGCAGACAAGGGAGGAAATATTGTTCTGTGGGATCGCAGTATGTATGTTAAAGAAGCCCTTAAACAACTTAAGGACACTAGATACTATGTGGAAAGCAATATGGAAGAGTATAATGAGAGTATACTCAAAATCTGGGCAATGCTGTCGACATGGAAAGATCAAGGCCTTTTACAACGGGAGGAATTTTGTTATCTGAAAAAAAATTATCCCAAATTGCCCAGTTTTTATCTACTGCCCAAGAGCCACAAAAATGCCACGGTACCTCCAGGTAGACCTATAGTATCTTCAATTGGGTGTGTATCAGAACACATTTCGAAATATGTGGATCATTTTCTACGAGAATATGTTTTAACTCTTCCCTCCTATACTAAAGATACTAAGGATTTCTTAGGAAAAATAAAAGACATTGTTTGGGAAGATGACTACCAACTTATCACAATGGATGTAAACTCTTTGTACTCAATAATAGACCATGAACTAGGTTTACAGTGCTGTTACCATTATCTCAAAAAGAGAAAAATATGTTTTGGGGATCATACTATGATACTTTTGGAAATGATAACATTTTGTTTATCGAACAATATTTTCATATTCGATGGTCAAATGTATAAACAAGTCCTAGGCACTGCAATGGGGACTTGTTTTGCCCCAAGTTTTGCCAATCTGTTCCTTGGGGTATGGGAGGAGGAAGTACAAAGAAACATGGACCATATGAGAACAGACAAAAAGATAGTCAAATGGCTAAGGTACATTGACAACCTTTTTATTATATGGAAAGGTGACGAACAATCAGCTACCATATTTATTGAGAACCCGAATATTAACAACTATAACTTAAGACTAACATATAACAACAGTACGGTAGCTAGTGAATTTCTTGACGTAGTAGTAGAGATCCGTCAAAAAAAATTTTGTACCAAACTGCATAGAAAAGATACAGCTGGGAACAGTCTTCTCCATGCTCTGAGCAGTCACCCTGAAACCCTGAAATGGAGCATACCATTTGGGGAGCTGCTCAGAGCAAGGAGAAACTGCAGCACTATGGAAGATTTCTGTATTGAGCAAAAAAACATGTTGGAAAGATTTAGGGAAAGAGGTTATCCTCAATGGGTACTGGAAAGAGCGAAAGAAAAAGTAAAAAAGATTTCCAGGGATGAAACCCTTGTAGAAAAAACTAATGAAGAAAAAGAAGGGGAAAATCAACCCAGAGTTATTTTGACGTTCAATGCAGAATCGAGTAATATTGTTAAAAACTTGAACAAAAATTGGAACACACTGAAAAGTGAACCTACTTTAATGAATGACTTACCTGCACGCCCACTTATAACATACAGGAAAAGTAGAAATCTTAAGGATATTTTGATGAAAGGGGATATCACTAAAACCCAAATCAACACACGTCTTAACTTGAAAGGGTTTTTTCCATGTGGTCACTGTAAGGCGTGCCGCCACAGCCACATGCGAAAAAATATGATACTCCTGTAACAGTCAAGAATATTGAGCAATTTCTAACATGTGGAAGTACATATGTTATTTATATTCTTGAATGTCCGTGTCATTTGAGATATGTGGGAAGCACTACTCTGGCAGTTAAAAAGAGAGTATTGGAACACATGCGAGCAATAAATAACAAAGACTCACACTATCTAGTGGCAAGACACTTTGAAAAATATCACCTGTCCAATAACTCCCTACTGTCATTTTTTGCAATAGAACAAATAGAGACAAACAGAAGGGGCGGGAACAGGGAACTGCAGTTGAGACAGAGGGAATCATGGCATATTGTGAATTTGCAAAGCAAACACCCGGGAGGATTAAATCAAGATGAGGAACTGAATGTTCACTTAAGAGAGCAATGAGAATTGCAAGTGAAAATATCTGGTTGTATATATTGTGAAAAATCAATTGAAAACATGAATTTTTTTGTGTGGAAGAGTTAATTGGGAATAATTTTATCACTGCTATTAAAATCTAATGTTTTTTTTATTTTTTTCTTAATTTCTAGGAGGAAAGGAAGGGGTCGACTCCAGAAGGGAATCAAGTTTTTCTTCCCCCCTACCCTTTTTCTTCCATAGCATCAAACAAAAGTCAATCACATTGCAGATAAGAGAATCTACATATTCCTAATAATATTTTTAAAGTTCTATTCTGTATATGGGAATGTGATAAGGGAATGAGGTGGCACGAGTAAAGATTATGTTTCTTTATACGGTGTTGATCTTAAGTAATTAATTTTTGGTGGATATTAAATATGTCACGTACAGAATTAATGGGAAAACTAATGAACAAGATTCATAATTTGTTCCAAAAGACACTATGTCAATTGCATTGGAGAATAACTGATGAATAATTGTATATATTTTTTGAATTCTCATATATTATGCTGGGCAATTGTTTGGAAAAGCACTATGCTGATAGAATACCAATAATAGTATTCAGAGATATACATGATGGATTACCAACAATTATATGAAGTATTCAGGAACAACTAGATACACTATGTTGTTAAAATATGAATTCTGTGAAAAATACAATCATGTAACACAGGACATACAATTGACTAGCTTAAAATGGCCGCCAATTTGGTGACTACTGATACGAGGATTGTAGTCCCTTTTCTCTGTTGTTATTTCCTGTCTGGAGAAGCACTATGCTGATAGTATGCCAAGTATAGTATTCAGAGATATACAGGATGGATTACCAACAATGAAGTATTCAAGAACAACTAGATACACTGTGTTGATAAAATATGAACTCTGTGAGAAATACAATTATGTAGCATAGTACTGGACATGTAATTGACTAGCTTAAAATGGCCGCCAATTTTGTGACTGTTGATACGAGGATTGTAGTCCCCTTTTCTTTTTTGGTACTTCCTGAAATCCCAAATGGTATATACGTGACTCAATCCCACTACCTAATGTGTGAGCAAGCCTGCTGTGTCAGGCGAAACGCGTTACCTAAAAATTAAAAAAGATCTGGTGAAAGATTAGCCCTGTGGTGGTCGTCACAATTATTCATTTGTGGAAAAATAAAAGTCGGCGTGCTCCGCCGTCACTGGACGACCTGCTTGCCTTGGGCGTGGAGAGACAGAAGGAGCACTACGAGGAAATAAAATATATATATATATATCAATATAAGACTCCATTTTGTTGAAAAGTTGTAATTGTCAGCCTTAAACATGCCATAAAAATAATCTTGACGTGAAAAATTGTTCACTTTTGTTTCATAAGGCAGGTGTAGAGATATTTGTTTTCTGTGGATTTCTCACATACCTATCACATATGATGCATACATATTTTATTGTTTGATTACTTGAAAGCATTAACATGCAAATATAATCTTTGATATATAAAATTAGTGTTCCAAATCTTGCATCTACTTGCATCTCGACAAAGGAACTGGAGGTCAGACCTCTCAGTACAGAAAGAAGGATTCTATTAATCATCACCGCCAGGTCAGCAGAGGGAATTAAAATTCATCTGTCCGGTAAAAATGCCCACAGTGCTAGGGAAACACATTCAAAAGCTCGGCTACAAATTCTGCTGCTTGGTACTAATGTGTATGTTTTGTTTTTAAAGCGATAGCAACAATATGTCTATCAATGTACAGAAACAATACTTTGAAAGGCCTCTCATGTCTGCTGCTAAAGATGCACATATACAAAGAGCATGGATCTGGTCTTTTACTTTCTTTTTTAAAAGATGATCTTTATTTTATCACTTTACATAAACTTATTTTTAAAAATATTCTCAAAATGATAGCAGCAGAAAGTGAAATAAAAAAAAAAAACTGGGAGTGAACGTCTGGAGTGAGATCACTCAGCAGGTGCCTTTGAGAAGCAGAAGTCTGCTCACAGCAGGTCTTATGCCACCTGCTTCGCATAGTGTAAAAGCAGAAACATAGGGTACAAGCCCAGCCTTCATTTATGTTCAATGTACAAAGATAATATCTCACGTTAAACTCATGCGGTATATCGAACTGTATTTGCTCCTTCTGAGACTGATCTATATTTATATAGTGCTGTTTATGAAATCATTTTTTAGAGTTCTGTCTTCTCTCTCACTCCACTCCTCCACTTAGAGAATATGGGCTCAACATCTTTGAGGCGAACCTCAAAGTGGCTAGCATATACTCTGCTTGAAGCAGCCCTTCTGACCACCGCTAGCCTTCCTCCGCTGCTCATGGCCCTGCCTTGCTGTGTGAGGTTGCATTATTCAGAGAACAGTTCCCTTTCATCCAGTGCTTAATTTGTAAAAAAAAGTTTTATAATTACTGCCAAGGCCCTCGTTGGGAGCCCATTGCAGCTTGTGCCTGTACCATCTCTGGCAATGACAGTACCAACATAACGTCTAAGCATCACCCTCCTTCCAAGCCCCCAGAGCTATAAGAATGGCTAGGGCAACAGGTGTTAGCCATTTTAAATGTATATTGAACTAATAAACAACAGTTGTTATGCTCATCAGTAAATTAGACAGGCAGTGCCACACTATCAGAAGCACAGGTGTTGGCAATTAAGTGCTGAGCACCGGGAGCCACCGGCTCGAATTAAGCACTGCTTTCATCACAAGGAACAAGGGGTCTGAATTAATAAAATGCACGCTGCAAGAGTTCTGACTCACAAGCTGCGCTTTACGATTCATTGAGATTAAAAAGTATGAGGGGCACGTAAAGGATGTTTCGCCTAGCGATGTGCAAAGAAATGTGTAAATCGTTTGCGACCGAAATTGCTGTAACAAACCATGAATTGCACAATAACACCCAAAGAATGATGCTATCCATTTTCAGGATGGAAGCTGCTGTGAGGGATACCTTCCACTTTGTGCATGTGGGGTGTCCGCATTAGGGGAGCAGAAAGTGGTCAAGACTGCTGACTTCAATCAATCAATCAATCACTGCATTTGTAAAGCGCTACATACCCGAGAGGGTCTCAAGGCGCTGGGGAGGGGGGGGGTGCTACTGGTCAAAGAGCCAGGTCTTGAGGAGTCTTCTGAAGGCCAGCAGGTCCTGGGTCTGTCGTAGGATGGTGGGGAGAGTGTTCCAGGTCTTGGCGGCGAGGTAGGAGAAGGATCTGCCGGCGGCGGTGGTTTTTCGGATGCGAGGGACTGTGGCGAGGGCGAAGTTGGCTGAGCGGAGGCTTCGGGTGGGGGTGGGGAAGCTGAGTCGGTTGTTGAGGTAGGTGGGTCCGGTGTTGTGCAGTGCTTAGTGTGCGTGGATCAGGAGCTTAAAGGTGATCCTTTTGTTGACGGGGAGCCAGTGCAGGCCTCTCAGGTGGAGTGTGATGTGGCTGCGGCGGGGGACGTCGAGGATGAGTCAGGTCGAGGCGTTCTGGATGCGTTGGAGCCGTCTCGGGAGCTTGTTTGTAGTTCCTGAGTAGAGGGCGTTCCCGTAGTCGAGTCTGTTGGTGATGAGGGCCTGGGTAACGGTTTTTCTCGTGTCGAGGTGGATCCATTTGAAGATCCTGCAGAGCATACGGAGGGTGTTGAAGCAGGACGCGGAGACGGCGTTGACTTGCCTGGTCATGGAGAGAGTGGAGTCGAGGATGACCCCTAGGTTGCGTGCGTGGTCCGTGGGTTCCGGGGCTGTGCCTATTGACGTGGGCCACCAAGAGTCGTCCCAGGCTGATGGGGTGGGTCCGAGAATGAGGACCTCTGTCTTGTCTGAGTTCAGCTTCAGTCTGCTGTCCTTCATCCAGTCGGCTACGGCCTTCATTCCTCTGTGGAGGCTAGCTTTGGCGGTGTGGGAATCCTCGGTGAGGGATATGATCAGCTGGGTGTCGTCGGCGTAGGAGATGATGTTGAGGTTGTGTTGTCGTGTGACATGGGCGAGGGGGGCCATGTAGATATTGAACAGCGTCGGGCTGATGGAGGATCCCTGTGGGACGCCGCAGATGATCTCGGTGGTTTTGGAGCGGAAGGGTGGGAGGCGGACGCTCTGGGTTCTGCCGGAGAGGAAGGATGTGGTCCAGGCCAGGGCCTTCTCTTGGATACCAGTGTCATGGAGGCGTGCTGATAGGGTGCGGTGGCAGACCGTGTCAAAGGCTGCTGATAGGTCCAGGAGGATGAGGGCGGCTGTTTCTCCTTTGTCCATCAGGGTCCGGATGTCGTCAGTGGCGGCGATGAGGGTGGTCTCGGTGCTGTGGTTGCTGCGAAAACCGGATTGGGAAGGGTCCAGGATGTTGTTAACTTCGAGGTAGAGGGTCAGCTGTTTGTTGACAATCTTCTCGGTCACTTTTACCGGGAAAGGGAGCAGGGACATGGGCCGGAAGTTCTTGAGGTCCTTGGGGTCCGCCTTGGGCTTCTTCAAAAGGGCGTTGATCTCGGCGTGCTTCCAGCTTTTTCGGAAGGTTGCTGTCTCGAAGGAACAGTTGATTGTTTTCCGGAGGTGGGGCGCGATGGTTGCGCTGGCTTTGTGGAAGACGTGGTGAGGGCAGGGGTCCGATAGGGATCCGGAGTGGATGGAGTTCATGGTTTTGATGGTGTCTTCGTCGCTGACGCTGGACCAGACGGTGAGGCGACTGGTGCGAGTGGTAGTCGCAGGGGTGGTGGATTCGGTGGTGGGTGCGGGGGGGGTCGGAGTTGAAGCTGTCGTGGATGTCGGTGATCTTGCGGTGGAAGAAGGTGGCAAGGGAGTCGCACAGGTCTTGAGATGGTGGGATGTCGTTGGTGTTGGAGCTGGGGTTGGAGAGTTCTTTCCCGATGCTGAAGAGCTCTTTGGTGTTGTGTGCGTTGTTGTCTAGGCGGTCCTTGAAGGCGGTCTTCTTGGCGGTCCTGATGAGTTGGAGGTGTCTGCGGGTGGCGCTCTTGAGGGCTGAGTGGTTGTCTGGTGTTCGGTCGTGGAGCCATTTCTTCTCCAGCTTCCGACAGGTGTGCTTGGAGATCCGGAGGTCCTCGGTGAACCAGGTGGCTTTCTTGTTGGTGTGGTTGGTTGTAGAGGTCTTGAGAGGGGTGAGGGTGTTGGCGCAGTCGTTGATCCACTGTGTGAGGTTGGTCGCGGCGGTGTCTGGGTCGGTGGGGTCGGTGGGTGGTCTCAGGGCGAGGGCGGTAGTCAGTTGGTCCTCGGTGACCTTGCCCCAGCAGCGGCGTGGTAGCTGTTGGATGCGGTGGTGTGTGGTGGGTTTTATGAAGGTGAAGTGGACGCATCTGTGGTCGGTCCAGTGTGGTTCGGTGGTGTGGTTGAAGAAGACATGGGGGCTTGCGGAGAAGATGGGGTCGAGCGTGTGTCCAGCGGCGTGAGTAGGTGTTGTTACGAGCTGTTTGAGTCCGAGGTTGGTGAGGTTGTCGATCAGGGCGGTGGAGTTGGCGTCGTTGTTGTTCTCGAGGTGGAAGTTCAGGTCCCCGAGGAGGATGTAGTCCGTGGATGCGAGGGGGTGGGTACTGATGAGGTCGGCGATGGTGTCACTGAACTGTGGGCGGGGTCCGGGAGGTCTGTAGATGAGAGTTCCTCTGAGGGTGGTGTTGGGGTCGGTGTGGATCTGGAAGTGCATGTGCTCGACGGTGGTGAGGGTGTCATCGGTGTTCGTTGAGATTTTGATGGAGTCTTTGTGGATGATGGCAATTCCTCCTCCCACTCCATTGGTGCGGTCTCTGCGGGAGATCTTGTAGCAATGTGGGATGGCTAAGGCGATGTCTGGTGCTGAGGTGGCGTTCAGCCAGGTCTCCATCAGGAAGGCGACGTCGGGGGCGGTGGAGTCTAGGAGGTCCCAGAGTTCGATGGCGTGCTTGCGAGCGGAGCGGGTGTTGAGGAGGATGCAGCGGAGGTGGTTGGGTTCTCTGGCCGGTGGTGTGGAGGGTTGGATGCTGGTGAATCTGCAGTTCCGGCAGGTGAAAGGCCCCTGGGTGCGTTTCGGGGTGGCCCGGTAGCAGGGGTGGTCTCGTCTGGTGTTGAGTGCGTGGAGGGTGCTTGCGCCGTAGTGCAGTCTGGCGTTGCAAGGGGTGCGGGGTCCAGGGGTTCTGGCGCTGGGTGCGGTCCAGGCGCGGACGGGCGCAGACGGGCTTGCCTTAGGCGCGCCTTTGCGGCCTCCATATGAGGGCAGAGGGAGGGAGGAGCAGCTGGGAGGTGGGAGCGGGGCGGCCAATGGGAGTGAAGGGGCCGGGCCGCAGGGGCTCAGCGGCGGGGGAAAAACCGGGCAAAACCCGGGGAAAAAACGGCGGGAAAAGACAGCGGGAGAGGGAAAACAGAGCACAGGGGTACAGAAAGCAAAACACAGGGGCACAGAATGAAAAAACAAAGTGGCACAGAAAGCCAAGCGCTGGGGTACAGAATAAAAAAGGGAGTGAGCAGTCAGGCGTCAAAAGCGGCAACGGAGGTTCAACCCACAGGGGGCTGCGTGACGGATGGGGGGAGCGACATGCCTGGTGACAGCGTCAAAGGTCACATTACTTCTGGCTTCGAGCTTTTATCCTGAAGCAAGTGTCCAGCAGGGTTAGGGTAGAGCGGGGCTGTTGAGCTATGGCCAACTCATGCAAGTATACAGGAGTAAGAGAGGCATGCTTTTTCATTGGCATTGTTGGTGGCGTCTGGTTGGCGTGTCCTCTGAAGACTGACTTTATTGACTCCCCACCTTCCTTTTCAAATGAGTTTGTTCCCTGTTGTTGTTTACCACGTATCTCTCCCCCCTCCTGGTGACACTTGGGCTCGCTGGGACATTCTTTGAGTAGCTGTGCACGCTATAAAACCATGATCACATAAGATAACCTTCTGTTCAAGAGGAGTGATGTTCTTGACACAGCTTCCTACCAGACTTCAGTTGGTCTTTCACAATCCACATTAGGGGTTTCATCTTGGTCTTCAAAGCGTAGAGCTTTGAAGACCAAGATGAAGCCCCTGATTAACCGTATTGGTTAATTAACACCCAATAACCATGCTTTATTCAACTTAGTTTCACACCAAGGCCTTCAATGAAGGAGTAGCGTCACATCTGTTGTCGATGTAAAATTGACCAGGATTTCATCCCAGTGAGGTCCTTGTGTCTGCAGATCTGGTGACAATGAATCACCAGGTTTCCTACATGATAATGTCTTCAGGAAAGAATCTTCATCAATGAGGTGCACACTTAGGGGATGAATTAACTTTGCATGGCAACAGAAAGTGCACTGATTTCTGGAGGAAACGCTAAATCCACAAGAAGAATCCACTTACGGAAAGTCCTTCATCGCTGATATAGCACAGTGAAGTAAGTTACACAAACAGATCCCTCACTATATTTAGAGCTAACTCAACAAATGCAAGCACTCTGCATTAAAACCCAAATTTAAAAGGACCCATGCAGAGTAGAGCAAAAAAGCAGGTAACTGTACTCAGAACTGCAACCCTAACAATTACCAACGACCGCCATTCCAGAACTTTGCTTTGTTTGGTGACGTCATGTACTGTGACATCAGTCACTTGATGGCCCCTTTAAATCATAACATAAGCAACGTGTAAACACAGCAGTCATTTCATCTATAATTTGGTATCGTTTAAAGTTTAAATGAAAATAAAAATAAATAAATGTGGCCACTTATGTCCTGTGGCAGAAATTGTTTTTGTACTGAGAACATAAATTATATGCAGTGAATGATGGGTGGTATAGATATATATATAAACCATGAGTCTGGCCCCAGTGGGCGTGTCCTCCACCTCAATGGGTGTATGCTGCAAGGTAATTGGGGTCGTGCGGCGTCAGGAGGACCTGGCACTGATTGAAGAACAGAAAATACCTAAATGTAAGTGATAATTATTTGCAGCATACTCCACATTGCCTGTCTGTATTTACCTACTGAGGATTTTAATGCCCAAGATGAGAGGAACGTGGCAACACCCACTAGAGGAATTTACGATTGTGTAGAGACTGCTAATACCACAATGCCTTGCAGCATACGCCCATTGAGGCGGAGGACATGCCCACTGGGGCCAGACTCATTGAATAAAATTGTAGGTGATCGACACAAAGGTTGCTGTCAGTTTTTTTGCGTATGGCTTGTGAAGAAGGATATGATTCAGAAACCCGTAGAGCCAGTCTTGAAGATGAAAGCGGAATGCCAAAGTGGCTGCAGTCTTCACCTGAAGAAGCTTTATTTTCCGGGTGGGCGTCCTCCCTGAGGGCAACCTGTGTTTTATAAAATATATATATATATATATAGATATAGATATATATATATATATATAGTTATTACCTACTGGCGGTTGCCAGTAGGTAGTTATAGTTAGGACCTATTATCCATAGGAAGTCCGCAACATTCTGTTTGGAATAACTTTGGCGCCGGTTGACAAATCTTCGCAAATGTTCAAACTGGTGGGGCGCTCCGGTCTGCTCCTATCCTGAAAGTCTCAGGGTGATTCGTCAAGCGGGGGCTGAGAAAAAAGGGGGGTCCCAAAACTTGTTTTCCCCATGCAATTTTTCATCGGAACTGTTAATCGCATCTACAGCCCGAACTGCTGAACGCAATTACACCAAATTTGGCAAAAAGGTAGCCCTTGCTTCACACTCGTGCCTTTTTAGGTCTCACTGAGCCAAAGGCTCGAAGAGACATTTTGTATGTGGGTTTTTCAAAGTGCTACCCACAGTTTTGGCTGGCCTAAACCTTGAGTGCACGATCACATGCACGTGCACAGCTGCTCCCACTCCCCCCCCTTCTCTATAGCTTTCTTTCACTTTAGCCGCTTTGACCCTTGCATTCCCCCCTCCCTTCTCACCCAGCCCTTTGATGCTCTGCTCGATTACTTTCACTTTCGCCGCTACAAACTTTTCAAGCCTTTTACCGCCTTTGATTTTCTTTTATTTTGCTGAGCCTTGATTCATACGCGCTTGTTCTGATTTCAAGGGAAGTCTTACCCATCTTCAACTAACAGCATGCAGCCAAGCGTGAAGGATTATCGCTTGTACTTTCATTTCATATCATCTACAGCGCGTGTCCTCTAACACATGTAAATAAATGTAAAGGCACGATCAGACAAACGGTAAGGATAATCGCTTGTGCTTCCATTCAACTTTGTCTTCAGCACGTGTGTTTGTCAGCGCGCAGCAGATTTTCATGTTTCCTCGCTCATGACTATACATCTACGCTTGCATCATGTTTCTCCATCTCTCCCTTCCTCCTATGTTGTCCTTAGTTAACTTTACATCACTCTCTGCTCCTTTGCCACACACTCATTTGTCCTCAGTGTATCGCCTTCACGCTTTGCTTCCACTGGTAGCATAACATAACATAGTATAGCATAACAAAACAAAGCATAGCATAACAAAACATAACAAAACATAGCATATCATCACAAAACATAGCATAGCATAGCATAACAAAACAAAGCCTAGCATAGCAAAACACAACAAAACATAGCATAGCATAACAAAAAATAGTATAGCATAAAAAACACAACAAAAAATAGCATAGCATAACAAAAAATATCAAAACAAAACATAGCATAGCATAACAAAGCATAGCATAACAAAACAAAGCATAGCATAGCATAACAAAACATAGCATAGCATAACAAAACATAGCATAGCATAAGAAAAAATAGCATATCATTACAAAACTCAACAACACATACCATAACAAAACATAGGAAAACAAAGCAAAGCATTGCATACCAAAACACAACAAAACGTAGCATAGCATAACAAAACATAGCATAGCATAACAAAACATAGCATAGCAAAACAAAACATAGCATAACAAAAAACAAAACATATCATAGCATCACAAAACATAGCATAACAAAACATAGCATAACAAAACAAAGCATAGCATAACAAAACAGCATAGCATAAAACATAGCATAGCATAACACAACATAGCATAGCATAACAAAATATAGCATAACAAAACATAGCATAACATAACAAAACACAACAAAACATAGCATAACTAAACACAGACACAGGGCAAAATGCAAAGTACTGTGGTGGGGGAGGGAGGGGAGCGCCCAAAAGCCCAAAGACGTGCAAGCCCGCTCCATTCATCAGCTTTTGGATGTTATAAAATCCACAGTAGTTTAATACACCATAACTTAGCATAACATAACAAAACATAGCATAGCCTAACATAAAATAACAGCATAACATAACAGAACATAGCCTAACATAACAAAACATACCATTACATAACATAATAAAACATAGCCTAGCGTTGCATACCATTGCATAGCATACCATAACTTAACAAAACATAACATAACAAAACAAAACATAGCCTCGCCTAACATAACATAACATAACAAATCATAACATAGCATAACAAAACATAACATAGTATGGCATAACATAACATAGTATAGCATAACAAAACAAAGCATAGCATAACAAAACATCACAAAACATAGCATAGCATCACAAAACATAGCATAGCATAACAAAACAAAGCCTAGCATAGCAAAACACAACCATTGCATAGCATACCATAACTTAACAAAACATAACATAACATAAAAAACATAGCCTCGCCTAACATAACATAACAAATCATAACATAGCATAACAAAACATAACATAGTATAGCATAACATAACATAGTATAGCATAACATAACATGGTATAGCATAACAAAACATAACAAAACATAGCATCGCATCACAAAACATAGCATAGCATAACAAAACAAAGCCTAGCATAGCAAAACACAACCATTGCATAGCATACCATAACTTAACAAAACATAACATAACATAAAAAAACATAGCCTCGCCTAACATAACATAACTTAACAAATCATAACATAGCATAACAAAACATAACATAGTATAGCATAACATAACATAGTATAGCATAAGATAACATAGTATAGCATAACAAAACATAACAAAACATAGCATAGCATCAAAAAACATAGCATAGCATAACAAAACAAAGCCTAGCATAGCAAAACACAACAAAACATAGCATAGCATAACAAAACATAGTATAGCATAAAAAAACACAACAAAAAATAGCATAACATAACAAAAGTATCAAAACAAAACATAGCATAGCATAACAAAGCATAGCATAACAAAACAAAGCATAGCATAACAAAACATAGCATAGCATAACAAAACATAGCATAGCATAAGAAAAAATAGCATAACAAAACTCAACAACACATAGCATAACAAAACATAGCAAAACAAAGCAAAGCATTGCATAACAAAACATAACAAAATGTAGCATAGCATAACAAAACATAGCATAGCATAACAAAACATAGCATAGCACGGCAAAACAAAACATAGCATAACAAAACACAACAAAACATAGCATAGCATCACAAAACATAGCATAACAAAACATAGCATAACAAAACAAAGCATAGCATAACAAAACACAACAAAACAGCATAGCATAAAACATAGCATAGCATAACAAAACACAACATAGCATAACAAAATATAGCATAACAAAACATAGCATAACATAACAAAACACAACAAAACGTAGCATAACTAAATACAAAATAGCATAGCATAACAAAACAGAACAAAACAGCAGTGCATAACAAAAATGGCATAACAAAACAAAACATAGCATAGCATAACAAAGCATAGCATACCATAACAAAACAAAACATAACATAGCATAACAAAACATAGCGTAACAAAATACAACAAAACACAACAAAGCATAGCATAGCTAAACAAAACAAAACATAGCATAGCATAAAACATAGCATAACAAAACAAAACATAGCATAACAACGCATAGCATAACAAAACATAGCATAGCATAGCAAAACAAAACATAGCATAGCATCACAAAACATAGCATAGCATACCAAAATATAGCATAACAAAACAAAGCATAGCATAACAAAACATAGCATAGCATAACAAAACATAGCATAGCATAACAAAACACAACATAGCATAGCATAACAAAATATAGCATAACAAAACATAGCATAACATAACAAAACAAAACGTAGCATAACTAAACACAAAATAGCATAGCATAACAAAACACAACAAAACAGCATAGCATAACAAAAAATGGCATAACAAAACAATACATAGCATAGCATAACAAAGCATAGCATAACAAAACATAACATAGCATAACAAAACATAGCATAGCATAACAAAATACAACAAAACACAACAAAACATAGCTTGGCATAACTAAACAAAACACAGCATAGCATAAAAAAACATAGAATAGCATAGCATATCAAAACAAAACATAGCATAACAAAGCATAGCATAGCATAACAAAACATAGCATAGCATAACAAAGCATAGCATAGCAAAACACAACAAAGCATAGCATAACACAACACAATAAATCACAGCATAGCATAACAAAACATAGCATAGCAAAACAAAACATAGCATAACAAAACAAAGCATAGCATAACAAAACACAACAAAACATAGCATAGCATCGCAAAACATAGCATAGCATAACAAAACAAAGCATAGCATAGCAAAGCACAACAAACATAGCATAGCATAACAAAACATAGCATTGCATAACAAAACATAGCATAGCAAAACATAGCATAGCATAACAAAACACAACAAAACATAGCATAGCATAACAAAACACAACAAAACATAGCATAGCATAGCTAAACCAAACATAGCTTAGCATAAAAAACATAGAATAGCATAGCATATCAAAACAAAACATAGCATAAAAAGCATAGCATAGCATACCAAAACATAGCATAGCATAGCAAAACACAACAAAACATAGCATAGCATAAGACAACACAACAAATCACAGCATAGCATAACAAAGCATAGCATAACAAAACATAGCATAGCAAAACAAAACATGGCATAACAAAACAAGGCATAGCGTAACAAAAAACAACAAAACATAGCATAGCATCACAAAACATAGCATAGCATAACAAAACATAGCATAGCATAGCATAACAAAACACAACAAAACATAGCATAGCATAACATAACAAAACACAACAAAACATAGCATAGCATAACTAAACAAAACATAGCATAGCATAAAAAACATGGAATAGCATAGCATATCAAAACAAAACATAGCATAAAAAAGCATAGCATAGCATAACAAAACATAGCATAGCATAACAAAACATAGCATAGCATAGCAAAACACAACACAACATAGCATAGCTTAACACAACACAACAAATCACAGCATAGCATAACAAAGCATAGCATAACAAAACACAACAAAACATAGCATAGCAAAACAAAACATAGTATAACAAAACAAAGCATAGCATAACAAAACACAACAAAACATAGCATAGCATCACAAAACATAGCATAGCATAACAAAACACAACATAGCATAGCATAACAATAAATAACAAAACAAAACATAGCATAACAAAGCATAGCATAACAATACACAACAAAACGTAGCATAGCATAACTAAACAAAACATAGCATAGCATAACAAAACAAAACATAGCATAGCATAATAAAACATAGCATAGCGACGCATAGCATAACAAAACATAGCATAACAAAACATAGCATAACAAAACACAACAAAACATAGCATAGCATAACAAAGCATAGCTAAACAAAACATAGCATAACAAAACATAGCATAACAAAACACAACAAAACATAGCATAGCGTAACAGAACATAACAAGACATAGCAAAGCATAGCATAGCAAAACAAAACATAGCATAACAAAGCATAGCATAACAAAACACAACAAAACATAGCATAGCATAACAGAACACAACAAAACATAGCAAAGCATAGCATAGCAAACCAAAACATAGCATAACAAAGCATAGCATAACAAAACACAACAAAACATAGCATAGCATAACAAAACATAGCATAGCCTAACAAAACATAGCATAGCCTAACAAAACAACACATAGCATAGCAAAACACAACAAAACATAGCATAACAAAACAAAACATAGCATAACAAAACATAGCATAGCATAACAAAGCATAGCATAACAAAACATAGCATAGCATACACAAAACATAGCAAAGCATAACAAAACATAGCATAGCATAGCATAACATAACATAAGAAAACATAGCATTAAGTTTGATAAACTCATAGTAGCGGGCTAGCTAGCTTTAACGGGCAGTGAGTGTAAGCAACTCCATAAAACCAGAAGCAGTCACTCGGTCACCTTTGCTCTTGTATTGCAGTGGCTTCATTTATTAAACAGTGCCCATATTTATACTGTTAGCACTTTACTTGTGCAAATTTCAGGGCTCACAAAACTTTGATGAATCGAAATTCACAACAGAGGCTGTTAAGTTCGTGCTATATAGAACCCTAAGGATAAATAAAAAACATTGCCATTTACAATGTGAATAGCTCCAACAAACACAAGACCTTTTTCAAAGTACAAAACATTGCCATTTACAATACCAATAGCTCCAGCTCCAACAAATGCGAGACCTATTGCATTTCCAATGCTTGTTCTTAAATGGTGTAAATCCGTTCAGTAGTTCCTGAGAAAATATAGATATATCTATGGGCGCAGTGGATCCACGCACCCTGCCGATCACAAGCTGGATGCTAATTGGCTGTCAACACTCCAAACCAGGAAGTGTTGGCAGCCATCTTGTGCCTCGGTAGAACAGAGGAACAAGAAAACACAAAAACAAACGCGCAGAACGCAAAAAGGGGGCAGGGTAGAAACACCCTGACCCCATAGGCCTGCTCAGGGGGTCCCACAAGGACCCCCAGGGAACCCCCAAAATTATCGGAAGATCCACTCAGGATGCGCGGATCTTGCCGATAAAAAGAAAAAAACCCAAAAGAAAATAAAGTGTGGGGGGGCCAATCCCCCCCACACTGCCCTGGGGACCACCACCCCCCGGGGCAAAGTATGAATCATTGCGGGGGGCACACAGCCCCCCCACAGCCCCAGGGACCGCCACCCCCTGGGGCTTTTTTTCATATAAAAATATCCTGTGTAGGGCGCCCAAGCCCCCCCCCATGCCCCGGGGACCACCACCTCACCGGGGCACTAAAGATTGAAATTGGGGGGTCTGTGACGGACCCCCCAGCCCCGGGGACCACCACCCCCCGGGGCATTGTAAAATATGGGAGGGGGGCGCACGGCCCCCCTCCTGGAGCCATTGATGGCCCTGGGGACCGCCACCCCCCAGGGCCGGCTCCTGCAGTTTCCCGGGCACTGTAGTTTGCAATGACAGAGCGGGAGCTTCAATGAAGCAAAGCAGATTGCTTTTCCACATGGGGAGCAGCATGTTAGCTGCTCCCCATGTGGAAAAGCAATGCCGGCTTCCACAGGGCGCGGGGAGCTGGCTGGGACTGTGGGGGTATTGGGGGCCCCCCCCACGGTACCCAAAGGAGAGGGCCAGCCCCGGGGGATGGGGCCCGGGAGGGGGGCCACGCGGTCCCCCTCCCCAAAAGTAAAAATACAAAAAATAAAAAAAATAGGAAGTCTGGCCACAGGGGATGGGGTCCCCAGGGCCATAAGTGGCCCGCAAGGGGGGGCCTCGCGGCTCCCCTCCCCAACAGTTTTTTAAAAGCCCCCCTTCTTAAAAGAATGACATTTTTTAAAAGACTGGCATCGCGCCGGAGGCCATACCCCCTCCTTTCATCACTCTGCAAACGCGCCCCCTGGCATAACAAATAACATAACAAATCATAACATAGCATAACAAAACATAACATAGTATGGCATAACATAACATAGTATAGCATAACAAAACAAAGCATAGCATAACAAAATATCACAAAACATAGCATAGCATCACAAAACATAGCATAGCATAACAAAACAAAGCCTAGCATAGCAAAACACAACCATTGCATAGCATACCATAACTTAACAAAACATAACATAACATAAAAAACATAGCCTCGCCTAACATAACATAACAAATCATAACATAGCATAACAAAACATAACATAGTATAGCATAACATAACATAGTATAGTATAGCATAACATAACATGGTATAGCATAACAAAACATAACAAAACATAGCATCGCATCACAAAACATAGCATAGCATAACAAAACAAAGCCTAGCATAGCAAAACACAACCATTGCATAGCATACCATAACTTAACAAAACATAACATAACATAAAAAAAACATAGCCTCGCCTAACATAACATAACATAACAAATCATAACATAGCATAACAAAACATAACATAGTATAGCATAACATAACATAGTATAGCATAACATAACATAGTATAGCATAACAAAACATAACAAAACATAGCATAGCATCACAAAACATAGCATAGCATAACAAAACAAAGCCTAGCATAGCAAAACACAACAAAACATAGCATAGCATAACAAAACATAGTATAGCATAAAAAAACACAACAAAAAATAGCATAACATAACAAAAGTATCAAAACAAAACATAGCATAGCATAACAAAGCATAGCATACCAAAACAAAGCATAGCATAACAAAACATAGCATAGCATAACAAAACATAGCATAGCATAAGAAAAAATAGCATAACAAAACTCAACAACACATAGCATAACAAAACATAGCAAAACAAAGCAAAGCATTGCATAACAAAACATAACAAAACGTAGCATAGCATAACAAAACATAGCATAGCATAACAAAACATAGCATAGCACGGCAAAACAAAACATAGCATAACAAAACACAACAAAACATAGCATAGCATCACAAAACATAGCATAACAAAACATAGCATAACAAAACAAAGCATAGCATAACAAAACACAACAAAACAGCATAGCATAAAACATAGCATAGCATAACAAAACACAACATAGCATAACAAAATATAGCATAACAAAACATAGCATAACATAACAAAACACAACAAAACGTAGCATAACTAAATACAAAATAGCATAGCATAACAAAACAGAACAAAACAGCATTGCATAACAAAAAATGGCATAACAAAACAAAACATAGCATAGCATAACAAAGCATAGCATACCATAACAAAACAAAACATAACATAGCATAACAAAACATAGCATAACAAAATACAACAAAACACAACAAAGCATAGCATAGCTAAACAAAACAAAACATAGCATAGCATAAAACATAGCGTAACAAAACAAAACATAGCATAACAACGCATAGCATAACAAAACATAGCATAGCATAGCACAACAAAACATAGCATAGCATCACAAAACATAGCATAGCATACCAAAACATAGCATAACAAAACAAAGCATAGCATAACAAAACATAGCATAGCATAACAAAACATAGCATAGCATAACAAAACACAACATAGCATAGCATAACAAAATATAGAATAACAAAACATAGCATAACATAACAAAACAAAACGTAGCATAACTAAACACAAAATAGCATAGCATAACAAAACACAACAAAACAGCATAGCATAACAAAAAATCGCATAACAAAACAATACATAGCATAGCATAACAAAGCATAGCATAACAAAACATAACATAGCATAACAAAACATAGCATAGCATAACAAAATACAACAAAACACAACAAAACATAGCTTGGCATAACTAAACAAAACACAGCATAGCATAAAAAAACATAGAATAGCATAGCATATCAAAACAAAACATAGCATAACAAAGCATAGCATAGCATAACAAAACATAGCATAGCATAACAAAGCATAGCATAGCAAAACACAACAAAGCATAGCATAACACAACACAACAAATCACAGCATAGCATAACAAAACATAGCATAGCAAAACAAAACATAGCATAACAAAACAAAGCATAGCATAACAAAACACAACAAAACATAGCATAGCATCGCAAAACATAGCATAGCATAACAAAACAAAGCATAGCATAGCAAAGCACAACAAAACATAGCATAGCATAACAAAACATAGCATTGCATAACAAAACATAGCATAGCAAAACATAGCATAGCATAACAAAACACAACACCCCCTGGGGCTTTTTTTCATATAAAAATATCCTGTGTAGGGCGCCCAAGCCCCCCCCATGCCCCGGGGACCACCACCTCACCGGGGCACTAAAGATTGAAATTGGGGGGTCTGTGACGGACCCCCCAGCCCCGGGGACCACCACCCCCCGGGGCTTTGTAAAATATGGGAGGGGGGCGCACGGCCCCCCTCCTGGAGCCATTGATGGCCCTGGGGACCGCCACCCCCCAGGGCCGGCTCCTGCAGTTTCCCGGGCACTGTAGTTTGCAATGACAGAGCGGGAGCTTCAATGAAGCAAAGCAGATTGCTTTTCCACATGGGGAGCAGCATGTTAGCTGCTCCCCATGTGGAAAAGCAATGCCGGCTTCCACAGGGCGCGGGGAGCTGGCTGGGACTGTGGGGGTATTGGGGGCCCCCCCACGGTACCCAAAGGAGAGGGCCAGCCCCGGGGGATGGGGCCCGGGAGGGGGGCCACGCGGTCCCCCTCCCCAAAAGTAAAAATACAAAAAATAAAAAAAATAGGAAGTCTGGCCACAGGGGATGGGGTCCCCAGGGCCATAAGTGGCCTGCAAGGGGGGGCCTCGCGGCTCCCCTCCCCAACAGTTTTTTAAAAGCCCCCCTTCTTAAAAGAATGACATTTTTTAAAAGACTGGCATCGCGCCGGAGGCCATACCCCCTCCTTTCATCACTCTGCAAACGCGCCCCCTGGCATAACAAATAACAGAACAAATCATAACATAGCATAACAAAACATAACATAGTATGGCATAACATAACATAGTATAGCATAACAAAACAAAGCATAGCATAACAAAACATCACAAAACATAGCATAGCATCACAAAACATAGCATAGCATAACAAAACAAAGCCTAGCATAGCAAAACACAACCATTGCATAGCATACCATAACTTAACAAAACATAACATAACATAAAAAACATAGCCTCGCCTAACATAACATAACAAATCATAACATAGCATAACAAAACATAACATAGTATGGCATAACATAACATAGTATAGTATAGCATAACATAACATGGTATAGCATAACAAAACATAACAAAACATAGCATCGCATCACAAAACATAGCATAGCATAACAAAACAAAGCCTAGCATAGCAAAACACAACCATTGCATAGCATACCATAACTTAACAAAACATAACATAACATAAAAAAACATAGCCTCGCCTAACATAACATAACATAACAAATCATAACATAGCATAACAAAACATAACATAGTATAGCATAACATAACATAGTATAGCATAACATAACATAGTATAGCATAACAAAACATAACAAAACATAGCATAGCATCACAAAACATAGCATAGCATAACAAAACAAAGCCTAGCATAGCAAAACACAACAAAACATAGCATAGCATAACAAAACATAGTATAGCATAAAAAAACACAACAAAAAATAGCATAACATAACAAAAGTATCAAAACAAAACATAGCATAGCATAACAAAGCATAGCATAACAAAACAAAGCATAGCATAACAAAACATAGCATAGCATAACAAAACATAGCATAGCATAAGAAAAAATAGCATAACAAAACTCAACAACACATAGCATAACAAAACATAGCAAAACAAAGCAAAGCATTGCATAACAAAACATAACAAAACGTAGCATAGCATAACAAAACATAGCATAGCATAACAAAACATAGCATAGCACGGCAAAACAAAACATAGCATAGCACGGCAAAACAAAACATAGCATAACAAAACACAACAAAACATAGCATAGCATCACAAAACATAGCATAACAAAACATAGCATAACAAAACAAAGCATAGCATAACAAAACACAACAAAACAGCATAGCATAAAACATAGCATAGCATAACAAAACACAACATAGCATAACAAAATATAGCATAACAAAACATAGCATAACATAACAAAACACAAAAAAACGTAGCATAACTAAATACAAAATAGCATAGCATAACAAAACAGAACAAAACAGCATTGCATAACAAAAAATGGCATAACAAAACAAAACATAGCATAGCATAACAAAGCATAGCATACCATAACAAAACAAAACATAACATAGCATAACAAAACATAGCATAACAAAATACAACAAAACACAACAAAGCATAGCATAGCTAAACAAAACAAAACATAGCATAGCATAAAACATAGCGTAACAAAACAAAACATAGCATAACAACGCATAGCATAAGAAAACATAGCATAGCATAGCAAAACAAAACATATCATAGCATCACAAAACATAGCATAGCATACCAAAACATAGCATAACAAAACAAAGCATAGCATAACAAAACATAGCATAGCATAACAAAACATAGCATAGCATAACAAAACACAACATAGCATAGCATAACAAAATATAGAATAACAAAACATAGCATAACATAACAAAACAAAACGTAGCATAACTAAACACAAAATAGCATAGCATAACAAAACACAACAAAACAGCATAGCATAACAAAAAATCGCATAACAAAACAATACATAGCATAGCATAACAAAGCATAGCATAACAAAACATAACATAGCATAACAAAACATAGCATAGCATAACAAAATACAACAAAACACAACAAAACATAGCTTGGCATAACTAAACAAAACACAGCATAGCATAAAAAAACATAGAATAGCATAGCATATCAAAACAAAACATAGCATAACAAAGCATAGCATAGCATAACAAAACATAGCATAGCATAACAAAGCATAGCATAGCAAAACACAACAAAGCATAGCATAACACAACACAACAAATCACAGCATAGCATAACATAACATAGCATAGCAAAACAAAACATAGCATAACAAAACAAAGCATAGCATAACAAAACACAACAAAACATAGCATAGCATCGCAAAACATAGCATAGCATAACAAAACAAAGCATAGCATAGCAAAGCACAACAAAACATAGCATAGCATAACAAAACATAGCATTGCATAACAAAACATAGCATAGCAAAACATAGCATAGCATAACAAAACACAACAAAAAATAGCATAGCATAACAAAACACAACAAAACATAGCATAGCATAGCTAAACAAAACATAGCTTAGCATAATAAACATAGAATAGCATAGCATATCAAAACAAAACATAGCATAAAAAGCATAGCATAGCATACCAAAACATAGCATAGCATAGCAAAACACAACAAAATATAGCATAGCATAAGACAACACAACAAATCACAGCATAGCATAACAAAGCATAGCATAACAAAACATAGCATAGCAAAACAAAACATAGCATAACAAAACAAGGCATAGCGTAACAAAAAACAACAAAACATAGCATAGCATCGCAAAACATAGCATAGCATAACAAAACATAGCATAGCATAGCATAACAAAGCACAACAAAACATAGCATAGCATAACATAACAAAACACAACAAAACATAGCATAGCATAACTAAACAAAACATAGCATAGCATAAAAAACATGGAATAGCATAGCATATCAAAACAAAACATAGCATAAAAAAGCATAGCATAGCATAACAAAACATAACATAGCATAACAAAACATAGCATAGCATAGCAAAACACAACACAACATAGCATAGCTTAACACAACACAACAAATCACAGCATAGCATAACAAAGCATAGCATAACAAAACACAACAAAACATAGCATAGCAAAACAAAACATAGTATAACAAAACAAAGCATAGCATAACAAAACACAACAAAACATAGCATAGCATCACAAAACATAGCATAGCATAACAAAACACAACATAGCATAGCATAACAATAAATAACAAAACAAAACATAGCATAACAAAGCATAGCATAACAATACACAACAAAACGTAGCATAGCATAACTAAACAAAACATAGCATAGCATAACAAAACAAAACATAGCATAGCATAATAAAACATAGCATAGCGACGCATAGCATAACAAAACATAGCATAACAAAACATAGCATAACAAAACACAACAAAACATAGCATAGCATAACAAAGCATAGCTAAACAAAACATAGCATAACAAAACATAGCATAACAAAACACAACAAAACATAGCATAGTGTAACAGAACATAACAAAACATAGCAAAGCATAGCATAGCAAAACAAAACATAGCATAACAAAGCATAGCATAACAAAACATAACAAAACATAGCATAGCATAACAGAACACAACAAAACATAGCAAAGCATAGCATAGCAAACCAAAACATAGCATAACAAAGCATAGCATAACAAAACACAACAAAACATAGCATAGCATAACAAAACATAGCATAGCCTAACAAAACAACACATAGCATAGCAAAACACAACAAAACATAGTATAACAAAACAAAACATAGCATAACAAAACATAGCATAGCATAACAAAGCATAGCATAACAAAACATAGCATAGCATACACAAAACATAGCAAAGCATAACAAAACATAGCATAGCATAGCATAACATAACATAAGAAAACATAGCATTAAGTTTGATAAACTCATAGTAGCGGGCTAGCTAGCTTTAACGGGCAGTGAGTGTAAGCAACTCCGGAAACCCAGAAGCAGTCACTCGGTCACCTTTGCTCTTGTATTGCAGTGGCTTTGTTTATTAAACAGTGCCCATATTTATACTGTTAGCACTTTACTTGTGCAAATTTTAAGGCTCACAAAACTTTGATGAATCGAAATTCACAACAGAGGCTGTTAAGTTCGTGCTATATAGAACCCTAAGGATAAATAAAAAACATTGCCATTTAAAATGTGAATAGCTCCAACAAACACAAGACCTTTTTCAAAGTACAAAACATTGCCATTTACAATACCAATAGCTCCAGCTCCAACAGATGCGAGACCTATTGCATTTCCAATGCTTGTTCTTAAATGGTGTAAATCCGTTCAGTAGTTCCTGAGAAAATATAGATATATCTATGGGCGCGGTGGATCCGCGCACCCTGCCGATCACAAGCTGGATGCTAATTGGCTGTCAACACTCCAAACCAGGAAGTGTTGGCAGCCATCTTGTGCCTCGGTAGAACAGAGGACCCCAGGGAACCCCCAAAATTATCGGAAGATCCGCTCAGGATGCGCGGATCTTGCCGATAAAAAGAAAAAAAACCAAAAGAAAATAAAGTGTGGGGGGGCCAATCCCCCCACACTGCCCTGGGGACCACCACCCCCCGGGGCAAAGTATGAATCATTGCGGGGGGCAGACAGCCCCCCCCGCAGCCCCAGGGACCGCCACCCCCTGGGGCTTTTTTTCATATAAAAATATCCTGTGTAGGGCGCCCAAGCCCCCCCCATGCCCCGGGGACCACCACCTCACCGGGGCACTAAAGATTGAAATTGGGGGGTCTGTGACGGACCCCCCAGCCCCGAGGACCACCACCCCCCGGGGCTTTGTAAAATATGGGAAGGGGGCGCACGGCGCCCCTCCTGGAGCCATTGATGGCCCTGGGGACCGCCACCCCCCAGGGCCGGCTCCTGCAGTTTCCCGGGCACTGTAGTTTGCAATGACAGAGCGGGAGCTTCAATGAAGCAAAGCAGATTGCTTTTCCACATGGGGAGCAGCATGTTAGCTGCTCCCCATGTGGAAAAGCAATGCCGGCTTCCATAGGGCGCGGGGAGCTGGCTGGGACTGTGGGGGTATTGGGGGCCCCCCCCACGGTACCCAAAGGAGAGGGCCAGCCCCGGGGGATGGGGCCCGGGAGGGGGGCCACGCGGTCCCCCTCCCCAAAAGTAAAAATAAAAAAAATAAAAAAAATAGGAAGTCTGGCCACGGGGGATGGGGTCCCCAGGGCCATAAGTGGCCCACAAGGGGGGGCCTCGCGGCTCCCCTCGCCAACAGTTTTTTAAAAGCCCCCCTTCTTAAAAGAATAACATTTTTTAAAAGACTGGCATCGCGCCGAAGGCCATACCCCCTCCTTTCATCACTCTGCAAACACGCCCCCTGGTGCGTTTGCAGAGGGGGAATGTATTCCCCTTGAATACTGGGGGTCCCTGGGGGCCAACTAGCCCACCAGGAACCTCCAGGATGCGCCAGGGGGCTGCGTTGCAGAGAGGTGTTCTGAGGCCACGCCCCTTTTTACACCTCTCTGCAACACAGCTCTGTGGCGCTTATTAAAACCGGTCCTAGGATGCTTGTTTCCAGTCCAGGGAGGACCTGGCTTGGCAGTTCAGGCTGGACTGTTCCCATGAGGCACAGGGTCGAGACTGATTTGCATATGGCTGGGTTCAAACTGGAACGGCATGGTGAGCAAAATAACGATGGCTTTAGGCCCAGATCTCTGTACTGGGGTGAATGTATGACATTATTCTGCATTCTGTCCATCAACTGTTGTTTTTGCATTTGTCACCCCGAGTGGGAAGGGTATGCCCAGACGTGGGTCCCGTGCTCTCCATGCCACTGGAATCAAGCTAGCCTGGCTGAAGAGGGGTGAAACCCCGAAACCGGTCCTTGGATGCTTGTTTCCAGTCCAGGGAGGACCTGGCTTGGCAGTCCTGGCTGGACTGTTTCCATGAGGCACAGGGTCGAGACTGATTTGCATATGGCTGAGTTCAAACTGGAACGGCATGGTGAGCAAAAAAACGATGGATTTAGGCCCAGATCTCTGTACTGGGGTGAATGTATGACATTGTTCTGTATTCTGTCCATCAACTGTTGTTTTTGCTTATTGGAGGTACCTAGTGGGCTAGTTTGACCCTAGGGACCCTTAGGATTGAAGGGGAGTTAATCTCTCAACTTAGAACAGCCACAGGGCACGTTTACACAGTGGTGAAGGGAGGGGACGGGCCTGAGGTGATGTGTGCAAACACGCTCTGTGGCGTGTTTTAAGTTGGGGAAAAAATTCCCCTTCAATCCTGAGGGATCTTGGGGGCCAAGTAGCCCACCAGGTGTTTCCAGGAAGCGCCAATGCGCTGCGTTGCAGAGAGGTGGTGCAGTCAGTGCCCTTTTTACATCTTTCTGCTATGCAGCTCTATGGCGCTTACTGAATATACCTAGTGGGCTAGTTGGACTATAGAGACCCTCAGTATTGAAGAGGAATTATTTACCCAACTTAAAACGTGCCACAGGGCGTGTTTGCATAGTGGTGAAGGGAGGGGATGGTGTAGGAATGTGGCTCTATATATACTGGAACGAAGTAAAATCAGCCGAACTACGAATTCCGATTTACTCACCTGTTATCAGTAGAGACCTCAGTGCTGCATCTTTGATCCCAGTACTGATCCTGAAAAGTAATTCTAACCATACTTACCAGTAACTTGAATTTCCTTCCATAGGATATCATTGCCTGGTTTTTGCTGAAAAAGTTTCTAAGTGTTGATTTTTGAAACTTACAAATATTCCTCTAACATCAGCCGAACTACAAATTCCGATTTACTCACCTGTTATAAGAAGAGACCTTAGTGCTGCATCTTTGAGCCTTGTACTGATCCTGAAAGTAATTCTAACCGTACTTACCAGTAACTTGAATTTCCTTTCATAGGCTAACATTGACTGGATTCACTTGGAAATTCTTTTAAGTGTGGAGTTTTGGAACTTTAAAATATTCACCTAAAATCATCTGAACAACGAATTCTGATTTACTCGCCTGTTATCAAGAGAGAACCCAGTGCTGCATCATTTAGCCCAGCTCTGACCCTGAAAAGCAATTCTAACCGTACTTACCAGTAACTTGTATTTCCTTCCATAGGAATCCATTGTCTGGTTTTCACCAGAAAAGTTTCTAAGTGTCTATTTTCAAAACCTACAAATATTCCTTACAAATCGCCTGTATGACTTAAACGCATTCTTTCAACTGTTTACAGGAGATACACCAGTGATGGATCCAGGATCCACCACTGAGTAAGAAAAAGTAACGATAATACTACTTACCTGCTAAGTGAATTCCCTCCCATAGGATAACATTGGTAATTCTATGTGAAAAAGTTTCTAAGTGTCAACTTTTAAAATACAATAATATTCCTAATCACTACTGTAACCAAAACGCTTTTACTCAACTGTTTACAGGAGATGTCCCAGGACTGAATCTAG
Organism: Triturus cristatus; assembly: GCF_964204655.1. NCBI lineage: Eukaryota > Metazoa > Chordata > Amphibia > Caudata > Salamandridae > Triturus > Triturus cristatus. Next base: position 1,123,007,724 of record NC_140580.1, on the reverse strand, counting down.
GATCCAGTCCTGTGGTTAGAAAAGTAATCCATAAAGTAACTAATTGCATTTAACTAGAAATTCACATTGAGATCAATGTTGCATTGTGTTTGAAATTGTGTTGCCCATTGCAACAACTGTAACTACTGTACTTAAAAGTCTATTGCCTATTTGCAAAGTATTTAAACTAAAGTAATTCATTCTGAGAAAGTATATTTTGTAATGTAATGTATAATGTAATTATAATGTAATTTAAAAAATAAAATATCTAAAAATAAATAGTTTAAAAAATGTAGTAAATCAGTATTAAAAAATAAATATAACAATTAATACATTTAAAAATTGTCATTTAAAAAACCTTTGAAATTCACTGAAAAAAACATAGGTTTCAGGTATGTTATAGTTAGGAATTATCATTTTAAATACCTTAGAAATTCACTGAAAAAACCATAGATTTCAGGGGTGTTATAGTTAGCGGGAAACATCGTTTACAACGCGGGGATTACATCGCGATGCCATTACATCGCGGTTTTTACAACGCAAGTCGTTACAACAACTTGCGCTAGATGGCGCTCTAGGACAAGGAATAGTATAATTTACTATCCAACACCTTCCCTACTGTACGTAGACTGGAGTTGGAATAGTAAATTATACTACTCCTAAGTCCTATTCCTTGTCCTAGAGCGCCATCTAGCGCAAGTCGTTGTAACGACTTGCGTTGTTAAAACCGCGATGTAGTGTACCGCGATGTAAATGTATGCGTTGTAACGTCATACATCCATAGTTAGCTGGACATTTCACTCGTACAAAACCATTGAAATTCCTCCGTTATAGTTAGTTCTACTAACTATAACTCGCACGCCCGCAATCCACTGCTGATGATGTCACATATTACATCATTCATGACATGATCAGTGACATCACTGATGACATCACTGATGACATCATGCAGTGAATGTGGTTTATTTTGAAATTTGAGTATGTATTATATATATAGCAATCTGCATTGAAGAATGAGTGGATATATAAATATAAATATCTGGATGGACAATTTAGTAGCAGTGTGATTGACTGTTTACTTGACTAATTTATAGTGTCTCACTAAATATATTGGATAGTGACTAAACTGTGTGAATATCTGTATCACTTTGTCAGTTGTTGTGTAAACTGCTGCACCAGTTGGTTACTAGCTATGTGAAAGTCTATATTAGTTATTGATTAGTTAATTCAGTATTTGTATGGGAGAGTGAATGTGTGTGTGGTTCAGAGGGGTGTGTGTGACTGCCCAAAGATGTGTGAATATTTGATTCAGTAGGTATATGAGGTTAAGACTACATGTTATAACAGTTGTTTGGGTGAGTGAATATATTTATGGGTGTGGTGATGAGCAAATATATCTCTCAATGGTACATGTCCAACAAACCAGAAAAATAAAAAGCAGTGTATGTGACTGTTGTATATAAATAAGTATACATAAGACTCAGATGGGATTCCTCTTGAGGTCTATAAATGTATTGAAACTGAGACCATCCCACTACTAAAAGATCTATTAAATGGTATAGTTTGTACAGGGGAGATCCCAGATTCATGGAGGGAAACAAATATAGTGGTTTTCCATAAGAAGGGCAAACCTAAGGAGAAACCGGGATCGTACCGCCCTATTTCACTGATTAATGCGGACACAAAACTTTATTCTAAGATCTGGGCTAAAAGGTTGAGCAGAATCATAGGAGGTCTCGTCTCCCCGTGGCAGCACGGGTTTGTACCTGGGCATGGCACCACGGCTCACACTAGGAGGGCAATAGCTCTGTTTGACGCCCAGTCCACTGTGGGGGACGGGATGGCCATGATTCTGCTCGACGCCGAGAAGGCTTTCGATCGAGTGGTTTGGAATTATATGTGGGGGGTTTTAGAGGGGAGGGGAATTGGAGAAAAATTTATAAGAGCACTCAGGGCGATGTATGTCAACCCAGTCGCCCGAGTGGTGGTTATGGGTGAGACTTCCGAAAAAATATCAGTTAATAGAGGCACGCGTCAAGGTTGCCCTTGCTCCCCAATCCTTTTTTCTCTCTATATTGACCCGTTTATTAGGAAGATTTTAAGTTGTCCAACGATTAGTCCTGTGGTATGCAATGGGTACGAAACCAAGATTTTGGCGTACGCGGATGATTTGGCTGTGACCACTATGGACCCACACCAGGCACTCCTGGATCTGGTACAAATGGCAAAGGATTTTGGTAGATGTTCAGGATACTTATTAAATGAATCTAAAACTCAAATAATATGTACTAAAAATATCATTGAAACGGATATCAGATTCGTGGATTCAGCGAGTTATCTGGGGGTTAGAATTAACGCTTCAATAGATAAAATAGTTGCCGAGAACTTCGACCCATTGGGTAAATCTATAGAAGCCGATTTGAAAAGAATCGATGTATTACATCTTTCGTTGATAGGGAGGGTGAATGTATTAAAAATGTCAATGTTCCCCAAAATACTTTATTTGTTTCGAGCCATACCGCTTATAATCGAGGAAAAAGTAATTAAAAGTCTCGAATCTATTTTTATAAGGTTCATCTGGCAGTATGGGAGGATTAGGCGATCTACAAATCTTTTGTCCCTCCCCAGGGATAGGGGCAGTCTGGCCTTACCAAATCTAAGGTTATACCATTGGTCGTGCTTATTGATGGCAAATGTCTATTCTCTTTCAGTCAGAGCCGTATTCTAGTGAGGGAAATAATGATATCCAGACGCTCCCCTCAATTTACGAATTACTAGAGGGGAGAAAAGCAGTAGGCCTCTTAATGTGCGAAGTTGACCGTATGTACTATAGGAAGGCCCGTTATAAGGTATTGGGGGGTGTATGGGGGGTTTGGAGGGCTATTTCAAAGTTTTGTAAAATCCCCAAGGCAAATCAATATCTTCATCTATGTAATTCTAGCTTATTCCCACAGGTGGCAGCTGATAGGAACCTTCAGGTATGGAAGGAGTTAGGAATTAAGACAGTGGGGGATTTAATGAGAGGAGATGAGATTTTGGGGTTTGAAGTCCTGCAGCGCAGTGTCGGTATCCCTTCGAAAAATTGGTTGTTATATGTCCAATTAGTATGTCGGTTGAAGGCTTTAAGAGCAAGGATAGCATCATCAGCTGAACTCCCCATTATAGACCTGTTGATCAAAGGGTGTAAGAACCTAAAAAATATGTATATTTTACTTATTGGAGAAATTCAAGATGATCTCGAAAAAACAGAACGTGCCTTGGCTATAAAATTGGGAAACCCCGATGTTGATTTAGATCTGGCCCTCCTCTTGAATAAAAAAATATTTTGCTCCACTAATTTGATGGCTCAGCATTACAAAACTTTGTTTAATTTATATCACTCGCTAGCTAAGCTATATGCTTGGGGAGTAAGGGAAGATGATAGCTGTCCCAGATGTAAGGCTGGTCATGCAGATTTGTTTCATATGTTTTATAACTGCGGATCCTTGGCAGGAATTCAGAGGGAGGTAGAAAAATTCTGGGAGGGATTACTAGGCTAAAAGATCGGTTTATCCCCTACTCTCATGTTATTAGGTATTGATGAAAGGCTAAAATTGGGAGAAGTAGAGGAGGCTATGGTCTTTCTATCGGTCGCAGTACTCCGGATCTTAATCACTGCAGGGTGGAAGGATATTGTGGCGCCCTCATTCCAAATGTGGCTTTCTAGATTACTGGGTATGCATAATATAGAGATTTCTTTGTATTTACAGAAAGGGAAGAAAGTAGGAGAGTTCGGGAAACGTATTTGGGCACCTATTTCGAATTGGAGGGAGATTAGAGCCAGAGAGGAGGAGAGAATCTAGTGTTTTAAATGATGTTTAAAAGAGGGTTTTCTGGCTTCTCTCATGATAGTTGGTTCTGAGAAGTCAAAGGGTGGATTGCTATGTTATTATTTGTATTTTTTCTTTTTTTTTTTGCTGACGTGTCAATGCGATTGTTTGGTAAATGTTTAAACTGCAAATCAAAAATAAAATAATTTAAAAAAAAAAGACTCAGTGATTGTATGAGTGACTGTATGGATAACTGTGTACTTGTAATAGTGATTTTATAACACACTAAGTATGAGTTACTCAATAAATGAAGTGGTGTTTGTATAAGTGTGTAGCTGAGCAAATGTAAGTATGTCCATTGAGTAGGATGACTGCATAAGTGAAAAGGATGTGTGCTGGTGTGTAATGTCGATATAGATGTATAAGTATATTTGATAGTGTTCTATTGATCATTGACAGCATGTATGAGTGAATCTATAGGTAAGAGATTAGATGTGTGTGTTGATCTAGGAATCACTGAGTGGGTTTTTAGAAACTTGTACTGGTGTGTAAATGGATTCAAATATGGTACTCTGTATTTTACAGTGAGTGATGAAAGGTTATATTAGTGTATGATGAGATGTATCTGATTGTCACATGGATGATGTCATCAGTGATGTTATCAGTGATGTCATTTGAGATGTCATCAGTGATGTCACTGACCACATCATGAATGATGTAATATGTGACATCATCAGCAGTGGATTGCGGGCGCGCGAGTTATAGTTAGTAGAACTAACTATAACAGAGGAATTTCTATGGTTTTGTACGAGCGAAATGTCCTGCAAACTATAACCCCCCTGAAACCTATGGTACATTCAGTGGTCGAAGTGGGGAAAAAAAAGTAGGGGAACTGTGGGTGGAGACTCAGGGGGCGGGAATAACCCAAGGATTGGATTAGTGGGCGGAGTCGGAAGTGTGGCTAGAAATAGCAAAACATACCAATTTTTGAACGTTTGACATTTCACTGACCAGTTACAGCTTATAACGTTATTTAAGTCAAAGAATCAATAAACATGTTTATTTGAGGTTTAATATAGAAGTTGTTTATATTTCATTCATTTACAATGTGGGACATGTTTCCAATCACAGAATATTCCAAATACGCTTATAAGTGGAATCATAAGCCATTTGTCTCCGAGCCATGCAGTTTCTTTCATCTGCACTTCTCCTCCCTTTTTCTAACCATTTCTGAACATAAAATTCAGGTTTAAATTCTATGACAGGTGGCCCCACGATATTTATGAATATTGTAGAAGACAGACGATTGATTGATATTCTGTTCCGCAGTGGTGTGAGCACATCATTCATTACACTAAAGCCCTGTTCACATTCAGCAGTTGAGGTACAAAGGGTGTTTATAATGTGCATTAATGGTTTCAGGGTTTCAGGCTTTCAGAGATGCCATTTTTATTTGGTTTGTACTCTCTGAAACCAAGGATGTACTGCCTGGTATCAAATACATGCAACCTGCTACAAAGGTTTTGTAATTCTCCCTCACCGTATAAGATGTCTACTGGATATGGCCAATAAACTGGTTTTAGGAGTTTCATTCTATGTACTAACTCTTTGTATTCTATTTCATCATTGTTTGTGGTTGTGCATCTAGAAACATTTGATGCATTAGACATTGTCATCCTTTTTCGCGGGTTATTTGCTAAGCTCCTAAAGAACTGTGCCCTATTGATGCTAACACAGCCTTTGTTCTGTTGCAGTCCTACACCAGCAAACTGCATCCGTTCAGCAGCATCTAATGCAGTTGTAGCAAACAAAGGGCCCAGGTGCATCAGCCATTGATTCAAACACTAAAATCTGCATCTGTATTGAACGATCGGCCTCATATATGGTCATATCACGCCGCTGCAGCCTTCTGGATAGGTCACGCAATTCTGTGAGAGCATCATATAAAATGCCCATATTTTCAACAAACACCAGGGAGGTTAATAAACGGTTTAAACCAGCATATTTCCTCTGCTCAATGTCACTCCTCGTTGAGTCTTCGGAAGATTCCATGAAATGTAGTTATTCCAAACAGCTCTCACAGATCTTTCACTTGAGGACACCCAACGTACATCTATCACCTTTCCAATTGCCAGAAGTCTTACTTCTACCTCCAGAGCCCATTCCCCAAGCTCTCTCTGATTTTTCGGAGAGGCATGGTATATAGTTTATCCCAAAAAATTTTGAGCTGATTAATGCCTGCGACTTCTTTACAAACATCACCCACAGCAAGCTCCAGCTTGTGGTTAGCACAGTGCCATACACTCATCTGTGGATATTTCAGTTTCAGAAGAGTTGCCACACCGGATTTCCTACCTATCATATTGGAAGCACCATCTGTTACAAGCTGAACCAAATGACTTTTTAAATACTCATCAGTAAAACCGTGTCTCTCTAAGCATGCAAGTAAGGTATCTAAGATTAGATCTGCTGCTGTGCTTGGCAACTCAACAAGGTCCAAGAAAAAGGTCAGTGGCTCATTGTGTTTATCAATACATGCTCTTACACAGATAATTAGTGTGGTCAATTTACTATTTGTGAGCTTAGGGACATATTTATGGGAATGGTGGCGCAGGGCAGCACAGCAAGTTACTTTGCTGCGCTGCCCTGCGTCACAGGGAAAGGGCGGGAATGTGCCGTATTCATCCAATATAGTGCATTCCGGTCTTTTCCCCCTGCACTGGCGCCATTTCGACAGCCTAGCTTCAACGCAGGCACACTTGCCCCATGGTGCAAGGGTGCCTCCTTTGCATGCAGGATTGTTTTTGTTCAGGAAGGGGCACCTTCCTGTACAAAAACAATCTTGTGAGGCGTTTTCATCTTTCTATGTGGGCTGCAGAATAAAGCACAGTTTGAAAGAGGAAAAAGCAAGGAGAAATAAAGATATTTCTCCTAGTTATGCCTCCTCTGGGGCAGCGCAAGATTTTGCCGCATTCCCAGGATTACAAGTCCTTGTAAATCTATGAATGCGCCAAAAACCGTGGGGGTTGTGTGGGAGACTTTTATTATTGCAGGAAAACTACTGCGTGACAAAGACACTGCTGCTCTAGGGTATGCTGCTTTGTAGACCTGCCCGCAAGACTGGTGGTGAACCTGGGTATGAATTGTGGTGGACAGGGCTTCAAGTTTACCCAACTGGCCACCGGTAGGGTTCACCTGCTGGTGCTAAGAGACCAGGGCTTCTAAGGTCTAGTGGGGCCTTCTAAAGTCTATCATGGGTGCTCCCTCAGGAGTGGTCTGATGGACAAGGCATGAAGGCTGAACCAGGATCCCCAGTTCCAAATTTGGTAGCTCTGGCCATAATGCCACATCCTATCCCCACCGAACACCCTTCTGCCCCACTGAGTGAAACTCGCACTGTCTTCACCTACAACCCAATTCTGCCCCATTATAAGCACCTGGATGTGACTCATTTCAAATTATGCAGTGCCTGAAAAAAAGTAACAACATTCTGGGAAAAGCAAATACTCATAGGGAATGCAGGATTATGTAAAGCATGCAAAATATAAGCAGGAACGACATGTTACCTTAACGTTTTTACTCTCGTTCAGAAATCAATGAGTATTTTTTGTCTCAAACATTGAGGACATGAATATAGGGCTCCTCCTGTACACATGTGTGAAGCAGGGCTCAGAGACAAAGGAACTCTTCAAGAAAATCTGATCTGACTCACGGAAACCCACAAGGGCTCCTTCTTATCCACAAATTGTGCACGCTTGATTGTCAGCGCCAGGATGCCTGTTAGGTGAGAGTGCGCTTTACAAGTGAGATAAATAAATAAATAATTCTTATTCATGTCAGCCAGCTAGCTGCTCAAACAGTATAGCACATATGTATTCAAGTGTCCTGCAAAGAAGAATGAGTGCGAGTAAGTAAATGTGGGTGTGAATGATTGAGTGCCTGAATGTAACTGAGCATGAGTGAAAGAGCGTATGTCGATGAAAGTGAGTGAGAAGGAGTCACGTAGAGTAAGTGAAACTGTAAGTTAGAATGAGGTAATCAGAGTAGGAAAAAGTGGTGAGACTGAGTGAGTGAGAATGTGATACCGAATGTTGAAGAGTGAGTGCAAGTGAGCAATTTTGAGTAAAAGGGAAAGTGAATGAGAATGAATAATGGGGGTAGTGAGCCTGAGTGAGATAACATGTGAGCAAGCAGGACAAAACACAGGCCTTGGCAAAGTGGAGGTAAATATTTACTTATGGGAGGAACATATTGTGCATCTTGAAAAAAAATGTGGTCAACTCCTGGGGATGTTGTCTTGGCACAGTAATGGCTTTTGAGAGAATTTTTGTAAAAATGGGGTGTTGAAAATAAAATGCAGTATTTGACCCTATAGTTTTTTTTCAAAATTATCTTGGGAGTAGCAACACCCAGACTGCAAATCCTCCGGGCCCTCCTTTATCTCTTCTTAGTCTTACAAGGCCCAGTAAATCGCACTCTTTTCCAAATCTCTTTCTAAATATTACCACTCTCAAAAACTGTTTTTTCTATGTAATTTTCCTTTGATGGGAAGAGGAGGTTTCTGAGGTGGTAGTATCAGGCAAGTGACACTACTTGGGCTCCCTCTGTTCGAGCCTTCATGGAGGATCCCTCTTCATTGCTACCTCCACCTGACCCCAGACTCCACAACGCACTCCCTTACAGGCTTGATTATCCACTACTCCTCTCCAGTGCACCTTATCTCACAGCTGACCTTGGGCCCCAGCCCCATATCAGGCACCATCGGGCTCCACTTTCATTTTTACCGGTAAAAACATTAGTAAAATCACCTTCAAACTTAAAACATTGAATATAGCAGTAAATATAATTAGCACACACTTTAAAGTATGTTCCACAGTAGCCCTTATGACCCGACTGCTAATTAAATAAACAAAAACAGAATGGCCATGACAAGGCCGGCTTTAGCGCTGATGCGAAAGTCTTTTTTGGCGCCACACCAATAATCACTGCCATACGCCACAAGTGCTCCTCATCTCCCCATAGCCCCTCCCCCTCATGACCTCCTCCTCGGATTCCCTCACTGCCACCCTCTACCAGTGCCCCTCATTTCGCTGTAGCCCCTCCCCCTCATGACCTTCTCCTCAGAATCCCTCACTACCATCCTCCAGCAGTGCCCCTCATCTCTCCCTAGCTCCCCCCTCCCCCCCATGACCTCTTCCTCGGATTCCCTCACTGCCACCCTCCAACAGTGCCCCTCATCGCTCCATAGCCACTCCCACTACCTCCTCCTCGGATTCCCTCACTGCCACCCTCCAACAGTGCCCCTCATCTTTATGTAGCCCCTCTCTCATATGCATTTCATTTGTTGTGTAGCGCTACTCAGATCAGTGTAGTGTGTGTCAGTACTTTACACCACGCACACATTATACAGAGACAACGAATCATACAAGTATGTAAATCAGCCTACAGGGAATGTCACATAAGCCAATGAGGATTACAAGGTGTATGAATCACATGTCATCCATACTGGTGGGCAGTTATTTTAAGAGGGTTTGGTCTGGAGAAGCACAAACTCAGGATTTAAAGAGTACTCCAGTGGTTAGGGGTTGGCTTTACTGATAAAAATGTATATCTGCCCAAAGATACTCATTTTAGCAACATTAGAATAATGAAAGACTGGGGAAGTTCTAACTATATCACAAAACAAAAAACACGAAGTTCTAACTATATCATTCAGGTTTGCATACAGCTCTTTGGTGACAGTTCATTGGTCACTGTCCTATGTTAGGATTGTAACTTCTGAACTGCAAGTAACACAAGGATCTCTGTCACAATGACAGTAACCCACTGAGCTTCCTTATAAAATACAGTTCATCTGCACTTAACTACTAACAGAGAAATTATTGCTCTCCAGCAGGATCATTAATCCCCAGCGTTATCTGGGCATTTTTTTATTTTCCTATTGTTGTCCTGCATCAGCAATGATAATGATAAAAACGGATTAAATGAAGCACACACAAAGTACATGTCCTGCTGCGCCTGTGCAGAATTTAAAAAGAAAAACAAATAGTGACACATTCTCCTACCTACTCCATTAGTGAATCTTAGTGTCGCAGCCTGAAGTGATAAGCAGCTGCAAGGGTCAGGAAAAGTGAATCAAAATAAACAAACTTCTTTTCTCCTGCGCTGCATAGAAAAAGAATGTCCACGCAGCAGGACAGTAGGCAAAGGTTACCGCGGCCAAAGAAAGGATGTGTCGCCTTTCGCCATGCCCCTGTTGGAGATGAAGGGGTGAAAAAATAAACAAAGCCTCGTTAACATGTAAATGGTCTTTTAAAGACCTGTGAAGTACTCAGGTACGGCTGCGATAATCTCAAAAACTGTCTGTGTGTGCGCGCCGAAGCACTTTGAGCCCCATGGCGTTTCGCGCCTGCCTTCAAGCCCTTGCTAGAACCGGGCCTGAATTAGGGCAGTCCCGGGACGTTTTTTTAAAATCAAGAAGTAGGGGAACGGACTAGTATAATTTTTAAAAGTAGGGGCACGCCGTGCCCTTCCGTTCCCCCCCACTTCTAACACTGGGTACATTCAGTGAATATATCTATATATATGTATGTGAACAAGGGCAAGTGGTGCCCGAAATTCGTCATCAGAGGAAAACAGGAACAATAAATAATTAATTTGCCTGGAGTTTGTGGTTCGTGGTTCCTTGGTGGCTGAGTTAGCGTGCACGACGCTGCAAGCAGACGAAGGTCCTGTTGTGATTGGTATATATATATATATACATATATATATATATATATATATATATATATATATGTATATATATATATATATATATATATAATATATAATATATGTGTGTGTGTGTATATGTGTATGTGTGTGTAGGCAGAAAAATCTTTCACATTTCAATAAGTTTCTTTCCTATGCAATTTCGTTAACTGTTAGTGCTTTAATCCTCATCAAGGAATCCAGAGGAAAGCATTAGTAAAATGCCATTAGCCTCTTTATTACACCTTCCCCCTTCTAGCGAGAAAGAGAAGCTTGTGAGAGAGCGATGGAAAGGCGGGATATCCTGCCGATGGCTCAGGCGAGAATGATTGACTTTCATTACAGCCAGGGTTAATAAAATCACGGGTTTTAATAACGTGTTTTTTAATTTCGAATGTGAAATTTGACACACTAATAAAACTAGGGTCACAATGAATCAGGTCGTTAGAACATTGGTGCAGACTCTTTTAATGACCCTGGTCTTAAAATATAAAGCAATCTGCAAGTTGAATTTTTAAGAATAAAACGGTGAAGGGTATAATAGGTAAATAGAGGGCAGATGGTGCTTGCTGTATGACTCCTATGTCATTTAATATATAATATAGTGTAATGCGTGTCTTTTATCAGTTCCAGTACTTTATATACTGCCGGGGCAATGGAGGGCTAGCTTACAAGGTAGGCGTAGCGTTGATCAAACCGGGCTTGTGTCAAACAAGGCCGGTTTAGTTATGTATGACGTCAACAGTTTTCTATTCATCTTTTAATTTGTTACCATATTCAACACAATTATGGGTATTGGTATATCAATGCCACTATATTGTTCACAGTGAAATACATTTATGTATAAGCATATTTACCTATTAATGAACCCAATTTTTAACACGCTTCTTTAGTGTTATTACATGGACGTCATTTAGGGGTTGCCAGGGGTCGCAGCTGCGAACTCTGTCTTGCACCTTGCGACCACTGACACTGCCATTGCGACCCCTGGCCTCACAAGTGGCAAGATTTGTGCCAGGAACACAGGGGCAGTCGTCCGTTTGGACATCGGTTAGGAAGCCACTGTGCTTGTTCCCACTCAATGTTTGTATTACACTAGTAGTGAATGATGCTAAATTATTCACTATTAGTGTAATTAAAAATGGAGTACAACTAGCTGGAATATGACATTCCCTTACAGCTGAGGTAAATACTTTTTTTTAATGTATGTTGTGTGTGTTTGCGAATTAGAATGTGTTTATGTGAGATAGTGTTTCTATGTGTGAATCTGTGTGTATGTGTGTGTGTGAATGAAAGTGATGTCACTTCCGCTACCCCAGGCATTTTGGTGAACTAATGTCCATCCTTTGCTTGCCACAGATTAACTTCAGAGCACTTTGATTAATGGTGTCCCAGGGTCACAAATAAGAAATCTGTAACACAAAAACAGAATTGAGGACCAGGAAATTGGGTGCTTTCTGATGAACCTGAACATGTTATGTACACGTGAGTCAGACTAGTCAGACATTTACTCCTATTTTGAGCCTTCTGGTAGGACTGTACACTACAAGCCATGGAACAGCAGATTCAGGTGTGTTTTGGAAGGAACTAGAAGGCACGTGCAGCATCTTACAAGAATGTTAGATACATCGATGAATACATTAAAGTTAGGCTGAAAGGTGAGTTTTTTTACAGAAGGTATTCCAGGGTTGGACGGTCTCCTTTGGCGGCCTTTGGCCCGGCAGCCATTGTTACATTAAAGTTCATCCGGGTCCTACAGCTTGCCAACAATTCACTCTGTAATTTTGGTTACGCAGCAATCTCTCTTTAAGTAAATATCACAGGGAAGAAATATTAATATTAAATCATTGGCAAAACCAAAGGCCTATAGCCTCATTATAGTTGCATAATGTGGGGCAATCCTCTGATTTCTGGAGGATGTGCTAAACAGGACGGTGACTCAACTACACCAGTTTCCTCCATTTTACTATGTGTTAGATGCATGTCTTTCGAAAAGTGCGTTTCTTCGAAACTTAGCACTTTCAAAATATTTCTGAGGATTTTCCACAACTACCCAGCTCTACATTGAGGTCCTGGTATGTTTGTTGTTGGAATTATGCAGGAAATTGGCCGGAATAGAGAAGCCTTTCTCTGCCTCCGTAGTCTATATTTTTAACATCTTTACTTATCAGGGAAAGGTCAACAGCCCCCACGTTAAATTTCAAAGGTCACGGTTCAGAAAGGCAAACAGAGTTAGGTGTGGAGGAATTTAAAGTTGTTTGCATTAGCAAATAAATGAGTTACTGAAGGATAGGTGCAAACGTCTGGATGTACAGGTAGTGGAGCCTGTAAATACTTATGTATGAATGAAGGTCATTTGGGCTGTTCACACCCCCCACTGGTAGGCTGAGACCTGGGTGTCTGCTTCACCGGCAGCGAGCTAGGTCATGAGATCCTTAATATCAATGTCTTTGCTCTGCTTCCAAATATTCCTTGCTGATTCCCTGGATCTCTGGAGGTCTTGCTTCTCCCACCTGGTCCACCTTTGTGGAACATCATCCCTTTCACCATTAGCCCTTTACCTGCTCATCTCACTTTTCAAAGTGCCATAGATACACATCTTTTTAAGCTCAATATGGACCTTCCTGGTGTTTGGCCATGAGAATGAGTCGGCAGCTGTACCTTAGCGCCGTGAAGCCTTCGGGTAGATGGGAACATTACAAGTCTATAGCTCAAACATTGCCACACTTTATTGACTTCCCAGTTTTAACATTTTTCCCATTTTGTTCGCATTGAAATTTTAAAGTAATATTTTCCCATTATCTTTAAGAGACAGTATTGTGGACAGCTGCCCTGCCCTATCACTGTCTCAATTCAGGAAGGACTTCAAGATCTGGATCTTTGACTGAACCGCGGAATTCCCCCCCCCCCCCCCCACCCCCCACCACAGCGCCTTGAGACCCTATCGGGTGAGTAGTCGCGCCTTACAAGAAACTTGATTTATTGATTGATTGATCGATTGACCAATGTCTCATAGTTCAGTTAAGATGAGCCTGTCTTACTTTTGATAGCTCAACAAAGCAGTCCATATAGAAATACATAAGGAGTTGTGTTTAAGAGCAATTTCAAACAGCTTAGTGAAGAAATAAAAAACGAAAGATGCAAGCAGATTTCAAATTAAAAGATAAGGCCTTAATGAACTAAATACTCAATATATGGTAAAAATAAGCTTAAGGGATGAAAGGCTACATCAAACACAAAACATGTAAATCAAATAAGGGAGATAATCATAACTGGCTAAAACAATGGCTGCAAAACATTCTTCATTATCTAAAATGCACACCAGGTGCGTCAATGCATTGAAGTTGTTCACTGATGGGGAAGCATCCAGGTCTGTAAGACCGGAGGACCTACCAAAGTCATTTAACTTGATCTGATGCACACTGATCCCCTGATGGAGGCATTATAGAAAGTTCCAAATCGTTTTCAAAGTTGTAGGACTAAATTTAGGGTAGGATCTAAACAACTCAATCCTCTTGGGTAGCTAGTCTGGAGTTTCTCACAACCGCACAGGTCCGTTTGATATATCACCTCCCAGGTCAATAGAGAACTTCACCAGTGCAGAAGACCTTCAGATCCAAACTCCCAGGTCTTCATCACTGGATTTGTGGCCAAATGTCGAATTAGTTCAGGGTTCTTTGAGTTCCCAACCTTCCTTGGGGAGCAGAACATTTGCAGCTTCCCGGCACAGAGCACCTTGAAGCAGGGTCCTTCAAGCAGCGTGTTCTCTCAGCAGGAGCCTGTCCCAGTTGGCCTGTAGACAAGGTCAAGAAACTAGTTTTCTCTTTTTGGCACATAGATTTAAGAAATGCATCTCATTGTTCCTCAGGGGAGAGAGAGGCTTCTTGCAGTAATAATGGAGGATTGTCCATGCTCTTTGATCTGAGCAGGTTCTGAGGTACCAACAGCCCAAATGGGGTCTCTTTGATGGGAGAACTAGCCTACCATGAGCCCTGACCTAAATCAGTCTGTAAAACTGTACAATGGTCCTACACATTCCATTCCCAATTATAATTCTGCAGTGTAATTCTTGGGACTACTGGAATGATAATTCTACCAGCGTGCTTTCTGTTCTAAAATCTAAGATGGCGAAGGAAAGCCGTGAAGTGAAGGAACTTTACTTTCACTTTCAACTCCAGCCGCCACAGTCCAGTCTAGCCCTGCCTACTTCAAAGGGAGGCCAGGACCTCCTGTCAACACTATCTGAGTATGACCTTCTAAGCCTTACAGAAACAGGCTTGTGAAAGTAACCATGGGGGTGATTTAGAGTGCAATGGAATGGGGGCTCCATCATAAATTGGCAGGACGCTCAACTTGGTGCACTCACAGTTTTCCTGCAGTTTCCCACAGCAGAGACCAAGCTTACTTTCAGACAGAAACCCTTGATCCAGCAGCCTGTCTGCCAAAGGAACACTGGGTTGAAGTGGTAGTAAAAGAACCCTGTTTACGGAAGGGGGTATCTCCCACCACTGCTTTGCCCAACCCTGGTCCAACATGCCAACCATGGCAGACCCAGGCAGTGAAATGAAACAATGACATAGATGGACACAGAGAAAGATTCCATGCATGTCACGGCCATTGACTTTTGTTTTTTTTAAACAAACACCAGCTTAGGGAGTTTATTTGAGTGAAGAAGAATATGAAGTGGGCCCAAAGAAATGACCAGAACTCAGTGTTCAATGGTGACTCCAGTGCATCCTCCACATTAGCAGATGCACCGGAGGCACCAAGGTCACTGCCAGGCAAGCAGCGATCTCTAAACATGGAGGGTGATCCTCTGGTGGGTGTCTGAAGTTAAGGCCTCTGTTGAGGCACCGGGCTGGTGAGCCACCCGACGACAGTTACATCAGCCGCCAAGTGTGAGCAGAGCTACAGAACTCCCTAATATTGCTGCATTTCACTCAAGGAAGCACCGTCCCCTTTCCTGGACCTTGTGTGGATTCCCCTTTAAAGATGTACAGCAGATGTCTCCTCATAAAGACTGTCAGAAAGTCTGAGCTGAAATTGGATCTTTTGATGAAATGCTGAGCAATAGTCAAAGAGACATCAGCATCTCATTCAGCACCGCTTGTCAGATTAAACCCTCAGGACCCCACGTCTCAAAAGGGGTAAACACTAAGGGATTGGTTCAGAACTCGGCAGACGGGTTACTCTGTTGTGAATAGCCTGTCCGCCAAAATAAAAATACCATAGGATGTAATGGGATTTACATGTCGGCGGACGGGATATCTGTCACCGTTGTGATGGATTAACCCATCCACAGAGTTCTAAATCAGGCCCTAATGGTCTGTTTACTAGTTTGCCAGATGTGAGTCTCCGTCAAAAATGTGACGTATTACCCATCTGCCGTATTTTGGGTTCAATTGGATATAATGCAAGTGTAATTTGGCGTACGGGATATCTGTCACGTTTGTGATGGAGTAACCCTGTCCTTCAAACTCGTAATCAGGCCCTAAGATAGGAAATAAAATGGTTACAGATTTGAGTTGACCACTCCAAATTGCCTCTGATTCATGATTTTACTGTTGATTTCCTTTTCCAGACTTGAGGTGAATATTTATAGTGTTATCTGCAACAACTACCCATGTCAGGTCCCAGTGCACCCCCAGCTGACTCATCAGAGAGAAACTGGGGACTGAGTGGTCGTGCACTCCACCTTGCTTAACTGACCACTCTTGACTTGAGGGAGTGCTTGATTCATATTTTAAAAGGTGCTCGTGCAGCGAGGACCCGCAGTCATGGCAGCTGCTCCGCGGGGTCATAAGGCATACATTTTCTAGAGAGAGGTGGGTCTGGAGTCATTTTAAGAGACCCCACTCAGAAAGTAAGAATTATAAATAAAAAATGGGGAACGCACGCAAGTAGATTCTATTTCTCACAGAGATTTTCAAGCATAGGGATTACTATTGATTTTACGGTGACTTTTCACTATTAATGTTCATCGGTGTCAATTTTTATTGCTTCCTCATTATATCCCGCATCAATTTTTAAGAAAACACTGTTACTAGTATTTCTGATTTGAGATATATTTTATTGTGAGGCCTCCCAGAGGGTTCAATACTTCATTTTTACCTTTAACATTCCCTAGTGACATGTTGACTATTTTTGTTATCTTGACACGTGATACAATTATTTTTATCATTCAGTTTGTCTTGTGGTGTTTTTCATTATTCCTATTTCCCGTGTATTTTGGATGTGATGTGGTACTTCCGCTGCATTATCTAACTGGTGCCGTTTGCCTTTGCCTAGACCGTTTGGACCCATCATCCATATTGCTTGTTTCGGTCCTATTTTGTTATTAAATATGTCCCTTTGTACTTAACCTGCTGAAGCCCGTCGAGGGTTTTTATTTCTTTTTGCTCTTTGGTGATGTTGGGTGTCATGCTTTGCAGGTACAAGCACTAGCTCAGGATTGCCTTCACATCCTGCACAAGATTCCAAAGTATGCAGGGGTCATCCTTATAAAACATGTTCACCTCAGGGTGTAACACATGTTGCTGAACCCCATGAAGAGCAGGGGGAGCACTAACCCCTCAGGGGGTCCCTATTCAGGCAAAGGTCAATGAATATCTGTGAGATAGGGGGGACTACGGAGCCCCTCATCACATTTTGCAGAGGGGTCCCATGATGTTGCGTTATGCCACTGGTTGACCTTTGTTGACTGGACTTTGTATCATTGGTCAACAGATCAGCTTCTCACAGCCAGATGCTCTATGTTTCGGTGGGCAAAGCAAACATTCAGCGTCAGGAGTTCAGGGCTGTCAAGAAGCAGTGGCGTAACCAGTGACAACTGCCGTATATCTAAAGTAGTTGGGCGGATGGGGGGAGGGGATCAAATAAAAATAGACTGACGGGCACCACCCCACCTAGGGGGCGTGGTGCCTTTAGTGGCATCACAGGCAGGAGCCAGGTCAGGGGCTCTTCCGGGGCAAGCAACCCGGAAGAGGGCGTTACAGGGATTCCCTGAAGCACGTCACCCAGGGGCCACGGGAGACCCCGGACTGCCGGTGGATTTAAAATCTTAGGGCAGGAAGGGGAAGCCCTCTTTTGTCCTCACGCCTCGGGGGAACCGGATCAGACCAACTGCAGACTTGGTGTGTTTACTGGGAACCAGCCCACACGGCAGGGGGAGGAGGGGCGATTTGCACGTTGTATGCCAACTATTGCCGGCTGCTCCGCTCCCGCTGCCAATGCTGGTCGCTTCATTGATCCTCTTGTCCGGCCCGGAAGTGGATGGGCCTCAGAGCACAGGCTTCGCACCTAATCCAGATGCTGCTCTCATTCTTTACCTAACATGAGAGAAGCTCCACGATTGGTCTGCGCGACCTTACATGCCACTCAGACAGTGCCTGGGAGCCTGTGGCTTTTCTCCAAACCGGCTGTGCAACACAGTTGGGTTGTAGAAACATAAGTGCGCGTGGCCTGAGACGGCCACCAAACTGACATGCGCAATTATAAGTGCACACTACTTCATTTCCCTGCCATGCCCGTCCCTGGCCTATGCTCATTGCTTGACTCCATCGTGGCGCAGACAGCGATAAATAAAGTGACTATAGCATTGTGTTATTATCGTTTTATTGATCATCCGCTGGCTCTGAGTAGTAGGGCGACGCTTCTCCGTCATGACGGAGGAACCGCTTCTGGGCATAACATAGGCACCCGCAGCCCCCGCAGTGCGGGGGGGACCAAAAATCCAGGAGCTGACCTGAGAGCCTCTGATTGAGTCTGGAGGGGGCGCACTCCATGTACTTTGCAGGGGGGGCAAGTTTCCTTACGTCACTGTCAGGAACAAACGTTCAGGAGTCCAATTATGAAATGAGGTGCCATGATGTTGTCTTCTGAAGGGCAGGTGAGCTCGGTACCTTCCACCTCTTATGGTAAGAGTGCCCTGCGACTGCGAGGTCTAAAGATATCGGGAACCATATTTGTAAGTACATTACAGCAACGTGCTTAAAAAAAAAGAAAAACAGGAAGAACGATCTACCAGCCTTCAAATCAAAACACTGGCTTCAAGTGAGAACAAATGTTTTTTTTTGTTGCAAAAAATAGACTGCCAAAAATCTCGAACTTAAATTAAACATCTACTTGCAAAAACTTAAACCTGCATTCTACTCCAAAATCCTTCCAAACTAGCTCTCCACATATTTTATGGCTGGCTTAATTTACTATTACTATTTTCACTCCCAGCATTATTGAGGATAATTTTTGTATTATGATAAAATAAAAGCGAATTTTTTTATTTCTGTCAAATGAGGCTTTGCTAGTCTATGTTTTGGTTTCTATATTTTAACAGCCTGTGTTTCTTTACGATGTTTTCAAATGCTACCAGAAGACACAAGGCCCAGTGTCAGAAATACAGAGATTCAAATGTAATTGATGACGTATTCTAGCTGTTAGAGACGTAAGCCGGAAAACAGGGTTGATTGATGGTCCTCCCCAAAGAAGTGAGCAGGACCCCTAACAGGATATAGAAAGACACTACTCGAACTTTAAGATATCATCACATCAAAAAAGAACTGCACAGGCCAACAGGGCTGGCCTTGGCAAGCCCGCATTGTTTTTATGTATGTATTTTTTGGGAAGTATATGCAGTTTCCCATTAAACGTGTAAACGTTTTAAAAGTAAAAATGCTGCTATCTAAATGGCGTGCATAAGTTTAAAAATCATTAATCACAAAAAAAAATAACAAAAAAAATAACATGAAATGAAAGCTACAAAAGCAGTTATTGGCCTACTAGACCTTCCACTGAATAGGACTGCTTTTTAAGAGGCTGTAACCAAGCAAAATTCCCTTTCTGACAGAGAAAAGAGCTAATGGCTGAAGGGGGCTGACCCACTTCCCCAAGCTGTGTCCTGTGGTGGGTGGAAGCAAAATAGTAATGACATTTGAACTGACCAATAGATGAAGCAAAGGCATCTGCATATGAATGCATGTATTTTTACCATGAATTGTTTGTAAAATATGATCATAATGAGAGAGCGACAGCCACCCCCAGGCCAGACCTACAAAGGGCTCTGATGAGGATGTCGACACGATGCTTTACAAGTAGCAGAGTCGGACTGCCATTCACACATGTTTAAGGGCCAAAAGGCGCCTCGGGCCACCTTTTATGAGAGTACTTAGGCGAGGATGTTACTGTGAAATGACTGGGAGGGCTTGTGAGCGTCATTTGAAGAAGTGCGTCCAGACTCTACGCAGCGGCGAAGGGGCGCGTGTGTAGAAGTGAACAGAGTAGAAGGCGTGCATTACTGCTAGGGGCTCCGGTGAGAATAGACGCGCCAAGTTGACTGATGAAAGTACTGACGGAGCGACTAATGCTCTTCTGAATATTTCATAAAGGTACCTTGAGGATTTCAGATAAGCTACATTGTAAGCTACATGGTAGTTGTAGCTAGGCCTGGGCTAAAATTTCTTTCCGTTCGCGGAAATTGCGATAATTTGACATTTTCACGTTCCGCGGAAAGCGCGAAAATGTCAAAATTTCCGCATTCAGCAGCTTTGCGATAATTTGGTTCTTGCTCACGCTGTAAAATAATACATTCTCGCGCGCGCGCGATCGCCTTACCTGAATCCCTGCGTTCGCCGACAAGTTTTCTTGATCCGGTCGCGTTCCCCATGAGATGTTGTATTGTTTTTAGCCATTTGCGCTGTCTCGCGACAGTTCGCGCCCGCAGTGACGTCATGCGTCGCGCGATCAGGTCTTTCTTCTCGCGATCATGCACCGCGAGACAACTGAAAACAAGATGGCCGCGCCCGCGAGCAACCGCATGGGTAAGTTGGCGAGCCACAACCATGCAGAAAAACTCGCGAACATGCGGGAAAAAAACTTCCGCATCTTCGCGATATTTCCGCGTGTTTGCGATAATTTTTAACATTTTCCCGATAATTTGCGAAAGTGGATTTCGCAAATTCCGCCCACTCCTAGTTGTAGCTTCAGACCGACCCCGCTTCATTGCCCTACCTTGATAATACCTCTTTGCTAACCTCTCTTACCCCGTCCAATAAGGCCCTAGCAGACACCCAAGAGAACAGAATAGTTGGTGTGTCTGCATTACCCAGTAATACTGCAGCTTTGTTAAAGACTAGAGGCAAGCTATGACTTCAAAACTGTCCTGATTTATTAAAATGACGTCACACAACCGCTTAACGTAATAGCTTATTACACCACAGTTCAGAAGGTTACATAACACTCTAATCAGGGCTTTAAGTGGGATAAAAAAAACTGGGGGGTCTCTCAAAGGGGCGTGGCCAATGTAATTTAGGGCGTACCTTAAAAACACTTACGCTAAAAATCTGTGCTGAGCATAGTGTGCCGTCCGTCTGGTATTTTACTGTTTCTATCATTGCATTCAGACATCCAGATACAACAAGTAACATTACATTCAACAAGCCAGGACTATTGGCTTTGCCAATGGTTGTTGCATAAACTAAAATCAGCATCAGCTATGGCTTCGTTGTACACTATTGAAAACGCTTCCATTCTGAGATGATGAGAGTGTGAAATAACTAAAAAGAGTCTCTTTGAAGTTACCTCAGAGGCAATGAAGGGCGGCACTGCGGCAGAGATAATATCATTTTTTTCACCCTGACAGTGAGGGCAAAAATAAAGAGCCCGATAGGGACCCGTCTCGGCACCTGCTTTTTAGAACTGCAGGTGCTGAGCACCGGCAGGATCCGGCCCACTTAAAGCCCTGACTCTAAACAAGGCAAATGAGAAGAAGACAGGTCCATGAGGTTAACTTTGATGGGGATGTGCCCTGCTCGTGACCAACAACAGAGGCGAAGGGATAGTCCTGACTGGTGGAAAGAGGCAGCCGCACCCCTGGAGTACACATCCGGTACTGTGTGTGCAGACATTTGCAATTATGTAAATGCAACAAGTTTGTGGTGCATTGGTCACCCCACTGCCATGCATCCCTCGTTCACAAGAAGATGGGCCAGCACTGCTCGCCCTATGGACCTCAGTCGTTTTCACCAGAGGATGCTGGAATAGGGGCATGTATGAACCACTCCGGGTCAAGTCCGACTCCCTTCTGCCTTGAAGTCCCGGTGATGAGCTGTGCTACCAGGACCGGCTCAACCATGTTAATCTATATCTAATGAACATCTGGGAGCGAGCTCGTGAGCATGGGCAACCTTCTCTTACCAACAAGACGGGATGTTAAGTGTTGGCTGAATGAGCAACTGCCAACCCTGGTGCAAGGATTTTTGGAGCACCAGGTAAAATTGTATTTATGCATTTGAGCTTCTACTCTCTCCTAACAACACAGTTGTATTCGAGTCCTTTATTTATAATCTGCCCCTCCTGTGGTGGCAGCATATGAAGGTGGTCTTGTATCGTCTTACTGCGCCACTGGCCCGTGCCTCTTGGGCATCAAATGCAGGGTGGTGGAACATGAGGCCCTTCCTTCCCTCCCCAGTTTTCTACCACATGTGTAGTATCCACTCTTGGTTGTGAATTCTACCTCTTCCTTCCTGAAGGCATTTGGGTTGTTTCGGATGGTGCCATAGGCTAACTCTTGACCAATGAAAATGGTGGAAACAGCACATGATTTCAGGCAACTTCGGTCGAGTTCATAAAATGAGAACTGCTGAAATATCCTGCAGATTCCCAGAACAGGGATGAGGAGAGACAACATCCAGAGCGGGGACTGCGCCAGGGGAATGGAACAGGAGGTGCTGAGCTCCCTGGAGATGGAACTGAATCTGAGGGCATGAAGGCATTCCTCCAGCCCTTAGGGACTGATCTGCAATATCCGGAGAGCATACTAGATCGCGAAGCAGAAGAAAAGTCTAGCAAAAAAAAATATTAACAGGTAAGTCTGGATTTTCTACACTTAACCCCTCATACATGTACCTATCCGGTACGTATATCTTAACACATATGAGTACAGAGACGTTGAACTAGGAAAAGTAGATATATACATATGCCCATAAATTTCGATATTTTGTCCCCAGATATTCTGTCCTTGATATCCTTCGTGTCGATATTCAGTAGTGCAATCCAATATCCACATTACTTTACTCCGCTTCTCACAGGAAAATCATGGCTGAGAAGCTTGGCGTTCTCATTTAGGTGTTGTACACACCATCACGACTAATGACGATACGCGCCGCGCGAGGAGGCAAAAAACACCCAAATGATGGATTTAAAGCATATGTTCATAACGATTTTGATTGATCAAGCGAGGCGGTGGTAGGAGATCCTGTGCAGCAGCTCATTTCTTTTATTGCCGCTTTAAGAAATCCATGCCAGAGAGACAGCCATATTACGACTCCCCATGCAAGGGATAAGCAATGCATGGAGACTGCCACGCTAGCGGGCCCCACCGGTGTCGTAACGCGCGCGCGGAGAACCTCCCCAAGCATTTTACAATAATCATATTTCTTATGAAGCATTAGTTTAGCTTTCTTGAAATTAAATCTCAGCAACAACAAAAAAAATCGATATGATCTTACTGTAAAGCTTAACTTTATTCCATTTGGCGCAATATTGAGTTTAAAGCCAATGTACTTTTTACTCAACATCTTCTGAGCCCTCTGCTGCTTGCTTTTTTTTTTGTTCTTCTGAGCTTGGAAGAGCTGCTCTGCAGTTGAAGCTTCGTGGTAAAGATTTCTCCTTTTAAGGAGGAGGACGGGGAATATGATTAATTACTCTGAGGTTAAGATTGCACAATTAACTGCTAAAGATCCTACTGAGAGATGCCGCCGTGGAAGGGAGGGGGGGGCGGTGCAATTAACAAAACACTAAATACGGTGCAGTAAAGCCTGCGAGTGCCGAGCCCATCCATTGTCTCTGAAATCATACCCTTTGCGAATACATCTGCACTATATTACAGGATAAGCAATGTCAGCTTTTATTATACAGCCCTGTGTGATAAGGGAGCGCATGAATCCAATCTGAGAGGCAGGAGCTGTAGAATTAACCCCTAGCTGGGCAGGTTCTACAGCAAGATAACTCCAGCCTGGTGCATGCAGCCTCAGCGGCATGAAGGTGCCGGGCTGGTTCTACAGCAAGATAACTCCAGCCTGGTGCATGGAGCCTCCGCGGCATGAAGGTGCCAGGCTGCTTCTATTTCAAGGCAACTCTAGCCTGGTGCATACAGCCTCAGCGGCATGGGGGCGCCGGGCTGGTTCTACAGCAAGATAACTCCAGCCTGGTGCATGGAGCCTCCGCGGCATGAAGGTGCTGGGCTGGTTCTACAGCAAGATAACTCCAGCCTGGTGCATACAGCCTCAGCGGCATGAAGGTGCCGGGCTGGTTCTACAGCAGGATAACTCCAGCCTGGTGCATGGAGCCTCCGCGGCATGAAGGTGCCGGGCTGGTTCTACAGCAGGATAACTCCAGCCTGGTGCATACAGCCTCAGCGGCATGAAGGTGCTGGGCTGCTTCTACAACAAGATAACTCCAGCCTGGTGCATACAGCCTCAGCGGCATGGGGGCGCCGGGCTGGTTCTACAGCAAGATAACTCCAGCCTGGTGCATGGAGCCTCCGCGGCATGAAGGTGCCGGGCTGGTTCTACAGCAAGATAACTCCAGCCTGGTGCATACAGCCTCAGCGGCATGAAGGTGCCGTGCTGGTTCTACAGCAAGCTAACTCTGACCTGGTGCATACAGCCTCAGCGGCATGGAGGTGCCGGGCTGGTTCTACAGCAAGATAACTCCTGCCTGGTGCATACAGCCTCAGCGGCATGAAGGTGCCGTGCTGCTTCTACAACAAGATAACTCCAGCCTTGTGCATACAGCCTCAGCGGCATGAAGGTGCCGGGCTGCTTCTATTTCAAGGCAACTCTAGCCTTGTGCATACAGCCTCAGCGGCATGGAGGTGCCGGGCTGGTTCTACAGCAAGATAACTCCAGCCTGGTGCATACAGCCTCAGCGGCATGAAGGTGCCGTGCTGGTTCTACAGCAAGCTAACTCTGACCTGGTGCATTCAGCCTCAGCGGCATGGAGGTGCCGGCCTGGTTCTACAGCAAGATAACTCCTGCCTGGTGCATTCAGCCTCAGCGGCATGAAGGTGCCGGGCGGCTTCTACAACAAGATAACTCCAGCCTGGTGCATACAGCCTCAGCGGCATGGGGGCGCCGGGCTGGTTCTACAGCAAGATAACTCCAGCCTGGTGCATACAGCCTCAGCGGCATGAAGGTGCCGGGCTGCTTCTACAACAAGATAACTCCAGCCTGGTGCATACAGCCTCAGCGGCATGGGGGCGCCGGGCTGGTTCTACAGCAAGATAACTCCAGGCTGGTGCATACAGCCTCAGCGGCATGAAGGTGCCATGCTGGTTCTAGAGCAAGCTAACTCTTACCTGGTGCATACAGCCTCAGCGGCATGGACGTGCCACGCTGCTTCTACAACAAGATAACTCCAGCCTGGTGCATACAGCCTCAGCGGCATGGGGGCGCCGGGCTGGTTCTACAGCAAGATAACTCCAGCCTGGTGCATACAGCCTCAGCGGCATGAAGGTGCCATGCTGGTTCTAGAGCAAGCTAACTCTTACCTGGTGCATACAGCCTCAGCGGCATGGAGGTGCCGGGCTGGTTCTACAGCAAGATAACTCCTGCCTGGTGCATACAGCCTCAGCGGCATGGAGGCGCCGGGCTGGTTCTACAGCAAGATAACTCCAGCCTGGTGCATACAGCCTCAGCAGCATGGGGGCGCCGGGCTGGTTCTATTTCAAGGCAACTCTAGCCTGGTGCATGGAGCCTCAGCGGCATGAAGGTGCCGGGCTGGTTCTATTTCAAGGCAACTCTAGCCTGGTGTATACAGCCTCAGCGGCATGGGGGCGCCGGGATGGTTCTATTTCAAGGCAACTCTAGCCTGGTGCATACAGCCTCAGCGGCATGAAGGTGCCGGGATGCTTCTACAGCAAGATAACTCCAGCCTGGTGCATACAGCCTCAGCGGCATGAAGGTGCCGGGCTGCTTCTACAGCAAGATAACTCCAGCCTGGTGCATACAGCCTCAGCGGCATGAAGGTGCCGGGCTGCTTCTACAGCAAGATAACTCTAACCTGGTGTATAGAGCCTCAGCGGCATGAAGGTGCCAGGCTGCTTCTACAGCAAGATAACTCCAGCCTGGTGCATACAGCCTCAGCGGCATGAAGGTGCCGGGCTGCTTCTACAGCAAGATAACTCTAACCTGGTGTATAGAGCCTCAGCCGCATGAAGGTGCTAGGCTAAGGCTCGTTCTACAGCAAGATAACTTCAGCCTGGTGCATACAGCCTCAGCGGCATGGGGGCGCCGGGCTGGTTCTATTTCAAGGCAACTCTAGCCTGGCGCATACAGCCTCAGCGGCATGGAGGTGCCACGCTGCTTCTACAACAAGATAACTCTAACCTGGTGTATAGAGCCTCAGCGGCATGGAGGTGCCACGCTGGTTCTATTTCAAGGCAACTCTAGCCTGGTGCATGGAGCCTCATCGGCATGGAGGCGCCGGGATGGTTCTACAGCAAGATAACTCCAGCCTGGTGCATACAGCCTCAGTGGCATGGGGGCGCCGGGCTGGTTCTACAGCAAGATAACTCTAACCTGGTGCATGCAGCCTCAGCGGCATGGAGGTGCCGGGATGGTTCTACAGCAAGATAACTCCAGCCTGGTGCATACAGCCTCAGGGGCATGAAGGTGCCAGGCCGGTTCTATATCAAGACAACTCTAGCCTGGTGCATGCAGCCTCAGCGACATAGAGGTGCCAGGCTGGTTCTATTTCAAGGCAACTATAGCCTGGTGCATACAGCTATATATATATTTTTTTTTTCACTAAAAAAACTAAGGTTACAGAGACATTATAGTTAGCAAATAGAATTTACATAGAATTAAAAAAAACCTTAGAAAAACACTGGAAAAAACAAAGGTTACAGGGACAGTATAGGTTTAAATTCGATTTGCTAACTATAACGTCCCTGTAACCTTAGTTTTTTTTAGTGAATTTCTAAGGTTTTTAAAATGTTATTTTCTAACTATAACATCACGGTAACCATTGTTTTTTTTGGTGAATTTCGAATTTTTTTTTAACTAGCAGTCATGTTTGCAGAGTGGTTGAGAAAGGGGGCTGGGCCTCCAACCAGCTCTCAGCAATTCCGATGCGTAGGACTTACCGGAGGAGCCAGAAGGGCTTTTTGGCCCCCAAAGTCCCTCAGGAATAAAGTGCGCCAGGAGGTGCGTTTGCAGAGTGGTGGAGAAAGGGGGCATGGCCTCCGAAGACCTCTTAGCAATCCCACTGTGTGGACCTACTGGAGGTAACAGGAGGGGTAGTTGGCTCCCAAGTATGTAAGGACGTCCTTGGGGGCTGACTACCCCTCTTATTACTTCTGGTAAGTCTCACACAGCAGGATTGCTAAGTTCGGATAGCAGGCCATGCCTCCTTTCTCCACCACTCTGCAACCACACCTCCTGGTGCACTCTTGGGAGGGGGATGAAGTCTCCTTTGCTGCTGAGGGCCCTTAGGGGCCACCTAGCCCACCTGGTCCCGCCAGCTGGTTGGGGACCACAGGGGTGCCTGAAGCCCCCGCTGTCCCAGCTGACTCCGCCTTCTGCAGGAGCCGACATTGCTTTTTACACCTAGGGAGCTGCTAAGATGCAGCTCCGAGGGGTAAAAAGCAAAGTGCTCCACTTTGAACAAGCAAGAGCAAAATGCTCTCGCTTGTTCAAAGTGGACCACTTGTTTGCTATGTGATGGTGGGAGCAGAGCGCCCACCATCCTATAGCAAACTGCAATGTCCTGAGGGTGGGCACCCTAGACCATTGCTGGAGGCAGCCCCGGGGAGGTGGCGGTCCACGGAGCTGCGTGGGGGGCTGTAGCCCCCCCATGCATTTTTGTAAACATAGCCCCGGGAAGGTGCTGGTCCCCAGAGCTGCGGAAACTACTGAACGGATTTACACCATTTAGTTAAACGAGTGGTTTCTGAACCAAGACCTACCTTTTTGCCGAATTGGGTGTAATTCCGTTCAGCAGCTTGGACTGTAACCGTGTCTAAAGTTTCCTATGGAAATTAACTTGGAGAAAAAGCTTTTTGGGACCCCCCCTTTTTTATTGGATCATGCTCAACGAATCTCCCCAAAACTTTCAACACAGCAGCTGAAGTGAGGGGCATATTAATTTTGAAAATTTTGCGAAGATTCGTCAACCCACACCAAAGCTGTTGGCAAATGAAAAAAAACTCTTCCTATGAAAACTAGGTCCTAACTATAACTACCTAGGTAATAAATATATATATGACTCCATACTACCCAGTAAGAGAGGGGGAAACAGGGAAAGGATGTTACGCAAACTGGAAACAAGGTACATCCTTGACCTGGATTCCAAACACCCTGGAGGTCTAAACGCCACAGAAGATCTGTATACCTGTTTCTAAACATCATGCAGAATAGGATAGAGTAAACCGAGAGCAGTGGTGCCATGAATGGTTTTAAAAAAGGAGGTATTTATACCAATATACAAGAACCATTTCAGAAATACCGTAACTAGCCGATCCCACTCTCCGTTTTTAGTAAAGCGCAGCTTTTAGCTATCATTAGTCACTTTTTAACACAATTTTAGATATTAAGAATAGGCACAGGCACTTAGAAGGTTTGTACTAAGCACTCAGCACCTTTTTATGCAGTCAGAATGTTTACATGAATATTGTTTACAGATCAATTTGCGTTTTTGCACAGTTTAAATTACATTTATTAAAATCACAGTGCTCGAAAGCCACTCTCAAAATAAAGATTGTCCTTTTAAATACAATGTTGAGCAAAGAAGTGACAGGGTTAATCAATCAAAAAACAGGATTCCCTTAACCATGCAGGAGCACATTAGAGCAATTTCACATTAATGATTTTATCTGATTTTATGTTCATAATTTGTGATATTATCAATTGCAAAGTAAGGTCCCAATGTAATTTTTGAAATCTCGAAAACTATATGATGTGAGGAGGACGACGTAAACAGAGTCTGTTATTCATGTCTACGACTGCTTGTAATTTGCACTGGTCACTTTAAGAAAAAGCAACATAAAAAATGGTAGCACAGCTGTGCGCGCATCATGTGATCAAGGCCCTCTGGAGATATATATATATATATATATATATATATATATATATATATATATATATATATATATATATATATATATGTTGTGTCTCTCTCCCAATGGCTGCAACCTCAGGGAGGAAGCTTGCAAGGAACATCGGGCTTCCGGCACTCAATTTGCATTCCCATATTGAGTTTTTTCTTGTGAAGGCAGTCAAACCCATATGAAAAGGACAGGTACTATTAAAAATGTTACTCTTTTGAACACATTGGAGTGACCGACCTACCCCCACGAGACTCACAGCACAATTTCCCACAGTGGAAACATCACCTTTGTGAATCATTTACTACCTACATTAGGGGTCACAAACTATTGAAATGTACCTTTTTAACTAGTAAATGGCTATATTACGGTCAGGCAATATTTTGGATTCGATATTTATGTGGAATTCCCTTGTAATACAAATGGGGCATCTCTTTCCTACCTCTTCCTTTTTGGGATTCTGAAAGGGTCGCAAAAGCCCTTTTAGAAATCAGAAAGAGTTTCCAAATCTTTAAACAGGCTTTTGCACATTGTGAAAAGCAGTTAAGCTTTCCCAAAGTCTATGATGTTTTTAATTGCAGAGTTTAGGATGGCAAAGGGACTTTGTAGTTTGGTTTCATTCTTTTTCTTGCCTGACAGGCACATCAAAGCCCTTTCGACTTCCATATAATAATCACAATTCATTTTAATTTCCTGTTTTTTTTCTCTTTTCTATCATTTTTATTGTATTTTTTCCTTTTCGTAATTACATTATTTGTGATTGTTGCTCTTGTTGTTGGTCTTTTAATTATGTTATTATAAAAATGTGACTTTTTTCTACTTTGGACTTATAAACCAGTTGCATTGTTTAACTGATCAGGCATGCTTTACTGGTATTACTTTTTCCTTGTTTTTATTATGCCCCGTTGCTCACTGGAGACGGTGCGCCTATCAGCAGATACAATGTACGGGAACGGGTTACGGAACTCTGCAGTGACTTGCAATATCCTTATTATGTATGCCAGGGGGTACTTTTAAACATATAATGCATGGTCACATCATTACCTTTCTCACAAACCATGGTGTATACCTCTTTGATATGAAAGAGCAATAATGTCTCCAACGTGAAGAATAAAAATTAAACACATCAAAAACATGTTAGACACTTGTTGCAAACCGATATTAGAAACAGTTCAACACAAGACAGTTTAAAAAAAAAAAAAAAGCTGCAGTAGCTCGGAACGTGTAAAATCATGCAGAAAGATTGTAGCTTTTCTCTATGGAGAGCTTGTTATTGTGAGCTGTACAATAGAGCAGAAGAAAGAAAAGCAAGGTTCTGCTTGTCGCTTCTATTATGCTCCGTGACCTGACCTGCCGTTCACCTCGACTGCTGGCTCCAGCAGTAGGCATTGTTGCGTCAGAACGCGACTGTAATAGTCGAGTTCTGGCGTCTTTTGTTCATAATCAGCGACTGGGTGCGTCACAAGTCGCCGATTATACAGAAATTAGAGACTGCCATTTATATGGGGATTACAGAATCCCATGTATTAATGAACGGTATAATCCTACTGGTCAGTCAGACCCCAAAATATACATCAAATACCCCACACTAAAACAGACACACCTACTTGTATCACTGACCACCCTAATGAACAACCCCATACTTACACAGAGCAGACATCATGACACCCAACCACCAAGATGTCAGTCAACGAGAAATCCAAGAGCTGCCCGTACGGCATCACCAACTACTGCGAGCACTCAGAGACATTTTAAGGCATGGGCAAAGGGGGCTTTGGCCCAGGGCTCCCGCCTTTCAGGGGCCACTCTTAGAGCCAGCTGTGTGCTGCAAAAATTCTTAAACAGACCGTTTTCCTTTAATTTATTTTTAATGTGGGTGACCTATTACAGATATTTTGCAGCAAAATGTTTGTTTCATGCAACATCCATTAAAAAAAAAGTTTTATAACGGAAAACAGGTCCTCAACTATGAGAAATTGGAGGCTGTGGAGGATATTTACAGTAATATTTGTGAGCTGTTTCTGTGTTACAATATTTAAAAGACGTCACTATCCCTGAATATCAGATGGAAACTCTATCAAATTTGGACCAGTGTGTCTATGCACTGTCAGTGACCTGCCAAAGAGGGCATGCCGGAGCTGCAAGTGGATCATAAATTCAATGCTGTTCCGAACAGGGACCCCCCAAATATGTTTGGCCTAGGGCCCCCAAAATCCTTAAGATGTCCCTGTGAGCACTATGACGGCACACACAAATGCTGATAACATAAGATAGATCAAATACACTGACATATGTCAACTAGAGAATAATGGTGGCGCCCGGCAAGGTGATCTTATATCTGCTTTTGGGGAAGTCTGCAAAATCTGGACAATTTATTTAATGTCACAACTTTAACGGCTGTCTAGACCTGCCATGTATCAGACAACGAAGACACCCTCTCAGATTCCTTGCCTCCGCATAGGAAGGGACCCTAGCCATCTGCTTATGCACCCCAAAAAGGTGTCCTGAGGGGCTGGATTGCAGCTGCATACATACCAACTTGAAAACAATCTCGCCCTGCGAGTAGGGGTCGCGGCCTTGAAGAGGGCAGGGCCTTGTGCCGAGAAGTACCCGCAAGGCACTTTTGAAGTCCACACCACCCTGACCCCAAATCCCCTCCTCCCCCCCCCCTCCAAAAAAAAAAAAGCTTGCTGAGGCTGGTGCTGATGTCCTGGGGTGTTTTCATACTCCTTAGCGGTTTACAGCCCAATTTGCCACCATGTGATATCGGCTCCTGGCTGGGAGACCGTGTGATGGGAGCCAATATCATGTGTCACACGGTTGCACCATGTGAGTTGGTAGGTATGCAACTCGTGAACTTCAGTCTTACTACCATTTTAGGCAGGAAGAGGTTACACTCCTTCCTCTCTGCCCAGATGAAAAGTAGGCAGGCAGAGGGTTGGGGAGTGTCAGTAACAAGGTCCAATAAGGATTAATGGACGTATGGCAGGCTGTGATTGGTTAATAACAGTGTGGGGTTGTGTTCTTCTCAGACCCTGTGCAGCTACTGGTGTTCTCTCTGTTTACCATTACACTCTGATTGACACATGTAGTTGATATGCACGAGTATCAAACTATCTCTGCCTGTCAAACTACTACCACTCAACCAACTACCATGAACAAGAGTCCAAGGGGAAGATTCAGCAAGAGGCAACAAGTACCCAATGGGCAGGCTCACAATATAGGTGCTCCATAAAGCAAGGTAAAGCAGCAATCTTAGAGTGCCACCTAGTGGTGATGCCAAACAACAGCAGAAACCTAACAATGAGCTGTTCTGCGCCTATGGGAGCGCTCCAGGTGCAAAATAGCCTTTTTCCTAGGGATGAAATTTGAGAGCATCTGATTAATACAGTCCTCATCTGCCTGCATCGCAAAGCATCTTACATTGGAGCATTGAGGCAAAGGAAGTCACATTATTTACAAGAAAGGGCTCAGGCCCTTTTCAGACCACTGGCTTCTCTTCATGTCCCTGGAAGCAGGGTCGGACTGGCTTATAGTGCAATGAATCAGCCAGTGCCCAGTGGGCTGATCTGACAGGTCAGGTGGTCTGCTGTTTTTTTTGCTGTTTGTGCACCTGTTTTATGGCCTGTTGGGCAGGCTTTTACTGCAGATTTCCCTAATAAAAAAAACAAACATTGCCTGCAGTAAGAACAAATCCATGCCGCCTTCCACACCTTGCAAAACACTTCTACAGCGCGTCTTTGCAAGTTCAAAACCGCCCCAATTTGTAAGCACGGGCCCCTTGTCAGCTTTCGAATAGTGACACTTTTATGTTATAGTGGCCGGGACTGTTTTCTGTCCCAGTCCGACCCTGCCTGGAACACTTCAAATAACGAGACCTGAATCAATGCATTTTATTGTCTGAGAGGGGGTTACACCCAAGTCCTTGGCTCTAATGTCTGACCCTTTCCCACTACACTACATTTCAATGTGTAGCCAACAGACTGAACAAGAGAATTCCCACGGAGGTACATATCACACACAGCTGTAGATACGGTGAGTCTAATGTCCTAAGGAGTTTCTCAGATTTAAGACAGGCTTCTGACTGTCTTAACGCCGGATAGATGGGCCTGAGTGACAAAAGATGTGTCCCCGCTTAAGACAGTCTTAGGTCTACAACTCCAAGCTTTAGTCCATATTGTCTGATTCACAAAGATTTTGCCCTGTCTTTACAACGTTTAAAAACGTATGTCCTGGCCTAACGCAGTCTCAAAACAAGTGCGTATAGCCACCTACCTGCCTACAGTAGTCTTATAACTGATTTAAGTGTGGAATATTACTTCTGACATCGGGTCAAGGCATCCTTGTCATGGTGAAAGTAAGGCTCACCAGAACTACATGACTTTCCTATTGCACAGTATGGGGATTTAATAGACTTGTATAAGAGTTTGTGACTTTATGCCTCAAGGACTCAGCCATTCACTAGGCACCCGTGAGACGTTCACCTGGAGCTGGTGATGGTCTACTGTACTGGAGAATATCTACTGCTACTTCACCATACTACTCACTCCTTAAGAGCATTACCCCTGAAAGTGCCTGTGTGCATGGAAACACCTAGGGCTGTATCATGCATTGTGATTGTTTGCGACCTGCGCACCTTTTAAAAGGTGCGCAGGGAGCAAACAATCACATTGCACCCTATTATGCTGTAGGCGCTGCCCCCAGGGCAGCCGCGAAGTTGCACTGCCCCCAGGGCAGCGCATTCATGTGAAAACACGGAGCAGTGCAGGTGGCACCCTCCTGTACTTTTACAGAGTAATAGAGATCCCCTTGCAGGCGGGTGCAGTCAGTGACTGCACCCGCCTGTAAGGGGATGTCTGGGGGGGGTCTATGGGACCCCTTTTACCCCCTGCAGAGGTCTGCTCTCAGGAGGCGTACTGCTCTTTTAAATGGCACACTGTCAGTGCGCCTTCTGAGGGCTTCTTTGACTCTGCACCCGCTTCTGTAATACAGCACGGGCGCACAGTCAAATGCATTCCCTCATTTGCATAGGACATGCCCCAATGCAAATGAGGGAACACCCTCTGAAGATAGCGCTGGCGCTTCAAGTGCGTGCAAACACCCGTTTCGCCCCCGGGGCACTTATAGTAATACGGTCCCTGATCATTTTGTGTGCTGAGAAAATGTTTGTTTTCAATTGCCTATTTGTTTATATTTGTGTGCTATTTTGGGGGGCTTAAAGTTTGGAAACTTGCAGGGTATTAATGGATGTATTTAGAGGGAGATTTCTTCCCATACCATACGCAGTCATTTCAATGATTTTAGGGGCCTTACTTTGACAGTTATATGCTACATTTCACTAGGGAGGAAGTCCACATGGAATCTGCCACCCTCTTGTGGCTGATTGTGGTGGTGCTGTAAAGCAAATCCCTGAAGAAAGAACACACCTATTTTGAATTAATCAAAAGGAATTCCTTTTGATTAATTCAAACTAGGTGTGTTCTTCTTTCTTCATGCATACATGTTTATGATAGATTTAAGTAATTCCTTCACCCGACGGACCCAACATTAGCATATACTCTAGACACCCAGGTTCTGAGGGTCACTGGGTCCCCCCATTATACTTGATGTAAGGCAAATGCCGGCATTGGCCTTAATATAACGCTGATCAAGATATGCGGCTGGCTAATAGAGGGGAAAAGAAGCGGTAAAGAGAGAAGCTGTATATTTGAGTCTATGTGAACTGCGATGAGTCTGAAGGCCGAGGGCCAGATTCACAAACCTTTTGAGCTGGCTTTGAGTGGCATAAGTGATGCAAAAAAGTGCAAAGTGCTGCTTTAAGTTACTCTGCGACAGTGGGGCGCAACATGGGTGGAACATGAGTGTTCCCGTGGTACCACCAAGGCTTCCTGAAGCAAAACCCTATCTACTATACAGGGTTTTTCACCAAAAAGTAACGCCACTCTGAAGCAGGTGTTAAAAGGAGACATTATTTGTCCTTTCTTTTTCGACTTGGCATGTGTGCTGCACTGTACAGCACCGAAGTGGGAACCGTTTTGCAACTTGTCTAGGCATATTTGTTTGTACTGGAATGGTAACCTTCCAGTGCAAAACCTAAGCTAGCCTCACGCAGACACCCTTGCAACATGGTACATAGGTGTGTGCATGGCGCTCAGCAACCTGATTGTGCCCTGGTGCTAGTGAGAGGGGAGGAGACTGCCATATCCCTGTAAATCTGGTGATTTCTTCCTCTCTCTCTCTGACACAACGCAGCTTTGGTTGCTGCGCTGCGCTGCGTTGTGTGACAGGGTAAGAAATCTGGTCCTGAGTGCGGCTAGCGCCGAGGAATGTCTACCTCATCTCTCCTTCCTGCTTGCACTCACCCTACCATCATCCTTTTATTCAGTGGTAGACCTCTCTTCTAACAGTGCCACCTTAATGTGTTATCAGACTTAAATGTTACTTATATGAAAAAGACCAGTGCTCAAATGGTACAAACAGTAGGTGCGGGGGTACAAAGTTTTTCTAAGAACCTTGCCCTTGTATTTTCTATCCTCCACTAAACACTTTCAGTGTCTTTATCTCAATCTTTTTTTTTATCTGTGTGTTCACTTTGTCACTGTTTTCCTCTCTTTCTCTTCCTCCTTCTCTCCCCCTTTTCTGTACTGGTTCAATAAAAATAAGTCCTAGCCCCCCAAAATTAGTGCCCACCATTTGCAACACTTGCACAAATTAAGCACTAGAAAAGGCGGTGTTTCCTGGCGCAGATAAAAAATTCTAAGCGACAAATCACCTTGCTGGCTGCTTAGAAAAACATATTACTGAATTGTTCCCCAAAGGAGGGCTCTGAAGGTATAATATCTCACAATTAAAAAGGGCCGCAGCTAATCCTATTAGCACCATCCCCAATCTGCTCCAATTGCGCCTTATCCCCTCCGCGAGCATCTTCCAGCGACGACTGCGCTCGGAGCGATGCAATAAGGCGGCCTTGGATTCGTGTGACTTCAGCCCCTTTTCCGCTTTATACACTGCCATATTGATTTTGCAGTTTATTCCTCCTTGGAAGAGAGACCAAGGCATTGCAGTTTCATTTAGGTTCTGCATTATAATTTCCCAGATGCTTTTGTCAAGTGCTCCTCCAGGACAACACCTTATCACGGTGAACAGGATTCAAAGAAACAGAGCGGCCTAATCCATACCTAATTGGACCAGATCGTTATGTACTTTCGCTGCTTTTGGTGCATTTTTTTCTGGCGCACGGGCTTCCTCTGGGAGCCTATAAAGAAACTCGAAAGGTTATTATAGCATGTCCGGAGGGAGCTTTTAATACCCTGCCCCTGCTCAGATATGCAAATAATCCAATTGAGAAGCTTGCTAATTAGCAGGCGGGATACACTTCTGAATAATAGCCAGACGTCTCTAACAGGAGGGCATGTTTTTGCAGTATGGTTCTGTACGCCATTGACTCAAACTGCTTGGGCTATATTATGTTTTTTTGGACTATGGTCTTTTATTCCAACCTGATACACCCAAAGGTCTCCATGCAAGGTGGGCGGACTCTTCTCGTGACCCTCTGTTTGAGTCCCCAGTTTGCATCTTCTCATTGGTCGTGCTGTTTGTCCATATCAGTAAGTCCCGGAAGCATGGTCCTAGGAGCCGCCATGATGCAGTATTGATCCATGCATATACATATCGTTCTACAACAAATGGCGCATTACATAAGGAATCTGCGTCATTGAATGCTCAGCAGTAATACTGGCGAAGTCCTTCTATTTCTTTAGTTCCTGATATAGAACCATCAAAATCCTGTTCCTGAGGTGTTGGAGATCTTTACAAATAGGTTCCGCTGTACATAACTCCACAGAGTGGATCACGTCAGTTTTGGAACATTACAGTCTGTCTGAATTATTTTTGTCAAATATAGATGGTTTGCAAATAGGTCTGCAATTTACAATAGTCCTTATGCACTAATAGATTGCACTGCAACGTGTCCATTTGCAGGGATTCCAAAACAACCTACCTTAGGTATACTGACCAGGCAGGCCAAAAAGTGCCACCCCTGTGTTTGTCCGCAAGTACAGGAATGGATGCCTCCAAGCTACAGCAGATCTACATCACTGCATTTGCATACCCAAACTGCCCATTAATGGGACAGTTGCTACTATTAATAAAAATATTTTCCATTTGGGAAGACGTTAGAGGGCAAAAATGATAC
This sequence comes from Triturus cristatus, assembly GCF_964204655.1. Classification (NCBI taxonomy): domain Eukaryota; kingdom Metazoa; phylum Chordata; class Amphibia; order Caudata; family Salamandridae; genus Triturus; species Triturus cristatus. The sequence continues at coordinate 1,122,970,895 of NC_140580.1, read as the reverse complement.
CCAAAGGTGAACCTGTCTCTTGGTGACACCTTTTCCTTTGAAAATCAGTAACCACCGCAACTCAGGGGTCACTAATTGATCAATAGTTTGCCACCACAATTGCAGTAACAACCTATTAAGCCATAACTTTGCGACTCCCAAATGATTTATGTCCATTCCATGTTCCCTTTTACTAGCAAGTCGAAAAGTGCCACAAAAATCCTTTTAGGATTTGGAAACCTTTACTATTCATGAAAAGACTTTTCTACATTGTACAGTGCTTTTTTGTCGGAGCCAACCCTGTGACTTTCAAAATCAGAGGTTTTGTGGCCACGAAATGGCTTTGAACATCAGACCCATAATGTGCAAGGTTATAGAAAGTGCAGGTGAGGAAGTAAATTCTGTTTTCAAGCATAATATTGCAAGAGATTGGAACATCTGAAGAGGCGGTCATAGAGAGAGCAAGCATGCAAGCAAATTGATATCAGCCTTGAGCAAGAATCATATGTGGGTTGGATGACTGAGGAGGTGTGCATAGGCTACAGACACCAGGAGTTTGTAGATCGCTATGAAGAGACCTTGTCTTTAAGTCTTGTAAAAATCTCCGGGCATCACCAAATATTGGAAGAGGACACCTCACATTATCGTGGCATACTTCATCATCGGTGTCCTCTCCATATTAAGGTTGGTGAGTGCCACCTTGATGGAGTCAACCAGTGGTGGAAGTTCTTGATAAAATGAATCTGTATCTAGTAATTGAAAATACCTTAGGGTATACCGGTGGACTTTTACCTTTATTTATTGGGTACCCGTGGCATGAATTAACACTAATTGTATTGGGATGTTCAGTGAAGACAGTGGTTCATACATCCTCTTTTTGCCAACAAGTTTCAGCCTTAACTAGTGCCCTAGTGGCCTACATGCCTTCATCTGGGTTTTGATTGATCCCTAGCCAATTTGCATATCTCTCATGCAGTCAGTAGGTGTGTATGCATATAACATGTTTCGGCCTTAACTAGTGCCCCAGTGGGTCATAGGGCTTCTTCAGGGTTTTGAGTGATCCCCCAGCGAATTTGCATATCTCTCATGTAGTGTGTAGGAACATATGCATATGTGTAATGAGACGTAAGGCTTTCTTTTCTCTATGGGAGATCTGTTGTACCTGGTCTAAAGATAAACTAAGTGTCACTAAAACTTAGAATCAAAGAATAATTCATTATCCAGCAAAGTGGTATGAAAGCATCCTTTAGAGGGCACTTCAAGACACACAAAATAATAGCGTACCCATTGGTGAAGAGAAGTGTATGTAACACTTACATGAAAGCACAGCAAACATGGCATCACAAGTGTTAAGAGACCTTGCTTAAATTACCCTAACTTAGGGTTGTTTTGCTTCACAGACAATAGGAGGGGCACTTCCATGTAGTCAAATGCTTGAAAGTAATCATTTTTACTAAACCAAGTTCATGAAAGGACAGCCCACATATAAATCCACCTGTTACTGCGCCTGCTGCTGAGCATTGCATGTCATCTTCATATGACAAAGACTAGCCACCAGGTGTGACCCCTTTGACAACCAACAACTTTTACCAGCCAGCTCACCATTCAGACACTGGATGCATTTGGGGCTAGGTCCTGGTATAAAGTTCCTCAAATAACCCCTCCTCATCCAGGCTTCAGGTCTGCTCAGTGCACTCTGAATGTGCATGACCACCACTGCACGTTTTCTGAGAGACAGTAGAGCTTCACTGTAGTACTGGCCAGAAGATTTTACTGGCATAAGAACAGCTGTGGGGACATGGGCGCTTTTGGTATTAGGGTGAGGGGACCCGCTCCTCCTCCCAATGTCCGCTTGCTGCCTCTATAAATATCTGTGTGCATGACATGGTATTATGCTATACAATAATCGTGCCTCTCGGTCAGTCCGAGGACAGGCAGACAGTCGTACACTTTCAGCAGGCTGCTGCATAAGTGTGCATGAAATTTAGAAAGATGTCATTACATAGGGCTTTCCTTTCCCACACCCTCCTAGAAAGGAGAGGAGAGGAGTGAAGTTAAATTGTAGGTGTGGTGTATGATTCCAACCTTGGGAGTTAAAAGGCTGCAGCCCAGCGTCCAAGCCTTACATCACTTACCTACAGTGACCCCTCACTGTGACAAATCGGAAAGGGTGGTGTCAAACTGTGACAGCGTATAAAGGAGGCATGTGATGTTCTTGCCCCAGCAGGCCCGGCTCCAGGAATTTATATCTAGATGGGACAAGGGTGCGTACGGATGGGTAATGACGGGCTCGATTTTTGGTCCTTCTGGTGGTAGCCTACAAACCCTAGATTAAATCATATCTACTTCCAAACAGGCACCATGATACAAACAGTAGATTGTGTGCATATATAGAACATATTTCATTTTTGCTGGCTTAGATGCTTTGGGCACTTTGCCACTGCTGATCAGTGTCAAAGTGCAAGTGCTCCCTGTGTAATTGTTAGCATGATTGGTTATCCACGATTGGCCTATTTGATTTACTGGTAAGCCCCTAGTAAAGTGCACTGAGTGTGCCCAGGGCTTGTAAACAAATGCTACTAGTGGACCTGCAGCACTGATTGTAACACCCACACAAGTAGCCTTCCACATGTAACTCAGACCTGCCACTGCAGTGTCTGTGTGCAGTTTTTAACTGCCAAGTCGACTTGGCAAGTGCACCCACTTACCAGGCTCTAACCTTCCCTTTTGTTACATGTAAGACAACCCACAGGTAGACCCAAGGTACCCCCATGGGCAGGGTGCAGTGTATGTGAAAGGTAGGACATGTACTGGTGTGTGTGTAACATGTCCCGATAGTGAAATACTGCCAATTTCGTTTTTCACTATTGAAAAAGCTATCTTATGCATAGTATAACATGGACTTTGTTACATTTTACAAGTATACCTTTCCATAGGGACAAGATAGAGAAGGGGGGTTTAGGCTCTTTGAAAACAGAATTTATTAGCACATCTTTTTAGGCAGTTGGTTTTTAAATTGTGTGTTTGAAACTGCCACTTTTAGAAAGAAAAAAACGTACTAGAGCAACAATGTTCTAGACAGAGTGTGCACTACCTGATACACTCATAAGTGAATGTGTATTAACAAATCTTTGTTAATAATATTCACAAAAAGGAAACCACCTCAGAGAGTGCACACCAAGTAAGATTACATTTGAACACCAAGTATATTAAGTAAAACAGTTGAATTGGAGTGCACTACAGCTGTTGTTAGTATTTCGATTTACTTTTAGAAAGAAGGCATTTTATTATTTAACCATTGTGTTTGCCTCTGCTGATTTGTGTATTGGCTGTCTGGTTTTGGAGTGACAGGGGCTGGGATGTGCATTCACTATAGACAGCCACTGGGGGCATTGAGGTGTGTCCTGCCTTTCCTGGGTGACTCAGAGCTGAGCTGAATATACCTTGGCTGCTTTTAGAGTGGTGGGAAGGATTTCCTGTACACCTGAATAGGCAGTGTCTCCTCTGCACAATGCTGTTTACAACTCCTGTAGGGATGCTGTACTAGGGAGGACAGAACTGGTTTGGACTGTGCGCAGAGACCATTGCTACAAAGAGAACAAAGACAAAATGGGGTATAAGTAGTGGACCTCAAACCCCAGAGAGTTAGATCACTTCTGGATTCAAGAGTAACCTTTTACCAAGGAGAAGGGCTGGAGGGCTGTAAGGAGGAGTACTTCCTCTTTGCTGTGAGCTTTGCTGGATTGGCCTGCAGTTGCTACTTCTGCCAAGGAAGAGGACAAAGACTAGAACTTTGCTGTGAACCTACTTGAAGAAGAATCTCCAAGGGCATGTGTGTGCTGGCCTCCTGTTCTGAAGTCTCAGGGACCCAAAGACTTCACCACTAGCTCGCCTGAACTCCACTGCTGGGAGTTCTGACCTGCCAGAAGGTGCCAATTCCAGTTTTGGCCCTCTGGAGGTTGTTCCTGCTATTCGGATCTAGAAGAAACCTAAAAGCAGCAAGAGAAACAATCTCCGATGCCATCAACGACGCCACCATGGTGCTGTGGCCTGCACTGAGGCCAGGGACTTCGCTCGTGAAGTGCACGAAGCACCACTCTGCCTGCACCGTACCTCTCATGCCCTTCGATGCCTGCAGTTATCGGCCTTACTGACGCCAGCGCTCGCACTGATGCCGTCACCGCCAGCACCTGCAACCTGTTATCGCGGAGCCGATAACCGACGGGAGTGACTTCAGAAACTCTTTGACTTTGCATCGCTTCATCACAACTGACGCCTCACCGCCGACACAACCGACTTCCCCCGTCCTGGACTCGACACATCACCTCCTCGCGGACAACGACACCTCGCTTCGTATCCCGTGTGGCAGCCAGGGAGCTGGCCACGACCTCAGCACCGATGCCTCATCTCCAAGATGACATGCATCGTCCAAAGACTTCGTTCCAGGGTACTGTTGTTTGAGGGTCCGTGTGACTCCGTGCCCGACGCCACCCACCTTGCGGTCGGGACTATACTTTGGATTTATGCCTGCCACAATGTCGTAATAGCCCCTATTTGTTTTTACAAGTGCTATTTCTGCAAGTAACTGTTTTTAAGTGCTATTTTGATCTACGGATATTGGCTTTTTGTAGTTTTGGTCTTGTTTGGTTTAGATAAAGATATTTTACTTTTCTACATTGGTGTGGTGTCCATTTGTGGTGTTTTCACTGTGTTACTGTGTGCCTTGAGTACAAATACGTGACACATTGCCTTTAATATAAGCCTGTCTCCTCGTGCTAAGCTACCAATGGGGTGGGCAGGGGTTAGCTAAAGTGTGTATCCACCTTACACTGACTAGCAGCAAGGGCCCCTATTTAGACAAAGGTCCCTACCTTTGCCAACTAGAGACCCCCAATTCTCACACCAATGATTTGTGAGTTTTAAGTGTATGACTGGATACAATGTGGTAAACAACGCATGCCATTACAACATGGTCATTACAACAACTGCGTTGTTACATTGAATAGCATTACAACGCAAGTCATTACAACGACTTGCTGTAGGGGGAAGCAGGTGTTGGATTTAATATTCAACCCTTTCCCTACTGTTGCACAGGCTAAAGTTGGCATAGTTAATTATGCTATTCCAAAATCCAGCGCCCCCCCAACAGCAAGTCATTGTAATGACTTGCGTTGTAATGATATGCGATGTAACAACACGGTTATTGTAATGACCACGTTGTAATGGCATGCGTTGTAAACGCATGTGATGTAACATGGCCTATTCTACAATGTCCCTGTTAACATGGAGGGAAGTTGTCATCCTATATACAGGCGAATGCTTCTTGTACCTCCAGAAAGCTTCCAAAAAGGAATGACGCTTAGGCAGAACTGCTGGAATGGGATTGAAATTAACAGCTCTCCAGGCTGTAATCCTCCTGTAATTTGCACAAGAGTTTGGTGGCGCCATATCACGTGAACCACAGTTCTACCATCTCAGACAACTGAGTAAGATGAGTAAGGAATATAAGCAAGAGAAAGTTAACAGAAATCTACAAGAACTGGTGGCAAACCAGGGACTCAAAAAGTGAAGATGTAGAGAAGAAAATACTCAAGATCAAACGTTGAAGGTCCAAAAGAAGTGAGTGAACCCAGTGTAACAGCAGTCTAACTTCAAAGAGCTCCTATCTCATGAGAGTCAGTATGCCATTTAATCATAATTTCAAGATGAGGCCCTTCAACAAGATGACACCTTTCATCCCAGAAACAATGGAAGCTGGTTGCAGGCAGCATACCACACAACCATCAGATTCATGGTAACTCTGGGTTAATCTCTCATTTAGTCTATTCGTGCAACTACACAAAACACTGTAGTGATGCTGGCTGCGGAGTAGGGCTAACAGCAACTCATCAGCACAAGCACCAGGCCTGCAACTGTCTCGCAGGTCAGCCTACATCAACTTTGGTCGCTTTCACAAGAGTTGGATGCCACTTAATGCACAAGATCAAACCTTATGCCTCCAAGCAGGAGCTAGGCTCCTTCTTTCAGATTTGAGCAACCCTCCTCAATTTAAATTACGTAGACATTGTGACCACTGATAATACATTAAATGATCTGTGCATTTCCACCAATCAATGTCCAAAAAAGCTGATCTGTACTACTTATGATGGTATGTTAAACTTTTCATTCATAAACTCCAATTTTCCTTTTATAATTTACATTTGAGAATTGAGTCCCAGAGCACCTCAATTCTGCATATTTCTACACTGGTTATAGCTTACAATAGAATGCTCAGGGGTTTAAAAAGGACTCTGCAGCCTTTCAGTGCACGGGGGCCCTCCCAACCCTCTAGGGTGCCCCTCAAGTCTTCAGAGGACCCCAATAGTCCCAAGGCCTATGGCCATCTGTGAGATATGGGCAGCTCAGGGGCCCCTCGTCACATTCTGCAAGCGGGCCCCGTCATTTTAGGTTACGCCATTGGAAATGATCTGGCTCCATCAGGGTCCAGAAGACCCACCACACCAATCTGCAGACCCCACTCCTGTCGTAAGAAAGGTGCACTGTATTCTCACATCATGAAACCTCCAATAGTTGAGGAAGAAGTTCCAGTGTTCAGCTATGATATCAAACTCGAAACACAAACATAAAAAGGTTCACCTCCAGGAGCCTTCATCTCTGGCTGCTGTTAGTGGCATTGCCAGTGTGTCATGGGCCTTAGTGCAAGAAACAAAATGGCCCCCCTTTTTGAACTGTGAAATACTGCAATAATCAGGTTTCAGTAGCCCCCACTGGGCCCTGGTGCCACTGGACCTTGCTGCATCCTGGTATCTCTCTTGTCTTCTGCTGGGTGATGGTGAATAGTGTGAGAGAGTGCAGCATGAGTGGTGCGAGTGTAGGGTAAAAACTGTGCCAATGTGAGTGTTGAGTGAGCTGCATGAATATAATGCGAGAGGAGGACCCATCTGAGTATCAGGTGAGAGGAATGTGTGTAGAATATTAGGAGTGAGTGCAGGGTGGGTGTGAGCTGTGTAAATGCAGGGTGAGTGGTGTGCATGTGTAAGAGTGCAGGGTGAGCGACAAGTGAATGGTGAGCTATGAGAGGGACTAGTGAGTGCATGGTGAGAGGAGTTAGTGCATGGTGAAAGCAGTTAGTGCAGGTTTTATTTTTTTATGTCCTCATTCCACCATCTTTCTTGCTGGTATAACTCTCATCCCTCAGCAGAAAGGAGGGGTAGATAAGCATGTCACCGCAAAGAATACTGCTGTTTCCACATTCATCTCCCTCCCGTAGAGACAAGGACGAAGGGGAGCCGGAACCTCCAGCATATAAGGCTTAATCATTGGACCCACTTAACTGTTGTCTCCAGACCTTCTCCAAAATGTTAGTGTGCCAAGCAATATCAGTCTGGCTCGTATATTTTATGCTTCTGAGGCAGTCAACAATGAGTGGGGGATTTTCAGATTTCCAAAGTCTGTTTATCCCCCGTCTCGTCAACAAAATCACATAAAAGACAAATTTTGTTATGGCCTAATATGCCCCTAAACATTCTTCTGGATACAGCCCAAAAAATATAAGTCGAGGGCTTACCTCTATCTGTTGACCGATCACTTCCTTTATAAAGTTACATACCGATATCCAGAAGGAGGCGATCTTCAGACACTGCATGAACATATGCAGGTCATCTGCCGAAGAGAGAATACACTTCGGACATGCATATACATTCCCGGTTACTCTTGAGAGCCTGGACGGAGACCAATATACCCTATGGGTGGTAAACAGGTGATTTCTCTTACGTGAGGCGGGTGTCACCACGGTATGTAAAATGGAGAAGGAAACTTGCCATAATTGTTTTAGATTTCCTTCCCCGTATTCCTCTTCCCACAGGTTGGAAATGTCTGACAAGCTCTTATCATCTGCCTCCAAAAAGGCCCAGTACCAGATTGAGACTTCCTTTTTTAGTGGGCCAATTCATATCGCCTGTTCTAACCATGGCTCATCTTCCTCTTCAACCCATTCTTGGGCGGCACACCTGGAGCGTAGCTGGTAATATTTAAATCTCGTTAGTTGTCCCTTGGTACAATTAATTAAGACCTCCCAGCCCACTAAACTTGATCCCATTCTGAGATCTGCCCAGTAGCTTAAAGCTGCAGATTTTAAGGGTTGACTGAGCTGGTCTATCAGACAGTCAGGGGTACCAGGGGAGTCCCATATTGGTGCCAAGACCGAATAGTATGGTACACCCAACCTCCTCCGGAAATATATCCATGTTTTTAAGGCAGTATTCAAGATCTTCAACCTCACATTTTTGAAATATTTCGGATCCCCATATTTAAACAAAAAGTGGCACTGAGCCTGACTTAAGTCTCCAAGCATTGCCTCAAAAAGTCTCCCCATTGGTGAATTGTCCGGCTTGTTCGCTAACATATGAAATTTCTTGAAAGGGAAAGCGTGGCAATATATAAACAAATCCGGAAGAACCAGTCACCCGAACTCCAGTCTTCTCCTCAGTTTTTTCCATGCTATCCTGGGTCCCTTTGATGCCCAAATAAAACTATCTATTTTTCCCTGGAGCTTAGCTATATCCTCCCTTTGAAATTTTAATTGTATAGAGTTAAAAAGGAAAGTAATTTTAGGAAGGATAATCATCTTAACCAGCACCCTAGCTTTAGGGAGGCGATAGAGGTTCTACATGGCTGTCACTCTATTACGTGGAAATCCAAAGCTTTTGAGAGTTTCCCAGAGCTATACCCAATGTACTCGAGAGAAGGCCTTTGCTGCCTTTACAGCCACTACGGTTAAAGGCAATTTCTGAGCCTCAGCCATATCAATCACCCCCATCATCAGATACGTAAGCTCATTTAGCTGCCTCCCCGGGATGAACTCTCTCTGATCATTGAGGTTATGACCTGCCCTACTTTAAACGCTACTATCCCTGAAAAGATCTTATAATCAGTATTCAAGAGCGATATTGGTCTATAACAATCTGCTCTTGTTGGGTCTTTAGTCGGTTTCAGAATTACAACTACCATTGCTTCTGACTAAGATAGGGGTGCTCTCTCACTCTCTCTATATATTGCATTGAATACATCTTTCAAAGATGGAATTAGTTTATCTATGATTTGGGTGTAGAGCTCTACAGTGAGGCCATCTGTCCCAGCCGCTTTCCCGGAAGTCATTTTCATACATTGTGCCCTGATCTCCTGCTCAGTGATCTCTGCCTCTGAGATCCCCTGTTGTTCACTCTGTAATTGCGGGAGCTCCGTCCCCCTTAACCAGGCCTCTATGCATTCTCTTCTTGGTTGTATATCTTCCTTTTATAAGCTGCACAGATAGCTCCAGGCTTCCCCCCTAATATCTGCATTAGCGTTTAAGAGCACCCCAGTCTCTACAGTCATCAAATTCAGTATCGAGTTCCTGACTCTATCCGTCTTGGCCTTCCATGAAAAAAGCGAGCTACACCTTTCGCTATAAGAGAATGCTGGAGCTTGCTAACTTTCCATCTATCCTGTATTCTTTTATCTAACTGAGCTTGATATTCTGCCTGCAAGTCTTCCAGTTCCCTGCAGAGCGCTGGTACCCTAGTTGTTCCCTCAAGCGAGGCCTTTTGGAGTTCGTCTTCTCTAATCTTGATTTCTGTAATTACCTCCTCATTTTTCTGCTGTGCAGCACGCCTCATACCTGTCATAATAGAGCTTATTACCGCCCTTAAATATGCTTTAAATGCATCCCAGACTGTTTGTAGTGTTGTAGAGACCCTATTAAGATTGAAAAAGTCAGCTGTCTTATCCGCCAAATCAAGTACCACCCACTCATCTAACAAGATAGCAATTTCCAAGGTCCATGTTCTTTGCACCTGTTGTTGATAGTGATTTAAAGACAGGACCACCGGAGAATGATCAGAAAGGACTGCGGGAGCATGGGTTACAGCTTCAACCTCATCATACAATTCCTGGTCAACCAGAAAGTAATCAATGCGGGACTGATGGCCATACTCTTTGCTATAAAATGTAAAACCCCTAACTGCCCCCATCCTCCTACGCCAAATATCTACCAAATTAAGTTCAGTGATCATGTTTTTCAAACTGGCGAGTGTCTTGGGGGAGCTAACATATTTTACTTTAGATGTTCTATCCAACTCTTTATTTAGAACTATGTTACAGTCCCTTTCAATTATAATCGGGCCATGGCCTCCAGAATGCAAGATTCAAACTTTATTAAAGCATCTGGAGTGTCATTGTTTGGACCGTAATACGATGCACATGATACCGGCTTTCCCTGAATCACTATACTAGGCACCAGCCATCTACCAGAAGCATCAGACTCATACTTTAATAGCCTTATTCCTGAGTTATTTCTGATGACTTGGGCTACTCCTCTAGTACAACCTCTCTGATCTGAGCACACTACATCCTGTACCCAGCGTAGCTTACTGAAACAGGACCCGCACTCCTTTCGTTCCAAGTAGGTCTCCTGAAGCATTAGAATGTGGGCTCTGCTATTCCTAAGGTATTCTGCCACCAGGGCTAGCTTCTTCCTGGACCTCAGACCATTGACATTCCAGGATATAAGCTGAACTGTGTTGATCATATTCATATTTGATTTTCCATACCATGTACCTATTTAGCACTCTCTGCAGGCACTCCTGTTAAGACATCTTAAGCTGATAAAACCATGGAGTAATCTTAAACTGATTACAAATTAGTGAGACAAGGACACATTTTTTATTATTTGTCCTGTGCTCCCACCACCCTGTGCACCCCTTCATCCCCCCGCCCCCCGGCCACCTGGGGAACCCCCTTTCCTATCCCTAGGTGATAGAGTCTGCCCTTCGTGACCCCCCTCCTGAAGAGAGATATTCAAAGTGCACTAAACAAAAGTGAAAACCTGATAAGGCTGGCTACTTCTATATAACCTTCATTTAATATTTAATATTGCTAAACTACCACAACTTGTGGAGGACCATTATGAGCTGGAGCTGGATGTGGCAACTGCAGATCCCTCCATCTGAGCTAAGCGAGAATCCACCTCTTCAGGGTTACTAATGTTGTGCATCCTATTTCTCCACATGATTTTTAACATAACCGGAATCTTCATCTGGACCTGAGCTCCTTTACCACGCAGGTCGTTCATCCCGGTGCCTAACTCCAATTGCCTATGTGCAGTTCTCTTTCAGCGCACGCCCCAAAATCAATTCTTTAACTGCATAGGTGAGAAAGTTAATCAGAATTTTCGTGGGAGTCTTCTTATTGGGGTTTAATTTAAAAAGATCCCTATGCACTCTTTGGATTTCATTCTCGAGATCAACATCTGGCCTGTCTTGTAATAACCCTTCTCTTAATAGTTTACAAATCAAGCCTTTTTTGTCTCCTTCTTCTGTGCCTTCCGGAATATTGAGAACCCTCAAATTATTGCGCCTAGATTGAGTTTCCAGTTGTTTCAAGTCATCTTGTAACATTTTGTTTTGTATCTTCAAGACCTCTATGTCCTGGGAATTCAGAGTCATTCCTGCCGACAGAACTTTGACCTCTCCTTCGAGGGTTGCAGTGTGTTGTGTGATGCTGTCCACCTTTTCTTCCAACACCACACACTTTTCCTGGATACCTCTTTGGTTGACCTCTGAGATCTTAAAATTTCTTAAGGATATCCGGCCTCAGATGCAGTATAATGTTTTCCAACTGATTTTCAGGCTTCTCCTCAACCTGAGGACTAGCCTCCAACTGACTCAGGCTTCCCCCAGTGGATATACCTGTGGTATCTTGAGTTTGTTTTAGGCCGGCCCCATCTTGTTCTCCATCCACCAAGTTATCTAATGGAGAAAAGCGATTACTTTGGGGGACTCCTGATTGTCTCTCCACCATCAATGCACCCTGTGTTTGGCTTACTCCACCTCCCCACCCCCCCCACCTGAACAGGTAATGCGGCCTTTGTCTGCTCCATGATTTTAAAGTAAGAATTGAGCGAGGATGAGGGGTTAGGAAATGAGCGCACCTCTTTCATCCCACAACGTCTTGGTCTTCCCACGGATTTCCCCGATTTTCTGGTGGGTGACACAGAAAACGCCTCATAGGCCGTCCGCTCCCTTGCTCTCACCCTTTGGCTTTTTTTCTCTGGGTTAGAGCTAAGCTGATACCTATTCCTTAGTTGCGGTAGTCGTGGTGTATCAGCTGGGGTATCTCTCTCACCTATACCCCACTTGCTCCAGTACCTATACTTTCAGCTTTCGCCTCCTCCAAAAGCACCTTAGAAGTGAAAAGTACCTGTGGGGGAGGGTTCCTTTCCATCAGTACCTGCTGTACCTGCAGAGGTTGCACGCTGCTACCAGCGCCCTTCCCCCTCACTTTCCTCTGTCTCCAAACACCAGAGTTCTCAACCTGCAGGAAGCCATTGCTAAAGTCCTGTACCTCTTCCTCGAGGTGCTACTGTTTGCCTGCAGGTTGCCGCACAGTGCTGACTCTGCCGGGCCCCACCCGGAAGCCAACAATTGCTGTCGCAACCTGAGATCTCTGCCAGTGAGCCATTGCCCAGCTCCAAACGACCTGATGCTGTCTTGCGTTGGGTCCCATCCACACCGAGGCACAAGAGTGGGTGACAGAATGGGGTTTTCCTCCCGTAGCCGCCACAAATATCCCAAAGGAAAAACACCGAAAACCACCTTAGTGATATTTATGCGCAGTCCGGTAAGATTCTCATTATTCCAGCCAGCGTCTCTCTCTTCATTTCGGAAGCTACCGTGACTGGGGTCAGCCCGCCGCCATTTTCCCTGCCAGCAATCCAGTTAGTGCAGGGTGAGTGGTGTGTCCCAATGATTTCCTGGCAGACTATTGTGCCTGTGTGCAAGCATGGTGAACAGAGTGCCTGTGTGAGAGTAGTGCAGGGTGAGAGGAGGGAGTGCAGGGTGGGTGGTGTGACTCGAGGGTGAGTTATGTGCTTGTTTGCGTGGTGTGATGGCAGGGTGAGTGGTGTGCCCATCAGAGTGAAGGGTTAACTGTGGTAGGGCTTATGTGACTGCACAGTGAGAGATGTGCCAGTGTGAGAGTAGGACGAGAGGAGTGACTGCAAGGTGAATCAATCAACAATCAGGAATTTGAGAGCGTGCTAATCACCCATGAGGGTCTCATCGTGCTTGGGGGGGGGGGGGGTCGTCCTGCAGGTCTGTCGTACTCTAAGAGCCAGGTCTTGAGGTTCTTCCTGAAGGCCTGTAGGGTGGGTGAGCGTATCATGCTGACCGGGAGTTCGTTCCCGATGTGACCATATGAGTTTGGGTGCGAATGGAAGCGCAGAGTGAGAGGAATTAATGCATGGTGAGTGATGTGCTTGTTTGAGTGAGATTGCAGGGTGATCAGTGAAAGTACAAGTGACTGAAGTGTCACATGAGTGCAGGGTGCATAGTGTACTCATGTGACTGCAGAGTGAGTACAAGCTGAACAATGTGAGTGCATGGTGAGTGGTGTCTGCTGCCCGGGAAGAATTATAATGTGCTTCACTGCCCTTCTGCCTGTACAGGCCTAAGCAGGGGTCATACCAAACCCAGCTTCTGTGTGTCAGGGGGTACTTACAAGGCAGGGGCACACAGTTTACGAAGGCATTCAGAATATTCTCCTGTGCATTAACTTGTGCAATTTTGTTTATTTTGCTTTTTTTCCTGTGTGTTCTCTTGACCGTCATTTCATTTCTATGGCTAGCTATTTCTCTTCGGTCTCACGCTCTGTCTCCCTTGTGTTTTACTCTAACACATGGTCACACTGGCACAATAAATAAAACTGGACACCAAAAACAATGTTCCTTTAGTGTCCTCTCTTCAGTGTCTCAACCTAACTTCATTCTCATCCTCTAGCTTTGTGGTGTCCTCTTTTTTGTCATTCTCGCCTCTTTCATGCTCTTACTCAATACTTTCGATCTCCATGGGCCCGATTCACAGAACTAATCTGAGACAAAATCCTAAACTTACTACTTTTGGTATTCACAGAAGGCATTTAGTAGTAGTAAAGTTAGGACTTTGTCTTAAGTCTGTCTTAAGTCAGTCTTAAGTCTGTCTTAAGTCTGTCTTAAGTCAAACTTAAGTCAAACTTAAGACAAAATCCTAACTTTACTACTACTTAATGCCTTCTGTGAATACCAAAAGTAGTAAGTTTAGGATTGTGTCTCAGATTAGTTCTGTGAATCGGCCCCCATCTTCTCTCTGCCTTCATTTATTTGCTGCACTCCTGCATTACCAGAAGTTTGTTTGGAATCTGAATTAAAGATATATCTCACTGTCAGCTGGTACCTACAGTACATTCTTTGGCAAGCTGCTCTAACTCAGCGTATTCCTAAAGCCGCAGTTTGCTCCCATTGTCTTCCGGTTCACCATTCCTGCTCTGTCTTTTCCCTGCTGTTTCGCCTGACGGTTGCGGGTTGCATACAGTTTTTAATGTTCCAGATTATATATGTGTCCTGTGTGGATGTATGTTGTTACAACGCACACTTTTACAACGCATGCACTTACAACGCATTTTTTACAACGCAACATCCACTACAACGCATTCCATTACATAGCATGACACTACTACAAAGCATGTTTAAAAACTACCTTTACAACGCATTCCATTACATCGCATACTACCTTTACAACGCATACCATTACAACGCATAGTATAGGGGTAAAAATTACTATTCTAACTCCAGGGGGTGCAACAGTAGGGTAAGTGTTGGATTGCGTTGTAATGGTATGCGTTGTAAAGGTAGTATGCGGTGTAATGGAATGCGTTGTAAAGGTAGTTTTTAAACATGCGTTGTAGTGTCATGCTATGTAATGGAATGCGTTGTAGTGGATGTTGCGTTGTAAAAATGTCGTTGTAAGTGTAGTGCGTTGTAACAGTTGCGTTGTAAAGGTTGTTCACCGTCCTCTGTACATGTGAGTATATGTATGTAGGTAAAGATAGGACAGCCAACAAATGTAAAGGTAGAGTCGCGCTAGAGCCTCACTGAAAGACTGGCTGGCTTCTAAGAGCCCACGTACGACCCAAGCCCTGGAACTATTTATCATGTAGACTGTACAGCAAATACTATATAAAAATATAACAAAGATGCTTCATAATTCAAAAAATATATACTTATTTAGCTGGCAGAAGCATTTCAAATTAGTACATCAAATTATATCACTGCATTATTTTTATATTTTTTTACTCAAATTCTTATTCGGTTTTCAAAACATCAAACCAATCAGTCACCAAAGCATCAAATTCCCTCCCTGAACAATACCCTCACCACATTATGAGGCATTTATTAAACATAAAATTAACAATATTCATGTCCCCAAACCCCCCACTATGAGAACAATGCCATTACTGAATTAAGAGGCAAGTCAGTTGTCATATGCATCCTGTAGGTGGCCTAGATTATTAAATGGAGCAACATATTAGTACAGTGTTCATACATGGATGTATCTGTAAATTCATACCATTCTGTGTAAATAATATATATATATATATATATATATATATATATATATATATATATATATATATATATATATATATATATATATATTATCTACTGGCGGTCGCCAGTAGATAGTTATAGTTAGGACCGTGTTTCCATAGGAAATCCGCAACATTCTATTTGGAATAACTTTGGCGCCGGTCGACGAATCCTCGCGAAATTTTCAAAACTAATGGGGCGCTACCCTCCGCTCCTACCCTGAAAGTCTCGGGGGGATTCGTCAAGCGGGGGCTGAGAAAAAAGGAGGGTCCCAAAACGCGTTTTCCCCATGCATTTTCCCATAGGACCTTTAGTCCGAGCTACAGCCCGAACGGCTGAACAGAATTACTTGAAATTTGGCAGAGAGGTAGTCCTTAGGTCAAGGATGTGCCTTTTGTAGGTCTGGTGTAAATCTGTTCAGTAGGTCCTGAGAAAATAGCATTTAAATCAATATATATATCTGTAAGCGCGCTCCGTGCGCTTACCGTAAGCTTACCGTACGCGTACGGTGCCGTGCGCGAGCTCAATTCTGATTGGTGGTTACATGACTGTAAACATTCGAATCGGTCGAAATCAGGAAGTGTCGGCCGCCATTTTCTGTCTCTCGCACTGACAAACAAAGGTGGGGAACGTGAAAAGGGGGCAACGAAGAGAGTTGCAGACCCCCTAGTGTTTGTCAGGGGGTCCAAGAAGGACCCAAAAGTACGAAAAATACATTTAATAATTTTAAAAAAAAATCGCGGCGTGCGCGTACGGTAAGCTTACCGTACGCGCACGGGAAAAAAAATAAAAAATAAAATAAAGAAGTAAAAATCACATTTATTAAATAAATTAAAGGACCCACAAGGGAGAAAAGAACAAATGTTACTCTGTAAAAAAACGGGAGGCGCGCACGGCATGGACTGCTCAACGTGGGCGCTCGGTGCGCGAAGCGCACCGTGCGCGCAGGGTGTGCGCACAGTGAAAAACCAGAAAAAAAAATAAATACATAACTTAGCATTTAAAAAAACGTACAAATTCACTGAAAAAACCATAGGTTTCACACACGTTATAGTTAGGAATTATCATTTACAAAACCTTGCAAATTCACTTAAAAAACCATAGGTTTCACACATGTTATAGTTAGCTGTACATTTCACTCGTAAAAAACCAATGAAATTCCACGTTATAGTTAGATCAGGTAACTATAACTTGCGCGACCGCAATCCACAATGTGTAATTTCAGATGTCATCATTGATGTCATGAGTGATGTCACTGACCATGTCATGAGTGATGTAATATGTGACGTCATCAGCAGTTTATTGTGGGCGCGCAAGTTATAGTTACCTGATCTAACTATAACGTGGAATTTCATTGGTTTTTTACGAGTGAAATGTACAGCTAACTATAACATGTGTGAAACCTATGGTTTTTTAAGTGAATATATATATATATATTTATATATATATTTATATATACATTCATACATATAGTAAAGTCTTTGCCCCTGTCCATCTCCTAAACCCACAGTACGCAACCTTGGAGTGCACAGAGGGGTGTCATATTTGAGGACCACAGTAACATGTTAGCTAACATGGTTGAATTCTGTCTTACCAATAATGTGTTTCTCTTTGAGAATTCTTTATATCAGCAACAACGAGGTGTCGCTATGGGGGCCAGTTTCTCTCCCAGCTATGCATGTTTGCATATGGGCTGGTGGGAGGAACTGGTCCTGACACAACAACACTCCATGCAACTCAGGAACAACATAGTGAAATGGGTCAGATTTATTGATGACTTGTTTATAATTTGGAGGGGCGACACCTCTGATGCTATTTCATTCGTGGACAGTCTCAACCAGAACAGCTTAAATTTAAAGTTTACAGCAGACATCAGTTCAGTATCAGTCAACTTTTTACATGTGCAGGTTTATATCAAGGAGGGTCAGATCCACACTACACTACATAGAAAGTTAACAGCTGGCAATTCAACACTTCATGCCAGCAGTGCACACCCGCAGCACCTCATACAAAGTATCCCTTATGGGGAGATGCTGCGTCTCAAACGTATTTGTAGTGACCACACGGACCTTATACAGGTACAGACTGCCAGTAAGAACAGATTTCTGGCAAGAGGATACTCGAGAAAGGTTATTGACAAAGCTATTCAAAAAGCTAATGATCTTGATAGAGCAACCCTTTTTCAAACAAAAGGAGTAGCCAAGGGAATTGAGGACCAATTTAGATTTATCCTGAATTACAGCAAACAGGGCAGAACCCTTAGAAATCTAATTAATAAAAATTGGCCTATTGTGTTGGGGGACCCCACCATAGGCCATTTACTCCCTAAAAGAGCATCAATAACCATCTATGCGGGATGCATTAGTCAGGAATGACCTAGAAAATCAAACTCAAGTCACCTAGCTAAGTCAAAGAAAGGGGTTCTTTCGATGTAAATCGTGTAAAGCATGTCAACAGGGCGTCAACACCACTGTCTTCAAGACACCCTTTTCCAAAGAAGAAATCCCAATCTCCAAATATCTAACCTGCAAAACAGATCATGCCATTTATGTGCTGGAGTGCCCCTGTGGACTAAGGTATGTAGGTAGTACTATCCTACAAGGGCACAAGAGGGTACTCCAGCACCTTAGGGCAATTAAGAATTGTGACCCAGCGTAACCTGTCGCTAGACACTTTGAGGACCTCCATAAGTCCGATCCCATCCTGTTAAAATATTTTCTGATCGACAATATTCCACACAAAAAAAGAGGGGGTGATAGGGTCAGAGCGCTTAGACAATTAGAAACCAGATATATCCTAAATTTGGATACTAAGCACCCTAATGGCCTCAACCAAACCGAAGACCTATACACTTGTTTGTGAATCTCTGCCACTAACATCTTTCGTCATAGCTAAATCGGGGTTAAAAACTGAATAAGTAGCTTTACTGTCCAATAATCGAGCGTTATGGTAAAAGCCAGATTAATTTAAGGAAAACTGAGATCTATAAGAAAACTGATAGGATGGAACATTATGTCCATATTCTACATTTCCTTATGCCGTTTTGCATATTTGCACTTCTCAAACAACCACACCAACACATCGGGTTCTTCTTTTTTAAATAACTTAAAAAATCATTTTTTTGAATTTGGGGATAATATGTACACACAGCACTAAGCACTTTAGGTAAGAAAAGGATTTTCTTTTGTTTTTCTTCTCTTCACATGCACTTACCCCACATGCAAACAAGAAAATATGAGGTTGTTAAATATTGATCAGGACCCCTTTTTTTGATTTCACCGTAGTGTCCAAAACATAACTAGTCTATTTAGACATATTGCTACATGGTATTTATACCTGGACGGACTTGGTGGCATTTATACATATAAATGTACATGTACACACAAATGATTATGGCCAAAAAGAAGGAAGGATTTTTTTCTTGACATATCAGCAATATTTATGCTTTTAGCTTATTTATGTATTTAAATGAGATGGATTTTTTTAAATTTGACTGATTGTGTCTAATTAAAATGTTAAAACTGGCCACACAAAAATATGTACATCAAACTGACAAGGCCGATTATTGTAGATATTTTAGCATTGTTGTAATAATTTTAACAATTGCTATTTGCACACTAAATGAGACAACTCAAAAATGTATAAACTCACATGTGAAATTTCCTCTATGTCTATGATCGAATTGAACCTGACCAGCATGTCCCCTTTAAATGAATTATAAAAAAATGTAAAAAAACGCAATTTAAGACACCGCGAGATGTGTAGCGCGTCATGTGATCAAGGTCCTTCTGGGACCGAAACGCGATCGTGTGAGCTGAGGCTGAATAAAAACTTTTAATGGCGTAATGGATTTTGTGGTCCGCACTCTGATTTGAGGCAGTGAATATCACGGCTGCTTTTGGAGATTAAGCGCGATATATATATATATATATATATATATATATATATATATATATATATATATATATATATATATATATATATATATATATATATATATATATATATATATATATATATTTATATATATATTTATATATATATATACATTTATACATATAGTAAAGTCTTGGCCCCTGTCCATCTCCTAAACCCACAGTACGCAACCTTGGAGTGAAACTCGATGACAAGCTATCCACGAAAGACCATGTAAACCAAATAACAAGCACCTGTTATGGCTTAATGAGGAGCCTACGTAAGATCTTCCAATGGATTCCATTAGAGTCAAGAAAACCGCTTGTGTAGAGGCTTAATCATCAGTCGTCTTGCTAATGGAAATGCTCTGATGGCCTCAATTAATGAAGAGCTTGTCACCAGACTCCAAGTTTTGCTGTACACACCTGCCAGTCTGGTACTAAACCTCCACCTCGGTCCACGTCAGCGTCCAGTCTGAAAGCTCTACACTGGCTCCCAATTCGGAAATGGATCCGTTTTAAGATCAACTGTCTGGTACACAAGACCTTGTATGGAAATGGGCCGAGTAACCTTGCCAAAAAACTAAACTGGTATCTCCCCCACAAGGATCTTAGGTCTGGAACTAAACATCTTCTCACTACACTCAGAGTGCGTACCACCAGGCACGGTGGCCGATCATTTTCCCATCTAGCCCCCCGCTTTTGGAACAAACTCCCATTGCAGCGCCGCACAATTTCAGATCAGAAACAGTTCAGAAAAAAACTTAAAACATGGCTATGCTGATGGTCCACCCTCCTCTTTTCAGTCATTCTATCTTCACCTTCACCAGCATTCGCTACAGCGCTTTGAGACCCCTCCGGGTGATATGTACGCTCAATAAAACCCTATGAATAAATATATATATATGTATGTATATATATATATATTCACTTAAAAAACCATAGGTTTCACACATGTTATAGTTAGCTGGACATTTCACTCGTAAAAAAACAATGAAATTTCCCCGTTATAGTTGGTGCAGGCAACTATAACTCACGCGACCGCAATCCTCTGCTGATGACGTCAGATATTACATCACTGTATTTAGACACTTATTTACCCATGTCTTCTTCCATTAATCTTTAGCTATACATATATTACAAATATTTATTTTTCATAAAGACACATATGTCATCAGTGATGTAATATCTGACGTCATCAGCAGAGGATTGCGGTCGCGTGAGTTATAGTTGCCTGCACTAACTATAACGGGGGAATTTCATTGTTTTTTTACGAGTGAAATGTCCAGCTAACTATAACATGTGTGAAACCTATGGTTTTTTAAGTGAATTTGCAAGGTTTTTTAACCCCTTCAGTGCCCATGACGAGCTGGACTCGTCATGGGCTGCGGTGGCGCTGTGCCCATGACGAGTCCAGCTCGTCATGAACTCCGCCCGCTAATGCAAGGCGCGGCACTGGGCGGGGAAAGGGGCGGGCATGCAAGGGGTTAAATGCCAATTCGTAACTATAACGTGTGTGAAACCTATGGTTTTTTCAGTGAATTTGTACGTTTTTTTAAATGCTAAGTTATGTATTTATTAAATTTTTTTTTTTTCAGGTTTTTCACCGTGCGCGCACCGTGCGCGCACGGTGCACTTCGCACACCGTGCGCGCGCTGTGTGCGCTCGGTGCGCTTCGCGCACCGAGCACCCACGGTTCGCAGTGCGTGCTGTGCGCGCATAGTGAGCGCACCTCGCGATTTTTGTTTTTTTTTAAATTGTTTTTTTCTCCCTTGGGGGTCCTTCTGTGACCCCCTGACCAAGGCTAGGGGGTCAGCAACTGTCCACTCTGCCCCCTTTTCACGTTCTCCGCCTTTTTTTTTCACCCCCTCAGACTGCGAGAGACAAAATGGCGGCCGACACTTCCAGGTTTCGACCGATTCGAATGTTTACCGATATCTAACAACCAATCAGAATTGCGCTCGCGCACGGCAGGGTGCGCGCACAGTGCGCGCACAGTGCGCGCATATAGATATTGATATGCATTTAAATGCTATTTTCTCAGGAAATACTGAACAGATTTACACCAGACCTGCAAAAGGCACGTCCTTGACCTTATGGCTACCTCTCTGCCAAATTTCACGTAATTCTGTTCAGCCGTTCGGGCTGTAGCTGCGACTAAAGGTCCTATGGAAAAATGCATGGGGAAAACACGTTTTGGGACCCCCTTGTTCTCGGCCCCCGCTTGACGAATCACCCCAAGACTTTCAGGGTAGGAGCTGAACAGAGCGCCCCATTTGTTTTGAACATTTCGCGAAGATTCGTCAACCGGTGCCAAAGTTATTCAAAATAGAATTTTGTGATTTCCTATGGAAACTAGGTTGTAACTATAACTATCTACTGGCGACCGCCAGTAGATAGTTATAGTAGATATATATATATATAGTGATAAAACCGAGTCATGGCTGCTGCATTCGTTTGGGAGTAAAAATAAACATTGCAGTGTGACAAACTCCAGTGGTTCGTGCTCGTTCTTCGTGCGTATGGAAATGGCGCAATGAGAAGGAGTATTCTGCGATATATGTATATATTAAAGGTCTGTTTGAAGCCCCGCTGCGTCCCTCGATCTTGCTCTTATTTGAGAAAGGATTTGGTTGTATATATCGCGGTTTTTTGCCAATGACACGCCAAGAGGAGACCATTTCATAAAGAGGTCGTGACTACATTGGCAGAAGGAGGTGTGTTGCCGAGTAATCGGATTGTTGCGACCCGCCATCCAGCACCTGGAGAGCAGTGGAGACTGTCAGCACTGCTGAGCCATGACTGCATGGTTTGGCGCAGTCATTGTACCGGCGTCAGGAGTCCCCAGCCTCTGGGAGGCCGATGTGCAGAAAGTTGGGGACTGGAGACCTTTAATTCCAGATTTGACCAAGTCCTACCCCTGAATTCGCAGGAAAAACAACTTATCGGCATTCAGGTCACCGGAGTGTTGCATTGTGGGACCGGTAGTTGCTGCAACCGAAACTATCGCGTCAGCTGTGAATCAGGTGAGCGCCTGATCACGGAGGTAGGAGGCGCCTAATAAAAGACTCTTATGGTGTGGGACTGAAGTCTAAGATGGTGGCATTTGAGGAAGGCTGTTGCCGAAACGCGTCATGCCCGATTCTTTACATTAAATGTCTGTTTGAAGCCCCGCTGTGTCCCTCGATCTTGCTCTTTTTGGAGAAAGGATTTGGTTGCACATACATATATATATATATATATATATATATATATATATATATATATATATATATATATATATATATATATATATATATATATATATATATATATTCGTCCAAACTTGCCACCAATGGTGGCAAGTTTGGACGAATATATATATATATATGGAGAGGTGTGGCTCACTAGTTAGAGGCGGCAGACCCGTAAGCAGAGAATCGGCCAGGGACCAGGGTTCAATTCCCGACGCGGCAGGGTCGTGGACCAGGGTCAAAACGGACTTGATAATTCTCGCCTCGGTACCTACTCTAACCAGGAACACACTCGGCAACTCTGGGCATTAAGCTTGCCTCATCTCTACAACGGCCCCCCACAGACGCCGGGGATGCCTGGTTTCACCTTGGAGATACCCAGAAAGGGACCATCTCACAGGGATAGCCAGGACGGGTTCCCCAGCGGTCTACAGCACCGGGACGCCCCGTTGCTGGGGTAGCTGTGCGCTTTACAAGTCTACAACATTTACATTTACATATATATATATATATATATATATACATATATATATATATATATATATATATATATTCACTTAAAAAACCATAGGTTTCACACATGTTATAGTTAGCTGGACATTTCACTCGTAAAAAACCATTGAAATTCCCCCGTTATAGTTAGTTCAGATAACTTTAATTAGCGCGACCACAATCCACTGCTGATGACGTCACATATTACATCACTCATGACATGGTCAATGACATCACTGATGACATCACTGATGACATCATCCTTGTGATAGAGTGGCGGTCGCGCGAGTTATAGTTATCTGAACTAACTATAACGGGGGAATTTCAATGGTTTTTTACAAGTGAAATGTCCAGCTAACTATAACATGTGTGAAACCTATGGTTTTTTAAGTGAATTTGCAAGGTTTTTTAAATGCTAATTCCTAACTGTAACGTGTGTGAAACCTATGGTTTTTTAAGTGAATTTGTAAGGTTTTTTGAATGCTAATTTATGTATGTATTATTATATTTTTTATATATTTATTTTACAATAAACTATCTATGTATATAGTTATAGATTGACCGTATCCTGTAATATGGAATGGCTCAGCTCTTTTTTTTTTTATTTGGATAAAGTTGAACAGCATACTTAATATCTTCTATAAACTTATAAACAGTTTAAAATGTTTTTTTTTTTTTAAAGGTTTTTTCATTGTGCGTGCACCGTGCACACATGGTGCGCGCACCCTGCGATTTAAAAAAAAATAAAATAATTTTTCACCCTTCGGGGTCCTTCAGGGACCCCCTGACAAAGGCTAGGGGGTCAGGAACTCTCTATCCTGCCCCCTTTTCACGTTCTCCACCTTTCTTTTTCACTGTTACACACAAAATGACAGCCGACACTTCCTGATTTCGACCGTTTCGAATGTTGACTGACATGTAACCACCAATCAGAATTACACTTGCGCACGTTAAGGTGCGCACACCGTGCGCGCACGGTGCGCGCTTATAGATATTTATGTACTTTTAACTGCAATTTTCTCAGGAACTACTGAACAGATTGACACCATATATCCAAAAGGCACATGCCTGACCTGAGGACTACCTCTTTGCCAAATTTCAAGTAATTCTGTTCAGCCGTTCGGACTGTACCTTCGACTAAAGGTCATTTGGGAAAATGCATGGGGAAACCGTGTTTTGGGACCCCCCTTTTTTCTCAGCCCCCGCTTGACGAATCATCCTGAGACTTTCAGGGTAGGAGCTGAGCGGAGCGCCCCATTAGTTTTGAAAATTTCGTGACTGCCTGTTTCATTTTAAATGTTAGCAATAATCTGGGTTTAGTGGGGTCCCTAGAGCTTTTGGCCCCGTTCCACTGCACCTGCAGCACTATTCAAATCAAGTTTCTTTCAGCTGCAAGGTAACTGTAATTGTGACTGCTCAGTTAATAGTCAAATATAGCAATATTATGTGTTTAGAGAAGTTCTGATAACTTTCGGGCCTGGTACTTCTGCACCTTCTGCACTATTCAAATCATGGTCTTGTTCTATGAAAGGTAACTACACTTTTAGCTGCCTGTTTAGTAGTAAAATATAGCATAGCTCTTGTATATTAACATTATTTTTAACGTGCAATGTTTATTACAACATTTAGAATTTGATCATAATGACCAAATAGATCATTAAGTTGAAAAAATCAATCCGATAATGCCTACAAAGTGCAAATAAAGACACTGAGGCATGAATAGGAAATTCCACAAACGTTCTAAGGCTAGATCATGTGCTTTACACAACTGATAAAAAGCAAGCATTCCAACATACTGTTAGAAGCTGTCTGCCTTTTCCGTGGGAGGAGATCTTATCTTCACAGTGAATGTGGCTTTAACAGCTTTAGTGGAAGTATCGTAAATGCGTGCAGCCAGGGTTAGTTAACAAAAAATGTATTAAATACGAAAGATTTCACAAGCATAGCGCAAGCGCTCTACTGTCAAAACCTAATAAAAATAATTGGAGCATTTTCCCGCAGAGGCCTGCCATCCAACACATGGATTTCAGAAGAAGTAACATTGCCCTGTGGGGCTACCCTTCCTGACTGAGCTTGCAGCCATGTGCCACTCTGAACCTCGGATCTATCAAATATCAAATCACCCAAAATTCGAGTGGTTCGGGTTGTTTTGGGACAACTCACCAAGGACCGTTTTATACAGAGAAGCACATGTATTCATCTACAAGGGTGGATTATGAAGATGTGTTGTTGTTGTATTCATGTTGTGAAACTGAGCGAACACAGTGCAAGAGGCTGAGTTTTCCAGGATGCACTTGCTCAGCTCCTGAATATGCCATCCATTCCCAGGCATCTCATAGTGCACGCCTTTTGCTCATGAAAGTCACACAATGCACTTAGTCGATCCAAAGTGCCCCATCTTGTATTTCGCATGCTCCTGAGCATCCATGCATTTCTTTAGTCAACTTCTGGAGTTCAAAGTCGACCTGCCCACAGCTTATGATTATCTCAAGATACCTGCCATCAGCTCCTAAGTGACCCTTAATTCCTAAAAACGATGGAATGGAATGTAACCAGAGTAGTTACCCACGGCTGGGAATAATTCAAGCATTCCACCAATCATGTTTTTGTTTTTATCAGTTCTTGTGTGTCACAGAATGCATGTCCTTTGGTCCTGAGTATCATATATGCAATAGTGCATATTATTGCAAGTTATCACTCGCGTGTAATGGCACAGCAATTGTCATGCCCTATCATGAGTGTGAGTGCATAGAATGAAATGGAAGGAAGACCACAAGTTAATTTATAAAGAAATGATTAAAACAGGACAGGAAGGATGTCCACAATGGTGTGTGATGTAGGAAGGAAACCATATTATGAGAGACTGATAGTGAGGGGTAGGAAGATGGTGCATTTTATAAAAATAGAATATCCCTCTAAAGTCTGCTGTATACAAATTCCAATAAGAAGAAGAAGAAGAATCATCCTTCACAAGGACCACCATTGTCCCCAGTTGGATCCATTCCTGTCACAGACAATACGCCCACCACAAAACTGTACTAATGTTTTTTTTGGGGACAAGTGGGGGAACCCTAGGTAGCAGAAATGTTGTGGATCCCTGCAAATTCGTGGAGTTCCCATTACAGAAATATAAGGCAAATGTATTATTTTAGGCAAGGTTTGAGGTTTGCAGGGCATAGTGGGTAAGCAATCCTCATGAGATCCACACAAGCCAAAACCACTCAGGACACCCCCGGGTGCCGAGTTTTCCGTTTTTTTTTTTTTTTTAGTTTTCCGTTAGTGGCCGCATAGCCCAGGCCCAAAATCCACAACTGACCGCATTGGAATTAAAGTGGGAGTTTTGAGTGGAAACACATTTGGGGGACTATTTTTATCGGGTGATATGTGAGAATGCTTCAAATAGACAGACATTTGTTAAGGTAGGGAACCAGTGCTCACTAAAAGTATGTTTGTCACAAAGTAATGCCAATGACTTCGGGTCAAAAGCATGCAAATGAGTATTGAGGTTGTATGATCAAATCTGCGTGTGATCTGCCCTACCCTCTGAAATGATTTATATATCTTCTTCCTACTCCTCACTAACAGGCTCTCATAATATTGTTTCCTCCATCACACACCATTTTGAACCCTCCTTCCTGTCCTGTTTTAATCATTTCTTTATAAATTAACTCCCGCTCTTCGTTCCGCTTCCTTCCATACACGTACACCCATGATAGGACATGACAGTTGCTGAGTCATTACACACGGGTGATAAATTGCAAGAAAATACTAATAACGACCTAAGCATCGGACAACATTGCAGGCTGGGTAACGCCGAGTGACCTCCGATCAAGGGGCAATGGGGCGTCTCCATTATTCTCCTAAGGGGGGATGCTAGAAGCCTGGTGCTTTTGGGCAAACAGCGGCCTCTCTGTGCCGGTGTGGAGCATCTCTTTACGTCCCACTGTCCCTCCCTCTTCTTTGTTGAAGGACATGCTATGATCAACCAGCATTTGGCAAAGCCAATAGGTAGGGATTTCAGGTGAAACCAGTCCTTCATTGATTAAGTGGGGTTGTGTGGATGGGGAGTGAGTGAGTGAGTGAGTGAGTGAGTGAGTGAGTGAGTGAGTGAGTGAGTGAGTGAGTGAGTGAGTGAGTGAGTGAGTGCATAGATGGAAGTGTGTGCATATGTAAGGATGGTTAAGAGACTACATGGATGGCTAAATGAATGGCAGTTCATGAGTGGGTGAATGGGGCATGGAGAGTATGTGGAGAACAAGGCTCTTGTGTGAGGGTCAAAGGTAGGGTTGTGAGGTAGTGGCAGTGGTGGGAGCATTGTGAGAGGCGGAGCAGATGGTGGGATATGGGCAACGAATAGGTGAGTGATTGAGTGCATGGATGGAGGAATGTGTAAATGGATTGCTAGTTCTAAAACATAAAGCTGCTGGACTTTCACAAAAGAAGCCACTGAGCAGTGAAGGCTAGTGATCTTTGAAAGGGATTGGGGTGTAATAATTGCCCCGAATACTAGCGAGTGAGGAAAGAGAACAAACCCGGCATCTTCTAACGCTTCAAATGTCCTGTTGTACAAGAAAATGTTGAAAAAAACGAGTCAAATAGTGCATTTTAAAGTACAAAATTAACATATATTCCCTTAAAAGCCATGGACTCTGAAAGCCCACTTATTAAACATTCAAACACTTTCATTGTGTTTCAAGTCAATGACTCCAGAGTTGACCACAGATTTTTCCAAATTTGAAGTGGGTGTGGTGAAGATGTCAGGAATTATTTCCATTATACCTAGGTCAAGAGTTTATCATAATATGCCTTGGCCCCCTATGCCTCGACTGCATAGAATTTCTAACCCCACGCTAGTGCCAGAACTTTACCATTGATGGTACTATAAGTGACCTCAATGTAAAAATTACCTCTAGTATTTTAGAGCCACCATTTTGTCATGGTTGCCCCATCCACCTGTCGTGGTCGTCCTCCATAATGTGAAGAATTAGCACCATCATGTCAGTGTCGGCATTATACTATGCGTGAATTGTCTCTAGTATGCTGGTGAATTCATTTTTTCATGGTTGCCCTTATGACAGTATGCTTCTGCCAACATTCATTTTGTCATGGTTGCCTCTTTTGTCAGCATGCCTCTGCCAGCATTTTACTATGCATTGCATAGGACATGAATTATCTCTAGAATGCTGGTGACTTCATATTGTCATGCTTGCCCCTTGTGTCAGTATGCTTATGCCAGTATATTACTATGCATTGCATAGGACGTGAATTATCTCTAGTATTCTGGCACTTATTTTTGTCATGCTTGCCCCTTATGTCAGTATGCTTCTGCCAGCATTTTACTATGCATTGCATAGGACATGAAATGTCTCTAGTATGCTGGTGACTTCACTTTTTCATGGTTGCCCTTCATGACAGTATGCTTCTGCCAACATTATGTCAGTATGCTTCTGCCAGCCTTTTACTATGCGTTGCTTAGGACATGAATTATCTCTAGTATGCTGGGGACTTCATTTTGTCATGGTTACCCCTTATGTCAGTATGCTTCAGCCAACATTGTACTATGTGTTACATAGGACATGAATTATCTCTAGTATGCTAGTGACATCTTTTTGTCATGGTTGCCCCTTATGTCAGTATGCTTCAGCCAGCATTTTACTATGCGTTGCATAGGACATTAATTATCTCTTATATGCAGGTGACTTCATTTTGTCTTGGTTGCCCCTTGTGCTAGTATGCTTCTGACAGCATTTTACTAAGCGTTGAATAGGACATGAAGTATCTCCAGTATGCTGGTGACTTCATATTGTCATGCTTGACCCTTGTGTCAGTACGCTTCTGCCAGCATATTACTATGCATTGCATAGGACATGAATTATCTCTAGTATGCTGGTGACTTCATTTTGTCATGCTTGCCCCTTATGTCAGTATGCTTCTGCCAGCATTTTACTATGCATTGCATAGGACATGAAATGTCTCTAGTATGCTGGTGACTTCACTTTTTCATGGTTGCCCTTCATGACAGTATGCTTCTGCCAACATTATGTCAGTATGCTTCTGCCAGCCTTTTACTATGCGTTGCTTAGGACATGAATTATCTCTAGTATGCTAGTGACATCTTTTTGTCATGGTTGCCCCTTATGTCAGTATGCTTCAGCCAGCATTTTACTATGCGTTGCATAGGACATGAATTATCTCTTATATGCAGGTGACTTCATTTTGTCTTGGTTGCCCCTTGTGAGAGTATGCTTCTGAGAGCATTTTACTAAGCGTTGAATAGGACATGAAGTATCTCCAGTATGCTGGTGACTTCATATTGTCATGCTTGACCCTTGTGTCAGTACGCTTCTGCCAGCATATTACTATGCATTGCATAGGACATGAATTATCTCTAGTATGCTGGTGACTTCATTTTGTCATGGGTGCCCCTTAGGTCAGTATGCTTCTGCCAGCATTTTACCATGCGTTGCATAGGACATGAATTATCTCTAGTATGCTGGTGACTTCATATATTGTCATGCTTGCCCCTTGTGTCAGTACGCTTCTGCCAGCATATTACTATGCATTGCATAGGACATGAATTATCTCTAGTATGCTGGTGACTTCATTTTGTCATGGGTGCCCCTTAGGTCAGTATGCTTCTGCCAGCATTTTGCTCTCTAGGTGCCTCAAGCTGCTGCCCGACCCTCGCTTGAAGTAAGGGTAATTTTTTTACTTTACATATTTTTAATAATGAACTATATTTAACTCAGTGTAATAAAAAAGTGGGAAAAGAAAACAAGGAGGCAGACCCCAGGTGACCATAATAGTGAGCAGCCCGTGCTGCTGAGAGCTATGGGCCGCTGCACATACAGTGATATACGCCTGCTGTCATAAAGCTCACACTGACTGCATGCACTGTTGTCTCCATCTGGTGCAATGTTAGCATCAGCACTGCATATGCACTCATTGCTTCCCCCTTGTGGTCAATGGTGCCTTGAACTGGGCATGGCAACTCAGAGATGCCACGTGACTCCATGGAGGAGGACACACAGCCTCCGTCACCTTTCTGCTCAATCTGCACCTGGACGGACGGACATCACTTTCCTATTTTCTTCAAAAGTAAATGACTAACAGCTGCTTCTATTCGCACTATAGAAATACCATATACATACATACATACATACATACATACCCCGGAACTGTCTTAGCTGCTTAGTACAAATAGGCATTTCATCAGTGCCACCGTCTCATAAGACTCTACTTCTCTTAAAGACTTTGAAGTTCAGAAAACAAACAACCTTCCAGCATGGCACAATCCCTGTAATTCTTATTTGGAGGTTTTGAGTCTTAAACCTCCATACTCTTTTTAAATGCAAGTTATGCAATCTAATTTGCATCCCTCGCTCATATTGCAGTTGTAAATATACCAGAACTTGTGAATGTCATCGTTTTTCATCTTTTAATATCGTTTTTTGGCAGCAGCGGAGAGGGTCGAAAAGGAAATGAGATGCATGACCGAGGCCATCCTACGTCTGATAGCCAAACTGCTGAGGGTCACACTAGCACTTTGGGGGTCATTGAGGGACATTCTTTGCTTTTCAGTAAGGTCACTTGGGGTGGAAGCCAGCCCCAGAGACACCTGGTCCTGAGCAGTCAAGCAGGACCACCCGCCATTCCACCCATTCTACTTCCTTCATCCCTCTCTTCCCAACAGGTCATCCCCATCAGTCCTCACCGGAGATGCTCAGACATCCCATCTCACCCGGAAGAACACACCC
The DNA here is from genome assembly GCF_964204655.1 of Triturus cristatus. Lineage (NCBI taxonomy): Eukaryota > Metazoa > Chordata > Amphibia > Caudata > Salamandridae > Triturus > Triturus cristatus. The sequence goes on along the minus strand of NC_140580.1, from coordinate 1,122,940,081 downwards.
CTGCGAAAGCTGTAGGTATTTTACATTGTCCGGGTTAGGCTCTGGGTGGAGTGCACAGTGTTAGTGGCTGTCCGAGTTAAATGGCTGGTGGGGGAGGGGGCAGAAGGGAAGGTAGGTCAGCTGAGGATTGCGTAAGATTTATAATGGTAGTTGTTTATGAGTTAATTTGGGAGCGGGTGGATGTGTGATGGAGGTTTGTGGGTTCACTTCCATAAATTGAGCGCATACCATTTGTGCGGACATTTTTAAATGTCCTTTCCAGTGTTTTTACATATAGTGTTGATGTCACAGGTGTAGTGAGCCACTCTGCCACCACACTACATTGTTGCGCAGGCAACTCCCTGGGCCGGGCTCGGGCCGGGGAGTATAAATAAAGTGTGACATCAGCGCTCGTGGATGACGGCGCAGACCCAGATACTGAGTGGTCGTGTGTAGCTTACTGTGCCCATCAAGTGTTAGGCCCTCCCTTACTAATACCCCCGATCGACTATCTTGGTGTCCTGCTACCGGACCCTGGGGGTTCTGGTGGACCCCATTACATTGGCAGGTCGGCATTGGTGGCATGTGCGGAGACGCATACGGCGCGCCGGTGCTGTAGCACTGTGGCGGGCACGTATCCGGTGTGCAGTCTGGCGACAAGGGCAGCGGAGGACCGCGGCAAGTACACCGCTTGGTGTGGAGGGTCCTGGGGGCTGCTGCAGAAGAGGGACGAGCGTCCCATGAGGCGCAAGAGGCCTGAAGTCAGTGCGCGGCCTACCAGTACAAGCACACATGCGCATTTGCACCCGGACGGCTCCCAGACCAGCCGTGTGAAGACGGAAGGAGCGCAAGGGGATGCAAATACCGCTGAAAGGCCAGTGCACGGGCGGGGCGGCCCCACGCTCGAGGTGGACGATGGCCTGAAGGGGTGTGCCGGGCCCCGATTCCCTGAAGGAGTGAAGACTGCAGGAGTACGTTGTCGCGCGACATGCGGTGGCAGCAGTGTGGCAGGTGGAGGCACACCTGTGCAGTATCGATGGTGTGAGGGAGCGCAGACCAGCATCAAGACACCACTGCAGGACCACGAGGAAGGTTGTAGAAGAGGTCCCTGTACACGATGAGTAACCCGGTGGGGCAGGCAGTTGCGCAGGAGGAAGGTGAAGCTGGGGGCAGGGCTGGATCACGGATGGCGGTGAAGGCATTTCCCCCTTTCAGCCAGTTAGCAGACCCAGCGATGGCGGCGCCGTGGTGGCGAAATGGATATGTCAACTGGAGAATTATTTTGTGGCAACTAGAGAAACGGACAATGCAATGAAGCGCTCAACGATGTTGCTCATGGTGGGTGATAAACTATACGACCTATTCCAAGACCTCCCAGACATGGGGGATGGCAATGACTATGAGAAGGCGGTAAGTGCTCTTGATCGGCACTTTGACCTGCAGGTCAATCCAGATTTCGAACATTTCAAACTGTGCCAGGCGAAACAGAGGGTGGAGGAATCCATTGATATGTTTTTCATGAGCCTGCGGAAGTTGGCGAGTTCCTGTGTGGGGATTGACCGGATATTCGAAACCAGAGCGCAGCTGATTGTGGGGTGGAAATCGTTGGAGCTGCACAAGATGATATTGCGTCAACCGGGAATATCGTTGGACGATATCCTCATCTTGGGGGTATCCCGCGAGCTGGCCGATGTGAGGGCAGGAGAGATGGAGTCGGCGCTAGCAAGGCGGACCGCTAATCCACAACCCATATACCCGACTCCCATCAAGGAGGAACAGGTGAACGCAATCAGGAAAACTCAAAGCCGTGGGAGTGGCAATACCGGTGGCACCAGTGATCGCCAAGGGAAACAGGGTTGCCAGAACTGTGGGTTGGTGACCCATTCACAGAGAGGGTGTCCTGCACACGGGAAACAGTGCTTGTGAAGTAACAAATTTTGACATTTCGCGAAGATTTGCATGAGTGCCGCCCGATCCGGGGCAGGCCGCAACAGAGGGCTGAGACCACAGCAGAGTGTGAAGGTAGTGCAGGAAGTTGAGGACATGGAGAGCCAGTGCCAGAGGATGCGCATTGCGGAGGAAGAAGAAGAAGACGACAAAGTGTTTGTACTGTCAAACATTCGAGGCGTCACCCCCAACAGAAGACCGCCTCCCTTATGTCAGCTATGGATTGAGGACAACAGTGTCAAGGAGCTTATAGACACAGGTGCATCCGTGAACATTATAGATGCGGCCCAGTATGAGAAACTAGTGCCCAAACCTTTACTCCTACCAACGAAGGCCAGAATCTTCACCTACGGAGGCAACTTGCCCATCCCTCTCCAGGGAGTGATAGAGGTGGAAGTCAAACATGGAGACAGGGCAATATACACTCAATTTCATGTAACCTGTGACCGGGCATGGTCGATCCTGGACTGTGATGTTTGCGAGGCGCATCCATCAGTCACAGGCGGAGGCTGTCCTGGCGGAGTTTCCCGAGCTGTTCCATGGTCTGGGCTGTCTGAAAGGAGTAGAAGTACAGCTCCACATTGATGACACGGTCAAACCGGTGGCTCTGCGACACCACAGGGTGTCTTTTCATCTCCGTCCACTGGTGGAGGCAGAGCTGGAGCGCCTGGAAAAGGATGGAGTAATAGAGAAGTTGTCAGGTCCCACTCCGTGGGTGTCGCCGTTGGTCATCGCACCGAAGCCCAAACAACTGGAGGCGATCCGCCTCTGTGTGGACATGAGGCTGCCTAACAAAGCAATCTGGCGGGAGCGGCACATTACGCCCACCATTCATGAGATCGTGGCTGACACCAACAGGGCTCAGTGGTTCTCGAAGGTGTACCTGAATTCTGGCTATCATCAGCTGGTGCTGACGGAAAAAAGTCGATATATAACTACCTTTTCCACGCATGTGCGACTCCACCGGTTTAAACGCCTCCGTTTTGGAGTCTCATCCGTGGCGTAGGTGTTTCAGGATGCCGTGAGGGAAGCACGGTCAGGACTGGTGGGCGTGCTGAATGTCAGTGAAGAGATTCTAATTTTCTCCAACCCCCTTGAAGAGCACCATATTTGGCTAAGAGCGGCACTGTGGACGTTGGTGGAGCAAGGATTGACTTTACATAGAGCCAAATGTGAGTTCTATGCCAACAAAGTGGAATTCTTCGACTACAGATTTTCTGCCAAGGGATTGCAAGTGGATCCGGCCAAAGTGGAAGCCATCCGAGCGGCAGCGGTCCCCCAGACCCAATCAGTTTCTTAGGGATGGCGAATTATTGCGGCAGGTTTATACCTTACCTCGCCACACTCTCGGAGCCCCTCAGGAATCTGACGAAGAAAGATGTGCGATGGCAATTGTCCGGTGATGAAGCTAAGGCATTCAATGAGATCAAGAGAGTGCTTCTGCAAGGAGCCACGGTGGCCTATTTCAAGCCTGGGGAGGCGACAGAGCTTTTAGTGGACACCAGTCCGGTGGGACTGGGGGCGGTGCTCCTCCAGAAGGACCAACGAGAGGGATGGGTACCCATCGCATATGCCAGTCGGGCGTTGACGGCGGTGGAGACCAGATACGCCCAAATTGAGCGAGAGGCGTTGGCAATTCGGTGGGCCTGCCAACATTTTGACATTTATCTGTGTGGCCACAACTTCACCGTGGTTATGGATCACAAGCCATTGGTACCTTTGTTTGCAGGCACAGCACGCAATGGACCGCAGAGGATAGAGCGTTGGGCGGTACAAATTCAAGATTACAAATTCTGTCGTGTATCGTCCAGGGGTCAACAACCCAGTGGACTACATGTCAAGACATCCTCTGGCTATTGGTCACGGGACTAAAGGTGAGGGTGACGAAGGCACGGAGTCATTTGTGAAGCAAATCGTGGAGGTAGCTTGTCCGAGAGCACTGCCAGTGGAGGAAATCCAAGGGGCAACACGGGACGATGCGTGCTTGCAAGCAGTCAGGCAGACGCTACACAACCATCAGTAGAAGCTGTTCCTTTAAGGATCCAGTGGACTGATGGACGAAGAGAGAGAGTACCGTCTGAGGCTGTGGAGATGTCGCGATGAGCTGAGTGAAGGGTGCTAGGGAGTGATTCTGAGGGGCACAAGGCATGGTGATACCCGCCAAGTTATGGAGAAGAAGAGTGGATCTTGCCCACCAAAGAAATCAAGGGGTCGAGAAGACAAAAGCCCGGTTGAGGTCAAAGGTATGGTTCCTGGGTGTGGACCGTATGGTGGAAGAAAAGGTCAGAGGCTGCCATGCATGCCTGATAACAGGGGCTGAAACCCCCACGTTACCAGTTCTCACCGAAGCACCGAGTAATATTCCATTCCAAGACATCCAGGATCCAAGTTTCAGACACCATATGAGAGAGAATTGTGGGAGGTGGTCCAGGTGAAAGGATCTATGGTCACTGCGAAATGAGGTGCTCACCAGATAGAGCGGAATACCTCCTGGTTCAAGAAATCCATCATACCGGCTGTGATCCCGGAGGAGCAGGAGGCCGACAGCCCGGAGGGAGTCAGATGTCCATCTCTAGAAGCAACGGGGGTTCCGGAGACACCCCCAGTGGTGGAATTTGAGGAAACCCCTGGGGATCCCGGTGTAGGGGAGCCTGAAGAAGCCAACACAGGATCTGAGGAAACCCGCACTCCCAGAGGAGGTCGGCGGTACCGGTTGAGCAACAAACCCCAGCCAAGCACTCGGCTCAAAGACTTTATGTGCTAACTCTACACGAACTGTGAACTGCATCATGAGCCTCCTCAACTGCATTCAGGGTTGTTATGTTAGTTTGTTTCTTTGACTTGATGTTTTAGTTTGTTGTTTAAACAATCATGGGTTAGATGGGATGTAGTGAGCCACCCGGCCACCACACTACATTGTTGCACAGGCAACTCCCTGGGCCGGGCTCGGGCCAGGGAGTATAAATAAAGTGTAACGTCAGCGCTCATGCCTGACGGCACGGACTCAGATACTGAGTGGTCGTGTGTTGCTTACTGTGCCCAGCAAGTGTTAGGCCCTCCCTTGCTAATACCCCGATCGACTATCTTGGTGTCCTGCTACCGGGCCCTGGGGGCTCTGGTGGACCCCCATTACAACAGGCATTGGTATATAGGAGACACAAAATCAGTAAAATAATTAAAACAACATTTGTTGCTTTAGAAGTTTTGTAGCTTTTACAAACTCTGGGAAACTCAAACTTTCCACATTTTGCAAAATTGCAACCGTTGCTGGGGGCATATTGTCCAGAAAATCAGGATTTCAGCGGGAACAAATAGAGAGATAAATTGTGCAGCGAAATATTTACTTTAAATCACAAAACAATGATTTTCAACTGCAAATAGCATTAACAAGCATTGGCAAAGCCACTAGGTTTCGGCTATGGCCGAGCGATTAGCTATGGCAATTGGTTGGAATTGGGTAATGGGGAGGGTTAGTGGATAACGGGATGGTTTTTAAAAAAGCGCTATGAAGTTGTCAGCGCTGTCTGCTTTATAGTGCTTTTTTAGTCTTCTGTTGAGAGGGGAGAGAATAAACAAAGATGGGGCGGGTGGGGGAGAGAATAAACAGAGCCGTGGTGGGGAGAATAAACAGAGGTGGGGCAGCGGGAGGTGGGGGAGAAGAAACAGGGACAGGAGAGTGGGTAGAAAGGGGCGAACAAACAAGCTAGGGGCTGGGCGGGGAGAAGAAAAGTGTGCATGTGTGGGAAGAAACAGGGACGGGTGGCCAGAAGATTTAAAAAGCACTATGATGAGGCCAGCGTTGACTGCATCATAGCGCTTTTTTTACCAGAAAAAGCAACTGAATCACAATGTGAGCTTCGTCCATGCGCCACAAAAAGAAAAGAAGGTGACGCATGGCAAGCGCTGCCCAATTAGAAGGCAGCAAAGAAAAGTGACGATGCCATCACATGGTAAGCAAGCCCATTTTTAACACAAGTGTCTTGCAAGCGACAGTGTATGTGTTAGTGCATGCTCACTCAGGCTCAACCATAGAAAGGGTGTGGTGAGAACTAACACTATTTAACAATCAGGTAAATTAAAATAAATTGTGGTGGAATCCTACAGAATATGAATATTCACTTGTTCAAACAACACTGAGAGCAAAGTTTAATTCTAGCCATTATTTTAGGTTATACTCGTGGTTCAAAAGGAAGATAAAGTTGAACAGGTGCTGTATTTTAAAGTCCTCAATGTACAGAGCATATACCACCTTCTATTCTGCCTCATGGGTGGCTAGTCCTCAAGCAGACACAGCATGGATGGAATCAACTAGATGCCATCATTTGCTCTGCTATATACTCCTCCCGCTGTGCACCATGGGGCCATCTATCGCATGGTCGGAGAGGGCACAAATTATTTCTCTCGCAATTTTTGGGTTCTTTTTGGTATTGTGTGTAACAGTGGTCTTGGAGAGGGCTTGGAATTGGAGGCGAGGTCAATTCCTTGAGTAATTATGCACATGGCCGTCTTCACCAACAAAGATTCCTGCGTTGCGTGAAAGGAAGAGAGCAGGACAGCACCACAACTACAAAGATATGGTGCTGCTGCCCTCTTCAGTAATGCTGGTGCCCTTTCTGGCTGCCTTGCAAGCACACACAAGCTCCCTTGCACCATAGTGCAAAGGTATGTGAGTCTAGCCTAGGTTTTGAACTGGAAGGTTACTCTTCCAGCACAGAACACTATGCCTACACCAACTTTACAACTTTTCCCACGTTGCATGTGTGCTGTACAGTGCTGCAGACATGAAAAATGGGAAAAGTATGAAGAAAACAGAAATTTTCTTCTACTTTGCACCTGCCTCAAGAGGGATAGGTGTATTTTTTGGGCACAAAGCATGGTCTACCATTGTAAGTACATAGGGCGTTGCATTAAAAATGATTGGGTGATAAAGGCGAGGGACAAACCCCACAAGGATTGCTGGTTTTGACAATCCATTGCCTGAGTGGTGTGTCCTGCAGGGAGGAACGAGGGGGTGGTTTATTGGAATGTTCCATCTCTATATTTTTCTTCTTTAAGATGAGAAAGTGCAAGATGGGTGGGTAACCGAGAGGCCCTGCATGGTCATCAGAGAGAAATGCACTGTACAATGTTATGTATCGCTAACCTTCAGAAAATATCAATGAAGTTTGTTACACAAAAATTAGATGGGTGGTGGCAAAGGAATGCACTGGAAAGCAATCCCAAATCAACCCTTTGCACAGATTTGTGTCACTTTTGATTGCATTGCACTGGCACTGGCACTGGCATTGCACTTGCACAAAGTGTTGAAAAATCTAGAGAAAAGATGATGAATACAGCAGCAATTTATAACCACCACTATTGGGTGATGGGAACTGTGGCTGGCTATGCTTCCAAACTCTCTCTAAAACGTATATGTGTGAAATGGTAACCCCAATTGGCAAAGGACTGTAACCCCTTATAAGTCCCTAGTCCCAGGGCATGGGTGTTAAAGGGGTCAACAGGTCCTGAAGCATTGTTTGTGCAACCCTGAGTGACCTAAATAAACTACTGACAGCAAGCCTGCCATTGCAGACTGCAGGAGAAGTGAAAACTGATCGAACTCGACTTTGCCCTCACCATGTGGGGAAAAGTAAATGCACTATTTTTAATATATGCCAGTCACCCCAAATGAAGGCCCCCCGAACCCCGGATGCAGGGTGCATTATTTTAAAGGCGAGGACATGTAAGTGCAAGTTTATATGTCCCATCATGGTATTTACTATTAAAGGACACTACAAGTGATAGACAGTCCATATGATAACATCGGCTGGTACCCGGGCAAACCAGGGGTTGGCAGCTCAATTATAGCCCCACCTAAATATGTTGTGCTTAGTATCTCTGGGGTGGGCTACCTGGTCTGTACAGCTAAGGAAGACTTCTGACATTTCTAAAAGTGGTAGAATAGTGGGTTCTGTGTAGAAAATGTGACATACACCCCAGATGTGTTTACCTCAGGGGCAGATTAGGCCCTGGGGCTAGTAGCCCATTGCCCACTGGCACCCACACCACTAACGCCCCTAAATCTAGGATATAAGGTCTACCCCTGACACCATAACCTGAGTTCTGATCTGACTTGCAACAAGGACAAAAGAAGAGACCTGTGTCTGTGACAACATGAGCTGCACAAACCAAAAGCATGAAACTCTGCACTAGTGACAACCTTCCTGGAACTGCACGAACGTGGCTTGTCCTGGACCAAAGTTCGGTTCCCTCAGACAGAGGTACCCATTTGAGAGCCAAAGGCATTACCAGACTCCCCTAGACTAGTGGCACTAGTCCCCTGCAACCACAGGTAAAAACAGCATATTGGAACCCAAGAATCGCTGCTGATCTGTCCCTCTGAGGTATCACCCAGACGTAGATTGCCCAGTGCATTATAGGAAATGTAGTCCTGATCCCCAGGATGTTTCAGGCGGCTATCTTGTTCCCCAGGACCTCCAGACGTCGAAATAACCTTCTGTTGTGCTTACCGCTGCTAAGGCTTGTTGGTCTCCAGTCCAGCAACCACCCCCTTTACTCAATGTTGCACTTCAAGGGAACACTGCAAAACCTTCATCTGAAATCAGCAGTGGCTTTGTTGTTGACTTTCTGCACCCTTTCCCCAGCACAGTATAAGCTGTAAAATCATCTCTCCTGCGGCTCCCGCTTCAGTACCAAGGACAGCCAGGACAACTCTGCACCCGGGCTTCGGAAGCCAGGTGAAATTGAACTGACTGTCCGTGGCTTGGTCCTGGTACCAGCATCACCTTTACCTTCCTTGGGTTCCACGCAACTCAACCTACAAGTGACCGACTGTCAATACCACTTTTTCCCATTGACTGCAAAGCAAAGGTTCTGCAGTAGTGAATGGCTGTCATTTACGTGTTCTTCCAAAATCCATAACTCCAGTTACATGTATCTGATCTTGTTTATTTTGGTGTCTAAATTAAGATAAAAATCTGCTTTATTTTTATAAATTGGTGTTGGACTTCTTTCAAGTTGGGTAAAATACTTATCGTCCATGTTGGTACTTTGAAATGCTTAACACATATTCCTCTAGTAAAGCTTGACTGCTCTTTGCCACTTTACCAGGACTGAGCTAAGGATTTATTATTGTGAATTCAAGGACCATCTTTAGGGTATTATAAGAGTATTGCATGGTGCAGCCTAACCAGCATCATCACATAATACTCCATCTTCTTACACAATTATTTTGTGACTGGTTATCAGAGACATTCTATGACCATTTAACATTTAACACCTTTACAGGCAGTGAGAAGCCCACAAGAGATATAGAAAAAACAACATATAGGCATTGTGTTACATAAACAAGAAATATTTTTTTGGGTTCAAAACAAAAATCTAAATGAACACAGAAGGAGTGCCAAATATCCTCAACATATAAAAGGTGTAACCAAAACTGTGGGCTTGTGTCCTACAGTTGCAAAAAGACCTGGTAGCTTGGGGTTTTCAACTCCCGCAGCAGGTTTTCAAATCCTGCACGCAGTGACGCAGGGCAGGTTACCGACTTCTGCTAAGATCCACATCTTGAACAATATACCACTGTTACTTCTCTTCCAATGATGCTGGAGCTTTACTGTCTTTTCAGTCTTCCGCAGAAGCACCTCTCTGAGGCTTATGCCTAATTCCATTTGTGGAAAGAAATCAAAAAGCAATTTGTTAACATGCTAGTAAGAAATTAAAAGGAGTTGAACACATTTGGAAATTCTTACTCTCCTGATGCTGCTTCTTCTAATCCAGCATGGTTGCCATGAGTGCGATATTATGCTTCTTCCTCTTCTCTTTCTCTCATTCAATCACCTTCCTTTATGCCTCTTCATTGAAATAGTCTTACTCCAAGGTTGTTGTTGACATAAACCCATTGTTTATCTTTCCCACACATTTAAAGCTTTTCGTTGTCCATCTGCCCCATTCCCTAAGTTGTCCAAGCAACACCCCCCTAAATTATCTACAGGGCTGGTCTGGATTCAACCTCTACAAAAAAATCACTCAATAGCACAAATACACTCCATTAATGGTCTATAAAATCATAATTCCCAATGCAATACCTATGTGTCATGTCACTATCCATACCCCAGTAATCAACTCACACAAATCATTGTTAGTTTCTGTGCATTTAAGACATTTTAAGGTAAAGAAGTTAAAACCACTCCCTTGTTACTTTTTTTTAAATATATGAAATTCTCATTTAACTGTGCCTTATTCTGGGATATTCTTTGCTGCAAGGCCATTACTACACCTCCATCAATGAGCCTTCCTGTTCATATCTAGTTGCGAGCACAGGATACTATCCTACTGATGTTGCTCCAAGCTTTGTTGTTCTCTGCACACCAGTCCTGTGTACCATTTAGTAGCCACTCCTACCCACGTGACCTTCCAATCCTGCAGAGGATAAACTCTGCTGCTCCATGTCAGCATTCCTGACATGTACTTGTAAGTTTCCATCTCTTAATCTGAAAACCTTACATTTTAGGCAGGGTTTAAATTGTTTTTAAGGGTTCAAAAGTAGTCCAACAGACCTGGGAAGGTAGGCAGCGCAAAGAAAAGCCACAAAAATAAATAACAGAAAAAAGATAGTGCTCACAAACTAACAGGGTCATGGATTGAGTGAAGCCAGTGAAGGGTCAGAGATACCATCCAGCCTAGAGTATTGATCACAAGTTCAGTAGCTCCAACAATCCATTCTAAAAGGATGCAGGCAATAGTTAGTCTCCTTAAAACTGTATTTTAAATATGCCCTTTAAGCACATGGTCATTCGCAAATGTTACAGTCGCTGAAATTTTTATGTGTAATGTTGCAATAAGAAATGTATGTACACTTGTTTCGGTGACAAATCTGACCATAGCTCTGAGTAACACACCATTTAACCTTTGAATGTGCTAGTGCAGAAAATGCATTCTTTGTTGGTAATTAATGGAAAGGCTGTGAACCTTTGCACTTTAGTGAGATACAGAGTACTGAGAATTGAACAACTGTGTGGATAAAGAGATCCTCCACCTACACTGTTCAGCCTAGTGGGCAGCATTCCTGATCTCCTCTCTACAAGCCTGTGACTACTTCTTACAGCAGGCACCCTCTATTTAGTGCTTAGCTAAATATTGTGTTGTTTTGTTGAGCTACCAATGGAGATAGAGTGGCCTGTCTTCATTCCTCTTTTGTAAGATGAGTGAAGATTATGAAATAGCAATTGTGACGTATAGTATTCAGAGATACCATCTGCACCCTTGTTAGACTAGTCAGCCTTAAGGTGGGCTCCCCGCAAACACTTTGCCTACTCCCTTCCTGTTTTTGCTGAAATTCGGTTTTGTTGGCTTTATTATTGATTATTATTATTATTGAGTCTTGTATCGGGCGTGGTTGCCCTTGGGCATCCCAGCGCTCGTCCAGAGTCTTTGGGACTCTGTGCTGTTACCACTGCTTACCAGTGTTAAAGTGCTTGTGCTCTCTCCTTGAAACATGGTAAAACTGGAACTAATTGGCACTTATGATTTACTTGTAAGTCCCTAGTTATTTGTACTACATGTACCAAGGGCCTGTAAATTAAATGCTACTAGTGGGCCTGCAGTACTTATTGTGCCACCCTCTTACGTAGCCCTTTAAACATATCTCTGGGCTGCCATTTAAAGTCTGTACACACAGTTTTAAACTGCCATTCGACTTAGCAAAATAAACCTTTTTGTTATGCCCAACCCTTCCTTTTTAATGCCTATATCACCCCTAATGTAGGCCCTAAACAGCCCTAATGGCAGGTTGCATTGCATTTAAAACATTGGACATGTACTTTTAAGTTTTACATATCCTGGTAGAGAAAAACATATCCATTTGAGTTACCTTACTACATTTAATAAGTGATAACTTTGATTGGGAACACATATAAATGTCATGTTTGGCCTCTAAAGAATTGTTATTTTAAATCGTCTTTCACTGTAAAGTTAATTTTTAAGTCACAATTCTGAAATACCACTTTTTGGAAGTTGGCATTTTCTTGTCCTAATGATTTGGTGTCTGCAGCCTGTGTTCTGGGTCACATGTCTGTGATTAGAGTGACAGTTGGCCTCTGTGTATTCCTCCCAGATAATGAGGCAAAGGGGGGCAAGGTGTTGGTAGGCTGGGGAATCCTGCAAAGATGGGAGGGGCGAAGCTGTTCCCTGTCCCACTTACATTTCAATGGAGCTGTCTCATTACATTCACAACGAAATTCACACCAGTCTTTTGTCACTTTAGAAAAATTGGAGTTTGGACAGGTAGAAAGGAAATTCCAGGTCCATCTGTGGGAGAAAAACTCCAGAAGTTTCTTCCACTTCAAAGCTGGCTCCAGGAATAAAATAGGACCCTCGGACCCACTCTTCAGTTCACTCCTGGACCTGCAGAGGATACTCAGAAGGCCTGCCCTGCACTTCAGAGGAATGCTGTGCTGCTTGAGGCCTGCTTTGTACTTCAGAGGACTCCCCTGCTGCTCCCAGAGGTCTGCCCTGCTGCTTGAAGCCTGTCTTGAACCCTCAGAGGACTGCCCTGCTTCATGAGGGCTGTCTTGCCGCTTAAGCCCCGGACTACCAGAGTGAGTCCAAGGGCTAGTTGGCTGGCCTCTTGTTCTTAGCTACAGGGACACATAAAGCTCCGACACCATGAACCCTGCACCTGGACCCTGCCTAAAGGGAGTTCTGCCCTCCAAGTGGTGCCCACCCAGTCCCTGCTAACGATGCCCAAAAAGCCTAACACTAAAGCTTGGGATTTCAACCAGCCCAAGTTGCATTCCTGGTCAGCCTGACTTAGCGATACCTCCAGCCACAGTCTTCTAAGCGGCTCCTAGTAGAAGGGTTATCTGCACTGGTGGCGCCCTCGTTGGCTACAGCCTGTAGCTTCGTCCCGCTATTTACCTTGCGCGCGCTGCATTGCTAACTCAGCGATGCAGCACCCGCGAGGTATATAGTTTTATTTATTTATTTACTTACTTTACTCCATTCCGTCGTATGTCCGAGTCAATTACCCCCGCACCCTGCCCCTCCCCTGCCTACCGCCCCGCAGCAATCCCTCTGCGAGCCGCCACTGTGCTCCAGCCTCCGTGACAGTTTGTATAGAAAAAAACAACTGCTCCTTCCAGCGCTCAATAGTTCACCTATCTATGTGTTAACGATGGAGCAGATTTCTCATAATATAACACACACTGAGGCTAAATTTCAGCATATCTGGCGCCCACTGATACAATACATAACACGCTTAGAGCACACTTACTTCCCCCCCCACCAAAAGCTGAGACCCTACAGCTCTTCGGATGACCTCATCTCAACCCGGTTCTTAACCAACTACTTTCCCCCCCCTCCTCTTCCTACCACCCAGGGCCGACCTGGTCGTAGAAGGCACCGGGCGTTTGAGTGGATGGCATATCCCATTTGAACATCAGTAGTGGACTAAAACAGAGTGTAGTGAGCCCTGGGTGATACATAGTCCAAGATGGGGATCGGACCTGAATCAGGAGATCCCCCCGAGATACCATGGGGAGTTAAGTTGGTAGGACCTGCAACGATCATGAAATACTGTAGTAGAATCGTAAGTCGTCTCACCCATTGTCGTGTAGTTCCTATAAACCTATATAGGATCTGCGCGTTTAGACAACATAGACTGTGGGATTAGTGTCCAGACTAATTCCAGACACCCCCACAGGGTATGTTCACCTGTATACCAGCTAGCTCACAGTGCCACTAGAAACACCTCTTACCAAGGAGAGAATAGTTCTTGGCAACTATTGAACATGACAACTCTGTCCCATCAACAGGAAACAGTGCAGTGCTTTTCGCTCAGTAACTCGGGCTCACTTTGTCTCAGAGAGATACACAGAATAAACGGTGGGGACATTTTCAATAAGTATTTATTGAACCAGCGTCATTCTAGTGTAAAAGTGGTGAGCTGAAACAACCATAAGACAGAAACAGATATAAATGATTATAAGCACCAACAGAGTAAAAGGATGGTATAGTCTACCACAGTGCTAAAACAATGAATACAGGCAGGTATTAAAATACATGGCAGTAATAATGCGTACTCCTACGATGCAACCCTAACTAGATGTACCTATGCGTACCTAGCATGAATGTAAATGTCGAGCCAAGAATCCCTCTAGGATAAAGTCAACCCCATTACCTGAAGTGAGAGACCATGGGACCCCGTCTTGGTCTCGAGATGGATACCCCGAGAAGGGATGTCAGACCACTGCAAGCTGAAGTGTCTGTGTGCAGGAAACTCAGCGTCTCGCGTCAGTGTGTCAGCATGGAAGTCCTTTTCCCCTCTCCCTGCCTCAGCAAAGATATGGTGTTTATATACCCAATGTGAGTCCCTCAGGCGATCTACCTTGCTGTGTCATGTCAACTAGGATGACGGAAGGAATGACCATTATACATACTTATTATGCAGGGGTTGGAGGCCCTGCTGAGATTCCAAAAATCCTCATGCAGAATGAATGAGGCTACTTTTCGGAGAAAACCCCAGGTCACTTAAGCAGTACGGTAACTATGTAAAAGATCAGTATCAAGAACCGTTATGTAATGTAATGGCAGGGGAAGTATAGGTGAAAGGTTTGGTGGCGACATGAGAACTGGGGGGGCAAAGCAAGGGGGGTGGGCAGTCAGGCAGGATCGGAGGTAAACCCCAGCTGCCTTCCCCTGAGGTACCCAGACAGACCAAGCTCCAAAGCAGTCTGGGCAGCCCCAATCAGAATAGAAGTTAACCCATCAGAGTCAGGTCTTCTCTCTCTGGTCCCCCCTGTCCATCATCAACCTGTACATCTGTGGTTGTGGAAAACTACCATTCGTCTACCACCTCTGACCACAGGGAGGCTATGTGTTCCCTCACAACTCTTGTGGTGTACCACCTCGCATTTCTCAAGCTGGAACCCTTGCCAACTTGCAGGATACCAATGAGCTTTCACCTAGCCCTTTGCGGACCTCGTGATCTGCTCCCTTTTGGAGGCCTCACAGTGCGGTGCATGTCTTCTGGCCCAAGCACGGCTAGAGCTACCTGCAGCAGTGCTGCTCCTGTCCTGCCCCCGGAGACAGGAAAACCAGACATAAGGTGCTCCAGGAGGGGGGTTATTCCCTCAAGATAGAGGCCTGGAGAGTGCTTTAACACAAAGAACTTTACTTTTCCTCAGCAGGATGTAATCCAATTTAAAAGTAAGTTCTTGGTCTGAGGAAAATGACATTGAGAGAAGGCTACCCTCTTAAACCTGGGAGTTACCAAGCACATTTCGTCTGTATTCCACTGAAACTTATTCACCAGATAATTTGCCTGAGTAAGGAACTGAAATCTATGTCACTCACTCCAGAAAAGCACAAGTGAAAGAACAACCCAGGCCTGGAGCATTGTGTCCTTGGTGACATGGAGTCTAAGGCTAAGAGTACCAGTGGAATCAATGCCACCCACCACACCGTGCTCAAAGCCTGAGCTTTCCTCTCACAAGTTGTTGTTTTCTGCTGTGTTTGTTCAACGAGATCTTTGAGCAAAGAATGCATAAGTATGTAAAGGAAAAGCCACAGCGATACCTCCATGAGATACAGAGATATCCAGTAACCTTAATATACACACAGGTGTAAACAACTTGTGGCATTAGAGTGCTACCTCCTCGGTGATACAGGGATATCTGGTAACCTTAATATAGATACAGGTGCAAACAACATGAAGAAGTAGAATGCTACCTCCTCGGTGATAAGGAGATATCTGTTAACCTTAATATGCACACAGGTGTAAACAACTTGTGGCATTAGAATGCTACCTCCTCGGTGATACAGGGATATCTGGTAACCTTAATATAGATACAGGTGCAAACAACATGAAGAAGTAGAATGCTACCTCCTCGGTGATAAGGAGATACCTGGTAACCTTAATATGCACACAGGTGTAAACAACTTGTGGCATTACAGTGCTACCTCCGCGGTGATACGGGGATATCTGGTAACCTTAATATGCACACAGGTGTAAACAACTTGTGGCATTAGAGTGCTACCTCCGCGGTGATACGGGGATATCTGGTAACCTTAATATGCACACAGGTGTAAACAACTTGTGGCATTAGAGTGCTACCTCCTCGGTGATACAGGGATATCTGGTAACCTTAATATAGATACAGGTGTAAAAAACATGAAGAAGTAGAATGCTACCTCCTCGGTGATACGGGGATATCTGGTAACCCTAATATGCACACAGGTGTAAACAACTTGTGGCATTAGAGTGCGACCTCCTCTGTGATGCGGGGATATCTGGTAACCTTAATATAGATACAGGTGCAAACAACATGAAGAAGTAGAATGCTACCTCCTCGGTGGTAAGGAGATATCTGGTAACCTTAATATGCACACAGGTGTAAACAACTTGTGGCATTAGAGTGCTACCTCATCGGTGATGCGGGGATATCTGGTAACCTTAATATAGATACAAGTGTAAACAACATGAAGAAGTAGAATGCTACTTCCTCGGTGATAAGGAGATATCTGGTAACCTTAATATGCACACAGGTGTAAACAACTTGTGGCATTAGAGTGCTACCTCCGCGGTGATACGGGGATATCTGGTAACCTTAATATGCACACAGGTGTAAACAACTTGTGGCATGAGAGTGCTACCTCCGTGGTGATACGGGGATATCTGATAACCTTAATATGCACACAGGTGTAAACAACTTGTGGCATTAGAGTGCTACCTCCTCGGTGATACAGGGATTTCTGGTAACCTTAATATAGATACAGGTGTAAAAAACATGAAGAAGTAGAATGCTACCTCCTGGTGATACGGAGATATCTGGTAACCCTAATATGCACACAGGTGTAAACAACTTGTGGCATTAGAGTGCTACCTCCTCGGTGATGCGGGGATATCTGGTAACCTTAATATAGATACAGGTGCAAACAACATGAAGAAGTAGAATGCTACCTCCTCGGTGATAAGGAGATATCTGGTAACCTTAATATGCACACAGGTGTAAACAACTTATGGCACTAGAGTGCTACCTCCTCGGTGATGCGGGGATATCTGGTAACCTTAATCTACACACAGGTGTAAACAACTTGTGGTATTAGAGGGCTACCTCCGCGGTGATACGGGGATATCTGGTAACCTTAATATGCACACAGGTGTAAACAACATGAAGAACTAGAATGCTACCTTCTCGGTGATACGTAGATATCTGGTAACCCTAATATGCACACAGGTGTAAACAACTTGTGGCATTAGAGTGCTACCTCCTCGGTGATGCGGGGATATCTGGTAACCTTAATAGAGATACAGGTGTAAACAACTTGTGGCATTAGAGTGCTACCTCCTCAGTGATGAGGGGATATCTGGTAACTTTAATATAGATACAGGTGTAAACAATATGAAGAAGTAGAATGCTACCTCCTCGGTGATACCCGATAACCCTAATATGCCCACACGTGTAAACAACTTGTGGCATTAAAGTGCTACCTCCTCGGTGATACGGGGATATCTGGTAACCTTAATATAGATACAGGTGTAAACAATATGAAGAAATAGAATGCTACCTCCTCGTCGATACCCGATAACCCTAATATGCACACAGGTGTAAACAACTTGTGGTATTAGAGTGCTACCTCCGCGGTGATACGGGGATATCTGGTAACCTTAATATAGATACAGGTGTAAACAACTTGTGGCATTAAAGTGCTACCTCCTCAGTGATGCGGGGATATCTGGTAACCTTAATATAGATACAAGTGTAAACAACATGAAGAAGTAGACTGCTACCTCCTCGGTGATACGGAGATATCTGGTAACCCTAATATGCACACAGGTGTAAACAACTTGTGGCATTAGAGTGCTACCTCCTCGGTGATGTGGGGATATCTGGTAACCTTAATATAGATACAGGTGTAAACAACTTGTGGCATTAGAGTGCTACCTCCTCAGTGATGAGGGGATATCTGGTAACCTTAATATAGATACAGGTATAAACAATATGAAGAAGTAGAATGCTACCTACTCGGTGATACCCAATAACCCTAATATGCACACAGGTGTAAACAACTTGTGGCATTAAAGTGCTACCTCCTCGGTGATACGGGGATATCTGGTAACCTTAATATAGATACAGGTGTAAACAACTTGTGGCATTAGAGTGCTACCTCCTCAGTGATGCGGGGATATCTGGTAACCTTAATATAGATACAGGTGTAAACAACTTGTGGCATTAGAGTGCTACCTCCTCGGTGATACAGGGATTTCTAGTAACCTTAATATAGATACAGGTGTAAAAAACATGAAGAAGTAGAATGCCACCTCCTCGGTGATACGGAGATATCTGGTAACCCTAATATGCACACAGGTGTAAACAACTTGTGGCATTAGAGTGCTACCTCCTCGGTGATGCGGGGATATCTGGTAACCTTAATATAGATACAGGTGCAAACAACATGAAGAAGTAGAATGCTACCTCCTCGGTGATAAGGGGATATCTGGTAACCTTAATAATCACACAGGTGTAAACAACTTGTGGCACTAGAGTGCTACCTCCTCTGTGATGCGGGGATATCTGGTAACCTTAATCTACACACAGGTGTAAACAACTTGTGGCATTAGAGGGCTACCTCCGCGGTGATACGGGGATATCTGGTAACCTTAATATGCACACAGGTGTAAACAACATGAAGAACTAGAATGCTACCTTCTCGGTGATACGTAGATATCTGGTAACCCTAATATGCACACAGGTGTAAACAACTTGTGGCATTAGAGTGCTACCTCCTCGGTGATGCGGGGATATCTGGTAACCTTCATATAGATACAGGTGTAAACAACTTGTGGCATTAGAGTGCTACCTCCTCAGTGATGAGGGGATATCTGGTAACCTTAATATAGATACAGGTGTAAACAATTTGTGGCATTAGAGTGCTGCCTCCTCAGTGATGCGGGGATATCTGGTAACCTTAATATAGATACAAGTGTAAACAACATGAAGAAGTAGACTGCTACCTCCTCGGTGATACGGAGATATCTGGTAACCCTAATATGCACACAGGTGTAAACAACTTGTGGCATTAAAGTGCTACCTCCTCGGTGATACGGGGATATCTGGTAACCTTAATATAGATACAGGTGTAAACAATTTGTGGCATTAGAGTGCTGCCTCCTCAGTGATGCGGGGATATCTGGTAACCTTTATATAGATACAAGTGTAAACAACATGAAGAAGTAGACTGCTACCTCCTCGGTGATACGGAGATATCTGGTAACCCTAATATGCACACAGGTGTAAACAACTTGTGGCATTAGAGTGCTACCTCCTCGGTGATGCGGGGATATCTGGTAACCTTAATATAGATACAGGTGTAAACAACTTGTGGCATTAGAGTGCTACCTCCTCAGTGATGAGGGGATATCTGGTAACCTTAATATAGATACAGGTGTAAACAATATGAAGAAGTAGAATGCTACCTACTCGGTGATACCCAATAACCCTAATATGCACACAGGTGTAAACAACTTGTGGCATTAAAGTGCTACCTCCTCGGTTATACGGGGATATCTGGTAACCTTAATATAGATACAGGTGTAAACAACTTGTGGCATTAGAGTGCTACCTCCTCAGTGATGCGGGGATATCTGGTAACCTTAATATAGATACAGGTGTAAACAACTTGTGGCATTAGAGTGCTACCTCCTCGGTGATACAGGGATATCTGGTAACCTTAATATAGATACAAGTGTAAACAACATGAAGAAGTAGACTGCTACCTCCTCGGTGATACGGAGATATCTGGTAACCCTAATATGCACACAGGTGTAAACAACTTGTGGCATTAGAGTGCTACCTCCTCGGTGATGCGGGGATATCTGGTAACCTTAATATAGATACAGGTGTAAACAACTTGTGGCATTAGAGTGCTACCTCCTCAGTGATGAGGGGATATCTGATAACCTTAATATAGATACAGGTGTAAACAATATGAAGAAGTAGAATGCTACCTACTCGGTGATACCCGATAACCCTAATATGCACACAGGTGTAAACAACTTGTGGCATTAAAGTGCTACCTCCTCGTGATACGGGGATATCTGGTAACCTTAATATAGATACAGGTGTAAACAACTTGTGGCATTAGAGTGCTACCTCCTCAGTGATGCGGGGAGATCTGGTAACCTTAATATAGATACAAGTGTAAACAACATGAAGAAGTAGACTGCTACCTCCTCGGTGATACGGAGATATCTGGTAACCCTAATATGCACACAGGTGTAAACAACTTGTGGCAGTAGAGCTCAACCTCCTCGGTAATAAGGAAATGTCCGGTAACCTTAATATAGACACAGGTGTAAAAAAGATACGGAAGTAGAGCACAACTTCCTCGGTGATAGAGCTATCCGGTAACCTTAATATAGACACAGGTGTAAATAATTTACAGAAGTAGAATGCTACCTCCTTGGTGATACAGAGATATCCGGCAACCTTAATATAGACAGGTGTAAACAAGGTATGGTATACTGGGGCAATCACAAGAGTTACTCCTGGTTCGTGAGTTGCAGGGATAGGTGCTACCCCTAGTTTGCAGAGCTTTCCACTATTCCACAGGTCGACAAAGTGAAACAGTATCACCTCCCTAGAAACTTTTAATATTTCCCTGCGAGTTACAGTTAACTTTACAACTATTTTTCCTCACTAATTGGAGATCAGATTAACACCTTAAAATGGGAGAGAAAGCCCTCCTTTACACATGAAACACCAGTTGTGGGGAACTTTACGACCTTCGTTTAATGAGGAAGTGTTAGCGGGAATTACGGTCAATTCGAGTAAGTGAAAACTTCGCCGGAAGTGAGATGAAAACAAGCTGACTCCAGAGTCGGACATATTTTTTTTATCTTGCTTGTTCGCCGCGAGCATGGCCCGACGCAGCGTGCATAATTCAAAACCCGCACTCTCAGCGTCGGCGCCACGCAATCTCCCATGCAAATGAGCGTCTTGCATGGGAAGGCGAACACGCAGAGAGGCGGCATCGCTCACAGCCAGGGGCTCCTGACACCGGAAGGTGCCGGAGCCATCTGCGAGGAGCGCGCTCCACGCACGCTGCCGATAACACAACACTATTCCAACACATTACACCGGGCCGCCTCGAGCGCCGAATGCAGTGTAGCGCTTTAAAGTGTTTTGTAACCGTTTAAAATATTTAAAGAGTTCCTCCAGCGAGCGAATCTGCGGAAGAGATATTGTGATTTGTGATGCGTTCTGATATAAGTTTGCCCTTTGCTACCTTTCCTTATGTTTTTTTGGGACAGAGTACCAATCAAAAGTGTGGAATTGAGTTTGGTCATTGCAGGACACCGTACAGGTCGACTACGTTCAAGTTATTTTTCTCAAATGAACATCCATAGAAGAAGACTCGTTCGCCTCCCCTGTTTGTCTCAAAAGTGAAAGGACTCCAAAAACATTTATTTGAAAAAAAATAATAATTTTCAAGCCGTATAAAACGCTCGGGAAGTTTTTTTTTCTTTGCCAGCTTATGTAAATCACTAAAAAGCTGACAAGTTTTCCTATTAAAAGATAATTGTAATCAGGGTGCTGGACGTGCAAAGGCGGCGGTGATCGGAGGTAGACGGACAGTGGAGGAAGATGGATCGTTTTAATTTGCACCAATTAAATTGAAGTTCACAGGATCATCTTCCTCAATCTTCATGAATACTTTATTTTCTGGCTGCTATGGCGCTATTAAAGAGAGTGATTGAGCCAAGAGCGGTGCGTAGTCTGGTTTATGAAATATCACCTTGAGCGGATCTGCGCGCACCATTTCATAATGAGTTTTCAAGTACCTAATACCTGTTCGTACGACTCAATTTTTAAAGCGGGTTGATCTGAAAAGTGCAGAAGGTGCAATCGCTGACATGTTTAGCCAGGAAAAATCCTGATAAATGAATCGTCCAACGGGACAGAGGATAACGAATGGCCCGTACGTAAGCGGTGACGCAACCTTTTTTGGGCGAAAACGGGAGCAGCACAGAGCACATACTCGCTTCTTGTGTGAAAAAGGCCGCTTTATTGAAGACAGGTGCACATCACAGAAATAACCCTAGGCCTTCGCCTCACAAAACTACACCTCGCTATACAATAATTCCCCTACTTTCACCTACCCCCACCCCTAAAAATTCCGCCCCCTTTCCTTATTTATCTTGTGACTGTAACTCTCACGCTGGTGGTTTTAAAAACAAGGTTAACTTTAGGGTGGGGATTCCAAGTTCTGGTTTGGATTTGGTGAGCACTTAGGGCCATCGAGACACCCGCTCCTGAAGCTTTACAGAGAAACACAGCGCATTTACAGTTACGACTTAAAATAATTTGCCCTGGCATAATTCCGATCCAGGATGGCATGTTTTCCACTTTCTTTTGTTGTTACTCAAAATCCTTTTATTGAACAGTTTCAATTAAATACGAGCAAGAATCGCATGACCACAATTGATTTGCCGAACATTACAAAAGAACAATCAGCACAAAATCAGTTCTCTGTATGTGCCTGCGATACAGTATTACATAGCATTACAAGGTTAAACAGTAGGCGAGCAAGTGCGTCTGGAGGTCATACAATGTATGTTTATGTGGAGCAAAGAAATACAACAGTTAAACAACAAAGGGCCATATTCTCAAGGAGCTAACGCCGAGTTAACGGCACTTTAGTGCAGCCAAAGTCGCGATACATTTATCACCCCATTCACAAGCTGGTGTTAACAGCCCATAGCACCAGTTTACCGGCGATAGCAGCCGCAAAAAACATCGCCACAGATGACCCCGGCAACTATCGCTAATGAGATGCAGAGTAGGTGTTCCTGTGCAAAAGTCGGGACAACACCACTCCACAACATTCTCAACGCCTTGCCAGATTGGCGATGAGATCACAAAACATGCGATAAGGCGCGTTAGCAGCAGGAAATGAACTCCTGCTCTGACCTGGTGCAAAGTCGGACAACAACCGTCAACAGACAAGGGAGCACAGCCCAGAGCCAAACATGAAG
The DNA here is from genome assembly GCF_964204655.1 of Triturus cristatus. Classification (NCBI taxonomy): domain Eukaryota; kingdom Metazoa; phylum Chordata; class Amphibia; order Caudata; family Salamandridae; genus Triturus; species Triturus cristatus. Next base: position 1,122,917,118 of record NC_140580.1, on the reverse strand, counting down.
AACAACATGCCCCCGGGCAACTGAACATGCAGCCCGGAGCCCCAATAGGGCAACGACACCCACCGCCAACCACCCCCTGGACCCCCCTGGAACAACATTGAGGCAGCGCAGACAAAGACAGCCACCTGCTGAAAATGAACCAACCTCACAGACCCAACTACTGGGAACGTCATTGCCCACCACAGGCTCAAAAGGACAACCATCCTACGCATCCTGACCACCATTGCCCACAGGCCGACAGTCCCAACACAGCGGAGAACCAACATCCCTCCGCAGACAAAGCTGCTGGCTGTGCCGCACCTGTTGGCCTCTGGGACCTGCCAACCAACAACCTCCAGAGTCCGAGGAGTCTCACAGCCAGCCACATCCAAGCCCCCCCCCCAACTGTCTTGGATGCCATCATCAGCTTGGTACCACACTACCTATCCTTCCCCCACACTGCTCAGGAACAGCTGTAGACCAAGCAAGGCGTCAAAGCCATAGCTGGATTCCCTCACATGTCAGGGGGCAATTGAATACACACATGTCCTACTTGTGCCCCCAGGTGACACTGCACACAATATCCGGAACAGAAAGCACAAACATACCATGACTGTGCAGGCAATATTGGACCACCTGGGAATCTGCACCAACCTCGAAGCCAACCACCCATTCCGAGTGCATGAGTCCTACATCTTCTGATAGCCTATCATCACCCGGCGCTTCCTGGCTGGCACCTACGTAAATGCTAGTTGGCAAGTACCAAATGAACACACCACAAACCTCAACCCCACAACCATGCAACTCACAACACTGGGAATGCACACATCACAAACTCACAAACAACATGCCCACCCATCAGAAACGACAGCACAACTCACTCTGGCAACGTGGGCCAGCCATGCCCATAAGCCATCAAGTGCATGGCACCTCAGCCACACAATAGCAGATTGTGGGCAGAGGTGGGGACCAGGCATGTGTGAAGAAGGCAACTGACCGATGAATGACAATGTACACAATGCCAAGTGTGGCGTCGAAGCGATGGCCAGACTGCAGTATGCAGACTACACACATATCCTTGGGCACTGGGCACGCATAGGGGTGTGAATAAAAAGCATGCATCTCTGGGTGTGGTCCTCTTCCGGAATGCCCAACGACTCTGCCAGGGCGACGCCCCTCTCCCCACCACGAGGCCGATGCCATGAGCGGTGTTGCTTGTGTTCCTGTGTGCCTGCTGCACCCTGGGCCGCAGGGCCCGTACCAGACCTGCCAGGCCCGGCGCACCCAGGCCTCAAAGCACACCTGCCGACACCGGCGTGTGTCGATGAGGGCCCACCACGTGCCGGTGCAAGCTCCAAGCCAGTGTGCCGGGAACCTGGCAGCCTCCTCAGACCATCACGGCCTCCGCGACACCGGCCCGCTGTACTCCCTTCCCGTTGAGGTACTCCACCTGCATGCACAGCGGAAAAGTAGGTCACACATTTGGAACTGAGTCTTGATTACACCATGGCAGAGAACATCAATTATGGCAGATTTTATCTCAGTATACTCACATGTGGTTGTGGGCCCTTGCTGACCGCTGCCTCCGGCCTACTCTGAGGGCGAGTAAGTCACACATTTGGGACTGAGTCTTGATCATACATTGTCCGAGTACCCACATTAATGCAGAGTTTACGTCACTGTACTCCCTTCGATGTGGTGACACCAAGTATGTGTCTGGCATCCTAACCACACGTGTCTGTGGGCCCTTGATGACTACGCCATCGGCCTACACTGCAGTCCAGCAGACCTCACTCCAATCCAGTCCGTACCAGGCATGACACGTCATCTTCGCTGACTGAACACCCACTCGGCTCTGGTGCTTTTGCCTCCGTCAACCAAGTCACCTCCAAATGTCATGTCAACGTCGTGTGTTAGAGTTCCAGGAGGAGCTCGCTGAACCATCCTCAAAATGGGGACCGTGAGAATTGCTTGGGACCTTGTCTCCATTGCTGTTTCAGTATAAGTTGTACACATGCTTTTTGGAATGTGTGTTCTGCTATGTTTTTATTATTAAAATGCCAATAAAAAATAAGTGCTAAAAAAAGAGCTGTGAGGGAAGGAGCCTCATGGGTATGGTAAGGCCTGGACTACATCCCTATGGTGTGCCTGATCGCTACCAATGCCTGGTCAATTCATGAAGGCAGCACCGTTGTGAGCAGTGTGACATTCACCCGGAAGTGTTTAGGGAGCAGGCGGGACGTGAGATATTGTGAAACAATGGGCCTCAGCTCAGCCAGGAATAACAGCACTGAAGTCGGGCATCAAAGTAGGTAAGCGTTCTCCTTGGCTAAATATTTGACCAGTTATTGGCTGGTGTGTAGGTATTTGTTTGAGCACAATGAGTAAAGTTTCTGCGCATAAGCATGGGCGGAAGCTGAAAGATGCAGATGAGATGGATTACTCATTTAAATCTTCTAACCTTCCTTCACCTTCTAAGAGGAAGTAGAGACGCTATGCATGCTTCCGTCTACAAGCGTGCATCAAAAGCCAAGATCAGGGCTATAATTCAGGAAGCTGTGACTTAGAAGGGCTTGTATCTCTACAGGAAGATACAATCCTGCAGGTCATCTCCCTCACAACACTCAACTTCCATATGAAAGTGGTCCTAGCGATGCAGCGCAAAGCAAATACATATCAAAGAATTTACAGCCAGAAATCTTAGACAGGATCAGCTGTCGCATGGCCTTTTCTGGGCAGGACTTCGAGTACTTTCATCACAACCTGTGCTGCGCCCATTCCAAAGACCTCAGAAGGGTAGCTGCCATATGTCTCAGTACATGGGCATGATTATTGTAAGGGATATCAAAGCCAAACAGTGTCGCAATTTATGCCCAGGTTCTATCCTCTAAATGGCTTAGAAGAAAGCATTGTGTACTCAATTCAACTGACTTCTCATATAGCAACAGGGACCTCACTGGTGATGGATTAAACCTTGCTGCAGGATGCAGGTAACAAACCAGTGAATTCTGCATTGAAGAAGGCACTGCAGGTAGTTTGGCATTGAGAGCGAGTTCTTTGGCTGCTTCCATGGCTCATCCACCCTGAAGTATTTCAATGCTCTGTTCACTGCCATCAAGGAAAGGACAAACTCAGTTTGTTTTCCTTGGACAGTACTAATGTGGAAATTTAGCTTGCAAACTGAACATTATCTGCGCCATCTTGCCTCTCCCCAGTGCCACGCACAGCGAATGCACGGCCGCCATTTTAGGCACCCCACTCTCTCCCCGCTCATTCTCGATCACCAGCGCTTTCCCCTGGTGCTGCGAACATCCCCCCGCACGCCGGCCGCCCCCGCTCTCTCATACACGGGCCATAAACCCTCTCCTTCTGCGCGACCCTGCTACGGAACCACATCCGACCGACATCCCATACATGGTCATGCCTCTCCTTTGATAACCCCCTTCCTCTGCGCCCCATTGTCCGAACTGGTCCCAGGCCATCACCTAGCCCTGCGGATGCAGTTTATTGCCCCTACTGTAAGGGAAACACCCCACATCAAAGGGATTACAGTAGATCAAAGCCCCTACCCCCTGAGACCCGACCGGTCACACACACCCCCGGGAATTGGCGGAATACCCTGCTGCGCGATAGCCATCTCCTACTGCGGGTAGGGTGGGAACTTCTACTGTAGCTATGTGTGGGATCGGATCTGAGCCGGGGCTTCAGGGGATGTTCTCTCATACATCAAGGGAATCTCAAGAATGTACTATGTGTAATAAAGCAATAAACTGGTGTATAAGAGACCAGGTCTCAGAGATGCAGTTAGAGCACCTCGTGACTATACCTTGCTGTCTGATCTGATGTGTTCTGCTCCGACGGAATAAAGCTTTGTTTCCTGCCTTCCAGTCTCCGGCGCCTGCCTCTTTCATTGGTAAATTATCGAGTGGTATGAGAGGCGATTACCGCCGGGCAAATACTTGAAAGGTTATCGACTGAAACTGCCGCTACCATTTAACAATTGGCGTCCCAAACGTGGGGCCCATCAGCGACACGTGGATCCAGTGGGAGAGGTCCCGACGACAGAGTGAACGACTGCAACGATCGGGAGAGCTCCTGCCCAATAGACCCTCGTCTGGCAGCCGATCATCCGAACTTCACTGGTTCCGAGCAGACCTCTCTCGAGTGATCTACGGTCCTGACTGGGAACCATCAGGAGTGCCACGGCAAATACGGAGAGTAGAGGACGATCGGGCGCTGGAGGCGGAAGACGAGAAACTGTCCACGCGGTCCGGGTAAGGTCGTGATACACGACAAATTGCAAAATAATTGATTGATTGTCTGAAGCTTTGGAATACTAGTATTGCTCATTGATTGTGCTCATTGATTGTTCTCTTTGAGATATTCGCTGTCTACAAACGAGGAGGAGTAGAAATACTCTCTCTCTCTCCCTTTGCAGATAGTGAAGGGTAGGTAACGCAGACTTTTGTCCCCGTTGAAACCCGTCGTGCCTATCTTTATCTCCCCACTGATTGATTGTCCGAACATTGGTTGTTTTGAAGAATAGTGCTCTTTGAGATATTCTCTGTTTGCAAATAACGTAGAATAGAAATATTCTGTCTAGTCTTTGCAAGCAGTGAAAAGATAGGTAGTGCTGACTTTTGTCCCCGTTGAAACCCGTCATGCCTATCTTCTCCCCACTGATTGGTAGTTGGTTCTGCCCGGACCGCTTATTAGAGGTGAACCATCCGGCTCCACTGGAGGGCACCCCTAATAAGGACATGTTCACTAAATATGGACTAGTCGCCGTAGCTTATACCGAGCTATGGCATAAATATACAAAGAAGGACCCCGAGAGTCAGTGGCCACTGATGGGATCCTTCGACGACCATAAGATAGAAGTGCTAGAAATAGCTCTGTGTAGCAATAAGACAACGCCTACTATGCTTGACAGTATTGGCATGTGGCGCAAAGAAGCAACGCAACGGAAAAAGAGGGAAGAAGTAAAAGCAGGAAAGGAATTACGAAAGGCAGCTCACCTTGCCGCTAGAAAGTTAGAAGAAGAAATAAAGGAGAGAAGGGAAGCTAAACTAAGACAGGAGCCCGAAACATCAGGCCAGTACGCTGTTAGGACCCCTTCTTTGCTCTACCCTGAGTTGTCCTCCAAGCAGCGAACGAATGACGAATTACTGTTAGGTCCCCCGATCATTTACATGCCCCCTCCATATGCACCCTCCCAGTCAGTAGTGCAACACCCACAACCCCCAAACACGAGCGAAAGCAGTACAGGGGCCTCGGTCCTCACGGCCTCCACGCTGGCCGAGCCTCCTGTACTGAACACAACGTCGGCAATAACGCTAGATGACCATGAAATGGGAAAGAAAGATTCCACCAGAATGAATCGATTAACGAAGGATGAACGAGCAGGAATTGATAAGATAGTAGGGACACTGGTGGAGCGAAAAGAAAGTGAGGAGTATATAACAGACGTGTATAACTCGTATGCCGATAGCCGCAGACGACACTTTGTCGTACGGCTCTGTTATCACGCCCTGAATGCCTATGAGGATAGATACCACGATAAAGGTCCCGAAGGCTTAGCGGCCCTATATAGGAAGGTGGACATCGGGGAAGAAAGAGAGGGCGACGTGACGAACCTCTTCACTCGTACACTCGAGGTCTACCGACACCTTAAAGAACATAGACAGACCACCAAAGCAGAAACCCCCATAGCGACTAAGCCCCAGGAAGGAAGGGCTGATGCCATGATGCCCATCAAAGAAGCTGCCCCCTACTGGGTCCCCCCACGAGGTCAGGGAACACATGACGACATCAACCACCAAGATGCGAAGGGAAGGGTTGTATATAACTGGGTCTACCAGCCGTGGGACCGGCAAGATATTTTGACCTTTAGAAAAACTTTACCCGACTTGAGAAAGAACCCGACTGCCTTCTACACTGAACTGGGTACAGCCTTAGGTTCTACGATTATGACTTTAGCAGATATCGACTTGTTCTTTGGGCTATGTCTGCCGGCTGATGTGTGGAAACAAATCCGGAAAGTTGACCACGCTGAGCCGTTCGGATATACCTGGGTACAACTCGATACCATAGATAAGCAGCGAGAACCAGGACAGAAACCCCCGAAAGCCATATTAGAGCTCCCAGACAAGATTGTACTAAAGCTGAAGACTCTAATCCCAGAAAGAAAGGTTGACTGGTCGATAGTGACGGCTTGCCGCCAGAAACCCCAGGAGGATGTGTCCGAATACTTCTCCCGATTCGAGACTGTGTTTTCCGATTACAGTGGCCAAGACATGACCACCGCAACCGGACATCACCTCTTTGTCCAGAATTATGTGAAGGGTCTGTCACAAGAAGTTTCCCAGAAACTACAGACCAGCAAGAATAGTTGGGCAGCCTCCAAACCCGCAGCAATTCTCCAGATGGCCCAATACTACGAAAACCAGAAAAACGAGAACGATAGGGCGTCAGAGAAGAAGAAAAAGGAACTGAAGGAGAGGGTAATGATAGAGCAGTTGCAAGGGGTGACCATAGGAAGGGAACCCCCGAAAGAGAATTACCAACCAACCGCCCCTAGAAAGCTACCCCCTAGAGACCATACACCTGCACCCTACAACGGACGGAGAGACTTAGATGGGAACCAATGTGCGTTCTGTAGAGGGTTCGGACACTGGAAATCCCAGTGCCCGGTCCTTCTGGAACTGAACAAAAATAGGGATCCCAGAGACACAGCATATGACCCCAGAAATAGAGGACAGGGACGAGGGCACACGAACGACGCAATCAACGTCAGGCCAGGCAGACCAAACACCTTTGATCGCCCCCGACAAAACCAGTGTCAGCAGTCCGATTACGAAAGCACCCATGACTTCGCATAGGACCGCCAGGGGCAAGGGAGGGATCCAGTCGAACTCCGTGTTGACCAGCAAGGTCCTTACGTCACTGCTAAGGTCTTGGGCACAAAATCTCCATTCCTGGTAGACACTGGGGCGACACGTAGTGCGTTATCCAAACGACTGATCCCTAGGGCACCCTTGTCTGGCTCACATGTAACCTCAATAGGCTTCGATGGAACGCCCTCCACTAACCCCTTATCAGCACCAATCTCCTTTGACTTAGAAGATAACACCACTGACACGACCTTTCTGCTCTCCTCCAACACCCCCGATGCTATTATGGGACTTGATTTGCTAAAACATTTTCGAGCTACCATCAGATGCTCCCCAGACGGAGTTCGAGTCATCCTACACGATAACCCAGATCTGTCCAGACCCTGTCACACACGGCGTATGCTCTCTATAACCGATGCTGACATGTCCCTACTCGATACATTACCTTCACATCTATGGGCTAAAACCGACTCAGATGTAGGGCGCATGGTGATTGACCCAGTACACATAACCGTCCGACCGGACGCAGTGCTCCCAAAGCTTCCACAGTATCGGATATCACCCGAAGGCGAGAAGGCATTGGTGGAAATCATCGAGTCCCTAGTCGAGGCAGGAGTGGTAGAAGAAGTAGTCAGTAATGTTTGCAACAGCCCTATCCTACCCATTGTAAAGAAGCAAGGCGAGGGAGATGAGAAAGCCTACCGTTTCATTGTTGATTTGCGAGAGGTTAACAAAGTAGTCGTACCCCAGTACCCCGTGGTCTCAGACATCACCACCATCCTCACCCTGATTCCATCCACTGCCACCACCTTTACTGTTATTGATCTCAAAAACGCATTCTTCTCCATCCCCATCCACCCAGACAGCCGTTACCTCTTCGGCTTCACCCTAAAAGCCCGTTCATACAGATTCTGTAGGGCACCCCAAGGCTACACTGAGAGTCCCAGCATTTATAGCCAAGCCCTCAAGAGACAGCTAGATGCAGTCCAACTACCCGATGGAGTGGTGTTGATACAGTACGTCGATGACATTCTTTTGGCGGCCGACACCACTCCACTTGCCGTCACAGCCACCATTCACCTCCTCCGCTTCCTTGCGGAGAACGGTCACAAGGTCTCCAGAAAGAAATTGCAATTCTGCCAGCCCCAAGTAACGTATCTAGGCCACCTACTATCCAAAGACGGGAGGAAACTTACCCCTGACCGAATTCAGACCATCCTAGAAACCCCTGTTCCCAAAACTCAGAAGCAAGTACGGTCCCTAGTAGGCCTCACCTCCTTTTGTCGACAATGGTTGCCAAACTTCAGTCTTATCGTAAAACCTCTGCTTTCCCTGCTGGCTAAAGATGTCCCCTTCCCCCTCCCCTGGACACCCGAATGTCAATCCTCCTTCAAGGAATTACGAGACGCCCTCTGTTCGGCCCCAGTCCTAGGAACCCCAGACTACACTAAACCTTTCTCCCTCTACACCCACGAAAGGGAGGGATGTGCGTTGTCTGTCCTAACCCAGTCCATAGGCCCTAAACAACGCCCTTGTGCCTACTTCTCTGCCACTCTTGACCCTGTAGCACACAAGAAAGTGACAGACATTATAGGACAGGGAAATGCACTAGCTGACATTACTGCCCGAACCACAGCCGAGAATAGGTCCACGACCCGTATGTACGTGACCAGGTCACAAGCTGAGAAATGGAAGGATGCTGGGGAAACGATTAGGGACATCCAATTAGCCAGTACACCACACGAGTTAACTGAATGGGCACGGGTGGGATTGAAGGACGATGATGGTTGCTGGCGGACTAAAGACTCGAACAAATGGTTGCTACCAGACTCATACTTGATCCCCATGCTGACCATGGCACACTCCCCCGCACACATAGGGTCTGCCCCCATGATCGAACTCGTCTCCAAAGTCTGGCACAACGACAAGATCCCAGACTCAGCCAAACGTCTGGTCCAACAATGCCTAGTATGCCTCCAACACAACCCTGGGAAAGGAACTGCTGTACCCCGGGGAGGGTTCGGGGTCCCCAATCACCCTTTTGAAGTCCTACAAATGGACTATGTCCAGTTAGAAAGGTGCCAAGGTTTGAAGTACGTACTTGTCGTTGTGTGTGCCTTCAGCAAGTGGGTGGAAGCCTATCCAACCCACGACAACACCGCTATGACTACTGCAAAAGTACTACTGAAGGAATTCTTCCCCCGATACGGCCTTTGTCGAATTTTGTGGAGCGACAACGGCCCCCACTTCGTAGCCGAAGTTATCCAACTCATCTTAAAAGGGTTGGGTGTAAAACAGAAATTCCATGCGGTCTTCCATCCCCAATCTGCAGGCCTGGTTGAGCGACACAATGCCACATTGAAGCTTAAGATAGCAGAAATAGTCGCCACCACGGGACTAAGATGGCCAGACGCTCTCCCACTAGCATTGCTATCAATGCGTTCCACCCCCACCAAACACCACTTAACCCCCTACGAGGTCGTCTTTGGGCGGCCCATGAACCTTTGGACTGCACCAAAACCAACATCCATCCACGACGTCCCTGACGTCCTCATGTCTGATTATTTGTATAACCTAACTAAAACGTTGTCTGTTATCCATCAGCAGGTGCTGCATGCCATTCCCGATGTTTCCAGGGGCCCCGGACACGACATCCAACCCGGTGACTTCGTCTTAGTGCGTAACTTCCAGCGCACCAAGAGTCTGGAGCCCCGGTGGACGGCCCCCTGCAAGTCCTGATCACCACCCGAACAGCTCTTCGAGTGGAGGGGAAACGCAATTGGCTGCATGCACACCACTGCAAGAAGGTATCACCGACCCTGACAACCATGGACAACATCACCGCCCAAGAAGAACTTCTGGACAAAGACCGACCATCCCTGAGCCGCTGCCCAGATACAGAGACACTCGAGTTAGTAAGATATCCTGATCCCACCGTGCCATCCAAGGAAGGGTATAACTTGCGACGAAAGGAGAGAACTTCGGCTAAGCAGACCACAGGCTAAGTGGAAATCTCAGAGCGGTAGCCTAGTCACCTCAAAGGCCACCGGGAGAGAAACTAAGTGAAGTCTGTGGTTCTGCCCGCTACCGAGTCTCTTGAAGGTGATGGAAGCGCCCGACATGAAGATGATGGAAGCAACCGGACGTCCGAAGATCCACTACAAAAACCCAAAGACTGACCGAATGCACAGCTTAAAGACTATCGCACTTTTCATTACCCTTCTCTTTTGCCTTCTCCTCGTGGTCACCTTCTGGATCATGGAGGAGGGCACACCCGCTCATAAGATATTGCTGACCACCGTTCAACCTACCACCACGAAAGAACACCATCTGATCTCACTTTCACCCCAACTCCGAGAAAGGCGTAAGGAGTTCTGGAATAACTCTTTTGTGCAGTTGCTCCACCAACACAATCTTGCTGCCAACGCCACCAATTGCTGGATCTGTGGATTGCTGCCACATGCCACTGGACACTCTATCCCTGTCATCCCTTCACCTTTTTCTGTCCATGGTTCCTGCCTCGCCTGGCTAATCCTCCTGCAAGAAAGCTACAAGGACAATGCCACTTCCGGCAGAACCATGTCACACTTCTACCATGGGTTCTGGCTGAACAAAACTGGAAGAACTTCTGCCCTCTTCTGCCCTCTGAGATCGAACACTTCCTTTCACATGGACATCCCTGCCAAAGAACGAGTTGAAATGCAAGTGTTCAACAACCCAGCCAGACCCACCTTCTCTTACCTCCGGAAACGGACGGCCGCCACCCTAACAGTGGCCCTGTCCGTCATCAACATCACTGGATTTGTGTGCCTCGAAGGCCTGGGGACGCAGCTGGTGGGCCACAGCTCCTGCCTCATCACCCAAACATTGGACTCAGTTGACCCACCCTCCTTTGTTGCCTCCCCGAATATGTACTTCGTCTGTGGTACTAAGGCCTACACCTGGCTTCCGAAAGGTTGGGGAGGCACCTGCTACATCGCCTTTGTCCTTCCTCCGACATATGTGGCTCCAGCAAACCATCACCGACAGAAGCGGGCCAAAGACATTGTGCAAGCCGACTCCGCCGGAGCACAGTTCATGGACGCAGTGAAAGGCCTTGTTCCACTCTGGGGTCCAATGGCAAACAGCCGTGCCATCCGCCACTTAACCCAGGCAGTCGAGACGGCGATGAACATTACAGCTGGCGCCCTCGCCAACAACACCGCTGAGCTTCAGGCCGTCCGCCTGGTGGCTCTTCAGAACCGCCTCGTTCTAGATGTGGTTCTGGCTGATCGTGGAGGAGCATGCCGCATCATTGGGTCCAGCTGTTGTACCTACGTACCGGATAACTCACCCTCAGTCTACAAAGCAATTGAACACCTCCACAGACTGTCCACAGAGGTCCATCAAGAGCAAGAAGAATGGTCACTGGGGAGTTGGTTTTGGGACACTATTAAAAGTTGGGGATGGAGGCTGTTTTCATTTATCCTCATACCAATTGTGATACTATGTGGATGTTGCTTGGGGATTCAGTGTCTGCCACCTTTATGTTCGCTTTTTATGAACTGCATCTGCCCTAAGACTTTGGACTTTGAAACAGAACGAATGAAAGCTCTGTATGAGGTGGAAGTTCGGAGTATTATGGGGATAGATCCGAACTAGGCAAGCTGGCGAGATATGTTAAAAGGGAGGACTGTGGAAATTTAGCTTGCAAACTGAACATTATCTGCGCCATCTTGCCTCTCCCCAGCGCCACGCACAGCGAATGCACGGCCGCCATTTTAGGCACCCCACTCTCTCCCCGCTCATTCTCGATCACCAGCGCTTTCCCCTGGCGCTGCGAACATCCCCCCGCACGCCGGCCGCCCCCGCTCATGGTCATGCCTCTCCTTTGATAACCCCCTTCCTCTGCGCCCCATTGTCCGAACTGGTCCCAGGCCATCACCTAGCCCTGCGGATGCAGTTTATTGCCCCTACTGTAAGGGAAACACCCCACATCAAAGGGATTACAGTAGATCAAAGCCCCTACCCCCTGAGACCCGACCGGTCACACACACCCCCGGGAATTGGCGGAATACCCTGCTGCGCGATAGCCATCTCCTACTGCGGGTAGGGTGGGAACTTCTACTGTAGCTATGTGTGGGATCGGATCTGAGCCGGGGCTTCAGGGAATGTTCTCTCATACATCAAGGGAATCTCAAGAATGTACTATGTGTAATAAAGCAATAAACCGGTGTATAAGAGACCAGGTCTCAGAGATGCAGTTAGAGCACCTCGTGACGATACCTTGCTGTCTGATCTGATGTGTTCTGCTCCGACGGAATAAAACTTTGTTTCCTGCCTTCCAGTCTCCGGCGCCTGCCTCTTTCATTGGTAAATTATCAAGTGGTATGAGAGGCGATTACCGCCGGGCAAATACTTGAAAGGTTATCGACTGAAACTGCCGCTACCATTTAACACTAAGAGACAGGTAAAACTCATGTTGAACTTGGCTTTTGGTGCTGTTGTGAAGAGCTAGTGTGGTGGTTCTCGGGCACATCATCAGTTGATGGATTGGTAAAGTGTTACAGGACATATAGAAACATCTTTGAAATTCCTTTCACTGGAAAAAAAACTAGTTGCAGGAGCAAATCTAAGTTATTAGAATTCATAAACAAGCGGATGTGGGAAAGAGGAGTTGAGGCATAAATCACACATTTTCACCAAAAATCAAGATATTGGTTGAATTCAAACAGGAGACATCCAGTGAAGACCAGCTCAGGTTGAAGTAGTAGCAAAATATTGTCAGAATATTCTCTGACATAAATACTGTGCCCTAAATATCATCTACATAAACTTATCTCTTTTTTGCGGTAACACTAGAACATCTGTCTCCAAAGAGATGATATTTTTGTAAATGATATTTAGAACACATTATTTATGTCTACAAACACATGTCCTTTATAGATTTAATAAAAGAAACCCTATATCCATTGGCACAATATTTTGGTTAGGAGTATTTAGGGCACAACATATATGTCAGATGATATTTCTGTATACAATGTTCTAACAAACACTCACCCAGGTCATAGTCCACATCTATTTTATGACAAAAGCTACGGGAAGTCTCTGCAGTTCTGGCTTTGTTGAGAGGGTTAGAAGGTGGCCAGTCAACTGATGCTTGCTCTTCTTTACCGATTTCTCATCCGTTCATCGATTTCATATCAATGCATCCTGGATACGTCTGACTGACCTACCTCATAGACCTTCTCACCATCAAAGAGGAGCCACTACATGTCCTTGGGAGGAGGCAAAGATTCCACCTTTGCAAGGAGTTCGGAGCCTTCTGGAGATGGATGTTGAGGACTTGATATGGACATGAACCGTGGAGGCAGAAATTTCTTCCAGTTTGGACTCCATGTTGATTGGGAGAAGGGCTAGCTTCTGCTGTGACAGGATTTGTTTTCATAGGGGGAGGTTCCAGAGTTTCAAGATCCAGTTAGCAGCATCTTTAAGTGAAGCGATGAGGCAGATTCATGTCTAATTGTCCCAGAAGTGCAGAGAGACATTGTCTCAGCAGTGTCTCATAGTCGGGGTCACGTGACTCTGCGTGTGCTGCTGCTGTAGCGCTGAACGAGTAAAATATGCCAGTAACAATAGTAAAAAAACAAAAAAGCAGATCTCAATATAATGAAAAAAGGAAGATACCAATGATAGAAACCTAGATCCATATACCCAAATATTGCCAAACAAGGCAGGAAACAAAAGTTTTTACTGTGACCAGTAAGTGCAGACATTTTAGCACATAATCCTGTTGCTTTGTCTTGTCATCCTCTCCTCCAGCCTTGGGACTTTACATGTGTGATGTCTTTACTTATATAATCATTTCTGTATGTGTTTAAGTGAGCATTGTGTTTCAAGGATGGCATTCAGCTATCGGTTTCTTTACGTCTACAAAGACCCTTTTTTATTTTTTATTTAATAGTTTTATATAGCGTCAACTAGACCCGAATCGGGTATCAGAGCGCTTTACATAGCACCAGTTATGTTACATGAGGACACACATTCATTTTTGTTTGGCACGGGGAGATTAAGTGATTTGCCCAGAATAACAGGATGTTGAGCATCGTTGCCGAGACTCGAACCCGGTTTCCCAGCTTCGAGGTCAACCTCTCTAGCCGTAAGGCTACATCCTCTCCACCCTTCTACTAAACCCAGTTTACTGACAGTGCTGTTGCATATTTGAAAAACGTTTACCGTGAGAGTAGGTGTGTAGAAAATAGACTGCATATCCCCACTACAAAATGTGTACTTGGGACATCAGTGGAAGCTGCAGGCACAGATCTCAATGCACCCCTAATTCATGAAGCGGTACACTGAAATCTACCTACGCCTGAAGCATTTCCCAGAACCCAGCATTATTACTGACCTGGCGCGGTGCTGCCACAGGAAAGGAGAAGGAGGCAGAAACATCACCTTTACTCCTCTGTGCATGAGATGGATGAGCGACAGAGGGCAGAATTACACATAGGGTGTAGATGTAAATCGAGGCATCGACACATATGGGTCTTCTAAGGCCGGTATATGTGAATGTGCGCCCACTTGGAATGTGAGTGCAGGGGCCAGAGCCTTCTGACATCATCAGGCCCAATCACCATAGCTACGTGGGCCAATGGGGGGAGTGGAAGGGGGGGGGGGGGCAGTTCATAAAAAAATCAGCAGAATGGACCTGCTGCTTTCTTATGCCTGGAGGGTCGTGGTGAAATCCCAAGAGCAGTACTGACGCCCCTGCCTGACCATGGTTGTGTTTTCATCACAGTCTGTAGGAGACAAATATTGCATACTATCAAAAGGAACCGCCTCCTATTGATGTACACATAGTTAAGTGACATATGTTGTAAGATAAGCAATCCTCGGAGGAAAGAGGTTATAGTGACACCAAGCATCCCCTGCCCCTCCGTCCTGACTCCAAGGCTGATCTTAGAATGACCCTGTGGTCCCCACCATCAGCCGCGCCATCAATGTCGCTAGAGGCTGCTATCCCCTGGATGCACCAGAGGAGGGCGCTGAGCTCAGATGTCACCTCCTCTGCATCCTTCCTGCCTCTACGCCATCTCTGCACCTCCCTCCCCCTCAGCTTTGTTTGTACCTGGCTCTCTCCCCGACTAAGCAGGTAATCATGAGGTGACACCGGAAGGTGAGCCATTAACATGATGGATTTGGTATGAAAAACAATTGGTCTGAAGTGTGTGGACGGGTGTCCTCGGTGCACCTTGGCCTTTTGTCCTGTCATATCAATATCCACAGAGGGCCTCATTACACGCCAGTGCTGCGCGGACCTGCGCGCCGCTGCCGGTGCCTACAGGTCAGCTCTCTGCTCTTGGTGCCGTCTGTTCAGCCCCACCACCACAGTGTGAGGGTACTCAATCTGGGGCCGGTGCTTCTGAAGAACAAGACTTAGTAAAGTAGTGTATTAAGGCCTGGGTGACTTGAGGGGGGTCATGCCACCCAGGCATCTGCAACCTAGAACCGCCCCACCTCCCCTGATCTTGTCTCCATCAGACTCTGGTGCTGGTCAAATTCCATAGCCTGCAGAATAAAATGTAGGTTCAGACCTACTGCATCCCCATTTTTAGGTCTGGCTATAGACAGCATCCGTTTTATCACATACACTTTGTTTCCAATTCTTTAAAACATCCATACAGTGGGCGCCTAGAAGTATCACTCTCTCCCCACATGACGCTAGCTGTTGGGTGGATCATTCCACCTCAATGTATTGCTTACTATGCGGTTCTATTTTGAATATAAAAAAATACATATTATAATCCTACCTTCAATTCTTTATCTCATATACATAGCATACAGAAAGCAACCCTTTTTGTAACCAGGCCCACTTCCTACTATTGCTTTCACCATTACCTCTTCCACTATTGACACCACCACCAGCATTACCACTACACCCACTAGCACAGTTACCACTACCGCCATTACCACCACAGTTAACACCGTCATGATCACCACTACCATACTCTACAATAGACAACAAACAGCAGCACCACCATTATCACCGTCACTACTACTACCACCAGCATCGCTATCAAGATTACCACTACCATTACCATACCATTAACATTACCACCCCTAGCATTACCAACACCACCACCGACATAATTATCACCGCCTATGATCCCACCAGGATTTGCGCCTGCGCGCGCACAGCCTTCGCCTAGCGCCCAGAGATTTTCTAGTGAGCGTTCGAGGCAGTAGGAGAGAGCCTGCCTTTTGCTAGCGGCTCATCTTTTAAAATGTCGACCACATAAAAGGGAGGGTCTCTCTTGACGCGCAAGAGGAAGACAAAGCGAGCCAGCTAGGGAGAGGATCAGAGGAGTCGCACTCCTGTGGTGGGAGAAAGCTGCACAATAGCCTGGGCATGCAGAGCCCAAAGGGGGGGCTACCGAGGGACCAAGCAGGTGGCCTTCATACACACCAGCTGTTTCACAATTAACCTTGGGTGGGAGCTGTACAGGGGGCTTTAGCAGTGTCTGCCTCCTGCCTAACACCTGAGTGGCATCTAGAACAATATGTCCTGTTTGTAGAAGACATTAAAAGGGCCAGAGCTGTGAAGTGGCAGCATGTATTCACAGGGCTGTGGGCAAGAAGGAGTTGCAGTGCATCATTCATCCTTCACAAAGAAAGTACATCACCTGGAAATTATATGGTACAGTATTTATGAAGCGCATCCAAACCTCGGAGAGACACAGAAGCACTTAGATGCTGCCGAGGAATATAAACAGCTTCACTGAATGGGAGGGACTGAGCAAAGTGCTTAATGTAGCCCATGGCCAGGGCCACTGGAATGATATGACAGGAGAGGGATAAATTATGCGGTAGGGTTATCTAAATTATGCGACATGAAAACACAAATTATGTGTTTGTTTTTAATCTCACAAAGTGGTTAATTTATAGACGTTTTCAAGCTAAAAGTACAGTATCAAGCTACACCATGAAACGTAATGTTAGAACTATAAATCTTGCGACCCTTTTACCTCAACCATTTTTGTTTCATTGACCTTATATCTTTTTTTATTTATAGCTTAAGTAATACCCCTTCATATGATGGAGTTGAGGTGAAAGGGTGCTTAATGTTACTTCTACTCCCTCTGGCATTTTGGCAAGGTCCTGTATTAAATCGAGTGAGTTAACTGCCAGTGAGTTTCTGGAAACAACAACAGCTTGAGCACACCTCACCCACCCATGGTAAACAGCGGAAGGTGTTAGACTATTAATATATTGAAAAGAAAGCACAATTGTGTGACTTCAGGAATCTTTGGAATCAATTTTCCACCACTGGGATGTGTTTTGAAAACTACTATGCAGCCCAGACGTGGATCTTGACGTCGTGGGTACTACTCCCTATCAAGGGGGTCCTGTGCATATCATTTATTGACGGGTTGCATTGCACAGGTTGATGGCCGCAGGATTCTGATTGCTTCCATACCTCTTATTCTACAGAGAAGTAGAGACGTACCTGTCTTATCACAAATCAACCGCATCATTTTACTGGACAACCATACTTTTTTGTCCATTGAGTAGTATGCTGCGCATTTGTTTGCCCCGAGGAAGTATTATTCAAGACAAAACACGTGTTGGCTGTACTGGACATACCTGGACAACTACTATGTTCATGATTACAGGTTGATATTGTTATCCTGTATTAGGGATAGATCCATTTTATACTGTCTATGGGATCATCATACATAGCATTTATTTGTGTGTCCTATTGAATGCCTTTGTACTACATATAGACTATGAAAACCTCATTTGTCATGCGTTTACAACTACAAGAATATTGACAATAAATCAGTCTTTCTTGCCATCGAATTAGGTTATGATTGGATTGACTGACACTTGGTTTGTGCTCCAGACACTTATTGAATATTGCATGAGTCGGTGCATCGAGGTGCACCTCTTTGCGGCATGGTTGCTGTCTATGGCGGCACACGACACCCTGTTTGGAGTAGCGGCCCGTCTCCTGCCAAAGTGGTGGGCGGGCCAGGACAGAGGAAGAAGGAGGGAGGTGGGGGGGGTAAAGGGATCAAAAACTAAAATAAATAAAAATAAAAAAACTTTCTGTAACGCTGCAGTCTCCCGCCGCATTGCGCTTTTCCTGATTCTGGGCACAGGCTCCCAGAACTCACTGCGGCCAATCCTGACGCTGCTGGAAAGCAGCATCAGGACTGGCCTGAGCGCCGGCAACTTGCGCTCCCAGGCAGACTGGGAGCCTGTGCCTGCTCTCTCCAGCACCAGCAACGCAGCTGGGGCTGGAGAGAGCTTCACTGCGCATGAGGGGTTTGGTCGGCCTGAGACGGCCGGCAAACACCTCATGCGCAGTGAAGGGAGTGCCTACCACTCTCCCACCACCAGTGTCATCCCCTGGACACGTCAGAGTCCTGGGAGCGGGGCCAGGGGATTAAAATAAAACGAGAATAAAATGGGTATAAAACCCGTTTTGTTATTGTTTGATTGGCTGGTGGTGGTGGGGGGGTGCTGCTCTTCCGCTCTAATGGAGCGGCCGCCGCCTCCTATTTGTTGTTCTTACTACTGGCCACACTTGTGGGAAGGTCATTGCGCTGGACATTCTCTTCTACTGCTACTATGTTTGTAATAGTTGCCTCATTGTAACCATGTTAGACCAAAGGTGAGTCCAAGTAGTGTTTTATCCGCTACAGCGACAGACAAGGTTGTTACTGTTTGTGTACTACACCTACTTAGCCATGGCAATTTGATCAAATCAAAAAGATGCATGAACAAAACTGTGCTGGGGTATGTCCTGGCAATATGTCATGATGCTTATTTATTCTGTTAAACATAGTTCAAAGATCTCACATAGTACTAACATACTAAGTAAAAATGGGAGCAGAGGAAACATAATAGTGATAGCCCGAGAGCACACAATTTAGCAAAATGGGAAGGCCTACATTTTTTGGTGTTGTGCGCCCACCACACTGTGATGGTCAACTTTTGAGAGTTTCTGCGAAGGTTCTTTTTACAGCACGTGGGGGCATATGTATCAAGCTAAATTGCAATCGCAAACTTTCAGCATTTGTGATCGCAATTTAGCTGTGTGCAATGTATAAAAAAAAAACCTCCGAAAAATAAGGAATCGCAAAATTTGCGATTCCCTATTTTGCGAATACATTTAAGGAATCGCAAATTGCGATTCCTTAAATGCAATGTAGGAAACATAGAAAAATTGCAATTTGGCATTAAGGAATTGCAAATTACCACCAACTTCAAGTTGGTGGTAATTTGCAATTTCTTTGAAAAATGCACTTTTGTGCATTTTTCAAAGTGCCATGTGGGGCACATACATGCCCTTGAGAATCGCAAAACTCTTTTTTGATACATATGCCCCGTGGTACCCAAATTGAGCCAATGTCAAAGAGCTCTTTCTGTTTGAGACAACTGAATAAAGATAGAACATTGAGATTTAGGCACCAACACTTTCAGTGGTTGCTCGCTGAATCTGTGGTTGATACTGTTGTTCATTGTTCATTCATTTCAATGTAATACTAGTTATTTGTTTCGTACTGCTACATCTTCATGGACGTGACGAAACTGGACCATGGCTCAGCCTGTACAGCCATCCATCTCTCTTCCAGTTAATGTTTGGACCCATATTTATAGCCTAAATCTATGTCTCCTTTTTTATTCTAGGCACTTGAGGTTGAATTCCCTGTCCAATTTCTTACATAGAATGCACCTTAATTTTCAAGTGATCTAATTAAATTGCTAGAATTGAAGAAGGCATACATGTTTTAATATAAATTATATGCTGTAGCATTTGTACAGTGATTGATAGCCCTCACAAGGCCCCAAAGAGTTTTCTGGATGTTCAAGTAAGTACATTTGTAGCAGTGCGGGACACCCGGCAGAGTGTTTGTTTGTATTGACCTGAATGTAGTATGTTAGGTACAACATAAACAAGCAGCGTGCCTGCTCTGATAGACAGCAACGAGGAAATAATATGTTATCAAAGGCACTAAAAAGTCACAACTGAGCCTTGTGATTGAAACAACCTCATACATCTCTGATAATTTTATGACTGAGAAAATATTGATTTATCCGAAAATATCTTTACTTACATTAATATAATAAATGCATAATAGTGAACAACTCCAGTCATATCCATTTGGATCACAAGCAGAAATGTAAAGTACGTGAATTTCAATATTCATAAACATAAACACTCTCTCTGGAAATCTCCTTCACACACCCCTCACACTAACAATCACACTCATACATCCCATTCATCTTACAAATACTGCATTCAGACAAAACAAGTTGAAATCAAGACAACTTTGGAGACCCAAAGACCAGTAACAAAAACTATACGTATCAAAGTTAAATGAATACAGGAATAGAATTCTCCAACCACCAATAATCAAATGTACATAGGTGATGTATAAACAGGTATGAATTACCTAAAAAAAAACAGTCAGATGTATATTGTTACACATTAAAGAAATTATTTAGCATATAGTGAATATGAAAATCAGCTAGTTCTGTTGTTTTTGTCAACCAACTTCCTGGGTCTCTGAGTTCAACTCTAGGTAATCTTTTATATATGTTAAACAATTTCTTTAATGTGTTTTTTTTCTTTAGGTAATTCATACCTGTTTATACATCACCTATGTACATTTGATTAATGGTGGTTTGAGAAATCTATTCCTATATTAATCTAGCTTTGATACTTATATTTTTCGTTGCTTGTCTTTGGGTCTCCAAAGTTGTTTTGATTTTAACTTGTTCAGTCTGAATGCAGTATTTGTAGGATGAATGGGATGTATGAGTGTGATTGATAGTGTGATGATGTGTGGGGTGCGAGCAGGAAATAGCTAGAGAGAGTGTTTATGTTTATGAATACTGAAATTCATGTACTTTACATTTCTGTTTGTGATCCAAATGGAAATGACTAGAGTTGTTCACTATTATGCATTTATTATATCAATGTAAGTAAAGATATTTTTAGATAAATTAATATTTTCTCAGACATAAAATTAACAGAGATGAATGAGTTTGTTTGAACCACATGCCCTCCTTTTTGTTGTTGGAAGTGTAGTACTTTTGGCGTCATAAATGAGGTTGAAGGCGTGCTCCGACTGCACTGCAGTTTAGTCTGTAGGAGCATTTATTCATGAAAGTGACTGTCAGTGAGAAATAGCCTCTTAGGTTGCTTATACCTGCTGTTACATCTTGTCACCTGCACCTGACAAACTGCTCAATAGAGAGCAGTTAGTTAGTTTTTGCTTTTTGGTGTTCTAGACAGATGTTGCTTATCCTTTTTCATTCCAGGAGGGGGTACCAGAGCTTGAGAGTTTCTGAAATTGAACAAGTAATGGAGTTACATCCTTTCTTCAATGGGTTCTACACTGGTAGATCGAATTTTGTTCCATTGTTCAAGTCGAAAGACCACAAGAGGTGACGAACCAGATAACAAATACATTTTAAGAAGTTTGCCTCTCGATGGCGACTGAATGGGTAATTGGAATCAAACCACAAATTGAGCACTTGGTAGCTCATACACAGCATTTTCTATCCTAGGGATTTGTTGCATGCTGGTGCACACAACCTTGACTGTGGTGCACAGACACTTCTTTGCCACACACAGAGGAACACAATTAGAGGGAACATTGATCACTACCATTACTACCACCATCATTACCACCACCAATATTACCCCACCAATATCACCACAACCATTACCACCACCACTGTTCCCATCACTACCACCAATCCCACCACCTCCATTACCAATACTATTACACCACCATTCCCACCACCTCCATTACCAATACTATTACACCACCATTCCCACCACTACCATTACCACAAGGGAATTACCAAGTGCATAATAGGGTGATTCTAGAGAATATTTATGTGTCCGTGAAAGGTGATTCCTTAATCAGTTGGTTTCATTAGAAGGATTTGTCATTGTAGCTTGATCCTAAAGAGGTTCCCTCAGTCAGATTGAAGGATGGGTGAGTTGCCAAGCAGGGTGTTTCAGAATGAAAAGTATGCACTTCTGTGAAAAAAACAACTATGAAAAGCAGTTTCCTGATGTTTTTAGGAAGCAGCTGGGACATTGGAAGAATTTTGTACATTTCATAAAGCTAAAGTCTGATGTGAGTCCCAAGGTTGGCAAAGTGAGGAATGTGCTTCTGATGTTTAAGGAGGCTATGAAAAAGGCAAACTCTTAAGTACTGGCGTGATACAGGAGATTGAGGCAGCTGAATGGGTTTCTCCGGTGGTTATGTCATGAATGGTGAGGTTCGGCTTTTTGTGGACTTGTGATAATTGAACAAGGCGGTGGTGGCAGATCATTACCCATTGCCGAGCATAACCGAGATGCTGTGTTGTGTGAAGGTGCGAAATCGTTCACCTCTTTGGACCTAACCTCTGCAAATCATCAGATATCGCTCCATCCCCAGTCGCAGGAGTTGACGTCTTTTATAATGCCGTTTGGCACATATAAATATGTGCATATGACTTTTGCTTTGATTTCTGCCTCTACTGTCTACCAGAGGGCAATGGAACAGGTGTTGGAAGGAATAAAGGTATGAAGATTTACAAGGACGATGTGTTGGTGTATGGGAAGACTTCAGGTGTGCATGATGCAGGCTTGGTGATATGTTGAAAAGACTAAGTGAGAGTGAACTTACCCTCAAACATGAAAAATGCAAGTTCGGGGGGTCGGGAATTGAGTATTTGGGTCATCTTATATCTGCAGAAGGGATTCCTCCCAAGGGACGTTTGGTGGATACTATTCAAAACATGTAATGTTCTAGTTCTAAAGAGGAGATGGTGAAATTGTTAGGGAGTGCAGAAATTTATGGCAAGTTTTTTTTTCTTTTACTGAGCTTTATATAGCGCAAACTTGACCCTAATCGGGTATCAGAGCGCTTTACATAGCACCAGTTGCAATACATGAGGACACATTCATTTTTGTTAGGCACAGGGAGATTGAGTGATTTGCCCAGAATCACAGGATGTTCAGCGTCGTTGCCGAGACTCGAACCCAGTTCTCCAGGTACGAGGTCCACCGCCCTAGCTGTTAGGCCAACTCCTCTCCCCAAGTTTATTTCTAATTTTGCTGAAAGCTGCAACAGCATGAGGAAGTTATTAAAGGAAGGCATAGAATTTGAATGGACTGAGGGATTATGAGAAGGAATGTGTGCAGGTGATGGAGCAAGGACTCGTAGAAAAGAGACTTGCTCAGAAGTTATCCTCTCTTTTAATTTACTAACAAGTTAATAAAGATTGTCCGTGTAAAACTAATGCGCACCACAAAAACACGCCGGTTAGTGAAGCTTGCTTATGTGTTTACTAACGTGGATAACATGAACGAAGGACTAAAACCGCTTTAAACGGGAAATCCTTACTGCTCATGGGTCAACTGCATCTACACAGTATGACGAGCTGTCGCTTGAAGGGAAATTCTTGTGCATGAGCAGACACTTTAAAAATGGAGTTTTGAACACTCGCGTGCTTGGCATATGCTTGGCTGAAACGAAGATGAGCTATTTTACTAACGCTAATACGGGAAAAGTATTAAGCAAATGGCAATAGGTTAGCGGTGCGTGGTATACAGTGAAACCATTTATCTGTGAAATTAATATTTGTCTTTCTGACTTTATTACTAGAGTGTATTTGGGCCTCTCATGTATGACTGAAGTAAGCTGAGTGAAGAGCGCATGACCACTGGAAGTTAGCGAAGAGTTCAACAAAGTGGACTTGTATACAGGATATTATAATAATGTAACAAATAAAAATAAATGCGTGTGTGAAATAAGAATTATGAATCAAAATTAAGGGGACAAGTTTACGAACAATAGTTGTATTGCTTTTGATGACATGTAAGCATGGTGTGATGATCTACCCCTCTTGCCTGACCAATCATATTGCGTATTTTTACGATATTGGAACTTTAGTGGGTGGAACATGAAGAACGAAAGGTATAACTAAGGTAGTTTTAGTTAGTTAGCGAGAGTCGTCGATGCTGAATTGCTGGGAGGGGTGGATGCTGTCCATGTAGCGGGAGATGCTGTTGATGTAAGAGATGCTGTGAGATGCTGATGAAGAGCCGAATGCAGAACTTGAAGCAGAACTTTCTATCCTAATTTAATTATGTTAGATCAGAAGATCGCGGAGGAATCTCGAGGCGGAAGAGAGTGTCAGAGAGGATGGTGCAATCGTCGGTATTCTAGAGAGGTCAACCATCCGGTCATGATTCCTGTCCCGAAGCCTTTGTCTCCTGATCTATCCCGGGGACCGTCACCAGCCCTTTGGCCAGGGGGTTGGTCTTCACACCATTCTTGGTAATTTTAAATTTCCGTGATTTAGCCGTATGTTCTTTTCTCCCTATCTTCTATTTTCCTTAGACATTTGTTCATTGAGTAAGTCCATGATATGTTTGATGGATGATATAATTCATTTTCTCTCCACTGAATGATGGTGAGTGCACTGTGAATTTGAGATGGTTCACATGCCCTTGAAATTTTGATAAAGATTTAAACTTTCCTGAGTCTGTGGTTATTTACTTCAAATTTTAATCAATAGTTGGAATGTTGTTCTTTTCACCATCAACTAGTTCAACTAATGGTCTATCGACCAGAGGAAATAACTTTTTGATCAGTGAAAGGGTTAGTTTGAGATGAATAGAGGTACCAAATAACTAATCCTGAATGTTATGAAATCTATAAACTTGACTCCAGCGGTTTACTCGATTTGTGTGTGAGTTCATGGGTCCAGGTGAGTATATGTTAGTAGAGTATCTGTTGTTGGCACACCACTGGATCACAGGTAAAGAATGGACTCTCCAGCACACCATATTTGTGACATTTCCAACCGGGTGCTAGGACTGTTCTGAGAACGGATGCTAGTGCTAAGGACCTAGGTGCGGTTTAGGAACAGGTCATTGAAGGCAAAGTGAACACTCTTTTGTTTTTGTCTAGATCATTGCGGGTCGTTGAACCCAATTATTCTGTTATTGAGAAGGAAGCTTTGGCGGCTTATTGGGCCACCAGCAGACATGAGAAGTTCTTATGGGGGAGTCCTTTTGAAATCAAAACTGATCATAAACCTTTGATGATTTTCTGCAAAAATGGTATTGATGCCATATCTAGCAGCATAAGAAGATGGGTGGTGGCCTTGCAGGAATTGACGTTCACAGTTCACTATGTGCCTGGTGTGAAGAACATAATAGCTGACTGTTGTTTAATGTTGTGAGTAGATGAGAATGGCAACTATTAGGGTGTTGAGTAGTGAGACGTTTATGATCACATGCATAGATATGTACTTGAGGTGGCCAGAGGTGAAAGTGATACACTCAGTAGAGACTTGAGATGTAATTTTGTTCTTAGAAGAATAATTTGATAGAGAGGGCTTTCCTGTTTCCTTGCTGACTGACAATGGGGTTCAGCTGGCCTCTAAGAGGATAGAAGAATGTTTAGCAGAGAGGGGCTTTCAGCATAGAAAGACAGCGCTGTATCATCCCTAAGCAAACAGTATGGTTGAGTGCTTCAACAAAAGTGGTTCAGAATTGTTTGCAGCAATCATTGGCCAACTTACTCAATTGGGTGGAAGAATTAAGGAGAAAAGTTTGTATGTATCGCTTAACCCCTCATTCATCTACGGGTGTGACTCCTTTCTTATTATTGTTCAGAAAGAGATTTTCCAACAATATCGTTAGTCTGGCATGGGTCAGCAAGTTTAATAACAAAAGAGGAAAAGAGGCCACTTTGGATGACAGAGTCAAATTTGAAAGTGATGGGTGCATGGAGAGAGAAAAAAATGGTGTGAAAGGATGCAAGAATGGCCATGAAAAACACTGATATTGAAATGGGCGATTGGGTCAAGATTAAAATCCCAAGGATAGCGGGGTTGCTGGATAAGTTCAGTCAACCAATAAGTTACTAAGCTCTTCCATAATGCTGTAAGGACAGACGATCATCACATTTGGAGTCTAAGTTGGGTTGCGTTGTGGAAGAAGGCTTCGAGGTTTGAGAAGAGTGCCAGGGAAGCTGGGGATAATGCTGTAGCCAGTAAGGCTGATATACAATGTGAAAAGAAAAGGAGCTCTTTCTCTGAGAAGAACAATATGGAGTTGCATAATAATGCTATGGCGGGCAAGGAGAATATGCAAATTGTGAAAAAAAAGTACCACCGATAGTAGATAATCAGACAAATTTTCCTCGAAGAGGAAGAGTGGGCGTGAGTAGAAGGCTGGCCTATTTACAAGATTTTGTGTGAACGTATTCTTTATTGGTAGTGTAATGTAATGTACATATTGCTTTATTTGGGGGCGAAGCATGTTGGGGTTTATCATGTTTTGTCTTTATTATGGGGAAGATGTGTGGCATGTGCTCTTAATAGAGTTGGAATGGTAGGCAGGGAACACTCCGGCTTGGAATGTGTATGCTGAAACACGAGCTGTTGGCTGGGAGCTGGAACCTAGCGGACCACTGGTGGATGAGGTCTCTGGAGTGTTCAACTTAATAAAGGATCTATCCTCATCTACAACTAGAGTTATTGTACTTCCTCACAGTTAACCTCTGTTGAAGAAAAAGAACAAAGTGCTTCTCCCTTGCTTTGGACAGAGTGGATAAAAAGCAAATGGGCTTGGCGTACATGTGTCTTTGGCATGCCAGTGGCACAACCTCTGCGCAGACATGGTCCACCTGAGTGTAAATGCAACCCACACCCTGCACATCTTGCTGAACTCTTGAAGACCACTGACTGGAAAAATTAAGGCAGTCCAATGGCACAATACGTGAGACAACAATGGGGAGGTCGAAACAGGTCAACAAAGAATAAAGAAAATGGGTATGGGTATGCATCAGTGAGGTGCTTACTTTCAGAAATACATTTTTGACCTCAAATGGAAGGGTCCACATTAAGTAAAGTTAATCTTTAAGAATATTAATGCATAGAATGTCAACTGCATAAAATATTGAGATCTCAGAGTGATGTGCCAACTGTCCTACAACACCAGGTCTGGAAGACATCACTAATGGCATCTGAAATTACATAACGTAAGACAACACTGTGCATGACAGCAGCATAAGTTATTGTATCTTCAGCTAACTATAACTGGTGAATTTCATTGTTTTTTTTGTTGGAAATGGGCAATAATTGGCCTCTGGGACCCCATTCACCTGGGACCCACTGTATTTTAAAAGGGGACGGTCCGCCCTCCCAAAGACTTTAAAAAGCCATGGCTACAGCCTATTGTGGCTCCAGAGACCCCATACATAGGGGCCTCCTTTTTAAAAAAGTGGGTGTCCCCAGTGCCACCTAGGGCACCCACCATGCAGACGTTGGGGGCAGCGGGAGGAGCCCCAGGGCTCGCAGCATGCAGGGAGATGGCATTGCTTGTGCTCGCAGGGAGCAGCTATTTATGCTGCTCCCTCCGGGTGGAAGCAATATCTTGATCTGTTTCCCTGCCCACATCTGTGCGGGCGGGGAAACAAATAAAAAGTCCGCTCCTAGGCAGCAAGAGCATTTTTAAAGCTCCTGCCCGCTCAGAGCAGACTTTGTGTTTGCTCCCATTTGCTGGAAGTTTAAAAAATGCTCTCGCCACGCGGGAGAAAACACAAGTCTCCCTGCCTGCACCAATGAGGGCAGGGAAACCGCTGTGCCCCGGGGGTGAGCTCCTCAGGACACAGCAAGTGAGCTGACCCCAGTGGGTGGGGGTCCACGTGGTCTCCTCCCCTTTAAAGTACACTGACAATCCTGGGGGATGAGGCTTTCAGACTTGGAGGAGGAGGAAGGTGACACTGTGAATCAACAGACCTTTTACTAACACCTACCAGTTTAAGTACATTGCCTAATTTGAAAGAGTTCCCTAGATCTCTGACATCATTTGCATTGCTCGAGGACCCAACATTTTTTACTAGACCAATAATCTTAGGTTTGCACGAAAAATGAAGCATTTTGTGGTCTCTTCTCAAATGGTGAAACACAGGAGTTATGGGCATTGAGGGAATTGCAGTGTATTCTAATGCAATGACTGCATAGTGCATTGCATAGCCCAGGATACCAAGTCTGAAAGATGCGCAGCACACAAAATCCTCCCTGGCTTTTAGTCTATCTAACACAATCTCTTCTTTTTTTCTTCTTTTGGCCGTTAACATTGATAAACCTTCACATCATGGTGATGTCAGATCAAGGTTTGCAAGGATTCTGCCCTGTCGGTTGACTGATCAATTAAAGGGACAACCAGACCAGAAACATTCATCTCCCTCCTTTTTGAATTAATTAGATAGGTTGGCAGAAAGTGTAAAGTTATAGAATAAAGATCTACCATCACTCTCTCGCCAGGTTCCTCCATTAACAATATGTACCCGCTCAATGTTTGGTAGATACAGCGCGTGGATCTGGGGATCTCATGCAGTAATCTGAGGACCCCGCAGCGGTTTGAAAGGAGTCCTTCCACCTCTCACTTCTCAAACCTATGGAGCTGAAACTAGTTACCAGACTTATTAATGAGAAAATAAAAATGCTCCTATTATTTCAATACTCCTGTATTCAAAAGGCAGTGTCACTCACTGGCGAATGAAATGGCAAACCATTCACCAAAAGGTGGTTTCATTTGCAAATAGAAACATTGCAAACCTTCAGTCTTGCGTAGTATTTCTTGCAAGTTTGCAGGAGTAAAAACACTGTAGCGTCGACATTGTGACGTTTTTGTTTGCTTTGAGAAGTTGTAGGTTATACATAGCATGTTCAGGTGCATGGTTGCTGTAGCTCTGTGCGTGTGGTCTTTTCCTAGCCTAGAGTGGTTGGATAGACCCTACCTCTGGTAGAGTGTCACTTTGATGTTGCCTGCCTAGACACCTGTTGTGTGAGTTCATGAGTTAGTCACTCGTTGACCATGTTCCGCAGAGGTCATCGGGCTTTGCTGGTGTAAGTCCCAGCTCGTCCCCAGTAGGGTTGGAGGATATCTTAGGTTCAGCCATAATTGCAATCTTATTTACCAGCGGAGAATCTTCTCAGACTGGGTAAGGGCAGTGATGGATGGCAGACGCCCTCCCCGCTCATCTGAGCGGAGGACACTCGCGCTCTGTCACTGATGAGACCGCAGCGGAAGCCGAGCTGCTTCTTCTGACCTGGGAGTGCCTAGCGCCGTCCAATCATCACTCACGCGCTCCTTATAGATGCAGGACAGGCCTTCAATCATCCCAGCACACAATCAAGAGCACAATTTGTCTTCTTTAGTTGAAACATGCAGCCAGCCCTCAAGCACTCAACCCCGAGAGCCTGTCAATAGGGATGAGTTGTTTGTCGAAGATGCCAGACCTCACACTTCCAGGTCTTTTGGTGAACCGTGTGTGTGCGAACAGACAGTGGCGGATCTGCAAATAGCCCAAAATGTTCCTGTGCAGAAGTATTGTAAGAGAAGCAGAGTTATGTCTGTCCCATAAAGAAACTGTCCCTGGGGAGGTGACAAATGCACTCAATACAAAACGGCCTCAGTTGCAATATCTTGCATCACATAATGTTGTGGTTTGGGCAGCAATAATACTTGCCCCACAGGGACAACCCCATGCGTGAGCTTGGGAAGCTTGCACACCTCACATATAAAGGAAATATACCAAGAAGTGTCAGGGAGAGTTTTTACAACAGGCTCTTACCATATGGGTGTGTGCGTGTTTCTGATGGTGTGTGTGAGTGTGTGTATGGGTGTGTGTGTGTGCGTGGGTGCGCACACGTGTGTGTCCATTATTTTCTTTGGCAGGGTGTTACTTCGAGAACCCAGACTAGCTGTCTACCCATGGTGGACAGAGCCTTCGAAAGAACTGGTTAATTCAGCAGTTCACATCCCTCCCCTCCTGCGCTGCCCATCTCCTGCTACTCCCCTGCACATTACCTTGAGTAGCAACCCGTCAATAGCAGTGCACTCTCTTGGGGGCATATTTACAAGGGATTTATCTCCGCTTTTTTGGCTAAAAAAGCGGAGATAAAATTATCACCCTATTTACAAGAGGGTGCTAACATGCATAATCGCATGTTAGCACCCTTTTACCCAACGCCTCCCTTTGCATCTCTAATGAGATGCAAAGTGGGCGTCACTGGGCGTACCCCAGATGAACAACCTTGTAAATATCGCTGATGTTCACATTGCGATATTTACAAGGCTGCCCCAGCATTTTAGCACACGTTAGTTTTGGGAGAAAACAGCTGTTTTCTCCAAAAACAAACATCTGCTAAAATGCAGACTTACCTATCCCCAGCATTTGGGTGGATTATGCTGATGCGACCCTGTGGGTCGTATCAGCAAGGTTATCGCCGTTTTGCAGGGAACATCGCTGGAAATCCAGCGATGTTCCCTGCAAAAGGGCGATAACCTCGCTATCTCTGGAATTTTTATCGCCCTGGAGAAACGCGATGTTAATAACGCGCTACCAGGACGATAAATTCCAGAGATAGCCTGCGATAATATTATTATCGCAAAGCACGGCCAGCTATAATTATCGCTGGCCGTTGATAATATGCCCCTTGGACCTCTCAGACATTCAACTCTATTTCCAGCTTTCATAATATCCCCTAGAAACCATCTCCCACAACCTA
Organism: Triturus cristatus; assembly: GCF_964204655.1. Taxonomy (NCBI): domain Eukaryota; kingdom Metazoa; phylum Chordata; class Amphibia; order Caudata; family Salamandridae; genus Triturus; species Triturus cristatus. Next base: position 1,122,886,657 of record NC_140580.1, on the reverse strand, counting down.
AGTATCCCTCCCCAAATCAGCATCGCCCCCTCCGCCCCCCTGGGGACTAAGGGCGTGATGAACACTGTCAGGACCGCAATGCACCTGCTTTCAGTTTGCAATGTCTCCTCCCACATCCTGGTGTATGCTCGAAGACAGAAACTATCAGTCAGTAGCGGCTCCTGGAGGGAGTCCTGCGGGCGGTGAGGCAGGGTGGGGGGTAGTAAACTCCGGCTCACGGCCGACCGGAGTAATGTAAATAAATTAATTAATTAAACGAATTTCATTGCGCGCGCTGTATGGCCATTTGGCGTTTTAGCTCGCGCAATGAAATTCGTTTTTTTAATTTACATTACTCCGGTATTGTCACCTATCACCATGCTACTCTGAATTTCTTATGTAAGTTTCTTCGCTCTATTGTAAAGCGCTCTGACACCTCTGGGTAAAGTACACGGTAAATAAAAATGCATAATTAAATAAATATATCCCTATCAAGGTTTCGAAGGGGAGGGGAACACCCCAAAGTTGGAAGAGGTGTAGAAGAAGGGATTATGATGTTCTCCGTTGAGAAAAAAAGCAAGTGTGCAAGTGCATTTCCACTTACCTTGTGCATTTCACGAGTCGGCATATGCATGTATATTCGCTCTTGCTAAAATGGAACTTTCTAAAGGTTTTCAGAGGTATGCCTGTACACGCCTGTGACTGTGGCACGCTTCTAGATGGACTTCTGGAAAGGTTTGTGGTTTTCTGTAAATCATAAATCTATAGCCCTGCACATGCAGCTTGACGGCTAAAGAAACCTGGCTTTACTTTCAGCATCGTTGTTGGCACTCTCATGAAAGAGGCCAAAGAAAGAAAGGGAGCGGTGGATTGAGTGCCCTTGTACTAGCCTGCCCAAAGTTAGGGTTATTTATCAGAGTAATAGCAAACATTGGCATAGCCAATAGGTCTCGCCTTTGGGACCTTATAAGTGTTTAGCTATGCAACAGTTGCATAAATAAATACTTATATGGTCCCAAAAGCAAGACCTATTGGCTATGCAAAGCGGCCATGCGGCCGCGAAAGTGATCGCAATCACGATCAAACATCAAAGCGGCCGCCAAAGTGAAAGTAATCGCGGTAAAGCGCGGTGCGCGCGCCCGCGCACATGCACTGTAGCTCTAGGCTGGCCTGGTAGCACTTTTTGGAGCCCTCTCAATAAGTCTCGCCAGACCAGCGCATGCGCTGGGTCAGGCGAGACCTAAAAAGGAACTTGTCCTTGGCCGACAGTCCTGGACCTGTGTGATGCTTGAATTGAAGACTTCTGAGCTGTCTACCAATACGTTGTCTCTCTCCAGCAGGGCTAGCTTGAAAATGGTAGGCTGCAAAAAGTCAGGCATCTAATCCCGTAGATTAACTCATAGGTTTGAAGTAGATTTTAGACATTTTGGCATTGATAACGAAGTCCTACTACTGTTGTAGATTTCCATGACCAGTCATAATTTGCTAAATTTAACCTAAGGTCCTGGTTACGAGTTGGGCGGTTAATTCTGACCGGTGCCTAAACAAACCCCTGTTTACACACATATTGTGTTCAATACCTAACCACTGAGTTGTTAGGTATTGAACAAATCCGATAATTATTGATACGTTAAATAACTCGAATATCAGTAAATTTCGGTAGGTCAAACCTGCCGAAATTTAAAGGGGAAAAACCATATGATAGTTACCGTATCATGCAGATTTTTTGCGTTAAACACCAAAATCTGCATGTTATTCCCTAACAAATCATAATAGGTGGTATTTATCACACTTAATAAATAACATACCTGTGTTATCAGAGCCTAGGTGTACTATCCGCGCAAGCAAAAGGTGTGTACATTCGTTTTTTACACGTACATTTCTAGTTTTTTTCTTGTTTCTCTACGATTCCTTTGAAACATGGATGGGGGTGGTTACTTCTTTTTAGTCCGGGAAAGGTTTCTCAGAGGTAAGTTTTTCTTGTGTGTGTGTCCAGGATGATAATCTACCGGCAAAATGCTTGTGAATTCGCACAGACTTACGAGTTGTGGATGGTTTTGCACTTTTCAGTCCTCCTTTCACTCCCACAGCTTCTAGGTTTCTGATGGTGAAAAATCTGCCACCCTAGTGCATTTCCACCCATCATAAATTCAACTTACAGTCAGAAAACTCCACACATCTTGCTTCTCCGACTCGCGATGCAGAATTTACTGCTGCAATGGCTTTTTCTTTAGCGGTGCAAGCAAGTTTGTGAATTGGGCGGTAAATTCCAATGCAAGCAATGAAGCAAATGAATGCGTCTGCACCCATGTTAGCACGTGCACAGATAAGGCACTGCGTCCATCTAGGACCCTAGTCTTTGTTGTACAGACCACTCTTACATTTTCTAATTCTCTTTCATAAGGGTGTATGTTATCCCAACCAAGGGGAGATATTAAAACTGAATTGGCCCCAGTCTGACAATACAAATCCAAGGTACATGTAGAGACCATTTTTGTTGTTGGTTTCCATGCACTATGACCAGAGTAGAAAATGCCAACGTTGATAAATAGTTAGTTCATCGCATATTCTTCAAACATGTCCTCAATGATAGCCACACATCAATTGCTCTAAAAGAGAAATGTTCAGGAATTAATGTTCTGGTACTCTTTGTATCTGCCTTTTGATTGGATCCAACAATAGTCAGCAGTCTTATCATCGCAGGAAGGGGAGGAGCCTTTGACTTCCTGTATCGCTGCGAACTGAGGTTGGATGGACAGCAAATGCTTTAGGGTACATCTGGTTCCAGTATTCCTTTTCCGAACTCTCGCTTCTTCTGCCCCCGCTGTTCCAACTTGCAATACCTGTCTCATTGGCTCTTGGTTGGACGTCTGTAGTACACAGCAAGCTTCTGTCCCATTCAGATGCCCCGCAAGCAGTCAACCACTGCTCCCAGAAGTGCTACTCCTGGACCTTTTCAAAACCTGTACGTGCTGTGACTTAATCCAAGACTTGTGGCAACGCTTCAGCTAATCCTGGAGCTACAACGCAAATAGTGTTTTTAAGGAGGATAAACAGCAGATGAAGTCAGCACTGATATTTAAAAACACCCCTTCACCTGTCGAACTCTGCCTAAGGAGACGGTTCCACCTAGAGAGGCTCAGTCCTCCTGTCCGCTCTCCAAAAAGAGGTTCTGATGAAACAACATTTCTCATGATGATGCAAGGAGAAAAGGGAGAATGTATAGAGGCCGAAGAACCGGTCGTCAGCTTGAACAGGTTCTATCACAGGGTCTTCGCACAAAGGGTCTTCGGAATCTTTGACCGTACAGCAAAGAAAAGCTAGCACAATGATGAGGACAGATAATGGTGAGTCATGTATACATTATGCAAGAGACAAATTCAATGACTTACCAAATTCCAAGGCAGGTGTAGCTTCAGAGACCTCCCCCACCAACCAGGAGCTGGCACTAGGACACCAAGAAATGGTACGTTTAGAGCAATTTGAAAAGACCAGCAAACAAATCAAACACACAAATTAAAAACTCTGAACCTCTAACTGAAGGACCTGAGGGACCCATAGGGGAAGCAAAATAACTCATTGAAGGGACAGTATGCTAGGTGACAAACTAACATGCAAGTAGAGTAGCCATGCAACTAAAACAAATCTTTGCCAGGCACCTTCCTTCATGGCTCATGGGTTTAAATACTTGCACTGTCTATGTCAACCCAGAAGTGAACACCTAACCCAGAAGTGGCTATCTCCAAGCTGGTTAGGGGCCAAGTCCGTCCTCCCCAGCCTCCACTGTCTAGTTCATGTGCGACTCGATACAGAAAGTCCAGTAAAGGCTGTTTCTTGTTCTGTGATGTGCGCTTCCTCCCATGATTTCTGGCCACACTTGCTTTGAGAAAACTGCCTTCTTGCATCACTAAGTTGTCAGGAAAACTACATTCTTTTTTCTCTAATAAAAATAATATATCAAATGTGCAACATTTTTTGTTTCTTCATAAATATTAAAATTATCTCAATTTCAATAAATGAACATAGCATCAGTCAGCTCTATTTACAACTGTTTAATGTGCATAATTGCAACTGCTTCCTGACTTAGGTGTGACCTTCTTCTGCAAGTCTGGAAGAATATCAAACCAAGCTTCTTGAATCATGTCCAGCAATAACAAGTGGCAATCACCTGTTGGTGCGTTGTCTATGCAGTGCAGGCGTCATTTTATGACACATATCATGTAGGAATATCATACAACGTGTCCAGAGTTCATTTTCTGTTTCTTAGTCAGGACAAAGGTGTAACCAATTAAAAGTGTGATTTGTCACTAGTACTGGATGGAAAGTCAGGAGCCTATTCAGAAACTGCATTTTGTAGTGTATTTAGTCGTCGTGCACCTGCATCTGCAGAGATCTACACGTATACCTATATGTTTTAGCAACAAACGTGGAAGTGACAGGGGGGTGAATGGAAAATGGGGAAAACTTATTACAAGATAGGAGGGATTTAGAAAGGAGTAAGGAAAGGTTGAGGGAGGGCTACAGAGGGGTTTAGGGAAGTACATAACACTCACACACAAAAGAGTAAGACCACTCCTCTTCTCAAACTGCACTTCTAAACTACTAGTCAAAAAGGGCTCAAAACAGTAGGATATGTACTCCAGCTAAGACCTGGAGTAAGTCCAACACTAAAAATGGCGAAGTACTGATACTGCAGCGCCTTGTCAGAAAATAATGTTGGCAGGGACTTAAAATAGAAAATCATTTTAAACTAAATTATTTTATTCTCACTTTTCAAAAAATATATATATACATTTAGTTAATGTTAAAAAATATATAATTAAATAAAAAGGCTATAGTTTCTTGAAATATATTTTAATACCCTTTTTAATTAAAAAATTAATGTAACTTTGTGTTTTAAATAATAACATTTATGTAAATGAATTCTATGCATAGGTTTTAGTAATTGTAATACATAATAAATATAAGCATTTCACTTTAGGGTGGATATTTTTTTTTAAACCTGTAAAAATTTAATTAATTGAATATATTTAAAATAATTAAATATTGAATTCAAACTTACTTTAATAGTGCTACACCATTTTTTACATTGGATCTACATTTAAAATAAAAATATGACAATAATTTACATTAGTATTTAACTGACAAATATTTGTACTTTTTATAAACATTTTAAAATGTCCCTATACTTTATCATAGGGAGCTCTCACCCTAATAGCAGAGACCTCCGCGTATGTGTGAAAAGTTATTAATAGTAACTTTAAACTTGTAAATTTGGCTCCACCCCCTGTTTCAGGAGGAGGGGAGACACATAAGTCTACACTTAGGGCCTGATTACAATGCCAGTCGGAAAAGCCGTCCGACAGGCCTGGTAGAGGGTAAACTCCGACTGCTGGGGCCGGGGACTATCCGACAGCCCCATTACGATACATGCACAGGAAAACTCTGACCATGGTAGTCAGAAAGAAAGCTTTCAGCTCCAACCGATGCGGTCGGAAAGCCAGTGATTTCGTATACGTAGACTAGATATACCCCAACAAACCACAGTTCCTGCGCACTCTTTCTGAGTTTCCTTCAGGCCAGCCAAGCCTTTTGGTGGGTAGCTACTACGGAGGAGGGGATGTCCCTGGCAATGGTCTGCCATATTGTGCTGGTGTCCAGATGTAGTGGCATGTTTACTGTACATGGGTGCTTATCCTGATGTGGCTTGAGAGCACTTTTGGACAAGTTCTGTGACTGTCCGCAGCTGTGAGAGCAGTGAGCTTCCAGCTGTGCCAAACATGGTCAATTGTTTTTGGTGTGGGTTGTGAGTTGCGTGTGGTCAATAGTCATGGAGTATGTTATTGTTGATAGTGGTAATGTTTTTAGCTGATGAGAGTGTAAGAGTGCAGTGAGGGGCCTCTTTGGAGTGACACGTGTGCTGGCATGAGTTGTATTGTTGTTGTTCCTGATAGTGATAGCAGATATGGAGGTCCCGGGTTGTAGTGGTATCAGCACATTCCTTTGAGTCCAAGCAGTGCTATTAGGTGGCAGGACCAAAGCCCTTGATAGGTGTGAGGCCCCCTGCTATGGTTGTTGTGGGATGTAAATAGGTCATGAGTTCAGGGAGGATGAAGGGTGTGATGTTTTTGTATGGGACCTTTCCACAGACCAGTGCATGTGTGTGGCCTATTGTAATAAGAGGAGAGAGGGTGTGTGTGCAAGAAGTGTGTGTTCTTGAGTGCACTGAGATGAGTATTACATATGTAAGTTGAGTTTCTTTTGTGCAAGGCAAATCAGGCAATGGTGAGCAGTGTGCGTTGGCATGTGTATGTGTCGAATTGTGTTCAGGCCCGCTATCTGTGATCAGTCTGCTGACAAGATGATGGCAGCTAATGGGTGGGAGGGAGAATGACACCTTGGCCCCTTTGTGACCAGTAAAGTAATCTAATTAGGCATTTCTGCCCACCACTGTGCCGCTGCTACAATGTGACTGCCATGGACAGCCCACATGCCAGCAGTCTGATGGAAAATGGACCACCTGCTGCAGACGTGACAACGGCCCTTCAGGCTGGCTGGAGTGTGGGCCACACCAGTGGTTCCCTGTATCCAACAAGATGGCCGAGGTTAACAGGTAAGTTGTCTCTGAGCGGTGACTGGGTCATGTTTGGGTCAGTCAGATATGCAGAGAACGGAATGGCCCAGCTTTGGGATGGGGACCTGGACTTGACCGCTGGATATATATGCATTGATAGGTATTTGCATACCTCGGGTGGGGTCCCTGACAGCGTCGTATTTCGGAGTAATGAAGCAGGTAGGGCAGCGGCAGGACTTGTAAGGCAGGATCCATGGCGTCCCAGGACGTGAAGAGATGCGTGAAGTTAAGTTTGTTCCATCAGTCCCTCAGTTTCCGCCAACTCTGATGAGCTGGTTTAACCGTCTTGGTCGGATGACCTGATAGGCGCATCGTAATAAGGTGGGCGGTCAGAGTGGCTTTCGTCCGGCTGTCTGTCTCCATTGGCCCCTTGCGACACCGGCGAGGTTGTAATTTCCTGTCAGAGTTGGAAGGACCGTGTCAGTCGGAAAACTGCCTATCTGTGCGCACTGTAATATGGGACATCGTCGGTCTTTTCCGACTCCGACAGAACTGCGGCGACCCTTCGCCATAGTAATCAGGCCCTTAGTGGTAAATTTAAGCTTGGAAATGGTGAATAGCCAAAAGTAGTAAATTTACTACAACGTGTAAGAGTAAACTTACACGTGGAGATTTACTCATGTGTAAATCTACCTTTGTGATTAGGCCCCACTGTATCTAGAAGCCCTCTTTACTCCTTACCACAGACTGGAGCAAACACACTCCTTCATTTCATTGGCCTTTACGGAAATCATACCCCAACACAGTAAACAGTGTTGGAGGTATGATTCCATGCACTATGGAGCCCCTCCGGGAAGCCCTCAGTGCTCCTGGTACCAGTCTTCGAGAGTCTGACAGCAAGCTATAGCTGCTGCTGATCACAGACATGATTCTGCCCTCCTGTTGCTGAGCCAAGCTCGAGCAGGGGAAGCAGGATAATAGGTTTTCTGTCACAGGGAGGGGTGACCACCTCCTAGACAGAACTTAGTGTATTGGTATTGGGCCATGGTGGGGGCACTTGCCAGTGCCACTAGACTGCTTTGAAGGGCACATTTGGTGCCCTCCTTGCATACTCCAGTTGAAACCAGTTCAGGGAGCTGATGGCTCCTGCTCTAGCATGAAATTGGACAAAGGACATGGGAGTATCCTGTGGATGGTTCTTTAGATTCGTCGTTGGACAAGATTCAGATCCGAAACCACTTTATCTTCAAACATCTGGGCACTTTGGACTTCGTTGGACTTCGCAGTGGGAACTGAGACTGCACAGAGAAGACTCCTACTGCTCCTGGTATCGTTGTCCTGCCAGTCTTCTGTGTGTTCTGTCCCTGTGCTCCATACAGGTCCTTCTCCAGGTCTGTGGACATCCAAGACACCCAAAGGAACCTCCCTTGGAGTGAAGGAGTCACTCCCCTGCATCTGCAGGCACCGCCACAAAGCTGACTGATATGCTGTTGCTGAGCTCCAACGGACTCCAAAAGGTCAGCAGCACAAGTGGTAGTTCTACAACTCCCTCTAGGCCTGCATTGAAAATTTAAAACCAGTATTCCATGTCAGAACTGCAGGAGCAGTACCCCTGTGCACCATGTCGACTTGCCATTGCCAAGGTTTGTTGACTCTCCTCACCAGAGATCTTTGGGCTCCAAGAAGCTCCAGCCTCCAGCATCTCTTGCTACCAAGATCTTAGACCTCACTACATCCTCTGCACCTTGGGCTGCATCATTGGTGAGCTGCTCGAAGTAGTCTTGTGACTCCTGTGCCTTTAGCCTGTGGGTCCTCTTGAGGGTCTTCTTTGGTTCCAGTGGGCTCCCCTGTTTGCTTAGGGTCTACTCTGGCTTGGCTGCACTGAGTTAGTCCTTTGTACCTTAATGGTCCCGACACTGCACCTTTTTCTTCTGCCACATTTTTGTCCGCTACAAAGGCCTATTGGTGCTCCCGCCGCACACCGACCCCCATGCTCTTGACATGCAACGTGGGACAGCTTGTGAATGGCTCCTGGTATTGCATAGCATCGCCTGGTCCATACAGCTACAGCGACAAGGTCAACGTCAACTCTCCTGCATCTTCTGACATAGGTAGGCATCTGTCTTCCATGCCTTCTGGTCACTCTTGAGTGGCATAGACTCTGTCCCCTCTGCTTGCAGGTACCTCTCATCCTGAATCCACCCTTTGGTTCGACCGGAGTCTTTCAGCTTGTTCGCCAGTGGCATCTTTACTGAAGCTCTCCACTGTGGTCTACGGCAGTTTCCGACATCACTTCGCAACTATGCACCCGGCTTCCCTGGTGTAGGTATCCTGGTTCTCGGATAATCCACAGGTGGGGTGACTCTCCAACCTTTTATCTTATACGGGTTTCTTCAGGGTCCTCTGGTAGGGGTCCTTTCTCTTGGAAACTGCAACTGTGACTACACCACCCCAGTTTGGACCCAGCCATATGCAAATCAGTCTTTACCCTGGGCCCCATGGGAACAGTCCAGACCGAACTGCCCAGCCAGGTCCTCCCTGGACCGGAAACAAGCATCCTGGGACTGGTTTCAGGGTATGTCACCCTTCTTCAGCCAGGCTAGCTTGAATCCAGTGGCACAGTGAACAAGAGACCCATGTCTGGGCATACCCATCCCACTTAGGGTGAAAAGTGTTACAGCAAACAAATAATAGACGTGTCCAGAACAGAAGGAACAGACGTCACCTGTGTAGAAGTAACTGAATTAAGGATATCTACTTGTCGGGTGCTGCGGCTGGTATGAGCCTGAATGCATGGAGAACCCCAGTGGGGCGTACGGTAATTGACCAAGGACCTGGGTGTCAGTATATTTTAGGAAACCGCCGGTGAGGCAATCCGCATAATTACAACGTGCCAGCTGATGTACGGGACAACACAGCCGTGTTGACTACAGAGGGTACTTAACTACTTCTACCGGGGTTCTCCATGCATTCAGGCTCATACCAGGCATAGCGCTCGACGAGTAGATAGCCTTAATTCAGTTGCTTCTACACAGGTGACGTCTATTCCTTCTGTTCTGGAATTCGGATTGCTCACATATGCTATGTCCTGAAGAGGATCTCTAAATAAAAGAGATCGAAACGCTGTCGACCCCCTACAACCTGAACTCCATATACTTCATGTAAATTCATTCATAAGGAGTTCTTTTGTGTGTTGTCAATGCCATGTATATATTTTAAAGTCACTCTCACTGAGCACCTCACGCTTGTTATCACTAAATTTTTATGTGAGCCCCTTAACTATTATTATTCCCTGCATATTGAAAATAAAACAATTATTGTTATCTTGATCGATACGTGTCCCTGGTCATACACTTCATGGCTCCCTTCTACATTAATTATCCCCCCTGACTCAGTCGCTAACTTTTCCCATTCAGGCGCAACTCCTGCGCCATCCTTGGACCAATTTTTGGCCTTTTTTGAACCATTGTTTCTTTCAACACCATTCCACCCCAGGTTCTAGCATTGGGGTACCTTTGTTTTCTTATACACAAGTGGGTGGAAAGGCACAAAAAGAGGTGAAAACGTACCTTTTTTTGGGGTCTCACTTCGGAATCCATTGTCCAGGTCGCTCCTGTGCTGCTGCCATCTGACGCACTGCAACCCCGTTGTCGCCAAATGCAAAGGTAGGCTTCACCGTCACTTCTCCTATATAGTGAATTGTAACACTTCGTTATATTTAACATGCAACAAAACATACAGTACACATGACCTACATTTACATTATGACTCATACACAACATATATATGTGTTACAGAAATACACATGTACTTATCTATCTCTCCAGCAGCGAAACGTCATAGTGCCAATATCGGCCACACTCTCCAGCCCTCCCACAGCAACATACATGTAACATAAATAAGAAGACAACTTTTTGATGTCAGGGTGAGGGACACAGAGGCAGCCAGGTGGGCGGGGGAGGCATATATACCTCTCCCCTTCCCCCACCTCGGCCGGAAGTGACGCACTAAAGGGGCCGCCCTCTTATGAGGGTCCCCTGCGTGGACGAGTCGGTCAGCAGTGGCGGCTGGTGACATTTGAAAGTGGTGAGCCGTAAAATTGTCGCAGTACTGCACTGAGGCGAGCGAGCGCAGCGAGCGAGCTTAAACAACCTACGGGGGGTTCTGGGGTTCTCCCCCGAGAAAATTTTGAAAAGATTGTGAATAAATGTAGCATTTTCAAGCAAATATGAGGAAGCAGGAAGGTTAATAATGCAATACAGCCTCTTTCTAAATGTTATCACTCTCAAAAAGTGTATTTCTTCCATGTAATGTCCCTTTGATGGGAAGAGGAGGTTTCTAAGGTGGGAGTATCTAGCAAGTTACTCTACTCGGGCTCCCTCTGTGCGAGCCGTCAGGGAGAAACCCTCTTCATTACTACCTCCACCTGACCCCTGACTCTGCAGTGCACTCCCTTACAGGCTTGATTATCCACTTTTCTACCACCCCTCTCCATTACACCTTATCTCACAGCTGACCTTGGGCCCCAGCCCCATATCATTCACTTTCATTATTCCCAGTAAAAAACAATAGTAAAGTCACCTTCAAACTTGAAACATTGAATATAGCAGTAAATGTAATCAGCATGCATGCTAAAGTATGCTCCACAGTTGTCCTAATCACCTGACTATTAATTAAATAAACAAAAACAGAAAGGCCATGACAGGGCCGGCTTTAGTGCTGGTGCAAAAGTCTTTCTGACCTCTTTCTCTGTAGATAACTTAACAACCACCCTCCACCAGTGCCCCTCATCTCTCTGTAGTTCCCCCCACCCCGTGACCTCCTCCTCTGACTCCCTCGCTGCCACCCGGCACCAGCACCTTTCATTTCTCCGTAGCTCCCCCCCACCCCATGACCTCTTCCTGAGATTCCCTCACTGCCACCCTCATCTCTCTGTTGCCCCTCTCTCATATCCATATCACAGTACGTTACATAACAGCACACATTATACAGAGACAAATCGGTTTACGCGGAATGTCACAAACAAATGAGGATTACAAGGTGTAGAAATCACGTCATACATACTGGTGGTGGGCAATATATTTTACGGGGATTTGGTCTGGAAAAGCACAAACTCTGGATTTAAAGAGTACTCCAGTGGTTGGGGGATGGCTTTACTGATATAAATGTATATTTGCCCGAGCAAACTCTTTTTAGTAGAATAATGAAAGAATGGAGAAGTTCTAACTATATCATAACACAAAAAAATGAAGTTTGTAGGCAACTCTTTGATGACAGTTCACTGGTCACTGTCCTATGTTAGGATAGTAACTTCTGAACTACAAGTAACACAAGTATCTCTGAGACAGACGCAGTAAACCACTGAGCTATTCCCATAACATTCAGTTTATCTGCATTTAAAAATTACCATCAGACAAATGGTTGCCCTCCTCTTACTGAAAGCCTGTGTTTATTAGGATCAAAGACAGTCAGCATCAGCGCTTCTATAAGGCACGGGCTGGCTGCTGGTGGCGCGTTTTATCACAGAAAATAACCCCAGTGAAAGAATCAAAACGCAACTCGCACTACACCGTGTAGTGCGAGTTGTGTTTTGATTCTTTCACTGGGGTTATTTCTGTGATAAAACGCGCCTCCAGCACACCACAGTGCAAACAAAGTACTTTAAAAATAAAAAGAGGGAATGCAGAGCGCACACACCGTGTGCTCTTCAACACCCACCCAACACCATACACATCGAGCACCACACAGTGGCAGCGTCCTTTTCAAGGGATTCCAGATCTCTTGGGCAAAGGCTAGTTTACAGGAGGCATAAAGGATCTCACATTTTCAAAATGTACTCAATGCTTGCAGAAAGAGCTGCTCGCAGGCTTAGACCTACTCCTCTGGGTGACTTTCACTGTTCCACCTGTTACATTGTTCAACGGCGCAGTTTCCGTCCAAGTGCATGGAAAGTGGAAACCCAGAATTACTTCTAATATGCTATTCGTAATTCTCCGACTCACAGTTAAAAGCATATCTGAACTTCAAGCATTCAGCCATCAAAGTTTGCACTTGTGCCTCACCAAGTTTATTGCACATACTACAAGAGTTTGTACATCGTTTGATTTTTTTATTTCTTATAACAGCACGAAACTCTGTAATCTATAAAAATACATTCAGACTGTTACTTTATTTTACTTGAAGAACACTGAATGCACTGCCTCTGAAAACACGAGTTAACAATGCTAAAAAGAAAGGGAGCGCTTTAAACCAAAGCACGCGGTATATTCAAAGAAAACGTAGATTGCAGGCTCTCTGACAAGTTGTATTCAAAAGCATCAGAGTTGGAAAAGGAGTTTACAAATTATTGTAACCATAGCATGTTAATGACAATTAAACGTTTCCTATTTCCAATTACATTGAAGTATGCGATGCTTGACCATAGCCCCGCCGCCTCATACATTGAACATTAATTTAGGTTTAAAAAAAAAAAAATACAAAAAAGGCTACACACACTATACCATGCATTTCATGTTTGCAAATGTTGGAAGCTTCGACTGCTTGCTCCACGGCGATACAGACTTATTGCTCAGCTTATTAACCAAGGTACAGGCTCACTCGGCCAAAACGCACTGCTGCTGACTTTCTGGCTCATAAATTACCCTGTTTAGACACATGCCCTGACTGAACATGGTGTCGCGTTTCCGGCATGCCGGGCATCTGGACAAGCCTCCTGCTTTAGGCACCAGGAATTAGTGGGGGGTGCATGACGGTGACTTGAGTCAGGTGCACCAGTTGCGGGCGGCGGGCATGACTGAGGAGTGAGGGGGGGGAGGTACGCGCGGGGAGGGGGGTGGGTGGGGGTTTAATTTAATGATAAAACTTACCAGGCATCTTCTCCTCCTCCAGTGAGTCCAGTCCCGAGTTGCATCACGTCCCCTCTGCAACGTGGGGGACCACGGAACAAACTTCTCCCAGCTCTTTCTTTTGCCGCTCAACAGGAAATACCAACTCCAACTGCCAAATCAGGAGACTGGATGCGACGGGGGGCCGGGCGGCTAGCATTTGATAGGGCATGGGGCTACTTGACGAAAAACACATCACCGCCCGAGCAGGAGCCTATCTCCAGACTCCTACACTACACTAGGCATGCGCAGCATGCCTAATGCTTTGTCAATGTGAGTGAGGGGCTTTGCTCCTCTCTCACATGCGCAGACAGTCCACTAGACTCCTGCTATCGCCTGCGTGCGCTGTGCCTTGACACATGCGCACTTTCACCCCTGAAGCACAGGCCGGCCCGGAAATGTAAACAGACGAATTGTAAAAGCTGTCAATTCGTCTGCTTACATTCCTGTTGGCCGAACTGCAACTGTGAGCAGTTTCTTTTGTAGGGCGCTGCCCCAACGCCCCTAATGGACCATCCGCCACTGTCGGTCAGCCCGCAATCCGTTGGGACACAGCAGCCGAAAGACCCCAAGCCCGTCTGGAACATCGTAATATGGCGGGCAGGAGACCGCCGAGCCAGCGGTCTTCTTGGGACCGCTACCGTGGTGGTACGGCGGTGAGACCTCCAAACTCGTAATCGGACACATAGTGTCTCCTACACCCTTGCAAACAATCTGTAAATTGTAAGACCAGCACCCTATGTGCGCAGGCTGTAAATTAAGGCACGCTCGCTAAGGCATGCTAGGGAGAAAATGTTGGTTAGAAGCTGTAAGATGTTTCCTTTTACAATGGAGGGTATTTTAGTGAAACTGCTGCCCACCGGAAATGAAACATTACCATCTAAGCGCTGCGGCCTTTTACGTCATAAGCCTTGAATGGCACTCGACCATTGTCTCGGAAAGCTTATGCCCAGCGACACTAGATTCTGACAGAAGCATTTCCCTGGCACAAAACCTACTTTCCCAAATGCCAGTGAGAACGCAGAGGCCGTGTATTCACAAGGTACTTTATTTAATGGGGCTGAAGGTGCGTGTTAGAGTTGTTGATTTTGGTTCAACGCTGAGTAGGCAGGAATCTGCGTCACAAAAAATAGCATTTGCAATTAGTGCTAATTAGCCGTCTTGGCAAAGTGGCTGATGATTGAACGATAGAGAAGGCTTATTATGCTGTCACCCCTGGAAGCGATCCCTCCAGAACAGGCTGGGGATCACTGGCGGGGCAAGATGGCGCTCGGTGTCAACGCGTCACCACGTAGCCGGAACGCGGCGGCCGGAAATGACCTGGCATTTCAGTCGAGCATGTGTAATGGCAGTAACAGGCACAGTAAAGGCTTTCTATAAAGGTAAAGCACAAGAGAGCACCTGGAGGCTCGGTCACAGTGCACAAGTACAGTAATGCTATGCTTTGATATACTATGGTATGCTGTGCTGTACTATACTCCGCTGTGCTGCATTACGTTATGCTATATTGTGATGTTACGCTTGTGCAGTATATTATGCTATGCTATGCTAAGCTGTTATATTATATATTGTATTATGTTGTGCCTCTGTGGTTAAATCATGCTTTGCCACCCAATGCGTCTTATGCCATGCTATGTTACTATGAGTAGTGCTATTATATGTTACACACATGTTGCTGACTTTTCCTTTGCTATGCTATGTTATGTTGTGTTATGTTATATGGTGCATTTTAGATATACAGACCTGATTCTGGCAGGAGACTCTCACCAAAATGGCTGCTTAGCTGTCTCTTGCCTAAAATAGTCTTTCCTTCAATGTAGTCCAAAGGGAAAATTAACTCCCTCAATTTGTTTTCAAACTCTTCCTTTTTCTAATTTCAAAATGTTACCATGTGTGCTGTTATGCCATGCTTCATTATCATATGTTATGCCATGTTCGGTAACTGCCTTCCCCTGCTCTTGGCGGTGTGGAGTGCTTTTAGCAAATGTTTTGGAGTTTCTCGCAGATCATACACAATGTGATGAAGTGTCACTGTGAGTGTTTTGTGAAATGATGGATCTGTTCACAGTTGTGCAAAATTATATATATTTTTACAATCGTTTCCTGCAGCGTAAACTTCATCCGCAAAAATAGCAAAGTTATGTAGAGTTTAATAAAACATAGCGGTTCATTTAGAACTTGGTGGTAATAAACTATTCCCAAAATTTTAGTGGGTGCCCCTCAAATATCCCACTTCCAGAGGTCAAAGTGGGTAGGTACTTCTGGGAACGACATGCCCATGCTTTTAAAACTTAACAAAAACAGTTTATCTACTTTTTGTTAAAAGACAAACCTCCCAGAATAGTCGACTGTACAGGAATGGGAGGGAAGAGGGTGTCTGCTCTGCTGTGGAGCGGAGGGAAGGACAAATAACAAAAGAAGAAACAAGCTTTCTCCCTAGGCTCCCGGATACCTGACAGAAACGTAAAAGTGTGCATATGTTTTTATTTTATTTTAATTTTTTTTAGGTAACATTACAATTCATTAACTTGTCCCATCCCCCACCCCCTAATCAAGTAGAGAGAGGTGCGTCACACCATGTGCAAATAAATATAAATCCATTCATGACATTGGATCACTTAAACAGTATAATTGGTATTATCAATCAGGTTACAGCAGATCAGCATCACAGACACATCTAAAGAGTATTACTCAACTGTGCCCTTGCACATCTTGTCCCGGTTCAGGGTCTCCTATTTCCTGATGTATCCAGACTTGTACTAAGTCCCATTCTATCCTTCCTCCGTGTTCCACTCCATTGTAAAACATCCTATGGGGTACCCCACATTCAGCGCGTACCCACCTTGCAAATTCCCATTTCCATTGCTTTCGTTTGGGCAGCCATTTGGACTTCCAACTTAGTGATACACATTTCTTTGCCACAGTGATGCCTAGCTCCAATGCCTTCTCCACATATTTTGGGGCCCATTAGGATGGCGGACGGACTTTAGTCTGCCCGCCACCCTAGCGGTGCTGGGACTGGCGGCCAGCGGTGCGGCGTTCCCGCACCGCCAATTAGGATGAGACTGCCACCCTGGCGGTCGCATTCTGCATTTTGACATTGCAGTGGGTGCGGATGTAAGCAGCACCCGCCGCAATGCCAAAGAGGCATGTTGTGCATTGGCATGTACAACATGGCAGGCACCAAGCGGTGCATGCACCTTTGTGCATGGCAATAAAGGGTGTTCCATAGGTATCCCCCAAGTGCAGCCCCCCCACCACCCTGGGGGCCCACAACAGGGCCCCAAAGCAATTCCCCGCCAGCCTTTCCATGGCGGCAAAGCCGCAATGGAAAGGCCTGTGAAACCCTGCATCATAATATGGATAAGGCACCACCACCATATTATCCCCCAACACCGCTGGGCAGCAATTTCCCGATTGCTGTCCGGCGGATAAGCGGCAGACGCACTTTGCGTCCACCGCAATACCCCACGCTATAATATGACGGGAGGTAAATCTAGTTGGGATGGCGGGCGGATCGCCACCGCCGAGCTGGCGGTGGCGATCCGCCCGCCATCCTAATGAACACCTTAGTGTGTTTATGACAGGTGATTAACTGATAAAGTGTGCAAATGGTTAACCAAGTAATGTAAAGGCTGTTTGGGAGCCAATGTAGGCTTTAATTGATGGGGTCACTTAAAGCTTCATAATGCAATGGCTTATTCTTTTTGAAAATTAATGTAAAGGGGTTACCTGCTGAGTTTTGAAGTTGTGCTTTTAATGGACACATACAAAATGTTGCCAATAGGTACAGTCGGAGTGAATATTACTAAAATCCATTTTTCAAAAGGATTTATTTTTAATGTTAATCCCAAATCTTTTTGAGCCTTTTGCAGCTGCCTATCTTATACTGTGTGTAATGCAAGTTTAAAATGAAGATTTACATATTCACAGTGCTTTCTGTCTTTTGAGCTGGAGCTTCGTAGCAATAAAAATACACAAGTCACTATTCCCCACTGCGCCAACCAGGCCGCCAAATTGGAAGTTTTAATTTGGAAGATGAACAGGTGACTGGTCCACCCTCCGTGGTGAATCAGTCAGCCGTCAGTCTTTGCAGAATGTGCACCCCTCATGGTCTGTCAAGGGGGGCCTTTTTCAAGAGCTATGAAACAACCCCGGCACAGAAGCAGCGCACTCTTGGTGTGGACTGTGGACTGCAGCTGTGACTGTGGAAGAACAGTGCCTCCGCCACCCCAGCCACATCCTGATTGAGCCCCATGTTTCATGTATTATTTGATTAGGAAATCCCGGTGCCTAATGTTCAGAGGGCATGCAAGGTCCTTTACCCTTAGGCCGCAGCGGCTGTCAAGGTCAAGCGTAGGTTATTGGAAAATCAGAAGCATTACATGCAAATTAGGAAGGGTCGATGCAGCTGGAAGCAACCGGAAGTGAGCCGGGCAGGTGCAGTCTGGAAAAGAAAGGCTTCTGCTCCTTGATGTAATGGTGGAGGGAGGGAGGCAGCCAGTCTCGGTTGTTAGAAGAAAGATAACACACAGGAAGGGTGGCAGTAGGAAAAGAAGGCTGCTTAAAAAAAAAAATACAATCTGGACGGGTAATAAATTACAAACCGGTCCCAAATGAAGGCGTTTTGAGGTTGCCTCTGCAAGTTCGTGGAAAAACTTTACATATTTGCGGGCCCAAACTCAGAAAAAAAATCGAATTCTGAGTAATATGTAAGCTGGGCAGGTTTTGTGCACCCACAAAATGCCCACATTTTAGCTAAATAGATCCTTTATATTGAAGAGCCTTGCAGACCCAGCTGGCTCCTTGAATACATGGAGACTTAGGTGCCGATTACGATCCGGTAAAAAATTTCCCCGTGCGACTCGTATCCGGTCTTTTTACCGTACGAATCGTACATGTGCCGTACGAACTGGCAATCACGATTCGCATGGTAAAAAGTCCATACGAACCGCATTGGGAATCATTCCCCACACGTCCTCGGGTCGGAAAATGTGTCCGACACGTCCTCGTACGATTTACCGTACAAATGTGAAAGGTGAAGTCCGACCGAGGAATCACGATCCATCCCGTGCGTCCGAGGTTACAACCGGATGGAAAAAACACCGTCCGCACCGAACTCCCATAGCAACCATGGAGACGTGCCCGCATACGCGCCGACCCCCCCATCCCCCGTACTTACGCGCCGACCCACCCCAGCCCGCGTACGTACGCGCCGACCCCCCCCCAGCCCCCGTACGTACGCGCCGACCCCCCCCCAGCCCCCGTACATACGCGCCGAACCCCCCTGTATGTACACCCGTGTACGTGTCGAACCCCCCCGTGTACGTTCGAGTCGAACTCCCCCGTGTACGTTCGAGTCGAACTCCCCCGTGTACGTTCGAGTCGAACCCCCCCGTGTACGTTCGAGTCGAACCCCCCGTGTACGTTCGAGTCGAACTCCCCCGTGTACGTTCGAGTCGAACCCCCCCGTGTACGTTCGAGTCGAACCCCCCCGTGTAGGGGGTACGCACCGTACATACACGGGTGGGGGTACGACTCGAACGTACACGGGGGTACGACTCGAACGTACACGGGGGGTTCGACTCGAACGTACACGGGGGGTACGCACCGTACATACACGGGTGGGGGTACGACTCGAACGTACACGGGGGGTTCGACTCGAACGTACACGGGGGAGTTCGACTCGAACATACACGGGGGAGTTCGACTCGAACGTACACGGGGGGTACGCACCGTACATACACGGGTGGGGGTACGACTCGAACGTACACGGGGGGGTTCGACTCGAACGTACACGGGGGGGTTCGACTCGAACGTACACGGGGGAGTTCGACTCGAACGTACACGGGGGAGTTCGACTCGAACGTACACGGGGGGTTCGACACGTACACGGGTGTACATACAGGGGGGTTCGGCGCGTACATACGGGGGCTGGGGGGGGTCGGCGCGTACGTACGGGGGCTGGGGGGGGTCGGCGCGTACATACGGGGGCTGGGGGGGTCGGCGCGTACGTACGGGGGCTGGGGGGGGGTACGGTGCGTACCGGGCCACCTACTCTGGTCGATTCGCGCCGTACTTCGCTTTTCCGGCACTTTTTGGGTGCCGTGAAAATATTGCCGTCCGGACTGCTGTCGGTTCGAATCGTAATTCCTGGGTCGTGAAACGCTGCCTGAAAGCGTACCGACGTCACGTCGCAGCATTCCCGGATCACATTCGTATGTATATTTTCGTCGGTCGGTGTTTTTTACGATTCGTACGGAAATGGTGTTTCCGTGCGAATCGTAATTCCATGTTTGTAAAGTTTTACGACCGGGTACGAGTCGGACGGGGAAAACGCTCCGACCGACGGTTCGTACCCGGTTTTTACCGGATCGTAATCGGCACCTATGTCGAGCTCAACTGTACTAAACCCGTGTCCATTGGCATCAATGAGGTAGTCTTAATGGTCCCATTTTCCTACAGATGTGTTTTTGTGTGGTGCTTGGTTCCCTGTGACACAGGCACATTGGACAATGCATTACAAGTGCTGCTGCAAGATTGTAAGCTTGCATTGTTATTTTTTTCTTAAATACCAAAATGATCTCTCACGCATAATGGTAATGGGCACATTCTAGAGCGTGATGACGATGCAACACTGAGGGAACATGAGCTGTCGCGTCATTATTTCTCACATTGGGTAGACATTGTGGTGCCATTGATCAGGAGGAAGTCATGTGACTTCAAGGAGCTGTGTTGGTGCAAGTCATCCGGATAAAAATTTCAGACAAAAAGACCATATTGGCCTCATAGAGGGGCCAATTCACAAAAGGGCTCCGTACTTGTGGCGGGGTGGCCCTCAGTCATGGAGGGGGCCCGCAATGGGTAACTGTAGCACGGAGGTCCCCCACTGCTGCAGAGCCTTTGCTGCGAATGCACTGGTCCTTTGTGAATCGCTCCCTTAGAGTTTGGCGGAGTGGAAGCCCTGCTGTCAATTTGCCATATTCAGGCCTCATCAAACTCACGGTTCCACCGCCTCATTTAGAGGTGGGGAACCACGAGGCTTCAGCCGGCTGCACTGTTCACTGTAGAATACCTCTGACCCGGTGGCCCACCGGTCTGCACGGCTGCCGGGTCACTGCTTCAGAAGGCCCGCCCTATTTATGAGAGGCATGGAAGACCAGGGTAGGGAAAATGATCACTCACCATAAGGCACAAGAAGAAAACACCCGGCGTGATGGGGGTCATTTTTTTTCCTTCCATAAGCAATCACCTGCTTTGGGGGTGTGAGAGGGATGGGCGGAAAATAAAGCGAGGAGGCCTTAAAGAGGGTTGAATGATGGCTTCATTTATTTCGCCAGGTCAATAGGAAAAGTGGGACAGTATATTTTATGGTAGGTGACGATGATAAATGGCGTTTTGGGTTGGTGTCCAGGACGTTTGGCGGAGTGACTTGGCTCGTGGTCTTCTTAAGACGTGATGGTACAACCCCGGCAACAGGAACCCACAAAAGAAAAGAGAACAAAAGGCGGTCACTGCATTTGTCCTGTACGCAGTACTTTCTTATCACCTTATAACAAAGGTGCCGTCACCGTTTTATTGCCTCCAAACGTGTGTGAAGGGTGTTTCCCCGCTGGTGCCCAGATAGCGGTGTAGGACACGAGAGGAGTGTTGGTTTCAATATGTGAACTAAGCCCCACAAGAGGGTTCCCCTCGCTTTCAATGCTGGTTCAGGTAAGTGAGGGTATACGACGTAGGTGACCAAGCAACAGAAAAGTAGTGAGGGATTGTGAGGGTAGTGAAGGGAGATAAAGAACACACTCGTGAGTTTCCCTCCGTTCCCTCCCCTTCTGCGATAGCTTCGCAAACTCCCAGCCCCACCCTCTCTATGGTTATGGCCCTTGCCCCGACCCACGTACCGCGGGGGCCGCAACTCTCCAGAGCTACGGCGGCGTTGTAGCGTCTTCCGGGGGTGTCCACCAGTCTTCCGTCCACACCTCCCACTCGGTGCCTTCTGTCTCTGTTCCGTGAGGGCACGTCTCGTCTGCTTCTCGTCCTCGACCCTCGATTCCTTCGTCTGCTTCTCGTCCTCGTTCCTCGATTCCTTCGTCTGCTTCTCGTCCTCGTTCCTCGATTCCTTCGTCTGCTTCTCGTCCTCGCTCCTCCTGGGTGCTTTGATCTGTTCCTTCCACCTCCAGTCTCTCGAACACGCACACCCCGGCGTCTTCCGGGAGTACTATTTCTGGTGTAGGCTCCGCCCCTGGTCTCTGCGTTGCGGTCTCCCATTGGTTACGGCCTTGAAGGGGCAGTTCCTCATTCTGCAGAGGAGAAGGACCGACGGGAATTAACTCCTTCAGCGCCTCGACTTCACTAGCCCCGGTATCTCTCTCACAGGGGGGTTGTTTGTGAAAATAACAAAATGCTGGATGTCTCTTAGTTGTGACAAAATAACTCATGCTATGTTGGCTGAGACCCACTAGCCACCCATTAGGTGGGCAGGACTCTCGTGATTGGGTGGGTGAACCACCGTCAGGAGGATATAAGCGATGAGCGTTCCCTGACCATGGGGCTGGCAGGCTGCCTTCCTAGGTTTATGATAATGGGAAAATGTCTCCTAGGAACACAAAGTCTCCATGTAGTTCAATCAGTTATGATGCACGCTTGGCAAAAGTGAACAATTTGGAGTTAGAGATGCTTTTGCCTCTGGGTCTCTAGTTCCAGTTCCTGAACAGGTGACTAGTTCCAGGTCTAGACCTAGTAATGAACGACCAGAAATCACAACCACCATCGCTGCTAATCCATTCTTTCCAGTGAGTGTGGCAAGATGGCTACCACGAACATGGCAGTATGTCAATGCAGAATCGAATTAACAGTTGTGTGTGCCCATAAGAAGCTTTATTCCCCAACCTGTGTTAACATGACCTGCTGCTGCAGTGGATGGACCCCGCCAGATATGAGGTACCTCCGGAAGTCCACTTCTGCCCACTGCGCAAGCGGGTGGCACTGAGAAGGAAGCACCAATCACAACGGTTGCCTTTAAGTCAGCAGAGTGTCTCACTGATTCGGGTCTGTCCTTTGCAACTGACCTTCAACCCAGCCTTCACCTGCTGCTGGGATCATGGCTGAAACACCTCAGCTGCATTGGTTGGTGCAAACCTTGCCCTATGTGCTCTATTACAATTTTGTGTGCTGTTTTGCTCTACAATATGTATTTGGTGGTACCTTGATCTGGAATATTTAGTACCGAAAGTGGGGCATCAGGTTTTGTCGGACACACATGTGCTTTCAAGCTTCTTTTGTGTAGTGTTGGACTTTGCGCTCTTTGCACATCAGACATATTACATTCTTTGAGATCTTAATCACCTTATCTATGTTCACCAAAGGGAGACTCCTATTCCAAAATTAAAAATTTGTACAAGTGTACAGAGGTTGCAGATAATTTAAATGTGGTCATTAGTTTTAGTCTATTGGGTATTCCTACAGAGAGGAGAAAAAGAGATTATTTTTAGAATCTTTGTTCAATGGGGTGTCCTCTAAATCAACAGAGTTTTTCCCTGAAATGAAGGGCCTCATTTACGAGGAAATGGCGTGGCACCTCAAGCCATTTTGCTGCGCCGAGCTGCATCATTTTGAAAGCACAAGGATGCTCTGTATTTACAATATTACACATGCCTGTGCTCTCCTGGTGCAAGGGTGCCTGCATTGCAGGGATGATTGTTGTTGTGCAGGAAGGCACACCTTCCTGCACAAAAACAATTATCAATGGCATTTTCCTCTTTCTATGTGTGGAGGAAAAAACTAGAAGAAATAAAAGTATTTCTCCTCGTTGCATCACTCTTACGTCTCCCCTGAGGAGGCGTAGGATTCTGATCTATTCCCAGGTTTGCAAAACATTGTAAATCTGGGAATGTGTCAGGTTCCATGGATGTTGTGTGAAGAGGGGGAATATTTAGAAGGCCATGAAAAGTCATGCAGTGTGGCTGTGCGTGGCCTTGTAAATATGGACCAGCACACTGCACCGAAGGATCATCAAAAAAAATGGTGACGCACCTGTGGCACAAGGCACTTGTAAATAAGCCCCTTAATCTTTTTTTGGCACGAGATTAGATTAGATCTCTGGCTATGCGCAGTTATCCATAAAAGTGATCAGTCCTGATAAGTGATCTGCTGACACAAAAAAAGGGTCAGGCATTTTTAATATCTAATTATGAAACAGACAACATTATCCAGCTATTATGCGGAAGTGTGGATACGTGGCTCCGTTTGACTCAGCACTTGGCAAGTGAAACATTGGAGTGTCCTGACACCAGCTAGAAGGGACAGGCAGTAGCGTGGGACAGGCTGAAGAGTAGGACAAGCAGCAGACTGACAGTCATTAGAGTAGGACAGTCAGTGATGTCTGGCAGGCAGTACAGCGAGACAATCTGTGGAGTGGGGCAAGCTGGAGAGTTGGCAGGCAAAACATTCTGACAGGCAGTTCCATGGGGCTGACTGTGGGGTGGAACAGGCACTGAGTGGTGCAGGCAGGAGATTCAGACAGGCAGTTCCAAGGGACTGGCAGTGGGTTGGAACAGGTACTGAGTGGCGCAGGCAGTAGAGTGACAGTCAGTTCCATGGGACTGGCAGTGGGGTGGAACAGGTATTGAGTGGCGCAGGCAGTAGAGTGACAGGCAGGACCATGGGACTGGCAGTGAGGTGGAACAGGTACTGAGTGGCACAGGCAGTAGAGTGAGACGATTCGTAGAGTGGCAGGCAGTAAAGAGGCGCAGACAGAGGAGAGAGGCAGGTAGTTGGATGGAACTGACAGTAGAGTGAGACAGGCAGAAGCAGTGGGGTAGCTTCAGGTGGGTGTTTTGAGTGTTGCACCCCCCCCCCCCTCCAAATATGTATTCTGTAGTAAATAGTTGGGTGCAAGTGCTTCAACAAGACATCTCAGCATGACCTGTGGGAAATCTGAAGCTCACTGCCCCCCCAACTCACAATCTGATTGACCAAGCTACGCCCCTGGGTAGAAGAGTGAGTCAAGCACGGGGGTGAGACAGGCAGTAGAGTGACACAAGCAGTAGAGTGAGACAGGCAGTAGAGCGATGCAAGCATGAGCGCGAGACACAAGCAGGAGGGTGAGACAGAGAGTAGAGTGACACAAGCAGAAGGGTGAGACAATCAGTAGGGCAACACAAGCAGACAGAGAGTAGAGTGACACAAGCTGGAGGGCGAACAGAAAGTAAAGTGACACAAGCAGAAGGGTGAGACAAACAGTAGGGCAACACACGCAGAGACTAGAGTGACAAGCTGGAGCGTGATACAATCAGTAGAGTGACACAAGCAGTAGGGCGAGACATAAAGTAGAGTGACACAAGCAGTAGGGTGAGACAGACAGAAGAGTGACTCAAGCAGTAGAGTGAGACAGGCAGTAGAGCGACACAAGCATCAGGGTGAGACAGACAGTAGGGCGACACAAGCTGGAGGGTGAGACAGAGAGTAGAGTGACACAAGCTGGAACATGAGACAGACAGTAGAGTGACACAAGCAGGAGGGTGTGACAGGCAGTAGAGTGACTTAAGCAGGAGGGCGAGGCAGGCAGTAGAGTGACACACGCAGGAGGGCGAAAGAGACAGTAGAGGGATACAAGCAGGAGGGTGAGACAGACAGTAGAGTGAAACAAGCAGGATGGTGTGACTGGCAGTAGAGTGACAGAAGCAGGAGGGTGAGACAGACAGTAGGACAACACAAGCTGGAGGGAGAGACAGAGAGTAGAGTGACACAAGCTGGAGTGAAATACAAACAGGAGAGTGACACAAGCAGTAGGGCGAGACAGAAAGTAGAGTGACACAAGCAGTAGGGTGAGACAGGCAGAAGAGTGAGACAGGCAGTAGAGCGACAAAAGCAGCATGGTGAGACAGACAGTAGGGCAACACAAGCTGAAGAAGTAGAGTGACACAAGCTTGAGCATGAGACAGACAGTAGAATGACACAAGCAGCAAGGTGTAACTGGCAGTAGAGTGACTCAAGCAGGAGGGCGAGGCAGGCAGTAGAGTGAAACACGCAGGCGGGCGAGACAGACAGTAGGGTGGCACAAGCAGGAGGGTGTGGCAGGCAGTAGAGTGACACAAGCAGCAAGGTGTGACTGGCAGTAAAGTGACACAAGCAGGAAGGTGAGACAGGCAGCAGAGAGACACAAGCAGGAGAGTGACACAAGCAGGAGGGCGAGACAGGCAGTAGAGTGACACAAGCAGGAGGGTGAGACAGAAAGTAGAGCGACACAAGCAGGAGGGTGGGACAGACAACAGAGTGACACAAGCAGTAGGGTGAAACAGACAGTAGGGCGACACAAGCAGGAGGGATACACAGAAAGAAGTAGAATGACACAAGCAGGAGGGCGAGACAGAAAGGAGAGCGACACAAGCACTAGGGTGTGACAGACGGTAGAGTGACATGCAGTAGAATTTTACAGACAGTAGAGGAACACAAGCTGGAGGATAATACACACTGTAGACTGACACAAGCAGTAGGGTGAGACAGACAATAGGGCGACACAAGCAGGAGGGTGAGACAGTAGAGCGCCCCACAAGCAGGAGGGTGGGACCAAAAGTAGAGCGACACAAGCAGTAGGGTGAGACAGACAGTAGAGTGACACAAGCAGGAAGGTGAGGCAGATAGTAGAGTGCCACAAGTAGGAGGGTGAGACAAAAAGTAGTAACCCAAGCAGTAGGGTGAGCCAGGCAGTAGAGTGACACAAGCAGTAAGGTGAGACAGGCAGTAGAGTGACACAAGCAGTAGGGTGAGAGAGGCAGTAGAGTGACGTAGGCAGTAGGGTGAGACAGGCAGACGAGAGACACAAGTAGGAGGGCGAGACAGAAAGAAGAGCGACACAAGCAGGAGGGTGTGACAGACAACAGATTGACACAAGCAGTAGAGTGAAACAGACAGTAGGTCAACACAAGCAGGTGGGTGACACAGAGAGTAGACTGACACAAGCAGGAGGGCGAGACAGAAAGGAGAGCGAAACAAGCACTAGGGTGTGACAGGCAGTAGAGTGACATGCAGTAGAATTTGAAAGACAGTAGAGTGACACAAGCTGAAGGGTGAGACAGACAGTAGAGTCACACAAGCTGGAGGGTGAGACAGACTGTAGAGTGACACACACAGTAGAGTGTGACAGACAGTACAGTGACACAAGCAGGAGGGTGAGACAGACAGTAAAGTGACACAAGCAGGAGGGCGAGACAGAAAGTAGAGCAACACAAGCAGGAGGGTGAGACAGACAACAGAGTGACACAAGCATTAGGGTGAAGCAGACAGTAGGGCGACACAAGCAGGAGGGTGAGACAGAAAGTAGAGTGACACAAGCATGAGGGCGAGACAGAAAGTAGAGCAACACAAGCATTAGGGTGTGACAGACAGTTGAGTGACATGTAGTAGAGTGACACAAGCTGGAGGATAAGACACACTGTAGAGTGACATAAGCAGTAGGGTGAGACTGACAGTAGGGTGACACAAGCAGGAGGGTGAGACAGTAGAGCGACACAGGCAGGAGGATGAGACAGACAGTAGGGCGACACAAACAGGAAGGTGAGACAGATAGTACAGTGCCTCAAGTAGTAGGGTGAGACAAAAAGTAGTAACACAAGCAGTAGGGTGAGACAGAGAGTAGAGTAAAACAAGCAGTAGGGTGAGACAGGCAGTAGAGTGACACAAGCAGTAGGGTGAGAGAGGCAGTAGAGTGACACAAGCAGTAGGGTGAGACAGGCAGAGGAGTAACACAAGCAGGAGGGTGAGACAGACAGTAGAGTGATACAAGCAGGACGATGAGACAGACAGTAGGGTGAGACAGACAGTAGGGCGATAGTAGAGTGCCCCAAGTAGTAGGGTGAGAAAAAAAGTAGTAACACAAGCAGTAGGGTGAGACAGGCAGTAGAGTGACACAAGCAGTAGGGTAAGACAGGCAGTAGAGTGACACAAGCAGTAGGGTGAAACAGGCAGTAGAGTGACACAAGCAGTAGGGTGAGAAAGGCATTAGAGTGACACACGCTGTAGGGTGAGATAGGCAGTAGAGTGACACAAGCAGTAGGGTGAGAAAGGCAGTAGAGTGACACAAGCTGTGAAGTGAGATAGGCAGTAGGGTGACACAAGCAGTAGGGTGAGACAGGCAGTAGAGTGACACAAGCAGGAGGGTGATACTGGCAAGCGAGTGACATAAGCAGGAGGGTGAGACAGGCAGTAGTAACACAAGGAGGAGGGTGAGACAGGCAGTAGAGAGACACAAGCAGTAGGGTGAGACATGCAGTAGAGTGACACAAGCAGTAGGGTGAGAAAGGCAGTAGAGTGACACAAGCTGTAAAGTGAGACAGGCAGTAGAGTGACACAAGCAGTAGGGTGAGACAGGCAGTAGTGTGACACAAGCAGGAGGATGATACTGGCAAGCGAGTGACGCAAGCAGGAGGGTGAGACAGGCAGTAGTAACACAAGGAGGAGGGTGAGACAGGCAGTAGAGTGACACAAGCAGTAGGGTAAGACAGGCAGCAGAGTGACACAAGCAGTACAGTGAGAAAGGCAGTAGAGTGACACAAGCGGTAAAGTGAGACAGGCAGTAGAGTGACACAAGCAGCGGGGTGAGAAAGGCAGTAGAGTGACACAAGCGGTAAAGTGAGACAGGCAGTAGAGTGACACAAGCAAGAGGGCGAGGCAGACAGGAGAGTGACGCAAGCAGGAGGGTGAGACAGACAGTAGAGTGACACAAGCAGGAGGGTGAGATAGACAGCAGTAACACAAGCAGGAGGGTGAGACAGGCAGTAGAGCGGCACAAGCAGTAGGGTGAGAAAGGCAGTAGAGTGACACAAGCAGTAAAGTGAGACAGGCAGTAGAGTGACACAAGCAGGAGGGTGAGACAGACAGCAGAGTGACACAAGTAGGAGGGTGATACAGACAGTAGTAACCCAAGCTGGAGGGTGAGCCAGGCAGTAGTGTGACACAAGCAGTAAGGTGAGACAGGCAGTAGAGTGACACAAGCAGTGCGGTGAGAAAGGCAGTAGTGTGACACAAGTGGTAAAGTGAGACAGGCAGTAGAGTGACACAAGCAGGAGGGTGAGGCAGACAGGAGAGTGACACAAGCAGGAGGGTGAGACAGGCAGTAGTAACTCAAGCAGGAGGGTGAGAGGGGCATGAGAGTGACACAAGCAGTAGGGTGAGAAAGGCAGTAGAGTGACACAAGCGGTAAAGTGTGACAGGCAGTAGAGTGACACAAGTAGGAGGGTGAGGCAGAGAGGAGAGTGACACAGGCAGGAGGGTGAGACAGACAGTAGAGTGACACAAGCAGGAGGGTGAGACAGACAGTAGTAACCCAAGCTGGAGGGTGAGACAGGCAGTAGTAACACAAGCAGGAGGGTGAAGCAGACAGCAGAGTGCTACAAGCAGTAGGGTGAGACAAACAGTAGTAACGCAAGCAGTAGGGTGAGACAGGCAGCAGAGTGACACAAGCAGTAGGGTGAAACAGGTAGTAGAGTGACACAAGCAGTAGAGTGAGACAGACAGTAGGGCTACACAAGCAGTAGGGTGAGACAGGCAGTAGAGTG
The DNA here is from genome assembly GCF_964204655.1 of Triturus cristatus. Taxonomy (NCBI): domain Eukaryota; kingdom Metazoa; phylum Chordata; class Amphibia; order Caudata; family Salamandridae; genus Triturus; species Triturus cristatus. The sequence goes on along the minus strand of NC_140580.1, from coordinate 1,122,857,669 downwards.
ACACAAGCAGGAGGGTGAGACAAACAGTAGTAACACAAGCAGTAGGGTGAGAAAGGCAGTAGAGTGCCACAAGCAGTAGGGTGAGAAAAGCAGTAGAGTGACACAAGCTGGAGGGTATACTGGCAGTAGAGTGACACAAGCAGTAGGGTGAGACAGGCAGGCAGAATTGTTAAACAAGCAGCAGAGGGATAGGGGATAGAGTGGCCAGACAATGAAGGGGTGCAGACAGTAGAGTGGCCAGATAATGAAGGGGTGTAGACAGTGGAGTGAGACAGTCACTGAAGTGGGGCAGTCAGGTGAGCAGGTCAAGCCGTCCAGCGCAGGATCTGGGACACAGTGATGCAGGAGAGATGGCGACTCTAGATGCAGAAGAGGACGGGAGGAGTCAGGGAGGATGAAGGGCCGTGAGGCCTGAGATGCGGGACAGGCATGGAGGGAAGCATGTCAGGAAGTGATTCCGCCTAGGCAGTGCCCGCAGCCACTGGAGTAATGCTAATCACATGATTTCCTGGACAGAAGTTTGATTGACTGCACCCCCTTCCGCAGAACTGACTCAGAGTAATCAAACAATACTGAGGTTCAAAGGGGAGAATCGAGGGAAGTGAAGGTTAGAAGTGTGTCAAAAAGAAGGCTGAACCGTAGACATCCATGTCTGACCTTTATTCCATAGGGATGAACATGTTCATGAACACAAGACAAGAGTGAAAAGGACTGGCAGGAAAGGGGCAGCTAAAATGTCAGAGCTACAAATAACTTTCTGCTCAACTGCTAAAGATATTATCACATTGCATGGATGTCTACCAGCAGCCACAACTCAGACCGTACTTGCGTACTACAACTCTGGGTTTGGGGGAGGTCCATGCTGTCTCGCAGGCGTGACAGTGACTCTGGATGCAGGTACCTCAGTAAGCCAATCAGATTCTCTGGACGAGAGCCTCCTTTGCAAAGCAGGTTCCTGACGTAGAACAATCAGGTCAAGGAAGTCTTCAGTGATACTTCTCAGGAGCTGAACTTCCCTTTCCCATCAGAAGCGGTGATCCCTGATTGTTCTGTGTTTGCTAAACACAAAGGGGCAGATTTATGAGCCCCTTGCGCCACTTTTGCGTCACTTTTAACATGGGAAAAGTGACCCAAAAGTGGCGCAAGGGGCTCATAAATATGCCCCAAAGTATCAAAGTTCTACTAGTACAAGGTGTGCTTCAATTGTCGATGGTAGCTACTCATTCTGGACCATCAATGTTACAATGCAGTGAATCGCGTCCATATTCTTGGCACATCTGTGGTCATACTCTGGTTTCCTCTGAGTATACACACTCCAGTGAGCCAGGCGTACAGTCTTTGAATCCTAGCCCGGCTCAAAGCATATCTTACTTTAGATGACGTGTGCATGTGCGTGTCTGCTGAAGGCCATGGTGAGACTCTAGTGCCTGTTGAATGTTTGCTGGAGCACAAGACTCTTTACAGCCGCAGCTAGTTATGCAGATAAGTAGTGTCCCTTTAAATAAGGATTATGGAGAGTTTAGGATGCTTTCCCCTCCAGCAGAGAGTTTCCAGTGCTGAACATGTGTGGTTAGTGAGATGGCTAGCTTCTGAAGAGAACCCTACACTGATGTAGAATGTTAAAGTGGAATGTGAAACTCATGGTGGAAGAGAGTGTGAGTTGTGAAAGTTTTTCTATTATTTATGTGGATGGGTTTGGATTTAGTTGGGGTCGTGGGGTCTGGTTCACAGGTGTAATGCGGTATGGGAAAGTGAGGCATTAGCTACGTTTTTCAAGAGGACAGCAGACACAGTAGATCACGTGGTGTCTTCTAATTAAGGGAGAAAGTGGGAAAACCTGTGCACGCAGAGGGGTTAAAACAACGGCCTCAACAGGGGGGAAGTCGATGACTCCCTGAAAGTGGAAAGTGAGACGCATACGCGTAACTGTTAGTTGCAGGGTAAACAAGGTAAATGAACAGAGTGGGTTTTTTCATGGATGTGTTAGTTAAAGGGTGGGAAAAACGCTGCTTTATATTCTTTTTGGCTATTGCTTGTGCAATTATATTTTTCATCATGAGGGAAGAGGGATGGAGGTGGTTATTTAATCGGGTCACCCAGTTGTTTTGCGTAGTATTATTTAAGTTGTACATGCTCAGTCCGGTTGTTCAAACAGTTCTCTCTGTTTTATTTGTTTCAGTACCCCTGACGAAGAACCTAATCGGTTCGAAATGCATTGGGTTGTTACACCAGAGCCAGTTTGAAGGAATGTAAAAAGCACGTGTCTATGTTTTAAGCGTAATGCAGCAGTAGACATTTGAAAATGCATAATAAAACATTCATTTTGCACATCGCTGCCTCCGGATTGATATCATGAGTCTGGAAACACGGAATATCGGTATTCAGATACCTTTGGATTACTGTTGATCACCTTGGAGCACCTGGTTTATAATCGAGTTTATCTCTAGAGGAGTGATTCCTCACTTAGCAGTGCAGCAGCCGGGGGCGGCATAGTCGCTTCCTCTTGTTGGGCTAATCACACCAATGCTGTGCAGGGACGGTCACAGCATGCTGCTTGCACGCTCGTATTCGAAAATCAACTTAAAACGTAAACTGAAATTCATTAGAAGGGAAGGTGTGCATACGCAACTTATCATGGATCTTATTACTTGTACGTCCCAAAACGCGAGGTTGCACCCCACAATTCGGAATAAAATCAAGCCACTCAACAGCACAGCTCCGGAGGCAGCACATTTAAACCACCTAGCACAAATGGCTGATAACATCAACATTGTTGGACTGTATTCATCCTAACTACAATCAGAAGGAAGCAGTACTATGTTAACATAATGGATTGTGTTTGACACTGATGGACTTAAACTTTTCACTCATAGACTCATATAGTATGAGTGTTTTCACATACGTGTTTTCGTGGCATCATTGGTTTTATTTGGGTTTGTTTTATTGTTTGACTGTTTTTCTAATATTTATGTGGATGGGTTTGGATTTAGTTGGGGTCATGGGGTCTGGTTCACAGGTGCAATGCGTTATGGGAAAGTGAGGCATTAGCTACGTTTTTCAAGAGGACAGCAGACACAGTAGATCACGTGGTGTCTTCTAATTAAGGGAGAAAGTGGGAAAACCTGTGCACGCAGAGGGGTTAAAACAACGGCCTCAACAGGGGGGAAGTCGATGACTCCCTGAAAGTGGAAAGTGAGACGCATACGCGTAACTGTTAGTTGCAGGGTAAACAAGGTAAATGAACAGAGTGGGTTTTTTCATGGATGTGTTAGTTAAAGGGTGGGAAAAACGCTGTTTTATATTCTTTTTGGCTATTGCTTGTGCAATTATATTTTTCATCATGAGGGAAGAGGGATGGAGGTGGTTATTTAATCGGGTCACCCAGTTGTTTTGCGAAGTATTATTTAAGTTGTACATGCTCAGTCCGGTTGTTCAAACAGTTCTCTCTGTTTTATTTGTTTCAGTACCCCTGACGAAGAACCTAATCGGTTCGAAATGCATTGGGTTGTTACACCAGAGCAAGTTTGAAGGAATGTAAAAAGCACGTGTCTATGTTTTAAGCGTAATGCAGCAGTAGACATTTGAAAATGCATAATAAAACATTCATTTTGCACATCGCTGCCTCCGGATTGATATCATGAGTCTGGAAACACGGAATATCGGTATTCAGATACCTTTGGATTACTGTTGATCACCTTGGAGCACCTGGTTTATAATCGAGTTCATCTCTAGAGGAGTGATTCCTCACTTAGCAGTGCAGCAGCCGGGGGCGGGATAGTCGTTTCCTCTTGTTGGGCTAATTTACTAAATTGGCCAGATCAGGGATGGTTAGGAGTTACATTTAATCCTAATGCTGATCCACCCATTCAGGTACAAGAAGTAATAGAAGATGGGAACAAGTATGAAACTATGTTCAATGATATGTTCAGGGAGGAAATAGGTTGCCTGCAAGGTTACAAGCATCACATCAAGTTGAGGGTGGGTGCCAAGCCTATTATAGCTAACGTAAGAAAGATACCCATTAATGTCTAAGAAGGGGTTCAGCGAGAGATCATGAGTATCATTGAAATGGGAGTTGTAGAGACTGTAGAGGCTACAGAATGGTTGGCTCCCATCGTCATAACGAAGAAGTACAACATTGAGATGTGTTTGTGTGTCAATCTCAGAGCACTCAATATAGAAGTTATAGTGGATAGATTTCCACTTTCCAACATTGATGAGATGGTGTCGACCATCGCTGGAGCTAGATATTTCACTACCTTGGACCTAGCTTCCGCCTATCATCAGGTGGCACTAGATAAACCTTCTCTAGAAGTAAAGGCTTTCATTACCCCCAGGGGGGCTTTCAAGGTCCTATGTATGCCGTTTGTCTAGTGTCAGCAGCATCAGTTTTCCAGACGGCCATGGTCAATAATTTGAGAGGAATCCATGGAGTTTGCTGTTATAAGGATGACCCACTTATTTTTGGGAAAACTAAAGAGGAACATGATGTTAGGGTCGAAAAGGTATTGGAGAGGTTATTAACAGCAGGTTTTACTTTACGGAGAGATAAGTGCAAATTTTGTGTGACAAAAGTTAACTTTTAGGGCATCACATTTTGGGAAGTGGCATTAAACCAAAGGAAAGATTTGTTGAAACCATAGTGAACTTGAAGGAACCTTGTTCTAAGGAAGAATTGACATATTTTCCTGGGATGGCTGAATTTTATAGTAAATTTGTCCTGGGATGGCTGAATTTTATGGTAAATTTGTGAAATCTTTTGAAGCTAAGACCTCTGGTCTCAGAAAGTTATTAAGCAAGAAGGTAGAGTTTGTTTGGAATGAAGCTTGTAGGGAAGAATGTATACCATTAAAGAAAGATCTTGCCAGTGCCCTCGATTTACAGGCATTCATTCTGGGTGAAGATACTTGCATAATTACTGACGCTGGTAGTGAGGGATTGGGAGCGGTGCTTTTTCAAATGAGAGGTGGCATCGAGATGCTTGAGGGGTTCTGAGTTCAACTACTTGGTTATTGAAAAAGAAGTTATTGCCATTTTTTGGGCCTTGAACAAATTCATGAACTTAATCTAGGTAACAACTTTTAAAATCAGGTCAGATCATAAACCTTTAAAATAGATTTTTGAAAAAAGCAGTTAGATTCCATAACCTCAAGAATTAGAAGATGGGTAGATGCTCTTTGATTTTACTGTAGAATATATTCCTGGTGCAAAGAATTTTACAGCAGATTATTTATCATGTTTGGTGGAAGTAGTGTGTACTCAAGATTCATTAGATGATTTGGATGATCTAAGCGAGCAGGAAGTTAAGTGTGCGAAGTCACTTTTGGTGCCATACAGGAGGATAAATGGAAAAATGAGACAGCAAAAGATTCTGGATTACTTAACATCATTGGGTTCATACTCTCAGGGCAAGTGGATAAGTTAAGTAAACCTCGGTCAATTCTTAAAGAAGAATTAGTGGTAAATTAAGGTGTTTTAACAAGAGACACGAGTTTCATCCCACAAGAATCGTTGAGGGAGAAAATAATTTGTTTAGCACACGATGGTCACATGAGGATTGCAAAAATGAAAGAGCGGATACACCAGGACTTTTAGTTGCCAGGTTTAGATCTTATGGTTGAACATTCTTTTTGAGATTGCATTCAGTGTAACATGAGATAATGTGCCCAAGACCAGACATGTACCTACGGCTTGTAGGGAGTTACCAAAGTGTCCATGGGAGGAGGTAGTAATTAACATTGTTGGGTCTCTTCATAGGATACACCATACCCCCATCTTATTGTGCTATTGGATTTGTATTCACAGTGGGTAGAAGTAAGTTGTGTGCGGGATATCTCTTCTTATAATGTATTTACGTTTTTGGAAAAAGTTTTGAAAAGGGAGAGCTATATCCTTGTTTTATACTGTTTGGTAATGGTCCACAATTCTGCTCACAAGAAATGGAGAAATATCTAAGTGAGTGTGGTTTTTCTCATAGAAAGACTTCTTTGTATCACCTAGACACAAATGGAGCTTACGTGAGACTCAGCAAGAGTCTGAAAGTGAGTACAGAGTTAGCTAAGGTGAACAACTTAGGGGTCGATTACAATGGCTCGCCACCGCGCGCATGGCGGTGGCGATCCGCCCGCCATAATCTACCGCCCGCCACCAATTTCCCCCCTGCCATATTACTATGGCGGTGGGGACCTCGGTGGATGGAAAGCCCATAACATGGAGACACCGCTGTCCATATTATGTAGCAGGCGGTCTTTGACCTTTCCATGGCGGCATTGCCACCATGGAAAGGGAAGCGGTCCTTGCTGTTGGGGGCCCGTAGCAGACCACCAGGGTGTTGGGGGGGTGAGGGGAGCACCTGGGGGTACCTATGGTACCCCCCTGCATTTGCATGAACAACGTGGCAGGTACCGCGCGGTGCCTGTCACGTTGTGCATTCAAATGCACAGCTTGCATTTCTAACAATGCGGCGTGTGCTGCTGGGAGCACCGCCCGCCGCAATGTTAGAAATGCGGGATGCGCCCGCCTGTATGGCGGGCGCATCCAAATTTCACATGCGGGACCGCCGCATGATTTGCGGCGGTCCCATTTCCTGGGGTTATGGCGGGCGGACTCATGCTAATCAGCCCCTTAGACTGGAAAAAAGAGTTGCAGGAAAGGATAACAACGTATAGGCTTTGACCTCATACTTCCACCGGCAAAACATCTTTTGAATTGTTCAAAAGGAGAGCAGCCAACATGAAGCTTTGTCCAAGGGGCTGTTTTTCAACAAAGGTTAAAAATATAATGGTTTTGGTGAATGAAGTAAGAGAGTATTTGAGCATCAACAGAACTGAAGAAATATTATGATACACATAAATGTGTTAAGAAAGTAACTTTTCATATTGGTGATTGGGTAAAATTTAGAGCACAGGAAGGTTGTCAGCAATGGTCAAAATTCACAAGGGAGAGATAAGTTGTGAAACGGTCTAAAAATGCTGTCAGGACAGATGATGGTGGGATTTGGAACCTTAATTCTGTGATGCGCTCCCAGCATGAGGTAAACATGAATAAACCTGCAGTACAGTCTATGAATGTAAGACCTAATGATTTCATGGATGTTGAACAAAGTGGACAGAGTAGAAAACTTCAGAGGAAACGCAAACTTCTTCTTAATCTAAAAGACGACATTAGAAGTTGAATGTGTATATGCATTCTCTGTGGTAACATGATTGCATTCTTTCAGGTGTAACTGAGACAAATTAGATTTTTGATTTAAGAAAATTAAATTTTAATTGCTCTTGTTCAGTGGGTTTATATAGGGAATGGATTTAATTATGGAACGGAGAAGTGTGAGATGGCTAGATTCCGAAGAGAACCCTAAACTTAATTTCGTTGCGCGCCCTGCATCGCAAAATGCGATGCAGCGCGCGCTACGAAATTTGTTTCATTTATTTAATTGTTTACTTACCTCCAATTATCCATATTCCGGTTTTTAGTACCCCCACCCTGCCCCTCCCCCACCCCGCCTTTCCACCCCACGGAACTCCCTCCACGGGCCACGGCTGGTTTTCATATATTGTCTAGAGTTTATCAAATTCATTTCTTTATTTTTTACATTATTTATTTTTATTTTTAAACTTATGTTAAGGTTTATAGTATTACTTGTAAATCTTTTTTTCAATTTTTCAATTTTTAGTATTTTGTTTAATGTCCACATTAATTAATTGTAATAATATTTTCAATTTATTAGTATGAATATATATATAGAGTTTGATATTAATACATTTAAAATATAAAAAACTAATATTGTGTAAAATAAATGTCTTTATTAAATATAAACATATTTATTTTCATAGTAATACATTTAAAATATAAAAATTAATATATTGGTAAATCAATATTGTATTAATTATATTACACTATATATATGTGTGTGTATATATATATCTATATATATATATATTCCTTCCTCAAAGTCGGGTCATTCAAAGACCGAGCCCCTTGTCAAGTGGTGCATGACACCGGTTATGCCCGAAAACCGGCAATTTTCATCAATCCAATTTTTTCCGAATAAATGCACACTCGGAGTCTCAGGTATGCTTAAGCAGCCGTTTATTGCTCGTTCCATGTTTCGTCCGTAGACTTGATCACACGAACATACAACAATTCACGTGAGTTTAAATAAAGTTAATTCAAATCAACACCCCTAGTTCATGGGAATCAACAAAGGGCTACACTTTTGGGAAACATGGCAGCCATTTTGTAATGTGCAGTATAGATTCAAAGTAATTCTAAATTCATGAATAGTTCTCCCTATTTTTTGTTTGAGCACCATACTGTTGCCACATTATTTATACACATAATTTCTGATCGTTTTCAGGCGTTTTTTATAACATTCATTTTTTTCAAAGGAAACATTTTTAAACATATATGCACACTTTTATAATCATCTCAATAAAGCGCAATATCAGCCTCGTTATCATTGAGACATAGTGTCTACTCCGCTCTGCAGCATCAAATAAATAAACATCCGTTGGTACCATTATCATCATATTGCCGATAATTTTATAGTCTTGCATCACCATTAGGCTAATCGCTTCATTATATATGTTTTACAAATCGCGCTAGTGGTATTATACCTGTAAATAATATGCCCCACTACTCATGTTATCGGTCTAGTGCCACTGTCAGTTTTGACAAATGTTTCACAATACACCATTTCTCGCCAGTATATTAGGTCTAGTGCCTTTTAGTTAGACTAATTGTTTCAAACACTTTATAATACTATATTATATCTTACTGCCACTGTCTAGTTACCATCTTTGTAATTTAGCCAAATGTTGCACCAGGATTCAATTAACGTAAAAAAGGAAAAGATACCAAACAACACAAAATAATTATAAATGTGTCAATACTATACATATAAAAAATCTCTCATCTGCATTCAGTGTTTGACCCGAGCCCGGGGAAGAAAAGGGTAGGGGACCCGTGAAGTGACCATACATCAGGTGGGCCCCTTCCTTTCCTCCTGTGAATATAAAAACACAAATAGGAGATATATTTAAATTACTGTTTCAAAAAAGAAAAGAATCATACCTATACACAGTAACTATATTTGAATAGTACTATTATTGCACATTTTCTGTAATAAAATTATATTCTGTATGGAGATGTGAGGCTAATTCCTCATCAAGGTTATGCCCTCCTGGAGACTTGGTTTCCAATTCTAGTATCCATTTTGATTCCTTTTGTCTCAAGGATAATTCACGATTACCACCTCTTAAACCCAAAGCTATCTGTTCAATCGCAAAAAACCGAAGCAAGGAATTATTTGATTGATGAAAATCAAGAAAATGCCTGGCAATGGGCTATTGTACATTCACATTCGTTATAGCTCTGAGGTGTTCCATAACTCTTTTCTTCACCATGCAGTTCATACTACCCACGTACCTGAGCTTACAAGGACACTCGAGTACGTATATAGTAAAATTGCTACTGCATGTCAAGAATTGATTGATCTTCCATTTCTGGCTTGTCCCTGGAATGCTAAATTATTTCACAGAATGGCTGAATTTACATGCCCTGCAGTGCCCACAGGGAACAAAGCTTTTCAACTCATGGAAGCTGTTACTTTTATTTTCTGTTATGTCACCTCTCAGCAGTATATCTCGTAGACTTTTACCTTTTCTTTCGGTGATTAGGGGTCTTTCTCCTATCTCTTTCCCTATATTGGCATCAGTCTGGAGAGTTTTCCAATTCTCCGTTAGTAATTTCCGCACTTTCTGAGATCTGTTGTTAAATGTGGTTATCAAGCTGATACCAGTAGCCTTCTCCTTATCTTCTTTTTCATTTTGCTCCAAAGATTTAACCCTACTCACATTGCTGATCTTTTTCAATGCCCTCATGAGAACCCATTCCGGGTATCCCCTCTGACGGAACCTGTTGAGCATAATATTCTGTTCCTCAAGGAATTTTTCTTCAGTACTACAGTTCCTTCTTGCCCTCAGCAGCTCCCCGTATGGAATACTCCACTTAAGAGGTTCCGGGTGGCCGCTGAGGGCATGAAGCAAACTGTTGCCCGCTGTTTTCTTTCTATAAAGACTGGTAACAAGTTTTTTGTCCAGTACTTCAATGCAAGTATCAAGGAATTCCACTTTATCTTTACTGATGGTAGATGTAAGTTCAATATTATATGGATTGGTATTAAGTTTACCAATAAAGGTAACTGCTTATTCTTCTGTTCCCTTCCATACAATTAATAAATCGTCAATATATCTGAGCCATAAAATTACTGACTCAAAATATTTGACGAATGTTGTGTCCATCCGAATCTCCGCCTCCCATCTGCCCAGAAAGAGGTTAGCAAAACTAGGTGCGAAGCACGTTCCCATTGCCGTGCCTCGCACCTGTCTGTACAATATGCCATCAAACATGAATATGTTGTTTTTTAAACACAACAACATCATGTCAGCCAACATTTGTGTATGCTCCAAATACATAATATCTCTAGTTCCCAAATAATGCATGCAGGCTTCTACCCCCTGGACATGATCTATTATAGTGTATTACGAATTCATGTCTAGTGTAATGAGATAGTAATTTTCATCCCAGATAAGGCCTTGGAACTTATTTAAAAAATCCTTGGTATCCTTTACATAGGATGGTAATTCCATTACATATTCCTTGAGAAATTGATCAACGTACTTGGATATATTTTCATTTACATTACCTACAGCTGATACAATAGGTCTCCCTGGTGGAATAGTGGGGTGTTCATGGAGCTTAGGAAGGAGATATAAAATAGCAATAGGTTCTCATGAGGGCATTGAAAAAGATCTGCAATGTGAGTAGGGTTAAATCTTTGGAGCAAAACGAAAAAGAAGATAAGGAGAAGGCTAGTGGTATCAGATTGATAACCACAGATAACAACAGATCTCAGAAAGTGCAGAAATTACTAACAGAGAATTGGAAAATTCTCCAGACTGATGCCAATATAGGGAAAGAGATAGGAGAAAGACCCCTAATCACCTATAGAAAAGGTAAAAGTCTACGAGATATACTGGTGAGAGGTGACATAACAGAAAATAAAAGTAACAGCTTCCAAGAGTTGAAAGGATTTTTTCCCTGTGGGCACTGCAGGGATGTAAATTCAGCCATTCTGTGAAAGAATTTAGCATTCCAGGGAGAAGCCAGAAATGGAAGATCAATCAATTCTTGACATGCAGTAGCAATTTTACTATATACGTCCTTGAGTATCCTTTTAAGCTCAGGTACGTGGGTAGTATGACCTACATGGTGAAGAAAAGAGTTATGGAACACCTCAGAGCTATAACGAATGTGAATGTACAATATCCCATTGCCAGGCATTTTCTTGATTTTCATCAATCAAATAATTCCTTGCTTCGGTTTTTTGCGATTGAACAGATAGCTTTGGGTTTAAGAGGTGGTAATCGTGAATTATCCTTGAGACAAAAGGAATCAAAATGGATACTAGAATTGGAAACCAGGTCTCCAGGAGGGCATAACCTTGATGAGGAATTAGCCTCACATCTCCATACAGAATAGAATTTTATTACAGAAAATGTGCAATAATAGTACTATCCAAATGTAGTTACTGTGTATAGGTATGATTCTTTTCTTTTTCGAAACAGTAATTTAAAAATATCTCCTATTTGTGTTTTTATATTCACAGGAGGAAAGGAAGGGGCCCACCTGATGTATGGTCACTTCACGGGTCTCCTACCCTTTTCTTCCCCGGGCTCGGGTCAAACACTGAATGCAGATAAGAGATTTTTGATATGTATAGTATTGACACATTTATAATAATTTTGTGTTGTTTGGTATCTTTTCCTTTTTTCACGTTAATTGAATCCTGGTGCAACATTTGGCTAAAGTACAAAGATGGTAACTAGACAGTGGCAGTGAGATATAATATAGTATTATAAAGTGTTTGAAACAATTAGTCTGACTAAAAGGCACTAGGCCTAATATACTGGCGAGAAATGGTGTATTGTGAAACATTTGTCAAAACTGACGGTGGCACTAGACCGATAACATGAGTAGTGGGGCATATTATTTACAGGTATAATACCACTAGCGCGATTTGTAAAACATATATAATGAAGCGATTAGCCTAATGGTGATGCAAGACTATAAAATTATCTGCAATATGATGATAACGGTACCAACGGATGTTTATTTATTTGATGCCGCAGAGCGGAGTAGACACTATGTCTCAATGATAACGAGGCTGATATTGCGCTTTATTGAGATGCTTATAAAAGTGTGCATATATGTTTAAAAATGTTTCCTTTGAAAAAAATGAATGTTATAAAAAATGCCTGAAAACGATCAGAAATGATGTGTATAAATAATGTGGCAACAGTATGGTGCTCAAACAAAAAATAGGAAGCACTATTCATGAATTTAGTATTACTTTGAATCTATACTGCACATTACAAAATGGCTGCCATGTTTCCCAAAAGTGTAGCCCTTTGTTGATTCCCATGAACTAGGGGTGTTGATTTGAATTAACTTTATTTAAACTCACGTGAATTGTTGTATGTTCATGTGATCAAGTCTACGGACGAAACGCGTAACGAGCAATAAACGGCTGCTTAAGCATACCTGAGACTCCGAGTGTGCATTTATTCGGGAAAAATTGGATTGATATATATATATCGTGTGAGCAAGACACCATTGTGTGTTGAAACGCGTTACGAAGGAATAAAAGCCTGGTGTAATTCATTCTCCTGAGTGCGCATTCTATTTCTTCTGGACTGGTTTACTTAATTCCGGCTTTTGGGTGCCTGCTGGCAATGCGCCACCCGACTATGGGATTAACCCCGGAAGGACCCTCAGAATACATGTGTGTGTATATATATATATATATATATATATATATATATATATATATATATATATATATATATATATATAATATATGCTTATGTATATATGTTTATATAAATATAATCGCATATATATGTGTTTGTGCATTTATATAAGTATATATTTATATATGGTATTACATTTAGTGGAATATATTTAATTTACATTATATTAACATTATATATTAAAATATTTAACATTTACTACTTTAAATTCTATTTATGTTAAAAAATCGATATTTTGCCTATTTATGGACGAGATAAGTGTACACGATATTTTTTTGAGATATTTGTGTACTTGCAATTACAGCTATAGGGTCATGATATTGTGGTAAACAATATTTTAACACGACATTTATGTCAACAATATTGTTGACCACGATATTTTGTCAGTGATCTGAGGGAGTCAGGTTCAATATGCATGGAAGCATCAAACGGAATTTGATGTCTGTCGTTGTTTAGTTGCGAAACTGTATTGTATGCAGAATTACAAAATGAAACAAATAAAATAAAACAAAGAGAAACAAGGATTACATGTCAAATGAATAACGCAACTGAGAAAATAAAAAGATTGGAAAAGAGAGAGAAAGATGTGGAACAACTATTAAAAAGATATATTCTGATCTCGCTAGGAGAGCCTCCGTACGAATCGAACCCGGAGGGATTTCCTAGCGAGACACGCTGTGCGAGTCCGTCTGAGTACGATGCAACTGCATGGTTACGGACTCAATTCAGCTGTACTCAGGCTCCCATAGCAAAAAAGGGGTGGGTGCGGAAAAGCATACACACCGTGGCGGGCACCCCATTTTGCCCACCACACTGTGCATGCTTGGATCGGGGGGACACATGCGCACACCCGGTGAACGATTCGGAGGGCTCTGGTTGAAGGGGGACCTTCTCTGGCCCCTCAAAGTCCGATTCCAACAGCTGCTTCGACTCGCTGAGACCGAGTTGATGCAGCTGTCCCAATTGTGCATCACCCTCGCTTGTTCGGAGTCCACTCGATTGCACAACACGATTTAGCTCCATATGAGTAGCTTTCGGAAAAGAGTTGGTTGGTGCTGCTGCGATCTTTGCATCTTACTTGCTCATTTGTAACAGGGGACTATTCGTTTGGAAACATGGGCTCCAAATTGGACTCGCACGCTGCTGATCCCGTTCGGAACACTTCCTTACGAGATCGGAATCGGGCCCATAGAGGGGAAGAAATAACCATGTCTACCACACTGTCACACCCAATAGAAAAGAAATGTTGAGAGCCAGTGTAAAAACAGGTGTGTAAAGTATATTAATGCTGCAACTATAAGCATAAGACATAGACCTAGCAGACAGTAGTATGTGGGCACGAGACCTGGGGTGTGGCTCATTCAGTGAAAAAGGACAGGGTATGGTGTGCAGTGTCAGTGTTCTAGCTATTGTGGTTTACAGGACAGGCAGTGGTAGATGGCATGTACTGATGTGGGGCCATGTGATCTAGGACGCAGCAGTGGAATGAGTCTGTCAATGGTGCGGTGTTGCTTTAGCTGGGATTCTGACAGGAAGTCATACTGGCTGTGTTAGGGGGCCAGAAGATGTAAGAAATGAGGCAGGTTCCTTTAGAGGACAAGCGGTGATATGGGGAAGCCAGTGGTGAAGGACAGGAAGTGGTTGCGGGACAGCAGCCGCGGCCCGTGCAGGTGGGGCTGGGTTACATAAGAACTCTACAGGATTCCTAAGAGTTTGGCTAACAAGCGGAAAATATGCAGCTTGCGCCTGCAATTCAACGCAGGTAGCACGAGCAGCGCTAAAAATTCAGTGCGAACGGCACCATGCGTTGCGCAAGATCACGCTGCCATTCCAGTTGATCTTGCTGCAGCTCGAATAGAAAATATACCCGAGCAGATGCAAATCTACTCGAGGGGCAGCCCTCTAACCACGACCACTCATGATCATCCGTGTTAGTAAATCGCACTAGGGGACACCAAATATTCCTTGCGCTTCCCAGCTCGCATTTTTGAAGCCTAGAGGGAGAGATGTTCCATGATGCAGCAATTGGCAGAATGTGGTCAGAACTCTGTGTTGAAGTGTAACGCGGAGTGACCAAAATTCCACAAATATGCAGGCGAAACGAAACACTGAGCTCATCCCTAGTTGTCATTACCTATCTGTGGCCAGCCATGCGTAAGTGTTGGGCTCTTTTCAATGTTAAGTGCCTTGTGGTGGTCGCTAGTGGTGGGGAGTGTGTCTCAGCTGGACAGATGTGGCGTGGCATGGATGAACAGACCTGCTGATGCCTGTGTCATTCAATGTGTCCACAGACCTGCTGTGTTCCTGTGCTGTTGTCTGCACCTGGGCTCAAGGCCCTATGCTATGTTCTGTACCAGTGCCAAAGACTTTCATATGCTTTGTGCACCTGCTGGTCCAAATAACCTATGTTAGACACTGCACTTTGTGGAAATTCCTTGTGCCTCAATCTGCCCCTTGTTAGGATGTGATACAATCCACACCCCTTTGTTCAACATTTGGACCAAGACCGAGGACCTGTGACTGGATTGACACAAGGTTTGCATAATATTTTGGAAGTGTAACTGCCTACAGATGCTTCCATTGCTGCCACGTGTCCCTCTGGTTCCTCCCTCCCATCAGTCACCAGGGGCAGTTCAGCAGGACTGCTCGAGCTACCTGTAGACCTCATAATATGGACCATTATTGCCCTAGACTTCATAAAAAGAGGGCTATAAAAAGAATACAGCATCCCCCAGAGGAACACATAATAAAATATGCAAATGCCCTCTCTCCTTTCAAGTTCATGCTGCAACCAAGAAACCGGAAGTTGCATTTGCAATCTCGCAGCAGGAAGTTATCCTTCCTAGAAAGCACTACCTGTCTTTCTACTGCTTCCAAAAGTGTTGACTAGCGCCGCTCTGTGGTGAACTGATGCCATTACAGTTGGGTAATTATTTATCAAGGAAGTGGTAAGTCATGCTGACATGCACAGTGTCAGTTAAATCTAGCGCCGCTCTGTGGTCAACTGATGCCATTACAATGTTTTTATCATGGGAGTGGTAGTTCATGCTGACACATGCACACTGTCAGTTTAGTCTAGTGCCACGCTGTGGTGAACTCATGCCATTACAACTGGTTGATTGTGTACCTCGGGGGTGGTAGGGAGTGGTAGTTCATTAGAGGGACAGTAGTAGTGCCAAGATGGCCATTGGACAATGGCAACACCAGTTATGACCAATCAAAGCTGGCTGATTAAATATCAAGAAAAAAATTATCACATAAAGACCATATAATGAAGTAGGGCATCTACAGAATTCCTATTCACAGTATTAATATTAATGTTAATTGCAGCTCAGCAGATGGCAGGTGTACTTTTCATCTTGAAACACCTGAGCATGGTTTGTCAGTGATGTAAGGTGGTCTTGGCACTTTTCAGAGTAAAGACTGCTCTCAGCATAGTTTTTATGCTCCCCATTTGAGGAAGGTTTGAACTACAGCGTTGGGCAATGGGCACCCCAAAGAGCCCATAAATGTGTCCTCGGAAGCTCCATTATGTGTGACTTTATGTGCTCGGTGTGTCCCAACTCTACATTCTTAATTGTTTCTTTATTCGTTATGGCGGAGCGCCGTAAATCAGGGGTAACCTGGTTCACGAAATACTGTACCCCTGTTCTGATGCACAGCACCACGGAAATCCCTGCACTTCACTCTGCTACGCTCTATTTTTTTCACTCTGTTATTTATTGCGTTATATATAATTACTACCTTTTGATGCTGTGTATATTCTCCGTTTGCACTTTGAAGCTCTCTTTCAGCATATGTGCGCTTTATAACAAAATTGCAACTATCCTATCCTAAACTAAACCCTTGCAAAGCACAAAAGCAATAAGGCAGGGGTCTTCAAGCTCTTTAATGACTCGTCCCCCATGGGAAAAAATCATTGGGGCCCCCCTCAAAAATGTTCACACATATTCTTCTAAATTAGCAATGTTTAAATAGGTTAGACTTATTGAAACATTGCAATGGAGTCCTGTAGGATTTTAAAAATGCACTTAAATACATGATTGCCAAACATACTATTCTGGTCAGGCAGGCCTTACTGATGTGTAAATGTATCCACATTGTACACGTGTAAGTATTAGAGAGGGGTTGGGAGGTTTGAAGAATATCTGCCCCCCCCCCCCACCCCTCCACTGAAAATAACTGTTACCAGCATAATACTTATTTTATGGCGGCTCCCCCCTACCCCCCCCCCACCCCCCCCCCCCCCCCCCCCCGTGGTTCACGCCCATGAGATTGAAGAGCCCTGCAGTAAGGTACAGTTTACTCAGTGCCCGCTGGCACCCCGTCCAAAGATGCCAGGTTAAGACTCTCTGCCTAACAAGCCAATATCATCACTAGATACTTTTTCAAAAGTCGGACTATTTGCACCAATTTCTGATACCGAGCGGCATTGATAACTATACAGAAAAAAAGCTATTAATTCCTTGATTATCCCCGTGGGGGCAGGAGGAGTCTAAGGCTTCACCCTTCATTAGCTGCGCTCATTGTGATGGCCACCAGGGTCTTCTATCGGCCTCAATCAGGTGCACAAACATCTCTGAGCACAGAGTCCACTCAGGTGAACAAAAAATGTAATTTCTAGGGAATAAAATGCTTAATTCTAATTTAAAGACTCAGGGTTGGTGGAATTTTACAAGTGTAAATTGCACTTTCAAAACCCGAAATCACATCGATGTATTGTGTTTTCCATGGAGTTAAATACAGGAGAATGGGTGGGGATTTGGGCGTTGCAGGGGTCAGGGCCGTGCAACATGCAGTGCACACCACTAAACAGGCCAGTATTCACAAATACTTTGCAGGTAGTTTTCCACCCTAGCAGGCAAATCTACTCCTATTAACAGGAGTAAGATTTGGTCTGCAAGTGGCTGTGGCACCCCATATTTTAAAGGGATTGAAAGAAGTCGGGACATCCCCATATTTCATCGGCTCTTAGGTGAAGACATTTCTCGATGAGAGAGAATGTTTTCGTAGAGGGACACAAAGGAATAACCGCAGGGCTGATTGCCCCTTTCCACCTCATTTACTCCTGTAGGATTCCCCATGACCCATCTCCAAGAAGAGACGGGGCACTCTTCAGAGCCCACCTTTACTGCAGGAGGGGGGCCTGGCCCATGCAGCACTGTGCATCAAACTGCATTAGGTTTGGGTTTCCATCGCTACTGATATCAGGAAGTTTAAGAACATATAAATGGAATGGTGCTAAACAGTACACTGTACATTTGTATTTCACATACTCACGACTACATATGAATAGACTGATGGAGTCACTGGGAGGCACAGAGATTTGTCCAATTTTTCATGGTAACTATCAAAGTCGGGATTAGAACTCAAACCTCCTGCTGGGCGACGACCCCATATTCTTTTTACACATTTAATAACTCTTTCCGTAACTGTTAAATCTTACATGCATCGCATATTCCACCTTTTTCTGTTGCAGCAGCTCAGCTTACCTCTCCTATGTGCACGGCATCTTCCTCTTTGGATTTCAGTAGCTCGCAGCCGTCCTTTCATTCATGCAAACATTACAAACTCACACCTTTTTAGGTAAGCTTTCCTAACAACCCATCTATTCTTTACTATCGTTTGATTTCCTGCTTTTTTGCTTTTTTCATTTTTGTTGTATTGCTTATTTTCTTCTTTTACTTTTTCTCGTGTATGGAATTTGTCAAATTTTGTCCTGATTTTTAATCCAAACAATTCCACCATTTGTAAACATGTAGAGTTCTCTGTCAGCCTTCTAGAGGGTAGAAGTATTTAAACACATTTAAAAAAAAATCGAATAATAAATAATCTATCATTATGACATCACTGTCTGTGAAATGACGCGTTGACTTAACTTTACTTTAAACACCTTAACGCTGTTTACCCCTTCAGGATCTGTGTGCTCACCAGAGAGAGGGGTCTTCGAGATCTCTCCTACAAATGTTCCTCTTTGTGCCTTCACAGTCCATAATTCAGACACCCAAATGTGACTTCTGGATCATAAGCCTGACTATGTCACCAGCTCTCCTGACATTTTTAGGTCTTGTGTAAGCCAAAACCGTTAGATTTCACTAAAATTATACATATGAGATACTTCTAGGAGCTTTCTTCATCTATTGGTCTGTTCTTGTCACATCCACCTTGTTCTTCATCCAATACAGTCTGGGCAATGGGTCAGTCCACTTCAGCCATTGGCTAATTTCACTGTGAGCGACGGCATTCTGCCCTATCACGAGCAACACTTTCACTCACAAAAGATTGCCCTTCAATGCCAGAAACTACTATGGTAGTGTGTTCTTTCTGAGACCAAATCCATTTATTTATTTTTAGCCATTTCTTATATATACTGGTGTGGGCTGACACAGCAACATCCACTAACAGTAAAGTCATATAAAAACCATGTCAAATCAAAACGAGCAGAAGCTGGTAGCAAAAGATAGACCTATTGGCTTTGCCAATGTTTGTATTGTGTTTGATCAAACCAAGACCGGATGCTTTCCTTCTAGATCCTCAACATTGTGATTTCTTGATAGTCAGTCCGTGGGGCAGCCTGGCCGAAAGCCTGGCCGAAGGAGTACCCAGTTAGAAAGCTGCTGCCGCACAGCCTGCTATGAAGTGTAAATACTGACTATCACCCTAGGACTGTATCAAAGGGAAGCCATGCACCGTGAAGTCGAAGGCTGCAAAATCGTGTCCTTACGCGCACTCCTGGAAAAAAAAATCAAAAATGGAAAAGCCGATGAATATAATGCTAGCACGGTGTAAAATAAATAGAAATAACACAGCATACAGCTGTTAAAAACTGGCCACGAATTCTGCTTGCTGCTGAAAAAAAAGAGCTCCCTTTAATGTGGTCTGGATGCTGAAGATTCGAAATTAAAGGTGGGGGAAGGGTCCAGGGTTCCGTGCGTCGTAAAATAAATTAGGCCAGGAGGCCAAAGAAATAAAAACACAAATACACGTTGACAGAGAATGCTAAGCCGCATAGTGTTAACAGCCTCGCGGAAAATCTTTCTCATTAACACCTAGCGCTCTGGGGAGCTGTCGCAGACGTGTGCCTTATTGCCTGCAAACCCAACCCCTCTAGGACCCAGAGGCCCTCGAACGAAGCGGAGTAATGACCTGGAAACACTCCTCTGGGCCTGCCGCAATAATGATGTGGCTGGCTGTATTTTTTTTTAATATGAGGAGAGAGATTAAAGGAAATAACAGCCTTGCTTGACTTGCTCATTATTATTGAGGTGAAGTGACCACTAAGAAATGATGGCGGGACCTGTTTTTTTCAGAGCTGGGACCAACGCGGTGGTGTACGATGCCGCGTGCCTGAAGGCAGAGCAACAAATTAAAAATAAATATATATATCTATATAACAGTGCTCATGGAGCTGGGTGGTAATAGGAGATACATTTGCAAAACGGTTCAAAATGAATTAAGCCACAAGGCACCTAATCACCGGTGCCTCTTGTCAGGTTTCTTTCTCATTTTGAGGCCCGGATGTCTTTGAAGAATTCTGCTCTCAGAACACATATTACTAGAAAAACTGATGTTTGCATTAGCAGTGCTCCTGACATGCTTTTTATTTAGAATTTTTTATTGCAAATCAAGACTGGGAATAATTTGTATTTTTTGCCCTACCTCATCAAAACAATTCTTTGGGTGATTTATTTTTGTATTTAGCAAAAAACATGAACTCATTGTCACAGAGTGTCTCTTCACTGCTCCAATGTGACTGTTGTACTGCAGCCGCCCCTTCTAGTCTACGGCATACAAGGTGTAACATCGTACAAAACTATAGAATCGCGCACTGTTGCCCAATCATCTCCTGTATTCTGTCCTTTAAATCCATTATTACACCCATATCATAGAACAAAGGATTTTGAGGGATACATTAAAAGATTGTAATGGATGAGATAAAGGCGATGGGCCACCAAGACCATCCGCATTCTTCAACCAAGTTGGCGGCCCAGAAGAATTGTCTATTGAGGTGGTTCTTGATTTCCAGGGAGGGTCTGTAAGAAGATCGATAACGCTATGGCCACGGCCGAGGCATGAGCTTTCTAGGTTCCTCTGACGAGCATCAGCCATCTGGCCAGGTGCTAAGGATTCCACGTTAGATCTGTTGAACATGACACTATGGCCGTGTCTGAGGCATGAGCTTTCTTGTTCCTCTGAAGAGCATCAGCCATCTGGCCAGGTGCTAAGGATTCCACGTTAGATCTGTTGAACATGACGCTATGGCCACGGCCGAGGCATGAGCTTTCTTGTTCCTCTGAAGAGCATCAGCCATCTGGCCAGGTGCTAAGGATTCCACGTTAGATCTGTTGAACATGACGCTATGGCCACGGCCGAGGCATGAGCTTTCTTGTTCCTCTGAAGAGCATCAGCCATCTGGCCAGGTGCTAAGGATTCCACGTTAGATCTGTTGAACATGACGCTATGGCCATATCCGAGGAATGAGCTTTCTAGGTTCCTCTGAAGAGCATCAGCCATCTAGCCAGGTGCTAAGGATTCCACGTTAGATCTGCCGAACATGACGCTATGGCCATATCCGAGGAATGAGCTTTCTTGGTTCCTCTGATGAGCATCAGCCATCTGGCCAGGTGCTAAGGATTCCACGTTAGATCTGTTGAACATGACGCTATGGCCACGGCCGAGGCATGAGCTTTCTTGTTCCTCTGAAGAGCATCAGCCATCTGGCCAGGTGCTAAGGATTCCACGTTAGATCTGTTGAACATGACGCTATGGCCACGGCCGAGGCATGAGCTTTCTTGTTCCTCTGAAGAGCATCAGCCATCTAGCCAGGTGCTGACGATTCGACATTATATCTGGAGACGGCGGTAGCCCTCAGATGAGGGGGCGTTTGGGCCTCCCTTTAAGACCGGTGTTTATAGAGAAGGGTCTTTGAGGGGCAGGTTGGTCACTTCATTTATGAGTACTCTGCATGGGTACTGGGATGCAGGAGAAGCGTGGGGCGCAGCGGCCAGAGTTGGGGGCACACTGAGGAGACTGTAAGGATGCTTAAAGGCTAGGCAAGGTGCTAGAGCTGGTGTGAAACAACTGTAGACTTTAAGGCCCAGCATGGGCAATCTGTGGTGAGTAAAACATGAGTGACTCGAAAGCCTAAACAAACATAAGTGAGGGGATTCTTGTCACCCTCTACTTGAAGCATCTTGAAGTCTTGAAGACCCTCAGAGGAAGCCGGATTTCACCCGCACTGTAAGAGGTCCGATGTAAAGCTTCTCTCTGAAACTGGCATTTTATGCTTCAATCTTGTGCTGTACACACCGTGGCTGGAGCCAATGCTTTCAAAGCGCTATGTTCACTATCCATAGACTAGGGAACACTGTTGTTCACTATACTGACATTCCTGTCCCACGAACCAATAAATTATCTTTGAGGCTTTCCTAATTTTCTAATTTTTCCTCTCACTGTTAAAAAATAAATCCATGTGTGCGTATACCTCGTAACCTCCCTCTACGGAGTATGCGTTCCTAACAGGACTTGCTAATTCAAAGGACTAGTGAATATTTGATGAAAGAAAATGTGATCGCCAATAATACACGTAATTTCTTTTATTGAATATTCATGTAGGTAATTTTATTAGTAGCAGTAGAAAAACTATTATTATTATGATTATTAGCATTTTTTATATTGTCTTACTGCAAGGTGATTTATGTAGCACTCATCCTTGATTGCCTCACTTCCCTTATGTTTCCTTTCATTGTTTGCCCCACTTCCCTTTTCTTTCCTTTCATTGTTTACCTCACTTCCCTTATCTTTCCTTTCATTGTTTGTCTCACTTCCAATATCTTTCCTTTCGTTGTTTGCCAAACTTCCCTTATCTTTCCTTTCATTGTTTACCTCACTTCCCTTTTCTTTCCTTTCATTGTTTGCCTCACTTCCCTTATCTTTCCTTTCGTTGTTTGTCTCACTTCCAATATCTTTCCTTTCATTGTTTATCACTTCCCTTATCTTTCCTTTCATTGTTTGCCTCACTTCCCTTATCTTTCCTTTCATTATCTTTCCTTTCAGTTTACCTCACTTCCCTTATCTTTACTTTCATTATCTTTCCTTTCATTGTTTGCCTCACTTCCCTTATCTTTCCTTTCGTTGTTTGTCTCACTTCCAATATCTTTCCTTTCGTTGTTTGCCTCACCTCACTTCCCTTATCTTTCCTTTCATTGTTTACCTCACTTCCCTTTTCTTTCCTTTCATTATCTTTCCTTTCAGTTTACCTCACTTCCCTTATCTTTCCTTTCGTTGTTTGTCTCACTTCCAATATCTTTCCTTTCATTGTTTATCACTTCCCTTATCTTTCCTTTCATTGTTTGCCTCACTTCCCTTATCTTTCCTGTTAGACCTGGCACCTTGGCGTGAGTTTCCCTTCCACTTTTTGATGGTGTGCCTCGACTGTTTTGCTGGTGTTGTCCGCTCAGGGCACTGCGCCACGGCTAATCCGTGCCGCAGTGCAAGTGCTCCCTAGGTAAAGTGTACCTGTACTTGATGTCCATGATTGGTTCATTGGATTCACTGTCAGTCCCCAGTAAAGTGCACCAGGGGTGCCAGGGCTTGTGGATGCCAATGCTGCTGGTGGGCTTGCAGCGCTGGTTGCGCCACCCACAGAAGCGGCCTTGTAAAATGTGTCTAGGGTCTGCCACCGCAGACCCTGTGCGCGGTCCGGGACCGTCGCGCTGACTGCGCAAGTGCCCCCACTTGCCAGTCCCTAAACCTTCCCTTACCTACATATTAGCCACCCCTCTGGTAGGCCCAAGGGCAGGGTGCATTGTAGGCATAAGGTAGGACATGCCCTGATGTATGTGGCATGTCTTAGTAGTGAATTACAGCCATTTCCGTTCTTCACTATGGAAGGCTACCTGCTCTCCATAGGCCAGAATGGGCTGCAGGGATCACGCCAACGCTGTGACCCCAGTGGACTCAGAGAGCATGGTAGAAGTGTCAAGTTTAGTATGCCTGAACTCAGGATGATAAAATACTTCTTGTAGTCAAGTTTATTTTAATATCCTGGGTTTGTAAATACTACTTTTAGAAAGTTAGTATTTACTGACCTGACCATCTCAGTCCGCCTCTGCTGTGTGTGTGTGTGTTCTGCCCAGCAACAGTAAGGAGCAGGGTGGGGGGATCCCCAGAGACAGGTTGGCTGCCAGGTGGTGGGTAGAGAGATTACACCTGGATGGGTGGGAGGAGTACACCTTGGCTCTTGAATAGACCTGTGCTCTGCCACCACAAAGCCGGCGCCACCCCCTGTGGGGCGGCTGATGTCTCTGCCCTGCTGCTGAAAGGAAAGAGCAGAGTCACCATAACAAAGTGCTCCAGAACTGGACTGAGCCAGGCCCAGGCCCCCTGGCGCTAAAGAACAAAAGAATCATGGTATAAAAGTAGGAGCCTGGCTCCTAAGAAATCAGAATCCTGTTTACCACAAAGAACCTCGGCCCGACTAGAAGGAGAAGGAGACGCTGGAGGAGCTGGCCTGCTGCCTGCCTTGCTGAGAAAGGAGAGGAAGAGACTTACTGAAAAGACTTTGCTACTTTGTGCTTGAACATTCTCCAAGGGCTTGATCTGAGCTTGCCCCCTGAACTGAACCCCAGGAACAGTGGGTTCTCTGTGCTTCTTGCTCATCCTCCAATTCGAGCCGTGTGGGCATCCCGCTGGAAAAGAGACTGCGCCCCTCATCGCCCCTCCTAGGGCCGTGACACTCAGAAGCTCGCCTGCCTCCAACCCGTGAGAGCCCCGCTCCGTCCCGAGCCGCTCTCTGTTCCCGGGCCAGGCCGCCTGCATCCCTGTCACCGCCTGCCATTGGAGTGCGCTGAACGCGCTATCACCCCTCCTGCCGGAAGCCGTCCGACGACTGTGATCTACGCCGGGTCATCCAGCTGCACTGACCGTGCCCTGCGACCCCGCTTCGCTATCCCCGGACACCTCAGGCCGCGCCGCCCCCGCTGTGGAGACCCTCCTGCACCGCCGTGCTACAGGGTCGCTGGCCGCGCCTGCCTACGTGCCCACACCTGCTGATTGAGGACCCAAGAACACTTCCCAAGCTGAGAGTCGCACCGACCTGTGCCGACTCTCCACATCACGAAAGAAGTTCCAGTATCGGGCTCGGGGCCCGCAACGCCTTATTTCCCCGTTCGCAGGAACCGATCTCTGTGAGTACTGGAACTACAAGTAAAGAGACTACGAACTATCCATTTGAAACTACGAACCAAGAACATTTGCCTGCTGTATAACCTGGTGGCCTAGCGAAAACGTTATTGGTCTTGTGATAAGTCTGTTGAGATATATATACCTTATTTTTACATAAAGGATCGTATTTTTATATATATCCAAGTCTGGTGTCCGTTTCTGGGGGGATTGATGTATTTACTGTGTGTACGATTGTAAGTGCTTAACCAACAACGCCTGAGGAATCGCCTTGGCTGCTCACGCCACGCACCTAGAGGGTGAGCAAGGGTCATTCGCGAGGGGTTATCCTGCGCCCTGACGTGGAGGAGAGGGTTCCTGCTTGACACAAGGGCAACCTTGCGCCAACCAGAGATCCCCGACTCTAACATTGTTGGCAGCGGGTGGGATTTCGGATTTGCACTTATAATTTGCATACAGTGAATTATTAATCACCAGATAGTGAGAGCAGACCAAATAACGCAGCCACAGGTTTGTAATTGTTTAACTTTGTTGAGACATCTGCCATTACTGCAACCATGCCTGGCTCGCACTCCGCTGGAAGAGCACTCTCTGTGATTTCGGGAATAGATGAGGTGGATTGGGAGAGACTGGAAGGCTACACGATGGAGCAATTGAAAGGCTACAGTGTACAATTCAGAGTCCCCCATGCTGGATGCAAGAGGAAGCCCCAGTACACCAAGGCGTTGAGAGCCTGGAAGGAGTCACGAGACCTACGGAATGCGGGGGACATCGTTCCACCCGACAATCTTGAGGAGCCCAGCAGAGTCCGGTCGCCAGAGGAGCTGGCAGACAGGGCAGCAGACAGGGCGCATGCAATGGAGATGGCAAAGTTGGCAGGACAAATGGAAATGGAAAAGCAGAAGTTGGCCCTGGAGGCACAACAACGCCAAATGGATCATGATATCAGATTGAAGGAGTTGGAGCTGAAGGCGAAAAGTTTGGACACCGCTCCTTCTGGTGGCAGCACTCCACCAGCGCAGGTAGAGTCCAAGGTGTACATCCCCAAAGATGTAGTAAAGGAGTATTTCAGAAAGGATGACATAGGGCAGTGGTTTAGGGCCTACGAGGTGGCCATGTCCTCACACCGGGTCCCTGAGAAAGACTGGGGAGCGGGGTTGTGGGGAAGGTTCCTTGCTGAAGGGCGTGACACACTGTTAGATTTACCCTTAGATCTCCAAACCTCATACCCCCATATGAAGGAAGCTTTAATGACCAGGTATGGGTTAACTCCTGAGCTATATAGACAGAGGTTCAGGGAGACCAAGAAGATCCCTGAGAGTACGTATGTGGAATATGTGACCTTTTTCTGCAGAGCGCTGGATGGTTGGGTGAAGGGTAGCAAAGCGAATGATTATCAAGGGCTGCTTGATTTAATTGCATGGGAGCACTTGTCCAGTCAATGTTTTCCTGAGCTACGCCAGCACCTGATCGATAGCAAGCTGTCCAACCCGAGGAAGCTTGCTGAGGAGGCGGACCGCTGGCTCAGCACCAGGGTCCACAAGGGTCAAGTAGGAGACTCCGCCAAAGGTGGGCAGGGTCCCCAGCAGAAGAGTGGGGGGGACAAGGGTAAACAGAAGGGGTTCCAAAAAGGCCCCCAAAGTAATTCCCAAGGGAACCAGCAGAAGGGTTCTCAGCCTCCCCCAACCCCGCAGCAAAACGGGGCCCCGACAGGTAGACCTGTTCCAAAGGGGCCCTTCAATTGTTATAGGTGTGGTGACCCGGGTCACATTGCCTCTGATCCTAAGTGTCGCCTGTTTGGTAAGACCGCACCCACTGGTGCTCCCCCCCGGCAAGTAGCTAGTGTTAACTTTGGGGAGGAAGTAGCAGTCCAGGAGGGTGGGGGTCCCGGGCAGATGACCCTAGTCTCGCTAGGAGACAGTGAGATGGTCCCTGTAACCTACCTGCCCTCTAACACTAAGAAATATGGGCAGGTGGTGACCATCAATGGGAAGAAGGTTGAGGCTCTTAGAGATACAGGAGCCAGCGTGACCTCGGTGAGGCAACACCTGGTGTCTCAAGAGCAAATTGTACCCAATGCCTACTGTAGGGTTGTCAATGCTGACAACGTAGAGAGTCGTTGTCCAATGGCTCAAGTTCCCTTTGAGTGGGGGGAGGTCTCTGGTACTCTACAAGTCGCTGTGAGAACTGACATGCCTGTAGACTGTCTGCTAGGGAACGACCTGGAGAGTTCCCCTTGGGAAAAGGTGGAGAAGACCACGCATCTGAGGATGGTGGGTCTACCCGACTGGGCGTGCGTGACCACCCGGTCCATGGCAGCCAATAGGGGTGTTGAGAGGGTCCTGGAGCCTGAGGGAGAGGTCCAGGAACCGGCCTTAGGGAGAAGGCGCAGGAGGCGCGGGAAACCGGCCCCCGAAGTTCCCACGGCCCAGGAGGAAGTAGACCCTGAGGGGGATACTCTGGAGCCTACCGGGGAACAGATTGCCGAACTGGGAGATCTGCCTGAGCTGACCCATTGGCAGCAAGAAGGAGGTCCCTCCAGGGAGGAATTCTGCAGGGAGCAGAAAGAATGCCCTTCTCTCGTGGGTATGCGGCAACAGGCTGCAGACCAGGCCAATGGTGTTCAGGCCAAAACACACTACGTGTACTGGGAGAGTGACCTCCTGTATTCCGAGCCTAAGGCTGCTGAACCTGGGTCAGCCCGTGTGCTGGTGGTACCCCAGAAGTTCAGAACCTTCCTACTGGGGCTGGCTCACGATGTGCCGTTAGCAGGACATTTGGGGATGGACAAGACCTATGACAGGCTTGTCACCCACTTTTACTGGCCCCAAATGCACAAGAATTCAGATTCCTACTGCAGAACCTGTCAGACTTGCCAGGCAAGTGGTAAGAGCGGAGGGAAGCATAAGGCTCCTCTGCAACCTTTCCCTGTGGTCGGTACGCCATTCCAACGAGTGGGTATTGACATTGTGGGGCCTCTGGACCCCAAGACAGCCCTGGGCAACAGGTTCATCCTGGTCTTGGTGGACCATGCCACCCGGTACCCTGAAGCCATCCCTCTGAGGACAGTGACGGCCCCCGTGGTGGGACGGGCACTGATGGGAATTTTCTCCCGAGTGGGATTCCCTCTAGAGGTGGTGAGCGACAGGGGGACCAATTTCATATCCACATATATGAAATCCCTGTGGAAGGAGTGTGGGGTAACTTACAAGTTCACCACTCCTTACCATCCCCAAGGAAATGGGTTGGTTGAGAGATTCAACCGAACCCTCAAAGGCATGATCATGGGCCTGGACGGTCCAATGAGGCGTAAGTGGGACGTCCTCTTGCCATGCCTGCTCTTCGCTTACCGAGAGGTGCCGCAGAAGTCTCTAGGGTTCAGCCCCTTTGAGCTTCTGTATGGTCACCCGGTAAGAGGACCTCTGAGTTTGGTAAAGGAAGGCTGGGAGCAATCTCCCAGGAAACCTCCCCAGAATGTATATAGTTACATGCTGGCCTTCCGAAACCAGACTCGGCGTTTCAGGCAACTTGCTGAGGCAAATCTGGAAGCCAGCCAGGAGGAGATGAAGCGGTGGTACGACCGGAATGCCACTCTGGTAGAGCTTCAACCTGGACAAAAGGTGTGGGTCTTGGCCCCAGTGGAGCCGTGTGCACTTCAGGATAAGTGGACCGGTCCATTTGAGGTTGTGGAGCGCAAAAGTCCTATCACCTACTTGGTGGACATGCAGACTCCCAGGAACCCTTTGAGGGTCCTACATGTTAACCGCCTTAAGCCCCACTTAGAGAGGACCGAAGTGGGCATGCTGCTGGCCACTGATGATGGAATGGAAGAGGAGACCGAGCCTCTTCCTGACCTCTTAGTGGCCTCTGAGAAAGATGGGTCAGTGGATGGAGTTAACCTCTCACCCACCCTGACGCCCGAACAACAGGAAGACTGCCGCCACTTGCTGGGACAATTTTCCGACCGATTCTCCCTGGTCCCTGGTGTCACAGATTGGTGCGTCCATGATGTGGACACAGGAGACAGCTTACCTGTGAAGCACAAGGCTTACAGGGTAACTGACAGGGTCAGAGCTTGCATTAAGGAGGAGGTCTCCAAGATGCTTGCGCTAGGGGTGGTTGAGTCCTCCAGCAGTCCTTGGTCCAGCCCCGTGGTCTTGGTCCCAAAGGCTGCTGCGCCGGGAGCCACACCTGAACTCCGGTTCTGTGTGGACTACAGAGGACTCAATTCAGTCACGAAGACTGACGCGCACCCCATCCCCAGAGCTGATGAGCTCATTGATCGGCTGGGGGCTGCCCGGTTCCTCAGTACGTTTGATTTAACGTCTGGGTACTGGCAGATCGCCTTGACCGATGGGGCCAAAGAGAGGTCAGCATTCTCTACACCAGATGGGCACTTCCAGTTCCGAGTCATGCCATTTGGGATGAAGAATGCCCCTGCCACCTTTCAGAGGTTGGTCAACCAGGTACTGGTTGGGCTGGATGCGTTCAGTGCCGCCTACCTGGATGACATCGCGGTGTTCAGTGCCACCTGGCCTGAACACCTGCGCCACCTCTGGGAAGTGTTGATGGCGCTGCGCCGAGCAGGCCTCACGATCAAGGCAAGCAAGTGCCAGATCGGGCAGGGTTCCGTGGTGTACTTGGGACACCAAGTGGGGAGTGGCAAGGTGGCACCCTTGCAACCCAAAATCGAGACCATCCTGGCTTGGGAACCCCCCAAGACGCAGACCGCAGTGAGGGCCTTCCTGGGGCTCACTGGGTACTACAGGAGGTTTGTCAAGGGCTATGGAACGATCGTTGCCCCCTTGACAGAGCTGACTTCCAAGAAGCAGCCCAGGAACGTGATTTGGACTGACACCTGTCAGAAAGCTTTCGACACCCTGAAGACTGCCATGTGCACGGCGCCCGTGCTCTTGGCCCCTGACTTCTCCAAGGAATTCCTAGTCCAGACAGACGCTTCAGAGCATGGTGTAGGGGCTGTTCTCTCACAGATGACTGAGGAGGGCTGGGACCAACCCGTAGCCTTCATCAGTAGGAGGTTACTTCCACGGGAAAGTAGGTGGAGTGCAATTGAGCGAGAAGCATTTGCTGTGGTCTGGGCGCTGAAGAAGCTAAGACCCTACTTGTTTGGGTCTCACTTCCGGGTTCAGACGGACCACAGGCCCCTCAGATGGTTGATGCAAATGAGGGGTGAAAACCCGAAGCTGTTGAGGTGGTCCATCTCCCTACAGGGTATGGACTTTACGGTGGAACACCGTCCTGGTACAGATCACGCCAACGCTGACGGTCTGTCCAGGTATTTCCGCCTTAGTGACGAGGAACCCCCTGGGCAAGGGTAGTTCTCCCCACATTTCAGCTGGAGGGGACACGTGTTAGACCTGGCACCTTGGCGTGAGTTTCCCTTCCACTTTTTGATGGTGTGCCTCGACTGTTTTGCTGGTGTTGTCCGCTCAGGGCACTGCGCCACGGCTAATCCGTGCCGCAGTGCAAGTGCTCCCTAGGTAAAGTGTACCTGTACTTGATGTCCATGATTGGTTCATTGGATTCACTGTCAGTCCCCAGTAAAGTGCACCAGGGGTGCCAGGGCTTGTGGATGCCAATGCTGCTGGTGGGCTTGCAGCGCTGGTTGCGCCACCCACAGAAGCGGCCTTGTAAAATGTGTCTAGGGTCTGCCACCGCAGACCCTGTGCGCGGTCCGGGACCGTCGCGCTGACTGCGCAAGTGCCCCCACTTGCCAGTCCCTAAACCTTCCCTTACCTACATATTAGCCACCCCTCTGGTAGGCCCAAGGGCAGGGTGCATTGTAGGCATAAGGTAGGACATGCCCTGATGTATGTGGCATGTCTTAGTAGTGAATTACAGCCATTTCCGTTCTTCACTATGGAAGGCTACCTGCTCTCCATAGGCCAGAATGGGCTGCAGGGATCACGCCAACGCTGTGACCCCAGTGGACTCAGAGAGCATGGTAGAAGTGTCAAGTTTAGTATGCCTGAACTCAGGATGATAAAATACTTCTTGTAGTCAAGTTTATTTTAATATCCTGGGTTTGTAAATACTACTTTTAGAAAGTTAGTATTTACTGACCTGACCATCTCAGTCCGCCTCTGCTGTGTGTGTGTGTGTTCTGCCCAGCAACAGTAAGGAGCAGGGTGGGGGGATCCCCAGAGACAGGTTGGCTGCCAGGTGGTGGGTAGAGAGATTACACCTGGATGGGTGGGAGGAGTACACCTTGGCTCTTGAATAGACCTGTGCTCTGCCACCACAAAGCCGGCGCCACCCCCTGTGGGGCGGCTGATGTCTCTGCCCTGCTGCTGAAAGGAAAGAGCAGAGTCACCATAACAAAGTGCTCCAGAACTGGACTGAGCCAGGCCCAGGCCCCCTGGCGCTAAAGAACAAAAGAATCATGGTATAAAAGTAGGAGCCTGGCTCCTAAGAAATCAGAATCCTGTTTACCACAAAGAACCTCGGCCCGACTAG
Source organism: Triturus cristatus (assembly GCF_964204655.1). NCBI lineage: Eukaryota > Metazoa > Chordata > Amphibia > Caudata > Salamandridae > Triturus > Triturus cristatus. Next base: position 1,122,826,137 of record NC_140580.1, on the reverse strand, counting down.
AAGGAGAAGGAGACGCTGGAGGAGCTGGCCTGCTGCCTGCCTTGCTGAGAAAGGAGAGGAAGAGACTTACTGAAAAGACTTTGCTACTTTGTGCTTGAACATTCTCCAAGGGCTTGATCTGAGCTTGCCCCCTGAACTGAACCCCAGGAACAGTGGGTTCTCTGTGCTTCTTGCTCATCCTCCAATTCGAGCCGTGTGGGCATCCCGCTGGAAAAGAGACTGCGCCCCTCATCGCCCCTCCTAGGGCCGTGACACTCAGAAGCTCGCCTGCCTCCAACCCGTGAGAGCCCCGCTCCGTCCCGAGCCGCTCTCTGTTCCCGGGCCAGGCCGCCTGCATCCCTGTCACCGCCTGCCATTGGAGTGCGCTGAACGCGCTATCACCCCTCCTGCCGGAAGCCGTCCGACGACTGTGATCTACGCCGGGTCATCCAGCTGCACTGACCGTGCCCTGCGACCCCGCTTCGCTATCCCCGGACACCTCAGGCCGCGCCGCCCCCGCTGTGGAGACCCTCCTGCACCGCCGTGCTACAGGGTCGCTGGCCGCGCCTGCCTACGTGCCCACACCTGCTGATTGAGGACCCAAGAACACTTCCCAAGCTGAGAGTCGCACCGACCTGTGCCGACTCTCCACGTCACGAAAGAAGTTCCAGTATCGGGCTCGGGGCCCGCAACGCCTTATTTCCCCGTTCGCAGGAACCGATCTCTGTGAGTACTGGAACTACAAGTAAAGAGACTACGAACTATCCATTTGAAACTACGAACCAAGAACATTTGCCTGCTGTATAACCTGGTGGCCTAGCGAAAACGTTATTGGTCTTGTGATAAGTCTGTTGAGATATATATACCTTATTTTTACATAAAGGATCGTATTTTTATATATATCCAAGTCTGGGGGGATTGATGTATTTACTGTGTGTACGATTGTAAGTGCTTAACCAACAACGCCTGAGGAATCGCCTTGGCTGCTCACACCACGCACCTAGAGGGTGAGCAAGGGTCATTCGCGAGGGGTTATCCTGCGCCCTGACGTGGAGGAGAGGGTTCCTGCTTGACACAAGGGCAACCTTGCGCCAACCAGAGATCCCCGACTCTAACATTTCCTTTCATTATCTTTCCTTTCAGTTTACCTCACTTCCCTTATCTTTACTTTCATTATCTTTCCTTTCATTGTTTGCCTCACTTCCCTTATCTTTCCTTTCGTTGTTTGTCTCACTTCCAATATCTTTCCTTTCGTTGTTTGCCTCACCTCACTTCCCTTATCTTTCCTTTCATTGTTTACCTCACTTCCCTTTTCTTTCCTTTCATTATCTTTCCTTTCAGTTTACCTCACTTCCCTTATCTTTCCTTTCATTGTTTGCATCACTTCCCTTATCTTTCTTATCCTTCAAGGCTAATTCCTACTTTAAAGAAACAGATGAAAGCAGAAGGCTACTTCCTCACCTGAACAGAGCTTTTGGTTCATCTCTTCAGACTAACCTGTGCCTAGGTGGCAACCATCATGTACATAGTTACACAGGGATCCTGTCACCATGGTATTTTACCACCCAATCAGATGCCTAGGACCAGCACATGCATGTTTATCAAAGATCACGGATCTCTACCAAGGCTTTGCAAGGCAAGGCTGCCTTTTGTCCAAGGATGTCAATTAAGAGGTTTAACGGATACAATGTGACTCTACGTGGCTCTATCCTGCATATTTTACTACACACATTTGCACCAGAGCTGAGCGACTTGTGCCCACATATGCATTGAGTAACTAGTGCAGAAACAACTCTTGCACAACTCAAAAGTGCAAATACTACATTTCCATTGACATTGCAAAAATGTTATTTTCTATCAATTTGGGAAAATATTTTCGCACTTGTTGCTCTGTGCACTCCGCTTTGCTTTAGTGCACACTTTTGGAAGGTGATCCATCAGGAGAAGGGGCAAAACTAGACTGCTGGCAGGATGCAGGGTGCTGGAAACATGGTGTAGCTCTAGAACACAACAAACCTTGAGAACCACCCCTGTGCCACCTTTGTGACCTAGAATTCAGTTTGTATCACCCCCATAAAAATCAGGTATTTATTTATTTATTTGGGTGTTTTGTAAAGCGCTGGTTATCACCCTAAGATAACTTAGGAAGTTATCGTTTAAAGAAAGATCTCTTCGAGGGGCCAGAATCTTCACCAGAACTCCCAGCTATTGGTTGCCAGGGCGGGCACCCAGCATGATGTCTAGGCCCCTCCATTTTCTAGCGCACCTCGTTAGAAATAAATGGGAAAACACATTGCAACCCATCAGGACTTAAATCATAGGAACAAGGAATATAAAAATAAAGCCAGACCGTGCCCCGCGGGCGTCTGTTTCATTGTTTATGTGATGCCGGGCAAGGGTTAAGGGAAATAACAAGTGCACTTGGCTTGTTCATTACAAGTGACGCGCGAGCGGCCGCGAGGGCGGCCATGACAGCGGCGCGCGCTCATTTGTAGCCGGGACGGCGCGCAGTGCCTCGGGGCTGCCTAATGAAATCTGAAACCATCACCTTATTTGTCACGTGGGCGGCACACATTTGCAGAATGCTAATAAACGCAATAATCGGACTCTTTCTGAAGCCATTTCGGAAGAAGGCCTTCCCTGTCCGCGGGGTCTCCTGACGCCGCTCCATGATGGTCGGGGCTGCCATTTGCGCGCGCGGTCGGGCGCGATTCGCGACAGAGCCAGAAATGCTAACAAATTAAGAATTATGGCCTTATTAGGGATACAGAATTGCAGCAATCAAGGGAGGCGTGTAAATGTGTCCTCCCGTTCCCTTTCTGTTTTATTTTCAATTCCAGACATACGCTTGTATCTAAGTGTGTCTGTGGCAGTCGGACATGTTTATTTAATCTGCCTTCGATGATATAGTCTATTAGATGAACGTGGGGGCATCTAATACTGCAGTGTACTCTCTGCTGTACTCTTGCAGGCTACACGCTGCATACATAGTAGACCGGGTGCCCAGCTTAGGCCCAGAAGGGCCAGATATGTGCCGGATTGTCAGGATACTCACATGAAGTACATTTGTCTATAATAAACCTAAACGGAAATCATTTACTAGTGCATACTTTCCAACACTTCCAATTTAAGCAGGACAATTTCATTATCTCAAGCCAAACATGTTGCTATTTTAGCATTATACTGTCTAAAACTTCTGCTATGGTAATGCATTTTCTTCCAAATCACCCACTTTGGTGCTCTGAAATGTTGCCATGTATGATAGCTAGTGGTTAGTGCTTTAAACGGACAGGCACTGTCCGGTACTGAGTATCTGCAGTTCGTTAATTTAACAGTCTCTGCACTGCTGCACTACATTTAATGGGAGAGTACCTGTGCTTCTCTGCACTGCTGCAAAACATTTAATGCGAGAGTACCTGCACTTCAATGCGCCGCTGCAATATATCTAATGGGAGAGTACCTGCACTTCTCTTCACTGATGCAATACATTTAATGGAAGAATACCTGCACTTCTCTGAACTGCTGCAATGCATTTAATGTAAGAGTACCTGCACTTCTCTGCACTGCTGCAATACATGTAATATTGTATCCTAACAATGGTTCACAGTGTACACGAAATACTCATAGTACAAACTTATTTTTAAATCACATATATTTAAATCACACAATATTAGACACCTAAAAGGAAAAATGAAAAATGAAAAATGTGAAAATAGATAATAAAGAATATGGCCCTTATATAAGAAACACATTTTAATTATAGAAACATATAAAACATTCTTTAGAAAAAAATAATATCGTGAGGCTCAGACATGTAAGCTGGTACATATATCAATTAGTAAACATACACAACCAGACAGGTGGCATACACAAAGAGGTTACATAAAAGTCGGAGTTCCAAACCAACACTGGAACTACAACACACAAAACAATGTGTCCTCCATAAATTGTGGCCACAAATGCGTCGACGGCGTTTCGACCTTTGTCATAAGTACATGGTCATCATCAGGACAGATAAATAACTGAGCATTCCACCAGATATTTTATTTGTTGGAAGGTCACAAGCAAAATGTAACTCAATGCTTGTGTTTAAAATTCTTTATCTGTATAGAGTTAGCCATACACAACCAGCAACGAATGGCAAAAGTCCTTTCAAAGTCTTTCTCCAAAAAGGCTCCCGAACGTCAGTGAATTTCACTAAATTCGTCGCAACTCAATTGCCAAATGTTCGTCTCCATTCCATGGGAGAGTACCTGCACTTCTCTGCACCGCTGCAATACATTTAATGGGAGAGTACCTGCACTTCTCTGCACAGCTGCAATAAATTTAATGGGAGAATACCTGTGCTTCTCTTCACTGCTGCAATACATTTAATGGGAGAATACCTGTGCTTCTCTTCACTGCTGCAATACATTTATTGGGAGAATACCCGTGCTTCTCTTCACTGCTCCAATACATTTAATGGGAGAGTACCTGCACTTCTCTGCACAGCTGCAATACGTTTAATGGGAGAATACCTGTGCTTCTCTTCACTGCTGCAATACATTTAATGGGAGTATACCTGTGCTTCTCTTCACTGCTCCAATACATTTAATGGGAGAATACCTGCACTTCTCTGAACTGCTGCAATGCATTTAATGGGAGAGTACTGGCACTTCTCTGACCTGCTGCAATGCATTTAATGGGAGAATACCTGCACTTCCCTGCACTGCTGCAATACATTTAATGGGAGAATACCTGCACTTCTCTGAACTGCTGCAATGCATTTAATGGGAGAGTACTGGCACTTCTCTGACCTGCTGCAATGCATTTAATGGGAGAATACCTGCACTTCCCTGCACTGCTGCAATACATTTAATGGGAGAATACCTGCACTTCTCTGAACTGCTGCAATGCATTTAATGGGCGAGCACCATCACTTCACAGGAGCAAACAGGTACTCTGAATAGTGAGTGTCAGCACTTCTATATTTCCATTTAAAGCACCATGAAGACATTGTATGCGTATATTGTGCTTCATACCCTAAAGGTAGGGCAAGTTATCTATTTAGGAGGTACAGGGCCTGATTTAGAGCTGGGTAAGGACCAATCTCCTGATTGTTACAAGAGGAGCTAAATCTGGAGTAGAATTGACTACTCCTATTACCAACGCCCCAGACATCGCCTTCCTGACGGAGACCTGGCTGACCCCCTCCTCGGCACCCGACATCGCCATGGCCATCCCGGAAGGCTACAAGATCACCCGCAAGGACCGCACCAACGGAATAGTAGGAGGAATTGCCATCGTCCACAGAAACACTCTCAAAATCTCGAACCATGCCGACAACACCCTCAGCACCACCGAACACCTGCACTTCCAGATCCACACCGACCCCAACACCACCCTCAGAGGCACCCTCAGCTACAGTCCCCCCGGACCCCACACACACGCCCTCGCCTCCACGGACCACATCCCCCTCGGGGACCTGAACTTCCACCTCGAAAACAACAACGACGCCAACTCCTCCACCCTGATCGCCAACCTCGCCAACCTCGGACTCAGACAACTCGTCACAGCACCCCACCCGGCCACACGCTTGACCCCATCTTCTCAGCGAGCACCCACATCTCCTTCGACTGCACCACCGAACTCCACTGGACCGACCACCGCTGCATCCACTTCACCTTCCAGAAACCCACCACTCACTACCGCAACCAGCAGATGCCTCGCCGCAGCTGGGGCAAGATCACCGAGGACCAGCTAACCGCTGCCCTCGCCCAGAGCCCACCCGCAGACCCGACCGACCCCGATGCCGCAGCCCGCAGCCTCAGACAATGGATCAACGACTGTGCCAACACCCTCGCCCCGCTCAAGAAGCCCCCCAACACCCACACCAGCAAGAGAGACAGCTGGTTCACTGAAGACCTCCAGGCCTCCAAGCAAACCTGCCAAAAGCTAGAAAAAACTGGACCCGCAAAAGAACACCGGAAAGCTACACAGCCCACAGGAACGTCACCCGCCGACACCACCAACTCATCAGATCCGCCGAAAGGACCGCCTTCAGAGATCGCCTAGACAACAACGCACACAACAGTAAAGAGCTCTTCAGCATCGTGAAGGAACTCTCCAACCCCAGCTCTAACACCAACGACATCCCACCGTCACAAGACCTGTGCGACTCGCTGGCCACCTTCTTCCATCGCAAGATCGCAGACATCCACGAGAGCTTCAATGCCGTCACCACTCTGGCAACAGCCGACACCCCCACTCCCACGACCACCACCCACACCCCCCGCCTGCTCGCCTGGACCAACATCAACGACGACGACACCATCAAGATCATGAACACCGTCCACTCCGGATCCCCGGAAGACCCCTGCCCACCCCACATCTTCAACAAAGCCAGCAGCACCATCGCACCCAACCTCCAGAAAACCATCAACATCTCCTTCGAGACAGCGACCTTCCCGGAGATCAACGCCTTAATAAAGAAACCCAAGGCGGACTCCAAGGACCTCAAGAACTTCCGACCCATCTCCCTGCTCCCATTCCCGGCTCAGGTCATCGAAAAGGCTGTCAACAAACAACTGACCAGCTTCCTCGAAGAGAACAACATCTTGGACCCGTACCAGTCCGGGTTCCGCAGCAACCACAGCACCGAAACTGCCCTCATCGCCGCCACCGACGATATCAGGATCATGCTCGACAATGGAGAAACCCCGGCCCTCATCCTCCTGGACCTGTCAGCAGCTTTCGACACAGTCTGCCACCGCACACTAAGAGCACGCCTCTACGACGCCAGAATCCAAGAGAAGGCCCTGGACTGGACCACCTCCTTCCTCTCCGGGAGAACCCGGAGCGTCCGCCTCCCCCCTTCCACTCCGAAGCCACCGAGATCACCTGCGGCGTACCCCAAGGCTCATCTCTCAGCCCAACGTTGTTCAACGTCTACATGGTACCACTCGCCCACGTCGCCTGACAGCACGACCTGAACATCATCTCCTATGCCAACGACAGCCAGCTGATCCTCTCCCTCACCAAGGACCCCCACACCGCCAAAACCAACCTCCACGAAGGAATGAAGGCCTTCGCCGACTGGATGAGGAACAGCCGACCGAAGCTGAACTCGGACAAGACGGAGGTCCTCATCCTCGGCTCCACTCCCTCGGCCTGGGACGACTCCTGGTGGTCGACGGCACTAGGAGCACCCCCTACACCCATCAACCACGCACAAAACCTAGGGATCATCCTCGACTCCACACTCTCCATGACAAAGCAGGTCAACGCCGTCTTCTCCTCCTGCTTCAACCCCCTCCGTATGCTTCGCAGGATCTTCAAGTGGATCCCCACCGAAACTAGAAGGATGGTCACCCAGGCCCTCGTCAGCAGTAGACTGGACTACGGCAACGCACTTTACGCAGGCGCCCCGGCCAAACTCCTGAAACAACTCCAACGCATCCAGAACGCCTCCGCACGCCTGATCCTCGACATCCCCCGCCGCAGCCACATCACACCCCACCTGAAAGACCTGCACTGGCTCCTCATCAACAAGAGGATAACCTTCAAGCTCCTCACCCACGCACACAAGGCACTCCACGACACCGGACCAGCGTACCTCAACAGACGACTCGGCCTCTACACCCCCGCCCGCCAGCTCCGCTCCGCAGTCCATGCCCTCGCCACCGTCCCCCGCATCCGAATAGTGACCGCCGGCGGCAGATCATTCTCCCACCTCGCCGCCAAGACCTGGAACACCCTCCCCATCCACCTACGGCACCAAAGACCTTCTAACCTTCAGGAGACTCCTCAAGACCTGGCTCTTCGAACAGTAGCAGCATTCCCTCCCCCCCCCCCCCCCCCCCCCAGCGCCTTGAGACCCTCACAGGTATGTAGTGCGCTTTACAAATGCTATGATTGATTGATTGATTGACTAGCAACATTTCCTCCACCAGAAATATAGTGTAACCGAGGAGATGCCACTGATTAATTCACTGTGAAATTAGCATTTCCTTCGGGAATCAGGCTACTGTTCCATCAGCACCCAGCTTATTTCAGGCTCATGACCTAGTACCTCAATCTACCAACGTGAACCAGGAAGCAAGAGATCTAATCCCGGCTCTCCCAACTCACCCAACTGCATGATCCTGGACAAAGAGTCTTATCTTCCAAGGCTTCTGTTCCAAATTCTGCCAAAATGAGGAGTGTTTAGAAACAAGCTCAACCCCTGTATTGTGCACTGTTTAATAACCAACTGAGTCTACAAGAACCCATAAACGGCTCTTCATGGTAGTCCACCGTTCACAGCCAAACTCAAACAGTAGCTAATAAATTCCCTATGCATGCTGTCATTCCATAGGTCAACCTTTCGTTTTGTGAATATCTGAACATCCATTTATCTTTGTGTTTGAGTTACATGTTCCAAAAAACGAGAGCAATTAAAAACAGTCTAACCCCTGAGTACAACATGAAAATGAATCAAATCCTTTCTGGTCCAAAGCTCTATGAGGTCAGAGAACAGTAATGATAAAAAGAAAAAACGAGGTGTGTATTAATTCAATTGGGACAAACTAGGTCAATGAATGAATGGGGGGGAGGGGGGGTGGGTACTGGTACCTTAAAGAGGAAATCCATACAGATTTAAAAAAGACAACAACAAGAAGCGACAGATTTACAAAAAGTCAACAAAGTTAGAACTATAAACCATGCAATGTGCAAGTAACACTGACACAAATGCAAAGTTACCTCTGTTACTCATTCCACATCATACAACCTAAAAATTGAAAAAAGACGTACAGAGTCAAGAAAGAGATGAAAAGGAGAGGAGGAAAGAAGCAATGTCAACAGAAGGATAGGACACTAGGGTCTAAATGATATCACTTTTGGTAGAAAGGAGAACTTGTCTTCATCATAGAGAGGTACAGTAATTCCAAGATCACACAATTTGGTCAAGGAGAGACGCTGGGAAAATAACTAAAATCACCTGGTTGTAAAGTCAACAATTCGGCCAATAGACCACATTCCACCTAGATCTTGCTACCATCCTATTGGGGAACAATAGGTGCAACGCATTTTATTGATGATGACCAATGATGACCAGTTTGGTCGATTGGTCTAAAGAAGCTTCGAGATAGCCATCAGATTTTCATGGATATTATATAGAAGCCCTTTTACTCTCACATGTGGACGGTGGTAACGCTTTGCTGCATGAACTCACAAACACCACACTGACACCCCTAATGAGTATCCTGCAGCATGCAGCACATCTTGTACAGGCCTGGAAGAAATATGATCACATCACCCCCATCCTGATGGAACTCAATTAGCTGCTCTGCACTATCTTCAAAACCAGCTGTATCAATTACAACTGCATCACAACCAGCACCCCTGCTTTTCTTGCAGACAAGCTCACCATCAATGGTGCTTCTCAGCACACCCACAGCGATCACACCATCAGACTGCAGGCTTAGCGTGAAAAAACAAAAAGCAAGGCAGCCGACCTTTTCAATCTATGCACCCAGAATCTAGAACAACATCCCTGTATCCATCAACGCTGCTCCGTTTTCAGGAAGAGTTAAAGACTCACCTCTATAAAAAGCAAAACATCGCAATGCATGTCCACAAACCCGATCCTCTCCTATTGCTCATTGACTCTACGCTTGTCTTTGACCCTGTACAGTGCTCCGCTGCCTTTTAGCTCGGTTTGATCTATACAAATGCCGCATCCACACATACAGAATCAGCTCTGGTCTATAAAATATAATTATGGCACCCTGTTTTCCGTTTTTACTGATTTTACAAATAAATACAGACAGAAACATGTATTTTCTTGGCTGTTTTTTAAAAAAATGTGGATAAAAAAGGAAATTGGGTTGCTTTTTGAGTAGTTCTAAATACTGTCTGCCATGACTGCCAGGCCAATAGCTGTGTGAATTGATAGGTGAGGGGGTTAAAATAGAAAGGAATCTTAGTATAGAGGTTTTAACACAAGTAGATCTGCACAAGGTTGATACTGAAATGTGCATATTTTCATATATGTGCATTGATTTAACTTCTGCGGGTGTTCATCTCACTGAAATCTGGCAGACATTGAATCATGAGTGCATATTTATTGGGTAAATAAACGTGGAAATATACTAATTTCAGCTTCATTTTTCCACAAAACCTAAAATAAATATGGATGAATGCAGATAAAATTAGCAAAAAATAAATATGGATAAATACAGACGGAAATGTTAAAACAATATATACCATAAAACCGGGAGCCCTAAATATAATGTGGGGCGATGCAATTAGGCCTAAAATTGTGAATGAACAAGAATGATTTGGAGCTAGTCCTGTCCCCTTCCTCTTCATGCAGATATTTTCTATTGCTCATGAGCTGCATTAAAGCTAAAACAAGCAATAACAAACCATAATGTGTTTGATTAGCACTCTCGATCAGACAGATGTTTGTGGAATGTGTCATACTTTAATTAACTCTACTCATAATATTTTGGCATAAATCTCCAGCACAAACATAGGTAGAACAAATAAAACATGCTCACCAAGTGCATGCTCACATTTCGCAGTTCTCCGTGCCAAATAAAACACTTATCGGCTAAAGCAAAAATCATACCTTCTGAATGTATTTTAATTAAACCTTGGTAACCTCAAATTAAAAGTAGAATCTCTATAAAATCCTTAACAGTTTTTGGCTTTTCAAAGCTGTTTGATGGGAGTATTGCCATACTGCTCTAAGTAAAACAAAGTCTGGTGCCTGGGTGATATTACATTATTTATATACAAGGTGTTTGTGTGTGTGGAGAAGAGAGAGAGTGAGATCAGGGAAGAATGTGTGTGTGTGTAGGTGTGGGTCCATGTCTGTGTGTGTGTGTCTGAGAGAGAGCAATCAGGGAGTCTGTGTGTGTGAGACAGTGAGGTCATGGAAGTCTGTTTGGGTATGTATGTGTGTGTGTGTGTTTATGTAAGAGAGAGAGTTAGATTTGTGAGGCCTGAGTAAGATAGAGAGCAGGAAGTCTGTGTTTGTGAGTGTGAGAGAAAAAGAGCAAGGGGTCGGTGTGTGTGTGTGTGTGTGTGTGTGCATGTGTGTATTTGTGAGAGACCACAAAAGTGAGCGAGTGAAAGCAGGGAGTCTGAGAGTGTACATTTGTGCGCGTGTGTGGGAGACAGGGAGCTATCAAGGAGTTGTGTGTGTGTGGGAGAGAGAGCAAGAGAGGGAAAGATTCTGTGCATGCAAGAGATATTGATAGAGGCACTGGGTGGTGTGTGAGTGTGTGTGAGCGAGAGAGAGAGAGAAAGAAAGAGGGTAAGAGAGTAAGTGCAGGGAGTCTGTGTGCATCTTTATGTAAGGGAAAGAGGTTGAGAGAGCGCAGGAAATATGTGTGTGTGTGTGTGTGTGTGTGTGTGTGAGAGAGAGAGAGAGAGAGCTGGAGTAAGAGTGAGAGCAGGGAGTCTGTGTGTGTGTGTGTGTGTGAAAAAGAGAGAGAGAGATTTTAGGGGCCGTATCATGATGGGCTTTGTTGGCTTAGTGCAGAGCTGAGTACCTGTTTTTATTCACCTGCATTGTGTAAACTGAATTCATTTTTCCAGATATTTCTCCAAGTTAGGGCTTGATTTTCAGACAGTACACCTCGGAAACAATCAGCAGGGTTTGCACTGCTCTTTATCTGAGCTGTGCTGCCTAAAATAATGCTCTATCGTGTGTTACACACATAGGCGGCTTCTCCGCTATGGCGGATGAGCGTCGCCCCACTGCTTTTAAGCTGTGCACTGCAAAGTAAAGGAAACATAAAAGGATAATAACTTTGAGTTATTATCATTTTATGTTTCCTGCTGCTTTGCGGCGGGTGGGTGGGCAGGACTGCTCTGCTCTTGGAGCAGGGCAGGGGAGGTGTGGTTTGCCTACTCTTAAGTGCCCAATGACTGTTTGGTCGGCCTTCTCAGGCTGCCCAAACCAGTAATGCTCACTTTCTCCGTTCTCCATGCAGGCTGCATTACAAACTGCGTGGAGAACAAGCTCAGGCCCTCATTCCCTGGTTGAGCTTCGAACCAGGAGGCTCAAAACCAATCACAACGCTGCATTGCAGCGTTGTGATTTGTCAGGGGAGCCTTTTCTGTGCTACCTGTGCCTCGGTCTAACGAGGAGAGTAGGAGCAGAGACGCGGGACCGGCGCGGCAAGGTAAGTGTTCTTTTTTCTTTTTTTTAACCGTTCCTCCCCCACCTACCTCACGCCCCCCATGCGCCCGCACCCATACCTTTACCCGCGAACCATGCCGGCCGCCACTGGTTACACACTGCAGGCACTTCAAAACAGGCCCTTGGCTCTGAGCTGAGCCAGTGCATTTCATCACGAAATAGACCCAGGGAGCGTATGTTTGGGTGGGTGTGTTTGTGTGTGTCTGTGTGAGAGAGAGATCAGGGAGTCTGTAGCGTGTGTGTAGCGACCACCTAACAAACAGCATTCATTGCACTGTCTGTATTAAATGTGGCACAGACAGACTTCAGTAGTGTGCAAAATTGTGAAATACTCTATCTTGAACAAAAAACACGTTTGCACTATTCGCAACGTAGAAAACCAACAAAATAAAAGGGATAAAAAAACATCTTCAGTGCCTGATTGTAGTAGTAGGAAATTGTTCAAAGTATCACGAGGGGGCACAAATGGCAGATGGTGAACTGTCGCCACTTGGACGCAGTCCCCCATTGGAGCCTGAGTATGTACTACTAAATGTCGGACATAGAAATATTGTGATACAAGAATATTGAGGATGAAATATTGAGGACCAGAGATATTGAAAGGTAAGTGCATTTAGAGGAACTATTGACTTACTATTTCTAACTCCTCTTCTACAAACACATTTCATCAAAGTACATATTTGTTGTTATGTATATAAAATCTACACTTATCTTTTGATATTTCAGTTTGGATATTTTGTCCTTAACCACAATATTTTGTGGTTGAGATTTCCATACCACAAAATTCTGTCTTCAATTTGTAGCGGGTGCACCAGCCTGAGCGCAGGCACGCCCCTTTCCTAGTTGATGAGCCTCTCTCCTCTCCATGCTATTGGCTGCACCCCCTCCTCCACGCACCTTCCCATAGGTCCAGACTCCCTCATTCCCAACACCTGCCCGGTTCTCATCACTGCCATCACTCTTATTTAGAATCCGCAGTGTATCCTGCCCATGGGAAATAGTTGGAACAACGCAACGCAGAGCCACGCATGTTCCAACAGCACAAGCGCTACAACACTTGCCATAACCAGGTATATGCCTTAACCACGCATATGCATGGTTAAGGCAGTGCGCAGTCTAGCTGCTGATGGGCGGAAGCAGGAAGGATCAGGAGAGGACGCAATGACTTGAGTGGGGCTGGGGCCGGGTTTTTGGCGGTGGAGGGTAGTTTTTAGGGCTGGAGGGTCTGGGTTGTTTTCAGGGCTGGGGGCTCGGGCGTTTTTAGGGTTCAGGGGGTGTCGCAGTAGTTTTTAGGGCTTGGGGGAAGGTGGGTAGTTTTTAGGGATTGGAGGGGCAGGGACATTTTTAGGGTACGGGGAGGGGGTTCGTTTTCAGGGGGGTGGGGGTAGTTATAGGTCTCAGGGCGGGGTTTAGGGGGCTGTTTTAGGGCAGGGGGAAGGGACCGGGATACTTTTTAGGGCTGGTGGGGGCAGGGTAGTTTTTAGGGCTTGAGAGTGTTGGCTTAGTTTTTAGGGCTTAGGGGAGGGTGGGGTAGTTTTTAGGGCTGGGGTCAGGTACGTTTTTATGGCTCGGCAGAGGTGGTCGGTTTTCTGGAGGGAGGGGGTAGTTTTATGTCTCAAGTAAGGTGGGGGTAAGATATAACTGATATGTCTTAACCACCCATATGTCTTTGCCATATATGCCATATCAACGCATATTTTGTTGTAAAGGCATGCGTGGTAAAGGCTTATGCGTGGTAAAGGCTTATGCGTGGTTAAGACTTGTGTAGAAGTCTGCATGGAGTAAGACTGCATGGAACTGGCATGCGTGGTAAACAAATGCATGGTTCCATCACACAATCTCTGCCTACATCTAGCAGGGTAGAAACTAGTCCACTGAACCCCAGAGATGGGCAACTCTCCTCCTCCGTGAAGGGGGATGAAGAAAGCGAAACTTTACCCACCTTCACTAAGACAACCTTTCCCAAATATGCTTGATCTCACTAGGGAAAGTCTTTCCTTTGCCCACCCAACCTTTATTTTTCCAGTGACACAATTCAGTACATTGTTTTCGGGCCAGTGACAGCTGTATCGTACTTGAATAACCCTGTTGTCTAGCCACATCTCTATGGTGATAGTCATTTGTCAGTGCCTACTTGTCTAGCCTGAGAGTTGAAATCTCTATTTCTCTTTTCAGTGCCCGGTTCTCATCAGAGAGTTGACATCTCCATGGCACCCATAACTCACTTATCTGAAGAAGTCTAAGCTAGTAAGCAGTTTGAAAGCCTTAGTGAAGATAAAATCCCTCAGCAGACGTCCCCAGAATCGATGTACTTTCAACGGGTGCTGCAGTCGTTCCCCAAGACACCCCACCACCCCCCAAAAAAAGTTATAAGAAAGAAAGAAAGGCCTGAGGGAGACAGTGAGGGAAAACGCATAAGACGAAGGAAGCGGGTCGGGACAGAGGTGTGAACGGCAAACTGGTTGAAAAGATCAAAAGTATTTACAGTAATTACTCCACATTTTCCTCTTAAAACATATTAAGAGATTAGGTAACCAAGAATTCTAAATAGAAAATAGAAAATAAATCAAACATAGTCACTAAGTTAAGCCAACCTTTTATGGTTGTGCGACATACACCTCTTGAATCCTGCTAACCTTACTTTCTTGGTGGAAAGACACAGTTCTTGTCATTAATAACTCTTGAATTTTCTGGGACCGATCCACTGGCGGTGACACGTGACTGATGCTCACAGTCACTGATGGTGCCTTGTAAATCTGAAAATCCAATCATTTAGCAAATTTGAAGCATTTGTAAGAACAGGTTTTACAAATTTACAACAAACATAATCCAGATCTATAAAACAGTGGTCATCGTACGTGTTTGTTGACAAGGTATGAATGTTCCCCACTTGATCATGAATTTTCAGCACTCAGTTAAGATTCCACCAACTCCTTTCACCTAGCTGGACCAAAGATCTTCCCACCAGAATCAGGCTCGGAGAGGAAGAATACTGCCACAAACCTTTGGTAAAAAATCTTGTTTTTTTAATTTAACCCAATCTCCTCCAGCAATGCTAAGTTTTGCAAGCAGTTCCCTGGAATCAAGCCAGGAGTTACTGTTCCCTTGCATGGCAAAAACTTTTTATGACTTTTTTCTATATATTGGGATCCGTTTGGGATAATCAGAATGGTGTCTACCACGCGATGCACACATCTAAATGAGTGATGTGATTTTTCAACATCTCAAAAGATAAGAACCCTATGGTTGATTGTGGTTCACGATGATATACCAACATTTTCGCTAGGATAAGAAATTTAAAGCAACACCCTTTAGCTACAGCCATTTTAATTTCTTCAGCAAAGATTCTCTTAGCTCTCTCATCAAGGCCATTATTGTCATGAATCCGCCAGTGACTTATGCTGCTGACAGTGGCTTGTGCTACTGGACTTCCTTCCCACAGAAAAAACAAAGGTCCATTACCCACAACTTGTGTTAAAAGCGCCAAGCGTCATGTACACAACCAGAGATTGCCCTCCCCAAAGCACGTACAGTAAAAACGCCAGTATGCTAAAGAAATTCCACCTGTCTGTGAACTTTGGAGTCTTGAACTTTTTCCCACAAGACTTCGAGACTGGCAGCCTTCTTGGGCGTGACCTTTCTAATAAGACCACACTCGATAGAGTCATCTCAGACAGTTTTATTGAGATCTTGAAGAGGAGACAGCATCATGGAGACATTAGCTGATGTTCAGTGTTCCGTTGAAAACACAACAAAACTCCAAAGAGTGAACTTGGACACTGTTCACCTGAGTGAACACAGTGGTGCTTCTCAGGGTGCACCTAGTCGCGAGCCTCGAACACTTCACGTTGATGACGCCCCGGCACCTTGTAGTGAAAAGAATGAAAGAGTTAAGAGTACTTTTGGAAGCAATCCAAATGATAAAATATAGGAGAACGATAAATCTGTTGAGAAGACAGTAGGGCCTGATTCACAAAGGGCCTTGACACTCGCAGCGGAGGCCCCGCAGTCGTGCAGGTGTCTCCGCACTCGGTGCGGAATTCCTGCAATGAGAATTCTCCTGGTGGGGATTCCTCCCCAAGTGCAGAGACTTCCCCCACGACTGCGGGTCCCCGAACTCGTTGCGGAGGCCCTTTGTGAATAAGGCCAAATAGACATTTACCTGTGAAGGTGAAAGAGTTCTTGGAGTCTTGGAGGAACTCCATGAAAAGTTAAAGAACAGGAAATTACACTAAATATATTATCAAGTGTTTATTAGTGACTGCTAAGACTAAAACAAATGGATGGCTAACAGGATGTGAAGACAACATCTTGAGAATGCAAGACAACAGACATTTAAACTATGAGGCAACAGTGAGAGCAATTTGAGAACATAGGGGCATATTATCAAGAAGCGGCGATAATGGGTTTGATAATATGCCCTTGAGAATTCCCATAGAAGTCCATGTTCTGGTGTGAACATGGGCTTCTATTGGAATTCTCTGCTGCATATTATCAAGCCCATTATCGCTGCTTTAGTGGCAGTTTTCTGCCGCTAAAGTTGCGATAATTTTAATGCCGTGCTAGATAATATGCCCCATAGTTTCAGAACTTTTTGTAGAAAATGTAGATAATGATGGTCCCTTGGTTAACTGATGTTGAACAAGGTAAAACGAAGTAGTGTAGTAAACTTTGCATTATGTTTCCAGAATTGTAACGTGAAGTAGACTGCGACATCTGAAAATAGAGGCAGGCCTTGCTTCAGAGTTTACAGAGTCGATAGGTGATCAGGTACCAGGGTGTGAGTGGAATTCACGTTACTCCTGCAAGGAGCCGGAGTACAGGTTAGTTGTTGCATGTGTTCTTGACAGCTACTGTTGGGAGAACAAAAATGAATACCTTTGTGAACAATGTTCCCCAAATTGTAAAACCATAGACCTTCTGACCAAGGTCGTGTGAACACCATTAATCATGGTGATATAGGAGTGAAATCCCTCTTCCAAGAGCACTCCTTCAGAAATTCCAACACTCTCTTTGTACTGGGTTGTTTAATATAGCCTTAGAGCCCCCCGTAGCTGGCTCTAACGGCCATTAAAGGCCCACTCAAGTGTTCGGCGAGGGCCTTTAACAAGGCAGCGGGCCTTTAATAGCCGGTAGAGCCCACCACGGAGGGCTCTAAGGCTATTCGAGCATTCTGCCCCTAAAGGTCAGAATGTTCTAATTTGTAAAACAGAGGCCTCACAGAGCCTGAGGGGGTTGAAATCCCCTCAGGCTCCGTGTGGCCTTTGTTCACAGCTGTAGCTGTGAACGAACATTGGAATGTTGATGCTCCGGACTTCTACCGTCCATTAGAAGATCGGAGCTTTTCATTTTTTCAATGTAGTGCTCAAAATTCTAATGTTCTTATAAATATTCATTCTACCCATTTACAAAAATAATCTACTAATACAATCAAATTTCTAGACTCCGATCCCAGAACATGGTAGAGTTCCCAGAAGTCCAGATGTTGCCAAGGACCTATTGAAAACTGATTGGTGACTAAAAGTGTACCCCCCTGATTAAGCACTCGTCAGAATTGGAACTAACTCATTAATCTTTCACATAATTGCTCATCATTACATCCATATTCGGCCATCAATATTGTGCTATAACTCATTTCTTTTTACTAGTTTCCCCCAAGTGTCTCTCATCAGTCAGATTTATTAGGATGTATGACGTTACAACGCATGCTATTACAACGCATACCTTTACAACGCATTTTTTACAACGCTAGTACTACTACAACGCATTACTTTACAACGAATTCTCTTACAACGCAAAACCTATTAAAATACTGAAAAGTGCTGTTACAACGAAATATATTACAACGCATACCATTACAACGCGATTTTTTTTTTTTTTAATTAAAAGTACAATAAAATCTGGCACGGGATGCAGGGAAATTAGGGGTTTTAGGGTGGGGAAGTGTATTAAAACGTGGAGAAAAACTGTACGTAAATCAACTGAAATGCATTACCAAATTAATACTCGAGTATTAAAATTAATACTCGAGTATTAAAATTAGTACTCAAAATTCCCCATAAAATTCCGTTTTCACACATTTCTAATTTTTTAAAAACTAACGAAAATATAAATAACAGTAGATACACATTTTTAACATGATTACATCGCAAAGTAAGCAAACCAACTAAAACATAACACACATACACATAGGCGCCATTTTACCCGTCTCACTTGCAAAACTTGTCCTCCCACAGTTTCTATGTAAACAATACCAAAAGACATGTTCCAAAATGGATGCCAAAACGGAGCAAATGAATGAAAACAATATTTGTTAAAAAGCATTTTTAAATTATCATTTTCCACAGTAAAACAAAGCATTAAAAAAAACACAACGAACGCAGTTTTTAAAAAAATTAATAGTGACACAGAGTAAAACTTATAAATACATGGAAGACACCATTTTGCACTCAGTTGATTATCAACTAGCAGAGAGAGCAGACGTGATAAGCTGACCCTCTGTCACCTGCACTGCGACCTCCTCAGAGAGAGCACGGAATTCACTCGTGAAAGCATAACAACAGAACAACTACTAGTAAGTCATTATTATATTTTTAAACGTTGGTTTTGAGAAAAATATATTTTCATAACCCAAAAAAAAATTAAATTAAAATAAATAATAATAACTTTACAAATGTTCTGTTTCCAATGTATTATCACTAAAATTAAACACAAACTTAAAACAAGTATTTTATTTACCAGAAGCAGAAACTCGGAAGATTTTGAGATTCCACAATAGCTGAACCTATTTGGGCATCCCCACCACTTTAACGACTGACAAACACAATTGATAAGGTAAATGTTATTTATGTGTAATGATTTTACTTGTAAAATGTATTTGTAAAAATTACCTACAATCATGTATGGCAGAGGTGTTTTTTTTTAAAAACTCAATCTCACCACATAATAAACGAAAATTTACCATGATGCTGGAGTAACAATTACTAATAAGACTTCAGTTAGGTACCACATCTGAAAAAGCGTTTCATATTACTAGGGCAACTATTTTTATTGTAAGTCCATGAATGTTCAGCATTTTAGTATTTTAGTAATAGTATCGAAATTACCTTTTATGTTTTTTTCGAAAAATGCTTCAAATGTGTAGTATGTTTACTTTCACCAATTGTTACTCATACTCCTTTTTCATATCTCAAATGGATTATATATTGGTTTTTTTTTCTAACAAACGTTGGCAAAGGAACAACAATTTTTTTTTTTTTTTTTCTCCAGTGAACATCTGTTCCCCAAAAAAACTTTAACCACCTGCAAGCATTAGCTTAAAGGCACGTAAACAAAAAACAACTGGAAAAGGTATGTTACCTTTTCCGTATTTTTATTACTATACATTATTAATCCTTCCTTTTGCAATTATTCTTCCTCTAACGTACCTAATTAGAAAACAAATGGATAGTTTAGAGAAACAATATACTATTTCTACTCTAGGAAGGTGCAACATTAGGGATATTGTTGTGTAGGGTAGGGGTACATATCTCTATTTCAACTGCAGTAAGGTGCATTGATTAGGACAGTCTCATGTAGTAATAGTTATATTGTATGTCAGTATTATTTTAAAGATACTCAGATTTAACATTTCAAACCACCGTTAATTTTTATTTTATCCTCTTTTTTCTTCAAAAGATAAAAATTTTGAATCGCAACTAAAATCTTGAGCCAACAAAGCAAATCATCTTCAGCCACCTCATCCATAAAAGCAAGTTCTACAAAACAAGGTATTTATTTACAGCATGGTTTCTTAACCATCAATATATTAGACTAACTATCACATTGCTAAAGTTTTCCCAAAAAAACCAATACAATTATGGTTACATTTCCACATTACAGAATTTTTTTTCATGACTAAAGGATGGTGTAGCATTACGGAAAGTGTTATGTGCTGCAACTTATATCAAATGTGCAATTTTTGTAGAAAAATTTCTAAAAACGCATTTCTCAACATCGTTCTGTTTTCTCATTTTTTTATTTTATCACTTTTCCAGACACTTACTTTTCCATTCGACAACAAATCACCTCTTAAGTGTCTACTCCAGCCTACACACCAATCCCACTGAACAAGAGTCAGCAAGAAAAGCAAATTTGAAAGAAAAAGGTATTTTTAACCAACATTCTAAGGTGCAGCAGTTTTAAAAATGTACCATGCTGTAGGGGTAACATTTTACTATTGTAACTCAAGGAAGGTGCATCAGTAGGGAATGTGTTGGATAGTGTAGGGATAAAAATTTTCTATTCTAACTCCAGGAAGGTGCATAAGTAGGGAAAGTGTTGGATAGTGTTGGGGTAACAATTTACTATTCTAACTCCAGGAAGGTGCATCAGTAGGGAAAGTGTTGGATAGTGTTGGGGTAACAATTTACTATTCTAACTCCAGGAAGGTGCAGCAGTAGGGAAGGTGTTGGATAGTGTAGGGGTAAAAATTTACTATTCTAACTCCAGGAAGGTGCATAATTAGGGAAAGTGTTGGATAGTGTTGGGGTAACAATTTACTATTCTAACTCCAGGAAGGTGCAGCAGTAGGGAAAGTGTTGGATGGTGAAGGGGTGCAATTTACTATTCTAACTCCAGGAAGGTGCAGCAGTAGGGAAAGTGTTGGATGGTGAAGGGGTGCAATTTACTATTCTAACTCCAGGAAGGTGCAGCAGTAGGGAAAGTGTTGGATGGTGAAGGGGTGCAATTTACTATTCTAACTCCAGGAAGGTGCATAATTAGGGAAAGTGTTGGATAGTGTTGGGGTAACAATTTACTATTCTAACTCCAGGAAGGTGCAGCAGTAGGGAAAGTGTTGGATGGTGAAGGGGTGCAATTTACTATTCTAACTCCAGGAAGGTGCAGCAGTAGGGAAAGTGTTGGATGGTGAAGGGGTGCAATTTACTATTCTAACTCCAGGAAGGTGCAGCAGTAGGGAAAGTGTTGGATGGTGAAGGGGTGCAATTTACTATTCTAACTCCAGGAAGGTGCATCAGTAGGGAAAGTGTTGGATAGTGTAGGGGTAACAATTTACTATTCTAACTCCAGGAAGGTGCATCAGTAGGGAAAGTGTTGGATAATGTAGGGGTAACAATTTACTATTCTAACTCCTGAAAGGTGCATCAGTAGGGAAAGTGTTGGATAATGTAGGGGTAACAATTTACTATTCTAACTCCAGGAAGGTGCAGCAGTAGGGAAAGTGTTGGATGGTGAAGGGGTGCAATTTACTATTCTAACTCCAGGAAGGTGCAGCAGTAGGGAAAGTGTTGGATGGTGAAGGGGTGCAATTTACTATTCTAACTCCAGGAAGGTGCATCAGTAGGGAA
This sequence comes from Triturus cristatus, assembly GCF_964204655.1. Classification (NCBI taxonomy): domain Eukaryota; kingdom Metazoa; phylum Chordata; class Amphibia; order Caudata; family Salamandridae; genus Triturus; species Triturus cristatus. The sequence continues at coordinate 1,122,804,636 of NC_140580.1, read as the reverse complement.
AGTGTTGGATAGTGTAGGGGTAACAATTTACTATTCTAACTCCAGGAAGGTGCATCAGTAGGGAAAGTGTTGGATAATGTAGGGGTAACAATTTACTATTCTAACTCCAGGAAGGTGCAGCAGTAGGGAAAGTGTTGGATGGTGAAGGGGTGCAATTTACTATTCTAACTCCAGGAAGGTGCATAATTAGGGAAAGTGTTGGATAGTGTTGGGGTAACAATTTACTATTCTAACTCCAGGAAGGTGCAGCAGTAGGGAAAGTGTTGGATGGTGAAGGGGTGCAATTTACTATTCTAACTCCAGGAAGGTGCAGCAGTAGGGAAAGTGTTGGATGGTGAAGGGGTGCACTTTACTATTCTAACTCCAGGAAGGTGCAGCAGTAGGGAAAGTGTTGGATGGTGAAGGGGTGCAATTTACTATTCTAACTCCAGGAAGGTGCATCAGTAGGGAAAGTGTTGGATAGTGTAGGGGTAACAATTTACTATTCTAACTCCAGGAAGGTGCATCAGTAGGGAAAGTGTTGGATAATGTAGGGGTAACAATTTACTATTCTAACTCCTGAAAGGTGCATCAGTAGGGAAAGTGTTGGATAATGTAGGGGTAACAATTTACTATTCTAACTCCAGGAAGGTGCAGCAGTAGGGAAAGTGTTGGATGGTGAAGGGGTGCAATTTACTATTCTAACTCCAGGAAGGTGCAGCAGTAGGGAAAGTGTTGGATGGTGAAGGGGTGCAATTTACTATTCTAACTCCAGGAAGGTGCATCAGTAGGGAAAGTGTTGGATAGTGTAGGGGTAACAATTTACTATTCTAACTCCAGGAAGGTGCATCAGTAGGGAAAGTGTTGGATAATGTAGGGGTAACAATTTACTATTCTAACTCCTGAAAGGTGCATCAGTAGGGAAAGTGTTGGATAATGTAGGGGTAACAATTTACTATTCTAACTCCAGGAAGGTGCAGCAGTAGGGAAAGTGTTGGATGGTGAAGGGGTGCAATTTACTATTCTAACTCCAGGAAGGTGCAGCAGTAGGGAAAGTGTTGGATGGTGAAGGGGTGCAATTTACTATTCTAACTCCAGGAAGGTGCATCAGTAGGGAAAGTGTTGGATAGTGTAGGGGTATCAATTTACTATTCTAACTCCAGGAAGGTGCAGCAGTAGGGAATGTGAAGGATAGTGTAGGGGTAACAATTTACTATTCTAACTCCAGGAAGGTGCATCAGTAGGGAAAGTGTTGGATAATGTAGGGGTAACAATTTACTATTCTAACTCCAGGAAGGTGCAGCAGTAGGGAAAGTGTTGGATGGTGAAGGGGTGCAATTTACTATTCTAACTCCAGGAAGGTGCAGCAGTAGGGAAAGTGTTGGATGGTGAAGGGGTGCAATTTACTATTCTAACTCCAGGAAGGTGCAGCAGTAGGGAAAGTGTTGGATGGTGAAGGGGTGCAATTTACTATTCTAACTCCAGGAAGGTGCATCAGTAGGGAAAGTGTTGGATAGTGTAGGGGTATCAATTTACTATTCTAACTCCAGGAAGGTGCAGCAGTAGGGAATGTGTTGGGTAGTGCAGGGGTAACAATTTACTATTCTAACTCCAGGAAGGTGCATCAGTAGGGAAAGTGTTGGGTAATGTAGGGGTAACAATTTACTATTCTAACTCCAGGAAGGTGCAGCAGTAGGGAAAGTGTTGGATGGTGAAGGGGTGCAATTTACTATTCTAACTGCAGGAAGGTGCAGCAGTAGGGAAAGTGTTGGATGGTGAAGGGGTGCAATTTACTATTCTAACTCCAGGAAGGTGCATCAGTAGGGAAAGTGTTGGATAGTGTAGGGGTATGAATTTACTATTCTAACTCCAGGAAGGTGCAGCAGTAGGGAATGTGTTGGATAGGGTAGGTGTAAAAATTTACTATTCTAACTCCTGGAAGGTGCAGCAGTATGGAAATTGTTGGATAGTGTTGGGGTAACAATTTACTATTCTAACTCCAGGAAGGTGCTGCAGTAGGGAAATTAATGGATAGTGTAAATGTTATCTTTTAAGAAAACTTTAAATTTCTTTAGGCTAATTTTTTTGTCTTTTCTCCTTTTTTCAGATAATGTCTAGCCTGGGAGCTGCCAACTTTATTAAATCCAGGAAGGGCAAAAATTTGTTAAACCATGGTGGATACATATATAGTAAGGAAAGAATAAGTTTAACTAGAAATCATTGGAGGTGCGTGCAATACTACACTACCCATTGCAGTGGCAGAGCGGTTACTGTTGATAATTTGGTTGTGAAAACCACAGAACATAACCACTCTGCCTCTGCAATGGAAGTAGAAATCAGAGAGACAATAAATGAGATGAAAGCTATTGCAAGCACCTCCAATGATTCTACAGGATCAATTTTAAGAGAGGTTGCACAGCATGTCCCCAGTCATGTTGCTAGTAACATGCCTATAATACCCAATTTGAGAAGAATTATTCAGAGACAAAAGCAGGCAAGTAACATTCAATTGTCTACACCACATACTTTCTCTGACATTAGAATTCCTCCTGATCTTTCTATTTTTTTTTCTGATGAACCTTTCCTTCTGCATGACAACGAAAACCCTCAGAAACGTATTCTAATTTTTAGTACCCCATGTAACCTTGCTAAGTTAGAAAGTAGTGAAATTTGGATGATGGATGGGACGTTTAAAAGTACACCCCATCCTTTCACTCAAATTTACACTATACATGCTAAAATTAACAATAGTGTAATTCCCTTAGTGTATAGTTTGCTACCTGATAAGACTTCTGCAACATACACTGAACTTTTAACAGTGATTAAAAGTAAAACATCTGCAAGTCCTCGAAAAATAATTATTGATTTCGAATTGAGCATGATCAATGTGATCACTAAAACGTACACGGATACCCAAATTCAGGGATGTTTTTTCCATTTTTCGCAGGCATTTTGGCGTAAATTACAGAAAACATCCCTAGTTGCAGAATATTCTCGGGATAGCAAACTACAATTTGAACTAAAAAAATTAACTGCACTTTGTTTTGTTCCTCCCGATAGTGTGGACGAGTACTACACTGCAATTATAGAATCTGTTTATTATACGAGTAACGAAGAAAAATTGGCACCCATTCTAAATTATTTTGAGGACACATGGATTGGACACCTAAGCAGATCGGGTCGCAGGAGGAAGCCACGATTCCATGTGGAGTGGTGGAACTGCTACACGAGTTGTTTAGAGGGAGAAGCCAAAACAAACAATGCCATTGAGGGATGGCATAACTCCTTCAATCATACAATTGGTAAACCACATCCTAACTTCTACTCATTTTTGGAAACTTTGAAGAAGGAGCAAAGTTTCCAAGAAATGAGAATAGCACAAACACTCGCAGGTAGTCTAAACCCACGAGTAACAGTCAAAACAAGGGAAATGTCTGAGAGACTATTGGCAATTCTACAACAATTTTCGTTGTGTGTGGCTATAGACTACCTGGAAAATCTTTCTAACATTCTTTCTTTTTAAAACAATGAATTTACTTACTTTCCTGCTTTGCTGTAAATTTTACTAATTTTAAAAATTCATTTGGCATACCAAGATATTGTCCAAAAATTTTTTCAAACAAACAAGTCGGGTTATTTTTTTTTTAAAACAAATCTTCATTTCCACCAAAAAATACCAATGTTTACAAATTTACTATCCCATAGTATTTGAACAATTTTTCGTTATCGGAACTCCATTAATAAAATTTCGAAAAAATTCCAATTTAATTACCGTCAAAACCAATCACCAAATCTCAAACAGATGTAGAATATACAAATCAAACCATATTCCGAAATGCACTTTGCAGCTGAATCATCATTTGTATGACAATCTTGAATTTTCAAAATTTGAAAGTACGCACAATTTTTGTACTTAGAAATGAAGATCGACAGTACGTTTTTTATTTCGTAAATAAACAAATCAACTGTCTGAACAGTAACTTTTAATTTTTAAAGAGTTACATACTTTTTATAACTAAATAAATAACTTTTAGCGACCCGACATAGGCATGCATTAATGACATTAATGTGGACATGTTTAACAACATTTAAGACATCAATTAGTTTTCCCGCAACCTCCCCTTATTCTTTCCTGACTATATATGTATCCCTTTTAAAGGTTTAATCTATAATTTCAACTGAAAATATTTCCTACCTGGACGCAGATCAGCTTCCTGCTGCTTCCTCCTCCGATGCTCTGCAAAATGGCGTATTACGTCGACGCTCACGTCCTTACGTCATCGCGTGCATCTCAATTTATAGCGGACTACTTTTTTTAAATAATCTGTAAATCAATGTTTATATATGTAAATAAAATATTTATATTTTGTTATAAAAATGTTACTTACATTGCAAAATTTAAGAAAAATATGCTTATTTTTTTCATGATTTTTCAATAAATTAAAAATGTGAAAACAATAATTGTTTGCTGTCATTATTTTTAAAATAGTTATTTAAACTCCAAAATTGTAATTAAATAAATGTAAATTTACTAAATATGTTCCTTACCTCGACTCTATTGTCTTTTCCCTTCAAAACTTTCTCTTTCTTCACTTTCTGAACCTTCTTTTCTTGTTCCGCGGGTTGTATATTCTGAGGCTGACAAAATAAATAAAGGACAAAGACGCTCATAGACTTCAATGGAAAAGCGTGGGATTTTTTTTTAAAAAGTAAGTAATTATTGTTTTTTTAATTTTCAAACTATTATTATTTTTAAATTGATTAATTTATTACTCTTTTAATCTTTAAAGTTTTTTTTTTTTATTTAAAAAAAATTTAATTTATCTTATTTTTATAATAATTAAACCAAAAATACTCTTCCATTTCTTTTAAAATAAAGTTCACTTTTTTTGGAACTTATAAATACTCTAGTATTTTCATATGTGATGACTTAAATTTTAGATAAACACTCTTGTAATATTTTATAAAATACTCTAGTATTAAAATTTAGTTACTCACTCATATTTTTTTAAAATAAAATATTAAATACTCTTTAAATTTAGAATACTTCTAAATGATTAATTTATTTAAAAAAATACTCACTAATCACTGCAATATATTTAAAATTAAAGTTAAAGAAACTCATTCAATTTAGAGAAATACTCAAGTATTAAATTTAGTAATTATTAAGTATCAAGATTTAATATTTAAAAACTCTAATAGTAATTTAACTATCCAACAAAAACATTCCTACTAGACAAAATAGCCAAGTATAAATATTAAAATACTCAAGTATTAATTTAACTGCTATCCTACCAAACATTTCTACTAGACAAAATACTCAAGTATTAATATTTTGATAAACTACTCACTTTTTTCAAATTTCAATTGCTTTATTAAAAATAATTAAACAAGATAAATATTTATTTTAAAGGAAAAACCAAGAAAAAAAAATGCGTTGTAATAGTATATGCGTTGTAAAAGTACTTACCATATAACATCTTGCGTTGTAAATGCATGCATTGTAAATGCATGCGTTGTAAAGGCATTTTCTAATAATGCGTTGTAAAGGTATATGCGTTGTAAAAGTACTTACCATATAATGGCACGCGTTGTAAAAACATGCGTTGTAAAAGTTTTTGCGTTGTAAAAAATGCGTTGTAATAGCATAGCGTTGTAAAAGTTGCGTTGTAAAGGTAGTTCCCCGATTTATTATAATCAGTCTATTGCTTTCTGGGGGAACCACTGTATCTCCCCTTCAGATCACATATCCTTCACAAGCTCAGTTGTCTTCGACCTTGGAAAAAATCTTTAATTCCCTCTCTAGGCATCAGCTGATGATGAACTGTGTGATATCCCTTAAGTTCTATCACTAAACCCAACCTTCGCTCAGTCATTCTCAAGAATGAGCTTTTTATTATCATTAACTGCATCAAACACAGAAGCAACAGCACAGTCCTTGTCCCTCAAAGATATTCAGACTTTCCCACTGGGACTGGGCAATCTAGACCGCGATTAAATCCTAAAAAGAAATGTGTTCTGTACTGAAATTGAACTCATAAAGTTTGCACAGAATTTCACTATTCTGGGAGACACCTCACCGGCATAATTCCCTTAATGCAGAAAAGGCATGGTTTATGATCTGTCTTGAGTATAAAATGTCTGCTGCACAACAAAGCCTTAAAATGTTGTGCCACCAAAATGCAACTGAGTGATCCTCTTTCAAAAGCTGAATGCCTCTGTTCTCCTTCAGATAATATTCTAGCTATGGTACAGGTTTGCCTCTGATCTGCTGTGTAAACACAGCCCCAGGACCTATGTTACAGACATGTACAGCAAGAGTGGATTCAGAATGCTCAACAAAAGGAGTTGAAGCAGGCATCTCCCTTATCTTGGTTTTCATCCTTTAACAGTTTTCGGACAAGCCTTAAGTCCACATTAAAAAAAAGTAATTAAAATACATCTTCACAACGAGAGGAGCATTCTCAGGGCCCCAAAATAACACCCGTTGCTCACTATTCTTGTATACAAAAGGATCTCTGATGACTTTGGTTTAATTACATCACCAGAGATGCAATGACCTTAATACCCAACTTCTTTACACAAGAAAATCCATTTGTCTATTTGAAGAACCATACAAATGTCCTGTAACTTAGATGAAAAGTTACTTAAACTGCTAAGCTGTTGGAGAGAATGTGAACAAATCACAGCGTCATCTTGAAATGCTGCAATACCCTCCATGCTCTCAAGAAGATGATCCATCAATCTTTGGAATATGGATTTTGCGAAAGCCTTGCCTAATGGCATGTGCAAGTAAGCGTATGCACCATCAGGGATTAAAAACATAGTCATGTTGTGACATCCTCGGATAACTCAATCTGATGGTATGCGCATGCAGCTCAAGAGTAGAAAAGTATGTGGCCTCCCCACTGAGACAAAAATCCCATGAAATTTGGAAATTGGATGGCAGTACCCAAGAATCCATCTGTTTAGTGACCTTAAATCAGCACATAGCTTTCATCTGCCAGCTTTTTCCCTAACTATAACAATTGGAAGACCCTCTCTTATAACTAAGGGAGTTGAATAATACACCAGGTGCCCATCTCTTCAGCATAGTGACTAAAACCTTTCGAACATTTGCCAAAATATTTCTAACCAATTTACCAATAGAGGGAGTGAGAAGCAATAGGTCGGGATACCCTCGGCATCCCAGTCTGCATCAGCTCTATCAAAATGAGAGGGCTTTCCTGTGTTTTTCCGTCCCCAGAAGATTCAGGTGGAAGGGGACAGGATCCTGGAATCTCTTAGATTATATAAAAGGGTCCTCATCCACTAGTACCCCCAGAGCCATGCTTCATCATTGGATCCCCACCCACTAAGGCTAATGTGAGTGGGTGGGCGATTTATCAGCAGAGCTCTTATTATTGCAGGATCATAGGTTGAAATTGCCTGCAGGTTTCTCCAGTTATAGTTTGGTTCATTTGTTTATTATGGATACCCTTGGCAAGGTTACAAACACACTTATGAGAGGATGTTGTTTATGGTATATTATGAACCTGGCTGGAGCTTTATCCTCACCTCAAGTCTACTCCAGAGAGGGATCCTGATAAGAGGCCACGAGGCAGTGGAACCCACTTCTGACACCACCAGCCGTGTTCTCTTGAGCAAACTGGCTCAATAAAAGCCTTAATGCAATATTTTCCAATAGGTCTAAGACTTATCTACAGGCCAAGAGGACCCAACGCTGTCTGTCCTTGCCCAATCCTGGCCCTGTTAAATAGATCCACAGGGACACTTAGAAGAGTTTTCAAAGACTTACATGCTCCACTAACAATGACCTTTAGCATAATATTTCATCAACTAAGCATTAAAATAATCAGATCTTCAATCATTCAGTTTTTACAAATTATCACTTATAAAACATTATCTGCTTACTGTCCTTTTACTATTTAACATCAGGTTTTATCTTGACCTTGTCATCTACCTCTTGAGTAAATGACGTTGAGCCTGCTGACTGTCCTGTCTCCCACCAACTCAAGCAAGGTCTGCAATTTTCAACTGCATTTTCAGACAGCACGTCATTCTTTTGATGAGGTCCTGCATACAGTTGGTTGATGGGTAACATGCTACTGAACCACTGTCTGCACCGTGAGTGTGAGATAACTTCAATAAATATGGACTTTGACTCTCTGCCACTGAAGGCATCTCCTTACCTGGAGACATGGCTTACATCTTCAACTAGCCCAAGCTACCAAGTGGAAACTAAGGGCCCGAGCCACAAAGGGACTTACGACTCATAAAGTTACAACTGGGGAGTCTCAGCACTCGGGCGGATTCTTCATACTCGAGCGGAATCTCAGCAAAGCAGTGCGCAGTGCGGAGAGTCACCACAAGTGCAAGGATTCCACCACAAGTGCGGACACTCCACCACGAGTGCAGATACTTCACACTCCTAACTTTACAAGTCGTAATTCCCTTTGTGAATCGGGCCCTAAGTATATTCTGTGGAGTCTTTGGTCCACCTCTACCTGTGATTGGCACATATTATCCCTGTTGTTGGCTTTACCTATCTTTGTGGCCAAGGTAACATTCTTGCAAGATGGATCCATCAATTTTGGACGAAAGCTCTAATTATGACCCAGTAGGAATTTCAGTCCACGCTCTATGTTGGTCTCTCTCTAACCACCTTTGGTGCACTGAAAGCAGTATTCACCCCAGTTCTAAAAGGCCTATACAGTCTTTCTCTGAAAGAAAATTGACTCACATAAAAATCTCTATATCAACACAAAAATCCATCGATAGTCCACCAACTCAGCCCATCTGGAGGTTCATGGATACTAAAACCTTATTACGTGGTACGGAAGCAGTAAATGTATGGCAGGAGGGCAGAGCACATTTTTCTGCCCACTGCAAGTTTCCAAACTGGGAGCTGTGGCCACTGGAAGTGTAGAAGAGCTCCCTAGTGGAAGAGACAGGGAAGGTCTCCAAGAAATAGGCTTCTCATGAGGGTTGAGCAGACCTTCTGGGTCTGAGCTGGTGATGGAGCCTGTCGGAAGTCAGAGAGGACTAGGATGGTGGGCTGGTATCAGAGCTGGGAAGAAAAGCGTTGTGGTGAAGCATGTAGACAAGAGTTACCCCTTTCACAGTGAGAGCATGGATGTCAGGTAAGGAAAGGCAGATTATTTGTGCTTTTGTCCCCCTGACGTTTCTTACCACCTCTGATCATAAGGCTCAAAAGCCTGAGGCTGTAAGAGAAAGTAACCAGAGGACTAAAAACCTTGTTCCCTTTCTGTGGTTTCCACACCTTGCCATTCAGCTAGTCCTAGCAGCAAACAGAAGGCTTTGGAGGGTGAAAGGATGACACCTGGGATTGTGATGATACTGGCAGTCAAAACATGCATCAGCAGCCCAAGCACTGGATGCATTTGGCATCTCTCTCCCCTCAACCATCCTGCTATGAAACAGGCAGGGTCCTTTGCCCTGAGCCCTGCACCATGCTCCCAACATGTTCCTATTCCTGCACGACCTTGGTCGGGCTGCAGCCTCTGATCAGGGTGACAGCTAGGACAGTCCAGGCCTTGCTGTCCATAGCCTGTCGCTTGGCAACCAAATGATGTCCTATGTCTCTTCCCCTGGTGCCCCTCTTCAGAGAAATATATGACTTACACTCACTCCTCCGTGTCTCATCTCCATTACCTCAGCTTCTTCTACTTTCAAGGCTCTCTGCAAACCTGGTCTCATTAGCCTCAGACAGCAGGAGGCCTTCCTGTGCCTGCAGGAAATGTATCAAATAGTGAAAGTACCACCCTTTCCCTGCACTCCTCCTCTGCAGAGTTTGGAGAGTACCCCAGCACATGGGAGCCTATTTACAAGCCCCAGCACCACCGGAGCGGCACAATTTTTGACACTCCAGTGGTGCTCTATGCAAGACCATTTTTACAAGGCCAGGCTAAGCCACTCTGCGTGGCTTTACACAGCCTTGCAAATATGGCCCTCAGCAACGCAGTTTTCTGCGTCAAAGGGGCATGGAATGAGTGTTTCTGTGGGCTTTCCCAGCAGCACCCATGGCTTTTTGACACTGCTCCAGATTTGCAAGGATCTGTAAATCTGAGGCAGCGCCAAAAACGAATGCCTGTCTTTGAAATTCTTTGAGGTGTTAATGTGGCGCAACGAGGAGAAATGAAAGCATTTCTCCTAATTTTTTGCTCTTTATATGTGTGCGGCATTCTGCAGCATACATAGAAGGAGCAAAATGCCAATAAGGAATGTTTTTGTGCAGGAAGGTGTCCCTTCTTGCACAAACACAATCATCCCTGCAACACAGGCTGCTGTTTTAGCGCCGGCACAGGGGAGAGCACAGGGGTTCACTGTATTCTTGTAAATGCGGTGCATCCCTGCGTTTTTGAAATTACGCTGCTCGGCGCAGCAAAATAGCTTGCGGTACGGCGCTGTGCAATTTTCCCCCATAGCATCACAGCCAGCATAAGAAGAAACTTACACATTTGCCAATTTGCAAATAAAATGGGTATTTCAAAGCCTTTTTTGTGCAACATTTGATTTAGCATATCTCAAACACAAATCGTTCAGATTTACAGCATATTAAATGAAAAGGCAAATTTTCAGCAAATAATTTTAAAATAACCACCTATTGTTTCTCAAGATACAAACTTTTTGGTCTTGATTCACAGAGCTTTTTCCATGTGCAAGTGTGACTTGAGCCGATAAAATATTAGTCATCCGGCTGCAATTCTAGCTCCACCTGGCTTCATCCCTTCTAAAAGTCCTCTTTGGAAACCAGGGCTGCTTGAAGCCCTGAGCCCTGGGCTTGCACGCACAGCATGATAGCATGATGGTGACTGCTAGCCTCCCAGTGAGATGGGCCCATAGCTAACTCTCAAACAGTGGGCCAGCACTTTGCCATACATTTGCATATTCTTCATCAGGCATCAGTAGGGATGCTGCGTTCATCCATGCAGACCTAGAACTGACCAATAGGCGAGCGGGATGTGTTTCCAGGGCGGTCAGGACTCATCAGCGCGCGCGCTCGCGCGGTTTGTTTCAGCTGACAGAATGTCAGCCGGCTTGGCTTTAATTTTCCAAATAGCCCACCTCCAGCCACGCGCTCTCCCACTCCAGACAGACTCACTATAACTTTTCCACTGCCAGAGGGCGCGCAATGATTCCTTCATGGTTAAGGGGAGGTGAAAGCTCTTATTTTTTCCGTGACCAGTTAGAGTAAAGAGCAAACTTACAGGTTTCCCTGGAAACCTATTAAATCGTCCAACGAAAGAAATTGGACATGACAACTGACAATGATCAATATAACGATTTTCAAAATTTAAGATTATAGGATTTTAGAGTGGTGGATGGTTCAGAAACACTGCAGGAGCTCTTGCGGAACGCCTATTTCCACTGAGTGCGGTATAAACCTTAAACAGCCCAGTGCTACTCACTAGCAGCCATATTTTATAAAATATTAAAATTAAATTAGCAGAACTCTTGAACGATTGGACATGATATTCTACCAGAGCGAGCTTTGACCAAAAATAAACAATTTATGACATCTGGGAAAAAAATGTATAGAAGGAGTGCATTTTAAGAGAGCATTAAAATGTTCAATAGATGACTTCTTGCACTGAGAATGAAGGACTGGACCCTGAAATTGGTGTCAACCGAATACTGACCCTTGAACCTGACCAGCCAAGGGGGGCTCTTTAAGGAGACAAACTGCCCATGTGGAGACTGGATTCTGTCTGTCTGTCTATCTGTCTCGCTCTCCATTCAGGCATTATTACTATAGTGCGAAGGTCAAATGCAGTACTATGACCACAGTAAAGTTCCATGTTCTGGACCTTCTGGACCTTGGGATCAGCCGGGATCTGCACATTGTGATCCTTTGCAATGAGGGCATGCTCTGGTTCTGCTTAAATACCGTTTTTAATATCTAAAAGTATGGCATAAACCTTATATGCAGATGCACATAAGCTATTTAATACCATTGGAGAAGAATGGAAGGGGCATCATGACACCCTCAAGGCTTCACCTCTAATGAGTCATGGCCCCTCCCCACACTAAACTGTGGTGATAAATAGCATATTACACTGTGCACCCGCACAGACACACACACACACCCACACACATATACATATTAGGACCATGTTTCCAAAGGGAAAGCATATTTTTGTTTTGCTAATAACTTTGGCACTGTTTGATGAATCTTTACGAAACGGTCCAAAAACAAAGTCTCATCCACCTCATCTTCTTCCTTGAAGGTCCTCTAGCCAGTGCTGCAGCTGCTTCTCTGGTCCCAGTGGTAACTCCTCATTCTTAGCCCTGTAGTCCTCTAGACAGTGCTGCAGCTGTGTCTCTGTTCCCAGTGCTAATTCCTTATTCTAAATCCTCTAGACAGTGCTGCTAGATTCTTCTCTGGTCCTGTCGGTAACTCCTCAATCTGAGTCCTCTAGACAGTGCTGCAGCTGCTTCTTTGGTCCGGTCAGGAATTCCTCTATTGTAAGTCCTCTAGACAGTGCTGCAGCTGTGTCTCTGTTCCCAGTGGTAATTCCCCATCCTTAGTCCTCTATACAGTGCTGCAGCTGCATCTCTGTTCCCAGTGGTAATTCCTCATTCTTAGTCCTCTAGCCAGTGCTGTCAGCTGCTTCTCTGATAGTGGTAATTTCTCATTCTTAGTCCTAAAGACAATGCTGCAGCTGCTTCTCAGGTCACAGTGGTAATTCCTCACTTCAAGTCCTCTAGACTGCTACAGCTGTGTCCCAGTGGTAATTCCTCATTCATAGTCCTCTAGGTAGTGATGCTAGCTGCTTCTCTCATCCCGTCGGCAATTCCTCATTATAAGTCCTCTAGGCAGTGCTGCTAGCTGCTACTCTGGTCCCATCAGACATTCTTCATTCGAATTCCACTAGGCAGTGCTACATCTGTGTCTTTGGTCACAGTGGTAATCGCTCATTCTAAATCCTCGAGGCAGTGCACCATCTGCGTCTCTGTGCCCAGTAGTAATTCCTCAGTCTCAGTCCTTTAGCCAGTGCTGCTAGCTGCTTCTCTGTTCCCAGTGTTAAATACTCATTCCTAGTCCTCTAGGCAGCGCTGCAGCTGTGTCTCTGTTCCCAGTGGAAATTCCTCATTCTTAGTCCTCTGCTAACTGCTACTCTGGTACCAGTGGTACTTCCTCATTCTTAGTCCTTTAGACAGTGCTGCAGCTGCTTCTCTGGTCCCAGTGGTAATTCCTCATTCTTAGACCTCTAGGCAGCGCTGCGTATCTGTTTCCAGTTGTAATTCCTCATTGTAAATCCTCATTCTCAGCCTTCTAGGTAGTGCTGCTATTTGCTACTCTGGTCCCGTTGTTAATTCCACATTCTAAGTCCTCTAGGCAGTGCTGCAGCTGTGTCTCTGTTCCCAGTGCTAATTCCTCATTCTTAGTCCTCTAGGCAGTGCTGCTAGCTGCTTCTCTGGTCCTGTCGGTAATTCCTCATTCTAGGTCCTCTAGGCAATGCTGCTAGCTGCTACTCTGGTCCTGTCGGTAATTCCTCATTCTTAGTCCTCTAGGCAGTGCTGCTAGCTGCTTCTCTGGTCCTGTCGGTAATTCCTCATTCTAGGTCCTCTAGGCAGTGCTGCTAGCTGCTTCTCTGGTCCTGTCGATAATTCCTCATTCTAGGTCCTCTAGGCAGTACTGCTAGCTGCTTCTCTGGTCCCAGTAGTAATTCCTCATTCTAAGCCATCTAGACAGTGCTGCTAGCTGCTACTCTGGTCCCGTTGGAAATTCTCAAATTTGTAATCCTCTAGGCAGTGCTGCTGCTGTGTCACTGTCCCCAGTAGTAATTCCTCATTCTTAGTCCTCTGCTAGCTGCTACTCTGGTCCCATTGGTAACTCCTCATTCTTAGTCCTCTAGACAGCGCTGCTAGCTGCTTCTCTGGTCCCGTCAGTAACTCCCCCATTGTAAATCCTCTCGGCAGTGCTGCAGCTGTGTCTCTAGTCACAGTGGTAGTTCCTCATTCTGAGACCTCTAAGCAGTGCTGCTAGCTGCTTCTCTGGTCCCATCAGTAACTCCTCAATCTAAGTCCTCTAGGCAGTGCCAGCCACGGCCTGTGCCGGTAAGAGCGGTGGGGCCCGGTAGTGGGGATTTCAACAGACTTGGGAAAATTAAATAAATAAATCATGTTCCCTCGTCGTCATCTGTTGAAATCCTCCCCACACTGGGCCCTATCGCCCTACTGCTCTTACCTGCATGGGCCACAGCTGGACAGTGCTGCAGCTGCTTCTCTGGTCCCAGTGGTAATTCCTCATTTTAAGTCCTCTAGGCAGTGCTGCAGTTGTATCTCTGTTCATACATCCACTACAGTCTAAACCAAAACACATAGATAAAAGACATTGTCATTCACAACACCAATAGCTCTATCTCTGACAAATGTGAGACTTATTGCATTGCAAATGCTTGTTGTGATTTGCTGTAAATTTGTTCAGAAGTTTGCGAAAAAATGAAGGCAAATAAAATATAGATATTTCATGCTGCTGAGGATCCGCAGAGCCAATAGATCTTGAGATAAGCTCTGATTGGCTGCCACCACTTAAACAAGGATGTGATGGCAGTCATTGTAGGACTCAGGGACTCAGTGTCCTGTCCTGTAAATAAGTGTGAGAAAAAATGTGGGGGCAGGTTATGTATCGAGTTATCTCAAGTAACTATAACTCATGCCCTAAAGTAACTATAACTCACTTGAGGCCACGTCCTTCACCCAACCCCCAGCAATCACCCAACTCCCTCTGTGCACAGCTTCTGACAATTTCCGCATGCAGTTTTCCATAGGAAAATTGAACAGTATTACCGCAAAAATGGCTGAACAGAATTACACCAAATTTGGCAGCAATCTTAGTCCAGAATGCTTGCTTTTTGTGATTTGGTGTAAATCCGTTCAGTATTTTTTCAGAAATTAAGTTTAAAAAACGTTCTATATCTGGATGGTTGGGGTCGTGGAACTCCCGCAATCATGCAAAATGAAAAAATAAAGGAGTCTGATTGGCCGAGGGGACTTTTTTTCCTACCGACCACTTCATTCTTGTGGGAGTAAAGGCTCCCACCAGAGCGCGTTCTCATTGTCTGGCCGCAACATGAAAAGAAATGTTGCGGCGTTCATTATAGGAGTAAGGAACTTGGTCCCCTCTCCTGAATATTCTTTTTCAAAGCGATATAAGAGGACAGGGTAGGGATACCCTTCCATATGTGGGGGTTGGGGATCCCTGATGCTAAAAAGTAAAAAAAAAACATGTTTTTTTTGTTGCAATCCCAAGGTTCTCTTACTGGATCGTAGTAAAAATATATAAAATGGTGGCAGCAATTATAAAAAAAAAAAAATGATTACCCCAGGTGATCCAGAGCCGAAGGGTCATCATTTTGTATTTTTAAGGATAGAGTTCATGGGACTTCCGTAGGGACTGGGGGCCCTATTCACCTGGACCGCTTTATTTTATATTGGGAGGGGGCCTACTGCCTTCCTCCTTGAGCAGTATTAGGCCCCAGCAGCCCACCCCCAGGTCGGCTTTATACAAAAATTGGGAGGGGACTTGCAGCCCCACTCCCTGAGCCTTATTAGGCCCGGGGGGAGCCCTCCTCTGGGGCTGTTTCTTTATAATTTGGGGAGAGGTCGCACAGCCTTGCTTCCCAAACCTCAATGAGGCCGCGGGGAACCCATCCATGGGGCCATTTATTTCATTAGGGGATGGGGGTGCACAGCCACCTTCCCCGAGACTCAAAAAGGCCCCAGACATCCTTTCCTGCGGGGCCATTGTATACTTCTGTGGAGGTTGCGTGGGGCCCCCATCTCTCAAATTCGACTCTGGGGACATCATCCCCCAGAGCTTGATTGCAGACACTGTAGTTCCCTTCCCATACTCTTCCCAGGCAAGGAACACAACTTGGCTCCTGCCCAGGCAGTTCTGTTAGACATTGAAATGTATGAATTTATCAGATTACAGTTATTGGTGACTTTTTGACAAACCAATTGTACAGCTTTATATATGTCGATATGTTGACTCCAAGATAAAGCCAATAGGCCTGTCTTTTATATTTTGGTCTTCTGACCCTTTGACAAAGCCAGTAGTATGACACCATTATACCTGAAATTCACTGAATAAAACAAAGGTTAAATTGACGATATAGTCAGGTTAAGGTGATATCGTACATTACATTTTTTTTAAACCTCAGAAATTCTATGGAAAGGGGGTATGACTTGACGCCAAGAGAAGATGGCCACATACTAGCAGTGCTTCGCGGCAGTTCAGTCGGAGTGTCAGCCGCGACGCATTCCCGAGACCACACAACCGCAGAAAAATTGAGTCCTTCGTGGTATGAAGGACTCCGGAAGACTTTGCTGTATTCTTCTGGCGCCAGTGAGAGTTTTTTCCTGTTTGTTGCGGCTGGCGCGTTTCCCCTCACGGGACTTGCTCTCGCCATTTTATTTTTAATGTGCTTTTCCCTCGTACATTTTCCATGCAGCAACGATTGAACTTTTGATTTCTGGATATACTTTAGACAATATGGCTACTTTTTTGTGATGAAGGACTGCAATTATGTATGGCATGCAACAGCTACTTATGTTATAAGGTTATTGGTATATAGGCATTGGTATATAATATCTTTACTTGGTGAACTAATCTGAGAAAATGGACTTACTGTGTTAAGGGCGAGATTTGGCTCCTTGTGAAATTTGATACCTCATAAGAACATGTGCAATCACTACAAACAAAGTTGGAAAGCTGCACAAATGTGTTGCATTTGACCATATTGCCCATTTTTTGTGTGTGTAAAACGCATACCTAATGGAGATGAATAGCAAAAACACACGTTTTGCCATTTGATAATCACCCCAATCTGCGTTCGGTCTGTATTTACTGTCTTTTGAGGAAATTGTCTCGCTTTGCTGAGCATGGGCTGATACTTTTCTTGGACAGTTCTACATTCCCTTCATTGCTTTCTTCCTGGTCTTCTCTCCCTATCCAATATTTCTGCTTATACAACAGTTTTACTTTTTTTTGTGGCTGCACTTTCATCATCAGAGAATTCTTGTTTTAAAATTTTATGGGGAGAAAGAAAACTACACGTCGTATTTCCAGTACTTCTTCAGTGTTCTCATCTTTGGTGGATCATATTCCTTTTACAATCCTTCAAACAGACATGGAAGACTCTGAATGCAGCACAATGTCTGCACACCTGTAGGTGCAATGGCAACGTGGTCCAATATTCCACTTTCCACCAATAAACTTACTTCTGAATTAACCATTCCCTCTGTGCTTTCCTCTACTAAGCGTGTCAAAAAAGACCCTCCTTCACTTGTTACATCTCCTCCGCCATGTACCATGGAGTTGCTTCTTGAGGAAATTCGTGCTCTTCGGCCTCATATGGAGAAAGCGTCTTTAGGCCTTAGATTACATGTGGTCTGATATGGATCATAGGGTTCTGCACATTGAGCAACGTATGGACTCTGTCCAGGATATGGCAAATCAAGTTCCCTCTATTAAATTGAAAATTACGCAACTCAAAAGGCAAATGGAAAACTTGAAAATTGCAGTAGGTGCAACATTTTGCACATATATGGGTTGGCAGAAGGTTTGGAAGGCTCTGACTCTATTTTATTTTTAAAATCATTCCTTCTGCAAATTCTTGGTATCCCTAACTTCCCTGTTTTTAATACTCAAAGAGCTCACTGTCTGGTCCATGCTCCAACTGTTGGCAGCCTCCTCTGATAAACCCAGGGGTGTCATTATCCATTTTTTGGAATATACTGGCTTATTGAAAGTTCTGCAAGCAGCCAAACTCGAGGGATGAACTTCTTGGCAAGGATCTTCGCTTTTCTTTGTTCAAGACTATGCTAAAGAAACAGCAGATAGGAGAAAGACAATTTTAGTTATGAGACCAGCACTTCTAAGCCTCAACGCCAGATTTGGTCTTTTTCATCTATGTCTCTTTAAAGTTACTTATAAGAATAAAACCACGACTTATGAGGATCCTGCTTCACTACAACGCTTTTTGGATTATTGCAGAGAAGAAGATATGGATGTCTTTCAAATGTTTAATCTTAATTGTATTGATTGTTTTAATGTGCTTTGCTTCCTAGTGGTTTGTTATCAATACATGTTATGGCGCCGTTGTTGTGTTATTTAACCTTCATGTTTTTTTCTTTTTGTTAGGTGCAGTTTTCATACATGATCATGGTGACTTTTGTACATCAGCTTTGTGGTCCCCGGTCTGTGTTGGATGATTTTCCTCTCTGCCTGATCCGCCGCAGGTTATCTGGTTAGTGGTGTTATCTTCCTCATGTGGCTTCACCACTCTCATCTTGTTCTTGTTAGTCGAAGTTGATTAAACTGTTCCCATAAACTATGATTTGTATTTCATCTTATTGTCCACATCTGTCTTTTACGGTCTCTCCTTTTTTGTCTTATTTTGGATATTCTTTTCTCTCTGCTAAATGTTCTTCTCTTTCCTCACTTCTTATATCCCTTTTCTTCTTCATACTGGACTTTATATTCTCCTACTACTTCTTCCTTTTTCATAACTGTTTATTTCTTATTCTATGATATTCGGTTTCTGCTGAAATATTTTTGTGAAGTCTTTACTAATTATTATTGCTTCTACATAGTTATTGATCCTCAAAGGTTAGGTTTTTTACTATCCACTGTTTTTTATTCTTTCAATTGTTATAAATGGTTTTAAAAGATATCTCTTGGAATGTTAAGGGTTTGGGTTCTCCTGTAAAACGTCAAACGGTACTAACTCATTGATCTAATTTGAATAGTGCTACAGCTTTATTACAAGAAATTCATGTTTTAGACAAAGAAATTGCTAAACTTAAAAGACAATGGGTGGGTCATGTTTTAGCCTCTCCAGGTACAGAGCGTAGCCATTTTATGCCATAAACGTCTTGATTTACAGGTTATTGCTCAAAATACTGATGATACGGGTGGGGGGTCTCCGTTTCTCTGTTGTTTAGTAAAATTCCTATGACTTTCTTTAATTAATCTTTATGCACCCACTGCCCTAGACACTCTTTTTTGGCCCGCAATTTTATTTAAATTAATGTCCTTTAAGGATGAATGCCTATTAGTGGGTGGTGATTGTAATATGGTTTATGACCCTATAATTGACCGCTATTCTACATCTAGATTCATCCCCTCCTAGATGCGCTCTCACTTTACATCTACTATCTTAAAACGATCATTAGTGGATGCTTGGAGAGTATGTACACTTTTAGAGTATACTTTCTTTTCCCCTGTACATCTCACCCAATCTCGATTAGATTATCTTTTTCTCTCCAAGGTACTTGCACAGCATATTACCCATTCAGATATTGGGTCCATACTAATTTCTGATCATGCTCCTGTTTCTTTAATTTTGGATCTTTTTCCACCTACTCAGGGTACAAGAAGATGGAGATTCAATAATTCCCTCCTTTTGGATTCCAATTTTACCAAAACATTTGAGGTTTTCATTTGTACTTTCTTTTTTTGAAAACAAAACTCCATCCTGGTCTCCGCAGATTGTTTGGGATACTTTTAAGGCTGCCTCTAGGGATTTTATTATCTCTTTTGTATCCCATAGAAAGAAAAACACTATACATAATTTGAAATTATTTACAACACGATTTAAGCAATTAGAACAATCTTATTACCAAACAAACTCTAAGGCTTGTCTTGATTAACTAATTAAATCCAAATTTAAATTCAATCAATTATCCACAGAAAATGCCAATTCATTCTTCTTTATATCTTCTGCCAAATATTATGGGGGTGAGAATAAGATGGACAAACCTTTAGCCAATTATTTCAGAGTGAAGAATGAACGTACCAATTTATCCTAATTTCAACTAACCCCATGGTTTATAAAAATGAAGATATATTGTTAGAATTTTCCCAATTCTTTCAGTCTCTTTATACTCCTGATTCTCCTGTTCTTCAAGAAGATAATCATCAATATTTGTCTTCTATTGCCCCATGTCTACTCCTAATTTAGACTTTTCAGTACTAGATGAGTATATTGGAGACCTCAATATTCTTAACACCATTCGTACTATTAAACGCTGTACAGCCTCAGGACCTGATGGTTTTACAATTGAATTGTATTCTCATTTTTCTAAAACTCTTGTTCCTAAATTACTTCAACTTTTTTATTTCTTGCCAGAACTCCATTGGCTCTTTTTAAGACGTCTTGATATGCCTTCTCCCTAAAGATGGTAAAGACCATTCATTGTGTAAAAATTATAGATCCATTTCTTTAATTAATCTAGACTACAAAATCTTTGCAAAAATGTTGGCTCTTCGTTTAGAATCTTTTCTTCCTCATTTGATTGAACGAGAACAATGTGGGTTCAGTAAAGGTCAACACATTTCAGACAACACCAGATTATTCTTTAATGTTCTTAGCAAATCTAAATCCTATAAAGAATCTTTAGCAGCCATCTCACTAGATGCTGAGAAGGCTTTTGATCGGGTTGGATGGCCTTTTATCTTTGCTACTTTATCCTGGTTTGGTTTTCGTAATACCTTTATAAATGATGTCTCTCTTTTATACTCTTCTCCCGCCTCTTCCATCTTAGCTAAGGGTCTTATCTCACCATCTTTTTTTTTTATATAGTGGGTAGCTAAGGGTCTTATCTCACCATCTTTTTTTTATATAGTGGGATTAGACAAGGTTGTCCTATATTTCCCCTCTTATTTATTGCTCTTGAACCATTCTTGATCAAAATTCGTTCCAATCCCCAGATTACTGGTTTTCAATTGAAAATTTCAGTGTATGCTGATGCCATCTTGCTTTTTCTCTCAAAATACCAAACCTCCTTACCAGCTTTTCTATCTGAGGTATCTCTTTTTGCCTCTGTGTCTGGTTACAAATTAAATGTTGATAAATGTGAAATACTGCCGTTGAACAAATTATGTTTTTCTGTAGATTATATTTCTTCTGGCTTTCATTGGAATTCAGATAAAACCAAATATCTGGGTTTATGGTTTAAACCTTCTTTTAAAGACTCCATACTATTAAATGTTAAAGAATTACAGGCGACACTGCGGTCTATTACGTCCAGGTGGAATCCCTTGTTTCTATCCTGGTGGGGCCGTCTTGACACAATAAAAATGATGCTGTTTCCTATCAAGCTTTTTTATATCTTTAATAGCCCCATAAACATTTCCATTTCTCATTTTAAGATAATTTACTCCATTTTATCCAAATTCCTATGGAACAACAAAAAACCCTGCATGTCTGTTCACAAACGTAAACATCCTAAACGTTTGGGGGGTGTTAACTTTTCAGACTTTCAAACCTATCACACAGTCTTTTCTCTTAAATAATCCTCCTTGTTACTACAAGAAGATGAGGAATCATCATTGCCATTATGGCCTAATGTTGAACAATCTTTCCTTCATGCATTTTCATTTCAAAACTTTTTATCCTTTACACATAGACCTTTGCCACATTCCCTTCCAATTTTTAATAACACTTGTAAAATGCTCCATCCCCTTCTTATAGCTCATCTTTCTGCCAGAGACCAATTCTTGTAATCATCAATATGGTATAATAAATATTTTAAAATTAATGGGAAAATAATTTTTTGGAAGGATTGGCATATTAAAGGGACCAGTTGGGTTCATCAACTTTTTCAAGGTGATTCATGTATGTCTTTTACAGCTTCCCAAACACATTTTTCTTTACCTATTTCTTATGCATCTAAATATGCATCATTAACTTCGTTAATTCAATCAACATATAATAGTTTTAATCATATTTCTACCTCTTCTTCTCTATGTCCAGGCACTCTTGTGGTTTTTTATCTCTTTCTCCCCTTCTCCCTTGCTTTCTATCCCTTGTGCAAAGCAGCATAACAACTTTGGTTGCTGCACTGCATGGTGCCAAAAATAATAAATCTGCCTTTCTTCGTTATGCACCCATAATATCAGCAGCTTGATTCGAGCTAAAATGGCTGCGTTTGTTACACTAAGCGCGATCTAGCATTGCTTTACAGCACCAAGGTAAGCAAGCAGGGCCTCGTTTACAAGCAAGCCCATTGCGCCACCAGCAGCGCAATGGGTTTTGCCACGTAAAGTCACCCTGCATGACTTTCCATGGCCTTGTAAATATGGGTCCATTTCACGCATTACTCTGCGTGAAAGGGGCATTCCATGGGTGTTGCTGTGGGTGATCCCATGCAACATTCATGGAACCTGACACATTCCCAGATTTACAACGTTTTGTAATGCCGGGAATGCGTCAGAATCCTACGCCTCATGTGGCGCAACGAGGAGAAATACTTTTTTTCTTCTCATTTCTTCCTCGTTCTATGCGTGCTGCAGCACATGTAGAAAGAGGAAAATGGCATTAATGACTGTATTTGTGCAGGAAGATGTCCCTTCCTGCACATAAATAATAATCCCACAATGCAAGCAGCCTTACAACATGACGCAAGAGTGGCAACACTGCTGCATGACAGCCAATTGTGCTACAGCGCAGTGGAGAGCACACGGATGTGTCATATTGTTGTTAATACTGTGCTTTTAAAATGACTCACTTCAGCGCAGTAAAATGCCTTGCGGCACCGCGCTGCATCATTTTGTAGTAAATATGAGGCCCGCAGTGTCTAGCATAAGATTGGAATCAAGGTACTACCACAACTACATAACAACCACCAAAGGATGAATAGTGTAATATGTGTAGTTTCATGGACATTACATACACTATACATGGGAGTATTACACAATTTTACTTTTGTTCATTGTTTGCGCCTGTTCTTTGATGTATTTTATGTGGGTTTAGTTGTTCTGGTTTTACTTGGACTCCTTGGGGTGTTCGTGCTTTTGCACACCTCTAGAAAGTTGGTGAAATTGAAAACAAACTCTGGTAAAGCATCAGGAGAAGACTCTATACCCCTTGAATTATATAAGATCTGTATGGATGAATTACTCCCACTTTATACCAAGTAATTGGATTTATCGGAGCAGGAGGAAAGGTCCCTGATTCATGGAACATTACACAGATAGTTTTCTTCTTAAAAAAAAAAGAAACCAGCGGAAGAATGTGGGTCATATAGACCAATATCACTTATAAATACTGACGCAAACATTTTTGCTAAAATCCTGGCGACCCATCATGCTCCGATAATGCCTAGCTTTGTTTCTCCCCAACAACATGGGTCTATCTTTCGGAGGGATACAACGGCTCATGTAAACATGGCTATAACAGCATTCGATGTTGCAAAGACAAAGTCAACTCCACTCGGCATGATTTTATTAGATGCTAAAAAAGCTTTTGACCGAGTGGGGTGGGACTTTCTCTGGGGCACACTATTAGCATTCGGTATCAAAGGCAAATTTTTGAAATGGGTTCAGGCTTTATATGATCATCCTAGTGCCAAAATTATATATGCTGGTTTACAATCTTCCACTTTCTCAATCTCACGTGGCACTCGTCAGGGGTGCCCTTTAATCACCTTTACTGTTTGCACTGTCGATAGAGCCATTAATCCTGGCCTTGCAAAATCAGTCTCGAATATAGCATTTTACATTTGGGATGAATACTCTTAAAGTCACGGCGTATGCAGACGACATTGCAGTGTACTCAGTGGACATTTTAACGAAGCACTGCAGGGGTAGTTGAGGAGGCAAAGAGGTTTGGGGCTATCTCCGGCAACAGACTAAATACTAACAAAACTCAAGTTTTGCTGAATTATAAATCCCCAGCTCCAGTGTTAGGAGCATGCAGTGTTGTTACATACTTAGGGGTTAGAGTGTCTGACAAAATCGATAAGATAGTTGCATTAAATCACGAGGCGCTTCTGAAAGAAGTAACTAAATCACTTAAAAAGTGGCATAAATTGCCTATGGGAATTATCGGGCGAATAAATATAGCAAAAATGAAGATTTTGGCCAAATTCCTTTATCTGTTCCGGAATATCCCCTTACGCGTGAATAATATTTTCTTTAAACGCTTAGATGGGATTCATAGCAGCTTTATCTGGGGCTACAAGAAGGCTCGTCGAGCAATTGATTTACTAAAGCTCCCATTCAATCAGGGGGGGCTAGATTTTCCTGATTTTAAACTATACTTCTGGGCAGCTTTTCTGGGCCATCTTCGCAGTTTAATAAATCCCATGAGCAACATTTTCTTTCACAAATTTATGCTAGGGGAGGACTATAATATGTTTCATTTTTCAACCAATGACCCAAATTACTACAAAGGGGTCAAATTCAAGACCGCACGTGACACTGTAACCATCTGGCGGGCAATTCTCTCTAAATGCAATACAATGTTCTATCATGTTAAACCTCCCTTGTGGGATAACCCCGGCCTCCCAGAAATTTTCCGCGACGTGGTGGGAAAGCGATGGGCTAGTTTTGACATTAAACATCTAGGGGATTTGTATGATTACAATGGGTTCATCACATTTGAAAGACTAAAGATCTTATATAAACTTCCAGAAAGTATGCTGTTCAAATATTATCAGATTCGAGATTATTTTATACGTAATCTGAAGCTGACAAATGTTATGGATTCTGATATATGCAATTGCTTTTATGCAGTAAATGATAAGTCGCTGATTACTATAGGGTATAAAAGTTTTAACACCTATAAGAAGGACGACTGTACCAGACTAGATGATCGCTGGAGCCAAAGTATGGGGACAGTGATCTCGGCTAACACTATTTTGCTTGCTCTCAGCAGTATCAACAGGTCTGTGCACTCATCTAACTTGAGGCTGCAGCAACATAAGACTATATGCTTATTATACTACACACCTGAAAGAATATCGGAATGGTCATTTAATAATCCTGCTAGCGATCGGACAAAGTGTCCAATATGCAATCTATTGGCAGCCGACTTAAAACATATGTTCTTTTTATGCCCTGAGCTAACAGAATACTGGCAGAAGGTTGCTCAAATACTGTCCCAGAAACTTGGGAGACCTACAACGGTTTTCAATAGTAGATGTGATGATGAGCGGGCAAAATACAAAATCTAGCCAGAATCATCTAATTACCATCTTATTAGTATGTGCTAGGCTGATAATTGCCCGGGTCTGGATCTCACAGGGTGCTCCATCAGCTATGGAATGGTGGGGCTTGGTTAGAGAGACGCACGACATGGAATTAGCACTAGCTAAAACGAGGGGGACCCGTTCACTATGTAAATTCAAGAAAATTTGGGGATCATTGTTCTGAAATTCATGGAATATTTTCGTATAAGTAAGATGCTCTTCTGTTTTATAATCTAATCCCCCCCTTTGCTTTTCTTTTTTTTTCTTTCCTTCTCTCAAAGATGCAATGCTTTGTAATTGTCATTACTATTTATTGTGTATAAATGTTCTCATGTTGGTAAATAAAAAATTCATAAAAAAGGAAAAAAAAGAAATTAAAAACAAACTCACACGTTTGTAGGCATATCACAAACATATTCAGGCAGCGTCCAAGACTAAAAAGGTTACCAAATTTATTAAAAGGCATGTGTGTTGTCAAGGACAAAAGTAGAAGCGTTTTCAGACTGGGACTAGGAAATAACATTAACTACAAAAGCACTTTTTTTGCTCCAATATTTCTATGTTTTGTCCCTCTTTAACCAGCGCATCTCTTCCCCTGCACATCCCCAGAGACCCCTTCTGATACAGAATTGTACTCGCCTTCATACTTCTGCCAGACAATACTCAGCATGCCGGGTGCAAATTATAAAATATTGCAAACGCCAAGTTGGCTTGTGCGCCAACTGCAAAATGTATTAGCCTGCGTAAGCAGCATATCGGCTAACGGCCTGTGAGAAGGCTATTGAGTTGTATCAGCCACAGTCTCTGCAATGCATGCCAGATATATTGTTTTGAGAATAAAACATATGGATTTAGGACTGATGGGCTTTAATGCATTTGCCTCTAGAACAGATTGCTGTAAAGGGATGGCAGACACTTTACATCAGATGTACATAAGGCATATTGGATTCGGCGCTGGTTTGCATGAAATATATTTGCACATATAATAGTTTGGCTTGTAAGCCAAATGCATTGCGGCGCTCATAAAACACATGCGCGCTGTCTTTGCAATAGCAGATTTGTTTCAAATTAAATTGGATCAGCCTCATATCAGATTTTGAGCAAATACTGAGCCGGTGATTCGATTCCTACATTGATAACTACAGAGGCGTGAATGTGTGTGTCCTAAGTGGGGCATTAAAACTTTCCAGCATTGACAGACCCAATAGTATTGGCATTAAGGCCTATTGGCTTTATCAGCGGTTTCTAGTCATGCAATAATGCATCCCTGATGTTGTGCAGCATGGCTAAATAAGAAAAACAAAAGGCCTTTGATATGGCCGGTCATGTCATTTAGTAGGCGCACGCATCCATGCTCTCGCAGGCCTACAAAATGATGCACTTTTTAAAAATGTATTTGCTGATCCGAATTGGACCGGTAAATAAAAAATATATATTGTCCGGAAGTGTTTTTATGAAAAGTGCAGGTGGGTGGAGTAACACAGAAGCAGCGGGTTGAGGAGTGACGAGGAGGGTGCAGCTACAGAGAGCAAAACGGGGTGGGAAGAAAGCAAAGGCGACGGAGAACAAGGGCGCAGTTGAGGGGAAGCAACACAGAAGGAGGGGGATGGAAGCAACACACCACGTGAGGGTGGGGAGAAGAAACAAGGGGCGAGATAGCAAACCTGTATGTTCTTGATAGACCCAGAATATGTCTTCTACAACCAGACAGCCCTGCTTTGTGGTAAGCTCAACCTAAAAATTTAGCTAAATCCAGACCGCCATGTTTGCGGTCTCTTGCTGTCCTCGGTGGGACCAGCGCAGTGGCCGGCAGCTATCAGTGCAGCACACGCACTGCACGCACAGCCGTCATGCATTCAAGACAGCACTTACTTGCCTTACTCCTTAGAAGGCAACAAAGACTTAGCTCAGACTGTGCTTTGGGTGCCGCATTATTCTAACTTCTCTTTGCAACTTGAATGCACAGATGCAGCCCTTATAAGTTCCAATATGCATTGTTATAGCTTCTTGCTTCTAGGAGTTTGTGGGATGGAATTAATTATTTAGAATCGAGTAGCCGGTCCACCCTCGCGCATGAATCACGGAGGATCCTACTTCTGCCGGTCTCACAGCAGGCCGCCCACCTAACCGCTCACTAGACCGCCCACAAGACCGCCCATTGGAAAGCCCACTGTATTAAAAGAAGCCCGCTTCTGTAGCACAACTTTTTCACCAAAAGTGTAATCCATTGATGATATCTACTGCCTGGGTCCATCATGCATGTATGGCGGTCCCAGGCAAAAAATGGGCATAAGAATGTCCACAATAAATAGGACAAGTATTGCAATGTGTACAAGCGTGTGACCCCATGGGAGTTCGGTCACCAGCTGAGGCTCTGCCATTGGATGTTAGGAGGTTCCCTGTTTCTAAATGAGTTGGAGAAACCATGGAGTGGGCAGGGCTGGGCCACTGCTGATTATAGCGCGGCACTCACTGTGCCAAGTTTACATGTCCCTCACAATTACTTAACTAGCAAAGTAGTAGGTGCTTAGTGTTGTCAAGCAAAATTTTGCAGCTTTATCTGACATCACATGAGTCAATTTTGTATCCCTGGTATGGCAGCAGCGTATTCCATAGGTGGAACATCCTGCAGAAGGGAATCGCACTGCAGGCAATCCTGCCACCATTCTGGAACTGCACTGCGGATACAAGATAGCAGTGCGGGAGACTAAGTATGTGGGCCCAGGGGGGTTCTGCAAAGCAAATGAGGCCAAGGTAGCCGGGTGGGACAAAGGTGCATGGGAGTAAAGGGAAAGGGATTCAGGAGTAAGGGTGGGTGTAACTCGCGTAATTCAGTGTAGCATAATCACACGGAATTACCCAAAAATTCTGCAAGATTACACTTCAATTTGGTGAGAAGAGTAATTCTGCACTTAGCAGTATATCTTGGCACAAACATGCCCCCTTGATTCCAAAATGGACATCATGCCTTTTGCACTAAGAAATAGCACTAAATGCAACAGAACACAAATAGGGAGCGAGAGCAGTTGCTTGTGCTTGCTAAATTTGTTCTTGGGGTAGGCGTTTACCCAACCTACTACCAATGTTAAGTGCTATTTTCTGAGCACAAAATGCGCCCTCACATTCAAAATGGATGCAAGTATACATACTGTGCTAAGAAACATCAGTAAATGCAGCAGACCACAAATAGCGAGTGTGAGTGGATGCTCGTGCGTGCTAAATGTTCTCTTGTGTTAAGATTTTTCCCACAAACTACTCTTAATTACACAAGGAGGAGTAATCGCATAATTATGGGCAATTCCACATTAAAAAGTAACTCAGAATTACCTAAATGACTCCCATCATTCCAGCGTAATGGAAATCCCGCTCAGGCCTATTCAGAGTCAGGCATGCCATGCAGGGAGGATGAGGCCGGGGTACGGCTGTCAAGCAATGAAGGTCCACTCTTGGCTTTCCAGAGTACTTGGAATTGTGTCCGACTGCCGCAAAAGGCAGCCTATAACGATTCACAAAGTGGCTATTTGACAGCTTTGCATCTTCACACATCCACGATTGTTCTGTCTCAATTTTTAAGAAAAGCTTCTAGCTGTCCATATGCGATAAACCTCTGGTACATGCGGTTAATATCTTTGCTCAGTGTCTCACCCATACCTCTAAATATACTGACTCTCCCTGGCATTGTCCTATTGACTCTGTACAGTATCTCGCTTAGCAATGTTGAAGCGGCTAAATAAATAAAAAAATATATGAGCACATCACTCTTCAAACACATTTGTTTTTGTTTTTTAAAACTACGCTGATATTGGAATTTGTATATATACAATGCAACAACTTACTTCTTTTGATCTACAAAAAACAAAATTATCCAACGTTCTACAAATTCCATTGGTCAGTAGATCAATAATCACAATAAATCTAGGAAAATATTTTGGCTCCCAATCTCTGATTCACAGATCCCCAAATTCCATAGCTATGTCTTCCCATTTAAGTGATTTCTCTTCTCTAGATCCCAGATCAGGCGATGTTCTACAGCTCATCAGACATCTACTGTATTCTGCATCGCCTGAGGATTTGCCACTAAAGGAGTCCTCCAGCCAACTTCTTGGTCCTAATGTAGAAGTTAAGCAGCTCCTTCACAATAGCAGGTCCCAGGAGGGCGTCAATCCTGGCATCCGAGCTGCCACACTGGGGGCTATTGACTCTACAAAGACTAAAAGCTTCTGTCCTGAGTCCCTTCCCTCAATTACTCTGGATCCGGATTTCAATAAACTACCCTACCCTGCAGAAGCCCTGTACCATTCTGCAATGAACGACCATTTGAAAGTGTCTCTGATGGTCATCAATT
Source organism: Triturus cristatus (assembly GCF_964204655.1). Classification (NCBI taxonomy): domain Eukaryota; kingdom Metazoa; phylum Chordata; class Amphibia; order Caudata; family Salamandridae; genus Triturus; species Triturus cristatus. The sequence continues at coordinate 1,122,775,304 of NC_140580.1, read as the reverse complement.
CAAATCCATACTGCGTGCACGCGCTGATGCAACATGATGGCAGCATACACAGATCACAAAACTTGGGGACAAATTCATTCCAATAGCGCTCATGGCACCCATGCACCTTTACTAAATGCTTTTTGTAGAAGAGGGGGCTTTATTTTTGTCAATGGCAGACCCCTTTACTATTTCTTTTCCCATTTCTTTGCATATAAACAAAATATCCTCAGTGCTGTTTTTCTGATCTTTTGTGACTTGTTCTTGGGATAGTTTTACTGGGCTATATGTTTAGTATGTATATATACAAAATGTTTATATTCATATGCTAAGACACCATTGATCAACTAGAGTCCTGCAAGCACTTCTTAAACTCTCCACCACACGGTGGGCCAGCTTCTTGGCTGGAATGTTTAACACCATCCTGGTGGAAAGGTCTATCCCGGGAAGTTGGAAAAACTCAATCATCAACCCCGTCTTCAAAGGGGGAGCTGCTTCATCACAAAGTAACAATCGCTTAATTGCACTACTAGATGTAGACCCTAAATGCTTTTCAACCTTGCTGCAAGACCTAGAGGCATGGGCATCAGATACAAGCAGTATCCCGCTAAACAGACATGGTTTACAAAGAAACAAGGCACGTTAATGCACCTTATAGCAGTGGGACTCATCCTCAGCAGAGCAAAGGCCACCGGTAGACCGATATACTTGTGCTTCCGTGCTCCCGTCAAATGTACTAACGGCTTTTAGGCTGCTTTACTTGGACACTTGGGTCAAAATCAAGATCGGGGATGGCACCCATTTGTCAAGAGAAGTGAGAACCGTGACTGGCCTAAAGCAGGGGTGCTTCCTTGCTCCCCACCTCTTAAATCTATATATCACAAATCCTTCCCCAGCATTAGATGAGAAATATTGCTTGCTCCAAATCTCGGCGGCCATTCACAGTCGAACATCTTGTACGCGGATTATCTGCTATTGCTTAGCAGCACCAGAATAGGCTTGTTGAGGTTACTTGACTGTCTAGGAACATATGCAGAGGCCAATGGGTTGGAGATAAATCGTGAGAAGACAAATGTCATCTCACTAAACCGCAGCATTGTAAACCAACTCAAATGGCACCTCAATGGATCTACGATTAATGAGACACCGACACCTGCCTACATCTATTTGGGCATTAACATAGACTCAAGGGTCTTGATTGCTCCTCCTAGAGAGGCAATCAAAGAAAAAGTGCTAGCCTTTAATTTTGCTTTTTCAACATTAGCAAAGTCTCTCCAGGGGCACAACCTTCAGCCACTGGCTGCAGTAATGAAGACAAAACCGATACCTACCCTGTCATACGGAGGAGAAATGATGATGGGCACAGAGGCTCGACTCCTGGATAAAGTCGTGACAAGAACCTAAAAGCAAGTATTTCGGCTGCCAAGATCTGCATTGCCTGCCCGAATCAGGCTGGGATTTTCATTGATAGAGCAGACTCTGGCGAGGCTTGGAGCATTTGACAAATGTTGCCACAAATTGAGAACTGGCAACAAAAGTAATTTTTATTTTTGTAGAGTTTTTATATAGTGCGAACTAGACCCAAAGATATCGGGTATTAGCGCGCTTTAAATGAGCACCAGTTCCGTTAGACAAGGACAAATTCATTTTTGTTAGGCACGGGAAGATTAAGTGATTTGCCCAGAATCAGAGTATGTTGAGCGTCATTGCCGAGACTCGAACCCGGTTCCCCAGCTTCGAGCTCGACCACTCTAGCTGTAAGGCTACATCTTCTCCCCAATTGGCTAGCTTAGTCTGGTCCAAAATCAACCTTCAAAGAGGAAAGGGTGAATATAAAAAATACCTTGAAGAAAGTATAGAAAAACTTGGGTTGGGTGAATTATGGAGTCTAGACACATCCACCCAAGTATTTAGGAAGGCGTTAAACAAATCCATTAAGCTGCAAAGCTGGCTGGAGGATAAAGGAGAAGTGGTCAAAAGGTCGCATGGGTGGCAGGTGCTGAAATCTTATGAGGATCAAAGGAGCTCCTCCTGTGAAGGCCACCTACTTCTTGAAGGTCAAGCAGAAACTACGGTGGCTGAGACTTGGAGATATTCTGACTTTGGACTTTACATGAAAGTGGCAGGAAGAAGGTCAAAGGGGAGACAGGAAATGTTGTTTGCGTCACCAGACAGAAGAAACGTTGCAGCATGTCCTGTGCATTTGCCGGGAGATCCCTGTTGCGGAAGGAATTCAATGCAGCAGGGATTAGGGCATGCAGGTCTGCAGTAATAGAGTCACTAGACCCAAGGAATACAATGCTTAACTTCCGTTTGGTGCAATCTTTGGACATTTTCGAGGCCCTCGTTAAGAATTCCCATGTCCAGCTGAGGGCCAAGGATGTTGGCCAAGCGGGGCTCCCCCACGAGTCTGTGTAGACCACCAATGTCCTGGCGGACTGCTAGGGAGAACCATGCCATATCAGCTCCCTACCCCACTTCTTTGGATATCAGTTCCAGCAACATCGACCAATTGCACTGTCATGGCGGGCTGCTAGGGAGAGCGAGGACTCATCGGCTCCCTATCCCGCCACATTGGGTACTGATCCTACTATGATCAAACACTTGCACTGTCGCACTTTATGCAGAATGTTGCACACATGCGTAGGGCTTTATCAAACATGAAAAGCTTCCAGCATCATTGAATACTTGCACTGTCATGGCGGGCTGCTGGGGAGAACCAGGGCTCATCGGCTCCCTATCCCGCCACATTGGGTACTGATCCTACTATGATCAAACACTTGCACTGTCGCACTTTATGCAGAATGTTGCACACATGCGTAGGGCTTTGTCAACCATGAAAAGCTTCCAGCATCATTGAATACTTGCACTGTCATGGCGGGCTGCTGGGGAGAACCAGGGCTCATCGGCTCCCTATCCCGCCACATTGGGTACTGATCCTACGATGATCAAACACTTGCACTGTCGCACTTTATGCGTAATGTTGTACACGTGCGTAGGGCTTTGTCAAACATGAAAAGCTTCAGCATCATTGAATACTTGCACTGTCATGGCGGGCTGCTGGGGAGAACCAGGGCTCATCGGCTCCCTATCCTGCCACACTGGGCCCTCTTCTTACGATGACCGAACACATGCACTGTCACACTTTATGCTTAATTTTGCACATATGTGTAGGGTTTTGTCAGCCATGTAATGGTAAAATGATCAATGCATGTTCAGTGAGTCTATGTTCATACTTTTTCACATCTAGGCGGCAGACATGATATGGCTTGACTCATGTCCCGAGGTCCGAGGCCGTTGATAACACGTGAAACTATTTCCAAGGAGCAGTGGGGCAGGCTACACACAACATTTTATAATGCAGCAGGAGCATCTGAAACCCACAGTGTGATGCACAGAACAGCCCCGGGTGCGTTTCATCTGACTGGAGTTTGGTTACAGAAACCGAAAGGTGCTAGGGATTTGCAACTGGAACAGAACGAGACAGCACATTTTACTTTTATTCCTCACATGCATTTACACATTTCATAATTATATACATTTACATTATAGTTACAGATATTATCAAATTGAGGCGTAGGGAGATAAAGTGATTTGCCCAGAATCACATGACTTTTGGTCAAGTGCCAGTGCCGGGATTAGAACTCACGGACCATTCACAATTAACTTCACGACTGAAAATAATGCTAAATGAGGGCGTGATTGGCCTAAAATGGGTTGTTGCTGCCAGAGCACAGTGAAAAGCGAACCATGAAGGAGAGTCAAGATGGTATTGGAAATGACCATTGTGTGGTGTTCCCCCAGATGTTTGCCTTCTTTAACTGAACCTGTTTCTGTTGACCATAAGGCTCTCTACACTTTACTTCTAACCAGTGGTAAAGTGCTTGTGTTCCCTTTAAATGTGGGGAAACTGGGCATACACCTGATTGGAACACTTAATTTACTTAGAAGTCCCTAGTACACGGTACCACTTGTACTTAGGGTCTGTAATTTAAATGCTGCATGTGGGCTGCACCGCTTGTTGTGCCATTAGCTAAAGTTGCACTGCAAAACATGTCTCCAGCCCTGCCCCTGCAGCCTCAGTATACAGTTTTAAACTGCCATTTCGACCTGGCAAAATAAATGCCCATAGTGTGGGGTGCATGGTATTTAAAAAGTAGGACACACATATTTAATGTTACATATCCTGGCAGTGAAATACCCCCAAATTTAACATTAATGGTAAAGTCGGATTTCATATTACTGTTTTAGAACTGAGACTTTTAGAAAGTTGTCATTTCTCTGCCTAAGCCAAAAGGGTCTTTTTGCCAGTGTCCAGTGTCACCTGACTGTGGAATGGCTCCTGTGTGTTGAGAGGTGTGGCATAGCGGGCAGAGCGGCTGACTCTGGAGCCTGGGGCTCATGGTTCGATTGCCGGTGGCAGCTCAGCTCAGAATCTTGTGACTCTAGGGAATAGCTCACTTAATCTCCCTGACGGCCCCCATCGCCTTGAGACCCTTAGGGGTGATTATTTTGCGCTTTACAAATGCCAGATTTATTTCTTTTATGTATGTGGATTGCTCTCATACAGTGGACAAAATGCATGGGTGTGTTTCTCCTGCAAGAACAGGAAAGCCCAGGAGCTATGCCCAGCCCCTTCCTGAGCTTCAAACTGGCGTCCCCATCACAAGCAGATGTATCGGACACTTGGGCCTACCCTCTCTATTGTCCTGCTACCCAGCTTGGCTGCAAAACCAATAAGAAGGCAGAACTGCTCCTGAACTGGCCTAGAGTGACCACAAGGGAGGGTTTGCTCATTCTTATTGCCACACCTCTGGGTGTGCACATAGAGCTCTGATTAGGAGAAGAAGGGTTCTGCCATGTTGCTATTAGGGAAAGAGGTGTACTGTGGGATAGTTTACAGTACAACACACAGTAAGTGCTGCAAAAGTGAGTAGGGTAACCCCAGGAACTTTTGCTCAATTGGTTAATGAGTAGCCAGTAGATTCCCCCACTCACAGGCTAGCACTGGGCATACATGTGGTACCCCGTACCCTCTTCCGAAAACTCCTGAACCTGTGAAGATCAGAAAAAGGACTGCTCTGTTGTCTGAAGCCTAAAAATGTCTGGACCTGCTTGCCTTGAACCCAGGACCCACGAAGTGGCTCCAAGGGTCAGTTAACTGACCTCCCATTTGAGCTACAGGGACACAGCAAGCTACCAGAGGCCTTTCCTACAAATGCCATGCCAGCTGGCCAGCACCTACTAGACTTGCTCGTTAAGAAGAATTGATTCCAGAAGCGTTTGCTAAGTCCAAATATAGAGGGTTTCATTGGGACCAATGCCGATCATCAAACGGTCGCCATCTAAGTCCTTCAGAGCACAGACTTCACATGGTCGTAACTTTCCTGCCTTCGTTGATGACTGCACTGGGACCGCTCTTCAGCAACCTGCCATTGTTGAGCCCATGGTCAGATCCAGCTTGTGACAACTCATCGACAACCACTTTTCTCCACAAAAGTTTCTAAGTCATAAGGTAAACTTTCCACCATGATGAACCTGGTTCCTACATTGGACCCACATTCCACCAAGGTCGGCCTTAACTTTTGACTTTGACCTGGTCTAGCACGACCAGATACCCATATGAAGAGGGTGCTGGACTACAGGACACTGCAGACAGAAAGTGTGTGTGGTCACTACACCACCAAACAGAAATCAAAATGCGTGTAGTAACTGTGCTGTCCTCTACCTTGAATCAAGTTTCGAGTTTGGTCGCCATTTTGGGATTGGCAGTATAACATGACCAAGCAAGGGAGGGCTCATTTTAGGAATGGCCAGGAAAGTTTACATGCACAGTATGGTTTAGGTCTTATACCACATCCCAAAAAAGGGTGCAAGCTTTAGTTATTGACAGCATCCAGAAACAGGGAAACCGATGATTAAAAAAACATACTGCGACTGATGCAAATATGGAGTCTCTCATATTGTAAAAAATGGCATATCTGCTATTGGCCACGATTCCAAATATTGATGGTGCTTACTAAAAAACTTGGAGATGTTTGGTATTTTTAGCTTTCTTTATGCCGCATTCACGTAAATTCAAACATGAAACCCAGCCCACAAAGAGCAGTCACGGTTCACACAAAAGAACAGGCTAACACTATATCATACGTGGACATAATTGTGGATGTAATTGACTAACATTTCTCATACGTTGCAAAAAGGCAGAAAAAATAAATTGCCTGACATCAGTTATTAATTCCATTTAAATCAAATGTTCTTATTGCGATTAAAAATACATGCCTGTTTGTGTTACCTAAAAGACCACAGCACACAAAAAAGGAATTGTGCAAGCAAAGGTTGGCAAAGCATAGGATCTGCATTTTCACAATGCATGTGTATTTACAAAAACATAAATATGTATACACAACAGGAAATCATTATTTTCCTCCTTTTAAAATAGCCATTTAATAGCAGTGCGAAGCAACTCCCTGGCGAAAGGAGGGCTTAGTGATTAAATAGTGACGCACAACACTTATCGCTATGCACACAAAAGAGTAGATGTGTTGCGCATTTGTGTTAATGTGGTGTGTTGTAAGTAGTGTTGATGTGGTTTGTTGCACTGTGTGCACTCCCCATAATACGATCTGCAATATTGCTGATGGGATGTGTAGATGTGTTGTGCAGTAGTTTTGATGCGGTGTGTAGCAGTGTTGATGTAGTTTGTTGCACTGTGTGCTCTACCTATAATAGGATGTGTAACATTGTGTAGCTGTGTAGACGTGCTTTGCTGCAGCTTTGATGTGGTGTGCTGTAATCTTAATGTGATGTATAGTAGATGCGTTGTGCAGCAGTTTTGATGTGGTTTGTAGTAGTGTTGATGTGGTTCGCTGCACCGTGTGCTCTACCTATAATAGGATGTGCAATATTGCTGAAGGAGTGTGTAGCTGTGTAGAAGTGCTTTGCTGCAGCTTTGATGTGGTGTGCTGTATCCTCCATGGGATGTATAGTAGATGCTTTGTGCAGTAGTTTTGATGTGGTGTGTAGCAGTGTTGGTGTGGTTTGTTGCACTGTATGCTCTACCTATAATAAGATGTGCAGAATTGCTGATGACGTATGTAGCTGTGTAGATGTGCTTTGCTTTAGCTGCACCTTGATGTTATTTGTAGTAGATGTGTTGCGCATTTGTGTTGATGTGGTGTGTTGTAAGTAGTGTGTGTTGATGTGGTTTGTTGCACTGTGTTCACTACCCATAATAGGATGTGCAATATTGCTGATGGGATGTGTAGATGTGTTGTGCACAGGGCTTTAAATGGGCCGGTACTCACTGGTACTGAGTACCGGCACTTCCGATTTTTTTTGCCGTCAGTACCGGCACTTCTCTGTAGCCAGGGAGAGTACCGGTACCCTGATCCTCGGCACGGGAGGCTCGGGTTAGGTTTCTGCTCCAATACAGGGCAGAGGCCGCTCTGCTTCCGAGCAGCTTGTAATTAACTCGGCTCAAGTATCCTTTTCCAGAGTTGCTGGTGAAGATTCCTGCAGCGCCCATTTGAATGTCCCTAAACTGCAGGGGCTGGAGAGGGCTTGTGTCACGCTGTGATTAACTGGACAGGGTCTCTAGACAGACCCTGCATTGTCAATCAGATGCGCAGCGGCCACTTTCATTTTGTGTTATGAGTTAATCTGTGTTTATTTACATAAACACATTTCTCATGTGTTTTAATATGTGCTGCAACTGGTACAGAAGTCTCTATGTATGATGATATTTTGCCCTTAGCCCCGCCCCTAACCCCGCCCACTTGCCACACCTCTATTTTAATGAGTACCTGCACTTGTTTTTCCCCATTTAAAGCGCTGGTTGTGCAGTAGTTTTGATGTGGTGTGTAGCAGTGCAGATGTGGTTTGTTACAATGTGGTGTAGTTGCACTGATGCAGTCGATCCTAGGGTGTTAATGACCTTGAAGTGCGTCTTTTTGTTTCACGGCGCAGCTGATTGTATTTTCTTCGTTTTTCCTTTCTAAAATATCGAACGTCTCGCGGTTCCTGTTCTGCATCACATTTTAGACGCTATGAATAGTGCGAGCAGTTTTATTTTGCAGAAAAATGTAGTGTGTTGTAAATTCCTGGCACAATTAAATCTTACCTGCGCGCTAGATGCGCTCTCCTGTCCGCACGAATAATGAAAGAAGGGAGTGGTAAAGAGGCGCGCGCGCTGAGAGGGATGTCTTTCCGGCGTCTGTGGCTCTAGGGCTGTCGTCCCTCCGCACATCAGACCACAACATCGCACACAACAAAAGTGTTCTTCTTCCGTTTCTGTCATTCCAGCCTTTAGCAAAGGGAGCAGGACGCAGCAACCTCATATTTGGGAGCATAAACATATATTTTCGTGTTTCACGTCTAAACCGTACAATATCTCAACAGCAGCCGAAACTGAAATGTTTATTGTTTGAGTTAGCATAATTTCTCAACATCGCATGGCACGGTGCACCAAAGCCACAAAATCAAGATTTTCTTTTACTCCAATTATTCACGAATGTATGTCAAATAAAAATAAACATGCATAACTAAAACACACCAAAAAAACTCAGAAAAAAAATAAGAAACGTGTAAAAACGCATTTAATTTCCTACCACTTGTGCAGGATTATGGACACAAAAATAAATAAAAAAGGGCAAACAAAAAAGGAAAATAAAAGAAGAACAAATCACGGACGTGTTTTTAAAAACAATCTTAACAATGAAGAGAGGAAATCGGCTATTACATATTAAAAATATTTTGATGGTCTCCTGTGAGGACAGTTTTAATTAGTTTGCATAGTTAATTTTTTGTGTGCAATATCTTTTTTTAATACTTCGGCTGCCAGGCTTACCGCATATTACTTCATAAAATACGGCGAGGCAGACGCGCTGTAATTTCTGACACCATGTCTGCAAGCTTCTACCTTAAAAGCATAGCCCAATATTAAATAGGTCGTCTGCATAATGAAGGCTGCCCTTCCTAGCCATAGATCAGGCTGGCCACTGCTCCCAGGGCCCAATTAGCCCATATTTGGTCAATAAACCATTAACATGCAGCCATGGATGTTAATAACCGTTTCGTGAAAAAGTCCTGGTAATTTATGAGATCAACACTGGTTAGCAAAATGAATAAATATTTCATTGGGTGAGATTTATCCGAGAAGGTTTCAGTTTGACGGAAGAGCAGCATCCAAGAGAGGGGGGGCGCAGTAAAAGAGGGGGGGGGGGGGCATGGCCAGGCAATTGGTGTCTGGGTTTAACTTGGTCTAATAAAAATTTACTTAAAATCCGATAGCTAATACATCTGGAAGGTGTATGAGGGAGCCTAGTAAAAACTGACTTAACATGTTAGTGCTATTAACAATATTTATATATAAATGACATTTCACGTTGTGCTGGGAGCTGGTGACTTACGCATTCGCTTATAGTGTCGCGGAACTTGTGAATCGGCATGCCGTTAAGAAGAGGACAACCATGTACCTATAGGATGCTTACGTGGTCTAAAAATAACTGGAAGGGTAATCGAAGGGAAGCTAAACAAATACTGGAGTTTCAACCTAAAAAGATGGACATATACCACTCTGGGATTGTTGAGGGATTTCGACTTCTGAGGAGAAATCTGCCAGTCTGTGCCCTTTTTATTAGCTTAGTAGCATTTATGCTTTAAACCAAAATTCACATCTTAATGCTGGTCAGCATAGCTGCACATTTGCTCTACTTTCTGCAATGCTTACAGTAGAGCGCGGGCTGAACAGCAAAGGATCGCGCCACATCCACACGGCGACATTTGCTAACTCTAGAAGAGGCTACAAAAACACGCTCAGCAAGGATTTGCTCAATGGCGTCATCTAAATTATAATATAGAATAGGAGGAATTATTTCACGTTCCCTTCAATGCCCAACTATATCACAGGAAGTGAAATCACACAACCTTTGACCCTCATGGCATGGCTATTGTAATAGCCCTCAATTGAAATTTAAAGAGTCTTTAACAAAAAGCTCCTCAAAGTAGCCTATGTTAAGGGCATTCAGCTTACTAGTGAAAATATCACCAGTTTGAGAGATTAGATCCTAGGGGATGCAAATCCATAATGGGTGTTGTCCTAAATAATGTCCTGGGATTTGCTGAGACTTCAAATCGCCAAAATAAAAAAAGATATTGCATTGTTTATAATTCAAATTATCTTCAGTAATCATGCAACTGAGTAGAGTTCTGGAATTACAACCAATCTAATAAAAAAACAGCTATTCAAATTATTCTAAATAGATGCGTGTTGTTGCTGTTCTGTCCTCTATGGATTATTTATTTATTGCTTTATTTATTTATCGGTTTTATATAGCATTACACTCACCCTTCCGGGTGTCAGTCCACTTTAAATTTAGCAAGGAATGTAAGGACATAGGAGCCCAATGTTGATATAAAAATAGCAAAACAGCATGAGAGATAAAATAAACTCATAATAAATGTTGCATGAAATAGGAGATCAGAGAGGAAGAAAGGGGAAAGAATAGAGGGTGACCCAAGTATCACATGTAAGATGGATATAGGTGGACGGAGCAAGCAAAGAGCTAAACATTGGGATTCCAACAATAAAAAGGAGTTTTCAGAAAAGGTGAATGGGCATCTCAAATTCTTAAGGAGAAAGTTACACAATTATGAAATGGCCCAGAGAAGGATTTTGTCACAGCAGAGAGAGGTTTGCATCTCTAACTTCTAGTCAATTAACGTATTTGCTTCTGAGGTTATTGGTACCTCTGGATACATTTACTGTAGAACGTAGATCTGCTGGTTGATGCCTAAGAGGTTTGAAAGTCAGGTAAGCATGTGTGGAGTTTATTCTAGTCTCCAAGGGTAGACATTGGGTATTTTTAATCACCGAAGTGTGTGATCAAATGTTTTTTAATTCAGAGACGAATCTGGCATCTGAGTGTAGCAGATATTTCAGGGGTACATGCGCGTTTTTGGGTTGTCCAATGAGAATGGAAATGCCACAATTATGTTTTCAGATCACACCAGCCTGAAATCTGTGGAGTTGTCCTCATTTGGAACTCCGCATATAAAAAGATGTCAGATGTATCTTTTTATGTGCAGAGTTCACCATGAGGCTGCTAATTCTACGCACTTGTAAACTTACTATTAACATGTTGTTTTGTGAATACTGAAAAAGCGAAAACGTACACAAACATGTACGTTTACCTTTCTAAACCAAGTCTACGTATTTTAACCCCTTCTGTGCCACGCCCTTTCCCCCTCCTGTGCCGGGCGTTACATTAGTGGGTGGGGTTCATGACGAGATAGTCTCGTCATGGGCACAGCGCGACCGTGCTCCATGACGAGACTATCTCGTCATGGGCACAGAAGAGGTTAAGACAAAGAGAGCAACTCATATTGAATTCCCTGAGCACTTGATGTGATTTGTGATTTATCAACACAAGCTCACATTTTCTGAATTGCAGTGTTGAATAAACAACCGGAAAAGGTGTTTTTGCACATCTGGGGGCAGATTTACTGTGATTTTGTGTCAGAGTTATGTCATTTTTGTCGCACAGCTCCAGCGCAAAATCTTTTTTGGTATTTACTATGCCATGCACAATCACTTTGCGTACTTTAGTGAATACAAATCCATCCAAGGCAGCACATAGCGCTATTTTGCGTTAACATGTATTGGGGAGGCGTCACATGGGTGGAGCATGGGCGTTCTCATGCATCCACCTATGGATTATGACGAGAGCTTCCTGTATTATGGTATCTATTTTTTTGACATTTCCTTCTGTATTTATCCATATTTCTTTTTTGCTACTTTTATCTGTATTTATCCATATTTATTTTGGGTTTTGTGAAAAAATTAAGCTGTAATTAGCATTGTTCCGCTTCTATTTAACTGATACATATGCGCTCATGCTTGAATGGCCGCCCGCCAGGTTTCATTGCTATGAGCACTGGCTGAAGATAAATGCACTTTAACGGAAACATTGCAAATTTCAGTATCAACCGTGTGCATATGTACTGCTGTTTAAGCCTCTTTCCTAAAGTTATTTTCTTTTTAACCCCCTTACTTATCAATCCACACAGCTATTGGCCAGGAAGCCGTGGCAGACAGTATTTAGAATCACTCAAAAAGCAACCCAATTTCTGTTTTTATTCCTATTTAAACATAAATACAGGTAAGAAAATAAATAGTTTTCTGGAGAACAGGGAGCCTTAATTATGACGCATTCCCACACTTACTAAAGCTCATAAACTAGGGAATGCATCAAAATGCTACGCTTTCCCCAGTAGGGCATAAGGAGGAGAATTATCTTTATTTCTCCTCACTATTTCGTCTTTCCACCTGTGCTGCATTTTGCAACACACACAGAAGGAGGAATACACCTCCAAGGATTGGATCTGTGCAGTATGTTGTCCCTTCCTGCACAAAAGCAATCCTGCCCATAACGCAGGCACCCGTGCGCCATGGTGCAAGGCTGCCTTCATTGAAGTTCGACAGCCCCTAGTGCACACGCGTAGAGAGAGAGCTGAAGAGTGCCATGTCTTAGCAGGTATGGTGCTTTTCAGCTCCCTCCCGTTCATGCAACGCAGCGAAGCACCGTGCCTTGCTGCCCTCCTTGGCATGCATTTTAAGTAAATCTGCCCCCCAATTTCCTCTTAGGCGCTCAAGGCGCTTTGCGACTCAGCCTCAGTGTGATGCGTTGGAAGCTGCTGTGGAGAGTGGCAGAGGAGGTTGGAGGTGTGGCTTTCGTGCAGTGATTTATTTAGCTGCAATGTTAATCAGGCATGGCAGGGCAGGAGAGAGTTTCAATCCCTAGTTCAGTCTCTAATATGTATTGCAGGCAGTTTCTACTTTTTTCGATCAGTACTTGACATTGCACATCACACATTTTCGAATAGTTTTATTTACGAACAAAAAAACAACCTATATACCGTTCCAACTTTTTTCTTCCCAAATCGATTGCAATTGTGCAGTGTTTATCATCTGCCTGTATATCTGGCTGCACTGAACACAGTCTCCCTGCTGTCTGCTTACACAAAGCACACGCTGCAAGCATTGAAGTATGTTTGGCTGCTCTGAGCAGCAGGCACAAACACCCCAGATGGGCTACAGCTCTGAATATCATTGTAAAAAGGAGAGTTTTTAAATGGGTTTTCTTGACTTTACTATTGTCAAGCATTAGAGCGAAGGCGCTATTGAATTTTTGCATCGCATCCAATGGCGAGCCATATTAAAAATTAAGATACTTTAGAAATCAATATTTTAAACCGCAATATCATTGTAAAAAAACAATGTATTTCCTATTGATGATATTCCCTCCCTCGATATTATTTTAGTCACAGTATTCATACCACAGTATAAGCACTTGCGACTTTCTGGAGTCGATATTCAAGATCTGCGCCTGAGAGGGTCTGCCTGCTTGATTTCCTACACTAAGTACATGTTACAAAGGGTGCAATGTGTACAGTCTGCCTGTACGCTTTACTGCATTCAACACTTGGCTGCATTGAACTCCTAGTGCTAATACTACAGATTGCAGTAGCTGCATTAAACTCCTGGTACTAATAATACAGATGGCTCAGTCTGCCTGTATGCTTTACAGCATTGAACACTTGGCTGCATTGAACACCTAGAGGGATATTTACTAAGATTTTGCTCCGTGTTTGCGTCACAAAAGTGACACAAATCAGCGCAAACTCTTATTTTCTCTATTTACTTTCCACTGCTAACCATGTTTAGCACTGGAAATAACAGAAAAGTAATGCGAAGCAGCGCATAGTGCTGCTTCGCGTTACTTTGCGCCATGGGGGCGTACCAAGGGTCCCATGCAACCACCCAAGGTTTATCACACTGAACCCAATTTACTAAATGAAGTAGATTGGGTTTAGCGTGAGAAATTTGAGCCCTCTTCAAGTAGGCGCACAGAAGGAGAAATGCTTTCATTTATCCTTCATTTTCCGACTTTGCATGCGTGCTGCACTGTGCAGCACGCATACAAAGTGGGAAAAACCTTGCATTGTGTCTGGACATCATATTTTGTACAGGAAGGGTACCCTGTACAAAACCTATGCTAAACTAATGCACACATCCTAGCACTATGGCGCTAAAGTGAATGTATGACGTTACACCGCGAGCAAATTCCACGCGGTAGGTTACAATGCGGTCGTTACAACGACCACATTGTTAGCACGCGTGGCTTTACATCGCAAGTCGTTTCTACGACTTGCGCTAGATGGCGCGCTGGACTTAGGAATAGTATAAATTACTATTCCTACTCCAGTTAGCGCAACAGCAGGGAATGTGTTGGACTTAAAAGCCAACACATTCCCTGGTGCTGCACGCCACCTAGCGCAAGTCGTAGAAACGACTTACGATGTAAAGCCACACGTGTTAACGCGGTCGTTGTAACGACCGCGTTGTTACCTACCTGCATGGTAACAGCAGAGTTGTAAATGCTGTTTTCCCGCTAAGGTGTATGTGTGGTGCACGGCAGCTGTAATCAGTGCCAGCGTGAAGGGAAAGGGGAGGAGAAAGCCATATCTCTAAAGATATGGCGCTCTCCTGCTCCCTCCCTGTCGTGCAACGCAGCACAGCTTCAGGGGTGCTGCGCTGCGTGAATTTTTTGTAAATCTCCCCCCCTAGTACTAATACTAGAGATTGTTTAAACACCTGGTACTAATACTACAGATGGCTCAGTCTGCTGGTACTCTTGGCTGCATTGAACACCTGGTACTAATACTACAGATGGCTCAGTCTGCCTGTACACTGGGCTGCATTGAACACCTGGTACTAATACTAAAGATGACTCAGTCTGCCTGTACGATTTGCTGCATTGAACACCTGTTACTATTACTACAGCTTGCTCAGTCTGCCTGTGCACTTGGCTGCATTGAACACCTGGTACTAATACTACAGATGGCTCAGTCTGCCTGTACACATGGCTGCATTGAACACCTGGTACAAATACTGCAGATGGCTCAGTCTGCCGGTACACTGGGCTGCATTGAACACCTGGTACTAATACCACAGATGGCTCAGTCTGCCTGTACACCTGGCTGCATTGAACATGTGGTACAAATACTACAGATGGCTCAGTCTTCCCGTACACTGGGCTGCATTGAACACCTGGTACAGATATTACAGATGGCTAAGTCTGCCTGTACACCTGGTACTAATACTACAGATGGCTCAGTCTGCCTGTACACTGGGCTGCATTGAACACCTGGTACTAATACTAAAGATGACTCAGTCTGCCTGTACGATTTGCTGCATTGAACACCAGTTACTATTACTACAGCTTGCTCAGTCTGCCGGTACACTGGGCTGCATTGAACACCTGGTACTAATACCACAGATGGCTCAGTCTGCCTGTACGATTGCCTGCATTGAACACCTGGTACTAATACTACAGATGGCTCAGTCTGCCTGTACACTTGGCTGCATTGAACACCTGGTACTAATACTACAGATGGCTCAGTCTGCCTGTGCGATTGGCTGCATTGAACACCTGTTACTATTACTATAGATTGTTGAGTCTGCCTGTACACTTGGCCGCATTGAACACCTGGTTCTAATACTACAGATTGCTCAGTCTGCCTGTACACTTGGTTGCATTGAACACCTGGTACAGATATTACAGATGGCTAAGTCTGCCTGTACACTGGGCTGCATTGAACACATTGTACTAATACTACAGATGGCTCAGTCTGCCTGTACACTTGGTTGCATTGAACACCTGGTACTAATATTACAAATTGCTCACTCTGCCTGACAAAAAGCATGTGTACAAACAATACAGTGTTTACAGTATTCCTGCATATATCTGGCTGCACTGGGCCAGGTGTAAGTGCTACAGATGTTATAATCTGTCTTCTACTAGGGAGGCTATGATGCAACAGTGCAATGTTTCTGTGTCTGGCTGCACCGAGAGCCTGGAACAAATACTGTGTATGGTACAGTGTAGCTGTGTGCTGCTGACACTAAACACTGTGCAGGGCTTGCAGTATGCCTCTACCTCTGGCTGCACTGACAACCTGCCACAAATACTACAAATGTTATGTTATATGTAATATGTAATGTTATATTATATTATGTTATGTTATCTTATCTTACATATGATTTCAAACAACATATACCTCGAAAGGTGAATGTTTTACCGCCGAAGAAGCAACAGGCCAGATGGACCAAGAAGAGGGCCAGAAGTCCTCTGTAAGTGGGCAAGATGGACAAGAATGTCTTGACTGGAATACCTTCCTCTTGCCCTGGCAGCTCCCTTCACAGCTGTGACATTTGCTGAACGGCATCTTGTTTAAAGCGCTTGATCCGCAGACATTTGTTTTGAAAAAACAAACTCCCAAAACAGAAATTTGTTTATTTATAAACAAAAAGAAAATATCCCCTACACATGGGGGCCATTTAACTGTTTCCTTGCCCATTGCTGCAATGGCGTTCATAGCAGGCATGGGCAGAAAAAAAGAGTGACGTTTGTCACGTTCGCACTAGGACAAAACGGTTATCGCTGCGGCCCAGAAGTCCTGTAGCGGCCTGACTGCGAGTCAAAGGTTACTGTAGGCGGAGTCAGCAGAGGCTCAGCCAATAGTAAATACAGCGGGAAATTATAGTTTTAGAGGGGCAGTGGGGTGACTGGGTTATGGCATTCCTTCCACTCCACCAAACCTTAAATCAGACATTTAGGCACATATTAATAATTTCTTCGCTCAGCGCAGTAAGCCACCTTGCTGTGCTGCATGAAAATGCGAGGGCAGGAATGTGCCGTATTTAACATTATACAGTGCATTTCTGTCCTTTCCTAGTGCTGGCGCACTTTTGGCTGCCTAGCGCCAACGCAGGCACCCTTGCGTCATGGTGCAAGGGTGCCTGCATTGTAGGCAGGATTGTTTTTGTGTAGAAAGACAGGCCTTCCTGCACAAAAACAATCCTGGGATGCATGATCCTCTTTCTGTGTGTGCTGCAGACAAGCACTAAGATATCTGATGAGACAAGAGATAACCATCCTGGTGAAGAATGGACCCCCCCCTCCCTTGTTCGTCAACCGAACATTGACAGCATAAAAGTCACACCGCAGATGACATGGTCTCGAGGTCTTCATCAAAGGAGGGAAGACCAAAGGCCTGTCAACCTAATCCCTGTGTTACGACTGCAAGAGCTGAGGACAAAACCCTGATCTACAATGGCCAGGCAGAGAGTTTTAACAGCTCCTCATACTGATCTTCAGATGTCTGTTATTTAAGAGGTGACCTTTTTATCATTTTTGATCTATCTCTGGGAGTCATTTTAATTACTGGTTTTGTATTCAAGGCACTAAGGCGCTCTTTTAGAGATGCTTTGTAATATCTACTTTGTAACTAAAAGCATCTATCAGTGAGTTTATCCTTCAGGAGTGCGGGCAGGGAGGGCATGTCTAATTTCATCAGGCGGGAGCTTTATAAGTGCTCCCACCAGGTGGGAGCAGCCTTTTCTTTCCCTGCATGTGTTCTTGCATGCAGGAAAACTCAAATTGCTTCCGCTCAGAGGGAGCAAGCAAAAACTGCTGCTCCCTCCAGGCGAGAGTAAGACCAGCTCCCTGGTGCTCCCTCCCACATCCCCCAAGAGTGTGTGGTGTGGGTGCTCAGGTAGGCATGGGGGCACCCACGTTAGGCCTTGTGGGGTGGTGTCCCTGGGGCCACAATTGGCTCGGGAGGAGGTTGTGTGTACCACTCCCCTTAATTAAAAAAAAGGCCATGGGGATGGGGTGCCCGGGTCCCAAGAGGCTCAGGGAAAGGGGACTTATTTCCCTCCTAAACATTTATGTTTTGGCCTGTGGGATGAGATCTCCGGGCCACTATTGAGTTGCGGAGGGGAGCCACGCATCCCTCTCCCCATCAAATATATATTTAAGCCCCAGGTGATGGGGCTCCCAGGCCCATTATTGGCTCAGGTGATGAGCCACGCACCCCCACTCCTTTAACTATATAAGTTTAAGCTCTGGGGACAGGGTCCCCAGGCCCACTGTTGGCTCGGGAAGGGGGCTGCCCACCCCCTCACCTTAAAATACAAAAAAGGTTCCAGGGATGTGGTCCCTAGGGCCCATAGAGGCTCAGGGAGGAAGGGAGGCTGCGGGCCACCCACCCTTAATTAAATAAAATGGCCCTGGGGGATGGGGTCCTAAAGGCACGGGGAGGGGGACATGCACCCCCTCCTCAATATAAGAATAAGAAATATGAATTGAACCTGTTAAGGGTTGGCCAACCCTTGCGGACAAACCTCAGTGGCGCACCGTAAAAGGCCGTGCTTGCAGGAGGTTGGCTGCCCGCGGAGGGGTTGACGAAGCTCCATTCTGCGCACAGTCGAAGGCCGGGCACTGAAGAGGTTTGGCTTTATGAATGGTAATAAAATAATGCTTTATGTTAAAAAAAAATCTAGAAATTCAGGAAAAAACGTTATTGTGTCAAATTGTAATTATATCTTGCTTTGAATTTTAAAAAAAGCAGAAATTCACTGACAAAACAAAGTTTAAAGTAATTTTATAGTTATGTGGAAATGTCAGTTATAAGAATCTGTTTTAAACAAACAAAACCACTGAAATTCACCAGTTATGGTTATCTCAAGTAACCACAGCTTGTGACCTAAACTAACTATAACTCACGCCCTCTCGCCATACACAGCTTATGACCTCACATATTACATCAATCTTGACATGCTCTATGGCATCATTGATAACATCACTGCAACATTTGAAATGACATCATTGGGGCCAATAAGTTAGACTAGGGTAGGGGGCATGCATCGTTCCTCACAAAGCCCTAAAGGGCACCCACCACCCTATCTACCAAGGCCAGCTCTGGAATTAAAGAGGAAGGGGTTGCTCGGCCTCCCTTCCTAAACCTGTATAGGCCCCAGAGTCTCCATCCTCTGGGGCCGAAATTCATTTTAATTAGGGAAGGTGCTCCCCTCCTGGAGTTCAGCAATAGTAGAATAGGGTAGGGGGGCATACAGTCCCATTCCCTAAGCCTTAAAGGGCCTTGGACCCTATCTTTACACTGTATTCTGGTAGCCCACCCCCGGGACACAGTGGAAAGCTGCACTACCACCCGGCGGTTTCCATGTCTGCACTCCTGCAGGTAGGGATACTCAGATTGCTCCCACCCGGCAGAAGCAAGCAGAAATAGCTTTCCACGCCGGTCAGGAGCAAGACCGGCTTCCGCAGCACCCAGATGCCCCCTTTCCTTTAAACGCTCTGGGGGATGGGGTCTCCAAGGATGGGATCCCCGGAGGATGGGGTCCTTGGGGCCCATTGTGGCTCGGTGACAGGGGGCTGCTCTACCCCCCTTTCCAAATATCTTTTGTACTAGATGGATGGAGTGCTGGGGTCCCTTGTAGCTTGAGGAGGCGGGCCACGAGCACCCTTCCACTTAATTTATAAAAAGGCCCCGGAATGAGATGCCCAGTGTCCCTAGTGGCTCAGGGATGAGGGCCCTGCTACCCCTCCCCTACTTAAAAAACAAAGGCCCCAGGGGATGGGGACCCTGGGGCCCAAAGAGGCTTGGCTGAGTGTCTCACTCCCCTTAATAAAAAGAATTCTGCCTCCGGGGATGGGGTTGGGGAAGGGAGCGGATTCCCCCCTGTTAGATGTGGGGGTCTCTAGTTGGCACAGGTAGGTACTTGTGACAAATAGGGACCCTTGCCTCTAGTCAGGGTAAGGGGGTACACTCCTAAAATAAACCCTGCTCACCCCCTTGGTAGCTTGGCACGAGCAGACAGGCTTATATCAGGGGCAGTGTGTAAAGCATTTGTGACCACATACAGTAGTCCAGTGACAACACTACAAATGGACACCACACAGGCTTTATATAAAAAATAAGTATCCTTTATATAGATTTACCACAAGACCATAGACGACAAAAATACACAATACTATTACTTTAAGATGGTAGTTTTTAGCTTAGTTCAGTTCTTAAGATGCCACACTTTGCGTCAATGTACCTTATGATGCGTTGCGCTTCCACGACAAGCAATGTCGCAGCGATGGAAATGCGGCAAAGTTCTGGTGCAAAGAAATAAAGACGTGAAGATCTTCCAGATGCGGCACGCTTCTCCGGGAATGCGAGAAGTTCTCGGTTGGATGCGTGGACTGCAGCGGCGACACCCTTGTTCAGAAGTGCGACAGCAGCAGCTTCAGCTGCGACACTCTTCTCCCAGTTTGCGTGAAGCTTCCGCACCATGCGACAACTACAGCGGCGACATTCTTGTTCAGAAATGCGACGGCAGCAGCTCCGACGGCAGCACGCTTCTTTTGGGATGCGAGGCGCTTTCCTCGATGCGGTGCAATGCGACAGTTCCAGTGGCGACACGCTTGTTCAGAAGGTCGACGGCAGCGATGGCGACACGCTTCTTCCTCGTTGCGAGACCCTTCTCTCGATGCGGTGCAGTGTGACAACTCCAGCGGCGACACCCTTGTTCAGAAGTGCAACGGCAGCAGCAGCGACGGCGACACGCTTCGGCTTCCTTGAGTCGCGATTCCAGCTCCTTGCGACACGCAGTCCCTCAGAAGGCCCAAAACAGCAGCAGGCACTTCCAAAGAACTCTGGGGAGCTGGGGGTTGAAGTCTGTTGTCCCTGAGACTTCAGAAGGAGGCAAGCTCTGTTCCAAGCCCTTGGAGATCCTTAAAAGTTGAAATAAGCACACAAAGTCTCGTCTCCTTCCTTTGGCAGTCAGGCAAACCACTGCAGGCCAATCCCCCAAGCAGCACTTCAGCTTAGGGATAGTCTCTCCTCAGTTTCTTCAGGTTTCGCTCCTCAGTAAAGGTTTCTTCTTGTTCCAAAAGTGATCTAAATTCTTGGGATCAGGGTCCCATTACTTATACCCCAAAATCCTTTGTTCTCTGAGGGGAGAGGGGCCTGTGCCTGGTCCAACCCAGTTCCTGAGCACTCTGTTTACCAGACTTCTCCTTTCCTTTCACAGTGTAGGGCAGAAACATCAGACGCCCCACAGGAGGTGGAGCCAGCATTGTGAAAGGCAAGTACAGCCCTGGAGCACTTTGTTGACAGGATTCCTTCTCTTCATTCACTGTGCAGGGCAGAGACATCAGCCGCTCCCCATGAGGTGGAGCCAGCATTGTGGAAGTCAGGCACAGCTCTATTCAAGGTGCAGGTGTAACCCCTGCCTCCCATCTAGATGCAGATCTCTCTATTCACTACTGGGCTGACTCATCCTGTCTCTTGGAATCCCCCAGCCCTATCACTCACAGAAACCAGACAAAGGAATACACAACCTAGCAGAGGCAGGTTGAAAGGTTAGGCAAGAAAATACCTACTTTCTAAAAGTGGTATTTTCAAACACAGAATGTTAAAACCACCTTCACTAAAAGATGTATTTTATCATTCTGAGTTCAGGCATACTAAACTCGAATTTCTACCATGTTCTCTGAGTCAGTTAGGATTATAAACATGTAATAATCTAATAGCCCATTCTGGCCTATGGAGAACAGGTAGACTTGCAATCGTGAAAAACGAAAATGGCTGTAATTCACTATTAGGACATGCCACACACATCAGGGCATGTCCTACCTTATACTTACAATGCACCCTGCCCTAGGGCCTACCATAGGGGTGTCTGATATGAAGAAAAGGGAAGGTTTAGGGACTGGCAAGTGGGTGCACTTGCCCAGTCAGCATGGCAGTACCAGACTGCACACAGGCTCTGCAATGGCAGACCTTAGACACATTTTACAGGGCTGCTTCTGTGGGTGGCACAACAAGTGCTGCAAGCCCACCAGCAGCATTTGGATTTACAAGCCCTGGGCACACTCAGTGCACTATACTAGGGTCTGACAAGTAAACCAAATCAGTCAATCATGGAATCACTAATCAACACATTCATTTACAGTAGGAAGCACTTGCACTGTGGCACTGGACAGCAGTGGCACAGTGCCCAAAGCCTCTAACACCAGCAAAAACACATGAGGCAACAGCAAAAATGGAAGGGAGACCCACGCCAATGGTGCCAGGTCTAACACGTGTCCCCTCCAGCTGAAATGTGGGGAGAACTACCCTACCTCCTGGGAATTCTCATCACTAAGGCAGAAAAATCTGGATAGACCATCAGCGTTGGCGTGTTCTGTACCAGGGCGGTGTTCCACCGTAAAGTCCATACCCTGTAGGGAAATGGACCACCTCAACAGCTTTGGATTCTCACCCTGCATCTGCATTAACCATCTGAGGGGCCTGTGGTCTGTCTGAACCCGGAAATGAGTCCCAAATAGAGGTGGGCGGAATTTGCGAAATCCACTTTCGCTAATTATCGCGAAAATGTTAAAAATTATTGCAAACACCCGGAAATATCGCAAAGATGCGGAAGTTTTTTTCCCGCATGTTCGCGAGATTTTCTGCATGGTTGCGTCTCGCCAACTTACCCATGTGGTTGCTCGCGGGCGCGGCCCTCTTGTTTTCAGTTGTCTCGCGGTGCATGATCGCGAGAAGAAAGACGTGATCGCGCGATGCGTGACGTCACAGCGGGCGCGAACTGTCGCAAGACAGCGCAAATGGCTAAAAACAATACAACATCTCATGGAGAACGCGACCGGATCAAGAAAACTTGTCGGCGAACGCAGGGATTCAGGTAAGGCGATCACGCGCGCGTGAGAATGTATTATTTTACAGCGCGAGCAAGAAACAAATTATCGCCAAGCTGCGGAATGCGGAAATTTTGACATTTTCGCGCTCTCCGCGGAACGCGAAAATGTCAAATTATCGCAATTTCCGCGAACGGAACGAAATTTTCGCCCAGGCCTAGTCCCAAACAGGTATGGTCTCAGCTTCTTCAGTGCCCAGACCACAGCCAATGCCTCACGCTCAATAGCACTCCACCTCTGTTCGCGTGGAAGTAGCCTCCTACTGATGAAGGCTACAGGTTGATCTAAGCCCTCCTCATTCATCTGTGACAAAACAGCCCCCACACCATGCTCTGAAGCATCTGTCTCAACGATAAACTCTTTGGAGAAGTTGGGTGCCAGGAGCACGGACGCTGTGCACATGGCAGTTTTCAGGGCCTCAAAAGCTTTCTGACAGGTGTCAGTCCAAATCACTTTCTTGGGCTGCTTCCTGGAAGTCAGCTCTGTCAAGGGTGCAACAATGTTGCCATACCCCTTGACAAACCTCCTGTAGTACCCTGTGAGTCCTAAAAATGCTCTCACCTCTGTCTGCGTTTTGGGGGGTCCCCGAGCCAGGATAGTTTCAATCTTGGGATGTAGGGGCACCACCTGGCCGCTCCCAACTTGGTGTCCCAAGTACACCACGGAACCCTGCCCAATCTGGCACTTACTCGCCTTGATCTTGAGGCCTGCCTTCCGCAGCGCCAACAACTCTTCCCAGAGGTGGTGAAGATGTTCTTCCCAACTGGCGCTGAACCCTGCGATGTCATCCAGGTATGCGGCACTGAACTCATCCAGTCCAACCAACACCTGGCTGACCAACCTCTGAAAGGTGGCAGGGGCATTCTTCATCCCAAAGGGCATAACCCGGAACTGGAAATGCCCATCTGTTGTGGAGAATGCTGACCTCTCCTTTGCCCCATCAGTCAAGGCGATCTGCCAGTACCCAGACATTAAATCAAACGTGCTGAGGTACCATGCAGCCCCTAGCCGATCAATGAGCTCATCAGCTCTGGGGATGGGGTGCGCGTCAGTCTTTGTGACCGAATTTAGCCCTCGGTAGTCCACACAGAACCGGAGTTTGGGTGTGGCACCCGGCGCTGCAGCCTTTGGGACCAAGACCACTGGGCTGGCCCAAGGACTGCTAGAGGACTCAATCACCCCTAGCGCAAGCATCTTTGAGACTTCCTCTTTGATGCAAGCCCTCACCCTGTCAGTCTCCTGTATCCACATCATGGACACACCAATCTGTGATACCAGGAACCAGGGAGAACAGGTCAGAAAACTGTTCCAGCAACTGGCGGCAGTCATTCTGTTGCTCAGGGGTCACGGTGGAAGAGAGGTTAAAACCATCCACTGTGGAAGAGAGGTTAAAACCATCCACTGACCCATCTTGCTCTGTTGCAGACAGGAGGTCAGGAAGAGGCTCAGTCTCCTCCTCCATTTCAGCATCTGTTGCTAAAAGCATGCCCACTTAGGACCTCTCCAAATGGGGCTTAAGGCGGTTGACAAGCAAGACCCTCAAGGGGTTCCTGGGAGACCACAAGTCCACCAAGTAGGTAACTGGACTCTTGCGCTCCACAACCTCAAACGGTCCGGTCCACTTATCTTGGAGCGCGCAGGGCTCCACTGGGGCCATGATCCACACTTTCTGACCAGAGTGGCATTCTGGTCATACCATCGCTTCATCTCCTCCTGGCTGGCTTCCAGATTCGCCTCAGCAAATTGCCTGAAATGCCTAGTCTGGTTCCTGAAGGCCAGCATGTAGCTATATACATCCTGGGGAGGTTTCCTGGAAGATTGCTCCCAGCCTTCCTTGACCAGACTCAGAGGTCCTCTGACTGGGTGTCTATAGAGAAGCTCAAAGGGACTGAACCCTAGAGATTTCTGTGGCACCTCACGGTATGCAAAGAGTAGGCATGGTAAGAGGACGTCCCACTTACGCCTCATGGGTTCCTCAAGACCCATTATCATGCCTTTCAGAGTTCGGTTGAACCTTTCAACCAACCCGTTTCCTTGGGGGTGGTAAGGAGTGGTAATCTTGTAAGTTACCCCACACTCCTGCCACAGGGACTTCATATACTTGGAGATGAAGTTGGTTCCCCGGTCAGACACTACCTCACGAGGGAATCCCACTCGGGAGAAAATTCCCATCAGTGCTTGTCCCACCACGGGGGCCATCACTGTCCTCAGAGGTATGGCTTCCGGGTACCGGGTGGCATGGTCCACCAAGACCAGGATGAACCTGTTGCCCAAGGCTGTCTTGGGGTCCAGTGGCCCCACAATGTCAATCCCCACCCGTTCAAAGGGGGTACTGACCACAGGGAATGGCTGGAGAGGAGCCTTCTGCTTCCTCCCACTCTTTCCACTTGCCTGGCAAGTCTGACAGGTCCTGCAATGGGTGTCTGAATGCTTGCGCATTTGGGGCCAATGAAAGTGGGTGACAAGCCTTTCAAAGGTCTTGTCCTGCCCTAAATGTCCTGCTAACGGCACATCATGAGCCAGCCCCAGTAGGAAGGCTCTGAAACTCTGGGGTACCACCAGCACACGGGCTGACCCAAGTTCAGCAACCTTAGGCTCACTATACAGGAGACCAATCTCCCAGTAAATCCAATGTGATCCTGACTGATCACCTGCTGCCTGGCTTGTAGCCTGTTGCCGCAATCCCTCAAGAGAAGGGCATTCTCTCTGCTCCCTGCAGAATTCTTCCCTGGAGGGGCCTCCTTCTTGCTGCCAATGGGTCAGCTCAGGGAGGTCCCCCAGTTCAGCTACTTGCTCCCCGGTAGGCTCCAGGGCATCCCCCTCAGGGTCTACCTCCTCCTGGGCCGTGGGAACTTCGGGGGCCGGTTTCCCGCGCCCCCGGCCTCTTTTCTCTAATGTAGGTTCCTGGGCCTCCCTCTCAGGCTCCAGGTCCTCTTGAGCACCCCTACTGGCTGCCATTGACCGGGTGGTCACACACGCCCAGTCAGGCAGACCTAACATCTCCAGGTGAGTACTCTTCTCCACCTTTCCCAAAGGTGAGTTCTCCAAATCGTTCCCCAACAAACAGTCAACAGGTATGGCGGGCCTCACAGCTACCTGAAGAGTACCAGAGACCCCCCCCACTCAAAGGGAACCTGAGCCATTGGACAATGGCTCTCTGTGTTGTCGGCAGCAACAACTCGGCAAAATGCATGAGGGACAATCTGCTCTTGAGACACCAGGTGACACTTGACAGCTGTCACACTGACTCCTGTATCTCTAAGAGCCTCCACCTTGTGGCCATTGATGGTCACCCACTGCCCATATTTCTTAGTGTTCCTGGGCAGATGGGTCCCTGGGACCACCTCACAGCCTCCTAAAGAGACAAGGGACATCTTTGTGGGACCACACCCACCTTGAACATCAATCTCCTCCCCAAAGCCATCTGCCGGGGCGGAGCACCAGTGGGTCTGTCTTTCCAAATAGGCGGCACCTGGGATCATTCGCCTTATGACCCAGGTCCCCACATTTATAACATTTCAGGGCCCCCTGTGGAACAGGACTACTTGTCGGGACCCCCTGCTTTCTCTCAGGGGGAGGCTGGGAACCTTTCCCTTGGTTCCCTTGGGGACTACTTTTGGGCCCTTTACGGAACTCCTTCTGTTTACCCTTGTTCCCCCCCACTCTTCTGCTGGGGACCCTGCCCACCTTTGGCTGAGTCTCCCATGTGACCATTGGGGACCCTGGTGCTAACCCAGCGGTCCGCCTCCTCAGCAAGCTTCCTAGGATTAGTCAGCTTGCTATCTATCAGATGCTGGGGCAGCTCTGGAAAACAATTTTCAGACAAGTGCTCCCATGCAATCAAATCAAATCAAAGAGACCTTGAAAATCATTAACCTTGCTGCCCTTTACCCAACCATCCAATGCTCTGCAAAAGAAAGTGACATATTCTACCCAGGTACTGTTTTCTAACTTCTTGTGTTTCCTGAACCTCTGTCTATAGAGTTCAGGGGTCAAACCATACCTAGACATTAATGCATCCTTCATGGGGCTGTATGAATTGTGGACTTCAGAAGGCAAGTCTAACAGTGTGTCCCGCCCCTCACTAAGGAACCTTCCCCACAACCCCGCTCCCCAATCTCTCTCAGGGACCAGGTGGGAAGACATGGCTACCTCATAGTCTCTGAACCACTGCCCAATATCATCATTTTTATAAAATTCTTTCACCACATCTTTGGGAATATATACTCTAGCTTCCACAGGCACTGACGGTACGCTGCCACCAGAGGGAGTAACCTCTAAACTCTTGGTTTTAAACTCCAACTCCCTCAAAACCTTTTCATGCTCAAACTGTAACCTTTTATCCTCTATGTCTAATCTCCTATTTTCTAACTCCAGTTGCCTGTTCACCTTGAACTTGGTCATCTCCATTTCATGCCTCCTAGATCTCTCTCTGTCCAATGGGCACCTGCTTCACCCCCAGCTATGCTAATTTGCATATAGGTTGGTAAAAGGAGCAGGGGAACAAATATCAGACTGAATGGACAGAATGTGTGGTATTTTGTAGGGGTGGGTGGAAAACTTCTCTCTGCTGGTGGAGTTTGCCTACTCCATGCTCCGCTTGAAGCACGGAGTTCAGGGAAAAACTCTGCCATTCACTTGTGGAGCAGAGTTTATTAGCATGCTCGCCGCTCGCTGTCACCGGTAACATTTTTACAACACTGAGGTGAGCTGTGCAAAATCTAAGGCTAAACTAACGAGACCCAGCTATGTTTTTCTCTGAGACCTGATACATTAGGGGTCCCAACCCTCTTATATGTTATATGTATCTACTCACCAGCTTCCCCAAATATGTAGTGGCTGCCTTCTGCTCGATATGTTAAGGCCAAAAGAAAGACTCCAACCTTCTTAATGCATCCTGTAAAGTTGCAACATGAAACTCTCTTTTATCCACTGTGAGCCATAAGTTGGCTCTGTCATGTGCCCAGCCTCGCCCGCTGCCCCGTGAAGCGAACAAATCACGAAGCCTTTTGGGTGAAGTCCGCTCTCCATCTCCGCGAGATGCGTGAGATATGGAGGACCTCCGTTGCGCACTACACTTCCTGGCCTCCCTTGCGACGCGCAGGCCCAGGAAGTGACGTTGAGAGGGTCCGCCCGGCTACGTAAGCCGGAGAAGCCAAAGGAACGGGGCAGATTATCCTGACTCACTAGTGAAGGAGGACGCTTCAACTTCACTCGCTACAACAGACGGCTCTGGTGGGGTAAGGGTGTCAGTGACACCGCCTAGAGTCAATACTTTGTATTATCTATCAACTCGACGTTGTTGGCTCACACCGCTATGGTTGTTCCTCAGTGTCTTGGATGCGGAAGTCAGTGACACCGCCTAGAGTCAATACTTTGTGCAAAGCAATACGGCGTTGTTGGCTCACGCCGCTCTGGTTGTTCCTCAGTACTTTAAGTCACGGATGTCGGTGACACCGCCAAGAGTCATTTTTGTGTTATTTTGCATCACGGCGCTGTTGGCTAACAGCGCAGGATTTATTCCTCAGTTGCCTTGCCTTCGGGTGTCGAGCTAACAAGAGCTGCGCTTTCATTTCCAACGCGACCATAGAATCCACGGCACCACCTGTGCCCCAAATCAAGCGCTTCTTGTAACATGGGACAGTAACAGTGATTATCCATATCAGGTGGTATATCAATGCCACGTTATCTTGAAGCATGTATACATGACAACAGTCCTACATCATAAGTGTTTTATGTGTGTATTGTTTCGTCTTAGCAGGGGAGCTAAGAGAGGTGCTGAGAATAATTCATAATCCCTTCTTCCCTTGTGAGGCCCACAGTCACACATGTTATGGTGGGTAAGGTACACCTTGTAAAGGAGTTGTGTAATAATGACACGGTAAATGGTTGTCACATATAAATGTTTATTTGTTCACAGTTCTCTGCTAAGTATCCCTTACATGTGGTACGAACAAACAGACCCCTGCCCAGGTAGCCTTAGATGGTCTGATGATGAAACAATCGTCCTTCTATTTATAGCTGCCATCACAAAGTTCTTTTTCTTTACAGGTAGACACTGCGGTGTCGCAGCAATGAAGGCGTGAGATAACTTGTTGAGGTGTCGTTCTTATTGGTGCTTAATGATCGTTTTTCTCCACAGGTCTCCTTCCCCGCTGTTCCCTTCCTTTCCTTATCCCGATTGACCCCCCTCTAATGTCCGTGCTTTCATAGCAACTCGGAGATTGAGGTTGTCAATAGGTGGACCCCAATTGAGCAACGAACCGATCCTGAGAGGCCTCCGAGGGACCGTGACAGGTTCAATGACCAGTTTACTTTATACTTTAGCTGAAGGCAATATGATTGTGCACAATTAGTAATTGGCACCATCATGAACTTTTGGTGCAGTACTGTATAAATCAAAGCGCGCTTGTCAAATCTGACTTCTGTCATGACTATTCAATGTTTTTCTAGTACGTAAAGTTAATGGTTGAGATATTAAACAGAAGGTTATTGTCTGGCAAGGTTTAACTTTCCCTTTTAAAAGGAAGCCAACGTTTCCTAATCGTGTTTGTTATTACTTTAATTCTGACAGGCATCCCATTTTTCAAAAACATTTTAAATATGAATTGTAACCCCGGGCGAAGGAACTCTTTACATTAATGTTATTGGCCCCATAGGTACTCTATGTGTTGTTGGATGAATCCAAGTTCCCCAACTCATGGGGGACACCATGAGAGCCACTCCCACAGCAGGACAGCCAGACTGAGAGAGACTGCAGGAGAAAATGCACACTCATTAGGGCCATGGTAGCAGGCAGCTTGACTGCTTCGTGGGGTTCCTTCTGACCCCTGAATGCCACTGTGGAGTGCGGCCATGTTCATTCATGTGCTGGGAGCCCCCCCTCCCTTCAAGGTGCATGGACCGCTCCCAAGCTGCTTGAGAGTGACGCCGATGCCTACTCTTTGAACCTGATCACCACAGTCCCAGTGCAAGTTTGGGGCTGTGCTGTGGCGCGCAGACGGCAGGGGACCGCAGAGATGACGTTGAGGGCTCTGCCGCACTTGGATTTCGGAGCAAGCATGGATGTGTTGGCGGTCATGTAGGTGTGCCTGGCCACCGCCACAGCAGGTAAGCGTCCCTGGAATCTGACGACAGAGCCTTGCATGTGATTAGTAGCATAATGATGTGGTCATGCTGAGCAATCATACCCATGTGGCCATCTTGCAGGCCAAACAGGCCCCCTTTTCATCAGAGTCCTGTGTTCCAGTTTACAGCAGTGCGCCTGTGCACGATGGCAGCACCAAAATCACATGCCACACCAGTACGTGGTGGCAGAGGCAGGTTACTGGGGTAGGGGGGAGTCATGTGTGTCTTTGAAAAATATTGTGGTATTATGGATTTATTTTAATATCTATTTATTTACAAATTACAATAAGCCAGTGTGAGCTGCATCACATCACATGCACTGCAGACGATAACAGGCACCACAGCCCCCCACAGGTATTTCACAGCAGCAGCTGCAGTCTGTGCCACGATCTGTGGGCAACTTGTTATTTATATACATGCTTTGTGCCCGTCACGCTGCTAAATTTGTGAGAGGTGCCAGGTGCAGCAGAGCCACGTATGTGGCATCCCTGTTCATCTGTTTCTGATGGCCAAGCAATACTCCATGGAATTCCACTGAGTTTGTCTGTGACTCTGCAGAATTCTAGTGAGTGAAACTCCACGAGCTCTGCCCAGCCCTATTTTTTTGGTGTATATTCATTGACGAACTCTTTGTGATTTGGAAGGGGTCAATGGAGAGTGCTAAGCTGTTTGTAGAAAAAATCAATTATAACTCATTTAATCTTCATTTTACAAGCACGATCATTGAGAAAGAGTTAACTTTTTAGATTGAACTGTGTATGATAAAAACAATAAATTAGAGACTAAACTCTTCAGTAAGCCTAGCAATGAATTACTTCATGCCATGAGTTTTCCTCCTCAAAATTTAGTAAGAAGCATTCCTTCATGGGAATGTTTACGAGCAAGAAGGAATTGCAGTGAATACCAGGAGGCAGCTAAGGCCCTAGTAGAACATTCTGAAAGATTTCAGGAGAGGGTATACTCTCATAGATGTATAGAGGAAGCAAAAATGAAAGCGAAAGTAGGCACGAGGGAACAATTGTTATTTCAAAGAAGGAAGGAAAAAGATACCAAAACAACCTCTCAGTTTAGATTAATAACTACTTACAGTAAACAAGAAGGAGCGATTTGTATGTTAATACAGAAATACTGGCACATGGTAAAAAATTATCCAATGATTGGTAAATTAACCCCTAAGAAGCCAGGAGTGACCTACAGGAGAGCACAATCTATGAAGAAGGACTGAGTAAAAAGTAGTCCAGAGTGTGTGAGAAAAAAGAGCTGGTTTGGAGAAAGTAAGCAATTTTAAAAAGTGCAGTAGATGTAAAGCCTCCAAGTATGGAGTCACATATGACATCACGCATGAAATGTTCTATGACCTCATTTATGATATCACTGATGACATCTCAAATGTGAGGTCATAAGCAGTGCATAGAGGAGCACAAGTTATAGTTAGTGCTGCTAACTATAACTGGTGAATTTCTGTGTTTTGTTTTAGTTCATAACGTTAATTTTATAATTGGCATGTTGACTCAACAATAACGTTACTTTACTTTGTTTTTTCCCTGCAAAAATATAACAAATGTCGCGCAAGAGGACGCCCGCACTCCTCGATGTCCTTCAGCAATAAAGTTTATTTAGGCTGACGCGTTTCGACCTAATGGGTCTTTGCCAAAGCCACAACACCAATGTTCAACAGTGCCCTATTTCCTATAGAATACCAAACATAACAAAGTATAGACATGGTAAACAGACAAATGGACATTCCATACCACGTATTTCATTTCAGTTAGTAAGACAGAACTTTCCCACACTAGGTCTGTAGCTCCAGCCCTCCAGATATATGACACCAAGGTGGTTAGCCCTGCCATCTACGGAGCTGAAATTTGAGATTGATAAACTAGATGAGCTCCGTAGATGCAGAGTCTGACAAAAGTCAACCTACCTAAAGTGGATTAATCTTAGTCTCTTGGAGACTAGATAGGAGCCCATTCTTACACGTCCTGATGAATGCCTTGGACCCTCCTGGCCACAGAGGCAGAAACATGTTGGCGACACTGATGGGGATGCAGAACTAATCCCCCAAGTCCCCTTTATTAGTTTTAATATTGAGCAAATCCTGTGCAATTAAAGTTTCATGTAGTATTTGCATCAATTTTTAACATCACTCACTCACTTTCTTAGCACGGGCCCCCACTTAGTTGTAGAACTGCCTCCCTGTCTCCAGGTGTAGGCCCCCTCTTTATCAAACGCGTTTTTAAAGAGTGAGGACTGCCAATGATGAAGCATGACACCTGGTGGTGTGTGAGGACAGTCCTTAAATTTTTTTGAAATGCCCAACAGCACATAGGTTACCGGCATAGTGTGCCTCTACCTCCCTTAAGAATCAGACGTCTTGCAGGGTAGCTTCTTATTGTGTGATATATTTTACTTGGAGGCCAGCTTACCCTGACCTCCCCGTAGCTTCTTGTTCCCTTCCCTTTTGAATATTAGGGTTTCGTGCGTATAAGCATTTTAACAGAGACATAGATGGGCACGGTCAGATAGATTAACTCAAAAAGATGCCTTTGGGCGAGATCTTTAAACCCCACCCCTCATTGCAGCTGCCACAAGAGGCTATGTTAAACGAGCAAATGAGAACAATGTTTATCCTTACTAGAGCCAACATTACTGGCACAACTCACCGCAAGAAATACTGAGCAAACACAACCCACAAAGGATATAAATACTTCATAAATTGGACCATCGATAAACATCATAGTCTCAATTTCTCTCCACTCTGTTCCAATGAAACGATACAAATAACAAGAATGAGGGGAGATGTTCACGGACCAGGAACAAAGCAGACAGAGCCAAATACGTGCTGGGAGAATCAACCATTCAGAATTTTTAGGAAAGAGGCAACCTTTCAATGGAAGGCTTGCAAAATCCAGGTAAGGACTTTAAATAAAGGAATCTGACAGGAGTGTTAAGAAGGAATACCTGGAAACCCTTTGTCAGAACTTCTGACAAGGCATCCCATTGATGCGGGAATAGAAAAACAACATCATACAATAAAGTATAAGTGATTAATGAAACTCTCTCTTCCTTAGGGGTAAAATTGTATTCTATGATACAACAGGGTATACCCGCTGGAGAGAAATCTGAGTCTGGGAAAATGTTTAGATTAAGAGGAGTGTAAAGTTAGATTACCTTGCATGTGCTAAACTCATGGCACTGAATTAAAATACTGCCAACTTTGGAAACTTCAGGGAGTTAGCAATAAAAAAAAAATATTAAGATGGACATTAATCAAAAAGTTGATTCTGGCAAACCTTATTTTACCAGAGAATTGTCCTGCAGAAAATTCTCAAACAAGGGAAATTTCACCTGGTTCAAACTTGTGCAAATCTCCCTTCACAGGAGTCCGACGGCAATCAGAGATTGTTGGACTCCAGTTGTGTCACTCAGAACCCTTAACCATAGGGTCCTGTGGCTTAAACCAAGTATTGGACCTAAACCTGAAGACCAGGTACATATAATTAGTGCCTGAGCTACTCCAATGGGACATGGTAAAAAATACATCCATCAAAAGACATCGAGCTGACAAAAAGCCACAGCCTACCAACATGTCCCCTCCATTAGGACGCCCAGTGCCCCATGTTCAGTCGCTGCATTCTTCTCACAACACTTGGTCCTCCTTTTTAACACATTTTAATTTTTCTCTACATCACTAGTTTGCCTAATAGGCCTCTTATGGTACAAATTGCACCAACAATCTTAAAAATCATGCATAATATAAAAGCTAGTGGTTTGTCTCTGTAGTAAAACAGACTCACTGCATTTTGTACAGTTTCTAATAACTGCTCAATATTTTTTAAAGAAATCACATGTATTAAACTTCATTGTTTTTTCAATGTCCTCCTCGGTATGAAGCAACACCCCACCAAAGCAGTGTTTAAACGCTGCCACTTTTGCCCTCAAACAAGGAGCAATGAATGCGAATTAAAAATCTGCCAGGGCGCTGAATTCAAGGTCAAAAGTTAAAGGGACCCTCGCGCTTGTTCACGCACACAGTCGTCCCGGAAGTGCAGGTGTTCGGAGCCCCGGCGGAGGTGTTACACGTCCCTCCCTCCCCCCGGCTGCTTTGCTGCACAGCCCCAGAGCTCTCTGCTTAAATCCACTCGGTGTCGCCGGATGCTGATGGCCCTGGTTGATGGTCTCCCGGCTCCTAATTCTCCCATCATCTCAGTCGGCGTCTTCGCAGGCCCAGCAGTGTTCCTTTGCAGTAATGTAAAGCACTTTCATTTCCTGGATGGCTGAGCATTGCACCGCTGATAGCTCATCATCTATAAACAATCTGCATTGGGGCAAATGGGTTTTGCACCATGTGGGCTTCTCGCTGGATGATGGCGCTTCCGGAGCGCCTGGAGGGAGTGGAAGGCGCTTAATGAAAAGACAGAACCCACGCGGTGCAGGAATGGGGTCGGGCAGGTAGGACATTATCCTGGCAGGTCCTGGTTCAGGGGGGATGCTCGGCGCTGTCATCATTCTGGAGCGATAAAGCCAGCCCCCGACCAGGCATTATCCGCCCGGAGATCTTTCACTTTTTTTCTCATGCAGGATGCATTCGGGACGGAGCTCTATTTTTTAAAATTTTTCTCTCTCTATAAGCGTCAAAAAGGTGCCAAATCAGTCTGTTTTCCCGTGTAAGTGTTGGTTTTCAAAAGCAATCTGGTGCGCAGTGACTTCTGTTCATTTGTTTGTCTGTTATAGTTTTTGTACAGCACTCATGCCACAAATTGCTTTGTGGTCGCACTGAGGGAAGGTGCAAAGGAGGGAGAGTAGCCATAGAGGTGGCTTAAGAGAGAATACCCTCTGCTAGGTACACTCTGGAGGATGTCTCTATGGATGAAGAGGCCTCTAAGATGATGTTTCCAGTTGACGGTCCAGGAATGGAACAAGACTTTTGTTTTTCCCATGGACGTTGATTCACTAAAATGCCATAGGCAGAAGTGGTATCACACCCCCTTGCGTCCCAGTGACAAAACAAAGCCAGCCCCTAGTGCCAAAATTAGCTCCTTAGTGGCCACATTTTTGCAACTGTAGGACTAGCATAGTGGCAAGGAGTGGAAGTTGCAGAAGTAGGTGGGGGTCTCAAAGGCCTGTTTAGGGCGAAGAACACCAGACAGCTGCGAAAGACATCTTGGGGACATTCAGAAAGCCGACCCAGGAGTGCATTCTGCTCGTTGCTTATCATTGGCTTTAACTGCTGATGTTTCAGAATTAGTAAAAGTGATGCTTCTGTGTTTTTTGGTAATTCTGAAGTGTGGTGGAAGCAAACATTTGAATACGATCAAGACACATCAATACACTAGGTGATGACATTCGCACACATTATCGTCTGTGTGCATTAAAATCAGTTTTCGGTACAAATGTAGTGGTCATTTCAATGTAAATGTGTTGTCTGTAATGGCAGTGCGTGACCACACCATGCATACTCCACACTACGCCACTCCATTCTATTTTACAACACTCCACTTCACTCTACAACATGCCACTCCACTCTATGCCCCTACACTCTATAACATTCTACGACACGCCGCGCTACTTCACGCCACTCCAATCTATGCCACTCACTCCACCCCACACCACTTACCCACACCTCTACCCCACGCAAAATCTATCCTCCTCCATTGCAATCTATCCCACTCCACTCCAATCTACTCCACCCCAATTTTCCCAGCCAACTCCACCCCACTCCACTCTAATCTACCTCACTTCAACCTTCCCCATTTTAACCTAATCTACTCCAACCTAGGGGCATATTATCAAGCCAGGCGATAAAATTATCGCCGCTTTAGCGGCAGAAAACTGCCACTAAAACGGCGATAATGGGCTTGATAATATGCTCTATGGAATTCCAATTGAAGCCCATGTTAGATGTGAAGGACATCTAACATGGGCATCATTTGGAATTCCGTAGAGCATATTATCAAGCCCATTATCGTCGTTTTAGCGGTAGTTTTCTGCCGCTAAAGCGGCGATAATTTTATCGCCGGGCTTGATAATATGCCCCCTAGTCTGGTATGATCCAATATACCCCGATCCAATCGTTCCTACTCCACTCTACCCTCCGCGACTAAAATCTACCCCACTTCACTGCACTACAATCTACTCCACTCCTATCTACCCCACTCCACTCAATCTAAACCAATTATCCCCACCCCACTCCAATCTACCCCACTCCACCCCATTCTAAGAGACTCCACTCCAATCTACCCCACTCTGCCCCCACACCATCCCAATCTACTGCACCCTACTCCAATCTACCCCACTCTGCTGCAAGCTACCCCACTCCACTCCAATCTACCCCCTCCAATCCACCACACTCCAATGTACCCCAATCCAACCTACTCCACTTCAATATACCCCACTCAACTCCTCTCCAATCTACCCCAGTCAAATTTGTCTCGCTCCATTGCAGTTTAACCCACTCCACTCCAAACTCCACTGCAATCTTTCCAACTCCTCTCCAACCCAATCTATCCCACTCCACAGCAATCTACAACACTCCACCACAATCTACCACTCTCCAATCTACCCCACTCCAATCTACCACAACCTACCCCACTCTAACCTACTATAATCTACCCCACTCCACTCCAAACTACCATACTGCAATCCACCCAATCTACCTCATTCCACTCCACTCTAATCTACCTGAATACACACTGCCACACTCCACACTACCCAAATCTACCCCCACTCCATTTCTCTCTAATCTACCCCACGCCAATCTCCTACACTCCACTCAAATCTACCCCACTCCACTCCAAAATAACCCACTCCACAACAATCCACCCCACTCCAATCTACCCCACACCACGCTACCTCAATCTACACTACTCCAATCTACCCTATTCCAGTCCTACCAGCTCCATTCTAATCTACCAAACTTCCTTCCAATCGAATGCACTCCACTCCAATCTACCCCACTCTACCGCATTCTACCTCACTTCAACCCACCTCACTGCAATCTACCCCACCCCACTCTACCCCACTCCAATCCAATCAACTCACTCCAATTTACCCCACTCCACTCCAATCTACCCCTCACCAAACTACTCACTCCAATCATCCCTCTTAAATCTCCCACACTCCAATATATACCATGCCATTCTAATCTACCCTACTCTAATCCACCCAATCCACCCACTCCACTCTAATCTACCCCACTACACTCCACTCAAATCTACCCCATTCCACTCTTCCCACTCCAATCCACCCAATCTACCCAACTCCACTCTACCCCAATCTACCCCACTCCATTCCTCTCTACCACATGTCACACAAATCTACCCCACTCCAGTCCAATCTAACCCACTCCACCCCAATCCACACCAATCTATCCCACTCCAATCTACCCTATCCCACTCTATCCCAAACTACCATACTCTGATCTATCCCACCCAATCTGCCCCCTCCAATCTACTCCACTCCAATCTACTCCACTCCAACCTACCCTGCCCAAACCCAATCTACCCCACTCCAATCTAGCCCACCGTATCCAAATTTACCCCACACCACCCTATCAAATTCCACTCCAATTTACTGCGCTCCAATCTACTCCACTCTACTCCAATCTACCCCACTCCAAACTACCTCACTCATATTTATCTCATCACAATCCATCCAATCTACCCCACTCCACTCCACCCAATCTACCATACTCCATTTCACTCTACACAATCTATCCCACTCCACTCAAATCTATCCCACTTCACTCCAGGCTACCCTACCATAATCCATCCATTCTATCCCATACAAATCTACCCCACTTCACCCTAATCTACCTCACTCCAATCTACCCCTCTTCACTCCTATCTACCCCACCCAACTCCACTCTACCCCAATGCCTACCCCAACCAACTCCACTCTACCCCAATCCAGTCTACCCCTCTCCAATCTACCCCAATCCACGGCACTCTGCTGTTCCCCAATCTACCGCACTCCACTCCAATCTACCCTACACCACACCACTAACTTTTAGCCATGCTGAACGCAAGCCACACTAGTGTACATAATGGCAAAAACACATTGTCAATAGCTCTCTCATAGGCATGATGTCATTGCATGCTATGTTCTGTTCCTGCGACTGCCTTCATGACGCCTGAGACAAGGGTTTGCAAGAGCAGAGCCAGTGATGCCTAGGGGCAACCAAGGGTCATAATTTGTACCCCACCTCTAGTTGATTTCCAGGGCTTTTCCTTTGCAAAGTCATGGCTTTCATTTAAGCTATTATAGCTTCATTGTGTACTTTGGGTATGTTAGTGTTGCCATGTGCAAGAGAAGGGTGAATTAACCTCATGTAGATGTTGTCATAGACTAGCTGTCCTCTGTGTTATTTGACCTGGATTGTCTTCCATATATGAAGGTGATAACTCCTTCCTACCATTGACCAAGGAGTAGTGGTTGTTTGCTCAGGGCTCAATGTGTTACATGATGTGGTGAAAGTATGGTCGATTGGGGCAAGAAGTTAATCGCTGATGGTCTGTGGTCAGAAGCGAAGCAAAATAACCCTAAGCACGACAATCGCTTTCTTAGTTTTGAAGTAGTGTGGCTTTTGGATCACTAGAAGCTTGGTGCGCACATCCAATTTTATGCAAATCGATGCTTAATAGAAAAAATGAAATGCTGTGCTAAAATATGCTTACAGCATACAAAATCTTTCAAAAACGAATGACTGCCCATGGTGATCATTCTCCCCAAGCAGAAAAAGATGAGCACGTATACTGCATCTAGAATGCAAAATCAGTAAACATACTGTTGTAGCCAAGACAGGGAGACATCTGACACTAGTAGCAGTATGTGAAGTGGTTTGTTTAAGCAGTAAGTTAACAACCAACTGCCAACCATCCATAAGGAGGAAGGTACACCACCTCCAGAGCCTTGTGTTTCCAAAGGCTCTTTCGTGGAATCCCCAGCCACAAGGTTCAAAATCCCACACCAGAGGGAGACACAGTAAATGCCACGAGACAGGACACAACACACCTCCTTCTGAGCAATAACCAAAAGCACTGTACTAACCAAGACTAGAAGGAACGAAAAGAAAAATACAAAAAATAAAACCTACTAATACATTAATACCTCCATCAACTGTACTTGTCACACATTCGCTCACCACTAAATTAGCTCTCTCAACTTGGCCATTGCTTTTAGGATGATACAAACGACACCTCCTGTGCATGATCCCTGCACCGCGTAAAAAAATCATTAATCTCAGCAGAAACAAATTGCACCCCATAATCAGAAATAATTTCAGAAGGGAAACATATCAGGCAGAAATATGATACTCGCCTCATACACACATTTTTACTTCTATCCATTTAGACAAATGGTCAATTAGAACAATAGCATAATGCTGAATGCTCAAAAGAGAGTAAAATGGACCCTAAAAATCCAAACTTAATTTACTCCACGCCATTTCGAGAGCACCAACTTCCACCATGCGCGAGGTGTTACATTTAAGACTCTTATCATTCCGTAAGCACACAGGGCACTTCTCAATAAATCCTTTAATATTCCAGTCCATGCCAGGCCACCAATGTATGTAGCTCAGCCTACTCTTGTTAAGAGTCATGCCTAAATGGCCTTCATGACTCGGCAATTTACACCGGACAGATCTCGGTGGAACCAATTTATTCATCCTAAACAACAACCCTGCTGTAATAGAAAGTTCAGTTTGAAATTTACAAAAAAGTTACACATCTTTAGACATGCTGATTTCTCTATGCAAACCTTTACTCATGTACTGCATAACAATATTTAATAAACATCTTGATTTAAAAACATTCCTCAACTCATTCTCATCAACACATTCCACAGAACCCCAAGCAATATTAACAACCAAATAATGAACACCTTGCTGATCATCCAACACCTCCTCAATGTCACCACAAGAAATATATTCAACTTCAAAATGGTGCTCAAGAAGTTTAACACTCAATCTTCAGAGTCTTGCCATTGCCTTAGTCAAACGAACATTGAAGTCATTGATAATAGGCATCAAAGATGGTAATTGGTATGCAAAACAAATGTTATTCTCCACACATTTCTCAACTGCCCAAGTACGCAGAGAGGATGTGGTCTAACAGCTAGAGCGGTCGGCCTCGAAGCTGGGGAACTGGGTACGAGTCTTGGCAGGAAAGCTCAACATCCTGTGATTCTGGGCAAATCACTCAATCTCCCGGTGCCTAAGAAAAATGAATGTGTTCATCTGTAATGCAACTGGTGCTCATGTAAAGCGTTCTGATACCTTTGGGTCTAGTTTAGCTATATAAAACTCCAATAAAACAAAAAAAGTTCAAGCCAACATCTCCCATTTAATCACAGAATAAATATGTTCTTGTGTCCTAAAAATACATGAAGCAAAAGAAATAACTTATTCCAAGCTCTCTTTTTCCTGTGAAAGAACTGCTCCAAGACTTTTCACTAGCATCAACTGCAATACAAAGTATTTTTCCAGGGATGTATGGTGAAAGCAACAGAGCATTCGTAAGCTCTTTCTGTATCATAAGAAATGCTTCATTTTGCACTTTTCCCCAGTAACACTTAGAATTTTTCTTCAACAAAGAAAGAAGGTGTTCTGGAATGGTGGGAACATTTCTGATAAACCTGGCATACAACCCACACATCCCCAGAAAAGCATGTATTTGTTCAGCTCCTTCTTCAATTGCTTTGAGCAACCCAGTACGTGGAGAAATGCCAACACTCGCTCAAAGATATTTCACTTTGGACACTCCAAACTCACATTTTACCTTCCTTAATCTCAACCCCTTCTTTAAGGCCTTAAGTACAGCATTCAGTCTTTACACATGTTCCTTTTCATCCTCACCATAAACTAGAACATTATCTTGAAAAGCCAGGACTCCTTTTAATCCCTTAAAAACATCACCAATAATAGACACTATCCACCAGTCCAACCTCTTCACACTGATCACTCATGTCACCTTATCTTATTCTCCACGTGTGCCAGCTCATTATGCTATCCAACAAAATTACATACGGTGACTAACAGTGACAGTGCATCTTGTAGTCCACTAGTGGTGGTCCCTCACACTCCAGACCAGTCCTCACTCACCCAATACCTACTACTTCCACCTTCTACTACTGCATGCCAGTGCCAGATCATTCTATTGCCAAGCACCTTCCTCTCGCCACACTGCCCACCAAGGTCATTTCCTCATAATGTCCACCAGTGCCATCTGAAAAGACTGCCTACCAATGCCGGCTGATCGTAATGACCTTCATAGTGTTTTTCGCATACTGCTAACTGGTGCAGATACTCACACTGTCCACCACAGTGCACTCCTCACTTTGCCTCACACATGCTTCTCATGCTGCCCTCCAGTGCCAGGTACTCACACCTTTTACCAATATTAGTCTCACTCGCCACCCACCAATGCCAGTTCTTCAACTTTACCACCAGCACCAACACAATATGATTCCCACCAGAGTCAATTTCTCTCAATGCTCACCATTCTCAGCCCTTGTGAATTGCCCAGCAATGCCTGCTCCTTGCACTGTCTCAGAGCCAACTTCTCACTATGGTTATCAGTGGGCAGAGTGAGAGTTATTCCACCTAAATATAAACTCAAAACTCGTGTCTGCCTATAACATTGTGGTCTAAATGTTAGGAGTAGAAATATAATTAACAAAAGTATTGAAGTGAAGTATGTTTTTCTATTGTTTTACAATAATATTAGAGTAAATTGTTTACTCTAATATTATTATGATGTTTTACTGTACTCTGTTATGCTTTTATTTCAGTAATTATGTGGATTTTATTTTGCCATTTCCTTTAAAGAAATACAGTAATGTATCATTTTTTTAATGTGTTGGTTGTATTGTGGGGCTGAGGTTGTAGGTGTATTTATTTGTTTACATGTTTCATCATTTTTTTTATTATGTAATACATTTCAATTTTGTGTTGTAGGGTTTATTGGAGATTGGGTAGGTAGTGATTTAATTCACATTTAAATACGTTGATGCATATTATTTAAAATTGGAGAATATTCGCTTTTTAAATACATTTTAAAATATGAAGCTGTGTATATGTTTTTAAAATATTTTTTTAATTTTCATGGGATTTGTGAATATTGGGGTTGGAATGGAGAGTGTTATTTTGAAGTTTGAGCAGGTAGTGGTATTTGAAAATATATATTAATTGTTATTCCTTCTTAAATAGTTGCAATTTTTAATGTTTGACATTGTTTTTTTTGTTTACATGCTTCATAATTTTGCAAATATTTACTTACATTTTTGGGACTGTGCGATGGTTTTGGTAGTCTTTAAATAAAAACGTATTAATAATAATTGATATTGATTTATCTGTAAAGTGTTAGTTATTTTTTATTTAACTTAACTGGTCGAGGTGTGAGATGTTATGTTCATTTTTTCATAAAAAGCATGTATTAAATTATTATTACAGGTTGCGTGGTAAATTAGTGGAAAGTGGGTTAAAAAGAAATGATTATTAATAAGAAATGTAAACCTGTAAAATATCAGAATTGTAAAATATTTTGTTTTTGTTTGTAAAATCATATTTCATTATAACAGGATGTTTCTTTGTTTTGAATTTCAGAAATATCCTAATTTTAAATACAATAATTAATAGTTGTAATACTTAAAAAAATATTTTGATACATTTGTTTGTTGTTTTAATATGTTAAGTTTACATATTTTCACTTTTAGTTGAAATTCACATTTTTATAGATTGCTTTTCATTTAGTTTTAGATGTTTGGGATTTTTATTTGTGTGTATTGAATCTCACCACTGCAATATTTGCTCTTTCTACATTGTTGGTTGGACTGAAGTTAGAACAGCAAGTCCGACCCCAGTGTAAACATTTTCCTCAATATTTGTTAGGCTGCAGTTAGAATGCAAAATCTTATCACCACCATTTTGTACATTTTCTACAATGCTTATTAAAATGTAGATCTGCTGGCTGTATACACAGTGAATTAAGGGTTCCATAAGTATTATCAGACAAGATACCTTACAGGTTGCAGTGTGCTCATTAAATGCTCTAACATAACAAAAAGTAACGTAACATAACATAAGATAATTGCTAGTTAGACTTGAGTTAGACTAGATCTGAGTCTCTCAATGTATGAACATTTTCCACAGAGTTTGTTAGATTGTAGTTAGAATAGTAAATGTGACTCCTTCACCTCCAAATGCAATATATGCTCTTTCCGAAGTGTTGTTAGAATAGAGTTAGAATAGTAAACCTTCCCTCACCCCAATGTATGTACTTTTCCCACAACTTGTTAGATTGGGGATAGAGTAGTAAATCTGCCCCCACTCCAATGTTTGTACTTTGATTAGGTTTGTTACATTGGAGCTGGACAGTAAATCTTACTGCACCTCCAATGTTTGCATGCTTTTTTAAATGAAAACATGTATTAGATTAGCACTGTGCTCATAGAGCTTTGCACCAGCCTTGTTTGCACAATGGATAAAAGGTTGAGATTACATCAATTGGCACCGTGTCTCTACAACAACAATATACATACAGTTTCGCCTTTTTCCCCCATTCCCCTTGTCATGAAACATACTAAACAAACCAAAGGAGAGAACTTAACAATAACAATACTAACTTTCCCCCCCTTGCTCCCCCTTTCCAAATTACCACAGATGGACTACCAACTTGCCCTCTGTATGTCATCCACTGTATTGTTGTACATTAATCAAGCAGTGTCACCTTCTCACCCACATCACACGTCCACTGATAGAAGTTACAATTGAACTATTCCAAAAGGTGTATAATCAATGACAAGTATACAAGAGAACTCAAACATGTCAATGTATGGATTAAAACAAGAGGGGAATCTACAGAGGTCGCTTATCATCATTAGATTGCACTTTCAGGGTTTCAAACATTGAATCTCATCTATAAGCAACATCAATTTTTCATGATCATGCCCATTCCTCCCTGTACAAGGGCTTACTTTCTGCCTCCAAACACATTAGCCATGCAGTAACCGAGAGGGAATGGGTACTTTTCCTAGTAATTGTGATGCTTTGCCAGGTGTTATTCAAGACCCACAAACTTTCCCACAGTGTTATCCGCCTTGCGGTGTAGGAAAATACCCAATATGCAGGCTTCAGAGTAAGAAGTTCTTTGCAGCATGTGACATGAATTAGAACAGCAGCAACCCAAGCCCAATAGGGCGACACTGAGTCACAGGCCCATCACATGTGAACAAAGACAGACCCTTCAGCGCAGTATCAAGGACAATGTAAAGTGATCCCAGGAAAGATCTGTCAAATTTTGCAGTTTATAGGTAGTCTCTTTTAAGAATATTGAATTGTATGCATTTAAATTTAGGGTGAGAAGTTTGACCCACAGCAGGTCTACATGATATAGGTGTTCTCTATAGAGCCATCTAATTAACTTCTTGCTGGTACAAGGGATAAGCAGGGTTTGACTCACTGCCTGTACAGGTGGTTTCAATGTTCCCGCCTGTCACCGTCTATGCAAAACTGATTTATATTGCCCGTAGGTAAGAATCTGCCTCCTAGAGACGTTACAAGTTTCTACGAGGTTGTCAATGTGTATTTGAATCCCATTTTCACATAAATTCCCAACCGTGACCATCCCTTTCTCAGTCCACACCAGGAGATGGTGTTCTGTGGTATCTTCCTACAGATATGTTCCTTCCTTCCTCCCCCACCTCCCACTTCTCCTTCAATGGTATTTCCTCCCTGTCAACTGTACTGTGAAAATGATGCTGTGGATTGGAATGTTGGTCCCTGAAAGTTCTATGTTGAACTTCAGTGGGTGCCAGCTTTGAGGCGAGAGAACTATCACGGCTGTGGCTGGGGTGTACCACTGTCCTTAATAAAGACTTGGTTATTGTACTTTATCATCTCTCAGCATCTCATTGAGAACCTGAACTTAAATACAACACTGGTGACAGAGGATGGGATGCAGAGCACGCTGATTGTTGAAAGCCTCAACA
This sequence comes from Triturus cristatus, assembly GCF_964204655.1. Taxonomy (NCBI): domain Eukaryota; kingdom Metazoa; phylum Chordata; class Amphibia; order Caudata; family Salamandridae; genus Triturus; species Triturus cristatus. The sequence goes on along the minus strand of NC_140580.1, from coordinate 1,122,730,593 downwards.
CACAGAGAAAAGGGTTTCGGGGAAGAGTGTAAGTGAAGAGCAACCATCGTCCTGACATTGACACTGAAGCGGGGCACCGCCAAACTGGCAATAGCAGTGCAGCTGTAAGTACACTTGGAATTCAGAGCTGGTGTTATTGAATGTTTTGGGAATGTGATGCTCTAAGCAATCTTCTCCCCGTGCTGTACTCTTAGAGCGCGTCTCATGCTCTCTATGCCCATTAGCATGTGACGCTAGAACCTCCCCACAGTATGGTTGTGCCATTTCACTCAGATGAGGGATTCTAAGGAATTATCCCTGCTGACTTCTCCACGCTTGCCCCATAAGCTCCCATAGAAAAGTGAGCGCACGCATTGTGGCCCTGTGCCTTGGCCAACGAGTGGTGTGGCAGTTAGCATTCTCACTTCTTCAGAGTGCTCTGTTGTGTGAGGCAGTTGCACGGTTCACACGCCGCACCAACATTGTGAGCGTGCTGTGTGGCCCTGTGCTCAGGACAACTGGTGGAGTACTCGTCAAACCGCATGGGAAAAGTGCTGTATAATATAACCGGTCTGCCCTTAAACCATGCCAGGAGAAGTTGTACACAATGTAGGCTCCGTGTTCTGATCGACTGATGGAGAGTATGGAAGCAGTTTCACAATACCAGGGTGTTTCATAAGCCTTCCTGGGGAATGATCGGAAGAGCGGCTCGCCTCTGCATCCCAACTGACTGGCAGCCTGAGAGAGAATATGTTTTCTGTGTGCCTGCGATATCTTTTCCCTCAAAGGAGCTGAGAGAAAGTACTTTTGTGGAATTCTTTTACTGTGGACAACTTACCTTGGCATGCCTGCAGAGATCCAGCTGTGTTGCCTGAACGTTGGGGTAGATAGCAAAGAAACTCCAGAGAGTGTTGATGGAAACTTCCTGTGAATTCTGTATCTATTCTGTGAACAGCGCAATCTAAAGGAAAGGAAAAATATATCTCAACTTATGTTTTTTTATTTCAGTCACTGAAATTTGCTGCGGGTGTATTTTATCCTGCAAAGAGTAGTTACTTGATAAATCTTTGTTAAATATTACACATTAACATATTGGTTCCTTTTCAGGTACATAGTAACTCTAGTCTAGTCTTAAGAATTCTGGGCCTGATTATGCTAGCTTTCGGTCGGACCGCTGACCGATAGTGTGGGGGTCAGGAGACTGCCCGAAAAGCATGCATCGGTTTGACCACTGTATTTCGATGTGACCCCCGGGCTGGCGGTCGCAACGCTGTCGGAACTGCGGCAGTGGCATGCTGCGACCATGGCAAAGGCCCGCAGCACATGCCACCGCCATACAGGACCTCCAGCATGTCCATGCACCATATGCCATGTACCATTTAGTGCATGGCATGCGGTGCAGGGAGGTAAGTGGAAGCACTACATGTGCCCTCAGGGCTACTTCTCAGTGGCCTGCAATGGAAGGGGGCTCTGTTAGGGGCCCCCAATATCCCTTCTCGACAACCTTTCCATGGTGGGGTTCCCGCCATGAAAAGGCTGTCGGAAAGGGATATTCAAATCCCAGTGGCTGTGCCTGCCTCGGCACTGTATTGATTATCGGACGCTGTTCCGACCACCACCCTGTCAGGTTCGCTGATTCTTGCGGAAACTGTGGTCTGTCATCCGACAGATGTGGGTCCAATCGTCAGCACTGTAATGCGGTGGTCGGATGGAAGGGCTGTCGGCGGTCGGACCGCCACCGAAGACCTGTCTGTGGCAGTCTGACCGCTATCATAGTCAGACCCTTTGTTTGGGAAAAGTCAATCGTCACACTTAAAATTCTCTTAGTTTTGCAGCTAAAGAGAGCTTTTTTCACACCTTTACACTTGAGTGGAAATGCAGAATGTAACACCCTCCCGTTTCTCATGTCAGCCCCAGGAGTAAATGGAAAGAAGTATTTCAAAACAATGAGGTGGTATGTGACCCAATTTAGGCTTAGAAAAGAAAGTAGCATTATTACAGTACTATTTAAGGGCAGAGGGTCAAACAATATTGGAACATCTTTTAGATCTCAGACTTAATTCATCTAGGGGTCTCAATGAGTGTGACATAAACATTAAGAAGTTAGATAATCATTTCCTACCAAACATTTGTACCATAATGGAACATTTACCATGTTGGAAAATGGGGTCAAAAAGAAGGACAAACTGTTGAAGAGTTTGTATCAGAATTGAGAAAATTAGCTGCGAGCTGCAAGTTTGCGGCTGCTTGTGAGGAACGGATAAGAGATCAGTTGCTATTAATGTGCAATATAGAGAAAATACTTGAGGAGCTGTGGTTAAAAGATGATCCTCCATTGGGTGAAGTTTTAATTGTGGCTAAACAACTTGAACATATGATGCAGTGTGTAAAATAAATTAAATACGATACAGATGAAAAAGTAAAGGTAAATGTAGTGACAGAACATATAATTGATGTATTGGTGATTAAAGAAGTGAGAAGGGAGACAAAAAAAACAAGAAACATGGTGGCATTCAGGGGCAGTTGCTATAGATGTGGTAAAGCTGGACATATGGCCAACAGCAGAGAGTGTCCTGCATTGAAATCAATTTGTAATAAATGTGGGAGAAAGGGTCGTTATAAGATTCACTGTAGAAGTAATTTCACTCTCAGAAAATCTCCCAGAAGTGGTGTGTCACACGTTTGCAAATAAATTATATTGCAGTTGACAGAGGTTGGATATACCAACCCCAAAGATACAATACAGATAGAAGAGCAAGAAGTAGAAGCTATGTTTAATTTTAGCTCCAGATTGACAATAATTTCTGATCAGAGGTTTGAAAATAAATTTGAAGGTAAAAAGAAACTCTTTTAGATGGACGTCAATCCAGGAGGATATGATGGTGAACCCATGCAAATGAAGGTGTATTTCTGGGGAAGCATTGCATACAAAGACAGATACACTGTTAGCAAGGTGTATGTCTCACGCAAGGAGGACAGCATATTAGGATGGCCATATACCCCTAGACAGAAGGATCTCGGCATATATCAATCCAAATTAGGAGCCACAAATATTGATTCAAAATGTCTCTAAAACAATAAATAAATCATCTGATTTGGAGAAGGAGTCCCCAAAAGGTTTTCACAAGCCACCTAAGGTGTTTAAAACATTAAGGGCCAGATGTATCACATTGTATTTTGCGAGTCCTTAATAGCGAATTTTACTGATTCGCTATTATGGACTCTCAAAATGCAATGTTTGTAGGTATCGCAAATAAAATTGCGATTCCTTCGCATTCCTTAATTGTGACTCGCAAATTTGTGAGTTGCAAATAAGGAATGGCTTCCCATTAATTTCTATGGGCCTAGAGGACCATAGGAATGAATGGGAATTGCATGCACAATTTGCGAGTACCCAATAAGTACACATGTAATTTCAAGGGTGCCAAAAGGACACCCTGTTGCACCCCTGAAAATATACATGTGTGCACCAGTGGCGCACATACATGCCCTACGGGAATGAATGTGCGCCACGAAGCACTTAGAAAAATGCAAAATTGTGCATTTTTCTAAGGATTTGCAATTTACCACCAACCTGAAGTTGGTGGTAAATTGCGATTCCTTAAAGCAGGGTCGCAATTTAAAAAGCTCTTCCTGCATTGCATTTAGAGAATCGCAAATTGCGATTCTCTAAATGCATTTGCAAAATAGGTAATCGCAAAAATTGTGATTCCCTATTTTGCAATTGCCTTTTGGGATGACACATCCCAAAAGGCTTTTTCCCATTCGCAAACGGTCCGATTCTGCGAATCGGCCCATTTGCGTACAGGAAAACGCTTGATACATCTGGCCCTAAGTTCTTAGAATAAAATTAAAGGAGAATGTCCATCTAGTATCAGCCAGAGTAAGAACTCTACCACTGTCAATGCATGAAGCAGTATGGGAAGAGTTGGAGAGCCTTTACAGTCTCGGGTGAGAGAGACAGTAGAAGCCACAGAATGGCTTGCCCCTATAGTAGTTACTAAGTTGCTAAGAAGACAGATAGGACAATATGGCTATGTGTAGACTTGAGAGCTCTGAACAAGGAGGTAGTTGTAGAGAAGTACCCCTTGCCTAACATTACGGAAATAATGACATATGTAGCAGGGGCTAGGGATTTTTCAACATTAGACCTGACTTCTGCGTATTATCAGATCCGGCGAAATCCGGAATCTCAGGAGCTAAGAGCATTTATCATTCCCATAGGGGTGTACAAATTCAAGGGCATGCTGTTTTTGGACTTGTATCTGTGATAGCAGTTTTTCAAAGAATAATGACAGGTATGCTACAAGGTATGTATTTTGTTATCAAAACGATGTCTTGATTTTTAGAGAATCCCAAGAACAATATAATAAAAGATACAGACAAGTGCTGTGGAGATTTAAGAAACAGGAACTCACAGTCAATTGAGAAAAATGCAAAATAGGATATTCCAAGATAAACTACTTAGGACATAGGATAACTGCCCTTCCATAGCTGGCCTTGCCAAAAAGTAAAGATGAAGTCATGTCATTCCTGGTAATGTTGGAGTCTTGCAGTAGGTTTGTCAACAATTTTGCTAGTAGAACTTACAACATTTGTTCATGGTTAAAAAATGGGGTACATTTCGACTGGAATTAGAAATGTCAAACATAAATTGAAGATACTAAAACTGCATTAGCCACATCCCCTAATTTAAAAGCGTTTTTACCAGGAATGAGGACCAATATAACTACTGATGCAAGTTCAAAAGGCTTAGAAGCTGTAATGATGCATGGAAATTAAAAAGGAGAAGAGACTATTGCTTTCACCTCCAAATCATAGAAACATGTAGAAATGAACTATTTAGTGATCAAAAAAGAGGCTTTAGCAGTACACTGGGCACTCAACACTTATCTGGGGAATAAAGTTTACCCTAAGGACAGACCATAAGCTCCTCACAGAAGCTTTTACACAAAAGGGGTTAGACTCCATTTCCAGCAGAATCAGAATGTGGGTGGTAAACTTACAAGAGTTCAGATGTTGTGTCGAATATCTCCCAGGGGTGAGGAATTGTGCAGCAGACTGCCTCTCTTGAATATCCCTTTCCGACAGCCTTTTCATTTCGGGAACCCCACCTCTGATGACACTAAGGAAGAAAAGGGGATGATATGGAACATGAGGAAGAGGAATTGGAAATACGAAAAGAAAAGTATGTGTCATAACACAAGGGGCCATAGAACAAACTCAGTGGAAAGAGGAATTGAAATCTGACCCACTTTTGCAGAGGGTTGAGAAAATACGATGAAATGTTGGGTGGGGCAAGAGAGACATGAAGAACATCTTGAGCCAATCTGGTGGATTTTTGTGTATAGTTGATGATTGTCTTTTTAAGGTCACCAAATTAGTTCCCCCAATATCTATAAGAAGCAAACTCATTGATTTGCCACATGAGGGCCATCTCGGTATCACCAAAATGAAGCAGAGACCACACCTAGAATTCTGGGGGGCAAATATGGACTTATGCACAGAGAAGAAAATACTTGAGTGAATGCCATGCTCATCAAGTGATAAGGTACTGAAGTTACATACTCCCACTCTACTCTGTCGACCTCTCCTGGAGGGCCCGTGGGTGGACATTACACTGGATATAGTGGGTCCCTTGACTGTTGAGAGACAGTCACCTTACATACTAGTATTGATTGGCCTTTGCTCCAGATGGCCAGAAATAATTTGTTTCTGAAGTCAACACAAAGATGGTCATACATTTTCTGGTAGAAATATTCCTGAGAGATAGGTTGCCCAACACAATAATAACTGACAATATAAGCTGACAACGGGGTCCAATACTGCTCTCAAGAGATGAAGGAGTTCCTACATTGCAATGGTATATGACACAAACTATGTACCCTGTACCACCCAGAAAACAACGGGAAGGTAGAAAGATTCAATAGAACCATCGAAGAGGGCATCCAACTAGCTACGGTCAGTGGCTTATTCAGGAGGGAAGAGATAATGAAACGGTTGGAAGCATACCGCTTACCATCCCACCAAACCACTAATGAAAGCTCATTTGAACTAATGAAAGCAAGAAAGCCAAACTCCAGATTAGTACCTGGGTAGATGAAATGGCACAAGGGGTGGGTGAACAACTCAGAATACACATGCAAGAGGGAAAGGGAAAAAAGATCTCAGGCTGATCGCAAAGAGATGTACGACAGAATACATGGAACCAAAACCATAGACTTTAAAGTATTTGATCTAGTCAAGGGTAAAGCTCCAACGGGGAACGTGAAATGATCTCTATTCACTGGCCAATAAAGATTGTGAATATATTCAAAAATGCTGTGCCCCAAGATGGGAGAATTTTGAACATCGGAAGATTGGCAAAGTGTATAGTCACCAATAGAGATCCTAGCGATAGGACAAGGGACAAAGTATAAACAACCAAAGGAAATAATTCTTCTCCCAAGCTCAACAGTGAGAAGGTCAGTGTTTCCATCAGATCAAGTGTACTCCCCAGAAGTTGTTTGTGAGATTTTTGGTACCTATTGCGTGTTGCAACACTTCACCATGCAATGGAGCTCAATCAATCAATCAATCAAGCTCACTTATAGATCTTTACCCTTATCTACACCCACGTATGGGTACCTGAGGTGGACACAGAATAGAAGTCAGGGTATTCAGGTGCCAGAATAAGCTAGGTATCTTATTTTTCTCTTCACCTGATAGCGTGGTTGCTTCTTTTATGTGGTTTACAGTCTCTTGCCAATGATGAATGGTGGACAACTAATATAGTCCATAGTGAGACAATTGTGTTTACTTCATACAATGTCGTTGACTAACATGATATGCTTAAGTTTAAAATGAGTTGACTTTTCATTTTTGCAAACATTCTAACACTTTTTATTCACAACACAAAATCACACAATCTCACATACTAGACTCATGTTTTAGGTGAAACATACCATTCTAACCGTTTACTATATGAATTTTAGCTTTTCTTTCTGTTTTGTTGTATTGTTTTTATCTTTCATGGTTGTTTCAACTGAATAAAGAAAGATTGATTGATTGATTCTTCAAGGTGCAATACCCTTGATGAGACGTCAAGTGAGAGGGACAGCTCACAGATCTGGGTGCTTTCAATAAATGGGGACCATTTTCATTGATGATTTGCTCATTGCCAGTTGGGGTTTTTAAGATGTTGGTTATATTCTGACTTGGAACCAAACTTGAATTTTTTTGGTGCTGAAATATTTTAGTAAAGAAGATAAATGCCAAATACGAGTATCTATGTTTTTAATAAAAGTCTGAGCTTCCTTTGCAATTTGGAAGATCAAGACTGTAACTCAAGAAACAATAAAAATAAAGACGTTTAAATTGAATAACTTTGACAGATGTAAATGTCCTCTTCCGTCTCCTTTGTATGCCAATTATTTTTATTCTGATTTTACTGCCGAGTGATTTTCAACAGTCATTTTTTTCCGGGTGGATTTGCTGGGTTAAAGACGTTTTACTACTGGTACTTCGCGAAACTCAAGGTCGGTGACAATGTGATGAAATCCTTTGGCGCATCCCTGGGGGGACTTATTGCGGTTCTCAGACATCCTCGATGCCCCATCAGAACGCACATTTGACTTTTAAACCACAATAAAACCGCGCTCAATCCTTTGCTTTTTAGCTCGGCATTCAAGTGGTTCCATTTAAATTTCATTTCAGTGGAGACCCCTTTGCAGCTCGCATGGCAACAGGCGCCTCCGCCATTGGCTGGCCGCCTTAATGGGCTGACCATTCGTCAACGGGCTGTCACCTGGTCCCAGGATGCCACGCGCCAAAGCACATTGCTCGATCGCTGCCTTCAGGCCTAAGGGAGGTTTAATGCCCTGCACGGATGCTGAATACAAAGACAGGGAAAATCATTTGCTGTACGGACTGCAGAGATGAATACTCGAGGGTTTAAGAACCATACAGATGACAAAGCACAGACACAAAAAATCACACCCTAGTGCAAGGAACCGAGGGTTGTCTCTTTCTAGGGAGGGAACGGAAGGGGAACCCCCACCAAATTGCTGGAGACTTAGGGAGAGAGATTTCTTCATGGAGCAAAGTATTATACAATAAATAAAAAATAAAAGTGCAATTTGCAATACTGCAAATACGTCACATGTATCGAGGAGGAATATGTGACGTTACAACGCGATCATTTAGATCGCGGTACGTTACATCGCAGTTATTACAACGCAAGTCGTTACAACGACTTGCGTTAGAGGCGCTGGACTTAGGAATAGTATGATTTACTACTCCAACTCCAGTGTGTGTAACAGTAGGGAAGGTGTTGGAATAGTAAGTCATACTATTCCTTAGTGTAGAGCGCCATCCAGCACAAGTCGTTGTAACGACTTGCGTTGTAATGACCGCGATGTAAATGTATCGCGGTGTAACGACCGCGTTGTAAAGGTCGTTCGCCATCCAGGAGTACTCTGTGAAACCTTTGTAAGCTGAAATCAAGGGAGTAATCCTGGGGGAGGGTGGTGTGCAGGTTGACACTTTTTTGTGTTTGTGTTTAAAACCCAGTCATATCAGGTGTGTTGACACCAAACAGTTTCAGGTGATATTACTGTCTGCATTAAATGTCAAATGTTACCTGGTGCTGGGTTCAGATCAGAGCGACAAGTCAGTTACAAAATAGATACGTAAGGTTCGCTCGCAGAACAAGATGCCACTCCCTTCACCTGCAGATGGTTCCGCGCCTCTTCAGAAGGCATCCCTGTGTCCTTTGGTCAGTCTGTCCTGCATGGTGTCTTTGATCACTTGCTAATACTCTCCTTCCATCTACCACGCCTGCTTAGGCAGCAGTACTGCCCAGAAGGGGAACAACATTACATTTCACATCACTTTATGTGGGGAAACGGCCTTAAAAACATGGACTGAGCCACGTATGCCATTTCCCCACAAGCCGAACCACGCTTGCCTTAACCACGCATATACCCTAACAACATTTTTAGCGCACAGGGCCGGGCGGGTAAAAAGGGACAGTTTTCAGTGCAGGGATATGATCTTTAGCACGCGTCATTTTACCAATCATGTCTTTATCACAAGCTTGCGTGGTGAAGGCATGCGTGGTGAAGGCATGCGTGGTGAAGGTAAAGATTTAGTCGTGGTTGAGACCGCGTTTTTCAGGCATGTGTTGTTCAGGCATGCGATGTTCCATCCTACAGCCCTTTAGATGTGCCTGTGTCCTCTTTTCCCTTTAGACCACCCTGAGTTTTATTTCTATATAGTTTTCAGCAGTAAAAGGTGTGTAGCTTTTACTCTTCTCCTGGGTCACGCCCGAGGCAGGCTCCTCATAGAGAAGGTAAGTGTTACAACTCATTCATACTAAGGATGCTGCAGGCTGGCACTGGATGAAATGGAAGGACAATCTAAATTTATTAAAATCGAAATCAATACACCGAAGTAGCCTAATTAATGAGTTTGTTATTTATTTTGCTGCAGCTCTTGCCAAGATGCCCATTGGTTAGAATAGTTTTGTTCACTTGTAACTCACTCCTAACAAAATATCGCTGTTGGTGAATTACTGCACTGCCGAAGTGGCTGCATGTCAGAATATGGTGGAAAAATATTGTGCTGTAAAAACATTGTAGCAAAACTATCGTCTATAAGATGGTTGTCAGATAAATATTTATAAATAAGTACAGATTCACTATTCTAAACTCCAAATCTTTGTATCGTGGGGTTAGTGTACCATCAAGGTACGAATGTGTGGAGTTAACACACCGAGAAAGCTCCGGGTGAATCCAAGGCTCACGCTCCAAGCTTTCTTCAGCAGGCCCTGGGGACTTGCAAAAACTGTTTTGGTTTGGGGAGCATTTTTACTCTTTCATATGAACCTAGATATTTACCCACAGGCGATCAGCCTCTGACCCACCTTTTAGTGGAAATGGAGTGTGTAATTGTTATTGGAACTGGGGACAAGAAGCAACCTTGGCAAAACAATTCAAACTGGCTGCTCCCTTCTCCCCCGCTCTTCCCACCCATTCTTTACCTCTCCCTCTACTCTTTCTTCTCCTTCCTTCTCACTGATACCTCTCTATCCTCTCTCTCCTTCCTTCCACTCACTTCCCATCACCCCAATCTCTGTTTCTCTCCTGCAGCTCTTCTTATGTTCCCGCTGTGTCGGTACGGTCCTGAGTATTTCGCCTCATGCAGTGCGGTGGACTTTGACATTGAAACTCGTTCTTGAAAACATTTCTTGTGTAGAATTTTAGCTCACCCGTACATTATAAGGAAATTGCAAGTCACCAAGGAGTTCCATGACCATATTGAGCGTAGAAGCCAAATGCTGAGTTCCTTTATAAGGTTAGAAAACTCCTAGGTGACTTGCAATATCCTTATAATGTATGAGGCTTTATTCCTCATAATACATTGTCACACTAACACCTTTCCTACAAACCACTAAATCCTTGGTGTGCAGCTCTTTCATATAAGAGAGAGCATGTTTGCACGCATGAAGAATAAGACTAGAATCATAGAATCTCTAGTGCAATATTAAACACGTAAAAAAAGTTGGATAAATGTTGCAAAAAGATATTAGAATCAGTTTAATACAAGTCATTACAAAAAACACAAAGTAGAAACATACAGAAAAATTCAAACTTTTTTATAACTAACATAGGAGTGTAAAAAACGTTGCCATAAATCTCCCCTTTCATATTGTCAATGTACAACTATGAAAACAGAGCAGAAGAAAGGAAAGCAGGTTTCATTTTGGTTGCTTTAAACAGCTGCTCCTTGGCCTGACCAGCCTTTGACCTCGGCTGCAGTCTCTTGCAGCAGGCATTGTGACGTCAGAACTTGACTGTAATAAATTATTACAGTTAACTTCTGATGTGATTTCTTTTGTAATCAGCGATTTAGTGCATCGCAAGTCGCAGATTACAAAGAATAAGAGAGAGGCCTTTTATTCTGTGATTGCAAAATCCCACGTATTATATGCATATAATCTTTGCAGCATTACAAATTTGAAAATAGCACCATATTAGGTGAGAAAGGGGGACAGTATACAGCTTCCTGTTGAAATGTAATCAGGACAGTAGATATGTAAGAGTCGCAAAGAAGAAAATCAGACAAAAATATTATTGTACCTCCAGGCTACCAGGATAGCTTATGGGTTGTGGTACTGAAATATACCTATTCCAATATGGCTGCCTTGTTGCTGATGTGCAGCTTTGCCTAGCTAGGCCTTTTACTGTTTCTAATAGTTCCAGGACTCAAATGATCATGCTCAGATTGTTTTGAAACAAATAGCCTATCCTATATTTTTGCCTTACTTTGCCACAATACTCGTACCCCATATTCTGAGGTTTTGCGCTCATTCATTGAACTGTTCTTCTCCGTCTGTTTCCCTGACAGATGGTGTTACTCTTTACTTTGTTTAGGAAGAATTTGTTCTGCTAGTTTTTAATTAAAAAATCACTTTTAAACTAGCAAACATGGATAAGCAAAGGGAGAAAGTAGACAGTAGTCAGGTATGCTTGTAGGGTACGCTGGTAGAATAGCTCAGCGGGTGGCCTGCCAGCTGTAGAGATTTGCGCATTAATTGCAGGTTTGACCAAATTTCAGCTTTCTTGGGCAATCAAATGAGTACCATTCAGGGGTGATATATTTATTTTATATTTGGTTTTCAATGTCCTGATGCAGATAACCATAGCACTCTCGAGCATGCAGCAGCGGTGTGGAGGAGATAGGTTGAAGGTGGTAACAGAACTAAGCCTGGGCAAAGCACTACGCTAAGCTCGCGTAGTTTGCGAAGTTTGCGCTACTTTGCACTACGCGAATTGCACGTAGCACAGTGCAATCATGCGTAGCATAGCATTGCGTAGTGCAGCGGTCATTTTTTGCTTGCTCGCAGTCCTCAACATCAAGTTGGCTACCGCGAGCAAGCAAAATGACATCCCGGCAAGACTTTTTCCTTGTTCGCGATCAGCAACTTCAAGTTGCCGATCGCGAGCATGGAAAATGAACATCCCGGCGAGATTCTCAACGGGAGGAGGTCAGGTTTCTCATTGCGAGTGGTCGCGTATGCTCGCGACCGCTCGCGATGAGAAACTACCAGTCCGCGTTGAGCAATCTGCTGCTCGAGTAAAAATCTACTCGAGCAGCAGAAAACTATAGCTCGCACTGTCCAAGATGCCGTTTTCAATGATTGCACAGTGCCGGATGCTTGTCATCACTGTGCAATCATTGAAAACGACGTTTGCTCAGTGCGAACAGGGTACTACGCAGTTCGCAAAGTGCTATGCGTAGCTCGCGTAGTGCGAAGCGCACTTTGCGTAGCTTCGCGTAGTGCAACTTCGCGAACTACGCCCAGGGTTCAACAGAACGTACAAAATGCATGCGTGTCGCTGGTGATTAAGGATGCCAAGTTCTCACAAAGGTTGGTGGAACCGGGGGATTATCAGCAGTAATACTCTTCTTCATTGCATGTCAACAGTGGGAGAGAGCTCCAAAGAATCGGATCTCAGATCCTGTTGCGGTGGTATCCGTGGATGTGCGAAGATAGGAAGGAGCCCTACGTAGATAACATGGTGGGACAGGTAGATGCTAGGAGGGAGAAGAAGATGGCGGTGGGGCATCTGGTGATACGCACTGGTTCCTCTTTGGTCTGATCAAATAATTTGCAGACAGTAAAACAAGGAGACATCTAAGGGCTTGTGGAACTATAGGAACCCTTCATGGCAACCTGCCAGCCTCTAGATTGGAGCCTCATTTCTGTGAATCCCAATTGACGACGGCAAGCACTTGATTCGGAGCTAATACAGTGATTTGCAGTCCCAACACTGTCCTGAAGGAAAGACATCTAGCACACAAAAGGTTAAATGGGAATGATTGCTTTCACTCTATCCACTGGCAATCCCTCGGGCAGCATTCCAACCCATCATTTGTTTACCCAGCATGTCAGCTCAGTTTGACCGAGCCATATGCAAATCAGTCTTGACCCTGCTCCAATAGGAGCTGTCCAGCCCGAACTGCCGGGCCATGTCCACCCTGAAATGAAATACAAGTAACCCAACACCGGTTTCGCCCAGATTGTGGCTGGTCGGTCCAGTGCAGCTTGGCTCCAGTGGCACATTGAGCACGGGACCCACATCTGGACGTATCCATGGCCATTCAGGGCACTGCATCAAATACACAAAAGGTGATGGAAGGAATGCTTGCAATAAGTCTAACCCCCTGGCAGTCGATCAGGTAGCATTCCAAACATTCGGTTCTTTTGCCCACCTTATCACCCTGGCCAGCAAGACCTTTGTTAATGCCCTCCTCTATATCAGCCCCCAAATCTGCATTATGCCTGTAGTTACCCCACGTCACCACATGTATGTTTATCTCACTACAAATGGAAAACGCTCAAATGCATTGATTTTTAATTGTGGCAACACAGGCAGACGTGCATACTAATTCACCACTAACCCTTAATGGGTACTGCAGTAGCGTGCTACTCGTCAAAAAAGCGCTTTAACACACCATCGGGGTAGCAAACGTTAAAGAAATGCAAACCTTTTCCCTCTTCTATCCCTCCACTATTCTTCTGCCTCCAAATAACTGACTAACATATCCACCACTCAAATTACTTTCATATTTCACTGTACAAACTCACCACTAATCCTTTATGGATTCCAGAGTAGCTCGCCGAAAAAGCGCTTTGATGACTCGTCAGAGGTAGTAAGCGCTATATAAATGCAATTACAATACAATACAATAGTATTTGATGACATCTATTAATTAAATAAAGTGCTTTCCCTTTTAAATATGGCGGTTGGGAGAGCGGGTGTGAGCACCCCTCCCCCCTAAAATCATTCTCTCTCCAACTCATAAAACCTATTTGAACTCTGAGCTGCGCGCCTTGGTGCCTTGGCGGGAAGAGAGCGACTGCACGTGGAGCTCTGTCTAAAATCAATAACCTCTTAGACTGAAGCCTTTTTATATGTGACCTCCTGTACAGAATGTATGTTCACACAAAAAGTTTTAGAGTGGGTGTAAAAAGAAATGGTGGGGAGGAAAGTGTAGATGGGTAAGTAAATTACAAACCTGCAGCGGTGTGTGGAACCCTGGGAAGGTGGGAGGTGTACGGATGAGTTTTTATTGATTTAGCATCACTCCCTGTGTGGACGTGTTCTGGTCTATTATAGAAGAGCTGGAGAATATTCCCCTTGCAGCACTAAAGAGGAAATATGGGCATCCTGACCTTGGCAATATGGAGATAATGAAACATCCTTAATGATCCTTCTAAAGGGCTTTACAAGCCAACGTCAGACGTTTCCCTCATCTGTGCTAATATCAGAGCCCCTCCCCATGGATGTGGAATAATGGAGGAGGATCGAACATAGCAAATATAATATAATATAATATAATATATACATATAACACATACACATATAATACACGTTTGGGTCATTTTATTGCACAAAAAGCCGTGGTATTAACCCATATCTCATATGGGACAAAGAAATATTGAAAATGGCCCCCAAACCACTCTGAAGCCTTCATCATTGTTAGGGCTGCAAGGATGGTGTAGCATGGGGGCCAAATTATGTAGCAAAGTTTTCTAAACTATATGCCAAAAAAGGAAATTTATGAGGCACATTCTCTGCTAGTATTATGTTCATCACCTTTAAGCTAGAAATAGCATTTGTTATGAAAGCTACAAATTATGCAAATTCTGTGGTAAATAAGGTGGCACATGCAGTAAATAAAAATATTATGGGGTAAATACTGCAGTCACAGACTCAAACAGATCCACTGGCCCCCACAATTATTTTCCTAACAAATGATTTGTGATAGGCAAACAAATCCTAAGCATTGTAATTCTTATCAGTGCTTATTGTTAACCACCCCTTCAAGAAGATTGCTTATTCAGGTTCAACACCCCAAAACAAACGTACAATAAGAAAAATATAATGGGTAACATTTACAAGACACTCCTCCTTCGGCCTCATGCGTTATGATGTCAGAAGCTCCTCAGATGTAGAGTATTGTAACCTAATATTTAAAGGTGATTAAAGAGACCCAGACCATGAGGGGTTGAATAGAGAAGAAGAGAATAGAATAAACAAATCTCTCCTTTCTGGACCCCTGAGATACCTTATGGAAACGCTGGCTATCCTTGGACGTCCATGCTCTCTGCTCAGCTCAGACATCCTTCTTCTGGATTAGCCAATTTACAGAAAATAAACATATTTATCCTCAGGGAGTGTTTCCCGGGTCTGGAACATAACACAGGCCTCCGCAGCCCCCACGGTGCGGGCGCCCTCAAGCTGCAGGGGGCGCACTCAGTACAGTAGTCTGGCCCGAAAGCTCCTGATTAAATCCAGAGCGGGGGCTCCTCCATGTACCTTGCAGAGGGGCCCCCTTACGTTTCATTACACCACTGGTCTGGAATGCTACTTCTCTTGAGATCCAGACCAACCAGACAACGAACGTTTAAAAATACCTCTTACTCCAACTTCTCAAAGAGGATCAGAGAGGAGGGGAGTGGAGAGGAGAGGGGAGGAGAGGGGAGGGGGTAGGAGAGGGGAGGGGAGGGAGGAGAGGGGAGATGAGGGAAGGGGAGGGGAGGAGAGGGGAGGAGAGGAGAGGGGAGGGAAGGGGAGGCATGGGGAGGGGAGACATGGGGAGGGAGTGGAGAGGAGTGGTGGGATCGGAGGGGAGAGATGGAAGGAAAGGGAACCATGTTAGGGTCAGTCTTGCACAAAATTTTTGACCAGGAGATAAACCCTTTTTTTCAAAGTAACTTGAAGTGGCCTTTGTGCATACAATGCGTGTATATGATAATCACCTGAACGTGCAAAATATGTCATTACAGAACATTTCTGAAGGTAAATAGGCTTTCTTATATTTAATTGGAAGCACCTACCTTGTGCAACCCAGCGGCAGCAGAAAGATAGACCGTGTGAGCCTGTTAGACATCAGGCCATTTGCATAGTCCCTTGGGGTTGTAGCGAGAACTAAGTGCTTGCCTTGTAACAGAATACACTTTAGAGCAGATCCCTTGCTGCTCAAACGGAGGTGGAGTTTATGGACACTCCCTTCCTTTAAATACTTTGAATTACCGCTGAGCCATTGCTTGGCTTTTGACTCGTGAACCTGGCTCCCCGCCCATTGCCTTCGGAATCCTGAAGTGACTGCCTCCTGCTACCTGGTGCTCTCCGGAGTTCCCTTCCTGTTTGCTGCATTTTTTCTGCCCTCCAACTACCGAGATAACCTTTTTTTTGCCCGGCTTTCTTGCTCCTCTCGCCCGGTATCGCTGCCGCGATACTAAGTATTCTTGACACCCGAGATTCTTCAAACGCAGCCGCGTTCCATTCTGGGATACAATGTAGCTTTGAGGACAACCCGGGAGATCTAACGTGGCAGCATCAAGCACGGAGAAAACAAAAAGTGTAGCCGCGGGTAGGGAAAAGGAGACGCCCGCGGAAACCCGATACCGGGCGAGAGGAGCTGGAAAGACGGGCAAAAAAAAGATTATCTCGGTAGTTGAAGGGCAGAAAAAATGCGGCAAACAGGAAGGGAACTCCGGAGAGCACCAGGTAGCAGGATTCCGAAGGCAATGGGCGGGGAGCCAGGTTCACGAGTCGAAAGCCAAGCAATGGCTCAGCGGTAATTCAAAGTATTTAAAGGAAGGGAATGTCCATAAACTCCACCACCGTTTGAGCAGCAAGGGACCTGCTCTAAAGTGTATTCTGTTACAAGGCAAGCACTTAGTTCTCGCTACAACCTCAAGGGACTATGCAACTGGCCTGATGTCTAACACTGCCACAATTGACCCTGGCAATGATTCTTTCTGACAGGGATTTAAACCCAGAAAACAGAGCTAAGAAAAACTTGGCGGGGGAATGAACTGCACCTATTGACTTTACTTCAAACTCTGAACCTGAGGGGGAACCCAGAGAAAAGAGGGGCCCACAAAGGGACAAGTAGGTGGGTTATTGGATTAGTCAGAAGAGGACCCAAAATACTCAAAGACTTGCACCCGTAAATCATATAATCGTGCCTTACTGAATATGTTTTGGAATTTGTCGTTTTCTAAATTAATATTATCTTTTCTAGAAAGAGAAGGATTGGGCTGGGTATTGGTCTTATTGCGCTGCTGGGGGGGTAGTATTGATTCCTGATCCAGAGTACCACCCCACCCCCACACTACCGAAGCCGGTAGAAGCCGGTGACTGCTCGCCCTCGCTACCACAGAGAGTCAAGGGGGAAAGGGTTGAACCTGGCCCCGTTTGAAGACCTAAAATAAGACCGGCCCCGGACAGCAGTGTCAAAAATCCTCAACTCCCAAGGTTGTGGCCCTCTAGCTCCTACCTGCCCCCTAGCCTCCTGAATGGGGTCTGGCACCTGAACAATAGGGTTCCAGGCTAAAGGCGTTTCTGCTTCTCTCACACTAGCCAACGCTCAAGCGTGTCTTGCATCATTTTTGATGTACAGCCTCCATACATTTAAAGACCTATGCATCGTATCTTGGAGCTTGGAACCATGGCACTTCCAGATCTGGGGTGGTAGGCCATTGGCCATTGGCTGGATGTAGGTTAGAGTACAGGTGTCATCCTAATAGCCACCACCAGCCCAGATCTCATGTACCTAAATTCAGATTGATGTTTTCCCTTAGTACAACAAGTTGTATGGCAGTCGTTTATATCTAACCTTTAACCTGGAAAGGCAGCGCAGTGGGGCTGAGCACTTAATGCAGAGGCTTGGGGAAAACTCTCTTTGTAATGTTTACATGAGTAAAGTAACAAAACAAATGTTTGATCCAGTAGTTTTAAACAAGCAACAAAAATGGCGTAAAGTACGTTTGCTGCTTTCTCCCCACTAGTGCATTGATAAGGTAATACTGTCTCATGAGCAGAGGCAGGCAAAAGAGGGACATATTAAAAGTGTCTTTTGTGTATTTTCCACCTCTTTCCTTGATAACTGAGTTAGCGCGGTCCTGGCTGGAACGGAGTGAATAGACCTCCTTCAGGTCAGGGGACAGTAGATAACATCTGGGAGGGTTGAGAAGGTGCAGGAAACGCAGAAGAATTAGGAATTCAGAGGCTCTTTTGTATAAAATCATCATCCCACTGGTGAACTTTACTAAAAAAACATTATTTAGGCAATAGTGCCTGAGTCATAAAGACGACCTGCTTAAAGAGCCTTTATATGCACACATCTCTAATTCCGATGCACCACAAATTACTGATAGCAGGTGGATCCGCAGTGCTTAATTTGTAAAAAAACATAGGTGCCAGGACTCTTGTCAGGAGGCCACTGTAGCTTGCACCACACACTGCCCCTGTCAAGCTGCCAAAAACAAAAGTACTAACTCTCATTCTCTTACAAGTGTGACAATTCAGACAATTCCAGGCCCCAAAAACTATAAAAATGGCTTGGGTAGCAAGTAATAGTCGTTTTTAATATATATTGAATTATTAATTAACTCTTGTTGTGGTCATCTCTAAATTAGCCAGACAGCACCACCTGGTGGTACACTGTCACACGCCCCAGTGTTGATAGTTATGGAGCCAATTACGATGTGGGGCGGAAAGCCTCCTTCTGACAGTCAGAATCTCCTCGACCGCATCGGAACCCTTCCAACCAACTCGATCGGCTTACAATGCGCCCGACCGATTACGATGTTTGCGGTCGGAAAGTAAACTGCGTGGTCATTCCAAATTGGGTCCAACTGGCTCTCGGAGTATCCGTGTCGGTCGGAACCGCATTGTGCACCTCTATGGACAGCGTTTCTGACCGCCCAATTACAATGTCGATTTTCAACACTCTTCCAAGGTCAGCCTGCCTGACATGAAAAGGCTGTCGGAAATTGACTTTTGGGACCCCTAGCAGGGCGCCTTCATCCTGTGGCCTCCGGTTGGGGCTGAGGGGGTACCTAAGGGACCACCCTGTAAAACCCTGCATAGGGTTTAAACACACCCCTCATTTCCCCATAGGAGCCTGTGTTGCCAGGCGGAACACAGGCTCCCATAGGGAACAATGAGACTCCGACCGAACTGTGTTTGGTCGCATCGTAATCGGTCGGGCAGAACCGCCGACCAAAGGGGCGTTTGGTTCAAAGTTTCCGCCAGACATCGTAATCGGCCCCTAAGTGTTGGTGCTGAGCATCGGAAACCACCAGCTCAAATTAAGCACTGTGGATCAGTAATTCTACAATGAAAAAATAATGTGCCGTTAAAAGTATGCGCCTGTGGAATGGGGAATTGCCAGGCTATTTGGTATTATCACTCATATTTATACAGGTATTTCTCCAATTTCCAGCCTCGTCTGGGGACAAAATCCACCTGGTTTGATCTGGGCTCTGCTGGGCATAACGCAGGAACCTGCACCCTCTGCAGTGGAGGGGGCCACTCAATCCTTAAGAGGGACGCCAAATCAGTGTGGCCCCCATCTACACTAAGGGCAATGAATACCTGAGAGGGATGGGAATCTGAGGGGCCCCCTCATCACATTCTGTGGGAAGTCATTACTATGCGTTATGCCACTGAGGGCTATGGGGCATTCATTTTGAGGCGCCGGGCAGCTCAGCAAGTCACTTTGCTGCGCTGCCCTGCGTCACAGGGAAAGGGCAGGAATGCGCTGTATTTCTTCACTACGCGCATTCCTGTCCTTTACCCTTGTGCTGGCGCCGTTTTTGACAGCCTACTGCCAATGCAGGGACCCTTGCGTCATGGTGCAAGGGTGCCTGTGTTGTAGGGAGGATTGTTTTGTGCAGGAAGAGGAACCTTCCTGCACAAAACAATCCTGAGAGGCTTTTTCCATTTTTGTCTGTGTTCTGCAAAATGCAACACACATAGAAAGAGGGTGAATCGAGGAGAAATAAAGATATTTCTCCTCGTAATGCCTCACCTGGGGAGGTGTATCTTTTTGGCACATTCCCAGGTATACAGGGTCTTGTAAATCAGGGACTGCGTCAAAAGGCATGGGAATACTGTGGGAAAACCTACACAGTGCCCATGCAATGCCTACCCAGGGCAGAGTAACGCAACGCCATGATTTGTGCTGCGTTGTGTTACTCCAGATGTTTTGAGCGATGCAAAGTGGGTTTATGTGGCTTCAAAACTCTGACTTTAGATTTGCGTCGCTATTGCACTACATTGCATGGGGCTTGAGAATTGCAAACCAGGTCATAAATATGGTCCTATGTGTACCCAGATGAACCTTGGAAACGCTGCCTGCAAAATTACCTCAGGAGCAGCCGCGGTCGGTAGTAGGAGTAACTGCAGGGCGGTGATGTGGGGAGGGGGAGGGGCAGGGTGGGGGGTAGTAAACTATGGATTCTGGAGGTTTACAGGTAAGTTAACATATAAATTAATAAAACGAATTTTGTTGCGTGCACTGCATCCCCAAATGCGATGCTGTGCACGCAACAAAATTCGTTTTATTAATTTATATGTTAACTTACCTGTAAACCTCCGGAATCCATAGTTTACTACCCCCCACCCTGCCCCTCCCCATCCCCACGTCACCGCCCTGCAGTTACTCCTACTACCGACCGCGGCTGCTCAGGAGGCACTACCTCGTGGTCAGTGGTGGCTCCTCGAGGGAGTGCTGCGGGCGGTGCTGCGGGGGAGGGGCAGGGTGGGGGTAGTAAACGCCGGCATACGGCCGAAGGGAGTTAAGTAAATGCATAAATAAATAAAACGAATTACATTGCGCGCGCTGCAAAGCTAAATGGCAATGCAGCGCGCGCAATGTAATTTGCTTTATTTCTTTTTATATTTACTTAACTCCGTTCGGCCCCGCCCCGCCTCACCGCCCCCTGCACTACGTCGAGGAGCCGCCACTGTGGCTCAGAATTCACGACTCGACCTGTAACCCTAGTTACTGAGCGAGTAGTGGATTCTGGGCCTCTACGAGGCCCACGCCAAACTTGCGTAGATAAAGTTATGAAAGATGGCGCCACTTCACTAAAGGCTCCAGGTGGATATTAATGCGCGGGCGGGCATCGCGCCTCGGAAAGGGAGCTTGGCTAAGCACTGCGCCTTGCTTTCTCGCCTGAATTCCTAAGCATGTGCATTATTAAATGACTATTATAGTGCCTCTGGGATTAGCCAGAGTGTTGAACAAAGCATTCGTTTCCTACTTCTGGAAGCAGGGCTGAAATCTTCTGTGAAATGACTTTGGTAATGCTGGCACGGGCCCAAAGTGCAACAGATACCCATTGCGCGCGACGCGCCACATGCCGCGTAATCTGATGCAATTATCCAACGTAGCGGGCCTAATGGAATGTTGGGCGGGAACGGAGCCTTCCGATGTGTTACTGTGCTAGTCAGTAAGCCTGGGGCATTGAAAAAAGAGGCTGAGACTTCAGGAAATGATTTGAAAAGACAACCTGTATTTCCAGTTTAAGAAAATAGGGATTTGTCTGCGGCTTGTGCTTCGGTAATGAAGGCTCACAGGGGTGTTTACATAATTACTTGCTTTTTATGTAGTGCTTGCCAGTCCACTTTAGAGATATAAATTGCAGGCGCTATGATTACACACTTGATTGTAATCCACTTTATTGATCTTGGAAGGATGATGAACTAACCTGGTCCTATCAAATGCTGAACCTATGATTTGCGATCTACACATGTTGTTAACAGCCGTTGCTTAACTCACTGGGCTATCTCATCGGCAAGACTGCTCCAAGGAGCTCTCCTGAAATGAATGGATGCATGCATGGTGAAAACTTCAAGGCCAGATTCACTCGCTTTTTCACTCAACGCAGTGCAGCATCCAACTTTTCTGTGCTGAGGTGCACAAGGGGGAAAACATAGCGCAGGGCAATATCTCCTAATATTGGCCTGCTGCTGGTGCCGCTGAGGTGCACAAGGGGGAAAACATAGCACAGGGCCGTATCTACTAATATTGTCCTGCTGCTGGTGCCTCTGAGGTGCACGAAGGGGAAAACATAGCGCAGGGCAATATCTACTAATATTGGCCTGCTGCTGGTGTGTCTGAGGTGCACAAGGGGGAAAACATAGCGCAGGGCCGTGTCCACTAATATTGGCCTGCTGCTGGTGTCTCTGAGGTGCACAAGGGGGAAAACATAGCGCAGGGCCGTATCTACTAACATTGGCCTGCTGCTGGTGCCTCTGAGGTGCACGAGGGGGAAAATATATAGCAGGGCCACATCTACTAATATTGGTCTGCTGCTGGTGTGTCTGAGGTGCACAAGGGGGAAAACATAGCGCAGGGCCGTGTCCACTAATATTGGCCTGCTGCTGGTGTCTCTGAGGTGCACAAGGGGGAAAACATAGCGCAGGGCCGTATCTACTAATATTGGCCTGCTGCTGGTGCCTCTGAGGTGCACGAGGGGGAAAATATATAGCAGGGCCACATCTACTAATATTGGCCTGCGGCTGGTGCCTCTGAGGTGCACGAGGGGGAAAACATAGCACAGGGCCGTGTCCACTAATATTGGCCTGCTGCTGGTGCCTCTGAGGTGCACAAGGAGGAAAAGATAGCACAGAGCCGTATCCACTAATATTGGCCTGCTGCTGGTGCCTCTGAGGTGCACAAGGGGGAAAACATAGCACAGGGCCGTAGCCACTAATATTGGCCTGCTGCTGGTGTCTCTGAGGTGCACGAGGGGGAAAACATAGCACAGGGCCGTGTCCACTAATATTGGCCTGCTGCTGGTGCCTCTGAGGTGCACAAGGAGGAAAAGATAGCACAGAGCCGTAGCCACTAATATTGGCCTTCTGCTGGTGTCTCTGAGGTGCACGAGGGGGAAAACATAGCACAGGGCCGTAGCCACTAATATTGGCCTGCTGCTGGTGTCTCTGAGGTGCACAAGGGGGAAAACATAGCACAGGGCCATCACAATATGCATAGCCAATATGACATGAGACGATTCTCGTAAATGTGTGATCCACCATATAGGGATTTCCATATATGTGTTACAGCCAAACCAAAGCAACACGTTTCATTCACCACCATGATCATATTCATATTATGCATACCATATTATGCATAGGCAATATGACTTGAGACGATTCAATGAATGTATTGTATTGATTGGGACACGGACTGACGACCTGGCCAGAAATACAAAGGATCAGAAGTTTGAAACATAACGGGGACCCCGAACATATATGGAAATCCCTATATGGTGGATCACACATTTACGATAACCAACTCATGGCATACTGGCCTCATGGCATACTGGCTATGCATAATATGAATAATGCATAAATTAATGTCCTATAGAAGTTCACGGTGGTGAACCAACACATTGGCTTTGATTTTGGCTGTAACGTTTGGATTTACACGACTGGTGTGAAAGCAAAATAAAGAAGATATGGAGCAGTCTACATTTTGATTGAACTTTTTGCATTGGGGCTTTCTATTGGTGGACCACTATATGTGTCCTCCTATATTGTTGGTCATGTGGCACACCCCAGATCAGCAAGTGTTCGTAGTGTGTGCACTTCACTTTCTTGCAATCACTATTGTTGGGACAAAGGAGGTGCTGTTCATTTAGGCTCGCTGCTCAGCTGCCTGGCTCACTGTTGCACCCGCCAGGCCTGCACCAAAGAGAAATACCAACAGGAATGGAGACGGCATGGCAAGCTTTCTTTTCTGTTCTTTTTGAAGAGATGGATTTTCTTCACTCAGCAAGTAAAGGAGGCAGGTGGTCCTATGTCTGTTCTAGGCCCTGCATGGGGCAGCCGCGGCCCATGCAGGTGAGAGCGGTGGGGCGGTGGTGCCGGGTGGGGGGATTTCACACAGACAACGAGGGAAAATGTATTAATTATTTATTTTTCCTTCGTCATCGTATGTCGAACTCCCTCCCCTACCCCCCCCCCCCCCACACCTGGCCCCACCGCTCTTACCTGCACGGGCGCAGCTGGCATGGGATAGGAAGGGAAATAATGTGTTTGTGAAAGAAAGAACTCTGTCAGATCAGCCACGCTGGCCGGGTCTGATAGAATAGCAATAATGGAAATAGAAGAAAGGTTTTTTATTTTTATGGTTTCTCCTAACACACTCTGTTGCAGAACTCAGCCGGGTCCCAAAAGAAAAGTGCCAACCGAAAGTCTGATTCTTTTTCAAATGGGTCAAGGCACTTCTCCCCTCTGATCCCTGGCGGCATTTTTTCAGCCTTATCTTTAGCATGTTCACTTCCTGGACTGCGCTCTGGTGTCCTTGCATCTTCCATAATCCTAGGTGGCACGCTCACTTTTAGAATTTTCAGAGTCACAAGATTCTAGACTCACTTGATTTAGGCCACGCCCCTTGTAAAGGACTCCTAGTCCCTCCTCTCTGACCATGCCGCATTTAGAGAACCCCCACTAGTTTTATCTAAATGAAAACCCTGGGCTAGGGTAACCGGCACATCTGTCTAGAATGGCCGCTTCATGGTCCTGAGTAATCGGCAGGGCTGTCTCTCCATAACAAGCAGAGGTGTCTCTTCTATGTTTAGGGTACCCAGCCGAGCTGAGTCTGCTGTATGTTAGGTTCCCAGCAAAGCTGTCTCCCACAGATCTACAATGGCCAGCACCACTGTCTCTCAGAGGTAACCAGCAGTGTTGACTCACCTGTTTGTTAGGTACCCAGCAAAGCTGTCTCCCACAGGTCTACAGTGGCCAGCACCGCTGTCTCTCGAAGGTAACCAGCAGCATTGACTCATCTGTTTGTTAGGTACCCAGCAAGCTGTCTCTCACAGGTCTACAATGGCCAGCACAGCTGTCTCTCGAAGGACTCAGGCAACCTGCAGAACTGTCTCTCCTGGGATAACCACCTGAGACAATTCTATTCCATTCAGTGGGGTGGGCAGAACACCCCAGATGTTGGCCGCCACTCTCTGCTGTGGGTACTGAAAGCTTGCTTGTTGGTGCAGACCAGGTTGGGTGAGTGCTTGAGGTTGGACAGGATGTTTATGGCTTACTGTCAATCACCTGTTCCTAGAAGGGTAATTAGGGAATAGGGTGGTGGTTTGGGGGCCTTATTGCTCTAGGCGCTTGGTTTAGGGAGGGAGTGTTCAGTAAGTATATTGTGCTGTGCTGTATTCCTGCCTCATATTAGTATGGACTGTCCTTGCCAATGGGAAGAGTAGGATCTGGTATGGGTCAGTGTGGAAGAAATGGTCTCTCTGACTCCTTTGCTGATACTGCAGTCTCCCCTCCCCCCATCACCCCTTTGGTAATGTTACTCTTACCCCTTACCCCAGGTTCAGTTCTTAAATGACACATAGGTGAAGCACTGAATAGGGAGCACCTCTAAATCTAGTACAAAATGACTTCTATTCTAATTACTTTCTGTCTAAAGTAACATGTTCCCTCAGTGTACTCTCGGTTTCCAAGCGCCCGCCGCCTTGAACTGTGGCCTTCAAACTAAAGGGAGCTATATAAAAACGTGATGATACATCTTCTGAGATCAGAACGTACCTACAATAAGAAAATACACTACATCCGTTTGTAGGGAGATGACAAACTCCCTCGTATTCCATAAACAAGCTGTGCTCGAAATTCTTTCCCAAAAATGTAGTTGCTGCTCTCAGTGGATGTTTGAGATGTGATACATGTGCCCCAAGCTTGGAATGATGGCCCTTGGCTCACTCCATTTCATAAATAATGAAGGGGGTTTCCATAAATCTTTAGGACAAACCAAGAAGCTATTTCCGTCTGTGTTCCTGAAGAATGAGCGTCATTTGTATTTTTTCACAGAGAGGAAGACAAGAGACAAATGCAGCTTCTGTGAGCTACATCTGTACTATCAGTCTTATCTACAAAATATCTCAACATATTGTGACAGAAATATAGGAGAGGCGACGGGAAAACAATGCGTTCCAATACCCAACGTGCACCGCGACGGGATGTCTAAAGATAGCATTTGTAAATGGGTCGTCACTGCAAAGCCATCGCCCTGATTGGCCAGCCAGGGCCTGGTCTCAGAGACATGAAAACACAAAGGTGGTTTATTTAAAGTTTGTGGTGGTGCAGATGTTTCCCTTCAGCTTTATTTCCACAACATTTAATCGATAAGGGCAACATAGAACACTTCATAGACAATTGGGATACCCATATTGTTAAAGGTCGTGTACTTTAATTATTATTTTATGGATTGCTTTAGTAGAACTTTAGTCTAGAATTTTGTGAGTTATAGAATTGGGCAATTTATTTCTATTAAAGTTACTTTTCAGATTTCCCGTTTGGGCCCTCGACATGGCCCGAGTTACTAGTATATAAAGTAACGTATCCAATATAAATGTTAGCAATATATGTTTAATGTTGCTTAACAGCGCCTATGTTCTGTAACAAAGGGTGAATGGAGCTCACTTTACTATCCCCAAGAGGATACAAGGCAGCGATGACGAGCCTTTGCCTCTCATGCAGTGATTGGTGGGATCAGGTTGCCTCGTGGGGTCTGACCAATCACATGTGAGTAATGTTGAAAATAGTGCAACACTGTACTGGTTCAGTTAATAAATGGAAAAGAGCCCTACGAACACTGAGAGAACCCTCCATGGCAAACATCTGGCGGTGAAAGTTCTCCGTACACGGTGCAGCTGAATGGAAGCCACTCAACTACATCTGGAGAGAGGATGTGGTCCGTCGGCTAAGCTACCGACTTTGGTGCTGGAAACCAGAGTTCGAGCCTCGAGGTCGCGTCCACATCCTGTGATTCTGCGCAAATCACTTAATCTCCCCGTGCATGAATGTGTAATATAAATACGGTGCTATGTAAAGCGCTCCAATACCTTCGGGTCGAGTTGGCGCTATATAAATATGCATAAAAAAAAACAAATCTAGGCTACAAGGGTTCGCTTAATACGGTTTCCATTATAAAGCCTGTTCCAGTGTTCCTATTTTAAATGCACCCTCCTGTGACCCCAAGAATGCTATGATTACTTACCAGTAATCCCCATTACTCTTAGTCCTACTCGTCCTCGACCCAGTCATCACTAATGAGGTATCCACAAGACAGGAAACAAAACAGGAAACGCTTTTTAAGCTCCACCCACCCTCCCGTCAGGGGCTATAAGAACCTAGCCAACCAAAAGCACATCCTCACATACCAAGCATTAAAGGCCTGATCAGGGAGGGCGGGCGGGAAGTATGACTAGGTCGAGGACGAGTTGGACTAAGAGTAATGGGGATTACCGGTAAGTAATCATAGCATTACCTCTACGTCCCTCGTCCTCAACCCAGTCATCACTAATGAGGCATACCAAAGCACCCCCAGCAACAGGCCTTTGGCAAACCACACAGAAAACAGAGACCGAACACAAAGAGGCGTGCAGCAAAAAACATTTTAATGAAAAAAAAAAGAATCAGGGAGGCGGAACAACCTTCACAGCACGCAACACACCACTACCGAAATTGGTCCGGTCAGACAGAGCACAATTCAAGCGATAGTGCCTCACAAAAGTAGACTCAGAGGCCCACGTCCCAGCCCGACAGATTTCATCAAGGGAAACCCCATGAAAAGCAGCCCAGGAAGCAGAAACACCCCTAGTGGAACGGGCCTGAACACCAGAAGGGCAAGACAAACCAGATCCCTGATAAGCCAGAGAAATAACAGACTTGATCCAGCGACCAAGAATAAGCCGAGATGCAGCCTTACCCCGACCAGCCAAACCAAAAGTCACAAAAAGGGAGTCCGAGGAACGAAACCCCGCAGACCGTGCAACATAAAGGGATAAAGCACGCCGCACATCCAAAGAGTGAAGCAACAACTCAGTAGGTGAAGAAGGAGAAGGACAGAAAGAAGGAAGAATCAACTCCTGAGAGCAATGAAACCGAGAACGAATCTTGGGAACAAAACCAGGATCCAAAGAAAGGACCACCGCGTCATCCAAGAAACGCAAAAAGGGAAGAGAACAACGTAAAGCAGTGAGTTCACCCAACCGCCTGGCAGAAGTCACAGCAACCAAAAACGCCACCTTAAAAGAGAGGAACTTAAGGTCCACCGACTCCAAGGGCTCAAAAGGAGCAGACTGCAGAGCACCCAAGACCAAAGAGAGATCCCAAGGAGGAACCGGAGAGCGCGAAGAAGGAGGGAACAAAGAGAAACTCCGGAACAAACGGGAAACCAAAAAACCATCTGCAGAAGGAAGAGAATCAGGATCCCGGAAAGCCCGAAGAGCAGCCCACTGCCCCCTCAGAGTAGATAAAGCGTATTTCTTCCGAAACCCATCCAAGAAAAACTGCAGAATGGAAGCGATAGGACAAGAGACAGGAGAGAGACCAAGCCCCGCACACCAGGAGGAGAAAGAAGCCCAATGCTTAGAGTAGGAGGACAAAGTGGAACCCCTACGGGACCCCTGCATCACAGTCATGAGGTGATCAGGCAAATCCCGGACCCCAAGCGACAACCGTTCAACCTCCAAACCACCAAGGTGAGAGGGACCAGGAGGGAAGGGGAGGGGGACCTCAGGGGAGACGGATAACGCGGCAGAATCCAAGGAGGGCCCACCGCCAGGCTCAACAACAACGGGAACCAGGACCTCCGCGGCCAGTGAGGTAAGACCGCCACCACCTGGGCAACCAACCTCTGGACCTTCAGCAAGAAGGCAGGAATCAGGGGGAAGGGGGGGACGGCGTACAGCAACCAAGGGGGCCACCGAAGAGACAACGCCTCCACCCCCCAAGCACCCAACTCCGGGGCCCGAGAACAAAACAGGGGGAGTTGAGCATCCGTCCGGGAGGCAAACAAGTCCAGCAGGGGAGTTCTGAACCTCCGACAGATCAACCGGAACACCCTGGGGGAGAGACACAGGGAGAGGGAAGATGGAAACCTGCGACTGAAGGCGTCCGCCACCACATTGTCCACCCCCCGGATATGCTGAGCAGAGAGAGCCAGAAGATGACACTCCACCCAACCTGCAATAGCACAGGCCACCAAATTCAAGGAAGGGCTGCGAGTACTGCCCTGGTGGTTGATGTAAGCCACAGTGACGGTGTTGTCCGACCTCACCAGGACATTGCACCCCAGCAGACGGGGCGGAAGAAACGAAGAGCCCTGGCCACAGCAGACAGTTCCCTCCAATTGGACGAGCGACGGGATTCCATCCGGAGCCAGCGAGCCTGAACAGACAACTGCCCCAGCGTGGCCCCCCAACCGGCCGCACTGGCATCCGTCGTCAACACCAAAGGAGGCGGCAGGTAAATCCACATCCCCTTCGAGAGATTCACGGAATCCAGCCACCACTGGAGATCCGACACCACCCCCAAGGACACAGGCACAGACAGAGCATAGTCCTGAACCGGAAATGGCACCCAACGCTGAACATGCCACAGCAGAGGCCGAAGATAAACCCTGGCCCAGGATACGGTGAAGACAGTAGCGGCCATATGACCCTGAACCTCGAGCCACTGAAGAAGGGGGGCCGCAGCCTGGAACAACAAGTTCCGCAACAGGTACTGAAGACGCCGAATCCGAGAATCCGGCAGGAACACCTTGCCCAGGATCGAGTCGAAGACGGCCCCTATGAAAGTATGGTGAGTAGCAGGAAGGAGCTGACATTTCAGAAAGTTCACCAGAAACCCATGACTTTCTAGCGTAAGGATGGTCAAGGACAGGTGCTGAGACATGACCGCCGGGGAAGGAGCCTGGATCAGCCAATCGTCCAGGTAGGGAAACACCGACACCCCCCGGAGGTGAAGAAGGGCCACCAAAGGAGCAACCACATTGGTGAACACACGGGGAGCGGACCGGAGACCAAACGGAAGGACACAGAACTGCCAATGATGACCCTCCAGGCAGAAACGCAGGAACATCTGATCCTCCCGAGCCACCGGCACATGAAGGTAGGCGTCTTGGAGATCCAGAGTAGCAAACACCCAGCCGGCCTGAATCAGAGGAACCACTCGCTGCAAAGTCTCCATTTTGAACGGGATCTTCCTCACAAACAGGTTCAGACTACGGAGATTGATGACAATCCGGAACCCTCCTGTGACTTTCGGAACCAGGAAAACTATCGAATAGGTCCCCAGACCCCATTCCAACTGGGGAACGGGAACAATTGCGTCCTTCAAAAACAGAGACCGAACACCGTCCCGCAAGGATTGGAGACGGGAGCGGCACAAGGGAGTCGGAGTCCGCACCACACCTGAGGGAGGAGGAGGGGACAGGAACTCGATCCGATACCCCCGGTCCAGGACATCCAGCACCCACCGATCGGAGGTCGACAGACACCAAGCTGAAAGGAACAACCTCAATCTCCCACCAACCGCGGGCGCCACTCCAGCGGGACCCACGACCGGAGAGGCATAGTCAGGAACGCTGCGGCCCAGGACCAGCATCACGAGGAGGCTTCTTCTGGAACTTCCGAGGGAAACCACGACCAGCACCGCGAGAACCTTTAAAGGAGGACTGCTGAAACCCTGAAGGCTGGCGAAAAGTCTTGGCCTGAGAAAAAGAAAAATCCTTACGGGAAGGCTGCCTGCGGAAGGAAAAAGAATGTTTGCGCTCCTTGAACACTTTATGCAGCTTATCCTCAAGAGCGTCCCCAAAAAGACGAGGGCCCGTAAAGGGCAAACGCAAAGCCATGGACCTCTGGGCGGCATCATTATTCCAACCCTTCAACAACAGATTTCTACGAGCAGTGACAGAGGAACCACAAGAAAGCGCAGATGCACGCACAGAATCGAAAGCAATATCCAAAAGGAATTCGGCCTGACGCTCCATCGATTCCAGCAAATCCGGACAGCAGCCATCCTCCTGCTTAGTGGAAAATAAAGTCTTAAAGTCAGTCAAGAGTGATTGAGCCACATAAGCACCATAGATACCAGGACGTATGGCAAGGTGAGAACCAGCATAGGATTTGCGCAAAGCAGTGTCAATCTTCTTATCCACTCCATCGCGAAGAATGTTATCATCAGCCATGGAAGGACAACCAACCAAACTAGCGACAATGGAGTCCACACGCACAGACTCAGGAAAGGACTCCTCCATGTCCTGCAAAGGGTAGAGCTTCGACATGGAGCGCGGCAACATAATATGATCCGGGTCCTTCCACTCATTCAAGAGCACATCCATCACAAACGGATGAATAGGAAGCGAAGTCGTAACAGGCTTCCGAAAATTGAGGCAGAACAGCATCCGATGAAGTACCGGCCACAGCGTCATCCGGAAACCCCATGTTCTCACGTACATGAGAAAGTAAGTCCGGCAACAGTTCCCTGGAGACATACTTCCCCTACAGATCCACAGCACCCAAAGAAGCATCATCAGAGGATTCCGAAGAGGAAATGTCAGAGTAAAGGGCCGTGCCCCCACCAGAACGTCCCCCAGCAGACTTCTTGGAGGACCTCAGTTCAGACAAGGTCTCCAAAATAAGACGCTTCAATCGGTCATCATCCAGCTTGGGCCGCTTCCCTGAGGGTGCAGGATCCCCACTGTCCTGAAGAGAAGAGGAAGAAGACACAGGAGACACATGTCTCCTCTTCCTATGATGCTTCCCAATCAAAAAGCAGCAGTGAGCGAAGGAGCAAGTAGAACAATACAGCAAGTCCAACACGGAGCAGTGAAGCAGAGAACTGACAACCCACCTCCTTATTAAAGAAAAAGAACCGTGAAAAACCCCGCCCCCAAAGGAGGCAAAAAGTGGGCGTGGCCAAGACAGTTCCTGAAACAAGGGAGCGCGCGGCCGCCGAAGGCAGACGAGAAGCAGCAGCGCAACCGGAGCCCACCCGGGCGCCGCGACTATCCCGGAAAAGGAAGGAGCACTCGGCCCCCAACCCGAGCGCTCCAAGGCCCGACAACAGCAGCGCAACCAGAGCCCACCCGCCACAGAATGAAGGAGCACTCGGCCCCCAACCCGAGTGCTCCAAAAACAAAACAGGAAATGGAGCACCCAGCCCCACCCCGGGCACTCCAACCGGAAGGCGGAATTCAAAAACAGACGGAGCGCCCGGCCTCGCAAACCGGGCGCTCCATCAAGACTGCCCCGTCTGTCAGCAACGGCAAAGAGCACACCGAGTGCTCCATCCAGGATGTATACGGAGCGCCCGAACCCCAAACTAGGCGCTCTGCTACTGAGAGACAGACGGAGAAGCGGAGCACACGTGCTACCCGAGAGCACCCTAGCGAACCCCAGGGAGCACCTGGAACCGCCACTTGGGCGCTCCCTCAAGGCAAACATACTCACCCCACAGCCAGAGCCCCCAAAAGCCACCAAGGCAGGGGAAAAACTCACGTGACCAGCAACCGGAACAGCACGAACAGGAAACCAGGAAGCCAGTACAGCCCCGCAGGACCAGCAGCCAGGAGCCTGTAGAGTCCAGGAAGCCCAGCAGCTCGACTCAACGAAGTCCCACGGAGGTCCAGCAGTGCCCCCAAAGCCCAGCAGAGGAGGACACCACAAGACAATACGAAGCACCTACCCCAGCGTCCCCGTCAGGTCCACTGACAGGAACAAAACAGGGTGTGCTTTTGGTTGGCTAGGTTCTTATAGCCCCTGACGGGAGGGTGGGTGGAGCCTCAAAAGCGTTTCCTGTTTTTTTTCCTGTCTTGTGGATACCTCATTAGTGATGACTGGGTCGAGGACGAGGGACGTAGAGGTAATGAGATGTTACAAGATCCGTTTGCACTTTTATAGCATTGCACTTATCATGACAAGTGGCATGAAGTGCCCCCAAATAAGCATTCGAAGGATATTGAACGTCACCCAGGAGGTCAGTGATTTTTTTTGGTTAATTCACCTCCCCAACCTAGACCCACCCCCCTTGCACCTTCCACGCAGTCCTTTTCAAATACTTCTTTGTGAACACTCGTAGGCACAGTGTTATCTTTATAGCGCCTAGGTCAGACCTATTGCGTCCACAAATGTAGTTTGCAAAGGTGGCATACAAGCGCTCGAGTACTGTGGCTTTGAGAAACATTGCAGGTGATACAATATCTCCTCACAGAGGCCTATGAGAATAGAAGAATTGTGACGTCACTACTCTTCTGTTAAATTCTATTACAGGTGATCAAGATTGCAATTGTCTTATTACAGGCACGTTTTGATATCAGAAATCGCCTCTAATAAATACCTAATTTACAATACTTTCTGCCTCGTTATAAATGATGTTGAAGAAATGGGACAGAGCAGAAAAATTCTCGGGCAACTTGTTTCTGTTCCACACTCATATACACCGTTACAGGGGCATAATAACACAGCCCCCCCGCATCCCCTGCGGTGCGGGGGGCCCCCAGCTGCACAGGGCCCCCTCAGCCCAGTACTGAGGCCTGAGCGCTCTGGATAAAATCCGGAGCAGGGGCCCCCGTGTACATTGCAGAGGGGGCCCTAAATCTTTCGTTACGCCACTGCACCGTTATAAAGGGGCCGGGTCTTGATCCCCACCCAGGACTGATGAGAAATAGGAAGTGACGTGTCACACTGACTGTACACTCCCGCCCGCGCGCGCCCTCCTCCAGTCATTGCAACCAAGCAGGAAGGAATGGGTCTTGGACCAATATTTGAGGACTTGCCTAATGGAATAAGGATGACATTAAATCAGCAGCCACGCGCCCCGGACAAGGAGTTGTTAAGTCCTCTGTGATTGGATGAAATGTATTCATGATATTAAAGACATCTCGGCCCCGGTGCCACATTTTAGATGTAGCGCAGATAAATGATATATCACGCGCGGGATCTACAAAAGCCATTAGTAACCATGACATTTTGACGTCGGATTTTAAAAAATTCCCGAGTATTCCCCGTGATTTATGAAACGGTGTCCAGGTTCATCGAAACTGATCTGAGATTTATCTCCGCCTGGTTAGAATTATTAATGACTTTCAATTTGTAAATCCAGGCGCCCGCGCGCCCAACTCTGTCCGCGGATTCACGGGGCCGACGGCGAGATTGGTGTTCGCGCCAGGCCTGGGAGGGAGGAAACCAGTCCCGTCCACGAACTGCTTCCGGCTTTGTGCAACCTAGGATGCTGTTCAGTGAGTGGAGGCGAAAAGAGGGGGTGCTTCGGAAACAATGGGCAACCCATAGTTTATTCCACACCGTGATTCTTGAGCTACAGGCAACCCCAACCCAGCAGCAAAGCCTCAAACCCACGTGCACAGGCCAGGACACCAACATTCCATTCCATCAGGATATCATTCAACAGCAGGGCTTGCTAGCTCCATCATCTCTCAGGTGACCTTGATCAAGGATGCAAATGGCACCAGTAGGCAGGAGGAGATGTAGTGGCGGCTGGTGAACTTTCAAAGTGGTAAGGCGTAAATTACTTCCTAAAACTGAAAAACGAAAACTAGAAGAACGAGCGAGCCTGAAGACCTCAAAGAATGTTTGGGGTGGGTGCGGTATTTCCCTATTAATATTTGATAACAAACAGGGGAAAAATGGGTCATTTATAACATAATTTACATATAACTTGTTAGAAACCCAGAAGTTCTGGATTTTGAACCCCCCAAGAAAATCATGACAAAATGGAAGCGAACTGTGGATCTTGTGATGTAATTTTCAGTAAACATTAGTTACGGAAATGTGCATTCCAGGCAGTAAAGAAACTCAAGCTATACAAAGTCACCTCGGCCTGTCCATTTTCAAAAGCATCTTTCTTCACTTCATCATCCCGTCCAGTCCCTTCGAAGGAGGTTTCCAGGCATATGTTTGGACTGAGGTTCTATGTGGAAGGGATAGTGTGGAAGTCAAAGGTTACACCAATCTCACCATCACAGACCATAGATACCACAGCGTGACAATCTTACAGGCTCACAGAGCTGTGTTACTGTTCACTTTCAAAGAAGTCCCATGGTTGGAAAGCAGACAGATGACATCAATGGTACGTTCTAACGGCTCAGACTGTACTGGCGATAACATTATAAAACATTGATCAATAAAGATAATAAAATGCCTCTATCCAAAAATGTCACACATAGACACCCAGAGGTGCGCTCACTTACTAGTGATCAAACAAATACATACAAGTGCACATACAGTCACAGCTATGCATTGGCAAACGTAGATTCACACTCACCTGAGTTTGAGCTACATATTACAAATTATACGGCTAATGAACAAAATACCTTGGGTCCCAGACCAAGTAGAGGTCGATCTTACTCCACTCAGTGGCAGTCAGTCATCTCATAACGAGTAAAAGGTTGAGTACAGTCTGGTGGCATTCCCTCTACGTCCCTTGTCCTCAACCCAGTCTTTACACATGAGGTATATTCCACTTGACACGAAACAAAACAGGAAACGCTTTAAGGCTGAGGTACTGTGACAGTGGGCTCACCAACACAGCAGTCCCAGGTCAGAGTTTTGGAAGCAGGAATGTGTTGCAAGAGACAGCCAGGGAGCGAAGTCGATCTGCTCCCCAAAGCGTTAATACCGCTGTATTTAAAAAGTGCTTTTTGGGCTATTTGACGCTTTCTGCTTTACTGATGTCTAGTTACAAATTTATATGCCTTTAAATAATAGCAGAATAGCTAGATTTTGAATTAATCGATAATAACTGAAGAGACCTCAAAGCCCCAGCTCACTCGCAGGCAAGTTTTCCCACCGCCTCTTTTCAGTTCCGAAACCCTTGCCTGAGACCGTCTTTAATGGGACTTTCTGCAACCTGCGTGATCGTCATCTGTGAGCACACACACTCCCTCCCTCCCTCCCTCCCTCCCTCCGTGTGACCTTGGGCACTGATGGAATATTGCACCAGCTGACTGTAGCCTTACACTGCCTTGTTGTGCTCACTTTATTGTAATCCGCATCTAAGCTCCCCAGTTTCCTGAGTTGTCTGCCACTGCGTTTGAGAAGGCTGTACAGACTGTGCTGTGACTAGACTTTCTTAGAATTAACTTAGGCCTTTGCCTTTTAAGAATCATGTCAGTGTTCCAGTCTGTACACGTTCACAACTCTTCATAACATGTGTGCTTCTCGGGAAAAAGTTGCACCGTGAGAGTGCAAAGTGTGAGAGCACATAGCTCTTGGTGTGAATTTACAATGACCTTTCATAACAGATGCATTCCACCCAGACATCAGATTCGCAAACCTGTGCAAATGAGCCCTGGCGGATTGCAGATTCTTTCTGAATTGCAGTCAATTTTATGGGTAACTGCCTGATGAACAGTTTGTGGGTGATATTTTAACATATAACAGTTCTGGAGGGTGCCGGCAAAGTAAAAGAAAGTAGTGGTGAAACTAATCTGTGGACCAGGTAAGAATAA
Organism: Triturus cristatus; assembly: GCF_964204655.1. Classification (NCBI taxonomy): domain Eukaryota; kingdom Metazoa; phylum Chordata; class Amphibia; order Caudata; family Salamandridae; genus Triturus; species Triturus cristatus. Next base: position 1,122,694,488 of record NC_140580.1, on the reverse strand, counting down.
GAAAGCTCAGTGGAATCAAGTATTTGCTGCAGACAACTATATGCAGTGCATAGCTTGGAATGTACTGATTACTTATCGGTAATCCTCATTACTCTTAGTCCTACTCGTCCTCGGCCAAGTCATTACACATGAGGTATATTCCACGTGGACAGGAAACGCTTTATGGCTCCACCCACCCTCCTGCCAGGGGCTATAATTCCCTAGCCTGCACAAAACCCTTCCTGACATACCAAGCACAACAAAGGCCTGACACAGGGAGGATGGGTGGGAAACATGACTGGGTCGAGGACGAGTAGGACTAAGAGTAATGAGGATTACTAGTAAGTAATCAGAGCATTACATCTACGTCCCGTGTCCTCGATTCAGTCATTACACATGAGGCATACCAAAGCAAACACCAAAGTGAAGGCCTTTCGAATACTGGTAGAAAACATACCAGTCAGCACACAGGAGAGAAGCGCACCACAGTGAAACTTTTAATGGCACTCAGGCCAAAGGCAAGCCTTTTTTCAGACAGAGGCTCTGTCCGATCCCTATGATGGTGCAGTCAATACGAGCGGGAATGGTAGAAAGCAGTAGCACATTGGGTGGCGAACGTCTCGTTACAGCACAGAAGAATCTGACCAATGACTGTATGGCTTCAAAATAAAGCAACACAGTGATTGGCCATATAGTGAAAGTACCGCCCCAATGCTGATGATGGATTAGAGGCCTACCAGCTGGCACTCAAACCCAATCCAGACGCCGCTCTCATGTTGTTTATGTCTGTAAGCAACATGAAAGTAGCGCCAGGATTTGTAGGAGCAGACAAAGCAAACGCTCCAAAGCGGACCGTGGGCCTGTGGCTATAATCCCTCTGACTTCCTAACATTGCACAGGTTAGAGAAACCCAAGTGCGCAGGCCAGGTTGTCCGTAGTAAAACACCAGTCCCGCCTGACGTGCACTTCACTTCTAGTCCTTAAGAGGCCTGCCCGCTGTCAATCAAGCTCCACTCCACCCTCAAGCAGTAAGTTACCCGACCCGCAATGCAATTAGGAGACGCAGCAAAACACACATTTTAAATTAAAGTTTTTGGGGGCTCATGGGGCAGCGGGTCAACGCCCTTTTGCCTTAAGGATGGAACCATCCCTGATGAGATGAGGGCTTCTCAACATCATCATCTATGGGTGTGCCGTGCCCGGGGTGGCTAATCACACCAATAGACTTATGAACATGTCCAAGGGTATAGACGTGCGAAAAGGGCATGAAGTGTGGGTTATGACAGGGAGTAAGAAGAGCACCAATCAGCAGCTAAGAAGACGGCTTGACAGTTGCACCTTCTGTTGGGAAGGATCTTTCCAGGGGAGAAAATCACAGTTAGGCTAACTTACTGGACCAAGTGGCAGACACGTGTAGGGGTCATTGCAGCTTTGTCATCTTGCTGGACAGCGATTCAATGATCACAAAATGACACCAATAGGCAGGTAAGGGCTTGGTTGAGTACTAGAATATTGGGTATTCTGTACCGAAATAGTGATTGACATCAATTAAGGGAGAAGGGGGCTTGACAGCCATATCATCCGTTTGATGGTCTTCACCGGAACAGAAAATGATGCACTTAGCAGCTGCTGTTGTCAGCAGGAAACTTGTCAGACCTCTCTGCTGTCTGTTGGACCTTTACTAAGTAAAAAACATCAATAAATCAATCAATCAATCAATCAGCACTAATGAGCAGGCTTGCCTGATCAGAGGTTCATTAATACGATTAGATGAATGGGCAATGCATTCATCTTCTTGGTGGGCCTTGACTGTGATATCAAGGCACCCCCGTAGGAAGCATCATGAGACCAGGGGTTCATCCATGGGTTTTGTAGTCTTGACTGGAGAACCACAGCATAATAACAAGCATTGGCAAAGGCAAAAGGTCTCACCCTTGGTGTACTATTGGCTTTGCCAGAGGTTTTAGCCACGAGGCACAGCAACCTAGAAAAACAGTTTGACATGGCTGCCTATTTTTTTTCTTTTTAGTTACCACTCTGATCCGCGTCAGATGGGTAACTAAAAAGAAAAAAGTGTGAAAGTCTTTTTTTTCAAACGGCATGGGAAGCAATATGGCAGCGCGGATAGAGGCAGAAGCAATACTGGGGGACAAGGGAAGGAAGAAACATGGGTGTTCTGGTGGTAGGAAGCTTAATGGATAAAGGAGAGCAACACAGAGTTACCGGGAAGAAAGGACACAGGTGAAAAAGCAATGCAAGGAGACATGTGAGAGAGGAACACAGAGCACAGCGGGAGGAGAGAAGCATATGAGGTACACAATAGAAAACCACATGCACTCTAGCAGAGTGCTTAAATAAAAAGAATGAACTAACACCTGAAAAAGCGAGCAGTTGAAGAACATAGCAATGTGTCCATGCTCCAGAGGCTGGACAAACACAGGAAGAGGAAAGAAAGCCCACACAGCTAAGGAATGAGAAGCAAACAAATAAGAGTGGCATTGAAGCCAAACGTTGGCAAGCAATGGGTGTGCTCTAAGCCCCACTGTCAGATAACACTGTGTCTCACAAAAGGCAAAGTCACGAAGCTTCAGTTTTGCATGGTCAATGCTTCAGCCATGGTTTAGGTAGAGCTTAGCTTTATCTTTGCCTACCCTGTTGTCATCCCCTGCATAGTGACTAACACCAATATGCATTGAAATCGAAAATTCCCTCATGTGAATAGAGACCTTGTTAGTGTCATTTTTCATTAAGTGCGTTTGATGTAACTAATGAATGGGTACATTAGGCAGGTATATGTGGCCAAGGATTCAGTCATAATTGCCCTGGGCTAAGCAGTGTTGTCGTATGACCCGAGGCCTTGACTGGGATTGAAAGTTACAAATAATTGGCAGGTCGACTTGATAAATGGTTCTTCCACATGAGTAGATGGCTTGGAAGCATCATCATCTGCCTGGAGGCAGTCATCGGAATAGTAGTGGCATTTGTAGTCTCGTGGTCAGTCAGGAGAGTATTAACTTTTGACTGTAACGTCACATGTCCCCAGTGGGAAGGCTTACACAAGCAAGGATTTCATGTGAGTAGAAGGCTTGGCAGTCTCGTCGTCTGTTCGTGGGTCTTGACTCATCAGATGTCACCAGCAGGAACACTTAAGCAAGTGTTCAGTCATTTGATAACAGATTTTGGCAGTGTCGTCATCTATCCTGTGAGTTTTAACATAATTTCAATTGACATCAGGAGGAACACTTACCTCAGCCATGAAAGCAGAGGGCTTTGCAGCATCGTCGTCGTGTGGTGGTTCTTGACGTGGTATCAAATGTCACCAGCAGTAATATTTACACAAGTAAGGGTTCCGCCTTGTTACTAGACGACTTGGAAACATTGTCTCGTCAGTAGGTATTGTCATAATATCACATGTCAACAGTAGGAAGGTGTGAGAGGCTGGCTTAGTATATGGTGCACACGTATGTAAGTGTAGCGCCCTGCACTAATCCAGACAACCCGTATGGTGATTTTAGTGGTCTTAGACAACCTTAGAAAGCTCTCTCTAAGTGGTAGTGGTGGAGAGGAGCCGCCAGGCTTAGTCCAGAAGGAGTGTAAACCAGCTTGTTTTACCAGTACTTAATCTTATGGTATAGGCTAAGTGAAAAAGAACCACACGGTTAATGTCTAAAAAATATGTATTTATTATTAACACTCACGAATACAATGTATTATCTCCTACCCAGAGATATAAACACAATACACACAATACTTTGCCAATAGAATACGTAAGTTGCACAGAATACAAGTGATCTCCGGGGGAGGGTTGTATGACATAATTTCGAAAGACAAAAATTCGACCTACAAAAATATCGCAACAAAAATATTGTGGTCAAGAATGTCGACATCCTATCTACAACATGGTAAGTACAAAAATATCGATAATTTAATATCGACGTCAAAAATATCGTAATTCAAAAATATCGTTTTTTTTTACTTTAAAAATATATGTAAAATAAACCAAATAATACTTATAAATCAAAGAAACATAATTAAATATATTTTATAATATGTAAAATTTATAATAAATATATATAATTAAATAAAACTTTAATTAAACATATATATATAATATATAATATATACACTTACTTAATAATTACTTTTAATAATAATTTCTGTAACATATAAATTATTAAATATTTATTTAAATTACCAATACATCTATACACATAAAACAATAACGTTAATAAATATTAAATAATTACATATAGCAAATAATAATCAATATTTGTAATTTGAATAATTTTTATTATTAATTATATATTACAATAGCTAAAATATTACAAAACATATTAAATATCAGACACAATAAAACTACTAGTCCAACTTCAACAAAAACAACAGTAAGGAAAATGTTGGATAGCGTAGGTGTAAAAATAACTATTCCAACTCCCGAGAGTGCAACAGTAGGGAAAACATTGGATAGCGTAGGGGTAAAAATTACTATTCCAACTCCAAAGAGTGCAACAGTAGGGAAAGCGTTGGATAGCGTAGGGGTAAAAATTACTATTCCAACTCCAGAGAGTGCAATAGTAGGGAAAGTGTTGGATAGCATAATGGTAAAAATGACTATTCCCACTCCAGAGAGTGCAATAGTAGGGAAAGTGTTGGATAGCGTAAGGGTAAAAATTACTATTCCCACTCCAGACAGTGCAACAGTAGGGAAAACGTTGGATAGCGTAGGGGTACAAATAACTATTCCAACTCCAAAGAGTGCAACAGTAGGGAAAACGTTGGATAGCGTAGGGGTAAAAATTACTATTCCAACTCCAGAGAGTGCAATAGTAGGGAAAGTGTTGGATAGCGTAAGGGTAAAATTTACTATTCCCACTCCAGAGAGTGCAATAGTAGGGAAAGTGTTGGATAGCGTAAGGGTAAACATTACTATTCCCACTCCAGACAGTGCAACAGTAGAGAAAACGTTGGATAGCGTAGGGGTAAAAATAACTATTCCAACTCCAAAGAGTGCAACAGTAGGGAAAACGTTGGATAGCGTAGGGGTAAAAATTACTGTTCCAACTCCAGAGAGTGCTATAGTAGGGAAAGTGTTGGATAGCGTAAGGGTAAAATTTACTATTCCCACTCCAGAGAATGCAATAGTAGGGAAAGTGTTGGATAGCGTAAGGGTAAAAATTACTCTTCCCACTCCAGGCAGTGCAACAGTAGAGAAAAGGTTGGATAGCGTAGGGGTAAAAATTACTATTCCAACTCCAAAGAGTGCAACAGTAGGGAAAGCGCTGGATAGCGTAGGGGTAAAAATTACTATTCCAACTCCAGAGAGTGCAACAGTAGGGAAAGCGCTGGATAGCGTAGGGGTAAAAATTACTATTCCCACTCCAGATAGTAAAACAGTTGGGAAAGCACTAGATAGCATAGTGATTCTATGAACATTATAACCAATTCAATAATTTCTTATAAAAAAATTGCATGTTAACAATGTTTTTAAAAAATAATAATTATTAAATACCAATTATGTAAAATAAATATTTAAATAAATACATTTAAATTACATCCCACACTATTCCCCCTTTAACACACAAAACACTACACATACAAAATACACAATAGATTTAAATATCAATTTATCTCTTATTTACAACTAATAATACATTCTTTATAATTAATATAGTTATTAATTGACTAATTAATGCATATTAATTACGAAATTACAAATATTCACCAATTAATTATTAATTAACAATACATTAATTAGCAATACCAACAAATAAAATACAATAATAAAATATTTATATTTACTATATTTAACTAACTAATAACAATTAATTATTAATAATTACAAATAAATAAAATATATCATTACTTATTTTATTTTAATTACATCCCACCCTATTCCCCTATAAACCCACAACCCACTACACATAAAAATTCACATAATTTAATTATCAATTAATCACTTACTAAAATTAAATCACCAATTAATTATTAATTAACAATTAATTAATTAACAATAACAATAAATACATATTAATAATAAACTAATTATAATGTATATAATTAACCAATTAATAAAATAACTGTACAATTAATAATTAATTAACAATTAGTCAATTAATTACCAATTATTAATTAATTACCAATTAATTAATCATAAATACCAATTAAACAATACATATTAATTAATTAATTATAATTAAATTACTTCCCACCCTATACCCCTATAAACCCACAACCCGCTCTGATACTAAAACGCTAAATTAAATTTAAAATAATTATTAATCTCTAAACATTTATTTTTAAATGTATTAAAATACATTACAATAATCTTTAGCATACAAATAAAATACATATTAAATTACATTTCTCTGAAGGATAGCGGACGTACCTGCAGAATCAGGCAGTTCACGGGACACGGGACACTCACGCTGTTGCTCCCCTCGCCGCCAGCCGTCAGCCACCAGCGCTGGCCGCAGTAGAGGGGAACTACAACTCCCGCCATTCCCTGCTCTCCACCGGACTTCCTGCCGGACACCAGCGCGCCCGGAGGCGCTACTTAACCTGAGGCTCCCTCGGCAGAGTGGGAGTTTCTCTGAAGGATAGCGGACGTACCTGCAGAATCAGGCAGTTCACGGGACACGGGACACTCACGCTGTTGCTCCCTTCGCCGCCAGCCGCCAGCCGTCAGCCACCAGCGCTGGCCGCAGTAGAGGGGAACTACAACTCCCGCCATTCCCTGCTCTCCACCGGACTTCCTGCCGGACACCAGCGCGCCCGGAGGCGCTACTTAACCTGAGGCTCCCTCGGCAGAGTGGGGGTTTCTCTGAAGGATAGCGGACGTACCTGCAGAATCAGGCAGTTCACGGGACACGGGACACTCACGCTGTTGCTCCCCTCGCCGCCAGCCGTCAGCCACCAGCGCTGACCGCAGTAGAGGGGAACTACAACTCCCGCCATTCCCTGCTCTCCACCGGACTTCCTGCCGGACACCAGCGCGCCCGGAGGCGCTACTTAACCTGAGGCTCCCTCGGCAGAGTGGGGGTTTCTCTGAAGGATAGCGGACGTACCTGCAGAATCAGGCAGTTCACGGGACACGGGACACTCACGCTGTTGCTCCCCTCGCTGCCAGCCGTCAGCCACCAGCGCTGGCCGCAGTAGAGGGGAACTACAACTCCCGCCATTCCCTGCTCTCCACCGGACTTCCTGCCGGACACCAGCGCGCCCGGAGGCGCTACTTAACCTGAGGCTCCCTCGGCAGAGTGGGGGTTTCTCTGAAGGATAGCGGACGTACCTGCAGAATCAGGCAGTTCACGGGACACGGGACACTCACGCTGTTGCTCCCCTCGCCGCCAGCCGTCAGCCACCAGCGCTGGCCGCAGTAGAGGGGAACTACAACTCCCGCCATTCCCTGCTCTCCACCGGACTTCCTGCCGGACACCAGCGCGCCCGGTGGCGCTACTTAACCTGAGGCTCCCTCCACGGCGCGGGACGCGCGCGGGCGGCGCTGGGCTGAGCCCGGGCAGAGGGCGGGCCGTCTGTGGCCGTCCGGGGCCAACGGAGGCCGGGCAGGGCTACCCCCCTAAGTGGTCAACCTCTGGACTTCGTTAAAGACACCTATGTAAACCAGGGTGACATTTATTTCCATGGATTATTTACACCTAGCTGTATGCGGTGGACCTTGAGGTGTTGTTTTACGCCGATCAGGTCTGTGCCTGCGTATGTTATATACGTGCTCCTGTGCTCCTGTGTTGTGTAGTTGGTCTTTGCGGATGTATGACGTTACAACGCACACTATTACAACGCATGCACTTACAACGCATTTTTTACAACACATAATCCATTACAACGCATGACATTACAACGCATGACACTACAACGCATTTTTAAAAAATACCTTTACAACGCACTACCATTACAACGCATACTACCTTTACAACGCATACCATTACAACGCATATTATTAAATTACATTTAAGGTAAGTACTAGATAGTATAGGGGTAAAAATTACTATTCTAACTCCAGGGGGTGCAACAGTAGGGTAAGTGTTGGATAGTGTAGGGGTAAAAATTACTATTCTAACTCCAGGGGGTGCAAAAGTAGGGTAAGTGTTGGATAGTGTAGGGGTAAAAATTACTATTCTAACTCCAGGGGGTGCAACAGTAGGGAAAGTGTTGGATAGTGTAGGGGTAAAAATTACTATTCTAACTCCAGGGGGTGCAACAGTAGGGTAAGTGTTGGATAGTATAGGGGTAAAAATTACTATTCTAACTCCAGGGGGTGCATCAGTAGGGTAAGTGTTGGATAGTATAGGGGTAAAAATTACTATTCTAACTCCAGGGGGTGCATCAGTAGGGTAAGTGTTGGATAGTATAGGGGTAAAAATTACAATTCTAACTCCAGGGGGTGCAACCGTAGGGTAAGTGTTGGATAGTATAGGGGTAAAAATTACTATTCTAACTCCAGGGGGTGCATCAGTAGGGTAAGTGTTGGATATTATAGGGGTAAAAATTACTATTCTAACTCCAGGGGGTGCATCAGTAGGGTAAGTGTTGGATAGTATAGGGGTAAAAATTACTATTCTAACTCCAGGGGGTGCATCAGTAGGGTAAGTGTTGGATAGTATAGGGGTAAAAATTACTATTCTAACTCCAGGGGGTGCATCAGTAGGGTAAGTGTTGGATAGTATAGGGGTAAAAATTACTATTCTAACTCCAGGGGGTGCATCAGTAGGGTAAGTGTTGGATAGTATAGGGGTAAAAATTACTATTCTAACTCCAGGGGGTGCATCAGTAGGGTAAGTGTTGGATAGTATAGGGGTAAAAATTACTATTCTAACTCCAGGGGGTGCATCAGTTGGGTAAGTGTTGGATAGTATAGGGGTAAAAATTACTATTCTAACTCCAGGGGGTGCATCAGTAGGGTAAGTGTTGGATAGTGTAGTGTAATATTATGCGTTGTAATGGTATGCGTTGTAATGGTAGTATGCGTTGTAATGGAATGCGTTGTAAAGGTAGTTTTTAAAAATGCGTTGTAGTGTCATGCGTTGTAATATCATGCGTTGTAATGGATTATGCGTTGTAAAAAATGCGTTGTAATGGTAGTGCGTTGTAAAAGTTGCGTTGTAAAGGTTGTTCCCCGGTCTTTGCACTCTGCACATTAAGGACTTAGGAATACAGTATTTGCTAATAAGGTGTTTTCACTATGATATATAACCATTTTTAATTTATTTTCAGTGTTTATATTGGTGGTATCATTTCATAGTAAGCGCTATTTTAACTGGTCGTTATTGTTTTAGTATATTTTTATTTTGTATCTTAAGGCAGCATGTCTAAATTTACTGGGACCCCTCGTTCAACTGTGTCTACACTTGATAATTATTTAGTTAAAGTTGTAGACAAGATCAACAAGGAACGTAGACTATCCCTAGGTCTGACCAGTAACTGTGGCCCTGAGATTACGAGCCAATTAGTCTCCGTTGAGATCCATTCATCTGACGATAGCCAAGCATCGGCTTCTATAGTTTCCCCAGCGAGGGTGGATGTATGCGCAATTGAGCCCACTCTGGTTCCCCTGCCCGATACTGATTTGTTTAAGGATTCTGATATTAGTAAGTCTCCCAATGTTACTGTAGTCTCGACCCCTGTGGTACCCAAAACTCACAGAGTTCTTAGATCAGGGTTACACCTTAACAGATTTGTTCCACCCAAAAAGGGGGGCCGCAAAAGTAAAAAGAATACGGTCTCTAATGCAGGCTCCCCTGAGCATACCTGTTTAAATAATGGTGATAACCCTACCCAAATGATATTAGCACCAGATCAGCTCGAGATGTTAATTGGTATGATTGATAGCAAGTTAGATAAAATTATCATACCTCTTTTAGATAAACTTGAGGCTGTATTCAGGGAAGTGAACAGACTGGGTGAATTGGTGCAATCTGGATTTAACTCCCAAGATAGCCCCCAACCGATTGCTGTGGTAGGAGAGACTGCGGGTTTGTTGGGCAAACATGTGCAACAACCCAATGATTTATTAACCACTGGACATATATGCGCGGGTTCTACTTTTCCCTCACAGCCAACGAGAAGGATCAATCCCATTAACGACCGGCGGGGGTTTGTTGGTAATCTAACAAGACCTGTTCTTGGGGATATATCTAGTGCTACTCCAGCTAAGCCGTCTTGCCCTAATGGTACCCCTGCTAATATAGTTATCCATGATACGGGGAACATGAATAGGACATTAAGAAGAGAGAGGTTTAATAATTGTCGCCTCCCCCAACCTAATCTGCCACCTGATTGCGCACCTTTCGTAGCAGTTTTGACCAACGTGCCACCCATTAGAGAGGACGGGCCCAACCGTCTTGTGGAATCACATGATTCCCTCAAAAATAAAACCGTGGCATGGCTTAACCGTGAATGCGGCTTTCCTGTGGCTATGGTGGACCAGATTTTGGTCACCACCAGAACCAACTGGATTGGAACGTCCCCTAAAAACATTCCCGGTGATTGTGTCATTATCAATTTTAGTACCCCCCACCTCGCAACGACGGCTCTAATTCGTGCTACGTCCTGTCCCAGCATTGACCAGGGTATCGTACTCCGTCCCCTTGGCTTTTTCTATAGTCAACATATTGAGCACTTCCCAGTGCACCTGGGGGGAGGGAGACTGCGGGGAGAAGAGGGGCTTAGTTCGACAAACACCCAGGTAGCTACTGTTAACCGTTATCAATGCCTGAGTGGGTTGGACCAAAATGACTGACAGGAGATGGGTGCCGCCTTAGGTTCAACAGAAGACTCCATATTAATGGATAAGATGGGTTCCCCCGCCGTCAGTACGGAATTTTCGGGGAACCAAGAGTTGTTGGCAAGAGGCCCTAATATATGTGTACCTAGGTTGGAGGTGGAAATCCCTGTAGTTTGTTTGCCCCCAGACGAGGAGGGAGATACATTGGGTAACCCCGTGTCCGATGAGGAGACTTTCAATGTTGTCCCTTCTCAACAGGTTAGCAACGGTACAAATTTGAGGACAGGTATCCACGCCTCATCTGGTTGTTACATTGCAAGTTGGAATATTGCTGGGATTCGATCAAAAGCAGATAGTCTGGGGTGGTCGGAATTTTGGGATCTTTTTGACATTATTTGCTTACAGGAAACTTGGTGTACTGATTTCAAAGGCTACAATGGTTTTAACTCATACCAGCTTCCCGCTATTGGTTCCGTATCGGGTAGAGCCAAGGGGGGTTTACTTGTTTTGATCTCAGTTAAAGCCCCTTTATCGGTTATTAAATATGTGCAAGTTGGGGATAATTCCCAGAATTTATGGCTGCATATAAGAGGAGGTAGAAACATTCTTTTAATTAATTTCTATAATAATCGTTTTATCGACTTCAGGGATCAGCCGGTTAAAGATCTTTCAAAGGCACTGGAAGACTTTTTTAAGGACTCTGATGTAGTCTTTGATATGATCTTCGCAGGGGATTTCCATATTACCACTTGTCCTTTCTCAGAGGCTAATGTTTGCGGATTGGTGGACGCTAACGAGGACGGGATTCTCCATTTCCAACACAATTATTATGGAGATGCCCTAAATAACTTCCTTGCCTCATATAACATGTATATCATGGACAATGAGAAAAACACCAAGGGGGATATTTGTCCAACCTTTATAGGCCGGGGAACGAATTCTGTAATAGATTTTATTTGCATTTCCCCGGGCCTTGAGGCCTTGCTTACGGCCCCAAAAGTAATAGATATTCAACTTAGTGACCATAACTGCCTGGTAGTAAAGGCTAAGTTGTGGGAAAAGGATGATGTTAGTATCCCGGGCCGCACTATTAATAGTATTGAGGCTGAGCGCCCCAACGGCACAAGACTCAGATGGAAGGGGGATAAGGCAGACATTACGTCTGACTCTATTATAACCAGTTCCCTGGTACATATTATCGCGATCCTTGAAGATAATTTAGGTACTTCTTGCTCTATTGAGCATTTTATTAGTATAAATGCGGCCATCAACCTAAAACTTACAGGTACCTGCAAACATAAGGAGGATCAACCGCGGGGTTGGTTCAACTCAACTTGCACCTCGGCCCTGAGGGAGCTGAAATCTGCTCTATCAGTCAAACCTAGAGATAAGGGACTGGTTATAGATCTAAGAGCCAGATACAATCAAACCCTTAAAAATAGGAAAATGGAACTTCGGCAGGAGGCTTGGGACAATTTGACTAAGGCTGCTGAATTGAATAATTGTTCCCTATTCTGGAAAACTGTCAATTCTTCATTTCTTAAAGATGACAAAATTCCAGAATTAACTTCCTATGTCATGCAGGCAGAGTGGATCTCGCATTTTTCTAAAATTTCCATTCAGATGGTGGACCTCAAGTTCCAGGGAATCAATGGCCGCACATCCCATTAAATTTTACGGTACAAGAGGTTTTAGATAGCATACGGGACAGTAAAGGGGGGAAAGCACAAGGCCCAGATGGGGTCCCAATTGATGTGTATAAATTGGTCCCAGAAATATGGGGGCCTCTGCTTACAAATATTTTTAATGCAACTGTCAATAATGAGATGCCCCCGACCTGGGAAGAATCCATCTTAATCCCAATATTCAAGAAAGGCAATCGTGGGGAAGCCAAGAATTATTGACCAATCTCCCTGTTGGATTCTTCTGTTAAAGTTATGAGTCGAGTGCTCTTGGTGAGATTGGAGGAATGGGCTGAGGAAAATGGTATCTTAGCCGAGAGCCAGTTTGGCTTTAGGAAGGGTCGTGGAACGATAGAGCAATGTTTAAATTTAGAACTGCTCGTCGGTAAATACACCTTGGCCAAGACCGGCACTATTTACCTCTGCTTTGCGGATCTAAGTAGTGCCTTTGATCTGGTGGACCACGGCATTCTCTGGGAACAGTTGTTAGAAATGGGGGCCCCAGAGGGTATCGTCTTCTTTTTAGCCCGCCTATACACCAAATTAAGAGCTTGTGTCCGTTTTGGGTCACAAGGTGAATGTACACCCATGTTTAAGATTGGGCGTGGAATACGCCAGGGTTGTGTGCTAGCCCCATTGCTTTTTATACTTTTTATTAACGAGATTGAATTCTTTCTTAAATCTTTGGCAGTGGATGCTCCCAAAATTAATAATGAATATGTCCCTGTGCTACTTTACGCGGATGACGCGGTTTTAATCTCACGTACACCATACGGTCTACAACAGCTGCTGGATGGTTTTATGCAATTTATTAAAAGCAGAAAGCTAGTTCTAAATAAATCCAAAACATATGTCATGGAATGTGGACGTAGGATTGGAAAGAAACAGCCCTCCTTTTTTATAGAGGGTCAAAAGGTTCAGGTTGTTGATAACTTTTCATATTTGGGGGTTACTTTTTCAAATAAAAACACCTGGGCTAATGAACACAAGAATGTACGGTCTAAAATGGCCAGGAGTGCCTTTGGAATTTTCACTATGGCTACCAAATTGGGAGATAGGCGGATAAATGACATGCTGAAAATTTATCAATCACGGTGTGTCTCAATCGCCTTGTATGGAGCTGGTATATGGGGCTACGCCCCGGCAGGTTCTCTTCAGGTCGAGGAGAACGTATTTTTGAAAAAACTTTTGTGCCTGCCAAGCTCTGTTTCCAATGCCTTAGTGCATAACGAATTGGGTATTCACCATCTTTCCGATTTGATTCTTCTTAGACCTTTGATCCTATGGCGCTCCATCTGGACTAAAGAAGAGACCTCTTTGTGTAGAGCTATCATTTCTGACTGTTTTACTATGGACCACTTTACAAAGATCCCATGGTTGAAGTACGTTATTGATAACTTCCGGGTGATCTTTAACATTGATATTCTAGCGGACTATCATGGGGCAGATATGTTGTCTAAATCTGATCTTAAGCAGTGTCTCTTACACCAGGCCGCTATTAAGAGACATCAGAACAGCTCCAATCTTTCATCTTATACCTTTTATCATGATCTAAATGAAGTTGTGGGCTTTCAACCATATCTGTCTCAAGTAACCTGGAAGGCACATCGGTTTGTGTTGACTAGATTTAGGATGGGAGTTGTCCACAACCTTGTTGCCTTCCCCTCTTTGAATTTGCATCCTGTTGGTCCATGTCCATGTGATAACTCTACCTCCCAAAGCACTGTGCACTTTCTTCTGCTTTGTCAGTTGTATAAACATCTCCGGATTGCTTATCTGAAACCCTTGTTGTTAAAATTTGAGGTCAGAACTACACGTGACTGTATGTGTTTACTTTTTAATTTACATCATCCGGTAGTATGTTTTTATACGGCTACTTTTCTTCTTAAATCCATTAATGCTAGGAAAAGTATGCTTTTTTAAATATTTTATGTCGATGAATTTTTCTGCCTCTGTATTATAACAAATTTTGTTTTAATGTTGTGCTTTTATGAACTTGTTTAATGTTCGAATAAAGCCTTATGAAATGAAAAGAAATTACAATACACTAAATAAATATCGATATTATTGACATCGAATTTTTTGCTTACGATATTACTTACATCGATATTAATTACTTCGATATTATTAACTTCGATATTACTTACCTTGGGATCGATATTCTGTCCGTCGATATTCTTGACTTCGATATTCTGTACCTACGATATTAAAAACACGATATTATGGTAGGTCGAAATTTAAAACTCGATATTTTGGCTAAACACCCCGGGGGAGACCAAACCATATACTAAAATAGTGTAATGCAAACCACATCCTAAGTCGAGAAGGGACCCAGAAGACGTAGAAGAGCCGGGGACCCAAGGAACCACCCAAGGTGAGTATCTAGGAACCCCACAGTCCCAGTCACACTAGTCAGTAAACCATAAACACACAAGCAAAAAGTGGGGGGTGACCATGAAAGCAGATCCTACTTTCCTACAGAATACATACCAAAGTAAGGGTTCAGCTATCTCAGTAGAGGGCTGGGCAGCACTGGCATATAATCTGTTGGTTTTAACACAATTTCAAATGTCCCCAGTAGGAATGCTTGCACAAGCAAGGGTTCAGCCATTAGATTAGAGCACTTGGTAGCAATGTCATCTGTCCAGTCGGTCTTGACGCAACATCAGATATCACTAGTAGCAAAGTTTACCAAAGCTGCTGACTGTGGGAGAAGGCCTTCTGATGTCAGAACTCAACTGTAATCAGTTATTACAGTGAACGGCTATGTAATTTCTTTTTTACAGGCGACTAGGGATGTCGCCTGTAATGAGGAAATTAGAGACAGGCTTCTGTACAGGGATTGCAGGGTCCCATGTATTATAATTCTCTCAATATAAAAGTATTGTTTTCCATCTTTTAGGGAGATAGACATCATTCTCAAGTTAGGGTTGTGGTAAAATCCTCACCTTCAACTGACACAATAAGACAAACACTGACCCTTTTTGAATTGTTACTTGCCTCTCATCCTCGGTTTATTGTGTGCCGGAAAGTCAGCTCAGTGGGATAATGCACCTGATTATGCAATCTGCTTCCAACTAGTGCTTTTGAATTCCAAGGGGAAACTTTCAAGCTTGATAAATTGATTGCGGTTTCAACCTGTTTTCAGTACGACGATGCAAATATGTTTACAGTGTGTGCTACACAAATAGCCATGGTGCATATACATGAGACCTGATTAAAATTGCCACAATTAAGGATAGTCTGGAAGCCTTGTGCTGCTTTAGCTTGCACTGCTGAAGGAAAGCGAGGAGAAGAAGCATTTTACAAATCCCTACGATGAACTAAATGGCCCATTCACAAAGAGAATATATATATAGAGTTGGTGGCCCCCAGCAAACTGGAGGTTCTTGTAAGCATCAAATGGAGGGGGCATGACTTGCTTTCCCACCCGCACCAGCCGTCGGATTTCCAAGGCAATTTGGCACTGCGAGTTGGTGAGAGAAAGGGAGATGAGGGAGACCACGCTCTTCCTTTTGACACTTTGCATTCCAAGTATGTACTTTGCGTGGCAGCCACCAGCACTATGCTTTTATTGACAGATGCACAGCGATGCAAAAATAAACACGAGACGATGGCAGTAGAAATCACGCTATTAAGCATTATTTGAACTTTTGCCACATCACTTTCCAATACTTCGAGTGCATTCTGGGGCCTGAAGTGTATAGAGGCCACGTGACCACTGGGAGAGTAATAATCACTGTGACTTTAAGAGAATGAAACACTCACCTGTGTACAAGGCATGACGCCGAAACGCGTAGGGTGGAGAGAAGTGTTTAAATGCTGCCGCGCATTCAGACGAATAAATGTCTTCTGGAAATAAGACGAAGTTGGGCTCTGTGGCTTTTTGTTTAGTAATTCGACAGGATTCTCCAGTCTTGTCCTTTTGGAGCCCGCCCTGCAGAGTTGGTGGCCCCCAGCAAACTGGAGGTTCTTGTAAGCATATATATATATATATATATACACACACACACATATATCTATATATTCACCTAGAAAATCACAGTTAAAGTCCGGTTCTTTATACGAGCTAAAAATAAAAAACAATATTATGTTATAGATATGATTAGGAGCACAATCCATAACTTGCACAAAACATATGCAAACAATAACTTGCACACTAAATGCAGTGTTTTAATGTCACATACAATTATAAATGTTGCAAATCATCTTACAGATTTTAAATTGCTGGAACATGCTTTCTTTCAACACTATAGATGCAAGAAAAAGTGATATGGAACATACTTTAATTATTATTATTATTTTTTTTACTCAAGATCCTATAGTAACAAACAAGCATCTCTGTCCAGCAGTGCTGTTGCTCTAAAGTTTTTTAGGGTCACTTCCACTGCCCTTTTTATGAATGGGGTGTGATATTGAGCCCTTGCAGGATTCTGGTATTGTCTCTGACTCCATTATTCCTGTAAAGAGCTGAAATAAGGGTTCTTTCGAGCTTTAGGATTAAATTTGGAAACTGAGAGGTACTTAATTGGGAGCTGGTGTACTGGAGTCTCTGGAAGAAGACAGTGTCCCCAATATTGCTTCCTCAGTGATCCCCATAACGCTGGAAGAGACCCCTCAACCCACTATGTCTGTTCCTGCCGAGTCATTTGTGGCTATGATTGTTGGTGACGCGAATGTGGAAAAGGGTAGGCCAGGCTTCCGAAATGACCGTTCTGAGTATAGTGTCCGGAAGGACACATTATGCAGCAGCCGCAGCTCAAGAGCTGTGCTAACACCCACCTCTCACCCATCCAACACACAGTGGCGGTTCCTCCGTGTGAGCAGAGGAGCGTGGCCCCACACTGCTTTGCAGAAAGCATTACAAATAAAATGGTAATAAAATGATTTTATAACAATTTTATTTTTCACTCTACTTCAGCAACCGGACTGCGACAGCAGGGCGAGGTCAGTGCATCACTGCTGCCAATGATTGGCAGCAGTGAGGAATGGCCACTAAAGTTTAGATTGTGCATGTTGGTTAGGCCGGCCTCCTTGCTACGGCCAAACCGACATGTGCAATTCAAACCTCTCCAACCCGGCTGTCTTGGACAGCCAGCTTGAAGAGCAGGGACAGACCTACAGTGTCTTTAGGAGTGTAGAGCATGCCCCCTCCAGTCAATTAAGACGCTTCACTCATGCTGCTTAACAGCATGAGAACTGCGTCTTGATTGGATGAGAGAGTTGGTTGTGGACTTCGCGCTCCGAGGATGTGCTGCAGAACAACGAGGACGTGCTGCAAAACATCAAGTGGCAGTGTAAGGTAAGTGATTTTTTAATGTGCATATTATTGTGTATTGTGTGTATTTTGTGTATTTTTTATGTATTTTGAACCCCTCTGCTGTGATTTGCCGCCAACCGCCACAACCAACACAAGCGTCACCAGTCAGGTGGCCCTGCTAATAAAAGGAGCCGGGCGCTCATGGCCCAGGCCACTTCTACATACTTACTTCTGGTGTCTGTTGTTTATTCAACATGCTGGCCTAGGACCCACAACTTTACACTAAGGTCTGTTTGGCCATTGGATCAAAGTACAGGCCGGTCAGATAAGTCCTCCGTTTTATTGTATCTATAGTGTTCAACAGGGATGCTCAATGGTCTAGCCGTCACATTAGGCCCCAAAATCTCTTCGTCATCGTTTTATTTTTCATCTTCTGCCTGTGAGGCAGCTTGCGAAGGGAGGGGGCGGGGCATTGGGAGGAGGACTGCGACGTGCACTCCACTCCCTAAGTGCGCATATGGTTTTAGACAGTCGTCTCAAGCCGACCAAAACACACATGTGCACTTAGGTTTTCTCCAGCCCAGCTGCATTGAGCAGCCGGGCTGGGGAAGCCCCACAGACTCCCTGGTCTGAGCAGGGCATCTTTCCTTCCTACTCAGACCAATCCCCGCGCTGGTCTCACGTGAGAGCAGTGCAGGGATTGCAGGGAGTCCGTGATGTGGCCCCAGTGTTTGCTGGGACCAGGAAGGACAAAACCGAGCGCGACGTGGGAGGCAGCTCCAGGTAAGTTTTTATTTTAAGTTAATTTTTATTATAACCCACCCCCGCGTGTGCTCCCCCTCTCATGCTCCCTCCACCCGCCAGCCACCTCTTTATTGTGGCAGCCGCAACTGTTAATATTACTCCAATGTCTTGGGTACCACATTTCTCCAGCTAGACTTACCTAGGCTTCCAGTTTGGCCAATAGATCTCCTTCAAAGCTTTGGGCATCACAGGTGTGGTAATTAATAGCATTGGTACCCTCTTCCTCTAGAATAGATTCTGAAGATGCCAGCCCAGAAAGAGCCTCAGATATAAAGTTAAGATGCAAATTGATATTCCTAGATATCAAAAGCTTCAGAGGATCATCATTGTGAATAAAATGAGTCAACTATGGGATTCAGTAGCGATACATACCCAGTAGTTAACAGGCCACCTTGTTTTTCTGCCATCTCTTCTGACTCTTCGGCCCACAGGAGCTACTTGGTACTGGCTAGCAGTGTATACCCTGGACTCTGATGCTACCACATTCTCACTTAATGAACTATTAGTTTTCACTCTAGGCACATATTAACAAGCACAAGCGAGAATTCTCGCTAAACCCGCTTAGCGCGTTTTACATTATCGCCGTCTAGCGCTGGTTTAGTTTGCCGTGTTAGCGGCATATCATCAATGCCTTGCACTGAGGCGATGTAAAATACAGCGACAGACGGCGATAATCTGCATTAGCGAGGGAAATCTGGAGATAATGTACCTGCGCTACAGAAAAGCTCGCTGATAGGGGAGTGTGGATTTAACCTGACAATCCACCTCCCATTGTGTAGTTAGCTATGTCAGGTTTCAATCAGGTGTTAGAATCCTGCGATAATCGTGGTTAGTGTGGCTTTTCTTATCGTTTCGGGGGTCCGTGGCTGCATTGTAAATAGTACGATGTTGGGTTTCTGAATGTTTGCATGTAGGTTTGGTGAGGAACGCCCACTTTGCATGTCATTAGCGATATATTTTGCTGACATACAAAGTGAAAAGAAAACCGACTGTTATCACAAGGAAACTCGCGCTGCTTGTTAGCGAGTCCTTGTTAATAATGCGATAATAAAATTGCCGCTTTTTTGGCGCTATGTGCCGAAAAAGCGGCGATAGATCTCTTGATAATATGCCCCCGCGCTATTCAGAAATAGAAATCGACGATTGCTCTCCACTCACCTAGCTCCTCCCTGCGAAGTCCAAATTATTAAATGATAACTAGGTCCAGGAAATGACCACTGGTTATCCAAGCACGAGGCTCAAACAAATTCACTTGTGTAAGTACTGCCCGAGAGAGCCTTACGGGCTCCCTGCGGCGCGTGACTTCAAGCACCATATCCAGACACTAAATAAGAGCCATTCAGATTACTGCAGCCCTAGACTGCAGGCATATTCACTGCACCAACACTCGACTCAAGCTAGCTGAATGCATCCAGAACTTTTCATTTCATCGACCGGGCACAAGCCGGCGCTAATAGCAAGGACCAGATGCAGAATCCCCAACCACTGGTTTTTTGGGGGGTATACATTTTTTCTAGCATTTTACATCTTCCATCTGAATAACAAATACTACATCAACTAGTATTTGTAACCGCAATCCGCCTACCCATCTTCAATTTGTGATCAACCTGGCTATTTAAATAACTGCGCCTGCTTCCCTCCCGTCACATGCATAGTGTCCTTTATGCCATGTTATCCCATTGTTTTTTAATACACTTTTGTAAAAATGATCTTGTATTGCAATGCTCCTGAGCATGTATGCTTTTATTCCTTATCGTTGGACACATATAGCTTTCTCTTCGTATTGTAAATTTAAGTGCTCTAACGAACCTGGCCAATGCGCAAAATATACTAAACTGCAACATTATATAGATAGATAGATAGATAGATAGATAGATAGATAGATAGATAGATAGATAGATAGATAGATAGATAGATAGATAGATAGATAGATTTTGAGAAGGTGTGAAAAAACACCTAAAGTCCAGATTCAAACCCAAACCATAATACATTAAATAACTACATTGTAAAACCATGAAATGCCAGCTGCTAAAAAGTTTTTATTCAAAGAAAGTATTACTTAATGCTCAACCATATCATGTTTACCATTTTTTATACTTGGCAAAATCCACCTTGTTTCCTTTATCTCCTTGAATCCCGGCTCCCACTCTTACAAACGCAATGACCTTGCATCGTTCCTCTTTGCGTTTGTCTGGCCAGCAAGAAAGCGCAGTGAGTTCGGTGCTCCGAGTCCTTACTGAAATCCGGATGTGGCTTTCAGGTCATATGTTCTAATCCCGAATTGGCTCCTAATTTTCCTCAGGTTGATAAACTGAGAGACATTAAATCAGGTAAGAATAAAACATACTGGCCCAGATTTGCAAAGCTTTTGCGTTGTCATTGCATCGTGCAAGGCGACACAAGGACAATGCAATGCCGTCATGCGTGGCTTTCTAAAGAAATGTAATGCAACAAAGTGACTTCTCTGTGTTGCGCTACATGTGGAGCGGGTAGCATTCCATGGGATTAACATGGGAGTTCCCGTGAATCCACCCAGGAATTTGACACACTGCCAGATTTGCAAAGGTTTGTAAACCTGGGATTGTGTCAACTCAGGACACCTCTTAGAGGATGGCGTAACAAAGAGGGAACCTTTTTTTCCCCTTGTTTCTTAACTTTTGAGCAGCTTGCATTTCACGCATTCTGCCTCACACATGGAAAGAGGAACACGCCTCCAAGGATTGTTTTTGTGCAGGGAGGTTTGCCTTCCTGCACAAAAACAATCCTGCCCGTATAGCAGTGCAAAGGTGTCGGAGTTGGCGCCAGGCAGCACGCAGTGCACCAGCGTAAGGAAAGAGCAGAAAGGGGAACAACCTTTACAACGCAACTTTTACAACGCACTACCATTACAACGAAACTATTACAACGCAAAATCTGGTACAACGCATGCCATTACAACGCAAGTCTTTACATCGACTTGCACTAGATGGCGTGCTAACATTAAAAATAGTGTAGTTTACTATCCAAACACCTTCCCTACTGCAACGTGGACTGGAGTTAGAATAGTAAATTACCCTTTTTTAATGTTAGCACGCCATCTACTGCAAGTCGATGTAAAGACTTGCGTTGTAATGGCATGCGTTGTAACAGATTTTGCGTTGTAAAAAATGCATTGTAACGGCATGCGTTGTAAAAGCATGCGTTGTAACGTCATACATCCAGCAGAAATGCTCCATATCTTTGTGAACATGGAGCATTTCTGTTCTCTCTATTTCATTTAACCCACTGCAGCAACTTTGTTTGCTACCCAACGTTGTGCGAAACATTAGTAAATTTGCTGCGCTATTTCCATGGTTGCAAAAGTCCTGTAAAAGTGCGTTTGGTATTTTAGGTATGATGCTTTTCCTTGCTGTGTTATCTGATTTCAGTGTTAATACTAAAATTGTTTAAAAAAATATTATTATTCCCAATAATCTATCACATATGTGATTAATTTTAGAAGTGGGGAAAAATGTAATTCATCC
The DNA here is from genome assembly GCF_964204655.1 of Triturus cristatus. Taxonomy (NCBI): domain Eukaryota; kingdom Metazoa; phylum Chordata; class Amphibia; order Caudata; family Salamandridae; genus Triturus; species Triturus cristatus. Next base: position 1,122,672,519 of record NC_140580.1, on the reverse strand, counting down.
TAGAAAGTTTAACAAAGTTACATACTTTGCAGGAAAATACTAAAAAAAATGGTTTGTGTGTTTTTTTCAATGAAAAAGTAAGCTTTCGCAGAAATTTGATTCTTTGAATAAAGTTTTTCAAAATTCTTTCGCTAAATTTAATCTCTGGAAAGTTTGCAAATGGTGTGAAGCTTGCAAAGTTCTGAAAAAACTTCACAAAGTTTGCAGAAGAAAAGATCTTACAGCTTAAATTTCACCAGGTTTTTGTGCTATTTTTTTATAAATACTTTGATAGAAACAACGGAGCACCCTACTAAAAATATATTTTAACTAGTAAAGAAAGAAATATAAAAAATCCTGTTAGAGTGACTCCTCCCCACGTCCCACCCTGCCACTTTGAGGATTTAAGGACATGAACGCATAGGAGCCAGTCTCAGGTTTTTTCAGACCAGAATTACAGAAAGAAAAGCTTCAGCCTGCTCACTTACTATATTATATTGTGTTATTTTGCATTTTTATACTGTCGACTATCACTATGATAACTTCGCAGCGCTGGGCATCCTTGCTGCGGATCTGGGAGAAACATCAGTGGAACTAGAGGAACCGTTGTTTGATAGTGAACATTATTTTGTCGCGGAGGGGTAGCAGAGAGCTGGCACAATCTTTATTGCGGATGTCACATGAACGATTAAAAATTAAATGACTTTGTATATTCACAAGCACTGTTCAACGTCCGTGTAGTTAGCCATACCGTTTTCCACCCTTTTAACAAAGATTCTGGGATTGTTCCTGCACTGAAAACACCAAGGTTCGATTAAGTGACCATTATTCGGAATATTTGAGATTCTATCTTAAAGCATTTAACCAGCGGCTGCTCCTCCGCTAACTCAGAGTACCGTCGCCCCACAAGAAATAGAAAATATAATAACGCCATGTTATCATTGAATTTTTCCCTAGTGGCTCTGTAGGTGCGGGGTAGAGTGGGGCTGGGCTGCTCACAGAGCAGGGGCAGGCGTGGTAGGCACTCTCTAAGTACGCATAATGGTTTGGCCAGCCGTCTTGTCAGTCATGCACACTTAGCATGTTCTCCATCGGGCTGTAATGCACAGCCTGGGCAGAGAACATGCACAGGACCCCGAGTCCCCATCTGAGTGCCGAACCACAGCGAGCGCTAAGACCAATGACGATGCTGTTGTCAGCAGTGTAGTGATTGGCTAGGGAAGTCTGGGAGCCTGTGTGCTTCCTGTGTTGTGGTAAGGATGGAGGAGCGGCGGCCGCTGGTAAGGTAATTTTAGTTTTCTTTCCCCCCCTTTTTTTCCTTTTTTTTCAAACCCATCTCTGCCGGAACCACTGCTTCTTCGTAGCAGCAGCTACTGCTTCAAAGAAAGCTCTGTTCTTCGATGTCTTCCCAATATATGCCTGAGGGTGTAAGAGAACACTTATAGGGAGACAATTAGGTACTTGATTTGCAAATGATAAAAAAAAATAATTGCAAAGGCCCAAATATTTTCTTGAAGCGCTCAACAGCTGTTACAGGGATCTGAGGCTGCTGCTCGCCAAGCTTGTCTAGTCTTTGATTCCACCTCATGCCTCTTTCTTCAAGCACCTAATACTTCCTATCACAATATTCCAGTCATGACGGGAAGAGTGGTGGTACCAACCACCGGTGCAAATTAAGGACTGGTACCCTCTGGCAGGGCCATTTAGGATACATATTCGATGTATTTCACAACAGTAAATCCAAGGTTTGTGCTGCTGAGTTTAAGGACCAGTTGAATGCTTTTTACATTCCGGACAAATTGATATGTTGCTTTTGGAGCGCTCCCCATACACAGAAGAAAGGTCAGGATCCGAGGCCTGGGTGTCACGTGGTGCCATCAGTCGGCAGCTTGCTAAGACAGCTCCTTCACCGCGCCCTGTGGAAGCGCCGGTCATCTGATGCCCACATCAGCCTGTAAATGGCGGCCCGTGGCGTCCACCCCTCCACCCAGAGGTGAGGGGGACTTCTCTAATCCGTCTCTTCGTGCGCTAAGTCTCTTTCCATTAAACCTCCTCAGATTGCTTTTTCAATTCAAGAACTTCTCAACCTGTTAATGTGCTGAAGACATTGAACTAATTAACCCAGGTCTAACCCGTGCCGCCATTTAGAACCTTGCAGGCAGGCACCTGTGTATATTCATTAACAGATTTCCATCAGCAATGCCGCGCCTGACATCCATGTGTGCTTTAGGAATTAAGTGGAAATAAAAACACCTTCGTTTGCATTGGAAAACAGGAGAAACAGAAAATGGGGCCCGCTGATCCCAATTATAAGAGACATCTGAAAAACCAATACTGTGAATTATGTGAGCGGTACCTCAAGATAGGACGTGAGGTAAGGGGGGCGGGAGGGACCGCGCCAAGACCCTTCAAGTTGTCAGCAACAGAGGTGCGCAGTGGACTCCTCTCAGAGCGGAAGTCGTCCAGCTCTGAAAAAATCTGATGACTTCGGCATGTGCTCGGCCTTCCAGAAGGTTCCCGAATTTTCAACACAATGAGAACACCATTTAGAAATGCAGGTGATCACAGGGCTTTAAGTGGGATGAAAAAACTGGGGGGGGGGGGGGGGGGGGGGGGAGGCGTCTCTCAAAGGGGCGTGGCCAGTGTAATTAAGGGCATGGTTTAAAAACACGTACACTAAAAATCTGTGCTTAGCATAGAGTGCCGCCCGAATTGTATTTAGCCGTTTCTGTCATTACATCCAGATATATGGTACAACAAGTAACATTATACCTACATCAAGCCAGGACTATTGGCTTTGTCAATGAATGTTAGTTGCATAAGATAAATAAGCTGCAACTATGGCTTGTTGTATATAATATTGAAAAAGCTTCCAGTGAAAGCCCTGGTGACACCAAGACAATGAGTTTCAAAAAGAGACGGGAAATGCAGAGAGAAAATGTCTCTCTTTAAAGAATTTCCCTTCCCCTACAACACTCACCTGACATGACATCATGCCGTAACTTCTCCACTCGTGAGAAGTGAGCAGTGTGAGCACGCGCACATTGATGTGCCTGCTGTCACTGCAGTCCAGAAAACAACGGATCGCCTGCGCCAGGGCACAAAACAGAGCCCGATAGAGACCCGTTTCGAGCCCCCCTTTAAAAAACTGCCTGTGCTCAGACCCGGTGAGACCCGGCCCGTTTAAATCCCTGGGTGATCATATTGAGGGATATCTGCTTTTTCCTGTTCCAGTGGCGTAACGAAACTTGCAAAGTACACGACGGGGGCCCCCCATCTCTCGGGCAAAGGTTTGCCACCTGTGCACAGTGCCGGAGGGGGCCCTTGGAACTCGGGGGGCCATCTGCATCGCAGGGGCTGCAGAGGGCTAGTGTTACGCCACTATCCTGTTTATACTTTTCGAGATTTGGTGCTAGATGTACTAAGGCTAAGTGTCGAAGTTGAACCGTTTGCGAACACAAAAAGGCCTTTTAGTATGTACAGAGCCGAAATTTCGGTTCAGTAACATGTTACAGAATCAGTATTTGGAAGCATCGTGGTTAGGGCGTCTCTTCCAAATAGCGATTCAGAATGAAATGTATTAAAATTTTGTGACCAAAATCCAATTGAAAGACATTCATATTTTATCGACCACCGGAAGGTGGTGGTAAACCACTGAAAACGGGAAGGAGGCTTCTGAGAGACTCATTCCCCTTTGTGAATGTTGACATTCACATGGACCACTGCCTAGTCTTAAAAATATTTTTTCAAATGCATCCCATTTTCTAAAAATAGAAGATTGCCTTATTTAAAAGCTCTCATGGACATGGTGGTCTGCTGACCCCAGCAGGCCACCATCTTTGTCATGGCTGCCAACCATAGTAGCTTGCAATTTGCCAACTACCTCATTAATATTCATGAGATAGGTCGAATTGCGGCCCAGTATTAGTCCTTAGGTCGGTTCATATAATACTGCACTGATTGCAAAAGTACTAGTTGAAAATTGTGACCAGTATTTTGCGACCAGTGCTTAGCACATCTGGCCCTTAATCTCTTAGAAGTTAAAATGACACATCTATTTAATAAAGTTACCACTTACTTTTTTTGTATAACGCTTCATACTGCACTTTTGATATTTCTAAGCACTATACGTAATACATGATAATATTACCCAGTTCATGTTACTGAGTTAACTGTGTTTACTGAGCTTCTAGGAGGCTGATTTGGCCTTCAAACTTGCTGATCTCTGCTTGATTCTACCAGTCAACATTCAGCTCAGTGAGCTAACCTGAGCGATACTGGTTTGGTCCGAGGTGCCACGCCATCTTCGTTTTAAAGTGCACAGACTGTTTAAGAACTGCTTTGATTGAACTATTGGCTCACAGAGGGCAACTAGGAGCAGTCCTAAGCAGCAGGCGTTACCCCTGGTTCTCCCTTTTCTCCCTCAGGGACTGCGTTTGCTGCCCCTGGTCTCAAGGGTCTTGAAGGCAGTGGCAGGGCAGGAATGGAAACATGAACGCAGGAGCCATGTTTACTTTTAGTGGCTTCCTCCAGCTCTTCTGCCTTGATCCACCTGTCTGGAGCAGGGGCGGGGCAAGGAATCCAATCTGTGATGTAATTGGAGGTCAAATGATCTGCAATGTCACTTCTTCTCCCCTGTCAGTTTGAAGCATCAGTGCCCATGCTTGTGCCCACCTGCATCTGTGAGCTGACATTTTAAAAGGAAGCAGCTTAGTGCCTGACACATCTCTGGAGGCCAGGAGAAATATGGCCCTTTACATTGACTGTAATGCGAAGGGGGCAGCCAGTCTCGAGGAGGGGAAAAGGGTTTCCCTGCTCTAAATGAGTTGAAACTGTGCAACCCTAGCACACCAGTCCCTGCTAAATCCCCCAATCAAATCCGAGCTCTTAACCTCTCATCAGTACTGCCCTCCAGGCCCAAAGCAGGCTCTCTTTACCCACAGCTAAACAGGGTGTGGGTCTGCTTAGCTGATGGCCCAGGAGCTCCATAGTCTGGCAGCTCTGAATAGGAGTTGGATACTCTCTGCTGGAATTCAGAAAAGGACTCAAGACCTGGTTGTTCGACTGAGCCCCGGCAGCAGTACTCTCAGCGCTTGGAAACCCTCACAGGTGATTGGCTGCGCTTTACAAATCAAGATTGATGGAGGCCCTCAGAGGAAGTCCTGGCCAATCCATAGTGTCGGACTGGTACAAAACATAGGCCTGGGTGCCAAAATAAAAGTGACCCCCCATTAGTGAAAAAGATGGCTAAAATAGTGGCCCATATTTTCAAATTGGGGCAGTTCTGAACTTGTAAAGGCACGCTGTATAAGTGTTTTTCAAGGTGTGGAAGACTGCTGGATTTGAGCTTAATAAAGGAAATGTTTGTTTTAATTTCAGGGAAATCAACAATAAAAACTTCCTCAGCAGAGTATAAACCAGGCCCACAAAAAGCCAAAAATTGTCCTGTAGACCAGTTTGTGCCTTCCAATAGAAAAGGGGAGGAGGGAGAGGGAAGAATGTTCGCCTCCTCTGTTTCCTTAGTGGGGGCCATATTGTGCTCACTTGCTGGAAATTAAGGGTGGGCAAACTCACGGAGTTTCACTCTGTGGAATTCCGCCTACTTACATAAAAACTCTGTGGGATTCTGCGGAGTTCTGCCAGCAGGAGGAAAATATATAGCTCAAGTTGCAATATAGCGCTAGAAGTACGAGAAGCGCTGAAAAATCTGCGCATACAGAACCATATATTTTTCAGGAGCGTGCAGCCATTTGAGTTAATTTTGCTTCAGCTCGAGTAGAAAATCTACTCAAGTGACAGCCTTCTGACCACGACCACTCGTGACCACCTGTGTTAGAATATCGCACTAGGAGACACCAAATCTTGCTCAGGCTCGGCAACTCGCATTTTCTAGAGCCTCATGGGAGAACAATTCTGCCACGCAGAGATTGGCGGAATTTGACCAAAACTCTGCGTTAAAGAGTAACGCAAAGTGCCCCTAATTCTGCCAAATCCCCTTTCAAACTGAAACATTCCGCCCACCCCTAGTATACATCTGGTATGAGCTACTGCCCTTTGGTGACTGCATCAGCATCACCAAGATTCTGCACACCACCGCCTCCCACATTGTGCCACCTTAGGCAAGTGCCTACTTCACCAAATGGTAAGACAGACCTGGGCAGGCTACGGAGACATTAGCAATGCCCTGGATCCCAACATACAGCTGCCCCCAAGCTGCATCGTGAGTGACAGAGTTTTACCCCTCTTGATGTACTGCATTTAGAAAGGTACATGATACCCCCATTTATACTCTTACCTCAATCTTTATGAGTGTGGAGAAAGAATTGTAAATCTCACTCCTTTATTTTATGTACTAAACCTAATTTTCGTTGTACTGGAGTGAGTACAGTAAATCTCCCCCTCTTTATTTATGTTGTTTTCCAATTTATGCTGTAGTGGAACTTCCTCTATGTAACTTGAATTAGAATTAGAGTAGAAAACCCCATGCATTGCCCACTCAGCGATTTATACACTTTCCCTCGTTTGTAGGAGTAGAGTTACAATAGTAAATAGCACCCCCTTTATTTACGTAGTTTCCCAACACTGGTTAGACTGGGGCTAGAATAGTAATTCTCACCCCAGTCGTTTACGCCCTTTTCGCAGTTTGCAGTTAAATCTGAATCACACCATTTGTGTTCTTCCCCCCATGTTTGTAGGACTGGAGTTAGAATAGAACATGTCAGCCCCTCATAGTGAAGAGAAGGACAAGGGTGTGGGGAGAGGTCAGGCAGGAGGGGATGGGGTAGCAACACACTGCTAAAGGGAATTGTTTAAGGGCGCTTTTTGTGCATTAACGCTGACCACATCACAGTGCTTTTTTCATTATTTTGCACCATGCTGCTGTACAGTATGACTACAAATCACTGCCAAAGCCAATAGGTGTCAAAGGCGAAACCAATTAGCTCTGCTGATGTTTGTTTTTACATACTCCTACAGTCCTCCTGCTTTGCAGCCAGTAGCGGCTGGTGCAGGTTAGAGTGTTGAGGCGGGGCGGGGGGAGTCGACAGAGTCGGCGATTCAGTGAGCGCAAGTGGTTCTATTTATTTGTTATTTTATTTTCCTTATTCCGTCGTCTGTCGATTCCCCTCCACTCCGCCTGCCCCACCGCTCTTACCCGCACCGGCCGCTACTGTTTACATCTTGAATGAACTGTAACTGATCTGATATCTGCTCCCTTGAACTTTTCGTGCTGTTTACAACTGAAGCTTTTACACACTACTCAGCTGCTCTCTGAGAACGCGTGTGTGTAAATAGATGTGTGCCTCTTCCTGCCTCTTTGCACTTCTTGAATGATAAAATAAATTCAAATTATGACATTGAAATGTCTTTTTTTCTGTGAACTTGTGCTTAATTTTAAATTTGTTACTGACTATCCCGATCTGAGCACTTCGTGAGCCTTTGCTGATAGATGTTAAATAGATAAAGTCATTACTGGGAATTAAATTGATGGACCTGCTGCTGTCACTCAGACACCGCTGTCTCTGTTGGTTCTTTAATTTTCCACAGATTGCCCTAACCTAGGGGCCACTGCTTTTTTGGAGCAGCCCAGGTACAGCCTAAGTAGCTATGCTAAGCAAACAAGTGCCAACCTATTCGAAGAGGTTTTCGAGGCGCTCGCTCACCAGGCGCTGTGCAATTCCTGCCGTGGTCCTGCACCTGTTCAAAATATTCAGGGGTGCCAGCGAGCATCAACATTTGGCATTCAGCAGTGCCGTTCAGTTTCGCACAAAAGATAGCGGAAACGCAAAACATTGCCGGTATGACACACAATTCACATTTAAAATGATATTTTGCTAATGACTTCGGAAAAATGCTATTTTATTAAGAGATCCTTGTGAAATGGCGGAGGAAGCGTCAGGATGTGTCTTTGTCTCTGCCTGGAGCGCCAGGAAATACCTGTGCTCCCCACCACCCCCCAAGAGGCGAGCTACGCCCTCCCCAGTTTAAAGACCCCTGTTCTAGAGAGTTCTGAATTATGCCCAGAATGATTACCTGTGTTTATGACCGAAGGCGCCTGACAAAAGTATCCTGAATCATGTAGGAGTATGCCCACTTTGTACAAATAGAGAGCGGTCTACTCATCAGGCATTTTTATGGCCATTTTCCTCAAAGCTGTGCTGTTTGTGTCGCTTTCACACTTTTCACAGAGCAGGAAGGTTTTCTTGTGTTGCCGTTCGTTGCAGTAATGATTTAATTTGCCAACCGAAGAAAACGGGGAGTATTATTTTAATTTCTTTTAATATAGGTCTGTTTGTGAACTAATTTGTAAAAATGTTTTAAATTGATTTCGCATTTTTTTTCTCGAGATATTTTTTCCCATGAAAATGTTTTGAGGAGTTTTATTGCAAAGCTAAATAAAATTCGTTGAAGTTCATAGGTGTGCCATTGTCAAAGAAGCAGGGCCTGCGGAAGCCTGGTCTTGAGAAAAGATGGCAGCCCGGGGCAGGGCTTACAGCGATAAGTCAATAGCCGGCTTTATTTAGCCGGACTGTCACAGTGGCCTTCTCTCATTTGTGGTGGCTCCTTGTCACACAGTCTTTCCTTTATTGCTTTCTTTTGGCCCAGGGAGCCAGGGGAGTTAAAGCTCTCATGGCGGCAATTAGAAGAGATGGGAAGGTGGCAGCAATTACTGGAAAAATTAACACAAGAGGTAGACGTGCTCCCGACAGGGCCCGACCGTCTTCTTCTAAGGGATCGCTCAGGAAAAACAAATTATGGGCATTAAGAATGGCTGCCTATGTGGACACATCTTTCATATTCCTTCTCTTAAACAACGCCCTCAGAGACCGCCCTGCTCCTGTTCTGCAAATATAATGAGCTCCTGCGCTGGTGAAGCAAGCGCAATGAAGCAAGCGCAAGTTAAATATCCCTAACTCTGCTGTAGGACTTGAATCATTGGGTTCAACGCATATGAGATCACCAATTTACTGTCACTTGCTTTATTGCAAAGTCCTGTTCCAGAGGTGCAACTGACACCATTCTGAAAAATTCTGATGCAAATAGTGTTGTAACCATGCTCCGTCTAGTCTTCGGCGGCGAGGAATAGCGAGCGGCAGCCCTCAACTCGAAAATGCTAAAATAATTTTCCATGGGAAATTTTATTGAGGGGAGTGGAGAAGGACTGTTAAAAAAATGTGAGATGGTCCTTTAAATCTGAAAGGATGCTTCTGAAAGGGACACTAAATCACAACAAATTTGTAGACCTGCATCGGTGGCACCTACTATTTCAGTTGGCGATCTCAGACTGCCGAGGCCTTTTGCAAAGCAAAGCTCCAGGGAAATCAAAGAAAGAACATTTCAAGTAGGATGAAATTCCAATAATGATCCGCCTTACGGGGCGGTGAAGCCTGGACCGTCTGGTGCACACAAACTCCCCGCGAGAGCGCGCGCTCCTGAAAGCGGTCTGCTCTAATTGGGCAGGTACTAGTACTTAATTAGGCCACCGTAACGAAGGGCTGCAATCAATCATATCTGTTCTCTTATTCATCCATGCAACATCCAAATATGTGAGGAGCTAAAGTGGTGTAATTCATAACCCTGCCAATATTAACATTGTTCAAATTAATGAAAATAGGATCCTAGCAGCCCCCAAATTATAAATGATGGCATGTTAACGGCGAAAGGCTGGAGGTCACCGTCATAGTCGTAGTACCTCCTATCGATTTACATTTTTGGGCGTTGTTCATCTAAGAACTGTGAGATTTGTTTCTCCCCATCTAAGTAGGTGGCCCTGGCAGGGACACTTAAGTGCATCTCAGCCGGATCACACACTGAAGGTCAGGTTTATATGTCGTTCACACGGTTAAACTATGGGACCTGGACCTTACTAAGGAACTTTCAAGCCTAAAAAGAATTTTAGGACTGTTTTAGCTGAGAAAAGATAATCCAGATTGAGGAAGGCTTTTCTCCAAGTTTAGGCAGGTTTAAGACTGGCTTGAGCCTGGGAAGGCAATGCTGAGGCTACCTTGAGCCAGGGAACAGGGAACTGCCTTTGTGCATCTCGCCTGATGGTCTTAAAAGTGTCTTGATCCTGAAAAGACCGCTGCGAAATTGTCTTAATCCTGGATCCATGCTTTGTATATCCGGCCACGGTTTACTCCTCGAACACCAAGCTGGAAAGAACAAGGGCAGAAGGGGAACAATTCTGTGCAGTTAATAAAAGGATGGACATGCCTGAAACGGATAACAGCTGCCCATGGTGAATCGCGTGAATACGAGAAAGAATGGCTGAAAATACTGAATGTGGGTGAATGAGTTCATGTTTGTTGAAGGTGGTGGGGTCAGACTCATACATGTCTTCTTGTGTGTTGTGGTGGGCCCCGGAACTCCCAAATCATGTCAATTCCTTAACAAGGTCACCATGGTAACATTTCAGAGACCACTCCTCTCCCTTTTCCCTGTCCGCCTCCTGCTTCCCCGACTGCAGTGGTGCTCAAGTGCCCCACTGGTGCACGTGTGACCACCACGTGAGCCGCGTGTGCACCTTTTCCTCCCTTGTGCTCTGCTGTCACTCTTCAGACCAACTCTTTTCCGCAGTTGTCTCTTCCTTTCCCTGCCTGCCACTTTCCCATGACAGATGTCTGTCCTGGAATCCCTGAAACAGTTGCCTATCCATCACCCTAACTCGCCAAGCTCCTTGCCACACTGCCACCATCCCCCCCCCCCCTCAATCACTGCATCCCTACCGGATTACTGACCCTCAATCCCCCTCATATCCTCTTCGGTTACCCTTCCTGTCCCTCATATACTATCCCCACTAGTTTCACTCCACTCCCCATTGCGGTGCCTACCTGTTCTTTCCTGTAAGCCAGGCGGGGAAGAGGCAGCTGCCCGGTGGGTGCCCGGGTGCCCGGCTGGTGCTGTTATAATGCACTGGAGTTGACATCACAGACACTATCACCTCTTTCAATACCTATGAATTCAAACCTCAGACTATGGCCCTCATTACAAGCTAGGCGGAATAGGATGAGGTATTCACCATACATGGTCAACATTATTACCTCGAAGTTAGGTATTTACTACCACATGTGGTAAATACCTCCTACTCCGAGGTGTTAACTTGCAAAGGAGGCATAACCTGCAGAATGGGTATTTAGCGAACCAAAGTCTGCATGCTCCGCCTTTTTATGGGTTGTTCCGCCTTTTTATGGGTTGCTCCGCCTTTTTATGGGTTGTTCCGCCTTTTTATGGGTTGTTCCGCCTTTTTATGGGTGGTTCCGCCTTTGTATGGGTTGTTCCGCCTTTTTATGGGTTGCTCCGCCTTTTTATGGGTTGCTCCGCCTTTTTATGGGTTGTTCCGCCTTTTTATGGGTTGTTCCGCCTTTTCATGGGTTGTTTTCCCTGATCCTTTTTGGCCCTTTTGAGCTGCCGGAATCCATAGTCCTCATTACCAGCAGCTCGGTTAATTGTGACGTGCACTGTCGCTAATATTACGGCAACATATTGCAATTATGAGTTTTGCGATAACCAGCGGCAGGACAAACCGTCAATATTTATGGGTGGAAATGCCCGGGCTTGTCTGGAACATGTGGCTTTTGTTGCAGGAACTGTGCTGCATGTATCTCACCTAATACATTATGGCGGGGTGGAGTTGGATAACATCTCACCAACTACTGGACCGCTCCTACTGAGGTCACAAGATGGTAAACCTGCGAGAGTGTTAGAATTATCATACAGTTCCCACTTGTGAAAAGAAGTGTTTGCCCAGGGATCAGAATTGAGCCCTGAACTTGTAATGAAGGCCTTTGTCTTTTTTTTAAATAATGGCTCAATTTTGAGAGCCCTGCATCACTTTTGCACCATGTAAATTGGTACATGCTTGACGCAGGACTCTCATTTCGATTTATGAAGCCACGCAAAGCCACCCTGCGTGGCTTTCAGTGGCCTCATAAATCATGAGTACGGCAAAGCAGCGCAGTTCGCTCCATGGGCGCTGCTGCGGGTTTTCCCATGTAACATCCATTGAATTTGATGCTGCAGAGATTTACAAGGTGATGTAAACATGGGGAAGCGCCAAATCCATACAACTCCAGAGGCGAGGCGTAACATGGAGAAATGTCCTTATATCTCCTTGTTTTTTCCTCTTTCTATGTGTTCTGCATTCTGCAGCACACTTAGATAGGGGAAAACGCCTCTTAGGATTCTTTTTGTGTTGGAAGGTGCCCCTTCCTGCACAAAAACAATCCTGCTTGTGATGGAGGCACCCTTGCACCATGGTGCAAGGGTGCCTACATTGGCGCTAGGCTGCCATAACGATGCCAACGCAGGGAGTAAGGAGAGGAATGCACTGTATTGCTTAAATATGGTGCATTTCTGCCCTTCCACTGTGGCGTAGGGCGGCACAGCATGGTGCCTTGCTGCGCTGCCCTATGCCAAAATCCCATGAATAAGCCCCTAAGTATACAACTAAGTTATGCTAGCTTTCTGACCTCCTGGAGCATCAGGTGTGGCACAATTCCCATCTTTCGATGCTGAAATTATTGATGAAGGCTAAAGACGCCTGATGTTCATGAATGGTATCAATCACTGTTTGTTCGCATGCTGCAGCGTCAAGGTTTCGCCTCAATTTATTTGAATTTTCAGCACTAAAAAAACAAAGCTCAGTGTCATCATATCATTAATACAGCTTTTTGTATAACATTTTCGCATAAATTAGTGCATAGCATATTGTTCAATGTGTTTCATACTGTGGCACAATGACTGCTATACAAAATATACATTTCAAATTAGGACACATCAGACGGTGTCAGAAGATATGTAGTAAATGGGCCCCATATATCTTTAGGCCTGGAGGCCCCTGGAATTTCCTCAGCATGTAGTTCGAGTTGTTCCCTACAGTATGTCAGATCTTTCAGGCATTGGTCAAGTTTCGGGGCTCATCGCTTTCCCCAATGGATAACCACTTGCCTCTTTGCTCCTAGTAGGTCTATTACCATCAACCTGCAGTTGGCCGGCTGTAGGGGCTTGACCAGGCTTAGTAGACACATGTGGGGGGTGCATGCCATCTCTCCCATCACCATTGCCGACAGAGCCTGTGTTACAAGGACCCAGGAGTGGTGTACTCGGGCGCATGCCCAGGCCAAGTGTAAGGAGTCTACGTGTGTGTTGTGGCATCTGTCACATGCCATGTCTATACGGAGCCCGTACTTGTGCAGCCGAAGAGGAGTGTAGTATGCTTGGTGTAGGTATTTGAAGTGAATAATTCTTAGGTTGCAATTGAAGGTGAGATGCTCTGTCTGTGCGCAGCAAACTCCCAGTCCTCCAGGTGAGTGGGGTCTCTAATGAGCTACTCTATTTTTCCATCGCGGCACTAGGCGCTGATGGTCTATCTCCCTGCGAGGCATTATATAGCCTGGTGATAAGATGTTTACATGTCCAGTGTGTGAGCAGTGTCTGTAGCGTCCCCAGCATGGGCAGTTCATCTGGAAATTGTGGGCATAACGTTCTCCCAGCTTCCTGCAGCCTGTGATAAATAAATAATGTCCGCGGGGTTTGGTTCGGGATACCTTATGTAGGGTAATAGACGTTCCTCCTTGTAATAGGTCTCCCACTGAGCTCAGTCCTGCCTCTGCGGGTATGGAGAGTGCCTTAGACTCCTGCATGACTGAGATAGCCGGGTGGTGCAGTAGCGACAGCGCGGGTGTATAAGTAGGAGATTTACCTACCCGGGCACTAAGAGTGCACCATGCCCTCGTGGTTCTTTGTATAGTGGACATTTCCAGCCTAGCTACGTCCTTGTGCTCATGTGGAAAAATGGCTCTGAGGGGCGAGGGGTGGGCGTCCTCAGCTTTTATCGCTACATGGGGCATGTATTAAGGTGGGAAATACCAAGAATGTGCTAACTGTGCTTGTGCACACAGGTAATATAAGTGCAAACCGGGGGCTCTGAACCCTCCCAGCTGGTACGGCCGCGTGAGAGTGCCACAACCAGAGGCTGTTTTTAACAGTGCAAAGGCCCCTTTGTATCGCCCAAGTTTAGAAGATGTCATTTTCCATACGCTTCTGTAAGGTATTGAAATCAAATGATATGTAATGTCACTTCCTATGGTTCAGGTGACAAGGCACCCGTGCTCTACAGAGAACGCTTCTCAGAAAGCGATTGTTATCAACTTGGTGCTAGGTCACCGCATTACTGCAAGATTAGATGGATCGCATACTCTAAATGTTGCTTTCGTCTAGGCCCGGGCGTAATTTCAATTACACTGGAGTAATCAGAGTAATTTTGGTAATCCTGTGGTACTCTTTAATGCGTAAAAACAGATAATTACGCCATTACACCTGCTTGCGTAATTATGGGTAAATCGGGGGAATCCTACTGTGAGAGCATAATTAGTGAGCACGAGCGGCCATTCATGCTTTCTATTCGTGTTCTACTGTGTTTAGTGCTATTTCTTAATGCATCCTCGTGTCCATGAGCATTTTGCGCTAAGCAAAAAGCATTAACCGCTGAGAGTTCGTTGGGGGAAAATCCTACCCCAAGAGCATTTTTAGCGCTATTACAAAGCACATAATGTATTGTTGCACCCATTTCAGACGCAAGGGGGCATTTTGCACCAAGAAAATAGAGCTAAATGCCAAGAGTAAGTTGGGGGGAAATCCTACCACAGGAGCACATTTAGCGAGTGCGAGTGGCTTCCCCATGCCGGCTATGTGTGTTCTGTTATATTTAGCACTACTTCTTGGCGCAAAATGCATTCTCACCCCCATTATGGACACAAGGGGGCATTTTTGCGCTAAGAAATCCCGCTAACTACAGAATCACTCTTTCCGAGTAATTAAGCGTAGTCCCTCAGAATTCTCGGATGATACTGTGTGATTACGCTACACTGAATTGCATGTGTTACACCCACCGCTAAGTTTGTCCTTATTTTTCATTAGACGTGACAGTAACTCCTCACACCCCTGTCCCATTGCGCCACTGCACATGTTGACTCACTGGTAGCTACTCCCCTGACCAGCGGGGCAAGCAGGCGTTTCCTCAACAGGCTGAAGCCAACAAGTATGCCTTTAGACCTGAAATGGCTCCAGACACACACATGCCCAGTGACAACCTGGAGCCACTAAGTCTCCCCTGGAAAGAACGTGCCACCAATCTCCGCATAGCATCAGCGGAGTATGCGCACCCATCTTTGAAGCCTTCTACAGAGCATTGTTGCATTGCACAGAAACTATTTCTGAGCGGTATTGCAGATGGTGAGGGGTGGAACTAATGTGCTGGTAGCCGGACTATATGGCAAAACAGTAGAGTGATGGCAGGGTGCTTCTGTCACTATCCTCACCACTCAACCCTGGCTATGGCTCCCCTGCAGGCTAAGAGACAGTCCAGCCCCCAGCAGTGCCAAGATACAAGGCCTCTCCCGGCCGTCAATGAGTATGCGGGCCACCAACAGTTGGAGACTTGGAAGATGTAGGCTGTGCAGATGAGCTTGCTGGTACTCCATGCAGAAGGTGTAGAGAGGAGAACACTGCAAGAAGAGTTGTAGGCTATCCTCCCCAAAACAAAGAACATTTATAAACTGAAACAAGGAGAGGTGAGACCAATAACCTTAGCAAATGACAAGAAACTAGACCATTACACACACAAGATGTCTTGCTGCTTCATAGGGCCGCTCTTCATGTCAGGCGCAAATGCCCACCACGGGCTCTTTGCTCTTCCTTCTTAGATGAGCAGTGCGAGGAGTGGTCTCTTTGTGTGTATGTGACATGCAGTAAAACTATCTAGTGGTGGGTGTACAGAGAGTTGTTTTATTGTTATCCTACATTTCAACAAAACTAAAAACTAGTGGAGATATTGTGAGTGTGTCTATCTTTGCAGATAGTGAACATGTTTCCACCTAAATTTACTGCTAATAAATGGTCATTGGGCTTCATCAGGAAAGAGGTCACAGGAAATGTCTTCCTGGTGCTTCTGGAGCAATTTCCTACCTTATCCTGGGTACTCTGAGGGTCTGATTACGAGTCTGGTGGTCCTCGGACCACTAGACTCATGGTGGTGCGGAGGTGGCAGTCTCCTGTCCGCCAAAATATGACTCGGGCAGTGGGACTGCCATCGGACCGCTGCCAGGGAACCACCGTTCCCTGGAGGTGGCACGGCAGTCCAGGGACCGCAATATGCTTGGCAGGGTTGCCGTGGTCCAGCCAAGCATATTACAAGTTTCCTCTCTGCCAGGGTTTTCATGGCGGTTCCTGCTCCATGAAAACACTGCCTGAGAGGAAACAAAGGGAGCCCTAGAGAGCTTCCTTGTGCCTCACATCCTGTGTATGCACACAGGGGGGCACAACATGGGCTTCCCTGTGTGTATGCAAACCAGTTCCTGCACAGCATGGGCTTTCGAGTCCATGTACGGTAATGTAGACAGAAAAATTATCAAAATTGTGAACAAGGAGGGGATAGAAATAAATGGAAACAAAGAGCAAAACAAAGTAAAGATGGAAAAAAGAAAATAAGAAGGGAGGTTGAAAATGGAAGCTATGTTGAAAAGAAATAGATTTAGAATGAGAATTAGCAAAAGGGAGGATAAGGGAAGAGCAACAAAGGCAAAGATGCAGAAGGAGAATAAAGAAGACAGGCACGAAAAGGAATAAAGATAAAGAAAAGATGAATGAAAGGACAAAAGGGAATGGAGAGGAAAGAAAAGGCAAAATAAAGACATAAATATAAAAAGGATGATGCAAAGGGGGAGATAGAAAGGAAGGAAGGAAGAAAGCTAAAATAAAGCAGCAAAGAAAGCAAGGGGTATGAAGAAAGGATAGAAGGAAAGAAATAAGAAAAGAAAGAAATAAGTTACGAACAATATCTCAAGGATGGGCATTTTAAATAAAAAAGGAAGAAATTAAGGAAAGAATAACTGGAAAAGAAAAAAGGAAGTGGAGAAGGAATAAAGGAAGGAAAAAACTGACTGAAAGGTGAAAGAAGGAAGCAAACAAAAATAAAAAGAGGAGAAGAAGGGACAAGGAAGCAGAAAGAAAAATGTAAAATAAAGAGAGACAAAAGAAAACAAAGCAAAATTAAAGAAAGACAGAAGGGAAGAATCAGAGGACGAAATAGAAAGGAAAGGAAAAAAAGCAGAACAAGAATAACAGGAGAAGAAATTTAAGAATGGATGAAGGAAGAGGGAGGAAAATAGGAGTAAAGGAAGAGAAAAAGTGGAAAGGGGGAAAGAAGGGTAAAGGAAGGAATGGAAAAAGAAATAAGTAAAAAAGGACTTTAAAGCAAAAAGAAATGGGGGGTTGATAAGCAAGGGAACGTACAAATGAAGAAAACAAAGGCAGCAGGAAAAAAATTGAAAAGAAATAAAGCAGAAAGAAAAAGTAAGTGGAGAAGAATGAATGAAATAAGAAGAGAATAGAGAATTAGAAGAAAAAGATTGAGCGAAATAAGCGGAGAAAAAAAGGATAGAGAGAAAGGAAGAAGAAAGAGAAAACATAATTGAAAGAAAAACAAAGAAACTAGGAAGTGGAAGACTTAAATGAAAAAACAATAAAATAGTGTGTATGCATGGATATCGATATCGATATCGATAGATAGATAGATAGATAGATAGATAGATAGATAGATAGATAGATAGATAGATAGATAGATAGATAGATAGATATTACAAGGACAAAGGTGAAATGAAAAGGAGAAAGGGATTGAAAGAGAGAAGAGTGAAACAGACAGAATGGAACAGAAAAACAGACAATTAGGTGAAATGGGTCGACTGAGAAAGGAAAGGAGAAGTGAAGAGATAAGGTGCGAGAAGAAGAAGGCTGATGAAGAAGATAGTGAAAGGGAAATTGGAAGGGAAGTGAGAATGACAAAGGGGAGAGTGATGAGAAGAGTACTGACGTGTGGCAGAAACAGTACTGTCAGTTGATGAGAGGGATACGGAGAGAGATGGGGAAGACAAAGAAGTAGATATTCAGGCAAGTTTAACTACACCAATGTAGGTGAGAGAAACTGA
The DNA here is from genome assembly GCF_964204655.1 of Triturus cristatus. Lineage (NCBI taxonomy): Eukaryota > Metazoa > Chordata > Amphibia > Caudata > Salamandridae > Triturus > Triturus cristatus. Next base: position 1,122,654,559 of record NC_140580.1, on the reverse strand, counting down.
GGTGACTGAATATGAGAAAGGGAGCGATGAGAGGGAAGAGGGATCTATCCATTAAATTGGCCGCCTTGGACATTTTAGAGATTATGGCATCCTGGCTTATGGTGGCCCTTCTTGACTTATTAAAGGCATTCTAGTGATGATTGTGCCCCTAACATAAGGTTGCCCTTTATGGCATAAAGTGATCTTTCTATGCATTATAGTGACCAGGGCCAAAGGCAGCTTGTCTTGGAATATTGTGGGCATTCTAGGCATTATGGTGGCAATGGTACATGGTAGCTGCCAGTGTCATAATGTGGAAATCCAATGTACCATCCTGGCCATCCATGGTATAAAATGCCCATCCTTAACATTAATGCAGCCCTCCGAGTGGCAGCGCCGTACCCTCTTAGGCTTAAGGAGGCCACCATCGCTTCTGATGGGCATCTTGGCATAAGGTGGGCATCTGTGAACTTGGTTCCTATCGTAAGCATTTCATGAGCATCTCTGCCATGGGGTTGTGATATATGGGCACGTGAGGCAGGCTCTAGTCTGTAAACATAGAGCAGTCATAGAGGTAACTGGTTGATGAAACCTATAAGCTGGTATTTGGGGGCCAATTTGTCTAGATTTAATACGAGTAATAGTTGGCATTTGGGAGGCACTGCATCATTTTTTAAACCTGCAGTATTTTTATCGGAGGATTGACGTTATTTACCCAAAAGTTTGCAAACAAAGTCAGTTTTTCAGAAAATGGTAGGCTGCTCTTTGAGGGAAGAATATATGTTGACATGGTATATTAAACACAACTATTTCAATGATAACTCATGCTTTGTTGCTGATGCGGTTTCCTTGGCGACAGAGGACCCGTGCTGATATGGCTGTTATGTCATGCTTCATCTGGTGGTATTCAATCATCTACATTGGAAGCTTGTTGGGACGTTATCGCAAGTACTGTAGTCAGCGGCCTGAGCGACTGGAGGTGCATTATGGGATATGTCAACTTCCTGAATCTTTAGTCTCCATAACGTGAGAGTTCGCTTTAGTATCTGGGTCTATGAGATTTCCCATCTATAAGACAGATCTTACGAGATTTCACTTTTTATTGTACCTTCCTGCTCTCTGTGAGTGGACTCTCGGTCATAACACGGACTGGACATCTAGTATTAAGGGCGAGATGAGGACAGCACATATAAGTCGTGTCCAATGGCATGCCACGGCTGTTTAAACTGTTTCTACAATCTTAGGCCCTCCAGTTACCAGAGGCCTGGTCATTGGAGTGATATTAATGGTACCTGAAAAAACCCAACATGCGTTTTCCGGTAAATATCGGCATTTCTCCACCGATAAACCTTTGATCTGCCAGTATTGATCATAAAACCCACAACTGCCGCACATATCACCATGAACGAGGCCTCTTATGACGAGGGGTTACATTTGTAGTAAATGTTTAGGAAAAGCGGAGTGAACTAGCTGTGTATTGGCGCCTTTTTACCAAGTTTTCTTGAAAGGGTCATGACCTCCCCCCTCCTAAATACCCCAAGGGGGCATCAGGGTGTGGCCCAGGATGAAAGTGTTGCCGTATTTGTTGAGTTCCTCTATATAACCGCCTGTAACTTGCTTTTTATGGGAAATATTAGATGGTGCTGTGACATGCACAATTTGGCACCATAAATGTTCTTAGTAAGGGGGGGGGGTCCACCAAAACCCTTGGGCAAGGTCAGACTCACGATGCAAAACGTGAAGTTTATGTTTTTAATCACAAGTGACTTTTCAGAAATGCCTGGAAAACCTTTAGTGACGCAGCCCAAATGATATAAAACACCAGTGTGACACACCATTTAATCCTTTCATTAGGTCTCGCCTGACCCAGCGCATGCGCTGGTCTGGCGAGACTTATTGAGAGGGCTCCAAAAAGTGATACCAGGCCAGCCTAGAGCTACAGTGCTTGTGCGCGGGCGCGTGCGCCGCGCTTTCCCGCGATTACTTTCACTTTCGCGGCCGCATGGACGCTTTGCATAGCCAATAGGTCTCGCTTTTGGGACCTTATAAGTATTTAGTTATGCAAGTGTTGCATGGCTAAACACTTATAAGGTCCCAAAGGCGAGACCTATTAGCTATGCCAATGCTTGTTTTTAAAGTTCTTGGGAGGGGAGCGCACTCAGTCGTTTCTATCATGGGAGGCCTTTACAGTTATGGCTCCATCCCCCAGGGTTGGGGCACAGGCAATGACGGAAGGGTTCAAACTAGAGGTGGGAGAGGGTCAGTCTGGTGACGAGCGAGCCCTTGTCCTTCTTCGGAGACATCCTTCACTCACTTATTATTAATTACTAAAGTGAAGGCCCTATCGTTAAAAATGCTAGTGTCAGCAGTGCCGCGCCAGCCTGCATTTTATTTTAATGAATCAACAGCCTCCTCGCGCGAGGATTCAGGGTGTTTGGGTCTAAGGGCGTGAAGATAGCTCAGCAGTACCACTCACCCTTCTGACGTCATTGGGTAATAGCTACTCCGCTCTGCTATCTTGGGATCCGGTCAACCCCCAGGATATATAACCTAACCGGTGGGAAAGGATGGACATCTGATCTCTTTCTGGGCTCTCTTTGGCACAATAGAAGACAGACTAGAAAGCTTCTGCAGCCTTTGGAAAAACTGCATCTCTGAAGAGGCAGAGGTTGCAAGCAGCATGCACAGCAGCATTGCTGCTTGGCGAGATCTGCTGGTTTGGGCCCCTCAGCTGAAAGGGAAACAGTGCCATGCGCCCCAGGCATCATGCATATTTTAGGCATGCGTCATTTTTATGTTTATAGTTTTTGTTTTTTTTATAAATTGGTTCCAACCACCCGAGGGTGCTCTCAGATAACTTTAGGATAGGCGTGCTTATGCCATATAGTAGATCTGCAGGAGCTAGCTGGTGGGGAACCAGGCGATTGCGTGGCACGGATGGGCAGTGCCAGGAGATATCCCCAATGTGATGACAAAGCCTTGAGAAGAACAACAGTCTTGGCCGAACACCTGGGTGAAGGAGGCCAAGCCAGTCTTAGGCGCCTGACTGGGTGGGACACAGGTGCAACTGGAGACGTCATGAAGATGATGTGGTTATAGAAATACCAGGTTGAAGAGGTGGGTCTTTATTGATCTTCTGAATTTGAGGTGGTCATGTTCCACTCTGAAACGCAGAGGCTGGTTATGCCACAGGGAGAATCCTTGGACATGGAGAGCGTGTTCACCATCTCTCTTTCATCTACATGGGTGGATCGACAACAGGCAGCGTTGGGGTCTGAGGCTTGTACTTGGGTGGCAAGTGATAAGCAGTTTTGCAGGATTGTTTGGTAACCAACGATGGAGTGGAATGTGCATGAGGCAAAGTGTTTTAAAGCCAACTCTTGTTCACTTGAAGCAGCTGGAGGGCTCTCAGGGCTGGTGTGAAGTGATTGTGTTGCTTCAAACCAAACAAGAGAAGTGCTGCATTGTTTTGGACTCTGGAGTTTTAAGAGGGATAAACTAGCAAAAACCAGTGCATAGGCTGTTGGAATAATTCAAGAAGCGCATTAAAATTAGGGTGGTTTTCTGAGAGGATTGGAAGAACCTCTTTGAGTAGACGTAGATAGTAGAATGCTGTTTTGGGAGGCGTAAATAATAGCTCAATCCCAAGGTGCTTGCTTAATCCACCTGGTTTGGGGGTGCCAAGTTCTCAGAGGCAGGACTGATAAGGCTAAGTACGAGGGAGCTTTGCAAGTTTAAGGAGGGGGAGAGCAGAAAAACAGCTTCTCTCCTGGACAAAATCCATTGACGTGCCCCTGTCTATAGCGATCATTCCCCCCTAACATCCGCAGGCTGACGACCAAGCAGGAACCCTGATTGTCATGGAACATAGGTTGCCTCCAACGAGCACTCTATACCCCCTGACTCAGGCAGTGTCTTTGGGAGCTTTATGGTGATGTCAGCTGCACAACAGACACCAGGAACCTACCAGGGCTATGCGTTCCATCAGATGTATAGTTGATGTCTTTGCAGGTGAGGTCTACATTGTAGAAGGCCTTCCCTCGCACAAGAATTTAATGCAGACGTCATGCCAATCCAGAGAGATACACTAGGAAGGCGAGCGGAGCTGCACCAGAGAACTCTCCAGCTGAGCCTTCAGCTCCCGCTTAACAATGTCCAGGCCAAGAGAAGTGGACGTCTAGTCCTCCAACTGGCCCAGTACATGGGGAAAATGAAGGTACTACTGGGCCATTGTCTCTGCCTACTTGACCGGCTGAAGGTCTGTGGAAAAGTTGGAGGGATATGGCAGAGTTCACTTGCAGGGCGCAGGGAACACTAACTGCATACTAGAATCTGAGAGTGGACAGAGGTCCTCGAAATGGGTCCGGAAGAACATAAGCTAGCCGTGAGTGGATCCGAAGAATCCCTTTGACCTTGGTAAACCAGGGTATAGCCACAAGGATGGTGGAAGAAGGCAGCTGACTGATGCTGGGAGTTAAGGCAACCAAATGACAATGTGACTTAAGGAATTTAGAGGAATGAAAGAAGATCATTTTTGATGGGAGATGGAGAGATCATGAAGACAAAGATTGAGTGGAGCAGAGTCACTGGTGGAGAGAAAGTATAATAAAAGAGCAAAAATGAGGAATGGTCATGAAGGAAATGAAGGAATGGCAAGTGTCAGATTAGGTAAGAATTGGAGAGGTATATATGCTATGTATGTGGAAAAGAGAGGTAGCATGGCGAAAGGAAGGGAGCAAAGAGCTCGGGAAACGAGGACATGTTGGGATATGAGGAGCTAAGGAAGGTGACAAAGAACAGAATAGTGAGCTGGGGTTGCTGCAGAGCTCTGCTGAAGGGGACAAATAGAGCATCAGGGATTCCTTGAAGGAGTGAACTGCAAACCTCACAACGGATCAGATTGAAGGAATCAGCAGAACTGATAGAGGTATATTGAGTTAGGGGTGACTTAGAGTTTTTGGCAGTGATGAAATCCTCCAGCTGTCGGAGGAAATGTTGAATCTGGAGAAGAATTCCCCAGTGGAATTTCCTCCAATATACCGTTCCAAATATGGAGGAAATTCCAGTGGTGGGACCTTCTATGGATTCAGCATTTCATGAAGAATTCAGGGGGCTTTCCATTACCTCCCAAACTTAAATTGGTCTCTCACTATCTTAATGAGAAATTGGTTGTCTCAACTTTTTAACATGGTTTAATTTCCTATGTCTGGGGGAGAGTGGCCTGACATGTGCACGTGTGATGCAGTGACCGTATGGCTGCCATATGGATGCCACATTAATGCACAGAAGCTCATACAGGCACAGAGGAGATCACTTTCCCCCTCTGTGTAACTAAGATAGGATGGCTGCGTCTTGTGCTTTCTCTGTGAGCGCAGTGGAAGCCACTTTACATGTGCTAAAGGTGGCAGGGAAATGGCTGCAAGAGGAAGGAACTCCTGTGCACCAGTGAAGCAGATAAAGTCCAAGAAGGCTGTGTATGTGGATGTACCTGTGGAGCTGGCGATCAACTGCTTTATAAAGGAGAGTCGGGAGGGGCAGGTGGACAAGAAATAGGGTGGGCCCCATCAGTGGGGTACCACAAACCTCATCAACTTTCATTTCTAGTGGGCAGTTCAAGAAAAGCAAGCAATGGTGGATCACTGGTGCTGGTCACCAGATGATAGGTCTTCACCAACAGATGGCTAATCTCAGCGAAAGGGGCAGAATTCAGAGACAAGGAGCTATGACGTTGGGATGAGGGCTTATGGCTGGTATTAAATCGCCCAGACAAGTTGCTCCACCGCTTGCTTGGGTGTAAACACATGTAAAACGAGGGCTGAGGATTATCACAGCCACCTCATTCAGAAAGTCCACCAGATTCAGGTTGATTCCAATGTGGAGGGGCCGTTGTCTGATTCATTTGCTGAAGACATGAGGCGCAAGATGGGGAGCAAAGTGCAGCTCCTTGGCATGAAAGAAAGAGGGCAGGTTTGGATTGTGCCTCCCCCGGAGGAAGATGATTAGACTTTGCATTGGAAGACACTTTTTTTGAAGGGTCAAAGGGCCATTGCAAATAGTGGTGATAAAGGGGAGGAAGGTCAGGTATCTAGTGAAGGGGGTACAGCAGTGGAAATACACAGGAAAGGCCTTCAACCTGAGGCATGGAACCAGGGGCTCGGCACAGCAAGACGCACCACAATACAACCAAATAGCTGCATCGTGGTGGGAAATATCTAGACAGAAGAGATAAGTGAGGATTCTTCTGAGGTGAAATCCTGGAGGAAGGTAGAGTGGAGAGCCTTGGATTGGTACTAGTGTGACTAGGTGGGCAGGGCTGTGGCATCCAAGGTAGCAATACCACAGAGAAGGGACCTGGGGAACTGCAAGGACTCAGAGGTTAGATAGCAAGCATTGGCAATGGCAATAGGTATGGCTTTAAGGCAGAGGTCTTCAAACTTTTGTCTGCTGAGCCACCCCATCTAAACCTTTTTACATGTCGAGCCCCCCCACCACCACCACCACCTGACAAAAAAAGTTCTGGAAGCTGGTACTCTGCATCATTGATGGCCCTTCCCTCCTGCAGAGCCGAGGTCGTATAGGGCAAATAATATTAAATAAAGTAAGAGTGTTTAGTAAACAAGTTTTTTGGTGCTTGTGTTTATTCTAAAGTTCAAATAAAAAGTCTCCAAGAAAATATTAGCACAAAAAATTACATTGGTGCTTTATTTTTCACATAAAACACAAAATTTAGGATAGATTAGCAAAAACACTCCCAAAACGCGGGTGTGGGGTGTGCCTGTTTTTCTTCATAGAGACAATGTGTGGATCGATTCTTGCTTCTGCCATCCTTAGGTTGTGCTCCACTTCCAGTCTTGAGCAATACCTGAAACCGGGAGTGCTCACAAAAATTTGTAATATCTTTTTTGCAGTTTTATATAGCGCGAACATGACCCAAAGGTATTGGAGTGCTTTACAGGAGCATATTTTACATTACACAAGCACACATTCATTTTTTGTAAGCACAGGGAGATTAAGTGATTTGTCCAGAAACACAGGATGTTAAGCAGACACCAAGAATTGAACCTGGTTCCCCAGCTCTACAGTCATCAGCTGTGGCTGTTGCGCCACATCCTTACCCCGAAACAAGATATCAGAAAAAAGGGGTTCCACAAAACATGCTTTCTGACACGATTGAAAAATCCATGATTATGTGGAGTATGGCCAGGTGTTGCCATGTCAGTAGGCGGCCAGCCACAGTTTTCCAAGAAGGCCTAGGGGACATTTACATCATACACGTGATATAAGTGATTCAAGAGGATATATAGATCTTTATTCTCTAGCAGCATCAAGAGTCAATGTGTTAGCATAGTTGGCTTATAAAAAAGATTGCTTTCCAAAGCTTCAGAAATAGCTGCACAAGAAAACATTTACATTTGGTCTACGAAAGAAGTGAGGACAGATGGTAGGCATACTTCACAATATGTGTTATATCAGGCTTCTGAACTCAGCTCTAGGGATTGGAACATGTTATACAAGCAGCAGCGACTTTAATCAAGGTCAAATTCATTTTTCGTAAGTCACTAGTAAATTAAGTAATTTTGCCCAGGATCACATGATGTTGAGCCGATACCAGGACTCGAAGCAGGGTCCCCAGAAACAAAGTCAGCACCTATGGCATTAATGCCAAATCCGCTCCTCCTTGAAACATCCAACGTTCCCACTAGTAGTGGGACGAAGGGGAAAGGAACAAGGCTTTAAAAAAAATAATACAAAAAGCTCTTCACTCTTACCTGCCAGAGAATGTAATCTTCAGGAAGGATACAACCATTGTAAATTCCTTGCAGTGAAACGTACTTCCGGCGTGGGAAGCAACTGGACCCGAACTTTGGGGGGGTGGGGGGACTAAGACTCCCAGCCAGGGCTGGCCCTAACACTGATCGCACTTGTGAGAGGGACAGGTGAGTGAAGTGTCACATTAGCAGGGTGAGTAGTGTGCATGTGTGACTGCAGGGTGAGGTACAGGGTGAACTCGTGTGACTGCAGGGTGAGGTACAGGGTGAACAGCGCAAGAGCATTGTAGGTGCAGAGTGATCACTGTGAGTGCAGAGTGTGCGGTAACGTGAAGCATTACAATGAAATAGCGAGTGGATGAATATGTATTTGTGCAGAAGCAAAGAACTGTAGAATTATATTGCTGTAGGTTAATAGGTCATGTGACAGATCCACTTTCAAGCCAAACCTAAAATCCATGCAAGTTAATGCACTTTTTCGTGGAAGCACAACACTTCTGCCCAATCGAAACATGTACTCCAGGCTCCCAGCTTAACGCCAGACCCAAAGCTCCTCTCTGGTGTTGCTCACATAATTGTCTGGTGATAGCTGTGCTGTCAAGCCAGACCATACAAAAGAGAGCCACATCCTACGGCCGACTGCGGGGCACAGAAGAGCTGACGGTGTACAAAGGTGGTTGTCAATGGGGCAGTCATGAGACAGGTAAGATGGTGTCGAGTCTTCAAGGGGCGAGACCAGAAGGTGAGTATGTGGATATCTGGGAGGAGGTCTGGTGACTTTGTGATTGATAATTTCAAGAGAGTCTGATTGAATTTTGGGACCGGTACTTGGAGAGTAGAGGCAGATGGAGAAGGTAATGGTGAGAGACTGGGAGACACTTTCAGCAGACTAGGCCGCAGAGTCCGCAAAGGCAGGCACTCCAGGGCAGAGCCCAGGGCTGAGGATGGTTGGCAAAGAGGATCAGAGACTGGTGGGAAGTAAATGGACGACACACCTCGAGGAATGAGGCCAAGTGGCGCATTTCTGCTCTACTGGGTGGGCATTAATAATGAGCATGAGGGAAAATATCTGGGCAAATGAATATATTTGCATGTAAAGCACACACAAAGAGGCATGATGCAAGCAAAGCTCAAAAGCAGAGAAGGGGAAGACACCATGCAGACTGTCCATGCCCACAAATATAGAAAAATTGATCGCGACAATCACTACATGCTCTAGTATTTGTTGTGAGGAGTTTCCAGAGAGGTACTGGAGGATTTGTGGATCAAGCAATAAGATTAAGAAGTAAAAGACAAAATACCTTAGGGGAAGGGTTTTCTAGAGGTGTGTGGAGAGAGTTCAGGCCAGGCCAGTAGGATAGCAGTGACTACTTAGAGTCCAGAAGAGAGAGGTGCAAAGAGTGACATTGGGGGCAGCTCTTGGCTTAATGAGGGCAGAATGTCAGGAAGTTTGGGAGTCAAGCAGGAGCAAGGGAAGTAGAAAGAATAGTGGGTCGGAAAGCCCTAAAAATGAACTTTGACCTTTAGTTGAAGTTTGAGGTTATTTGATCTCTAAGGGGCGGGTCGTGTTTAGGGGGGGATGATGGCCGTTTTTGATGATAGTTTGTATTTTTAGGGGGGTTTAGAATGTGCGGATAAGCAGAAGGATATGTGGTCTATGTGAGCTCTACCTGCTTCCAAGAATGTGTGGTTTGTCCTCCTCCAGAGTCTGTTCCAGATGCTCCCTTCAGGTCTCCGACACCAGGGCTAACAAAGGCAGCGCCGTGGGTACCGGTGCCAGCAGCAGCAGCTGCCAGCTCTGGTTGGCCTCCTCGTTTGGGATGTCTTCTCTTCAGCTAGGCAGAAATACGAGATCGGTTTTTAATGCTGGGAGGAGTAACTGTACTTATTTACAACATGTGAGAAGAGAGAGGAGAGAGCGAGATGCCATTAGAATGTGCCCTTCACTGCAGACCCGAGCTGTTTGCTCATTGTAGATGTTGTGTTTGTAAAGAGCGGAGCAAGCAAGCACCCCCAGGAGTGAGCAGAGACCGGGCCAGCTCACCTGGCACCTGCGATCCCAGTTAATGGGTCTTGTTTGGGCACCCCCTCTCTTCCAGCTTCAACAATGACTGTTTATCAGTTTAACATTCACAGCGAGAACCTCAAAGACAAAGCTTTAAAACATTCATTCAAATCTATGAGCGCAGCTGTTCCCAGACCATGGTTATTTTGCTTCTGCTAAGAACCACCCTGCCTGTTTAAAGACACAGGCTGATCCAAAGTGCTGACGCTGCTCTTATGGAAAGGAGGGTTATGCTAGTTTATTTGAAGGCACTCTGGAAATGGCTATAAAAATACTAGTATTGGCAAAGCCAATAGGTCTCGCCTTTGAGGTCTACTGGCTTTGCCAATGGCTTTTCGACATGCTGCACAGCATCCCTGATGGTAAAAAGCATGGCTAAAGAAGAAAAATAAAAAAACTTTTTTGTAGGCGCATGTGCACCATGTCTGAAAGCGTTTTTTAAAGCAGGTGGGGGAAAGAAACGCGGGGACCAGAGGCAACCAGGGGGCGGCAGAGACACAGTGGGGAGTGTGAGGTAGAAACAAAGCCAGAATAAATATGGGGAGGAAGCGAAATGGGGACGTGGGTGAGGGCGGAAGCAACATGGGGCCGCTGGTGGGCGGTCTGAAGCAACAGGCGGGTCCAGATGTGGCAAAGCAGCACGGAGGATGCGGTGGAAGAAAGCAAACAACAGACACAGAGAGCAAAGTGTAGTGCTGGGGGAGCAAATGAGCGAAAGAGGGCAACATGGAGGTAATGCGGGGGACAGCAAAACAGCAAGACAAAGGAACACGGAGCGCGGCATTGTGGGTTTGAAGTACACCAGGGAGACAGCTGGAAAACACATTTTCTCTTGGGGAGTGCTTCAGCTAAAAGAAAACAGTAGTTCTTGAAAACAAACGGGGTAAGGCTTAAGTAATGCATCATTGCTCTAGGGGAGGGACAAACTCAGGAAGAGGAAGGAAAACCCATACACGCTAACAAATAAGAAGCAAACAAATAAGAATGACAATAAAGCCAACCAATGAATGAATGCATGTATCGTGTGGTTACTTAAAACCATTAGAGTATACAAAGTTAAAAACTTGTAGCAAAGGGGAAGTGCAAGTCATTATTTAAAATCAAAGTTAAAAAAAGAAGCTCATAATATTTAAGACTAGGCCGTCAGAGTGATATGTGAACAGGCGGTATAGACTTTATGGTTAAAAAAAGAACATCTGGACAGTATCAGAGCTCAAAGGGCCCCATGATAAAATCAACTGTTCAGGGGTAGAGCGGACCTCCGGGAGGGTGACCGTGGTATTGTGGAGCACCCGGGCTGTTCGTCAGACTCTGCTTGTGCCGACTTGTCTTTCAAAAGTGTGCGAGTGTGGTGTACAAATTTGTCAAAGTTGGCCATGTTCTTCACAATGTCCCAGGTATAGAGCTGACTGGCGGCCTCCTTTGCTGTGCGGGTGCCCAGTTGAAGAAGAATAGGTCTGAGGTAAATTCTGAGGACTTGCCACAAGGCTGAGCAGCATAACAAAATGTGTGCCAGGGACTCCGTTTTATAATTACAGAGACAACACTCTGTAATGTCTGACCATGCTGTCCAAGATGGTTATAGTTCTTTTAAGGGGAGTGGATGTAATCTTGCTGCTAAAATCCGATGTAATGCTTGTCTCCCCACGGCCTGCATGAGGTGGGGCTTATGAGTGTGCAAGATTTGAGGGAGACATAGGGTTTCATGAAAGTCTCTGCCTGCCAAGGATGCCATGTCCAAAATGCGAGAGTGGGAGCGTAATTGCCTTTTTATGGTTCTTGTAATGGTTGCGTAGTTAATTATGTTGGGATCCCAGTTCTCGATCGCTAATTGAAGAAGATCTTTGGCTGTGGTAAGACTAGCAGACCATGCTGCTCGGTTTTGAAAATATGGATTTTATGAGGGCCTTCATAGAATTCTCAGGCGCCACGGTTGTCAAGTGAAAATATTTTGTCAAGGCGGCCAGCTCTTCTAATTTGTATTAGTTGAGGTCAAATTCGAGGCGGATCAACGTGTTTCTTGCACAGGTTGGTATGCAAAATATCATTTTGTACACTGTGAAGTGTATTTTTTACAAGCCATGTGCGAACATTCCCGGAAATGCCTGTTGCACGTAATTGAGTGACGGTAGTAATTTGGCCCTCAATACCCTTTGAATTGCCATAGTTGTTGGGCAATGCAAGGTGGCAGATAATTTGCAGAGAGCGTGTGTGACCATTTTCCCTTTCTGCTGCAGTTTTTGTAGATGGACCCGTTGGCGGCCGGTCTCACTGAGCCAGGCCCGGAGATAGTTATAACTTTGTACACAGTCCAGAATCAGGGGGCCCAGCCGCCCCTTAGTACTTCTTTTCTTCGGGCGGCAGCCAAAAATCACAATTTTGGACTTAATTGCATTTGCAACCAGCTCGTTCTTGGCGTTATATTCTGACAAAGCGGTGATAGATTTTTGGAGGCCTATTTTGGTGTAGTCCAAATGAAGGAGGTCATTGGCATACTGCATCAGATGGATCTTTGTGTGACCGATTTTAGGAGTAGCTTGAGATGCTCCATGCAGTGCTAGGCCCAGGTCGGCGGTGTACAAATTAAAAAGCATCGGGACCAGGACACATCCCTGCTTTAGCCCTGATCTGTGGCAATTTTCTCTGCGGCAGACTCCCTGGAGAGTTTAACCCTTACCCAGGTTCGAGAGTACAGAGATCTAATAGATCGTAGTAATTTCGGACCGATGTTCCACCGTGCCAGTTTCTGCCAGTGGATGCTGTGGACTACCCCATCAAAGGCTGCAGAGTAGTCAATGAAGCAGGCGAAGAGAGGAGGGGAGCGATGGGCTACTGATGTTGGGCTAAGTATGACAGGGCTGTGATGTTGTCTACAGTTGAGCCCCCTGGTCTGAACACCATCTGGTAGAATGGCAGCAGACCTTCGGTGTGAACCCAATCACCTCATTCCAGCAAGGGTGTGCTCTTCATATGCCTTACCCTCGATATCCAGCAGGGCAATCATCTAGTAATTCTTTGGGTCGGTACTTGACCCTTTTTTGAAGATTGGATGCAACAGTGAGCCCCTCTAGGAATCCAGGATGTCCTCCAGAACATGTACTCTGCATACAGCAGTGAAAGATTTGAGAACCAGAAATCTATGTCCGCCCTAAAAAGGGAGCTGGGCAGCCCATTGAGGCTGGGAGCTCCATGTTGTCGAATCTTTTTTAGGACGGTACGAACTACTGCCTCACTTAGAAGTGTTGGTTCCGCCGGTGGCCCGAAGGGATCCGCTCTGATGTTGTCCGCCTTTCTTGGTGGGGTTCTTCCACGTAGAGAAATGGCTTTCTGGTCGACGGTGTACAGAAACTTCACGTGAGCTACCCAGGTATCCGCTGCGACCGAGTTCTCTCTGCTGGAGGGTCCATGAATTAAGTTATTTAAATATTGCCAGAATTCTTCAGACTTGCATGGCGCCAACAGCTCAAAGATCTTTAGCCATTTCACCTCTGTGGCTTCTCGTTTTATTTTCCGAACGAGTTGCATGTGTGTCTTTGCTGCTGATGTCAGCTGCTTTTTAGCGACTGCCGTTCCCATTTTTTTGTACGCCCTTTGTTTTATTTTGAACTGCTTCTCGCATTGCTTGATCGCTGGAACTTGGCCTAAGGTGTATGTTGATTTGCTTATTGTACTGTGAGTGATGCTTCCTCAGAGCATGCCCAGTTCATATGCAAGTTTTTCCCATTCGCCTATGGTTGCTCACTTTTTTAGCCCGATCTGCCAGCCAGACCATGTGGATTTCCATAAGTCAAATTTATTGATGGTCATCTGCCCCCATTTGATTCTCCCGAGGAGCCTGTGTTGTTCTTCACCCTTAGACTCTCCGATGGGGCAGAGAATATGACGGAATTATGCTGTGGTCGTCAATTGCAACAGCAAGACAGCATGATCACTTTCACCCCGTGGGAGCACTGCGTTTCTTAGCATATATTTTCGTAGCTGCTCACTCAGTAAGATGTAGTCTATAGTTGTCCGATTATTATAAGTTGGTGCGTGGATTATTCCTGACTTTGACACTGTAGATGAGAGGTGAGCTGTTGCCAAGTAGTACGTCCGACAGAGGGAATTGAATCTCCCTGTGCTCCCCGAGGGGTTGACATCGGACTCCCGTGCCCCTATATTATGCGTGTTAAAGTTCCCAAGGATGATAATTTCCATGGATGCAAATTGTGTTTGATCAGCCGAGTAAGCATGTCCTTGGGACCCTGACCATAGGGATTATAGTATACATTGATTAGGAGTATGGGTAGTGGACCATCCGTAGACTTGAGGCCTTTCAAAGTGCCGGCTAGGATTGTGTCAGAGGAGTTTTTTTATCTCTGTAAAGCGGAGCTTTAGGGAGTGCTTGAAGTATATGGAGATACATAAATAACCAAAAAGGGTACCTTCTGGTTTGGAAAAAAAAAGAGCACCTCTTTCAGGACCTTTCAAGAAAGAAAACATTTTCTTTCAGATAACTCTCACCCACCCGGGTTTCCCCTTGGTGGCATGCTTCATCATAGGGTCCATCCCTGCCCTCTACGGACAGGGGCGTGCTACTACCAACGAATATGCGGGAGCACTTGATAGAAAAATAAGGGGCTGGTCTGCCTCTGACCATGCCGTCTCCACCTCCTGCCAGGAAGTCACACCCGAGAAGGCAGAACTGGTTCTGGCTGGGCACAGACACTCCCGCCTAAGAGATCAAAGGATTTTGAGATATAAATATTGGGGCCCAGACCCCTGAACTTTAGAACTCTTTTGGACCGTGAAGACTGCCAAGAAGAAGAACCGGAGAGGCTGTGAGGAGGAACTGCCACTTTGCTGTGTGCTTTGGTGTGTTGGCCTGCAGTGGCTGCTTCTGTCTTGGGCCGTGAAAGGACTCGACTGAAGTTTCTGCAATCTACTTTGTGAGTTTCTCCAAGAGTTTGAGGTAGAGCTTGCCCCCTGTTCAAGAAGTCTCAGGAACAGTAAAGACTTCAAGCTCTTCTGCCCTCAGCACTGGGGACTGTGTGTTTTGTGATGCAACAGAAGAAAAGCAACCCGCCGACGTCTACGACGCCGCTGCCGACTCCGTGTCCTGAAGGCACCACAGAGCGCAACACCGCACGGCGACCCTGGTCTCACTGACGACGCCTGCTGATGCCGCCACCGAGCCGCTGCTCGCACTGCAACCTGTGGGCACCGCATTCCGCACTGCCTCGCTTCACGACGACACCTTGGTATCCCCGACTATGCCGCTCCACGCCGAAATTTATGCCGCTGCTTGCACCATGGTTTGAGGGCACCGCTTGTGAAGTTACACAATTCACCGCTCTCATCTGCACCGCAGCCTTGGCCTACCAACACCGGCGCAATCGACTCCAGTTCGTCAGCCGACGACAGCGCTTCAGCAACGCCGCCGCCGCTGCTTGCACCGTGACCTGCCAGCACTGCGACAAGCACCACATTAATTTCGCTCCATGATCCTGGTCTCACCGACGACACCATCTAATGCCGCCACCGAGATGCTGCTCGCACCGCGACCTGAGGGCACTGCACGACGCACCGCTGCACTTCGCACCGCAGCACCCGACGCCTGCCGACGCCAGTGCTCCTGACTTCATCAGAGAGGGGTTCGATCTGCAACGCGTGTGACTTCGAGGACAACGACGACTCCTGCACCGAACTCCTGAACCGATGCCTGCAGACGTCGTGCTTTCGTAAGCTCAACGAGAGGTCGCCGATCCCCTGCATTTATAAAAGGTACTGTTTGTGGGTCTTCCCGACACCGTTGTTGGCCTGCGATGCCATGGTCAGCCAGAACTGTTTGGATTTGTTTGCTCACAATGCCGTGATAGCCCCAGACAGAGCTATTGACATCAAGGAACTGTTTTTCAAGCATATTTTGATAACCGAAGATTTTTAAGTACTGTATTGTGGGTTTTTATCTTGTTTTAAGTATGTAAAAATATTGGATATTTTTCTAAACTGGTGTGGTGTCCTTTTGTAGTGCTTACACTATTACTGTTGGTTACTTGCAAATCCTTTACACACTGCCTCTAAGATAAGCCTGACTGCTCGTGCCAAGCTACCAAGCAGGTGAGCAGGGGTTATTTTAGGAGTGTAACTCCCTTATCCTGACTAGAGTGCTGGTTTCTGCCTGGCTTTGGCACATGCCCTAGCTTACCAAAAATCCCATTTCTTATTATGGTTGTAGGCGGTGGGATAGGACTTGCGTTTGCACTTGACTTACAGTGATTGGTGTGCACTGCTACCATATCGCAGACCATTACGTGCCACATACTGGTTCTTTTTCGTTTTGCCCTATTTTTGATCTTGCCAATTTGAACTTGCTGCTTCATCATGCCTGAATCAATTTCATCATCCGTTGCTTCCTTGAAAGTGGCCTTTGAGGAGGAGAGGTTAGAAACCTACAATGTGAAGGAATTGAAGGCGATCTGAAAAAACCTCAAAATCCAAATCAGGGGCCTCACCAGAAAAGAGGAGCTACAAAAGGCGCTGAGGGCTGGGTAGCAGCCAGACATGCTAGTGAGCTGTCTGAAGATCTTGGCATGGAGGCAGAGGAGCCTATTCCATGGGTGGATGTGCTTTTGGGAGGGGGGCACCCTCTAAACCAGGCAGCAGCAGTCTGTCCCCAGAGGAGCTGGAGGACAGGTGGGAAGCGAGGAAGTTTGAGTTGGAGAAACTCGGGATGGAAAGTTAGAGGGAAGACAAAAGAATA
This sequence comes from Triturus cristatus, assembly GCF_964204655.1. Classification (NCBI taxonomy): domain Eukaryota; kingdom Metazoa; phylum Chordata; class Amphibia; order Caudata; family Salamandridae; genus Triturus; species Triturus cristatus. The sequence continues at coordinate 1,122,638,004 of NC_140580.1, read as the reverse complement.
GCCATGGAGGAAAGGAAGATGATGTTAGAACATGAGTTTAAAATGAGAGAGCTGGACTGGGATGCCAGTGGGGCTAGACCCAGCCCGGATGGTGGCAGCAAAAATGTAGTGTCCAATACTGCGGGTGAGGTAAACGTACACACAGATTTGGTGCCCTGCTTCAAGGAGGTGGTCGACATACACCAGGGGGTTCAGGATTGTGAGGTTACTCCAGTGATGCACAGTGTCCCTGAGGTGGATTGGGGAACTGGCGCAGGAGATCATATTCCTGGTAGTGGGAGGGACACTCTACTGACTCCAGATGAGAGATGCAGGGAAAGCGGTTCCCCCATGATGGAAGCCCTAGTAAGTGAATATGGAGACCAACCAGAAGAGTATGGGTTAAGAAACAGCAACAGTCTGACACTGTCTCACCAGTCTTGTGAGAATGATGTGGGGTACTTTTCTGAGGCACTAGATGGTTTGGTGAAGGGTAGTGTGTTTAACTGTGTGGGGCTGTGTGATTCAATTGTTGGAGAGCATATTTTAAGTCCCTGTTTTCTAGAGCTATGCCAACACCCAGTGGAGTGTGAGTTCTATGACCCCAGGGAGCTTGCACTGGAGGCAGACCTTTTGGTGGATTCCAGAGGGTCTGGAGAAGCATCTGGGGGTGACCCGGAAGAAAGTGGCTTAGGTATTTCCCAACCAAGGGTGGTGGGAAAGGTTTGTGGTAGCCCAGATAGGTCCTGGTGTCGTGGGAAGGGTGTAGGGACTCACGTCCTGTCTCTGCGGAGAAGGAATGGGAATGGGCTGCGGTCCAAGGTGCCCAAAACCCAGTCTCAAAGCCTGGGTGGTGTGGTAAATAATTTAATTACCGGTACTTAATTTGATGCGGAAAATTAATAAGAATAGCTCAGAAAATAAGAGGCAGAATCCGTGGTATTAGAGGTTCGGAACGGGCTTTATTCCTATACAAAGGAACATAATTCGAATTATGGGCCTTCTATTCCATCACCACGAAAGTTCAGGAAGGAAGGAACAATACATTATTGACAGGTAATCATTTTTATAGAAAAGGCATTACAGTAAAACAGATGCAGGAGGCGTAACAGTTGATAACAGAGATAAAGGCATACATGCGTAACTAAAATGGGTGTAACTAGGCGTAACTAAAGAACGTCATTAGGTATGATGTCACAAATGGGTGGTTCCATGAAAGAATTTCGCAATGTCAGCAAGAATACTTGGCAGAGATGCGCGCGCAGCAGCATGACGTGTGAGTTGACGTGCAACTAGGGGGAGAATGGGACTTGACATTTAGCTCTACATGTGGAGACAAAAGTCTGGGGTTATGTCAACCTAATCCCAAATCATATCTAATATCCTATGTTTAAAGAACTGTGTTATCCAAAAAGAGAGGTCTCTTAGGATAGAATCTTATTCTATACAGACTATACTGACTGTTAGTGCGTGTACAAGCGTCTAAGTGTCTACACTAGATGCGAGGGGGTAGGAATATTCCATGGTAACGGGGCTATGAATTACTTGCATGAGGGCAGCGAGGCCTGGCCCTTTGCACGGTAGCTGGAGGAATGTTTACCTAAACTACTAGACAGGAATGCATCGGATGAGAAGCGAAGGAGATAATCTCGAAGGTGAAATACAGTTTTGGCAGGCGACGGGCTGGATCAGGCACCGTTAGCCGCGCAGGGAGTAAGACAAAGTTCATGGTCACAGATGCGGGCTCAGACTGGAGCTTTCAGAGGCAGAAGGCAAGAAAAGGCTTGATGACAGAATCAGGGCCTACTCGCCTGAATCTGTAGAAATGTGGGAAGTGAACCATATAAAGCCGGTGGCCTTTTATACTTAGGAATAGAATATCCGGCCCATTCATGGCGGATCTGAAAGAGGACATGTTGACGGTGGACGCACATGTATTTGCGTCTTCATAACTGGAACTGGAGGGAACATACATGTACTTGTGACTTATACATGAAACCGTTGGGGTCCAAGATAGGGGACATAACCGACCATAAATATCCATATTTCCACATTCCCTCCTTGTCCCCTACTTGCCCTTAGGAGATATCAATCTTCATCAATCCATCGATCTGTTCATATAACATCATTTGTTCTTCTTTCTTCTTCCGGGATCTCGAACGAAAACTTGGATGTGGGATACACGAGGTGGCACACAGACCACAAATCGCTGGCCCACATTGTAGACATAAGCAGCAACTGAATAGTATGAGAAAGCCAATACCTAGGAAGGATAGAATTCTCCATCCCCAGGCTGACAACACGCCCCAGAACCAACCGGACCAAGTCCAGGTGCCTGGACTCTGGTGTATCTGGCTTACAATCTTATGAAGGCGGGTTATGGCTTTATATACTGACGGTGAATTTTCTGGTATGAAAATGCAACAACTTGATCCGATGACCCTACAAGCTCCGCCCCTATCGGCCAGGATGACGTCAAGGACAAGACGATTCTGAAGCACAACAATCCGCATAGCAGACTGCTCTTCTGTTAAATTGCCTAAGGCGGAAATAGTTTCGTTCACTACTGCTTCGAGGGTTCTGGTTAATCTACGTATTAGCTTACTATTAGTAACTGTACCTATATAAGGAAAGAAACCTTTATTGAAATCTGTGTATTTTTCCCATGCTGTTTCAGTGTAATCGACGATTGGGAGATCTCTCTGCTGTCTATTGTGTACTAAATGAGTATTTCTATGATAATCAGGAGGAGCTAAGAAAACAGGTGGTAGGAGGAATGCTATATAACAGGTACCATCCCAATCTAGAGGTAGGCGTATATATGCGGTCTGGCCACATATAAAGTAGGAATGACGAGAAGCTCTAAATGTAGACTTGCCTTGATCACTAAATTTTATCACAGTGGTGCATTTACTATGGCCCATGTGTATGGAGCCATTCTTTCTTATACATAGTTCCCCTTTTACTGGGAATACCGACATGGCGGGCAATATGGGTGTAGCTTCAGATTCAACGTTCAGGATCATGAGGTTAAGTGTAAAATTACCTAATCCATATACTTCATTTTCTAGATCAGTTCCTGTTCTTTTGGGAAGTCCCTCCTTGTTAGGGTAGCAGATTTTGAGCAAAACTAAGTTCAGGTTTCCCCATACCCAGTTGTCTTGATAAACTGCGGAATTCGAGTCTAGGGAATTGATCAAACTAAACCATGCTCCACAGGAGCCATTGTGTGTGAACGGATAGGGAAAGAGGGGCAAAACTCCCTTATAGTTCTGATAGGGAGGGAGTCGGCCACATATCCAACAATTTGTAGCATTGCTAGTTTGATGGGAATGATGTAACATACTAATAAAAGTGTTGTTGCGCAGCGCAAATCTATATGACAACTCATGCGGGGGTAATTCACTAAAAGAATGTTCAGCGGTAACATTGTAAACATGTTTAGAAATAGGATAATATATGTGCAACAATATACTTGCAGTGATTATTAAAAGACTTAAGAAAAACAAAATTAATAACGTCACTGTGCAATGACTACGCAGTGATTTACAGTACGCATGTCTTTTGAGCAGCATTTGATTATTTCTTTCTCTATTCCGGTCCAGAGGATACATGTCAGAGACAAATTCAACCGATTCACCTTGGAGAGGACTTAAACAATCAAATTGTCTGACTGACTGGACCTCAATTTTAGTCTATATAGTTCCTTATCGCTTAGTTCAACCAAAGGAAGCTTTGAGTCTGTCTTTGAGGAAATACAGGGTTTAGTCTCTATATCGGATGGTAGTCCATAAAATTTCTTGATATGACTCGAGTGTATCCAACCTTTGCGACCTTCGATCTTCACGGCTGTCCTCGTGGTGAGCAGTACAAGTTGAGGCGATTTCCACCTAGGATCCAGCTGAGTCTTCCGGTCAAAATTACGCACTAACACCAGGTCCCCGGGAACTACGTCATGGGGTTTCACCTCGGTGTTGTCGGGAAAGGCTGCAGCTACCTGTGAACGACAAGATTGTAGTGCAGACATCAAGGAAGCCAGGTAATCTGTCAGCATATTACAGTCAATATCAGTTATTTTGCGTGGTATAGGCGTCCCCCACATATTTGGTGGTCTACCGAAGATCACCTCATACGGGGATAGCCCTGTTCGAGAGTGCGCTACCATTCTCATGTAAAAGAGTGCAACTGGTAAGGCTACTACCCAATCGACACCTTTTTGTCTACATATTTTGGACAATCTAATTTTCAGAGTTTGATTATGTCGTTCCACGAGACCTGCTGCCTCGGGGTGTCGGACACAGTGAAATCTCCATTGATAGCCTAACAAAAGTGAAACGTGTTTCATTAGTTCGGATGAGAACGGCTGGCCGTTATCTGAGTAGACAACACGTGGTAAACCGTACCGTGGGAAGAATTCTCGAACTAACTGTTTGGCAGTAGTCGGGGCAGTGTAATCTGAAACCGGGTAGGCTTCTGTCCAACGGGAAAGAGCACAGACAACTACAAGAACATATTTGAATCCTCGACATCGTTCCATCTGGATATAATCCATCTGGAGGACTTCAAAAGGGTGATCAGGAGGCTGAAATCCACCCTGTTCTACGGGAATGCTTTTACCTGGGTTAAACTGACAACAGATCATACAGGTACGAACTTTTTGCTTAGCTGCTGCTCGTAAATGTTTGTTGAACCAAATGTGTTGAATGCTGTCTAGCATAGCCTTTTCTCCTAGATGCGCTGGACTATGTATAGTGTTAATGATGACTTGGACCATTGAGTCGGGAAGAAACCATATAGATTTTTCCTTCGTCATCCATCCCTGATCTGATTGGATCCCTCCTAATTCAGTCCATTTCTTTATTTCATCTGGTGTAGCGTGTGTCTGTATGTCGATTACGTCAAGAGCGGGATCCTTAACCGTCATGCAATGTGTTGGTGTCTGAACTATTGTCTTTGTCATGTCAGATGTGCGAGTTTTATTCTGAGCAGTCTGTTTAGCTGTTCTGTCAGCTAGGTTATTGCCTTGGGAAATGATATCAGTAACTTTCGTATGAGCTTTACATTTCATAATTGATATTGCAGTGGGTAGATGTATTGCATCTAATAAGGCATGAATGAGGGGTCCGTGCTGAATGTGGGCACCGTGAGAAGTTAAATAACCTCTCTCTCACCACAGCACGCCGAAGTCATGTACAACTCCGAATGCATAACGTGAATCAGTGTATATGTTGACTTTCTTATTTGTGGCTTGAATACAGGCTTGTGTCAGAGCGATGAGCTCTGCTGCTTGAGCTGACAAGGTATTTATGCAATTTGTTTCAATGACTTCAGTGTCTGTTGTGACTGCATACGCGGCCACTAGCTCTCCTGTACTTGTTCTCATACATGAACCATCTACATACAACGTCAGGTCTGGATCTGTCAATGGGACGTCTGTTAAGTCTTGTCTGGGTTTCGTCGTGATAGTAATAACTTCAATACAATCATGTGCTAGTGGGTCTGTTCCGTTTACTGGCAAAAGTGTGGCAGGATTTAACGTATTACAACGTCTGATTTCTATATGTGGCTGAAACAATGTTAATTCGTAACCGGTAAGTCTTGCTATAGTCAAGTGTTGTGTTTGCGTTCGGTTCACAAGAACCTCTACTGCGTGTGGTACTTGTACTGTCAATGGATGTCCTAATACTATGGCATCGCTTTGTCTGATTGCTAAAGCTGTCGCTGCCACTGATTTCAGGCACGCAGGCAGAGCCTGAGCTACTGGATCTAATGTACTAGAGAAATAAGCACATGGTTTATGTGATCCTGCTTGTTCCTGAGTGAGTACTGACAAAGCAGTACCTTCGCGTTCTGTAACAAAGAGTGAAAACTGTTTACTGTAACATGGTGTTGCTAGGACTGGTGCTTGACATAAAGCTTTCTTTAGGCTTTCAAAAGCTTGTGTATGTTCCTGAGTCCAAGGGAGGACAGTCGATGTGGCCGCCTCCTGTGTTGTCAACTGAATGAGTGGTTTTGCTAGAAATGCATACTGAGGGATCCACTGCCTACAATATGAAGTGAGGCCTATAAAAGCCCGTACCTCCTTTTGTGTCTTGGGTATTGGCATGTTAGCAATTAACTGGATGCGGTCGGATGTAAGCTGCCTTCCCTCCTTGGACAGCGAGTGCCCAAGGTAAACAACTCGCTGGACACAGAATTGCAGCTTAGAAGGGGAAACCTTGTGCCCCTTTTCGGCAAAAAATTGTAAAACCGTCAGTGAAGCTTTTTCACATTCAGGTTCGCTTCTAGCGGTGATCAGCAGATCATCGACATATTGAAGCAGGGCAGTGTTGACTGGCATGTGAATACTGTCAAGTTCTCGTTTCAGTGCTTGGCTATAGATGCTGGGGCTTTCTGTGAATCCTTGAGGTGCGCGTGTGAATTTAAAGCTTCGTCCATTTAAACTAAATCCGAACAAGTATTGGCTTTCCGGATCTATTGGGACGCTGAAAAAGGCATTCTTGAGATCAATTACAGTAAAGAATGTTGCTTCGGAATCAATGGCTGTCAGTAATGAAGAAATGTCTGGAACTACGGGGTATTGTGGTACAATACATTTATTTAATTCGTGCAGATCAATAACCAATCGATATACTGGCGGGGCTTTTGGATCAGTTCGTTTAAGAATCGGGATTATCGGAGAATTACATACATTGGAGTCGGTTTCCACAACCACTCCTTGGGTAATAAGCTCGTCAACGATTTGTAGTAAAGCCACTACAGCATCTGGGGGTAACTTGTATTGTCGCATTCGTGGTAGTACCACTCCTGTCTTTAGTGTGACTCGATATGGTGTAATGTTCATACAACCAACATCTGTAGGGCCTTGTGCCCATAAATGTGTGGGTAAAGTCTGCAGTCGGTGATCCATGTCTCGGGACACATAGTGCCCTTTGAAATCACGTAAAAACAGTCTTACTCCTTCCGGAGAACAACATATTATAGCTCCTAGAGCTTTCAATGTTTTTATACCTAACAAGTTTTCTGGACATGATTTAGTAAGCAATAAATCTGTAGTTCGTGTCAAGGGACCAATCGTAAGTGGAAGAGGCTGTGACACTTCGTTAATGATAGGTTTTCCTGAAAAACCAAGGGAAATATTCTGTGAGCCTGAGAGGGGTGCCCCTGGAACTTCACTACGTTTTATGGTTGTTCGGCTTGCCCCTGTATCAAGTAAAAATTTTCTATTTTGGCCTAATAGTTCACTGTGTACATAAGGTCCTTCTTGATCTACAGGGACCTCGATAAGGGGTAAACCAACTTCCCTCTCTAGGCTGTTTCATGAGTATCGTTGATAATCAGGGTAGTCATACTGTGCAGTCTGGTACATCTGTCGTGTCGTTGTTGGTGTGGCAGCAATAGGCTGCGGTGGCGGAGCTGGCATAGACTGTTGCGGAGCTGGCATGGCCTGTGCATGCTGCGGGGCTCCTTGTTGGTTCTGATCCTGTCTAAATGGCCGTGGTCTTTCTTTTGTATTACCTATGGCGATATTATGTTTTAAAACTGGACAATCGTGTACATAATGACCTGGCTGTTTACAATAGTTGCATGTCCCTTTTACAGAACCTGCTGAAACACTGGACTGTGTCATTCCCTTTTTATGACCGTCAGCTGGAACTGTCTGGGAAACTAGCATTTTCATTTTCGTGTCTTTCATGCGTCTTTGTTCATGTTCTTGTTCCTCTCTAATTCTATTGTGATGGTACTGTAGCATTTGTAACATTTGTGACGGAGTGTTACCTTGCCAGGTACTCTCGAATTTCAATACTCTATTCTTAACTTGGGGCAAGGCATTTTCAACTAATTTTGTCACAAACAGATGTGGATAAGATTCGCTACTTGCTTTTATTCCACTATTTATACCAAAACATTTTTCGAATCGGGCATAAAAGTCACTAGTGTCTTCATCTTGCTTTTGTTTACAGGCTGAGATTGCACCCCAGTCTTCCTTTTTCGTAGTTAATAAACGTGGCAGTACCTGTACTAATAAACCTGGTAGTATTTTGGTCTTTTCCCCAAGCCCTAAACCTGGACCTCGAGCTGTTTCTTCGTTTTCTAATGCTGTCCAATCTATCTTTTGGTCTCCCACCTCCCAATCCTTTTCTTTGAGTTTTTCATAAATGCCCGCAGGCATTAATACCTTTAATATTTTCATAATGTCGGGATAGGTATACTCTCCCATGAGCAACATGTCTTTAATTTCACGGTGGAAACCCGCTGGGTCTTTGTCATGACTGGGTACCACTTTCTTCATTTCTAATAGTTCCATTTTAGATATGGGTGTGTATACAAACACACGTTTAAACTGATTGTCATCACCTTTTATCGGGTGCACTTCGCGTAAGGGATTCTGTCTATCCATATAATACGTCGTTCTTTCCTTGATGGGCAGTGAGACATGTTCGGGGCATACAAAAAGAATGTACTGCTTTCTGTATTCTAGTATTTCCCTAATTAACTCAGTACCTGAACCTCTCCATTTATTCGTGAGTAATTCGGTTAACATATCAGGTAAGGGACCAGGATCGGAGTGTTGGCTTTTATATAATATAAGGAGTTGTTGAATCATGTAGATACCAGCTAAACGCTGTTCATCTGGGGTGAGGTTCAAAAACGTGTGCGCTAGTGTATCATCACTATATTTTCCGGGACTGTCAACCCAGTGAACGGCTGACCTGGCTAATTCTTGTTCGTCCATAGAATCGAGTATATGATAACCCCTTCGTTCTCGGAGTAATTTGTCAGCGGCTTGGAACGAATGTTCGGGTGACCTTATATTTATTATAGGGGTTTGGAAATCTCTGTTATTAACTGGACGTATCGGACGTATCGGATCAGTAAAGCCTCTGGTATTATTATGGGGTCCTCCTTTACTTACATAGGCCATAGTTTCTAACTGTCCTGTGGGCAGTTCTAATTCTTCCTCCTCCTCGTTTTGTTCAGGCTGGTCTACCGCCAATCTTTCTTCGTGTATTCGTTCTACTTCTTTGCGGATCTTTCGGCACATAGCTACTATACTTAGTAGTTTATCATGTCTCCCCTCTGATATATTCCGACTCCATGTGGTAAGAATTCGCATTTCTTCCGGATTTACCCCTGGTCGGTCTTGATTTCTGACCACACAATTTATGAGGAAACGTAACAGTTCCCCCTGTATCTCCACTTTCTGGTACTCCATGGCTCTATTAATACTTTCAGAATCTCGCCCTGACTGGATAAAATGATATATATTTTCTAAATGTGTAGTCATTCCTGGTAGCCTCCCTAAATATATTGCAGCTCGTCGGATACGTAATGAGGCCAGCAGCATTTCATCCTTTTTGCCGGGCACAGGGTCATATCTACAATCTACTAGAAGTTCCTTAAGCATGTCGGGAATTACTAGTTTGGGCGTACGTTGGTGGGCTAATTCTTGAAAGGAAAGTTTATTTACTCTGGGTGGCGTGGAAAAAATGTTTGTTGTACCTCCTGTAGCACCGCCTGGGGTGCTGGATGTGAAAGGATTCGTTGAACGTGATATAGCAACCATAGGTGTGGGTACAGCTGTAGAAACAGATGTGCTTGCCGGAACTTGTATCGGAGTTTGTTGTTGTGGAGGTACAGACGGAGGGTCTTGGCGTTGAACCCCCTCGGCAGGCGGTCTATGTGGTGCAGTATTAGCATACTCGGGAGCTGCGTCGTCTAAATAAGAGGAAAGAAAAACATCTTCTGCGGTTCTGGGATGCCCTTTGGGATGTGATTTTATCAGAAACAACGGAGGTGGCAAGTCTTTTGGTATCTCCGGAGTAGCCTTAGGTAACCCTTCGGCCAGAAGAGGATACATACCATTCATAAGGGCATTTCTTTGTCTGTCTACTTGTTCTGCTTATGCTCGGGTACCTTCTTCAATTAATAGATTTTCTCGGACTTTATTTGAATTCTCCTTACTCTTCTCTTCCTGTCTGCGTGCTTTTTCTGTACGTCTATACGATTCTTTACGCCATAATTCAATGGCATCTTTCTGTGATTGTCTAGCTTTCTTTTTCCATAATTCTTCCTCTATTTTCATGATGCAATCTGCATCCCAGGTCCCAGCTGCGGGCCACCTCTGACTTTCTGGTAATTCCTTGGTGTAGTCTACCCATAAATCAAGAAATAATATGGCGTCTAGGCCATGTTTATGATACATGAAGTACCCTGGAGTGTCCCTAGGAGGAATGGGAACAGCTTCTTCGAGTACCCCTTTTCTAGTTTTGATCTGTCTTAATTTCGAAAAGAGCGGCATATTGAGAACTGATCTGATACCTAATTTTGAACACGTTTAATACAACAAAACACAATAATGAACAGTCATTCACACCACAATATGCAGAACGTATTTAAAACATTTAACATTTAACATTTAATGAACAACAATGATGGCCATTTAGGGATCTAGTCACTAAGCATAATACTCGGCACTAACTAGGTATTCTGAATATATACTAGACATACTAGATATACTGCTAAACAGTACAGATACACTGCTGAAACAGTGCAGACCGGATTTGTGTACCCAAACCCGTCTTGACCGGCACAACCTATGTGCACGTCCGAACGCCTCCCCGGCAATGGTACTCACCGGGTAGCTCGGAACGGAAGGCCTCGGAACTGAACTTGAACTGGACTTGGACCGGACTGGACTCGACTCGATACTTCGGAACTTCGGAACTTGGTGGGCCTCTGTATACCTCGGATCTTGCTCTCTCAGCTAGGCTCTGGTCGGGATACTTCGCACTTCTCACCGCCTCGTCTGGGTGTTGATCGCAGCCTCAGTTACCCCCGCTCGGCAGGAGGGAGATACAGGAAATCCTGTGGGTACGCGTTGTTGTCCGTCCAGCTGTGGCAGGAGACCGGGCCTGCAACGCACCTCCGGCGCGTGAGATGAGAAAGTGTCCCTGTTCGGGCGCCATATATGTGGTAAATAATTTAATTACCGGTACTTAATTTGATGCGGAAAATTAATAAGAATAGCTCAGAAAATAAGAGGCAGAATCCGTGGTATTAGAGGTTCGGAACGGGCTTTATTCCTATACAAAGGAACATAATTCGAATTATGGGCCTTCTATTCCATCACCACGAAAGTTCAGGAAGGAAGGAACAATACATTATTGACAGGTAATCATTTTTAAAGAAAAGGCATTACAGTAAAACAGATGCAGGAGGCGTAACAGTTGATAACAGAGATAAAGGCATACATGCGTAACTAAAATGGGTGTAACTAGGCGTAACTAAAGAACGTCATTAGGTATGATGTCACAAATGGGTGGTTCCATGAAAGAATTTCGCAATGTCAGCAAGAATACTTGGCAGAGATGCGCGCGCAGCAGCATGACGTGTGAGTTGACGTGCAACTAGGGGGAGAATGGGACTTGACATTTAGCTCTACATGTGGAGACAAAAGTCTGGGGTTATGTCAACCTAATCCCAAATCATATCTAATATCCTATGTTTAAAGAACTGTGTTATCCAAAAAGAGAGGTCTCTTAGGATAGAATCTTATTCTATACTGACTATACTGACTGTTAGTGCGTGTACAAGCGTCTAAGTGTCTACACTAGATGCGAGGGGGTAGGAATATTCCATGGTAACGGGGCTATGAATTACTTGCATGAGGGCAGCGAGGCCTGGCCCTTTGCACGGTAGCTGGAGGAATGTTTACCTAAACTACTAGACAGGAATGCATCGGATGAGAAGCGAAGGAGATAATCTCGAAGGTGAAATACAGTTTTGGCAGGCGACGGGCTGGATCAGGCACCGTTAGCCGCGCAGGGAGTAAGACAAAGTTCATGGTCACAGATGCGGGCTCAGACTGGAGCTTTCAGAGGCAGAAGGCAAGAAAAGGCTTGATGACAGAATCAGGGCCTACTCGCCTGAATCTGTAGAAATGTGGGAAGTGAACCATATAAAGCCGGTGGCCTTTTATACTTAGGAATAGAATATCCGGCCCATTCATGGCGGATCTGAAAGAGGACATGTTGACGGTGGACGCACATGTATTTGCGTCTTCATAACTGGAACTGGAGGGAACATACATGTACTTGTGACTTATACATGAAACCGTTGGGGTCCAAGATAGGGGACATAACCGACCATTAATATCCATATTTCCACAGTGGTTGCAGAAGGGAACACCAGGTCTGGAGCCTAGGCTGTACTGGTAGGCCGTCTGTTGAGGGGGATCTCCTACTGTCAGGAGAACATGAACTGTCTGTAAACAGAGCTCCAGCGGTTCTGGTGTCTGAATGTTCCGCTCCTAATTGGAGGGTGCGGAAGTCCAGATTGAGGGGTGAGAGGGGGGTGCGTTCCCCAGTGGGAAAAAGCAAAACCAAAGGGGACGATGGACGGAGTGTTGAACAATGCAAGCACTCACCCCTAGTCAACTGATCTGGGTTTAATCCATCATCATTCTTTAGCTCACTCCACCACCCCAGTTCAGACATGGCCACATGCAAATCAGTCTTACCCTGTGCCTCATGGGAACAGTCCAGCCCGAACTGCAAAGCCATGTCTTCCCTGGACCGGAAACAAGCATCCTGGGACCGGTTTCTGGCTAATCAGCCGTCTTCAGCCAGGCTAGCTTGAATCCAGTGGCACAGTGAGCAAGGGATCCACGTCTGGGCATACCCTGCCAACTTAGGGCGAATGTTTTGATTTGTTCTGCATTCCATCCATCAAGTGTGTGTCTTTTCCTTCATCGCCCTAAGTGCGCCAGGTATGCCCTGACGTGGGTCCTGGGCTCACTGTGCCATTGGAAGCAAGCTATCCTGGCTGAAGAGGTGTGAAACCCCGAAACCAGTCCTAGGATGCTTGTTTCCGGTCCAGGGAGGACCTGGCTTGGCAGTTCGGCCTGGACTGTTCCTATGAGGCACAGGGTCAAGACTGATTTGCATATGGCCAGGTCTAAACTGGGGCGGCATGGTGAGCAAAAGAATGATGGATTTAACCCAGATCTCTTGACTGGGGGTGAATGTTTTTATTTGTTCTGCATTCTGTCCATCAATTGTGTGTCTTTTGCTTCCCCGGTGGGAAAACCAGTGGGTCAGGGGCCAGCCAGAAGGGCTGAGCCTCCTAGGAGTGACCATGGTGACACCAATTCTGTCCTGGGGGATCTTCCTGCACTGTCAGGTGGACAGGGGTCGGGAGATCTGCGCCAGGCAGACTGTAACACAACACATCAGTCATGTGTTACCCTCAGGGGAGGCATGCGTGCTCTCAAGGAAGTCCTGGTGCGCCGGGCAGGTGCTCAGCCGCAGGGTTTAGTCCCTGTGTTGGGAGGCCAGGTTTAGGTCTTGCCTGACCTAGAGGGGAGGACAACTGTAAGCAGTGTCCGGACCGGTTTGTCTTCTAGGGGTACCACTCCAGGTGGAAGGGTGCAGAACTCTGGAAGGGGGTGCAGAGGGAGTCCTCGCCTCTGATCCCAGTTCAACCTGAGCATTTAGATCTGACGGTGGTGGATCAGTTGCAGGATCAAGGCCCTGAACTGGTGGAAGAATTGTGTCGGAGGTCGGAGGTCCGGTTCCAGCGTCCCGACAGTTTTTGGTTCTGGGGTGCTTCTCCTGGGAGGAGAGTACAAGACCCCAGAAGGAGAGATTGGGGAGGAGAACCCCTCCCCAGAGACCTCTGGTCAGGGTAAACCCTGGGATGGAGGACCAGGTTCAGGGTGTACCCCCTGACCTGGGGGAAGGGGCGACTGCTAACTGTGCCCCTACCAGTTTGTCTTCTGGGAATGCCACTCCAGGTGGGAGGGTACAGAGTCCCTGGGGGAAGGACATGGTATGGGAGATCCCATTCCAGTCCCTGGTTCAGCCCTCGGGTACAGACCCTGGGCTGGTGTACCAGTTGCAGGATAGCACCCCTGAACTGGTGGGTGAATTGTGCAGGACACATTCCACAGGTGCCCTGATACTTCTGGAAGGGGGTAGCACTCCAGGTGGGAGGGTACAGTACCCCAGGGAGAAGGAGAGGGTGTGGGAGAGCCCACCCCAGCTCCTGTCTGGCTGCAGGGTACAGACCCTGGGCTGGTGGGCCATACCTGACTTGGCAGGGGGGAGAGTGGAAAAAGGATGCCAGGCACCTGGGGCTACCACCCACCACTCTCTGATGCCACAGTGGTTGGAGTGGCCTGAAAGGCATAAGGCCTGGCTCTCATCACTGACAATTGTCAGTGGCCACTGTGGCTGGCTGTCCTGGTGGACAGAGATGTCCCTGGGAGGGGGACGGGAGTCACACCTCGGGGGACCATTGTGTTGGCCATGTGGGTACTGACTGCCTGTTGGGACACATCTGTGAGCAGAGTAAGTTTAGGTGCTGCGCAGATGGGGTCCACAGGTGAGAAGAAGGGTTCCCCATGGGTCAGCTTAGTGGGCCCTGAGAGTATGGATAGAGGGATCCAACTAGGTTCAGGAACGCATAGAACGGGAAGAAATCCCTGCTGTTGCAGGCCAAGTTCCATGTTCTATCGCCCCAAGCAGGGAAGTCCATTGAGGTATGGATTGGTCTACCCTGGCTTTAGGGTGGATGAGGATTGTGTTGGAAATGGCCCTTTTTGCAGGGTTATCCCCAAACCTTTTCTTCTTCCTCCTATTTTTTCCTGACCTGTTTGTGTTGGTTTTAGGACTCTGGGCACTTTACCACTACTGATCAGTGCTGAAGTGCATATGCTCTCTGTAAATTGTGTTATGGATTGGTGTTTCCATTATTGGATTTTTGATTTACTTGTTAGTCCCTAGTAAAGTGCACTGAGTGTGCCATAGGCTGTAAATCAAATGCCACTAGTGGGCCTGCAGCACTGATTGTGCCACCCATGTGTGTAGCCCTGAAAAGGTAACTCAGACCTGCCATTGCAGAGTCTGCGTGCAGTTTGTAACTGCCATGTCGACTTGGCCAGTGCACACACTTGCCAGTCCCTAACCTTCCCTTTTCTTACATGTCAGCCACCCCTAAGGTAGGCCCAAGATACCCCTGTGGGCAGGGTGCAGTGTATGTGAAAGGTAGGACATGCCCTGGTGTGTGTGGCATGTCCTGATAGTGAATAACGACCAATTTCGTTTTTCACTATTGCAAGGCTACCTGTTCCCTATTGGACAGAATGCAGAGTTTGTTGATAACATCTTATAAACATAACTGGCCCTGGGAATTAGGTAAGAAAATAAAGTTTAGTATGTCTGCACTCAGAATCTATAGATGCATCTTTTAGCGAAGGGGATTTTTACATTCTGTGTTTGTAAATACCACTTTTAGAAAGTAGATATTTTCTTGCTCAGTCATCCCGTGTGCCTCTGCTGGAATGTGGTTTGCCTGTCTGGGTTTTGGATGACAGAAGGCTGGGGAGCAGGAGTGGCTCCAGATAGTCTAGGTGGGTCAGGAAAGGGCTGAATAGACCTGGGCTGCAATTGGGGAAGGGAGACTGGGCCTGGTCTGCCTCTGACCATGCCGTCTCTACCTCCTGCCAGGAAGTCACACCCGAGAAGGCAGAACTGGTTCTGGCTGAGCACAGACACTCCCTGCCTAAGAGATCAAAGGATTTTGGGATATAAATATTGGGGCCCAGACCCCTGAACTTTAGAACTCTTTTGGACCGAGAAGACTGCCAAGAAGAAGAGCTGGAGAAGCTGTGAGGAGGAACTACCACTTTGCTGTGTGCTTTGCTGTGTTGGCCTGCAGTGGCTGCTTCTGTCTTGGGCAGTGAAAGGACTGAACTGAACTTTCTGCAATCTACTTTGTGAGTTTCTCCAAGAGCATGAGGTAGAGCTTGCCCTCTGTTCAAGAAGTCTCAGGAACAGTAAAGACTTCAAGCTCTTCTGCCCTCAGCACTAGGCACTGTGTGTTTTGTGCTGCAACAGAAGAAAAGCAACCCAATGACGTCTACGACGCCGCTGCCGACTCCGTGTCCAGAAGGCACCACAGAGGACAACGCCGCAATGCCGCACCGCGACCCTGGTCTCACGGATGGCACTTTCTGATGCCGCCACCGAGCCACTGCTTGCACCGTGACCTGTGGGCACCGCACTCTGCACCGCCTCGCTTCACGATGATGCCTTGGTAACCCCGACGACAATGCTCCACGCTGAAATCTATGCCGCTACTTGCACTGTGGTTCGAGGGCACCGCTCGTAAAGTTACATGACGCACCTCTCTCATCCCACACCGCAGCCTTGGCCTACCGATGCTGGCGGCATTGACTCCAGTTCGTCAGCTGACAACAGCGCTTCAGCAACGACGACGCTACTGCTTGCACCGCGATGAGCACCGCATTCACTTCGCACCGTGACCCTGGTCTCACTGACAACGCCATCTGATACCGCCACCGAGCCACTGCTCTCACCGCGACCAGAGGGCACCACACTCCGCACCGCTGCACTTTGCACCGCAGCACCCGATGCCTGCCGACGCCGGCGCTTCTGACTTCAACAGAGAGGAGTTCGATCTGCAACACGTGTGACTTTGAAGGTCCTCCGACTCCTGCACCGACCTCCGGATCCGACGCCTGCGGACGCCATGCTTTTGGAAGCTCAACAAGAGGTTGCTGACGCCCTGCATTTCTAAAAGGTACTGTTTCCGGGACGTCCCGACACCATAGCTGACCCGTGACGCTGCGGTCAGAACTGTTTGGATTTGTTTGCTCACGACGCTGTGGTAGCCCTGGACGGAGCTATCGAGCTCAAGAAACTGTTTTTCAAGAAAATTTTTATAGCTGAAGATATTTAAGTACTGTATTGTGGGTTTTTATCATATTTGGTCTTGTCTTAAGTATAGAAAAATATTGGATATTTTTCTAAACTAGTGTGGTGTCCTTTTGTACTGCTTACACTGTATTACTGTTGGTTATGTGCAAATGCTTTACACACTGATTCTAAGATAATCCTGACTGCTCGTGCCAAGCTAACAAGGGGGTGAGCAGGTTTTTTTTTCAGGAGTGTAACTCCCTTATACTGACTAGAGTGGTGGTTTCTACCTGGCTTTGGCACATGCCTTAGCCTACCAAAAATCCCATTATTAACACATGGGAGGCACAATTATATGTAATGATCAATCTAACCTCCTGTTTGCTCTCCTCCCTGATTCTTGGGGTTAACAGGCTTGGCCTATCTCTGTTTGTTGCCTTTACTAGTGCTGCCCTGATGGTACGCCCTGGGTAGCCTTGTTTTCTGAATCTGCAACCATATATCTCTCCTCCCCCAAGTATGCCTGTGTTGAACTGTAATTCCTCTTGGCCCTGAGAAGCTCACCATAGAGGATGCTCCTCTTCAGGCTTTCTGGATGATGACTTTGGGCGTGTAAAATACTGTTGCGCGCTGTAGCCTTTTTAAAAAGCCTGGTATGGATCGTGTCATCTTTTACCTCAACCTGGACGTCCAGGAAGTCTATAGTGATGTGGTGCATCTTGCTTGTGAATTTCAAGTTAAGATTGTTATCCTATAAACCTGTTATAAATGTCTCCAGGAGATCGTGTGGACCGTCCCATATCAGAAAAATATCATCAATGTAACGAGTCCACAGGATCAGGTGGTCTGCACAGTTTTCGTAAGCCTCACTCCAAATGTGCTATGCCTCCCACCACCCCATAAACATACATGCATAACTTGGAGCAAAACAAATTCCCATTGCCGTGGCCGTCAGTTTCTTATGCCATTGTTCTTCAAATAAAAAACAATTGTTTTCTAAACAAAATTGTAACATTTTCAACAGCAGCATGGTATGGTCATACAATGCGAGGGGCCTATCTCTAAAGAAATATTTGCATGCTTCCAAGCCTAGGTCGTGTTCAATGCAGGTATAAAGTGCCACAGCATCTACTGTAACCAGAATGTAAGACTCTTTCCAGGGAATTTCTTGTATTTTGAATATCAATTCCATGGTGTCCCTGCAGTAGGAAGGCAAGTTTATTTCATATAGGCACAAAAAATAGCCAAGGTAAAAGGAACTGTTCTCCAGTAGACTCTGGTTTGCTGAAATTATTTACTAGTAAAAATTGAAATTCATTCAGGCTCAGAAGGCCGTGTCTCTGCCAGTTCTCCAAGAGATTATGATAGTTCAAGATTGTTCTACTGTACTGGGCCAAGCTAGATCTCAGATAGCTCCCTGAGTACTCTAACTGTCGTTTTGCTTCAAGTCTGTATTCATTGATGTCCTAGAGCACTACATTGCCTCCTTTATCTGAGGGCTTTATGACAAAGGTAACTGCTTTTCTGAGGGACTCTAGCCCTCGTCTTTGCCCCTCAGTCAGATTTCTGGCAAAGTGATTCCTTCCTGTCTTCCATATGTCCATCAACTCATGTAGTACCATTTTCTGGTATATGTCAATACTGTCATGTAGGGTTACAGGGTTAAATTTAGACTTCGGTTTGAAGTCACTTCTGGACTTTTTGTCATTGCAGACTCCCATGTTATTAAGTAACCCACGGTCACTCTCCCAGTCCCTTTCCCCTAACTCCATCTCTCTCAGGGACGCCAGTGTCTCAATGTCACTCATCGAGAGAATATCTGTAATGGGATCAGTAGAAGACCCTTGTATCTCCCCCCCATCTTTATATCCCTACTTCTTTTAGGGCATGTATTTTGAGTAGCTTCAGCTTCCTAATGAAGAAAAAAATGTCAATACGAGTACTAGAATACTCAAAATTAACAATTGGACAAAAAGATAATCCTAGTTCTAAAACAGAGCATTCATCTGGGGTAATGTCATGGGGGGATAGGTTGACTTTAGTAAGATTAGTGTTCTCACCCATCATTTGTTGAGTTTGCTTTGCTGTGTCGCCATCCCATGTGGCTTGTCGCGGTCTTTACCCTGTGCCTCCTATCCTGATGCCTCTTTTCCGCTGTTTCCTCCTCTTCCTCTTCCTTTGGGAGATTTATTTTTTACGGCTTGGTTCTGCCGTAAAAAACGGTATTCTTCTAGTGTTGTGAATGGCACTTTATCCCATGTTGATGTGCCCTGTCGTTCCTCCAGATCTGAGCATGCATCGGAGCTTGACTCAGAGGTGGCAGTTTCCTGTTGCCTAAGGGATCCGAATGCCTGACATCTCTTCTTGCCGTTTCATATTTCTTTCCAAACGTAAGGATGCGACCCATCTCATAGTCATTGTTATCTCCTCTGCTCTCCTGGGAGGCATGTTACTCAAACACCCGGGCCCATTCACAAAGACATTTTTGTGTGTGAGTCTCACTTACACAGGTAAATGGCTCGGCTTAGGAGTGTAAGATATTCACAAAAGGTGACTATGCACTCGTAAATTGGGATGGGCAGTGTGTGATCAAGAGTAAGGATTGCCTGGTAATTATGGGAATGGCAACCAACTTAAGAGTTTGTAGATATTCTCAAATGGTTGTCGGTCATTGTATCACAGTCACTACATCGGGAGACACATCACAACTTTCAGGTAAGTGTATGATTTTGTAATTTATATTTTACACACATATATATATATTTATATATATATATATATATATATATATATATATATATATATATATATATATATATATATATATATATTCGCTGAAAAAACCATAGGTTTCAGGGCCGTATAGTTACAAATTAGCATTTAAAAAGCTTTGAAATTCACTGAAAAAACCATAGGTTTTAGGGACGTTATAGTTAAAAATTAGCATTTAAAAAACCTGTGAAATTCACTAAAAAAACCATAGGTTTCAGGGACGTTATAGCTAGTTGGACATTTTACTCATATAAAACCATAGAAATGCCGCCGTTATTGAGCTAACTATAACTCTCGCCCCGCAATGCACTGCTGATGACGTCACATATTACATCATTAATGACATGGTCAGTGACATCACTGATGATATCACTGATGACATCTCAAATGACATCACTGATGACATCATCCATTGAATGTGTTTTCTTTAAAATTTAAATATGTATTATATATACAAAGCTGTATTGAAGAATGAGTGGATGTATAAGTGTTTGGATAGAGGATTTGGTAGGTGTGTGACTTACTGTTTAAGTGAGTGATTAAATGTGTCTTACTGAATACATGGGTTAGTGACTAAACTGTGTGAATGTCTGTATCAGTCTGTCTGTTGTTGTATAACCTGCTGCATTAGTTGGTCACTAGCTCCACAGGTGTCTATATGGGTTATTGATTAGTTGCCTGAGTAATTGTATGGGAGACTGAGTGTGTGTGGTTGGATGGGGGTGTGTGACTCTGTGCATAGATGTGTGAGCGGTTAATTGACTGGGTGAATGACTTTAATAGTGCATGTGGAAACAGTTGTATGGGTGAGTGAGTGTATGTATGGATGTGTTGGTGAGTGACTGGATGTCTTAGTGGTAGATGTCCAAGGAAGTACAAAAGTAAAAGGCAGTGTATGTGAGAGTTGGAGTATATAAATGTCTACATGTGAGAGTCAGTGATTATGAGAGTGGCGGTATGGATGAGTGTATACTTGTATTAGTGATTATATAAGAGAGTAAGTGTGCGTTAGTGTCTGTATGAATAAATGAGGTGGTGTGTGTGTAGCTATGTAGGTGAGTAAATGGAACTGTGATTGATTCTTTGCATGACTGACTAGGATGAGTGCATGACTGACTAGTATGAGTGGTGGTGTGTGAATATCTGTATAGGTGTATGAGTGGATATGATAGTGTTGTATTGATCAGTGACTACATGTATGAATGGTTGTATGGGTGAATGAGTGGATGTTTCTGTAGACCTAGGAATCAGTGAGTGTGTTTGTAGTAACTGGTATTGGTGTGTCGATGGTTTTGAAAGTGGTAGTCTGTATTTTACAGGGGGTGTATCAAAGGTTATATTAGAGAGTGAGGAGGTGCATCAGATTGTCACGAGGATGATGTCATCAGTGATGTCATCAGTGATGTCATTTGAGATGTCATCAGTGATGTCATCAGTGATGTCACTGACCATGTCATAAATGGTGTAATATGTGATGTCATCAGCAATGCATTGCGGGGGCGCGAGTTAAAGTTAACTCAACTAACTATAACGGCGGAATTCCTATGATTTTGTATGAGTGAAATGTCTAACTAACTATAACGTCCCTGAAACCTATGGTTTTTTCAGTGAATTTCAAACGTTTTTTAAATGCTAATTTGTAAGTATAACGTCCCTGAAACCTATGGTTTTTTCAGTGAATTTCAAAGGTTTTTTTAAATGCTAATTTGTAACTATAACGTCCCTGAAACCTATGGTTTTTTCAGTGAATTTCAAAGGTTTTTTAAATGCTTATTTGTAATTATTTTCTTCTTTAAACCTATAATGTTTTCTGTGATTTTAAATTATCACTTCATTGTCAACCTAGAGAAAACAGCCAATATCACCAGTTTTTCAGAAATAGCTTCCAAAAAAAAAAAAATTGTCACAAATGAGAACAACAACTAACGGTAATGATATGCAGAGTAGACGTTCCCGTGCAAAAATTAACACAAAAGCACCAGTTCCCGATATTTTCAATGAGCAGCCAAATCTGAGGTGCGATCCAAAAACAGGGAATAAGCCACGTTTGCAGTAGGTATCTAACATCTGCATTTTACTGGTGTAACCCAGGATGACTACCTACAATGTGAAAGGGATCGCAGCCCAGAAGCACATCTAAAGCGCAACATATGTGAAAGAGTTATTGATCACGTAGCTCAAACACCCATGAAGGCCACAACACTCACTGCCACCAGCCACAGGACGTCCCCCTCGGACCACCCCCCTCCCTACTACCACCGAGGCAGCGCAAAACAGGACAGCGGACCTTCCAAAAATGGCATGGTCCCTCAGCCATACAATACTTGAATGTTGACAAATATGGCAAGCAAATATGTGTGAAGGACGCAACTCATCCATCAATAATAATAATGCACACAATACCAAGTGTAGCAGTAATGTGCTGCACAGACCTCACTATACAGATCATAAACCTCTCCATCAGTACATATACTGCTGGTGCTTGTAGTGTTGTGGGCAGTGGACACAACCATGTTACCTCAGACAGTGGGGAAGATATCGGTCATGTACCTGTGTCATCGTCCCCTGTAAGTGGAAGCGCAGTGGGCTGGCCCAACGTACGCCACTCCAGCATTGGAGTATGAATAAATAAGCCGGGGCTCTGGGTGTGGTTCACTTGTGAAGTGTGAAGACCAACGAGTGTGCCAGAGCGGCGGGCCTCGCCCTGCCACGCGGCTGCCGCCATGACCGCGGGCCTCCTCGACACAGGCCCCCTGCGAACACAGCGGCACAGCACCGCAGACTTATGTCTGTACAGACTACTGCCTTCAATCTACACTGTGGACAGCAGGGATCACAATTCAGATGGAGTGGCGATTGCAGATGACGCAGTCCAGTAGGCAAGACACATTGCTCCCGGTGCGGCCCACTCGGACCATGCATCATCGCAGGCTGCGTACACGCTGAGCGCCAGAGGTACCACTAACTCAGTGCACCACAAGGCAATGCCACGTGGCCTTATTAAGGCAGAACTTATTAGACAAAAGACATTGCTACCAGTGCTGCCCACCCGGACCACGCATCATCACAAGAGTCCAGTAGGCAACTAACTACAGCATCCCTGAAACCTACACAATATCCTTTTAGTGTCCTGGCTTCAAGAACTTCCTTTATATCAGTTATAGCTTTACTACAATGACCAAATTCATCTTGCAAGTCCAAATGAACACTAAATGGCAGTCTACACTGCGGACAGCAGAGCTCATATTTCAATTTCAGTTTAGATTTTTTAATTGCAGAGTGAACTGTACTCTATATCCTCTGATTTTGTCAGGGGGAAGTGACAAAAAGCATTCCTCGATGTCTGAGCTGACTACTGCCTTCGATCTACACTTCGGACAGCAGGGCTCACAATTCAGATCAAGTCACGATTGCAGATGACGCAGTACAGTAGACAAAAGACATTGCTCCCAGTGCGGCCGGACCACACCAAGCATCATCGCTGGCTGCGCACACGCTGAATGCTTCTGATGCCCCTACCTCAGTGCAGCACAACTCATGGACCCTTTATGACACAATATTTTGTGTATAATTTCACATCTGCTGTCCTACCTCAGTGTATCACAAGTCATGAACCCTTTACGATAGAATCTTTTCTGTATGATTTCATTTCTTGTACCCGTCTGTAGGAAGGTGGATATCTGACTATGGTTACCCCCAAATTTTTGCCTAGTGTCTAGCTGGTTTTTCGACTTAGTTGGCCTGAGATCCTGCTATTCAGGATCTCAGCCTGGCTGTTCTCTCTTTAAAATGGACTCCATGTACCCTAGGTACATACCCAATTGGTTGGATCACCCTGTCAGCCCCTGTACCAGTGTACACTAGGTACCCAGGGCATTGGTGTACCCAAGGCCTGCCAAGGGCTGAAGCATGTATTATGCCACCCCAGGCTTGGCCTAACAATCTGACACAACTGGCTGATCACTCAGCTGGGGTAAGTTGGTGTAATCACCTCTTACTTAGGTGTAGTATACCTATACCTAACCTTAAATGGGACACCTGGTAACCTATAAGTCACTCCTATGGCAGGCCTTAACAATCCTGAAGGCAGAGTGCTTGGTTCCATGTGAGATGGTGCTCTGGCATGAGCTGAGCCTGTCTGCAGTGGTCGGAACAACTTCCTTCTACTGTTTCCAGATATCGTCATACCATATACTCTTAAGTGCATTATGAACCTCGCGGTTAAATGCTATCTTTGGTTTGGCTTTATCAAAACATGTCGAGTAAGGTGTCATACGAATTGGAATACTAACCCCTCGCCAATTCTGGCGACGGGGTTAGCATTCCACCCTTCTAGAGGGACACGACATGTACAGTACCTGAAACCCGGGTAAAATCAGACATAGCCTCAGCTCCACAAAATGGATGCTGCCACCACAGACACAAGTCTGCCCTCCTGCTGCTGGGAGTCCTTCCAGCTTGGGAGGTGTGGACAAAGGGTTTCCTGCCAGGGGAGGTGCGTGCACCACCCCAGACAGGATTTTGTGTATTGGTCAGGTAGGGCTTGAAAGAAACCAGACATGCCTGTGGCTCACAAGGAGCCTCGGTGCATATGCCAGTTCAAACCGGTCCTGGGGCACACCAGTCCCGGGCCTGGGGCGAGCTGGACAAAGGATTGGGGGTGTACCCACCCCCCTTCCTGGTCCCACCCATAGGGAGGGACCTAGCAGGTAGTCCGGCCCCTAGAATCCGCTTAAAGGTAGGAGCTGTGTCCTAAGACTTCAGACATCCTGGAATCAACTTAACACTAAGAAGAAGACGGGAACTTCGACGCTCTGCTGCACAGAGGACTGAAGCAAATCTCCCCTGTGGTCAGGGAGTGACCACCTTGCTAACGCAAGCACCATCCAGTGAATCAACGTCTGCTTTGCCGCCGCCTCCCGCCGGAGCCCGAGCCCAGAGACTGACAAGACCTGGACCTCCAGACCTCTCACCGCCCGATCCACAGTCCCTGAAAAGAGGAGACCCGTGGAGGCACCGAGACACGTGGAGCCAGCCATCTTGGAACGACTACGACAAGCTGACAAGTGCAACAACCGAGGCTCCCTCCAAGTTGTGCTTTGGGATCTGAGAAGCCCAACACCCGAGCAGCATCTGCACCAAAGGTGAGCCCTCCAGCATCTCCACGATCTGCGTGGGGCCCTTCTGCATTTTGCCACTCGACGCGCCTAACCGGTTGCTGGCCCGCTGGCTAGTAGCCATCTTGGCGACGAACTCTACAAAATACACCGCTGGTCTGGTTGCTCCAGACTGGCCCTTGCTCCCCTCCAAAGGAGCAGTCCTTCTGACCTTGCTGGTCAGAACCATCAGCTTATTTCATCTCCTACAACAATTGCTTTTGCCAAGGCTTGTTTGCTTCGATCAAGTCGCCGACGCCGCCGACAGCGAGAGCCTGCGTGGGACAGCTCGTGAACCGACTCCTGGACGTCGTCAACCTCCAGGGACCACGTGGCTGCAGAGACAAGCTACACCTTCCTTCCTGTTTGCACCCGACATTGCCTGGTACCCACCTGGTGCCACGCCGGTCACTGGCTAGTGACTGTGAACACTGTCCCCTCTGCTTACAGGTCTTCAACATCTCCGATCCACTCTTGGATCCACTGCATCTCTCCCGGACCGACCGCCTGCAGCATCTTTGTCTTCAGGCTCCACGGAACAGATAGAAGAAACCCGACGCACTTCGAGGCCTATGCACCCGCTTCCTGTGGGTGAGGTAAAGCTGGCACACCTGTGCCCAAGTGTAGTATTACATCTCTAGTGCCTGTGTTCCAAATCTTGAGTTCCTAGTCCATCCGGAAGATCCTCTTTGCAGTAACTTTGTACTTTTTACGCACCCATTGAAACCTATGGGAGCACGCGTGTGACTATTTGCTCTGCACACGCCACCCGTGGACCTCCTGGTCACTAACTGAAGTTAGCTCCTTGTAGGCCCAGCGATTCTAGAGGCCCTAGGCCTTTTCCCTTTTCTGTTCGTGGTACTTATACCACTATTTTAGTATATGGTTCGAGTGGCCACCAGGGCCTATCCATATAAAGTGCAACTTCTGTGTATTCTGTGATAATCTTGTTTGACGATTTGTGCTCCTGTGCTCATAAAGAGACTAGGGGTTACTTTGAGAAATAAATACATATATATTTTGAATATATATCTGTGTGGTGTCCTTTCATTGGTATAAAAGGGGGTTGCATTTGGTAAAACAGCTGGCTTAACACGCTTCACGAGTTTAGCCTCAAAGACTGCTTAGCCTACGCTACCACTAGGGCAGCTAGTCCGAAAAGGTTGACTTACAACCACACCATAAGGGTTGCTTGTCATGGTACAAGGTTATCACTTTAACTAGTGAGCATCATATACCAGGCCAACTTCTCACATTGGTGAGCAGCGGTTGGATTTGAGCTTGCTGTGTTTTACCATTGTAATCTCTTGGTTACCAATTGAAAGATCACATAGGTACCTGTAGGTACATATAAAACAAGATTAGATATACATAAGTTCTACTGAACTTAGTTGTTGTAGAGCAAAGGGAGTAGCACACCCTGACTACAACTACTAGATAGGTTTAGTAGGTAAACACAAGTGTAGGTAGATTGCAACACATCCACCCACACTTAAGAGCAATGGCCGGGGCAGAGGGGTCCACTGTACCCATCTCTGTTGAGAGTGACCCCCAGAGGGCACCATCCAGCTTTGCTACCCTTAATCAGAATGAGCTCAGGCATTTGGCAACTCTTAGAGGCCTTAAACAGCCCAAGAACCCTACCTCTGCTGAGCTCAGAGAACTCTTGCAAAATGATGAGAATCAGAGAGAACTCAGGAAAGCTTCCCAGTTAGCCCCCTTAGGGTCAGGAACAGGAGGCCCCCCTTCTGAAGATGCTACAGAGGTACCCAGTTCCAATAGCCATCCCTTAGATGAGAATCATACTACAGGGGAGGAAAGTGGTGAGGATACAGAAAGTAGTGATGATGAAGGGAGAACTAGCCCAGTGCCAAGTGTTATACTTGGCCCAGCTAAACTAAGGCTATTGGGGATTGACAGTGGGTTTACCCCATTGGATCTCCCCAGTGGACTTAACACAGGGCTTGGGAGGCAAAGGAATCGCTCAGGTGACTCCAATGCTTCCCATGGCTCTAGAGGCTCTCAAGGTCACTCCAGGAAAAGGATGACCACCCCTCAGAGGAGGGAACACGAGGCCAGAATGCAGGAAGCCCAGCTGAGGATCAGGAAGCAGGAGCTAGAAGTAGCCCTGATGGAAGAAAAACTGAGGAAGGCTAGGCAACCTAGAGAGAGTGGGTCTATACCCACTGGTGGCAGCATTGTCCCTAAGGACAAAGATAGGGTCTTTGATAATAGGAACCTGTCTAAGGTTGTGCCCCCCTACAAAAGTGGGGATGACATCCACAAATGGATAACTGCTCTTGAGAGAGCCTGCAAAGTACAGCAGGTTCCTGAAGACCAGTGGGCAGCAATCCTCTGGCTCTCCTTTGAAGGAAGAGGCAGAGACAGACTCCTCACTGTTAGAGAAGAGGATGTCAGAAACTACAGAGTCCTGAAGAGTGTTCTGGTTGATGGGTTAGGCTTAACCACTGAACAGTACAGGTTAATGTTCAGAGACACCCAAAAGACACAGACTCAGGACTGGTCTGAATATGTTGAATGTGCCACTAAGGCTTTGGAGGGTTGGTTGCTGGGAAGTAAGGTATCTGATTATACAGGATTGTACAATTTGATGATGAGAGAACAGATTTTAAGTAACTGTCAAAACCAGCTCCTCCATCAACACCTGGTAGACTCAGATTTGACCTCTCCCCAAGAATTGGGAAAGAGGGCAGATAAATGGGTCAGAACCAGGATCAGGCCTAAGAATCAGGGTGGTGACCAAAAGAAAGATACCACCAAACCTCAAGAGAAGGGAGGGAATAAGGCAAAAGAGAAATCTTCCTCAGGGCCCCAAAACTCCACACAGGGTGGTGGGTCCCAAGCTCCCTCCTCTACCACAGGTAAAAAGCCTTACTGCCATGAGTGTAAAACTCCTGGGCATTGGAAAACTGACAGCAGTTGCCCAAGGGCTACAAACAAAACTGTTCCTCCAATTACTCCTGTCACACCACCTATTACTGTCAGCAGTAATCCCCCAGGTGGTGGGAGTGCCCCCAAAAATTTGGGTGGGTTTACTTGGGGAACACAGGGGGACCCTGGCTTAGCCAATTCCCCTGCAGCAGATACTCTTGTCTGTGATGGTGGCATGGGGTTTGCCAACTTCACTGCCTGTCCCAACACTTTGGGTAGGTACAGACAGGAGCCCTACATCAATGGTACAAAAGCTGAGGCCTACAGAGACACTGGAGCTAGCATCACAATGGTGGCCCATTGGCTAGTTCCCTCTGAGCAGCTTTTGCCTGGTTTCTCCTACCAGGTGACCAACATTGATGGCAAACAGAACAGTCATCCCATGGCAGAGGTATGTCTCAGCTGGGGAGGTGTCACTGGCCCTAAAAGGGTGGCAGTGTCCCCAACCTTGCCTGTAGACTGCTTACTGGGGAATGACTTAGAACTCTCAGCTTGGGCTGGAGTTGAACAAGACACCCATTCTAAAATGGTAGGCCTTTCACAAAAGGGTAGTGGGGTTGTGCCATTCACAACCCCTGTCCAAATAGATTTCCTCCCTGGAAAGGTTGGAAGGGCAGTGGTAGCCACAGCCCAGGCACAGATAGACTTCCCTGTAGAGACTGACAGAGCTGTGACAGTCACAGCTCAAACACAAACTGAGTGCCCCCCTGAAAAGGTTGGCAAGGCTGTAATGGTCTCAGCCTATACTCAGACTGACATAGGTGTAGTGAAGCCTGAAACTATGGATCACTCCACACAAACAGAGAGTAGTGGGGAGGAAGAAAAGTCTCCCTCTCCCCAGACATTAGGAAAAAGTCAGCCTCCTCAGGGAGCTGACCTCACCCCTTGTGAAGGAACTGCCCCAGAGGTAGCCAGGCCTGGCCTGGCAGAGCCTCTGATGTCAGTGGCCCCTTCCAAGGTGGGACCCAGTCTGGTGCAGGTAACCTGCCTCTCTCTACCCTGCCTCAGTCAGCCCAGGGCTGCAGAGGTCACGGAGGCCAGTGGACCCCAAGAGGGCCCCTGTCCACAAGAACCCCCCCATCAAAAGAATGAGGATTGCCTGGCTAGTAGCCCTAGTCAGGTGATGGGTAAAAACATTCCTGAGGGATCTCCTTTACAGGTAGTTAGGGACCTCCCCCAGAGGGATTCTGTTGGGTACAGGCAAACATGGGACCTTAGGGCCCCAGACCTGACCTGTCCCTCCAGTAAGCCCACAAAAGGGACCCAGCCTCCAGCTTTAGGTAGCCAGAGGCTGACCCTGAGAGCACAGTGCAACTCAGTTAAGGAAAGAAAGGCATCCATGGTGGAGGATGATTGGAGGAAGCTGAGGCTTCACTTTGAGGACACTCACTTCAGTACTCCATCTCAACACCAGCCTTTTACTTTGCCAAGACACACCAAAGGTAGAGATTCCCTATGGTGGAGACCCTCTGATACCCTTAGGGTGAGGGATTGCTTAGTGGACCATGAGACAGGGGGTAACCATGCCAGTGCTGGTTCCTCCTTATATGGCCACTTGGGCAATATAGGCTTACCTGGTCAAGGTCAGCCTTATCTCCCTTCGTTTGGGGGGGGTTGTGTAGGAAGGTGGATATCTGACTATGGTTACCCCCAAATTTTTGCCTAGTGTCTAGCTGGTTTTTCGACTTAGTTGGCCTGAGATCCTGCTATTCAGGATCTCAGCCTGGCTATTCTCTCTTTAAAATGGACTCCATGTACCCTAGGTACATACCCAATTGGTTGGATCACCCTGTCAGCCCCTGTACCAGTGTACACTAGGTACCCAGGGCATTGGTGTACCCAAGGCCTGCCAAGGGCTGAAGCATGTATTATGCCACCCCAGGCTTGGCCTAACAATCTGACACAACTGGCTGATCACTCAGCTGGGATAAGTTGGTGTAATCACCTCTTACTTAGGTGTAGTATACCTATACCTAACCTTAAATGGGACACCTGGTAACCTATAAGTCACTCCTATGGCAGGCCTTAACAATCCTGAAGGCAGAGTGCTTGGTTCCATGTGAGATGGTGCGCTGGCATGAGCTGAGCCTGTCTGCAGTGGTCGGAACAACTTCCTTCTACTGTTTCCAGATATCGTCATACCATATACTCTTAAGTGCATTATGAACCTCGCGGTTAAATGCTATCTTTGGTTTGGCTTTATCAAAACATGTCAAGTAAGGTGTCATACGAATTGGAATACTAACCCCTCGCCAATTCTGGCGACGGGGTTAGCATTCCACCCTTCTAGAGGGACACGACATGTACAGTACCTGAAACCCGGGTAAAATCAGACATAGCCTCAGCTCCACAAAATGGATGCTGCCACCACAGACACAAGTCTGCCCTCCTGCTGCTGGGAGTCCTTCCAGCTTGGGAGGTGTGGACAAAGGGTTTCCTGCCAGGGGAGGTGCGTGCACCACCCCAGACAGGATTTTGTGTATTGGTCAGGTAGGGCTTGAAAGAAACCAGACATGCCTGTGGCTCACAAGGAGCCTCGGTGCATATGCCAGTTCAAACCGGTCCTGGGGCACACCAGTCCCGGGCCTGGGGCGAGCTGGACAAAGGATTGGGGGTGTACCCACCCCCCTTCCTGGTCCCACCCATAGGGAGGGACCTAGCAGGTAGTCCGGCCCCTAGAATCCGCTTAAAGGTAGGAGCTGTGTCCTAAGACTTCAGACATCCTGGAATCAACTTAACACTAAGAAGAAGACGGGAACTTCGACGCTCTGCTGCACAGAGGACTGAAGCAAATCTCCCCTGTGGTCAGGGAGTGACCACCTTGCTAACGCAAGCACCATCCAGCGAATCAACGTCTGCTTTGCCGCCGCCTCCCGCCGGAGCCCGAGCCCAGAGACTGACAAGACCTGGACCTCCAGACCTCTCACCGCCCGATCCACAGTCCCTGAAAAGAGGAGACCCGTGGAGGCACCGAGACACGTGGAGCCAGCCATCTTGGAACGACTACGACAAGCTGACAAGTGCAACAACCGAGGCTCCCTCCAAGTTGTGCTTTGGGATCTGAGAAGCCCAACACCCGAGCAGCATCTGCACCAAAGGTGAGCCCTCCAGCATCTCCACGATCTGCGTGGGGCCCTTCTGCATTTTGCCACTCGACGCGCCTAACCGGTTGCTGGCCCGCTGGCTAGTAGCCATCTTGGCAACGAACTCTACGAAATACACCGCTGGTCTGGTTGCTCCAGACTGGCCCTTGCTCCCCTCCAAAGGAGCAGTCCTTCTGACCTTGCTGGTCAGAACCATCAGCTTATTTCATCTCCTACAACAATTGCTTTTGCCAAGGCTTGTTTGCTTCGATCAAGTCGCCGACACCGCCGACAGCGAGAGCCTGCGTGGGACAGCTCGTGAACCGACTCCTGGACGTCGTCGACCTCCAGGGACCACGTGGCTGCAGAGACAAGCTACACCTTCCTTCCTGTTTGCACCCGACATTGCCTGGTACCCACCTGGTGCCACGCCGGTCACTGGCTAGTGACTGTGAACACTGTCCCCTCTGCTTACAGGTCTTCAACATCTCTGATCCACTCTTGGATCCACTGCATCTCTCCCGGACCGACCGCCTGCAACATCTTTGTCTTCAGGCTCCACGGAACAGATAGAAGAAACCCGACGCACTTCGAGGCCTATGCACCCGCTTCCTGTGGGTGAGGTAAAGCTGGCACACCTGTGCCCAAGTGTAGTATTACATCTCTAGTGCCTGTGTTCCAAATCTTGAGTTCCTAGTCCATCCGGAAGATCCTCTTTGCAGTAACTTTGTACTTTTTACGCACCCATTGAAACCTATGGGAGCACACGTGTGACTATTTGCTCTGCACACGCCACCCGTGGACCTCCTGGTCACTAACTGAAGTTAGCTCCTTGTAGGCCCAGCGATTCTAGAGGCCCTAGGCCTTTTCCCTTTTCTGTTCGTGGTACTTATACCACTATTTTAGTATATGGTTCGAGTGGCCACCAGGGCCTATCCATATAAAGTGCAACTTCTGTGTATTCTGTGATAATCTTGTTTGACGATTTGTGCTCCTGTGCTCATAAAGAGACTAGGGGTTACTTTGAGAAATAAATACATATATATTTTGAATATATATCTGTGTGGTGTCCTTTCATTGGTATAAAAGGGGGTTGCATTTGGTAAAACAGCTGGCTTAACACGCTTCACGAGTTTAGCCTCAAAGACTGCTTAGCCTACGCTACCACTAGGGCAGCTAGTCCGAAAAGGTTGACTTACAACCACACCATAAGGGTTGCTTGGCATGGTACAAGGTGATCACTTTAACTAGTGAGCATCATATACCAGGCCAACTTCTCACACCGTCCCTTACTGCAGCACAAATCATTGACCCTTTATGATTGAATCTCTGTGTCTGATCCAATGATTACTCTTGTACTTGTTGCCAGCACCACCCATTCCCGGAGGGTTGGCTTATAATCACCCCACACGCATCCACCACAGACGTCACTGGACATGTGACCCTGGTAATAAATATGAGTCAAGCGCACGTGCCCGTACCCAGTTCCACTATCTATCTGTGTCCGTGTGTTCATTATGTATGCAACATGCTGCCCCTAGGCCCTACCACATTACATAGTGCTCTGAACAGCGTATGCAACCATCTTACCTTTGACAGTGGGGGAAAACTTTAGTTATGTAACTTTGTCTCTGTCATTGTACAAGTACGTACGTCATCATTAGAATACTGCAAGCACAGTGTATAGTGAATTTATAAGTGCTTGAGGATCATCGCAGTGATTGTATAAGTACATATGTTGGCGCAGCCTAACTCCGACAACAAGCTTGTGTCTATTTGGCTGCCCTCCATGTGCCAAAAACTGAAACTTCAACTTTCCATGGCCTTGTATTGCTACAGCTGCAACACTCCACTGAATGTGCAATAAACATTCATATCCACACAGATGTCTCATATCCACCATCTTTCTTGTGTGGAACTATGGATGAATATAGGGTCAGTAATTCCCCGCACCTCCCATGTTGACCATATTGTTGGACTTGGCTCACAGAGTGACACTTTGGATTTTGCAACCCAGGTGACGGTAGCACTCCAACACGGACACCCGCATCCAGTGTTGTCAGATTTTTTAAGCTTTCTATAGCCCAAAGCCAACCAAAAACTAGCCCAAAGTAGCTTAATATTGCTACTTTAGGGAAGGAGGGGCAGGGACAGCGTCAAGCAGGCGGTGAATGCATTGGAATTGATGTTGCAGCAGTATGTCAAGTAAATATTTGTCTAATAAAGCGCTTTAACATACTACTTTGCTGGAGCGTTGTATATATATTTATAATCTGGCAACTAGCACAAACCAAAGTTTTACGACACAACCGAAAAATATAGCCCAATTGTGCGTGATCTAGCCCAATCTGGCAACACTGATGCCACAGCCACTCCCTCACGGCTGGTATACACCCACACCACACCCATCCAGCACAGGCGTCACAGGACACGTGACCCTGCTAATATAAAAGACTGGGCGCACGTGCACTACGCCATTTTAGAGTTTAGAATACATGGCCTCACTTCTTTCTGAGTTAGTAGCACCGCAAGCACTGAGCGGGTGTACAACCTGCGATGATGATAGGTGCACTAGTATGTCCTCTGCCATGGCCATATCAAGACTCAGTACCCAATGTGAGACCTATTACCTTCCAGAATGGAGCTGAATGATGTGAAGGGTGCCGTGACCGCGAAAAGGTGAGCAGTGAGGCCTGGGTGCACAGTGGCGGGCAGATACCTCTGGGCGGCGGGAGAGCATGTGGTGCAGCAGCCTGGATGCAGAAAGGCTGCACAGCGATTTAGGCATACGCAGTCGTATTTACCCTGCCATTACCCTTTCTTATTGCATTTTGAACAAGTTTTCCAATAGCAGGACAGTTTTTACAGCCGGCCAAATGTCCATCACTCCGACATCTGTAGCAAAGTAGTTGAGTTTTTCTTTTTTCATACTTTCACCCTGAAATTTACCATCAAATTTGGCCAAACTTTCCTTTCTCTGTTTTTTTTTTAAAGAGGTAAGGTGTGTTGGGAGCATCGAAGCATGCAGACACAAGCGTGACATTCCTCTCACAGCTCGTGGCTGTCTCGTGTCGCTTTGGGAATGTTATGTTTTGAATGTGAGAAGGTTGGGAGGTAGAAGTTAATGGGGGTTCAGTCTTTCTTGCTTTATAATTGCTGCTTACAAAACATGTTCTGAGGATTAAACCACATCAAGAGAATTACCGTCTCTGTCTTTTCATTCCTGCATACTGGTCTTTCCTACAATTACTAATTCTGTACTATCTTTCAGATGTGGGACCTTGAGGGTGCACTATGTCCCAGGACATGGTTGGAGACACACTGGTGACACAAAGGTGAGCTGCGAAGATTTTCTCCAGTGTCACTCTCTCACACTTTCTCTCTCTCTCTCTCTCTCTCTCTCTTCCTCTCTCCTTTGATGGACTCATGACGCACAATCTTATCTTGCTTTTTATCTAACAGACTGATTCACAAATTGACGTCCATACCCCCCCAACACCACCAGAGCTGAACACGTGTAGAACCTGCGATGATGCGTGGCCATCCTGGTAATCAACACCCATTCTGAATTGTGAGCTCAGTTGACCGCATGTACTGAGGCTGAGGAGGTTCCTTCGGCACGTGGTTGACTCTCTTCGACACACGCCGGTGGCGGAAGGTGAGCAGAGAGGCTTGTTTGCGCAGCAGCAGGCACTCACCTCTGGCCAGTGGGAGTGGATGGGGTGTAGCAGCCTGGATGCGCAGCGGCAGCTCTGGATAGTGGGAGTGAATGGGGTGCAGCAGCCTGGGTGCGCAGCGACTGTTATACACCTCTGGGCAGTGCAAGTTTATGGGCTACAGCAGACTGGGGACCATAATATCAAGAACGGCGATAATATTATCACCGCTTTAGCGACAGGAAACTGCCGCTAAAGTGGCGATAAGTGGCTTGATAATATGCCCTTGAGAATTCCCATAGAAGCCCAGGTTCTGGTGTGAACGACATCAAACCTGGGCTTCTATGGGAATTCACAAGGGCATAATATCAAGCACCTTATCGCCGCTTTTGTGGCAGTTTCCTGCCCAGCGGCTGTCAGACACCTCTGGGCAGTGGAAGTGGATGGGATGCAACAGCTTGGGTGCGCAGAGCCAAAACAGAGAATTACACGTGTGCACTTGTTTATAGTCTGCAATTACTAATTCTATACTATCTTTCAGATAACTAAACTTGAGGGTGCAGTATGTCCCGGCACGTGGTTGGAGACACACCTGTGACACAAAGGTGAGCTGCAAAGATATTCTCCAGTGTCAACACTCCCTCTCCATCTCTTCCCTCCTCTCTCTCTCACACTTTCTCTTTCTGTCTCTTCCTCTCTCTCATTCTTTTTCTCTCACTTCCTCTCTCTCTCTCTTCCTCTCTCTCACACTGTTTCTTTCTCTCTTCCTTGTATCTCACTCTTTCTCTCTTTCTTTCTTAATTTTTCTCTCTTCCTCTCTCTCACTCTTTGTCTCTCTCTCTTCCTCTCTCTCACTCTTTCTCGCTCTCTCTTCCTCTCTCTCTCTTCCTCTCTCTCACACTGTTTCACTCTTTCTCTCTTCCTCTCTCTCACTCATTCTCTCTCTCTGTCTTCCTCTCTCTCTCTTTCTCTCTCTCTCTTCTCTCTCACACTGTTTCTCTCTTCCTTGTATCTCTCTCTTTCTCTCTCTCACTCTTTCTATCTTTCTCTGTCTTCCTCTTCCTTCTGTCTTCCTCTCTCTCTTTCTCTTTTGCTCTCTCTCTTCCTCCCTCTCTCACTCTTTCTCTCTCTTCCTCTCTCTCACACTGTTTCTCTCTTTCTATCTTCCTTGTATCTCACTCTCCCTCTCTTTCTTCTTTGCTGGACGCATAACGCACCATCTTATTTTTCTTTTTGTCTTGCAGACTGTGATTCACAAATTGTCGAGGGATGACACACCATGGCTGTACATAGTTTTATTTGTTGTTGTTTTCTATTAATAAAATATTTTACACACATAGTTTTATTTGTTGTTGTTTTGTTTTAATAAAATGTTTTATATGTAAATCCATGCATGACTAAGATTCTTATTTGTCCAACCTCACAAGCATCTTTTCTATTAAAACTGCAACACCAGCCGATTTGTTAGGTTCCACATTTAAAAACGTTCCTGTCACTGTTTGTGGGGGGTGAGCGGGGATGGCGGACAAGCAGCTGCTGCTGGGGGATGTCGGAGTACTGTTGGGCATCTGACCTGCATCATCGTTGCCTCCATTGCATCTCTTCTCAGAGACCTGCAAACCGGCGGCCTGGCTCGTAAAAGTGCGGGCCCGAGAAGTAGCACCGGAAGAGCTGCGAGCCCACCAGTGGTTCGCAGAGGGAGACTTGCGGGCCCAAGAAGGTTGTTGATGGTATGCTTGTAATGTGGGAAAAGGGTGCGTTACCTGCTGATGTGGGTAGAGGCAGCGTGAAATGGGTATCTCTCACAAACAGAGCTCCGGTATGTTTTCAGAAATGCCTCGGACAGATGCCAGCTGACGGACTGAATCACAAAATGGCTTTTCAATGCCCATATAGTAAGACTTATGAACAGTTCGTACCCAGGCTCACAGAGGGACAACTGCAGCCTGTCCGCTCAACTCACAGAGGCAGCACTACGAGCAGTCTGCTCCCAAAGGAACGGCAGCATAGTAGCTTGCAGAGGTACAGGCACAGCAGCGTACTAGCTCTCAAAGGTAGACAGTTGCAAGCTTCTAAAGGCATACCTCCGAAGTGGTGATGTTGGGCACAGGGAGCGTGAAAGGGTTATCTTCCAAATAGTGTCCTGGAGTGGAAGTCGTGCTTCCTGGTGCTCACCTATTTGTCCTTTATTGTTAATAAATGTTAAACCTTCACTGCATTACACAGAGCTCCGCTATATTAAATTGCCCCCGAAACCTTTCTTTTATATTTTCACTCGATGTGAGGGACAAGATGGCTGCTAACACTTCCTGGTTTCAAGTGTTAGCAGCCAATCAGAGGACACTTCCTGCTTTGAAGAGTTAGCAGCCAATCAGAGGCAAGCTCGTGCTCAAGAGGAAGGCACCGACCATATATATATATATATATATATATATATATATATATATATATATATTTGTTTTTTTTTTTCCATTTAATATCTCAAAAACTATCAAACGGATTTACACCATTTCAACAAAACTGCGCTTTCTGGACCAAGACCTTTCTCCCTGCCAAATTTGGTGTAATTCCGTTCAGCAGTTTGACCTGTAGCCTTGTCTAAAGTTTCCTATGGAAAATCCATTGAGAAAACACTTTTTCACCCCCCCCCCATTTTTTCTCAGCCCCCCCTTCACCAATCACCCCTAAACTTTCAAGATAGGAGCTGATCAAAACAGAGAAACGTTTTTGAAAATTTTGTAAAGAATCGTCAAACGATGCAAAAGTTATAAGCAGATGGAGAGCTCCAGGAGGGGGGCCATGCAACCCCCCTCCCAACATGAGTGAAGCCCCGAGACTACGAAGACCCCAGCGGGCACCCGCAGACCCAGCGAGCTCCCGCTATTATTTTTTAAGAAATGGCCCCGGGCCCTAGCCCACCCCGGGATCTCATTAAAATAAAACATGAAAACCCGCGACCCCAGCACGAATTACGCCGATTTAAAAAAAAATTGGGAGTCCTTCTGGGACCCCCTGACCAGGCCTAGGGGGTCAGGGTGTTTCTACTCTGCCCCCTTTTCTTGTTTTCTACCTTTGTTTCTCTGTTTTCTAGCGACTCGCTTCTACCGAGCCACAAGATGGATGCCAACACTTCCTGGTTTGGAGTGTTGGCAGCGAATCACAGTGAAGCTCGTGCACGGGACTTAGGTTCTGCCCAGATATCGAAACTTTTATTATTCTAATTTCTCAACAACTACTGAATGGATTTACACCATTTAAAAAAAGGTCGCTGTCTGACCAACGCACTACCTTGTGCCAAATTTGGGGTAATTCCGTTCAGTACTTTCAGCTGTAGCCTTGCACAAAGTTTCCTATGGGAAATTGATTTTTTCACTCTCATTTTTTTAATTTCTCAAAAACTACTTAACGGATTTACACCATTTAAAAAAAGGTCGCTTTCTGAACCAAGCTCTACCTTTCTGCTAAATTTGGGGTAATTCCATTCAGCAGTTCAGGCTGTAGCTCGTCGCAAAACTTTCTATGAAAATGAACATGGGGAAAACGGGACCCCCCTTTTTTCTCAGCCCCCGCTTGACGAATCACCCCCAACTTCCAAAATAGGAGCTGACATAAAAAGTGTAACTTTTTGGAAAATGTCATAAAGATTCGTTAAACGACGCCAAAGTTATTAGGAAATCAAAAAATGTTTTTCTATGGAAACTAGGTTGTAACTATAACTACCTACTGGCGACCGCCAGTAGGTAACATATATATATACATATATATATATATTCACTGAAAAAAACAGAGGTTTCAGGGATGTTAAAGTGAGAAATTAGCATTTAAAAAACCTCAGAAATTCACTGAAAAACCACAAGTTTCAGGGACGTTATAGTTAGTTGGATATTTCACTCATACAAAACCGGAGAAATTCGGTCATTATAGTTAGTTGTTCTAACTATAACTCACGCCCCCGCAATGCACTGCTGATGACATCACATATTACATCACTCATGACATGGTCAGTGACATCACTGATGACATCACTGATGACATCTCAAATGACATCACTGATGATATCACTGAAGACATCATCCAGTGACTGTGTGTTTCTGTAAAGTATAAATATGATATATGTATATATATATATATATATATATATATATATATATATATATATATATATATACATATATCATATTTATATTATATAAGTTATATATGCCAAGGTGTATTGGAAAATGAGTGGTTGTTTAAGTGTCTGAATGGATGATTTAGTAGGTGCGTGACTGACTGTATAAGTGGGTAATTAAACATGTCTTACTGAATGCGTGGGTTGATGACTACACTGTGTGAATGTCTGTATCAGTCTGTCAGTTGGTGTGTAAGCAGCTGCATTGGTTGGTGAGTAGCTACATGAGTGTCTATATGGTTTATTGATTGGTTGTCTGAGTATCTGTATGGGTGCCTGAGTGTCTGTATGGGTGGGTGAGGGTTATGTGACTCTGTGCATAGATGTGCGAGTTGGGGATTCACTGGGTGTACGGCTTCAAGAGCGCATCTGTGAAGGGATGTATGGGTAGATGAGTGTTTGTATGGGTGTGTTGGTGAGTGAATGAATATCTCAGTGGTACATGTGTTAGTAACTACATATGTGAAAGGCAGTATATGTGAGTGTTGGACTATATCAATGACTATATGTGAGTGAGTGATTGTGAGAGTGGCTGTATGGATGAGTGTGTACTTGGGTCAGTGATTGTATAAGAGAGTAAGTATGTGTTAGTATCTGTATGAATAAGTGAGGTGGTGTATGTATAACTGTATAGGTGAGTAAATGGGAGTGTGATTGATTTTTTGCAGGACTGACTAGGTGTGTGAGTAATTAAGGGTGAGTGGCAGTGTGTGAATATCTGTACAGGTGTATGAGTGCATATTTCCGTGGCTATATTGATGAGTGTCTGTGTGTATGAGTGACTGTATAGGTGAGTGGATGTGTGTGTAGACCTATGAATCAGTGAGTGGGTATGTACTAACTGGTATTGGTGTGCCTATGGTTTTGAGAATGGTAGTCTGCATTTTAAAGGGGGTGTATCAAAGGTTATATTAGGGTGTGAGGAGGTGCATCAGATCATGTGGATGATGTCATCAGTGATGTCATCAGTGATGTCATTTGAGATGTCATCAGTGATGTCAGCAGTGATGTCACTGACCATGTCATGAGTGATGTAATATGTGACATCATCAGCAATGCATTGCGGGGACGCGAGTTATAGTTAGCACAATTAACTATAACGGCCGAATTTCTCTGGTTTTGTACAAGTGAAATGTCCAACTAACTATAACGTCCCTGAAACCTGTGGTCTTTTCAGTGAATTTCTGAGGTTTTTTAAATGCTAATTTCTAACTATAACGTCCCGAAACCTCTGTTTTTTTCAGTGAATTTCAAAGGGTTTTTAAATGCTAATTCCTGACTACAACGCCCCTGAAACCTATGGTGTTAATATACACACACTATACCTAATTAAAGTTCTAGTGATTATAGTTCCATTCCATTCACAGATCATTTGAGATGTCATGAGTGATGTAACTGACGATGTCATGAATGATGTAATATCTGAGGTTATTAGCAGTACATTGCGAGGGCATAAGTTATAGTTAGCTCAGGTCACAATAACTGCTGAATTTGGCTGGTTGTGTATGAGTGAAATCTGAGTCTAACTATAACGTCCCTGTACTCTGTTTTTTTCAGCAAATTTCTAGGTTTTTTTAACGTTAAGTAAGATGCATATCACAATGGATGGTGGGGGGTTGGAAGCAGGGGCTGGCCTGGCATTGTGCTACCCTACCCAAGCTTGCTGCTCCTGCCTCCCCTCCTCCTAGCCATCCATTGTCCAAGTCCATGTCCCTGCTCCCTTATTACAGCCCTGTGTGGCCATTGTTCTGCCACTGGCCTTCCCGCCTTCTCTGAACAGTTAGCTTGCTGCCCCATCCACCTCCTCCCTATCCTCTTTTATCTGAATACCTGCACTAGCTTCCTCCCTCCGGCCATGCATGGTCTGATGTGTAGCCACTGCCCTCCATTTAGCATGATGTCCCAGTCCACTCCTCCTGCCCTCCATTGCCCAATTTGATGCCCTGTCATTGACCTCCTGCTTAGCCTCCGTGCTTAGCTTGCCGTCCCTACTCTCCTTCCCCCTGCCCTCCGATGTCTGTGTGCATGCCCCTGCTCCATCCTTTCTGCCCACCATGTTCCATGGACCTGCCCTTCCTATCTACTCTTGAGTGTTCTGTTGAGCTGCCACTCCCCTTCCACCTGCCTAGCATTGTCAGATGACTGTAACCTGTCCCTGCCACCTCCACCCTGCCTGTCCACGTTCCATGCCCCTATACCCTTCCTCCTGTCCTCCATGGTCCATCTTACTGCCACACCCTTGTGCCCTCCCTGGTCTGTTGTGCTGCAACTGCTCCTCCTGCCTGCCCCACCTGGTCTGTTGTGAGGCCCCTTCCCCTGAACTCTCTTGTCTGTGCCCAGCTCCTACTCCTCCCTTCTATCCTCCATGGTCCTTTGTGCATGCCCCTGCCCCCTCCTTCTTGCCCATCATGGCCATTGTGCTGCCACTAACCCTCCCGCTTGCCATGCATGGTCTTCTGTGCTGCCACGGCCCCTCCCACCTTCCCTGTGTGGTCAGCTAGCTGCAACTGACCCCCTCCCACATTCCCTCCATGGTCTGTGTGTATGCCATTATAGTCTCACTGTTGCTCTCCATGGTGGGTCTTTCTTCGAGTGCCCATACTGCCTGACCTCCATTGTCAGCTTGCTTCTCCTGCCCCCTGGCCCCCTGCCCTCTTTTTTCCATGTGCAGACCCCTATATCCGCCCTCCTGGCTTGTCTGTTCCATTGTAATGCCCCTGATCACTCCCTCCTGCCCTGTATGGTCCGTTATGCTGCAGCTTTCTCTCCTGTCTGTCCATTATGGTCAGCTAGCTGCCATTGCCTCTTTCCCCTCTGTTCTCTGTTGTCCATGCACATGGTCCTGTCCCCTCCCTATTGCTTTCTATGGATTGTTGTGCTGCACTCCCATCCCACATGCCCTGTGTGGTGTATTGTGCTGCTGCAAACCCTAATGCCTGCCCTGTATGGTCAGGTTGGTACACCTCTCCATGTCCCTCCTGTCCATGTCCCTACCCCAATTCCTCCTGCCTTCCATGATCCAATGTATCATAATTGCTAACATTTTGAACTTGGTAAGAGGGAGATTTTGGAAAACAACTGGGGTATTGATTTTCCCCATTGACTTACAATGAAAAAGAGGAGATTGTAGACAGGAGACAGATCAAATAAAGCCCATTTGGGCTTAAAAACGTTGGGAGTTTCCTGGCTGAATCGGGTCTGTTGACATGTATGGTTGTAGTACCATTGCCTCTTGCTTCTGTCCACAATGGCCTATTATATTACCACAGCCTCTCTTGCCTGTCCTGTACTGTTGGTTTGTTGCCCCTGTCCCGCTTTCCACTGCCCTCCATAGTCTGTTGTGCTGCCACTGCCCTTTCTGCCTGCCCAGTGTGGTCAAATTGTTGCCTCTGCACCCTCCTACCTACCTTCAATTCTCTGAGTCTGTGCCCCTGGTCTCTGCCTCTCAACAGTATCCTAATGAACAACTAAAAGTGTGGCACTCCTGACGTCATCTTGATGTAATCAAAACTGTAATACCTCAAGCATTTCCTTTAGAAATTACATAGATGAGAGGGTCTTATTTGCATCAAAATTATGGTTAGTGCTCTAAAAAACTAAAATGAGGACATATTTTCAAATAGCGACA
Organism: Triturus cristatus; assembly: GCF_964204655.1. Classification (NCBI taxonomy): domain Eukaryota; kingdom Metazoa; phylum Chordata; class Amphibia; order Caudata; family Salamandridae; genus Triturus; species Triturus cristatus. Next base: position 1,122,595,883 of record NC_140580.1, on the reverse strand, counting down.
AAGCACTTTTAAATTATTTGTTATCTTTATGTTTTTTTATCCAGTTGACCACTTGATTAAATGTTGCACTTAGGGGAGAGGATGTGGTGTTACATCCAGAGCTGCAGACTTTGCAACTGGGGAACCAGGTTGGAGTTTCTGCTTCAGCTCGACATTCTGTGATTCTGGTCAAATCACTTAATCTCCCCATGTCTATAACCAAAATGAATTTGTCCTTGTGTGATGTAACCAATGCTCATGTAAAGCACTCCAATACCTGACCAGTCTGCACTATATAAAACTGCAAAAACACAAAAAATAAAAAGTGTTTTGCACACTTCTGTCATTGGTCTACATGTGGGCAACATCTGGGTGATATTTGTGCTACATTTGGGCTCTTTTGTCTCTGGTGGCCATCTTGGGAGATTTATTTGTTATGAATTTTCCTAATTTCCTCATTTACTGCAGTCTCCTCAGTAGGAAATGCTTTCAGTTTTTTACTTTGATTCCATCAAGAAGGCATTCAGATTGTCACACATTTGCCATAAATTCTGAATGTTAGCACTAGTTGCTGATTAGATCACTGTAGTAAAGCTACTGCTCACCAGGGAGGTCTGCTGCTGGTATAGAAAGTGCATGTTTCAGTCGGCATGTCAGAATTTTTTAATGAAATAGAAGAGGATTTGAGAAGTCAAAATGTGCCCTAATTTTTCGTTCTGTAGCACTAATCATAATTATTATGGCAAAATGAACGCCCTCATTTTCTTCCTTTGCAAATTAAATGTTTTAAGTGTTACCACTTTATTCCAATCAAAATGGCTTCAGGTGTGCCATACTTTTGTCATAAGTAAGACTGTTAGCGCTCTAGTTGTTCTTTAGAACACTCCGGGACATTCTGTCATTGGGCTATACGTGGGCTACATCTGGGTGATATTTGTGCTACATTTGGGCTCTTTTGTCTCTGGTGGCCATCTTGGGAGACTTATTTGTTATGAAGTTTCCTAATTTCCTCATTTACTACAGTTTCCTCAGTATAAAATACTTTCTGTTTTTTACTTTGATTCCATCAAGAAGGCATTCAGATGTGTCACACATTCGCCTTCATTTCAGAATGTTATCACTCTAGTTGCTCATTAGATCACTGTAGTAAAGCTACTGCTCACCAGGGAAGTCTGCTGCTGGTATTCAAAGTGCATGTTTCAGTCTGCATGTCCGAATTCTTTTATGAAATAGAAGAGTAATTGATAAGTCAAAATGTGCCCTAATTTTTCTTTCTGCAGAACTAATCATAATTTCTATGGCAAAATGACCCCCTCATGTTCTTCCTTTGCAAATTAAATGTTTTAAGTGTTACCACTTTATTCCAATCAAGATGGCTTCAGGTGTGCCATACTTTTGTCATAAGGAAGACTGTTAGCGCTCTAGTTGTTCTTTAGAACACTCTGGGACATTCTGTCATTGGGCTATACATCGGCTACATCTGGGTGATATTTGTGTTACATTTGGGCTCTTTTGTGTCTGGTGGCCATCTTGGGAGACTTATTTGTAAGGAAGTTTCCTAATTTCCTCATTTACTACAGTCTCCTCAGTAGGAAATACTGAGAAATGTCCTAGTTATCACGAAGGAAAGTTTCAATTCTATTAAGGACGCGGAGGCGAGGATTATGCATTACTTTCTTCACATTTATTAAACAGCAAGTTCAAAGATAAGGAAAAAACACGTCATTGAACTACGACTCCCATGAACCTCGGGAGTAACCATGGCCACCAACAGTCCAATCATCACACGTAGCGCTAGTCCATATACAGCTGCCATTGCAGTAGTCCTTCCTCTTTCTCTGCTGCAGGAAGTTAAGCCCTTTGGATCCTATTCCGCCTTGGAGTCAGAACCTAGGAGGATATTGAGAAGATATTGAGAACTGCTTATGAAAACTCAACACAGTCCAAACCAATCCAGCATGCTTATGGTAATAAGACAATTCCATAAAACAGTAAAAGCATTGTTACCGCAATACATATAATCTCATGTTATAGCCAGAAAAATACTGAACTCAAGCATAGATATTATCCATGGCAATGCATCGTACACCAATGAAAACCTAAAGGCCATAAGAAGCCTAAGATGTTACTTCCCTGATATGACAAACTCTGCACCCGGTCTACTCTTCAGAGATACTGCGTAAGCTCCCCTAGGGCAGGAGGCATAGGTATAACCTGCCCGGGGGGGAAAATCCTCGCCTCCAGGTCCTTAATAGAATTGAAACTTTCCTTCGTGATAACTAGGAAATTTCTCATTCTACAGCAGGACCGGAGGCGAGGATTATGCATTTTTAAAGCTTACTTACCACCAATGCAGCTGCCTCATGGATTGGTTTAAAGTAGAACTTTTTAAAAGTTGAATCTGAAGACCAATCAGCCGCATTCATAGTGTCCTCAAAGCTACCCCCTACCTGGATAGCCTTGGAAGCCATAGCCCCCCTGGTAGAGTGTGCGCCAAACTCGCTAGTGTCGATGCCAGCCTCTGTCATAATCCATCTGACCCATCTTGCAATGGTCGGAGAGGACACCGTTTTGAACGGTTTCTTAATGGCAATCAGGAGTTGCCGCTCTCCCGGAGCCCGTATCTCCAATGTCATGTCCTCATAGGCCTTTAGGCATCTAACCACACACAACTTCGGGGAATCTGGAAAAGCAGGATATGTCACTGACCTTGTACTCATTTTGGTTCTCCTTGATATGTTGAAAGTAACCCCCTCTGGGGTAAAAATTCTTGCAGTAAGGTCTAGGGCTCTTACATCCGACGCCCTCTTACACGAGATTAGGCATAGCAGCATTGCCAGCTTCGCTGAGATTTCCTTTCTGGACAGATACTGATTGTCCTGCCAGGATAACAGCAAGCGTAGAACCAGGTTGACGTCCCAAAGGCCCACATAGCGGGGCTCGGGAGGCCGAGAAATCCTAATGCCCACCGGAGCGTTGTTTACCGGAACATGACCTGCCGAGATGGCCGATCTAAAGGAATTGATGGTGCAATGAGCCAAGCCTTCATGAAAAAGTTCAGCTTTTTTCCGAAACGCCGGAGCCTACGGGATCCAGGTGTCTCTCCATACACCAACGGACCCATCGCCTCCAGGCTGATCTGTATCTCTTGATGGTCCCTGGGGCCCATGCCTGCTGGATGAGGAATTCAGCGTCCTGCGAAAGTGAGTTGTCCGTCCATCGTCGCCTGAAATCCTCCATGCCATAAGATGAAGATGGCCCTGGAGAACCAGGGGATGAGGATGGCCCAGGGGGTCCAATAGGACTCCGTCGAACAATGGCAGACGAATCGGTGAGTCCCAAGCCAGCTCTAGGAGAGAAGGGAACCACGCCTGTGATCGCCAGATCGCGGAAATCAGGATTATCGAGGTTCTCTGCCAGCGCACCTGCGCCGCGGCACGCTGAATGAACAGGATTGGGGAAAAGGCGTAGGCCGGAATCGTCGACCAGTCCTGAAGAAAGGCGTCCACCGCTTCTGCTCCAGGATCCTGTCTCCAGCTGAAGTACCGAGGAAGCTGGGCGTTCCATCTGGAAGCAAAGAGACTGCTGAGTCTAGTTTTCAATCGCTGGCATCCCGGAAGTGTCTGGAGTTCCAGTACGCAACTGAGTTCTGGGATCCAGGGAGGTACTCGGTCGTCACTGAAATCTGGCATTGGAGGCAGTAGTGCCAAAAGTCCTTGGCTAGTTCCGCCAGAGCTCTGGACCGCGTGCCACCGAAGCGGTTGATGTACTGCACCGCCGTCGTGTTGTCCATCCGGAGGAGCACACAGCAAGACACTTTGTCCTTCGTGAAAGACCGAATAGCAAAGGAGCCCGCCAGTAGCTCCAGATAGTTGATATGAAGGGAAAGCTCCTCTTTCGTCCACTTGCCTTCCATGGAGGTCGAGCCGCATCTGGCGCCCCATCCCAGGCGACTGGCGTCTGACTCTATTACGAGATCCGGTTGCGAACCGAAGATCGCCCGGCCGTTTCAAGCATCCATGTGGTCGTCCACCACTGGAGCTCTATCCTGGCTTCCTGAGTCAGAGAGACTAGCTCGGAGTAGGCAAGACCCCTCCGCAGGTGGGATGCTTTCAGCCTCTGAAGTGCTCTGTAGTGCAGAGGACCCAGAAAGATGGCCTGTATTGAGGATGATAACAAACCAACGATCATGGCCAGCTGTCGCAAGGAGATCCAGTCCCACCTGAAGACCTTCTTCAATTCCTTCTTGATTCTGAGTTTCTTCTGCTCCGGAAGATTCAGGGTCATCACCCTGGAATCTATTCTGAAGCCCAAAAAAGTCATGCTTTGCTGTGGGATTAGGTCCGACTTCTGTTGATTGATGGTAAACCCCAGGTTCTGAAGGAGGGTGATTGTGACCTCTAAATGGGTGATCAGCTGCACTCTGGACTGATCCATCAACAGAATGTCGTCCAGGTAAATGATCAACCGGATGCCCATAGTCCGGAGGTGTTCCATCACTGGTTTGAGGATCTTCGTAAAGCACCATGGGGCTGATGACAGGCCAAATGGCAGAGTCCGAAACTTGAAAACCTGCGCTCTCCACTGGAATTGGAGGAACCTGCAGTGCGGGGAAAAAATGGGAACCGAGAAGTAGGCGTCTTTGAGATCTAGACGCGCCAACCAGTCGTCCTGCAAAAGAAGATCCCTGAGGAGATAAATCCCCTCCATCTTGAAGTGGCGATAAACTAACCACTCGTTGAAGGCTCTGAGGTTGATAACAGGTCGACAGCCCTTTTCCTTCTTTTCTACCAAGAAGATGTTGCTTAAGAAGCCCCTGGGATGAAGCTCTGTTAAGCAAATTGACCCTTTGGACAAAAGCTCCTGCACTTTCTGGTCTATGAGAGACTCGTCTTGAGAAGAAAACACCAGCGGACGGGGTCTAAAACCTTGTACGGGCACCCTGTAGAACTCTATGTGAAACCCTCTGACAGTTTCTAGCACCCAAGGGTCTGAGGTGATCTCTGCCCACTTGTGAAAGAACAGGGAGATTTTCCCCCCAACCGAACCGGGGATATCAGAGTAGTGCTTACCATTGTACCCACCGGAGTTGCTGTGGGCTCCTCCACGGCCTCGGTTGTTCTTTCCTTTGCCACCCTGAGAGGGGTAGAAGGGCCCTTGGTGGCCATCCTGCCATCCATTGTTTCTTTTGGCCTGGGTTCTGTTAGGGCCTTGACTCGACTGGCGGCCGGAGGAGCAACCCCAGACTCTTCCGGCCCCGCCAAAAACCTTCCCCGGAAAGATCTTCTTCATAGAAGCCTGCGCCTTATCTAGGGCCGAGAATGTAGCAACAAATTTCCCCAACTCCTTGACGAAAGGATCGCCAAAGAGGGAACCTTGAGCTATCGGGCCAGCCTCCAAAGATGAGAGTTCCCAGAGTTTAGGATCAATTTTCAGCAGCAGGGAATGACGGCGCTCGGCTGAGAGAGTGCAGTTAGCATTTCCAAGAAAGCACATCGCCCGCTGCGCCCACCCCGCCACCTCATTCGCGGGGAGGGGAGGGGCTGACCAGAATCTCGGGCCCTCTCCGCCAGCTCGATGACCTTGGTCAGCGGCCCCACCACATACAAGAGCTTGTCTTGGCAGGCTCTCCATGATCTATCGATCCCCTTCTTGGGGTCCTTCATATATTTAGAGAAAAATGCACACAGTTTAGGATCAATTTCGGGGGTAAGAGAGACTCTGTTGGAAAGGGACGGCCTAGGACATTCCGACCGAAGTCGGCCCTCACCTCCTTGTTGAGGGGCTGCCTGATCTTATGGGTGATATAGTCGGCCACCTTCTTGTCTGGGAACGATTCTGTGGACCTGAGTCTGAAAATGCACTGGGGGTCAAACATATCTGATGAAGGGCCCTCTCCCTCCCGCCCTCCCATATGTATGAGGTTGAAGACTGTGGGCGCCATGACCTGTCGGGTTCCTGGAACTCGACTGAGGAATCCTCATCATCGTCACACTCCCCATCACCCACATTGGGGAACCCCTCCTCGGGGTCGAAATCCATCGCGACATCGTCGCCAGTAGCTCCGGGTAACTCACCCTCCCAGTAGGGTGCATCACGTAGCGTGCGTGCACTCTTATGGAAGGCTTCCGCCAGGCGACTGAAGCCCTCGAGGTGCCCCGCGTCACGCTTAGGTGCCTTGCGCGGGGAACAGGGAGCACTCCGCTAGGCCCGGCTCCCCCGTCCCCCAGGATCCTAGTGCCCTTGAATACATGGGCGGACAGTCTGTCAACGCTTTCCTGCAGAGGGGAGAGCGCCTGGGCAATGGCTGAAGAGAGGAGCCTGTCTACCTCTGCAGGTCTGCATTGCTGGGGGAGCCGATCCTCCTCAAAGGATAGAGAGGGTGTGTAATCATGCTCACGCTGGGACTGCACGATGAAAATGAGGGGAGAGCACCAAGATAAACGCCCCAAGATAGTTAAGGGGGGGCCGCCCCCTCGCCGGTGCCCTGGGAAACCATCACTCACAGGCGGTGGCAAACAGGAGCCGGAGACCGGCGAAAATATTTCAAATAAGAATGGGCTAAGCCCGTCAAACTTACCTTGCAGCGGTGGCAGGCGAGGGGGAAGGAAGTCAAGGCACGAGCGGGAGGCCACTCTGATCCCTCAGCGCCACCCGTCCACAAGCGGCGCAACCGGCGCTGTGGAGCGAGGAGATGCGGAGGAGGCGTGAAACAGCGCCACCTAGTGCACCCGCGCTGAATATAAAGCCAACGCACTCGGGCAGTAGCCTACGGCGCGGAAAAAAGGAAACCAAGAGAACCCGCTAATAAAGTACGCTCAAAGAGCGGAGCAAGGCAATAACCACAACTACACCAATCAAATAAAGCCCATCAAGTCAAATCCCCAAACTATCAAGAAAGGAGTGAAGGGACTTAACTGACGGGCCAGCAGTGAAGTAAGAGCAAGTTCTACGGCAACAGCAGCTGTATATGGACTAGCGCTACGTGTGATGATTGGACTGTTGGTGGCCATGGTTACTCCCGAGGTTCATGGGAGTCGTAGTTCAATGACATGTTTTTTCCTTATCTTTGAACTTGCTGTTTAATAAATGTGAAGAAAGTAATGCATAATCCTCGCCTCCGGTCCTGCTGTTGAATCTCAGTTTTTTACTTTGATTCCATCAAGAAGGCATTCAGATGTGTCACACATTTTCCATAAATTCAGAATGTTAGCACTCTAGTTGATCATTAAATCACTGTAGTAAAGCTACTGCTCACCAGGGAAGTCTGCTGCTGGTATTGAAAGTGCATGTTTCAGTCTGCATGTCAGAATTCTTTAATGAAATAGAAGAGGATTTGAGAAGTCACTCAAAATGTGCCCTAATTTTTCTTTCTGTAGCACTAATCATAATTTCTATGGCAAAATGAAACCCCTCATTTTGTTCCTTTTTAAATTAAATGTTTTAAGAGTTACCACTTTAATCCAATCAAGATGGCTTCAGGTGTGCAATACTTTTGTCATAAGTAAGACTGTTAGCGCTTTAGTTGTTCTTTAGAAGACTCTGGGAAGCTGCAGTAGAACACAAAGGAATCAACTGACAGTCTCTGCCCTTGTTGGATGTACATGTTTACTGAGAATGTCAGACTTCATTCTCACATGACTGAGAAAGATAATGTGAATTTACAGAAAATATGCTCTCATTTTAGCTTCTAGATCACCTTCCAAACCTCTGTGGGAAAAGTGTGAGAAAATAGTTTTCTCTCAAAAATGATTCATGATATCCCAGCAGAAGGCTTTTTCACAGGGTAAAATCACCTTCGAACAGACCAAAATTCCTAAAATTACTATGGTGCCATCAACAAATGATTTATAATGTAACTAAAGTCTTATCACCCTTTATACGTTCTCCTTTTGGTGACCCTCAAAACCTTCCATTCACTGCAATGCTTTTTATTTTTGTTTTGACATTTTGAGAAAATTGCATCATAAGTACAACAAAGATAATAATAACTTACAATTTGAATGATATGAATAAATATACGGAATATATGGAAAAGAAAAAGAGAAAAAGTATATATGATAAATACTATGCACCCATAAATAACACTTACAACTATAAAGATAAATAGTAAGGTTTACAGTTAAATAATATGGTGCGAGAAACATTAAATATTTAAATAATGCAAGCAACATATATAAGAGATAAAGTCTTACAGAATCAATCATACATTAATTCAAAAGATATATAAATTGAGTATATAAATTAAACATTATATATAGCTACAAATATAGAAAATAGTAACGTGACAAATCTCCACACCCCTTCGAGGAGTAATTCATTTGTAAAATCAAAAATTGTAAAATATATCAAGAAAGGAGTATTGAATAGAATATAGAAAAACAGTTGATATAAGAACTAGCAAAGCATATCAATAGAAGTTATATGAAGAGAAATGAGAAGTGAAATGTCAATAAGATCAAGTAAATACAATAATAAGAAAGCATGAAAACCAGGGGTGGAAGGAAGGAGGGGAAGGAGAAAGAAAGAAAGTATATTGTCAAATGCCAGATCAAGGGGTATTAGTATCCACTCCTGGAGTGTTATCATCAATATACATGCCACTATTCAGGTTCAGGAAAGGTGACACAACACAAAGAAATATGTCAGTTTGATTTTGAAGATTATAAATTATTTTCTCATGTGACGCTGTTTGGAACATAGTTGTAAACCATTGTTCTTGCGAAGGAGGAGATGGAGATTTCCAATGGCGTAAAGTACATATTTTTGCTGTGGCCATTGCTGTGTGAAAAATACGACATTGGGGTTTGGTGAGCTTTGGAGATAACTGAAGATCATGAAGCCTAATAACAGCAGGAGTGAACGGAAGATTTAAAGGCATAGTAGAAGATAAGATTTTTCCCACATATGCCCAGAAAGTTTGAATCAATGGACAGTCACATATAATGTGTGCTGAGTCACAGTTAGTGTTATCACATCTCCAGGAATGTGCATGGGAAATTAAACCAGCTTTCTTCAATCTTGCAGGAGACCAATGCCAATCATGAAGAATCTTAAATAGGCAAAATGTAAGTCGAGCTTCACGGGTTCCTTTATCTAGATTCTCCATTATTGTCTCCCATGCATCAGTAGTGTAAGAAATTGAAAGTCGTGACTGCCATTTAAATTGTAGTGTCTGTGTTAGAGGTTGAGAAAAAAGATGTAATGTAAAAACTCTGTATAAACCAGATATCACCCCTTTATGTTTTCCCCAAGTATTTAGGTCTGATACTATCTGTGAATTTAACAGCACCGGAGAATGTGAACCTAATTGTTTTTCCAAACATTGCTTGAGCTGGTTATATTTTAGGGATTGATGCGATGGAAGACCGAATTCCTCTTGCTTTTTAATGAGGTGCTATCATGTATATTGGTCCCAAGATGGCTGCCAACACTTCTTGGATGAAGTGCTGACAGCCAATCAGTTCTCACGAAGAGATGTGTGGTTAGGCTCCGCCCAGATATATAAAGTTCTTTTTCCTTTAATATTTAAAAAACTACTGAACAGATTTACAATATTTAAAAAAAAGGTCACTTCCTGAACCTTTCTTTCAAATTTGGTGTAATTCCGTTCAGCAGTTTGGGCTGTAGCTTTGTCTAAAGTTTCCTATGGAAATTTACATGGGGAAAAATAGTTTTGGGACCCCCCCTTTTTTCTCAGCCCCCGCTTGACGAATCACTCCAAAACTTTCAAGACAGGAGCTGACTGGAGCGCCCCACTAGTTTTGAAAATTTCGCGAAGATTTGTCAAATGACGCCAAAGTTATTGGGAAAACAAAAAACGCTTTTCCTATGGAAACTAGGTCCTAACTATAACTACCTACTGGCGACCGCCAGTAGGTAATATATATATATATATATATATACGGGACTGATTTCTATAGATGAATACAAATATTTGAGGAATGATAACCTAGTAACACCGATATTGTATTTCATCCCCAAGATCCATAAACATGCAAGTAAACCACCAGGCAGGTCTATTATTTCTGCCAGAAATAGTATTTTTGAAAAAACATCAATATATATTGACTTTTTCCTCCAGGAATATGTCCAAACATTGACATCGTACATTAAGGACACAGGGGATTTTTTAGGAAAAATGCTTGGTTTTCAATGGCGTGATGACTATTTACTCATCACCCTAGATGTGACCTCACTGTATACGTCGATCAGACATATGGATGGCCTTAGAGCCCTTCAATATTATCTTGCACGTAGGTGTCCTGAATATGCTGAACATACCAACATGCTAATCAATATGGTGGAATGTTGTCTAACAAACAATATTTTTATGTTCCAAAATGCTTATTTCCAGCAGACAAGAGGTATAGCCATGGGAGCCAGCTTCTCCCCCAGCTATGCATGTCTTCACATGGGCTGGTGGGAGGAGCTGGTTCTCATGAAAGAACACAATGAGGCTATGACCAAGCACGTAAAGGTATGGTGGAGGTTCATTGATGACCTCTTCTAGGTCTGGCAGGGTACACAATCAGATGCAGAAAAATGTATTGCTCAAATTAACAAAAAACAATTTAATTTACACTTCACTGCCTGCATTAGCAACACTGTTGTGAATTTCTTGGATATTGAAGTATATGTTGAAAAAGACAAACTTGAAACACGACTCCATAGAAAACCAACGGCTGGTAACGCCATTTTACATGCCAGTAGTGCCCATCCCGGGTACCTGGCTCAAAGTATACCATACGGCAAGCTGTTGCGGCTCAAACGCATTTGCAGCAATGAAAAAGACTTAGATAAAGCCCAGGGTGAATGTTTGATGAGATGAGAGGGGTTACAGTGAAAAATGTCTGGATACTGTTCTTAAGAAAAGCAATCAGGAATCTAGAGTGTCCCTACTCAAGTCAGAACCAATTTTGAATGAAACCACGGACACACCCGACAAATTCAGGTTCATCCTGAAATACAACCAACAGGAGGGTGCAGTAAGAAAAATAATCAAGAAAAATTGGCACCTGATTCAAGAAGATCCTGTTATTTGTGCCATAGTCCCCAAGCAACCTGCAATAACATACTGCAGAGGTAAATCAATGAAGGATGCCCTAGTTAAGAATGACCCGTGTGGCCCACCAACAAAAAGTACATGGTTGTCCCAAAGATTGGGATTCTACAGGTGCAAATTCTGTATTTAAAAAACTGTCAAAGCTAATAGCGTGTCATGTGATCAAGTCCCCAGTGTGGACCGAAACGCGTCATGGCTGCTGCATCTATTTGGGAGTTCCAATAAACATTGCAGTGTGACAAACTTCGGTGGTCCGCGCTCTTCCTTTGCGCCCTGGAAACTGGCAAATCGAGGAGGAGTATGGTTGGATATATATATATATATATGTAGAACGAGAAATCCTGGCCTGTCACTGCTTCCAACGGGACTGCCCAGGTATAGACCACACCACACGAAATAAGATACGGCAACTCCAGTTCCTGGTTTCAGGTGCAGTGATTTATTTTAAATGTGTAGAAACTCCAATATAGCTCCGGCATAGTGCCGGCCATGACGCATTTCAATCGCAAATTGCGATCTTGATCACATGACAAGCCACATGACAGGTAACCATTTAAATAAAAGTATGCACTATTGGTTGTAAAAAATAGCTGAATTGGATACTGAACAATAAAAACAGACTAATGGACAATCATAAATAATACAGTTGAATCTCCTAAGCCGTACATGTGAATATACAAACTATAAAATGTATAAAAACAGCATTGAGAGAAAGGATAATAACAATCGGCAGTGCTAGAATAACCACACGATTCAGTATTTTACATAAAAACAGATACCTAAAATCGAGGGGGAATAGATAGTCATGGAGGGAGATAAAAAAGCCTAAGACAGTGCAAAATAGCAAATACTCCAACCACATAATTATGCGACTTATATGCAATACATGTTCATAAATCTCTCAAATAAGAAAAATTGCCAAGCTATAAGTTGATCATAAACCCCTGAGAAAAAGTCTGGCTAATCAATTCTGAAAAATGTCCATATAGTCAATAAAGTGCCATGTGAATGTGTAAATAACAAAAACCCTAGTGCAAAAAATATAATATAAGTACATCATGAAGCCATGTGGAGGTATCGACCTTGAGGCCAGACAAAACATATCTAAAGTGCTAATGCATGATATGTTTAATCATAAAGTGCTAGTGCTAGAGTAATATGTCATAGAGGCAGCCATCAATCTGACATTAACAAAGTGAGGAGATACAAGACTTTGTTGGAAAAAACATAATAGTGCAAAATGCTGAGCAAATATTAGAAAAAGACCTAAATTGAACCAATGGAGGACCTATCAGATAGCTAAAAAACTAGAGACATCAGTTGGAACAAGGTTCAAGAGTACAGACTGTTGTCCGAAATGTAGGCAATAAAATAGATGCAGTAAATGACATGGTGGAAAGACATGTACAAGATGTTTTATAGGAAGTTGTGGAAGTCTTCACCCATATTCAGACCATTCGGCATTTTGTTATCGAGTGCCAGGATAAAGTTAGTCTCAAGTTGGTGGAGATTGTTTTCAGGATTACCCCCTTGTTTGAGAGCAGGGACAGCTCCCAATACTGAGTAATGCAAGTCTTTGAGATTGTTCTGACGCACCAACTTAAAATGTCTCGCTATGGGATAGCTAGGGTCTGAATTAACAATTTTCCCTTATATGCTGTAAAATATGTTTGTGTACTGGAAGATTGGTACTGCCAATGTATTGGAGCCCACAAGTGCATTGTAAAATATAAACAGCATATTCAGTACGGCAGGTTAGATGCTTCTTGATGGGAATAGGATTAGGACTAAATGCAGTCAAATATTCCTTTAAATTATATATATATTGCATACGATAAATCACTTGAAAAGATGACTCTCGAGCATGCTGATCGATGGTAAGGTGTTTATTTAGGCAGAAAAACAAAGCATTTCGACCACAGCCGTGGTCTTGATCACAGATGTGTGTGTGTGTGTATATATATATATATATATATCTATATATATAAATATATATAGATATATTACCTACTGGCGGTCGCCAGTAGGTAGTTATAGTTAGGACCCCTTTTCCATAGGAAATCCGCAACATTCTATTTTGAATAACTTTGGCGCCGGTCGATGAATCCTCGCGAATTTCTCAAAATAGGTGGGGCGCTACGCTCCGCTCCTACCCTGAAAGTCTCGGGGGGATACGTCAAGCGGGGGCTGAGATAAAATGGGGGTCCCAAAACGCGTTTTTCCCATGCATTTTTCCATAGGACCTTTAGAACGAGCTACAGCCCGAATGGCTGAACAGAATTACTAGAAATTTGGCAGAGAGGTAGTCCCTATGTCAAGGAAGTGCCTTTTGTAGGTTTGGTGTAAATCTGTTCAGTAGATTCTGAGAAAATAGCCTTTAAATCAATATATATATCTGAGCCCGCTTACGGTACGCTTACCGTACGCTTACGGTAAGCTTACGGTACGCGTACGGTGGCGTGCGCGAGCGCGATTCTGATTGGCTGTTAGATCTTAGTAAACATTCGAATCGGCCGAAACCAGGAAGCGGCGGCCGCCATTTTGTGTGTTTCACTCAGAAAAAAAAGAGTGAAAACAAGAAAAGGGGGCAATGAGGAGAGTTACAGACCCCCTTACATTTGTGAGGGGGTCAAAGAAGGACAGAAAAGTACAAAGAAAACATTTATGGATTTTTAAAAAAATCACGGGGTACGCGTACGGTAAGCTTACGGTAAGCGTACGGTAGAAAAAAAAAATAAAAAAATAAATGAAATTCAGATTTAAGTGTTTAGATATTAGGGGGCTCTAAAAAGGTTATCCATTACTGTATTACTGTATTATAAAATGTTTTAAAAATATTAATACTTTTTTCTTTTTTTTCAGATTGATATAGAAAATTTTCGAAAACTAGACCCATTTTTAAAGCTATTTTTTTAAAAAACAAATGAATAAATATTTTTTTGAGTGAGTATGGTAAGTCAATAATAATAATTGTAGTCTCTCAAGGACCTTGTAATGTGATAATTGATTTTTAGTGTTTTTTTTTTTAAAAAAAAAAGAGTACGCGCACCGTACGCGTACGGTAAAAAAAAAAAAAAAAGTTTTAAAAAACATATGTAAAAAAAAGATGAAAGATAAGGTTGGCTCTTAAAAGAACCGTTGTGTTCATGCAGGGACAGAGGAAAGAAAGCATGGGAAAATTATTCAAAGCGACAAATGTGCTGATCTATTTTGTTGTTCACTAGGGAAACACTGGTCTCCCTATGGCAAATTAGATCTTGACAAAAGGTGCATCGAATATCAACCCTTCGAAATCGAGGGTTCATTTCCAGAGGGCCAGCAAAAGGAGATTCTCCCCCCACAGATGAAGGGCTCACCTGACCTGCAGAAGAAGGAGTCAGCTCTGCAGATGATGGTCCAGGCTGAGCTGCTGTGGATGTACTTGCTTGTCTTTCTGAAGAGTTACCTCCAAAAAGATGACCATGTGTCCTTCTGTGTACATCCTGGAGGTGTCTCTTCATGGTATGATTCCCAAAGGAATACTTCCTGTCAGGATTACCTCTAGAAAGTACACGCTTACACAGCTTGCAAGTTACTAAGGGTGCATTCACCTTTTGCTGGCCTTCAGGAAAAGTAAAATAATCCCATACATAAGAGGGCTTTTGTTTCCTCGCTCTCTGCCTCAAGACAGTGCTGCTAGTGCTAGCCTCACTCTCAGAAGAGCTCTGCTGTTCTGCCATCGTATCACAAAGACAACCCAGCTCCTTCTCCTAAGGGATCACAAGCAGAAATGAGGGGAATGGGTGTGGTGTAGGAGAGTTCTAGAACTGAAAGTAGTTTCAACCAATCAAAAGTTGTGTTTCATTATCACATGACCTACCGTACGCTTACGGTACGCTTACGGTACGCTTACGGCAAAAGTGCGCATGCGCGTAAAAAAGACACGCGCTTGCGCGCATGCGCATAACAGTCACTCCCCGACACTTCCGCGTAACGTGCGCGTGTAGCGTACACGCGTACGCGTCCCACGCGGAGTACGCGCGGCTACGCAAATTGCGTAACTATACGCAAGCAGCGTAGAAAAATTACGGACGTTACGTGAACCGTACGCTTACCGTGAGCTTACGGTACGCGTACTAAAAAAATAATAAAAAAAATAGAAAAAAAGTACTGCTAATAAATTTTACATGTTTATTTTAAAAAATATATTTAAAAAAACATATTAAAGAATTTTAAAAATTTAATCATAGTCTTTATAAAAGGTAAGAAAATTAAAATAAATATATGTTAGAAAAAATAGAAGAAAAAAAAAAAATTAGCATTTAAAAAACCTTGCAAATTCACTGAAAAAACCATGGGTTTCACACACGTTATAGTTAGGACTTAGCATTTAAAAAACCTTAGAAATTCAGTGAAAAAACCATAGGTTTCACACACGTTATAGTTAGGAATTAGCATTTAAAAAACCTTAGAAATTCAGTGAAAAAAACCATAGGTTTCACACATGTTATAGTTAGCTGGACATTTTACTCGTAAAAAACCATTGAAATTGCCCCGTTATAGTTAGTTCAGCTAACTATAACTCGCGCGCCCGCAATGCACTGCTGATGACGTCACATATTACATCACTCATGACATGGTCAGTGACATCACTCATGACATCACTGATGACATCTCAAATGACATCACTGATGACATCATCCTTGTGATAGAGTGGCAGACCTCCTCTCACCCTAATATAACCTTTGATACACACATACAAAAATAGAGACTAAAATTTACAAAAGAATGGACATACCAATAACAGTTACAACAACCTCTTCAGTAATTCTAAGATCCACATACACATCCATTCATTCACCAACAGTTCAATACAGTCACTCATACATGTACTCACTTATCATATGTACTCATACACCTATACATCCTGTTACACAATGCCACTTATCCATAGAGCTACTCACACACATAGTCACCCATGCTAATAAAGAATAAAACATACATTTACTTGCATATACAGTTATTCACACACCACCACACTTACTTCTACGGAAACTTACACATACTTAGTCTTTTAAACAATCACTTATAGAAACACATACTTATTCATACAGGAACTCTTCCAATGTCTCACTCTCACATATACTCACTTATTTACACCAATAGTCACATATACTAGTTTAAAACATATGTAGTTACTCATAAAGACACTATTGAGACAGTCATTCACTCACTAACACACCCATACACACACTCATCCACCCATGCAGTCCTGCACACATGCTCTGATCAACACATACAAACAGTGAGTCAATCATTCATGCACCTATGCACTACGTAATACCCCCCACCGAACCATGCAGACACTCAGACTGATACTCAAAAAACCAACTAATATCCTATATAGACACCCATGTAGATACTCACCAACCCATGCAGCCACTTATACACAAAGTGAGAGACTGATACAGATATTTATATATTTAAACATTACTCACTAAGCCATGTATTCACTATGATACACTTAATCAGTCAGTTACACAATCAATTTTTCAATAAGAAATCATCCATTTAGACAGTAATATACCCATTTATTCTTTCATCGACCTTGAGATATACATATATAAAACATATTTAATTTTCAGAAAAACACACATTCACTGGATGATGTCATCAGTGATGTCATCAGTGATGTCATTTGAGATGTCATCAGTGATGTCATGAGTGATGTCACTGACCATGTCATGAGTGATGTAATATGTGACGTCATCAGCAGTGCATTGCGGGCGCGCGAGTTATAGTTAGCTGAACTAACTATAATGGGGCAATTTCAATGGTTTTTTACGAGTAAAATGTCCAGCTAACTATAACATGTGTGAAACCTATGGTTTTTTTCACTGAATTTCTAAGGTTTTTTAAATGCTAATTCCTAACTATAACGTGTGTGAAACCTATGGTTTTTTCACAGAATTTCTAAGGTTTTTTAAATGCTAAGTCCTAACTATAACGTGTGTGAAACCCATGGTTTTTTCAGTGAATATATATATGCACCAACTCGCCTTCACTTTCTTTTCCTCACGAAACAAACGAGCGCAGACCCAACAGTTCTTGTGCTGTATTTTATTAAGCCATATCCGCCATTACGCGTTTCGGGCGATCCCGCCCTTGATCACATGACAACTCTTTGAATTGTAACCACGCTATTTAAAGTGCAAGTGCAAATGACTCAATTAATGGACATAGAGAAAAGAGACATTGCAATGTGGCGAAGAGGTACTTCAGACGGTAAAATAATTACATAAACGTAAACATTTCTATTATCCATCTTTTCATTTTTTCATACAAATAAACATATATATGTACCCCAACATTACCCCAAGGATACTATTTTCCTAAAAATCCCGAGGCATTAATATTAGCATAAATGCTTAATTCATTCCATGTATCCTTATGTCCAAAATGGACATTTGACAAAAGTGCTTGCCAGAATAAAATTAAAATAAAGTGCTAATAACCCTTATAACATTACAAAATTTCAAATTTATCATTTTTATCAAAAGGTGACCAATCCTAACCTCAATGCCTTACCAACCCCACTTATCAGCTCTATTGTGGGTTGAAAGGATGTGCAAACAGCAAGAGTATTTTTAAAGTGCAAATGGGTTCGGGATGACAATAAATAAGTATACAAATATGTTAGGTAGACCCTGCCAAAAATTATTCAAAAATCAATGGAAGCATATGATATACTTTCCTTTGCCAATTTCTAAAATCCATCCTAAAACATTATAAATATATAAATATATAAATATCATCCTAAAATTTGCCTTAAAATATCTTTTTTTCTTTTTTTCTATAGTGAAGCGCCATGATGTGCGCCTTAATGGGAAGAACCAATAATAAAGAACATTGTTCTCCTTATTGTGTCCAGTATATTATGTTTCGGTTCCCCACAGAGTGATATTTGTCCTTTGCTCTACTGTTATAAAAATGTATATAAATCTTCACTGTTATTCAAACCCCTGGGGTGTTTGGAATCAAACTGCAAAATATACGTTGTTTCCAGCCTTCTCAGTTTAGATTCCCTATCCCCTCCTCTTCTTTGTGGGGTGACAGTGTCAATAACATAATATTTAAGGTATTTTGCGTCACTGTTATGGTTAATCTTAAAATGTCTTGCAACCGGATAATTCTCATCATTGTTGCATATTGCTCGTATATGTTGAAGGATTCTTTTATGCACAGGTAGCTTAGTGCTCCCTACATATCTTAAATTACAACTGCAGGTGAGCACATACACTACAAATTCTGACTTATATATATTATATATATGTATATAAATTCACTGAAAAAAACATAGATTTCAGGGACGTTATAGTTAGTTGGACATTTCACTCGTACAAAACCAGAGAAATTTGCCCGTTATAGTTTGTTGAGCTAACTGTAACTTGCACCCTGCAATGCACTGCTGATGACGTCACATATTACATCATTCATGACATGGTCAGTGACATCACTGATGACATCTCAAATGACATCGATGATGACATCACTGATGACATCATCCACGTGATAATCTGATGCACCTCCTCGCATCCTAATATAACCTATGGTTTTTTAAAGACTAATTTCTAACTATAACGTCCTTGAAACCTATGTTTTTTTCAGTGAATTTCAAAGGTGTTTTTAAATGCTAATCTTTAACTATAACGTCCATGAAACCTACGGTTTTTTCAGAGAATTTCTAAGGTTTTTTAAATGCTAATTTATAACTATAACATCCCTAAAACCTTTAGTTTTTTCTGTGAATTTCAAAGGTTTTTTATATGCTAATTTCTAACTATAACATAGCAGTCGCGTTTGCAGAGTAGTGGAGAAAGGTGAGCGTGGCCTCCAAACACCTTTTAGCATTCCTATTGTGGGGGATTTACTGGAGGTAGCAGGAGGGGTAGTTAGACCCCAACGTCAACCTTGGGGGCCAACTACCCCTTTTATTACTTCCAGTAAGTCCCACACAGCAGGATTGCTAACTTGTTATATCAGGCCCACCCCCTCCCTGCACCACTGTGCAAACGAGCCCCCGGGCGTGTTGTAAGTTGGGGGATTAAGTCCCCTTGAATCCTGAGGGTCCTTGGGGGCCAACTAGCCCACCAGGTACCTCCAGTAAGCGCCACAGAGCTGCGTTGCAGAGAGGTGTTCCAAGGCCACGCCCCTTTTTACACAATGCTGCAAACACGGCTTCTGGCGCACTGCTGCTCAGAGGATGAAGTCCACTTGTGTCCTGAGGTCCTCAGGAAACAAGAGGACCTCATCGCCCCACCAGCAGTGCACCAGAAAGGCAATGTAGCATTTCTTAACAGACTGAAA
Source organism: Triturus cristatus (assembly GCF_964204655.1). Lineage (NCBI taxonomy): Eukaryota > Metazoa > Chordata > Amphibia > Caudata > Salamandridae > Triturus > Triturus cristatus. Next base: position 1,122,576,493 of record NC_140580.1, on the reverse strand, counting down.
TTGCGATTTGATCCATTAAGAAATGCTAAATCCTTTCGTACATATGGCCCTTAATCGCTAGTGCTAGGTCCTCCAAAAATCGTTCCAAATGCATTTTTTTCATAATGTCATCCTTTGAAGATTCCTGTGGCTTCAGCCATCAGGCATCTTTTAATTTGTAGAATAGGGCTGTATGAGTATAGTTGCCCCGCTCGTTACAATCTGAGGCGATAAGCCTCCTCATCCACAATAAGTCTTTCCAAAATTGCTTGTTTAAAATTCGTTTCCAGAGTGTTTCCAGATGGAAGGTGCTTGGAAAGCAGCCTGAGTGTCTTTGACTAATAAGGGTGTTATGTATTGAGGGTCATCTTTCTCTACGCCAGTGACTGGCTTGTGTTACCCTCTCAGAGTTTATGAAAAAGGCTGTAGGATCCTAACCTAGGGTAAATTTCTGTAGGATAATCGCAGGCCCGATGGATAGCAGACCTTTACTCTGGGCTAGGCCTAAGCTTACTTTCTGTAATCTTCTGTAACTGATTCCCTTGGTTCTGTAGAGTTTCTTGAAAGACAGATTTCCTGGTCAGCAGCCCTTATGTATCTATCAAGGGCTCACTCTAGTTTTTGATGGCCTTTGATTAGCTGATTTATAATCGCCTCATCTTATAACTTGGTTCTCTGCTGGTGGCGGTTGGGCGTAAACAGTCAATTTCTTCAGGTATTACAGAAGGTTTATTGGGCTATAGGTATTTGGTATGCCAAAGATAAATAAAACAGTATTTCTGTCTTCCTTGTATGTTATCTGATTGAAGCTGTAAGCCATGAAAGTCTGTGCTTCAGTCCATTTCAGAAGTGTCTTGACCTGTTTATTTCTTGCTTTTTCTTTCACAATACACCACAGACTGTACAGCCCCGGGAGAATTGAAAAACACAGGTAAGTGTTGCTTCTTTCTTTGGTAATATTTCTTTTCCCATACATATAGAACTGTTTGTCCTGTCTTCCTGTCTGTCTTCCTTTCAACCTATTAACCTCTCTGTATGGATTTGCAAGGTATACAAGCCTTCAAATAAAAATAAAAATATTTGACAATTTTCTTTTTTAAATCCCTGGTTTCCTCCAAGGAGAATGAAGGGTGATCAAAATAAAGTAGACTGTTTTGGAATTATAAAAACATAAACTTGTAGCCTAAGTGTATCTCTTTACTTTTATCTTGGCCAGTGAGAAATATACTCATGGATTCAGTTCATCTATAGCCGCCCTGAGATTCCATTCTCTTAATCGAGCACACACCTGAGTTAGTCACGCCCCTACCGGAGCGTGGCTGAGGCCTGTCTCTACTCCAGTCTGTTCGAGTTCTAGGAGACGTTGCGGCCACTCATGGAGGCCCATGTTATCCTGTACACTGCCTCTAGAAACAGAAGCTCTCCCTCCACTCACCTGTACGGTGTCCCTCCCACCAGGAGCTCTAACTCCATTGATGTGACCCTGGATACATCGAGTCCTGGTCCTTCCATTGGGTTTCAAGGGAAGAGGTTCCTTACTCTAGAGCGTTCTTTGCCCATCAGGATATTTGTTCTGACTCTGTTTTCCTTCCATTCTTTCCAATTCTTACTCTTCTGGCTTTAAGTCCTGAAGGGGAAACAACAGAAGTTTTTTTTAATCTATCTGTTGTCTCCTATTTGTTTTTGTTTCTTTGTCATTCAGTTTTAACTGTTTTTTTTCTTTCCCCAGGTTTTTTGGAGGATGTCTCTTTACCACCCACATCTAAATCAGGCCATACATTTTATCATGCATTGTGGTATGTCTTCTTGTGTTGTGTCATGGTGTTTATTTTACATGCCATGCCATGTTATGTCATAATATGTTCTGCTATGTGCTAAGTAATGTTACAGAAAAATCAGTTCTGTGCTACCTTAGCTAAAGCCCATCCAGCATGGGGTTTTATTACGGATATGATGGGTGGGATGATGTGAAGTTTGTTTACCTTTTCCACATTATAGACACTGTCTACTGATATGACTTAACTCCATGCATGACTCTCAAGTACCACCTAAGGTGCAGAGAGGGCCTAATACCAGAACAGTCACAAAGCACTGACAGAAGGTGAGAGCCACACTGCCACTACAGCCAAGGGTCGGGCATTGGTAGCAAACCAGAACCTCGCTGTCATTAACACTGAGGGACCACTTTCACTGTCATTAAACACAAGAGCCCCAGACAATGGTAGCAGACCAGAACCCTACTGTTATTAAACCTAACAGCCCACGACACTGGCAGCAAGTCAAACCCCACTTGTATTACGACAAACAGTCCCATGCTCTTGTAGTATGCCAGAACCACAGTTTCAGAGGCAGGAACTAGCTGCAGGCAAGAACCACATTGACATCACAATGGACAGCTCCTGGACCTGACAGCCAGCCATAACAGCTGTTAATGTAACTGAGGGCCTCCGAAGCTGGCAGCAACCCAGAACCCCACTGACATTACAATAGGAGGGCAATGATCCTCATACCAGGCCACTGTCAACCTGCTATCATTAAAACCAAGAAAGTGGTACACCTATTGTTGAACTGTGGAGGGTTAGAAACCTGGGGGACTGAAATACGTTTCCCTTGAGGTCCCTGCATTGTTGAAAGCGAGATGAAAATTGGTTAGTGGTCTCTAGAGGTAGCATGGCTAAAGAAGCAAAGGGGCATATGTATCAAATACTGTATTTGCGATTCTCAAATAGCGATTTTTTGAGAATCGCAAAACGAGATGTAATAAAAAATTTGCTAATATTTTGCGATTCCTTTGTATTCCTCAATTGTGACTCGCAAATTGCGAGTCGCAATTAAGGACTGGCTTCCCATTCTTTCATATGGACCTAGAGGCCCATAGGAATGAATGGGAAGACATTCGCAATTTCCGAGGACCCATTAAGTACTTGCAAATTGCGAATGCAATTTCAAGGGTGCAAGGGTGTCATAAGGACACCCTGATGCACCCCTGAAATGAGCATGTGTGCACATGTGGTGCACATACATGCCCTAAGGGCATGTATGTGCGCCACATGGTACTTTTAAAACTGCCAAAAAGTGAATTTTTCAAAGACATCGCAAATTACCACCAACTTGAAGTTGGTGGTAATTTGCGATTTCTGAAGGCGAAATTGCACAACTTGGGTGCTTTTTACATCGCATTTAAGGAAGGGCAGTTTGCGGTTCTTTAAATGCTTTTGTAAAATAGGGAATCGCAAATTTTGCGAGTCCCTATTTTGTGATGGCTTTTTGGGATGATATATCCCAAAAGGCTTTTTCCCGTTCGCAAATGGGTCGATTCTGAGAATCGGACTGTTTGCAAACGGAAAATGGGCTTCATACATATGCCCCATAGATTGTAATAGTTTCCAAGAGGCGTGGCCTATGTCATTAAGGGTGTGACTTTAAAAATATTCATTAAAATCCCGACTTCACGCAGCATGCCACCTGAGCAGTAATGTGTGTGCCTCTCTATGAATGTGTATTGTTGCATGCAGATATATAACACAACAGAAATATTCTTTCAAAAAGCCAGACCTATTGGCATTGTCAATGCTTGTTAGCAATATCAAATAATTTAGTAACATCTAAGATTTTGTTGTGAATGATTAGAAGTGAAAATGTTACACCTGAACATTAGAGACTGTGAATTAGACATTGCTCAGATCTGTGGAGGGCTTCGTGGTCTTCGGAGTGTCTCATTTATGTTTGAACTTCCCCTCGCACCACTTTCCTTTTCACCCTCTCTCTCTACTAGACAATAAGGTCCTGTTTCTCCCCACATATTTCTGAAATCTTCCATATGCATATTTCATACCTTATCTCTTTCCTCTTCAGCACATCTTTTCACTCTCTCCTTCTGCGCGTAACTTCTTTCATCTCTTCTGCTTCAGTATCCCAACACACCCATCCCAATCACTCGCCGATAAGCATTCATTGATTTTTCCTCTTCCTTCATGCTGTGAATATTTTGACTGTGGTGAACATCCTTCACGTACATTCTCACAATTAAAATGGACACATGTGTGACAATCTCTCTATACGCTCTGCAGAGAGGCCAAGGTTTGGATGTGCATGTAGGCTGATCACCTTTATGACCCACTGACAGCCACTGTGAGAAACTTGCACTGCCTTCAGCCTCAGCCCCAAGGCTCTCACCTATGGGCCGTCGTAAACCTCCTTCCCGAACCCACACTCACAAAGACATCTAGAGTTGATTCAGTTCACAGTAAGCACTATACAAGAATGATATGCCGTAGGAAAGTAACGTTTTCTTTTGTATCTGTGCCTTTGGCTATCGACTAAAGATTCTAAGGGTTTATATTAGAGTCCACTTTCGTATTTTCTCATAACCACATCACAGCTTAGTAGATATGGCGCAGTTTCATCCCTACCATTGATGCAACGAAGCGCAGCAACTTTACTCGTTGTTTTACGTTGTGTGAACTCTTTGTACATCTGCCCCAACAGGTTCAACTGATTGGTTGGGGGGGGGGGGGGTCTTCAAGATAGGTGCCTTATTCTTACAATAAACTTCAACAAATAGGTGTTCAAAAAACTATTCGATCAGAATGTGACCTGAAACAGCAGTGAGCACCGAACCCCATCTGTGCAGCCCGCAGACCCCAGTTCAACACTCCCAGGTCTATTTCAAAGGAAAGAGCCGCACGGAGCAAATGTTCCAGAACCTTCCGCCGCCCTCATGAAAGTCTAATGATTGAACAGATTAGAGATTTGTGGAGTCTGACAAGAAAGAACTATTGCATTCCGCGCAGTGCAGTTTATCTCCTTTTAATAAGATTAATTAGGGGAAACACATCCCCCAAGACAATGGCTGCCGAGGAAACGGATCCTGTAACCGAGGAACCTGCGCGTGCAGATAAGGCCGGATGGAGACGCCGAGGTAGGTGTACCTTACCCTGGAGACTTCCGTGCCATTGTTCACTTCCTCCTGCTCTGCTTCTAATGCCGCATCCTTTTCTCTTTCCGCAGCCTTTGTCTCCTCACAGTGTATGCCCGTGCTCGGAGGCCTTGTCGTGCACGTCTGCCGTGCCAGCCGCGTGCACGGAACAGAACCAGAAGCAGATACCCCTGAAAAGAGCGTCTCGCTGATAAAGCAGCCCCTTAAGGGGTTGTTACAGAAGAATCCGTGGATCCGTGGGATCAGAGGGGGAGTCAATGTAAACAAGTATCAACTGGGTGTGCACACTCGTGCATTCGCTTTTGTAGTGATACATAGAGCGAGCACGGACCAATGGCAATACAGCGCTTTACGCGAGCGCAAGATTTCCCCGCAAAAGGGCAGATTCATTTTTAAGGCACGGGAAGAATAAGTGACATGTCCAGAATCACAGGATGCTGAGCAGACGCCGCGATTCGAACCTGTTTCTGTTCCAAAACCGGCAGCTCTGACAGGCTAAAGAGGTGCAGCTCACACTTGCGAATCTCCAGGCGCACATTGCGAACCCTTGTGAATTCGCAAGGGATGGCGAAGGGGTGTCCCTCCCCACTCGTGCTTCTCAAATTCTGCACAAAACATATATAGTGGCAGTGACCAAAACTCTGCCTCTTGCTTCCGGTAATCGTGTAAAATAAGAACACTGTTGCTGACAGTTTCATGAGTTTCGTGGCACCAGCTGTGGCCCGTGCAGGTAACAGCGGTGGGGCGTTGGGGCTAGGTAAGGGGGGATTTTGAGGGACGATGCCAAGGTAGAATTAATTATTTATTTAATTTCCCAGCTGCATCATTCCTCAAAATCCACCCTTACCTAGCCCCAACACACCACCCCTATTACCTGCATGGCACGCACGTAGCCACTGTTTGTGTGCACTTTGTGAACGCACAGTTCTATTTCTCGTACATATTAGCTTTTCACTTTGCGGAATTCCACAAGATTACATGAAAACTCTGTGGAGTTCCACAAACAGGCGGAAATCGGCACGTCACGCTGCTCGCAGTGATTTTTACTGCCAGGAACTTGTTCCGCACTGCAAAATCAGCTCAAACAGCACCATGCAGCGTGCCAGAGGGCGCTGCTTCTTTGCTGCAGCTCAAGTAGATTTTCTACTCAAGCAACTTTCTCACAGCAAACGGTCGCGACCGCCCACTATAAGAAAATGTTTCCGTGTGCCCTGTTAGTGCATGAAGGGACGCAAATTCTCCCTCGTGCTCACCAATTTAGCGTTGGCGAGCCACGCACGAGAAAAAACTCCACCATGCACCATTTGGCGGAGTTTGGACGGAACTTTGCGTTCCAATCGTAAAGCGGAGTGGCCAAAACTCAGCGAACTCCGCCGGCGGAGCGGAATTCAGTGAGGTCGGCTCTGCATTCCACATGCTAGGCCACCTTTTCCGAGAAAACATCAGAATGCTGATTCAATCAGTGACTCAGTCCCACCCAGGCCACTTGTGATCACGGACTTTAATCATCTGTATATGTCAGGAGAGGAGGGAGAGACAGGCAACTACTCTTGTCTATGCCCAGAAAGGCAGTGCATCTCCAGAATACATGGGGTGCTGTGGCGTGGTGTAGTCTGCGGAGTTTCGTCATATTATGTCATGTTCCTATGGTGAATAGGTAGAATATTCATATGTAGAAGCAGCTGTACAGTGACAGTACCAGTTACATTTTGGTACTTTTCTCAAGATAGCACCCTGCTGTGGGGACAGATCCTCAGAATCGAGATGCCCTTACTGCAGTAATGTTCTCTGTGAAGTGCCCTACTGAGCATGCTATAGTATAGTAATAATAAGAATTTTTTTTTCTTTATTAAGCACTTAATACCACACTTCTGGGGTTTCCAAGTGCTTTAAATAAAAGACCAACTATCTGGTGCTCAGTTTACCAATCTCATACGGTTGGAATGCAGGAAACTCCTGACCTGCAGATCACAGTAGATGGTCACTGCAAGAGTTAACTCTTTGAACCATCACGTTGGTATGGTAGGGTATGCTATGTTATGGTAGAGTGTGTCAGCTAGAAGGGCACGAAGCATGTCACAAGCACTAGTGCAGTGAAGAGCATTTTTAACTTATTTAGCAGCCTTCCGCTGGCAAGGCACATAAATCAAGATACGATGGTGCAGAATGCTGCTGCATGGACAATATAAAGCCCTTTAACTGTGAACATTTCATTGAAAGTTCTTTTTTTGATTTGTCACAGATGAATTTTAAGACGACATTTGCTTTTATTGTCACAGATGAATGTTCAATTTGACATGATTCTGACAAAATAATGCATAATAACCATGATTCTTCATACTGGTTACTTGCTAACAACCAACACATGTTTCGAGAATAATCGCTTCTTCAGTGCTGTTCAGCCAGTTACAAAAAAACAGAAAACAAAAAGAAACAAAAAAATAGAATAGCATATTATTAATTATGGCAACAGTAACTGTTGTAAAATACAAATATCAATAATTATCATTGAAACAATATACCATCTTTCCATTGAAGTTTACAGCATCCATCAAATGCTTCCTTTAAGATATCTTAAATGTTATATCAAAGATAATGCAAGGTGCATTACAAGAAATCATATGTCTCCAAATTACTCATAATATATATTTCTTTCTCATATTAGAATTCATGAAAGTCTTTTGGTAGCCTTTTAAGTGTCTAATAGCTGCTTAACCTTTTATTACCATCAATATTTAAAGAAATATTCAATACAACCTAAGTTATGGTCATTTTATTTCAAAGGTAATAAACTAAATACCTAAAATTGTCTCTAGAAGCTACTCAACCGTTCATCATCACCAATATTTACAGAATTATTCAAAATGACCTAAGGTTTGGTTGTTTTATTTCAAAGTAGTCGCGCTACTTTTTTTCCCTCTCAATTGCCTTGAGATAAAACAACTAAATATAGCATTGTATCTGATCTCTAATCTGCACTGGTAGAATAAGGTGCACTAGACCACATTACCTTCCTGACATTCACTATCAAACATTGTCCTATTGGGCTAATATTAACCTTGAGCCACATTACATTTCAACCAAGTAAATCCCTTTATGCTCAAATCCATTCATGGTTCTCTAGCGAGTCAGGTAGGAACCTCATTGTCACTCATAAATTCCTGCTAGACCAATAAATCAAGATTCATTCTTTTCCTTCCATACACAGCATTCAATTAATCTAATCTGTTTTTTGCTCACTTTATCTTAAAAATAATAAACACTCCAAACTATCACTTATTTGCCTTCAAGTAAAACATGCCCCTATTTATAAGGTATTCAATTCCCACATCCAATGTCTCCCATCTACTCACCTCAGATATAAAGATCTGAAATAATTAGTCACTCTGCTCAATAATTGGATCTTTCAATTTAAGATTTCTATATTAAAGTGAAAATTCACTAATATGACTTACCAGATTTAACATCCCAGATTTAATCTAATATCCCAACCAACAAAATATTATTCCACTCATTAACTCACCTCAGTTATGAATACAAATAGAAATATCTTGAGACACTTGCTACAATATCGTTACCCCCCTTAATAAGGGTATCTATAGTCCAAAACCAATAGACTGATTTAAAAATTACCCAAGACAATGCCTTTTATATAACCTGACCCCAATCCTCAGTTCTTACCTCGCTCTTCAAAGTTATACGTCTACACATCTACACAAGACTTTGCCGAACTCAAATATGTAAAACACTTGCTCTATCTATGATAGAAATTTTAAGATATTCTAAAATTCAATGGAAAATGGTATATTGTTTCAATGTTAATTACTGATATTTGTATTTTACAACAGTTACTATGGTCATAATTAATAAGAATTTTGTTTTCTGTCTGGAGAAACCTGAAGAAGCGATTATTCGCGCAACACGTGTTGGCTCATATCAATTACTCTTTATAACGAAAATGGTTATCATATATTATTTTGTATGAAGACTCGAGTCAGATTGAACATTCACCTCTGACAATGAAAATACATTTCTTGAATTGAAGATTTACCTGTGTCAATAAAAATAACTTTCTATGAAATAGTCACAGTTTACGAACTTTACATTGTGCCTTAGGAGTCCACTGTATCTGGCACCGTCCCCACAGCTCCTTTCACCTCTTCCAAATGCCAGTAACAGCAGTACCTATGTGTTAGTTTTGTAAATCTTTAAAAGTTTATTAAATCAATAAATGCCCCTCTAATATATTCAGTTAAAAATATACACTCATTGCCACCATGTGGTGGATAAATACTTGCCTGGGTTTATAAATAAGTGAAAACATTGACACAAACTAAGCAGTGGGTGTAGGGGATAAATATCTGTGGCAAATGTCCTCCATGCCATTGATGTGATGGAACAATAAAAAAACGAATGCTAAAAATGTGGGTCCTAGAAATAGACCCAAGTGATCCATTTCCAGAGCATGCAAAATAATATGTGGTGGGCATTTCAACAGAGTGCACAGATCTGGTTCATGCACTGAAATGTAGCACCAGCCCTCCAAAGGCATTATGGTACATGCAGTTCAATCAGTTCATTTTATTCATTGTTTTTACCAGATTAAGGGACTCATTATGATGTCGGTCAGAAAGGCTTCCAATGGCATTCGGATTTTACTAACCCGTGTCGAAACCCATGTTTCTGACAGACTCGGAAATATTTCCGACCGACCATTACGATAGAAGGAAACCGTTTGGTCATTTCGACACAGTTCCGACCAGCATTCGGAAACCCAGAGTCAGTCAGAGCCGATTCGTACAGCTCAATGGACAGCGTTTCCAACCGACTGATTACGATGTCGGATTCTGAGGGCCTTCCGACTCGGTCTGTCCAACACAAAAAGGCTGTCAGAAACCGGCTTTGGGGTCCCTAGCAGGCCCCCTTCATCCTGAGGCCTTCGGTGAGGGGCCCTGAGGGTACCCAAGGGACCCCCTATAGAACCATGCACAGTGTGACAGGCACCATGGGGTGCCCGCCACAGGGTGCAATGTTTTCCACAACCACCCCTTTTTTCAATTGGAGCCTGTGTTGTCGGTCGGAACACAGGCTCCCATTGGAGTCAATGGGAGAGTTTACAAACAGTGTTCGTAAGCATCATAATCGGTCGGTCAGAACCTGCAACCGCGAGTCGGTCGGTACTGAATTCAACAAGGAGCAGGGAGGTTTAGTTTCCGACCGACATCGTAATCCGGCCCTAAGCTGTAAAGCACTTACTCAGCCGGACCTGGCAATCTCTTGCTCACTAAAGGACATGTGAACTCTTTTAGAGGCTTACTTTCATAGATAAGAAGTTTACATTTAACATGCAAGTTTAACCACGTAAACGCATTTAACAAAAACGAGACTTAAATTAATTAAAATTAGTCTTTTGAGATGTTTACCTTTTAAAAAATATCCTACAGGTTCCTACTTACTGCTTAATGTTAACATCTTCCTGGTGAAATCAAATATCTCAAAGCATCTAAAAGAGGTGGTGGTGGAAAAGCATGCAATGGAGATGGTTGTCTGATCATCCATCCTGATCACTTGTAAAAGGAGATGGGTAGACCCAACTGACACCTGCTTTCTCCAACAACTAAAAGTGCTTAGAGGGAGAACAAGTGGGCACTGTTTCTGAGGCCTGTCCTACCACAGTTCACAAGATATCAGCAAATAAAGTGGTCCCGACAGAAGCAATGAGGGAAGGGGATTTGATAGCTCCATAAAATGGCAGTGTCTCTCCAACATAAGGGACAACACCCCAGGGCCAAGACACTAGCAAGGATGGTGAGAGGTGTGAACTTTTACAAGGCAAGTAGGAAAAGGTAGAAGAATCAAGCTATGACGCTTTTGGCATGAGATTCTGAGTTTAACATAAACACTCATGCAGAGTTTGTTATTTACCCAGAATAAGTACGCGATAAAAGAGGTGGAAAGAGTCTTGGACCATCTTGAGAAGTAAAAAACAGATCCCCTGGAAAAGACGTCTTAGAGCAGTGATTCATAACCTGTGATCCGCAGACCCCTGGGGGTACATAATGCCTTCTCAGAGGGTCCATGACTCTAGAAAATTAAATAATGTGAGTAGATTAATAAAGTACTTATACATAAAAAAGCTAAATTGAAACCTGAAAGCTTCAATACTTTGTAACTGTGAAGGAGTTACAAAATTAGAAGCTAAAAATTAGTTTGCCCGCCCATCCTCCTCTCCCTGAAGAACCCGACCCGCCAACAGAGCTCACCCATCATTCCGGTGCACCCTAGTAATAACACCTGCCTCCCGCCGTGAGACGCCACTCCCAAAACTACCAGAAAGAACAAGACCCCTCTACCCCCCTCCGGCAACCACCCTCACCCGCCCTCCATCCCTCCCAACCCACTGTAAACAACTTCAATACACAGTATGTGACTACCAACACCCTCCCTAAACCCACATGCAATTTAACACTGATGCCCCAACATGGCCCCCGCCTCCCTGCACCCTCAGCCCCACTGTGAGACACACCACCCCCTTTTACCACTGCGCTAACGTGAACCTTGCAGCTTTATTTAGCTATTTTATCATTTATATTTTAAACGTTACCTGTCACTCGCGCTGCCATTTCGGCGATAGGCGCATTTGCAGTCCGTCATTTGGGGGTATCTAGTTAGCTCTGACTTGCACTATAAAATTGTAAACCCATCCGCATTTTGCGGGAATTAGGTAGACTTCGGGGGGCTACTTTGAAAGCGAACGCGGCGTCCCGGCTGCCATCTTGGGTGAGGGTCCTTGGATCGGCCCGTTTTCAGGCGCCATCTTTCGCGGGTCCAGAGGATTTCCTCACAGGACTCCCGCGCGGTTTACTATTCTAGTACATAAGGAGATGTGCGTACAAGCGCGCAGCGTGGGCGCGCAGCGGGCGCGACGGCGGCATGCCGGAGGTGCGCCAGAGGTAAGCCCGTCTGCGCCCGTTCGCGCACAGGTCGCGACGGGCGCCCGGGATGCTGCTTCTTCGCCTCCTGCTGGGTTAACCTATTCCAGAGACATGCTACTAAGCCTTGACCCAGGTACATCACTACGCCGCCAGCCTTTCATCACTGCTAGACGGAATCAGTCCCTGTCCTGTGGTCTGCTTAATGTTAGATCTCTTAGCAAACACCACATGGAAATTGCGCTGCTCATAGAGTCCTGGGAGTTAGATGTTCTTTTCATGACAGAAACATGGACTAGAGCGGGCTGTGTGGTGGAACTGGGCTTAGCCTGCCCTCCTGGTTATAAGATCAGGCATAACCCGCGGGTGGGAGCTAGAGGAGGTGGTGTGGGTCTTATTTATAGGGAGTCTTTGGATTTCTCCCAGCTTGAGACTAAGATTATCTCTGGCTGTGAGGTATTAGGCTTTTCCCTGAAAGGACAGGGAGGTACTCTCTACTCGGGGTTGTTGTGTTATCGACCCCCTGCTAGTACTTTGTCAGCAGTACCTGAGCTAATTGATACCATCTATGATCTTTTTAATACCCATGCCAGGACTCTGATTTTGGGAGACTTCAATTTACGGCCAGATGGGTCTACAAGGTCTGCTTTCTCGGACCTAGTTCAGGCCTGCAGCAACATTCATCTGCAGCAGTTGGTGTCCTCACAGACTCACATCAAGGACCATATTCTCGATTTGATCTTTGCAGATGCCAGCCAGGTTTCTGTTCGAGACATCCTCCCCCAGTGTTGGACGGACCATGCCCTAGTCCATTTTTCCATCGCACTCCCTATGGAGACGTCTAGGAGTGGGAGCACTGGTATTATGACCAAGATTGGTAGGCAGTGGTCGAGGCTACTGAAACAATCTTGCCTGCCGTCTCTGCTGGGAGGGGGTATCCTTCTAGGAGATAGTGTGGATGAGAGCTATGAGTCTCTTAGCCGGAAAATCCTAGACTCTCTGGAAGTATTGGCTCCCCTGCGGAAAATTAGGGATAGGTCCAAAATCGCTATGCCTTGGTTTACAGCTGAGTTGTTACAGCTGAAACTTCGATGCAGGCGGGCAGAGCGGACCTGGAGAAAACAATACCTCGAACCGGATAAAGTCCTCTTTAAACAGGCACTGACGGACTATAAGACGCAGATTAAGGGTGCCAAAGTGACATTTCTCGAGGAGTCGCTACTACAAGCAGCGAATAAATCACAGACCTTATTTAAGATCTTTAGAGACCTTTCTCGACCAGTCTGTGCTGCTAATGACATCCCAGCCTCTCAGGCTCTGTGCGACTCTCTGGCGCAGGCCTTTGAAGATAAGATCGCTCTGATTTTGAGCAAGCTTGCTTTGTTGACCACGCCTGCCATTCATCCTGTGCCTGTTCCCGTGTCGGTGACTGATTCAGAGACCGCAGAGGTAGATGGCAGACAGGTACGGTTGGATAGCTTTCCACCCCCGTCCTTTGAGGATTTCTGTTCTTTGGCCAACAGTGTATCCTCTGGCTCCCCCCGGGACCCATTGCCACATAAATATTGGAAATTGTTCCAAGCGGAGCTTTTTCCTCCGCTGTATGCTATCTGCTGTCAGTCCCTTACCACGGCTCGAGTTCCGGATAGTTGGAAACTCGCGGTGGTCTCCCCATTGCTGAAGAAAGAAACACTGGATCCCACCTGTCCAGCGAACTATAGACCCATTTCGCTGCTCCCTTTTCCCATTAAGATTCTGGAGAAACTGGTCACTAAACATCTGTCCGGTTTTATGGAGACTTACATCTGTCTGGACGTGACCCAGTTTGGCTTCAGACCAGCTCACGGTACTGAGTCCGCCTTGGTGACCGTCTTGGACGATCTTCGTTCGCGAGTCGACATTGGACGGGCAGCCTTTTTAGTGCTGCTCGACATGTCGCCCGCGTTCGATACGGTCAACCACGCCATCCTGGTCAGTAGACTAGAGGAAATCGGAGTGACGGGTTTGGCCCGTGAGTGGCTGGTCTCTTATCTGGGGGGCAGACGTCAGGTGGTAGCCTTGCCACCGTTTCAGTCTGACATCAAGGTGGTTTGGCAGGGTGTTCCTCAAGGGTCTGCCATCAGCCCCATTCTGTTTAATCTTTATCTTCGACCCTTGGTGAGCTTGATTAAATCATTTGGCATTGCGGTCACTAACTACGCTGATGACACGCAGCTTATTTTTTCTATCGAGGGTAAGGACGCGGTGCCTCTGGAGACCTTCCATCGTTGCATGGCAGCAACTGCAGATTGGTTGAGGCAAAACTCCCTGCAATTCAATAGCTCCAAAACAGAGGTACTGCATTGCTCGATGGATCGTGTCCCCCGTCCGCTGCCATTTGATTTCTGGCCCACCTCCTCTCAGGATGCTCCTTCGGCAGCAGGTTCCGTCCGGAACCTGGGTGTGATGTTCGGGCCCAATCTTCAGCTAGACGTATTTGTAAACAAGACTGTGGCCACTTGTATGGCGCTGCTCCGTATGCTATGGAAAATCCTTCCGTTGCTACCAGGCCATGCTCGGCCAGAGGTGGTGCGTGGCATTATATTGAGCAGGTTGGACTATTGCAACGCATTGCTGTTAGGAGCACCCGCCAATTTGGTGGGTAAACTGCAACGAGTGCAGAATATGGCTGCTAAGTTGGCCCTTTTTCGGCGGCGTTCTGATTCTTCCACTACGGCGCTGGCGGACCTTCATTGGTTGCCTACCTCGCAGCGGATTGTTTTTAAAGCACTGTGTTTGGTGTTTAAGGCGATTCATGGGCAAGGCCCTGTCCCGCTGCAGGAAATGTTCGCGTGGTATGTACCCGCACGTTCTCTCCGATCATCGTCAGCCTATCTACTGGTGGTTCCGAAGGTTTTGAGGGCCCGGATGGGCGGACGGTCCTTTAGATTTGTGGCAGCTAAATGTTGGAACTCCCTACCTCTGTCGCTGAGAAGTATGGGGGATCTTTCCTCCTTTAGGAAAGGATTAAAAACTCATCTTTTTCCTAGGTCAGGTTAATTTGTCTGGATATTGTAACATCGCGTGTTGTTGGTAAAAAGTCAAAGCGCCAGGATACCCTTTGGGTGACAGTTTTTTGCGCTATATAAATACGCGATACAATACAATACAATACAATACAATACCACCCCCAACACTACCAGAGAGAACATGACCCCTCTACCCCCCTCCGGCAACCACCCTCACCCGACCCCCGCCCTCCATCCCTCCCAACCCACTTCGAACGACTTCAACACACAGTACGTGACTCCCAACCCCCTCTCCAGACCCTCATGCAATTTAACATTGACGCCCCAACATGGTCCCCGCCTCCCCGCACCTCTTGCCCCGCCTAGATCCCACACAGACAGCTCACTCACAAAAGGGCAACTTAACAACGTTAGGCTCTCCCCCCAGGTTTAACTTACCTACCCAGAACTCCCACACCGACATAGAGACTGGGCAGCAGCTCACCCTGCTTGAAAGCCAGATAACAACCATAGTCCAGGGTCTTAGTGAAATCCTTATCAACCTCGCCGCACCCCTAAAGCCCCACCGTTTCCCTTCCTTTCCCTCTCTCTCTCAACAAAGGCTTTCCAAGGCTCCCCACCCAAAAGGGAACTCTACCCCCTCTCTAATCAGACACAGAGACCAAAAAGAACTAGAGATGAAATGTCTGTGAGTGAAGGGGCAGCTCTCGCTTCCTCGTATGACAATCCTATTACTGCCACCCTCCAATCCAAAATGCAGGTGATCACCGGACTGGGAAGAGAACAGGCCCCTCCGAAATCCCCTAGACCCCCGGCCACAAGCACTATCATCCCCACGGTCCCCCGAACGAAAAACCCCACATCAGAGACATCCCCCACAAACTGCATGCTCATAAACTGCAGATCAGCCACCAAGCAGCTAGCAGAATCCATCCTCACCCACGGCATAGACATAGCATTCATCACCGAGACATGGCTAAATGACTCCTCATTTCCACTCATGGATACTCTTGTCCCCCCTGGCTTTGTAATCACCAACAAAGATAGAAAAGATCAAAGAGGTGGAGACATAGCAATCATCCACAAAAACAATATTTCCGTGACGGAAATAGACTCCTTCAACTACAACACCTTTGAGTGCCTAACCGCCAACATCAAGACTAGCAACATCAAAACACTTATCTGCCACCCTATTTATCACCCCCAGGCAACACCACTACATTCACTGAACACCTGTCCAACGTGATTGCCCACTGCTCTCTCTGAGACATGAACAACCTTATTCTGGGCGACCTCAATCTGCACTGGAATGAAGAAAACAACCTGCTAATCCAGAACCTGAAGGAGCTGCTTCATGGCAACAACCTTACCCAACACTGCTAAGAGGAAACCCACAACAAAGGAGCAATCCTAGACGCCATTATCGCCCAGCACAACACTGTCACGATAGACCGCACCCTGCCTGTGAACTGGTCCGACCACCACTTAATCCTTTTCCACCTCACTCAGCCGATCACACTTAAACCCCCCACCCAAGACCCTCCAAAACGGACTAGAAACTTCACTCAGATTAACATGACTGATCTAGAGGGAAGGGTTAACTCTCTCCTCACTGCCTCCATGGATGTTCTATCCACAACAGAACTCGCCTCCCACTACAACACAAACATGTCATCCATTTTAGATCAAGTAACCCCCTTGAAGCTGAACTCGGACAAGACAAAGGTCCTCATCCTCGGATCCACCCCCTCAGCATGGGACGACTCTTGGTGGCCGGCCTCGCTGGGAGCTGTCTTGACACCCACCCACCACGCACGCAACCTGGGTTTCATCCTGGACTCCATGCTCTCTATGACCCGACAAGTCAACGCTGTTTCCTCCTCCTGCTTCAACACCCTCTGCATGCTCCGAAAGATCTTCAGATTGATCCCCACCAAAACCAGAAGGACGATCACCGAAGCACTCGTCAGCAGCAAGCTGGATTACAGCAACACACTCTACGCAGGAGCTTCGGCTAAACTCCAGAAGAGACTCCAACGCATACAAAACTCTGCATGCCTCATCCTCGGACGCCCTCGCCACAGCCACATCACCACCCACCTTAAAGACCTGCACTGGCTCCCGGTCAACAAGAGGATCATCTTCAAGCTCCTCACCCATACGCACAAAGCACTCCACAACGCCGGACCAGCATACCTCAACGAACGACTGTCCTTCTACACCCTGAACCGCCAGCTTTGCTCCGCCGACCTCACCCTCGCCGCCGTCCCACGCATCCGCCGAATGACCACCGGCAGCAGATCGTTCTCCCACCTCACCACCAAGACGTGGAACACCCTCCACGCACACCTGCAGCAGACCCAGGACCTGCTGACCTTCAGGAGACTCCTCAAGAACTGGCAGTTCGACCAGTAGCTGCTCCCCCCCCTTAGCACCTTGAGACCCTCACGGGTGAGTAGCGCACTCTACAAAAGTACTGATTGATTGAAACTAAAAAAAAACAGGAGCATCCCATCCAAATCTTGGTTCAACACGGACATTAACAACGAAAGAAGACAACTAAGAGCTACAGAAAGACTGTGGAGGAGCAACCCCTCCTCAAGCCTATTCGAACAACTCAAAGCAGCACACAGGAAATACAAAAAGCACATCAGCAGCGAAAAATCCACCTTCTTCTGCGCCGCCCTGGACAACGCAAAAAACAGGCCCAACGAACTATTCAAAATCATCAGACAACAAACCTCCAAGCCCCCAGAATCCTCCCTACAGGCCTCCAAGGACTTGTGTGAAAACTTCACCAACTTCTTCGAAGAAAAAAATCACCAAGATTGAGCTCTCACTGGACATCAACGTCAACCCCGTCTGCAAAAACCTGCCCCCAGTGACAGTAGATAGCAAGCTCAAGCACCCCACAAAAACCTGGAAGTCTTTCAACCCCATCCCGGAAACCGAGATCCTCAAACTGATCTCCACCGCCAAACCAGCCACTCACGTCCTCGACCCAATACCCACACAACTGACCAAAAAACTGAAACTCTCCATAGCCCCGTTCTGGTGCAAGATCATAAACAGCTCCCTGAGAACCGACATCATACCAGAATGCCTCAAAGTTGGCCAAGTCACGCACATACTAAAAAAAACAGACTCCAAAGAACTGAATAACTTCAGACCCGTCTCCAATACCCCCTCCTATCCAAAATCCTTGTAAAATGCATCCTCCAACAACTGACTCAGCACATGGATAGCATCAACCTTCTTGACCACCACCAATCGGGTTTCAGAAAAGTCTATAGCACCGAGACCACGATCCTTAACATCACAGACGACATCCACAAATCCCTCGATACCGGCCAATGTTGCCTCCTCATTCTGGACCTATCGGCAGCCTTTGACACGGTTGATCACCAACATCTCATCAAGGTTTTGCAAGAAATGGTAGGTGCTGATGAGGTGGTCCCACGCTGGTTCTCCTCCTTCTTACACAGCCGCTCACAAAAGATTTAAATAAAAACTTTACCTCTGACCTACACCCCATCAACAGGGGCGTCCCCCAAGGTTCAGTGCTCTCACCTCAACTGTTCAACATTTACATGGAACCCCTCACCACCCTACTAAAAAATGCTAACATCCCTTTCCACCTCTATGCAGATGACACCCAGATCTATCTAGAAACCTCCTCCATAGATGACATTCACATACTAAATATCACTCTAAAAGAAATCCAACATTGACTGTCGCTTAACCACTTAAAACTCAACCAAGAAAAAACCGAAATCCTCTTCATCGCCAACAAAGAAGAGAACCCTCATATTTCAGAATGGCTAAAAGCTCTGGATGCTCTTAACGGCAATGACACTCTGACCCACTCCGTAAAATCAATAGGAATCACCCTAGACTCAAAACTCGACATGGCCAAACATATCAAGAACTCCGCAAAGAATGCCTTCATCAACCTGAAGCTACTTAACAAAATAAAACCATTCATCCCAACCAATGACCTCAAACAAGCCACCCAATCACTGGGGCTATCCAGACTACAACGTGCTAATCCAGAACCTGAAGGAGCTGCTTCATGGCAACAACCTTACCCAAGACTTACCCAGACTATGGGAATGCCACCCTCACTGGTAAAACAAAATCTCACCTAGCTCCCCTCAAAACTACTCTCAATGCAGCAGCTAGAATGGTAACTAGAATCAGGAAATAAAACCACATTTCACCAGCCCTCCGAGAACTAAAATGGCTCCCAGTCAAAATGCGTGCCAGTTTCAGAGCTGCCTGCTTCACACACAAATCCCTGCATGCAGGAAAACCTGAGTATTTGACTGCTAACCTCAAGAGGGCTGGTCAGACAAGGAACCTCAGGAGCTCCAGCACCCTGCTACTCATCCCTATGAAAACACGCCAACAAAATCTGCAGCACGGTCCTTCGCCGAAAATGCGCCCAAAATCTGGAATGCCATCCCAGTTGGTATCAGGACTATCTCGTCCTTCACAAAATTTAAAAAACATCTAAAAGTCAGTTTCCTCAACCGCTCCCTCCCGAATGGATAGCCGCCATCTAAACGCAAGTTCCTGCTCGTCGTCTCGCACAGACATTGTTGCTCCAAGACTTACCTCCTCCCTGCTAATTGACCCCTAACTGCTCCTCCCCCCCTAAGTGGTTCAACCCCAAGAGAACGTGCACTCTATGAGGTTTTCTCAGGACTCACGGCCTACCTCAATGCTGCTCAGCACACTTGGACTTCCGAACCTATATGTAGAATACTGCTTTATTGTATCAACCACAAGACAACGTGCACCCTATGAGGTTATCTCAGGACTAACGTACTACCTCAATGCTGCTCAGCACGCTTGAACTTCCGAACCTATATGTAGAATACTGCTTTATTGTATGAATCTTGCTCAAAAACTGTTGTGAAGCGCTCCAATACCCTCAGGTCAGGTTAGCGCTATATAAAACTCCTTAATAAATAAATAAACAATTACCAGATAATAATTACCCTTAAGGATGTCATATCAGCTGTGAGCAGGTGACCAAATAACAAAGAACCAGGACCTGGTGGGGTCCCAGCTGACCTATTCAACAATAATCTGGCTCTTTGGGCTCCTGTTTTCGTGAATGTGCTTCTTAGTTCATTCTGTGTTGACCCCTCCTCTCCCAAATCCTGGTCCAGGGTAATTATTGACCCAATTTTCAAATAAGAAGATAGGGGCGAACCCCAATGTTACAGCCCAATATCCTTAATTTATTCTACCACCAAGATATTGGGCAGAGCACTGCTGGACCAACTAGAAAATTTGGCAAACGAGAAGAGCATTTTAACAATAGCTCAGAATGGCTTTAGGACGGCCTAGGGACAACAGATCTATGTTTGAATCTTCAGTTGGTAAGTCCGTAGTATTCCAACCATATATCCCCATGCTTTTGCATGTTTTTTGGGGCAACCCTGGCCGCATATACAGCCCTTTCCTGCATTGTGCACCAGTCTATCACTTGCCTACATGGTTCCAGAGGGGACAGAGACGGCAGCCGCCATCCTTAAGCAATATCCCTCTTCGCCAATGTCACTCGGATCCCCACCAGGATCCTGTCCCCTCTAGCATCACAACCCCCCTCCAGGAGTCCCAACAGAATAGGCACAGGGGAGGTATTAAAGCCCCCCCCCCACCCTAGCCAGGTTCCTAGTGATCGTGCCCCAAAATTTCGTGATCACAGGGCAGTGCCACCCCATATGATAAAAGAAAGTGGGGGTCCCCGAGCATCGCCAGCACTTCGGTGACTGCAACAAGCCCACGCACCAGAGACGCTCGGGTGTCTTACATGTCATGTGCAAGTAACTGAGCAGTATAAGTCGAAGCCTGGATGATATGGCCCGTGTTCTGGGCGCCATGCAAGAGTCTTGCCAGTTGGAGTCTTCTAGGGGCCCCAGCCATTGTTCCCACCGGGCCCTAAGGGGCACAAACAGATCAGGGGAGTGCATTATGAGGGATTTGTATCTCTAGGGGTTGCATTCCGGAACGTTCCCCAAATGGCCCCCAATGCTGCTCTAGTACATGTCGCTACTGCAGGTACCTATACAATTGAGTCCTTTGAAGACCAAGCTCTTCTTGCAGGGCCTAATATGATTTAAGGTTATCTCCATGCCAGAGATCTTCCAGTTCAGAGATCCCAATCTTGTCCCACCCTTCAAACACCTCCAAGGAGGAGGTCTGTTACAGCCATCTTCCCACCCATGTGGGGTTGCCTGCTTGATCATTAATTCCCATCCAATCCATCGTATCTGTACACTAAGAACCAAACACCACTCTGGTGGGCTAAGAGAGGGAAGACGGAATTGGAGCACCGTAAAGTAGCCCCTCGATCTTGTGTAGCCCCATGTAGGCCATCTCCAGCCAAAAGTCTGCGTCCCCTATCCACCACTCAGCCACTCGTTGACCACCAGTAGCTGGGCTGCCCAGTAGTATAAACTCACATCCATCATGCCCAGACCTCCAACGCATGTGAATTGGGTACATTTTCCATCTGCTATGTGGGGTGGTCGATCTGGCCACAGAAAGGCTTGGGTTTTGGCTAGCAGCTGACACCACCAAGGCTGTGGTAAGCTCAAAGGATAATTCTGTAAGACAGGGGAGGGCAATCATTTTAAATAGGCCGGTACAGACCAAAATATTAATCGGCAGTTTCACCCAGCGTTTAATATCCAACGTCAAGTGAGACAACATGGGTGAACATTCAGGCTCCATGATGTAAGACCTGGTTACAGAGCCACATGCATACCTAAGAATCAGAAGCTCAGCCTACGTACTGCTGGTTGTGTCGTCTATTCTACCTTTATCTGCGGCCCCTTTAAAGGGACCAACACTGATTTGGACAAGTTAATAATAATATCCAAAGCCTCCCAATACAGCCCAAGAATCTGCAACACCCTAGGAATTGGGAGTGATGGGTGTGCGATATAGAGGAGCACATAATCCGAATAGAGGGTGGTACGGTCTTCTGTTGCCGCACCCCAGTCGAAGCCACACTGCTGGGCATCACAGCAAATCCACATTGCCAATGGCTTTATCACCAGCGCAAACACAAGTGGAGACAGCGGGCATTCCTGATGGGTGCCTCACCCAACTGCAAATAAGGCAGACAATACCCAATTGACTCACCCTTGTGCCCCAGGGTTACAGTACAGTACACTTATAAACACTTGAAAACGAGGACCCAGCCCCACCCTGATCAGCACTTCTTTCATGAAGGCCCAGCTCACAGAGTCGAAGGCCTTCTCAAAGTCCAATAAAAGGAGGGCTGTAGGGTCTCCCAGTTGAAAAAGATGTGCGAGCGCCAGATGGACTCTGCCTAGACAGTGCCTATGAGTCATAAATTCACTCTGGTCCAAATGTACCAGTTGTGATACGCATAGGGAGCACCACTATGGTCAACTTCCTGCACAAAAACACCCCATAGAGGTTTTTTTATCTTTCTATGTGTGCTGCAGAATGCATAACCCAGAAAGAGGAAGTAACGAGGAAAAATTAAGATATTACTCCTCGTTACACCTTACTTAGGAAGGCTTGGCATTTTGATGGTCTACCAGCAATAGCAAAGTTGGGAATGCACCAAAATCCATGGGTGGATGCATGTGAACACCCACGCTCCACCCATGGAACACCTCCCTGGGGCAGAGTACATCAACGCAGTGATTTGTGCTGCACTGCATTACTCTACATTTATCTAATGTGAGTTAAGAATTGTGTCTCTCTTGTGTCCCATTGCGTGGCTCAAGGGCGAAGGAAGTCTTTAATAAATTTGGCCCGAGTCTTTGCTGAGCAGACACCATTTTTTGTTTTCCAAAGACAAACTCACATAGCGGCAGTTTGCTACTGAAAAACAGAAGACAAATGGCCCTGACACGCTTGGAGTTTTCCCCCATCATGTGGGAGTATTTTTGTGGTTTCCTGTTTGGGCGGGCCAGGCGTTTCCTGTTGATCCCAAACAGGAAAAATGTATGTATCCCCGAAATAGAGCAGATGGTCAATGCATACTGACCGATGGCGTACAGGCTGTCAGTCAAAGGTTTGCCAGGTGCGGCCGGTACAGGTAAGTGCAGCGGGCAGTGGAGCAATGCGGGGGTGAGTCAACAGACGACAGCATAGGGAAAATAAAAAATAAATAAAACCACTTACATTGCACTTGCCGCACCACCGACTTGGCGATGCAGCGAGCGCAAGGTAAGGATTTTTTCTTTTGTTATTGTCCCTATCCTGCCATCTGTTGACTCCCCCCCACCCCTCTTACCCGTACCGGCCACACCTAAGGTTTCCACTGACGTGTGAAGTGAAGACTTTACCATCAGAAACAAGGAGCATTACCAACTCTAACTATAGTGGGGAGCTGCAAGTTTGTCGGATGCAACACCCACCACTTTTCGGCCGATGTCCTGCATTTGACAAACTCTAAATAAGACCTTTGGTCTGGTAAATAATGAGTAAGCCACCCCGTGTCAACAGAAGACACAACTACTCACAGGAAAATCTTTGTGAATTGGACCCTGCATGTTCTTCAGCATCCTGCACAGTCGCTCCTCAGACTTCATTCAGATGCAAGAACATATCTTTGATCATGAATCTTAAGCTAACGAAGGCCATAGTGGTCCAAGCTGGTCACGGCCGGACACCCATCATTGGTTTGCTCATCCAGCAGTGCTAATGAGAGGCAGGATTTTGATTTCCAGTGAAGACAAGTGTGGGTGGATTACACTGTGTTTGGGTGATTGATGTGCCTCTTCCCCGCTGTAACAATGCAAATCAGTCTTGCATGCATACTTAAACATGCATACTTAAACATTGGAGGCCTCGCCGCCACTCGCAGCCATGTCACCATCAATCTGCAAGAGGTTTCATCAGAAGAAGCAAGAGATTGAGTTATTACTATATAATGTTGTATATACTAAATGATTAATTACCTAGGAAGCACTGCTGCTAATGCCGTGTCTCCTGCATGCTGACATCTTTCAGCATCTTCCCTCTTCGACATCGCTTGGTGCCGGGCATCCACTCTCCTTCAATCTCTCATCTCTTTCTCCTGCCGTGTCCTTTCACTACAAAGATCCATTTTTAAATCATGGCTACAGGCAGCTTTAGCTGTCTATGGGCAGACCTAATATTTTCAATACATAACATATACTTAGAGTGGGTTGTGGTTGAGTCCCCTGCTCATGCTTGGATGGCTATGTTGCTGTCTCAGTTTTCTACTCTTGATTCAATGGCTTTCCTCTCTATTCTTCTGCTTGTCCCGCCCAAGACCATTTTGGTCTTACACCATCTTGACGCATGTCCACACACACACATCTCGTCACGTGTGCACACACATTACGACACATATGTGAACCGTGGTGGCTATTGGCAGGGACTTCCTTTAACAGACAACCTATTTCAAGATTTACAATCATGAGTGCGTATGAGTCTTGACCCATGCGCTCATATGCGATTGGCAACAATCACTGGCAAAAGCAAAAGTTGAGAGTTATAGTTTTTACCTATTGGCTTTGCCCATGCTTGTTTTAGATCCAAATGATAGATGAGTGAACTGCCCCCCAGAGGGTGTTTGTAGCCAGGAATGTTGAGGGTCTAACACCAATGAAAGGAAAAGGATAGCCACTGCTCTGTCTCAAATGAGAGACCATTGGCTGGGGTCTGTTAATTGGTGGGAAGCCCATGGGCAATTCGGCAAACTGAAATGGTGGTCTGGGTGCCCAAAACCTTCTGAACGAATCGCACATCGAAACAACAGCTAACACCGAACCTGGAGCCACTCTGAGGGGGGTACCTTTCCCCGCTTTAGCCTAAATTGTGGATTTCCTTCTGAGTTCCTTCAGGCAAAGGTGAAGTGCAAAGAAAGTTCTTAGAGCTTCCTTAAAACTATCAGCAAGATACAAGCTGCAAGTGGGACTCAGTATGCACTGTGAATGGGTTGCAGGGTAAACAGGAGGGTCCTTGCCTAATGGGGCCCAGGGACATGCAGTGGAAGGCAACCCACTGGAGTCCCAGGGAGTCTCCAGCCCTCCTTCAGGCTTTCTATCAGAAGCAGAGAGGCCAGAGTACATAGAGGAGGAGCAAAGTAGTCAGACCAACACAAACCCCACCCTAGAAGCATCCCATTTGTAGTCCTTTCAAGCCCCTGGCTCTATGGCTTTACTGACCGTCCCACTTCCCTTGAGTACAAACTGTGATGGTGCGCCAAAGAGGCAGAATAGTCCTGGGAGTCTGGGGTACCACCCTAGCCCTCCTGCGCTCCTGCCAAACGGACCAGTGAAAGAGATGTCACTTGTCCCTGTCTTCACTAAGAGGGGCAGGTGAGGAACCTATACTGCTCCGGGTGACTAAGGATTTTGTGATGGGTGTAAGGAGGCGTAACCTGTGAAAAGGAGAGACTTTGCCAATGTTTCTCCTCTGCATTCACCGACACAATTAGCTAGAGAGCTCTCACTGCTGAAGAATTAGTGGAATGCCCGTTCCATTTTACCAACCCCCACAATACCCCTTGTGCTGCCTTTCAGTGGATAAGAGTGCACCAGTATTAGTGCACCACTGAGTCCTCCTGCCCAGCCCGGTCTGTGCAGGTAAGAGCGGAGGGGCTGGGTGGTGGGGGGGTTATGACAGATGTCGCAGAGGGAAAATTATTTATTAATTACATTTTTCCTTGCGGTTGTCTGTTGAATCCCCCCAAACCGGCCCCACCACCCCACCACTCTTAGCTGTATGGGCCTCTCCTGCGAGTCCTGTTTGGTGGCTTGAATGCCAACAGTGACAGCAGCTCAGCTTCCTCTGAGGGCACTTCTGCAGGCACCACCCCATACATCACACCTTGACATGTCCTTATGTTGGCATACAGAGCATGGCCCAGGCCTGGATAAGTACTTCACAGTGGTTGGTGGCACTGCCAGGCCACTGAGCCTGCCATCTAACGTGGTTAATAAGCAGCATAGTACACCAGGCAACAGGTGTGTTCTTTTCAGTGACATATTTTGGCAGTCAGCATTAACTTGATAATAACATTCCACCCACTGGGACCAAACAACCTTAAAGCTTAGAGTAACACATAAAAGAAAGAAAACAAAAGGAGTGCTGGGCACACACCCAGGTTATGTGGTGAGCTTTACAAAGTGAAGCACATTGCCTCACCAGTGGCATCCTGCTATGTCTTCTCAAATGTATATTCAGGCAATCTCTTTGAGCCTTGGAGTAGTGAAATGTGACCCACTCTGAGTCAAAAGATCAGGGGCGGCTCCTCCGCTAAGGTGGAAGATCGTCGCCACACTGCTTTAAGAGCAGTGCAGAGGAAAAATAAAATGATAATAACGAAACGTTATTATCATTTGATTTTCCCTTTCTAGGTGCGGGGAGGGGTGGGGCTGGCCAGAGCAAGGGCGAGAGGTAAGAGTGCTGAGCACACTCAAAGTGCGTATGACTTTTTGACCAGCCGTCTTGGGCCGGCCAAACATTCATGCGCACTTTGCATGTTCCCCACAAGGCTCCATTACACAGACTGGTGGGAAATATGCACAGGCTCCCTGTCCCCATCTGAGCATTGATCCACGGCGCTCAGACCAATCATTGGCTTAGGGGAACCAATCACAACGCTGCATTGCAGTGTTGTCATTGGCTTAGGGAGCCCGTGTGCTTCTTGCAAGGAGAACAGACGGCGGCTGGTGTCACAACCAGCAGGTATGTTTTCTTTTTTTTTTTTTCTACCCTCCACTGCCACCCCGCCACCATTTCATACCGAAAACTGCAAAAGATGCACATGCATTCAGCATTTCAATTAAAGCAATGCAGGATGTGGATCAGAAAAGCATGCACCATGCCACATGAAAGCAGCTCTCGACTTGGGTTCACTGTCATTCAAGGATGGGATACGCCGTCGTCCGCCATATTGCAAGACTATTACAGCCTATGATGACGCTTGTGGTATGGCGGACTGTCGAAAAAGACATCCGCTGCGTTTGTGACGTAGTATCCCATCTGCTAACTCCAAATATGACCCTTAATGCATACACGAGGCATATGTTATGCAAAACAGGAGAAAGGAGCTCTGGGACGCTCGTGCTCCGCCCTCTCTTGTGTCCTATTGCCTAACGGATGAACATGGTAATGTTATTCGAATGCGTTTAAGGAATAACATATTGCAACCTAACATGCAATATCAGAAATTGGAAAGCAGGCAGAAGAATGTGTGGCCATTTCTTTCCTCTGGCCTTGTTATTTTAGAATCCAATTTAGCCTTCAGAAAAATGTAAAGGGACCGTGTTTCATTAAAAAAGATCACCTATTAGTGCTATCTATTAGGTTAATAAAATGAGATATTTTTCTTGCAAAATTCAGCATAAAAGCGCATGCATCATTAAATATGGAAATGCAGAATTTTATTAGCAATCTGCTAAATCCGAACTGACGCCAATTAAACAAAAAAAAAAGATATCATTTACAAAAAGGCAGAGTTCAAGTTGTATTAAATGTGAAATGCAATTTTCTCCTGTTTTTGATTTATGACTGGTGGTACATTGTTCAAAGAAGCATGCTATATTTCAGCAGAGAAATATTGTTTATTCATTAATATTTTAAAACTTGCTTATTGCTGTGCATGGCGCTGGCAGAATGGGACTTATGATTTAAAACATGAATTAATAAACACATTTGAAAGAGTAAGAAGATATCATAACCTCTCATTTTTCATTTCACTGGTAGCATATTAAAGTTTCATAATTCAGTTTCTCCTAGTAGTTGTTTTTAGCAAAGCAGCCGTTTCTAGATAATTTCACTAATTTTAGGTAGAATTGCAAAACAATTTAATATGTTTTTCGTGTAAAATGAATCCCTTGAGTTTCTGTGCAGCAGAACAGGATTTTGAAGGTCAACTCTAATATAAAAGTGAATTCTCTGTTTTTATTTCATTCTTAATGCTGTCATCAAGCCTCTTCTTAAGTGATCCAAATTGTGGCAGGCACTGGAGCATTTGCTGAGGATGACAAGGTTCGGTCAGCTGGGCAGGGCTCTGGGTGGAATCACAGTGGGCAACTTCCCACCTGGTCTCAGAGTAGACAACTTACATACTAAGGGCGTTAGTTATTAGAGCCTTGCGTCACTTTTGCACCAGGTAAAGTGGCACATGCGAATCACATTTATGAAGCCACCCTGTGTGGATCACTGCGTCGCCTTACTCTGTGCTTGGGAGGCATTCCATGGGCATTGCGTCGGGTGTTTCCACACAACACCCATGTATTTTGATGTTTCCCCAGATTTACAACATCATGTAAACCTGGGAAAGCACCAAATCCTTACGCCTCCTTTTTTCCGCTTTATGTGTGTGCTGCATTCTGCAGCACACATAGAAAGAGGATAATGGCTCTCGGGATTATTACTGTATAGGAAAGTGCCCTTTAAGGCACAAAACCAATCCTGCATGAAACGGAGGCACACTTGCACCATGGTGCAAGGGTGAGTACTTTGATGCTAGGCAGCCGAAACTGCGCCACTGCTGGGAGAAAGGACAGGAATGCATCATATTGCATAACTACGGTGCATTCCTGCACTTTCACTTTAGTGCAGGTCAGCGCAGCAAGGTGACTTGCTGCCCTGCCCTATGCCAAAATCCTGTAAATGAGGGCCTAAATGACATGCTCTCCTCAATATACAGAGGACTAACAGACCCATTCTGAGCCTGTCATAAAACATTAAGTGCAAGAAGTGTTTGCACATTATTTCACCTTCTGATTAGTGCAAAAATTGAGCATTGTTTTCCATGTGCAGATTTGCCCATGTGCTATGTGGAGATGTTTGTGCATTGTGAACAAAGTGGAAGGAGCAAATAAGTGGAGTTTTACCACTTTATGAAACCAAAGTGGCAAATATCAGAATCTGGTGTAAAACCCGCTGGCCTCTTGTGTAATGCACATATATTAGCACCTATTTGGCATTTAGAACATCATATCAAGCAAATGGCAAAAAAGGTGCACGACCGTCAACCTTGCGGTTGCTCTGTCGCATGTCGAGGAGGAGGAACGGTAGTGTTTCCCCCCGGCAGGTGCTACCACCACCCAAACACCCTGACCCGTCAGCCCATTGGCCACTGAGCATCACAGGGAAGGTTATTCTGCCCCACTAGGTGGATGTGGCCATCACTGGATTTCTCTGTCTGGAACCACCAAGCTAGGAATGGCAGTTTTGAGCAGGAACAAGTATCAATGGCCCTGGGGAGCAGGGATAAGGTTTCCACCAGTAGGTGGAATGAAAGCATGGAAACCACCACCAAGCAAGCGGGCTCTATGACAGGCGGCCCTCTGCCGAGAGAGTAGAGGCCGGTGCCTCCACTGGCATTGGGAGCTGCGGATTGGCCATCAAACTTAATAGAACGCCCCTAGCCTCTATTTAATTGTCTGATGCTGAATTCATAGCTTCGTACAGATGATCTGTTGATGATGGTCCAGATTTAGCAGGTCTTATGAGTGCAAGGCTTCCTGGGAAAGGACCATCTTCAGACGGACCTTGCATAAGAACCAGAAGGTGTTAATAGTGCTTACCTGTGCGTTCAGGGTCCACTCTAACCAGAGGTGAAGACCCTGACTGCTGAGGGATTTGAATTTATACTTGGCCAGCTAGTATTTAACCAACTTGATTGCTCTAGCTTTTGTAAATTAGAGATTCCATGCAATTGTGCCTGGTTGGCAGGTATTTTTAAGCATTAGTCCTGTTAGATTTTTGCAGAAGTTTGAATGTGATTACTTCTATGCGAGTAGTGAAAAGTGAGCTTCTAGGGTGGGCGTTCTGTTTTTCAGAGGTCCACACAGAGTCTACTAACGTGGACCTGACTATACTGTAGTTCTTTTTAGAGGCCTCCATGTAATCCAAGTGTGGCAGCACCCTGTTAAGTGTGACGTCCAGTCTGTGTGTTAACTCTTTCAATACTGTGACGTTGCAAAGCATCAACAGTTAGAGATTTGGGCTTCTGCATCCATCTGGGTTTGACAGAGAGATCCAAGCAGAACATGTAGGAGTGGCCATCACCTATTCCAGGTTGACTTGGCTGGTATTAAACCAATCTTGTGACCAATACTGTGTCTAGAACGATAAGAAGCCTTTGTCTGCTTTTAGCTTTCAAATGATAATGTCAAAGGGCTTTGACACTTTTCTAGGCCAACATGTAAAATAATTGAGCTCATTCTATGCTTAAAAATTCCACTAGAGAAATTGACATTTGATGTGTAGTACTACAAAGAGGGCCATAGTGTGAAACCTTCTACAATATTATCCTTAGGAATATATACAACAGTATAGAGTGTTGGGAATATCTAACTAGGCGTGTCCTTATCACAGTGAGATCAATAAAACAATTAACAGCAGCTTATCCAATAATCACAATTAGTAGCTAATGCAGTGATAAGATGCAGAGTCACAAATTGAAATGAACCAGGACAAGATTAGCTGTATAAAGAGTCCAGTATAAACATAGTGCGGGTGAACATTTTGGGTCCTCACCGAGGTGTCGCTGGCTTGTCAATTATTCATCAAAGAAGGATTCAATCACACTGAAGATTGCTTTGCAAGTTGGTTTATTTATCTCCATCATGAAGACTGGCTACAAAGAGAAACTTCTTTCATCATTGGAGTGATGTGATATTCCTTATAGTGATTGGCTGACACGTTTCACAGTCTGTGCATGTACACTTGGGGCGTTTGAAGGCATAGAAAGTAGATTTAGTGTCTATGGTGTCAGTCTGTCAGGGGAAAGGGTCGAAGGTGGGCGGTTTGCACTGTGTCTGGCCCCTGTGCGGTCTGATGAGGACACGTCTTTATAGATCTGACGCTACATCAAATAAAAAGCAAGTTAATGAGAAAGCCAATCAATCATAAGCAATGGAGTGACCCAAAGCCCATTCTACGTACTGGTACTGTACACAATAGGTCTTTCAACATCTGTCAGAAACCAGGGCTGGAGGCACAGCTTAGTGTGGGTGCTATATAAGCTGCTATGTTCCTTTCAGCTGAGGAGATGCTGGCAGCCATCAAGGAGTGCTGGTGATTTCTGGACGGAGGCTTCACGTGCACATAGGATGCACAGGGTGGCAGCATGCTGGCAGTCCATCACGATTGCCAGTAGGCCACGAACACTTGAGTATTCTAGAGAGATGGCAGCCATCATGGATTATAAGGTATAACTTATGTTGTGGTTCACAGCGTCCTTTGGTAGGCAATTGTGCTACAATATTGTTGCAGCCAGCTACGTGGATTCCAGATTTCCTTTCACGACTCATTGCTTCCTAAAGATTTGATGGGCAATTAGATTATAGAGAAGTATCCTGATAATCATTTAATTATTAAATATGAACCTCAAACTATTGCCTTGAGCATTTATCTGTGCTCTTAAGGCTGGGATTGTGTATTCTACTATGGTTACCCTATGAAGACACTCCACCCTGGGCGTCTTGTTGTAAAAGAGAGATAACATCCATTACTACTCCATGACACCCCTGCTAGCCAATGAGAACTGTCTTCAGAATGTGAGCATTCTACTGCGTGACCCATGACCTTCTCCAACTCTTCTCTCAGAACAGTTTCATACCAGGCAACTTTTGCCCCGTGCAACCTACTCCCTAGCACTAAGGGTGTCAATTAGTAGTGACAATCTTTTTGGTTCCTTGAAGTAATCAAGAGAGGGTGTATTTACATTCACTCTCAAACTCAACCTCCCGCACTGCACCCACATCACCCCGCACCTCAAGAAGTTTCACTGGCTTCCCATTCATAAGCACAGCCAATTCAAACTTCTCAAGCACACATACAAAGCCCTACTCAACACAGCAGCGGACCAGAGTACCTGCACACCCCCATACACTTTCACCAACCCACCAGACCCCTATGCTCTGCCTCACTCTCACACATTCCGTGCATCCTCAAAATCAAAACTGTAGGTTCTCCTGTATCGCACCCAAGACATGGAACAACCTTCCTCATCACATCAGAGCCTCTTCCTCTCTTCCACAAGAACCAGAAGACCTGACTCTTTGTATAAGCACCTTGGGCCCACAAACCTGCACACCAGCCCAAGCGCCTGGATACCCTCTCGGGAGATTAGTGCCCTATACAACTCAATATAACATAACATTCATTAGAGGTGCACGTTTTTTTCGTGTCTAGGCATGCCGGTATAGATGAATCAAAGTCCATGTGTTCTTACCCTACAAGCTACATTGCTTTCATGCCGTCTACAAGGCATCTGCGTACAAGAGGTGCTGCTGAAGAACAGCGAAGCAATTCGGTGGGAGCAGCGCATGCATGGTCCCTCTCTAACTAAGCTAACCGTATGCGTGGACGTTTTTGCAGACACAATACCCAGGTTGCAACAAGGCAGTGGTGGTTCCTAATATTGCTGGAAGTTGCGAGGCTATATCAGTCCAGAGCTGTTGTGTAGGAGGTCTCAAAGGTAGGCAGACTGTGGCCAGCCCCAGCTCTTTATACCTCACTGTGCACGCCAACACACAGGAAGGCTGCTGGTCCTGTGAGACTTGTAGTGCTCACGACACTCTTGATGGGTGTTGTGTTGTGGCCTGCAGCTGAAAATGGGTGCACATGCGTTCTCCCACAAGCTATCTCCAGCAGCTTGGGGTAAGGAAGATAGAGTACTGAGACTGGGGCCTCTCCTGAGGATTGACCAAGAGATGGACAAGTGTCTGAGTTTTGACTGGAGACTCAGTAACAGTTTTGGTACAATCTAAACATCCAACCCTTTCTACTCACTTATCAGTCCCTATCTTGAGATTACATTTTCTATTAATAATCTGGTGTATTGCTTCCTCCTAGTCTTCTGCTCAGTCCCATCTCCGCCTGATTTAATCCAGTCCCAACATTCTGTGATGAAATCACAGGCGCCTTAATGTTCTGAGCAGCACTAACGTGTTCCCACGAGCGGAAGCAATTCCAGCATTCCCAGAGACAGATCCCGGTCCAAATGTGAACACCAAGACATAAGATGCCAGAATCAATCAAAGTGGTTCCTAACCTTTTGACTTACATGGATCCCCACTTAATCATTATTGGAATTTAGGAACCCCCTCTGAATCATTCTTGGAATCTGGGAACCTCCACTGAGTCATTACTGGAAGCCAGGGAACCCTGTCCAAGCACGTTCGATGATTTGAACCACAAAACAACACATAAAAAGTACAGAAGCAAACATTCATCAAATAAATACACAAAATATTAAATATTTCATTTAATTAACAAACAAATGCAAAAAATCTAAATTTTGTTTGTATTAAAAAGGTTGGATCTTTTCTGAATTCAATTGCTGCCACTCATCATCCATTTTTGGGGGGGTCGATGCACCTGCCCTGCTCCAATGAATCAATCTAAGGAGACTAACTTCATTTTTAGCCTCCAGTATCAAA
The DNA here is from genome assembly GCF_964204655.1 of Triturus cristatus. Lineage (NCBI taxonomy): Eukaryota > Metazoa > Chordata > Amphibia > Caudata > Salamandridae > Triturus > Triturus cristatus. Next base: position 1,122,543,201 of record NC_140580.1, on the reverse strand, counting down.
TTCCTTCACATTTACAGAACTTTTTTTAACTTTAATTTTCAATTTTGCTTTTTTATTTATATACTCTTTATTAATCTATTATTTAGTCTTTGCTGACCCCAAGGGGTCCCCGGACCACAGGATTTTCGGCGTTAAACTCACATTCTGGAAACCATGAGACAAACAAATATGTAGGTCGCAATTCGTACTGGCAGTAATTACAGAACAGATCACAGCTCTAGGAGAAAGAACGACTCTATGAGACTGGCTCGTAAACACTTGGGGGCATATTATCAACAGCGTTAAAATTATCGCTGCTTTGGCGGCAGAAAACTGCCGCTAAAGCTGCGATAATGGGCTTGATAATATGCCGCAGAGAATTCCAATAGAAGCCCATGTCACACCGGAACCTGGGCTTCTATGGGAATTCTCAACGGCATGTTATCAAGCCCATTATCGCCGCTTTAGCGGCAGTTTTCTGCCGCTAAAGTGGCGATAATTTTAACGCCGTTTCTTGATAATAAACCCCTCGATTCTCTCCCCTGATTGGTCAATAGGGAGGCGGATGGAGAGATGACATTTTTCATCGGGGATAAATTTGCAGCAAAGCCGTTTATGGCGGAAAGTGGCTTCTTCCATGAAGAGAATGTTTGATAAATGTTGACATTCTAAATAGGGTTGAATATATTCTAAACCATAGGCAATAATGCAGTAATGATGCTGCGGATAGAGGGTGAAGCTAGGCGTCCTCGCCAGGACACCGCGGCGCGCGGGCAGCGCCCCGCGGCCTCCATAGAGCTGTGAAGCTATTAGCCCCAAGTAAACTGTGAGGGTCCTGCTATCCAGTCCCTGATTTAAAATAACCTTTTTATATCTGAAGAGCCGTCGTGGCTGGCCTTTGAAGAATTACAATAACAATAGCCACTCTTTCAATTTTAAAGACGCTTTTTGCCTCAAATAGAAAATGCCAATCAATTTGGAGGCGAGGAGAGCTGGAAAACACACAGAGCGAATGCATTTCAGGCGCTCGCTGGAATGGGCGCACTTTGCTTCATAATGTCTGCCTGGAAGATTGTGGCGGAGAGGGCTGGTGACAGGTTAAAGCGCCCGCCTCGTAACCTCTAAAAGACACAGCCATCAGATGGACATCACAGGACGGGGGCCCAGGGTCAGTGGTCGGCGTGGAATTGTGTTAGCCTCCAGCTTATTGCTTTGAGAGGACCCGGGCTGCTGCGTCCTTGGAACACTTTTGAAATGTAAACCCTGCCAGGATGAATCCAGATTTCAAAAGGAGTTAGATATTAGAGGCTGAGACCAGCTCACCTACGAATCACATGAACCCATCTGCATGAACTCACATCCCCCCCACAAATGACCACACCTACTCCTACCAGGGTAACCTACCACAAAGACACTAGAGGAAATGCATGGACAGGTCTCCTTCAGAGCAGAAGTCTCATCTCAAAAACCAACAATAAACACTGGACCAACCACTAATCTTAGGTTCCTCAGCAGCGTGCTGCTTGGCATAAAGCATTTCAACTCCTCATCAGGGGTCGAAGCGCTATATAAATGCAGTTACAGTACCATACATTGCACAGATAGCCTGCTTAGCAGCCAGCAATATGAGGGAGGGCACGAGAGAATACAGAAAGCCCTAGAAAGGTGCCTTCTTGTAGAAGCACTGGGATGGCACCCCACAAAACAGCAAAACAGCCCAACTCTCTTGACTTCTCGCCTTGTGTTTCCAGTTGTAACCTACTGTGCCTCCCAGTTTTTGTTGGTTATCCCAGGGCCGTAACACAGGCCCCCGCAGCGCCCGTGGTGCAGGGGGGCCCCAAGCTCCAAGGGGCCCCTCAGCACAGCACAGCACTCTGGCTGGAGAGCTCCTGATTGAGCCCGGAGGGGGCCCCTCCACATACCTTGCAGGGAGGCCCCCTCAAGTTTTGTTATGCCGGTGCGTTATCCCTCATTCCCCGTGGACACAATCCAGCGGTCTAGCGTCCTCTAGCAGTGGAAGGCAGTGTCCGCTCGATCCCGGCGACATGTAGCCTACACATCTTTAGTCATTTACTCAAAACTCCCCTCCTGTCGCCTGCTCCTCTCTTGTCATTTTCCTGTCATTGCTTTAATTCCACGATGGTAAAAAAGCAGCATCAAATGTGTTGGTGCTTTGCACAGTGATTGATGAAACCACTATACAAATCCAATAAAATGAATTGTAAATGAAAGGGATTGCACTGGTCGTCGAGCTGTGATAGTCTGCGACGGCTAAGTTTGAGGGTTTGAAAACTTAGGGCCTGATCACGAGTTTGGCCGAGGTGCGGTGGCAGTTGGGGACCGCGGCACCAGCAGTCTGACTGCCGCATGACAAGTACTTCAGTCGGACATTCTTAGCACCGCTGCAACCGCCAGTCATCCGCAATCCGTGGTGGTGGTATGGCGGTTTTGAGGCCGCGATATGCTTGCCGGTGCCCAGCTGCACCACCAAGCATATTACGACTTTCTTAACTGCCAGCGGTCTCATGGAGGTTCTCACTCTATGAAACTACTGGCGGTGAGGAAAGAAAGGGGGCCCTACAGGGCCTCCTCTTGGCTCTGTGCATGGGGGTGCATGCGGGGGCACATCTTGTGCCCTCCTGTGTGCATGCACCCGATTCCTGCATGGCATGGACTGCACAGTCCATGCCCTGCAGGAACATGCGGCTGTCGGTCCTACGGTGATGCAGTTTAAGGCTCACATATGAGTCTTTCTAATGCATTGCCACAGGACTGCCAGGCTGCCCGCTCGCTAGACCACGATTTAACTCTGAATCTGGTAGGCGGCTGGGTGCCCTGTTTGGTGGTGTGGGAGCGGGGCAGTGGCGTGGCGGCTCGCTCCCTTATCGCCAAACTCATAATTGTGCCCTTGATATGGGGCCATATAAAGCCCATGCCTACCACGTCACACTAAGGAGCGCTACACAGGCAATTGAAGTGGAAGGTGACAGTATATCGCACCATAGGACTTATGCAAAGTCAAAATAAATTCAAGGACACTTGTATGGACCACGAGGAACAAAAGTCACACAATACCAGAGTTTCAGAAAGCGACAAAAGTGAAACGTGCCCCATTAGGATATTGCAAGTCATTGAGGAGTTCTGTGACCCCATAAAGGTACAAGGCTGAAGACCCAGTCAAGGAACTCCAAGGTCACTTTCAGTACCCTGTCTATGTGCAATATTTCGTTATAGTACACGTCACACCATGTCACCCCTGCCAAACGTTGTTGATTTCTTAGTGGCCTCTTGCTTCTTCTGTGGAAAGAGCTACTGTGGAAAACAAAAGAGTCAATGAAGACTCCATACTGATGAAATAAACTCCCCACCATGTGGCTCAGTATTTCTCGTGTTCGCAGATTTGAGCTGCCTAAGCCACTATCAAATCTAGCCTGGTGTTTCAGAATACTGGCTAGACTCCAAATCTAAATGTTTTATCACCCTATTCTTTGAATGTCATTGTGCGATCATACCTAATCAACAAAGGCCATGATCAATAATACTGGAGCTTTATAAATTGACCCATCTCACATAGGGGTTTATTCACAAGCCCCTTGAGCCGCAGGTACGTCACTTTTTGTGACGCACCAGTGGCTCATTTTGCTGCCCCATATTTACAAGGACGCGTAAAGCCACTCTGCATGGCTTTTCATGTCCTTGAAAATACGGCCCCTTTTCATGCAGCACATTGCGTGAAAGGGGCGTGCCATGGAAGTTGCTGTGGGTGTTCCCACGCAACACCCATGGCTTCTGCCACATTCTCAGATTTACAACCTTTTGTAACCCTGGAAATGCGTCAGAATGCTATGCCTCCCCAGGGGAGGCGTAGAGAGGTGCAACAAGGAGAAATGTTTTAATTTGTCCTCTTTTTATGCGTGCTTTATTCTGCAGCATACATAGAAAGAGAAAATCACCTCTCGTGATTGTTTTTGTGCAGGAAGGTGTCCTTTCCTGTACAAAAACAATCTCCCCTAAAACGCAGACACCCATGCACCATGGTGCAAGGATGCCTGCATTGGCGCATGGCAGCCAATTGTTCACCAGCCCAGGGGAAAGCCCAGGGATGTGACATATCATTAAAATATGACGCATCCCTGTGCTTTGAAAGTAACTCAGCGCAACACAGCCAAATAGCTTGAGGTGTCATGCTGAGTCACTTTCTTGTAGATAAGGCCAATAGTTTTTAGTACTAAAAAAGTGTAATAATTAATTTAAGTGTCAAGACTTTTCTTCTTTTTAAAACCTTTTCACAAATCTGGCATTTTCCTCACTCCCCATATACTGTCACGGATAAATACTGAGACAAAAGGCAGCCACTGAAACACCTCACTAGATTCATAGAAGTCCTGTATCCAAAACAAAAGTCCTCCTTTACCATTGATGGACAGATGAAAAATGGTACTCAGGGCTGCTGTCTTCGCTTCTCTCTGGCATGAGTTGGTTCCCTGAAAGACAACACGCGATGGCCAATATGTCCAATCCATGCTGTAAGAAGTCATGTGATACCCACCACACTCAAAGGAACTTTCTAGCTTCATCACTGGCATGTTGGGCAGCGCTGATCAGCACTATTTGCAGACTTCTACAGTGTCAGCAGTCAGGGTATGCACGCTAATGCATGTCCCATCACAAGCATTGGGGGTTCGTACAGAAATGCCAGAGTCCATAATCAGATCAGCTGTTCATAGCGCTTGAAAGAACAGTCTTCAAAACCCCAAACATTGAATGTGCTCAGTAGAAAGAGAACAGATAAACTTGGGACCATCTGTGTCTCCCCTCAATAGAGCAATTCTAAGACCCTCATCAGAGGACAACTTAATGAGTAACTCTCGTTCCATGGAAACTCAATATTTATTTTCAAGCTTAGAAATTAGTGTCACAAGGACTATAGGGAGGTCTGTTCCCTTCATCATAACACGCTCCCCTTTACCATTGGATCACGGGTTCAGGAGCTCACCTCCTAACTTGTAAGGTGGGTATACAAGAGGGCAGGTTGGTGCGACATTGCATACTCAACAGGAGAGACACCGTTCAGTATCTCCTGCACTTCATCGACCCTCCAGTAATGTTGATTTTGCTTTTTTGAGTCACTACAGGGTCAGCTGGGCAGCAGGTCACTGTGGCAGACTATCTTCTCAAGTCATCCATCATTCAAGTTTAAGTCAACTGGGCAATGTGTATGGCCCAGTGTCCAACACCCAGCATCCAGACAGCTCCTTTCTTTACCCCCACAGGGGGCCAAATGTTCTTACCAGGTGCAGTGGTAGTAGCGATCTCCAGCCTGCCCATCAATACAGACATTCAGATCAACTATGGGTTCTCTGAGGTGCAGACTGAGGGTCTGGTCAAAGGTCAGGCAAGTAAGAAGTTAGTGTTATAAAAAGAACAATAAAAAAATTATGGAGGAACTCCAAGACCACGGCTGACCTCGACAACTTCAGAGCAGCCACCACCGCCCCCCACAAGCTCATCAGACCTGCAAGGAAGAAAGCGCTTGAGGACAGAATCTCTGCCCACGCACACAAGAGCAAGTAACTCTTTGGCATCATCAAAGAATTTGCTCAACCCAACAGCAAGTCAACAGACATCCCACCCTCCCAAGACCTCTGCGAAAAACTCAGCACATTCTTTCATCACAAAATTAAGAAGATCTATGACAACTTCTACAACAACCCACACAAGGAACCGACAACCAATGCCCTCCTCACCCCACAACCGACGCTCAACAGATGGACCGCCATCACCATCAAAGACACCCTGAAGACTATGAAGTCAACCCACTCCAGGGCCCCCACGGATCCCTGCCCTTCCACACCTACCACAGAGCTGCAGACATCATCGCCCCCAAGCTGCAAAAAATCGCCAACCTCACCTTCAAAACCGCCTCCTTCCCCGATGACTGGAAACACGCCAAGATCGACCCGCTCCTGAAAAAAACTCCGGAGGACCCCACCGACCTCAAGAATTTCAGATAGATCTCCTTACTCCCATACCCAGCAAAAGGAATTGAAAAAGCCATTAACAGCCAGCTCACCGCCTTCATAAAAGAAAATATAATCCTCGACTCCTCCCAAGCAGGCTTCAGGAAGAACCACAGCACCAAAACCGCCCTACTCACCGCGACAGACGACAGATGCCCCAACGCTGCTGACTGCTAGGGGTCTGCAGGTTGTGAGTCCTCTGCCAGGTGTCGCCGTGCCTTCGCACCGGCAGCCATTTCAGGTCTTGCGGGGGGCAGTAAAGTGACTGTGGTGTGCTGCTGTGGTTGTGCATCTGTGCCCCCCTGGTTTGCCCCGGAGCTCAGTGGAGCGGTGGCGATTGCGTCCTGGGGCCCCTAGAGGGGGAATAAGGGCCCCGCCTGAACCTGGCTCTTGCGACTGGTTTGTCCTATAAACATACCCTGGGATCAAGGCAGTGAGGGCTGGTCATCGTTCCTTCCCTGTATGGTTGGGTGTGGATACTAAGGGGCCCCTGCCGGCTTCCTCATTGAGGTCTGTTGAGACCCCTTGGTCGGCGGCCATATCGGGTCATGGCGGTTCCGGATTTGTAGTATTTGGGCCCTCCCCGCCGAGGCTTCAGGGGAATCTACACCGGCGGTCCTGTGGTTGGGCCCCTGTGGACATAATGACCCGCGATAAACCGGGGGGGGGGGGGGTTCTGCAAAGCAGAGTACACTGGATAAATTCACGGGCCTTAGGACGGCACGGGTGGAGGACGCAGAGGGCTGGGCCCGGCACAATAACCTTCGCTTTGTGGGTTGTGAGGGCTGTGAGGGGGGAGACATGGAGCGATTCCTTACTCAACGGTTAGAGGGTTGGCTCCCCCGGAGTCCCTGTCCCGCTGCTTTGTAATAGAGCGGGCGCATCGCGCCCTCATGCAAAACCCACCACCTGGGGCCCGCCCGAGGCTAGTCATCGCCAAGCTGTTAAATTATCAGGACTGGGATGCTATCCTTAAACAAATCAGAGCCAAGGAATCATTGCTTTTTGACAACATTCTTATTCTAATATTCCCGGACTACACGAAAATGGTCCAGCAACGGAGACAGTCCTTCCTAGCGGCCAAGGAACGACTACGAGATCTCAAGCTTCCATATGCCCTGCTGTATCCGGCCCGGCTGCGAGTGGTGTACCGATCCCGCACCCACTTCTTCAAAACACCAGAGGAGGTTTTTCAATGGACGGATGAGACAGAGCGACTGCGTCCTCATTCACCGCCCAGGCGAGATTCTGACTCTTCATCCGTTGAGGCTGCTCATAAGCAGGCTTATTTGAACCCTAAAGATCGTAGGAGGTCCAGATCCCATCGCTGGTCATGCTCCTGCAGTGTCTCTGCGCAGGCTGGCTCGACCTCTCGACAGGCCTCCTCGTGCACCTGAGCTGGAGGAGATCTCTAGACCCCTGAAGTTATGGACACAGTTTATAGGATCGGAGGAATCTATGTGATGGCTGGCTTCTCTGTTGGGATTCCAGCGGAGGGGCTGCCCACGGACTTTGGGCTGTACATTGGGGATCCATTGGCTGAGGTGCGCCGGGACTCCCTGTTGGGGTCTGAAGGCGCCACCCGCCACGACAAATGCTTCATTGTTATTGAAGTGTAGGGTGGGGGGTTTGTTGGGTTGCGTTGAGTTATGTTTAAGTTGTTGTCCTCAAGTCGCACTGCATTGCTATGCAGCTAGATCACTGGGCACGCGCCACGCGCCTTTCTTTGCACCTTCCCTCTTCTTCGGGGTAGTCTATGGCGGGTTCACCTGAGAAAGCCCGGGCCTCTCTCGAGACCCTCAGGGTAGTAAGCTGGAATGTCAGAGGTGCCCTGGATAAGATTAAGCGGGGGTAATTCTTCAGTATGCTAAGAGGGCCCATGTCGATATCCTTATGTTGCAGGATACACATCTTATGGGCTCGAAGGCGCTTTGTTTTCAGAGATATGAGTTTACTCAGGTGTTTTATGCAGGCTTTACACGGGGGTCACCGGGGGTAGCGATTTGGATCCATCACCGCGCCCTGTACACACACATCAAGACGTGGGTAGATACTCAGGGGCGCTACTTGTTTCTGTGGTGCACAATCAGGGAGGAGCCAGTGGTGTTGGGATGTGTATACGCCCCCCCCCTCCTTTGTCATGGGTACTGGTTGAGTGGCTTATGGCTATATGGGCAGATATGCCGGATGGTGAGACGTTTCATCAATAGGTGCGGCTCTCCTCATCTGTCCGCTGTTGTTCCAATTGCATGAGCATAGGAGGGACGGCGTGAGAGGCATGGTGGAAGGTTACAAACAGACTTGCTGATGGTACTCACTCTTCCAGTTGATTAAACACACTGGAAAGGATCTGGAATAACACATTCATTCAGGCTTCGTAGTGCACTGCAAGAATCTAGATCCTTATTATAGGGTAATGAGGCCTTTTTTTTGTACTCTTCTAGGAAACAATATCTTTGTTGGTGACGTTAATACTCTTCTGAGCCCTGTCGTTCCACAAGAGCTGGTATTTGTAAATTGACTTATGGCCTTATTTGGAGTTTGGCCGACAGGATATTCCATCACAAACGTGGCGGATCTTCCATCCGCTGTATTGCAAGTGTATTAAATCCTATGGCACTTGCAGACAGGATATTCTTCACGTTTCGACGGAGTATCCCATCCGCCAAACTCTAAATAAGGCCCTAAGTTTTCAATGTTAAATTAATGAAGTGTGTGTATCTAAAATAATATTTTACTGGTTCTTCTGATTGTATTCAATATGTCTATGTACAAAAGTTTTTTAATGTTTTTTAAAAACTAAAATAAACTGTTGATTACATTGAATAATATTTGTAAGCGGTTTCTGTATTATAAGGCCCGTATCTGCTTATGTTTTATGTTGTTCGATACTGCCTTGATTTCTCCTTGTTCCAGAAAGAGCAAATCAAGGTTGAACCAGTCAATCCATCATACTATTCAAATAAGTACAGTCAAATTATAAGTGACAGAAATTCAAATTATCTAAAACATAATATATAAAACTCAGTCATTGCTATAGTAGCCACTTCTACTGTGGTTCAGAATATCTACCTTGTGCATTATAGTGGTATGTGCCCAACTAGAAAGATTTTAATTTGTTCAAGTTAGCATATCAAACTAATGAAGGAATGAAAAATAGATCCAGGTTTGGTTATTATATATTTATTTCTAATGATTGCTTATAGACAATTTACCATGTTATCTACTTGGCAAGAATATTCATGAATATTAATATTTTGAAAATGTTCTATACTACATATCTAACTGGGACTGGTCTGATACACAGGCACTTAGAATACCTCCCCTTTTTGATAAGAGGTCCCAAAATGTAGGACTTGGCAAGTATGGCATCATATTTCATTTTAAGAAAATCTTAAAAGGAACTGTTTGAGGTCCCTGGACAAAGCATGGCATGAAAGAGAGAACAACTTATCTTGCCTTTGGATGATCTCATCATTCATGCAGCCACTAGAGCTTATATTGTCTTAGCTTTATGCAGTCGGTATGCCCAGTAAACCAAATCCGTTATTATAAGGAGACTGTAATATGCGTGGATATATAGATTAAGTGGATGATTTAGAGTTTGGCAGAGTGAGGGCTCGGCAGTGAGTTGCCATTACTGCCTCCTCTCTGAGATCACAGTCGCCCCCCACCCCTTCCTAGCCCCACTTCACCTAGACATAGTGGACCTGCAAGATTTCCAATGATGGAGCCTTAGTTTGATTTGCTGCCTGAAGTCATTGACCCCCCGCATCCCCTCAGTTGAAGGATCTCTGAAGATGGCAGGTGCTCCTCTGCTGGAGTTGTGGAAGTGAAGGCCTCTGCTGTTCCAGCACACTGGCAGGCAACGGGGCAAGGTCTCAGTCTCCATCTCAACCTAGAATTGAGTTCTAATCCCCCCGCTAAACCTAGAATTGAGTCTCAGTCTCCCCCTAAACCTAGAGTTGAGTCTCAATCTCATCTTAAAGTTAGAATTGACTCTCAAGTTCCCCCTAAACCTATAATTGAGTTTCAATCTCCTCCTAAAGCTAGATTTGAGTCTCAACCTCCCCCTAAAGCTAGAATTCAGTTTTAATCTCCCTCTAAACGTAGAACTGAGTCTCAATCTTCCCCTAAACCTAGAATTGTGAAATTCGCCTGTGCAATTTGCAACATTTGCTCTTGAACATGGTTGTATCAGTTGGGCATGTGGACAATTTGCAGAGGCTTTGGGCCCTGATGCAGAAGAAGATTCATTTCACATTTATTGATTGAACTGAAAAAACCCGAAACATGAAGAGTTAATGTTCATTATTGCGCATTGCTCAGGGTGCATGATCACTATCCAGCTTAGGATGTATTGATCACAGAACATTATTACGTGAAATGGCATCTGGACTTCGGCCGATAGCTGAGCTTAACATTATTGCTGTTGAGTTTTGGAGTTTTGTTTGTTAGAATAGAATATTTGTGCACTGAGGCACCCTGAGACACCTCTGTTAGAACTACTGTGCCCTACAGAACTGTTCTGCCTGAATGCCTGTCTGTCTGTCTAGCTAAACATCTATCTATCTTTTCAAACAATCTCAACTACACAGAAGCATGACCAACCTGTAAGTGCAGAGTGTTAGAGAAGAGACACTAAGTACACATACAGCAATCTAGATAGGTGATAGAATAGCAACACAAATATCTCATTTACAACATGTGGTTGCCTGTCGTCCATTTCAAGGCAAAGTTTGAACATCAATAATGAGATTCGTCAATAAGTCCTCGGCCATCTTCTGTTAACTATCTTGATCACATGTGGCATAAATGTGTCCTCTGTGAAGTATTCTAAAGCATGCCTCTATCCTGTAGGTGCCCACGCCCACCAACCTCATGTTTCTTTGGACTCTTACCTCTGTGGTTTTATACTGGATGTTCTGAACGTATTGACATATCAGTTTTAAGATGTAAGGTCATCCTTAAATTGTCTACTCTCTTAAGTATCCTTCTCTCCAACTTTGGAGCTGGGGTTCCGGGTTTGAGTCTTGGTGTCGGCTCAACATCCTGTGATTCTGGGCAGATCACTTAATTTCCCCGTTCCTAGGAACAGTGTCTATAGACCCTCACAGGTGGTTAGCCACGCATACAATTCTAAATATCAATATCAAACCCTCATAATGACTTTTGAGGACAGCTTCTTGCCTGTCTTGATTCCTCCTTGCTAAAAGCATACCCGGATAAACACACGGAGAAACAGTCGGGGGAAGGTGGACGTCAGAGGTAGATTTGATCAGACTAGTAAACCTTAGGATGGACATGGTAGCGTTGCTAGGTGGTATGTATTGTGTGATAATACAAACGCTTCCAGACACACTATGCTGCAAAAAAAGAAGCTTAAAAAAAATAAATCTGAGAAAGTTAGAAGAGTACACCCGTCATATAAGCTGTACATCCAGCAGGAAATTCCTCTACTGAAAGAGGGTCTGCATTGTGTTGTATAAAAACCCACATCTTTATTGGGGTCCCAGATCATTCAATAAAAACAATGGGTTGACTGAAAAGCCCCTCTCTTTTGTATTTTTACTTTTATTTTTCTTCCTATGAGGCATGGAGAACTTGCACTAGAGCACTTTGTAGTAGGCTGATACAAAATATCAAAAGGGAATGGATCACTTGACCTGAGTAACCAGGGTTTGCAACGTTTGTGTCGGTAACCTGTAAAAAACCCTCATACACGTACACAAGTCGTGAGGCGGTATATCTTGGTTCTTCGCCATGTTTTAAAAACGTGACAGTATCATCATTGGGTTTCTTTTTTTTTTCGTATGCTTTCCTCCATCCGGAGGTGACCCACTGGCTATTGCAGTAGTGATCAACGGAAAAAGAGAGGTGAGTGTGCTCAGGTGCAGTGAATTATAATTGTGGCGTTAAAAACCTCGTATTGCCTAGACTATATTTTAATAGGTCTAGGATCGAGGTAATTAAAAACAGTGTCGTGAGTGGGAAGACATATTATCAGTCTAACGCACTAAGGTGTCCAAAAAAGGTTGACGTGTGGTTTGCCCTTACGGGTCGGGGGGCTTTCTTCAGGACCTAAGAAGAGAAAGGGAGGCTGTGTATTGTCACAGTCTCAGTGAATCAAGATGTAGTTCACTTGATTCTGAATTGGTCAATGAGTACCTTTTAGTCCTAAAGTACGGACTTCCTCAGGAGACCGGTGGGCATATTAACCTGCTGCTTCGAAGTGCAGAACGACTTGTGCGCGCTCTTCCTACGGTAACCTGGAAATGGTAGGCTGATACAAGACAGAGAAAGATAAATAAGACGTGTAGATAGAATGGTAGCTGATAATTTAACAAAATGATTCATTGACAAAAACTGAATGATTTTCTTTATTTTATTGTATTTATTTAATTTACAAAGCACACACACATTAGAAGACTTCACACAGTTATTGAAGACCGAGGGTTTCGTGACCGCCAGCACGTTAGCTTGTGTCAGGCCTTGGGTTTTGCTTTTTTCTGAGTGGGATGGGCGGTCGGAAGACAGACAGAGGTAAGGAGGTCCATAGGCAGGCCTCTTGGACCCAGAAAGCATGGCGCCCAGTCCGATTACTGCATTGTTGTGTAGAAACTGTTGTAACCCTGCATCTTCAGTAGCGTGTGGATCTGTACAACTCTCATGGCCAATGAGTCCGATTAGACATGTATGAGGGTCACCTAGACATTAACGGTTTAAATCAGGGTCCCATCTGAGGTCAACCCACCTCCCTCCATGACGTGATACTCAGTTTGAGCCATTTGATTCCTATTGCCCGTAATATTTGCTTTGGAAGTACTGTGCCATGCAGTGTGTTGACAGGACTCGCACTTCCCTGTGGCACTGAGCAATGAAGGAACCTTGCACACTAGCCTTTCCTCTGTGTCACTGACCCACCTACTGCCCTGTATGCCATAAATCTACCTGTGCCGGTAGATAATATTCTGCACTTGACCTTTCTGGCCCTCTCTCCTGTCACATGGACATCAGTGCCAAAGTCCATGCATGGTTTGCCTCATTCCTCACAGGAAAGTGCCAATTTGTACACATGGCAGGTTCCAGACCAAACAACTCCCACCCCCAATCCTTGCAAAAGGCAGGGTCCTACAGGGGACCATCCTATCACCAAATGACGTTGAATTTCAACCCAAATGCCATGTGCCACCCTGCACCCCCAACTATCAACACACAGACAACTACAAACATAGCTATCATGAAGTCTAACCAATCAATGACATCCGCTGGCTGAGGATATGTTAGGCTGTGATGTCAGCAGTGTACCTTTAATTGAGCATTCTTGGTGTAGCATTTGAACTAAAAATGGGATTCTACCTCACAGACGTGGACGCAGATCGCTTCTACCCATTCCACAGTGTGGCTGCTGATGGCATCCTATCCCATGGACAGTATACCTGCAGATAGCTTCGTCCCATTACATGCACTGTGTGTCTGCTGATGGCTTCTTCCCATTCGATGCACAGTGTACGTGCAGATGGCTTCCTCCCAGTCCATGCACAGTGTACATGCAGATTGCTTCCTTCCATTCCATGCACAGTGTACATGCAGATGGCTTCCTCCCATTCCATGCACAGTGTACGTGCAGATGGCTTCCTCCCATTCCAAGCACAGTGTGCTTGCTGATGGTCTCTTCCTATCCCTTGCAGAGTGTGCCTGCAGATGGCTTCCTCCCATTCCATGCACAGTGTGACTACTGATTGCTTCCTCCCGTTCCATGCACAGTGTGCCTGCTGATGGTCTCCTCCCATTTCTTGCACAGTGTGCCTGCTGATGGTCTCCTCCCATCCATTGCAGAGTGTGCCTGCTGATGGCTTCTTCCCATTCCTTGCACAGTGTGCCTGATGATGGCTTCCTCCTATTGCTTGCACAGTGTGCCTGCTGATGGCTTCCTCCCATTCCTTGCACACTATGTCTGTGGAATGTGTCCTCCTATTCTATGCACAGTGTACCTGTTAATGGCTACCTCCCATTCCTCACACAGTGTGCCTGCTGATGGTCTCCTCCCATTCCTTGCACAGTGTGCCTGCTGATGGTCTCCTCCTATCCCTTGCACAGCGTGCCTGATGATAGCTTCCTCCCATTCCTCACACAGTGTGCCTGCTGATGGTCTCCTCCCATTTCATGCACAGTGTGCCTGCTGATGGTCTCCTCCTATCCCTTCTACAGCGTACCTGATGCTGGCTTCCTCCTATTCCTTGTACAGTGTGCCTGCATATGGCTTCCTCCCATTCCATGCACAGTGTGCCTGCTGATGGTCTCTTCCCCTTCCTTGCACAGTGTGCCTACAGATGGCTTCCTTCCATCCCATGCACGGTGTGCCTGCTGATAGCTTCCTCCTATGCCTTGCATAGGGTGCCTGCTGATGGCTTCCTCCTGTTCCATGCACAGTGTGCCGGCTGATGGCTTCCTCCAGTTCCATGCACAGTGTGCCTGCTGATGGTCTCCTCCCATTCCTTGCACAGTGTGCCTGCTGATGGATTTCTCCCGTTCCATGCACAGTGTGCCTGCGGATAGCTTCCTCCCATTCCATGGACAGTGTGCCTGCTCATGTCTTCCTACTGTTCCTTGCACAGTGTGCCTGCTGATGACTTCCTCCTGTTCCTTGCACAGTGTGCCTGCTCATTGCTTCCTCCTGTTCCTTGCACAGTGTGCCTGCTGATGGTCTTCATCCTGCTCCTTGCACACGGTACCTGCAGATGGCTTCCTCCCATTCCATGCCCAGTGTGCCTGCTGATGGCTTCCTCCCATTCCATGCACAGTGTGCCTGCTGTTGGCTTCCTCCGATTCCATGCACAGTGTGCCTGCTGATGGTCTCCTCCCATTCCTTGCACAGTGTGCCGGCTGATGGCTTCCTCCCATCCCACGCACAGTGTGCCTGTGGATGGTCTCCTCCCATTCCTTGCACAGTGTGCCTGCTGCTGGTCTCCTCCCATCCCTTGCACAGTGTGCCTGTGGTTGGCTTTGTCACATTGCTTGCACAGTGTGCCTGCAGATGGTCTTCTCCCATTCTTTTCACAGTGTGCCTGCTGATGGCTTCCTCCCATTCCTTTCACAGTGTGACTGATGATGGTCTTCTCCCATTCTATTCACAGTGTGCCTGCTGATGGCTTCCTCCCATCCAATGCACAGTGTGCCTGTAGATGACTTCCTCCCATCCATTGCACAGTGTGCCTGCTGATTGTCTCCTCTCATTCCTTTCACACTGTGCCTGTGGATTGTGTCCTCCTATTCCACGTATAGTGTGCCTGCTGATGGCTTCCTCCTATTCCTTGTAAAGTGTACCTGCTGATGGCTTCCTCCCGTTCCATACACAGTATGCCTGCTGATGGTCTCCTCCCATTCCTTGCACAGTTTGCCTGTGGATTGTGTCATCCTATTCCATGCACAGTGTGCCTGCTGATGGCTTCCTCCCATTCCTTGCACAGTCAGCCTGCCATGCACAGTGTGCCTGCTGATGGCTTCCTCCCATTCCCTGCACAGTGTGCCTGCTGGGGGCTTCCTCCCATTCCTTGCACTGTGTGACTGCAGATGGCTTCCTCCATGTTCTTGCAGAGTGTGCCTGCTGATGGCTTCCTCCCCTTCCATGCACATTGTGCCTGCTGATGGTATCCTCCCATTCCTTGGACAGTGTGCCTGCACATGGCTTCCTCCCGTTCCTTGCACAGTGTGCTTGCTGATGGTCTCCTCCCATTCCTTGCACAGTATGTCTGCTGATGGCTTCTCCCGTTCCTTGCACAGTGTGCCGGCTGATAGCTTTCTCCCATCCGATGCCCAGTGTGCCTGCTGATGGTCTCCTCCCATTCCTTGGACAGTGTGCCTGCTGATAGTCTCCTCTTATCCCATGCACAGTGTGCCTGCATATGGCTTCCTCCAATTCATTGCATAGTGGGCCTGCTGGTGGCTTCCCCCCATTCCATGCACAGTGTGCTGCTGATGGTTTCCTCTCATCCCATGCACAGTGTGCCTGTTGAATGCTTTGTCTCATCCCATGGCCAGTGTGCCTGCTCATGGTCTCCTCCCATTTCTTGCACAGTGTTCCTGCTGATGGCTTCCTCCAATCCCTAGCACAGTGTGCATGCTGATGACTTCCACCCATTCCTTGCACAGTGTGCCTGCTGATAGCTTCCACCCATTCCTTGCACAGTGTGCCTGCTGATGGCTTCCTCCCATGCATAGTGTCCCTGCTGCTGGTCTCCTCCCATTCAATGCACAGTGTGCCTGATGATGACTTCCTCCCATTCCTTGCACAGTGTGCCTGCTGACTGCTTCCTCCCATCCCACGCTTAATGTGCCTGCTGATGGTCTCCTCCTATTCCATGCACAGTGTGCTTGCTGATGACTTCCTCCCATTACTTGAACAGTGTGCCTGCTGAAGACTTCTTCCCGTTCCTTGCACAGTGTGCCTGCGGATGGCTTCCTCTCATTCATTGCACACTCTGCTTGCTGAGGAATTTCTCCCATTCATTGCACAGTGTGCCTGCTGATGACTTCCTCCCATCCCTTGCACAATGTGCCTGCTGCTGGTTTCCTTCCATCCCTTCCACATTGTGCCTGCTGCTGGTCTCCTCCCATCCCTTGCACACAGTGCCTGCTGCTGGTCTTCTCCCATTCCTTGTACACTGTGCTTGCTGAGGGTTTTCACCCATTCTTTGCACAGTATGCCTGCAGATGGCTTCCTCCCTTCCCCTGCACAGTGTGCCTGCTACAGGTCTCCTCCCATCCCTTGCACAGTGTGCCTGTTGATGGCTTCCTCACATTCCCTGCACAGTGTGCCTGCTGCTGGTCTCCTCCCATACATTGCACAGTGTGCCTGCTGATGGTCTCCTCTCATTCCATCCACAGTGTGCCTGCTGCTGGTCTCCTCCCATCCCTTGCACAGTGTGCCTGCTGATGGTCCTCTCCCATTCCATACAGAGTGTGCCTGTTGATGGTCTCCTCCTATCCCTTGCACAATGTGCCTGCGGATGGCTTCCTCCCATTCCCTGCACAGCGTGCCTGCTGCTAGTCTCCTCCTATCCCTTGCACAGTGTGCCTGTTGATGTCCTACCCTCATTCCTTGCACAGTGTCCCCGCGGATGGCCTTCTCCCATTCCTTGCACAGTGTGCCTGCAGATGGCTTCCTTCCACTTCTTGCACAGTGTGCCTGCTGCTGGTCTCCTCCTATCCCTTGCAGAGTGTGCCTGCGGATGGCTTCTTCCCATTCCCTGCAGAGTGTGCCTGCTGATGGTCTCCTCCCACTCCTTGCACAGTGTGCCTGCTGATGCCTCCCTCCCATTCCTTGAACCGTGTGCCTTTGATGGTCTCCTCCCATTTCTTGCACAGTGTGCCTACAGATGGTTTCCTCCCATTCCTTTCACAGTGTGCCTGCTGATGGTCTCCTCCAATTCATTGCACAGTGTGCCTGCAGATGGCTTCCTCCCATTCCTTGCACAGTGTGCCTACTCGTGGTCTCCTCCAATTCCTTGCACAGTGTGCCTGCTCATGGCTTCCTCCAATCCCTTGCACAGTGTGCCTATTGATGGCTTCCTCCCATTCCTACCACAGTGTGCCTGCTGATGACTTCCTTCCATCCCATTCACAATGTGCCTGCTGCTGCTCTCCTCCCATCCCTTGCAGAGTGTGCCTGCGGATGGCTTCCTCCCATTCCTTGTACAGTGTGCCTGCTGCTGGTCTTCTCCCATTCCTTGCACAGTGTGCCTGCTGATGGTCCCATCCCATTCCTTGCACAGTGTGCCTTCTGATGACTTCCTCCCATTCCTTGCACAGTATGCCTGCTGATTGTGTCCTGCGGTTCCTTGTACAGTATTCCTGCTGATGGCTTCCTCCCATTCCTCGCACAGTGTGCCTGCTGCTGGTCTCCTCCCATCCCTTGCACAGTGTGCCTGCGGATGGCTTTCTCCCATTCCTTGCACAGTGTGCATGCAGATGGCTTCCCCCCACTCCTTGACCAGTGTGCCTACAGATGGCTTCCTTCCACTTCTTGCACAGTGTGCCTACTGATGGTCTCCTCCTATCACTAGCACAGTGTGCCTGCTGATGGTCTCCTCCCATTTCTTGCACAGTATGCCTGTTGATGGTCTCCTCCAATTCCTTGCACAGTTTGTCTGCTGATGGTTTCCTCCCGTTCCATGCACAGTGTGCCTGCTGATGGCTTCCTCCCATTTTTTGCACAGTGTGCCTGCTGATGGCTTCCTCCCATTATGATAACAGCCTACACACTGGCAGGGAGTCTAAGATCTTAAGACAGGGCATTGGTTACTGTGCCGAGAATACAGAGAGCGAGGATGGGAGCATGATCCTTTGGATACCTCGCAGCTAAAATCAGGAATACTCTGCCTCTGGGACTAAGAACTGAACCTTGCAAAAACATTTTTCCCAAGAGATTAACGACATGGCTGTTTCCACCTTCAAACTAGTATTGTGATCCTCTAGTGCAGATGGTGCTTCGGGATATTCTTTTAATAGCTTCTGCCAACCTTATTGAGAGTCTGCTCTAGCTCACGGACACACGGACGGTGTAACCATGCGCTTTACAAATAGATGAATAAATACATAAATAAGTGTGCCTGTGGATGGCTTCCTCCCATTCTTTGCACAGTGTGCCTGCGGATGGTTCCACCCATTCCCTGCACAGTGTGCCTGCTGATGGTCCCTTCACATTCCTTGCACAGTGTCCCTGCTGATGGCTTCCTCCCATTCTTTGCACAGTGTGCCTGTGGATGGCTTCCACCCATTCCCTGCACAGTGTGCCTGCTGATGGTCTCCTCACATTCCTTGCACAGTGTCCCTGCTGATGGTCTTCTCCCATTCTTTTCACAGTGGGCCTGCTGATCTTCTCCTCAAATTCCTTGCACAGTGTGCCTGCTGATGGCTTCCACCCATCCCTTGCTTAGTGTGCCTGCTGATGGCCTTCTCCCATCCCTTGCTTAGTGTGCCTGCTGATGGCCTTCTCCCATTCTTTTAACAGTGTGCCTGCTGATGGTCTCCTCCCATTCCTTGCATAGCGTGCCTGCTGATGGTCTCCTCCCATTCTTTGCACAGCATGCCTGCAGATGGCTTCTACCCATTCCATGCACATTGTGCCTGCTGATGGTCTCCTCCCATTCCTTGCACTGTGTGCCTGCTGATGGTCTCCTCCCATTCCTTGCATAGTGTGTCTGCTGATGGTCTCCTCCCATTCTTTGCACAGTGTGCTTGCTGATGGCTTCCACCCATCTCTTGCTTAGTGTGCCTGCTGATGGTCTTCTCCCATTCCTTGCACAGTATGCATGCTGATGGTCCCCTCCCATTCCCTGCAGAGTGTTCCTGCTGATAGTCTCCTCCCATTCCATGCACAGTGTGTCTGCTGAAGGTCTCCTCCCATTCCTTGCACAGTGTGCCTGCTGGTGGTCTCCTCCTATCCCTTGCATAGTGTACCTGCGGATGGCTTCCTCCCATTGATTGCACAGTGTCCCTGCTGATGGTCTCCTCCCATTCCTTCCACAGTGTGCCTGTGGATGGCTTCCTCCCATTCCTTGCACAGTGTGCCTGTGGATGGTCTCATCTCATTCCCTTGCACAGTGTGCCTGTTGATGGCCTCCTTCCATTTCCTGCACAGTATACCTGCTGATGGTCTCCTGCCATTACTTGCACAGTGTGCCTGCTGATGGTCTCCTCCCATCCCATGCACAGTGTGCCTGGTGATGGCTTCCTCCCATTCCATGCACAGTTTGCCTTCTGATGGCTTCCTCCAATTCCATGCACAGTGTGCCTGCTGAAGGCTTCCTCCAATTCCATGCACTGTGTGCTTGCGGATGGTTTCCTCATATTTCTTGCACAGTGTACTTTTGGATGGCGTCCTCCCACCCATGAACAGTATGCCTGCAGATGACTTCCTCCCATCCCATGCACACTGTGCCTGCCGCTGGTCTCTTCCCATTCTTTTCACATTGTACCTGCTGATGGTTTCCTCCAATCCATTGCACAGTGTGCCTGCTGATGACTTCCTCCCATTCCTTGTACAGTTTGCCTGCTGATGGCTTCCACCCATTCCTTGCACAGTGTGACTGCTGATGGCTTCCTCCCATGCATAGTGTGCCTTCTGCTGGTCTCCTCCCATTCCATGCATAGTGTGCCTGCTGATGACTTCCTCCCATTCCTTGCACAGTGTGCCTGCGGATCTCATCCTCCAATCCCTTGCACAGTGTGCCTGCTGATTACTTCCTCCCATTCCTTGCACAGTGTGCCTTCTGATGGCTTCCTCCCATTCCTTGCACAGTGTGCCTGCGGATGGGTTCCTCCCATTCCTTGCACAGTGTGCCTGCTGCTAGTATCCTACCATCCCTTGCACAGTGTGCCTGTGGATGGCTTCCTCCCATTCCTTGCACAGTGTGCCTGCTGATGGCTTCCTCCCACTCCTTGCACAGTGTGCCTGCAGATGGCTTCCTTCAACTCCTTGCACGGTGTGCCTGCTGATGGTCTCCTCTTATCCCTTGCACAGTGTGCCTGCTGATGGTGTCCTCCCATTTCTTGCACAGAAGGCCTGTTGATGGTCTCCTCCAATTCCTTACACAGTTTTTCTGCTGATGGTTTCCTCCCGTTCCATACACAGTGTACCTTCTGATGACTTCCTCCCATTACGATAACAGCCTACACACTGGCACGGAGTCTAAGATCTAAAAGCAGGGCATTGGTTACTGTGCCGAGAATACAGAGAGCGAGGATGGGAGCATGCTCCTTTGGATACCTCGCAGCTAAGATCTGGAACACTCTGCCTCTGGGACTAAGAACTGAACCTCGCAAAAACATTTTTCCCAAGAGATTAAGGACATGGCTGTTTCCACCTTCAATCTAGTATCGTGATCCTCTAGTGCTGATGTTGCTTCCAGTTATTCTTTTAATAGCTTCTGCCAACCTTATTGAGAGTCTGCTCTAGCTCACGGACACACGGATGGGGTAACCATGACCTTTACAAATAGATGAATAAATACATAAATAAGTGAGCCTGTGGATGGCTTCCTCCCATTCTTTGCAATGTGTGCCTGCGAATGGCTTCCTCCCATTCCCTGCACAGTGTGACTGCAGATGGTCTCCTCACGTTCCTTGCACAGTGTGCCTTCTGATGGCTTCCTCCTATTCCTTGCACAGTGTGCCTGCTGATGGCTTCCTCCCATTCCTGGCACAGTGAGCCTGCTGTTAGTCTCCGTCCATTCCGTGCACAGTGTGCCTGCTGATGGCTTCCTCCCATTCCTGGCACAGTGAGACTGCTGCTAGTCTCCGCCCATTCCGTGCACAGTGTGCCTGCGGACGTCTTCCTCCCATTCCTTGCACAGTGTGCCTGCTGCTAGTATCCTCCCATCCCTTGCACAGTGTGCCTGCGGATGGCTCCCTCCCATTCCTTGCACAGTGTGCCTGCTGATGGCAGAATCATCTTTTTTTCTTTGCTGACCGAATGCAGCAGGTAAACTGATCAGTGAACCTGTACTTCGATTCAGAAATCCATTTACAGGAGAGTCAGCTTGACCTGTGGAGTCCCTCAGGGATCCTCTCTTTCCCCTTTTCTTTTCAACTTGTATATGTTTCCTTTGATTCGCTCTCTTCGTAATTTCGAGGTAGCCTCCTTTAACTATGCTGATGACCTCCAACTTGTGTTCAAGATTGATTCTTCCATTTTGTCTGCTTCTAGTTCCAGGCTACCTTATGTTTTATCGGTGATTGGATGAACGCCAGTCAACTCAAACTCAATCCTGATAAAACTGAGTTGGTTTTGACTGGCGGCACCTCCAATCCTTGGAACAACTTTTGGCCTCCTACGTTAGGTAATCCCCCTCAACCTACTGATTTCGTGAAAAGCCTCGGAGTCATAATCAGCAACGACTTGACCATGAAAGCTCAAACCAGCACTGTGATTTCATCCTGATTTTTCCATCTTCCCAGAATCCGCAAGATTTCGAGATTTCTAACAACCGAAGCCCTCACTCTGGTTCTCATGGCCTTAGTCATTTCTCGTATAGATTACGCCAACTCACTGTATGCCGGCATTCCGGCCTACCAACTTCACCGCCTCCAATTGGTTCAGAACCAAGCTGCTCGTCTTATTTCTCAACAACCACGACATCAACATGTCCGTCCCCTGTTGAAGAGCCTTCATTGGCTCCCAGTAGCCAAGCGTTGTATCTTCAAACTGGGCTGCACCATCTTCAAAGCCTTAGCCGGCCTTGGCCCTGTCTTCATTTCTTCTTTGGTTCTCCGCTATACACCCTCTCATGCTCTTCGTTCCTCTCACTCTAACCTTCTTGTCATCCCCCTTTTTAAAAGGAAAAAACGCGGTGGACTTAGTTTCTCGTTCCTTGCTCCCCAACTTTGGAATTCTTTCCCTCTTGAGCTTAGACTTGAAACTTCCTTTCCTCAGTTCAGTACTCTTCTTAAAACTCTTTTATTTACACAGGCTTACCTATAAACAGTTGGCTCAGTATGCTTTTGCCGCATCTTTTCCAATAGCGCCATGAAACCGTTTTGGTGTAGGCGCGCTTTACAAAAACTTTTAACATAACATAACATAACATGGCTTCCTCCCACTCCTTGCACAGTGTGCCTGCAGATGGCTTCCTTCATCTCCCTGCACAGTGTGCTTGCTGATGGTCTCCTCTTATCCCTTGCACAGTGTGCCTGCTGATGGTCTCCTCCCATTTCTTGCACAGAATGACTGTTGATGGTCTCCTCCAATTCCTTGCGCAGTTTGTCTGCTGATGGTTTCCTCCCGTTCCATGCACAGTGTGCCTGCTGATGGCTTCCTACCCATTCCTTGCACAGTGTGCCTGCTGATGGCTTCCTACGGTTCCTTGTACAGTGTGCCTTCTGATGACTTCCTCCCATTCCTGGCACAGTGTGCCTGCTGCTAGTCTCCGCCCATCCCTTGCACAGTGTGCCTGCAGATGGCTTCCTCCCATTCCTTGGACAGTGTGCCTGCTGATGGCTTCCTCCAACTCCTTGTGTGCCTACAGATGGATTCCTTCCACTCCTTGCACAGTGTGCGTGTTGGTGGTCTCCTCCAATTCCTTGCACAGTTTGTCTGCTGATGGTTTCCTCCCGTTCCATGCACAGTGTACCTTCTGATGACTTCCTCCCATTATGATAACAGCCTACACACTGGCACGGAGTCTAAGATCCTAAAGGCAGGGCATTGGTTACTGTGCTGAGAATACAGAGAGCGAGGATGGGAGCATGCTCCTTTGGATACCTCGCAGCTAAGAATGGGAACACTCTGCCTCTGGGACTAGGAACTGAACCTCACAAAAACATTTTTTGCAAGAGATTAAAGACATGGCTGTTTCCACCTTCAAACTAGTATCGTGATCCTCCAGTGCGATGTTACTTCCAGATATTCTTTTAATAGCTTCTGCCAACCTTATTGAGAGTCTGCTCTAGCGCGGGGACACACGGATGGTGCAACCATGCGCTTTACAAATAGATGAATAAATACATAAATAAGTGTGCCTGCGGATGGCTTCCTCCCATTCCCTGCACAGTGTGACTGCTGATGGTCTCCTCACGTTCCTTGCACCGTGTGCCTGCTGATGGTCTTCTCCCATTCTTTGCACAGTGTGCCTGCGAATGGCTTCCTCCCATTCCCTGCACAGTGTGCCTGCTGATGGTCTCCTCACATTCCTTGCACAGTGTGCCTGCTGATGGTTTTCTCCCATTCTTTACACAGTGTGCCTGCAGATGGCTTCCTCCCATTCCCTGCACAGTGCGCCTGCTGAAGGTCTCCTCACATTCCTTGCACAGTGTGCATGTGGATGGCTCCCTCCCATTCCTTGCACAGTGTGCCTGCTGATGGCTTCCTCCAACTCCTTGCACAGTGTGTCTGCAGATGGCTTCCTTCAACTCCTTTCACAGTGTGCCTGTTGATGGTCTCCTCCCATTTCTTGCACAGAATGCCTGTTGATGGTCTCCTCCTATCCCTTGCACAGTGTGCCTGCGGATGGCTTCCTCCCTTTCCCTGGACTGTGTGCCTGCTGATGGTCTCTTCACATTCCTTCCGCAGTGTGCCTGCTGATGGTCTTCTCCCATTCTTTGCACAGTGTGCCTGTGGATGGCTTCCTCCCATTCCCTGCACAGTGCGCCTGCTGATGGTCTCCTCACATTCCTTGCACAGTGTGCCTGCTGATGGCTTCCACCCATCCCTTGCTTAGTGTGCCTACTGATGGTCTCCTCCCATTCTTTTCACAGTGTGCCTGCTGATGGTCTCCCAATCCATGCATAGTGCGCCTGCAGATGGTCTCGTCCCATTCCTTTCACAGTGTGCCTGCTGATGGTCTCCTCCCATTCTTAGCACAGTGTGCCTGCGGATGGCTTCTTCCCATTCCCTGCATATTGTGCCTGCTGATGGCCTCCCCCCATTCCTTGCACAGTGTGCCTGCTGATGGTCTCCTCCCATTCTTTGCACAGTGTGCCTGCTGATGGCTTCCACCCATCTCTTGCTTAATGTGCCTGCTGACGGTCTCCCCCCATTCCTTGCACAGTATGCCTGCTGATGGTCCCCTCCCCTTCCTTGCAAAGTGTTCCTGCTGATGGTCTCCTCCCATTCCTCGCATAGTGTGCCTGCTGATGGTCTCCTCCCATTATTTGCACAGCGTGCCTGCAGATGGCTTCTTCCCATTCCATGCCCATTGTGCCTGCTGATGGTCTCCTCCTATTCCCGGCACAGTGTTCCTGCTGATAGTCTCCTCCTATCTCTTGCACAGTGTTCATGCTGATGGTCTCCTCCCATTCCTTGCACAGTGTGCCTGCTGATGGTCTCCTCCCATTCCATGCAGAGTGTGCCTGCTGATGGTCTCCTCCCATTCCTTGCACAGTGTGCCTGCTAATGGTCTCCTCCTATCCCTTGCACAGTGTGCCTGTGGATGGCTTCCTCCCATTCCCTGCACAGTGTCCCTGCTGATGGTCTCCTCCCATACCTTGCACAGTGTGCCTGTGGATGGCTTCCTCCCATTCCTTGCACAGTGTGCCTGTGGATAGTCTCCTCTCATTCCATTGCACAGTGTGCCTGTTGATGGTCTCCTTCCATTCCCTGCACAGTATACCTGCTGATGGTCTCCTCCCATTCCTTGCACAGTGTGCCTGCTGATGGCTTCCTCCCATTCCATGCACAGTGTGCCTGCTGATCGCTTTCTCCCATTCCATGCACAGTGTGCTTGCGGATGGCTTCTTTCCATTTCTTGAACAGTGTACCTTTGGATGGCTTCATCCCACCCATGAACAGTATGCCTGCAGATGACTTCCTCCCATCCCATGCACACTGTGCCTGCCGCTGGTCTCCTCCCGTTCTTTGCACAGTGTACCTGCTGATGGCTTCCTCCCATTCCTTGTACAGTTTGCCTGCTGATGGCTTCCACCCATTCCTTGCACAGTGTGCCTGCTGATGGCTTCCTCCCATGCATTGTGTGCCTGCTGCTGGTCTCCTCCCATTCCATGCCCAGTGTGCCTGCTGATGACTGCCTCCCATTCCTTGCACAGTGTGCCTGCTGATGGCATCCTCCAATCCCTTGCACAGTGTGCCTGCTGATTACTTCCTCCCATTCCTTGCACAGTGTGCCTTCTGATGGCTTCCTCCCATTCCTTGCACAGTGTGCCTGCAGATGGCTTCCTCCCAGTCCTTGCACAGTGTGCCTGCTGCTAGTATCCTCCCATCCCTTGCACAGTGTGCATGCGGATGGCTTCCTCCCATTCCTTGCACAGTGTGCCTGCTGATGGCTTCCTCCAACTCCTTCACAGTGTGCCTGCAGATGGCTTCCTTCAACTCCTTTCACAGTGTGCCTGCTGATGGTCTCATCTTATCCCTTGCACAGTGTGCCTCTTTATGGTCTCTTCCAATTCCTTGCACAGTTTGTCTGCTGATGGTTTCCTCCCGTTCCATGCACAGTGTGCCTGCTGATGGCTTCCTCCCATTTTGTGCAGTGTTCCTGCTGATGGCTTCCTCCCATTATGATAACAGCCTACACACTGGCACGGAGTCTAAGATCTAAAAGCAGGGCACTGGTTACTGTGCCGAGAATACAGAGAGCGAGGATGGGAGCATGCTCCTTTGGATACCTCGCAGCTAAGAATGGGAACACTCTGCCTCTGGGACTAAGAACTGAACCTCGCAAAAACATTTTTCCCAAGAGATTAAGGACATGGCTGTTTCCATCTTCAATCTAGTATCGTGATCCTCTAGTGCTGATGTTGCTTCCGGATATTCTTTTAATAGCTTCTGCCAACCTTATTGAGAGTCTGCTCTAGCGCGGGGACACACGGATGGTGTAACCATGCGCTTTACAAATAGATGAATAAATACATAAATAAGTGTGCCTGCGGATGGCTTCCTCTCATTCTTTGCACAGTGTGCATGTGGATGGCTTCCTCCAATTCCTTGCACAGTGTGCCTGCTGATGGTCTCCTCTCATTCCTTGCACAGTGTGCCTGCTGATGGTCTTCTCCCATTCTTTGCACAGTGTGCCTGCAGATGGCTTCCTCCCATTCCCTGCACAGTGCGCCTGCTGATGGTCTCCTCACATTCCTTGCACAGAGTCCCTGCTGATGGTCTTCTCCCATTCTTTTCACAGTGTGCCTGCTGATCGTCTCCTCAAATTCCTTGCACAGTGTGCCTGCTGATGGCTTCCACCCATCCCTTGTTTAGTGTGCCTGATGCTGGCCTTCTCCCATTTTTTCTTTTCACAGTGTGCCTGCTGATGGTCTCCACCCATTCCTTGCATAGTGTGCCTGCTGCTGGTCTCCTCCCATTCCTCGCATAGTGTGCCTACTGATGGTCTCCTCCCATTTTTTTCACAGCGTGCCTGCGGATGGATTCTTCCCATTCCATGCACATTGCCCCTGCTGATGGTCTTCTCCCATTCCTTGCACAGTGTACCTTTGGATGGCTTTCTCCCACCCATGCACAGTATGCCTGCAGATGACTTCCTCCCATCCCATGCACACTGTGCCTGCCGCTGGTCTCTTCCCATTCTTTGCACAGTGTACCTGCTGATGGCTCTTGCACAGTGTGCCTACTGATGTCTTCCTCCCATTCCTTGTACGGTTTTCCTGCTGATGGCGTCCACCCATTCCTTGCAGTGTGCCTGCTGATGGCTTCCTCCCATGCATAGTGTGCCTGCTGCTGGTCTCCTTCCATTCCATGCACAGTGTGCCTGCTGATGACTTCCTCCCATTCCTTGCACAGTGTGCCTGCTGATGACTTCCTCCCATTCCTTGCATAGTGTGCCTTCTGATAGCTTCCTCCCATTCCTTGCACAGTGTGCCTGCGGATGGCTTCCTCCCATTCCTTGCACAGTGATGTCTTCCTCCCATTCCTTGTACGGTTTTCCTGCTGTTGGCGTCCACCCATTCCTTGCAGTGTGCCTGCTGATGGCTTCCTCCCATGCATAGTGTGCCTGCTGCTGGTCTCCTTCCATTCCATGCACAGTGTGCCTGCTGATGACTTCCTCCCATTCCTTGCACAGTGTGCCTGCTGATGACTTCCTCCCATTCCTTGCATAGTGTGCCTTCTGATGGCTTCCTCCCATTCCTTGCACAGTGTGCCTGCGGATGGCTTCCTCCCATTCCTTGCACAGTGTGCCTGCTGATGGCTTCCTCCCACTCCTTGCACAGTGTGCCTGCAGATGGCTTCCTTCAACTCCTTGCACAGTGTGCCTGCTGATGGTCTCCTCTTATCCCTTGCACAGTGTGCCTGTTGCTGGTCTCCTTCCATTCCATGCACAGTGTGCCTGCTGATGACTTCCTCCCATTCCTTGCACAGTGTGCCTGCTGGTGACTTCCTCCCATTCCTTGCATAGTGTGCCTTCTGATGGCTTCCCCCCATTCCCTGCACAGTGTGACTGCTGATGGTCTCCTCCTATCCCTTGCACAGTGTGCCTGCGGATGGCTTCCTCCCTTTCCCTGGACTGTGTGCCTGCTGATGGTCTCTTCCCTTTCCTTCCACAGTGTGCCTGAGGATGGTCTTTTCCCATTCTTTGCAGTGTGCCTGCGGATGGCTTCCTCCCATTCCCTCCACAGTGCGCCTGCTGATGGTCTCCACCCATCCCTTGCTTAGTGTGCCTACTGATGGTCTCCTCCCATTCTTTTCACAGTGTGCCTGCTGATGGTCTCCCAATCCATGCATAGTGTGCCTGCAGATGGTCTCGTCCCATTCCTTGCACAGTGTGCCTGCTGATGGTCTCCTCCCATTCTTTGCACAGTGTGCCTGCGGATGGCTTCTTCCCATTCCCTGCACATTGTGCCTGCTGATGGTCTCCTCCCATTCCTTGCACAGTGTGCCTGCTGATGGCTTCCACCCATCCCTTGCTTAGTGTGCCTGATGCTGGTCTTCTCCCATTTTTTTCAAAGTGTGCCTGCTGATGGTCTCCTCCCATTCCTTGCATAGTGTGCCTGCTGATGGTCTCCACCCATTCCTTGCACAGTGTGCCTGCGGATGGCTTCCTCCCATTCCTTGCACAGTGTGCCTGCTGCAGGTCTCCTCCCATTCCTCGCATAGTGTGCCTACTGATGGTCTCCTCCCATTTTTTTCACAGCGTGCCTGCGGATGGATTCTTACCATCCCATGCACACTGTGCCTGCCGCTGGTCTCTTCCCATTCTTTGCACAGTGTGCCTGCTGATGACTTCCTCCCATTCCTTGCACAGTGTGCCTGCTGGTGACTTCCTCCCATTCCTTGCATAGTGTGCCTTCTGATGGCTTCCCCCCATTCCCTGCACAGTGTGACTGCTGATGGTCTCCTCCTATCCCTTGCACAGTGTGCCTGCGGATGGCTTCCTCCCTTTCCCTGGACTGTGTGCCTGCTGATGGTCTCTTCACTTTCCTTCCACAGTGTGCCTGAGGATGGTCTTTTCCCATTCTTTGCAGTGTGCCTGCGGATGGCTTCCTCCCATTCCCTCCATAGTGCGCCTGCTGATGGTCTCCACCCATCCCTTGCTTAGTGTGCCTACTGATGGTCTCCTCCCATTCTTTTCACAGTGTGCCTGCTGATGGTCTCCCAATCCATGCATAGTGTGCCTGCAGATGGTCTCGTCCCATTCCTTGCACAGTGTGCCTGCTGATGGTCTCCTCCCATTCTTTGCACAGTGTGCCTGCGGATGGCTTCTTCCCATTCCCTGCACATTGTGCCTGCTGATGGTCTCCTCCCATTCCTTGCACAGTGTGCCTGCTGATGGCTTCCACCCATCCCTTGCTTAGTGTGCCTGGTGCTGGTCTTCTCCCATTTTTTTCAAAGTGTGCCTGCTGATGGTCTCCTCCCATTCCTTGCATAGTGTGCCTGCTGATGGTCTCCACCCATTCCTTGCACAGTGTGCCTGCGGATGGCTTCCTCCCATTCCTTGCACAGTGTGCCTGCTGCAGGTCTCCTCCCATTCCTCGCATAGTGTGCCTACTGATGGTCTCCTCCCATTTTTTTCACAGCGTGCCTGCGGATGGATTCTTACCATCCCATGCACACTGTGCCTGCCGCTGGTCTCTTCCCATTCTTTGCACAGTGTACCTGCTGATGGCTTCCTCCAATCCCTTGCACAGTGTGCCTACTGATGTCTTCCTCCCATTCCTTGTACTGTTTTCCTGCTGATGGCGTCCACCCATTCCTTGCAGTGTGCCTGCTGATGGCTTCCTCCCATGCATAGTGTGCCTGCTGCTGGTCTCCTCCCATTCCATGCACAGTGTGCCTGCTGATGACTTCCTCCCATTCCTTGCCCAGTGTGCCTGCTGATGACTTCCTCCAATCCCTTGCACAGTGTGCCTGCTGATGACTTCCTCCCATTCCTTGCATAGTGTGCCTTCTGATGGCTTCCTCCCATTCCTTGCACGGTGTGCCTGCAGATGGCTTCCTCCCATTCCTTGCACAGTATGCCTGCTGATGTCTTCCTCCCACTCCTTGCACAGTGTGCCTGCAGATGGCTTCCTTCAACTCCTTGCACAGTGTGCCTGCTGATGGTCTACTCTTATCCCTTGCACAGTGTGCCTGCTGATGGTCTCCTCCCATTTCTTGCACAGAATGCCTGTTGATGGTCTCCTCCAATTCCTTGCACAATTTGTCTGCTGATGGTTTCCTCCCGTTCCATGCACAGTGTGACTGCTGATGGTCTCCTCCTATCCCTTGCACAGTGTGCCTGCGGATGGCTTCCTCCCTTTCCCTGGACTGTGTGCCTGCTGATGGTCTCTTCACATTCCTTCCACAGTGTGCCTGCTGATAGTCTTCTCCCATTCTTTGCACAGTGTGCCTGCGGATGGCTTCCTCCCATTCCCTGCACAGTGCGCCTGCTGATGGTCTCCTCACATTCCTTGCACAGTGTGCCTGCTGATGGCTTCCACCCATCCCTTGCTTAGTGTGCCTACTGATGGTCTCCTCCCATTCTTTTCACAGTGTGCCTGCTGATGGTCTCCCAATCCATGCATAGTGTGCCTGCAGATGGTCTTGTCCCATTCCTTGCACAGTGTGCCTGCGGATGGTCTCCTCCCATTCTTTGCACAGTGTGCCTGCGGATGGCTTCTTCCCATTCCCTGCACATTGTGCCTGCTGATGGTCTCCTCCCATTCCTTGCACAGTGTGCCTGCTGATGGTCTCCTCCCATTCCTTGCATAGTGTGCCTGCTGATGGTCTCCTCCTATCCCTTGCATAGTGTGCCTGCGGATGGCTTCCTCCCATTCCCTGCACAGTGTGCCTGCTGATGGTCTCCTCCCACTCCTTGCACAGTGTGCATGCTGATTGTCGCCTCCCATTCCTTGAACAGTGTGCCTGCTGACGGTCTCCTCCTATTCCTTGCACAGTGTGCCTGGGGATGGCTTCCTCCTATTCCCTGCACAGTGTGCCTGCTGATGGTCTCCTCCTATCCCTTGCTTAGTGAGCCTGCTGATGGTCTCCTCCCATTCCTTGCACAGTGTGCCTGCTGACTGTCTCCTCCTATCCCTTGCGCAGTGTGCTTGCGAATGGCTTCCTCCCATTCCCTGCACAGTGTCCCTGCTGATGGTCTCCTCCCATTCCTTGCAAAGTGTGCCTGTGGATGGCTTCCTCCCATTCCTTGCACAGTGTGCCTGTGGATGGTCTCTTCCCATTCCCTTCCACAGTGTGCCTGTTGATGGTCTCCTCCCATTCTCTGCACAGTGTGCCTGCTGATGGTGTCCTCCCATTCCTTGCACAGTGTGCCTGCTGATGGTCTCCACTCATCCCATGCACAGTGTGCCTGCTGATGGCTTCCTCCCATTCCATGCACAATGTGCCTGCTGATGGCTTCCTCCCATTCCATGCACAATGTGCCTGCAGATGGCTTCCTCCCATTCCTTGCGTAGTGTACCTGTGGATGGCTTCCTCCCATCCCATGCACACTGTGCCTGCCGCTGGTCTCTTCTCATTCTTTGCACAGTGTACGTGTGGATGGCTTCCTCCCATTCCATGCACAATGTGCCTGCAGATGGCTTCCTCCCATTCCTTGCGTAGTGTACCTGTGGATGGCTTCATCCCATCCCATGCAGAGTATGCCTGCAGATGGCTTCCTCCCATCCCATGCACACTGTGCCTGCCGCTGGTCTCTTCTCATTCTTTGCACAGTGTACCTGTGGATGGCTTCCTCCCATTCTTTGCACAGTGTGCCTGTGAGTGGCTTCTGACCCTTCCTTACATAGGATGCCGAATGATCCGTGTTTTACATTGGCACCAAACGTATATTCGACATTCATGTAGGAACAATACACAAAAAGCCTGCAATCAGTTGAACCTGCTTGGCACGATCAAGCCTTATCTTACCACCTGCGGTTTCTGCCCCAAATTGGGAACCTCTGTCCTGTCCACATAGGTAAAGAAACCATTTCTCAAATAGCTGCCTGACGGATGCCATAGCCCAAGTACCGGATGGCTTCTAGCCACCTGCCTGTTCGATCATAGACCATTGTAAATGTCAACACCTCTCGCCCTTCCTGAGGAAGCTGCATTCACCCAACGCACCTCTCGGCCCTGGTCCAGGTCAAAGGATTCTGCATCACTTGCAAGAAAATCCAGCTCAAGAATCCAGGCCACCTTGTAAACCCACTTCCCATGTCATCCTATTTGTACCCTCTTACCGTGGAATGCTAACCTGGTTTCATTTTGCTCTGTCCCCCAACTACGTACATCTTTGTGCCCCCACCACAGACCCAGTCCATGCCCTAAATACACCTTCCCTCTTCCATGCAGCATACCCAACACAGCACCATTCACTGGGATGATGTAACTGTCTTTCTGTGCGTTGTGTTTAGTGTGCTCTCTACTACATGCCTTGCTTTCTCCCCACCACAATGCGCTGTAATTTGTGTACTCTCTATAACATGCGTTGATGCCTTCCTAATGCCCCTTTTGTATTTACTTTGCTGTCCACTACGGGCCCGATTCACAGAACTAACTTAAGACAAAATCCTAAACTTACTACCATTTTTGTATTCACAGAAGGCACTTACTCATTTTGGTATTCACAGAAGACACTTACTCACTTCGGTATTCACAGAAGTTAGTAGTCTTAACTTTAGGACTCCTAAATGCCTTCTGTGAATACCGAAAGTCTTAAAATTAGGATTTTTCTCAGTTTAGGAGTCCTAAAGTTAGGAGTCCTAACTATACTACTACTAAACTGAGAAAAATTCTAATTTTAAGGCTTTCGGTATTCACAGAAGGTATTTAGGAGTCCTAAAGTTAGGAGTCCTAACTATACTACTACTAAACTAAGAAAAATCCTAATTTTAAGGCTTTCGGTATTCACAGAAGGCATTTAGGAGTCCTAAAGTTAGGACTCCTAACTTCTGTGAATACCGAAATGAGTAAGTGCCTTCTGTGAATACCGAAATGAGTAAGTGCCTTCTGTGAATATCAAAATGGTAGTAAGTTTAGGATTTTGTCTTAAGTTAGTTCTGTGAATCGGGCCCTACGTGTTTTTGTGTTTGTTTTGTTTTTAGAGTTTTATATAGCGCAAACTAGACCCGAGACATTGAGTATCAGAGCGATTTACATGAGCAGCAGTTTCACTATAGATGGACACATTCATTTTTGTTAGGCACGGGGAGATTAAAGGAATTGCCTAGAATCACAGGATGTTGTGCATCGTTGCTGAAACTCGAACCTAGTTCCCCAGCTTCGTGGTCAACCTCTCTAGCCGTAAGGCTACATCCTCTCCCAGTGGTGGTTTGGTTTCTTCCAACCGCAATATGCTGTTTGTTGTGTTCTCTGTAATACATGCTCTGTTGTGTGTTGTCATATACCAGTCGCGGCCGGCATTACTCGCGGGTGGCGGGCGGGGGGTCGCGTGGGGAGGGGGGTCAAAAGGGGGAGTTGGGGTTTTATTTATTAATAATAATAATATGTAAAAAAATTAACTTACCTTCCCGCCGGCCGGGTCCCGCGTCGTCTCCGCTCCCAGTCCCACTTCTAAGTCAACCACAACGTTGCTAGCAGCATTGTGATTGGTCAGGACGCCGCCCAGCCAGGGGCTAATGGCCTGGCCATGTTCTCCATGATGGCTGCATTGCAGCCTGCATGGAGAAGAGCAGAGTGTGCATGGCCCCAGAGGGCAGGCGAAACCAGTCATGTGCACTCAGGCGTGGGCACACCACAATTCCCGTGCCCAGCCCTGCTCGCAGAGCAGTCCCGATCCACCCGCCTGCCCGTAACCAAACCCTTCTGCTTTCTCGCAGTGCGAGAAGCAGAAACATGAAATGGTAGTTATTACCATTTTTTGTTTCGGCTTCACACACTGAGAAAGCAGTGGGGCGACGCTCCTCCGCCCTAGTGGATGAGCCGCCCCTCTCTTCTCCATCCCTTGACATCTTCCCACTTCACTAAGCTGTATCAGAAAGGCCAGCCACCAACTGCGAGACATCTGTGACCTCACTAACCCCCAAAATCATGATATTAAGAATGTATTAGAGGCCATACATGCAACACTTATGGGGTACACAAGACTCTTTCTGTGACTTTGACACTTCACCATCAACAACCTGGACTCAGTACATGCATGAATCTCCCTGCCGTCATAAATCAGATTCCATCACTGTCACAACTCCCCCACATGACGTATTGCATGACTGTGTACGTATTGATTGTGTAGCCATGATTTGCCCAGATCTACGCAATGGACTCTTACTCCGCCGCGTTTGAGGATGGCCTTGGGCTTGGTGTGAGGTGTGGCGCCCCATCCCGGGCGACTGACGTCGGAATCTGGGGATCACGGTTCGATCTCCGGCGCTGGAAGTAGATTAACCCAGCACCATAGTTTGCTTAATCTTCCATGGCCCCCAGCGCCAAGAGACCCTTACGGGTGATTGTTCGCGCTTTACAAATGGGGATTATTAAGTAAGACCTTTCTGCACTCTATTTCCAAATTCTTTCTCATACAAGATGCGCAGATACCTTTACTGAGGGGGCTGCACAACGCAGTGTATTTTGCTATTTTGTCGATCGTTCACGCTGTTGGCGATTTTACGCACACTACAAATAGGAACCTAAAATGCATAACAGGCTTTCCTGTCCTTTGCCAAGACAGTGTGCCAAGGAATGCTGAGAATAATTGAAATATGTCGTTTTTTCAAGCAGGCGGGCGACTTCCGTTCCTGCCCAGTGCACATACACAGTGAGGGGAGGTACTGATTGCATCAGACGCAGGAGCCGGGCCAGGCGGTGTGCTGGGAAGCATCATTTGTTTCCAAAGATCTCTGCTCTGAAGATGGATAGCAGCCTCGTAGATTGCGTGGCTTGCAAAGGAAGGGCTAATCTGGCCCAACCGGGGCCAACTCTCCCCGCAGTTCATTTTCCACTCATTGGGCCAACTATTGCTAGCAAAGTAATTCACAAAGCGCCTCACTCCGGGGACGCGGTGCACTCATCACGGAGCTACTGGAAGCTTTTGGCGCTGACGCGGAAACTCTGAACTCCAGGCCTGGCCGGCGCGCGCCCAAGAGCGCACGTGGTCCGGGCCAAAAGGAAGGCTTTCCGGCAGGAGTCGCTGCGCAGAGGCCCAGCCATGCCTCCCCTCGGAGGGAGGTGGGCTGGCTGGGGCGTCTCGGTCCTCCAGGCTGTGCATTCATCCGGTGCCTGATGTATGGCGGGAGGTGGGCCCTCACTCT
Source organism: Triturus cristatus (assembly GCF_964204655.1). NCBI lineage: Eukaryota > Metazoa > Chordata > Amphibia > Caudata > Salamandridae > Triturus > Triturus cristatus. The sequence continues at coordinate 1,122,508,054 of NC_140580.1, read as the reverse complement.
TCGGGACCTGAACTTACGTTTTTTATCATCAGACTTTGAGCCAGAGAGAGAAACTGGGCAGTAAAGGAAGAACATAGGAGGTAGAGAAAGACAGGAAAACAGTGACATTGGGAGAAAGCAGGGATGAAAAAGAACCTGCAAGAGTGAGAGAGCGAGAAAGTGTAAGATTGTGGAAGAAAGAGACATGAGGTGTAATCATAACTGAAGCCTTGGTCGACTAGTTGAGTCGACCAGTGGCAGACTCCTATGAAATCCTTACGTCACCCTTCATTTAAAAAAATGTATCACCACTGCATTAAAAAAAAAAATCACCACTGCGATCGCCTCACCTAGGATCACCTGAAATATACACTTCTTTAAAAAAAAATCAAAGTAGTGAGTAGAGTAAGCAACTTCACAAAATGGCTAGGCTGCAACAGCAGCAAACGGTAGACATCTATGGAGAGGATTGTTCAAATTATAACTTCGGTCACAGCCCACCTTCACCACCAGTTTCACTCTGAAGTGGTCCCTCCCAGCTGTGTATGAAACTAAATATATTTTATATTGACAAAAGCAAAACTTTCTGCCTGGGACTGTCCGCTACTGCTCTAAGGCTACCCTGGGCTCTGAGCCCTCTGCGCACCCTCGAATTACATTTTCCGTACAACCATCACCCCGGAAGAGGTGGAACCCATTTTGTGAGCCCTTAAACACACTGGGGAAGATCTACAAGAAACGAATGCAGTGCGGTGCCGCAAGTCATTTTGCTGCGCCGCGCTGCGTTCCTTTCAAAGCACAGGGATGCGACATATTTACAACAATATTTCGCATCTCTGTACTTCCCCCTGCGGTGGCGCACAAACTGATGCCATGCGTCGGCGCAGGCACCCTTGCACCATGGTGCAAGGGTGCCTGGGTCGTGGGGAGATTGTTTTTGTGCAGGAGGGGGCACCTTCCTGCACAAAAACAATCAATTGAGGTGGTTTCCTCTTCCAATGTGTGCTGTAGAATGCAGCACGGATTAAAAGAGGAAAAAAACGAGAAGAATGGAAAACATTTCTCCTCGTTGCACCTCGCTACGCCACCCCTCGGGTGGCGTAGCATTCTCATACTTTTCCAGATTTACGATTTCTCGTAAATCTGGTAATGCATCAGTGGACATGGGTGTTGCGTGGGACCACCCACAGCAACAACCCTGTCACACCCCTAACACACAAAGTGTTGCTTGAACAGGGGCGATATTTACAAGCACAGGTTAAGTCACGCAGGGTGACTTTACCTGTTCTTGTAAATAGCACTTAGCAGGCTGCGCCACCGGTGCGTCACGCAACGTGATGCAGCGGCGGCGCAAGGGGCTTGTAAATCTGCCCCACTCATTCCACCATGGACCCTGCATCAGCATGACTCCTGAGGAAACAACACCCCATGGTTTGCCCCCCATTTATTCACCATTTGATCAAGTGGAGCGATAGACACCTGTGAGTTCTCCTTTTCCCTGAACAGGGTACGCCACGTGTATTTCCTTTTGAGGCTAAGGAGATCTACTGAGTGTGCATCACCCCAAAAATAATGGTCAATACAGCACTTTAAGAACCATGAAGTAACAGTGTTTTCCACCAGCTGGCATGAATGTGTATGTTGTGTGTCTAAAGGGTAACCTTTGTTTAATGGTATGTATTCAGAGTGAAGAATCATTTTATGGTCCATGGCTGTCCAGCACAAGGAGTCTTATATAAACTCCCCAGGAGACGCATGGGATGGGAACGAAGCTATGGAGACCCTGCTCGATAGAGATCACCTGGCATTATAATGATTGTCCTTTATGCCTAATTCCAGATTACATAGACAAATTCCTATATTTTTCAATTTTGAACAGGAACAACTTTGATTCAATCACATTTTTTGATTTCAGACCGACCACCAACCTGCCTGTTTTAACTAAGTTCTTGGAAAAGATTGTCTGTACACAACTCCAGTTGTAGCCGGGCACACACAACTGTCTGTCACCCCTCCTCTCAGGGTTTTGCCCTAAACATGGCACTTACATTTCTCTCATTGGCTTTTCAGATGACATCCTCATATACCTAGATAATGGAGCTGGCACTTTGCTGGGACTGCTAGATCTTTCTACTGCATTTGACACCGTGGACTGCTCTATCCTATTAGACAGGCCGAACTTGCTAGCAAATGAAACCATCAAATGCTTCACTCTTGGGGTGCAGTTCTCTGAAAGTGTCTTTATATTGCAGCGTTCCTCATAATTCTCCGCTGTCACATGTTCTACTTAACATCTACCTGGCGCCATTATTTCCCATCTCAGGTAATAGTCAGGTGGGGGTGGAGTACTTGGCGGATGATTATTACTTTTACATAAGGCTGTCCCACAATACCCCTCCTGTAGAGGAGCTTGAGGGAGACCCAAATAACACCCAAGCTTGGTTATTTGCTATTTGAATTTATAACATGCATGAATCACCCGGAAAGTGGTATCTTGGTGCAATACCTGGACAGTGGAAAAAGAGACACAACACTATTAGAATAAAGCAGTCTGAAGTAATGTCCTGAATTGGATGTTTGAAGAGGCAACTTATTTCAATAAAAAGGGGCAAGGTATGAAAACCACCTGCCCCTGAACGAGCCTTTCTGACCCTTGGAACAGCGAGCAAAGCTTTGTCACTTGATCTTAGAAGTCTTGAAGGAGAATAACGAATGAGCTTTAAAGATAAACTGCTGGGACCTTTCCCTATCAGAACCTCATGGGTTAGACAGCAGATGTTAAAGATGATTGTATTTCATACCGGTAACGAGTGTAATGCACACAGAAGAGGGGTAGACGCAGCTCCAGGTGGGAGATTACTGGTGAGACGAGCTGTTGTGTTCTGCACCAATTAGAGTTTTATAGCAAAGTCTCATTAGCTGAGGTCACCTCTTTTTTACTATACCGATCCCCCAAAACAAACCTTTATAAACTCTCCCCTCTGACTTTTCCCCTCAAAACCCCTTTTTATCATCCAAAAGCCTCCTCCTACTGCTATGACCTAAAAGAAAAAAAAAATCTCACTCTTCTGTCCCTCCACTATCCTTTTCAATCAAAATAACAGACTAACATGTTCACTTCTCAATTTCCATATTCCACTATACTGATTCACCACTAATCCTTTATGGGTTCTAGAGTAGCGTGGTACTCACCAATGAAGCATTTCAACACCCCATCAGGGTTACCAGCGCTATATAAACGCAAACGTTTTTCCTCTTTACCGCTCCCCAACACTTCTCAATCCAAATAACTGACTAACATATCCACCACTCAAATTACTTTCATATTTCGCCATACTACTTCAACATTAATCCTTATGGGGTCCAGAGTAGCTTGCTACTCGCCAATAAAGCGCTTCAAAACTCCATCAAGGGGTAGGAAGCGTTATATATATATACAAACCTCTTTTCCTCTTCTATCCCGCAACCTACCCTTCTCTATCCAAATAACTGAATAACATATCCACCACTCAAATTACTTCATACTTCACTATACTAATTTTCAACACTAATCCTCTATGGATTCTGGAGTAGCGTCCTATTCGCCAGAAAAGCGCTTCAACACCCATCAGGGGTAACAGGTGCTTCATGAATGCAAACCTTTCTTCCCTTTTATCCTTCAGCTACCCTTCTTACTCCAAATAACTGACTAATATCCACCACTCAAATTACTTTCATATTTCACCATACTAATTCAGCACTAATCCTTTATGGGTTTCCGGAGTAGCGTGCTTCTACACCCCATCAGAGGTAACAAGCGCTATATAAATACAAACTTTTTTTCCCTCTTCTATCCTTCTGCTATCCTTCCAAATCCAAATAACTTACTAACCTATCCACCACTTGAAATGTACTTGCATGTTTCACTATACTAATTCAACACTAATCCTCTATGGGTCCCAGGGTAGCGTGCTACTCACCGAAAAAGCACTTCGACGCCTCGTCAGGGGAGGTAAGCGCTATATAAATGCAATTACAATACAATACAATACAATTAGGGCATTACCATAATCCAAACAGCTGATGACCAGAGCCTGGACCACAGTTTTCCTTGCTGTGAGTGGTAGGAAAGGAAAGGCTCTTCTCAGCAAACGCATCATATGAAGGCAAGAGCCAATAATGGACAAAACCTGCTCTTTCATGATAACAGATTGGTCCAGTTGAACTCCCAAGTTTTTAACTACCTGTTTTGGTTTTGGAGCAATACCATTTTCTGGGGGCCACCAGTCCGGATTCCAAAGCTGTTGGGCCTTCCCAAACAGCATATTTTCAATTTTTCCTGTATTTAGATGGAGACAGTTTTCTGTCATCCATGTAGCAATTGCTTTCATCCCAGCAGAAAAAGATTCCTTGAGTTTGAACAGATTTTTGTCAAGGGAAATTAGTAGCTCTGTGTCATCCACGTACGATATGATTTCAAAACCAAAGACTCTGACGACTTTGGCTAGGGGGGCAACTTAGATGTTAAAAAGCGTTGGGCTAAGACAAGAGCCCTGACGCACTCCCTATCCAATATCATGGTACCAGACTTATAGGAACCCAGAATGACAGCTTGAGTCCTATTGGATAGGAAATCAGTAAGCCAGTGTAGCGCTGTTCTGTGAATACCAATCTCCGGCAGCCTGCAAAGTAGCCTAGGATGAGCCGCTGTATCAAATGCTGTGGACAAGTTCAGCAGCACCAGATTAGAAGGTCATTTGGCATTGAGAGAGCCTCTGCTATGGTCAGTGACCGCTACCAGAGCTGTCTCTGTACTGTGCGATGGTCTGAAGCCAATTGTGGTCGATCTAGAATCCTATTCGCCTCTAGATATTCCATAAGTTGTGTATTAATGAGTCCTTCCAACAGCTTGCCCAACAAAGGGAGTAGTGAGATAGGTCAATAGTTAGCAAGATTGGTCAACGCCAGTTTAGCCTTCCATTGAATGAGCCGGACCTGTGCCACCTTCCAGGCCACTGGAATTTTCCCTAGATTGATTGATAAATTAAACAGTGAACAGATTGCAGGGGCGAGCTGATAGGAGAGATCTGCAGAGATTCTCTGAGTGCAAACATCTAAAGGAGAGCCTGACGTAGCTAAAGCAAGGACTTTCTGAATTACCTCAGATGAGAAGCATTCAATTTTACTTAGACTGGTAGCATAATTGGAGGGAAGTGCGCTGAAATCAAGCTCCTCACATACCTGATCGGGTAAACTAGAGAAACTCTGATAAATCATTTTGATTTTGTCATCAAAATGATTAGCTAGAGAGTCACAAAGTGCTTGTGATGCATGTATTTCTTGGAAACATGAAGTATTAAGCACTTTGAAAAGATTTTTAGATGAATTACCGGCCTTTGCAAATTGGCTAGATAAATATTGTTTCCGTGCTTTCTTAATATTGTGATGGTACAGGTTTAAGGATACTCTGTAGGCTTCCTTGTCTGTTAGATTGTTGATAAGATGCCACTGTCTTTCTAATTTTTTACAGGAAGCTTTCTCTATCTTTAATTCCATAGTGTGCTAAGGTGCATTGTCAATAAGTTTTGAGTTGCCGCACAATTTAAGAGGGGCAATTTTTATCAATAGCTGAAATCAAAGATCTATTGTAGTACGAGAGCACTTGATCCAGGTGTGCACCCGCCGAGGGAACAGAGAATTCCAACTCCTTAGCAACAGAGTCCGGAGTGATTTTCCACCAATTTCTGGACTTTTTTTAATGAGGGTTATTCATTTTTCCTGTCACTTTCTGCTTAGGAATCTGGAACCGGTTGAGTGAATGATCCGTCCAGAGTAAAGGTTGGGGCAGTTCATAGTTAACAATGTGGCATTAGTACAAATTAGGTCCAGTGTATGACCTGCAACATGAGTGGATCCACTGACTTGTTGATACAGGCCAAGAGTAGCTAAGTCAGAGAAAAGCTGGCTTGTCTCTGTGTTACGGGAATCTTCCCCATGGTAATTGAAGTCTCTCAACAAAAGAAATTGTTGAGCTGCGAAAACATGGGGTGGTATATATTCCATTAGGCAGTGACTAAACTCTTTTTTGTCCCAGGCGGGCGGTATTCTACTAAAACGCCTTTCCAACTGACTTTTTGGGAGAGTTCAGGCTTGAATGTACATATCTCCACCCAATCCCCCAGAGCAGTATCAATTATTGAGAGTTTAATATTGTCTTTAAAAACAATGGCAGTACCGCCACCAGTCTTGCCTTCCCTGTCCAATCTGAGCATTCTATAATTCTCAGGGAGGGCAAGCATGATGGCCGGTAGAGTGGTAGAGCTTAGCCAGGTTTCAGTGAGTAAATCAACCTCAGGTGACAATGAGTAGAATAGGTCCCAAGTTCAACCGCATGTTTAGGTAAGGACCTAACGTGAACTAAGAGGCTCTCAATGCAATTAGGAGCAGACTTGCCAGCCAAAGATAAAGCATTTCGTGAATGTATTGGAACAGCACCCATCAAACATTTATGATTATTCCCTAGACGTAGGGACATTCTTGTTTCTATAGAAGGTTCAGAAAGACAAATTGACACTTTAAACATGCAACAGGGCCTTCTTATTGAGTTGGGAAGATAGCATTACACATAGGGGCATATTATCAAGAAACTGCGTTAAAATTATCGCCGCTTTAGTGGCAGAAAACTGCCGCTAAAGCGGCGATAATGGGCTTGATAATATGCGTTATAGAATTCCAATAGAAGCCCATGTTTTGGTGTCAACATGGGCTTCTATTGGAATTCTCTGCGGCATATTATCAAGCCCATTATCGCCGCTTTAGCGGCAGCTTTCTGCCGCTAAAGCGGCGATAATTTTAACGCCGTCCTTGATAATATGCCCCATAGTGTGTGAAAGAACATTAGCACCATGTGAGCATTGAGGAGCAAATGCAACAAAAGCATCAGAATATCAAAAACAAATTTCTTCAGGAACCAGCTGGATCAAGCTAGTAACCGACCCAAAAAACCTTTTGAACTCACAAAAGCACAATCAAACTGTACAACCAATCCGTACCTTGCTGGATCTTGTCCCCTACCAAACTGTGAGTAATTTGCCTCCTTCTTTCTGCAGAAGACAGAAAGCTTGAGAACTGATCTGCAGACGGCCTTGGAACAACATCCCATCCCTCCTCAAACCAGCCTCTCCATCTCCCGGTCTTCTGTTCCCTCTTGTCCCCCTGTGCACCTTCCTAAAAACACAGCCTCATGCAATTCTTTCAAAAGCTTTGAGGAAAGCTCCATTCATGAGATTTTATCAATGCTGAACCCCTCAAACCACTTCAATGACCCTTTACGGTCCAACTTCTTTAAGGAGACCATACCCTTCATACTCCCACTTTGGACCACGATTATTAATGCCTCCCTCCTTCCAGGCTCTATCCCTGACTGCCTTAAATCTGGTCAGGTTTCCCCCATCCTAAAAAAACCAAAAGCAGATCAAACTGACTTACACAACTTCCGACCTATCTCCAAAATTCCTACCATGGGTAAGCTTTTTGAAAAATTTGTTCACATCCAACTCTGTAACCACATTGATCAATTCTGACTGCTAGACCAATTTCAATCCAGCGTCAGGGCAAGACACAGCACCGAATGAGCTATGACACACATAGTGGACAATGCACTAAAAATGCTAGCTCAGAAATAATCTTGCCTTTTAATCCTCCTTGGCCTGTCATCAGCATTTGATATGGTTAAGCATGACAGCCTCCTAAACCTTTTTGAATACTGTATGGGGCTAACAGGATCAGTCCTCAATTGGTTCAGCTCCTATCTCCAAAACAGGACTCAAAGAGTCACGGTGAATCACTCTCTATCGCAGACCACTGAGGTCACATTATGGGTCCCACAAGGCTCTTCACTTTCGCCCACTCTCTTCAATCTGTTTATGGAGCCTCTAACGGAAATTCTGAGTTAATTCAACATCCACTACCACGTGTATGCTGCAGCCGCGGTCCGTGGAGGGAGTTCCGTGGGGCGGTATGCTGCAGCGCGCGCTACGAAATTCGTTTTGTTTATTTAATTGTTTACTTACCTGCAATTATCCATATTCCGGTTTTAAGAACCCCCCACCCTGGCCCTCCCCCGTCCCGCCTTACCGCCCCATGGAACTCCCTCCACGGGCCGCGGCTGGTATGCTGACAATACCCAATTATACCAAAAAGTCTCCACCCCACAAGACATCAGCTCCCTAAACACAACACTACAGAAAACTCAAAGCTGGCTAGCATCCAATCACCTCAAACTAAATACTAAAAAAAAAACGAATTCCTCCAAATTGCTCCACCCAACCATTCACATCTTGTTTTAGAATGGTTCAAACATCTATCAGCCCTCAACTGCACTCCACAAATTCATTGACTCAGCGAGATCACTGGGATTAACTCTCGAAAAGAACCTCAACATGCAGAAACACATCAGTGCAGCCTCCAAAGGAGCAAATCAACTAATTTCCATTCTAAGAAAATTAAACCCCTTCCTCCCCTCCCACAACGATTTCAAGTATGCAGTGCAAGCCCTAGTGATTACCATGTTGGACTGTGGAAGTGCAACCTTCTCCGGACTGCCCAGATCCAAACTGGCTCGTCTGAGGGCCTCGCTCGACTCTGCGGCAAGGCTCATCACCGGCTCAAAAAGAAACAACTAGATCTCCGCTGATCTGAAATCCCTGAATTGGCTCCCTTAGGAAGTAAGAATCCAGCTAAAAATTGCCTGCATGACACATAATTCCCTCCACTTCAAAACCCCGAGGTATCTCGCTCAGAAGCTGGAACTTTCTGGTGACTCCAGATCATCCAGAAGCTCCAGCATCCTTCTTCTGAAACCTCAGGGATTCCACAAGAAGAAAACTAACAACGGATATTTCCCTGGGATTGCCCTTGAGAATTTGGAACACATTGCCTCCTGGCATCTGTAGGAAGGTGGATATCTGACTATGGTTACCCCCAACTTTTTGCCTAGTGTCTAGCTGGTTTTTCGACTTAGTTGGCCTGAGATCCTGTCATTCAGGATCTCAGCCTGTCTGCTCTCTCTTTAAAATGAACTCCATGTACCCTAGGTACATACACAATTGGTAAGGATCACCTTATTAGACCCTGTACAGTGTACACTAGGTACCCAGGGCATTGGTGTATCTAAGGCCTACCAGGGGCTGAAGCATGTATTATGCCACCCCTGGCCTGGCCTAGCAATTTGACACAACTGGCTGATCACTCAGCTGGGGTAAGTTGGTGTATCCACCTCTTACTTAGGTGTAGTATACCTATACCTAACCTTAAATGGGACACATGTTAACCTATAAGTCACTCCTATGGCAGGCCTTAACAATCCTGAAGGCAGAGTGCTTGGTTTCATGTGAGATGGTGCTCTGGCATGAGCTGAGCCTGTTTGCAGTGGTCGGAACAACTTCCTTCTACCATTTCCAGATATCGCCATACCATATACTCTTAAGTGCATTATGAACCTCGCGGTTAAATGCTATCTTTGGTTTGGCTTTATCAAAACATGTTGAGTAAGGTGTCATACGAATTGGAATACTAACCCCTCGCCAATTCTGGCGACGGGGTTAGCATTCCACCCTTCTAGAGGGACACGACATGTACAGAACCTGAAACCCGGGTAAAATCAGACATAGCCTCAGCGCCACAAAATGGACGCTGCCACCACAGACACAAGTCTGCCCTCCTGCTGCTGGGAGTCCTTCCAGCTTGCGAGACGTGGACAAAGGGTTTCCTGCCAGGGGAGGTGTGAGCACCACCCCAGACAGGATTTTGTGTATTGGTCAGGTAGGGCTTGAATAGAATCAGACATGCCTGAGGCTCACAAGGAGCCTCGGTGCATATGCCAGTTCAAACCGGTCCTGGGGCACACCAGCCCCGGACCTGGGGCGAGCTGGACAAAGGATTGGGGGTGTAACCACCCCGCTTCCTGGTCCCACCCTTAGGGAGGGACCTAGCAGGGAGTCCGGCCCCTAGAATCCGCTTAAAGGTAGGAGCTGTGTCCTAAAACTTCAGACATCCTGGAATCAACTTAACACTAAGAAGAAGACGGGAACTTCGACATTCTGCTGCACAGAAGACTGAAGGAATTCTCCCCTATGGTCAGGGAGTGACCATCTTGCTAACGCAAGCACCAACCAGCGAATCGATGTCTGCTTTGCCGCCACCTCCTGCCGGAGCCCGAGCCCAGAGACCGCCAAGAACTGGACCTCCAGACCTCTCACAGCCCGATCCACAGTCCCTGCAAAGAAGGAACCCGTGGACGCACCGAGACACGTGGAGCCAGCCATCTTGGAAGACACTCAACAAGCTGCAAGCGCGACAACAGAGGCTTCCTCCAAGTTGTGCTTTGGGTCCTGAGAAGCCCAACATCCGAGCAGCATCTGCACCAAAGGTGAGCCCTCCAGCATCTCCACGATCTGCGTGGGGCCCCTCTGCACTTTGCGACTCGACGCGCCTGCCCGGTCCCTGGCCCGTTGGCTAGTGGCCATCTTGGCGAACCTTTTTGAAAACTACGATGCTGGTCTGGTTGCTCCAGACTGGCCCCTGCCTCCCTCCAAAGGAGCAGCCCCTCTGACCTTGCTGGTCAGAGCTAACAGCTTTCTTTGATTCCTGTGACTCCTGCTTTTGCCAAGGCTTGTTTGCTTCTTCTGAGTCGCCAATACCGCCGACAGCGAGAGCCTGCATGGGACAGCTCGTGAACCGACTCCTGGACGTCGTCGACCTTCAGGGACCACGTGGCTGCAGAGACAAGCTACACCTCTTCACCTGTTTGCACCCGACATCGCCTGGTACCTACCTGGTGCCACGCCGGTCACTGGCTAGTGACTGTGAACACTGTCCCCTCTGCTTACAGGTTTTCTACAACTCCGATCCATCCTTGGATCCACCGCATCTCTTCTGGACCGACCGCCTGCAGCATCTTTGTCGTCAGGCTCCATTGAACAGATAGACGAAACCCGACGCACTTCGAGCCCTATGCACCCGCTTCCTGTGGGTGAGGTAAAGCTGGCACTCCGGTGCACAAGTGTAGAGTAACATCTCTAATGTCTAGGTTTGAAGTCTTGATTTCGTAGTCCAACCAGAAGACCCTTCTAGCAGTAACTTTTGAACTTTTACGCACCCATTGAAAACCTAAGGGGGCCCGCGTGTAACTTTACTCACTGCACACGCGACCCGTGGACCTCCTGGTCACTAACTAAAGTTAGCTCCTTGTAGGCCCAGCGATTCTAGAGGCCCTAGGCCTTCTCCCTTTCCTGGTCGTGGTACTTATACCACTATTTTAGTATATGGTTTGAGCGGCCACCAGGGCCTATCCATATAAAGTGCAACTTCTGTTTATTGTGATACTTTCTTGTTTAACCATTTGTGCTCCTGTGCTCATAAAGAGTCTAGGGGATACTTTGCGTAATAAATACATACATATTGTAAATATATATCTGTGTGGTGTCCTTTCATTGGTATAAAGGGGGGTTACATATGGTAAAACAGCTTGCTTTACATGCCTAAACGAGTTTAGCCTGAAAGACTGCTTAGCCTACGCTACCACTAGGGCAGCTGGTCTGAAAAGGTTGACTTACAACCACACCATAAGGGTTGCTTGGCATGGTACAAGGTGGTCACTTTAACTAGTGAACATCATATACCAGGCCAACTTCTCACAGCGTCCAAATGAATCTGTCAACTGTATCTTTCAAGAACGAAGTCAAAGTTCTCCTTATGAACAAATTCCTAAACTCGATCCTAAGATACAGTTTCCTCAGTCACTCTCATGTCTGCTTCTCACCGGCTACTGTAGTGCTTTTGACTTATCAGTCCAATCATTACACCCCTTTCTCGACACTGCCTGACCCTTTTTTTGTCTGGACTGCCTGCGACCTCTGCACGTTACCGCCAGCATCAGCTTAATATAGCCGACCGGAAATGGCGAGTGCAAAGCAGCTAAACTGCTAATTTCAAGTAACTCTGGGGCAATAGGAAATGTAACCTAAAAGGCCTCCTCCACACAAGCAGCACAGCTGCGGTGGAACAGGAAGCAAAGCGAGGCAGGTAGAAACAGAGCTTGACCAAAAAAATCTGAAATATAAAAACAATGAATAAGTAGCACTTGCCTGAGCTTAGTGGTGAGTGCTAATTTCCTAAAATGTACCTGCTCCAGACCAAGTTGAAAAACATAATGCGATGGTACCTCCAGAATTTTTTAACAATGTCAAAGCTGTGATGAAGGTTACAATTTTCATGCCATCCTCGATGCAGACATCTTGAGCTCTAAAGCTGAATGCGCAGCAGCGAGGTGGTTTTATCAGTTCACTAGATTGAGGCCCATTCAGATTCTACCTTCCACCATGCTTATAGCCTTACAGGTTGGCAGCGCCATAGAATTCAAAATCAGACCAGTCCTACTTCCTTTACCCTGTGCTAACACCCACTCCCACTAACTGCCTGCAAAGAGCAGAAAACACTGCAGGCAGAATGAATACAGCTGTGTGTTGCAGGCTAAAGGACCACTCCAGTGGCTTAAACAATCAGCTGCAAACCAGGCTGATGGAAGTACAAATGTGTAAACAACCTAGAAGCTCTACTCCTGTCTTGTCACATCTTGGTAAGTCAGCCAGGGCAAACTCTCTGCAGTCATGCCAAAAGAGCTCTTTGCCTGTGGGCATGAACCTTAATTCCAAGGGTGGCAAAGCTGCCTCAAATCAGAGACCAGCTTTTTAGAAATTCTTACTTCTCACTGGAGCAGTTGAGGCATTCTTCCAATTTCCCCACTGCTAAACCAAACGCTTAAGATCAGCACTTTAGGAATTGTGGTGCTATAAAAGTGCTATAATTTATGATATTTATGCATCCATTGGCAAAGGCCTTAAAAAACTAAATTGAGAATAAAGTGTCTGTGATATTAGCTGTCTTGCTGCTTCTTTCAAGTGCAATCTTGATGGGACCTGGTCTTGAAAAGAAGTGCCTTAATGGAGGGCCTGCTATTAAAGAATGTTGCCTGGTCTCTGAAAGCTTTAAAAAAAATGTTATTCATTTGTGCTCATCAAAGCAAAGGGATAGCTTGAGTTAACTCCTACAAGTAACAGAGACTCTATTCCATTGGTTATGACTTGATATAATACAAGGCTAACTAACCTTAGGCGGCATTGGGTTAAGTCTTACTCTGTTGAGCCGACTCATAAATCAGCGGCAGGAGTAGATCCATACTTAAAAGATAGAAGTTTCAAACAACTCCTTGTGAAAAACCTTAATAATGGAACCTTTATTAGTATGGTACAAATAACCTTTACTAGGAAGGAACCTAAGATGCGTTCTTTGACAATAACAGAACCGCTTACATCCTCGAAGAACCTGGCATTAGAAGAGCAGGTTTGGGTGGCTCGTCAGAGCTTCATGATCATTCAGGCTGTGTGAGTGCTTTGTGTCAACATAAATTAAAAGTCTGGGTAGCAGTATCAGATCTCATGATCGTTGAGGGTTTTTAGCAGCCTGAAAAATCTGAAGTAAAACAGGGATTTTTCTCTCTTTTGTTGAAACACGGACCACAGAGATCTATGGGCAATCTGTCCAAATCTACAACAGTTAAAAGCAGGGCTTGAACACAGCTGAGATCTTTTTAGATCAGACGTATCCAACGTTGGTCGAAGAGGGAAGTAATCAGGCCTGATCTTCCTACTTCCACATGGAATAAATTTACATATAATACATATTTAATTGACTCATGTATGTAGTTAAGAGTTGTCCTGTAAATCTTGGATGGATCATGTGTTCATGGGCCAGCGTTGAGGAGCCTTGTTTTAGATATCTGTTGTTCTCAGATCTTGACAAGTTGTAGAACTAATTTACCTGGGGCACAATGGTCTCCTAGCTCTGGTATGGAAGAGTTCCCTATGGGGTAGATGAAATCAAAAAGAAGTAATTTTATTAGATAGGTTACAATTTAGAGGTGTCGAGTGAAAGGGATGCTGTTCTTCAATAAGTTAGTCTGAGACTCCACACAAGTATGGATGACAAGGAAATGTCATTCTCACCTACAGGGCAGACAAACAAGATGTAATGTGTGCAATGTTTTGACGGCTCATGATCTTTTCATTCATTAAAACAATAAAATACATTTCAGAATGCGGAGGACATCTGAGCATACATTGGCAAAGGCAATAGGTTTCGTCTGCTTGATCTATTGGTTTGTCAATCCTTTTTCGACATGTTGCACAGCAGCATAGGATGCTGTGTAACATAGCAAAGTAAAAAAAATAAAGCGGTATGATGCAGGCAGCATTGGCCGCATCATAGTGCTTTCTTTTTCTTTACTTAAGCCATGTTGCAGAGCAGCCTATGCTGCTGTGCAATAATTCTAAAAAACATCAACAAAGCCATATAGCTCTCACTTATGCAAGTGCTATTTGACTTTCACAATGTTTTATGTGGAGGACGGGAGGGTTAGAGGGGGCAGGGGGACCAGAGGTGGACGGAGGCAACAATATAACAGACTGTGGGAGGGGCAAGCAACACGAGGGACGGGCAGGGAAAGGAGGTTGGGGCAAGAGCAAAATCATTGGTAGGAGGAAGGGAGCAACAACACGATGAGAGCGGGAGGAGGGATGGGAACAAGCAACACGGGGGAGAGTTGGGGTAGGAGCACAAACGGTGGAAGGACGGAGGAAGAAGGGAGGGAGCAAGCCAATTTACAGACATCAGATGGAAAAACTACAGACATATTCACTCTAGAACAGTGCATGAACAAAAGTGAAAAAGAGATGTACCTGCAGATGGGTACTGGCAAAGTAAGAACACTGGGTGCAGACAGGAAGCTGTACTTGGTCCATGCTCCACGGCAGGGACAAACACCTGAACCTCCAGGAGGGGAGCAGGAGGCGCTGGCCAATAAGAAGCAAGAAAACAAGAGTGCTGCTGACGACTACCAATGGTAAAGATTGGCAAGTAATGAATGGGCTCTAAGCCCGGGTATACCTACCCAGCAGGAGGTTCTCTATTTTACTGGTGCTAAGTTTTAAGCAGTTGTAATGCCTGGTGTAAGTATTTGAAGGTATCATGGACACATGGCTTCTTCCTTTACCCTGGAAGTCTAGGGACATTTTTTTAGGAGCCTGCCGCCAGCGCTACCGAACTCCAAGGCTGCTACCTTATGTCTCTTTTTTCACCACCCTACACTTCATCATTCTTGCAGGCTCTTTTTCATCCATGCTTTCTCCCTTTGTCACTGTTTTCCTAAATTGCTCTTCCTCCTCCTCTCTCCTTTTTGTGCCTTATTCTTCACCCTCTTGCTATTGGTTAACATCTGATAATGAAAAATAAGTTCTGGTCCCAAAAATGTGAGCCTGGGTCCACCAGCAGGGAGGAGAGGAAAGGAGGATCAAAAAAAGGGAGGCAAGGTTCAAAATTATCAGGTGATGGAGTTGAGAGAAAACTTTAGCTATGGCGGAGTTTGCATTTTGTTATGTACCCTTGTGATAGAAGCAGGAAAATGAGGGAGGGAGGAAGTAAAAGGAGAAGGGCAGCAGGGAGAAAGAGTACGGTACCGGGGATACACGACAAGATGAAAGAAAGTTATCTTGGGGGATGGAGCAAATTGAAATCAAAAGAAAGGGTAGAAGGATGACAAGCAGTGTGGTGTAGGAAGCAGGGTCAAAGGACGAACCAGTATGAGAAACCAGTACTAGGAGAGCACGGTTTAGTAGGGAAGAGTGAGCTTGGTGGCAAAAGGCAGGGGCACAGCTACCAATAGCTCTGTATATTCTGTAGTGTTGGCTTCTAGGAATGTGAAGGGCCCACTGCACCCCAATTACACCTCACTTACTACTCAACAATGCTTAATTTGATTCCTTGATTTTAGGTTGAGCCCATGGGCACTCATTTTTGGAGACCAACACTTATTTTTCCTCCTCAACAGACCTTGATTCAAAGCAAAATAGAGAAAAACATTAAAGGGAGGAAAGGGGAAGAGAAAAAAACAGTGATAAAGCAAGAAAGCAGGGATTAAATAAACGAGCAAGAGTGAGATATAGAGGTAGAGAGTGTCTGATGGTGGATGAAAGCAGCATGAGGTGGAATCAAGAGTAAATAGCCGAGGTATTCTGCCACTCTGACAACTGACAGTGCCGTCCAAGGGCTTGTGAACAAAGATTTGGGCCCAAGCACATAGAGGCTGATTTAGAGTTTGGCAATGAGACAAAGCATCCTCTCCGCCAAACTGAAGTTCCATCCGCCTGATTTACAGTCAGCTCGATCTTAAATTTGTCTTCTCCAACCTGTCGCTGACATACTCCTCCAATGGCCAAATGGAGTAAGGGCCGTCAGAGGTTTGACCACTCAACTGCCCACCTAATTAGAGTGTGCATGCGGCTGACTAATTTTTATTAGCCCTTACCGCCGCGAGAAACCTGCTGGTATGGGGCAGTTTAATGTTTAAACTCTCAGGGTGTGGGGGGGTTGTTAGTTTTTGTTTTTCCAAAAACAAAATCCAGCTTTGAGATTTTGCTTTTAAAGAATCAAAAACATGTTATAAGTTTGACAAGCAGCTGTCATGTTTAACAGAGGTGTCCGTTTAACTTTTACTTCATTGTCAGAAAGTGCCGTGACATCGGTTCCTGCCACTGACTTGAGTTTTCTACTGAGCGGACAGACATCTCTAAGGGGCATATCAACAACAACCGGAGATAATTATCGCAAAGCGCACTTAGCGCTAGGATAATTATCGCCGGCTAGCGTGGATTTTTATCGCTGAGATAGCGTGCTATTAGCAGCGCTTATCTCAATAGCGATAAAAATCCTGACGCTAACTGGCTAACGTGAGATTATCGCTGGAAACCCAGCGATTATCTCAAGTTAGCTTGTTGATAGGGACTTACAAACTTAGCCATGATATCCTCCTTCCATAGGATATCATGGCTAAGTCAGTCCTGAAGCAGGTGTTAGGAAAGTAGCGATAACACCTTGACGCTATGCTTCATAGCGTGGGGCTTGATGATAGGAGAAATGTCGCTTAGCGACATTTCTCCTATCATGTCAGGTCAGGAACGCCCACTTTGCATCTCATTAGAGATGCAAAGCTGGGCGTTAGAAATCCCCACGCTAAAGCAAGGTTTCACGCGTTAGTGTGACCTTGCTAATATAGCGATAAAATTATCGCCGCTTTTCGGCCGAAAACGGCCGCTAAAGCGGCGATACTTTTTTATCGCCTCGTTGTAAATATGCCCCCATATTCGGCGTATTCGTGTTTTACTCCTCCGCCCTGACAAAGTACAATCTGTACTCCAAGCTCTAAGTCAGGCCCATATTCTTTTTTTGAACTAGGCACTGGAAGGCGACCCATGTTCCTTGCTTGCTGGCACCCTTGTGATCAGGGCCAGACTGGCCGTAGCGGGCATCACCAGGGTGGGGGCCAGTTTTAGAGCCCTGGGGGTCCGTTTTTGTTACCGGGGGCCAGTTTTGCAGCATATATCGACCCCTGCAACAAAAGCGGCACACAGCGTTCCACTAGCAGCCCACCTCAGCCCCAGCAGAGCTCTTTGCGGGGGCCAGTTTCGGTTCCCAGTCCGGCCCTGCTTGCTATGCCCTGAAAAAGGGAGCAAAAGCAAGACAGGTTTGGAGGTATGGGGTGTCGTCACCCTAGTAAATGCAAAAAAAGTCAGAGTTCTCGGTGGACATCTTTACCCAGAATGCAAATTCCATGCAAAATAACACGCCCTGGATACGAATCGTCAGTCCTGGGACTTCAGGCCGTCACTTCGACAGTATTAAAATGGTAAAGTTCTCATTGAACCCCCCAGCATAAATGTATGTGTGCTCGCGTTCTTTCGTCAGGATTTAACTATAGAAACCAGTACATATTTATCTCTCTCCCTGCGCATTTATTTCGAGTTTCTGTAACGCACTGCACATTATTAACAGCCCCTTCAGAGCACCCACTTCCAATGTTTATTTTCAGTTCTAACCACCCCCCCTCCGCCCCTCCCCCACGCTCCCAGGCGCGTGCGAGCCTGGTCCCTACAGACTAGTAGGTATATTTGATTTGCTCGTATTTCTGTTTGCGTCCCTCTAATACCAAGATATTATGACCTGCTGACTTAATTACGAGCTTTGATCTACGCAGAGATCCGCGCTGAAATATATATCTGGGGCGCAGCATCACAGTTCTTAATGCCTGAAAGATGCAGGGCGGAGAGGAAACGAGGGGACATTTTTAGACATAATTGGTTTTATTGTGAATGGTTACAAATGAGTGGGCTGGTAATTTTGAATGAAAGGAGAATTCATTTGCGCACCGCAGTTCTGTTCCAGCAAATACACACTCCCAGCTAAAAGTTGCTTTATTGACTCAAAATGAAAAAAATGATGAGCTCCGGTCTTCACAGCCAGATACAAGGCAAACAATATTTTCTGGCACATGAATAACTAATGGTACGAAACCGCAGCCTTTCCCCCGCAGCCCTGGCAGCCTTCTCGAGTCTCGAACATAAGTCGACTGCTGTTCTGTCCGCCTTCGTCGCTGGAGCCAGCTGGGGGTTAAAAGCCTCCACCAAGGGCCTTGTAAATACATTGATTTTGTGCAATGAGCGTTGTAAAGAGTGCGTGCCATTATATTTAGAACTAGGAGCAATGCGGTAATATACAGAGAGGAGTGTGCACCCACTATTATAATAAATACGGCCCCACACATACTACTGCACTAATCACACTACTGCTAAATTGGCAGGGGTGCATTGTTGCTCGCATTACGTCCCATTGGCATGACGACCTGTCTCGAGTCTTTGGTGGATTTCATGTTACATGAGCGCTCCTACGCCGGGGTCCCCCGCACCAGAAAGACCAGATCGGGAGGCCGCGCCTTCTCCTTCCTCGTGGCCAGAGCCTGGAACGCCCTACCACTCCACCTCAGACAGACAACATCACTCCCCATCTTCACAAGAAACCTCAAAACGTGCCTCTTCAACAGACCCCCTCCTTGATGGACTGGAACCTGCACACCCCCCAGCACCTTGAGACCCTTAAGGGTGAGTAGTCGTGCTTAACAAACATGTGATTGGTTGATTGATTGATAATAGGAAGGGCAAAAAATAATAGATTGGTCAAACATCAGTGTCTGAGTAGTCACTTAGCTTTCGAGCCCTGTTGCTCGGTAAATTTAGTTTTTTTGTCAAGGGACTTTTTTTAATCAGATAAAGAACAGGAACGGGTTCAGTAAACTGGCACTCTCCTAAGAAAATATACATATATATATATATCCACAAACACCCCTCCGATTAGAGAAGGTAAGAGACCACTTCGGGGGACATGGAAACCTTTATTAGGACAAAGCAGCAAAGGCATAATACATTTCGGCAAATCGTAGCCTTCCTCAGACGCCGCTGCTCACCGGTTAATCTCCGCCCCCGCCTTTGAATGTCCTGTATTGCCCCCATTGGAAGGAGAACACCGCCCCCAAGTCACATGATCCCACTGCCACTGCGACCCAGACTTGACTACAGTTCCCAGAAGACAGTGTTTCTGGCTGGTTGTTGCGTGGGAACGGCAACAGGGCAAAGGCGCGTTGTTTTAGGAAGGATAGTCCCAGGTGAAGGTGAAGGTGTGTTCTCAGACACTGATGTTTGACCAATCTATTATTTTTTGCCCTCCCTATTATCAATCAATCAATCACATGTTTGTTAAGCGCGACTACTCACCCGTAATGGTCTCAAGGTGCTGGGAGAGCGGGGGGGGGGTGCAGGTTCCAGTCCATCAAGGAGGGGGTCTGTTGAAGAGGCAAGGTGTGAGGTTTCTCGTGAAGATGGGGAGTGATGTTGTCTGTCTGAGGTGGAGTGGTTGTGTGTTCCAGGCTCTGGCCACAAGGAAGGAGAAGACGTGGCCTCCCAATCTGGTCTTTCTGGTGCGGGGGACCACGGAGTAGGAGCGCTCATGTAATATGAAATCCACCAAAGACTCGAGACAGGTCGTCATGCAAATGGGACGTAATGCGAGCAACAATGCACCACTGCCAATTTAGCAGTATTGTGATTAGTGCAGTAGTATGTGTGGGGCCGTATTTATTATAATAGTGGGTACACTCTCCTCTCTGTATATTACCGCATTGCTCCTAGTTCTAAATATAATGGCACACACTCTTTACAACGCTCATTGAACAAAATCAATGTATTTACAAGGCCCTCTGGTCCCCTTGACGTTTCCAGCCCCCGGTGCAGGTTTCAGCCGGGCTGTGAGTCGTAATGACAATGCAAACAGCTCCTCGCGAAATCGCGAGCGGCTCCTGGAAGCATCCCTTGCTTGGTCTGCACTTGGAGGCGGGCAGAAGTTAAATCCAATACCTTGGAGGAAAAAACAATCTGAAACAGCTGATGCCAGCATGACTTCAGCCACTCAAAGAAACGGGGCCTCTTGCACGCCACAGGCTGGTGCGTGAAAGTCCATCCACAAACACCCCTCCGATTAGAGAAGGTAAGAGGCCACTTTGGGGAACATGGAAACCTTTCTTAGGACAAAGCACACTGCGACCCAGACTTGACTACAGTTCCCAGAAGACAGTGTTTCTGGCTGGTTGTTGCGTGGGAACGGCAACTGGGCAAAGGTGCGTTGTTTTAGGAAGGATAGTCCCAGGTGAAGGTGTTGTCATTAGGCCTCCTCTGGTCCCCTTGACGTTTTCAGCCACCAGTGCAGGTTTCAGCCGGGCTGTGAGTCGTAATGAGAGTGCAAACGGCTCCTTGCGAAATCGCGAGCTGCTCCTGGCAGCATCCCTTGCTTGGTCTGCACTTGGCGGCGGGCAGAAGTTAAATATATATATATATTACCTACTGGCGGTCGCCAGTAGGTAGTTATAGTTAGGACCTAGTTTCCATAGGAAAAGTGTTTTTTGATTTGGCAATAACATTGGCGCCATTTGACAAATCTTCACGAAAATTTCAAAACTAGTGGAGAGCTCCGGTCAGCTCCTGTCTTGAAAGTTTCGGGATGATTCTTAAAGCGGAGGCCAAGAAAAAAGGGGGGTCCCAAAACGCGTTTTCCCAATGTTAATTTCCATAGGAAACTTTAGACAAAGCTACAGCCCGAACTGCTGAACGGAATTACACCAAATTTGGCAAAAAGGTAGGTCTTGGTTCAGAAATAGACCTTTTTTTTAAATGGTGGAAATCCGTTCAGCAGTTCCTGAGAAATTAGAAACAGAAAAAGTTTCTATATCTATGGCCGCTGGGGGTTCGCGAACCCTCCCGAGCACGAGCTTTACTCTGATTGGCTGCCAACACTCCAAACCAGGAACTGTTGGCAGCCATTTTGTGACTCGGTAGAACCGAGTCACTAGAAAACAGTGAAACAAAGTGTAAAATGAAGAAAAGGGGGCAGGGTAGAAACACCCTGACCCCCTAGGCCTGCTCAGGGGGTCCCACAAGGACCCCCTAGGCCCCCCCCCCCAAAAATGTGTTTTATAATTTCAGTGGAATTCGTGTTGGGGTCGCGAATCCTGCTGAAATATGAAAAAAATGATGCGCGAGATTTAAATGAGGCCCCCGGGTTGGCCAGGTTCCCGGGGGCATTGTCGATAAATAATAGCGGGAGACCGTGGGGGTCCCCGCAGCCCCGGGGACCGTCACCTCCCCAGGGTTTAAAAAAAAAGTAATGCATGGGGGGTCCCACCCCCCCACGCTGTCCTGGGGACCACCACCCCAGGGGCTTTATTAAATAAGGGTGGGGAGCCTCGTGGGCCCCCGCAAGCCCCGGGGACCACCACCTCCCCGGGGCTGTCAAAATTAGTTAGTGTGGGGGGCTCAAGCCCCCCCACACTGACCCAGGGACCACCACCTCCCCGGGGCACTTTAGATTTAAATACGGGGTCCCCCCAGGGACCACCATCTCCCCAGGGCTTTTCAAATGTTGGAGAGGGCCCGCGCGGTCCCCCTCCTGGAGCCCTTGATGGCCCTGGGGACCGCCACCTCCCCAAGGCCAGCTCCTGCAGTGTCCCGGGGTGCCCACCCCCGGGACACTGCTGTTTGCTATGGCAGGGCGGGAGCCGTGTGGCACCCGCCCTGCCATAGCAAACTCTGCTTTGCTTTATTGAAGCGAGAGCAGGGAAACCTGCTCTCGCTTCAATGAAGCAAAGCAGATTGCTTTTCCACAAGGGGAGCTGCATATCAGCAGCTCCCCTTGTGGAAAAGCAATGCCGGCTCCCGCAGGACGCGGAATTGGGGCTTACCCCACGGTCCCCAATGGAAAGGGCTGGCACCGGGGGATGGGGTCCCCGGGCCCAGAAGTGGCCCGAAACTTAATCCCCTAACTTACAACGCGCCAGGGGGCGCGTTTGCACATTGGTGCAGGGAGTGGGCAGGGCCTGATATTACAAGTGTGCAAACACACCCCCTGGCGCGTTGTAAATTGGGGTATAAGTCCCCTTGAATCCTGAGGGTCTCTCGGGGCCAAGTAGCCCAACAGGTATCTACAGTAAGCGCCACAGAGCTGCGTTGCAGAGAGGTGGTCCGAGGCCTCGCCCCTTTTTACACCACTCTGCAAACACGGCTTCTGGTGCACTGCTGATGGGGCGATGAGTTCCTCTTGTGTCCTGAGGACCTCAGGACACAAGTGGACTTCATCCTCCGAGCAGCAGTACGCCAGAAGCCCCGTTTGCAGCGTGGTGTAAAAAGGCGCATGGCATCGGAACACCTCTCTGCAACGCAGCTCTGTGGCACTTATTGGAGGTACCTGGTGGCCTAGTTGGCCCCAAGGACCCTCAGGATTCAAGGGGACTTAATCCCCCAATTTACAATGCCCCAGGGGGCGAGTTTGCACAGTGGTGCAGGGAGGGTGCGGGGCCTGATATAACAAGTTAGAAATATTGCTGTGTGGGATTTACTGGAGGTAGTTGGCCCCCAAGGCTGACGTTGGGGGCTAACTACCCCTCCTGTTACCTCCAGTAAATCCCACACAGTGGGATTGCTAAAAAGTGTTTGGAGGCCACGCTTACCTTTCTCCACCACTCTGAAAACGGGTCTGCTATGTTATAGTTAGAAATTAGCATTTAAAAAACCTTTGAAATTCACTGAAAAAAGCGTAGGTTTCAGGGACGTTATAGTTAGAAATTAGCATTTAAAAAACCTTAGAAATTCACTGAAAAAAACATTGGTTTCAGGGACGTTATAGTTAGTTGGACATTTCACTCGTACAAAACCATAGAAATTCGGCCATTATAGTTAGTTGCACTGCTGATGATGTCACATATTACATCATTCATGAAATGGTCAGTGACATCACTGATGACATCTCAAATCCCAGAAGACTAGACATGCACTGGTGAGCCCTGGAGGGACCTGGGTGGGAGCAGTTAAGAAGTGGGGCGCAGCAGAGGAGGAAGCGATACGAGACGAGGAAGTGAAGGGAACACGCAAACACCACATATCCATTGAATGGGCACAACTATTATACCAGTTCAGTCAGCAAACCACACGAGTAGAACCAGCCGAGGCACCCCATACCCAGACAGCACCCGCCACACCAATAGGACCTGATGATGGAGACAACGAGTCGGAGCACACATATATCGGAGACGCCCTATAGCAGTGTCTGCCCCTGAGTCCAACTCCAGGATAACACAAGGGAAGTAATCACGGCCCCCAAACCTCTAGTCGTCAGCCACCAAGTCGGCACGTACGCCTGCATAGCGGACCTGCACCCCCTCACCCCCCGTCTGCACACACCCCCAGCTGCCCTGAATCAATACCCCAGTTCAACACCCAGGTTCCAAGTTAGGGATACAAGTCAGCAGCTTTGATATCGTCATTAGTGGACAGGGAGTGTAGCCTAAACACACGGTAGAATATTACGACTCCCACAAGCACCATGGGTAGATGTAGCTCCTCAGCAAGGATACAGGCCTACAGGCACACTGCAGGACACATAGGATCAATGTAGATGGCCTCAATATATATGTAATACCGGGACTGTAATGATGTTTAGTGGCAGATAAGTAAGAAGATAACCACCATTGTAAAATCAATTGCCTAAATCATCTCAGTCTATCTATGCATGTCATCCAAGTACGGGAAATTGTTATGCTCCACTGTATCTAAATTGGTAATACCTAATAAAAATATTTAACCAAAAAAATCTTGTGCACTCTGTGCATGTGTTTCACTGAGTGTAATCACCAATGAGCACGCCCATCTACACAACACAAGCGCGGCACAAGTCCTGAAATTACTAGTAGGACTGATATATGTGTTTGGACGGCTGAGCCATGCGTCTGAGCTTCCAGATTTAAAGCTCCCAGCCAGATCCAAGCAGGCATCTACAGAATCTCATTTACATACATTTTGTGGCATGGTATGGTGGGGGACAGTAAAATGCACACTAAGAGCTGCCATAAACTCCTTCATATTTTGCACTTTTGCCATCTTAGGTATACGTACGCATACCTCACATTTCTTCACTCATAAAGGCAGCACTTTATGCAGTAAATAATGGGTACTCTGCTATTGGTCTGTTCATGGCCCTCTTTCTATGCAAATGTGTAAATGTCACGGTTGCACACAGGGACATCTTAAGGAATTTGGGGCCCCTGGGCCAAATGTATCTTGGGGGCCCTTGTTCGGAACGGCTTTGAATTTATGATCCAGTTTTAACTCTTTCATGTCCTGTTTGGCCAGGTCACTGACCGTGCACATGCACACTGGTCCAAATTCTAAATGTGTTTACATCTAATGTTTAGGGATAGTGCCCTGTGTTTTCAATATTGTAACACAGCAGTAGCTCACTAATATTACTGCAAATACTCTCTGTGACAGGAATATGGGAGGTCCTGTTCTAATCTAAAAGAAACTTGTTTATGGATGGTGCATGAAACATAAACACAACATTTCTCTGCAAAATGTCTGTAATAAACTCTCACACATCACCCACATTAAAAATAAACGAAAGGAAAATGGTATTTGAAACCCTGTGTTTAAGAACTATTGAAAGTCATCAGGGCAGCCGTGGCCCGTGCAGGTAAGACCAGTGGGGCCGGGTGGTTGGGGGGATTTCGACAGACTATGATAAGGGAATATTAAATAAGTAATTAATTTTCCTTCATTCTCATCCGTCGAAATCCCTCCTCCCGGCCCCACCATTCTTACTTGCACGGGTCGCGGCTGCATCAGGGCGAGACTCTGCAGAACAGAGCTGGCTCTATCAGGGCCCCACTTAAAGGTTTAGACCCTGGGCTAAGGCCCACTTTGCCCATGCCTTAAAACATCTCTGGTTGTGCACCGCCCTCTGTGCAACCCACAAAGAGAGCGTGTCTTTATTAACGTTGTCAAAGTGTGAATCTATTCGCACGTTCGCTGTTCATTATATGAAACCGACCCTCTCGTCTAGAACTCTCTGGTTCCACAGACTACCTCAGTTCTGAGGTAGGAAGACCTTGCAATGCATATCAATCCATGTGGGGTGTGCTGGCGCCCCTGAAACTGCAGTTGAAAGTGGTTACATGGCCTCCATACATTTGGTTATATACGTAAAGCATGTTTCCTGAAGGAGCCCCTGGGATTTCACTCATTGAAGAAAAGGTAGGCGGGATAATGGGAATCTTTAATGGGGCATAGATAAGAGCTTGCATCATGCCTTGTCCGCCATGTCTTCATCTCTGATCCCGCTCCTGGCGCACGTGCTCTCACGCCTGATAGCTGTCTGTGCGGTGAGTGACATCTATACATTTTTAATCTATAAGCTCCTGAGTGGGCAGGTTGATTGCCTGCCATCACTCCATCACATAGCCCCCATAGAAGCTGCCAGAGCCCTGGCTGTGATGTCAGCCACATCCAGCTCTCAGTATGTGCATTATGATCAATCTTGTAATAGTTGGACCAGTTACAGTGCTGTGGATTAGCACTTAGTAGAAATAACTGCTTATGTAAGTACCCGAGGCCTGCAGGAGGCCCGGAGACAAGTGAGATTTGGCAAACCCAAGAGAGGATCCTTCATCCGCTCCTTTATCTAACGCGTACCTGTACGTATTTGATAGGACCTCGTTAGCAGTGACCGTGGATGAAGACCAGGCACTCTGAGTCAGGAAGGTTAGCAGTGGTGCAATGTGCTGAGTCTGCACAACGAACAAATGGCCACCATTGGTGGATATTGAATTTCCAGTATTTTATGTATGTTAGTATGTCATATTTCTAAAGCACGAACCTAGCCCACAGGCAGAGGAGCTTTGTACATGGTCAAAGACAAGCACAAAGTCAACAAGCAATAGGTGATTAAGCTGGGTTGTGGACAGTTAATGCATTGTGGTGTAGTGTTCTTTAAAGAGGTGACTCTTCTACACTTCCCTAAATTGGGTTAGCATTGGGGCAGGTCCTGATGGATACGGAGATGTTGTTCCACATCCTGGGTGCATGGATGGAGAGGACTTGCTGCCTTGTGTTTTTTATTTTTTACCATTCTCAGTCTGCAGACTGAGGGTGTCCTAGCTGCGGGTGTGCAAAGAACCACCAGAGTTGCCAAACTTCTCCGCAAGATAAGCAGGGGTGCTGATCGTGATGGCTGCGTGAATGAAATGTACATTTAGGGAATATTTTGTCCATCAATTTCACTCGACTTTTACCTACCAAATTTTGAAAGTAGAAGCCATCACCTTCACTTATGTAGTTGATGAACTGGGCTCTGATCGGTCACATTAAGAGCATTTAGGATGCTGTGTAGGTGAAGTCGAACTATGTTAAGACAATTTTGTCTCAGTCCCTTTGTCTTGTTCCCAACATAAAGTCAGAGTGCATTTCCACCATCCCTTAAGGGAAAGAGATAGCCCACGGGCAAAGAAGACTTTGTACCAGGGAGTATTCTGAGGCGAAACCTCTCTGGTCTGTTCTGGGGCGCTGACGCCCCCTCACATCATATACACGGAACAGAGAGATTAGCTGCCATGTCTATATTTTTGCACATCTGTCATTCGCAAAATATGTATTGGACTGTGTGAAGTCTGTTCAGTCGTCTGTTGTAAACGATGAGGGTTCGAGCAGCCCTGGTTTCCTGAAAGTGCCCCGAGCAACAGGAAACATTTGAACAGTAACCTTGCGCCGCCAAAAGTAGTTCCCATGAAACTCATGGAGCCAAACTTCACTCTCAGAGCTGGTTGAAGCTGATTGGTTTCAAGGATCCATGCTGAACCAATCAAAATGTCTGGAACTTTAACCTTTGCTCTGGATATTCCCGCGAAGGAGCACCCCTATGAAGAACCATAGCACCTGGTATGGGTGAGGGTTGTGTCCTTTTTAATAAATACTTTCTGAAGAACAATACCTTTGCATGTACCATCAAACTTTTAAAGAAAAACATAAGCAACCTTGGATAGGTAAAGAAATTATGTTTCTTTACAAGTAAAAGTCTGTCATTTTTTTATAGACATATCCTTTGAAGTGGCATAACAAAAATTGAGAATTAAAGGAAGATTGATTGAACATTAACCTTGCTTCTGAACTGGGCTTCAACCTCTCTCTGTTCTCGATCAGTGGTAGCACTTACACACGCAACTCATGCTGCCCTGGGGGCAGCAGATCAGTGAAAGACAGAACGGTTTATGGAGCTGCCAGCCCTCTTTGCAGTGAAGGTGGTACCTGGCCTGTACTTTCAAGGAGACAGTAATCGCCCTGCAGACAGGTGCACTGAGTGACTTTGCCCACCTGCAGCAGGATGTCTAAGGGGTTATAATAAGAGACCCCTATTGCTCCCTCCACAGCGATGCCCCCTGGGGAGAGGGTGCACTGACTGTACAGCACCTCTTTGTAATCCATCATCAGTGTGCCTCCTGACAGCCTCTTTGCCTCTGTGCCTGCCTCCATAATAATGCATGGGCACAGAGTCAAAGTGCGTTTAAGGTAGTGCTATCCTAGTTGTACGCCAGCGCTATTTATATTACAAACTGCCCTGAAGGTGTAGCAAGTGGATGCAAATGCACTTGCTAGAAACACAGACTACAGTCCAAAACACAGATCACACTTAATCGCGTCAAAGTACAGTCAGTTCTTTACTTTATAAAAAGAAAACAACCTAAGTAACAGGTGAGTAAACAAATACACTTTAAAATGGGACGCACAAACAACAGCCAGTGCTGGCACCTTCTGGACTCAAGTTAGAAACCCAAACATGTTATACTTCTCTCATGGTCGGTACTAGATTTCTGGTTAACATTGAACCATTTGGCCAGTGTTATCCTATGGGGGAATTATTCGTCAAGTTGACTTGGAGTTTGTCAGAAACAATTGAGTCCCTAAATTAAAGATGGGAGTGATTGATAGAAAGGAGATAGGGATGTTGGTAGCCCAGCTTTTCGTTTTGATAGCTGTCTTTGTTACAGAACGATGCTCAGAATTAAAGGTGCCACCCCTAAACATGTCTAAATCTAGGGATGAAAAACAAAAAATGCTATGTATCAAAAAACACACTAACCACCAGGCAGAGAAACGGTGCCATGGGTGACATGGTAGCTGGTCATTGGTGCCTGGTTGTGGGGGCACAGCTAAGTTATGAATGTCAGAGTCAAGTTAAGTGTGCAATTGGTCTTTATTAGTGGGCAAAATCCCAGTATTTGCCCCTTGGGTGTGTTTTTTGTGCAAGATTTTAAGGTTGCTGGCGCACCAAACTTAAATCACTGTGAATACCAATAACCACAGGCAACTGGTCTGGTTTAGGGTTAGCGGTGACCTCCGCTTTAACCATCTATATCTTAAAAACGGTGAGGACTGGACTGATGGTTTAAAGGGTTCTGGATTGATGCAGTTTCTCCTAGTCTGTAGGAAGAGCAACTGTCTCCTAGCTCCTCAGGACCATGAAAGCAGTAGGTGGACGGTGGGCACGGTGAAGGTTGAGGATGATTCCAGCTCGCCTTCCTTTACCGGCGAAGGTGACGGGGCAGTCCCTGTGCCTGTTGGTAGATCTTGTTTCTCCTGGATAGATGAGGACTGAGGTGAGCTTGAGTCTGCCAGCTGCCTCAGTTCCATAAGACGCCATCATGAAGGTTCTTTCATTCGGCTCGGCCTTGGGCTCTCTTTTCCAAATGATACCACACCCTGCGGGCAGGCACAGTCTGGATCCTGCTGCTGGCCAGCAGGGCTCCTTCTCTTCCGGGTCAAGCAACAAAGCATTACTGAAGCATGGCAAAAAAGAAGATTTCAAACTCCTGGTACTTCTGAAAGCAGCAACAATGTCCCAATGAAAATGAATCCCTTCTTTCTGAGGGCACCATTGGAGTACAACACAGAATCCCACAGTATTCCCCATCCAAAGTTACCGATGACCGCAATATCAGTAACACTGGGAGTCGGCCGGGGAAATACTGGGCTAATTGTAAGGCATCTCTAGCCGCCGTGACATGTTCATGGATTGTGGGACTTGATTATAGAATGGGAAGAGCATTGTAAAGTGTTTGCATTCATTAACAGAAATGTATGTCTTATAAGACCTTATTAGACAAGCGGCATGTGCACCGCATCACCAGCCCCAGTGCAAACGGGAGAAGATTATTTAATGGTCTCTGTATGCTTCCCGAATGGTACAATGCCATAGTCAACAAATCCAGCCATTCCTGGCTTTTAACCTCTTCTGTGCCTATGACGAGCTGGACTCGTCATGGAGCACAGTCGCGCTGTGCCCATGACGAGTCCAGCTCGTCATGAGGCATTCCCTAGGGAATCCCTCTGGTGCGGGCACCAGAGGGATTCCCTTTCAACCAAAATAGCCGCGGGAGCTGGGGAAGAGCTTCCCCAGCTCCCGAGGCCCCCCTGCTCCTTTCACTGTAATGACGATCGGCGCGCACGTCGCGCCGACGTCATTACAGTGAAAGTGAAACTGAAATGAGCCAAGAGGCTCATTTCAGGTTTCACTCTCTACGTGCCCAGGGGGCTATCTCAGCCCCCTGAGCACATAGAAAGACGGGAGAGGTATCGTTGGAAAGGGGAGAATCTCCCCTTTCCAATGGTACCCCTCCCCAGTGGATCCCTGATTGGGGATCGCCACAGGAGGGTGATCCCCAAGCAGGGATCCACCCACTAGACACCAGGGAGGGGGGAGCGGCCCCTTGTGCAAGGGCCTTTGCTCCCCCATGTAAGTTTGGCAAAATGTAGTCTTTTTGCCCCCCCTGGGGAGCAGATGGGGGCATTAGCCCCCAATCTGCCCCCCGGGGGGGCAAAAAGCCCACTAGACCCCAGGGAAGTTTTTTAGCAATGAAAATAGGGGTGGGGGCTGCCCAAAACGGGCAGGCCCATGACCCCACCCCACCCCCCCAATTACTACAGTCTTTCTGCCCCCCCCCCGGGAGGCATAATGGGCATCGGCCCCTAATCTGCCCCTTCAGGGGGGCAGAAAGCCCACTAACAACCAGGGATTCATTTCTACTTGTTTTTTAGGGTGGGGGCTGCCTGCAAGGGGCACGCCAATGCCCCCACCCACCCACCACCATTACAGCCTTTCTGCCCCCCCTGGGGGGCAGATGGGGCATCGGCCCCCAATCTGCCCCCCCCGGGGGGGCAGAAAGCCCACTAGACCCCAGGGAAGTTTTTTAGCAATAAAAATAGGGGTGGGGGCTGCCCAAAACGGGCAGGCCCATGCCCCCACCCGACCCCCCAATTACTACAGTCTTTCTGCCCCCCCGGGGGCAGATGGGGCATTGGCCCCTAATCTGCCCCTTCGGGGGGGGCAGAAAGCCCACTAACAACCAGGGATTCGTTTCTACTTTTTTTTAGGGTGGGGGCTGCCCGCAAGGGGCACGTCAATGCCCCCACCCACTCGCCACCATTACAGTCTTTCTGTCCCCCCTGGGGGGCAGATGAGGCATCGGCCCCCAATCTGATCCCTTCGGGGGGGCAGAAAGCCCACTAAATACCAGGGATTACTTTCTAGTTTTTTTTTTTAGGGTGGGTGCTGCCCGAAACGGGCACGCCAATGCCCCCAACCTCCCTCCCACAAAAATGACAGTCTTTCTGCCCCCCAGGAGGCAGATGGGAGCTGTAGCCCCCAATCTGGCCCCCCCTGGGGGGCGCAGAAAGGCCACTAGAAATCATGGATTTTTTTGATTTATTAGTGTTGGTGGTAGGGCTCCCCAAAATGGGCATGACAATCCCCCCACCCCACCCCCAGAGAAACTCCAGTCTTTCCGCCCCCCTCGGAGGGTAGTTGGCGGCAGCGGCCCCTGATCTGCCCCCTGGGGGGGCAGAAAGCCCACTAGGCGCCAGCGAGTACGCAGGCTTTTTTTATGCGTGGCGGTGGGGGCTGCCCAAAATGGTCATACCAATGCCCCCACCCCCACAAAAAATAGCCACAGTCTTTCTGCCCCTTTAGGGGCATATCGGGATGAAACCCCCTTCCCCGATTCCCCCCTAGGGCGGCAGAAAGCCCACTGGGTGCCGCCTTTTTTTTAGCAATGTGCATACCTGTAGATGTTGGGCCCTAGCACAGTTGGCACGTAGGCAAACCTAGCAAACCTGTACATTTTTTAAAACTAGACACCGAGGGGAATCCAGGATGGGGTGACTTGACTGGCTCTCACCAGGTTCTGTTACCCAGAATCCATTGCAAACCTAAAAATGTGTCCAAAATAACAAATTTTCCTCACATTTCTGTGGTGGAAAGTTCTGGAATCTGCGTGGGTCCACAAAATTCCACCCACCCCGCGTTCCCCAAAGTCTTCCGAGAAAAATGGTACCTCACGTGCGTGGGTAGGCCTAGTGTCCGCGTCAGGCAAGGGCCCAAAACCAATTGAGGAGACATCAAAATTACCTATCACAAAACAACCTGGTTTTGCAAAGGGGGTCCCATGAGTTTTTGGCCCCGGTCTTGGCGGCTATCTAGGGAAACCTACCAAACCCACACATTTCTGAAAACTAGACACCCGGGGGACTCCAGGGAGGTATGGCTTGCGTGGATCCCCCACCGTTTCCTTACCCAGAATGCCCTGCAAACCTCAAATTTAGCTGAAAAAATCACTTTTTTCACACATTTTTGTGTGGGAAAGTTGTGGCATCACTGGGCTGACCCAAATTTCCTACCACCCAGCGTTCCCCCGGGTCTCCCGATAAAAACGGTGCCTCACTCGTGTGGGACGCCCAAGTACCCGCGACAGGCAAGGGCCCACAACGTAGTGAGGCGACATGAAAATTGCCTATCTCAAAACGACCTAGTTTTGCAAGGGGGGTCACTTAGGTTTTTGGCCCGGTGCTCAGCGGCCACCTAGGGAAACCTACCAAACCCACACATTTCTCAAAACTATACACCCAGGGGATTCCAGGGAGGTATGGCTTGCGTGGATTACCCAACGTTTCCTTACCCAGAAAGCCCTGCAAACCTCAAATTTAGCTGAAAAAATCACTTTTTTTCACACATTTTTGTGTGGGAAAGTTGTGGCATCACGGGGCTGACACAAATTTCCTACCACCCAACGTTCCCCCGGGTCTCCCGATAAAAACGGTGCCTCACTCATGTGGGAGGGCCAAGTACCCGCGACAGGCAAGGGCCCACAACGTAGTGAGGCGACATGAAAATTGCCCATCTCAAAACGACCTGGTTTTGCAAGGGGGGGTCACTTTGGTTTTTGGCCCGGTGCTCGGCGGCCACCTAGGGAAACCTATCAAACCCACACATTTCTGAAAACTAGACAACCGGGGGATTCCAGGGAGGTATGGCTTGCGTGGATCCCCCAACGTTTCCTTACCCAGAATGCCCTGCAAACCTCAAATTTAGCTGAAAAAATCACTTTTGCACACATTTTTGTGTGGGAAAGTTGTGGCATCACTGGGCCGACCCAATTTCCTACCACCCAGCGTTCCCCCGGGTCTCCCGATAAAAACGGTGCCTCACTCATGTGGGAGGCCCAAGTACCCGCGATAGGCAAGGGCCCACAACGTAGTGAGGCGACATGAAAATTGCCTATCTCAAAACAACCTGGTTTTGCAAGGGGGGTCACTTGGGTTTTTGGCCCGGTGCTCGGCGGCCACCTAGGGAAACCTATGAAACCCACACATTCCTGAAAACTAGACAACCGGGGGATTCCAGGGAGGTATGGCTTGCGTGGATCCCCCAACGTTTCCTTACCCAGAATGCCCTGCAAACCTCAAATTTAGCAGAAAAAATCACTTTTTTCACACATTTTTGTGTGGGAAAGTTGTGGCATCACCGGGCTGACACAAATTTCCTACCACCCAGCGTTCCCCCGGGTCTCCCGATAAAAACGG
The DNA here is from genome assembly GCF_964204655.1 of Triturus cristatus. Classification (NCBI taxonomy): domain Eukaryota; kingdom Metazoa; phylum Chordata; class Amphibia; order Caudata; family Salamandridae; genus Triturus; species Triturus cristatus. Next base: position 1,122,474,869 of record NC_140580.1, on the reverse strand, counting down.
TGCCTCACTCGTGTGGGAGGCCCAAGTCCCGCGACAGGCAGGGACCCAAAACGTAGTGAGGCGACATGAAAATTGCCTATCTCCAAACGACCTGGTTTTGCAACGGGAGTCAACTGGGGTCTTTGGCCCGGTGCTCGGCGGCCACCTAGGGAAACCTACCAAACCCACACATTTCTGAAAACTAGACACCCGGGGGATTCTAGGGAGGTATGGCTTGTGTGGATCCCCCAACGTTTCCTTACCCAGAATGCCCTGCAAACCTCAAATTTAGCTGAAAAAATCACTTTTTTCACACATTTTTGTGTGGGAAAGTTGTGGCATCACCGGACTGACACAAATTTCCTACCACCCAGCATTCCCCCGGGTCTCACAATAAAAACGGTGCCTCACTCGTGTGGGAGGCCCAAGTACCCGCGACAGGCAAGGACCCAAAACGTAGTGAGGCGACATGAAAATTGCCTATCTCCAAACGACCTGGTTTTGCAAGGGGGGTCACTTGGGTTTTTGGCCCGGTGCTCGGCGGCCCCCTAGGGAAACTTATCAAACACACACATTTCTGAAAATTAGACACCCTGGGGATTCCAGGGAGGTATGGCTTGCGTGGATCCCCCAACGTTTCCTTACCCAGAATGCCCTGCAAACCTCAAATTTAGCTGAAAAATCACTTTTTTCACACATTTTTGTGTGGGAAAGTTGTGGCATCACCGGGCTGACACAAATTTCCTACCACCCAGCGTTCCCCCGGGTCTCCCGATAAAAACGGTGCCTCACTCGTGTGGGAGGCCCAAGTACCCGCGACAGGCAAGGACCCAAAACGTAGTGAGGCGACATGAAAATTGCCTATCTCCAAACGACCTGGTTTTGCAAGGGGGGTCACTTGGGTTTTTGGCCCGGTGCTCGGCGGCCACCTAGGGAAAACTACCAAACCCACACATTTCTGAAAACTAGACACCCGGGGGATTCCAGGGAGGTATGGCTTGCGTGGATCCCCCAACGTTTCCTTACCCAGAATGCCCTGCAAACCTCAAATTTAGCTGAAAAATCACCTTTTTCACACATTTTTGTGTGGGAAAGTTGTGGCATCACCGGGCTGACACAAATTTCCTACCACCCAGCGTTCCCCCGGGTCTCCCGATAAAAACGGTGCCTCACTCATGTGGGAGGCCCAAGTACCCGCGACAGGCAATGACCCAAAATGTAGTGAGGCGACATGAAAATTGCCTATCTCCAAACGACCTGGTTTTGCAAGTGGGGTCACTTGGGTTTTTGGCCTGGTGCTCGGCGGCCACCTAGGGAAACCTACCAAACCCACACATTTCTGAAAACTAGACACCCGGGGGATTCCAGGGAGGTATGGCTTGCGTGGATCCCCCAACGTTTCCTTACCCAGAATGCCCTGCAAACCTCAAATGTAGCTGAAAAAATCACCCTTTTCACACATTTTTGTGTGGGAAAGTTGTGGCATCACCGGGCTGACACAAATTTCCTACCACCCAGCGTTCCCCCGGGTCTCCCGATAAAAATGGTGCCTCACTCGTGTGGGAGACCTAAGGACCCGCCACGGGCAAGGGTCCAAAACGCAGTGAGGCGACATGAAAATTGCCTATCTCAAAACGACCTGGTTTTGCAAGGGGGGGTCACTTGAGTTTTTGGCCGGGTGCTCGGCGGCCACCTAGGGAAACCTACCAAACCCACACATTTCTGAAAACTAGACACCCGGGGGATTCCAGGGAGGTATGGCTTGCGTGGATCCCCCAACGTTTCCTTGCCCAGAATGCCCTGCAAACCTCAAATTTAGCTGAAAAAATCACCCTTTTCACACATTTTTATGTGGGAAAGTTGTGGCATCACCAGGTTGACACAAATTTCCTACCACCCAGCGTTCCCCCGGGTCTCCCGATAAAAACGGGGCCTCACTCATGTGGGAGGCCCAAGTACCCGCGACAGGCAAGGACCCAAAACGTAGTGAGGCGACATGAAAATTGCCTATCTCCAAACGACCTGGTTTTGCAAGGGGGGTCACTTGGGTTTTTGGCCCGGTGCTCGGCGGCCACCTAGGGAAACCTACCAAACCCACACATTTCTGAAAACTAGACACCCGGGGGATTCCAGGGAGGTATGGCTTGCGTGGATCCCCCAACGTTTCCTTACCCAGAATGCCCTGCAAACCTCAAATTTAGCTGAAAAAATCACCTTTTTCACACATTTTTGTGTGGGAAAGTTGTGGCATCACCGGGCTGACACAAATTTCCTACCACCCAGCATTCCCCCGGGTCTCCTGATAAAAGCGGTGCCTCACTCGTGTGGGAGGGCCAAGTACCCGCGACAGGCAAGGACCCAAAACGTAGTGAGGCGACATGAAAATTGCCTATCTCCAAACGACCTGGTTTTGCAAGGGGGGTCACTTGGGTTTTTGGCCCGGTGCTCGGCGGCCACCTAGGGAAACCTACCAAACCCACACATTTCTGAAAACTAGACACCCGGGGGATTCCAGGGAGGTATGGCTTGCATGGATCCCCCAACGTTTCCTTACCCAGAATGCCCTGCAAACCTCAAATTTAGCTGAAAAAATCACCTTTTTCACACATTTTTGTGTGGGAAAGTTGTGGCATCACTGGGCTGACACAAATTTCCTACCACCCAGCGTTCCCCCGGGTCTCCCGATAAAAACGGTGCCTCACTCGTGTGGGAGGCCTAAGGACCCGCCACGGGCAAGGGTCCAAAACGTAGTGAGGCGCACTACGTTTAGGACCCTTGCCTGTTGAGACGCACTACGTTTTGGACCCTTGCCTGTCGCGGGTACTTGGGCCTCTCACACGAGTGAGGCACCGTTTTTATCGGGAGACCCAGGGGAACGCTGGGTGGTAGGAAATTTTTGTCAGCCTGGTGATGCCACAACTTTCCCACACAAAAATGTGTGAAAAATGTGATTTTTTCAGCTAAATTTGAGTTTTGCAGGGCATTCTGGGTAAGGAAACGTTGGGGGATCCACGCAAGCCATACCTCCCTTAAATTCCCCGGGTGTCTAGTTTTCAGAAATGTGTGGGTTTGCTAGGTTTCCCTAGGTGGCCGCCGAGCACCGGGCCAAAAACCCAAGTGACCCCCCTTGCAAAACCAGGTCGTTTGGAGATGGGCAATTTTCATGTCGCCTCACTACGTTTTGGGCCCTTGCCTGTCGCGGGTACTTGGGCTTCCCACACGAGTGAGGCACCGTTTTTATCGGGAGACCCGGGGGAATGCTGGGTGGTAGGAAATTTGTGTCAGCCCGGTGATGCCACAACTTTCCCACACAAAAATGTGTGAAAAAGGTGATTTTTTCAGCTAAATTTGAGGTTTGCAGGGCATTCTGGGTAAGGAAACGTTGGGGGATCCATGCAAGCCATACCTCCCTGGAATACCCCGGGTGTCTAGTATTCAGAAATGTGTGGGTTTGGTAGGGTTCCCTAGGTGACCGCCTAGCAGCGGGCCAAAAACCCAAGTGACCCCCCTTGCAAAACCAGGTCGTTTGGAGATGGGCAATTTTCATGTCGCCTCACTAGGTTTTGGGCCCTTGCCTGTCACGGGTACTTGGGCCTCCCACACGAGTGAGGCACCGTTTTTATCGGGAGACCCGGGGGAACGCTGGGTGGTAGGAAATTTGTGTCAGCCCGGTGATGCCACAACTTTCCCACACAAAAATGTGTGAAAAAGGTGATTTTTTTCAGCTAAATTTGAGGTTTGCAGGGCATTCTGGGTAAGGAAACGTTGGGGGATCCACGCAAGCCATACCTCCCTGGAATCCCCCGGGTGTCTAGTTTTCAGAAATGTGTGGGTTTGGTAGGTTTCCCTAGATAGCCGCCAAGCCCGGGGCCAAAAACTCATGGGACCCCCTTTGCAAAACCAGGTCATTAGGAGATAGGCAATTTTCATGTCGCCTCACTACGTTTTGGGTCCTTGCCTGTCGCGGGTACTTGGGCCTCCCACATGAGTGAGGCACCGTTTTTATCGGGAGACCTGGGGGAACGCTGGGTGGTAGGAAATTTGTGTCAGCCCAGTGATGCCACAACTTTCCCACACAAAAATGTGTGAAAAAGGTGATTTTTTCAGCTACATTTGAGGTTTGCAGGGCATTCTGGGTAAGGAAACGTTGGGGGATCCACGCAAGCCATACCTCCCTGGAATCCCCCGGGTGTATAGTTTTCAGAAATGTGTGGGTTTGGTAGGTTTCCCTAGGTGACCGCCGTGCACCGGGCTAAAAACCCAAGTGACCCCCCCTTGCAAAACCAGGTCGTTTGGAGAGAGGCAATTTTCATGTCGCCTCACTACGTTTTGGGCTCTTGCCTGTCGCGGGTACTTGGGCTTCCCACACGAGTGAGGCACCGTCTTTATCGGGAGACCCGGGGGAATGCTGGGTGGTAGGAAATTTGTGTCAGCCCGGTGATGCCACAATTTTCCCACACAAAAATGTGTGAAAAAGGTGATTTTTTCAGCTACATTTGAGGTTTGCAGGGCATTCTGGGTAAGGAAACGTTGGGGGATCCACGCAAACCATACCTCCCTGGAATCCCCCGGGTGTCTAGTTTTCAGAAATGTGTGGGTTTGGTAGGTTTCCCTAGGTGGCCGCCGAGCACCGGGCCAAAAACCCAAGTGACCCCCCTTGCAAAACCAGGTCGTTTGGAGATAGGCAATTTTCATGTCGCCTCACTACGTTTTGGGCCCTTGCCTGTCGCGGGTACTTGGGCCTCCCACACGAGTGAGGCACCGTTTTTATCGGGAGACCCGGGGGAATGCTGGGTGGTAGGAAATTTGTGACAGCCCGGTGATGCCACAACTTTCCCACACAAAAATGTGTGAAAAAGGTGATTTTTTCAGCTAAATTTGAGGTTTGCAGGGCATTCTGGGTAAGGAAACGTTGGGGGATCCACGCAAGCCATACCTCCCTGGAATTCCCCGGGTGTCTAGTTTTCAGAAATGTGTGGGTTTGGTAGGTTTCCCTAGATAGCCGCCAAGCCCGGGGCCAAAACCCATGGGACCCCCTTTGCAAAACCAGGTTGTTTTGTGATAGGTCATTTTGATGTCTTCTCAATTGGTTTTGGTCCCTTGCCTGACGCGGACACTAGGCCTACCCACGCAAGTGAGGTACCATTTTTCTCGTAAGACTTTGGGGAACGCGGGGTGGGTGGAAATTTGTGGATCCACGCAGATTCTGGAACTTTCCACCACAGAAATGTTGGGAAAATGTGGTTTTTTTGACAATTTTTTAAGTTTGCAAGGGATTCTGGGTAACAGACCCCGGTGGGAGGCAGTCAGGTCACCCCATCCTGGATTCCCCTGGGTGTCTAGTTTTCAAAAATGTATAGGTTTGCTAGGTTTCCCAAGGTGCCCGCAGAGCTAGGGTTAAAAAACTACAGCTAGACATTTTGCCAAAAAAGGGTCATTTTTCACTGCGAAATTGAGGTGTGACCACGTTGCGTTTTGCGCCGTTTCCTGTCGCGGGCACTAGGCTGACCCACACAAGTGAGGTACCATTTTTCTCGTAAGACTTTGGGGAACGCGGGGTGGGTGGAAATTTCTGGATCCACGCAGAGTCCGGAACTTTCCACCACAGAAATGTGGGGAAAATGTGTTTTTTTTGACAATTCTTTAGGTTTGCAAGGGATTCTGTGTAACAGACCCTGGTGGGAGGCAGTCAAGTCACCCCATCCTGGATTCCCCTGGGTGTCTAGTTTTCAAAAATGTATAGGTTTGCTAGGTTTCCCACGGTGCCCGCAGAGCTAGGGTTCAAAAACTACAGCTAGACATTTTGCTAAAAAAGGGTCATTTTTCACTGCGAAATTGAGGTGTGACCACGTTGTGTTTTGCGCCGTTTCCTGTCGCGGGCACTAGGCCGACCCACACAAGTGAGGTACCGTTTTTCTCGTAAGACTTTGGGGAACGCGGGGTGGGTGGAAATTTGTGGATCCACGCAGATTCCGGAACTTTCCACCACAGAAATGTGGGGAAAATGTGTTTTGTTTGACAATTTATTAGGTTTGCAAGGGATTCTGGGTAACAGACCCTGGTGGGAGGCAGTCAAGTCACCCCATCCTGGATTCCCCTGGGTGTCTAGTTTTCAAAAATGTATAGGTTTGCTAGGTTTCCCAAGGTGCCCGCAGAGCTAAGGTTCAAAAACCACAGCTAGACATTTTGCAAAAAAAGGGTCATTTTTCACTGCGAAATTGAGGTGTGACCACGTTGTGTTTTGCGCCGTTTCTTGTCGCGGGCACTAGGCAGACCCACACAAGTGAGGTACCGTTTTTCTTGTAAGACTTTGGGGAACGCGGGGTGGGTGGAAATTTGTGGATCCACGCTGATTCCGGAACTTTCCACTACAGAAATATGGGGAAAATGTGTTTTTTTGGACAATCTTTTAGGTTTGCAAGGGATTCTGGGTAACAGACCCTGGTGGGAGGCAGTCAAGTCACCCCATCCTGGACTCCCCTGGGTGTCTAGTTTTCAAAAATGTATAGGTTTGCTAGGTTTCCCAAGGTGCCCGCAGAGCTAGGGTTCAAAAATTAGAGCTAGGCACTTTGCCAAAAAAGGGTAAATTTTCACTGCGATATTGAGTTGTGACCACGTTGCGTTTTGCGCCGTTTCCTGTCGCGGGCACTATGCCTACCCACACAAGTGAGGTACCATTTTTATTGGGAGACTTAGGGTAATTCAGGTTTGTAAAGGAACTGTTATTATCTATTGACTTTCGATGCATTTCTGCCTTCCAAATGAAAGATATTGTGTAAAAAATAAGTTATTCTAAAAAATGACTGATAATTCTCATGCTAGTATGAGTATTCCCAATTTCAGAAATGTGCAAATATCTATTGTTTCTAAACTCTATATTTTGTTCCCATTTCAGAAATACATAGGTGTCTTTCATACCGATTTTTCCATGTACACATTTTTACTGAATAATTACTATATACCCGGTACATAATAAAAAACCATTGCAAGTTGCTACTCAGTTTTTGGCTCTGGGTTCGTCGGGTTCTTGGTGAACCTACAAGTCCTATATATCCCCACAACCAGTAATGTCCAGCGGATGTAATGGTATATTGCTTTCCAAGAGCTGTCATAATTTGACGAAGTTACAGGAGAAAACGTTGACACAAAATGCTGTTTTTTTCAACTAATTTTCAATTTATCCTATATTTAACTGTTAGTTTCTATAAGAAAACCTTGATGGATCTACACAAATGACCCCTTGCTGAATTCAGAATTTTGTCTTCTTTTCGAAAATGTATAGCTTTTCAGGATCCATTATTGCTTTTGTACCCATTTCTGCCATTAACTGGAAGGAGGTCAAAAGCACAAAAAATAGCAAAAATAGGCTATGTCCCAGAAAAATGCCAAAACTGTGTAAAAAATGTTGGGTTTCTGACAAAAGTCTGGTATCCCCAAAAAGCTTGGAAAATGGTGATTTCAACCCCACAAACCCTTTTTTGATAACATTTGCAGGGAAAAACCCAGATGCTTTAATTTGCAGCCCGTTTTTCCCATTTTTCCGAAAAAAGCCAAAAGGTTGCTGTATTTTGGCTCATTTCTGTAACCCCTCTAGGAGAATCCACAAACCCTGAGTATCTTTAGAATCCCCATGATGTTGGAAAAAAAGGACGCAAATTTGGCGTGGATACCTTATGTGGTCAAAAAGTTACAGGGGCCTCAGCGCACACTACCCCAAATAGCCAAAAAAGGGCGTGGCACAGGAGGGGAAAAGGCCTGGCAGCGAAAGGGTTAACATGCAGCACTTAGCATCCTGGCACTTGTGGTTCAACATTTGCTATTATGAGTATTGTACTTCAAGCCCCTGTATGCAAAGTACTGTTGGTTAAAATGCCACGACTGGCCGAAAGTGCCACACATGGCATGGGGCCACGTGACAGGAAAGTCTGTGGTATTGATGAAAATCATTCGCGGTAGGTAATGGAGCAAGCTAATTCTGCTTTGAGCCATAAATAGAGGATGTGGGTTGCAAAACATTTGAAAATATATATGATGCACTGATGGAAACATTTCACTTGGTAATGGAGTTTCTTTAACTAATAAAACCTAGCCTGTGAATGTATATTTTTATTACACGGAACAACAGATTTCTATCTACTTTTTGCACTTCCATAACCAGAAATGGAACAGATTCTGGGGCATATTATCAAGACAGGCGATAAAATTATCGCCGCTTTATCGGCAGAAAACTGCCGCTAAAACGGCGATAATGGGCTTGATAATATGCTCTATTAAATTCCAATTGAAGCCCATGTTAGATGTGACGGACGTCTAACATGGGCCTCAATTGGAATTCCATAGAGCATATTATGAAGCCCATTATCGCCGTTTTAGCGGCAGTTTTCTGCCGATAAATCGGCGATAATTTTATCGCCTGTCTTGATAATATGCCCCTCTGCTTCTAGCTCTGCTCCTTTTTTCACACTTTAAAAGTGTAAAGCGATGGGTTTTTTTTCGTTTTGTGGTTATAACAGAACAGATAAAATAGTATAAAACCAGCCTGCTTGATTTTCTGCCTGGGTGGAAAACATTAGCATAGTCCCTCAATTCCTTACCACAAAACAGAAAAGACAATGCTCCCTGGATTGTTCCATTTTTCTTGTGGGTGGAAATCATGCTGTAATTCATGGACCTCGATTCACCAAAATGCCTGGTGTAGCAGAAGTGACGTTGCACGCCATATGACCTTCACTTTAACTCACACACATGCATGCTTACACATACTAACTTGCCTTAGCTTCCAGACAGGGTTATTTACCAGCTAATGTACTCCATTGTTTAATACACTAATAGTGAATACTATTATTCACCATTTGTATTCTAAAATAATGGACAGAAAACCCGCAAGTGGAGCTCAAACCAGTGTCCATTAGGAAGAGCTGCCCCTGTGTTCCAAGCACTGACTTCGCCACCTCTGAGGCCAGGGGTCATAAACTCAGTGCCAGGGGTAGCAAGGGGCAAGCCAGGGGCAGAAAGCGACCCCTGGTGACTCCTAAATGACGTCCATACTGCAGTTGCCCCCAAATCTATTGTTCACTTTTTGTTCTGATTTTATTGCAACTTTTACTGATGTCTCTGTTTTAAATCCAGGGGTGTTTTATCTATTATGAATGCAGCAGGTGCAGTAGCACCGGGACCCATTCATGTGAAGGGCCCACTAAATACCCTAATTATTGCTGTCCTTTACTACTCAACTGGGTGCAGAGAGGCCCATGGCACCCTTGCTGCCCACTGTCTAATTCAGTGTCATTGCAAAATCAGCGGTATCTTCTTCGGCAACATGTGAACACTAGGGGGCGACTCTTTAAGGCCAGTGCTGTTTGGAGAGTTGTGTTATTTCCAATAGTTCTATGTTACTCTCACAAATGAAGCCTCAGTATTCGCCTGCATTGTTCTGGTGTCGCTTTCTAGTCAAGGGGAATGGAATCTCTGCCTTTGGACAGTTGAAAGATCAAGAATTCTTCTGCACTCTACTTTTAAGGGGAAAACATTAACGTACAATTCTTTAATAAATACATAAGTGCATTGCACTGCACTTAGTATTGGAGCAACAAGTAATCCACCGCCAGTCTCCCTGTTTTTTTGTTTACAGTCTTGCACTAATGGGCATCCGAAGATCTCATATGGCTGCTGCCATGGCAACCAAGCATTGCTCTGTTTAGCCAATTTTACAATGTGTCAGTATTAGCCGTTCTATTGTATTTTATTGCTGTTCTTTTGTTAGTTCAGATTTTTTAATTCCTCCCCTAGTGGAAGGCGGCCTCAGCTACCACAGTCATTTAGTTGCTGCACATAACTGGGAGTCGCCCTCATGATGCTGAGATCCTGTTTTTTTAAAAGATGCCACCCGTGCTCCCAAAGCATGCACTGGCGCATTTAGTTGTTTTCTCATTAAAGGCAACCCATAATGCAGTGCTTTAGTCTTTCCTTGCTGCTGCTCAACAAAAAACCATCCTTGTTTGAAAATGTTTAAGTACAAGTCCTTGCCACTCTTTAAACTGGGTAACCAAGTGTGGCCAAAAACTTCCAATGCCTGCTCTAATGAGGTGGCCAAGAGTGCACCCCCTTCCACAGCCTATTACATTGTGGTACTCAAGCATGCACAGTGCGCTTCTTCCAGAGCCCACTCCATTGTGGCACTCAAGCATGCATGGTGCGCTTCTTCCAGAGCCTGTTCTACTGTGGTAGTCATGCTTGCACAATGCCCATCCTTCAAGAGCCTGTTCCATTGTGATCAAGCATGCACAGTGCGCTTCATCCAGAGCTTGTTCCATTGTGGGACTGAGGCATACACAATGTGATTCCTTCCAAAGCCCGCTCCACTGTGGTACTCATGAATGCACAATGTGCTTCCTTCCACAGCCTGTTCTACTGTGGTAGTCATGCATGCACAATGCCCATCCTTCAAGAGCCTGTTCCATTGTGATCAAGCATGCACAGTGCGCTTCTTCCAGAGCCTGTTCCATTGTGGTACTCATGAATGCACAGTGTGATTCCTTCCAGAGCCCGCTCCATTGTGGTGCTCAAGCATACACAGTGTGCTTCTTCCACAGCCTGTTCCATTGTGGGACTGGGGCATACACAATGTGATTCCTTCCAGAGCCTGCTCCATTGTGGTACTCATGAATGCCCAGTGTGATTCCTTCCAGAGCCCGCTCCATTGTGGTACTCAAGCATGCACAGTGTGCTTCTTCCAAAGCATGTTCCATTGTGATACTCATGCATACACAATGCCCATCCTTCCACAGCCTGTTCCACTGTGGTACTCAAGCATGCACATTGCGCTTCTTCCAGAGCCATTTCCATTGTAAATGTAAATTTGATACTTGTATAGCGCACTACTCACCCGCAAGGGTCTCAAGGCGCTTGTACGAAAACCACTGTGGAACCCATCCTGGCTTTCCCTGTGAGGCGTCCACTCCTGGGCACCTCCAAGGTGGAGGCCAGGCATCCTTAGCGTTGTGGGGGCCGTTGTGGAGATTAAGCAAGCTATTACCCAGAGTTGCAGAGTGGGACTCCATGATTGGAATAGGCACCGAGGTGAGAATTATCAGGTCCGTGGAATTTTTGAGCCCAAGACCCGCCGAGGCGGGGAATTGAACCCTGGTCCCTGGCTAGACCTCTGCATCAGGGTCTGCCGCTCTAATCATTGAGCCACACTTCTCCACATTGTGGTACTCAAGCATGCACGGTGTGCTTCTACCAAAGCATGTTCCATTGTGAGACTCATGCATACACAATGCCCGTCCTTCAAGCGCCTGTTCCATTGTGGTACTCAAGCATGCACAGTGCGCTTTTTCCAGAGCCCGCTCCAGTGTAGTACTCAAGCATGCACAGTGCGCTTCTTCCAGAGCCCGCTCCATTGTGGTACTCAAGCAGGCACTGTGCTCTTCTTCCAGAGCCTTTTCCATTGTGGTACCCAAGCATACACGATATGCTTCTACCAAAGCATGTTTCATTTTGATACTCATGCATACACAATGACCGTCCTTCAAGCGCCTGTTCCGTTGTGGTACCCAAGCATGCACAGTGTGCTTCTTCCAGAGCCTGTTCCATTGTGGTACTCAAACATGCACAATGTGATAACTTACAGAGCCCGCTCCATTGTGGTACTCATGAATGCACAGTGTGATTCCTTCCAGAGCCAGCTCCATTGCTGTAGTCAAGCATGTTCAATACCCATCCTTCCAGAGCCAGTTCCATTATGGTCGTCAAGCACGCACAGTGCCTATCCTTCAAGCACCTGTTCCATTGAGGTTGTCATTCATGCACAATGTGGTTCCATTAAGAGCCTGCTCAATTGTGGTACTCAAGCATGCATGGTGTGCTTCACCCAGAGCCTGTTTCATTCTGGTACTCAAGCATGCACAATGCCCATCCTCCAAGAGCATGTTCCATTGTGGTCCACAAGCATGAACAATGCGCTTCCTTCCAGAACCTGTTCCATTGTGATACTCAAGCATGCACAATGCGCTTCCTTCCAGAGCCTGTTCCATTGTGATACTCAATCATGCACAATGCTCTTCTTTCCAGAGCCTGCTCGGTTGTGAAATTCAATCATACACAATATGGTTCCTTTCAGAGCCTGTTCCATTGTGGTACTCAAGCATGCACAATGCGCCTCCTTACAAAGCCTGTTCCAATGTGGTACTCAGTCATTAACAATGCGCCTCCTTCCAGAGCCTGCTCCATTGTGGTACTCAAGCATGCACTGTGTGCTTCTTCCAAAGCATGTTCCATTGTGATACTCATGCATACACAATGCCCATCCTTCAAGCGCCTTTTCCCATTGTGGTACTCAAGCATGCACGGTGTGCTTCTTCCAAAGCATGTTCCATTGTGATACTCATGCATACACAATGCCCATCCTTCAAGCGCCTTTTCCCATTGTGGTACTCAAGCATGCACGGTGTGCTTCTTCCAAAGCATGTTCCATTGTGATACTCATGCATACACAATGCCCGTCCTTCAAGCACCTGTTTCATTGTGGTACTCAAGCATGCACGGTGTGCTTCTTCCAAAGTATGTTCCATTGTGATACTCATGCATACACAATGCCCGTCCTTCAAGCGCCTGTTCCATTGTGGTACTCAAGTATGCACTGCGTGCTTCTACCGAAGCATGTTCCATTGTGATACTCATGCATACACAATGCCCGTCCTTCAAGCACCTTTTCCATTGTGGTACTCAAGCATGCACGGTGTGCTTCTTCCAAAGTATGTTCCATTGTGATACTCATGCATACACAATGCCCGTCATTCAAGCGCCTGTTCCACTGTGGTACTCAAGTATGCACTGTGTGCTTCTACCAAAGCATGTTCCATTGTGATACTCATGCATACACAATGCCCGTCCTTCAAGCGCCTTTTCCATTGTGGTACTCAAGCATGCATGGTGTGCTTTTTCCAAAGCATGTTCCATTGTGATACTCATGCATACACAATGCCCATCCTTCAAGCGCCTGTTCCACTGTGGTACTCAGGCATGCACGGTGTGCTTCTTCCAAAGCATGTTCCATTGTGATACTCATGCATACACAATGCCCGTCCTTCAAGCGCCTGTTCCACTGTGATACTCAGGCATGCACGGTGTGCTTCTTCCAAAGCATGTTCCATTGTGATATTCATGCATACACAATGCCCGTCCTTCAAGTGCCTGTTTCATTGTGGTACTCAAGTATGTACGGTGTGCTTCTACCAAAGCCTGTTCCATTGTGGTACTCAAGCATGCATGATGTGCTTCTGCCAAAACATGTTCCATTGTGGTACTCATGCATACACAATGCCCATCCTTCAAGCGCCTGTTCCATTGTGGTACTCAAGCAGGCACAATGTGATTCCTTCCAGAGCCCGCTCCATTGTGGTACTCATGAATGCACAGTGTGATTCCTTCCAGAGCCTGCTCCACTGTTGTAGTCAAGCATGTTCAATACCCATCCTTCCAGAGCCTGCTCCATTGTGATACTCAAGCATGCACAGCGCCTGTCCTTCAAGCACATGTTCCATTGTGGTAGTCATGCATGCACAATACGGTTCCATTAAGAACCTGCTCATTTGTGGTACTCAAGCATGCACAGTGCGCTTCTCCCTGTGCCTGTTTCATTGTGGTACTCAAGCATGCATAATGCCCATCCTTCAAGAGAATGTTCCATTGTGGTACTCAAGCATGCACAATGCGCTTCCTTTCAGAGCCTGTTCTGTTGTGGTACTCAAGCATGCACAATGCGCTTCCTTTCAGAGCCTGTTATGTTGTGGTACTCAATCATGCACAATGCTCTTCCTTCCAGAGGCTGCTCGGTTGTGGTATTCAATCATGCACAATATGGTTCCCTCCAGAGCCTGTTCCGTTGTGGTGCTCAAGCATGCACAATGCGCTACCTTCCAGAGCCTGTTCCATTGTGATACTCAATCATGCACAATGCTCTTCCTTCCAGAGCCTTCTCGGTTGTGGAATTCAATCATGCACAATATGGTTCCTTCCAGAGCCTGTTCCGTTGTGGTGCTCAAGCATGCACAATGCGCTTCCTTCCAGAGTCTGTTCTATTGAGGTGCTCAAGCATGCACAACACACTTCCTTTCAGAGCCTGTTCGGTTGTGGTACTCAGTCATGAACAATACGCCTCCTTCCAGACCCTGCTCTATTGTGGTACTCAAGCATGCACAGTGCGCATCCTTCCTGAGCCTGTTCCAATGTGGTACTCAGTCATGAACAATGCACCTTCTTCCAGAGCCTGTTCCATTGTGGTACTCAAGCATGCACAATGCTCTTCCTTCCAGAGCCTGCTCCGTTTTGGTATTCAATCATGCACAATGCACTTCCTTTTAGAGCCTGCTCAGTTGTGGTCTTCAATCATGCACAATGTGACTCCCTCCAGAGCCTGTTCTATTGTGGTACTCAAGCATGCACAATGCACTTCTTCCAGAGCCTGTTCTATTGTGGTACTCAGTCATGCACAATGCATTTCCATCCAGAGCCTGTTCCACTGCGGAGAACAAGGTGCACAGTGTGCTTCCTTGCAAAGCCTGCCCCATTGAGGTGGTAAAGCATGCACAAAGTGCTTCCTTCCAGAGCCTGTTCCGTTGTGGTACTCAGTCATGCACAAAGTGCTTCCTTCCAGAGCCTGCTCCATAGTGGTACTCAGTCATGCACAAAGTGCTTCCTTCCAGAGCCTGTTCCGTTGTGGTACTCAGTCATGCACAAAGTGCTTCCTTCCAGAGCCTGCTCCGTTGTGGTACTCAGTCATGCACAAAGTGCTTCCTTCCAGAGCCTGCTCCATAGTGGTACTCAGTCATGCACAAAGTGCTTCCTTCCAGAGCCTGCTCCATTGTGGTACTCAATCATGCACACACACTTCCTTGCAAAGCCTGTCTCATAGAGGTGGTAAAGCATGCACAAAGTGCTTCCTTCTAGAGCCTGTTCTGTTGTGGTACTCAGTCATGCACAAAGTGCTTCCTTCCAGAGCCTATTCCGTTGTGGTACTCAGTCATGCACAAAGTGCTTCCTTCCAGAGCCTGCTCCATTGTGGTACTCAATCATGCACACACACTTCCTTGCAAAGCCTGTCCCATAGAGGTGGTAAAGCATGCACAAAGTGCTTCCTTCCAGAGCCTGTTCTGTTGTGGTACTCAGTCATGCACAAAGTGCTTCCTTCAGGAGCCTGCTCTATTGTGGTACTCAATAATGCACACACACTTCCTTGCAAAGCCTGTTCCATAGAGGCGGTAAAGCATGCACAAAGTGCTTCCTTCCAGACTCTGTTCCGTTGTGGTACTCAGTCATGCACAAAGTGCTTCCTTCCAGAGCCTATTCCGTTGTGGTACTCAGTCATGCACAAAGTGCTTCCTTCCAGAGCCTGCTCCATTGTGGTACTCAATCATGCACACACACTTCCTTGCAAAGCCTGTCCCATAGAGGTGGTAAAGCATGCACAAAGTGCTTCCTTCCAGAGCCTGTTCCGTTGTGGTACTCAGTCATGCACAAAGTGCTTCCTTCCAGAGCCTGCTCCATGGTGGTACTCAATCATGCACACACGCTTCCTTGCAAAGCCTGTCCCATAGAGGTGGTAAAGCATGCACAAAGTGCTTCCTTCCAGAGCCTGTTCCGTTGTGGTACTCAGTCATGCACAAAGTGCTTCCTTCCAGAGCCTGCTCCATGGTGGTACTCAATCATGCACACACGCTTCCTTGCAAAGCCTGTCCCATAGAGGTGGTAAAGCATGCACAAAGTGCTTCCTTCCAGAGCCTGTTCCGTTGTGGTACTTAGTCATGCACAAAGTGCTTCCTTCCAGAGCCTGCTCCATTGTGGTACTCAACACTTCCTTGTAAAGCCTGTCCCATAGAGGTGGTAAAGCATGCACAAAGTGCTTCCTTCCAGAGCCTGTTCTTTTGAGGGGGTCAGATGTGCACAATATGCTTATTTCCCTAGGATTTCATCGAGGTGGTTAAATATGGGCAATATACCTACTTCCAGCATCTTTTCTAGCGAGGTTGGACAATAAGCATTCATTGAGAAAAGGAAAGTACTGCCCATTCCGCCAAATCATTATCCAGCCCTTTAGCAATCAATGAAACTCCCTACAGTCTTAATCAGTGTTGTTCTTTCGAGAAGTGCTAAAGGCAAACAGAGTCACCCACAAAGACCTTTCTTTGAGGAGGTACGTCTTTTTGAGCAGCACCCCCCTCCCACCCCCCCAATGATTTACTGCACTTTCTGGACACTGCGAGGCTGCTAACCACCTGCAGGTGCATGTCCTGTAACCCCTAAACATGGTAAATAGTTGACTAATCCCAAGTCCATATATGACGCATAGGAAAGGCCCAGCTCAGTGGTGTAGCGCTCGCGCCAGTGGCATAGCGGCCAGATGTCGCATATGGTTGCAGTGTGGATTGACGCCACCCACACGAGGGCTTAGAAGCACGGCGTCAGCACTGCTGCAGCATCTCTGAACTGCTGGTGTCAAGAGCTGCAGCCAGTACATATCGAAGCAAACTCTTCTTCGTCACACAGCCTACTTTTAACATTAGGTGTGATACCTAAATTTAGTGCCTTGAAGCCCATCTCCCCTCTCTCAATACCTTTGTTTCCCTCTACCTCTAATCTCTTATTACTCGGTTAGTGTTACCTCTTTGTCTACTTCTACCTCTTTCCTCTAACAGTCCCTACTCCCTCTCTTGTCTCCTCTGTCTCAGTGTCTCCTATTTACCAACTCAAACTCTGTACCTCAATGCTGTCGCCCTCCCTCTCTCTCTCTTTATGTATCTTTTTACCTCACCTCTTTGTGTCTATCTCACAACTCTCTCCATCTAATTCTCTCTCACGCTCTAGCTCTTTATCAACCTCTACCCCACCTCTCTCCATGTTCCTTCTGTGTTGAATCTATTTTTCTCCCTTGATCCATCTCTTGCTACCTTTTTTTCTTGCTTTCACTAATCTCTTTATCTGACCGGTCTTTCTATATAGCTTCTCATTTTGCTTCCCTCTCTACCTCACCTTACATCTCTTTCTGCACTTCCCCCACAGCTTCACTTGTCTTCTTATCTACATCTACCCCTTTCTGCCTTTTCCTGCCACTCTCTCACTTTCTGCCTATGTTCCTATTTTGTTTCCTCGCTCGCCACCCCCTAGTGTATGATACTCCCTTCACACTCTGTATTTCCTTCTCCATATCTCTTGTTCTTTCCACCCCATTCTAAAACGTTACCCCTCTCTCTCTCTCTCTCTCTCCCTCTTTCTATCCCTCCCTCCCTCTTCACTTCTCAACTCTCTCTATCTTTCTGACTATCTCAGCTTTCTATCTTTATCTCATGCCTCACCCTCTCTGACCTGCCACTCTACCTCATCTCCATCTCTGCCTCACTTCTTCTTGTGCCTCACCTCTCTCGCTATACCACTCATGTTACCTCTCTGACCTTCTCCTTTCTCCCACCTCCTTCCATTTCTTACTCAGCAGGGTTGGAGGTCGCTCTCTAGCCAGAGGACTGTACAGAGAAGAGACGATCCAAGTGCTGAGATTTCAGTGGAAAATAATCGGATTCCGCCCCATGGGCTGGAGTGCATATGCCTTCTTTTTTACATTTAGCACGAGTCTTTCCTACAAGGAGAGGAACGAGCTGTGTATGTAGAATTGTGTTGCAAGACCAAAAAATCCTAGAAACAACCTTGAAAAGAAATGACTTAATCAATGTTGGTTCAAGATTTCTTTGGTACTATTTGGCTGGCGGATGCCAGACTGCTTCGACTTTTGGCTGTCTTCATTTGTCCAAGTATGACATTTTAACATATAATCCAATGTTGCTTGCCATAACAAAAACTGAAATTGGCTTAAAATCTGTAATAAATTCAAAGTTGTTCCAAACAGGGACCCTCACAATATGGCTTGCCTATTGGCGCCAAAGCCCATTGGATGGCGCTGGTGCTATGGCAGGGGCATCGCGCTGGATCTCACTCGTCCTTGCTTCCAGACATTCTATACAACACTCCATCTATTGATCCCAAGATTGCATGCCAAGGTGCCACCTTCGTGGTTTCAGACTGAACTCTTGGACAAGACTGGAACCTGGGCTCCTCGGCTCTGCTCAACTGCGACTGTGTCTACAGCGATTGCTTGTTCATTGGCAGGTTTCTCTCTGAAACAGGGTCTAAAACTAGTTTTCTGTTGTATTACTGTGGTCCAGAGTGTTCATAGAGGACACCATTATTGACTGTATACGGTGAGTCGGCCAGGATTGGGATTTATACTTTTCAGGTACAGTTGCTTTTTTCTGGTGTTTCTGAGCCGTCAGTGAGGCAAACTCACAGACATGAATCCAGCTCCCAAGGTGGAGCACGCTGCACACCCTCCCCGCGGGAGGCAATGAGACAAACACCTTCCTTCCAAGCCAACATGGGTTGCTCATTCCACACTCTGTCAGTGGCACCTGGTAATGATGGCCAAAGAGAACTTCAGGTAGAGCTCTCAGCATCCTAGACGATGCCATCCTCCTGCTACGCATTAGAGGCTGCGAGCCAACAAATGGGCAGGGACGGCTGAGCCGCAGCCGAGCCAAGGGTCGCCTCTTGCCCTAAGAGGCCATGCACAGCTGAATCTTGGAAATATTCGGCATGTAACTCTTGCACCAAATATGCTAGAATGTAACAAAGTGTCTTTGGAATTTAAATAAGTGAGTTTATTTAACATGTGGAAGCGTTTTCTCAATAGTACATTAGACTATATCTCTGTATTGAGAGATTTGAAACATCATCTGAGAAACATTCCTGCCCCCCCGCCCCCCATGATGACAATGCTATTAGTGAACTGAGAGGCAAGTCACTTGTCATGTGTAACCTATATATCGTCTAGATTCCTATAGATGGGGCATCATTATAGGCAACTAAATAAAACACAGGAGGTTTTTGTATACCGCATACCCTGAAATAATGTCTTGGAAGGTACTCTAATACCTTATAATGAACACAATTTATTTTTTGAGCACAGGGAGCTTTGCCGGTATTCACAGGAGGCTGAGCCATGGTGGAATTCAAACTCAGTTCCCGTTGTTGCATGGTCAGAAGCTGCCGCCACTATCCACATCGCCTCCTATGAAAAGGTGGCTCATGTTTCCAAGAGGACCTTGAGCTGAGCCAGGCATCTGGCTTGAGCCTGGTTCGAGCTTTCAGTAACTCACCCACCTCTAGTACCTATTGGCTTAAATGTATCATACATGTTCCCTTCAGTTTTTTGCCATGGTACCCAGAAGTCACGTGTCTGCTGATAAGAAACTTGTGTGCATGTTACAACACGCTGGATGCACAGCAGGCAGATATTTGTGTCACAAAGGAAGCAAGGCATTTCTATACAGTCAGCCCACTGGAAAGGAATACGAATTTTTCATCGAAACACCCATGCCAGAAGAAATAACAGCAGTTTTTGACACTGTGCAGGACATAGGACCTGATTTATATCTCGGCGGATGGGTTAGTCCGTCACAATGATGACGGATATCCTCTCCACCAAAATATATCCCATTATATCCCATGAGATTTATATTTCGGCGGATGGGATATCCGTCACATTTGTGACGGAGTGACCCGTCCGCCTAGACCTAAATCAGAGGTGAGGGATACATCATGGGGGAAGGTAGGAGGCATCAACGTCACTTGTTATTATTAGCCCTGTGCAATAATAAAAAGCAATACACTTTGAACTCAATTTTTTAATGCGCACCTGATTCAATAATAGGGCGGGTTACTCCATCACGAATGTGGCGGATCTTCCATCCGCCTTATTACAAATAGCATTGAATATAATCAGAGCCACTGGAATTAAGCGGCAGGAGAGAACCGAATTATGCTGTAGGGTTTACTAAATTATGCACAAAGAAAGTTATGCTGCATAATGCAGCATTTATTTTATAGTATTACCTCACTATTTTCACATTTTTAGATGGTAACTTTATCTGGGCAAAGGTTTAACCTTATGAGTACAAGTCTGGCACCCAAATACTTTTCAGCAAGAAACTTTTTTTGTTATAATCTGCAAATTATACAGCAGATGATGGATTATATGGCAAATGTAGAAAATCCACAATTATGCTAAAAAGAAAGTGGTCGCATAACTGCTTAATGCTAGTGGCCCTGGATAAAATGCACTTGTAATAGTTTGAAGTTAATTTATTTATACATAGTTATTTAAAACCGTAGCATACACATTACATTTATTATAAAAAACAAAAAATATTTTTAAAAGTTATACATCAAGCCCTTTTCATCAAATATTATTTTACATATAGTTAAAAAAGAAGAAGGAAACTTTTATAAAAACATACTATTTATAAAATGTAGGCAGCTTTACATATAGGAGAGAGGTCTCTTTTCTAACTGTTTAGGGTGCTGGAAAGTATTTTGTATCCCAACAGTGCTTATGTGCTATGCAATATTTAAAGTGCAGTGATATTAGCAGTGTCATATATAACTAAGACAAGGTGTTATAACGAATCAAAACATGGCTGAATAAACTTCACATATTTTATACAATTTCTTGTGCCGACCCATGCTCAGCTGTATCTAATAGGTTTTTACAGCACTATTAAAAAATGTCATATATCGACAGTTGATCATTAGATCTGTAGATCTTAAACATGAATTGACAGCCTGCATCCGAGTGCGGATTCCCTGCTCATTAAAAAAGGTTTTCAACATTTTTCTTCTTTCTTTTGTCATTCCCAGGCTTACACATGTGATGTGAATAATGTTCTCCACCCCTTTGTTACACAGTCTACAAAGTGTTTTGTAGATCTCTTAGTCCATTCATTTTTTTCACCTGGGTGTCTGCCGAAACAAAAGTGCATAAAATCAATTTTCAGTTTTGACCAGACAGCTTCTAGATATGGTTGGGTTTAAAACAAATTGTATTAATTGATCACAGTCCAGGAATGGGTCTGCTGGCAAATGTCTCTTTATCGTCTAAAACGATACTGCCTTTACTGTCTTATTAATTCATTTTTTTAAAGCAGTTGGCAGCAGGGAATTTGCCCATATTAATTGAATGCCCAATTCTTTCATTGCTGCATTTAAATAAATATGGGCTGGAGCTTTTTCTTTCTTTGCATCTCCTGCCACAAAGCTTGGCATAAGTGATTGTCAGAGGCTATTGTAATTGTGTTCCAGGTTTTCACGTATGTCCCCTTCCTTGCTACCTTAACACACTTGTAATAGGGTGGATGGGATATCAGTCACAAATGTGATGGAGTAACCCAACTGCAAAACTCTAAGGGGCATATTTATTAGGACGGCGATAAATAAACGCAAAGCACGCTTAGCACTTGTTTATTTATCGCTGTCTATCGCTGGAATTTATCGCCCTGGTAACGCGTTTTTAACAACGCGTTACTCCAGGGCGATAATATTCCAGGGAAATGGGCCAACATCGCTGGAAAACCAGCGATGTTGCACCCAAAACAGAGATAGCCTTGGTGATACGTCCCTGTGGTCGTATCACCATAATCCACCTCCCATGTTAGCTCTGCCTTAGTCAGGAATTTAACAGACGTTAAATTCCTGCGTTAAGGCATAATTAACGGGATTTAAAATATCGCTACCCCTCGTTGATGATATCACGAAGCTGGGGTAGCGATATTTTCCCATGGTGTTTTCTTAAGCACGCCTCCTTTGCATCTCATTAGAGATGCAAAGCGAGGCGTGAACAAAACGGGAGCTGAATCACGTAAACACGCGCTAGCGCGTCCTTGCAAATAATGCGATATAATTATCGCCGCTTTTCGCCCGAAAATGGGTGCTAAAGCGGCAATAATTATATCTTCAGCCCTTGCTATACAAAGAGAGAACTACGACTGACTACTAGTCTAGCACTTATAATCCCAAAGTCTCATAATTAGTATTCGGATCCTGTGCACAATACTTCCGGAGTGCGTCGTAGAGCACCTCCACTGAAGGTCAGATACAGATGAAACAAACAAAAGAGGAAGGTGCACTAGTCAGGAGAAGTCCAAATCAAATCGGTATCTTTAGTTATATCCTTTATTTTCTTACAGATACTCAGCCAACGCGTTTCGTTCCACACTGGAACTTCTTCAAGGCTGCAAATAATTGACATGACAACATAGAAAAACATTTATAATATATGGACAACGAACATATATAACTTAAAACAAAATTGTCGTATGACACAAACAAATCTACGAATATTTAAAAAATCTCACAACTACAGAAATCAGAAAAGACATAAAACCAGTCATAGAAAATAAACATATATATATATATATACAATCAAGGACAATATACAAATGAAACATAAATGACAAAACATGTGTATCGGATAACCAATCCGAACAAATTTAAAAAATGCAGTGTAGCTGTAAAAGAAAAATAATATAATGTGTGCAAGTTCCAATAGATGTCTAGTCCTAGGTAATCTGACTAGAGGGAACATATCGAAAGTACGGACCTGAGGCAAGATAGATCCGTTGTGTCTTGTAGTGTTAACACAAGATACAAATTAATGGAAACACAACAAGGGAATAAGGGTAAGGAAACCGGAGGAGACAAAATACAAAACTCACCAAATTCAAATCTTTGTGACCAGCGGATAAAGCAATGCAATGTGTCATAATCCCACATACCTCGATAAGTTTCAGAGTAAGTAATCTGGTAGGAAGATCAATATATATATATAAATATATTTAAAAGCAACCATCAGTATTGCTATATGTCAATCTAAAATATGTACGAACTGTTATCTAATAGATGTTCAATGATTATTAATGTCCTGTATCAAGGCATATATCTATGAACAACCACAATTAATATATAAGTTTAAAAAATATATCATCAAACTCTTGATAAGGTGGATGATAATTAATGAGAACAAAGACTTACCCTCAAGGGTGAATGACATATGACTTGTAATGAGGTGGTCTTGGGTTGCCGGCGCTGTATGTATAAGTTTAACTTGCGCTCCACAAAAAGAACCAAAATTAAATGGGTTCCAGTGATCTAAGAATCAGTAAATATAAAATGACCCGCTAAGTACTAATGCAACCTCAAATCGTACATAGCACATCACATGAATAAAGTGCAAAATGGGCAATTAGGTGACCGCTACGACCCCAATTGTATAGAATTCACATGATATATTCGCAAAGCAAGCTTGTCGTGAACAGAACGGCTTAATCTCTAGATATCCTGAAAGAGTTTCAAAGGGAATCAGCGGCGATGTTAATATGGAAATCGCCATAAAGAAATGCACAACTGCATGTATTGCGGTGCAACAACGGATGGAATCTCCAGAAAACCTGCACCTGAATGTGTGCTAAGTATTCAAAAATACAAATGTCCAACAACTTGATTCTATATAACCCCCCAGATTACTACGACACAATGGCAGAGATAAAAAGTGCTTTTATCTTTTCTATCGATTATTCCTAAATTTCTTTATATATATATATATGTAAAGTCCCCCAAGTTACTACTGCAAAATGATAGATAGTAGGAGTTGAAAGTATAACTACTGGGGATTCCACATATAACAGCACTAGTCGTACCATGACGACAGCGTGACTCAAAAAAATCTCATTGAGAAGTAGCACATCTCTACTCCAATTACTTGCCAATGACAGGGTAGTCCTTTACAAAGAAGGCGAACATACATCTGAGAAGGAGCCACCCTGCATCTATGTTTTACCAAAAATACATAAAGGGGGGGCCTTTCCACCAGGCAGACCTATTATCTCAGGGGTAGGATCATCCACCGAGAACCTTTCCAAATTCGTAGATGCTAAATTAAGGAAATTCGTCCTTGACCTTCCTTCATACATTAAGGACAGTAAGGACATTCTGGTTAAGTTTAGGAATTTCCAGTGGTCGGATGAACTTCTGTTCGTGACCTTTGACGTCATCAGCCTATACACATGTATTGATAAGTACTTCGGCATGATGGCTATGCGCTCTTTCTTAGATAGAGATGGTGCCGAGCATTATGAATATAATGAAATGATTGTGGAAATGGTGGAAATAATTCTGATGAACAACTTCTTTCTACATGATGACAATTGGTACCAACAGATCAAGGGCGTAGCGATGGGTTCCGGGTTTGCTCCCTCGTATGCCTGCCTCTTCATGGGCTGGTACGAGAAGGAGCATGCCTGGGCCCGAGGTGCCTCCCCCTGGACTGAATTTATTGTGTTCTGGGGGAGGTACATCGACGACATCATCTGCCTTTGGTCAGGGTCTGTAGAGATGTTACAACAATATTTTGAGTACCTCAATGATAAAGTTTTCAATGTCAGACTTACAATGTCCTTTCATAAGGACAATATTAATTTCCTAGATATCAATTTTTTCATTGAGCATGGGGAAATACAGAGCCAATTGTACAGAAAAGAGACAGCATGCAATGCTGTTTTGCATGCCTCCAGTGCCCATGCCAGTTCAGTCATCAACAATATCCCCTTTGGGGAAATGATTCGTATCAGAAGGAATTGTAGTACGGAGGAGATTTTTCATACTAATATTAAGACAACTAGGAAAAGATTCGAAAACAGAGGCTACAATGACATAATACTAGACAAGGCAGAGGAGAGAATCACATGTACAAATAGGATCTCAACATTAGCTGACAAAATAATTGAACGAGGTAATCACAAAAATGAAAAGAAACTGAGGTTTATTACACAATACACAACCCATAGCAAGGGCATTTTCAATGCTCTACGTAAAAACTGGCATCTCCTCTCTTCTATCCCAGGACTAAAGGACTGTATTACCAACAGGCCGGCCATTACATATAGGAGAGGCACACCCTTAAGAAAACAACTTTGTCCCAGCTATATCGTGACTCCCCAAAGTTCTGCTAATTGGCTACCCAAAAAACCCAAGGGCTTCTTTACGTGCGGCTCTTGCAATATTTGCAATAATGGAAAAAACAAAACCAAGTCTTTTTCCTATAACAGTCCTCGCACCTACCATTTGAACTATTTCATGAATTGCAATACCACCTATGTGGTATACATCCTTGGATGTGAATGTAACATCATTTATGTAGGAAGCACTACAAGATGCTTAAAAATGCGCATACAGGAACATAGAAGAGCCATACTAAATAGAGACACCAGATACCCTATCACGGATCATTATAACAACAAACATATTGGCAGTAACAGTTTTTGGTTTCATGGTATTGACCATGTCCCCATAGGCAAAAGAGGTTCTAATCTGGAACTGTCACTTAGGAAGTTAGAATCAAAATGGATATGTCGCCTTCGTGCTACCACACTAGGGCACAATTCTGACTCCGAGATGCATTATTTCCTTTAGTATACATTCTGCCCTTTGGCCTACCCTACTCTGTTGTAATGTGTATCATCAACCAATACAGATTGCTCTTTTTATGACATGCTAACATATATCGCATATATAACGCAGTCAGTTCATCCGTCTATCCCATATTGTAGTAATATATATTTTCTATGTTTACGGTTTGCTATTCTGTGACATTTCTTGCATATCTTGCGGGGTTGTATGCTTCACCTTTTTGGTCAAATTTAGGGTATTAGTTCCATTGTCATCATTTATAATGGCTTATTTGCACATGTCTCCCTTATCCACATAAAAATGGTCATGTAGGGCCGCCCTGTAGCTTATGCCTTGCTTTTATGCTTCATTTCCCAGCGTCACCAAGATTAAATAGATCGATGATGAGGTTTTACACCTTTCCATCATGGCGACGGCTTTATTATTGGTTCTCCGTTGCTTTCTATGGTGGTGAGGAGGTTGTTCCCACATATCTTGTTTTGTTCGATGTTCGGAGACGTCCTGTTGGACTTACAATTAATAATTTTTTGGTTCACATATGGATGTTTTTGTTATTCGTAGGTTATGGCATGGTAGGATCACGCTGCATAAAACGCGACGTCGGTATATCTTACCGTCCCTTTTTACTGAAAGTGTAAGACCATGTTGGTTGTTTATACCTTTCCACCATGGCGACTATTTTTACTTGTCCTCTTTCGCTTTCATTGTCTTAGGTATCACGTATCACGTGACCTTAGACCTCGACTCGCGCGTCTTTCCTAAAGTCTTTATAATATGTTTGGAGTACGACTAGGATTGATTGGTCGCTTATTTCTGCTTCTACCTGGGATGCCTTTCGGACCATGGAACTTCCTAGGTATTTACTTTTTTTGCGTCTGTTACTCTTTGGCGTGTTTTGTGGCGATTAACTTTATACATAATTACCCTATGTTATATTATTTACGGTGATTCCTCATGTACGGATCACTATTGTTGTGCGTTTTTAAATTATTGTGTGCTGTTCTTACTACGCTACATGCTTGTCGCCAATTATCCCAATATGCAAGATATTGTGGGCGAGTTTGGTTACTTAGTGTTAGTGACTACCTCGGATAGCGTTACACTCGCTTTTGTTACAACTCTGACTGTTTACTGGACTACGGAGCTACCGAAGGGTGGCTCCTTCTCAGATGTACGTTCGGCTTCTTTGTAAAGGACTACCCTGTCATTGGCAAGTAATTGGAGTAGAGATGTGCTACTTCTCAATGAGATTTTTTTGAGTCATGCTGTCGTCATGGTACGACTAGTGCTGTTATATGTGGAATCCCCAGTAGTTATACTTTCAACTCCTACTATCTATCATTTTGCAGTAGTAACTTGGGGGACTTTACATATATATATATATATATATAAAGAAATTTAGGAATAATCAATAGAAAAGATAAAAGCACTTTTTATCTCTACCATTGTGTCGTAGTAACCTGGGGGTTTATATAGAATCAAGTTGTTGGACATTTGTATTTTTGAATACTTAGCACACATTCAGGTGCAAGTTTTCTGGAGGTTCCATCCGTTGTTGCACCGCAATACATGCAGTTGTGCATTTCTTTATGGCGATTTCCATATTAACATCGCCGTTGATTCCCTTTGAAACTCTTTCAGGATATTTAGAGATTAAGCCGTTCTGTTCACGACAAGCTTGCTTTGCGAATATATCATGTGAATTCTATACAATTGGGGTCGTAGCTGTCACCTAATTGCCCATTTTGCACTTTATTCATGTGATGTGCTATGTACGATTTGAGGTTGCATTAGTACTTAGCGGGTCATTTTATATTTACTGATTCTTAGATCACTGGAACCCATTTAATTTTGGTTCTTTTTGTGGAGCGCAAGTTAAACTTATACATACAGCGCCGGCAACCCAAGACCTCCTCATTACAAGTCATATGTCATTCACCCTTGAGGGTAAGTCCTTGTTCTCATTAATTATCATCCACCTTATCAAGAGTTTGATGATATATTTTTTAAACTTATATATTAATTGTGGTTGTTCATAGATATATGCCTTGATACAGGACATTCATAATCATTGAGCATCTATTAGATAACAGTTCGTACATATTTTAGATTGACATATAGCAATACTGATGGTTGCTTTTTAATATATTTATATATATATATTGATCTTCCTACCAGATTACTTACTCTGAAACTTATCGATGTATGTGGGATTATGACACAATGCATTGCTTTATCCGCTGGTCACAAAGATTTGAATTTGGTGAGTTTTGTATTTTGTCTCCTCCGGTTTCCTTACCCTTATTCCCTTGTTGTTTCCATTAATTTGTATCTTGTGTTAACACTACAAGACACAGCGGATCTATCTTGCCTCAGGTCCGTACTTTCGATATGTTCCTGCTAGTCAGATTACCTAGGACTAGACATCTATTGGAACTTGCACACATTATATTATTTTTCTTTTACAGCTACACTGCATTTTTTAAATTTGTTCGGATTGGTTATCCGATACACATGTTTTGTCATTTATGTTTCATTTGTATATTGTCCTTGATTGTATATATATATGTTTATTTTCTATGACTGGTTTTATGTCTTTTCTGATTTCTGTAGTTGTGAGATTTTTTAAATATTCATAGATTTGTTTGTGTCATACGACAATTTTGTTTTAAGTTATATATGTTTGTTGTCCATATATTATAAATGTTTTTCTATGTTGTCATGTCAATTATTTGCAGCCTTGAAGAAGTTCCAGTGTGGAACGAAACGCGTTGGCTGAGTATCTGTAAGAAAATAAAGGATATAACTAAAGATACCGATTTGATTTGGACTTCTCCTGACTGGTGCACCTTCCTCTTTTGTTTGTTTCATCTGTATCTGACCTTCAGTGGAGTTGCTCTACGACGCACTCCGGAAGTATTGTGCACAGGATCCGAATACTAATTATGAGACTTTGGGATTATAAGTGCTAAACTAGTAGTCAGTCGTAGTTCTCTCTTTGTATAGCAATTCCTTGTTGACTGTTTGTGCACTTATCCCGTGAATTTTACAATATCAATTTGTTAAACATGTCAAAATTTGATGACGGCCGGGAAGAAATGGCTCACAACCTCTTTGGTACAGGGACCTCTAAAGAAAAAACCAGTCCAGAATCTACACAAAAAAAACAGCCTAAAAACACTGTTCATAAGATTGGAACATTTGAAAAAACAAGAATTAAGCCGGTGGTGGGACGGAGTTACCCTAAATCAGTATATGGAAAATGGCAAGGTTCCAAGGGGTTTACGTATTTTAATCTTTCCCACCTTTGAAGACCTAAGTGACGCTCTCCTTAAAGAATGGGAGTGCAACCTGGAGGGAGCATCACAAACCATGATGAGAATCTTGGTTAAACAGGCAATGGAAAAAGGGGAAAAACTTCAGGAAGAGATAAGTGTAATTGAAAAACTAATCAGTGAGATGGAAGAGAAGGATTTAATAGAGAAAAACTATGCTATTTTAAAACAGATTATAGATAATCATCAGATCTATTTAAAAGACAAAAAGCTGAGAAAAATCAAGAGAGATGATAGAGATTATCGCGATGGAAGAATTTACACTTTCCATAAGAAATTTGATAACGTACAAGGGTTGGAGGATAAGAAGAGAAATAGAGAGGACAAGGGTGAAAGCGATGATATTAGTTCCGTGAGTAACCTATCAGTGTCATCACAGGGAAGTACGGCATCATCATCTTTGACTAATGATGTCCCTTTAGGGGAAGGGGCCACTTCTTTCCAGAAAGAACTGGCAAAATTACGCATTTCCAACAGATTGCAACAAAAGAGGGAAGAGCAAAAACCAGACGGGGAGGGAGGAGGAACAAAGGCAAGTTCCAAAACTACAACCGGAAAACCGGAACCTGTAGGCAGAACCAAAAAGACAAACACCAAGTAATGCTGAATCATGATATGCCTGTTGCCGATACTGATGATGGTTGTCACTCGAAAATTGTTAATCTCTCAACTAAAGTACTTGATGAAGAAGAGATGACTGTACTTAGTAAAGGTTTAAATTTCTGCCCGACTCAAAGTGGTGACCTGGTTAATGCACATGTGGACCTATTTAAGTTTATTAGGATGTTAAGACTGCATGACTTTTTTGCCAATAGACCACCAGAACCACCTAAGGGTATCCCCGGTAGCGAACCGACCTCTAATTCAATCGCTGATGTTAGAAATATACAATGCCTCCTCTCAATCTGTGATGATGACGTCTATGACATGCCCACCTTACTCAATGATTTTGATATTAGACAAGACGGCCATGTGGAAAGCGGCCTCCGCCCTAAGTCCAAATTTATGCCCACATTTGGTTATAATCTCAACATAGATGTTTTCCATAAGAAAATGTCGGAGGAGTTATACGCTTTGGAAAAAATCAATAAATACAAACCCAAACCAATCCAGAATATCTCTCAATCTGAAAGACTGGCTTTACAACGCCTTAGAGATGATACTAACATTGTGATACGGGAGGCAGATAAGGGTGGGAACGTGGTCGTTATGAACCATTCGGACTATCTGAACGAAATTAATCGTCAACTTGGCGACACTTTGTGCTACAGATCTATCGCACACAATCCCATCCCTGCCCTGATTACAATGATCAATGGCAGGCTCAATGAATGGAGAGATATATGCCTTATTTCGGAAGAGGAGTACAGATATCTTAAAGTTAATTGTCCCTCATATCCCTGCTTCTATGTTTTACCAAAAATACATAAAGGGGGGGCCTTTCCACCAGGCAGACCTATTATCTCGGGGGTGGGATCATCCACTGAGAACCTTTCCAAATTCGTAGATGCTAAATTAAGGAAATTCGTCCTTGACCTTCCTTCATACATTAAGGACAGTAAGGACATTCTGGTTAAGTTTAGTAATTTCCAGTGGTCGGATGAACTTCTGTTCTTGACCTTTGACGTCATCAGCCTATACACATGTATTGATAAGTACTTCGGCATGATGGCTATGCGCTCTTTCTTAGATAGAGATGGTGCCGAGCATTATGAATATAATGAAATGATTGTGTAAATGGTGGAAATAATTCTGATGAACAACTTCTTTCTACATGATGACAATTGGTACCAACAGATCAAGGGCGTAGCGATGGGTTCCGGGTTTGCTCCCTCGTATGCCTGCCTCTTCATGGGGTGGTACGAGAAGGAGCATGCCTGGGCCCGAGGTGCCTCCCCCTGGACTGAATTTATTGTGTTCTGGGGGAGGTACATCGACGACATCATCTGCCTTTGGTCAGGGTCTGTAGAGATGTTACAACAATATTTTGAGTACCTCAATGATAACGTTTTCAATGTCAGACTTACAATGTCCTTTCATAAGGACAATATTAATTTCCTAGATATCAATTTTATCATTGAGGATGGGGAAATACAGAGCCAATTGTACAGAAAAGAGACAGCATGCAATGCTGTTTTGCATGCCTCCAGTGCCCATGCCAGTTCAGTCATCAACAATATCCCCTTTGGTGAAATGATTCGTATCAGAAGGAATTGTAGTACGGAGGAGATTTTTCGTACTAATATTAAGACAACTAGGAAAAGATTCGAAAACAGAGGCTACAATGACATAATACTAGACAAGGCAGAGGAGAGAATCACATTACAAATAGGATCTCAACATTAGCTGACAAAACAATTGAACGAGGTAATCACAAAAATTAAAAGAAACTGAGGTTTATTACACAATACACAACCCATAGCAATGGCATTTTCAATGCTCTACGTAAAAACTGGCACCTCCTCTCTTCTATCCCAGGACTAAAGGACTGTATTACCAACAGGCCGGCCATTACATATAGGAGAGGCACACCCTTAAGAAAACAACTTTGTCCCAGCTATATCGTGACTCCCCAAAGTTCTGCTAATTGGCTACCCAAAAAACCCAAGGGCTTCTTTACGTGCGGCTCTTGCAATATTTGCAATAATGGAAAAAACAAAACCAAGTCTTTTTCCTATAACAGTCCTCGCACCTACCATTTGAACTATTTCATGAATTGCAATACCACCTATGTGGTATACATCCTTGGATGTGAATGTAACATCATTTATGTAGGAAGCACTACAAGATGCTTAAAAATGCGCATACAGGAACATAGAAGAGCCATACTAAATAGAGACACCAGATACCCTATCACGGACCATTATAACAACAAACATATTGGCAGTAACAGTTTTTGGTTTCATAGTATTGACCATGTCCCCATAGGCAAAAGAGGTTCTAATCGGGAACTGTCATTTAGGAAGTTAGAATCAAAATGGATATGTCGCCTTCGTGCTACCACACTAGGCCACAATTCTGACTCCGAGATGCATTATTTCCTTTAGTATACATTCTGCCCTTTGGCCTACCCTACTCTGTTGTAATGTGTATCATCAATCAATACAGATTGCTCTTTTTATGACATGCTAACATATATCGCATATATAACGCAGTCAGTTCATCCGTCTATCCCATATTGTAGTAATATATATTTTCTATGTTTACGGTTTGCTATTCTGTGACATTTCTTGCATATCTTGCGGGGTTGTATGCTTCACCTTTTTGGTCACATTTAGGGTATTAGTTCCATTGTCATCATTTATAATGGTTTATTTGCACATGTCTCCCTTATCCACATAAAAATGGTCAAGTAGGGCCGCCCTGTATCTTATGCCTTGCTTTTATGCTTCATTTCCCCGCGTCACCAAGATTAAATAGATCGATGATGAGGTTTTACACCTTTCCATCATGGCGACGGCTTTATTATTGGTTCTCCGTTGCTTTCTATGGTGGTGAGGAGGTTGTTCCCACATATCTTGTTTTGTTCGACGTTCGGAGACGTCCTGTTGGACTTACAATTAATAATCTTTTGGTTCACATATGGATGTTTTTGTTATTCGTAGGTTAAGGCATGGTAGGATCACGCTGCATAAAACGCGACGTCGGTATATCTTACCGTCCCTTTTTACTGAAAGTGTAAGACCATGTTGGTTGTTTATACCTTTCCACCATGGCGACTATTTTTACTTGTCCTCTTTCGCTTTCCTTGTCTTAGGTATCACGTATCACGTGACCTTAGACCTCGACTCGCGCGTCTTTCCTAAAGTCTTTATAATATGTTTGGAGTACGACTAGGATTGATTGGTCGCTTATTTCTGCTTCTACCTGGGATGCCTTTCGGACCATGGAACTTCCTAGGTATTTACTTTTTTTGCGTCTGTTACTCCTTGGCGTGTTTTGTGGCGATTAACTTTATACATAATTACCCTATGTTATATTATTTACGGTGATTCCTCATGTACGGATCACTATTGTTGTGCGTTTTTAAATTATTGTGTGCTGTTCTTACTACGCTACATGCTTGTCGCCAACTATCCCAATATGCGAGATATTGTGGGCGAGTTTGGTTACTTAGTGTTAGTGACTACCTCGGATAGCGTTACACTCGCTTTTGTTACAACTCTGACTGTTTACTGGACTACGGAGCTACCGAAGGGTGGCTCCTTCTCAGATGTATGTTCGCCTTCTTTGTAAAGGACTACCCTGTCATTGGCAAGTAATTGGAGTAGAGATGTGCTACTTCTCAATGAGATTTTTTTGAGTCACGCTGTCGTCATGGTACGACTAGTGCTGTTATATGTGGAATCCCCAGTAGTTATACTTTCAACTCCTACTATCTATCATTTTGCAGTAGTAACTTGGGGGACTTTACATATATATATATATAAAGAAATTTAGGAATAATCGATAGAAAAGATAAAAGCACTTTTTATCTCTACCATTGTGTCGTAGTAACCTGGGGGGTTATATAGAATCAAGCTGTTGGACATTTGTATTTTTGAATGCTTAGCACACATTCAGGTGCAAGTTTTCTGGAGATTCCATCCGTTGTTGCACCGCAATACATGCAGTTGTGCATTTCTTTATGGCGATTTCCATATTAACATCGCCGCTGATTCCCTTTGAAACTCTTTCAGGATATGTAGAGATTAAGCCGTTCTGTTCACGACAAGCTTGCTTTGCGAATATATCATGTGAATTCTATACAATTGGGGTCGTAGCGGTCACCTAATTGCCCATTTTGCACTTTATTCATGTGATGTGCTATGTACGATTTGAGGTTGCATTAGTACTTAGCAGGTCATTTTATATTTACTGATTCTTAGATCACTGGAACCCATTTCATTTTGGTTCTTTTTGTGGAGCGCAAGTTAAACTTATACATACAGCGCCGGCAACCCAAGACCACCTCATTACAAGTCATATGTCATTCACCCTTGAGGGTAAGTCCTTGTTCTCATTAATTATCATCCACCTTGGGGGGCGTGGCTTGAACGCCGAAGGAAATGGCCGCTGCCTACCGGAGCTCCGTGACGGAGTAGCGTGTTCGACTTTCCCCAGGGCTTCCTCTCTTCATGGCGAACTCCCCAGGTTGTGGGAACATGCTCCGGACACCTACCTGCATCGATTGGGATGTCAGTGAATCTTAAATGATAGCGGAATCGGCTGCCTTTTGTTTCCTGCGTCTGTCGCGGCTCCGTGAACGCCGCGGCCGCCATTTTGGATGTTCCGGTTTCCCGCGTTTCGTCCTTGAAGATTTTCCTCACATCCACTTATTTATGTGACTGACGGTGAGCGTTCCATGGCCTCAATTGTTTTGCATCTTGGCTTCTATGTCTTCCTGACGTCGTGGTGTAATATTACTGACTTTGGCTTTCGGTATATTAATGTAGTAGGTTACTCGCTTCCACCTCATTGGCCAATTTTTTAAACGCAAGCTATTTTACCCACATTTCTTGGTGTCCCATCTCTGGAATTGAATGGCAATGCCTCGCACTAGCCGTGGTGGCGCCCAGCAGCCCAAGTCTTCGTGCATGGCGGACCCTAATCCTTACAGTGTGTTGCAGGAGTCTGTGGAGGAGCCCGGCTCTGAAATTGCTAATTCTGCGCCTCTGGCTTCCGTTCCTTCATGCTCAAGTAATAAGTCACTCTCTAAGATTCCCTCTGCCTCTTCTTCATCTTCGGGTAAAAGAACAAAAATCAATCCTCCTTCTCCTCCTAATGTTTCACCTACACTTTCAATTGAGCTTTTGTTGGAAGAAATTCGCTCTCTTAAGCCATACATGACAGAGACTAATTTTCGCCTCCAACAACTTGAGGATAATTGGTCAAATACTGAGAAGAGAGTTGATGCTCTGGAAATTCATGTTGAATCTATTCAAGCTGCTACCGATCACATTCCTGTTATGCGAAGGGAGATTATGCATCTGACACAGCAGGTGGAGAATTTGGAAAACAGGAATAGGCGCAATAATCTACGCATTTATGGTCTTGCGGAAGGAATTGAAGGTCATGACCCCTTGTTATTTTTCCGCTCTTTTTTGCCAAAACTTCTTGGTTTTCCTGCCACACCTCCTCTCAACATCCAGCGAGCTCACCGCCTGGGTCACATCCTGGGCTCTTCTGCTTCGTCCTCTCCTTCATCCTCTCATGTGAAGCCTAGAGGTGTTATCTTATATTTCTTGGAATATACCGACCTACTTAGAGTCCTACAGGCTGCCAAGCAGAAAGGAAAGATTCTTTGGAACGGCTCTAATTTGTTTTTTGCCCAAGACTATTCTAAAGCCACGGCAGATCGTCGGAAGAAATTTTTGGACATGAGGCCTGCTCTCCGTAATTTGAATGCTCGTTATGGGTTATTTCATCCATGTTTGTTCAAGGTCACGTATCAAAACAAAACAACTAATTATGAAGACCCTGCACTTCTTCAGAATTTTTTTAACACATGTAGAGATGAATCTATGGACATGTCTCGATCGTAATTCCGGCCAACGTATTGTCCTCTGTTGTGTTTCTCTGTGTTATGCTCAAGTTTTTGCACTTTCTTCTCTATGTCCCGTATATCACTTTGGTGGTTAACATTTTTTCTTCTTTGTTTCCTTTGTAGATATATTATTGACTCCCTTCCTCCTTCCTTATTCATTGTCCCTGGAGGTCGTCGTCCTTCGTACCTTCGTCAGTCTTGGAGTTGTCCGTCTTGGTATGCTGCCTTTTCCTATGTGGCTTCACCCTCCCCATCCTCAATGTTTATCTGTGGTATGTCTTTATGATATATTATATTGGGTTTTTCTACCATGTCTTTTGGTTCTTTGTTTTTCTCCTCACATAACGGTGTTATTTTGTATTGTTTATTCTCTTACTGCTTCTTTCTCATTTTCTCCTTTTTCCATTTCCCTTTTTTCTCTCCTCTTTTCTTACCGTTACATTACACATATTGCTGTTGTTGTTTCTCTGTTTTTTGTTCTAATCCTCTTTATTACTTCTTTTTCTCCTCCTGCTTTGCTAATTTTCTTTTTATCTCATTTTCAGTTATGTTCCTGGCGTTTATTTCTTCTCCTATTTCTAACTCTCTCTCGTTTTATTTTATCTCTTTCTACTTACATTTTTTTATTCTCCATTCATTTTCGTACCTCATACTTCTGTGCTGCATCTTATCATTTTTCTTCTAGTGCTAATGTTACTTCTCTCCAATTTTTATATGATGATTGTCTGAGTATTCATTTACTTGATTGTCTTTTACACAAGAGTTATTTTTGTTATGAGTTATATATTTAGATGTCGTTAAATATATTTACTTGGAATGTTAAGGGTTTGGGTTCTCCCATTAAGCGGCAACGAGTTTTGTCTCATTTAGCAAACTTAAAGAGAGATATTGTGCTATTACAAGAAATCCATATACGAGAAGTTGAAGTTGCCAAATTATGCCGTAACTGGGTAGGTCATGTATTTGCTTCTCCTGGTTCAGGGAAACGTAATGGTGTTGCAATTCTCTGTCATAAGCGGTTAAATATCAAACTTATAAGTCAAGCCAATGATTCTGATGGTAGATGGGTCATTGTATCTGTGTTAATTGATAAAGTCCCTCTAACTATTTTTAATTTGTATGCTCCCTCTACACATGATAAATTATTTTGGCCCCAGATATTAGTCTCGTTGATGCAATCCTCTGATGATTATCTCATTTTAGGAGGAGATTGCAATATGGTTATGGACCCCCTTTTAGACCGAAAGTCACATTCACGTTTCTCACCCTCCTCCATGCATACTCAATTTACATCCACTATATCCCAACGCTCCCTTGTTGATTCTTGGAGACTCTGCCATCCTACGCTTCGTGAGTATACATATTACTCACCAGCCCATTCTTCACAGTCCCGGATTGACTACATTTTTGTTTCCAAAGCCTTGATCCAACACATTACCCGATCTGAAATAGGTTCCATTTTAATTTCTGATCATGCTCCAGTTTCCTTGTGCCTCGATCTGCTTCCCCCCATAAAAGGTACCAGGAGATGGAGATTTAATAATTCTCTCCTATTAGATCCCAAATTTACCCCAGCCTTTCTTGACTTCTCATCCCTATTTTTTACTGAAAATGAGTCTCCTCTGATATCCCCTCAGGTACTATGGGATACTTTTAAAGCTGCATCTAGAGATTTCATTATCTCGTTTGTTTCCCATAAAAGGCGTATTGCATCCCATTCCTTACAGTCAATTAATACACAAATTAAGCAATTAGAACATTCTTATTATTTAACTAAGTCTCAGTCTGATTTAGATAAGCTTCTCAAGGCCAAACTCTCCTTTAATAAACTCTCCACGGAATCTGTTAACCTAATCCTACTTAAATCCAGTGCCAAATATTATTGTGCACAAAATAAGGCAGGCAATCTTCTTGCCAAGTATCTTAAAGTTAAGCAAGAACGCACAAAAATTGAGTCTATTGTTTCCTCATCGAATCTCACTCTTCACAAGG
Source organism: Triturus cristatus (assembly GCF_964204655.1). NCBI lineage: Eukaryota > Metazoa > Chordata > Amphibia > Caudata > Salamandridae > Triturus > Triturus cristatus. Next base: position 1,122,437,693 of record NC_140580.1, on the reverse strand, counting down.
ATGAAGATATTCTGGCAGAATTCACTAATTTTTATCAAACTCTGTATACTCCGGAGTCTCCTCCTCTGTTAACAGATATTGATCGTTACTTATCTTCCATTCCTTCTCCTTCCTTTCCAGACACTGACTTTGCCCCATTGGAGGCAGATATAGGTCCTAAGGATATTTTAGAGTCCATTCGAATAATCAAAAAGGGTAAGGCTCCTGGGCCAGATGGCTTTACGATAGAATTCTATTTACATTTTGCTAATTTGCTTGTTCCCAAACTTCATCGACTATTTTCATTTTTTATATCGTCCAAAAAATCTGAAGCGTCTTTTCAAGAGGCCTTAATTTGTCTCCTACCTAAGGACAATAAAGACCATACTTTATGCAAAAATTATAGGCCCATCTCTTTGATCAATTTGGATTATAAAATCTTTGCGAAAATTCTTGCGCTCCGCCTTGATAAAATTTTACCTAGCATAATTGGTAAGGAACAATGTGGTTTCATTAAAGGTCGTCACCTTTCTGACAACACTCGCCTCTTTTTTAATGTGCTGAGTAAATCCCATTCCTATCAGCATTCTTTAGCCGCTGTTGCGTTAGATGCTGAAAAAGCATTTGATAGGGTTAATTGGCAATTTATGCTTGCAGTCCTTGTTTGGTTTGGTTTTGGCCAGAAATTTCTTGCTTATGTCTCTTTACTATATTCTTTTCCTAGGTCCTTTATCTTGGCCAATGGTCTTGTCTCTTCTTCGTTTCCTCTCTTCAGGGGTGTCCGACAAGGTTGTCCTCTTTCTCCTCTTCTTTTCATTTTGGCACTAGAACCGTTCTTGATAAAAATTCGTATGAATACAGATATTACTGGTTTCCCATATGGGGATAAGTATTTGAAACTTTCTGCCGATGCAGACGATATTCTCTTATTTATTTCCAATCCACAGGTGTTTGTTTGTAGCCCAGTGGCAGTGGGCTGGTGCGCAGACGCTTAGAGAGCTCTCAGAACCTTTTCCTGCATCTCCCTAATTTTACTGTGCAGCGTCCCGCTGATTCGAGCGGTCGGCGCTTTCACCCTACGCGAGGGTTTTAAAACTTTTATTGGTAACCCCTGTACTTTTGTTATGCAGGTAAAATAGCTATACCTTATCATTCCAGGTATTCTGCTGGCTGGGGGCTGTTTGAGATCGCCGGTCCCCGCCGGTAGCGGCCGCCATCTTTGATTGGGATCGTTTGATTGGAGTGGAGCCCTGAACTCCACCCTCGCTCCGCCCCTATTTAGGAGCACGCTTTGAGCCTCGCTTCGTGTTTGTTTGTAGCCCAGTGGCAGTGGGCTGGTGCGCAGACGCTTAGAGAGCTCTCAGAACCTTTTCCTGCATCTCCCTAATTTTACTGTGCAGCGTCCCGCTGATTCGAGCGGTCGGCGCTTTCACCCTACGCGAGGGTTTTAAAACTTTTATTGGTAACCCCTGTACTTTTGTTATGCAGGTAAAATAGCTATACCTTATCATTCCAGGTATTCTGCTGGCTGGGGGCTGTTTGAGATCGCCGGTCCCCGCCGGTAGCGGCCGCCATCTTTGATTGGGATCGTTTGATTGGAGTGGAGCCCTGAACTCCACCCTCGCTCCGCCCCTATTTAGGAGCACGCTTTGAGCCTCGCTTCGTGTTTGTTTGTAGCCCAGTGGCAGTGGGCTGGTGCGCAGACGCTTAGAGAGCTCTCAGAACCTTTTCCTGCATCTCCCTAATTTTACTGTGCAGCGTCCCGCTGATTCGAGCGGTCGGCGCTTTCACCCTACGCGAGGGTTTTAAAACTTTTATTGGTAACCCCTGTACTTTTGTTATGCAGGTAAAATAGCTATACCTTATCATTCCAGGTATTCTGCTGGCTGGGGGCTGTTTGAGATCGCCGGTCCCCGCCGGTAGCGGCCGCCATCTTTGATTGGGATCGTTTGATTGGAGTGGAGCCCTGAACTCCACCCTCGCTCCGCCCCTATTTAGGAGCACGCTTTGAGCCTCGCTTCGTGTTTGTTTGTAGCCCAGTGGCAGTGGGCTGGTGCGCAGACGCTTAGAGAGCTCTCAGAACCTTTTCCTGCATCTCCCTAATTTTACTGTGCAGCGTCCCGCTGATTCGAGCGGTCGGCGCTTTCACCCTACGCGAGGGTTTTAAAACTTTTATTGGTAACCCCTGTACTTTTGTTATGCAGGTAAAATAGCTATACCTTATCATTCCAGGTATTCTGCTGGCTGGGGGCTGTTTGAGATCGCCGGTCCCCGCCGGTAGCGGCCGTCATCTTTGATTGGGATCGTTTGATTGGAGTGGAGCCCTGAACTCCACCCTCGCTCCGCCCCTATTTAGGAGCACGCTTTGAGCCTCGCTTCGTGTTTGTTTGTAGCCCAGTGGCAGTGGGCTGGTGCGCAGACGCTTAGAGAGCTCTCAGAACCTTTTCCTGCATCTCCCTAATTTTACTGTGCAGCGTCCCGCTGATTCGAGCGGTCGGCGCTTTCACCCTACGCGAGGGTTTTAAAACTTTTATTGGTAACCCCTGTACTTTTGTTATGCAGGTAAAATAGCTATACCTTATCATTCCAGGTATTCTGCTGGCTGGGGGCTGTTTGAGATCGCCGGTCCCCGCCGGTAGCGGCCGCCATCTTTGATTGGGATCGTTTGATTGGAGTGGAGCCCTGAACTCCACCCTCGCTCCGCCCCTATTTAGGAGCACGCTTTGAGCCTCGCTTCGTGTTTGTTTGTAGCCCAGTGGCAGTGGGCTGGTGCGCAGACGCTTAGAGAGCTCTCAGAACCTTTTCCTGCATCTCCCTAATTTTACTGTGCAGCGTCCCGCTGATTCGAGCGGTCGGCGCTTTCACCCTACGCGAGGGTTTTAAAACTTTTATTGGTAACCCCTGTACTTTTGTTATGCAGGTAAAATAGCTATACCTTATCATTCCAGGTATTCTGCTGGCTGGGGGCTGTTTGAGATCGCCGGTCCCCGCCGGTAGCGGCCGCCATCTTTGATTGGGATCGTTTGATTGGAGTGGAGCCCTGAACTCCACCCTCGCTCCGCCCCTATTTAAAGGGCCTCCATGTGTCGGCGCAGCGGACGAGCGCAGCGGGCGCGACGTATGCGCGCCGGAGTTGCGCCTGAGTTAAGCCCGTCTGCGCCCGTCCGCGGCAGGCCGGGGCATGGGGCATGTCACTCTGCTCCCTTACTCATCTACACTCGCTCCTTTCTAGTCTCTGCTCATGATCCTGCCCTCCCCCCCCCCTCTCCGTACCGAAACTGCTTCTTCATAATCTGTTTACGACTAGAACCTCATTCCCGTAAATTTCCCCTATCTCTTCCGATAATGGCGTCCATTCTTCAAATCCCGCGTCCCGGGCCCAGTCACTCCCTCGCTCTACTTCCTCCCCATTGTCTGTGATGTATCTTAACACCCGGTCCCTGGTCTGTCATCAATCTGAAATATTTTACCTCCTGGACTCGGAACAGCCTGATGTCCTGTTCTTGACCGAGACCTGGCTCACTGACGATTCATCTCCTGACGTTCTGGCGGCCATTCCCCCAGGCTACTACATCCTGCAGACCAACCGCCCTGCTGGTAAAGCGGGCGGCGGCGTTGCAGCCATCATCAGACACCCCATTAGGTTCTCCCCAGTGTCCTTTCCTAGTATCGCCTCGACAGACTGTCTCGTATTAAGACTGGAGCAGCCTGGGTCTTCACTCATCTGTGTGTTGACCTATCGCCCCCCTCAATCTATGCCTGACTTTTCTATCCTGTTCGGTAACATGATCACCCAGCTTACCATCAGCAATTCCAACGTGTTGATCATGGGCGACTTTAATTACTGGCCATCAGCCACTCATGAAACTGCTGATTCGCGTGCTTTTTCTGACCTAATGTTGAGCCTTAACTGCACTCAACATATACATGCACCCACACATGTTAAAGGCCACATTTTAGACCAAGTCTGGACCACCTCTCTTGCCATCTCTGCTCCCCTCATCGCCCCTTGTCTCTGGTCTGACCATCACCTCATCACTTTCTCCTTATTCCTGCCTTCCCCTATCACCGCTGCCCACCAATCCAATTTCCTGGCGCGCAATTGGAATAAAGCCGACCTTAACAAACTTACGGCTCTCCTGAGTTCTTCACCCCCACTCATGACTGGACCCAACATCTCTACCGACCTTCAGTCCAAAACCCTCACACACTGGCTTACCGCCGCGGCCGACTCTGTGGCACCACTAAAACCGGTTAAGACAAGGCGCAGGCACGATGCCCAAAAGTGGTTTACCGCTGAGCTCCGCGCACACAAACTTACTCTCCGCCAGGCAGAGAGACGCTGGCGCCGGGATTACTCCCCCGAATCGAAAATGATCTTCTCGTCTCGGCTGAAGGAGTACAAGAACGCTATTACTGTGGCTAAATCATGCTACTTCTCAGGCAAAATTTTAAACTCATCCAATAAATCTAAAGATATTTTTTCTATAGTGGATGAATTATCCAACCCGGAAAGAGTCATCTTAGCCCCTCTCCCTTCTCAATCCTTGTGCGACTCCCTTAATCAATTCTTTGTGGAGAAAATCACCAAAATTAAAACTAGCATTTCCACCTTCCCACCTGCCCCTACATCCTTTTGTGTCCCCAGTTATTCTCCCACACACACCTTTACTCACTTCCCTCCTATTTCCAAGGATAACTTCCTCTCACTCCTACACAACGTCTCTTCTGGCTCTCCCAGCGATTGTTGCCCCCCCTCGGTCCTTCGAGAAGTTTTTACCGCCTGTCCTGACCCCCCCCCTTGCTCTCTTGAACAACTCTCTAGCCATAGGGGAGGTTCCGGGACCCTTCAAACAGGCCGAGGTGGTTGCCATCCTCAAAAAACCTTCGGCAGACCCTTCCATCATGAGCAACTTTCGCCCTATCTCTCTTCTTCCCTATCTTAGCAAAGTTCTAGAGTCGCACGTCACTCACGCTCTCAGCTCCTTTGTGGAAGAATCTGGTGCACTGGACCCCCAGCAGGCTGGATTTAGACCTGCGCACTCAACAGAAGCCGTCATCCTTTCTGTTATGGAGGAACTGCGCAGGGGCGCGGACGCGAACATCTGCCAGGCCTTGGTCCTCCTGGACTTGTCGGCCGCCTTTGACACGGTCGACCATCAAATTTTGGTCGATCGTGTCAGGGAGGCTGGCATCCAGGGCACCGCTCTGGCCTGGGTCCGATCCTTTCTGACCCAACGCCATCAAGCTGTCAGACTATCCCAGTTTACTGCCTCCCAGGTCAAACTGTCCTGTGGTGTCCCACAAGGCTCTTCCCTCTCCCCCCTCCTTTTTAATCTGTATCTTTCCCCACTTATCCGTGCCCTCCGTCAGTTCAATGTCACAGCATTCAACTATGCTGATGACATACAACTAATTTTCAACATCAACTCCTCGGCTGACTCTATTGCCACCTTTCAAAATACCCTGTGCTTTATCAGCAACTGGATGAGCTCAAACCATCTGAAGCTCAACCCCGACAAGACCGAACTCGTTCTTGTCGGGGGTCCCCTCAACCCTTGGGATTCTTCTTTTTGGCCTCTCAGCCTTGGCAGTCCACCTAGCCCCGCCAACTGTGTTAAAAGTCTGGGAGTCGCCATCAGTAGTAATCTCTCCATGACGCCCCAGATTAGCGCGGTAGTCTCCTCCAGCCATTTCCAATTAAGGAAAATTAAGAAAATCTCCCGGCTACTTACTTCCGAGGCTCTTACCTTGGCCCTGATGGCGCTTGTAATATCGAGGTTAGACTACGCCAACGTGCTCTATGTAGGCATCCCAGCCTACCAACTCAGGCGGCTTCAGCTGATCCAGAATCAGGCTGCCCGCCTGATCCACTTCCTCCCTAGAGATCATCATGTCCGTCCCCTCCTGAAGAGCCTTCATTGGCTCCCTGTAGCCGCCCGCTGTAAGTTCAAGCTGGGTTGTATCATTTACAAATCTCTAGCCGGCCAGGGCCCCCTCTTTATTTCTTCCCTTCTTCAATCCTACGTCCCTTCCCGCACTCTCCGGTCTTCCCAAATGGTCTTGCTTTCCATCCCTAGATATAAGAGGAAGAAACACGGCGGGCTCAAGTTCTCCTTCCTGGCCCCCACTTTTTGGAACTCCCTCCCCGTGTCCCTGAGATTGACCACTTCGTACCCCAGCTTCAGATCTGCCCTTAAAACTTTTCTTTTCACAGAATCTTATCAATAAACGGCCTTTGCACTATCTTCTGCTCTCTTTACTTTGGCGCCAAGAAACCTAATGGTGTTAGTTGCGCCCTTATAAATTTATTTAACATAACATAACATAACATCTATTCCATCCTTTTTATCGGAAGTATCTGATTTTGCGGAAGTCTCAGGTTATAAACTTAATGTTGATAAGTGTGAAATTCTCCCCCTGAATAAATTTTGTTTTCATGCAGACTTTTTGACTTCTTCTTTTCATTGGAGTCCGGTTAAGATAAAATATTTAGGCCTGTGGTTCAAATCCTCTATTAAAGACACTGTAGCACTTAATCTTAAAAACCTACAAATATTGTTACAGGACTCTACGACTCGTTGGCATCCCTTGTTTTTATCCTGGTGGGGAAGACTGGACTCGATTAAAATGATGTTAGTTCCCATTATTTTGTTTTACCTTTCTAACCTTCCAGTTAATATCCCTAAGTCTTGTTATAAGAATATCTATTCTACGGGGTCTAAATTCCTATGGCAACATAAAAAGGCTAGAATGTCCTTTGCAAAACTTAAATGCCCTAAGCAGTTGGGTGGAGTTAATTTTCCGGATTTTGCCTCTTATCATTCCTCATTTTTCCTTAAACATTCTATCCCCTTATTGTCTGGGCAGGTATCCGATGCCCTTTCAAAGCCTTTGTGGGTTGAGATTGAATCATCTTTTTTTCATCCTTTCACCTTTGAAGAATTTGCATCGTTGTCCCATATTCCCAATAAATGTTCTCTCCCTATTCTTAAAAATTCTCGGAAAACTTTTTCTCTTCTCTTACTGGGTGGTTTAGATGACCGTTCGCGTTTTTTACATTCTCCCTTGTGGTATAATCCTCTTATTAAACTTCAAAATAGGATGCTTTTTTGGAAGGATTGGTATAACCTTGGTATACATTGGACTCATCAATTGTTTGATGAAGGCACTTGTATTCCCTTCTCTATCCTTCAATCTCGCTTTTCTTTGCATGTATCACATGCATCCAAATTATGATCTTTTGCGTGAGGTTTTGCAAAACAGTTATGATGTTCTTTCTGATTCCATCACTCACATTAATTTTTCCCCTCTCTCTCTCCCTTGTTTACTGGCTTCTTCTTCTGCTTCCCAGATATATGCAAAATTAAGAGATACTGCTAGCACTCGCAATAAATCTAAAACAGAAATAGATTGGGAGTCTGATGTAGAGGACACTTTTTCTGTCTCACTGTGGCAAAGGGTCTGGACTAAGATAAGGAAATCCTCTAGAGCAGCGAATACGACTCAAACGTTATTTTTTATATACAACAGACTTTTGGTTACTCCTGTCAAATTGCATACAATTGATCCTTCCATCCCCTCCTCTTGCTGGTCTTGCTCAGCGTCAGGGGCGGATCTTAAGCATATGTTAATTAGTTGTCCGAAGATTCATAAATTTTGGTCTGATGTGTGGGTTCAGATCAATAGGATTTTTTCCACCTCTTTCCCTCTTACATTTTCACATATCTTTTTAGGTAGTCTTTCAGACATATGGTCCTCTTCTACCGCTAATATGTCCATTATTGATTTACTTCTGGCTGTAGCGTTTCAGCAAATCACTAAATCTTGGAAGGATACCTCGAATGTTTCCTTTCAGGCTTGGTGGTATGGAGTTTGTTATCACCACAGACTTGATAGAGCCTATGTTTACCCCATTACACTTGCCATTAAACGTGATTTATTATGGCTCCCCATTACAGATTTCTTAGATGTTTCTGTTCGACTCCTGCCCCTACATAACCCGTGTACAGAAGAAGTTCCCAAACCTCCATGATAACATTCCTGATGGTTTCATGTACATATTTTTATTGCTTAACTTATAGCTATTGTGTATATCTTTATTGGAGGAGTTTTTGTACGTTTGATGCACTTCTTTAGGCTTGTGTACAATTTTGTATGGCAATGATTACATTTGTACTGCAATTGTTTTTGCTCTATTTGATGATGCCTTCTACCTTTCTCCTTTCTATCTCTTTCCCCTGTCTTTTATTTCTCTCTCTTAATTATGATGTTCTATTTTTCTACTTGAGATGAGTTTTAATACTATGCTTTGTTGATAGTATGTTGTAAATGAACTTCAATAAAATCTCCTTTAAAACTTAAATTATCATCCACCTTATCAAGAGTTTGATGATATATTTTTTAAACTTATATATTAATTGTGGTTGTTCATAGATATATGCCTTGATACAGGACATTAATAATCATTGAACATCTATTAGATAACAGTTCGTACATATTTTAGATTGACATATAGCAATACTGATGGTTGCTTTTAAATATATTTATATATATATATTGATCTTCCTACCAGATTACTTACTCTGAAACTTATCGATGTATGTGGGATTATGACACATTGCATTGCTTTATCCGCTGGTCACAAAGATTTGAATTTGGTGAGTTTTGTATTTTGTCTCCTCCGGTTTCCTTACCCTTATTCCCTTGTTGTTTCCATTAATTTGTATCTTGTGTTAACACTACAAGACACAACGGATCTATCTTGCCTCAGGTCCGTACTTTCGATATGTTCCCTCTAGTCAGATTACCTAGGACTAGACATCTATTGGAACTTGCACACATTATATTATTTTTCTTTTACAGCTACACTGCATTTTTTAAATTTGTTCGGATTGGTTATCCGATACACATGTTTTGTCATTTATGTTTCATTTGTATATTGTCCTTGATTGCATATATATATGTTTATTTTCTATGACTGGTTTTATGTCTTTTCTGATTTCTGTAGTTGTGAGATTTTTTAAATATTCGTAGATTTGTTTGTGTCATACGACAATTTTGTTTTAAGTTATATATGTTTGTTGTCCATATATTATAAATGTTTTTCTATGTTGTCATGTCAATTATTTGCAGCCTTGAAGAAGTTCCAGTGTGGAACGAAACGTGTTGGCTGAGTATCTGTAAGAAAATAAAGGATATAACTAAAGATACCGATTTGATTTGGACTTCTCCTGACTGGTGCACCTTCCTCTTTGGTTTGTTTCATCTTCAGCCCTTGATGATATGCCCCTAAGTCAGGCCCTAAATCTCTATTTCACCTACTACACTCCCCAGAATCTCACCACATCCCGAGGCTACGAGATTTGGTGGTACCAACAGCACATGCTGCCCTTGCATCGTCCTCTGAATTCCATTGAGAGCCAATGTTCCCTTCTGTATCCTACACATAACATGCGCCGATGGGTTACTTGTACTATAAAATGCTAAGCACACACTTCCCAGACGCAAGGTAAAGTACCTTTACACTTTTCTGCAGTTCTAGATTCTTAAGAGTTACAAATCAGAGTTCAAAGCGCGGCCCTGGAATGTGCACACAACAGCACCATTTGGAATACTTGGGGGAGAGTTATCATGGTTTCGCAGTGCCCTTGCCTCACCCAAGTTAAGGCAGGCGCAACACAACACTAAAGTCAGATTTACCAAGCAATGCAAGGCCACCTTGCATGGCCCTGTGCTGTTTGGTAAATCTGGAGTAACTCAAGGCAGCGCAAGTCGCTGCGTTGCGTTACTCCGCACCAGGGAGGCGTTCCATGGGTTCAGCGTGAGTGTTCCCATGCATCCACCCATGGATTTTGGCTCATTCCCAGATTTACCATGAGTGATAGACATGGGAATGCATCAAAATGCTGCGCCTTCCCAAGGGAGGTCTAACGAGGAGAAATATGTTTATTTCAGCTTGTTTTTTCGTCTTTCTACATGTGTTGCATTCTCCAGCACACATAGTAAGAGGAAAAAGTCTCAGAAGATTGTTTTTGTGCAAGACGGTGTCCCTTCCTGCACAAGAACAGTACTGCCTACAACGCAGGCACCCTTGCACCACAGCACAAGGGTGCCTGATTTGGTGCAGGGCAGCACATTGTGCGCCAGTACAAGGAGAGGACAGGAATGCACCAAATAATGTTAAATATAGCACATTCCTGTCCTGTCCCTTTCACGCAGCGCAGCAAGGCGTCATGCTGCGTTGCATTAAAGTTTGATAAATCTGAGCCTTGGTTTCTACACAGCCACTTGTCCTTAATCGATAGTCTCATAAGGTATCTTCAAAGTCCACTAACTACCTGTTAGAATCAGAGCTCCAGAGCATGGGTACTGGCATTTTCGTGGCAGAAATCACAATGTCCAATTAAGGTTCTCTCATCACTTTAGGCCACTTTACAACTTCAAGGGGGCTCTGTACCTACTTCAAACCCCCTCAGCCCACCCACCTGTGCTAAAGATTCTCTTGATCCAAGACTCTTGGACATGGCCGCAGTGCCAAGGAGCGCCAAGGGGCTATTGCTTGACGCCTATAAAAAAAAATTTAAAAAAAAAAACAGCATTAAATTTAAAAAAAAAAGCTCTAGAGCCTCCTGTTTTAAAAGTACACTTGGCTAAGGCTATTCGAGGTTCTTGGTCATTTTTCACTATATTTTTCAGTAAATTCATTAAGCCCATAAAAAGAGACGATTTTGGGAGCGACTTGCTCACTGGACATGGAAATGATATCCTGAAAGCCAGTGGCAGCCATTTACATTTCAAAGTGCTCATTAAAAGTATGTTAATATGCATGAACCCCAGAAACAAATACCTTTAAATTGGTGTCTGATATCATTTAAATTTACCAACTGAAAACATTCCGAGAGGGTCTACGCGCCTAACCGCCCCGGCAGAGCTGCCCCGTCGACAGCAGCTCGCGCGCAGTGCGTACCGCTGCTACGTGCTGACGCGCCAGACAGGGCCTTTCATACAGATGAGTGAATGTAATTGGCTTTAATTAGTGGCATGTAAAGTGCAGTCTTGAATCCATTGCCACACGAGGCTCTTGGCAGCCTCGAATAAATGAATCCCTTTTATTAAGAGAATGACAGGAAGTTGATCAAATAGACTTTGATACAGGTGGGGAGCACAGCACCTACTGGCTGGCTGATGATGCGCTTGAACTTTCCTTCCCCACCGAGGCGGCTTGAGACAAAAGCGCGTCTGCAAATGGCGCTTCTTTAGAACCTGTAAAGCCACGACCTGGGGAATGTGGGACACAGGCGCGAGGATGCAGGCCAACCCGAAGGAAAGATGTGCCCGTTTTTATGCCTTACTCGAAGAAAACATGCAGTTTTGTGCGAAGACTTCCAAAAACAAGTTGTATGTGAGGGCTTTGTAAATGTAAAATGTAAATGTGTTTGTACTTATATAGCGCACAGCTACCCCATTTCGGGGTTTTCCGGCGCTGTACTCATACCGCTAGGGAACCCTTCCTGGTTTTTCCCTGTGAAATGTTTGTGAAGAAGGCAGCAGTATTCCATTACGAGGACTCAATTGTATGTTTTAGAAATTCTTTCAAATGTGGTGCTATGTGATGGAAGGGCCAATTAAGAGTTTGTTTATGAAAAGCAACCACGCTTCCGCTTCAAAATGAATTAGGAACAATGATTTAGGTATTTTATAGTGCTGTGAAGGTATGTCTTTGAGAAGCCAAACATAGAGGATTTCTGAGGGTTTACCAACAAAGCCATCTCTGTCAACTCCTATGAACTAGTGCCGGCAGATGACTCCACTGCTGGCAAGCTGGGCTTTCAAGTTTCAAAACCATGTTCTCACATGTGCTGGTCTAGGTGGTGCAGGTGGGCCAATCAAAGGTGATAACTCCCATAATGCACAGGTTTGTCGAAATGAAAACTCGGGAGTGGGAGTATGATCCCCTGGTGATAAGGATTCATCTGGAAAACCGAAATTACCATTGTTATTAAGTGCTGAGATTAAAAAAGGTTCAAGGTGAGGGCAGAATAAGGAACAGACAATAAACACTCACCCGCTAAATCTGACAGAAGTAGGTTTTCCTCTATATGAGTACATTAAGAACACCAAAGGGTTCCTCGTCGGGTGAGAAGTGTTCCAGATCTTCTAACCTGGCCCGGGCTAGGAAGGTTGCAAGTGCCACAAGAGTAAGGACACATTGACAGTTTGCTGCAGAGCTAATTTGAGGCTGCATGTTGCAGATTGTAATTGATGTCTTACAACCTTTGACCTCTGCCTCCTGGTATGGTAACATACCATTCTTTTTAGGTCTAGCCTATTAGACAGGCCATGCACGGTCTGTTGCAAGCCTTATTGTGGCTTACCAAGAACATATAGGGTCTTGGATCCCGCCTATTGCTTGTGATTGGTTGACTAGCCTTTAACTCTCATTTGCTTGCTTCTTATTCGTGTACCAGCATGTCAATATATTGTTTGTCCCTCCCATGGAGCATTGCCTCTTTATCATCTATGTGACTAGCTGGCATCTCTCCTTCCACCACTTGCTTCTTAAGCACTACTTTCTTTCTCTCTTTCTGTTGGGCACTCGAGGAGAGTGTGTGTGTTTTTGAGTTATCTCCCTAGTTTATTTCTCTCCCCCTGCACTCATGATGCTCTCTGTTGCCACAGTGCTCCTCCCTGCCTGATTCCCTGTTACGCTCACCCGTGTGCTTCTCCCGATTGCCTCCCACACCCTCTGTGTTGCTTTGCTCCACCGGTGTTCTCCTTTTCTTTGTCCTTTGTTAATCCCCTACTCTCACCCTCCATGTTGCTTTCCTGTCCCTCAGACCTCCCTGTGTTGCTATCACCTCCCTCCCATCCTCCCAAGAGGCATATTGCTTACTCCTCCCACAAACCCTCCCGTGTTGCTTACACCCCTGCTGTTTCCGTTTGCCCTGCTCACTTATTGCACATTGTGTATTAAGTTACTGGTCAAACTCAGATCGGTAACTGAAAAGAAAAAAGCAAAGCACCCTTATCATGCACACATCTAAAGATTACTATAATTGCTATCAACTTTGTATACCTTAGGTTAGTGTACAATACTTGTAAAAATGATTATGAATGTGCCCTGTTCTCTAAAAATTCAGTATCCAATTCACACAGTCCTTTGTACAAATTGCATCCACCTGCACGTGCAAATGACTTGATGTCCTGGTGGAAAATTATTCGCAAAATGTCAGTTTTCAAGCATAAATCAATTTACTCACATTTTACATCACACCAGTAATATGCTATAATATTATGTAAGATAAATCTTTTCCAGGGTAAAGAAGAACAACGTTTTCTTCCCCCCTTTCAACCCTAGTGATTTTCACAGATTTACTTCTGCCAATGGCAGGGGTAAATCCGTTACCATCTTGGAATTGGTCATGGTGTGTGAGGAAAGCCTAGGTTGGTGAGGAAAAGAGAAAAAAACGCGCTTTTGAAGTTGCTCAGACATTTTCCATGATCAAATATACATGTGTACTTTTGTACATGCAAAAGTGGAAGAAAGAGGTGGCTTTCTCCAAGCACCCCTTAATTCCTTTGTGAACTGAAAAAATGTCAAATCTCTAAAGTTGTGGTGGTAGTGCTGGAATCCGTTGTGCAGGTGGTCATGGGGAGGGGGGGGGGGGGGTGCGCCAAAAAACATTGTCGCTCTGGGCGCAACCAGTGCTAAGGCCGGCCCTGTCTGTAGAAACCCTGGTAGCGTGTTCCACAATGCCTCTCTTTTCCTTGGAAGTCCACAGAGATAGGTTTTTGAAAAGTGCACATAGGTACTCGTGACGTTTCAAATTTTACGTTGTTTTTTATAAAACCTGCTGAATGTAGACCACATAAAACTAATTTCGTAGTTGTTCTCAAATTGTGTTTTTACTGTGGCCACTTCAATGTATGAGAGTAAAATAGCTCAGTCTGCTGGGCGCCTGCCGAGAGGTCTGCATGCCACATTTTCAAATCTGCTTATGCCAGCTCAGGCTTTCTTCCTTCTGAGGTCTTGCAAATAGAAGCCATTAGTTCATGGTTTGCAGTCCTGTTTTCGAAGCTAGAATATCTCAAACATAAATCTAAGCAATGTGCATATGTATAACAATAATCCTAATTTGCACTAATTAATTCCTTATGATAATAAACAGGAGAGGAAGAGGCGTACGGGCAGAGCTGCCGACTTTGAAACCGAGGAACCCTGTTTGAATTTCGGCAGTAGGTTAATTTTGTTGTGATTCTGGGCAAGACGCTTAGGGGGTGATTTATATGTTGGCGGTATGTATACTCGGTGGCAATGACGATTAAGATGAAGGTGTGCCTGCCCGATATGGATGCCATATAAAACTGTGAAAATAAAAAGTATTACTAATATCAACAGAAAAACAATCGCCACCTCTGACATCGGACTCTTGCTCGTGCAGATATTAGAAGTGGGGAAAAGGAAATTTAGATCACTCAGCCCTAGAATACCTAAAGAGCAGGGCTTTAAGTGGGCCGGGTCTCACCCGGTCTGAGCACCAGCAGTTTTTTAGAAAGGGCCTCGAAACGGGTCGCTATCGGGCTCTGTTTTGTGCCCTGGCGCAGGCGGTCCGTTTTTTCCCTGACTGCAGTGACAGCAGGCACATTGATGTGCGCGTGCTCACACTGCTCACTTCTCACTGGTGGAGAAGTAACGGCATGACATCATCCAGGTGAGCGTTGTAGGGGAAGGGAAATCCTTTTAAGAGATGCATTTTCTCTCTGGATTTCCCTTCTCTTTTTGAAACTCAGGAGCAGCAACATTGTCGTGTTGTCACCAGGGCTATAAGTGGAAGCTTTTTAAATATTATATACAAGCCATAGTTGCTGCTTATTTATCTTATCCAATAAGGTATTAAGCGCTCTATAAATCACAATTAACAACACCTAACAACCATTGACAAAGCCAATAGTCCTGACTTGTTGTAGGTATGAGGTTACTTGTATCTTGTACTTGTACTTGAAACAGCAAAATACAAGTCGGGCGGCACACTTTGCTAAGCACAGATTTTTAGCTTACGTGTTTTAAGCCACGCCCTTAATTACATTGGCCACGCTCCTTTATGAGACCCTCCAGTTTTTTCATCCCACTGAAAGCCCTGGTAAAGAGTATTGTTGCTGTTATTCCCCAATCTGTATGCGTCACGACTAGAATTGTGAAATGCTGTGCTAGAAGGATGAGCGCCAGCCAGGTCCTCACCCACCGCAAGACTTCTCTCCTGCCAGACCACTCCAGCTCTCCCCGACCTCTACTGCTCCCCCACCTACCCCCCAATCAAGGCAAGAATAACGTTTAAACCAGGGCTTTAAGTGGGCCGGGCCTCACCGGTGCTGAGCAGCGGCAGTTTTTAAGGGGGCCTCGAAACGGGTCTCTATCGGGCTCTGTTTTGTGTCCTGGCACAGGCGGACCGGTTTTTTTTTTCCGGCCTGCAGTGACAGCAGGCACATCGATGTGCGCGTGCTCACGCTGCTCACTTCTCACTAGTGGAGAAGTTACGGCATGACATCATGCCAGGTGAGCGTTGTAGGGGAAGGGAAATCCTTTAAAGAGAGTCATTTTCTCTCTGGATTTCCCTTCTGTTTTTGAAACTCAGAAGCAGCAACATTGCTGTGGTGTCACCAGGGCGTTAAGTGGAAGCTTTTTCAATATTATATACTAGCCATAGTTGCTGCTTTTTTATCTTATGCAACTAACAACCATTGACACAGCCAATAGTTGTGACTTGTTGTAGGTATGATGTTACTTGTTGTATAATAAATCTGGATGCAATGACAGAAACAGCAAAATACAAGTCGGGCGGCACACTATGCTAAGCACAGATTCTTAGCTTACGTGTTTTCAAGCCAGGCCCTTGATTACATTGGCCACACCCCTTTGAGAGACCCCCTAGTTTTTTCATCCCACTTAAAGCCTTGGTTTAACCTACAACGCCTAACTGCCAAGGCAGTTCATCTTAATTCACCTCCCTTCCTGTCCAACCTTCTCTAATGATCTGGAAGCCTGAGAGGCCACAGACAACTCCTGTGGGGAGTCCATGTTTCACCCAGTGCTGGCCGTGCACGAAGGTTTCTCCGGGCTGCCCCCCTCCTGTGAAGCTCACCCCAGCCGAGCTCAGACCCAGCCCCTGCTAAGTCACTATCATTGCAGGAGCACGCAGGCTCACCTCATTCATCTCCACTTACATCCTTCAATTTTACTATTTTGGGGGCATATCAACAAGCAGGCGATAAAAAATTATCGCCGCTCTTGCGTCCGTCTTCGGACGAAAAGCGGCGATAATTTTATCGCCTTATCAGCAAGGTCACGCTATCGCATGAAACCTTGCCTCATCACCATTTTTCTCAACGCCCATTTTTGCATCTCCAATGAGATGTAAAGTGGGCGTTCCTCCTCAGGATAACGGGAGAAATGTCGCCAAGCGACATTTCTCCTATTATCAAGCCTCACGCAAAGCAGCATAGCGACAAGAAAAGTAGCGATAACCTCTGTTATCGCTACTTTTCTTACGCTTTCTTTGAAACTGACTTAGCCATGATATCCTATGGAAGGTGGATATCATGGCTAAGTATGAGAGGCCCTATCAGAAAGCTAACGCCAAACTTGGCAGTTAGCGCTAGGATTTTTATTGCTTTTGAGATAAGCGTTGCTAATAGCACGCTATCTCAGCGATAAAAATCCACGCTAAGCCGGCGATAATTATACTAGCGCTAAGTGTGCTTAGCGATAATTATCGGCGGTTGTTGCTGATGTGTCCCTTGTTTCTTTCCCCTCAGCTGCCTCTCCTTCCAAAGTGTCACTTTACTGAGAATGCCTTGCGGTCCACCCCCTGCAGCCCTCCCGTCGCTGACGTTGTGTTTAATGTTCCTTACCCATGACCAGCCCCGCTACCCCACCTGCCTCGCCCCCACCCCCAAACTATCTTAATGTTTCGGCTTTTCCTCTCGTTTTCTGCTCGATCACCTGACCTTCACCGACCCTACGTTCGTTGGAGGATGAAATTATTTACCCTCGTTGGCTAAGCCGCCGGCACTCCTATTGTACCACTAGCTATCCTGTGCATCCACCGACACCTGTCTCAAGTCTCGTCGCCATCATTGTATACTCACCTGTGTTCACTTGAATGCGCCCACTTACCTACCTCACAGTGCATGAGCGCTATGTAAAACCGCTACGTAATTATTAAATAGTGATATAATCGCTATGAAGAGAACATTGAAGCTATTGTTCCTGACATCTTTGGTGTCGACAGCAATAAAGCAGATACTCTGGTTTTCTTGATTACGGCCCATAACGTTAATAAAATGTTTTATTAAAGCGCCTCGAAGCAATGCAGATAATGTTGTGCGCTATTGATACAGCTAAGTCTGCGGCTCTGTAGAAGTGCAAGTGAAAGGCCAGCCATGCATCCCAGCAGGTGAAGCGTTCTCCTCATCCCTGCCACCCAAAGTTCCCAAACCCCAGGGAGAGCCAAGGGCGCCTCGAAGGTCACCGCTCCCCGCAGCGCTGTGGATGCTGCGGATGTGAAATATTAGCTGTTGCAATGCCTGAGTTACACCCCCTGAGTGAACACCAGTTGTAATTGGGTCATAATAAAGTGCGAGCCTTGTTTGTAAATCGCACTGACATCCTATTAAGGATAGCTTGCAATACATAAGTACCCAAATATGAATATTATTTATTAGTATTATTGCTGTGCTAAATTGTGGCTCGTGCTAATCATAAAGGGACTGCACTGCGAAAGGTCACTTTGCAAAGTGAAAACTTGGGTCTGTTGGATGTGGCTCCCGTGACGTAGATATGTTTGACTGGTGGGGGTGTGGGGGGGGGGGGGGTGAACTCTGTTCTCGAGCTGCTGAACGCAGATTTTTCATAGGGTGATCAAGTGGCATGGGTGCAAATTCAGGACAATGGGTGTAAAAATTCAGGACAAAAGGTCAAAATTCTGGGGAAAATTCAGGACAAAAGGTCAAAATTCTGGGAAAAATTCAGGACAAAAGGTCAAAATTCAGGACAACATTTGGGACACAAGGTAAGTTTTACAGACCCAGAAGAGGTTGTGCCATGGTATATAAATAAGTAAATTGACAACCAACATAAGTAAAGGTCAAAATACGTTTATATGAGGTTGAGACAATTGTGTACTTCACAGTTTTTCAGTATGGAGCATGCAGGTAAAACTTGCATAACTAATATCTCAGTAAATGTACCTGTGCAGCTGTGGGTCAACCCTGTGACCTTCAGCTGAGTTTGTGTCATTATGTGGTGTTCTATGTTCTGAAGTGTACAGATGACATGCTGAATATACTGCCAATGACTGCTGAAAACCCTTTTCTTTTGACATAGGTCACCCTGCATATGCCGGAGTCCAACTACATCTTCTATGTGGGTTTCTGAACCTTTTTTCCCAGATCACTCGGAAGAAAGAGTCCAGTGTACAGTGCACATCGAGGTTTTTTTCTAGAGAACGGAGTAATGGTCAGGTTTTTCTATTGGATGACTAATAACATGAAACGTGTTTTAAATGACACTCTGTAGGACATTAATGCATCGTAAACATCTAGATTAATCAAATACCTTCACCTTGTAACTCTAACGAGTTCATGACAAGATTTGTCTGCATTCATTCGGAATGTTGCTGATGCTTCCAGCATGGCTGCTCGACAAAAGCACAATCAGGGCCGGACTGGCCGTAGTGGGCACCGGGCAATCCCCCGGTGCGCCGCACGGGTGGGGGCCGTTTTTGTTACTGGGACGTTTTTGCAGCATAGCTGCGCCATGCCCAAGGCAGATGTGGGAGAAGGCACACCCCCTGCTTTAACTACCCAAGGGCCCATTGTCATTCTGTATGTGACAATCAGCCGAAGTCAGAATGACAATGGGCCAGTCGTCAGACTGTGTGAAGTCGGGGGTGGGGGAGGGGGGCCTTCCTCAGCCTCTATAGTTTGAAAAGTGTGATTGGGCCCCAATAGCAATAACATTTAAACCTTTATTAGGGCTTCTCCAGGGGAACAGCACAGCTTGCTGTAATCCCCCAAATTACGGACAGATGATGTCCATAAAAGGAATGATAACGGACATCATGCTAAAATAACGGACGGTCCTTGAAATTTACGGACGGTTGGTCACCCTAATTTATCATCATATATCAAAATGTTCAAAGAGTGAAACAAAGAGTACCAAACTATCAGACGTGGAAATGCAATGTTATCCAACGGTATATTGTTTGATAGTGAATACTACTTGGGCTAAACTGTTTATTAGCACTCTAAAATTTGACCAACAGGAAAATTGAATGGTTAGGTGGTAACGTGGTTCTTTGGTCGAGCACAGACGGTGGATTTAGAGCCCAGGTGTCCTGATTTATAGGATACAAGTTATTAAAGTGACCACAACTCGTAAACATATGTATGGTTTTCTTGGGGAGGTGGCAGGAGGGGGAACGAGAAAGAGAGAGAGAGAGAGAGAGAGAGAGAGCGCTAGTGTGTGTTATATATATATATATATATATATATATATATATATATATATATATAATATACCACCAATCCCGCTTTATGGATAAAAACGGGTCTGACACATGCTTGGGTTGCAATTCAGTAATTTAATGCCGCCATATAGCACTTTTACAGTAACGCGATGTCCTCTCTTGCAGCTCCTGGCAGACGCGTTTCGGCGGATGCCTTCATCAATGCCGGTTGTATGCTGGAAAGTTCAAAAATCAAAGGTTTTCGCGGGCAGTTCATTTAAAAAGCCAGGTGAGTAATCCCATTGGACCATGGATGTCATCATAGAAAGAGGACAAGGAAAGTTCCAAAAGTAAGTACTTTTCCCCTCTCTGAGTCCAAGGTTCCTCAAGTGCTCCAATCACGCTTCAGGAGTAAAGGACACTGGAATCGCGAGCCAGGTTCAGTAACCCGCTCGTGCATCCATTTGTGCACTGACCAAGTCAGCCCTCGAGCGCCCTGCTCCTTGTAAGTTGCGCGATCCATGGCGGATTGCATCGCCGAAGTGCAACTCATCAACAGTCCATCTGTTGCTCTTTCCCCAGTGCCTACTTCATCATCTAGGCTGGGGGGGCGCCGCATTGTGCAGTTCATGCACGGAGTCCACTGGGTTGCCGGCGATATGCGGAGCACCAAACCAAGAGGCGTGTCAGTCAAAGCGGAGCCGACCTCCGCCTTTAAACATACCACCAATCCCGCTTTATGGATAAAAACGGGTCTGACACATGCTTGGGTTGCAATTCAGTAATTTAATGCCGCCATATAGCACTTTTACAGTAACGCGATGTCCTCTCTCGCAGCTCCTGGCAGACGCGTTTCGGCGGATGCCTTCATCAATGCCGGTTGTATGCTGGAAAGTTCAAAAATCAAAGGTTTTCGCAGGCAGTTCATTTAAAAAGCCAGGTGAGTAATCCCATTGGACCATGGATGTCATCATAGAAAGAGGACAAGGAAAGTTCCAAAAGTAAGTACTTTTCCCCTCTCTGAGTCCAAGGTTCCTCAAGTGCTCCAATCACGCTTCAGGAGTAAAGGACACTGGAATCGCGAGCCAGGTTCAGTAACCCGCTCGTGCATCCATTTGTGCACTGACCAAGTCAGCCCTCGAGCGCCCTGCTCCTTGTAAGTTGCGCGATCCATGGCGGATTGCATCGCCGAAGTGCAACTCATCAACAGTCCATCTGTTGCTCTTTCCCCAGTGCCTACTTCATCATCTAGGCTGGGGGGGCGCCGCATTGTGCAGTTCATGCACGGAGTCCACTGGGTTGCCGGCGATATGCGGAGCACCAAACCAAGAGGCGTGTCAGTCAAAGCGGAGCCGACCTCCGCCTTTAAACATACCACCAATATATATATGTGTCTGTGTGTGTACAGTATTTTCAGATGATATGTGTATATATATTACCTACTGGTGGTCGCCAGTAGGTAGTTATAGTTAGGACCTATTTTCCACAGGAAATCCGCAACATTCTATTCCCAATAGGTCTGGCGCCAGTTGACGAATCGTCGTGAAATTTTCCAAACTTGTGGCCAGCTCCGGTCCGCTCCTATCCTGAAAGTCTCGGGGTGATTCGTCAACCGGGGGCCAAGAAAAAAGGGGGTCCCAAAACACATTTTCCCATAGGACTTTTAGCCGCAGCTACAGCCCGATCTGCTGAATGGAATTACACCAAATTTGGCAAAGAGGTAGTCCTCAGTTCAGACTTGTGCCTTTTGCTTAAATGGTGTCAATCTGTTGAGTAATTCCTGAGAAAATTACATTTAAAAGTACATATATATCTATGGCCTCCGAGGATCCGCGCACCCTATGCGCAACCTGAGCGCACCCTCTGCGCACCCTGCGCACAGCCTCCTGATCACGCGCTGAATGCTAATTGGCTGTCAAGCGGTTGTAAACATTCAAAACCAGGAACTGTTGGCAGCCATTTTGTGCCTCGGTAGAAGCGAGGCTGAAGAAGTCTGTGGAATAAGTGTGTAAAACATATAAAGGGGGCAGGGTAGAAATACTCTGACCCTCTAGACCTGCTTAGGGGGCTCCAGAAGGACTCCCAGGGCCCCTTTTTTTTTTTTTTTTTTTAAACGGCAAAATGCGTGCTGGGTGCGCAGGTCCGGACGTAAAAAAAAAAACGAAATGCGGTGTCCTGCGCTTCTTTAATAATTAGCCCCCGGGGGGCCAAAACCTAGGGGCAAAAACTGTAAAATTTAATGGGGGGCACAGGGGCCCCCCCCCAGCCCCGGGGATCACCACCCCCGGGGCTTTATTTATTGAGGGAGGGGGGCTGCATGGCCCCCCTCCTGGAGCCCTCGAGGGCCCTGGGGACCGCCACCCCCCAGGGCTGGCTCCTGCAGTGTCCTGGGGTGCCCACCCCCAGGACACTGTTGTTTGCTATGAGAGGGCGGAAGTCGTTTGGATTTTGAAAGAGAGAGCAGGGAAACCTGCTCTCTCTTTTAAAATCCAATCCATATTGCTTTTCCACACATGCATGTCAGCAGCTCCCCATGTGGAAAAGCAACACCGGCTCCCGAAGGATGTGGGGAGCCGGCTGGGACCGTGGGGGCGCTGGGGCTCCCCCCACGATTCCCAACGTTTTTTATAACCCCCGGGGGATGGGGTCGCCGGGGATAATAAAAATTAGTGATAGGGGCTATTTTTTCTTTACGGTATCCAGCGCGGCTCTCAGCGCGCCCCCTGGTGGGCACGCGTTGGGTGCACGGCTCCTATCGCGTTGGGTGCACGATTCCTCTCGCATAGGGTGCGTGATTCCAAAGCAATATGGTTTGGATTTTGAAAGAGAGAGCAGGTTTCCCTGCTCTTTCAAAATCCAAATGAAGTTTGCTAAGGGAGGGCGGGAGACTCCCGCCCTCTCATAGCAAACAACAGTGTCCTGGGGGTGGGCACCCCAGGACACTGCAGGAGCCGGCCCTGGGGGTTGGCGGCCCCCAGGGCCCTCGAGGGCTCCAGGAGGGGGGCCACGCAGCCCCCCTTCCTCAATAAATAAAGCCCCGGGGGTGGTGGTCCCTGGGGCTTGGGGGGGCCGCTGAGCCCCCCCCACCCATTTAATTTGTAGCCGCGGGGGTAGCTGTCCAGGGCCCCCCATTAAATTTTACGGTTTTTGCCCCCGGGATTTGCCCCCCCGGGGGCTAATTATTAAAGAAGCGGGGGAGCCTGAGCTTTGTTTTTTTTTTTTTTTTACGGCCGGATCCACGCACCCAGCATGCATTTTGCTGTTTAAACAAAAAAAAAGGGGCCCAGGGAGTCCTTCTGGGACCCCCTATGCAGGCCTAGAGGGTCAGAGTATGTCTACCCAGCCCCCTTTATATGTTTTACACACTTATTCCACAGACTTCTTCAGCCTCGCTTCTACCGAGGCACAAAATGGCTGCCAACAGTTCCTGGTTTTGAATGTTGACAACCACTTGACAGGCAATTAGCATTCAGCGTGAGATCGGGAGGGTGCGAGCAGGGTGCGGAGAGGGTGCGCTCAGGGTGCGCATAGGGCAATAGATATATATGTACTTTTAACTGTAATTTTCTCAGGAACTAGTCAACAGATTGACACCATTTAAGCACAAGGCATGAGACTGAACTGAGGACTACCTCTTTGCCAAATTTGGTGTAATTCCGTTCAGCAGATTGGGCTATAGCTGCGGCTAAAGGTCCTATTGGAAAATGCGTTTTGGGAGCCCCCTTTTTTCTCAGCCCCCGCTTGACGAATCAATCCGAGACTTTCAGGATAGGGGCGGACCGGAGCTGGCCACAAGTTTGGAAAATTTCGCGAAGATTCGTCAACCGGCGCCAGACTTATTGGGAATAGACTATTGCGGATTTCCTGTGGAAAATATGTCCTAACTATAACTACCTACAGGCGACCGCCAGTAGGTAATATATATATATATATACACACACATATATATATATATATTACCTACTGGCAGTCGCCAGTAGGTAGTTATAGTTAGGACCTATTTTCGATAGGAAATCCACAACATTCTATTTAAAATAACGTTGGCGTCGATTGATGAATCTTCGCGAAATTTTCCGAACTTTTGGCCAGCTCCGGTCCGCTCCTATCCTGTAAATTTCACGGTGATTCGTCAAGCGGGGGCCGAGAAAAAAGGGGGGTCCCAAAACACGTTTTCCCCATGCATTTTTCCGTAGGATCTGTTGACGCAGCTACAGCCTGAAGTGCTGAACAGAATTACACCAAATTTGGCAAAGAGGTAGTCCTCAGTTCAGACTTGTGCCTTTTGCTTAAATGGTGTAAATCCGTTCTGTAGTTCCTGAGAAAATCAAAAGTAAAATCACATATATATCTGGGCGGAGCCTAAACACACATCTCATCGTGAGATCTGATTGGCTGTCAGCACTTCATCCAAGAAGTGTTGGCAGCCATCTTCGGACCAATATACATGATAGCACCTCATTAAAAAGCATTGCAGTTAATAGAAGGTTTTAAGACTTTAGTTACATTATAAATCATTTGTTGATGGTACCATACTCATTTTAGGAATCGTGGTGTGTTCTAAGGTGATTTTACCATGTGAAAAAGCCTTCTGCTGTGATATCATGAATTATGTTTGAGAGAAAACTATTTTCTCATGCTTTTCCCACAGAGGTTTGGAAGATGATCTATAAGCTAAACTGAGAGCATATTTTCTGTAAATTCACATTATCTTTCTCAGTCATGTGAGAATGAAGTCTGACATTCTCAGTAAAACATGTACATCCAACAAGGGCAGAGACTGTCAGTTGATTCCTTTGTGTTCTACTGCAGCTTCCCAGAGTGTTCTAAAGAACAACTACAGTGCTAACAGTCCTACTTATGACAAACGTATGGCACACCTGAAGCCATCTTAGATGGAATCAAGTGGTAACTCTTAAAACATTTAATTTAAAAAGGAACAAAATGAGGGGGTTCATTTTCCCATAGAAAATATGATTAGTGCTGCAGAAAGAAAAATTAGGGCACATTTTGAGTGACTTCTCAAATCCTCTTCTATTTCATTAAAAAATTCTGACATGCAGACTGAAACATGCACTTTCAATACCAGTAGCAGACTTTCCTGGTGAGCAGTAGCTTTACTACAGTGATCTAATAAGCAACTAGAGTGCTAACATTCTGAATTTATGGCAAATGTCTAACACATCTGAATGCCTTCTTGATGGAATCAAAGTAAAAAACTGAAAGTATTTCCTACTGAGGAGACTGTAGTAAATGAGGAAATTAGGAAACATCATAACAAATAAATCTCCCAAGATGGCCACCAGAGACAAAAGAGCCCAAATGTAGCCCAAATATCACCCAGATGTAGCCCAAGTATAGCCCAATGACAGAATGTCCCAGAGTGTTCTTAAGAACAACTAGAGCGCTTACTGTCTTGCTTATGAGAAAAGTATGGCACACCTGAAGCCATCTTGATTGGAATAAACTGGTAACACTTAAAACATTTAATTTAAAAAGGAATACAATGAGGGGGTTCATTTTGCCATAGAAATTATGATTAGTGCTGAAGAAAGAACAATTAGGGCACATTTTGAGTGACTTCTCAAATCCTCTTCTATTTCATTAAAAAATTCTGATATGCAGACTGACGTGGTGAGCAGTAGCTTTACTACAGTGATCTAATGAGCAACTAGAGTGCTAACATTCAGAATTTATGGCAAATATGTGACATATCTGAATACCTTCTTGAAGGAATCAAAGTAAAAAACTGAAAGCATTTCCTACTGAGGAGACTGCAGTTAATGAGGAAATTAGGAAACTTCATAACAAATAAATCTCCCAAGATGGCCACCAGAGACAAAAGAGCCCAAATGCAGCACAAATATCACCCAGATGTAGCCCACATGTAGCCCAATGACATAAGTGTGCAAAACACTTATTTTTTGTGTATTTGCAGTTTATATAGTGCAGACTTGTCAGGTATTGGAGTGTTTTACATGAGCATTGGTTACATCACACAAGATCAAATGCATTTTGGTTGTAGACATGGGGAGATTAAGTGATTTGACCAGAATCACAGAATGTTGAGCTGAAGCAGAAACTCCAACCTGGTTCCCCAGTTGCAAAGTCTGCAGCTCTGGAAGTAACACCACATCCTCTCCCCTAGGTGCAACATTTAATCAAGTGGTCAACTGGATAAAAAACCATAAAGATTACAAATAATTTAAAAGTTCTTTGTCGCTATTTGAAAACTCAGAAAATATGTCCTCATTTTAGTTTTTTAGAGCACTAACCATAATTTTGATGCAAATAAGACCCTCTCATAAATGTAATTTCTAAAGGAAATACTCTAGGTATTACAGTTTTGATTACATCAAGATGACGTCAGGCGTTCCACACTTTTGTAATAAATAGAGAATGTTAGCAATCTAGTTGTTCATTGGGATACTATTGAGAGGCAGAGGCCAGGGGCACGGACTCTGAAAATTGAAGGCAGGTAGGAGAGTGCAGAGGCAACAATTTGACCACACTGGGCAGGCAGGAAGGGCAGTGGCAGCACAACAGACTATGGACGGCAGTGGAAAGGGGGGCAGGGGCAACACACCAACAATACAGGACTGGCAAGAGAGGCTGTGGCAATATAATAGACCATTGTGGGCAGAAGGAAGAGGCAGTGGTAGTACAACCATACATGCTAACAGACCCGTTTCAGCCAGGAAACGTCCAATGTTTTTAAGCTCAAATGGGCTTTATTTGATCTGTTTCCTGTCTACAATCTCCTCTTTTTCAATGTAACTCAAAGGGGAAAATCAATACCACAGTTTTTTTTCAAAATCTCCCTCTTACCAAGTTCAAAATGTTCGCAAGTATGGTACATTGGATCATGATAGGCAGTAGGAATTGGGGTAGGAACATGGACTCGGATAACAGAGGACAGGAGGGACATGGAGAGGTGCACCAAACTGACCCTATAGGCCAGGCATCAGGGTTTGCGGCAGCACAATACACCACACAGCGCATGCACAACAATCCATAGAAAGCAATAGGGAGGGGACAGGACCATGCACATGGACAACAGAGAACAGAGGGGAAAGAGGCAATGGTAGCTAGCTGACCATAATGGACAGACAGGAGAGAAAGCTGCAGCATAACAGACCATAAAGGGCAGGAGGGACGGATCAGGGGCACTACAATGGAACAGACAAGCCAGGAGGGAGGGAATAGGGGTCTGCACATGGAAACAGAGGGCTGGGGGCAAGGGGCAGGGCAGGAGCAGCAAGATGACCATGGAAGTCAGGCAGGATGGGCACTAGAAACAAGACACGCCACGGAGAGCAACAATGAGACTATGATGGCATACACACAGACCATGGAGGGAAGGTGGGAGGCGGTCAGGGGCAGCTAGCTGAGCACACAGGGAAGGTGGGAGGGGCCATGGCAGCACAGAAGATCATGCATGGCAAGCGGGAGGGTTAGTGGCAGCACAATGGCTATGATGGGCAAGAAGGAGGGTGCAGGGACATGCACAAAGGACCATGGAGGATAGAAGGGAGGGTCAGGACCTGGGCACAGACAAGAGAGTTCAGGGAAAGGGGCCTCACAACAGACCGCGCGGGGCAGGCAGGAGGAGCAGTTGCAGCACAACAGACCAGGGAGGGCAGAAGGGTGTGGCAGTAAAATGGACCATGGAGGACAGGAGGAAGGGGATAGGGGCATGGCATGTGGACAGGCAGGGTGGAGGTGGCAGGGACAGGTTACAGTCATCTGACAATGCTAGGCAGTTGGGAGGGGGGTGGCAGCTCAACAGAAAACTCAGAGTAGATAGGAGTGGCAGGTCCATGGAACATGGTGGGCAAAAAGGATGGAGCAGGGGCATGCACAAAGACATCGGAGGGCAGGGGGAAGGAGTATAGGGGCAGCAAGCTAAGCACAGAGGCTAAGCAGGAGGTCAATGATGGGCCATAGAATTGGGCAATGGAGGGCAGGAGGAGTGGACTGGTACATCATGCTAAATGGAGGGCAGTGGCAGCACATCAGACCATGCATGACAGGAGGGAGGAGGCTAGTCCATGGATTCAGACAACAGAGGATAGGGAGGAGGTGGATGGGGCAGCAAGCTAACTGTTCAGAGAAGGTGGGTATTAGGAACTTTTTTGTTTTTAAAATGTGTGTCTGTGCGAACTACTTAAAATATGAACAAGTTTGCAGCATAATCTCATTTTTATTCAGGAAGAAGAGGATGTTTGTGACTGTGACTCCGGGCTCACTTGGCAGTAACACCCCCTGACCCTCCACCCCATCGCAAAATGTAATGCCCGTGAAAAGGGTAGGTGGACACAGTGTTCTATAGAACATAGTCCTGAGAGCACGATTGAAAATGAAAACTAGATATAGTATATGGTATAAACTATGCAACAAAAAGTGTGATATAAGATGAACCGGGGCGTGAAATATAATATGCAGTACATTGTGCGCAATGACAGATTCATTGGAGAGCGCGAGATAGCACAGGCACTAGCGCGTGCTATGCGATATGCGCCTTGGAGTGTAATATGCACAGGGCAGTGTTGTGTAACCTAACTAGTCTCTAAAGTTGTAATATAAAATATGTGCTAGGGGGGGAACGTTGCATCTGCACTGTGACAAAGATATGGATCCCAGATTTTAATATGTATGGCATAGCGCTGTGCATTATAACATAGGCATCGAGGAAGGCACGTTAGATGGGGCAATATAACCCGTGCGAAGGTAAGTGTGGCATGACATATTCACGGGGTGGTGTTACAGTGCACATGGGCTAGAGAGTGTCATAGCATACGCACTAGCTGGAGGAATACAACACAGAGGTGTGAGGCACTCGGCGGGCACTGGTGGATGTAACACAGCATTGGGCTCAGCCAGGAGCATGCTGTGACTCTCAAGTGAGGTTCGTCTCCTTTCCAGAGAGTAAAATAAAAAGTATTACACATCCGGCGGTGGATGTGTGTTTTATTAACCATGAGGGGGGTTTCTTGCATAGTTTGGTCGAATTTTTTGTCGAATCCCCTTTGAATGGCTTGGTGTGTGTGTATATTAAATGTGCCCGTCAATAGCTACCCATGTACAAGGGTGTCTACGTGGAGAGTACCCACCGACAGGGGCGCTGGGATTAGGCACGGTAGGGCGTCAGACACGTCAGAGCTTCATTAGCGTTGTAAATACATTCCATGTGGATTAATTCTATGCATAGTCGCCTTTTAATGAATATCATGCAAATCGTCATGGTGATAGGTACATCCGGTTTGTCCAGCATGTCCTAGGTGTTTCTATAAATATATATTTTTTAAAAATAATAAAAAACAAAGGCCAGCCCCCGGGGGATGGGGTCCCCGGGGCCATAAGTGGCCTGAGGAGGGGGGCAACGCAGCCCCCTCCTAAAGAATAAAAAAAAAAGGCCATGACCCGGGGGTTTGGGTCCCCGGGGCCGATTAAGGCCTTGGGAGGGGCAAATTAATTTTTTTCAACAAAAATAATTAGGGTGCAGGCCCTGGGGGATGGGGTCCTCAGGGCCAGTAAATTAGAAAAAGAAGGGGGGCCACACAGCCCTCCTTCTTAAAAAAATAAAATAAATAAAAGACCGGCATCATGCTGGAGGCCACGCCCCCTCCTTGCAGCACTCTGCAAACGCGCCCCCTGGCCAGTTGTAAGTTGGGGAATTAATTCCCCTTCAATACTGAGGGTCCCTGAGGGCCAACCAGCCCAACAGGTATCTCCAGTATGCGCCAGGGAGCTGAGTTGCAGACAGGTGTTCTGAGGCCATGCCCCTTTTTACACCTCTATGCAACGCAGCTCTGTGGCACTTACTGGAGGTACCTAGTGGGCTAGTTTGACCCTAGGGACCCTTAGGATTCAAGGGGACTTAATCTCTCAACTTAGAACGGCCACAGGGCGTGTTTACACAGTGGTGAAGGGAGGGGACGGGGCCCGAGGTGACGTGTGTAAACACACCCTGTGGCGCGTTTAAAGTTGGCGAAATAATTCCCTTTCAATCCTGAGGGACCCTGGGGGCCAACTAGCCCACCAGGTGCTTCCAGTAAGCGCCACTGCTCTGCGTTGCAGAGAGGTGGTGCAGGCCGTGCCCCTTTTTACAACTCTCTGCAATGGCGCTTACTGGACGTACCTAGTGGGCTATTTTGCCCCTAGGGATCCTCAGGATTCAAGGGGACTTAATCTCCCAACTTAAAAAACGGCCACAGGGCGTGTTTACACAGTGGTGATGGGAGGGGACGGGGCCCAAGGTGACGTGTGCAAACACGCCCTGTGGCGTGTTTTAAGTTGGGGAAATAATTCCCTTTCAATCCTGAGGGACCCTGGGGGCCAACTAGCCCACCAGGTGCTTCCAGTAAGCGCCACTGCTCTGCGTTGCAGAGAGGTGGTGCAGGCCGTGCCCCTTTTTACACCTCTCTGCAATGGCGCTTACTGGAGGTACCTAGTGGGCTAGTTGGACCCAAATGAACTTAATCTCCCAACTAAAAACGGCCACAGGGCGTGTTTACACAGTGGTGAAGGGAGGGGACGGGGCCTGAGTTAACGTGTGCAAACAAGCCCCGTGGCGCCTTTTAAGTTGGGGAAATAATTCCCCTTCAATCCTGAGGGACCCTGGAGGCCAACTAGCCCACCAGGTGCTTCCAGTAAGTGCCACTGTGCTGCGTTACATCTCTCTGCAACGCAGCTCTGTGGCGCTTACTGGAAGTACCTAGTGGTCTAGTTGGACCCTAGGGACCCTCGGGATTCAAGGGGACTTAATCTCCAAACTTAAAACGGCCACAGGGCGTGTTTACACAGTGGGGAAGTGAGGGGACGGGGCCTGAGGTGACGTGTGCAAACGCCCTGTGGCGCGTTTTAAGAGGTAGTTTTAATCCCCTGCCCTATTATATACTAGGGGCTTACAGACGATGTCATGCTGATCACAGGGGGACCCCAACGCATAGTGTTCCCTAGTGTATGTAGGTGTTTTCACTGTATTCTGAGTGTCTTTTAACATAGCACTGGCTCTCGGACTGGTTAGTCAGACTCAGTTACCACCAGTATCCGTCTGAAAAAGTTGAGGGTACAGGATGATTTTGCAACAAGGCTTCATTCTGCTCTTCTTTTTGTTCTTTCTGCACGTTATCCTTCTTCCTGCACTTTTCTTCGTCTTTGAGGACTTCAGTTGCTTCTTTCTGCATTTCTTTTTTTTCTTTCTGTGCGTATTTTCTTCTTTCTTCACATGTCCTATCTCTGTAGGCATAGTTAGAAATTAGCATTTAAAAAACCTTTGAAATTCACTGGAAAAACCATAGGTTTCAGGCACATTATAGTTAGGAATTAGCATTTAAAAAACCTTTGAAATTCACTGAAAAAACCATAGGTTTCAGGGGCGTTATAGTTAGCTGGACTTTTCACTCGTGCAAAACCATTGAAATTCCCCCGTTATAGCTAGTTCAGCTAACTATAACTCGCGCACCCGCAATGCACTGCTGATGACGTCACATATTACATCACTCATGACATGGTTAGTGACATCACTCATGACATGCCTGAAATCTATGGTTTTTTCAGTGAATATATATATATATATATATATATATATATATATATATATATCGTATATATATATATATATATATATATATATATATATATATATATTCACTGAAAAAACCATAGGTTTCACACACGTTATAGTTAGGAATTAGCATTTAAAAAACCTTGCAAATTCACTTAAAAAACCATAGGTTTCACACATGTTATAGTTAGCTGGACATTTCACTCATAAAAAAACCAATGAAATTCCCCCGTTATAGTTAGTGCAGGCAACTATAACTCACGCGACCGCAATGCTCTGCTGATGACGTCAGATATTACATCACTGTATTTAGACACTTATTTACCCATGTCTTCTTCCATTAATCTTTAGCTATACATATATTACAAATATTTATTTTTCAGAAAGACACATATGTCATCAGTGATGTAATATCTGACGTCATCAGCAGAGGATTGCGGTCGCGTGAGTTATAGTTGCCTGCACTAACTATAACGGGGGAATTTCATTGTTTTTTTACGAGTGAAATGTCCAGCTAACTATAACATGTGTGAAACCTATGGTTTTTAAGTGAATTTGCAAGGTTTTTTAAATGCTAATTCATAACTATAACGTGTGTGAAACCTATGGTTTTTTCAGTGAATTTGTACGGTTTTTTAAATGCTAAGTTATGTATTTATAAATTATTTTTTTTTCAGGTTTTTCACCGTGCGCGCACTGTGGGCGCCCGGTGCGCTTCGCGCAACGAGCACCCACGGTGCGCGCACCCCGCGATTTAAAAAAAAAAAAGAAATTTGTTTTTTCTCCCTTGGGGGTCCTTCTGTGACCCCCTGACCAAGGCTAGGGGGTCAGGAACTGTCCACCCTGCCCCCTTTTCACGTTCTCCACCTTTGTTTTTCACCCCCTCAGACTGCGAGAGACAAAATGGCGGCCGACACTTCCTGGTTTCGAACGATTTGAATGTTTACCGACATCTAACAACCAATCAGAATTGCACTCGCGCACGGCAGGATGCGCGCACAGTGCGCGCACGGTGAGCGCGTATAGATATGGATATGGTTTTAAATGCTATTTTCACAGGAAATACTGAACAGATTTACACGAGACCTTCAAAAGGCACTTCCTTGATCTTATGGCTACCTCTTTGCCAAATTTCACGTAATTCTGTTCAGCTGTTCGGGCTGTACCTTCGACTAAAGGTCCTATGGAAAAATGAATGGGGAAAACGCGGTTTGGGACCCCCCCTTTTTCTCGGCCCCCGCTTGACGAATCACTTTGAGACTTTCAGGGTAGGAGCTGAACGGAGCGCCCCATTTGTTTTGAAAATTTCGCAAGGATTCGTCAACCGGCGCCAAAGTTATTCAAAATAGAATTTTGAGATTTCCTATGGAAACTAGGTTGTAACTATAACTATCTACTGGCGGCCGCCAGTAGATAATATATATATATATGTTCACTTAAAAAACCATAGGTTTCACACATGTTATAGTTAGCTGTACATTTCACTCGTAAAAAACCAATGAAATTCCACGTTATAGTTAGTGCAGGCAACTATAACTCACGCGACCGCAATCCTCTGCTGATGATGTCAGATATTACATCACTGATGACATATGTGTCTTTATGAAAAATAAATATTTGTAATATATGTCTAGCTAAAGATACAGTATTAGTATCAACAGAGGATTGCGTTCGCGTGAGTTATAGTTGCCTGCACTAACTACAACGTGGAATTTCATTGGTTTTTTACGAGTGAAATGTACAGCTAACTATAACATGTGTGAAATCTATGATTTTTTTAGTGAATTTGCAAGGTTTTTTAAATGCTAATTCCTAACTATAACGTGTGTGAAACCTATGGTTTTTTCAGTGAATTTGTACGTTTTTTTAAATGCTAAGTTATGTATTTATTTTTAATTTTTGCGCGCACGGTGCGCACCGAGCGCCCACGTTGCGCATTTCGTACCGTGCACGGAGCGCGCTTACAGATATATATATTTATTTAAATGCTATTTTCTCAGGAACTACTGAACAGATTTACACCAGACCTACAAAAGGCACTTCCTTGACCTGCGGACTACCTCTCTGCCAAATTACAAGTAATTCTGTTCAGCCGTTCGGGCTGTAGCTGTGTCTAAAGGTCCTATGGAAAAATGCATGGGGAAAACGCGTTTTGGGACCCCCCTTTTTTCTCTGACCCCGCTTGACGAATCACCCCGAGACTTTCAGGGTAGGAGCGTAGCGTAGCGCCCCATTAGTTTTGAAAATTTTGCGAGGATTCGTCAACCGGCGCCAAAGTTATTCAAAATAGAATTTTGAGATTTCCTATGGAAACATGGTCCTAACTATAACTATCTACTGGCGACCGCCAGTAGATAATATATATATATATATATATATATATATATATATATATATATATATATCCAACTTAGCAGGAAACCCATTTGAAAAAGGCCACAGGAAGATGCAAATAATCTCTCTGATTTTAATGGCAGCATGCAAGCAGATGACTGGACAGCATCATACATCCAAAATAGTTCTTAAGCCAGACGCGTTTCGGGAATCTCGTCAGTCCCTTCTTCTGTGGCAATGTTCTGAGAAGATGAAAGCACTGCTGCATTGCGCACGTTTACATTAAGTACACCTGCCCCAGTGGGCGTGGCCGCTTGCACGGCCTTCTGGGTGTTGTAGTGCGGTGCCTGTAATCCCCAGTGGGCGTGCTGTTCATTTTCACAAAAATACGCAAAATAAAATCCCAAGTGGGTAGGTGCATGTGGCGGCCGACATCTGCCCCGCTTTGTTGCTGTCATGCTGAGTAGGCGGCCCCCGCCCTGCAAGGGAGTCAGCCTTGTCTTCCTTCCTACTGTTAAGGTACCGGTTGGCACCTTTTCGGATCCGCATTCACACGGTGGGCCTTATTTCGCGACCGGGAGACAGCCGCAAATATATCCAACTTAGCAGGAAACCCATTTGAAAAAGGCCACAGGAAGATGCAAATAATCTCTCTGATTTTAATGGCAGCATGCAAGCAGATGACTGGACAGCATCATACATCCAAAATAGTTCTTAAGCCAGACGCGTTTCGGGAATCTCGTCAGTCCCTTCTTCTGTGGCAATGTTCTGAGAAGATGAAAGCACTGCTGCATTGCGCACGTTTACATTAAGTACACCTGCCCCAGTGGGCGTGGCCGCTTGCACGGCCTTCTGGGTGTTGTAGTGCGGTGCCAGTAGATAATATATATATATATATATATATATATATATTCACTGAAAAAACCATAGGTTTCACACATGTTATAGTTAGCGGAAATTTTACTGATAAAAAACCAATGAAATTCCCCCGTTATAGTTAGTGCAGGCAACTATAACTCACGCGACCGCAATCCTCTGCTGATGCTAATACTGTATTTAGACACTTATTTGCCCATGTCTTCTTCCATACATTTTTAGCTATACATATATTACAAATATTTTTTTTTCATAAAGACACATATGTCATCATCAGAAGATTGCGGTCGCGTGAGTTATAGTTGCCTGCACTAACTATAACGGGGGAATTTCATTGGTTTTTTATCAGTAAAATTTCCGCTAACTATAACATGTGTGAAACCTATGGTTTTTTCAGTGAATTTGCAAGGTTTTTTAAATGCTAATTCCTAACTATAACGTGTGTGAAACCTATGGTTTTTTCAGTGAATTTGTACGGTTTTTTAAATGCTAAGTTACTTTACGCCATTCGTGGCGTGCGCGCCCACTTAACGCAGTTCGTTCCGTGCGCGCACGGTGCGCTTCGCGCACCGTGCGCGCACAGTGAGCACGCGGTGCGCTTCGCGCACCGCGTGCCCACTTTACGCAGTTAGTGCCGTGCACGCACGGTGGGCACGCGGTGCGATGACAAAGCAAGAAAGCACGTCAACAAATCTGTTTCTGCTTTCCTCCGTGACTATGGTATGGGTGCCATTTACCACAACAACTTGCGTTATGACATGCAAGACATTTATAGAGGAGATGGTGTGCACTTCAATGATGAAGGGAACAGAGTCTTCCTCTTGAACCTTAGACTCTGCATCGGTACTTACTTGTAGGTACCACTAAAAAATCATTTCATAAACACAACGGCTCTTTTTAGAGCCCCCTAATATCTAAACACTTAAATCTGATTTTCATTTTTTTTTTTTTTTTTTTTTTTTTTTTTTTTTCTACCGTACGCTTACCGTAAGCTTACCGTACGCGTACCCCGTGATTTTTTTTAAAATCAATAAATGTTTTCTTTGTACTTTACAGTCCTTCTTTGACCCCCTCACAATTGTAAGGGGGTCTGTAACTCTCCTCATTGCCCCCTTTCCTTGTTTTCACTCTTTTTTTTCAGAGTGAAATACACAAAATGGCGGCCGCCGCTTCCTGGTTTCGGCCGATTCGAATGTTTACTAAGATCTAAGAGCCAATCAGAATCGCGCTCGCGCACGCCACCGTACGCTTACCGTAAGCGTACGGTAAGCGTACCGTAAGCGGGCTCAGATATATATATTGATTTAAAGGCTATTTTCTCAGAATCTACTGAACAGATTTACACCAAACCTACAAAAGGCACTTCCTTGACCTAGGGACTACCTCTCTGCCAAATTTTGAGTAATTCTGTTCAGCCGTTCGGGCTGTAGCTCGTTCTAAAGGTCCTATGGAAAAATGCATGGGAAAAACGCGTTTTGGGACCCCCCTTTTATCTCAGCCCCCGCTTGACGGATCCCCCCGAGACTTTCAGGGTAGGAGCGGAGCGTAGCGCCCCACCTATTTTGAGAAATTCGCGAGGATTCGTCGACCGGCGCCAAAGTTATTCAAAATAGAATGTTGAGGTTTTCCTATGGAAACGTGGTCCTAACTATAACTACCTACTGGCGACCGCCAGTAGGTAATATATATATATATATATATATATTTTTTTATTTTTATTTTTTATTTTGGTGCATGGCTACTGCCAGAATGTAAAGGGACAGCTCCTTGGTGTCGACTGAATAAACTGTACAGGGACAGTCTGTTTTGCCTGGATGCCTACATTCACACTGGGGTAACTGGGTTCTTTCTCTTCACCCTGAATGGATTTGGTGGGTCGTGACATGTGGGACTTGTGTGGTGCATTGTCTCTTTGTATGTTAATACCTGGAGGTCCAGCTGTTACTTGGATGGTATGATACACAAGAACATGCAGAACAAGGTGGAGGATCCCCTACATGTTGCCCTTATGGGACTGATAGCACCCCTTCCAGTTTCACATTGCAAGGTTGTGTGGCCATTCTGAAAGCACTGGCCGGGTCCACATTGGCACTGTACCAGATTCGAGCTCTGCCAGGGAAGAAAGCAATGCCTGAAGCTTGTGTGGCTTCCTGGGTAACTCAGCCCCCAGATCTGCCACCCATGAGTGGTCCCAGCTTGGGATGTTTATTTTGTGATTGGTGTATGTATGTGTTTTTTGTAAAGCGCACTGCTGCTGAGGCGTCGTGGCGCTGTAGACCGCTGGGGAACCCGTCCTGGCTATCCCTGTGAGATGGTTCCTCCTGGGTATCTCCAAGGTGAAACCAGGCATCCCCGGCGAATGTGGGGGGCCGTTGTGGAGATGAGGCAAGCTAATGCCCAGAGTTGCCGAGTGTGATCCCTGGTTAGAGTGGGCACCGAGGCCAGAATTATCGAGTCCGCTGGCCCTGGTCCACGACCCTGCCGCGTCGGGAATTGAACCCTGGTCCCGGGCCGTCCTCTGCTTCCGGGTCTGCCGCCTCTAACCAGTGAGCCACACTACTCTCTTCAAGAATACTCATTTCTTGACTGCTTGTTGTATATTCCCACCCTGCCTGAGTGGGTAGGACCTGGAAGAGGCACTACCCACCACTTGGTTAAAGTAATACATCTTTAAATGGTTTCTTTGCTGAAAAACAAAGGTTTTTTTTGTAAAAGCGCCCAAAACAGTGCTTTCATTTTAATGGTGGCCGAGCCCCTTTCTTTAGGCGCTGCTCATCTAAAGAAAGGGGCATGACCTCTATTAACGTGCAGCCGCGGCATGGGGCGATTGGAAACAAAAAATAATTGCAATGCAATAGGTCTCGCATTTGCGAGAATTTAAGCTATTGTCATTTGCAATGCCAATAACTCAAACTCTAGTAAATGCGAGACATATTGCATTGCAAATTCTTGTTTGTTTCGGAATAAGAACATGTAGGACTCCTTTGTTTGTGCAATCTGCATTTAAAGGCCTCAAGTTGCAGCACGTGCATTATTCATGGTCAGTCTCAGCATCTGACCTCTGTTCTGTTCTCACCTGATTGAGTGAAATGTTTCATTGATATCCATTGACTTTGCATTTTAAATTCATCATAGAGTGTGTAGATGTTTGCCTTAAACAACCCGCCAAAAAAGTGAATAATTGTTTTTTTTTCGGCACAGAAATAAACCAAAGGCTGTGGCATGCCGTGCCATAAAATAATGAAGCATTAGGAGAGAGTGTGTCCTGTCTGCAACAGCAGGCAGGTGAAAACAATTGAAACTAAATAGTTCTCAGAGGATGTCATTAAAGACTACAGAGTAACAACACATGTAAGAGGGCCAGTCCTTATGGGAGGTTACAAGATGAGACAAGGCGGTTCTAAGGAGGGACTACTAAGCATATTGATCAATGAAGAGCCAGAGTTTACAGAGGACAATGACACAAGCCAATGAAAACTATGGCCGGAGAGTGGGTGGAGCTTCAAGTCCATACCTGAATACAGCATGCCTTGCAGAGCAACGCATGCACTGCCCAGGCTTGACCCAAAAAGATACTGCAGTAAAAAAAAAGAAAGTAGAAGCTTCAACTCCTCTTTCTGGGTCTCACGTTAGCAAGACGAGATATCGCCCGGGTCTGGAAAGACAAATCTCCACCGCCAATTGGGGTGTGGAAAAGTGGTATAGATTTCTGTATGGGCGTAGTACTCCCAGTCTTTGCAGCAAGGGGATGCCCCCGTAAACACTACAAAATTTGGAAAAGGTGGGCTGACTACAGGGGACTGTATTGGGAGCCTCCTCTCCCCCCCCCCGTCTGACGCTGAGGAACCGTTGGTATGATACTAGTCGACTGGCATTTGAGTACTGTTTTTTTTTTTCACTGTGACCGTGGACGACAGAAACTTTCCCTATATTCAGGATTGTTATATTTGTTGAACGGAGATAACGTGGCACAGTTGTTTTCCTTTTTCTTTTTCTTTTTTTTGTTCTTATGTTTCCTTGCAATATATTTTCTGTGGAATCAATCCTTTATTATTGTGGGAAAATGTTGACTCTCATATATGTCGCCCTATTTACGTACCTTGGGTGCCCTGTAAGGCCCCTGCATTGTATTGGCTGTCAACAATAAAATTATGTTGTGTAAAAAAGAAGTAGACGCCTCATTAGCCGGGTGCATGAGATGAACCTCAGTCTATTGCGCTTTTTTTTAATGAAAATACTTTTTTTAGTGAGGTGGGAGGGAGGGCAGGGTGGGAGATAACATGGAGGACGTTAAAAAATATAATGACGGAGCAGGTAATGACCTCATCGTCGGGCTTTTGTTTGTTATGGTGGGTGAGGCGCCAAGATGAACAGCACAGGGGAGAAGGTGTCAGCGAAACACAGATAACAGGAGGGAGGTAAAATGGGGATGGGCAAGCCAACACACAACCGACTGAGGAAGGGAGGGAGGAGGCAAGTCAAAACAGA
The DNA here is from genome assembly GCF_964204655.1 of Triturus cristatus. Classification (NCBI taxonomy): domain Eukaryota; kingdom Metazoa; phylum Chordata; class Amphibia; order Caudata; family Salamandridae; genus Triturus; species Triturus cristatus. The sequence goes on along the minus strand of NC_140580.1, from coordinate 1,122,398,942 downwards.
CTCGAAGGGAAGGAGTGTGGGGCAAGGCGATAGGACAGCAAATGGAGGGGGGAAAGACGGCATGGAAAATCATTTGAGAGTGGAGCAAGCCAAACGGACAGAGTGAGGGGGAAGGAGGGTGGGGGCAACTGAACACAGACAACTAATGGCTGGAGGCAGGCCAACATGGAGAACGAACGGGGGGAGTGATGGCGAGTGAGGACCTGAATATTATGGTGTTGTGCATAAAAAAACAAGTAAGAGAATTAACCATACAAAATATGTGTTTGCCATCTTCTTCAATTTATAATCGTGACATGGCGTCACCTTGCCTTCTTACAATGAACTCAAAGCAGTACCCTAAAATTGATAGGAGGCCTCAGATGAATACAGTTAAAATAGCAGAAGAGAATCTGTAGGATGGATATGTCAATTTACACCAGCCCTATTAAAGTGTGCATAGAAGCCCAGGGGGCAGCTTTGCACATGTCCAGTAATGGATTCATGAAAGTTGTTGAGGCTACTTTGGACCCAGTGAACAGCACTGAGAGCTTCTAAGGACAGTTCCTGGACAAAGTTCCTGAATGTTGCTGAAGGCAGCCAAGTATAATGCAAAAGATCTGAAACAACATTTGTAGTGTTGTCGTGATGCTGAGGGAGATGCCAGGCTAGCACAGGACCCCTCAGCACCTCAGGACAAGGCTGGGATCAACTGGTTATTGGTCCCTGCATTCCACCTTCCTGCCTCAAACCAATGAAGAGTCCCAGAGTCTTCACCTCATGCTTGTCTCTTTCACCTCTGCTGCACCTGCCTGAGGTCAGCTCAGTTGCTGAGGGTGAGGGCCTGATGATCTGCTAACCCTGTCCTCCCTGGTGTTCCTGCCCAATGTTCTGCACAAGTAATTCATCTCCAGCTACAAACTTAAGCATCGAAGCAGGTGCACTTCGCGCCCGCTCCTACTGGGAACACGTGCTTAATGGGTGCAGCAAGAGCTACAGCACCATACAAATGAGAGCAAAAGGCACTAGGGATGTATATATATTACAAAGCAAATGCTTGTTGCATATTAGCACATACAGATTTGATGAGTGCCAGCAAGGCAGCAGAAGTTACATAAATGATGTCATCACCATGTTATTGAAGTGCCAGTGTCTGGGATTGATTAGTACATTGGTACATTAGGTAAAAAGAAATTTGCCTTTTATATGGAGCAGGTAAAACACAATTTTGTATACCTCCTCTATTTTGCATGAAAATACTAACTATATAGCCTACTGATTATAATTTTACTAACGAAGTACAGTGTGAAACTAAACCAACAATTTGCATACACCAATTACACGTGGGAAATTGCTATTTGCATGGCAAAATAACTCTAATAACTAAAATATGTACGCATATTAATAGCAGTACATGTGGTAATAGGATATCGCATGATTTACATTGCTTATGTGATGTTTGCATTCCTGTTTGGATTCTAAAGGTGAGTATTATCGCTTTAAATGTTGCTATTTGCTAGAAAAATACTAATACATAAAGGGATTAGTGAGGGTTTAACATTAGAATCATCATTTCTTTGTATTAATTATTCTTTAGTGTTTGTTTCACTTGAGTTGACATTTGGGCCTACCTAAAAATGGCATCCGAAATCGAGTTCAGAAGTGGCCACCGTCTCGTGAGCGCAATGCCTACTGCGCAGACTCGGATGGCTCCGTGAACTTCCTGACGACCTCAGTTCACCGTGTTCCTGGTCAAGGATAGGATCTTGGTGGACTGCCAAACTTCAGTCAGTAAAAACTGGTCTAAATGAACAATTGGAACATGCAAGCAAACCTTAAACATTGTTGCATAAGGGCAACATAAACCACGGAAATGAACTAGCAAAATCCATGAGAACCTCATAGAATAAAAATCGGAAATGTATTATAAAAAGAGTAGTAGAATAGGGAGGGATCTGGCATTCGGCGGATTCTATGACTGCACACCCTCTTTGACCCCACAGGCGATGACAGATGCTTGCACGATTTCTGGTCCTTTGGAGATCTTTGGGACTGTAACGTGCTGAGCAAAGAACTTTTGGACTTTGAGCTTTGGCCTGCTTCATTTGGACAATTAACGGCTAAATTCGGTTATGCAGAGCCAAATGAATTAGAGAAAAATCCAGATAGCAAGAATAGGTAAATATAAATGTCCTGCAATCTGTATTAATTGACTAAATTTCTAAACTTTGATTAATCATAAATGTTGAAATCAATTGCAAACAATATTTCGATAAACAAATATTTGAATAACAGAAATTACGAGTTTGTGGTTTTTCGATGAAGAGAATAAAGGATTCTGAGTCTTAAATGTGTTTTAGCTGGTTCTAAATCACCATCAACCAATCCAACTAATTGGTCCGTCGACCAGGTGGGTGGAGTGCCTTGATGTTTAGTATTAGGGGGCAGATTTATGTTTCCTGGCGCATCCCTGCATATCAGCAGGGATGCGCCAGGAAAGATGCGTCACGCAAGTTTACCCTTGTGCCACCACAGATGCGCCGCATTTACAATGCAGCGCATCGTGGCGCAAGGATAAACAGATGCGTGACGCATCTGATGGCGTAAGGGCGGCGCATTGCTGGAGTCGTGTCGCAAGCACGACACAACTCCAGCAATGTTTAGGGGCTGCCCATACCTATCATGCTGCGTCATGCCTTACGCCTTCTTCAAGCAGGTGCAAGGTTTTGACGCAGCAGCGTCGGAAAAGTGACTGAGTGAAATCTTGTAGACTTCACTGCGTCACTTTTCCGAGGCTTTTGCCGATGGAACGCCCACCCTGCATACATTAAACCTGACGCAGGTTTAATGTGGCGCAGGGCTTTACACCGTGACGCATCTCCATAGATGCGTCACGAAGTAAATGGGGCGCAACGTGGCGCAGGGTTTACGCCGCCGCTGCGTCACAAAAGTGACGCAACGGCGGCGTAAAAGTGGCGCAAGTCTCACATAAATCTGCCCCTAGGAATCTATAGGTGGTGAATGCTAATGTATATTTGTAAAAATAACTTTTCTTCCCTATAGGTAATAAGGTACCCCCCCACATGTCCAGCGCGAAATCATTATCCCTCCTGTGTGCAGACTCGTGAGTGGAGACGTGCGAGTGTTGGTGTTATGAGCCCCACCAATGACTGCGTGTGTGAATGAGCTAGTGTGACGTCGGGTCTGCGACGCAGGGAGGATAGTTGTATATATATATATTTGTCCTCTTCTTTTCCCCTTTTTCTCCGGTCTCGCGCTGCATCAGTTTTTCTGGAAGCAGAATGATGGTTTTATTGCATTGGTTTGGTGATTATTGCTGATAGATTTGATCACTGCTTATTGATTTCTTAGTTTTTGAATATTGATTATTGATTGTGGATTTTCGGATGAGTATTGGTTTATGTATTAACACTCTATGTTGAGTCGCGTTGAGTTCAATGTTGTTTTTAAAGACTTCTGGGATGTAGGAAGTCGGATGCCCTGTGGCAAGTGAAGTCACATGGTGAATTGTTTGTTGCCCTGTAGGTACACGGGGAAAACGTGTGACGATTGAATTTGCACGACTCATTGTCTGGGTTCGAATTGGTAAAATCTTCGTGTGTTACCGTTAGGGACATTTCTGTGTGAAAGAGATGTATGGGTAGCGAAGGCCACCTGTGAAATTTTGGTCTTAAGTAACAGGAGTCCACGTGAACTCTGATTACGCTTATCACTGGAAAGGTAATAGGTGTTCCCTAAGCTTGATAGAAGGGTAAAGTAGATGCTACTTTATTAATGAGTGTAATAATTCTGTAGTAGGGCAGATTGAGGCGCTGCTCTCGGGAAAGACAGGATTCTGTGTGAATGAACTACATTTTCCGTATGAAAGTGTGTAAATGAAATAGCATTCGACTTAATTGTGAAACTCTGGTTTTATTTCTCAGGAGCTGAGCGTCTCCAACAGGTGTCTTATTTCCAGAGAAACGGTTAGTTAATGCTTGCTAGAAGGGTAAGGTAGAGGGAAGTGCTACTTTATTGACGGATGTAATGATTCCATAGTAGGGCAGATTGATGCACCGCTCTCGGGAAAGACGGAATTCTTGTGAAAAGGGTCAAGACTATCCTTTTTGTTAGCGAGACAGATAATGGTGGCGTATTTATGTCGTTACTAACAGAATTTGAGTAAAAAGTGAATGTAAGAAAGTTTTCCGATACATTTTGTAAAGGAGGGGTCAGCAGAAGCCGGAGTAGCGAGAAAAGCTGACGTCAGAAAAGACCGCGCTGGGATTGGTCAGTTAGTAAGAAACGTAGACGCTCCGGATTGGTGCGTTAGTGTGCGCCGCGCTAGGAGTGGAGAATTTCAGGGTGAAGTAGACACCACGGATTGGTGCGTTAGTGAGAGTCGCGCTGAGATTGGATAAGACAAACAGAATAGTCGTAGAAGAAATCTAGCGATACTAAGAAGAGAAAATTATGTATTGCGATCCACCAGAGAAAGAGAAAAAGTCCTAGTTCGGAAAGATCAAGAACTTATTTAAAAAGGACAAACCGATTGTGACCAGAGAGGGACAGTTGCTTCCTCCACCGAAATCACCTGCATCCTTTATGGTTGCAAAATATGGCTATCAAACATGTATTTGGTTAGACAATTGGGCAAAGTATACAAAAGATGATGGAGTTTTAGCATTTCCGGAACATGGTTCATTCAATTTAGCGGTATTGAGGAATTTGAGAGAGAATGATGAAACTAGACCCGAGACCTAGACCTACACAGTTTGAAGCATTGACGGAATGGGAAGATGAGATGTATGACAGAGAACGACAGCGGAGTGGCGGAAGGTACAAATATATGTTTGGTAGGCCGTGTGGACAAGAGAATCATGATGATAGAATGAGGAGATGGCGAAGTGCAAATATGACTGATGGTATGTTCCCTATGAGAAATACCGAAGAGACTACTAGTAGAAAATGTACAGAAAAGAGAAATAATACAGGATCAGAAGGTCATAAGTATGGTGTGCATGAGTCGGTGGATCATGTTCTTGAGGACATGTTTTATAAAAATCCACCCCGTATCAACCAAATTCCACATTATTGACACCAAGTGCCCCAGTAAAAGAATCACCACAGAATATAACATTTGAATCAATACCACATGAGGTAGGAAGAAATAATCCCTTTATAGAAACAGTAAATACAAAACCTAGTGAAATGGCAAATGAAAATTCACCTGAATTAGCCAGAACTACTTTAGAGTTAACTGAAAAGATTAGGGAATTGACTAAAAACATGGAAGCTGTAACTGTTCCTGTAACAATAGGACCTGTAAAGCCAATTTTTGATAAACAAAAGGATAGTGAGCATTGTCTGACGATTCCTTATAACAGTAATAGAGAAAATGAAATACAAAGAAGAGGTTCAAGAGAAAATTCATGGGGACAAGCGGTAGGAATTTCTGAACAAAGTACTCCTAAAAATTTGACAATAAATCAGAGTCTAGCAAATAGAGCAATGATGATGACAGAATCAGTACCAGGGTCACCAAAAAGCTTAGAACAAACATGAAATGAAATGATTCCTGTAGGTCCTACTTCTGATGAATTAAGTGAATGGTTATGGAGTTTACAGCAAAAAGATGTTGAGCCTCGACCTCTAGATGTGTCTAAATTGAAAATAGTTTTGGAAGAATTAATAGGAGGAACTATTCCAACCGAAAAATTAAAAGCATATCAAGATGAAGAATTAATGTTTCTATGCAAAAGTATAACGTGGAGAGCAAGAAATTTACATGAAAGATTAGAAGAAGTAGCAAGTGAAATGGGTATTGACTTTGAAAAGGTAAAGTCATTACAAAAACCATACAGAGTAGACTTTTCTGAAAAAGATATTGAAAATTTGAATACTACAGGAGGAACAACTCAGATTAAAGACTTAATTATTTTACTGAGAAAATGGGGCGATGTAGACAAATGGAAAAGTAGATGGTTTCAAAAGCGAGACGATGCAACAGATAAAACGTTTGCAGCTTATCCTGTAAGAGAAAAAGAAAAGGTAGTGACTGAATGTCCCATGAGGGAGATTCCAGGTGGAGGCTGTGTACATGTCCCCTGGACCAGACAAGATATTTTATCATTCACCAATGACTTTCCTCGCTTGCGCGAGAAGCCGGTTGAATGGTATAGGCAGATAGACAGGTTTGTAAAATTATTAAAAGTACTACGGATTGATTTGAATAGTTTATTTGACATAATTGTCCCAGCAGACCTATGGGCAGAATGTAAAATTAAAATAGGTTGGCCTACTCAAGAATACCCTAGAGATCCAAAAACAGGTGACCCTGATCCAGAATTAAAGAGAAAATATGAACCTTTCTGAAAAATAAAGTACCTCCTAAAGAAACTGATTTGGTAAAAATTGATAGAACTCATCAAGAAGTGAAGGAATCCGTACACGCATATTACGAGAGGTTGATACTCGCTTTTAAGCAATACAGTGGTGATGAAAATTTGAGTGAGAAGGATTTGAGTCATTTTGTATATCAATTTGTGTATGGGTTGCGACCTGAAGTAAGTGAAATGATTAAACAGCATACAGTAGATTGGCAAAATAAAAAGATAGATGAAGTACTGAGACATGCAAAATATTTTAGTGATGAGATTGAAGCAAAGCAGCGTAAATTAAAAGAAAAAGCCATGTGGGCTCAAGTAAAAGTGGCAGAGAGACAGGAAGCTCAATTGATTGAACAAGCAAATGGTATGGGCATGAGGCAAAAACCTAACATTGGGAAAGGCAAAGGACAAATTAGTCTAGATGAAGCCAAAAAGAAATGGCCATGTCATAATTGCGCAAGAATAGGGCATTGGAGAACCGAGTGTAAATTTCCCTCAAGTGCTAATGGTGATAATGCATCATTGAATCCACAGGTGCAGAATGAGGTGAGTTGTCAACCGCAGCAACAGCAGCAGGTTGTTGCCCAACAGAGTCAGGCGCCAAAACCGCCTTTTCCACAGAGCGTAAATCCTCAGAAATACAGTAATGAGACAGGATTCTACAACGAAGAACAGGTAAGTAAGCTGCCGCGCGCTAGTGCTGTTTCGCAGTATTGGCTACAACACGAGGGGCCCGATTCACAGAACTAACTTAAGACAAAATCCTAAACTTACTACCATTTTGGTATTCACAGAAGGCACTTACTCATTTTGGTATTCACAGAAGGCACTTACTCATTTCGGTATTCACAGAAGTTAGGAGTCCTAACTTTAGGACTCCTAAATGCCTTCTGTGAATACCGAAAGCCTTAAAATTAGGATTTTTCTCAGTTCAGTAGTAGTATAGTTAGGACTCCTAACTTTAGGACTCCTAAATGCCTTCTGTGAATACCGAAAGTCTTAAAATAAGGATTTTTCTCAATTTAGTAGTAGTAAAGTTAGGATTCCTAACTTTAGGACTCCTAAATGCCTTCTGTGAATACCGAAAGCCTTAAAAGTAGGATTTTTCTCAGTTTAGTATTAGTAAAGTTAGGAGTCCTAACTTTAGGACTTCTAAACTGAGAAAAATTGTAATTTTAAGACTTTCGGTATTCACAGAAGGCATTTAGGAGTCCTAAAGTTAGGACTCCTAACTTCTGTGAATACCGAAGTGAGTAAGTGTCTTCTGTGAATACCAAAATGAGTAAGTGCCTTCTGTGAATACGAAAATGGTAGTAAGTTTAGGATTTTGTCTTAAGTTAGTTCTGTGAATCGGGCCCAATGAGAGTGAGTCAGAAGAAAGCTATTGACGGTGCAGAGGGGAGGAAGGAGAGTAGGGGCAGGGTGGGGAAATGTAAACACCGGAATATGGATGAATGGAGGTAAGTACACATTTAAATAAATAAAATGAATTCCTTTGCGCGCGCTGCATCGCAAAATGCGATGCACCGCACGCAACGAAATTCGTTTTATTTATTTAAATGTGTACTTACCTCCGTTCATCCATTTCACAGCCTTTCGTCGCCTAAAAATGTTTCATGCTATCCTGAAATTTATTATAAAAAGAGTAGTAGAATAGGGAGGGGTCTGGCATTCGGCAGTTTCGATGACTGCACACCCTCTTTGACCCCACAGGCGATGACAGATGCTTGCACGATTTCTGGTCCTTTAGAGATCTTTGGGACTTTATCGTGCTTAGCGAAGAACTTTTGGACTTTGAGCTTTGGCCTGCCTTATTTGGACAATTAACGGCTAAATTCGGTTATGCAGAGCCAAATGAATTAGAGAAAAATCCAGATAGCAAGAATAGGTAAATATAAATGTCCTGTGATGTGTATTAATTGACTACATTTCTAAACTTTGATTAATCATAAATGTTGAAATTAATTGCAAACAATATTTAGATAAACAAATATTTGATTAACAGAAATTACGAGTTTGTGGTTTTTCGATGAAGAGAATAAAGGATTCTGAGTCTTAAATGTGTTTTAGCTGGTTCTAAATCACCATCAACCAATCCAACTAATTGGTCCGTCGACCAGGTGGGTGGAGTGCCTTGATGTTTAGAATTAGGAATCTATAGGTGGTGAATGCTAATGTGTATTTGTAAAAAAAACTTTTCTTCCATATAGGTAATAAGGTACCCCCCCCCACATGTCCAGCGTGAAATCATTATCCCTCCTGTGTGCAGACTCGTGAGTGGAGACGTGCGAGTGTTGGTGTTATGGGTTCCACCTATGACTGCGTGTGTGAATGAGCTAGTGTGACGTCGGGTCTGCGACGCAAGGAGGATAGTTGTATATATAGATATATTTGCCCTCTTCTTTTCCCCTTTTTCTCCGGTCTTGCGCTGCATCATGTGCATAATCGTTTCTGCATCTGAGTTTCCAGTTCTGGTTTGGAAACTCTAGTGAGCAAGAAAAGAATTTGAAAGTTTACTTCTTTGTTTCTGAAAAATGTCAAAGTTTTATGGCATGCTCAAAGAATTCCAGGAGTACTCACAGAACACTAACGACACTTGCAGTCCTCCATGAGTGAATACATGCATGTGTAAAAGGTATGGATGGAGAATTCCCTCCAGGTGTTAAGTCTGAAAGACAACACCCACACTGATCGTCATTAGACATGCTACTCTCTTTACATCTCACACGTGTGCTGTGGATCTGAAAGTCATAACCCACACCGATGGCAATCAAATATGCTACTCTCATTACACCTCACAAGGGCAGTAGTGTGGATCTGAAAGTTGTCACGACACCGATAGCCATTAGACATGCTACCCTCTTTTCAACTCACATGTGCAGTAGTGTGTCTCTGAAAGCCATCACCCACACCGATGCCCATTAGACATGCTAGTCTCTTTACACCTCACAGGTACAGGCAGAGTGGATCTGAAAGTCATCAATCACACTGCTGTCACCCCCCACACTGATGGCCATTAGACATCATACTCTCTTTACAACTCACATGTGAACTGTGGATCTGGATGTTATCACCCACCCTGATGGCCGTTAGTCATGCGACTCACTTTACACCTCACATGTGCAGTAGCATGGATCTGAAAGTCATCATCCACACTAACGGGCATTAGACATGCAACTCTCTTTACACCCTACATGTGCAGTGCGGATCTGAAAGTCGTCGCACACCATGATGGCTATTAGACATGCTACTCATTTTTACACCTCACATGTGCACTGTGGATCTGGAAGTCATCGTCCACACTGATGGCCCTTATGGATGCTACTCTTTTCACACCTCACATGTGCACTGTAGATCTGTTAGTCATCACCCACACTGATGGTCATTAGACATGCTACTCTCTTTGCAACTCACATGTGCACTGTGGATCTGAAAGTCATCAACCACACTGATGGTCAGTAGACATGCTACTCTCTTTACAACTCATATGTGCAGTGTGGATCTGAAAGTCGGCACTCACTCTGATGGCCATTAAACATGCTACTCTCTTTACACCTCACATGTGCCCTGTGGATTTGGAAGTCATCGCCCACACTGATGGCCATTAGGGCATGCTACTCTCTTCACACCTCACATGTGCACTGTGGATCTGTTAGTCATCACCCACACTGATGCTCAGTAGACATGCTACTCTCTTTTCAACTCACATGTGCACTGTGGATCTGAAAGTTGTCACCCACACTGATAGCCATTAGACACGCTACTCTCTTTACAACTCACATGTGTAGTGTGGATCTGAAAGTCATGACCCACACTGATGGACATTAGGCATGCTACTCTCTTTACAACGCACATGTGTAGTGTGTATTTGAAAGTCATCACCCACACTGGTGCACATTAGACATGCTACTCTCTTTACAACTCACATGTGCACTCTGGATCTGAAAGTCATCAACCACATTGGTGGCCATTAGACATGCTACTCTCTTTACACCTCACATGTATAGTGTGGATCTGAAAGTCATCACCCAAACTGATGGCCATTAGACATTTTATTCTCTTTACAGCTCACATGTAAAGTAGTATAGATATGAAAGTCGACACCCACATTGATGGCCTTAGACATGCTACTCTCTTTACACCTCACATGCGCAGGGTTGATCTGAAAGTCATCACCCACACTGATGGTCAGTAGACAAGTTATTCTCTTTACAGCTCATATATGCAGTAGTGTGGATATGAAAGTCGACACCCACATTGATGGCCATTAGATATGCTACTCTCTTTACACCTCACGTGCACTGTGGATCTGAAAGTCGTCACCCACACTTATGGCCATTAGACATGCTACTCTCTTCATCACCTCAAATGTGCAGTAGTGTAGATCTGAAAGTCATCACCCACACTGATGGCCATTAGACATGCTACTCTCTTTACACCTCACATGTGTAGTGTGGATCTGAAAGTCATCGCCCAAACTGATGGCCATTAGACATGTTATTCTCTTTACAGCTCACTTGTGCAGTAGTGTGGATATGAAAGTCATCATCCACACTAATGGTCATTAGACATGCTACTCTATTTACACCCTGCATGTGCAGTGCGGATTTGAAAGTCGTCACCCACCCTGATGGCCATTAGACATGCTACTCTCTTTACATCTCTTGTGTGCAATGTAGATCTGAAAGTAATCACCCACACTGATGGACATTAGACATGCTACTCTCTTTACAACTCACATGTGCAGTGTGGATCTGAAAGTCGTCACCCACACTGATGGCCATTAGACATGCTACTCTCTTTACATCTCTTGTGTGCAATGTAGATCTGAAAGTCATCACCCACACTGATAGCCATCAGACATGCTACTCTCTTTACACCTCATATGTGCACTGTGGATCTGGAAGTCATCGTCCACACTGCTGGCCATTAGGCATGCTACTCTCTTTACACCTCACATGTGCACTGTACATCTGTTAGTCAGCACCCACACTGATGAATCAGTAGACATGCTACTCTCTTTGCAACTCCAATGAGCAGTGTGGATCTGAAAGTCGGCACCCACATTGATGGTCTCTTTACACCTCACGTGCACTGTGGATCCGAAAGCCGTCACCCACACTGATGGCCATTAGACATGATACTCTCTTTACAACTCATATATGCAGTGTGGATCTGAAAGTCGTCACTCACTCTGATGGCCATTAAATATGCTACTCTCTTTACACCTCACATGTGCCCTGTGGATCTGGAAGTCATCGTCCACACTGATGGCCATTAGGCATGCTACTCTCTTAACACCTCACATGTGCACTGTGGATCTGTTAGTCATCACCCACACTGATGCTCAGTTGACATGCTACTCTCTTTTCAACTCACATGTGCACTGTAGATCTGAAAGTCGTCACCCACACTGATGGCAATTAGACATGCTACTCTCTTTACAACTCACATGTGTAGTGTGGATCTGAAAGTCATCGCCCACACTGATGGGCATTAGACATGCTACTCTCTTTACAACTCACATGTGTAGTGTGGATCTGAAAGTCATCGCCCAAATTGATGGCCATTAGACATGTTATTCTCTTTACAGCTCACTTGTGCAGTAGTGTGGATATGAAAGTCAGCACCCACATTGATGGCCATTAGACATGCTACTCTCTTTACACCTCACGTGCACTGTGGATCTGAAAGCCGTCACCCACACTTATGGCCATTAGACATGCTACTCTCTTCAACGCCTCACCTGTGCAGTGTAGATTTGGACATCATCACCCACACTGATGGTCATTATGCATGCTGCTCTCTTTACACCTCACATGTGCACTGTAGATCTGAAAGTTATTACCCACACTGATGACCATTAGACATGATACTCTCTTTACAACTCACATGTGCACTGTGGATCTGGAAATCATCACCCACACTGATGGCCGTTAGTCATGCTACTCACTTTACACGTCACATGTGTAGTAGCATGGATCTGAAAGTCATCACCCACACTAATGGGCATTAGACATGCTACTCTATTTACACCCTACATCTGCAGTGCGGATCAGAAAGTGATCACCCACCCTGATGGCCATTAGACATGCTACTCTCTTTACATCTCTTGTGTGCAATGTAGATCTGAAAGTCGCCACCCACACTGATGGTCATTAGACATGCTACTCTCTTTACATCTCTTGTGTGCAATGTAGATCTGAAAGTCATCACCCACACTGATGGCCATCAGACATGCTACTCTCTTTACACCTCACATGTTCACTGTGGATCTGGAAGTCATCGTCCACACTGATGGTCATTAGGCATGCTACTCTCTTTACACCTCACATGTGCACTGTACATCTGTTAGTCATCACCCACATTGATGGTCAGTAGGCATGCTACTCTCTTTGCAACTCAAATGAGCACTGTGGATCTGAAAGTTGTCACCCACACTGATGGCCATTAGACATGCTACTCTCTTTACACCTCACATGTGTAGTGTGGATCAGTAGGTCATCACCCAAACTGATGGCCATTAGACATGTTATTCTCTTTACACCTTACATGTGCAGTAGTGTGGATATGAAAGTCGACACCCACAATGATGGCCATTAGACATGCTACTCTCTTCAACACCTCACATGTGCAGGTTGATCTGAAAGTCATCACCCACACTGATGGTCAGTAGACATGCCACTCTCTTTACAACTCACATGTGCACTGTAGATCTGTTAGTCATCACCCACACTGATGGTAAGTAGACATGCTACTCTCTTTGCAACTCAAATGTGCATTGCGGATCTGAAAGTCGTCACCCACACTGATGGCCATTAGACATGCTACTCTCTTTACAACTCACATGTGTAGTGTGGATCTGAAAGTCATCAACCACACTGATGGTCAGTGGACATGCTACTCTCTTTGCAACTCACATGTGCAGTGCGGATCTGAAAGTCGTCACCCACCCTAATGGCCATTAGACATGCTACTCTCTTTACATCTCTTGTGTGCAATGTAGATCTGAACGTCATCACCCACACTGATGGCCATCAGACATGCTACTCTCTTTACACCTCACATGTGCACTGTGGATCTTGAAGTCATCGTCCACACTGAGGGCCATTAGGCATGCTACTCTCTTTACACCTCACATTTGCACATTACATCTGTTAGTCATCACCCACACTGATGGTCAGTAGACATGCTACTCTCTTTGCAACTCAAATGAGCACTGTGGATCTGAAAGTTGTCACCCACACTGATAGCCATTAAACATGCTACTCTGTTTACACCTCACATGTGTAGTGTGGATCAGTAGGTCATCACCCAAACTGATGGGCATTAGACATGTTATTCTCTTTACAGCTTACATGTGCAGAAATGTGGATAGGAAAGTCGACATCCACAATGATGGCCATTAGACATGCTACTCTCTTTACACCTTGCGTGGACTGTGGATCTGAAAGTCGTCACTCACACTGATGGACATTAGACATGCTAGTCTCTTCAACACCTCACATGCGCAGGGTTGATCTGAAAGTCATCACCCACACTGATGGTCAGTAGACATGCTACTCTCTTTACAACTCACATGGGCACTGCGGCTCTGAAAGTCATCACCCACACTGATGGTCAGTAGACATGCTACTCTCTTTGCAACTCAAATGAGCACTGTGGGTCTGAAAGACGTCACCCACACTGATGGCCATTAGACATGCTACTCTCTTTACACCTGACATGTGTAGTGTGGATCTGAAAGTCATCACCCACACTGATGGTCAGTAGACATGCTACTGTCTTTGGAACTCACATCAGCACTGTGGATCTGAAAGTCATCACCCACACTGATGGCCATTAGATAAGTTATTCTCTTTACAGCTCACATGTGCAGTAGTATAGATATGAAAGTCTACACCCTCGTTGATGGTCATTAGACATGATACTCCCTTTACAACTCACATGTGCACTGTGGATCTGAAAGTCATCACCCACACTGATGGACATTAGACATACTACTCTCTTTACAACTCACATGTGAGGTGTGGATCTGAAGGTCATTTCCCACACTGATGGCCATTAGACATGCTATTCTATTTACACCTCACATGTCCAGTAGTGTGGATCTGAAAGTCATCACCCACACTGATGACCATTAGACGTGCTACTCTATTTACACCTCACATGCGCAGTGTAGATCTGGATGTCATCACCCACACTGATGGCCATTAGACGTACTTCTCTCTTTTCACCAACCATGTGCAGTAGCGTGGATCTGAAAGTCATCACCCACGATATTGGGTATTAGTCATGCTATTCTCTTTAAACCTCACATGTGCAGTGTGGATCTGAAAGTCGTCACCCACACTGATGGCCATTAGACATGTTACTTTCTTTACACCTCACATGTGCAGTGTGGATCTTAAAGTCATAATCCACACTGATGGCCGTTAGACATGCTACTCTCTTCAACAAGTCACTTGTGCAGAAGTATGGATCTGAAAGATATCAACTCCCAACTGATGACCATTAGACATGCTTTTCTCTTTACACTTCACATGTGCTGTGTGGATCTGAATGTTGTCACCCACACTGATGGGCATTAGACATGCTACTCTCTTTACACTTCTTGTGCACAGTGTGGATCTGAAATCACCCACACTGATGGCCAGTAGACATGCTACTCTCTTTACACTTCTTGTGCACAGTGTGGATATGAAAGTCATCACCCATACTAATCTCCAGTAGACATGCTACTCTCGTCAACACCTCAAATGTGCAGCAGTGTGGATCTGAAAGTCGTCACTCACACTTATGGCCATTAGACATGCTACTCTCTTCAACACCTCACATGTGCAGTGTAGATCTGGACATCATCACCCACACTGATGGTCATTATGCATGCTGCTCTCTTTGCACCTCACATGTGCACTGTAGATCTGAAAGTTATTACCCACACTGATGACCATTAGACATGATACTCTCTTCACAACTCACATGTGCACTGTGGATCTGGAAGTCATCACCCACACTGATGGCCGTTAGTCATGCTACTCACTTTACACGTCACGTGCACTGTGAATCTGAAAGCCGTCATCCACACTTATGGCCATTAGACATGCTACTCTCTTCAACACCTCACATGTGCAGTGTAGATCTGGACATCATCACCCACACTGATGGTCATTATGCATGCTGCTATCTCACGTTGGTGGTGGCTGAGCTGCGGGTACTACACACAGCCCTCATTACAGTTCATAGGGCTTTAGTGCAGTACGTGTCACGCAACGTACAGGTGGGGGCATCTGCTGTTGCAGGACAACCAACTGACCACCACGCGGTGGTTATTAGTCCTGTTATGGTTAATTCAGTAATGGGCAAGCGCCCCCAAAGTAAAGATGATTTTCCTTATTGGCTCGCTGAGAAATTTGACCAACTGGAGGCGGTTTTTCCGCATACCACTCCTGTGGAGAAACACAGGATACTCACCATTAGTTTGCCGAAAGACTTAGTCCCAGATATGGCTGATTGCACAAACTGGGGCAAGGTCTTTGCCGCGACCTACTTGAAGTGCTTCCGGCACTCCGTCTATGTCTGTACTACCCTCCGTCATCAAACGTGTTCAAGAGAACCACGGTGCGGAGGCTGCTGTTGAATTAGGAATGAGGCTTGTCGGAGTGTTCGATGTGGTGGCTTCCATGGTAATGGGCAACCTCAAAGGCGATGCCATGCAGTTCCAAGTACTAAATAAGTTGGACAGCGTGGAGGAACACGACAAGCCCAAGGAGTTCGCAAAAATAATTGCGCAAGCCTATAGGCAAGTGGGCCGTAGTGCGTTGGGTGTTAAACCACCCGTTATTCCTGATATAGTACAGCAAACTAAGGTGAGCTCGTCGACTAAAGACGAACGCCCAATTTTTCCTAAACAATGTTGGCGAGCAAAGAAACAAGGGAAGCAGCAACAGAAACAGGGGTCTTGTCCTGCCTCGCCCGTGCAGTCGTCCAGTGAACGCACAAATGATCTGCGCGATCGATCTCGTATTAAATCACCTGATAGATTTCAGGTTTCTGAACAACGCTCTCCTCGTTCTTCACAGGAAACATCGGCTTCACAATCCGGTGGCGGAGACCGTGGGAAAGGAAGGGGTGCCCAAGGTCGTGAGCAACCCCGCCAGACTGACGGCAAAGGCAAGCGGGAAGAGTCTGCGCGTCAACGACCCCCGTTTCAGAAGAAGAAAGTTGCTGCGCTAACAGCGAGGTATGCCACAGATGGTGCGGACGCAGCTTCAGAACCTGACATGGGTACTAACGCTGCTCGACAGCGCGGCGGAAGTTACAGTAGTGCAACAAGCACTGCGTCCATATCTGGTGGCGACAGCAACTGATACGTTCATAACTGTAGAAACTGCTGACACTAGAGTGGCTCCCCCTGACAGACTATATAACATAGTCCTTTTAATTGAGGGTGACATACAACGCACGATTAAAGGGATTTTTTGGGATCATCTGACCACTTCATATGATATTCTATTAGCAGAGGCAGATTGGCCCCCGGGTTTCGTTTTAGATGCTCCTAGAGGGGAGGAGGTAATCCTCCCGTCCTTTGCGCACACGGTGCCAAGAGACCAAGCTAAAAAGTTCGCCGAGGAGTGGGCTCTGGTGCTTGCACCTGCTCTGTATCGTAATCAGGTAGGCTGGGATAAATTGTCCCCCAGCCATGAAATTCCCGTTGCGGTCCACGCCCCAGCCACAACCCCAATATCCCATGCGTCGCGAAGCTAGACCTCACGTCGCGGCTATCCTTGAACAATTGGAATATCAAGGGGTGATTGAAACTTGTGTGTCACCAATGAATAATCCTTTATTCACTGTGACGAAACCTGACGGTTCGTACCGCTTAGTTTTGGATTACCGGCAATTAAACTCTCATTGCCGGACATGCGCAGTACAAAATACCCACAGTTCGGCTCTCGTCGATAGTCTCGTGAGAAAACGGTTTAAAACCACACTTGACATTTCCAATGGCTTTTACAGCCATAACCAGTCCTCTCTTAGTAGTGAGTGGACGGCATTTACCTCGGGTGGCAAACAAAAACATTTCAAAAGATTACCAATGGGCTATAAAAACAGCCCTGGTGTCTTTGCCTCTCACATGGTCTCTCTGTTAGAGAGCATAGACCCTGATGTGTACTCGTATGTGGATGATATTTATCTCACAGATGACGAGTTGGGACCGCATCAGAGTCGCGTTGATCGCATTATTGTTTTGTTTGCAGACTTCGGATACAAATTCAACTTTGCGAAGTCTCACATTGCGGAATATACGGTGTTGTTCTTGGGGTACGAACTCAACAATGAAGGTCGAGGATTGGCTCCGCACTTCCTAGAGATATGCGCATGCCTACGTGCTCCCACGACACAATCTCTGCTGGGTTTTCTGAATTTCGGTCGAACTTACATTCCAGATTATGCCCAGCGTATCAAGCCGCTTTATGCCTTGATACAACCTACTTTTTCCAAATCATGTTGGCTGCCAGAGCATTCAGCTATATTGCAATCATTGCAAGCTGATCTTCTTGCTTCAAAATACTTACTGACGCGTGATAACCACACTAACCTGGTAATAAGAATTGTGCCAGGCGCAGTGGGATTCACATACTTAACATTCAATGAGGGCGACACCGTCCCCATTGCCTACAAATCACACTTGTACACTTCGGCTGAACTGCGTTTTTCCACTGTTGAGAAAGTTCTGACGGCAGTACAGATGGCGATTCTGAAAGAACGAGCGCTATCGCAAGGTAAACGCATGTTGGTGGTAACACCATATCATGCCCTTGAGGTGGTGACAAAAGCAAGTGAACCAAATTCTAAGGCTTTGCATCCAAGGTGGATACAATGGGCCACTTCCTTGACATCGCCTGATGTCACATATATCTTTGACGCGGCACTTCAGAATCAGGAGTTTTTGCAGTATGAATTCGTTCATCCAGCTCCTCTGTCTTTGCGCCCGCTCGAGGATTACCATTGTGTCATTTACACTGACGGTTCTGCGCAACCGGCAACTGGATCGAAGCATGCCTATTCAGCGGCCTGCGCAATTGTGGTCGGTACTTTCGTAAATGGTGAATTCCAATCCGATGTTGTGCATACGCAGTCATTGGGTGATTGTACCGCACAGTTGGCGGAGCTTCGTGCTCTGGTGCTTGCAGTAGAGTTTGCTGATCGCCGAGTCACTACTCTTATAGTGAGTGACTCATTTTATTGTGTCCAATCATACAACGACAATCTACATTTTTGGTTTCAGGATGACTACCATGATTCCAAAGGTAGCACGATTAAGCATAAAACGCTTTGGGTTCGAGTGGCAGAACTTAAAGAACATCTGCCTCTCGTGAATGTTATTCACACTCTTGGTCACCAACGAGTTGGTGTCCATGCTGTCGGCAACAGCCTTGCTGACGAGGCAGCAAAAACAGCAGTGGCAACATACTTAGTAGCAGCAGTTACAAGATCCAAAAGTAAGATCGATGATGACATCTTGGCAGCTATTGCTGCTACAGAGAAGGGAACAAAATATCCAAGAGGTTTCCCTTCTCGTTACCATTATCGCTTAAGTCCTGATAACGTCCCATTAGTGAGGATTAATGACGTTGGTGACAGATTGATTCCCAACGCGGACTGCAGACCATCTTTGATATTAGCAGCTCACCAGGGCATGGCGTCTGCGCATGCCGGCGTTGCAGCTACTGTATCTCTGTTACAACAACGTTACTGGTGGTGCGGTTTATATAAACAAGCCCGTGCTTATGTTCTTAATTGTGACATTTGCCAGCAGATAAAACCTTCAACTGCGGCGCGCCCACCACAAACTCAGTTGTACATATCTAATAAACCACTGGGTTGTGTTTATTTAGATCATTGCGGTCCATTTACCTCTGATACTGCGTACAAATACATCTTGGTTGCAGTGGATTCGTGCACACGTTTTCTGTGGGTGTGGCCACAAAGGAGTGCTGATGCCCGTACTGTCATCAAGGATGTGCGTGTCTTTGTTGGAAGTTTTAATGTGGTACCTTTCATTCTGATCAAGGCCCTGCGTTCGCCTCTAAGGCGTACAGAGATGCCATGAGAAATTTGGGGGTCCAAGTCAAATTTTCATCTCCATACCGACCTGAGGGTAATAGTGCAGTGGAGCGAATGAACCGTGACTTAAAGCAATCTTTGACAGCCAGGGTTTTAGGTACTGGCCGGAACTGGCTAGCCCACTTATATGACGTACAATGTGCACTAAATAATCTCCCTAGAAGGTCTCTGGGTGGGCGGACCCCATACATGATGCTCTTTGGCATATGAATGTTTGTCCCGGACCTTGATGGTCTAGACATGGCGTCGTCGGCCGCACCCTTTGACGTAGATGATCACTGTGCTGTATTGCAGAATCTTCAAGAAGCCAGAGACAGTCTAGTGAAGGAACACGTGCCCTCCTCATCTGATGCTGTGCTTCAGATTCCGGTAGTCGGCTGGCTACCTCGAGTTGGTGATCTGGTCCGTGAGAAGGTGGAGAACAAGAAGGAGTTCGGCCCCTCTTATCGTGCACCAGTTCCAGTGCTTGGAGTACAGGTTACACAAACAGTCATTTTACCTCCACTTCCTGGTCGAAAGGATAATAAGTACATCTCTATTGACAATGTCAAGCTACATCGAGTGGCCGATTCTACTTAGTATGACACCGGCGGTTTCTTGCCCTTCGATACTGAGAAATTCTGTTTTGGCCACAACTTCTAACACCTTGCCTGATGTTGCCGTCGAGATGCATACAGTTACTGGTCCTTTATTGCCACCGACACCTGGTGGTCTACCTGAAGATATTGAGTGTGCTTATCATGCGGATGTTCCATTGCCTGTTTTACAATCCACCACAGTTACCCAGTCACGCTACTCCTTTGACACTAATTCGATGACTTCCAATGCCCCATCAAAAGTTTCGACTTTTGTGGCCTGGTTCAAAAGACATTTGTTAATTCCCCCTTGGACTTACATTTGGCTGGTGCTAATAGGTATTTTTTTGTTTATGTCCATTGGCTTTGTGGTGGTGTTTTTTAGACTTATCAATGGACACTACCTGAAAGAAAGATCTACAATTCGACTAATTGATGGAACTTTGGCCCCCCACTCCTTGTCACATATCATGAAAAGGGACCAGACTTTTGCGAACATTACTGCCTGGCCTGTACGTGATGGGATCGCTTGGGATGCTGTAAAATTTCAAATTCATGGCCCCACTGAAGTGATCAATGTGCCAAATGTATTTTGTGTTTCTATGGGTGATGTAGTTAAGCAGAACATCCACTCAGATGATTGGGATGTACAAGCAATAGAAGCACTGTTTTCTGATTTAAAATATTATTCTGCATTTGATGCTGAAGATTTGTATTTAGATACTGCTAATTATGATGAGCAATTCTGCTAGCAACATTATGGTACGCATTTCCTACACAAAGCAAATACGTTTAGAAATTTCGTAAATTATACACAATGGGAACACTGTCCCGCCCCTAGGCTGGGCAGCTCCACCACGTTAGTGGACAAATTCACATATTTTTCTGATTTCAGTGTGTCAAATCCGGCCTCCTTTTATTTTAAGGTTGCGGCTGAGTCTGCTTCCAAAGTTAGACTGACACACACCAAATTATTGTATTCCAAGTCCTTTATGGACGCGTTGGCAATTGGTGGATATGATCTGTGGAAAGCTACTATCGATCTTAAATCGGTTTGGGGTTCTAAACCGTGGCAGGTACAGGGAACAGAAGCTTTGCATCGTGCCTGCCTTATCCCGAACCACATGTTATTTTTAAATTCGTCAATTTTTCAGACCACCTGTTTTGGATTGGCTACTTCTAAAAAATTAAATTCTCCCTCTATTCCGGGTCTGGGTGCTTATCCTAATTGGGGTAATCATACGGATCTGTCCCTTGCTATGTTGCAGTCATACATTTCCAACACATCCTTCAATATTTCTGAATTGAATCCGGAAGGGTGGTTGGTGTGGCAAACGAGTTCGGACTCCTGTCGACATCGGTTTCTGGATTTAGTACGTGTAGACCCCCGTTTTGAGTCTTCTCACACTGTTACTACCTACTCAGTAGGGAAGTTATGCCAATCCTGGCTGCAACATTCCACCTTAGCATCTGTTAAACTTCATTTAGCACGATTAAACGACAAAATAGATTTGAATGAGTTTGTTAAAGGTCCTGCGGTTGGCAGATCCAAAAGATGGGTATATGCTGTTTATAACGAAGTTTGGAAGCTATCACAAATTGAGGCTGCATCCAGATTACGTGCTATTGATCAAGCCAATATGGAAAAGGTATTGGCTGTAATAGATAATAGCATTAACACCTTGTCTTCCAGAATTTATACCTTAGATAATATCTGTGGTAGACATTGTGCAGGATGATTTGTCTGTTTTGTATCATGGTCAGAATCAATTGCGTTCCATTATGCAGTTTGCATGGACATTGCAAACGTTAAAGGCTGGGAAAGTCCCTTGGGATTACATGAATACTTCATCTTTGTTCCTCCCTTTTAATTTAACTGCGAAACAACAATTCATGTCCATGAAAGATGCAACATATTCATTGCTGCACATTGAAAAGTTAGAACCTTTGCCTTTCTCTTTTGCCGAATTAAACTCCGCTGTGTGCCTTATCCACGGGTTGATAACGTTACCGTTCCCCCTGTTTAAGTTCAGTTCGTGCATGAAACATTATGCCCTTGGCAGATATGAGACATTTGGTACTGCCTTCCTGCACAAAGTTTGGTCACTCCCATTCACGTATAGATGCGTGAGGGACGGAAAAGAGGTTTACTTAAAAGGTGAAGAGTGCACTTCCACTCCAGATCACTCTGTAGTGTGTAGGCACATTCAATTGCATGGTGCATGTAATGTGCACGCTCCTAATTTAGCTTGCGTCCTGAAAGGGATCCCGGTGCCAGTTATAACACCGTCTTTTACGCTGCTTGCTAACGGTAGTTATTTGCTATTAAATAATGAAGCTTGCTGTGGGATGTTAGTGGGAATTCCCTACATAGTGACTGTATCACAGAGAGTAGTTTTCTGTAATAACGTCCTTTTCCCACCCCCGCATGGACGGCTCGATGTATCCATCTGGCCTTCCATTCCAACCTTGAAAGCAGAGTTCAATAAGATGAGCAGAATAAGGGCTCTGTTGTCTCAGAAAGAAGTCGCGTTGACTTCGTCCAGGGAAACATTTGTCCTTCACGTAGCAAATACGCGCACAGAGGTGCAAGCGCTTTTGAATACTGATCTCCCACTTCATTTTGGGGCCCTGATTCAGACTATCTTCAATGCCTCGTCAACAAGTGGCCTGGCTCATTTTTTTTAAATTGTGGGCTCCGGCCTCGTGACCTCCTTTCAAACTATTTTTGGTGTGATCCCGGCATTTTTTCATTCTATTTTTTCCAGCGTCTTCCGAGGTCTCCCTTTGCTTCTCGCCCTCGTAGCTGGGGTACTTTTGTTGATCTGCGCAATACGCTATGGATGCACAACTTGCGTCACACGACAGCAGGTCCCGGCTGCTCCATCTTCGTGGCCGGATGCTTGAATACTATGGCACTTTACCACTGGCGACCTTAAGCATAGCCTATGGATTGTCTTTCCGGTTTCCCTACTTTACTTGTGTGCAGCCTGTCTTTCATTGCCTAGATTGTCCATTCCAATGGGCTCTGGATTTGTGCCTGTCGAACTCGGTGTCTCCTGCCCCGGATTATGATCGGCTGATGAGCCCCTTAGTGGCTCATGAGTTGGACTGTTCTGGCGTCAGGATTATGGCCTGTGGCAGCGCATGGAGTCCTTGGGAATTGGGACATCGGAACGGCTGCAGCTGAATTCTTAGCGAGAAGTTATCTTGAAGAACTCACCGGTTGCCCTCGAATGGTGCTGGAGTCTCTGGTTATCGAGGAACATGTGTGTTCCTTCCTCTTGCTGAACTGGATGGCAGATAATTTTGCAGAACGTTCCAATGATTTCCTCTTGGAAGCTGTTGCAACTTATTGTGCTTATACATTGATGGATTGACATTTTGCCCCTTCATTTCGGCATTCGTCCTTCAATTATGTTTTTTTTATCCTTTAAATGGGTTTTTTTCAATCCTTTTTTTTTTCTTTGTTTTTGTTTTCTTCAAACCTTTTCACTTACCTTATATGGACTTACAATTCATGCCCTTGGTTCCGTTCTATCAAACTTGAACTCTGCGTTCTTGCAAGTGCGCCCCTACTGGTTAGTGGTCCGATCAAGGGGGGGTGTAGTGAAGATTGCTATCTATATACGTACAATGCTAAGTTAGCACAGCCGCGTTAGATGTTAAAAAGCCATCTTGCCGCTTTTGCTGCTTTTGCACATGACACTGTAGTTACATGTTATTACTTGAGAAATGCTTACTCGACTTTGCTTCACATAAGAACTGTCTGTTGTTAACATCCCAAACAGTGAGCAGCGACCTTGGTCTGCACATCTTGTAAAGAAACAGTCTGGGTCGCTAGACGGTGCAAGTTGTTGGGTTCAGGTTGATCGGACCACTATTTAGCCATAACACGCACGCAGCTGCAAATACCTGAAAGTCAGGTGCTTTTAATATTGCAGTGTTGCATGTTTTTCATTGCATTCGGAAGAAGAGCTTTCCCAGGAGCAGAGTCTTGCTGATCCTGTGATGTGATCTCACTGAGCTGATCTTTACGGTATGGGGTTCCCCATTCAAGCCTAGAGACCTGTTATTAGTCTAATAATAATATTAGTTTGCTAGCGAAAGGGAGGTGGCTGATATCCACTGTCATTTTTAGTATGATTACTCCTTTCATTTTCTATGGTATTGTAACTATGCTGATGGTTTTGATCTTAATCATTTGTCTGCTTATGTTAGCCAAAGTACTGCATCTTAGGACACGAGGTTTATAAAATAAACTCTTTAAACTTTACCGTGTCTCTGGTTATTCTGTTGTGGACTGATATGAGAATAATTACGAACAGGTATTTCTGATTCCCACCATTCCTGAGAATACACTAAGTCGCTTGTTCTGGGTTGTCTATACATTGGGACCGTCGAGATAAACCTCGGATAACGAATGGGACACTGATGCTGGTCGGATAAGGGGTTCTGGGTTCTGAGGTGAGTTTTTGGTACACCACAATTCACCGAGGTCCTGGTTTCCTGTGCATAGTTCTGTGCATAAGCAGAATCCCTGCAACAGTATGGATCTGAAAGATATCAACTCCCAACTGATGACCATTACATGCTTTTCTCTTTACACTTCACATGTGCAGTGTGGATCAGAATGTTGGTACCCACACTGATGGGCATTAGACATGCTACTCTCTTTACACTTCTTGTGCACAGTGTGGATCTGAAAGACATCACCCACACTGATGGCCAGTAGACATGCTACTTTCTTTACACTTGTGCACAGTGTGGATCTGAAAGTCATCACCTACACTGATGGCCAGTACACATGCTACTCTGTTTACACTTCCTGTGTACAGTGTGGATCTGAAAGTCATAACCCACACTGATGGACAGTAGACATGCTACTCTCTTTACACTTCTTGTGCACAGTGTGGATCTGAATGTTGTCACCCACACTGGTGGCCAATAGACATGCTTTTCTCTTTTCACTTCACATGTGCAGTGCGGATCTGAATGTTGTCACCCACACTGATGGGCATTAGACAAGCTACTCTCTTTACACTTCTTGTGCACAGTGTGGATCTGAAAGTCATCACCCACACTGATGGCCAGTAGACATGATACTCTCTTTACACTTCCTGTGTACAGTGTGGACCTGAAAGTCATCACCCACACTGATGGGCATTAGACATGCCACTCTCTTTACACTTCTTGTGTACAGTGTGGATCTCAAAGTCATCACCCACACTGGTGGCCAATAGACATGCTTTTCTCTTTACATTTCACATGTGCAGTGTGGATCTGAATGTTATCACCCACACTTATCGGCGTTAGACAGGTTACTCTCTTGATACTTCTTGTGCACAGTGTGGATCTGAAAGTCATCGCCCACACAGATGGCCAGTAGACATGCTACTCTTTTACACTTCTTGTGTACAGTGTGGATCTGAAAGTCATCACCCACACTGATGGGCATTAGACATGATACTCTCTTTACACTTCCTGTGTACAGTGTGAATCTGAAAGTTATCACCCACACTAATGGCCAGTAGACATGCTACTTTCTTTACACTTCTTGTGTAGTGTGGATGTGAAATTCATCACCCACACTGGTGGCCAGTAGACATGCTTGTCTCTTTACACCTCACATGTGCAGTGTGGATCTGAAAGTCATCACCCACAAGGATGTCCAGTAGACATGCTACTATCGTTACACTTCTTGTGTACAGTGTGGATCTGAAAGTCATCACGCACCCTGATGGCCAGTAGACATGCTCCTCCCGTTACACTTCTCGTGAACAGTGTGGATCTGAAAGTCATTACCCACACTGGTGGCCAGTAGACATGCTACTCTCTTTACACTTCCTGTGTACAGTGTGGATCTGAAAGTCATCACCCACACTGATGGGCATTAGAAATGCCACTCTCTTTACACTTCCTGTGTACAGTGTGGACCCGAAAGTCATCACCCACACTGATGGGCATTAGACATGCTACTCTCTTTACACTTCTTCTGCACAGTGTGGATCTGAATGTTGTCAACCACACTGATGGGCATTAGACATGATACTCTCTTTACACTTCACATGTACAGCGTGGATCTGAATGTTGTCACCGACACTGATAGGCATTAGACATGCTACTCTCTTGTGAACTCACATGTGCACTGTGTATCTGAAAGTCATCACCCACACTGATGGCCAGTAGACATGCTACTCTCTTTACACTTCCTGTGTACAGTGTGGACCTGAAAGTCATCACCCACACTGATGGGCATTAGACATGCTACTCTCTTTACACTTCTTCTGCACAGTGTGGATCTGAATGTTGGCAACCACACTGATGGGCATTAGACATGATACTCTCTTTACACTTCATGTGTGCAGCGTGGATCTGAATGTTGTCACCCACACTGATAGGCATTAGACATGCTACTCTCTTTTGAACTCACATGTGCACTGTGGATCTGACAGTCATCACCCACACTGATGGACAATAGACATGCTACTCTCTTTACAACTCACATGTGAGGTGTGGATCTGAAGGTCATCACCCACACTGATAGCCATTAGACATGCTATTCTATTGACACCTCACATGTGCAGTGTAGATCTGAATGTCATCATCCACACTAATGGCCATTAGACATTCTTCTCTCTTTACACCTCACATGTGCAGTACCGTGGATCTGAAAGTCATCACCCACACTATTGGGCATTAGTCATGCTATTCTCTTTAAACCTCACATGTGCAGTGTGGATCTGAAAGTCGTTACCCACACTGGTGGCCATTAGACATATTACTTTCTTTACACCTCACATGTGCAGTGAGGATCTTAAAGTCATAATCCACACAGATGGCTGTTAGACATGCTACTCTCTTCAACAAATCGCATGTGCAGAAGTATGGATCTGCAAGATATCAACTCCCAACTGATGACCATTACATGCTTTTCTCTTTACACTTCACATGTACAGTGTGGATCTGAATGTTGTCACCCACACTGATGGGCAGTAGACATGCTACTCTCTTTATACTTCTTGTGCACAGTGTGGATATGAATGTTGTCACCCACACTGGTGGCCAATAGACATGCTTTTCTCTTTGCACTTCACATGTGCAGTGTGGATCTGAATGTTGTCACCGACACTGATGGACATTAGACATGCTACTCTCTTTACACTTCACATGTACAGGGTGGATCTGAAAGTCATCACCCACACTGGTGGCCAGTAGACATGCTTGTCTCTTTACACCTCACATGTGCAGTGTGGATCTGAAAGTCATCACCCACACGGATGGCCAGTAGATATGTTACTATCTTTACACTTCTTGTGTACAGTGTGGATGTGAAAGTCATCACCCACACTGGTGGCCAGTAGACATGCTTGTCTCTTTACACCTCACATGTGTAGTGTGGATCTGAAAGTCATCAGCCACACGGATGGCCAGTAGACATGCTACTATCTTTACACTTCTTGTGCACAGTGTGGATGTGAAAGTAATTACCCACACTGGTGACAATTAGACATGCTACTCTCTTTACACCTCTCTTTTGCAGTGTGGTACTAAAAGTGGGGGCTAGTAAAAGTAGAAAAAGGTCAGCCACCACTGGAATGTTTCAAATCAGTTTGCTTACGGAGTTGATGTAAGACTTACTAAGATCTGGTCCCATATCTGGAAAGTCTGTTTTGAGAGTTCTTGAATCCTAAATGATGACCTTAAAAGCTGAGATGAACTCTGCTGCGTGAAACCCAAACAGTGGTGAACCACAATTTTACACATTTATGCACACTCGGTGGCTCACCAGTGAGACAATGCCTGTTTTTATGTGTAAACTGGCTTTAATTCCTTTACATATATTCAACTTAGTCATGCTGCCTATGGGGCCTAGAAGCAGGTGATCTATTTGGCCTTTGAGCATCCCAGAGTCCATTGATTCTTCAGTTGGACACATCCCCCTTCTTTGCAAAGAGAGACAATAGGGTCATCTATATTCCTCAGAAAAATCACAACATTGAAAGATTCAACTCATAGAAATAAGAGTTCTTCTAGGAAAGCAGTGCTAACAATGGGCACTGAATGCTAATAGAATGTTTAGCTTTCCTGAATAGATTGTTGATTAAACAAGAGGCAGTGCTTAGCTCAACTATTTTTTAAGCTGGTGCCAGTAAGACAAAGCTTACAGTAAGTATATTTTGGCTGTATGTTCATATATTTATTGCAACTCTATAGTACTGTACTCAGACTCATCTTACACCACCTCCCACGAGTAAGGCTTTGCTTGCTCATTGGTGTCTGCCTAAAGAGTCAAGGAGTCTTAGAAGGGCATATTTACATTACAGACCAAGTACTGAAGCTCTAGATAGTGTGAACACTTGATAGTGTTATGTTGTGCCTATAACTGTATTGTCCTGGGAAAAGATCAAAGATTTGCAACTGACAATGGGATCTGAGTCTGGGCCTCTGCGAGAAGGATATTCTTCTGCAATAATGGTCATTTGGTATTATCTCCTACAGCTAAAATGGATCAGATTGTTGAAATTGTGATGAATTAGTTGGTCATGCGTGCCCGGACACTGAAAGAGTAGTGCGAGTTGAGACAGTTAAAATCTTAAGGCTATAACCCTATGCTGCATTATTCTTTATTAAGGTAGCGGACTATACACAATGAGGTGAGTCGCTCTGAGCCAGACCTGAACTCCTGTAGTTCTATGATCCCACCCAGGACCCCTTCCAGTCCTGTAACACCCTTCCCCGTAGAAGCCATCACTCTCCAAACTGGATGGAGAATGAGCTGCAAAGAGCCTGATTAGAGGAGAAAGAGAGAGTGAAGGGAGTGTCATAGAGATATGTTACCCATTGAGTAGGAAAAGAGAAGCAGGACTTGCATTATGCACTTTACCTAGAACATTAAAAAGTTGAGGCACGGAAAATGTCTTCCATTGCTGTTCCTGCAACTCCTGCGGTTATAGCCATCTCTGTCAACCGCATACTGTGGGACATGGTACAAAAATGTATTCTATGGGCAAGGATGTGCTAACAGGTTTAGGTTTGCGGGAGATCTTGTGTGAGGCCAACCAGCTTAGCTATGAGAGAGTAGCAGACTTACTTAGCTGTTTGCTTCTCAACAGTATGGGAGTGATCATGGAATTGGATGCAGGTAATAGAAGTATAATAGGATAATAGAGTTGTCAGTTAAGACATTTAATAAGATGTCATGAAAGAGTAAAGTTCAAGAAGACTCAAAAGAAGTTCGACAAGTTATGGGAATCTTGGCTATAAAGCGAATCAAGAACTAGTAGTTGTGAATGGGCAAGTGATGACTTTTGAGGAAACATTTAATTGTTTATTACCCAAGTATATGCTGAAGACTTAAATCAGTACATTGCTAACAAACAGGGTTCAGATTCCAAGTAGATGGCTATTCAGTAGACCACTGGGTGCCAGAAGGGGAATCTGCTGGGCAGCCACGAAAGCCGGATGACTCTTCTGAACAATGAACCTAGAACCAACATGTAATCCTTAAGGTTCCAAGGAAAGGAGAAACCCTGCAGTAGTAGCCACAGTGGTTCTCCAGGGTAGGGGAGTAGCCTGGGAGTTCGAAGCATTTTGGACCCTAGCATCAAGAAAGATGATGGCTACTGGGAATATGGGCAAACCCCATCGGAGGATTAGATCTAACTGTTCTGCAAAGAATTTAGGCACTCTCATTGCCAACCTGGTGTTTAACATAGAACAGGAAACCATGGATGCCCCCACAAAAGTTTGCATGTTCCCCATGCAAGTGTGGGCAGGATCCCCCAGATGCTTTGTCGGGTACCCTATAATGTTCCTCACTTCCTAAACAGTGTACATATTGATGACAAGAGGGTGATTGACTGCTGTAACTCTGGGTCCAGACTTACAATGGCTGGCAAGGAGTATGATGCTCCTGACAAGATATTGATAGGTCGAATGGGTACGGCCAGGCTGCCTTTGATAAGAAGCACAGCCTCAGAAACCCTGCTGGCTCTTGCCACCTTGTAGGTTGATGAGAAAGTTGTGCAAGCTCTCCATCCTTCAGGCCTTTATACAAATGGTACTACAATACAAAACAGTACTGGACTGAAATGACCTAGATGAAGGAGAGTTGTTGGTCATCATTCAGCAGTCAGGGCTCTGAATGTGGAAGGAATCTTAAACCTGCATAGATGCATTGAAGAGAATATTTCAAAACCGCAGGATGAGCCCCAAATGACAAGGCTCGAAGCTAAGAAAATAAGGAGATGAGCGGTTTGCAATACACGATAGATGACTAAGAGGCCACTCAAATGATTAGAATGGAACACGTGAGTCTAAAATAAAACTATGAAGCATCACAAAATGGCGGGCTATGCCAAGAGACTAAACTCAGGTATATATTATTACTTCTGGAGATTCCCCTGGTGGAAGTAAAGCTTGAAAGGCTCCTACAACTGAGAGAATTTACATGACCATAATGATAAAATCAAGAAAGATGTTTCCACACCCTATATAATGGAACCATTACCACACATTCAATAATAATACATGGGTTATAATCAAAGATCCCAAAAAATGAAAACAAACAGAAACGTAAAAACTTTTTGTCACCATTTCATTTTTGGGATTTGAGGGGAAACCCCTGATCATTCCTTTGCCCCACGCCTTCAGAGCTTCTCTAACTGCATTCCCCTTTTCAGAAGGTAACCCGCCAACAGTCAATAAAAAGTGTTTGAAATATGTTTTATTAATGTGCACTTATTATTATCATTATTGCTATTATTATTATTATTATTGTTACTACTATTATTGTTATTATTAATAATAATAATAGAGAATGCATAGATACATATTTATAAAAAGGCATACAATTAAGCTAAATATGAAATATTATGATTAAAATGTTTAGTAAACAAATGTAAAACAACATTTTTTATTATAATTAACAACATTGGTGATTATGAAAATAATACTATTAATGATTGATTGTAGTTTCCTAAACATATTTATGGAAAATATCAGTTTTGTTGCATAATACATTTTATCATGCCTTTTTATCAATATTTATCCACGCATTCCACCTTTACTGCATTACCATGGAATTTCTCCTAAACCTCATGAGTAGGATTTTTTTTTACTTTGAAAAATCGTGGTTATAGATTCTCCTAGTTATTTTTGTGGCTAGAGGTTTTAGGGTTAGGAGTTCAAGATTTTCACAGAACATCAATTGTGACAATCAGAATATAACACTTTTGGGCATATCTACAAGCCCCTATCGCCACCACAACGTCACTTTTAGTGAGGTTGTCATGGCGATAGGGGCTTCGCCTTATTTACAAGGCAGTGTTAAGCCACTTAACTTTGCTTAACGCTGCCTTGCAAATAAGGCACCCTTTCACGCTGTATTTAGTGTGAAAGGAGAGGGCATTAAGTGTTGCCGTGGGCGTTCCACCGCAATACCCATTTATTTTGACCCTGCCCCCTAGTTACAAGGGTGGCGTAAATAGGAGGCAGCGCCAAAATCAATGCCAAGGAAAACCTGGTCTCAAAAAGGCGAAACGAGGAACAATTCTTTATTTCTCCTCGTTTTTGCTGTTTCCATGTGTGCTGCACAGCACACATAGAAACAGCAAATTGCCATTGATTTTTTATGTGCAGGAAGGGACACCTTCCTGCACACAAACAATCTTCCCCTCAATGCAGGCACCCGTGCACTATGGTGCAAGAGTGCATGCGTTGGTGCTAGGCTGCTAAGTTTAGTGCCAGCGCATGGGGAATGCATGGCTGCACCATATTGTTGTAAATATGGTGCAGCCCTGCGTTTCTGAAATGACGGAGCACGGCGTTAAGCCAAGGAGACTATAGCGGCGCTCAGCCACTTCGTTGTAAATATGCCCCATTGTGTGCTGCAGGGTTCCCAATGTGTTTTCACCTCAGTTCCTAAGTTCCTTAACTTCAGATTGTTTTCAGTAGCATCTGATCCTGAATGCGGTGCTTGGTGGTAAAAGGACATCCAGTTCTAGGAAGGCTGCAGCGGGAACGTAAATTTACCCAAGAAGCCTGAGTTTGTTTTAGAAGATATATGGGCTCTGTCAAGATACAGAGGAGGAAACGCTGGCTAAGAACAGAGGACTTGGACACAATCCCTGATTTAACACTTGTTAGATCTACCACACTGTAGGTCACTTACTAAAGCTGCAGGGCTGATCCAGGAGTGTGCAGAAGAGTGTGTTTGGAGGCTACTGAAACAACATGCATGAGCAGCAGAACATGCATGATTCTGTGATACATGATGTATTCTGAGGAGAGTACCCTATGACACTATCAAATCACTGGGCGATATTAATAACTTGGGTACCTGGAGGGGCAGCACTATTCGGCCTTGAGGTCAGAATGCACTCTCAGAGGTATTTGCTCCTGTCACAACTGAGAGAGGTCGGATGAGACTTTTTTGACAAGGATAAAGGCTCAATCCAAGGAATTAGCAGTGCATCGGAGACCTTTGAAGTCAATCTTAGCGGTAACTGCATATCTATGAAAACTGATTTCATTACACCTATTAAGGAAGAGTTGAACTTCTATCAATAACCCTCTGCACAGGCTGTCCACATTCGAGGAGGCACGCCACAACTATTTTGACCTTAGGCTGCCTAACTACGTGAAGGTGCTGAGCAGGGAGCATTTATCATGGAATATTAGGTGGTGAAGGCCGTAGACGAGTTAAGCCCAGGATGGTCGCCAGATGCAGATGGTCTGTTTCCAGATTCCCTTTAACATTTTGCAGCTCACTTGGTTTCAAAGGTTTTACAAGTACATTTGAAGGTGATTGCAACCAGTTGGTCCCCTGCATTTATGCAGGAAGGTTGGATTGTGGTCCTATTAAGACCAAAGAAGAACATGACTAATTATTTTGAACCGTTCTCATCTTAGCAGAGATATTGGCTATGAGAGTAATCACTTACAAGAAGGGACTTGTGCTTCTGGGCCAGGCAGATTTATTCCCAGAAGGCCAACAATGTGTAATTGGTCTCAGTTATATAATGATATATATCAGGTGTGCAGGACACATTTGGAGCAGTTGTAGCATCTCTCAATGCAGAAAGCATTCAATTACATTTCACTGTAAGTGAATATATCAACGGATGGATTTTGGTGAGCAGTACATGGAGTTAGTGATGGTGCCTTATCTCAATCTTCTGGTGGCTCTATATGTTGATCGATTGAACCCACTTTTTTTGCAGAGAACATCTGGAGTCTGCTCTCCCCTTTCCCTACTGTGCGTCACAGCTCTCATTAAGGGTCTTGCCTGGATGTTTGGAACTGATCTGTTTGTTGGATCAGTGGGGTCACAGCGCGTCGCGTGGAGTCACTAGTTTCTGTGTATGTGGTAATCTTTGCTATAGAACGGGGAGCCCAAGAGAGATCTTTCTGCTTTGCTAAAGGTTGTAGATCAACTGTGTGAAGAGTTCAGTCTGAAAATGAATTGAGCAAACTCAAATATTTTTATTCTAGGACAATCTGAGCATGAGATGGTAGGGCATGGTCCGCCTGGTTGGGCATCTAAAATGGTCACACATATCAAAATATGAGTCTACTGACGAATAGATGATACCCTTAAGCATCATCATTCTACCATCTAAAGCAACTCACAAGGAAAGTGGATAGAAGTAATGGCCAGCGGACTAAAAGTGGCAAAAATGATAATATAATACATAGATTTAACTCATAGGTATGTTACTTCATCACACTTCATCCTCAGTTAAAAGTTGGTATTACATGTGACTTAAGTTGTCCAGCGTAGACGCAAGGTTGATGCGCCTACTCTGGCACAGCTCACAGATGCAGATCTTCAGGACAGAGGAGCTGGTACAAGGAATGCTATACTGGGTTCCATTTTGACATTAGAACCAGTTACACTGCTACTGCCACATCAAGCCTTGCTACCACCATTCTATTCACACTAGCACACTTTTGAGCAAAGACGCAAACTGCATTGAAATCAACATGCTCCGTTTAGCCAGACCTGATTAACTGATAAGAAATATAACCTACAACATACATCATGGAGATGAGAACCGGCTCATCCTTGGTGGAAGTGCTCAGACTGTTGGGGGACATTCTGGAAATATTTAAGGTGCTAGACCTTGAAATACTCTGAGAGCCCGCTAAGATGACCTGGCGGTGTCAAGAGTAGTAAAGGCAGGGAGGGTGGTTGAGAAGTACTCCGTGTGAACTCTAACGTAACTGGGATATGTACAGTCTCTCTTTGTCAAGCACATATAAGTCCCTTTTCCACAACACTATGCTATATACTGATGTATATTTGGCATTACAATGTAAACGGCACTCTTTACGAGGCTGCTTTTTATAGCAGATATCACATCAGGAAACAAGGGGACAGATTTACACGAAAGTGCTGCAGCGCGGCAATGGCAGCCCTTTGGCTGCACCACACTGTGGCACTTTCAAAGCACAGGAATGTGACATATTTACAATAATATTTTGCATTCTTGTGCTCTCCCCTGCACAGGCGCACAAACAGCTGCCATGCACCGGCGCAGGCACCCTTGCACCATGGTGCAAGGATGCCTGCGTCATGGGGAGATTATTTTTGTGCAGTACGGTGCCCCTTCCTGCACAAAATAATCACTACAGGTATTTTCCTCTTTCAATGTGTGCTGTTGAATGCAGCATGCATTTAAAGAGGAAAAAAACAAGGAGAAATTAAAACATTTCTCCTCGCTGCGCCTCGCTACGCCACATTTTGACGCATTTTCAGGTTTACGATTCCTCGTAAATCTGGAAATGTGTCTGGTTCCATGGGTGTTGCGTGGGAACACCCCCAGCAACACCCATGGAACGCCCCTTTCACGCCAAGTGTTGCATGTAAAGGGGCTGTATTTACAAGGACAGGAAAATTCATGCAGGATGGCTTTTCCTGTCCTTGTAAATATGGAGCAGTAAAATGCGCCACCAGTACGACACAAAAAGTGACGGACCAGTGGCGCAAGGGGCTTGTAAGTCTGCCCCAAGGTTTTTTTCATATGTTCCACTATTTTAAAAACCCACCATGACAACGTATGTGTTGCTGTTTTACACACATGTGCCAGGCTGTTGTGAGGTTTCTCATATATTTCCATAGAGTTCAAACCCGCTATGTGTCAAACTGGCGAATCATCAGTAACACCAAAACTAAAATAAGGACCAGAAGCATTTCAGACCTTGGACAGCGTCTTTTTTCTAGAAAGAAGTGGCATTTATTAGCACGATCTGGAGACATTCTACGTCTTAGAGTTGATCATGGCATCAGAATACATGGTCTAGCTATTGTCACTCTGCATTTTGAGCTGGGCACTTGCAGAACGTTTCGATGCAAGGGGAAAACAGCTTCATTCCACACTGCAAGGTTTGAAACCGAAGCTTCTCGGGCCTCGCTCTGACAACACTAAGGATGCCTTGGATGCCGGGCGAGCTCGATGGTCTATTCAGATGTGGTCTGAATGTTCACTTACAACGTGTCTTTGTCCTGACCCCTGTGCTGGGGGTCTTGGCGCCACTCTGGCCACCCTTCCATGTTGTACAGTTGAGCAAGCAGAGTCTTTGGAGATAACTTGGCCGCTTGGCACAAAAGCACATTTCTTGTTGCATACATGTCCCTTTTTTGATCCAATCATGAAAAACTGATGGCCAAGTCCCATCTATGCACCAGTCACAAGCATGGAAAGTCTTCGAGTCGATTTTTGTCTGTCTTTGTATGTACACAAATGTCTCGTTTGCGGCCAGAGTCTCTTTAAGATGAGTTTTTACACCTTCACCAGAACAGTAGGCAGAAGGCTCATCCGATGGGAGACGATTAGCGCCACAGCTCAACGGAGCAGCTGCTGCCGTTCACAGCCTCCAGGGATAGCCTTGTAGTGCGGATCATTGTATGCCCCAAGAGGGTGGCACGTGGGAGAGGGACCCTTTGTTCACACTACAACACAAACCGTGCCCAAGAGAAGGACAAAATGGAAATCCATGCCAGTCTTTACCACTTAAAATTGGTACTTTCAAACATTTGCTGGCTCACGCCCTTCTATACAATATCAAATTACCATTTATTCCCTTTAGCAGTGGCATGAATTAAATTAAGTGTGTTAAAAAGAGTACACAATAATGTTGACTGGCCAACAAATAACATTTCACTGATGCAGCACATAAACAGCAAGGCAATGTAAATCTGATATACACTGTGAAGTCGCCATAATTTACAAAATAATTTTACAGATAGAAGGTACATTAGCATCTCTTCGATGTCATTTAGGATTATTTGCATATTCATCGATCCTTATGCCACACCAGAGAGAGATTCAGAGTCACAGCTAGAAAACCCACCCTGCAAGTTGACCTAATTTTCTGAGCTGGCGCCTAGCACTTGGCAGACCCCCTGTTGTTCATTACTCGGCTAACACGCGTGTTTTTCGATATGTCAGATCTGCACTTATGAGTGTCTTTGCTTTAATTGCCCCGCTAAAATGGACCCATGTTCTTTTAACCATAAAGCTGTAGAGAACGAAAACAAATCAGGAAGGCGTCCTTTAATGCTGGTGCTGGGAGCGGTAGCAGCACTTCCGGGTCGGTGAGTGTGCCTCAAGGAGAGAGGGATATTATGTGCAGCAGAACTACATGACTCTTATTCAATATAAGGAAAGCCCACGTTGCACTTGTGTTTCGAAGGTGCCCTCTTCCTTAATGTTGCAGAGAAGCCCGCTAATGATGCCCTCTGGGCACAGGGTATGCAAGTACAGCCCAAAGGTTGTTGATGGCCCTGCTTTGAACCTCATCAGCCAGTGACAGGTTTTTGCCTGTGGCCAGCAGAGATGTGATCAGGATAAGGGATGTCTGAGTGTTCATTGTGCTGCCCAGGCCTCGACTGACACACTTTACATTTAGAATACTGTTTCGATTGAGTTATGGCATAAGCAGTACAAGTATGCCTTTTGACGAATACCACAGTCTGCATTTTGGCATACACATAATACCTTCAACGTTCACGAAGATATTACCAGAAAACGTCTTATAATGGACTTATGTGGAGCAATTCCTGGATAATACACAAATGGGCAAAATACTTCCTATTGAAATGGTGGTTGATTTTAGTGGGTAACAGTTAGAGGTCCATCTGCATACGGTAGGCACCACAAAGACGAATGAGCTGAATGTGGTCATCTGCCAGGGCAGGAGCTCTGGAAAAGAAACAAGCGGCTGAACTCACAAAGGTATGAATGCACCTAGATTTGTATTCGGACAGGGCTTCATACTGGTAAATGGAGTTGCTCGCAGCATTATTACGCCCTTACAGTTAATATTACATGTGACTCACACATAATATTATGTTATTATGGTGTAATATGATGTGTGAGGGGAGTTGGGGCATTACAAAGCAGGGTTGCCTGACTGAGTGAATACCCACAAATCTGAAAAGCAATTCACAAATGTTTGCTATGCACATTCCCACAAAGACTACCATCAAATATGTACTCCCGTGAAATGCAGCAATACATCCGTCTCCAGACTGACACTAGAAAGGATATATCCAAAATGTGTTTTGGGTGTAGAGAACAGGAATCTCAACATGGAAAACTATCTTCCACATACATTTTTTTTTTTAGAAAAAATAGAGAAACATTTGAACAAGATAGCAATTGCATTTGGGTAGCACATTTATGCTCTCGTAAATGTACCCTATTAGCTTTAGGCATGGTGAAATGATTTCCTATTAGATCACTCAAGAATTCACGTAGGAATTCTAGAAATAGTACTTCCAATCTGCTACAGTGACAGCATCCCTTGATTATGCGTAGAATCCTCTGTGAATTCCCCAAAAAGCTCTCCGACAGAGGTAAAAATTGAAGGGAGAAAACATTAAACATTTCTCGATGATCGGGTTCAATATGTTTAAATTCTCAATTACAAAGGCCTTGCTATTTAGTGAGAGTCATTGGAGGTTGCTAAAGAATGGACATGCTTTCAGTAATGTACTGGCAGTGCAACTCCTAGGAACAATTGTTTGAATCGCACATTTTATTTTTATGCAGTTTCGTCAAAGTTTGAAATTGATATGCACTAGAAGACTGAAACAAGAGCACTTTGCTGGTAAAGGGCTATAGCATGAGTCGAGGCAAATGCCTAAGAAGGTACAATGCATCATTTAAGTGGGCTGCACAGTTTGCATTAGGGCGTACCAGATGTGAGAGGTAATGACAATGATAGCTATACCTTGTTTTATCCAGATAGAACCACTGACACACTAAACCGGTTACATTAGAGACCATTTTCTGCAGGTCATTAGTAATAATTTGATTTCCTGTAAGTCAATTTCCTTAAGATATGGTAAATAGGCCATTACCTGTTGCTGACCTTTGTTTTGTTACAAAGAATCTGATGTTAAGAGGTATGTAAAAACGCATAGTTCCCTCAATGTATTAGTGGAATCAGATTACCATTGCCAGCAGATGTTCTAAAAATATTTGAAGCATTCTGTTGACCGGATGCAGTACATAATGGAAAGTACAATGCTTTGTCTATGGTGCATGGTTTAAAAACTCCTGTTAAATTATTAAATTGCATGTCTGTGCCCGGTACAAAAGTGTATTTTCCAATCAACAATAAACCTATTTTTGCCATCACACACATGTAAGACTTCATAAAAATAAAATAAAACACGTTCCCATGAGAGAATGCACAAAAGATGTCAGAGGCTTAAAATAATATCACTTGTTTTTCTAATAACACATCTGCTACTCTTTGTAGCCCACTGTATCTCAGATGGCAGCTGCAAATCAAAATGCAAGAAATAAATTACAGCAACATTTGATCATTAAAGCAAAAACTTTATTCATTTGTTCAAAACTACATAAAACTACCACAAGGAAGACTTTTGTTTTTAATTCAGGGTGTAAACCAGTAAGAAATTAACACGGAACGCATTAATACATTAGAATCACTGCCACAAGTTTTTTCCCATGACCCAATCAGATTCAGAATTGCATACAATATAAAAGAAAGAAACATGTTCGCCCCCCTTCACCCGCCCCTTCCGTCCTCCCCCCTTTGTACAGGGTGAAATATACCATACTGAATACTGAAATTTGAATGCATTACAATTATTTTTGTCGATTTTCTTTTTTGTTGTGGATTAATAACAAGATGAAGAACATTCAAAATGTTTTTCATTATTTACAACAGTTTCACTGTATCGTGTCAAATGCAAGTGCCTATGTTTCCCCTTCCGTATAAAAGCTGCAAATGCAACTTGATATGCTTTTTTTTTTTAAGGTTATTTATTTTTCTGAAAAAGATTACACTGTACAATACATTTCGTGAAGGGGAACAATGAGCTAATTACAAGATGTGAAAAGATAAGAAATAGACAAACTACTGCGTGAGTATTGTTCAGAGGTAGTAAGTGAGCACTCTAAGCTACAGCACATGTTGAAATCCTATTGGTTGTATGAGTTCGCATGAGGTAATAAAGCTGTGTTTTGATTGGTGAGATGTATAAATACTCTTTTGCTACACTATATACAACACTCATATAATGGTGCTTTTTTGCTGCCAAGAGGACGAGGCAAATATGAAGAAGTCTGTGTGCAGCACCGCGCTCATACTGTAAAACCAAGAGTGTGGTCTCCACAAACATAAGCAGCAACGCCTCTTCATTATGTCCGAATACCAATGTGTGTCCGTCCATGAAATGCAGAGTGGACCCAAAGCATCCTTTGTTGTTCTTCTGCTGTTTTTTTAAGAGAGGAAAATATGCTACAAGCTTTAAAAAACAGACAGATCACAGCAAAAATGTGACAAGAAATCTCAAACGCTTTCAATGTGAAACTGAAATAAACAGATGTTTTATTCCAACTCAATTAGATGTTCTAAAAGATTAAAACAATCAAAAAGGAAAAAAGGACAAAAAACATTCAATTGGGCGACGTAGAAAATGGGCTAGAGTCTGTATGTCTTTTGTGGATGGGTACATCTGTCTCGTATTTATACTCTTACAGCCAAGTAACTGGCATCTGTCTGATCATAAAGTTTAAACTCTTAACAATAAGTTATGCTAAAACAATACTAATTCTTTGCCTAATCGGATAAAGTGCTTTTTCAAATTGTGTTTCATCTGAATTATAAATATAAAATGCTTATGACAGTTTAAAAAAGTGATTTGCCAAGTTTTCTAAAAGAAGGTGTTACTGTAAAGCTGTAGATGGTTGGATTCTCATATGGATCTGACTGCTCTAATCAAGGCATATCAGCTCACGAAAAAGAGTTGCAAAGCGATTAGTTAGAGGTATCAGAGTGCACACTTCCCGGCCCTTCTGTAGGGGAAGTCACAGAAGATGGAGTAGTTGCATCTTGCCATCCTCCATTAGCCTGAAAAGGAAGACACAGTCCCATTAATGGATTAATACATATTAATGGCATTCTACAATACAATATAATTTGAAGAATTGGATGCTGAAACAGGGATGTAGTGTGGATATTCAATAAATCACTTTGATCTAGGTCCCGAAATTAGATTAAAGCTACATTTGTCATGCAAGGCACTGAAAAACAACCTGGAATGAAATGGTTACAATAATGACCCTATTAAGCAAGTGGTAGCCATTAACAGTTCACAGGAGAAGCGTCCAAATCCCCACCCCTTCCTTCCAGTTTGAGAGAACAATTCAATCTGGTGGTATCATTGCTTGTGGAGGGCGGGAGGCAGAACTGTGTCTGCTAATGGTACTTCTGTGGAACACATACTCTGCTCTTGGCAACGCCTTAATTGGATCCACACAATGACATCAAGGTATTTCATGTTTACATGCTTTTATTGAGATTCTGTTTGTGTATCTCTCTAGTTAAGGGACTCTATTGACTACTTATTGAATGGACGTCCATGGTTCCGGTGACAACAGCTTGAATTAAAACATATTTTCGGCTCCACTTTAGGACTATGTTCAAAAACAGAAATACACTTCTCCGTGAAAAATAGACTGAAGCCCCCCCCTAAAAAAGTTATCCACTCTTTGGCCCATGTCCAACATCAAAGGATGAACCTGCCCCTATCCAGCATTACCCTGCATGTACCCGTGACAGACTTGGCCGTGGACTAGAATCCCATTTGCACTATAAAAAATATTGTGTTGGAAAAACAAAATATTTTTCTAAACGGATTTTTGTAACAGCACAGGGAATCTCACACACAGCTCTGTTTTCATGGAATGTTGTTTACCTGGGCGCCCTAATTTTCCTTATTTCTTCACTAAAAAGATGTCCATCAAGGTACATTATGGTATTGGCTATTACATTCCGATCACTCGACAAACGGCTGGCACGTGAACTATGCATCGGGTTCTGTAACTTCATCAGAGCGTGGAAATTCTTGGGAGAAAATGTGGCAGAATATCTTTTAAACAATGGACATGAATTCTAGAAGGTGGCAAGAAAATGTATTGGCAACAAACTAGAGTAGGAAATATGTGATGTTCTTGTGTTATCAATCTGCTCTTGTCAATGGCCAGTCTTCAGCTTCAAGAGGGAGGGGGATGCCTGGTCAGTTGGAAAATGTGAACTTTGCCTTGCAGTAGCCATCATTCTGAGGCTACTGCACTTGGAGTCAAGAGATGTCCCACAGGATGGGAGGGAACAGAGATACCAGCGAGGCTGCATGGGGCACTAAGAGCGTACCTAAAGAAGATAGATAACAGACTAGGGTGAAGGCCACTGCAGAGTGGTGTCTCCAGGCTGCTTTAGAACCACCAGGCTGATGGTCACTCTCCTGTGGGAATGGAGCCAGATTTCACTGAGACAGTCCTGGCTTCTAAGGGTTGTCATTACAGGTGATTTTCAGGTGGATACGAGATGTCTGACTGCTGTTCAATCCCCCCTGCTACTAGATGGTAGAGGTAAAGGAAAGGATGGTCACCAAGTGTGCCTGCTTCTCAGCACACCTGCTATCAGGACAAAAGGGGCTTGAAGAGGTATCAGATGGGCGACATGGGATCCTGCAGGCTCTTAGGAGGTTGGTGCAGAGACTACATATTGATGGCATTTTCACAACCGCTCCTCCTAATCTTGCACCTTCATTTTTGGTAGCAGTGTTTACCGATTGAGGCTGAATCCGGATGGTACCAGTGAAGTGCTTTGCGGAGCTGTTGAGTATATAAACTATGCAATATCCTCCCCGGCATCCCTTGCCCACCCTTGTCCGTAGTCACCAGTAGTTTGTTTGGAACAAGGGTGGCTGACGTGTGGGATATGAAAAAGCTGGGCCACCACTGGAAAAATACACCTGAAGCTGTGAAACCAGTAGTCCCAGTTCGATTTGTGGCTTCACCAATAGTTGAGAGTAAAATGTAAGGCACACGTACTGTAATATGGGGAGGAGTACAGATAATGACGATGGAAGCACATTCTCCATTCTTTTTTTTTTAAATCAGTGTTTTAAAACAGTAAAACAAGACCACATTTGAACATGTGATGAGTGATTCAGTGGCAAAGTGTCAGCCGTCCATATGTAGCATTAGTAGCAGCAACGACCTGTAACGTGATTGTTTTTATTTGATATTGGATATCTGTGAAGCTAGGACCTAGTCTAGGAGCACTGTCGGTGAGGCAGGGCATGAGGGCGCTGGTAGGGATGATCGCAGAAGGGGGTTCCATTGGCGAGAGAGCGCAGAGCGACAGTTGCGCATACACAGTGAGTGGCACTGAAGCAGACGCGTGTTGACTTTCACCAGTGAACCTGCAGTGGCTTCTGTGTTCATTGCTGGCTTCATGCTGCTGTGCACGACCTGTTGATTTTCAAACATCCACTGCGGCTGTGGAAAAATCTGCACTAAAATCCGGCAAAACCTGACCCTTGCTGATGAGGGTCAAAGCAGGGCCATCGACAGCCTTTGGGCTGTACGTGCATACCCTGTGCCCAGAGGGCATCCTTAGCGGGCTTCTCTGCAACATTTAGGAAGAGGGCACCTTCCATTGTGGACTTTCTTATA
Organism: Triturus cristatus; assembly: GCF_964204655.1. Taxonomy (NCBI): domain Eukaryota; kingdom Metazoa; phylum Chordata; class Amphibia; order Caudata; family Salamandridae; genus Triturus; species Triturus cristatus. The sequence goes on along the minus strand of NC_140580.1, from coordinate 1,122,355,859 downwards.
TAGGATGAGAGTCATGTAGTTCTGCTGCACATAATACCCCTTTCTCCTTGAGGCACACTCACACACCCGGAAGTGCTGCTACCAGCACTAGCATTAAAGGATGCCTTCCTGATTTGTTTTCGTTTCCCCCATTCTTATGGGTAAAAGAGCTTGGGCACATTAAAAGCAAAAACACTGATAAGTGCAGGTCTGACATATGGAAAAAATGAACGTTAGCTGAGTAATGAACAGCGGGGGTCTGCCAAGGGGCAGCGCCAGATCGGAACACGAGGTCAGCTGGAGGAGAGGGTTCACTAGCTGTCGGTCTTTCTTTTCTGTTGGTGATGCCTGCTCTCTGCTTGTGGGCACGGGCCGGTGCTAATCAGTGCCAGGTCCCTCAGCTGTACTTCTGCTGCTCTAAGAAGTCAAGCCAAGGCCACCAACTTCATTTTTTAATTCCGATTTCAAATTCCTTCACATTTATTTACAGAGCGTTTAAATATGTGGACTTTAAAATGTTGCTTTTTTGTATATGTGCTTTATCGTTCTGCTGGGCACCCCTTGAATAGGTGTTGTAGCCCCGGGGGTCAGTGGAACGCGGATTAAGAACTGCTGAACTAACGCATGGATCACTGGATCCATTGTACGTCACGAGAGCAGAGGAGACATCGATCCGGCATTTTATATATGGAAGGCTGAGGCCCTACAGCCGTAGCCGGCCCGCTGCGGATACGCACTGTGGCAAAAGCAGAAACATGTGAATGGTTTTTATTAACTTTAGCAGAGGGTGCCAACTGGCAACATAGACCAGGACATGGTCTACAAACCTCAAATTAAGACCCACATATTAACTATATTTGCTGTTTTAATGGTCAACCTTCTCATTATTTAATGATATGTTCACGAGTGCATTCATTTCTGATATAGCAGTGTAGACTAAATAGCCCCAAATAAACATATTTTAATTTGAATACATTGCACTGCCTGAAGCATTTGTTTTACTTATGCGAATCAGTAAAACGACCACGCTTCATATTTTTTGTTTGAAAAAGAGGGACTAACACTGTTAGTTTCCAAGTGTCACGGTGTGCTGGGGTGAGAAGTCGTAGCTTATTGTTCCCACGTGTGGTGTTACAAAGGCACATGTGATTGATTCTACACCAAGGGCGGAATAGGTGAACTTTGCTTCCAAAACAAAATGGCGTTGATATCGTAAAAACACATACAAGAAAAGCTGGGGATTAAAGAGTCAGGCTTGGGCCTGACTTCCCTGTCCATGCATGTGCTCCGTGCGTCCACCTGTCCCTGGCCCTTCCAGCACAAACCCCACAGGATCACGAGCAGGATTCACAAATACAGCCACCTTATGTCTTGGCACACAGGCAACTGCTGAACTCGACGTCTGATCCCATTTCTGCTGTGCAGACAGCTTGTCGCTACATATTTTAATGTCACTCGGGCGGAGAGAGGTGCAGGCCTCGTGAGCTGGGAGGACTGAGTGAAAGTGACGGCCGCTCCGGCTGGCGCAGTGCAGTCTGCCATGCTGCCCGGGACTGCCCGCGGCAGGGACTAGCCTTTGCAGCAACTCTTCCCCAAACAAGGGACCGTCAACAAATGAAAGGTTAGCATATGCTAAAAGGGCCACAAGGACCTACCAAGAAAAGTAATCTGCCTCCATGTATGGCATCTGTGAGCTGAAACACCCGCCCGCAGGCCGGGGACAAGTGTGACCAGAGCTAGTGCCAGCGCGTGCGCAGCCCTCCACTGAGCATGGCACCCTTCCACACGAGCAGTAACAAGGGCTTCTCCCTTAGGGCACTGCGCTGAGCATGGCACCCTTCCACACGAGCAGTAACAAGTGCTTCTCCCCGGGGCCCTCCACTGAGCATGGCACCCTTCTACACGAGCAGTAACAAGTGCTTCTCCCCTGGGGCCCCTGTACTGAGCATGCCACCCTTCTACATGAGCAGTAACAAGTGCTTCTCCCCTGGGGCCCCTGCGCTAAGCATGGCACCCTTCCACACGAGCAGTAACAAGTGCTTCTCCCCTGGGGCCCCTGTACTGAGCATGCCACCCTTCTACATGAGCAGTAACAAGTGCTTCTCCCCTGGGGCCCCTGCGCTAAGCATGGCACCCTTCTACATGAGCAGTAACAAGTGCTTCTCCCCTGGGGCCCCTGCGCTAAGCATGGCACCCTTCCACACGAGCAGTAACAAGTGCTTCTCCCCGGGGCCCTGCACTGAGCATGGCACCCCTTCCACAGGAGCAGTAACAAGAGCTTCTACCCGGGGCACTGCGCTGAGCATGGCACCCTTCCACACGAGCAGTAACAAGGGCTTCTCCCCTGGGAACCCTGTACTGATCATGGCACCCTTCTACACGAGCAGTAACAAGGGCTTCTCCCTTAGGGCCCTGCGCTGAGCATGGCACCCTTCCACACGAGCAGTAACAAGGGCTTCTCCCCGGGGCCCTGCACTGAGCATGGCACCCTTCCACACGAGCAGTAACAAGTGCTTCTCCCCTGGGAACCCTGTACTGATCATGGCACCCTTCTACACGAGCAGTAACAAGGGCTTCTCCCTTAGGGCCCTGCGCTGAGCATGGCACCCTTCCACACGAGCAGTAACAAGGGCTTCTCCCCGGGGCCCTGCACTGAGCATGGCACCCTTCCACACGAGCAGTAACAAGTGCTTCTCCCCTGGGGCCCTGCACTGAGCATGACACCCTTCCACACGAGCAGTAACAAGTGCTTCTCCCCTGGGGCCCTGCACTGAGCATGGCACCCTTCCACACGAGCAGTAACAAGGGCTTCTCCCCGGGGCCCTGCACTGAGCATGGCACCCTTCCACACGAGCAGTAACAAGGGCTTCTCCCCGGGGCCCTGCACTGAGCATGGCACCCTTCTACACGAGCAGTAACAAGTGCTTCTCCCCTGGGGCCCCTGCACTGAGCATGGCCCCCCTTCCACAGGAGCAGTAACAAGTGCTTCTTTCCTGGGGCCCTGCACTGAGCATGGCACCCTTCCACACGAGCAGTAACAAGGGCTTCTCCCCTGGGGCCCTGCACTGAGCATGGCACCCTTCCACACGAGCAGTAACAAGGGCTTCTCCCCTGGGGCCCTGCACTGAGCATGGCACCCTTCAACACGAACAGTAACAAGTGCTTCTCCCCTGGGGCCCTGCACTGAGCATGGCACCCTTCCACACGAGCAGTAACAAGGGCTTCTCCCCTGGGGCCCTGCACTGAGCATGGCACCCTTCTACATGAGCAGTAACAAGTGCTTCTCCCCTGGGGCCCTGCGCTGAGCATGGCACCCTTCCACACGAGCAGTAACAAGAGCTTCTACCCGGGGCACTGCGCTGAGCATGGCACCCTTCCACACGAGCAGTAACAAGTGCTTCTCCCCTGGGGCCCTGCACTGGGCATGACACCCTTCCACACGAGCAGTAACAAGGGCTTCTCCCCGGGGACCTGCGCTGGGCATGGCACCCTTCCACACGAGCAGTAACAAGGGCTTCTCCCCCGGGGCACTCCACTGAGCATGGCACCCTTCTACACGAGCAGTAACAAGTGCTTCTCCCCTGGGGCCCCTGTACTGAGCATGCCACCCTTCTACACGAGCAGCAGCAAGTGCTTCTCCCCTGGGGCCCTGCACTGAGCATGGCACCCTTCTACACGAGCAGTAACAAGGGCTTCTCCCCCGGGGCCCTCCACTGAGCATGGCACCCTTCTACACGAGCAGTAACAAGGGCTTCTCCCTTAGGGCCCTGCGCTGAGCATGGCACCCTTCCACACGAGCAGTAACAAGGGCTTCTCCCCGGGGCCCTGCACTGAGCATGGCACCCTTCCACACGAGCAGTAACAAGGGCTTCTCCCCCGGGGCCCTCCACTGAGCATGGCACCCTTCCACACGAGCAGTAACAAGTGCTTCTCCCCGGGGCCCTCCACTGAGCATGCCACCCTTCTACACGAGCAGTAACAAGTGCTTCTCCCCGGGGCCCTGCACTGAGCATGGCACCCCTTCCACAGGAGCAGTAACAAGTGTTTCTCCCTTGGGGCCCTCCACTGAGCATGGCACCCTTCCACACGAGCAGTAACAAGAGCTTCTACCCGGGGCACTGCGCTGAGCATGGCACCCTTCCACACGAGCAGTAACAAGTGCTTCTCCCCTGGGAACCCTGTACTGATCATGGCATCCTTCTACACGAGCAGTAACAAGGGCTTCTCCCCCGGGGCCCTCCACTGAGCATGGCACCCTTCTACACGAGCAGTAACAAGGGCTTCTCCCCCGGGGCCCTCCACTGAGCATGGCACCCTTCTACACGAGCAGTAACAAGGGCTTCTCCCTTAGGGCCCTGCGCTGAGCATGGCACCCTTCCACACGAGCAGTAACAAGGGCTTCTCCCCGGGGCCCTGCACTGAGCATGGCACCCTTCCACACGAGCAGTAACAAGTGCTTCTCCCCTGGGGCCCTGCACTGAGCATGACACCCTTCCACACGAGCAGTAACAAGGGCTTCTCCCCCGGGGCCCTCCACTGAGCATGCAACCCTTCTACACGAGCAGTAACAAGGGCTTCTCCCCCGGGGCCCTCCACTGAGCATGCAACCCTTCTACACGAGCAGTAACAAGGGCTTCTCCCCGGGGCCCTGCACTGAGCATGGCACCCCTTCCACAGGAGCAGTAACAAGTGTTTCTCCCTTGGGGCCCTCCACTGAGCATGGCACCCTTCTACACGAGCAGTAACAAGTGCTTCTCCCCTGGGGCCCCTGCACTGAGCATGGCACCCCTTCCACAGGAGCAGTAACAAGTGCTTCTTTCCTGGGGCCCTGCACTGAGCATGGCACCCTTCTACACGAGCAGTAACAAGTGCTTCTCCCCTGGGGCCCCTGCACTGAGCATGGCACCCCTTCCACAGGAGCAGTAACAAGTGCTTCTTTCCTGGGGCCCTGCACTGAGCATGGCACCCTTCAACACCAACAGTAACAAGTGCTTCTCCCCTGGGGCCCCTGCGCTAAGCATGGCACCCTTCTACATGAGCAGTAACAAGTGCTTCTCCCCTGGGGCCCTGCGCTGAGCATGGCACCCTTCCACACGAGCAGTAACAAGAGCTTCTACCCGGGGCACTGCGCTGAGCATGGCACCCTTCACCACGAGCAGTAACAAGTGCTTCTCCCCTGGGAACCCTGTACTGAGCATAACACCCTTCAACACGAGCAGTAACAAGTGCTTCTCCCCTGGGGCCCTGCACTGGGCATGCCACCCTTCTATACGAGCAGTAACAAGTGCTTCTCCCCTGGGGCCCTGCACAGGGATTGATGCCAGGCTTCTGTGCCTTGTCCTTTCTGTACGTTCTTACAAATATCATGGTGCTGTGCACCTTTTGCGGACGTCAGTCTATGGTTTCTTTTGGCCCCGGGGATGGGAGCAGAGCCAGGCTACAGTGGGAAGAGGAGCTGCTGAAACACCAGCTGGAAGTGGCTCCTCCTACTCATTCAACCTTCTCTGCAGGACATACAATAACAATGCTGAGCATGCACCGAACGGAAAAAGGGTATCTGTAACCAAAGCCTCCAGCACTGGCACCTTTCATAGATCCTCCCGCTAGCGTCATCCCTCGTCATCAAGGTGGGACTCCCACAATACCTTTGAGGTAGCGCTATGCGTCTTAAACCAGTGTCACTTTAGTAGTACACTCACGGAGTCAAACTCCAGCCTGATGTCCTCTTGCCTAAGAGGTCATTCCACCACAAATGTGAAAAGAAGACATAACTGGAGGTGGGGCAGATGTGAATCTATGAAAGATAACAACACTGGAGAACTGGAGCTACCTACACGAGAGTATCTTGCTTTTCTTCTGCAGCACTGGATCTTTCATAGATATACATTGACATCACATAGAGTTAGATTAGTAAGCAGTACCATTCATAAATAGCATCAAAACTGTGGATGGTGGATAACAGTAGAAAACAGTTCAGCTTATTGAAAAAGAAAACAAAGACCTGCTTGGCCCACTGTGTTTCCATCCACTAACGCCTCTAAGCAGTAGTGCTGAGTAAATGTGGGACAGTTGTTCCATGTTGCCGCACAACAAATGTCCAGAAAAAATATTTCCTGCTAACCCTATCATGCGCCACAAAGAGGGTTGCTGAAGTGGCCAGGTTCCTTGTAGAATACGCTGCAGCTGTTCTCCTGAGTGGTTACACAGTATTTTGTAGGGAAGAAGGCACCAGCTGCTGCAACTCATCTGCAGATTCCTTGTTTGGGTAATGGGTAATCCTGCCAAGAGTTTGAGAATGCTCTAAAAGCAGACAGGGGCGGCCGGCATGGCTCGTTGATGGTGGGCGGGCACTGGAGATTGCGGAAAAATATTTAAATGGTGTTAAGAAAAGCTTTGAGCACAACTGGTTCCTTTGTTGTGAAAGTCAGACAGCACCTTTGGCATAAATTGTGGATTTGTGGACAATGTGCCTGTAACCTTGGTAAACTGAAAAAACAGCCTCTTCACTGTGAATCCCTGGATTTCACTCACCACATGGCTGATGTCAAGGCTAGAAGTAATTCTGTCTTCCATGAGAGGTGTTTGCTGTGTAGATTGGCATTTCATTAAATGCAACAAGAGTGGAAAAGCTTTGAAGACCCCCGGTTCGTAGGTACACCATGGCCCTGACACCTGGAGAGAAGATCCATTTGTGATCCCGGAAGAATGAGTAATGGCCTCCAAGAGAGCAGGTCTTCGAATCAATACTGACTGGGCTACGCTGGAGTGAACAGAATGGTCTGGCATAGTTCATGCTTCAGCTCTGCAATGACCTTCGGGGTGAAAAGAGGCGGAAAAGTGTGTGCATATTTCCCTGACTATGGGACTGAAAAAGCATCTGGCCATTATCCTGTCCGATGATGCTTGCATGTGTAAAACTGGGACCTTTGGTTTGCTTGTGTTGCATACAGGTCTACCTTCGTCTTCCATAGGAGTCAAACACATTCAGCAGTGTCTTGTTGTTGAGCTTCCTTTTGTGGCAGTACTGCATATGGTGACTAGGCACGTCCATTTAATTGTTGAATGTTTATGTAAGATGTTCTGCACAAAGAGAGATGTGGTGGTGTACTTCCAAGAGCCTTAACCGCTGGGTTTCCTCCGAAAGTGTCTGAGACTTCATTCCTTTCAGCTTGGTTCATGTAGAACATGGACAGTCACCTAGATCAGCACATATGGCACTGTCTGTGAGGCAGAAAAGACCATCCTTCGTCTGACAGCCCCCAGCTCCAGTACTTGACTTGTAAGGCTGCCTTTTGCCTAGACCGCAATCATTTTGGAGCTGCTGGAGGTGCTCACGCCATCATGGATGCATCTGTGATCATTAGAAAGCAGGCTTGCGGCCGTTGTACAGAATGTCTAATCCTGTGGTGTTCACAGACTTCCACTAAAGAAGTGCCCCTATCATTTTAGGTGCGACTGACTCAGACTTGATCACTGAGGGGCGTGAAGCTTGAGGTCATTTTTTTCAAATTCCTCTTGTATAGGTCATGTTCTCAGATGGCAGAAGACATTGGAATGAGAAGGCTACACAAGTACATTATTCCCTTCACTCTTTTCAGTAAGAGCTCAGTGAATGTTGTCTGTCTCTGAACTTTGGCTGCTAATATCGAGGACATGCTACCCTCCCCTAAAGAAGGTATGCTTTCCTATCCAAGGTATTCATGACTGCAACCAGGAATTGAAAGGTGTGTGATGGTCTCAGTGTTGATTTTTCCTTGTTTAAATTGAAACCTAGAATATTGAAAAATCGAAGGCATGGAGTAGTTGAGCTTTTTATGTCCCGAGGGAACTGCCTTTGATTAGTCATGCGCGGTGGTGCAGGAATATCTGATAGCCTAGCCATTGTAGAGAAATGCAGCCATCAGTGTCATGCACTCTGTGAAGATTCTCGATGCGGAGCTGAGGCTATAGGAATTACAAAAAAATAGCAACAGTCAATGGCCACCTCAAAGCTTAAGAATTTGCGATGATTTGGTTGAAGGGGGATATGGAACTAGACGCCTTGGAGAGCTAAAGGTGTTATGATCTACCCTTCCATAAGCAGCAAGTACATCCTTTGAAGCCACCATCTGGTACCTTATGGTTTTTTCTGACTCCCTCCTATACACCTAGTTTGTGGTCTGACATACACCGCTTTTGGTGGCACTTTGTAAGGCTGCTGTTCTGAACTGTGACTGCAGTAGTTGATATGTTTGGTAGAGACAGGCCTGGTCTCCTTCACAATAAAGCATCTGCCTTCTTCCCATAGCGTTTTGAGAGGCCTGTAAGCACAATTTCTGTAGGATTCCAAGGGGCTGGCAGTATCTATTTCGGACTTTGTATGTTGGACAGAGTCATCAATGTGCTTCGCAAACAGGAAATCACAATCAGGTGGCATTTCCAAGATGTGAATTTCTCTTCAGAAGTTGCTCAAAACCATCCTTGCATATTGAGTACTGCTGCTACTTAAACTTGTCATAAGCTGTCTCACCCACTGCTTGCCTTAAACTCCTGTTTCTTGCCCTCTGGCAGCAGGCCTATATACTCTGCTGTGTTAAACATTTGACTGTCACATCTTCCTCAGATGGCCATACCAGAGGAACACCTTAGCACCACCCTCCATCAAAACCCGCCCATCACTACGCACAACACCAACTCCTCAGACAGGGAATTTCACCACTGGATCTCCTGCTGCACCGACAAACTCGCACCCTTCTGACCCCCTGCCAAACAACGCCCTCTAAAAGCTGCTTGGTTCACCACAGAACTTCAAGAAGCCAGACGCTCCTGCAATGCCTAGCAAAAACCTGGCGACACCTGAAAACCACGGAAACACGGAACAACCACAAAAGTGCCCTGAAGGAATACCACCAACGCATAAGAGACACCAAACGGACCTTCATAAGAGACAAGGTCCGGACCAACGTGACCAACGCCAAGGAACTGTTCAGCGTCGTACAGCAATTCTCCAAACCCACCTGCGAAGCCAAGTATATCACACCCTCCCAGGAACTCTGCGACAAGCTCAGCTGCTAATTCCAGCTAAAGATCAAGGAACTCTACGACAACTTCAACAAACCAACGAAGAACACCACCCCCCTACCGACCACCGCCGATCAGCCTACCATCAAGTCCTGGGACCCCGCTACCATCGAACTCATCACCGCGACCATGAAGAAAACCCACTCAGGAGCACCTACGGACCCCTGCCCACTGCACATATTCCACAGGGCCGCCACCGTCATCGCACCCAAACTAGGTAGAACCATCAACGCCTCCCTCAGATCAGGCCTCTGCCCAGACGACTGGAAATGGGCAGAGGTTAAACCCCTCCTCAAGAAACCTACGGTCGACCCTACAGACCTGAAAAACTACCGGCCCATCTCTCTCCTACCCTTCGCAGCCAAAGTCACAGAGAGAATCGTAAACACCCAGCTGACCGCCTTCATAGAGGAGAACTCCATCCTGGACGCCTCCCAATCCGGATTCCGCAGCAACCACAACACTGAAACCGCCCTCCTCGCCGCCACCGACAACATCCAAATGCTACTGGACCAAGGACACACCGCGGCCCTCATCCTTCTAGACCTCTCCACAGCTTTTGACACGTCTCACACCGCATGCTTGCAGCCAAACTACACGACGCACGAATACAAGGAGCCGCACTCGACTGGATCCAATCCTTCCTCTCCGACAGAACCCAGAGGATCCGACTCCCTCCCTTCCTCTCCAAACCCACGGAAACTAGCTGCGGAGTACCCCAGGGATCCTCACTCAGCCCCACACTCTTCAACGTCTACATGGCCTCCCTAGCCACCATCGTCAGACAGCAGGGACTAAACATCGTATCCTATGCTGACGACACTCAACTCGTCCTCTTGCTCACCACAAAGAATCCAGAGGATACCAGACTTTGCTTCCAGGAAGGAATGAAGAACGTGGCAGCCTGGATGAAGGGCAGCTGCCTGAAGCTTAACTCAGAGAAAACCGAGGTCCTCATCCTCACACCCTGCACCACTGCCTGGGACAACACCTGGTGGCCCTCCGCCCTCGGGAGCCCACCCACCCCTACAGACCACGCTCAGAACCTCTGCATCATCCTGGACTCCTCCCTCTCTATGAACCGACAGATCAACGCTGTCGCCTCCACCAGCTTCAACTGCCTCCGCATACTCCGCAAGACCTTCAAATGGATCCACCCCTGACTGCAGAAAGACCGTCACCCACGCACTCATCACCAGCAGACTGGACTACGGCAACGCCCTCTACGCCAGAATCAACAAAACTTTTCTACACAAACTCCAAACCATCCAGAACACTGTAGCCAGACTCGTCCTCGGGACACCGCACCACGAGCACATGACCTAGCACCTACGAGGACTCCACTGACTCCCCGTCGAAAAGAGGGTCACCTTCAAACTCCTCACCCATACCTACAAATCCCTCAACATCGGACCCAAATAGCTTAACGAGAGACTATCCTACCACGTACCCAAGAGGAACCTCCACTCCGCCGACCTCACCCTGACAGAGGTCCCCCGCATCCGCAGAACCGGCGGGAGGGCTTTCTCTTCCACGGCAGCGAAGGCCTAGAACGAGCTCCCTGTGAACATCAGATGCTCCCTGACTCTGAAAATGTTCAAGAAGAACCTCAAGACCTGGCTCTTTAATTGACCCTTAGCCGCCGCCCCTCCCTCCCCCAGTGCCTTGAGACCCTCACGGGTGAGTAGCGCGCTTTATAAAACCCTGATTGATTGATTGATTGATACAGCGAGCTGTTTGCATAGAAAGAGTGGCCATCAAATACACTCTTTTCCCAAAGACTGCATCCTTCTTGTTTCCTTGCTAGGAGGAGCCACGCATGGGTGCAGTCAGATACCCTGATCTTCTTTACACTGCTTGGATTACAACTGGCTCAGCTCTTGAGTGCACTATAATGAGTATTAGGGTGTTGTTTGGGCATTGGCATTTTTTGTTAAGCCTTGAGAAGACAATAACTATTGTTTCAGGTATTTGCACTAGCAGTAACTCTTCCTGCCAGATGTCATCAATTATTGGTATGGACTTCATAGGTCTCCTAGAAGTTCAGATTTCTTTGAAGTCCTTTCAGTAAGAGCATGGAACTTGGCAATATCATGAAGAGTTGAGTCTGACGGGGAAGTAATGGTTAGCTCTATAACATTAAGAAACTGCACGAGCTGCATAGTTGATGAGTGTCACCAGGGACCTTCAGTTTCTCCGGTTCCTGGCAATATTGTGGATGTGATCAGAGAATAGGACTTTGTGAATTAAGGGGCTGAGTTTGACTGTTGATCTGCTAGCCAGCACAAAGGCAGAAGAACAGGGGTGATGAGATCATACTGGCCAGTCGCTGAAATAAGCAGAACAGCTGCAGGAAAGATGGCTTTCTGTGGAGCAAGGTGGATTTTGGAAATGCCTATAACTATGGCATTTTCCCATTGTATAGCTTAGAAAGGACTAGGGCTTGGGCTGTTTCTTTGAGTTCCTGGTCGGTAGCATAGAATAGATCCATTGTAAGAGTTGGAGGTGTTAGTTGTCATTTTTAGCCATGTTGGTATTGTTTTTGAAGTTTTACAGCTATCAAGGACGAAACTCAGCAACATGGAGTCGTTGATGATGGTGGAAGTGCAAACAAGTATGCCAGTTAGTCTAGACACTTTAAACAGGTTTCAGGGCCAATAGGGGGGAGACGAGTGATATAAGTAGGAATCATTTTTATAGGGATTTAGTTTGAAGTAGTGAGAAGTCACTCAGAATTTGATGTTGGTAAGGGTAAAAGCCAGTACGGTTGTTTTAATTTTATATTATTTGTGTTTTCACTACTTTCCATCACTGACCACTGCACCAACGTCTGGTCTCCTTTTTGCTAACTATACCATGTGACTGTCTTATAAGTGTAAAACACAATATTTCCATAGGGAACACTCTTCTTTGCTACATATACCCTCATTCTCATATGGAATCTTTTCTTTTGATAACTCTATGATCTACGGCTCAAGCCTTGTCTTCTATAACTCCCATGTATTTCTGATGTCCCACCATGCGACGAAAGCAAAAGACAATTACCTAAGAAAAGCAACTGCTGGTCGAAATAGGTGGGCAGTTGACATTTCACAAACACATGCCACAACTCAATTGAAAACACCCATGTGTCACTGTACAGCAAACACAAAAGTACAGATATCAGTCCCTAGACTTATCCAGCAAGTAAAATCACCTTTGTTGATGCCTCCCTATCAAAGGTCTTTTGCTAGGATAATCAAACAAGCATTAAAAATGCAATAGGCCTCGCCTTTTATTAAGTTAAAGCCATTTGCTTTGCTACACAATACCATTAGCAAAGCAAATTGCTTTAACTTAATCAAAGGCGAGACCTATTGCATTTTCAATGCTTGTTTTTCCAAGCATTGGCCGCGTGCGCACACAACTCCCGCTTCTCCCCCTACCCCACCACATATCGCGTCTCGCGGCCGCATCAATAAGATGTGGCCTAACGGTAGAGCGTACGACCTCGAAGCTTGGTAACCAGGTTCGAGTCTCTGCGGCTCAACCTCTTGTTATTCTGGGCAAATCACTTAATCTCCCCACGCCTAACAAAACATGGATGTGCCCATCTGGAACAGCTGGTGCTCGTGTAAAGCGCCCTGATACCTCCGGGTTGTGTTCGAGCTATTTAAACCTACAAGACAAAAAACACGGCTCTGAGGATCTCACACGCCCTCACTCGTGCACTCACTGTTACAGGCCTCAGAGATGCTTTCGTGCTCATGGGGTATGCACTCTGCCCCCTCCATAAGTGCCCCTCGCTCCCAGAAGATTCACGCACTTCCTGCTGGTTGGCGAAGAGTGAGACACAAGCTCTCACGTGACAAAGTTGGGGTATAGCGCTCACCAAGCGCATCTCGGGTTTAAACAAGCATCGTCATACAAATAGAACACGGTGACCAGTACGGGGTTTTTGCTCTACCCCACGCCCCAGTGACACACTCAGGAGTGACACCCTCAGTAATGACACACCCAGTAATGACACACCCGGTAGTGATACATCCATGAGTGATAACCTAAGGAGAGAGACACAGGACTGACAAACTTAAGAGTGACACACTATGGAGTGTAAGTACATGGGCCCCTGTCCCTGCAGGCTGGACTCATTAAGATGTGGCCTAACGGTTAGAGCGTACAACCTCGAAGCTGGGTAACCAGGTGTGAGTCTCTGCGGCTCAACCTCTTGTGATTCTAGGCAAATCACTTCATCTCCCCACGCCTAACAAAACATGGATGTGCCCATCTGGAACAGCTGGTGCTCGTGTAAAGCGCCATGATACCTCCGGGTCGAGTTCGAGCTATATAAATCTGCAAGACAAAAAACACGGCTCTACGGATCTTACATGCCCTCACACATGCACTCACTGTCACATGCCTCAGAGGTACTCTCGTGCTCGTGGGGGATGCACTCTCTCCCCTCCATAAGTGCCTCTCTCTCCCAGAAGATTCACAAACTTCCTGCTGGTTGGATAAGAGTGAGACATAAGCTCTCACTTGACAAGGTTGGGGTATAGCGCCCACCAAGCGCCTCTCGGGTTTAAATAAGCATCGGGATACAAATAGAACATGGTGACCAGTACGGGGTTGTTTGCTCTCCCCCATGCCCCAGTGACACACTTAGGAGTGAGACCCTCAGTAATGACACACCCAGTAGTGATACATCCAGGAGAGACACACAGGACTGACAAACTTAAGAGTGACACGCCCCGGAGTGACACACTCTTGAGTGAAAGTACATGGGCCCCTGTCCTTGCAGGCTGGACTCATTAAGATGTGGCCTAACGGTTAGAGCATATGACCTCAAAGCTGGGTTACCAGCTATCACAAGTTCTCACGTGACAATGTCGTGGTATAGCGCCCACGGTTGTTAAAGTCACCAGAGAAGCCAGAGACACTTTTCTCTTTTAGAGCCATCCCAGTTGGACTGGCTCGCCTGACTTCCTTTTGCGCTAAAAGGTTTCTTATCTTTATGGGGCCATGTGTTTGGCCCCATAAAGATAACAAACCTTTTACGCCAGCAGTAAGTCGGGGCAGCCAGTCCAACTGGGACGGCTCTAAAAGAGAAAAGTGTACGTCACTGGAAGCTCTTTTCCAATGGCTGGCCACCGTTTACCATAAACGGTGACGCCAGCCAATGGAAAAGAGGGGCGGGGCTTAAACCCCGCTAGTGAAAGCTACCCTAAATCATTCAATCCTGCCAGCGAGAATGCGCATGTCTGCGCAGCCTACGCCAGGCGAGACCTAAAAAGTAGTTTGGTAACACTTCAATCAGCAAGTCATGGACTTCACTAAGGAAAACAATCAGAAGGAGGAGTGCACAATTAATTGAGTGGTCGAGGTGCCTTCTCTATTGATAAAGCCCAGGAAAGCTATTGGGCTAATTTGGGTTTACAAGCTTGTTTTCTTTTCCAAAGCACATTAGCAGATCATTTCTTGGACCTTGGACAAGAGTGTGATCTCAGTTCCTCTTCTTTGACAACAAGCCACTGCTGTCTGCAGGCGCAATGATGGCATTTGATCAGCTTCTGCCTCTTTCTGTTCCGTTTTCCATCAACAAGACACATGATTCTGAAAGCTCTATGCTGATGCATTGTTTTATGTTCCGTCTGGTTAGAGGGAACAATAAACACCCCCAGTGCATTAAAGAACGAGCATGCAGGATGCATAACTGGAAAAGAGAAAGAACGATGTCGGTTACCATGTTCCATCCTCCTAGGTGACTTCTTGTTCACAGGGCCCAAGCAGCATAACAGCATCAAAATTTGCTTAAACACATCCTGGAGGCCTCAAGGCATCAATCTTGCAGGTACACTGGAAGGTTTGCACAGTTTACCTGCATCTAACACCCTTTTCTGAGAAAAGGAGAGTTTATTCCATGACTTTCCTTGGAGGTGTTTCCCTGACACGGAATAGGTGCTAGTAATCCGAAGGCAAGAAGCCCCTTGTCTGATGGCCGAAAGTAAGCTTTTCCATGAAATCCTACCAGAGCAATGCAGCTCTCTAATGGAGGGGTGAAAATATTCTGAAGACAGGAGACGTAATCTAACATTTGGACAAATACATCTCAACCCACTAATGTTCCCACTGTCATTATCAAGCTTAGGAGGCAATACCTGCCCAATTCTCAATTAATATTGTACAGACAGAGAAGGGCATATTATCAAGAAACAGCGTTAAAATTATCGCCGCTTCAGCTGCAGAAAACTGCCGCTAAAGCTGCGATAATGGCAGCCGCGGCCCGTGGAGGGTGTTCCGTGGGGCGGAAAGGCGATGCGGGGGAGGGGCAGGGTGGGGGGTACTAAAAACCGGAATCTGGATAATTGGAGGTAAGTAAACAATTAAATAAATAAAACGAATTTCGTAGGCCGCGCTACGAAATTCGTTTTATTTATTTAATTGTTTACTTACCTCCAATTATCCATATTCCGGTTTTTAGTACCCCCCACGCTGCCCCTCCCCCGCCCCGCCTTTCCGCCCCACAGAACTCCCTCCACGGACCGCGACTGGATAATGGGCTTGATAATATGCCCTTGAGAATTCCCATAGAAGCCCATGTTCGGGTGTGACATGGGCTTCTATTGGAATTCTCTGCGGCATATTATCAAGCCCATTATCGCCGCTTTAGCTGCAATTTTCTGCCGCTAAAGCGGGGATAATTTTAACGCCGTGCTTGATAATATGCCCCTAAGTCACTTAGTGATGGCAATTCGCTGTTTGCTGATGTTATTCCATTCCATCAGAAAAACAAGAAAAAACATAAAACCTGCAAACTATTTTCAACATACTGAAAAAGATTAGATTTCCATCAGTCATTACAGAGGAAATTGAATCAAAATAAACCATTATAGTAATATATATTTCTTGTACCAATTCCATTTATTCAACAATTAGTCCATTGACATGGCAGAGTTCAGTGTGACTATTAGGAGCGGTCCGTGCAGGTAAGAGCAGGGGGGCTGGGGAGGCGAATCAACAGAAGACAAAGGAAAATTAATTATTTATATAATGTTCCCTCGTCGTCGTCTGTTGAGTTCCCACCCCGCCTACCACTCTTACCTGCACAGACCACTCCTGGGGGCATATCAGCAACTCCCGGTGATAATTATCGCTCAGCGCTCTTAGCGGGAGGATAATTATCGCCGGGTAACGTGGATTTTTATCGCTGAGATAGCGTTGTATTAGCAACGCTTATCTCCTCAGCGATAAAAATCCTCACGCTAACTGCCTAACGTGAGATTATCGCTGGAAACCCAGCGATAATCTCACTAGTGTGGCGTTAGCTTGCTGATAGGGACTCACAAACTTAGCCATGATATCCACCTTCCATAGGATATCATGGCTAAGTCAGTCCTGAAGCAGGCGTAAGGAAAGTAGCGATAACAGGGGTTATCGCTACTTTTCCTGCCGCTATGCTTCATAGCGTGGGGCTTGATGCTAGGAGAAATGTCGCTTAGCGACATTTCTCCTGTCATTTCAGGTCAGGAACGCCCACTTTGCATCTCATTAGAGATGCAAAGCTGGGCGTTAGGAATCCTCACTAAAGCAAGTTTTCACACGTTAGCGTGGCCTTGCTAATTAGGCGATAAAATGATCGCCGCTTTTCGGCCGAAAACGGACGCAAAAGCGACGATAATGTTTTATTGCCAGCTTGTAAATATGCCCCCTGGTGACTATGCCTCTAGGTCAGACACTGTTAACATTTTCCTGCTATCAGGGCATAAGCAAGAAGTCCTGCCAAAAAGCAAAAATGGTGACTCTAAATATAAATAAATGTTAATTATTAAATATTTGAAATTCTAAAAATACCTTCTATTTAGGGTTGTTCTGTGTCCTCCTTAGTAGAGGTGGGTACAATGTAATATTACAATCCTTGTACCAGGCTCTGCTATCATTTGTGGCATGAATTGCATGGCAAAACTCTGCCAAACTAACAGATACATAGAGTAACGATCCCTCTGCCTAACTGGATAAACATGGGATTGTGAGATACTATAGACAAGGCATTTACTTATCATGTTACAAAAGAACTTTGCTTAGGGCATTTATGTGGAACATCTATAATTTGCCCCGTTGGTTTTATTTGCAACTTTATTATAATACACTTATTTTTAGAATTCCACGTATAAAAGTGTTTATTTGTATATTGTCATTTAGTGAGAAATTAACAACCACTTTACTGTATCTTGGAATAAAAGTGATGATTTGTAAAAAGTGGTTGACTATATTGATGTTCCCCTTTCAGTTATTTCTTCATACTCTGATCGAATGTAAGTGCTAATCAGGGTGACACAAGTGGTGAAATTGAATGTCCACATTGTGGGCATGTGAAGGGGTGTTTATCCACCACGTACTGTGTACTGTCCTCTGTACAATGAAATTCTGGACAGCGTCCCAGACTGTAAATTGTGCTTGTTTGCGTGGCGTTATGTGTGATGTACCTGCTCTTACGCACACTAATGTCTTTCAGTATGTCGTGTTATATCAATCAGTGGCTTGTGATGTTGTATCCTCCTCTTTTGTGGTGTGGGACTGGATCAGCATTTCCACATTGAGTGTTTTAGGAAACTTGCAAGTGATGCTGCTGCCACCCCCTCAAGTAACCCAATAGCTTTGGCCATAAGTAATCAATCCCCAACTGCAGATGCGGTTTTTTGTATCCCAAGAACACTCTCTTCCGAGGGTGAGCGTTTCATCTGTCTTTTGTCTGCAGTGGACCATGTTTTTGTTGTGTCGGTGTCTTCTAGAGATACCAGGAGAGTGTAGCCTCACACTTCCTACTTTCCCACACGCCGGCCCCACGTTTACAATGGACTTGAAGTTCTGTCATGCTTATCCATCATTGGTTCCTATTGTGCTCCACGCTATTTCTCAGATTGTATATATGCCTCACTCATGGACATCCCTCTTGCACACCCATGTTTTACACCCGTCATACATAACAAGTTCTTTTTGTGGAAATGGCTGCATCAAACTACCAAAAATGGCAACAAAGTCTGCGCTGTGCAGATGAACTGCTTTATGTCACACTAACCTCATTTTCATTCAAATTGTCATACACAGATGATATATTTGAGGTATGTATTTGAAACACTAACTTTTTATCTCTCTTAAGACATGAGAGCATCACATCAAATGTATTTTAAACGTAAATGATGATGCTCCAAGAACAAAGATATTTGAGGATATTAGATATTGGAGGATTTTTCTTATAGATATGAAATGTATTTTAAGGAAGAAAAACGTGTGCGGATAAGAGTCTGAGGCCACCCTATCTAAAGTAATCATCATTCTTTCCCGCTTCCAAATGTATAAACAACAAATGTACAATATTTTTACCCAGTCTGGCAACAGGAGCAACGGATGTCAGCAGGCATTCTCTATGCTTTCAAAATAAATGAATCCTTCCTCTGGTGGTTTGAGATTATGCACTGCATTATAAAGCAGCGCCTTATCAAGCCTCATCAGAGAAGATGGAATTCATGTCTGCAAAATGCTGCAGGCAATCACAGTTTCATATTTTATCATGTTGATAAGGATATCGTACATTCTCTGAAGCATTTCAAAACAAATGAAAAGGGGGAATGCAACTAAAAGCCATTTTATAATCTTTGTTGTGGGGTGTTGTGATTTATTTATAAACCCCCAAAACAGCCATTTTCAATTCAAATGTAAACGATTTGTACATCTAATGACACTTTCCCCATTTACAGTAGAACACCTTTCATCACTAATATATGCTGCCTTACAAAACATAATGGAAGGCACATATTTATTTTGATTTCAGAAGCAATCTTTCCAGGGTTTAAATTTCCACCTTTTCATTCCCTGTATATTTGACTCAATATCTTTTTTTAAGTACTTAAAGATCTTAAGCATATTATTGAGTATTTGATATTGATGACAAACCGGAAGCTAATGTCAGCAACGTGACGAGTCCATTTAGGAGAGACAACAGCAAACCGAGAATCAACCGAGTGGAGCCTGGTGCCCAAAGCACTCATTCCACTATAGGTGCCTTCCCGAAATTTCACTTCTTCTTTTCGACCTCAATCAATTTTCAGGGCAAAGGATATCACATACCACCTCTATATTCCTCATTGATGCCATCAAATTAATGGGTACCAATCACATGCCTCTGATGTCAAGAAATGACCACTAGCTCTCTTAATTACGTACATTTTCAACGTAATCATTATCTCATTATAGTTGTTTGTAAACACTATATACTTCAGGTCATGTTTTTACTACACATGGCATTTTCAACATAAAAATAGGAATAAGAGTGTGTAAATGAGGTCTGAGCGGAGTTCCACTATGCAGAATTCCGCTAAGTGACCCAAAAACTCTGCAGCGCTACTCGGAGTTCATCAAGAGCGCGGGTTAAGTTGCACCATTCGTGCTGATATTGTTGCGCCGGGTGCCGTGCTGTAACAATACCAAGCGCAATAGGGCGTGGATTCTTTCTGCCACTCAAGTAGATTTTACTCGGGCAGTAGCTTCCTCAATTCAAACGGAAGGTTTCTCAACTCGAGCGGTAGTGACCATCCGCAACCGCCCATGTTGAGAAATCTCGGCGGGAGGTGGTCTGGAGTGAGCTTTTCCTTGGTTGTGCTCGCCAATTTAATGTTCGCACGCGCAATACAGAAAAAAACTCAGCACAGCTGAGTTTTCTGGAACTCTACTTGAAGCACAGAGTAGGGCAAACTCCGCGAGCAGAGCAGGATTTCACACCTAAGCCTAGTGTAAATATCCCTCTCAATAAACTGATAACCATATTCATGTTACTAGAATATATTTCTACTTGTGTCACTTTACATTTTACCACAAGAGTTCTGTAATAAAATACCCTACGCTATAAAGTACCGCTAATAAAGCTGGTTTCTTATTCTATTAAAAAGTATGCCCTTTTGTTGGACCCTTGCCCTTAGAACCATCTCTGTGGAACAAGTGTGCTTCTGCATATCACAGCAGTGGATTAGAACAGGCATTGAAATAATCATTTTCATAGTTTTAATTGGGTACATATCAGCCCTACACCTATCTTGACACATGTGGTTTGAATATCTGTATATTTTAAATGAAGATAGATCCACGTATGTAACGTGTTATGAACATGGTCACAATACGTGTTGTAAATAAAATGTACACTCAAGGATATTGGACTACCATTTCCTCCTCACAGTTTATGGTAAATTACTTCTTCAACTACTTTTGAAATTCAAAGTGATTCCATTTTATTTCCATCTAATAGGCAATGACTCAAGGGTAGTTCCAAGGTGACCACAAAATAACCCTAATGGGCAACCGAAGCAACATTCCTTCAGGAATGCCTACAGTTGAAAGAGATACAGGAAGACCTTTAAGCACCATTTACCATCACTAATTACTGCCAATGCGGATCTAGGAAACATCATCTCGTAACCAACACAACCTGCCCTCCCAGAAGCATGCATTCTTCCCCATCCATCAAAGGAAGAATTTCAACATAAGACAACATTGGGTTATATACAAATATTAACAGGGTGGAGGACTGTTTGGGTCAATCACACACATGGACATAGGTTCTATATTTTGTCCCAGCTCTGATCTTTCAGAATGTCACACCATTAACGTCATTTCAAAGAAACTGTTACTGAACCTTTACTGAAGTGTAAAGTTCCAACAAAAACTGGCATTTCCTGTGCACTTGACATTTGCCTTACCATTTCATCAAATATTGCCAAATTCTTTCTGTCTCTCTCTAATGAGAAAACTGTCCCTTTTGACCTAGCAAAGTAAGAGAGATAGGATCATTTAGAGGATCTAGTAGAATGTTCCTTCTGGCACCTTTATAGTTGCCAATATTTTCTAAAATATCCACCCACGATACCAAGTTCAGTGCGTATTCCAACACATTTATCTAACCTCACATAGCATTTTAATTCAGTGTATTGCAAGCAGTCAACATCAGTACCAAATGAATTACAAACCCAAACCTGCAGCACAATGATAATCCTTGAATGAAGAAACATAGAACAAGTAGGAACACAAGTAAGGCAATATTATCTTTTAGCAATGCAGCTATATTGTAATAACTCAGAGACAACACATTACAGTTTTGCAAGTCTGACAGCATTGAAAGAGGATAGGAAACATTCATAGTAGTAGAGCTACTTTCTCTGATAATTTCACCATTTTCCGTTGAATGGGTAATCCAATATATTTCTTATGCTTCGGGGCTTCATGCTCAGTACAGACCCCACAGCGCATGAGAACTGCAGTGATTAGCTGGTGACCTGTGGAATTGCTGTAAAAGTCTGACACCTTGGTCAGTTCCTTTAATTGAAAGACATCTCAGGCTCTGTTTGTTAGAACAGGCACGTCTACGTAGCAAACAAATGCCACTTAGTAGAGCTTATTTTGCACTTCTTGATGGTGTCCAAATTCGAGATATTAGGCATGATCTAAATGCGTGAGGAGCCAGCACCACAAGCAGTCTCACTGGGAAGAAAATGTGTTTTCCAAATGAGAGACTGCACTGAAGGAGACATGCATTGAATTGACCTAATCTCAGCAGTTACTGCCTTCCCAAGAATGTTACAAATCGATCCTTACTGGTTCGCAATTATATAATAATGACAATTAAAGTGGTTGCGGCTGGTTTTGAATACATTAATAACACGCTTGATATAGATCTTACTCCTGCTGTTGTTGCCCAAAGTGAAAACCTGAAAGCTGCAAAGTCCTTTTTTGCAGATACATGTTGTTTTAAGATGTACTTTGTCAAGACAAGGTACCAACTATTTGAGTAATACACATTATTTATTTTATGGTAGTTAGTCAAAGTGATGGGTTTGTAAAAGAACTACTTTAGGTGTCTCATGGAGCCCTCCCATAAGCAGAATGAATAATTGCTTCAACCTTCATGTCTGAAGAGGTGACTTGTGAGTTTGTTCAAATAACTACATATATTATTTTGCACACAGCATTAGATTGTATTTAATAGGTGTAGCCTGCTCTTGATTACCCAAAAATCCCACGGTCTCTGCTAAATGGTTCCTTAAGCACCCTTAAATGACCTTTAAACCTCATTTAGGAATTGTCTCTAGAAATAGTACAATTACGTCAGTCGCCTTCTCTTAAGTGATGGACGGCAATGTGTACTTTTTCAAAGAATCATTGCTCAGTAAGATAAACTAAAGAATGGCTTACTCACTTATTCTCATGACTTTGTACATAAACAAGGCCACATTTGCTGGTTTCTTTAACACAAAGGCGCTCATTTAGTAGACATTTTCTGTACTTGATAGCGTCAAAGATGCTTGTACAAGCATGTACGACGTTGAACCTGACAGGCAGTTCGGCAAGGTCATTCATTCCTATGGAATATAAACCTGGAAGCCCAACCTTGAGTTGCTCTTCAGCTGACACCATATTCTAACTCTCAATTTGAACAGACCGTCTAAGTAATAGTACTTGATCAGTCTGTTTGTGGAACCCCCTTGCTCTGTTTTGTGAATTTCTTCTTTGGTGTCGTTTAATCTGAGGAAAGATCAACCCAAATATTTAAGATGTTAGGGTAGGCCTAGCAGAGGAGAACAACTTCTGAAAAGAACCTTGAAGGAGGTGCATGAAAGTTCCAAAAGAATCATGATTTCATGGAGAACTTACAACAGACACTCAGGTTTTCTATCCTACTGTCCTTACTTGCTCAAGTAACCAGATAACCCCTTCTCAACAGGATTTAATGCAAGCACAGCAGTGTGTACATTATATATACCCAGCATGCCAAGCAGTACCATGGTTCTGTAATGTTTTATCCATTTGAGAAGAAGCCAGAGGCTTGTGACAAAGAAATTAGGAGACCTTCTAGCAAAAAGTGGAAAACTGTAAAAAACAAACACTTTTGAGTGTTAGAACAAACGTAAGTTTAAAATTGATGTGTTGTTTTCCTATCACCTTCTATGCATACAGACTTACACATTTTGTCAGCACTTTCAGCAAATTAATTCAGTTTACCATGCAGTAATGATAACTGTCAGACATTTTTTATACGATGCATAAAAGACAATGCTCATAATGAAATTATATTGTATTTGTTAGTATAGCTTTTATTTACCTGACACAGTGTTTATGCTCTTCAAAACATTGTTTCCAATGGTACTCACATTTAAATTATGTGGACTGTACAGTGAATTTCCTCCCAACCCATCATTGTATCCGCCCGTCTGATTGATAACATGACGCAGGGTATCCACCTGTCCAAGAAGAAACGAAAAACACAGTTACACAACTATTACATCAGCATTATTTGCAGTAGAAAACACATCAATCCCTATTAAATGTCAAGGACCTGGTAGTTTTCTATTAAACCAACATGTATTAATCACTAAAGGATGAAAAGAAAGATGCTATGAAAAGCATGTACAGTAAAGCTTTTCAATTCAGAATGTTTCATTCCAGCATTTAGTACCTTGGCTAAAGACTCCATGCTGCTAGTAACCCTTTTTCCACATCATAGTCCTTTCTTTGAATTCATAAACAGTAGAAAGAATAAAAATAATAACATGACACTATTCTGCTAGCAATGTTTTCATCGTAATTTTTTAAAAAAAATTACTATTAAAATATGGTCTTGAATTCCCAGAACTAGGCAGGAAAATGCAGATTTTCCACAGTTTTCATGGGTAGAAAATCATGATTTTATTAAAGGCCCGGAGGCCAATATTATGCATATTACCTTTATTGCTCTCAAACACAGCAGCAACAAACACTAGAATCAGACCACTTTAAAAACTCTAGCACATTGAACATGCATATAATCTTAGAACCGGCAGCCATCTTCCTCTTTTGTTGCTGCTCAAGCACAGATAAGTCCATTCATATCTTAGTATATAAGAATGTGGTATGTTTGGATTGGAGTTTTAAAATATGTATGATTATGTTGGTTTAAATTATGGATAAACGAAAAGAAGGAGTTTAGTAAACTGATGTTTAATTATACATTTTTTAAAGTGGATTTCAATAATTTGATAAGAGTAGATTTGTTACAGGATTGTAGGTTAATTGATGTTATAGAGTGGTGTGGCTTAAATTTTTTATGGATGGGTGAAGCAAATTATATTTAGAGAAAAGAAAGTTGGGTTTTGAAGAAATATCATGCAACGGTTTACCGTGTCAGTTTGAAATGAAGCACAGGGTGTGCGCGAGGGCCCAAGTAAGGCGCGAGGCTATTTAGTGCTTGCGTGGGCTGGAGCGAGCTTCGGCGATGTAATGTAAAAAAATTCTTGTAAAGCGCAGCTTACACCGGACGGTTTCTTGGCGATAGGAAGCTGCGCTCAAGTGCATTTGAATATCTCCTCACGCATAAGTGGTTTCGAGGTGCGCGAAAGAGAATTTTGGTATTTCAAGGCCGCCGTACTTACGCAATGTACGGCGGCCATTTTGGGTGATTGGGATATGCCAAAGTGAAATGGAAGGAAATAAAGGGGACATTATTTGGGCATAAGAGCGGAGAGTCTGTCAGAACGCGAGTCAGTTTCTGACAGACTTTTGACTGAAGTTCAGGAGGAGGTCAGTTTTCAGGCGCAGTGAGCATTATTTTGGTATAGAACGATTGAGAGTTGAAGTAGAGGCTTGAAGTTAGTACAGGGTGTATTGGAAGTGATTTATGGTGGATTTGAGTAAGGAGAAGGGTGAATATTTTAGAGCAAAGATTAATTAGAGAGTGGTGAGATTAAGATTATTTTGAAGAGACTTATTGAATAAAAAACAAGGATGAAAGAGTATATGAATAAAATGTTTGGGGAGATGACTGCATCTTTTGATAAAAAAATTGAGAGTAGTGTGGAGAAAAGTTTAATGAAAAAAGACTCTAGGAAGAGGTCTGGAGAGGATGAGAATTTCTGGACAACCGAGGAAGTGGAGGTTGTCGCAGGGGAATCAAGTCAAAGCGTTAAAAAGACGCAGAAAAGAAAACATGTGGAAAAGAAAAAAAAGGAATGATAAAGAAATAGAACGTAAGGTTCAGAAGGAATATGCTATAAAGGCAAAGGAAAGCACTATAAAGGCGCGAAAGCGTAAACACAGTGTGGTGGCTTGTGAATTGTCCTCTACTAGTGGTGATGTGGAGTTGACGTGCACAACAAGCTTTGAGGATTCTGATGTGGAGGAAGTTCCACTAAATAAAAAGGAAGGTAGATGGAAAGGAAATTAAGATGGAGATTGGTGATTTTATGGATCATCAAGGTGAGGAGATGTTCGATCGTCTCTTGATTCAGCACTCTCTGTCTCCACAGTGGACTCCGCAGGAGCATGTGGCAAAGTATGTGAGGCTTTGGATAAGAAGGGAAATTCCTAAAGACGTAAGAACAAGATTAAGATCAGAGTGTCCTAAGCCAAATTTGGACTGTAAAGTGGCATACATGCCGCAATTAGATCAGAAAATGCTGGCTTTCCTAAATAAATCAGGAAAAGATCCAAGAAGGGATCTTGATAAAGGGCTTAAAGGTTGCCAAGATAGTCTGCTGGACATGTTAGGTACTTTAACAAAAATATTTGATTTATGTGACGAGGCACACTCTAGTAATACAGGAGTGGACGTAGTTGAGCTACGTCAATGTATTCAGAGGGCGAGTTGCCTTCTGAGAAATTCGAATGCAGCATTATGTGTAGAAAGGAGGAAAAGCATACTATTTAAGATTGACCCTAAGCTAGTGGAGTTAGCTAGCAAAGAAATGGGAGAGCAAAGTGAGGGTTTCTTTTTCGGAGATGATTTTGTAAAGGATATGGCAAGGTATGTGGGTACCTTTAACTCACTTCAAAAGGCTCAGAAGGATATCCGTAGGGTTTTTGGAATGGCAGGGAGAATGCGGGTTCGATTCCCCGGCCCAGGACAGGGGATTACCAGAGGTTCCTTTGGTAGAGGTTACAGGCCCTATGGAGCAAGCTATGGAGCAAGCTATGGTTTCACGTGGACGGAGAATAGTAGCTTCTACCCGCAGAGACAGAGGGCAAGGGCAAGAGGCTTGCGGTCAGAGAGAAGAACAAGGGGTGCTTCAGGTAAGTTGTTTACTAGACCCTATTTCTATCAAAGTAAAATTGGGCGGCAGACTAGCCCAGTTTGTTATGAGATGGAGAGAAATAACTCAAGATCCATGGGTCTTGGAAACAGTGACAGGTTATCGAATAGATTTTATTCAAAAGCCAGTACAAGGGAGGTGTCCCAATATTTTACGGTTTTCAAAGGAAATGGAAGACCTGGTGACGAAAGATGTAGAAGCTTTAGAAGCAAAAGGGGCGATAGAGCGAGCAAAAATGTTTCTAGGTTGTTTTCTAAGCAATTTGTTTTTAGTGGAAAAGAAGGAAAAAGGAATGAGGCCAGTAATAAATCTCAGAGAGCTAAACGATTGGGTTTGCTACAACCGTTTCAAATGGAAGAAATACCTATGTTGCCGGACTTAATGAGGAAAGGGGATTGGTTAACCCGATTAGATCTGAAGGATGCTTATCTGACAATTCCGATGTGCGAGGAGCAAAGGGATTACCTTCAGTTCAGATGGAAAGGTGTGCGATGGAGGTTCAAAAGTCCCCCATTCGGGCTGATGTCAGCTCCATGGTGTTTTACAAAGGTGATGAGGCCAGTAGTGGCATGGCCGAGGTCCCGGGGAATTTGATTTATAGTTTATCTGGACGATATTTTAATTATGGCCGAGGAAAGGAGTTTGGAAATGGAGCAGATGGAGTTTGCTAGGAAGGTTATAGAAGAGCTGGGTTTTGTGGCGAACAGGGAGAAGTCTTGTGTGGAACCCCAGCAAATGATGCAGTGTTTAGGTTTTCAGATACAGACATTGGAATGTGTACTGAGGTTACAGATGGAGAAGGTGAAGAAAATACGGAAGGAGGTGAAAAGAGGATAGAATGCTGAGTAGATTACTTTGCGACAGCTGGGTCGGCTGTTGAGTCTGTTATCTGCGTAGATTCAAGCAATCTTTCCCGCTCCCCTTCTTTACAGAGCGTTGCAGAGGTTGAAAGCATTTCATTTGAGGCAGGGGGCGAAATAGTCTCAGAAAGTAAGGATGAATCCGGAAACGAGGGAAGAGTTCGATTGGTGGGTAATGAGTCTGGAAGCATGGACTGGAAGGGCAATTTTTGGAGAGGTTCCAGAGATAGAAATAGAGTCGGATGCGGGTTTACATGGTTGGGGAGCAAGGTGTGGCCCAGTGTCGACAGGGGACAATGGACAAGGGAGGAAAAACAGTTACATATAAATTGTCTGGAGCTTTTGCCAGGGTCGTTTGCGATAAAGAGTTTCATGAAGAATCAGGTGAAATTTTGTGTTCTGTTGAAGATGGACAACGTGTCGGCAGTGCGTTATGTTAACAAGATGGGGTGCTCTCAGTCAAAGGGACTAGAGGATTTAGCGAAGGAATTTTGGAAGTTTTGTTTAGAGAAGGAAATTATGGTTCAGGCACAGTATATACCAGGGTTGAGCAACGTAGAACCGGATTGGTATTCAAGGTATTTCAAGTATGTGAGCAACTGGAGGTTGAACAAAGGAGTTTTTCAGAGGTTGCATCAGAGATGAGGTCCAGTGCAAGTGCATTTGTTTGCGGACAGGCTGAATACAAAGCTGAAGGAATTTTATAGCTGGAGGCCGGATCCGGAGGCGAAGGGGATAGATGCTTTTCTTCAGGAGTGGAATGTGGGGAGGCAATATGCATTCCCACCATTTTCAATGATTCAGAGAGTATTGACGAAAGTCAGGAGGGAGAAGGCAGAGTTAGTTCTGATAACACCTTTTTGGCAAGCCCAGGTGTGGTTACCGGATGTGATGAGTTTGTTGATGGAGGATCCAGTCATGTTGCCGAATTACAGGGACAACATTTTGGATGTGCAGGGGAACGCACACAAGTTGGTAGTGTGAGGTCAGTTGAGGCTTGTGGCTTGGCTGATTTCAGGGGAGTATGGCAAGTGCATGGCCTATCAGAGGAGGCTGCAGACCTTGTCACGAGTTCATGGTCGAATGGAATTACAAGGTCTACAAGTCAGCGTGGAGAAAGTGGTGTGGTTGGTGTGTTGAAAGGGGTTTGGATCCCGGATCAGCACCTTTAGTAGAGGTTGTTAATTATTTATCGGCTCTATATAATAGTTGTTTGGCCTACAATACAGTGAATTTAAGCAGGTCTGCAATTTCAGCAGGGCATGTATTGGTAGATGGTATGTCGGTGGGACAGCATGTTTTGGTTAAAAGGTTGGTGAAGAGCGTAAGAGTTAGTTTGCCTCCTAAGGCTAAGTATGGTGTTCTTTGGGATGTTTCAGTTGTACTAAGGGAATTGGACAATTGGGGTGCAAATTCGTGTTTGGATCTGAAGTTTTTGTCTTGGAAGATGGCTATGCTTTTGTGTTTAGTATCTTTTAGAAGAGTTTCAGATATTAGAGCTTTGGAGGTGAATTTGAGATGTTATCAACCTGAAGGTGTGTGTTTTGAGTTGCGGAAGAGGACGAAGACTATGTCTAGGACTATTTTCTATCCTCTTTTGGAGAGCCACAGAAATTTGTGTGTGGTTAGCTGTCTTAAAGAATATGAGAAGAGGACTGTTGGTTTAAGGCAGAGTGGTTGTTCACAATTGTTTATTTCATATAGGAAGATGTTTAAGGCTGTTTCAGCATCTACCTTGGCAAGGGGGGTTAAAGAGGTCATGTCTAAGGCTGGAGTGGGTGTGAGTGTTTTTAGGGCACACTCTGTTAGAGGTGCTATGGCCAGTAAGGTGTTTATGAGAGGATTTAGTTTGAGTGGTATTTTGAGGGCGGCTGATTGGTCAAATAATTCAACTTTTAAAAGATTTTATGTTAAACCTGTGGAAAATGTGTTGGATAGAGTTTTAGATGTACTTTGAATATGCATAATATTGGCCTCCGGGCCTTGCCAGAAAATGCAGAATTTCCACAGTTTTAATGGGTAGAAAATCATGATTTTATTAAAGGCACGGAGGCTAATATTATCCCTCCTCTGCCCGCCCCTTTTTAAATGTTTCTTTATATTGTTTTTTCTTAGGATAAGGAAGAAGTCTTGGATTACGGGGCAAGTTCGGAAGAGGGAAACGGTTTGGACATTCTGGATCGACAGATGAATATATGTCTACTTTATGGACATGGTTTATTTTGCAGCAGTTGAAAGAGGAATATGGCTGCTGGTTCTAAGATTATATACATGTTGAATGTTCTAGAGTTTTTAAAGAGTTCTTATTCTAGTGTTTGTTGCTGCTGTGTTTGAGAGCAACAAAGGTAATATGCATAGTATTAGCCTCCGTGCCTTTAATCAAATCATGATTTTCTACCCATTAAAACTGTGGAAAATCTGCATTTTCCTGCCTAGTTCTGGGAATTCAAGACCATATTTGAATAGTAATTTAAAAAATAAATATTTTATGACAAAAATATTGCCAGCAGAAGAAAGTATCATCTTTTTATTTGTATTTTAACAACGCCTACTACAATTAAATTCAAACTCTGTTTGACAGATTTGGTGACTATGCCTAATTTGATTCTTGCCATAAATGAAAAAGTAAAGCAAGAAAGGGCACCTATAGGCATTACTATTTTGCCACTGTTGCTTTACGGATTCCAGGAGCTCCACATCAAAGAATGGGCAGTAAGGTCAGCAAGGCACTTCAGAAACTAGAATAAGGAGTCAGTTTGCTATTACTTCCCCGTCATGGAATTGTGTTTCCTATTCATAATTGGGAGACTACAATAGGGAGTCCATCTCTCAAATCTGGCAGAGAGTAACTCAAAAGGATATGTTGAATGAGTGACTGATTTATACAAACAAGTGGTGCTTAGAAGACATATTAGGGTGTGTGTCTTCTGGGGATAGGATAGGTAGAATGAGTGAACACATGATTTATGCAAACACGTAGTGCTGAGAAGACATATTAAGGTGTGTGTCTTCTGGGGAGAGGACAGGTAGAACTGATTGAACACATGATTTATGCAAACACGTAGTGCTGAGAAGACATATTATGGTGAGTCTTCTGGGATTTATTGATGCAGTAATGTTTTGTGAAAGGTATGACGCCAGGCGATTGCCCAGAAAATATCTACTCTTAAGGATCTGGACATTACACATTTTTTGGCTCTTGTGAAATGAGCCTTGGGTTTTCCCTGGACATTTAACAGACATATAATGATACTATCTATCTGCTTCAAATATGCCAAGTCAATGCACCCATGCATCCTTAGTTTTAAAATAAGTTCTTCAATTGACGTATAACTTTCAATTCATCAACATAATTGTTCTTAGCCCTTATAACATCTAAGGCATAAAGTCATGGTCCTATTGAAGAGGCCTCTTTAGGAAATATGGAGGAGTGAATTAGTCTGATTCATGTGGAAATGTGACTTTTAATAGGAATGGGCCTTTAATTAGGTAAAACAGTGTGCAATGCTCACTGGCACACAGAAATTGAATCCTACTCACACTATTAGGAGACAGTCCAGAAACAAGAAATGCTCAGTTCCATTAAATATGCTGAAGGCCCAAACCTTTCATGGGTCTAAAAAGGACTCTTATCAAGGCCAATACTAAATTTAACTCTCAAGTAAGGGTGTGCTTCCTACCAGGAAAGGTTTCTTTAGTCCCACCAGCAATCTTTAATTGCTGGGATAGTGAAAGAGATTCATGAGAATAAATGGTGCTAGTGACCTATAGGACAAAATAGGAGGGCAAATGTACCCAAACATAGATAATAAGGCATTACTATTTTGTCTTGGCATGTCCAGAAAGCAATCTGCAGTTGAAGTCAACAAAGGCAGAAACTCTTCCAGGCATATCGAGAACTCATGTAAGAAAGTGTTCTCTTTTTTAAAATGTTCATACAGTTCGAGAGACCTGTGTATTGGAAACACTCATGTATTAGACAATGGTAGACTGAGTTGCAGTCTATAGTGCTATCCAGAAAATAAGATGTGACTGCACACAATCCTCCTAAATGACTTCAGACATCTGAAACCTGAACACTACCATTAGTGCAGCCAGCCGGGGCAATGAGAACCACCCTCATTCTGTGCTGCTTCAGTATTATAATTACTTTGGAGAGGAGAGAACTATCAGAAAATTATGCAGAGATACGCTTCTGATTAGTCCATCAAAAAGGCATTCCCAAAGGAGTTAAGGCTATCATACGTTTGACACAAGTTCTCTGCATTTTGCAGGGGAAACTAGGTCACAGTTTGACTTTAACAACAAATCACCAGATAAGCAAAAGGGTCTGAGGGAATTTTATAGACCTGCACGGATAAGTCCCCTACCATATATATTAACAACAAAAAGCGGCGGGTCTCTGACTAAATGAGTATACACAGAGAAGTACACAGCGCAAACCAACAAGCTAGAATAGGAGAAAAAAGTCCTCATTAACAGGTCGGAATCCCATCACCCACCGAGGTGGCATGCTTTATCATTTGGGATCTCCTCTTAGCTGCAACCTGGTACAGCCAAGGAGCTACAATGAGGGTAAAGGAGGAGCTCACGGATGTTTTAATGTTATCCTAGGGTGAGATCTCCTAAATTCGATGGAACATGAAGCAATGAAGTGGAAATATGTGATGCAGTGTATATGATGTGAGAAATCTAAAATTGGCTACCAGGAGACAAACAAATGTATTAAATATCTCGTGGTGTCAAGGGTTAAAAAGTAGTATACTCGCGATCCGAACAGATGTGTGATCACGTGGGTGAAGTATTGCCGAAGGGGTCTACATGTTTCAGTCACTGGTGATTATAAATTGATCATGGCTTTCTTCGGGACCAAAAGGTTTAGTACTGCAAATTTACGTGAGTGCTAATGTCACACAATAACAAGAAAAAGGAATTATTAAGAACAATACAACCTACGTATACCTGTGTAGTGCATGTAGTAAGAACTACAGGGATACGTGGAGAACACCTGTTGGAAGAGAAAAAGTAAACTCAAATTTGCAAATATATAACTCATCTGTTTATACAAAAGAACATTTATCAGTCAATGAACAATGTTGCATATCTCAGAAAATCTGGATAAGATCCATAGTGTCCGAAGACCTTACCCGTATTAAATCGGGGGACCACCAACGGCTCCTGGTAACAACTCAGGGCGTGAGGCAACGCTCTATGTACAGAGAAAGGGAAAAATAATACCAGGGAATGGAAAGTCGTGTTTAAAAAGGTGGACCGAAATGGTGCCACCGTAAGAATTTGTTTGCCCACATGGTGATTCTACAGAAAGTATGGCAGAGAAGGCAGATCCGACCACATCTTACTAAGGCCGGCATATAAAGCAATGTTAAACGTGTGATGTGTAAAATGTCTGGGGTAAGCTCTACATATCACCCACATCGATCGCAATGATGAGAGTATTATAACTACTCGTAACACAAAGACGCTAAAAAAGCCACCAGGCTACTTGTCAATGTTATCTATCCGATTGGTAACACAGTCTGCTGCGACTGCACTAGGATTTCATTATTTGCGCGCTGAGAGAGGGAGTGAGTGTATAAAGAAATGGTGCACGCAATTGCAAAATATATTCGCACCTTCAATCTCGTGATAACGGGGCGAAAATGCCTCCCACCGCCGTCTGATTGAGCGCAATGGAAAAGAGACAGAGAGGTGTTTGCTGCCTCAACGTGAACCCTTTAAAAACAATTCTGTCACAACACACCACAACACTTACCTCTCCGTCACTACCCCGGGCTCGTACCTGGATGTTGCGAGCGGTAGCGGACGGAAGTTAGCGTGGTATTTAAATGGGAAAAAAGTCTTCACCTGTCACCAATTACCGGCGTCGCAGGTCTCTAAACGTTATGCGGCGTGATGTGATAGTCGTGTGACGTTACGTATCCCATAAACTCGGTTTCAAACTGCCAAAAGGAAGGAGAGATCTGGGTATTGTAGTTTATAATGTTAACCCCGTGAATTTATCACAAGCATGTATGGAAAGTGAGGAAATATTACATTTATCGTAATACTGAATGATGTATTACAAAAGCATTGTTTCCCCCAAAATGTTTTGGAAGGAAGTATATTTTATATTTGCGCAGTGGCTTGCTGTCAAAGAAGCAAAAGTCTCTGGAATGTAACCCAACAAAGTGAATATTCTGGATGGTAATGGTCACACAGTATGATGTAAATACAGAAATGTAGGGCCCTACATACTGCATAAAAGTAACTAAATGGATGCAGGCAACATCATTCAGATGCGTAAAAACTGGTGTATGTGTCCGTCAAGGCCGGGTGAAACTGTATATTTAAACAGTGAACACACTGCCTTTACAATTGATGTAATAGACGCCCAGATATGTATAAATACGGCCCAAAGATTGGTACTGCAAGCAGAAAAATGAAGGTACCCGCCATTAGACTGAGGTCCACGGGATGTCGTCATTGATGCCCTCTAAGTCAGGGCCCTACATTTCTGTATTTACATCATACTGTGTGACCATTACCATCCAGAATATTCACTTTGTTGGGTTACATACACGAGAGTTTTGCTTCTTTGACAGCAAGCCACTGTGCAAATATAAAATATACTTCCTTCCAAAAATGTTTGGGGGAAACAATGCTTTTGTAATACATCATTCAGTATTACGACAAATGTAATATTACCTCACTTTCCATACATGCTTATGATAAATTCACGGGGTTAACATTATAAACTACAATACCCAGCTCTCTCCATCCTTTTGGTAGTTTGAAACAGAGTTTATGGGATACGTAACGTTGCGCGGCTATCACTTCACGCCGCATGATGTTTAGAGACGTGAGACGCCGGTAATTGGTGACAGGTTAAGACGTTTTTCCCATTTAAACACCACGCTAACTTCCATCCGCTACCGCTCGCAACATCCAGGTACGAGCCCGAGGTAGTGACGGAGAGGTAAGTGTTGTGGTGTGTTGTGACAGAATTGTTTTTAAAGGGTTCACGTTGAGGCAGCAAACACCTCTCTGTCTTTTTTCCAATGCGCTCAATCAGAGGGCGGTGGGAGGCATTTTCGCCCCGTTATCACGAGATTGAAGGTGCGAATGTATTTTGCAATTGCGTGCACCATCTCTTTATACACTCACTCCCTCTCTCAGCGCGCAAATAATGAAATCCTTGTGCAGCCGCAGCAGACTGTGTTAGCTATCGGGTAGATAACATTGACAAGTAGCCCAGTGGCTTTTTTAGCGTCTTTGTGTTACGAGTAGTTATAATACTCTCATCATTGCGATCGATGTGGATGATATGTAGAGCTTACCCCAGACATTTTACACATCACACGTTTAACATCTGTTTGCTTTATATGCCGGCCTTAGTAAGATGTGGTCGGATCTGCCTTCTCTGCCATACTTTCTGTAGAATCACCATGTGGGCAAACAAATTCTCACTGTGGCACCATTTCGGTCCACCTTTTTAAACACGACTTTCCATTCCTTGGTATTATTTTCCCCTTTCTCTGTCCATAGAGCGTTGCCTCACGACCTTAGTGGTTACCAGGAGCAGTTGGCGATCCCCCGATTTAATACGGGTATGGTGTTCAGACACGATGGATCTAATCCAGATTTTCTGAGATATGCACTGTTATACATTGTTCATTGACTGATAAATGTTCTTTTGTATACACAGATAAGTTATATATTTGCAAATTTGAGTTTACTTCTTCTCTTCCAACAGGTGTTCTCCACATATCCCTGTAGTTCTTACTACATGCACTACACAGGTATACGTAGGTTGTATTGTTCTTCATAATTCTTTTTTCTTGTTATTGTGTGACATTAGGACTCACAAAAATTTGCAGTAGTAAACCTTTTGGTCCTGAAGAAAGCAATGATCAATTTATGATCACCAGTGGCTGAAACATGTAGACCCCTTCAGCAATACTTCACCCATGCTATCACACATCTATTTGGATTGCGCGTATACTGCTTTTTAACCCTTGACACCACGAGATATTTAACAAATTTGTTTGTCTCCTGGTAGCCAATTTTAGATTTCTCACATTATATACACTGCATCACGTATTTCCACTTCATTGCTTCATGTTCCATCGAATTTAGGATATCTCGCCCTAGGATAACATTAAAACATCCATGAGCTCCTCCTTTACCCTCGCAAGGAGTTGTAGCTCCTTGGCTGCACTAGGTTGCAGCCAAGAGGAGATCCCAAATGATGAAGCATGCCATCTCGGTGGGTGATGGGATTCCGTCCTCTTAATGAGGATTTTTTTCTCCTGTTCTAGCTTGTTGGTTTGCGCTGTTTACTTGTCTTTGTATACTCATTTAGTCAGAGACCCGTGGCTTTTTGTTGTTAACATAGTTTGACTTTCCCAAACAAAAAAGATGTATACTTTTGCAGTATATATCTTCTTAGCTATTCTGTCTCTGTGTATTTATCGCTGAGTAGGTGAATTACAAGATCTGAATAATTCGATCCAGAAGCCTGTGCCAAATCTTCTGAGCCTTCCTCCATTCAATTCAGCATCCTGTGCTTCCCCCTTGTTTGAATAATACATGGCTCTCATGTTTTCTAAGTGGATCAGGATGAAGCTTGAAGGATCAATCAAATCAGGGGTTTGTTAATCGCGTCTACTCATCCGTGAGGGTCTGAAGGCGCTGGGGGGCAGGTTCCAGTCCATCAAGGAGGGGGTCTGCCAAAGAGCTAGGTTTTGAGGTTTCATGCGAAGATGGGGAGCGATGGTGTCTGTCTGAGGTGGAGGGGAAGGGCGTTCCAGGCTCTGGCAGCGAAGAAGGAGAAGGAGCATCCTCCAGATCTGGTCTTTTTGGTGCGGGGGACTACGGCGAGCTGGGCTGATTGTAGGGTCCTTTGGTGTGCGTGAAATTTGAGTCGGCTTTTCAGGTATGCTGGTCTGGTGTCGTGGAAGGCCTTGTGTGCGTGGGTGCGAATCTTGAAGGTGATTCTCATCTCGATGGGGAGCCAGTGGAGTGTGCGCAGGTGCTGGGAGATGTGGCAGTGTCTTGGCAGGTTGATGATCAGTCTTGCAGCGGCGTCTGGATGTTTTGTAGCTTGCGGTGAGGTTTTTGTTTATTCCGGCATAGAGTGCGTAGTCAAGTCTGCGGGTGACGAGGGTGTGAGTGACGGTCTTTCTGTGCTCGAGGGGGATCCACTTGAAGGTTTTACGTAGGAGGCGGAGGGTGTGGAAATAGGAGGATGCGACGGAGTTGATCTGGCAGTCCATTTTGT
The DNA here is from genome assembly GCF_964204655.1 of Triturus cristatus. Lineage (NCBI taxonomy): Eukaryota > Metazoa > Chordata > Amphibia > Caudata > Salamandridae > Triturus > Triturus cristatus. The sequence goes on along the minus strand of NC_140580.1, from coordinate 1,122,319,596 downwards.
GCTCGGAGTCCAGGATGATTCCAAGGATGCATGCGTGGTCCGTGGGGGTGGGTGGGCTTCCAAGGACGGGGGCCACCAGGTGTTGTTCCCGGCGTCGGGGTTTGGGGCCATGATGAGTACTTCCGTTTTGTCGGTGTTGAGTTGTAGGCAGCTGCTTTTCATCCATTTGGTGACGGCATCCATGCCTTCTTGAAACTTCTGGCGGTGTTGGGTTTGTTGGATAGGGAGCGGATGAGTTGGGTGTCTTCTACGTATGACACAATGTTGAGTCTGTAGGTTCTGACGATGGGGGCGAGCGGAGCCATGTAGACATTGAAAAGCATTGGGCTGCATGATGACCCCTGGGGAACTCCTGCAGGTGGTGGGTGTAGCGTCCGAGAGGAAAGGGGAAAGTCTGACCCGCTGCGTTCTGCCAGAGAAGAAGGAGTGGATCCAGTCGAGGGCCTTGTCCTGGATCCCTGCGTCTTGGAGTGTGTGTATTAGGGTGTGATGAGAGACTGTGTTGAATGCCGCTGAGAGGTCGAGGAGGATGAGGGCTACTGTTTCTCCTTTGTCCAGTAGGGAACGGTTGTTGTCAGTTGCGGAGAGGAGGGCGATTTCCATGCTGTGTTTTTTTCTGAAGCCGGATTGGGAGGAGTCAAGGATGTTGTGCTCTTCAATAAAGGTGGCGAGTTGGCTGTTGATGGCTTTCTCAATGACTTTCGATGGCAACGGGAGTAGGGAGATGGGTCTGTAGTTCTTGAGGTTGGTGGGATCCGCCAAGGGCTTCTTCAGAAGGGGGTTGATCTCGGCGTGTTTCCAGTCGTCGGAGAACGAGGGATTCGTTAGGGAGCGGTTGATGGTATGGAGGAGCATGGGTGCGATGGTGTCGGTGGCTCTGTTGAAGATGTGGTGGGGGCAGGGGTCCTTGGGGGCCCCGGAGTGGATTGACTTCATTGTCTTCAGTGTGTCTTAGGTGCTGAGGGCTGTCCAGTTGTCAATCGTTGGCTGCAGGGGACCGGGGGTGGCTGATGGGGGTTCAGTGTGTTGGTTGTCTTCGTCGAAGTTGTCGTAAATGTTCTTGATTTTGAGGTGGAAGAAGGTGCTGAGTTTGTTGTAGAGGTCTTGTGAGGGAGGGATGTCGGTGGACTCGCTGGTGTGTTGGGCAAACTCCTTGATGATGCTGAAGAGTTCTTTGCTGTTGTGCGCGTGGCTGGAGATTCTGTCTTTTTTTTCTTGTTTTTCTGATGAGTTGGTGGTGGGCGTTGGTGGCGGCTCTGAAGTCGTTGTGGACCTCTGTGGATTTGGAGTTCCTCCAGGCATTTTCGAGGCGGCGGCCTGTACGTCTGGACTCTCGAAGTTCGGTGGTAAACCATCTGTCTTTCTTAGCGTGAGTGTTGTTTTTTTCTTGAGGGGGGCTATGGTGTTGGCGCTGTCGGAGATCCATCTGTGCAGAGTTTGGGCTGCGGTGTTGGCGTTGTTGTCATCCGCGATGATTGAGGTGGAGTTGCTGAGTGAGGAGGTGAGCTGGTCATCGGTGATTTTGGTCCAGTTTCTTCGTGGGAGCAGGTGCTGGTGTCTGTGGATGGTGGGTCTTCTGAAGCTGAAGTGGACGCATCGGTGGTCCGTCCATGGGAGTTTGGTGGTGTGGCTGAAAGTGATGAAGTTCCCTGTTGTGAAGAGGGGGTTGAGGGTGTGTCCTGCTGAGTGCGTGGGTTTGGTCACGATCTGGCGGAGTCCAATGTTGTGGAGGTTGTCCAGGAGGGATGTGGTGTTGGGGTCCAGTTGGTTGTCGAAGGTGGAAGTTGAGGTCTCCCAGCAGGGTGTAGTTGGTGAATGCGATGGCATGCGGGGAGATGATGTCCGTGATGGAGTTGGCGAATGGTCTGTGGGGTCCAGGGGGTCGGTAGATGAGGGTTCCTCAGAGGGTGGAGGCAAGGCTGGCCAGTATCTTGAAGTGAAGGTGTTCCATCAGGTCTGTGGTTTCGTCGGGGAGTGTGCTCAGGTGGAGGGTGGATTTGTGGACGATGACGATTCCTCCTCCCAGGTGAGTGGAGCGGTCCTTCCTGGAGATCTTGTATCCTTGGGGAATGGCGTTGGAGATGTCCGGTTCCAGGGTGGTGTTGGTCCAGGTTTTGGTGAAGAATGCTACGTCCGGGGTGGCGCTGTCGAGGAGGTCCCAGATTTCAGTGGCGTGTTTGTGGAGTGATCTGACGTTGAGGAGGATGCATTGTAGGGTCTTCGGTTCGGGCGTGTTCTTGCAGTCGCGTTGTGCTGGGTCTGTGTTCCAGGCGGTGCTGTAGATGAGCCGGCAGCGGTGACAGCTTAAAAGCCCGTGGGTGTCGGCTGGTGATGCTAGCTTGCAGTTGTTGTTGCGCCCTGGGTTGAGTGCGTGGAGTGTCGCTGGGTTGTAGCGCTGGCGTCGTGGAGGTCCAGGGTTCCTGGCGCTGGTCGCGGTCAGGCGCAGAAGGGCTTGCCTTTGGCGTGCCAGCAGTGCGGCCGAACAGTGGTCGCCATTAAGAAGGGGTCAGGGAGGGCTGGGCAGCTGGGAGCAGGGAGGGGAGCTGGATTGGGCCGGTGGCACTGGTCGTGCTGGGGGGAGGGGCCGCGGGGGCAGCAGGGGCGGGGAAAACGTGTGGGAAAGAGGGAATAAAAGGAATAAAAGGAAATAAAGGAAATAAAAGGAAATAAAAGGGGACTAAGGAATGGAGGAAAAGAAGGGTTTCAGCAGTAGGTAGACTGGTCTTGGCTTCAGTACATTTATCTGGTACAGTTATGCTTCACGCCACCTGGGGCTGTTTATTTTGTTCGAAAGACAACCTAGCCCTGAACTCAGTTGCCCATCATGAGTGACTTTTGAGAAAGAAACCACTGAATAGTACTTCTCCTAAATCGTTCCTCTTCTGTCACCAACAAGGACACAATGTTCAATCTACAGGAGACAGAGTTAGCTTGTCTGCCCATTTCCAAGTTCTCCGATGCTCCTGTTCCATTAGACGCTCCTCAAGAAGTCTCTTCTGGTGTGTGGAATATGAGACTATAAATATTAAAATGCCATGAAGACCAGAAGAAGGGGAATCTGTTTGACCACTGAATGGGAGATTGCCTGAAGTTGATGACATTTGTGGGGAATCCAAGATGTCTGGAATGATACTGGTCTGCTTATAGTTTATCTGGAGGCCAGATTGTGAAAGACCTTTGAAGTTCTTTGAAAACCTTGCAAAACCCAACTAGTAGAATAAGCTTTAATCAAATAATGATAAATCTATAGGCAGGTGAGTATTCTTTGACATCACAGAAAAGCTAACACCACTAATGTGTGTTGGGAAAGGGTGCGTGTGGCGGATCTTCAAACTGATGGGCAATTTTTTGCACTGTTAATATAGGTTGCATATTTGCAATAGCAGACCTTTTACGCACTTCTGACAATTAAAATGTAGATATATGTGTCCTGTAAATACAGGGCACACATTTAAAATACTACAGTAATTTGGGGGTAAATTTGGTGTGGCACTAACATGCTCAGCTTTTGCCACGTAAATACATTTTTTGTGCTTCTGAGGTTCACTGTGTGTTTGAATTCCTGCTTTTGGCATTTCCACATCAAGCATAAATAAAATAAGTAAATGCCTTCCTGGTGTTCTTGAACTTTCTTGGCTGCATCTTCCTTGCCCAGAAGATGACTCCGCTGCATCTAGAGGTGCAGGAGAAAATGTATTGTTACCTGGAGTGTGATGTTGCAAAGAGTACTCAGAAACCTGAGTTTGCAACTGTTCTGTACAATAGATAGCACTAACATGTCTTTTGGTATACTCTGCATTGCGGAAAGCTCTTTTTTATGTTTACACCTTCTGAAAGGCTGTGCACTGAATGCAGAGTAAGGGAGCCTTTGCCTCGTAGTTACTAGGGGTTTCGCTAGCTTGGCCAAAGGTTGATGATTTACTCCACAAAAGGTGTATTTTTTTGTAATTGCTTTTCAAGTGGTGGGGTTGTTGCCTGTGCCAGAAGAGTGTTTGAATCAAGTGATTGAAAACACCTCTCCAAAACAGATTGATTAGGACTTTCGATTTGATTTGATTTGATTCTGGAATTTATATAGCGCACGATTGCCCAGGTGCGTCTAGGCGCTTTGCGGAGGAGATTGCCGGAGATGGTATATTTTAGTTTGAAAAGACCCATGTCTTTAGTAGTTTTCTGAAACCGAGCAGTGTTAGGTAGCTTTTGATATGTAACGGAAGCAGGTTCCACAACCTCACAGTACCCAAGACAAAGCTCCTTCCTCCCCAGCTCACTTTCTTGAATTTTGGTGTCTGGAGGAGTTTGTTCTGTGCTGAGCGTAAGTGCTTTGATGGAAGGTACCATGTGAAGTGTTGCTTCAAGAATGCTGGTCCATTTCTGTGAACAACTTTGTATGCTAGACATAAGGCTTTGAAATCTATTCTTTTCTTCATAGGAAGCCAATGGAGTTTTTTCAAACCTTCTGAGATGGACTGGAATTTGGGAATGTCTAGCAGCATTCTGGCGGCAGCGTTTTGTGCTCGCTAAAGTTTAAGCATATGCTGTTTCTGAAGGCCAAGGTCTAATGCATTTCCATAGTCCAGTTTAGCCATAGCTAGGACCATCACTAGTGTTTTTAAAGCTTCAGAGGGAATGAAGGAGCGCACTTTGCGGATTGATTTTAATGTGAGAAACACTAAAGAGACGATTTTGTTGACCTAGTGTTGGAAGGTCAGTCTGTCATCAAAAATGACACCCAGGTCACTTTATGTACTGGGGTAGGGTGAGCACCCATACTGGAAGGCCAACAGTTCTGAGACCAGAAGGATGTGTCAGGACCCAGTAGGAGGACCTCAGTTTTGGTTCCATTAAGCTTTAGACAGTTTGTCCCCATCCATTGATTTATGTGGGACATGCATTGGTTAAACGCTCAGCTGTTTCCTCTGGCTTGCTAGAGATGGACACAACAATTTGGGTGTCATCTGCGTAAGATATAAGTGTAAAGCCAAATTGTCTGCTGACCTTAGCTAAAGGGGTCACATAAAGGATGAACAGGGTAGGGTTTAAGGAGGAGCCCTGCAGCACCCCACAAGGCAGCGTGAACTGCTCTGAGCAGGAGTCCCCGATCTGAACAAATTGGTATCTGTTGTTCAGAAAGGATTTGAGCAGCTTTTGACGGAGTTCTTGATTCCCACCTCTTGGAGCCTTCTGATTAGAATGTAATGTTCATGGTGTCAAAGGCTGCCGACAGATCCAACAGGAGTCTCTTGTCTTGTCAAATCCAACAGTTACAAAGTTTCAACTTCCATCCCCAATTATTTGGAGCTCTTCATCTGCATGAGAACCCATAGAAAAAATACTTTTTCTCTTTAGCTGGACATTCATCACAACAAAAGTGATACATAACTAAGAGGAGAATCACAGAATGACCCAGAAGTAATAGCCAATGGCTAATAAACCAGCTTATATATGTGTAGCACTGCTGGACTTAGCTGAGGTCATTATATTCATATCAAACATTCTTTCACTTTCCTACTGGGGTTCTAAGGCACTGAGTCCCATACAATATTGTTATAGCAACCAATTAGGGCTGTGGTACCTGCTTCACAGAGGGATATCCACACTATCCAAAAAAATCTGATTTCCCCACAAGAGCATTATCTCACCCTTTTCTTGTCTCGGAGAATCAAAGAGGTGCATCATCGCAACTGTGAATTCACTACAATGAGGTAATGCTACACAAGAGCCAGTAGATTAAATTAGGTAAGTTCAATAGCAAATATTTTCAACATAATTACATTTATGTAGAAAGGTGAAAAAGGATATGGTTAAATATTTAATTTGCTAGGGTTGGAATTATACTTAGATTTAGGATAAAGTTTTATTTTGATATAGTTTATAAGAGTTTGGTTTGCTAGTATGGAAAGTTAAGGTTACATATCTAATTTAATTCAATACAAATTATTCAAAGGGTAATGTGGCATTACTCTTAAATTAACTTTGCATGTATTTGGATTTAATTTAAGATAATTTTAGGACTAGCATTGAGGGAATTTGACACAAAATTATGGTTTATTTTTTAATTGAATGCAACTTAATTTACATTAAATAAGGGTTAGAGTTCACAATATGTTTATAAGGTTTGTAACTAATCATTTTATTTTATTTAAATTACTTAAGATAAGGGCAAATGCTTGTGTTACCTTAAAGTTAACAATTTAATAAACCTATTTCTTTAATGTAGATGTTATAATAAACTATTTAATTTAAATAAAGTTAAATTAAAAGGTTAGTAATTAAATTAAATTCAGTTTGAGTTGATGTAGGTCTTCAGTTACGATTATGATTAGGAGAATCAAATACAATAATTGTTTAAAACTAATTTTACTTTAACACGGTCGATGTAGATCAGAACCATTAAATGTATGCGATTTTGGAGCTGTGGTGTTTTTTGCATATATACAGATTTTCCGCTTTTCCCACACAATCCATTATCTGATGCATAATTTGCAGATTTTAAGAAAAAAAAGTTGTTTGTAGCTCAAACAAATCAAACATTACCTAAAAACACAGTGACATGTTGCTGTACAGGGGAAGGCCCTTTGCAGTGTTTGAATGTAAATTGTTACTAATAAGGTTGACCAGACAGTGTTAGCATGTAACAAGAACAAAGTAATGCAGTAATACTGTCACAGAATGTGCTGCATTGTGTCATATAACTTGTCTTTTCTTGTTATACAATTTAGTCAACTCTGCACATTATTTTGCCAACCTTGTCACATAATCCTGTGGTGTTGATGTAGATGTAGGGTCAATGTAGTAGAGTCAAAGTAGTGGGGAATTAGATTTAAAAGCTACATTGTCCATATAGTAGAAATCAAGATAGTGAGTAGGATGTGGCACTTTGAGGTACTGGACCCAAGAGTGGTAGCACAATTGCAACCACATAAAAATAACGGATTGGAATTTCACTCATGTACTGTGAGTCTTGGTCTGATAATCTGAGCCTTACCCGTTCTTTGTGGCTCTGGTGGTGGATACAATTACTATGTGCATTATTCATATATTATTTGTTGCTTTATAAAGAGCAAATATTACCCTTACTAAGAGGACATTTGCGCAGTTTTTAAAATATTAAAGACTAGCGGTAAGAGAGGCCTAGCCGGAGTCTTTAATAGTAGAGTATCAACAATTACAGATGTTTGTGGCAGTGGTGTTTAGATATCTAAATTAATCTCCACAGTTACTCTGCTGGTGACTCCGGGGAAAGTTACAATATCATCCATCAGAGAAATTCTTGACTGGTATGATTCTTGGGACTGGAGAATATCCACAGCATTGTCTTCCAATTTATGATATCTCGTTGACCTCAATCTAAATCAATATCCCTGTTGATAGGTAGACATGTTTCTACAATTGGACCTGCTCCTGCTTTTTTTAGTGGCTAAGAAGTTTCCATGCTATATCCAGCTTGCAAATGATTAGCCCTGATGGTGTATAAAAAAGAAGAAAAGTAAACAAAAAGGATGAAGTACCAGAACTTGTGGCATTCGTAGACTGTCATCCTTCTAAAGAGGAATAGATCGGGTTCATCTGCCAGAGGCTTGTCGTGTACTAGACCAGGCTATGATTCTCTTCTTTTTCCTGATCTGTCACCTCTCAGACTTCAATGGTCTGGATGTTGAAGTTATTTCCATGTCAAGCATGGCAAGCACAAGCTAACGATACGCAAACAACAGTGTATTTCTCCATTCACGAAGGGTAACTCATAGTTTTAAAACATGCTAAGTGATGATACTTACTTTCAGAGGGCCTGGCGACAAGTTGCACGGTGCATGGGTGCCAAAATTACAGTGCCAAGAATGGGGACTAACAGGCAGATCTCATTTTGACTGGTGAAATACACATGTGGATTCCCATTCTGAGCTGCATAACAGGTACTTTACCACTCCCTTTTCTGCCCGCTTTGAGCAGGTGGTATATGGAGGGGAGACAGTTGCAGAGCAGGGACAAGAAGGGCGTCTGTAGCAGTTGAGGCTACTGGTATGAAGAGGGTAGCCTTTAAAGGGCACTTGTGCCTGCAGGCCCTGCCTGGACCCGTATTCAATTTTACTAATCAGCATTTCTGACTAGTAAAAACGGACCCACTATTCTGCAGTTGGTTTTATCGAACACCAGGTCAGTTATGTTTGGGTGGCGCGAAGTCCTATCTGAGGATACCTCTCTGCCTAAGTTGTAATCGGAATTGGTGAAACAGTGGTTCTTTAGGGGTTTCAACTGAATTAAACTCTGTTCCCCTATTATGTTTGCAATGCTCAGGTCTCATGGGCTATTGGGTAGGTCCATTATCGACCTGTAATTGGGCACATATACTGTTGCTCAACCATTTTTAGAAATTTCAAATTGAAATAAATAGTTTATACTTGAATAATTGTGAAATGATCTGAATTCACTGTCAAAATCTATAACTATTGCCATTTCTAATGAAAACTTGCATAGATGCTTATATAACGATCCCAAAGAGTACAGTGAGTTTACTTGCTCTTCAGACGCTAGAAAACTTGAACTAAGCACAGAGTGGTAGGGCTCAGATCACTTCTTCACCATCATAACATAAGAAGAAGAGCACAACTTGTGTCCGGATATGGATAAGAATTATAAAATCACTAACACGTGGTATAACAGACATGCAGCCAACCGAGTAAGTGGACTGTAAATGTTTGGAATGAGATGTGTTGCAACTTCTAATTACACAGAGGTTCTCATTACAAGTGGCCCAAAGAATAAACCGGATTTTCCCCATCTCTGGAGTTTCAATATACCAGGAGTACTGGTAACTCCTACGGTGGGAAAGATCTGGCCCATTATGAGTTTGACCTGAAAGTCCACCCAGAACTAAGGAATTAGAGGGTAAACGGTAGTTCTGGGTACAATTACCCAAGTAATTCCTCATTGTCCCATGACTTTCACCCTGAGATTGTGGCTGTTTTCTGTAGCCAAAATATCTGTGTGAAAGTTAAAAGTACATAGTTATGATGGTGCTGGTAACTTGTGTTATACTGGCCACATCAGAATCAAAGGGCCACTCGTAATGACAGCCGTAATATGTATTATCAGGAATGGTTTATTGGGCTAACTGCAATTTTTTTACACAACTTTTTAAATGGCACTAAACAACTGATTTTTAATTTCAGTTGCCTGATGACAGAGAAAGGGTCTTGAGATCACAAAGGGACAAGAAACACCTTGCACAAGCAGGTTTATGATGGATACCTATCCAAGAGCTCATAAAAATGTAAACACAAATGTGCAGACAATGGTAAAAGAGGCAGGATAAAACAATGGAGAGGCTAGTGGCATTAAAGAAATACAACAATAAGATGATCCAAAGAAAAGGAAGCACATCATTATGAGTTGCAACATTCCTGTATCAATAGCCTGCAAATTCTACCAAAGACGATGAGTCACAAATTATGTAAATGTTATGTAAAATCCATGTGTCTTTGTGCATAAATGTACGTAATGGCTATGTCAACATTTATTTAACTGCACTTTATAAATGTATTCTGAAAGCAATTAAAACACAGTTAAACTAAACACTGATTAACAGGGATGCATCTAAGCAAATGCATTCCATGACGAGTAAAAGACAGAAATAAATAGTAGCAATATCTTGACAGTTGAAGTAATGGAAAAATAGAAAAGGAACTATTGAAAAAACTAAAAACACTCATAAATTAAAACATACATAGAGAAATTGAAGTGAGGTGTGCCCAAATCCCATCCATGAGCTCAAGTCAGAGCCGAATGCACTCACAAAGTTTAAACTCAATCATAGAAAAATCACAGTTAATACTATTTGTGATGGAAACTAAGTTACAATAGATAACATTTAGAAATATCAAATATACATCATCAATTCTGCACTTAAGTACAGAATGTCTGAATAGAATCAGAACAAAGTGTTCTTTTTGCCCAATCCCTACCCTAGTAGAAAGGCCCTGGTTTGGGGCATTTCTCCTACCTGTGATTGCACATTGGCTCCGACTTGGGACCCCTGGTAAGTATCCCCATTCAGACTCTGCATGTTCATGAACATATCCCCAGAATTTGGAAGGTTAAAAGAACCAGAAGAACCTGGAAAGGAAAGAGTTGAGGATCTGAATATAACCCCAAGGTTGTTAAAGCAAAGTAATGAAAGAAGAATGAAAAATGAGAATATATCTCTTAAAGATCAAAGGTGATAAGCAAGGTAGTTAGATATCGTGACTGAGAAACTCCCGCTCCACATGCACCCACAAACAGATTAGAAATTCAGACTTGTTCTGTGTTCCTAATACAGTTTGATTTTAAGACTCCATCTCTCAGGATGCAGCCCTGCTGTCATGAGTGATGTGACACTAACCGAATTGACTTGCCTAATAGGATCTATCTATGTATATATCTATCTATCTCTCTATCTATCTCTCTATCTCTCTATCTCTCTATCTCTCTATCTATCTATCTATCTATCTATCTCTCTATCTATCTATCTAGCAATCTTTCCAAATATATATATATATATATCTATATATACACATATATACATTATATGTGTGTGAACACACACATAGATGGATAGATAGATAGATAGATAGATAGATAGATAGATAGATAGATAGATAGATAGATAGATAGATAGATAGATAGATAGATAGATAGATAGATAGATAGATAGATAGATAGATAGATAGATAACACCATATCTAGATTATAACACCTTATGAGAATGTAAATTGAAATTATATTTATGATCTCATTAATATTTTTATTATTTTGTTCATTTAGATAGTCCACATAACATAGGAGAGTGAGAGAGAAATTTCTTATAAGATGCAACAATACTAACTTAATGGTACTTAAAGATCATACTTGACAGATGACTCCTCAAAAGTGTTAAATGTGGTCCAGCTTTTCGTTTAGTATGTACTTCCTAACTAAAGCTCTTCTGGTGATAAGACTGAATTACCCTTAAAAAATAGTTTCGCTAATAAAAGTGAAACCTGTGCGGCCATTATAATTTTGGAATTTTTCATTTGCTACCAAAACATCGACATGAGATTATTTAAGAAGTCAGATATTACTTAATTATTCCAGTCAAACGTTATATTTGTTAACAAATTACAACTTTTTGGCAATTTGTGGTGGTCATGAATAAAACAATTTACGTTTATTGTCTTTGCCCAAAGCCTGCACTTTAAAACCTTCATTAAAATGCACTTTTTGAGGCAGGAAATTAGGCAGATTTTTTATATTTAACTTTCAAATTTAATCTTTTTTTCTCCTCTTTAAAAACATAAAGAAAATCTTTTTCCCTCTCAATACATAAACCAATCCAATGTTTGGTGAAATTATCTCTACACAGCAGCTTTTGCCCCACTATGCAAATCATAATTAGGATGGATGCGGACTCCCACCTGCATTATTTGCTGTTAACTATCACCAACAATGGGCAGACAGGATCTTACAGGCATGTGGGGCATCTGCCTATGAACATTGCTCTACTTCTTGAGAAAACTGAATGATTACGCCTCTAAAGAGGCATGGGTATATCAGAACTTGGCTTTTAGATTTCCACTGTGGTTGGGGGAACATATTGTAAAAGACTATCTGAGCTAAATTAAACAGATTAACTAAAAAGCAAATGTGAAATTTCTACTCACTCTTTGAGAGCAGATTGCAAAATCTCACTCATTTGGTATGGTGAAATGGTGGGGGAAATGAGGGAAAAAGCAATGATTTGAACGTAGCGGAGATTATTCTAGGCAAAAGATTACTGATCACATTTTTCACCAGTTCCTCAGTTTACACTATGACTCTCAAGGACTGTTGTTAATACATTGATGTTTATCATGACTAAATTGAATAATAGATGATCTAGTGGGTTGCATTACACTATACCAAGAGGTGGTACTTACCAATACTCAATATTATTCAAAATTGACAATGAAGGGCTTGTTGCAAAGACCATTATGCATGTATTCTACATTACCTTTGAAAAGAGTACGACTACTCATGAATATACTATTTATCCTACAATAGGCGACTGCACTGAAAGACTGTCTGATCCCTGCAGAGAAAAACCTGGCATTCTATACATCTCTAAAGGAAACCAGAAATCTAACTCAAAACTTCATGTAATTTTCTAGGAAAATCCTCAAATCAAACACTCTTTTTTACGGATATTCTGATGATAGAATATAGGTTATTTTCAGTTAGTAGAACAAAGCTCTTCTCGGCTCTGTTGTTCTTTGACATCATGCTATAAACATTAGTAATATGATTCTTTCCACATATAATAGAATCTATGATAAAGATCACAATTCGGACTCTGTACACATATGCTGTGGAAGTTGATTTTTAATGTAGCTAGTCCTACTTCGTTGATGTCATCAAGTAGAAGTTGGGATGCTGATTTTAATGCTAGTTATTTATTGTTTTAAATTAAAGAAGTAACAACAGAGAATATCAAAACCATGCCACTTTGTTCAAGTGTTGGCCAACATACCGGTCTAATCTCACAGCCATACCGCTAAAGACTTTGTGCCTGATTTAGATCTCGGCCGACAGGTTACTCCATCACAATGGTGACTGATATCTCATCCGCCGAAATATAAATCTCGTTATATCCCATGGGATTTATATTTCGAAGGACGGAGTATCTGACACAGTTGTGACAGAGTGCCCCGTCCACCGAGATCTGAACCAGGCCTAAAATATTTATAGTTGTCTGAGTTAGACAAAGCAATGATTTCTCAATGTGCATAATCATAAACATTGCAAAAATTATAATTGTTTGAAAATCAATGAGCATACATACCAGAATTTGGTGTTGTTGGAGAGTTTGTCTGGTTATTCTGGACTGCTGCTGCCACCGCGTGTGCTGCAGTTACAGCTGTTTTTGCAGCATAAAGGTTGGCTTCTTCCTGAAATTTTCCGATGTTCTTTTTGTAACGGATTCGCTTATTACCAAACCAATTGGATACCTGCAGGTAAACATAAGAACAATGGCAATATTTTCAGGTAGAGCTCTGTTCAGTATGACATTCACACAATAATATTCACTGGCTACTACATTTCGTACATATGAATGAAGGACGAACAGAGTTAAAAAAGGGCGCGAGAACAGCTCGGTAATGCTAGTATTCTGACAAAGTTTGTAAAACAAGGGATTACAAATATGCAACAATTTTCAAACTGCAATTGACCAGCGGAATTGAAATAGCAAGCCTACTGTTAATAATGAATATGTTGGCAAGTCAATAAATACTACAGGGCAAGGGGAGTTCAAGGCACAAAGGTGATGTTTGGTTAAGTACGAGAGAGGAAAAAAGTCGAGAAAGAATGCAATTGCTTTTTGTGGTTGGGCTGGAACCACCTTGGCAACTGTACAATTACAGTGAGGTTTTGTGAGATAACAAAGAAAGGTGTAACAGCAATCAAGAATGGATGAATGACAGCTCTCTTGTGGCCCTTTGAAGATACTACACCTCGCCAAAATGTCCCCGAACCTCTCAAGATCAACCCATTTGGGTGGCAGTTTGATCAGAACAAAAAGCAACTCAAATGACATGCTTCTAGAGACAGTATTGCTTGTAATTCCATTTTAATAATCGACTCTATGAAAGTAATTAGCAAAAATGCTACTCACCAATGTGCCTCCAGGTCAAAGGCTTTTTCTTTTTTTTTAAAAATGATGCAGGGGCAGATTAAATGTAATTAAAAAAGTAAGCAAAATCCCTTATTCTCAGGTCCAGCCCATGCTTTGAAAGCTGTGCAAAACTAAAGTAAATACAGGACATATTAAAAAACAGCTGTGAACATTTGTGGCTTCTCGGGAGAGGCAGGGGTACATGTGAATCTGCAGCTTCTTTATGCTATGAACAGATGCTTCAAGGATAACATTTTCAGTTCGTAGCATGTGTGGCTGTCGATTCACATGCTCTGCATCGACTATAAACCAGTCCCTCTCCATAGCGGACTAACACCTGTTGACTTGCTAGCACGTCTACATGATAATCCTTTGTGAAGCTGTAAGGCGGAGCCCAAGAAACAGCCTTACCAGCCTTACAGATATCGCTTAAAGGGATATTGCTCAAAAAGGCTTGGGTGGCCCTCTTCTTTAGTATAGAGTGTGTGATTGGCCTTGGAATATCAAGTCTTTATGCACTTATCGATCTTGCTTGCAATGCCTGCTTTAGAGATGGCATGACCCCATGTTGGGGAAGGCTACAGAAAGCTGATTGGACTCCCCAAGGGCTTAGTTCTGTCAGTATGATAAGTGTGCCCTCTTTGCATCCAGAGTGTGAAAGGCCCTTTCAACTATGGACTCTGGTTGAAAGACAATCGGGTATCTCAATGGCATGGTTCTTGTGAGAAGTTGAAACAACTTTAGGCAGACATTTGGGGATGGTATGATGAACTAATCTATCCTTGTGAACCTGAATGAATGGTTCTTGTACTGTAAGGGATTGGAGCTCACTAATGCATCTGAGGGAGGTGATTGCGACTAGGATGGCTACCTTCCATGACACAAACATTAGGTCATATTAGTATAGGGGCTCAACATGAGCACCCACGAGTCATGTGAGGACCACACTGAAGACCCATACAGATGCAGGGGGGTGTCTTCAGGGGTACTTCTGCATTAAGACACTCTATGAACGCCTTGATGACTGGGACCCTAAAAAGAGATGAGTGTCGTCTATTTTGTTGACACGCTATAACTGCAGTCAAGTGCAAGCATTTGGAGGTGTAGGCAAGGTCTGCCTTATGTAGGTGCAGACGGTAGCATACAAGCTTCTGCAATTAAACCCTGAAGGGGTCTCAGTATTTTGAGAGATAGTAGTGTATAAATCATTTCCACTAGGCTGTGTAATAGGCATGAGGGGTAGGTTTGTGTGCCTGTCTAAGGATAAGCATGCATTCCTCTGGAAGTTCAAAATAGCCCGAACTCAGGTGCCAGATCTAGCAATGATGCTGAGTGAGAAGATTCCGCCTGATTGTAAGCTTCCTGTAGGGATTGACTGACATCTCTAGGAGCTTTGAGTTCCAGGACTGTATTGCTCAGATTGCTGCCTTTGGGATAAGGGACTATGTAAAGGATGAGTGGGAGAAGCAGAAAAGCATAGGCAAATATCCTTGACCAGTTCATCCATAGTGCAATTGACGTGGACTGTGGTTTTGGTTACCTAGAGGCGAGGTCTTGGCATTTTGTGTTTTCAGGAGTGGTGAATGGTCTATGTGTGGGGTCACTCACCTCTGCAATTACCCGTGAATTACCTGTGAAGGGTCAGAGAGTGGAGAACTTGTTAATGTGTTCTGCTGAGTTGGTTGTAAAGTTGTTCTCCACTCCCGATAAATGCTGCACCAATGTTGGGTTGCCCAGTGCAAGTTTCCTGAGACAATGCAGACAGTTGGGGATTGCACCCCTGCTGCTAGATGTTGTACTTCGCTGACATATTGTCTGGCTTTATTAGAACTGTCTTGCAATGAATGAACTTGAATAATTATTTGAGGGCTAGCTGAAAGGATAGCAGCTCCAGCTAGTGTACGTGGTACCCCTGGTGCTGCGTGGTCAGTTGCAGGGTCATTGTGCCTTTCACAGGTATCTTGTGGAGGTAAGTTTTCCACCAAGACATGCATCAGTGGTGATGGTAAATTGTGGAAGGAGTTCTAGAAAAGGCCTGCTGAGAAACAGGTTGATGATATTCCCCCAAAGCAGAGAGTGCTGGGCCCTGGTCATTACCATCACTAGATCTTCCCAATGCCTCACTGCATCTGGCTACTGTCTTGAGAGGCACTCCAGTAGTGGGCACATGTGCAGCCTGGAGTGTGGTACAATCACTATGTATGAAGCTATCATCAACAATGAGGGAATTGTGTGTCTGAAAAAGAGGAATCAGCTGTTGAAATAACATCACTCTTTATTAGTTTGAATATGCGTTCCCTCTCACCGCATTCAGAACAGAGAGGATGAACCTGTTTAATGGTGGGAGGTTGAGAATAGGCCAAAACGAAATTTCTTTTTGAGGATCAGGAAGCAGAGGGAGCACACCTGTATCCCATGTTGGTGGGGAGGGATGGTTTGAAGGGCCCTTTGTGAGGTGCACTTAAACCTCTTTCTCTAGAAGGTGCTGATGGTCTGAGCTTAGGAAGTTGCGACGGGTGGGATGTTTGGAGGAATGGTGTGGAATTTGAGGCAGTATGCATAATGGAGAAGATTAGCTGATATGAGATGATGGTTTTCCACTGAAGGAAGAAGTGAGTCATTCTTCCCCCAAACGAGTAACAGGATCAGTGGTAAGGATGGGGGAGTCACTGCTTGCTTCTGTATTTCCCTCAACCATTACCCCTTCAGCTCCCTCTTTGAAAGGTCTTGGATTACTGTGGGTCCTTACAGGATTGTTGGTGCTATTGGTACAGAGGTCTCTGGCCAGTGGCTGCCGGTTTGGCACAGACGCTGGTTTGCTTCCTCCAAAAGTTGAAGTTGTATGTGGCTAACCTGAGCATCCGCATAAAAATGAGAAGGTAATGCACAATGTGTTCTGTCTTAGACATGGTCGTAGCTAGGAAGTCATCCTCATCCTGCACTGCATGCATCTTCACGATGGTGCTGTGCGGCCCGTGTTGGAATGGGGTAGTGTCGTTGGGTGGGAATGGTTTGGCAGAGTACAGTTCGAGGTCAGAATTGTCTTGGGGATCTACTACATAGTCCTAACACAGATCATATCCCTTCTGGATACGAAACGGCTCATCTTAAGAGTCCTGTGAGGAGTAGGGGCTGCCAAAATTTGAATCAATGTTCTGTGGGTTGCGGGAGTGGGATGCTAGTGGAGTTGTAGTGGATAAGGGTAGATACGGTGATGGCCAATTGACTGAGTTGCTAACTCTTCTGGGGATAGGTAGTCTTGAGAGGTCGAGGCTTGGTTCCTCTTCAAAGGCCAGCCAGCATTTTATCTGGATTCGGATAACTTCTGGTGCAGGTGTTTTGGTAAGAATCTTGCCTGTTTCTGAGAGGATGAATTCTTCCTTTTATTTCACATCTAGGACCTCAGAGAGTGCCTCTAAGATTGACACCTCTGTGGTTCCTACTTCAATGTCGAAGAGAGTTTGAAGACAGCTATTGATGCCAGTGATGAAGGGGCTTGAGTGAGGCTTTATGGAGACTAAGGGCCGAGGTGGTGTTAAAGCAATTTGCAATTTGGTGCTTTAAGATGCAGCCTTTGCTTCCCTACCAGTGGAGCCAACCCTAACGTTTTTGCCATTTCCGACTCAACCCAGGGTACTAAGCCCAAATCCCAAGGTGGTGTTTCTTTGTTTCTGACGAAGGGCCTATGGCTATCTACCACTTGGCCTGGCAGAATGCCGTCGGATCTGGTCTCCATCTCTCAAACAATGGTTATCTCTGCATCTTGTGGTAAGCCCACCTTAACTCCCTCCGGTACTTGAGGGCTTTCTTGCAGCAGAATGCATGGCAGGCTTTATAGGAGGTCACCTCGCTATCAGGGAAGAGGCAGAGGTTACCAACACTGGAGTATTTGTTGTGCATGTTCAACAGAACTGGAAGGGCTTTTTTCAATGCCCTGCAGGATGTAAATTCTGCAAGAATCAAAGAAGAAGGCTGGATGTTTGTAGAGGACGAAGCTTGAGTTGGCGACTGCTGGTTCTGCATTCCCGGTGACATGGGTGGATGCTCTCGGCTGTGCAACAGCACTGTTTTAAAAATGGGGATCGAAGGGTAATAAGCTAAATCCAAGAAAGCTTTCCTGAACATCCGAGCACGACTGTGGAACAAAACAATCTTAGGTGTAGCCAGTGTGCTTGTGCATTGTAGAGTAAGGATGGAGTCAAAACAGGGCTTGTGACTCAAATTAATTCTGGAAAAAACAGGTAGGAGTATGCTGAGCACTTATATCTACAACCACACATACAATATATGCGTATATAGATGTGTGTGTGTGTATGTATATATATATTTATATATACTGAACGGATTTATACCATTCAAAAAAAGGTCTCTTTCTGAACCAAGGGATACCTTTTTGCCAAATTTGGTGTAATTCTGTTCAGCAGTTTCAGCTGTAACCGTGTCTAAAGTTTCCTATGGGAAATTAATTTTTCTACCTCTATTTTTTTAATTTCTCAGGCACTACTGAACGGATTAACTCCATTAAAAAAAAGGTCTCTTTCTGAAACAAGGGCTACCTTTTTGACAAATTTGGTGTAATTCCATTCAGCAGTTCGAGATGTAGCCGTGTCTAAAGTTTCCTATGGGAATTAATATTTTTCTTGGCCCCCGCTTGGTGAATCGCCCCGAAACTTTCAGGATAGGACCGGAGCACCCCACAAGTTTTGAAACTTTCGAGAAGATTCATCATCCGGCGCCAAAGTTATTAGGAAAACAAAAAACGCTTTTCCTATGGAAAGTAGGTCCTAACTATAACTATCTACTGGCGACCGCCAGTAGATAATATACATACATATATATATATCTATAAATATATATATATACATATATATATATCGAAGCTCCAAGGTTGCCCTGTTGTGGGAAGCACTCTGACGCTGTTCATGGGTAACACCCTTTTATTGGTACAAGAGGCGCAGATGGAACAATCAATCGCGTAGGCAGTTCAGCAACGTCCCAGAGCCTGACGCGTTTCGAAGTGTAGAAACCTTCTTCCTCAGAGGCAAAGACGTTCTGAAGGTGTGCTTTCTGTGGACTTGCCCCTTAAATTGCCAAATGGCCCGCCCTTGATGGGCCCCTCATGCCGTTCTGAGCAAGGGATGCTGGGTCATAGGTATGCCAGAAAACCCGGTGTGTATAGACCGCTCATCGCCATGAGCGAGGAATGCTGGGCCATGTAGTCCCTGACGAATTTGATCGCGTTGCACGTAATGTTCCTGCCGCCAAATTCAAGCCCTCAGATGGGCCTCAATGTCCATGCCCCTCTTTAAATCCGTCACAACGTCCCCAATTGCAGGTCAGCTAATTAACTGGCCTTCTGGCCCCCAGTTGTAGGGTGGTGCATTCCCGACGGCCGGACCGCCGCCTAAAATCGAAGCTCCAAGGTTGCCCTGTTGTGGGAAGCACACTGATGCTGTTCATGGGTAACACCCTTTTATTGGTACAAGAGGCACAGATGGAACAATCAATCGCGTAGGCAGTTCAGCAACGTCCCAGAGCCTGACGCGTTTCGAAGTGTAGAAACCTTCTTCCTCAGAGGCAAAGACGTTCTGAAGGTGTGCTTTCTGTGGACTTGCCCCTTAAATTGCCAAATGGCCCGCCCTTGATGGGCCCCTCATGCCGTTCTGAGCAAGGGATGCTGGGTCATAGGTATGCCAGAAAACCCGGTCTGTATAGACCGCTCATCGCCATGAGGGAGGAATGCTGGGCCATGTAGTCCCTGACTGTTAGAAATGGGATTTCTGGTTGGCTGAGGCTTGCGCCAAAGCCAGGCAGAAACCACCACTCTAGTCAGGGCTGGGGAGTTACACGCCAAAGATAACCCCTGCTCACCCCCTTGGTAGCTTGGCACGAGCAGACAGGCTTATCCCTGAGGCGATGTGTAAAGCGTTTGCGCGCGCACCCAGCAACAACACCCAAGGCCCACCACAAAGGAAACTCCACACAAGGTATTCTATAAAAATAGCCTTTGTATTATACACAACACATTAGATAAAAACACACACTTTACAATGTGCCAACAGGCACGGGCAGAATTTACAAGGGATTATATGTACAGGGGACAGGGCCACATGGACCACTGTCAGGAATTAGCACTTAGAACATAGCACAAATCACCAATAGTAAACATAGGACATAACACAAAGTAACTGTACAACCAGTCTCTACTGGCGCAATAATGACCTCAGCGTCATCACACTAGCATCAGGTATAAAACCTATCCTGTATCTATCACAGGGGCATAAATCACATTATGCAATTCTCATTGGTCTAACTCATTAGACCTAGCCACCTAATTACACCTACACTAGGGGCGTTCATAACACAGGGAAGTACATTCTCCCTACCAACAACCTACGCAGGTAAAACAACCTCCTAGGCAGAAAAGACCACATTTAGAGGTACACAACACAGGGTGCGCAAAACATGCTATATACAGTACATTTCCTAGCACCCAAAAGCACATTAGCATGAATCGCAATAACACCTCAATCCCATTAGAGTCCAGGACGCACCAGAACCTAAACGTAGCAGCTGCCCACTACTTGCTGGGCAGCTGGGGACAAGCACAGGGCCTAAACGCTGCAGCTGGCACTAAGTGCTGCGCAGCTGTGGAAGGCAAATAGGGGCCGGGGCTCTCAAATGGCCCATGACACAATATCCAGCACGTTGGAGCCACCTAGCTCAGAAAGTCACTTTGGAGCGCACTAGCGCTCTTAACATAAACAATGCGGGGGACGTTGGAGCCCTCTAGGCTCTATAACCAATTTTGCCCGTCTCGTTGGAGTCCCCCTCAGGGGGCTCTGGGACCATAAAGATGGCCCCTTGACCGTGGGAGCGCCACTCGCTCTCTAGGAAATATCCGGTCCCGGTTGGAGCGACCCGCTGCCAAACGGGGCCGCTCCGAGAGAACTGTGCCTCGAGGGGCACCAACAACAAGGAGCCCCCACTTACCGGGCTCTTTTCTTCATCCGCGGTGGGGCAGGCACCGGCAATGTGCCTCGAGCCCCCTCCGCCTTTAGTCTGCCTTCGGCGCTGCCTGCGGGGCTCTCTCACCACAGGAGAGCTCCGTCCCTGGAGGCGCCGGTCCTCGCCCGGTCCCCCATCTCGGGACCGGGACTTCTCTGGTGGAGCCTGCGAGGCTCCGGGGACAATGGCGGCACTTCCGCTTCCGTCCCGCGGCCCCGCCCACAACCAGGCGGGCCGCGGACTCGGCGGCAGTTGAGCTGAAGCTCGGGCCGCGGCGGTGATTTCTCCTTCTATGATCGCGGGGTGGGCACCCGCAATAAAACAACCATAAGCGGGGTGGGCACCCGCAATAGGGATAATACGGCAATGAAGACGCAGGGTGGGCACCTGCATACAATTAGAAATAAAGGAATAAGCGGGGTGGGCACCCGCAACAGGACACAAGGCGGGGGAATCCCTACGCTGGGGATTCCCTCTAAAAAGATCGCAGCCCAGCGCTGCAGGCAGCAAAGAGAGACGCTCGGGTAAATCAGGGAAGCGCTCTGCCATAGAAATGAAGCGCCTCTCAGCAGAGTGCAGGTACAGCGCCCACCAAGCGCTAGGGCAGCCTAGAGTCCATAAGGCTTAGCAAGGAAGCACAGCAAATAAAGTCCAAAAAGGTCCCAGAAGTCCTCCGGGTATCCAGGGGCTGGGCAGGGCCCAGGGAGGCAAGCCTTCCCCTGGGCCCCAGCAGCAGCATGCCCCTGGTGGATTCGAGTTTGGAACAAGAACATTTTGTAAGGGGACACAGCCCCTTTTTATACACCACATCCCTTTGTTCTGGGTTCAGGGTGAGGGGGAAAACCAGTCGCAGCTGGTTGGGGAGCACCCTTGATGTGCTCAGCCCCTCACTCTATTCATTGGCAGGGCTAGGGTCGTCAGTCGCACCGCAGGGGGCGGGGCCAGCATTGTGTGTGGAAAACCCTGTCCTATTCAGGACCCAGGTGTACTCCTCCCACCCATCTAGCTGTTGATCTCCCCATTCACCACTGGGTGACTCATCCTGACTCTGGGGAATTCCCTAGTCCGTCACCTGACCTCACCAGCCAATCGCCAGACAAGCCACACATTTCAGACTGCACACTGAAGTGCCCACTTCTAGAAGTGGCACTTCCACACCAGGTACATGCACGCCGCACACATCAACGCGCAGCATTCACTCACACGAGTCCGCACATACCAAACACGGGCCTGCACACCCCACGCATCAGGAACTACCGGGACACATACATTCCCCCATGCATTCCTATGGGAGGGCAGGCCAACCTCAACACATGCACTCAGAGCACGCACGCACTTTACCCTGGGACACAGGGAAAGTGCGCAGGAACCAAACAAATCACCACACCAAGTCACCAATAAAAAGCAAAAAGTTCAGGGGTGAACCTGCCAGAAGGGCCAAGTCCAACACAACCCCCTTCCAGCCAAAACGCAGGGCAGCCCAATCACCACCGTGATGGACTTCCCTGCTTGGGGCGATAGAACACGGACGCAGGCCCGCACTGCAGGGACACTCTCCGGTTCTACGCCATTCTCAATCAACATGGTTCCATCCGAAAAAAAACAACCGAAAAGAACTCAGGCCCAACTAGGCTACCCCACTGGTACTACCTAGTTGTCCACGGCCAGGACCAGGCCCTAGGCCACCCAGATACCACTGGTCCTTGCCAAACCCAGAGTGGGGGGTAGTAACCCCTGGCATACAAGCCATTCTCCACTCTCCCTCTCAGTGTAGTTCCCAACTACCACTGATCCTTCAACCTAGGGTCCGCACCCTCAGGCTGACCAGAGGTCACGGGCAAGAAGGCCCCACCCTACCTCTACTTCTGGGGTTCCGCACCCTCCCAGGGAAGCACCCACCAGAACACAACTCTCCCACCAGTTCAGGACCTCTCTCCACCAACTGGTCTACCACCTGGGATCCAAGTTCGCCGGCTGCACCGGGGTCAGAGGCGAGGCCGCCCTCCCTCTGCACCCCCTTCCAGAGTTCCGCACCCTCCCAACTGGAGTGGTACCCCTAGAAGGCAAACCGGCCAGGACACTGACTACAGTCGTCCTTACGTCCAGATCCGGAAACACCGGCTACTGGCTCCCCAACCGAGGGACGTACCCTTTGGTCAGATGCCTGGCGGACCAGGACTTCCTAAGGGTGACACATACCTAGCGTGTCATGTGACAGTCTGCCTGGCGCAGAGCTCACGACCTCCTGTCCCTCTGACAGTGCGTGAAGATGCCCCAGCAACCTGGCGCAGAGCTCACGACCTCCTGTCCCTCCGACAGTGCGTGAAGATGCCCCAGGACAGAAGTGGCATCACCATGGTCACTCATTGGTGGCTCAGCCCATCCGGCTGGCCCCCTGACCCACTGGTTCCCACTGGGGACCTCTCCCCCTCTCACCCCTCACAACTGTACCCCACCTGCTATCAGGGGGGTATCACCTCACAATTGCCCGGAGAACCAGGACTTCCTGGGAGTACATATACGCTCCCGAGGGTGACACATACCTAGCGTGTCGTGTGACAGTCTGCCTGGCGCAGAGCTCACGACCTCCTGTCCCTCTGACAGTGCGTGAAGATGCCCCAGGACAGAAGTGGCGTCACCATGGTCACTCATTGGTGGCCCAGCCCTTCTGGCCGGCCCCTGACCCACTGGCTCCCACTGGGGACTCTTCCCCCTCTCACCCCTCAAAACTGAACCTCTGCACCCTCCACCTAGGAGTGGCACTGTTCGACACCAAAACTGATGGAGGCCTGACTACAGACACTCCCAGCTTACCTCAAACAGGAAGAACCACCTCGAAGAACAGTACAACAGGACAGACTAGGCTCCCTACCTGGTGTTCCCTCATGGAACCAACCAGTCCTGGAGACTGAGGTTGGGGTTGGGAATACAACCCAGGGTCACGCCCTCAACCAGTTCAGGCGTGAGACCCCTCAACCTCCTCACAAATAAGGGTACCTAGCTGGGCTACTCTAAACCATCTCCGCCGCAACGGTTTGTGGAGATACCTGCACCATTCTTCTAGGGTTACTCCCAAAAGCAAGCTCAAAATAATTTACACACACCATTTATCCACACTCACACCCCCCAGACTAGTAAGACAGTTTCTACCGCCCCTGATTTCTCAACCTGACCACCACGTGACACAGGTACTATCACTCTGGGAACTGGGAATGGGACATTCACATTCATCCAGCGCATTACACATTCATCTCCAAACCCCTCCCAAGACTGGTAAGACAGTTTCTACCGCCCCTGATTTCTCAACCTGACCACCACGTGACACAGGTACCACTACCCCTGGAACTGGGAATGGGAATACATGCACTGGACACACATCTGCTGCCACCACTGGATCCCACCCATCTGGTGAATCCAGAAAACACAATGCACTAAGGGGGATGATCTACCCTCCCGAGCTAGGGACACCTAACTCACAGTGCACAAGAACACATTTCCAAAGAAATGACATTTAAAAGTAAACTTTAAAACAATAATCCCTATACCATGTGATTTATCTAAATGCAGAGTTTTGTAGTGCGGCCAGTTGCTGCTGCGGTACAGCGCAAACGCAAGTCCAAATCCCACCGCTGCCACCAATGTTAGAAATGGGATTTCTGGTTGGCTGAGGCTTGCGCCAAAGCCAGGCAGAAACCACCACTCTAGTCAGGGCTGGGGAGTTACACGCCAAAGATAACCCCTGCTCACCCCCTTGGTAGCTTGGCACGAGCAGACAGGCTTATCCCTGAGGCGATGTGTAAAGCGTTTGCGCGCGCACCCAGCAACAACACCCAAGGCCCACCACAAAGGAAACTCCACACAAGGTATTCTATAAAAATAGCCTTTGTATTATACACAACACATTAGATAAAAACACACACTTTACAATGTGCCAACAGGCACGGGCAGAATTTACAAGGGATTATATGTACAGGGGACAGGGCCACATGGACCACTGTCAGGAATTAGCACTTAGAACATAGCACAAATCACCAATAGTAAACATAGGACATAACACAAAGTAACTGTACAACCAGTCTCTACTGGCGCAATAATGACCTCAGCGTCATCACACTAGCATCAGGTATAAAACCTATCCTGTATCTATCACAGGGGCATAAATCACATTATGCAATTCTCATTGGTCTAACTCATTAGACCTAGCCACCTAATTACACCTACACTAGGGGCGTTCATAACACAGGGAAGTACATTCTCCCTACCAACAACCTACGCAGGTAAAACAACCTCCTAGGCAGAAAAGACCACATTTAGAGGTACACAACACAGGGTGCGCAAAACATGCTATATACAGTACATTTCCTAGCACCCAAAAGCACATTAGCATGAATCGCAATAACACCTCAATCCCATTAGAGTCCAGGACGCACCAGAACCTAAACGTAGCAGCTGCCCACTACTTGCTGGGCAGCTGGGGACAAGCACAGGGCCTAAACGCTGCAGCTGGCACTAAGTGCTGCGCAGCTGTGGAAGGCAAATAGGGGCCGGGGCTCTCAAATGGCCCATGACACAATATCCAGCACGTTGGAGCCACCTAGCTCAGAAAGTCACTTTGGAGCGCACTAGCGCTCTTAACATAAACAATGCGGGGGACGTTGGAGCCCTCTAGGCTCTATAACCAATTTTGCCCGTCTCGTTGGAGTCCCCCTCAGGGGGCTCTGGGACCATAAAGATGGCCCCTTGACCGTGGGAGCGCCACTCGCTCTCTAGGAAATATCCGGTCCCGGTTGGAGCGACCCGCTGCCAAACGGGGCCGCTCCGAGAGAACTGTGCCTCGAGGGGCACCAACAACAAGGAGCCCCCACTTACCGGGCTCTTTTCTTCATCCGCGGTGGGGCAGGCACCGGCAATGTGCCTCGAGCCCCCTCCGCCTTTAGTCTGCCTTCGGCGCTGCCTGCGGGGCTCTCTCACCACAGGAGAGCTCCGTCCCTGGAGGCGCCGGTCCTCGCCCGGTCCCCCATCTCGGGACCGGGACTTCTCTGGTGGAGCCTGCGAGGCTCCGGGGACAATGGCGGCACTTCCGCTTCCGTCCCGCGGCCCCGCCCACAACCAGGCGGGCCGCGGACTCGGCGGCAGTTGAGCTGAAGCTCGGGCCGCGGCGGTGATTTCTCCTTCTATGATCGCGGGGTGGGCACCCGCAATAAAACAACCATAAGCGGGGTGGGCACCCGCAATAGGGATAATACGGCAATGAAGACGCAGGGTGGGCACCTGCATACAATTAGAAATAAAGGAATAAGCGGGGTGGGCACCCGCAACAGGACACAAGGCGGGGGAATCCCTACGCTGGGGATTCCCTCTAAAAAGATCGCAGCCCAGCGCTGCAGGCAGCAAAGAGAGACGCTCGGGTAAATCAGGGAAGCGCTCTGCCATAGAAATGAAGCGCCTCTCAGCAGAGTGCAGGTACAGCGCCCACCAAGCGCTAGGGCAGCCTAGAGTCCATAAGGCTTAGCAAGGAAGCACAGCAAATAAAGTCCAAAAAGGTCCCAGAAGTCCTCCGGGTATCCAGGGGCTGGGCAGGGCCCAGGGAGGCAAGCCTTCCCCTGGGCCCCAGCAGCAGCATGCCCCTGGTGGATTCGAGTTTGGAACAAGAACATTTTGTAAGGGGACACAGCCCCTTTTTATACACCACATCCCTTTGTTCTGGGTTCAGGGTGAGGGGGAAAACCAGTCGCAGCTGGTTGGGGAGCACCCTTGATGTGCTCAGCCCCTCACTCTATTCATTGGCAGGGCTAGGGTCGTCAGTCGCACCGCAGGGGGCGGGGCCAGCATTGTGTGTGGAAAACCCTGTCCTATTCAGGACCCAGGTGTACTCCTCCCACCCATCTAGCTGTTGATCTCCCCATTCACCACTGGGTGACTCATCCTGACTCTGGGGAATTCCCTAGTCCGTCACCTGACCTCACCAGCCAATCGCCAGACAAGCCACACATTTCAGACTGCACACTGAAGTGCCCACTTCTAGAAGTGGCACTTCCACACCAGGTACATGCACGCCGCACACATCAACGCGCAGCATTCACTCACACGAGTCCGCACATACCAAACACGGGCCTGCACACCCCACGCATCAGGAACTACCGGGACACATACATTCCCCCATGCATTCCTATGGGAGGGCAGGCCAACCTCAACACATGCACTCAGAGCACGCACGCACTTTACCCTGGGACACAGGGAAAGTGCGCAGGAACCAAACAAATCACCACACCAAGTCACCAATAAAAAGCAAAAAGTTCAGGGGTGAACCTGCCAGAAGGGCCAAGTCCAACACTGACGAATTTGATCGCGTTGCACGTAATGTTCCTGCTGCCAAATTCAAGCCCTCAGATGGGCCTCAATGCTCAGAACGGCATGAGGGGCCCATCAACAGCGTCAGAGTGCTTCCCACAACAGGGCAACCTTGGAGCTTCGACATATATATATATATATATATATATATATATATATTTTTTCCACTGAAAAAACAAAGGTTAAAAAGATGTTATGGTTAGGTTGAAATGTCAATTAAACATTATTTTAAATTAACAAAACACTAAAATTCACCAGTCAAGTAACTATAACTTGTGCCTCAAAGTAACTATAACTCCTACCCCCGCCATGCACAATGATGTCATCAATGATTTCATTCCAGATATTGCAGGACGTTATCAATGGTGTCATAGAACATGTAATGAGTGATGTGATATTGGAGGTATTTGACGGATTTGTGGCAACATTTAAAAAAAAAATGTTTTGGGCTTCAGGCTCCAGATCCCTCTCCCCCACCAGGTCTAGGGGGGCAGGGTATGAGAACCCTGACCCTATATGATTTTTTTGTTTTTCCCTCAGAACAGGGGACTGAGTCCCGAGTCTTAAGGTAGCTGCTGCCACATCTTTGTTGATGTGGTGGCAGCCAATCACATCAAATCTTTTGAAATGTGTGGCTCCTCCGTGGCCTGACATATACAAATATTTATTACCCTTAATTTTTCCAAAACTACTGAACAGATTTACAGCAAATTACAAAAAGCATGCATTCTGAACCAGGATCTAGCTTTCTACCAGTTTGCTTGAAATTTCGTTCAGCCGTTTTGGCTGGATCTGTGTCTAAAGTTCATTATATGGAAAAATGAATGGGGAAAATGTGATTTGGAACCTCCCCTTCTTCTCAGCCCCCACTTGACAGATCAATTTGAAACTTTCCAGGAAAGAATTGAGGTAGAAAATCATTTTGGTAGGAAGATTTATGGAGATTAGTCAAACGGTCCCAAAGTTATAAGCAAATGGAAAAATGCTTTTCCTATGAAAACGCTATTCCCAACCAAAACTTCCCACTGATGTGTGTGTGTGTAAATATATATATATATATATACATTTATTTTTTTCTCGGCCCCCGCTTGTCGAATCACCGTGAAACTTTCAGGATAGGAGCGGACCGGAGCTGGCCAAAAGTTTGGAAAATTGCGCAAAGATTCGTCAATCGGCGCCAAAGTTATTCCAAATAGAATGTTGCGGATTTCCCATGGAAAATAGGTCCTAACTATATCTACCTACCGGCGACAGCCAGTAGGTTATATATATATCCAAGAAGTCAAAATACCACCGCACTCCAAAAGAGTAGATTGCCTCAAATTAGAATTTATTTGCATCCATGCAAATTTCACCACAACCACCACCAAAGCGTTTCAACCCCAGTGGGTCTTGCTCATAGTATTGTGAGTCCATCATCTATTTCTCTATTTATGCTTATTCCCATGTCAGCCCATTATGAGGCATCATGGGATTCGTAGTGTCTCTTATAATGGTTACCGTTATTAATACTTCAATCACTTACACTTACACTCTACACTTACGGCTGCACAGTACCTTTTATCTTGTTTCTTATTCTTGGGGTTTATTATATCCGGATACTTTATAGTTGTTTGGCATCCTCTTGTTAAGGGAAAAGTTCTGACATGTCGCTGGTTGCTTCTTGCTTGGGTTACAAATATGCGAGGGACAGTCCACCCTCGACACCGGCACCCACTGTGTGAACAGTGCACTACTATGAACAGTTTGCTGGTTACAAATATATATATATATATATACAGGAACTGCCTTAATTCTGTTCTGTAGGAAACAAGATGGTTAAAAGCAACAGATAGGATTTGTAATCACTCCTGCATCTGTGGGTCGATGGGTTTCAGCCATTGGCTCCATATGGAATCTGTGGCTTTCATCAGGGCCAGGGATTCATTTTTCCCTAGGTTATTTGAACGAACTAGTTATACATACAGCAGGACTTCACACATACACACACACACAATAACCTATAGTATAAGTTTCCTTTTTCCTGTTAATTAGAAATTAGAAAAACGCGTAATCAGCATGCATGTGGGAAGTCTCTAAACTAATCTAGGGTAGGGCCTCATGGAGAACGGCGAGGGTGGCTTTGTAGTCGAACAGTCGCCACAATTTACACTCTGCTTTCCCACCTACTTCGGTATCTGTGTCCTTCCGATTTAAGGTCACTGAGATTTTTAGCTCTTATAATGCAGGATCCCAATCCTCATTCTTCATCTATATGTGCCCCCCCCACTCTAGGTGCGCCAGCCCATCACTAGAACAATTCTCGAGAGAGCAAGGATGACGAATGATGAAGCATGCCACCCAGGGGGGGTGTGAGGCCATACCTTCAATTTTTAATTGACTCCCAGAGCACAATAGAAAAAGATCAATCTATTATGGGTACTGTCTGGACAAACAAAAGAAAGTTATGGTTTGTCTTCAGAATGTGTTTCTTAATCCCGTTGTTGACCTTAGCGTGTCTCATTTGTCCTGCGGTGTCTGTGAGACTTGAAAACACTGATTTCACCTGTTCAACCGGAGAAACCTAAAAAATCACGAGTGGTGCTGCATGAAGTTGCTCAAAACGTGATCGTGCTGAATTAAAACGGCGCTCCTACCATGACGAGGAAGCGCATGATTCTCAAAGAGAACTTGATACATGAAACTAATTGTGCAAAAAAAATGGTTAGCAGGAAGCCAGTTCACGAATGGGGAAAGAACTTATTTTAAGGAATGTCTGATCACCATTGTGCAATTATATAAAAATATACGTTTTAGAATTACTTTTACATATCTGGGAACGTAATCAAAATTAAGTGTTATATGTTACTCTGCTCACTGAAGAGAATGGAACGCAAATGAAATGAGTTCATGGAGCAAATAAAATGTAAAGCTACCAGAGCTATGTTTTAAGAAAAGAAACTAAATGTGAGAATCCAATTATGCAATAAACAACAACAGTACTCCTATTACACAGGCGACTCAGTTGCCTGCCAGAAGAAAAACAAACAGACGCAAAATGCACCAAAGTGAAGCATGTGCCCAGATGCACAACAATAAGTGCAGTTTCTGTTCTGCATTGTATTTCAAATATTTCAACATGCTAAAATACGGCTGAACATATATGAAAGTCAAAGTGTGTCTGTCTGTTCAACACAATGGTGAATACTGAGAGTGTATGAAGGTTTTCCCAATGCCTACAAAGCCAGGTGAAGTCAGAATTCTTCACCCCAACCTGAACGTGGGACAACCTCCAACAAGAATTCAATGAAGGCCAACGCAATCATCCATGGGCCACGGGCAGTGTCAGTGGTGGTAACTCAACAGTGGGTGACATGCTACAGCTGGAGTGTTAACTTTTAATGGTCAGGCAGAGGACAGTGAGGCAAGCACTGTGAAGCTGGACTATGACGGGATCAGAGAATTGGAAAAAGAGACAGGGACTATCACCGAATCACAGTAGTCTGTCCATTGTCCTGTATCATTGTACTGCAGCCGAAAATCTTTCCAGGTGCAGCAAAAGACCACTGAATCTGTCTTTATTTCTTTTCATACTTCATAACCCTTCTAAAAAATTACAAAGTTGTGAGTCACCCTATTTTGCAACTTTGCACATTCCTTGCGACTTTGGCAATATAAAGCACCCCTCCGAACACTTAAGTCAAGTAAATATGATCTACAAGGGAACTCCACATATCCTGTTGAACCGGAAGGGTTTGAGTGACGCACACCGTACAAACAACTGCTCCAGCAGCTGTGGGGGATTCAATAGTGCTACAGATATTCTGAAAATGAATGGTATCTTCTGAGAGGAAAAGAATCTGATCCAGTTGAGGGGATTCTGAGCTGACAACTGTCTTAGGAAAGATAGTTTCATCTTCTGGAGGAAAACTCAATTTGCTGGAGTTTAGTGGAGTTTGTTGGGGTTATTTTCTACTCCAGAGTAATGCTGTGGAGAGTTGATTTGGCTGCAGTATTTACCCATAACTCCTCTGTGCTGCTCAAGCATGCATTGTTCACACGATGAATGAGCCCCATCAACCCATAAACCTGATTGTATCCTGCATGCACTTCAAATGGCTGTCAGAATAAAAAGGCATTCCAAACGTCCCTGGTTCAGGTGAGAAATTCAGGTTTAGGTTTTGGTTTACAATTGATAATTGTGAGCTGGTTACTAAGATTACTAATGCCAAATGTTATGCATTTCTTATTTTATGAAGCAGATTAACATTCTAGACTATACTCATTCTCAACTTTGCAACTACATCACATTTCAAGGGCTCACTAGAATAGGCTGGGATTGTACTGTAACCATGCCATGCCTATATTAACACTTAAGACTATACTTATTTGCTATTTGCAACTACATCACATTTCAAGGACTCGCTTGAATAGACTGGGATTGTGTGGTAACCATGTCATGCCTAGATTAACACTCTAGACTATATTAATTCTCAACTTTGCAACAACATCACATCTCAAGGACTCACTAGAAGCGTCTGGGATTGTGTGGTAACCATGCCATGCCTAGATTAACACTCTAGACTGTAGTCATTCTCAACTTTGCAACTACATCACATCTCAAGGACTCACTAGAAGCGTCTGGGATTGTGTGGTAACCATGCCATGCCTAGATTAACACTCTAGACTGTACTCATTCTCAACTTTGCAACTACATCACACTTAAAGGACTCAGTTGAATAGACTGGGATTGTGTGGTAACCATGTCATGCCTGGATTAACACTCTAGACTATATTCTTTCTCAATTTTGCAACTGCATTTCATTTCAAGGACTCACTAGAAGCATCTGGGATTGTGTGGTAACCATGCCATGCCTAGATTAACACTCTAGACTGTACTCATTCTCAACTTTGCAACTACATCACATTTCAAGGACTCAGTTGAATAGACTGGGATTGTGTGGTAACCATGTCATGCCCAGATTAACACTCTAGACTATATTAATTCTCAACTTTGCAACTACATCACATCTCAAGGACTCACTAGAAGCGTCTGGGATTGTGTGGTAACCATGCCATGCCTAGATTAACACTCTAGACTGTACTCATTCTCAACTTTGCAACTATATTACATTTTAAGGGCTCACTAGAATAGACTGGGATTGTGTGGTAACCATGCCATGCCTAGATTAACACTCTAGACTGTACTCATTCTCAACTTTACAACTACATCACATTTCAAGGGCTCACTAGAATAGACTGGGATTGTGTGGTAACCATGCCATGCCTAGATTAACACTCTAGACTGTACTCATTCTCAACTTTGCAACTACATCACATTTCAAGGGCTCACTAGAATAGACTGGGATTGTGTGGTAACCATGCCATGCCTAGATTAACACTCTAGACTGTACTCATTCTCAACTTTACAACTACATCACATTTCAAGGGCTCACTAGAATAGACTGGGATTGTGTGGTAACCATGCCATGCCTAGATTAACACTCTAGACTGTACTCATTCTCAACTTTGCAACTACATCACATTTCAAGGGCTCACTAGAATAGACTGGGATTGTGTGGTAACCATGCCATGCCTAGATTAACACTCTAGACTGTACTCATTCTCAACTTTGCAACTACATCACATTTCAAGGGCTCACGAGAATAGGCTGGGATTGTGTGGTTACCATGCCATGCCTAGATTAACACTCTAGACTGTACTCATTCTCAATTTTGCAACTACATCACATTTCAAGGGCTCACTAGAATAGACTGGGATTGTGTGGTAACCATGCCATGCCTAGATTAACACTCTAGACTGTACTCATTCTCAACTTTGCAACTACATCACATTTCAAGGACTCACTAGAATAGACTGGGATTGTGTGGTAACCATGCTATGCCCAGATTGACACTTTTGACTGTACTCATTCTCAACTTTGCAACTACATCACATTTCTAGGACTCACTAGAAGCGACTGGGATTGTACGGTAACTATGCCATGCCTAGATTAATACTCTAGACTATACTCATTCTCACCTTTGCAACTACATCACACTTAAAGGACTCACTAGAGTAAACTGGGATTGTACGGTCATCATACCTTGCCTAGATCAACATTCTAGACTATACTCATTCTCAACTTTGCAACTACATCACATTTCAAGGATTCACTAGAAGCGACTGGGATTGGACGGTAACCATGCCATGCCTAGATTAACACTCTAGACTATACACGTTCTCACCTTTACATCTACATCACATTTCAAGGCCTCGCTAGAATGGACTGGGATTGTGTGGTAACCATGCCATGCCTAGATTAACACTCTAGACTATACTCATTCTCAACTACATCACACTTCAAGGACTCACTAGAATATTGTAAGGTTCTTTTGGGTCTTCAAAGATGGTGTGTTTTTCAACTTATAGTAAGATTTAATAACAGCAATATGAAAGTGCAAAACAGGCTTTCAGATACTCTTAAAATTGGGATTCTTCCGCAATATAATCAGAGCATTTCTCCTTCGCTGAAGAGTACTCCACAGGCAAAAGGAGCCTTCCATGCATCGGACTAACAAATAAATGTTTCACAGTAATTACTTTCTCTCAGTCACGTGTGCCAGATACTTTACAGTACTAATTGGAGCATGTTGTTATCTGTACTCATTAAAGTATACATTTCTGCTTTGCTTTATATGAAACTCTAACAACGGAGATCACATCCCAGCAGCACCAGAGATACCTTTCACTCAGCAGGGCGACGACAGCGTGTAACAAAGAACCTTCAGAAAGGCGATGACACCTGTGTCACCTGAGCTCCGGGGTAGAAATGCTGCAGCTACTGCTTATTCCGCTCCCGTGTGGAAGCCAATGCTTGACTTGCGTCTGTAGCCGAACGAAATGGGCCAGAGTGAAGATTATTTCAGCAGCTGTCAAAGGGAAGGCTCTAAAACTCTGGTATTTTTTAACTTTGATGCTTGGTGTCACTACTTAGTCGTACCATCAGGTGTTACTGTTAAATTTGAAGGGAGAGCATTTCTTACCGTCCTTTGCTATTTTTAAGTAAAATATTTAAATATATGTTCAGGAAAATACAGCAGTTTTTTTCAAAGCAATCACTCACACTCAAAAAATGTAACATTAACGACCGCCTGGAATTCGGGAAGGCAATAAAAACCTAGCTTTTGCCAGCAAAAGTCTTCAGACTGTATCCATCATAGAAGTTAACTCAATCACCCAGGCAAGAATATAAAAACATATCTCTCACTTCTTTTTGCTGCTCTCCAAGTATAAGCACAGCTACAATACTGCAGTATCAAAGTAGGTGCACCCCTTTCATCATCACACTTGACTCTATAACACTATCCACACGGTGACACACTGCAAACCCACATTCTTCAACCAAAAACAACTTACCAAGTCACTGCTGCCTATGTGCCAAAATCACTGTGAGTGAGAAGCACTACTCAAAGGTAAATGGAACCACTTTGTCAGGAGTGTGAAGCGTGACTCAAATATACATGTAAACACTTTGTCAGGAGTGTGAATCGCAACGCAAAAATACATAGAAACACTTTTTAGGAGTGTGGAGCTCTACACAACTGTAATGGAAAAACTTTGTCAGGAGTATGAAGTATGATACAACTGTACATGGAAACCCTGTGTCAAGAGTGTGAAGTACAACACAAATGTACATGGAAACAGGAAACACTTTGTCAGAGGAGTGAAGTGCTACACAAATGAACATAGAAACACTTTGTGAGAAGCGTGAGGTGCTATACAGATATACATGGAACACTTTGTTAGGAGTGTGCAGCGCTACACAAATGTATATGGAAACACTTTGTCAGGAGTGTGAAGCGCTACACAAATGTACATGGAAACACTGTCAGGAGTGTGAAGCTCAACACAAATGTAATGGACTAACTTTCAGGAGTGTGAAGCTCTACATAAATGTAATGGAAACACTTTGTAAGGAGTGTGAAGCGCTACACAAATGTACATGGAAACACTTTGTCAGGAGTGTGAAGTATGACACAAATGAACACGGAAACTCTTTGTCAGGAGTGTGAAGCTCTACATAAATGTAAGGGAAACACTTTCAGGAGTGTGCAGCTCTACACAAATGCAATTGAAACACTTTGTCAGGAGTGTGAAGCACTACACAAATTTACATGGAAAAACTTTGTTAGAAGTGTGCAGTACTACACAAATGTACATGGAAACACTTTGTCAGGAGTGTGAAGCTCGACACAAATGTACATGGAAAAACTTTGTCGGCAGTGTGAAGTATGACGCAAATGTACATGGAAACATTTTATTAGGGGAGTGAAGAGCTACACAAATTTACATGGAAACACTTTGTTAAGCGTGTGAAGCGTTACACAGACGAACATAGAAACACTTTGTCAGGAGTGTAAAGCGCTACACAAATATACATGCAATAGAATACAATACACAGTTCTGTACTCTTCAGCTATAAATTCCTTGTACAGCAATCAAAAAGAAGATATAAAAGTAGAGCTGTGTATCATAGGGTTTTAACACACCTTCCAGGTGTACAGTATGGAACAATACTATGAGTATTTATGATTTGAAACTTGTATTAAATTTCCTGTTTCATGCTGAAGAAATTACTGCTGCACTTGTAATGTGGATTAGAGAATGCATTTTGTAAAACATTTCAATAGAAACAAAAACATTTAATGAACATTCATTTGTGAAACGGTAAATCCAATGAGGCTTAAATCCAACTTGAGGAATGATGGGGAGAAATATTCTGTTGAGGGAAAGAAGTCCCCAGTCTTGTTCTTGTCAGAAGGTTATTTTCACTTGTTTTATCTTTTTTTCATACACTTGAATGTTGTACTGCTTTTATTCTTCAATGTTTCAGCTGTGATGGACATTTTATTGCATGCCCTATGGGCTCAATTTACAAAGCTTTTTTATGCTCAGTTGTGGCCGAGTCCTGTGCCTCACTGAAGGTACTCATATCAAAACAATTGTAAATCGGCCCTATGATTTCACAGATAGCGGACTTGAGCATGACCCAGAGAATCACAGGGCATTACTTCAGCCTTTATTGATTCGTGACAATTGTCTTGCTACTTAGATAAGTTACAAAGGTGGTGTTATGAAATATTACCACATTAGGTGACCAAGGCACTTGCATCATATGATGCTCTGTAGTGTTGGTGAAGTGGGCAGTGTAGAAGCAAAATAAATATTGAAAATGTATGAGCTAAATGACCACGGTTAGAGCTAGAAAAGCCAACTTAAAGGGGTTCCCAAATTGTATTGTACTGTACTATGCGCATTATGATCAGAAAAAGGTCCTCCAGTGCAGAAGGGATATGCTATGGCATGGCAAGGATTGACTTTGGTACAGGTCTGGCAGAGCTGAGCTACTGATAGTGCATCCTTTACTGAGTTAGAAAACAGTTCCGTGATCAAGAAAACTGGATATTTCAACTTCAAAGGCAACAGGACAAAGGCCCCAATGATGATCAACCTCGGGTATACCTTCCTCTGAAGTGACATGAACCCTGATAAGATTGGTCCGATCCATAGCTCACCTTCAATTGGTGAAGAGATTGATTAAGACATTTTGCCAAAGACGCCCCCCCCCCCACCCCTCCCCCCTAGACTGACGCAGAGCCACAGTGCTATATCTTACTTTTGAACCCCGATGCCTCGCAGGCATTACTTTTACAAAATAGAGCCATTACTAAATGAATACGAACATGTAAGTGTCTCTCAAGAAACAAGGGCTGAGAGTTCTTTTCGATCGGTCCCTCGGCCTCACTGGTTGAAGACCCCTTTTGACCTTTAATGTCCTTAAGAAATGTCACTTTGAATACTTCATGGCTACAAAATGAAAGCAAACGCTTGACTCTCTGTTCGGCGATGTGTACTCTGACCCGCATTGTCTGCAGCCCGGGATGTATCGTTTCGCATTTTTCATTCAATCAGACTATCTCGTCACATAAAATAATAATGAACATCTTGTCTTTTCCCTATTACAAAAGACCAATTAATTGATTGACCTAATTATGTGTTGCGTTTCAAACGAAACAGCTTCATTTATTTATCAAGTTAATTGCAATGTAAAACAAAAGACAATGAATTATTACTCAGACCCTAAATCATCGCGACAACTAACTAAAATGGCAAAAGGCATCATGCAATATGTTATCAGCGTGCCCTGGCAGACCCTCGAAAGGCGTCACCCATGTGTATAGAAATATGTGTGCCTATATGAAGCAGGACACAAATAGCTTGACATAACGTAAATGTATTATTTAGTGCTGAAATTAAGGTAGCAGATTAATACCATGGAACAGAAAGTACTCAATTATTTTCCACAGAATACTAAGACTTAAGGAGCGAGTGTTTTGTGCGTGGGAAACCTGTAATCAGTGATTAACTTGTGCAGGTGCTTGCAAATGATGGGCACAAAAACTCAATTTTGGGGACCAATATTTATTTTTCGTCATCTCACTGACTCAGAGAGAAGGTCAAAAAGGGAGAAAGAAGGAACAAGAGAGAGAGAGGAAAACAGAAAGAAAGGAAGAAAGAAGGAATGACAAGGAATGTGTAAGAGTGAGATCAGGAGCCTTGGCATTTCTCAGCCACCATATCTGGGAGAGCCGATAATGGCACCTAAAAAAACGATGGGCCCTGTTAGAAATGGGGGTCTCTAATTGCAACTTGTCCTAATAGGGACCCTTCCTTCTAGTCAGGATAAGGGGGATACACTACTGAAATAACCCCTCCTCGCCCATTTGGTAGCTTGGCACGAGCAGTCAGGCTTATCTCAGAGGCAGTGTGTAAAGCATTTGCACATAACCAACAGTAATACAGTGAAAACACTACAAATGGACATCACACTAGTTTTTGAAAAATAACCAATATTTATCTGTGCAAACAAGACCAAAACAATAGAAGTCTAACATACAGTAATCAAAAATATACACTTTACAAGAATGACTTTAAAATGCAGTTCCTTGAAGCCGGTAGTTCCGTCCAGGGCTACCGCGGTGCTGAAAACAACAGAATCCAACAGTTTCGGCTGACCACGTCGGTGCGGATTGGCGTTAGAGTCAGTAGACTCGCAAACAGTACCTTTGGTTCCAACCGACCACGTTGGTGCGGACCGGTCATGGCAACCGTCGTGGTTGTGATGTGAAGCGTATCTGAGCGGCGTGCGGTGCCCTCAAGTCGCGGTGCAGGGAATGGCTCAGTGACGGTCATCCAGCAGCATCAGTAAGACCAGGGCTGCAGTGAGGAGTGAAGCAGTGCTGACAGGTCACAGTGTAAGCGGCAATGCCGGTTGATGGGAGCTGGCGTCGGTTAGCCCAGACTGTGGTGTAGGATGGGGCGGAGCTTCATGAGACTTACGAGCGCTGCCCCCTAACCACTGTGCGGTCATGGGTGTCGAGGTAAGTGGGCAGGGACGTCGTCAGTGAGACCAGGGAGGTGGAGTGAAGCAGGGCGGTGCAGAGTGCAGTGCCCACAGGTCGGAGTGCAAGCAGCGCCTCTGTGGTGGCAGCCATCGTCGTCGCTGGTGAGACCAGGGTTGTGGTGCAAAGTGTGACAGTGCCTTCTGCAGTGCGTTCAGGACACGGAGCCAGCAGCGGTGTCATCTGCTTTCTCCCCTCTGTGGCAACTGAAGCCACGGTTTCAGAGGCGGTACCCAGAGGTAAGGGAAGTATTTGCTGTCCCTGAGACTTCGTCAACAGGAGGCAAGCTCTATTTCAAGCCCTTGGAGATACTCAGCAACAGGTGAAGAAAGTTCAGTCCAGTCCTTTCACTGCCCAAGGCAGAAGTAGCAACTGCAGGCCAACCCAGCAAGGGGGCAGTACTACTCCTCCTGACAGTTCGTCCATCTCTTCTTCTCGGTAGGTTCCTTGATCCAAGCAAGTTCCCAAGTTCTGGGGTTTGGGCCCCAATATTTATTCTCAGTTTCTCTTTGTTCTCTTGGCCAGAGAGTGTCTGTGCTCAGTCCCAACCAGTTTGGTCTTCCCAGGCCCAGCTTCCCAGCAGGAGATGGAGACAGCATTGTCCAAGGCAGACCAGGCCCATTCATGTGCAAGGAAATCTCCCACTACTCTACATAAAGCCCAGGTCTAGTCAGCTCAGCCCTAACTCATCCAGGGAAGGCAAGGCACACCTGAACCCCACCAGTGGCTGTCTGAAGAGAATGCACATCCCCAGACCCTGTCACTCCAAAGCCACACAGTCAATCTACAATCCAGCAGAGTCACACAGGATGGCCAAGTAAGAAAATACCTAGTTTTTAAAAGTTGTATTTTCAAACGCCGAACATAAAAATCATCTTTACTAAAAGATGCATTTCTACATTCTGATTTCAGGCATGCTAAACTCAATTTCACCATCTTGACCCAATGGGAAAATATACTTGCAAAATGTTGCCAAGTATTCCCCATTCTATCCTATGGGACAGATAGCCTTTCAACAGTGAAAAACACAACATACTGTATTTCACTATCAGGACATGTCACACACACCAGTACATGTCCTATCTTTCAAATGCACTGCACATTGCCTATAGGGGTACCTTGGGCCTATTTTAGGGATGACTCACATGAAACAAAAGGGAAGGTTAGGGCTTGGCAAGTGGGTGCACTTGCCAAGTCGGCATGGCAGTGAGAACCACGTGCAGACACTGCAGTGGCAGGTCTGAGAACCCTTTGAGAGGCTGCTTGTGTGGGTGGCACAATCAGTGCTGCAGGCCCATTAGCATGTATCATAGAGGAGAGTGATCTAGTATAGGACCAATACATACTTTATCTCGAATGGGTATCCCCCACACCATCAATCTAATGACATCTCCTCTTGAAAAACCTTGCCATTGTTTCTCTAGTCGTCAATTAAATGGCACCTGATGATTTAAACAATCTCAACCAACGTACACTGAAATCATCACGTACACACAATTAACCATAATTTCAAGGAAATAAACAAGGAATTGTACTTCTCAATTGATATTTTTTTCAATAAATTATCTTATACTTGGAAAAAAGCTAAAAGTATACATATAACATTGTTGCCCACACATATATATGTGTACAATATAAACAAATCAATTAAAGACAAACATGTACAGACTGAAATATTACATCACATTAATATTTAGACATGTGGTTAAACCAATCAAGGTAACATATGTAGTGTCCTGCATTTTAGAATTTATGGCGTTGCAACCTATTTTAACCCTCTCCTGTACAGTTCAAGGAGTACTGTTAGGCCCTTTCTAGTGATGGTCAGAGCACTTCGACTTCATGGGATTGATGTTGTGATTTGCGTCACTGATTTTGCACAAATCAATACATAATCTTTGCAATTGATGATAGCTCCTAGCCACGCCCGCCAACACATTTTGACCTTTGTGTTGGGCCTGGACTGTATTTCAATGAAGGTCTTCTTCAGGGCTGAGGGACTTATTGAGTGGACACAAGTGCAGCGACTTCCAGCTGTTTTACTCGAGACAAACAATATATTTCTTTAATAGGTTTAAGTCGCACATTGCTTCGACGTATGACCCTGATGGAATGAGTGATCTAAGGGTTGTTCAGAATAAACAATATTTTTTGTATCGGTGTCTTTCAATATAATGTTAATGATTTCAATTGTATGTTCCAAACTCTTTCTCTCTTGAAGTCCTTCTCTGCCGGGTTAATTTCTCACTCTCAGTGCACTTTACTAGGGAGTAACCAGTAAATCAAATATGGCAATCATGGAAACACCAATCCATAATCCAATTTACAATAGGAACACTTGCACTTTAACACTGGACAGCAGTGAGAAAGAGCGCAGAGACTATAAACCAGCAAACACAGAGTCAAAACCAGGAGGCCAGAGCGCAAAAAGACTGGGGAAACACACCAAATGATGCCAGGTCTTACAGGCCCCTACACTTTCCTTTTTTGCCAATAAAGCACTGCATCTACTCATTAGTGTGGAACTGAAGATGCCTGTTTGAGGGCAACCATAGTGCTGATTAGTGCAGGGGTTTCCTATATGTATATATGTATGCATATATGTAAGGTCATGCTTGCCACTTTACCAAACTATCAGGGCTAATGACAGGAACGTCCCAGGGTTAACTCATTTTCCAAGTCATCGATCTTTAGCAGTCTTCTGTTTGCTGCTGAGGGGTGAGAGGAAGGCAGGCGTGAAAGCTATAAAAAGTAAGGCGGTGTCCAGGAGCCTACCTTAGTTCCTTACTTTGTCTCTGCTTGCAAGAACAGTGGTGTGGTATTGAGTGGAGAGCAGCTGGTAACAGCTGCTAACCATGGCAACCTCTGATAAATGCCCATGGCACAGGCCTGTCTGGAAAGACGCAATGCTGCACAGGACCTCACTCTAATTTTAGTGTTACAGGACACACACTTACCTTAACCAACAATCTGGCCAC
The DNA here is from genome assembly GCF_964204655.1 of Triturus cristatus. Classification (NCBI taxonomy): domain Eukaryota; kingdom Metazoa; phylum Chordata; class Amphibia; order Caudata; family Salamandridae; genus Triturus; species Triturus cristatus. The sequence goes on along the minus strand of NC_140580.1, from coordinate 1,122,278,149 downwards.
CTCAGAGTTTCACCTAAACTATGACATCTCCAAGTTCCAATCTTTCCACCTTCTAGGCCTTCTGGACCACAACCATAATACATTTGGGCCACAACCTCCCTAAGAGAATTTACGAAAACCTTAAAAAGTGACTTTTTATATAGTTTGAGAGAGGGGGTAGTTACTCCCATCTTTCTCTGAATGTGTATAATTCATACCAGTGCTGCCTACCGGCCATGCTGTAAAATATGTATTTCATGCCTTCTGGATCCTCTAGTTAGTAAGTGATTTAAATGTCACCAATTTCAAGCACGGAACTGGCACAATTATCGCAGACAACAACTGTTCTTCTACCTAAACTGTTAAACATTTCATCCACGATGATCTTCGTATCGTTATTAATGCTACGTTACATTTCTGATAGAAATGCTGAGGCAGTCAAATACACAAGAAAATAAATCAATAAATTGGAAACTAGGGAATTATTCTGGATTGTGTGCTAAGAACATGAGGGGAATAACTAAGATGGACGTAAGCAAAGGGAAAGGCAGCAAAAGAATGGCAGGCTGGAAAGGATGGTGCTATCTTTAGTGCGGTTAAAGGCCGGACCCAGTCACCTCTACCACTGCTGAAACTCTAACAGAAGTACATTAGGATTTTACTCTTAGTCATTCACACTGAAATCTAACCATGGTAAAATCACTGGCCAGGCACAGTCGCCATAGAGCCACTGAGGATCATTGGTTTGAAAATTAACATCAGAACAAGCTGTGCTTTAAGAGGCTAACACAGAATGTCAATGTAGGACCTTTGGCAAAGAAGGTGCTGCTACTAGGACAATGCGTAACACTCAACATTGACTTCCCCCTCAAACATCTCCAAGCAATCACCAGTGCTCTGGAGGATCATATAACAGTGAGAACTGCATGACACCATCCCAGACTGATACAGTGAGGGGTCACTCTTGTGTTTTTCTGTACTATATGTTCACAACCAGGGCATGCTTCTTTCCCCACTCCATCCTCACTTATCCTCTCCCTCCTTCCTTAGCCACTTTCCAAACCCCTCATCCTTTATCTCAGTGATCAGGGACACACACTGCGACCCTTTCCCTCACACTTTTGACCAGTGGTGCAGCAGAGGTGTCATGAGCCCTAATACAATCACAGCAAATGGGTCCTCCTAACCAGAGTTGGGTAGTAAAATACAACCACAAATGGGGGCAGAGGCTCACCTGCGCGCCTGGGTCCCAGTGCTACTATACCTGTGTACTATTAATATCTCCTTTGGACACCTTTCGTTCATTCTCTAATCAGTTGCACCCATCTACACCCCCAATATCATCCAAACTATCTCTCCTTGGTTGATGTATATGACGGGGAGTGTCTAGCGCATTCCTTGATTCCCAGCAAAGGACAAGGAAGCCTCCCACCACTGAGAAAGAAAGGGTCCCACGTGAGCTGCCCAACAACCATCACAATATGCTTCACTTTGGGAAGGAGCATATTAGAAGAGCGCAAAATATGTATGTTCAAATTGTGAAAACATGTTTCTTTTTGAGATGAGCACACAGTAGCCTGACTATGTGATATGGATACAAGTTGGTTCACTCTTGAGAATTCTACACAACCAGTGTTTTGGGAGCTTTTCTAATATTGCACCATCAATTGCACCAGGCCTCCATAGCATGGGGCGGACTGGTACAGTAGCGCAGTCTGTTGAAGGCGTGACTCTATCCTCCAGCAATGAGCACATCTGTACATTCAAGAGGTTCATAAAATAGTATGAGAACAACTGTAATTCACTGAACGGTGCGGTACCCGGGCAGTTTAGTGTAGTGTGCGCTCCATTGTTCTGTCGTACGTCATTATATGTGATCGCCTTAGGCAGATATTTTTGTTTGAAGAACGAGAACAAGGAGACAGGAAGATTATTATAATAGATTATAATAGCTGTTTCTGTCTCTGCTGGATTTAGATTTCCAAAAATATGCATTGGCGCTGACCATTCTTGGACAATGACAATACTAACCAATATAAGAAGACTCAAGGTTTTGAATGTTGCTATTTCGCTTTTGTGTCTGTAATGCAGAGAGATGCTTTATGTGCTGATAACATTTCTAAAATAGTGTGTCTCACTGTTGATCAGGGTGGATCCCTGCAAATGAGTAATTTGCTATAAGAAACTAGCCAGTCAACTCGAGTACAAATCAAGTGATGTGGTTACGCTTCACAGATGATCCTGAGTTCCTTACAGGACAATATTCAAAAAGAGTGCCTGTTCTCTTTCACATAAGTAAGAAGGATGCGGGTTCAAGTGTTAAATTTAAGGAGCAATTTTCTTAACCTTGTTTACAAATTGTTCCATATGGAGTGACATCACGCATAAAACTATTCATCTTGGATTTGCACCACCAGTGCAATAAATCCAGCTTTTCATAAGACTGCTGATGACGATCAACATCACCAGCCTCCAGAAAGATGTCACTCTACCACACATCTGTGCACAGAGTGGAGGTTTACACAGCAAGTGAAATAAGAAACACCAAAATTATTTTTTCTTATGCAATTGAAAATGTCACAGCATACGATTTTCATAAGAGTCCACGCAAATGGAAATTCTACAGCCTGTTCTCAGCCATGTCCAATGAGTGGGGAAAAAATGATCCTGTCCTCAAAATTAAATACTGGGGAGAGAGAGTAATGGATACTGAGAGGTTGGCTTTGCAGATAGATAGGCTGATATTTAATTCACTTCTGGTAAGTTTTCATTCTAAAACTACGACACCTATTGAGAACATGGCTTCTACTAGGCTGCACGGTGGTAATGCAGTCTTATGTGGTTTCCTAATCCTTCCACTCCTTCCTGAAGGCTGTCTTATGTCTTATGTTCAACTGCTCACCCTATACCTGGAGCATACAAAGCATGGTCCATTTGAATTGTTAGATTGTTCTGCTCTATAAAGTACAAATCATAGTGAAACATCGAAAAAGCACCAGTCTTTGGTGAGGAATCTGAATTTTATAGCTAAACTGAAGGGGCCATAATACACGAGGAGCTTGAAGAATAATCTAGCGTAATTGATACATTCTCTGCAATGGTGAGACTTAAGTCCAGCAATAAACACAGAGTGTAGTGGGTGGTGGGAATGTGTGCATTACACAGTGGATTACCTCCTGGTGGAGGGATAATCCGGGGGCTGTTGTAATTTACAACCACCTGAACTTCTTAAAAAATGCCAGTCAAGGTCCGGTTTCAAAAGTATCATGAACCTCAACACCAGAAGAACAAAGATAATGAAATTTCAACAAACAAAAGTAGTAACTTAAACATGTTCCACGTGTGCACCTAGGTTAACAGTGTTTAATTTGAGGTGGTAGTTGGAGGAAGGGCCCACAGGATCAAATTTTTGGGGATCAGCACTTATTTTTCCTCATCAAACTTTAACTCAAAGCCAGAAAGGGAAAAACACAAAAGCTGGTAAGAAGGAGTAAGAGAAAGACGGAAAAATGATGACAACAAGAAAAAGCAGGAACTTGCAACAGTGAGATAAAGAGCCAGGGAGTGTCTGGCAGTGAATTAAAGATCAAGACTACACCGCCTTGGTATCAAGCACACAATGACCTTCTGAGCAAATGTTCGGACCTGGAACTTATTCTTTTTTTAAACAAATTAAGCGTTGTAGGTTAAGGAATTCTTTTTCAGTAGCTATCAGACTTTCTTCTCCTCTGTCTTTTTCAAGGGTTTCAGGGCTCGTCTATTCAAACTCAACATTCTCTCTTTACGTTCTTCTGGGCATGTTTATTATTTTTTTACAGTCTGTTTAGCCACAAGTCCCATTTCTTAAAACATTTATCACTCTTATATAATTTTATCACAATTGTAATGAAATTCTTTTCATATCTATCATCATTTTCCATTTTCATTGTTTTATATTATATACTGTATTGTTATTTTTTCTGATCCCACTGATTATTTATCTTTTTGAATTTATTGGCTATATGTACACACTTCGCATGTATGATATTTATATTATTCTCTGGTTCTTTTATGCAAATCACAACTACTATTCAGTAATGGAGGTGCATTAAAAATTCTATTTAAAAAGTATTAGACAGCAAGAAAACAATGATTTCTGATACACTAACAAGTTACTTGTCAAACGTTTATTTATGTATAGGGTGTGTGTTAAAAATATATCTATCTTCTACCCAAGGTAGGGATTCAATGCTTTATTTGTAAAAGGTTAAGACGATGTTTTCATTGTTCCAATTATTAAATTTGGCAGATATGCAATCCACATCAGGTAATAGACCATGGAATGGTTTGAGATAGCTAATCAATTTTTAAACTGTTTACCATAACATTGTGAATCATATTTAACTACATGTTCATTGTGCAAATATTTTATGAGTATTGTTTTGAAAGGTTGTGATTAATTATCAGTCTTGCGTTTTCTGTTGATTATAGCAATGTGGTAATATCAATTGAAAAATATCATAACTGTCAAAAAAATGCCTTGAAACCATTCATGAATGTCTATAGAACAATCCCCTAACTCTGGATCTCAATATAGATCTAACTAAGCCCAGAAGCGAATTCACAACAAGAAAGTCAGATGAGAACAGAGACCAAATACAATGTTGTTTAGCGTAAGCAATTACATTCCAGTCATTCACTTTTGAAGCAAGTTTGGTATGAACTATCTCAAATTACAAAACCATTAGCCCAAAAGTGTTAGCTCTATGTACCAGCAGGTGCATCCAAATGTGCATTTAAATGCATCAATTCAAAGCTTAACATCTTTTTCAGAGAAACGAGCTGAATATACTATATTCAAAAGAATTAATTATATTGATTAATAAATCCAACAGTTACGCTTGCTATTTTCAACATAAAGCAGCATGTTCTAACTTCATAGGCAACAAATAAGTATCCCTAGATCAAGTCATAATAATACAGTTTAAGGATGTTTCGGCAGTTATGTTCCTAACACTTCTAGTATTATAATCTCTAAAGATCAGTACTGAACACAATATCTTTTGGATTTTTAAAATATACAATGGATTTCAACATGGCTATGATGACCACTGCCCTGTAAGGCATAAATGTCATATTATGTCTGCAAAAAAAAGGTTCCATTATTTTAAGAAAATATTATTTAAATTATTGCCATTAATTATAGCATGATATGATGACTTGTGTCAATCAGCCGCCTTTTAAAGTAGTTTACTCTAGTTATCCTTATCTTCTAAATTTACATAAGTAGTGTCCTTACCAATATCCTTAGGAGTTGATGGGACAAGTGATTTATTGACAATTCTGAAAGATGATTCCTCTGGAGGTGTGGGAGGTGGTGAGGGCGTAGATAACTGAGAAGGCATAGCTGGCAGGGGGGAACTGGAGGAGGCAGTAGCCACAGGTAGAATATGCGTAGGCTGTCCCATAGGGTGCTGAGTTAGTAATTTTTGAAAGGTATCCATCATTTGCTGTAATGTAAATAAAATGCTACAGGCATATCTAAGACTTCTGGCTTTCTAATGTAACAAAATGCTACATAGGAGTGTGGAGATTGTCGGATGTAAAGTGCTGTGGATACTCATAGTCTTGGTATGGTTCCTCCTCATACATTACGTCCTGTGCATGCTATATACTCAAAGTCCGGGACATAGCATACATCCAATTGCATAGTTTAGACAGTTTTTGAGGCAAGGTCCTTAGCATTTTCCACTAGTTCTGAGTCTAGTATAAAGGTAGTTGAAGGAAATGGTGTCATTGATTACCTCAAAATATTGAATTCGACGGTGTCGTCATCAATGACATCGACATCGAAGGTATCATTGTTGTCAAGTCTGATGACGTCAATGGTACTGGCGTCAATGACAGAAGGAGTGATATTCTTGGAGCGTTCGGTGGCAGTGTAGTAGTCGGTAGAGGTCAGGATCGACAAGATGTTCTTCATGGTGACCATCAATGATGGGTTTTCAGTCGATGGCAAATGTCTTTTCTTCTTCAATGATGGCTGTTACTCATAAAATAAGATTTTTGTGGAGTTTTGTTGCCCAGATGTTTTTGCGTTCTTCATTCCTGGAGTGTTTTTCTGAGGAAATTTCAGGTTTCTACTGTGAGGAGGCGGCTGCAGTACTTTAAATAAATCCAATTCATGAAACTCTACGTTTCCTGTTTTTTGGCTCACTTCTGAAAGTGCTTGGTGGGGCTCTTTTCGCAGTTTCATCCCAGGAGGAGAGGACATCGCTCACAGAAGGAGGGTCTTTCGTATTACTTTCCAGCAGCTATAGTGCCAACCTACTTTCCCTGTCCTTCTAAGTTTTAGACTGATTTTCTTACCTATATCATGCTGGAAGCCTTATGCGTAGGATAGGAAGTAAATGCATTGTTCATGTGGATCATCAGTGTAAATCTTTTTCTGCCAACAAATAGAACAGGATTTGAATAAAGATTTTTCTCAGTGTCATTTATGATGACAATTAGTGACAGTTGGTGAGAGAGAGAGAAAAGGTATTCCTGTCCCATAAAAACTAATTTTCCTAAAACCGCTCACAGTATTTTGAAAGTTAGACGTAGGTCTGGTCCAGTCCCAAGGTAGTCCAGAAAAGGTAATTGGACATGGTCATTAAAAGGCTAGAGCACAGCTGTGCTTGGGGAATCCTTCACACATGATGTGTGGTAGACATCTGAGCCGTGGTGGCCTCTGGGGGCGAGCTGGCACTTCCACTTCAATTGCTAAATTTCAGGTTTCTTAAAATGAGGTTGATGTGCTACTAAACAAACACTGCTGTTAAGGCCTATGGGCAATTTAACACTGTTTACTGCTAATTAAGATTACCAGTGATTCACAGTCAGATGAAGGTGAATGATTTCACTTTATTAAACAGATTCTTTCAATGAACTTGCATTGAGCCACCATAATTCTGGATGTATCTCTTGAATACAAAGGGAAGCTATTAAAGCTGTTGCACTGAACCAAACAATACTGTTATACAATATAAGGTAAGGGGGGCAGGTTTTTCCTATGGGTGGCAGTCTCTTCAAAGTGCATTGCTATGATGAGAACAACAAACCAGGTTTTGGCAAATATCAACACTCACTTTAATGATGTGTCTTTTGCGGGAAACGAGTGGGACAATGATCCTCTCCACACACCAGATGCAGAACCTCTTCCACTTCAACACACAAGACAACCTCATGGAACATCATTTTGCTTTTGTGAATATGGTCATGCAATGGAATGAATGGGTCAAATTTCCTTTTTGAAGAAATTCAGAAATTAGCCCCTGCCTCACCCCTTAAGTAAAATGAATGTAAGCAGAGGTACTTAATCCCGTCTTGTAATCTGCATGGAATGATTGGTTTGCGCAGCAACCTCCTGTGCAGGGGCTCTAACTTGTGAAGTGGATCTCTGACCACAAACTTACTGCTACCTCAGGCCTACCAATCGTTCTCTGGTCCTGGTCTGTGTTCACTTCACGATTAACTTTGGTATCAAGGTGATTGGTGGCAAAGAATATAGATAAGTATTGAGCAGTGCGTAACCTTTCATACATAGATTAAGTCTTAGAACTGAAGTGTTTTCAGTCTTGGAAAAGGGTTTCTAACTATGGACCTCCCCAGAGACAGAAAACTTCATTGAGAAAGTTATTAAAGATATTCCCTATTTCCTTTCTGGGACTAATCTGCTGAGGGAATCTGAATGTTTGATCTTTACTCCTGGAAAGTGGAGAGCTTTGGTGATGAGCCTTTGCCAAGTAGGCTGAACTTCTTTTAAGCTTCTAAAGTAGCACTTCTTTGCTCTTCAATGCTGACTTAGATCCAGCATTTTGATATGTGAGAGTTCCTTCTGGGACTGGGTCCACTTGATATAATGGTTCTCTCTAAGGGGATCTCCAATGATAATCATAAGCATTGACCCCGCAGCACTTCTTTGAAAGTCACATTTTTATAGTATCTTCAGTTTATTTTGGGAACGCCAAGCAGTACATGTTCTAAAAATAAATAATTTTGCAACCTAACGAAAGGCTTTTTCGCGAATTCTAATAATTTACTTTAAAGATGTACCATCAACCCACCACTTTTAATGATGTTGCACGCTAACATAGGTGTATCTAAAGGATAATGTTACTTACCCAGTAAGCATCTGTTCTTGGCATGTAGAGTTGTAGATTCACATACTTTGCATACTCATGCCATCTAGTGTTGGGTCTGGATTTTTGCAAGTTGTTTTTCTTTGAAGAAGTCTTTCCAGTCGCGAGGTAAGGTGACTCCTCCTATTGGTGATAGTGCGCATGGGCATCGTCTCTATTGTTAGATTGTTTTCCCGCAGAGGGTAAGAATGGAGTTAGTAAGTGTAGAATAGAGATGCCCTTCCGTATGTAAGTAAACTGAGAAACTGCAACAACTACAGGAGACCGGGGAGGCGGGTAGGCGCATGTGAATCTACAGCTCTACATGCCAAGAACAGATGCTTACTGGGTAAGTAACATTATCCGTTCAAGGCATGTGAACTGTAGATCACATGCTTTGCACAGACTATACAGCAGTATACTCCCAAAGCGATGGCTAACCTGTAGTTGTTGCAGTTGTCTGAAACAGCGTTTTAAGTACTGCTTGGCCTACATTAACTTGTTGCCTCACTGACACAGCTACACAATAGTGTTTGGTGAATGTGTGCTGTGTAGACCATGTTGCTGTCTTACTGATGTCAGCTAGGGGAATATTCCCTAAGAAGGCCATTGTAGCCACTATTTTGCGAATGGACTGCGCTCTAGGGGGCAAAGTTTGTTTTGCTTTCTGATAACATGTCTGGATACATTTTGCAATCCATCTTGCAATTCCTGATTTAGATATAGGATTGCCTTTGTGTGGTGGCGAAAAAGCAACAAAAAGTTGCTCTGTTTTGCGAAATTCTTTAGTTCTGTAATATAGTAGAGCTCTTCTAACATCAAGGGTGTGTAGAGCTCATTCTGCTACAGAATTAATCTGAGGAAAGAACACGGGTAACTCAACTGATTGATTGATATGAAAGGCAGAAATGAGTTTAGGGAGAAGTTTAGGGTTGGTGCGAAGAACCACTTTGTCTCTATGAAGCTGAAAGAAAGGCTTTGTATAGTTAATGCCTGGAGTTCACCAACTCTTCTCAGTGAAGTTACTGCGATGAGGAAAGCAACCTTCTATGAGAGGAATTGTAATTGGCACCTCTGCGTTGGTTCAAATGGTGGACCCAATAGCCTTGTAAGTACTATGTTTAGGTTCCACACTAGTGCAGGTGGGACTCTTGGTGGTATCACTCTTTTTTATCCTTCTAGAAAGGCTTTAATCAGAAGAGAGATAAGTGTTGTCTGTTTTGTATGTATGCAGCTACTGCTGCTAGATGTAAGCGAATGGATGTGTAGGCTAGTCCAGTTTGCTGTAAATGTAACAGGTAACATATGATGTTTTGTACAGAAGCATCAAAAGGATTGATATTGTAATTGTTACAAACGCTAACAAATCGCTTCCATTTTGCTGCATAAAATGCCCTAGTAGTAGGCTTTATAGCCTCTTTTAGGATATTCATACAGTCTGGTGGCAAGTGTAAATAACCAAACTCTATGACTTCAGACGCCAGATCGCTAGGTTGAGTTCTTTGGGATTTGGATGCCTGATTTCTCAATTGCTCTGAATGAGGACACTGGAGGTGACATGCAGCTTTTGGTGTGGAACTATTGACAGTTCCGACAGGGTGGTGAACCAGCGTTGATGTGCCCATGTTGGAGCTATGAGAATTAGTGTGAGGGATGTTTGCCTGAGCTTCTGAACTACCATTGGAATGAGTGGCGGAAAAGCGTAGGCAAATATCCCTGACCAGTTTATCCATAGGACATTGCCTTTGGAGAGCGGATGTGGGAACCTAGAGGCGAATATTGGGAATTTTGCGTTTTCTGCTGTGGCGAACAGGTCTATCTGAGGTAATCACCATTCCTGAAAGTAGGGGAGGAGAACCTGAGGATGAAGTTCCCACTCATGGATTTGCTGCTTCTGTCTGCTGAAAAGGTCCGCAATCTGATTGTTTACTCCTGAAGTTAAATCTTGTGGTGTATAGCCCATTTCCAAATGGCTTGTGCTAGGCGTGACAGTGGAGAGAGTGTGTCCCCCTTGTTTTTGTATATAGTACATAGCTGTCATGTTGTCCGTGCGGATTAGGACAGCTTTGCCTATGAGGTGAGTTTGAAAGGCTTTGAGCGCTAGAAACACTGCTAGTAGCTCTAGGTAATTAATGTGGAGAATTTTGTGCTTTAGAATACACAATCCTTGGATTGTGTGATCCTGTAAGTGAGCACCCCAACCAGTGAGTGATGCGACTGCTGTTAGCACTGTCTGTGGAACAGGGTCGATGAAGGGCTGCCCTTTGGGTACATTTTGTGGGTTTCACCACTGTAGCGAGCGATAGGTACGGCCGTCAACCAACACTAGATCGGTCAATAGACCCTGTGACTGGCTCCACTGACTTGCTAAGCATTCTTGAAGCGGACACATGTGAAGTTTTGCATGGGGTACAATTATGATGCAAGACGCCATCATTCCCAGCTGTTGCGTGAAGATTCTGGCTGGTAATGAGTGGTTGGGCTGCAACTGAGTGAGAAGAGACTGAATACGGTGAATTCTGGCTGTATTGGGAGAGGCTATAGCTTTTTGAGTGTCTATGGTAGATTCCAAATAAGTCTGTGTGTTTGAAGGCTGCAGATGGGACTTCAGCCCATTCACTTTAAACCCTAGTTGGTGTAGTAAGTGAATTGTGGCTTGAGTGCTGGCTTTGATGAGCCAGTCGTCCAGATAGGGGAAGACGTGGATATGCTGTCTTCTCAGATGAGCTGCAACTACTGACAGGCATTTGGTAAATACTCTGAGAGCAATGGTGACTCCAAACGGTAGTGCTTTGAATTGGTTGACCCGCTATTACAAATCTGAGATATTTACGATGAGCGGGGTGAATTGGAATGTGGAAATATGTGTCCTTTTAGTCTAGAGTCAAGTCAAAAAGTTATTTATTTGTTTTTTTCATAACAATAAAGATCAATAAACAAAATGTAATTTTTGCCCCATTAAAATCATTCAAAATACAAAGTTTAAAAGAAGTATCATTCCCATAAAATAGTTCATGTTGGAATAGTAAATTACACTTTTCTAATGTTAGCACGCCATCTAGCGCAAGTCGATGTACAGACTTGCGTTGTAATGGCATAGCGTTGTAACATCGCATGCGTTGTAACGCATGCGATGTAACTGCACGCGTTGTAATGACACGCGTTGTAATGTCATACATCCTTTCATAAGCCCCTTTTGGCTGTGATGACTCAGCTTTTTATAGGAGGTTACTAATTTGTATGAACATATTTACCCCTCGGCAGGTTAAGATGGAGTAGACGTAAAGTTGTCTTGTTGTAATAGTGGGAGCGCTGGTTGAAGTGTTACCATGTGGAAATGGTCTGACAGTATGTTGAGGTTCAGTTCTCTGAGGTCCAGAATAGGTCTTAAGGAGCCGTCCTTTTTGGGAATTAGAAATATAGGGAGTAAACGCCTGACCCTTGGTATTGTAATGGTACCGGCTTTATGGCTCCTTTTAGCAAGAGAGACTGGGCTTCCTGTTTGAGGAGGTGCAAATGTTCTGGTGACGGTTAGTGAGAATGAGGTGGAATGTTTGGAGGATTGTTGGTAAGCTCCAGGCAATAACCATATTGGATAATTCCTAACACCCATTTGTCTGCTGTTATAGATTGCCAAATGGGGAGGAATTGTAGAAGACGTCCCCCGACAGGCAGGTGTTAAATGATCAGGGGGAAGCGTAGGTAAGTCACTGATTGTTAAAGGAAGGGGAGTTACGTGGTGTGGAACCCTTTCTTCTACCCTTGCCATTGTTTCCTCTATATCCTCCTCTAAAGAAAACCTCTTGTAGAGGAAGGTTGATTGTTGTCTTTATAGGAGGAAACATTGGTGTCTGAGGATGTGGTCTTAGAGCCCCCACGATAAAAGGAGTGATGAAAGGAGCCCCGGTTTGAAGGAGACTGTAGAGCTCCCATATACTTGGCTACCTCAGTGTCTTTTTTCACTTTCTCTAAAGCCTGATCAACTTCAGGGCCGAAAAAGATGCTCTTTATCAAACGGAGTGTTTAAGATGAATTGTTGGACTTCAGGTTTGAAACCGGAAATCCTTAACCAGGCGTGTCTCCTGAGTAACACACTAGTGTTAATCTCTCAAGCTGCAGTGTCGGCAGCATCTAAGGCACATCTAATAGAGGAATTGAAGATGAGCTTTCCCTTCTTGTGCTAAATCCTGTGCTTTAGCTTTGTGCTCTTCTGGGAGATGTTGGAGCAATTGCTCCATTTCGTCCTTCTGCTCTCTATCATAGCTGGCTAAGAGGGCCTGGTTATTGGCATTGCGCCAATGATTCGCCACCTGGGCAGCTATTCATTTGCCAGAGGCGTCTATTAATGTTGACTCCTTGTCCAGAGGGGGGGGGGGGCATCCCCAGAGGTTTGTGAATTAGCCAATTTACCAGCATTAGAGGCAACAAGTGAGTCTAGAGGTAACTGCCCCTTAATGAAGACTGGATCAGAGGTAGCAGGCTTATACTTTTGATCAATTGTGGGAGCTAGAATATGAGCAGGGTCTTTAAAGATGTCATCGGCATGTCTCATCATGCCTTTGAGCATAGGGAGAGTCTAACTAGATCTGTGTGTACTACTCAAAGTTTTGAACAAGAAATCTTCTTCTATGGATTCTTTGTGTAGCTTTACCCCGTGATATTGTGCAGTTCTAGCAAGCAACTCTAAGAAACCTACATTGTTGTCAGGAGGGGAAGGCTTTGCATGGTAAAGGTCTGGGTCATTATCTGTAGGTGGATCAATAGTGTAGTCTTTCCAGGCATCTACAGGTAACTGAATATCTTCATCATCATCATCATCAGGCTGTGAGGGTGGAGAATTGTGTGGTGTGATAAGTAAATGTTCCAATACTGGAGAAGGCAGTGAAGGTGTAGGGGAACGTGGTGGGAAAAGAGGAGGAGAAGGGTTAGTACCAACATTCTTCTTTTTTAAAGGAATCTTCTATTGTTTGTCCTCTGACTCACGTTTGCGTTTGTGAGGCAGTTTGGTAAGAAGATGTCCTGTATCAGGGTTAATGTAAAGTTCCTTTTGTTTAGGATCTGATTTGGGGGGTGGTAAGTCGAGAATCGGATCCTGCAACTTCGAAGGAGCATTTTTCGGTTTCGGCGCCGACGACTTCGGTGCAGGGATGGAATGACCTTGCAGCTCGGAAGGTTTGGGCTCCGAAGCCATTTTGAATTTTGGCATCAGGGGTTACGGCCCTGAAGCAGTCTTCGGCTTTGAGCTTGAAGGTTTCGGCTCAGTGCCGCACTTTGGTCGACTCGATCCAAAGCCGGAAGGCTTGACACATCAGCAAAGGAAATTATTATGATGTCATCTGGGTTAGGGTAAAGTGACATCAATGCCTGGAAATAATCAGGGTCAAAGGCCATATAATCGCACCCCCCTTTGATGTTATTAAGGTCAAAGGGTGTGTGATGGCACTTCCGCTACTCCTGGTATTTTGGTGAATTGATGTCCATGCTGAATGGAAACAAAACACCCAGTCACCTACCATGATGTTTTCTCGGGCTAGCGAGGTCAGCATAGGGATCAAAAGGCACAGTTCAGTCCCTCTGTAATACGGTGCTGTGTATCTGACAGTTTGTCCCAATTACAAAGAAGGCATTAGAAATGATTAGAGGCCCCATTTCCACACTGTTCATGCAATTCTTTGAGCGTCTATCTTTCTGAAATAAACAATATGTGCCTTTCAAGAGACTTGCATTTTTACTAATTTTGTAAACTGCTATGGGATCCTGCACATAGGATTAGTCAGATTTGTTTATCTCTGTGGCATAAAGTGCTTGTCCCCTGGATCAAATTCAAGTGCATGCTCTCACCAAGAGTATGTCCTTAGGAGTGTGTCATTATTTTGCAATTTGCAGTCTGCAGTGCTTGATTTCTTGGCTCTTAAAGACAGATTTACCACCTTCCTAAATTTGCCACTATTCACACATTGTCCAGTGGTTTAATGACACAGTTTCCTTTCCAACATGCATGATGAATGCATAATCAATGGCTTTTGTCCAATAGCTTAATTAGCAAGCCACAAACGATCAGAGCTGGCATTCATCAGCGGCGCCCTCCTACCTGTGAAACTGTGATACTGCACTTCTTTGCCAGCTCCTCTTTGGCTTCTTCACTAGGGTATGGATTGCTGAGGTGTGAGTAAAAATACTCATTCAAGATTTCCGTTGCCTGTTTGCTGAAGTTACGCCTTTTTCGTCTAAAACAAGAAACACATTGTGAAAGGTTTTAGCTGCCCATGCTTGACTGAATGCCTGCATTTGTGTTGCAACACATTTGCTGGTCTTCACTCAGTGGTGTAGGACAACATAAGAAACACAGTCATGAAAACAATGAATTGCATAGCACTGGAAAGTAGATATGTATGCATAATTCATAATTAAAGGCCCACTTACAGAATTTGGCTTCTTTATGACTCGTACACAGACATTAACATTTGGACTACCTAGTAAATGTTAGTCCAGGCACAACCCGGGTTCTTCCACTGCAGCTATATGTCATATATTGGGGAAACAGTCAGAACACCGCGGCCTCAGCCACGTGTATTCCGACATCGCAAATGTAACCACGCTTGCCTTAAACACTCATATGCCTTAACCACGCATATGCATAGTTAAGGCAGTGCACGGTCTAGCTGCAGACTGCTGCAGGGACAGAAGCAGGAAGAGAGGCAGAGGACGCAGTGAGGTAGGTGGGGCTGTGTTGGGGAAGGGGGGTCATTTTCAGGGCTGTGGTGATCGCAGAGGGTGGTAGTTTTTGGGGCTGTGCTGGGGGTGGGGGGATAGTTTTCAGGGCTGTCCTGGGGGTGGGGGTAGTTTTGGAGGCTGTGCTGGAGGGAAGGAGGGGAGTTTTGGGTCTGTGCTAGGGGAGATATCACCAGGAAGAGAGGCAGAGGACGCGGTGAAGTAAGTGGGGCTGTGGTAGGAGGTCGTTTTCAGGGCTGTGCTGCAGACCGGGGATAGTTTTCAGTGGTGGGGAGGGTCGGGGTAGTTTTCAGGGCTGGAGAGTGTTGAGGTAGTTTTCAGGGGCGGGTCGGGTAGGGTTCAGGGCTGGGGTAATTTTCAGGGCTTAGGGGAGGGCGGAGTAGTTATATGGGCTCAAGTCGATTTTTTAATTAAGGGTTAGGGCGTTAGGCCTAAGGGCAGTGCAAGGGGTTGAAGTAGTTTTTGGGACAGAGCGGGGTGGGGGTGGGTTGGGTATTGCATGTTAAGGGGCAGGGCTTTAGGGCTCACGGCACGGGGAGGAGAATGGGTTCGTATTTAAGACTTAGAGGAGGGCAGGTTAGTTTTTAGGTCACAGTGGGGGGTCGGGTAGTTTTTTTAATTAGGGGTTAGGGTTTTAGGCCTAAGGGCAGTGGAAGGGGTTGGGGTAGTTTTAGGGACAGTGCGGGAGTAGGAGGGGGTCAGGGTAGCATATGTTAAGGATTAGGGACAGCGCGGGTGGGAGGGGCAGTGCTTAATTTGAGCCGGAGCTTTCCGGTGCTCAGCACCGTCACCTAATCATCAGCACCGGAGCGTCTAGCACCAATTAAGGGCACACACATTTGGAAGTAAAACGATTTCCCCATGATCACAGAATGTTGAGGCACGCCGAGACTCGAACCCAGTCCCTCAGCTCCGAAATCTGCAGCTCTAGCCATTAGGCCAAGTCCTCTCCAGTATAATAAGTGCTGGGGTTCTAGTCAGGAGGCATTTTGCACCAGCACATTTCTCCTATTGGCGCTGCCTCCTGAGGAGAGCCCCGGCACTTTTAATATTACAAATTAACCACTGGGGAGGGGGCCGGGGTAGTGTATGTTAAGGGGCAGATAGGGGGTTTGTAGATTAGGGCGGGGCGAGGGTGGTGGGAGTAAGGGCGAGCTTAGCCATTCATAATCCTTTACCATTCATGCCTTTACCACGAAATTGGTTGGTAAAGGCATGTGTGATAAAGGAATGCGTGGTTAAGACGCATTCGTGGTTCGGGCTGAGTGGTAGAGGCATGTGTGGTTCAGCCATGTGTGCCTCTATCATACAACCCATGTATAAAGTTCCTTCTATGAAAATGCTGAGGAGAGAGCACCTGTTTGCCCGAGAGTCCAAGAATTAACAAAGGGCAAGGGGAGGGAATACAGTACAAGGAAATGAAAAAAGAACTAGAACTCAAGTTACATACTTGGTTAAGGTAAACAAAGGTGGATGAGTTCAGGGGTAAATCAGGAATTACTTTATGATTTAAAAATCGGTAACTTTCAGCAATCAGTATGTTCGAAATTCAGAGTTTGTAAACTTCCAGAATGCACGTAAAACATTTTACATTTGCTCACATTTATTCATCGCTATTTGTAATCAATAAAAAAGAGTAAGACCTAATCCTGCGGTCTGCTTACGAGGGGCAGACTATGGGCCCTATTCACAAACTTAATTTTGTGCTACATTTTGTAATACTGCCAAACAGAACAGACTACTTCATGCTATTCACAAACCTACACGTAGAGTTTACGCCTCCACCCCCTCCTATCTTTTTCTGTGTTTTGTGATCTCCACCCCAAGTGCAGTCTCCACACACATAAGTACATGTTTTAGTAGTAAATGTGGGAAAGGACAGAGGGTAGTGGCTGGAAAATGAGGAATACTTACTTCTAATGGAGAGGGTAATAGGGAGGAGGGGTTAAGGGAAGGGTCAAGGAGGGGTTTATGGAATTACGTCTACAAAGAATAAGTCAATGCCTGCTCACAGACTGCAGTTCTAAAGTAACTGCAGCCAAAAAGGTACTCAAAATGGTAGTAAGGTGCTCCAGCTCAGAACTGAAGTAAGTCCACCACCACATGTCGTCAACCACTGGTACTGCAACACCCTCCCATAGAAATCAATAGGGTTAGGGACTTCAAATAAAACTCCACAGGAAATACTATTAAATTAAATTAAATATTTTAATAACTTTTTCGTATTTGAATATTAGTGTGGCAATAAATGTTATTAAATATAATTAATTTACTTTTCATTAATTCTACACATAACGTTTAGGATGTTTTTTTAAAATATTTTTTTTGCTTGCTTTTAAACATTGACATAAAAGATAAAAAAATCACGAGTGCACGAGACCAAATAATCAACAGATACTGACAAATGGTATAAGACAGAGAATAGTACAACACTTCGTCTGAAAGAGAGCACAATCAGATCACAGAATGTTACAGATGTACATGTGCTGAGGGTCACATTAGAGTCAACCAGCGTTACCCACAGTAGGTCAGACAATACGGGGTTTAAGGCTCTTTTCCCTGTTCTCCCAATGCCAGATCCGGTCCCTCTCCCTCTGGTCCTAGTTACAACCCATAGTACTGTAACCATGGGGTCCATATCTTGCGAAACGTTCAAGGAAACCCCCTTGCCACATAGGTCACTTTAACGTTTAGGAATTATTAGTGCATACAAAATGTTTTAAATTAGGTGGGATTTTTTTAAATTTTACCTTGAGAAGAAGAATTTTAATGTAATTTAATATATTTTAAATAATGTAAAATTTATTTCAAAATGCAGTTAATAGCACTGCAGCCTTTTCTCTTAGTTTTATTTTAAAAATAAATATATACAAATAGTGTATGTCACTATTTTACATGAAAAATATTTTAACAAAATCTTTCCTAGTTGAATAAACTTTTTTTACTTTTTCCTTTACTTAGAGAGACTGCTCAGTGGGGGCGGAGATCTCTGAATGGTAAAGTATATTCCAAAGTTGCCTATACTTTACCAAAGGGAGATCTCCACAATCTGCGCAGAGATGTTCGCATGGTAAAGTAAAGGGAAAGCTCCCTATACTTTACCATAGAAGGCTCTCTACCTCAGAGGTGGAGGAAACAAACTCACCCAGCATCCAGTTTAAATGGATTTTGTTGAAGAACGTCTGGCTCCATGGACAATATCCACTATTTCAAGAGGCAAAACTCAGCTGTCGCCAATCAATCGCCCCACATGGAATGTGGGTTTCAGAGATTCAGGTGCAGGAGTACTCCCCTGCCCCCCAGAGACCTCTGATCTCCACTCCTCTCATATGACCCCTACCACAGCAGTGAGTCATTTGTCACAATCATGAAGTCTGGAAGGGGAAGGTCTGTTGGTGTTTATCTGCCATCACAGAAGATAACAAGAAGTCTCTTGAAATCTAGATGTATTTGGAGAGACAGTTCGGTGTTGGGCCAACTGAAACCTAGAGTTCTATTGAAGGGCCCACATGTGGCACCTGGTGTAAGGGACAATCAGAATGTACAGGTCTAGGAGCTCAAGAAACCTCTGAACCAATCTCACCAAGACCCAGGACTGAGACAGAAAATTTGAGTCATATTCTCAATGTCCTGGACTGCCTGTGGTGGTGGAAAGGCCCTGTATCCAGTATCCATTACACCACTGTGCCCAGAATTACTCCAAGACGGAAATCTGGTGGGACTTCGACTCACTGATACAAAATCACAAAGAGGTCAAGAGGGCGGCCATAATCAGGAGGTGTTCTAATACTGACTATGGCGAACCTGCCTTCGGCAGTCAGTCATTGAGATACTGGAATACATTTATCCCCGACCTCAAAAGGTGAGCTACAACCACCACCAGCACTTTTGTGAACACCCAAGGAGCCGAAGTAAGGCCGAATGGCAGTAAGCGAAAGTGGAGCGAGCTCCAACTCCACAATGAACTGTAGATAACTTCTGTGTAACCGCAGGACAGATATATGAAAATAAGCACCCTGTAAGTCCAAAGATACCATCAAGTCTCCAGGATGCAGAAAAAACAGGATCTGTTGCAGAGTGAGCTTTTTCAACTTGTCCTTTCTCAGAAAGGTATTCAATGACCAGAGGTCCAGTATAGACCCAAGGCCTTCATCCTTCCTCGACTTAAGAAGTAGAGAGAATAGTATCACTTGGCCCTCTCAGAGCCCAGCACCCTTTCGACTGCACCTTTGTCCAGCAGGAGGTTGACTTAATGCATAAAGATTAAGGCATGGTCTGTCAAAATTAGCCCTGGTGGGAAGAAATATGAGGCAAGGAAGAAGGTAAAGGTAGGGTGTAGCCTCTTTGAGCAATCTATAAAACCTATCAGTCTGATGTGATGGATTTCCAACTGGGAGAAATTATCAGATCTTGCCCCCTGTCAGCTAGCTCTGGGTCCGCAAGGACAAATCGAAGCAGCTTGGGGCCTCTGCACCAGGGGAGGATAGATGAATGCCGCTGCTACTGGTGTGAATGGGTGTGACTGCAACAAGCCTAATGCCTTGAAAAGACTGGGACAGATGCTGTACCTGTGGAGAAGGTTGATGGTGTCAGTAAGCTAGGCCTCTGCTGTAACCCTTACATTTCCTGTATTCTAGTAGAATGGGCAAGTTGGCCACAATAACCCCAAGATTATTGCTGTGGTATGACGATCTTTAAATTGCTCTAGCACCAAATCAGCCTTGTCCCCAAAAAAGTCTATATGTGTCAATGGTCATGTCCATGCAGGAAACCAGGAGATTTCCCAAAAATCTAGTTTTTTTAATCCAAGCGGGTGCTGGTGTCGATAGAACAGGCTACGAAAACATTGTTGTCTAGGTAGTTCAAATTTTGCTGCATCCTGTCCATCCTGAATCGTCGCGTCAATAGATTCTCTTCGAGGAAAGTCGGCAACATCTTGCTGGCAATATGCCACAAATTGTGGGTGTACCTGCCCAGACCGCCCCACATTCAAAGAGTGAAGGACCAGGCTAGCTAACCGAAATATCTATTTGCAGAAAACATCAGTACACTTTTATTTCCTATCAGTGGGGTTTGAGGGAAAGGCATTTGAAATCGCCTTACTCACTGATGCCTGCACTACATGACTTTCAGGCATAGTGTATTTTGTCACGAATAGGGTCACCAGAGACTGGTTTGTGTCACCTGGCCATAGGTTGACCACTGAAGGAGGAAAGAATTGTTTTGACCAACTGACTTTGAGAATATCAGTGAGTGCCTTCTTAACTGACAATAAAGGCTCTGAAAAAGCCCAGTTTGGTGTATTTGAGTCAGCAAAGTGCCTTTGGTCTCAACTTCAGGCAGTTGCAAATCTAGTTCCTCTGCCATTCTGTGCACTTCTTCTGCAAAGGAGGCACTTTCTTCTGTTGACGGATCAGGTGGTGAGTCAAGTTTGGTATCTGGGGAGGTGTCTAACCCATTGGCATTCTGTAAGTCTAGGTAAAGTCCTTATCGGTGTAATGAAGGTGGATCAGGTTGTCTGCTTCCTCACCATCATCAGCGTAGTGGGGAATGTTTTGAATGTCTTGGACTGTGTAATTTGGAGCTGAATAGGGCCCTTCAGCCTCTGGCAACACTGGAGTCATGAAGTAGGCTAAGGATCTCATTGAATGACCACTGGTTGCTTCTTGGAAAATGCACTGGCTGGGGCTGGCATCACTTCGCTCGAAACATGCATTGGATTCAGAAGAGGGTGGAGGCAAGGGGCCCTTTGAGTTTCGTCCTCGTGACATATTTCCTGATTTTCAGTGCAGGATGGGGCTGAGTCCTGCTTGGCTTTTTTGTACGTAAGGGGGTTTTGGACTAAGAGTTCCCTGGAGGTATCAAATAGAAGTGGGACTTAGCGTGGAAGCAGCCAACAACTTAGAGCAAGAGCAAGATTGCTCTTTCGAATGAGGCCTCTTTTTATGCTTGGCGGCATACAGTTTCGCCCCCTCGTCTCTGATCGACTTCGGATGCATGAGGACATATTTCTCACATGCCTTTCAGTCGCGATCAGAACCCAGGCACCAAAAATACATGTTGTGCAGATCAATAACCGACATTGGCTTCCTGCAGTTGCGGCACACCTTGAATACTGTCCTCTTCGGAGGAGACATTTTGGCCTAGCACAGTCTAAAACATTTTTGGAGTCACTTGAGAAAGTTGGGAGCAGAGCTCTGGAACTGCGTCAACAGGCACTGAAATAATAGAGCTGATATCAGAGAGCAGCTGTGGCACCTATATGTGACCCCGCTCTGTCACTTCTGGGGTGATGCAAGAACACGGCAGAGACACATTTCACTATCTGCCAGCACGCAGGAGCCTTTGCTGTGGGAATTTTCAGGATCCAGTCTGGCATCTGGGATATTCTAAAGGTGAGGAATCTGTTGTTAGAAGTATCTATCCAAACTTGAGTGCATGACAGGCAAAGAGCTAGATACTTCTAGTTAAACTGAGCTGAAAGCAATTCAGCGATCTTTTTCTAATGGTTGGCCTGCCTTTTTCAATTGAATCCTTAATATGACTTCTTATGGCATAGGTACATTTTGATGAAACTTTATGCAGTGAATGTTTTCTTGCTGTCAGTAGAAGTGAATCCAGTTATCAAGGGAATAAGAGAAGGCACACACTAGACAGGTGAGTGTCTCTTTGATAAAATGCTGCTGCCTGGAATCTAGCTTGCTAGGTAAAATCTTGGGGCACAGAGAACTAAGAGGAAGTACACACAAAACCAATTCTACCATTTACAAGAGTATTTAGGAGAGTTTATTTACTTATTTAATATTTAACTTTTTTTGATGCACAGCAAATGCCAGGAATACAGCTTTTCGGGGCAGCACACATATTTGATAAAAAATCAGCAGCCGCAGCCCGTGCAGGTAAGAGCGGTCGGGCCGGATTAGGGGGAGGGGGGGCGGAATTCGACAGACGACCACGAGTGATAATTGAATAAATAATTAACTTTCTCTTGTGGTCGTCTGTCAAACCCCCCACAGCTCTTACCTGCACGGGCCGCAGCTAAAAATCGGTTTCAAGATAAACAATGACAAGAGTAAACAATGCAAGGAATCTTGTAGTAATCTGTTTAAAGGAGGGAAGAGCATGGCTAGAGAGGAGGTAAAGGGTGTAAGTTACACACTGATAATAGCAAACAATGCAAGTATTATTTGTGGCAAACTGTTTAAAGGACGGGCAAGCAAGGATGGAGAAGAGGTAGACGGGGCACAAAGAAGGAGAATGGGAGGGACACACTGACAGGAGGAAGGTGATTGTAAGATATTATTGATCAGTAGCTGAATGATATTCCGCTTTACATGATTGGAGGGGCCCTGGGGTTATGCGGCAGAGATCTTCTGGGTGTGAGAGGGTATGAAGGATGAAGCAGGAGGACTAGTTAGAGTTACTTAGATTCCTGCAGGTGCACTGATGGATTAATTTTGCCTTGAAGTATTATTAGTCATGTTTGTTTTAGGCTCTTGTGTACGGTGTAAAATAAGGTTCTTCAAAAGTGCCTACTGAATAGTTTCTGCAAAGTTTCATTCCTCTGAAGATTGGGTTGCAATCCGAATGCACGCGCCTAAGGACAATGTGCAGCAGAGCATTAGTCCTGCTGTGCTATGCCCCATCACTCTTACATTGTTGCTAACTACATTTCATCATATAACCTGCAAACTCCTTCCCCAAGGCTCTATTTATCTCATTACTTTCCTTCCGCTCATTTAGTGCTGTTTACCCTGTTTCATTTGAGAAAAAGCACTTTGCAATGTGCATCTGCAAGATTTACCTTTGCAGTTGCTTTGTGTGCTCTGCCAGCCTAGTAACTGATCGTTTGTAATTGCCTGCCAATGATCAATGTGGCCAGGATACTGCTGGTGATAACAGTGCTTCTTCTACATAGTGCTTGCACGTATAAATGTATAAAGTGGTTGGCTACCAGCTGAGAGAAATACTCTGTTACTGTTTCATGGTTTCACAGACATAAGCCTGACTTGTCCATCAACACTGGAGCTCACTGAGGTCTGCCTGTCTCAGACAATCCCTCCGTTGACCCTACGGTGTCCCTGAGTATAGAACTTGTGTGTAATAAAGTTATACTTTATTGCCCAGATATACCTGGAGCTCACTGACATCTGTGTCACTCAAACACTCCTTCCTTTACACTACACTGTCCCTGAGTACAGAACATGTATATAGTAGAGTTATACTTCATTGCTCAGATATACATGGAGCTCACTGAGATCTGTGTCGCTCAAACACTCCTTCCTTTACACTACACTGTCCCTGAGTACAGAACATGTATATAGAAGAGTTATACTTCATTGCCCACTTATACCTAGAGTTCACTGAGATCTGCAAGACTCAAATGTTCCCTCAATTTACACTACACTGTCCCTGGGTACCGAACATGTGTGTAGTAGAGTTATACTACTTTGCCCGGATACACCTGGAGCTCACTGAGAACTGCACGACTTAAACATTTCCTCCCTTTATACTACACTCTCCCTCAGTAGTAGAGCATGACAAACATTCCCCCGTTTACACTACACTGTCCCTGAGTACCGAACATTCGTAGAAGAGTTATACTTCATTGCCCACTTATTACAGGGCTCACTGAGATCTACATGACTCAAACAGTTTCTTGTTTACATTACACTGTCTCTGGGTACCGAACAGGTGTGTACTAGAGTTATACATCATTGCCCAGATATACCTGGATCTCATTGAGATCTGCATGACTCAAACATTCCCTCCTTTATACTACACTCTCCCTGAGTACAGAACGTGTGTGTAGGGTTATAGTTCATTGCCCAGATACAACTGGAGCTCACTGAGCTCTGCATAACTCAAACATGTCATTTCCTTGTTTACACTACACTCTCCCTGAGTACAGAACGTGTGAGTAGTAAAGTTATACTTCATTGCCCAGATACAACTGGAGCTCACTGAGCTCTGCATAACTCAAACATCTCATTTCCTTGTTTACACTACACTCTCCCTGAGTACAGAACGTGTGAGTAGTAAAGTTATACTTCATTGCCCAGATTTAACTGGAGCTCACTGAGCTCTGCATAGCTCAAACATGTCCTTGTTTACACTACAGTGTCCCTGAGTACAGAGCATGTGTGTAGTAGTAAATTTATACTTCATTGCCCAGATATAAGTGGAGCTCACTGAGCTCTGCATAACTCAAACATGTAATTTCCTTGTTTACACTACACTCTCCCTGAATACAGAACGTGTGAGTAGTAAAGTTATACTTCATTGCCCAGATATAACTGGAGCTCACTGAGCTCTGCATAGCTCAAACATTTCCTTGTTTACACTACAGTGTCCCTGAGTACAGAGCATGTGTGTAGTAGTAAAGTTATACTTCATTGCCCAGATATAACTGGAGCTCACTGAGCTCTGCATAGCTCAAACATTTCCTTGTTTACACTACAGTGTCCCTGAGTACAGAGCATGTGTGTAGTAGTAAAGTTATACTTCATTGCCCAGATACAACTGGAGCTCCCTGAGCTCTGCATAACTCAAACATGTCATTTCCTTGTTTACACTACACTCTCCCTGAGTACAGAACGTGTGAGTAGTAAAGTCATACTTCATTGCCCAGATATAACTGGAGCTCACTGAGCTCTGCATAGCTCAAACATTTCCTTGTTTACACTACAGTGTCGCTGAGTACAGAGCATGTGTGTAGTAGTAAAGTTATACTTCATTGCCCAGATATAAGTGGAGCTCACTGAGCTCTGCATAACTCAAACATGTCATTTCCTTGTTTACACTACACTCTCCCTGAGTACAGAACATGTGAGTAGTAAAGTTATACTTCATTGCCCAGATATAACTGGAGCTCACTGAGCTCTGCATAGCTCAAACATTTCCTTGTTTACACTACAGTGTCCCTGAGTACAGAGCATGTGTGTAGTAGTAAAGTTATACTTCATTGCCCAGACACAACTGGAGCTCACTGAGCTCTGCATAGCTCAAACATTTCCTTGTTTACACTACAGTGTCCCTGAGTACAGAGCATGTGTGTAGTAGTAAAGTTGTACTTCATTGCCCAGATACAACTGGAGCTCCCTGAGCTCTGCATAACTCAAACATGTCATTTCCTTGTTTACACTACACTCTCCCTGAGTACAGAACGTGTGAGTAGTAAAGTTATACTTCATAGCCCAGATATAACTGGGCACTGAGTTCTGCATAACTCAAACATGTAATTTCCTTGTTTACACTACAGTGTCCCTGAGTACAGAGCATGTGTGTAGTAGTTATACTTCGTTGCCCAGGTATAACTGGAGCTCAGTGAGAGCTGAATGACTCAAACATCCCCTCGTTTACACTCCACTGTCCCTGGAAACTGAACATGTGTGTAGTAGAGTTTATACTTCACTTATAATTGGAGATCACTGAGATCTGCATCACTCAAACACTTTCTATACTACACTGTCCCTGACAGCAGAACATGCGTTTAGGAGACATCAGCAGGTACACCTGAAGGTAAGCAAGATTCAAACATTTCCTCCATTTCCACTACACTCTCCCTGAGTTCAGAACACGTGCTTAGTAGAGTTATGTTAAACCGATATAAGTAATGGTAATATCAAGGTGACTGACGAATTGCTCTAAGGCAGCACACATCAGACACCATTATGAGCACAACTTGACTCCAAGGTCTCTGGTTTACTGAACATTTACTACTTCAGGGGCAAAATTAGATCACGTAATACCACCTACCACCCAACAATAACCACAAACACCGCAGGCATCAGCAAGTGAATAACATGGCTCCAAGACACATAGTTGGCTAAGCACCTCAGTGGCACATGTGGATCAAGCAATACCCACATACAACACTACAACAATACACATTAGGTGCAACGTCAGACACCATAATGTGCACACCATGTTTGACTTAGCAGTCCCAACTCAGTGGCATGTCCGGATAAGGCAAAACTCACACATCACACCACAACAACAGTATACAATAGCTACAGGTTCTGGCACCATTATGCACAGACACAGTTCAAAGTCATTAAGCTAGCTAAGCAATCACAATGGCACACACAGATTAAGTAAGTTACATATTATGTTAAAAGGATAGTGCACATTCAGCACAACTCCTGACCTTATTATGCACGCAACACAGCTCCAAGCCACATAGTTAGCTAAGCACATGCCACCTCAATGGTCGATCCATTCAGGTTCTGCACCTTCCAATTTACATCTCAATCTTCAAGAAGTTAACTTAAACCCACCCCACCCAGAGACACACAGAATGGTTTCAAAGCTATACAAGAGCAAAGATACCTCGAAAAGTAACTACCACTTGAAGCCGAGTCATAAACAACAACACTCCCCAGCAGAAAGAGACAAACAGCATCCATGCATGTACATCTCTACCTGCATCCATAACAGGCTCTAGGGAGCAACTGCCCAAATAGAAGTCAAAAGGACCACGTTGACTCTAGTCAATGCGAATCTCAGACCCACACAGGGCACCCTTACTCTCACAGGGCTTCAGGACCATACAAATGATGTCAATACCCAAAACAAATGTACTTGATGTAACATACAACGTAACATGACATAACATTGCCCGCATATCAACTGGCGCACTAGTCATCTGTTGGTTTAGGGAGGGAATTTATTTACTCAATAGATCAAAGATGGGTAAATAATGTTTAAATACCTGGCATCCAGAAACCTCGATCGTAGAATCATTACTGCTTCACAAGTGCTTTGTTTCAGCTGCATCTGAATAGAACTGAACTTCCGATGGATGATCCCGACCATCCTTTCAATCTCTTTCGGAGATATGGGACGTGTCCGGCTTTGTTCCCGGAGCAGATTCATAACATGCGTTGTGAACTCATTGCACGCCTAAACATAAATACAAAAATAAAGAATACATCAGCAAGAAAAAAGTCTAGAGCAATGTACACCTTTGAATCATGAAGCTAGTTAACAGTTTACCTTGATTGGAAATTGTATTAATGTTGTGACAGTCAACATGGCCACAGAGCATGAGCAGGGCTTGCCCCAAACCTCTGCTCACTGACTGGTTTCAATAAGGTACCACCATTACTATTTTGTGAGAAAGAAGAAAATACATATTGAATTGCACTCCTATCCACCCATCCTCAAGTTGCTCTGGCTACAACATGGGAGACCTGTATGGGATTAAGACCCTGCCTTTTCTTTAATGCGTGTAATAGTCGCGATAACAACCCGTGTGGCTAACTACCTGCACAATATCCTTATTCAAAGGTGAACTGTGTGTAATATCGTATTGTGCACTAGGTTATGCACTATGTAAACCATATCGGTTCAAGAAAAAGAGCTCATATTTAATACTTCTTGGATTGTGGTAAATTAACTATCATATGTAACATTAAATCTTATAATTGGCGTTTTTCAAGTGCAAACTGTGAACAATGTATTGATCTATCTAAATAAAGAAAACGGTTGCCCAGAAGGATTGAGCAAGAAGGAGCCGCCCTTAAAATGCCGAGGGCTTTTCTGAAATTGGTGGTAGCAAGGATTCAATGCATCACCACACAGAAAGCTTGCACACTAACCATGGAAAGTAATGGCAAATTAGGTGGGAAATATTGCCAAATCGAAAAAGTGTGTCCCTAAACCAGTGGTCTTTCAACTGTTTAATGCAGAGTCCCCCTTTTACAAAACAAAATCATTGTGCCTTCCCACAAGGTTTCACAATTATTCTATTCTGTTACATTGACAATGTTTAAATATGTCTAAACATATTTAAACATTGCACTTACGTTCTGTTATACCTTTTAAAGATGCAATCAGATACAGCATTGCCAAATATACTATTCTGGTCAGCCAGGCCTTAGTAAAGTGTAAAAATGCATTCACAGACGGATTATCAAAAACAGGGGGGGTTATTGGGAGGGGGGCTCGGTTGAGGAATATTTGGGGTCCTTTCTATGTGGCACATCCTCCCAGCCAGGATATAAATGACAAAAGATATTAGTGATGGCCCATTACAGAGCAGCCACTGCCACTCATATATTAAACTTAAATCAAAGCATGATGCTCCTCTTGGCCAGAGCTTGGCAGCCATACCTCCCCATATCAAGGAAGGCCCGCTCCTAGTTTGAAGATCTGTGTCCTGAACCCATGTGCCTCACTGTCACTCTCATTGTGCTGCAAATGATGCTTGAATCCATGCTTATAATAATAATGATATTATTATTGTTATTATCCATACGAATAATAATACCAATAATAATTAGAATGATGATAATAACAGTGTCTTTGTATTTGACGCTTCTCATGACACTTCACGCAGCGGCTGATAGATGGGCATATGTGCTGAAAGGAAAAACAAGATAACTGGATTGATGCACACACAGAAAGCAGGCATGAATGTGTCAACAAGGCGCTGATAGTTATTAGTGAAGGATGAAAAAAACAACGTGAAGACCGCATTCAGTGTATTTGGCGGGGTGGAGATAAATGAGCGGTAAGGTCTAATATTGCTAATGAGGGTTTCTGGTCACATAGTATAAAGTACAAAGCCTGGACGGCCCATAAATCGGACGTGTAACTAGAATTAAGGTCCAATATTTTTGTCTTGTGACAATGAACCACAGAGACCGAGCATCCACTAGTGTGTATATATAGCTAGACCCCAGACATGTGTTGGGCTTGTGGACTAATGCATTCACTTGAGGGGCCTGTGTTTGAGCCCTTGATCACAAGTTAACATTCCAGTGGCTCCACTCAGACTTTCAATCTTCAGAGGTCAATAAAATGAGAACCATTGCGTTGGGTAAGAATAAACATATAGTATATGTCAATAGCGCCAAGACATCGCCTAGGAGTGAGCATGCTTTCCACAAATACACTTGTTATGTCATATATTTTTATACATAACTTCCTTGAACCTGTAATTACAACCCACACTTCGCACCTCGAATTGCAACTGGTTATGTGTTGAGCATGTGGAAGTCAACATCGAGCAAGTCCAGAGATGTAATGAAGCATTTCTTACAGCAACACAAACTGATTGCTTTCTGAGGTACTCCCTCAGCTGGCAAAGATCGAAACTTGGACTCAACTCCCTGGAATTTTACCTGACCAGGAAAAAACATGCGTTTCACTGGGATGTGTGGCAGGCTTAGATCTCCTTTCTCAATTATGCAGGGGACCTCACCTTGCAGTAGGCCAAGATGTTGGTGCTTTTTCATGCATGGAGGAGTTAAGGAGGCCTATTAAT
Organism: Triturus cristatus; assembly: GCF_964204655.1. NCBI lineage: Eukaryota > Metazoa > Chordata > Amphibia > Caudata > Salamandridae > Triturus > Triturus cristatus. The sequence continues at coordinate 1,122,249,025 of NC_140580.1, read as the reverse complement.
GAATTCTAGCATGCACTCAAACTTCAATAGACTGAGGACCCACTGATCAATCGTGATGCAACGCCACTCCTTCAGGAAAGTTGAATTTCTCCCATGGGCCTGCTCAATGGGGCGTACTGTGGTGGGCTGGCTGGTGCCTAACGTAAGTCACTGTCCTCTGTCATCATTATGAGACTTGGACTATTTCCACCTTTTCAAGGCAGGGCCTGCTTCATACAGGCCAATGGAGTCTGAGCGCTGCACTGGTGCTGGAGGTAGGACTAGTGACATAGCTGAAATTCTACCAGGTATGGCTGGCATCAATATTCACCTTGATATGATGGCTGACCTTTAACTCTGAAACCATGACAGGGCTACAGATGCTGCTGATGCAGTATTCCCAGAGATCAGGCCGCATCGTTGTCGATTTTGATACCCAGAAGGGCCTTGTCTACACGCCTCTTTAAGAGTGATTGACCATGAAATGGTATATACAGCAATCTGCTCTAGATCTTCAGTCTGAAACATTTACAACACAGTCAGCCTTGCTTGTGCACGACCACTGTTCCACCAAGTTATGGAAATCAGCAGTGGTGATGTCCATGGCGCAACCAGTTACAATGGAGGTAGCCCTTTCACTCTCTCCTAAGATTGCCTTTGTCTCTGCCCGCATGTCCTCATGGTTGAGGACCACAAAAGATGTGAAGTATTACCGCATCTGTCTATCATATCTGCCTCGAATTACAAGTGAGTTAGACTGATACCCGCTTTCTGGTGTTGTCTAGCTGTCTTACTTCCCTATAATGGGGTGCAGTGCAAGGGGAATAGGATTTTGGGGTGTTGCTTGTGTCACCCACATCAGTACAGAATGAGCTTAAGGCTGTAAGTTGAGACTTGTTGGAATGTTGTCCAGGCCTTATATTTTTTTCATCAAGGCATGGTATTAGTGCTGCTATTGTTGTAGTGAAAACAAACAAGACCCTCCTTTTTATATGTGGTCCACAATGGGATTGGATCTGATGGTGTTGTGTGGCAGATCACTATACAGAAAGCAATCTGTTTCTTTGCTTGTGACCATAAGTTCAAATCAATGTGATGGTCTTTCTGTTAGAGAATGCAAACCAGCTATGTCTTTCAGTGGAAAATCCACAGTCGGCCGAGTGGATAGGTTAGTGGTTTGCACAACAGTCATCCCATTCTGCACATACTGTGCATGGTACGTCCTTGTGGTCTTCTTCTCTTCTTATTCACTTTCTGGTGTGTCTCTTTCAAGCAACGAGTGGATGGTTTCTATGTGCATCAGAGACCGGTGTCTTCTCTGTGGGCTGCTGCAGTTTTGAGGTGGTTGATGTGGCTGGGCCAAAGGTTGTGGCTGAGGAGGTGGTGGTGGTGGCAACTGCAATTGCAATGGAGGTGGTTGGTGTGATGCTTGTGTTCATGAAGGTGCTCTGGGAAGCTGAAATAATTGCCCACAGTACTTGTTGAAGGTGCCTAACTGATCTTGTAGGGACCCATACCAGGGGATGTTCTTGGTACTCCTCTTCTCCTGAGTATAGATCACCATGAAATCATTTTCCATGATCATAATGCCACGGTCCTTTATGCTGATGCGCTTATTAAAGCTGGCAAGTGGAATGATCTCTTGGTGACACAAATACCTCAGGAAATGGACTGGGGCCAACTGCAGTAAATGTGACCCATCTCTGTCATATGATGTCTTTGAAGAAAAATAGCTGCAGATCCTGCAGTTTTGGCCTTGTGAGAAGTACATGAGCAAAACACTAAGCCCTTACAAGGGTCCAAAATAAGTAGCCTTTGATTACCAAATAACACAGAGGCTTTTTATGGCAGAATCTGACACTGGCAATATAATATTCGTACCCCTGCTGACAGAACCCTTGAGAGTCAGAAAGGCTACCCCGAGTTGGTAAAATAAAGGTGTTAAACATAACGTCTGATTTGAACAGAGTTCAACGGATGTCCCTTCAAACATAACCTGTGGCAGAAATACGAGGTTTGGTGGCCTCTTCAGGAATGGTGTTCTTTATGCTCTCAACTTATTGGCTGAAGTTCAAATGTTTGTCAATGAGGTGGTTGTATTAATAAAGAAGCATTGTTTAAGAACGTGCAGGCCCTCTTCAGAAATGCAATGCTGTTTTGAAGTTACTATGACGGGAAGGATTGAGGCATGTGAAGCGAAGATCCACTGCTGGAGCCATTTTTTATATCACACATTTATTTTTGTGCAATAACATTGAGGAAAATGCATCTTTTAATGATGTTTATCACAATGTTTATTGAAAATAAAACACCAAAAGAAGAAGGGTGCCATAGCATAACAAAATACAACAATACAATAAAAAACGACCAACACACAACACAATACCAACACAAAGCAACAAAATGATACTCTACGTTGTAAGAAAACATAAAAACCACAACACAATCTAACACAATTACAGAACACCCCAACACAATTGTAACTTTGCGCTGTTTTGTTGTGGGGTATTGTTATTTTATTATATTGTTGCGTTGTTTTGTTATGTTGGGGTACTATGTTTTCGGTTTGTTGTTTTACTGTGTTGTAAAGTCTTGTACTGTGGAATATTGTTGTTTACTTCTGTTGTGTTATTCTGGTAATGTTTAGCTGTTTTTGTTGCCTTGTGTTGCTATGTAATTTTAAGGTTTAGGAAAAATAAAACATGAATGTGACATCTCCCTCGTAAAATATGGGGTTTGAAAAGACTGTGTGAAAGGCTGTAAAATATTAGTTGACAGTAGCCTGCCTCTGGGGCCAAGAAGAGCAAATGGGTGTTCATGTCTATTCACGTAGTAGGAACTAGCTATCTGGGAGCGGGCGGGAACAGTGGCAGAACAAAGGGCAGCGCAAGCACTACCGTTTTAGCATAAAAATGCCAAGGAGGGCTTCTCCTAGCCACTCACAGGAGCCCAGTAGCAGCTCCTGGTGGGAGTGCTGCGGGGCGGTGGGGCGGGGCGGGGGAGAGGCAGGGTGGGGGGTAGTAAACCACGGAATACGGCCGAACGGAGGTAAGTACATAAATAAATAAATAAAACGATTTACATTGCGCACACTGCAACGCCAAATGACGATGCAGCGTGAGCATTGTAATTCGTTTTGTTTATTTATTTATCTACTTACCTCCGTTCGGCCGTATTCCGTGGTTTACTAACCCTCACCCTGCCCCTTCCCGCCCCGCCTCACCGATCCACAGCACTCCCACCAGGAGCTGCTACTGTAGGAGCCCCTCACCCGTGTCAGATGGGAGGAGAGCTGATCTAAATGGGGGAGTAGCTACGGAGCTGAAGACAGGCCTGTTCTGTGGCAGATGGATTTTGACTTCTTGAAACAGTGGTTCGTGGATAATTTTAAAGTGAGGCAAAGAGGGACTGCAAGAAAATAGGATTGTGGGGTACAATTTCTCCTGTCACTGGCTAGTATACAGGATACATCTGACACCTCAACAACCACCTCCTCAGGACATTCCTGGACCAAAGATGACGCTGCATGAAGAACTGGGTGTTGCTGGAAGAAAAGGCCTCAAAATCTGGGAAGAAAATGGCTCACTCACGGACTTCGGAAAGCTACTGACACCCACAATCTGGACCTGCTCTCCAAAAGTCAAGTGGTGGGCCTCATGCTTGTCTGCTTCAGGGAAACAGAAAAAAGAGTGACTCCTGATTCCATGAAGTTCAAGAGGACCACAGAGGACTGCACTCAGCCGGTACCTGGCTAGAAAGAGGCCTGAAGCCCAGAAGCCACCCTGAGAAGGACCAACCAGAAGGAACTTTCCCAGCAGTTGGAGAACTGAGAATGAAAGTAAAGTATTTCACCGGGGCAACCTGCTTGGTGTAATCGACCTCTGCTCCATCGCAACCAACCTGAAATTGCACCTAGGTCCTGCTCCACCGCAAACTGTTGCTTTTCAATGGCATTTTCATTTTTCTAGGCACTTTTTGTTCTTAATATTTCAAAAATTCATATCCCCAGTGTGTTAAATATCTTGCTGTCTTTTGGCTCTTCTCTGTTTTTCTAAATAGGTTTTATTGTGCTGTGTTCATGAGTTTAAATTGTTGTTACTGCTCGAAGTGTGTTTTGATCTACCCAGATTGTGCTTATTAAAATGGCAGTGGCCACCCCTACTAAACGAATAATCCAATCTCTTAACACACATAATTTGTACTTGTCCACGATTATTACAGGCATGACAACTTCTGCTAAAACCATTGTTGTTTTTAGTCGCAGAAGTAAGAAACTGCCATGAAGCTGTCAAATTCTGTCTATCAGGCAGGTCGATTCTAGTAATCTGTCAGTTGGTGAAGTTTTTGACCCTGGCTGGGAACATTGTGAATCCTGCCTAAACCTGGCCATACCTGGATGAACAATGGAATGCAGCGGAATTCGGTAGAATGGTTTTGACCCTTATTGATACTACTTAAATGTGTTATTTTTCATTATTATATATTTTATTATAAACATTGATGAATTAATGGCACACTTGGCATTGACGGCCTAGGTTTCTTAACTGTAATCATAAATAGAAACTTGAAAAGATTCTAGAAAAGTAGACTTGCTTCAAATGTTTGGATTGCATTGACAAAACTCAAATGTATTTTAATATCAAATTAAAGCCATATTCAGTCTGGTATTGTTGTATGATTATCACTTTGATAATGTTTAGCTGCGCTGACATTTTAAGCACTTTTAACATCATTCTACTGTAATTCCTGATATTACTACACATACTAGTTTTTTTTTTAATTAACTCGATTGAATGTATGCACTGCTGCTTTTGATCAAAACAGTGTTCAATGGTTGTGTCATTTTTATATTTGTCTTGATTTTAATTTGAAATAGTGATGAGTGTGACAACTGTTTGATTAAAACATATTGTAATGATTTTTAGTATTCAATAAATAAATGTATCTACTTTACTTTAATAATCCAAGCTCTGACAGTGAATTTATCTAATATATTTATTTTAAATTAGCCAATCCAACCTGAACCACCACTGTCTTGACAAATATTGAGTCAGGAGTGGCAACCGAAGTGGGAAGGGTGGCAGCGGGTTACACGTTCAACACATGGCGACTTTCAATTGATGTCGGTACTGCACGGCTCATGCAACACTGCATAGCACAATTTTACATGCACACATGAATCATTGCAAATAAAATCTTTTCAGTAAGTTTCCTTACTTTCCCTGAGCAGGGCATTTAACTTTAAGATTACTATGCAACATTTTCTCATTTTATAAATGTGTTGAGGGATGCGTGTGGATAAAAGTGCTCCAAAGCGCCAAGTATCAAGCACATGATGTGCGTGTCCCAGCAAATACTACGGACATAGGCCGGTTTTAGATGCCAGGTTTTAGGTGTGAACTAGGAATCTCGACCAGCATTTAAAAGCGAACGAGAAGCTTTCTTTTTGAGACAAATCTGGAAGAGTTGCTCTCTGTGAGTAATGCCCGTCATTGGTGCCACCCAGAGGTATATTCGAGAAGAAGCTCTCCCACTAGCATCACAGCAGATGCCGTGCACTCATCGTCTTTGCTTCAATGGCTTGCCATGGAGCTGTCTGATGGAGAATGGTTTCTTCTGTACGTGGAACATAGCCAGCTGCTGAATATCATAATCGTCAAACAATAATGGAAGTGTTAATGACGTGATTAAAAATAGGGTCATTCAAATCTTCAATGTTTGGGTCTGGTGTTAGCCGAGACGTTTTGGTTTAAGTAACATACTCGTAGGGAAGGGCCTTAACCGTGTCCTCTTTCTCCAATGGTCTGTTGTTGTGTCGTTCATACATTTCCAACACTATAGCATACAGCATGGGCAAAGGGCCAGCCTCCTTCAGCCATTGGTTAACATCACTGTGTATGGCAGCCTACTTCACTCATTGGTTAACATCACTGTGTATGGCAGCCTACTCAGCCATTGGCTAACATCTCTGTGCATGTCAGCCTACTTCAGCCATAGGCTAACATCGCTGTGCATGGCAGCCTACTTCACTCATTGGTTAACATCGCTGTGCATGGCAGCCTACTTCAGCCATTGGCTAACATCGCTGTGTATGTCAGGCTACTTCAGCCATTGGCTAACATCGCTGTGCATGGCAGCCTATTTCAGCCATTGGCTAACATCGCTGTGCATGTCAGCCTACTTCAGCCATTGGCTAACATCACTGTGCATGTCAGCCTACTTCAGCCATAGGCTAACATCGCTGTGCATGGCAGCCTACTTCAGCCATTGGCTAACATCGCTGTGTATGTCAGGCTACTTCAGCCATAGGCTAACATCACTGTGTATGGCAGCCTACTTCACTCATTGGTTAACATCACTGTGTATGGCAGCCTACTTCAGCCATTGGCTAAAATCGCTGTGCATGTCAGCCTACTTCAGCCATAGGCTAACATCGCTGTGCATGGCAGCCTACTTCAGCCATTGGCTAACATCGCTGTGTATGTCAGGCTACTTCAGCCATTGGCTAACATCGCTGTGCATGGCAGCCTATTTCAGCCATTGGCTAACATCGCTGTGCATGTCAGCCTACTTCAGCCATTGGCTAACATCACTGTGTATGGCAGCCTACTTCATCCATTGGCTTACATCGCTGTGTATGTCAGGCTACTTCAGCCATAGGATAACATCGCTGTGCATGGCAACCTATTTCAGCCATTGGCTAACATCGCTGTGTATGGCAGCCTACTTCAGCCATTGGCTAACATCACTGTGTATGGCAGCCTATTTCAGCCATTGGCTAACATCGCTGTGTATGGCAGCCTATTTCAACCATTGGATAACATCGCTGTGCATGTCAGCCTACTTCAGCCATAGGCTAACATCGCTGTGCATGGCAACCTACTTCAGCCATTGGCTAACATCGTTGTGCATGACAGCCTATTTCAGCCATTGGCTAACATCGCTGTGCATGGCAGCCTATTTCAGCCACTGGCTAACATCGCTGTGCATGGCAGCCTATTTCAGCCATTGGCTAACATCGCTATGCATGGCAGCCTATTTCAGCCATTGGCTAACATCGCTGTGCATAGCAGCCTATTTCAGCCATTGGCTAACATCGCTGTGCATGGCAGCCTATTTCAGCCATTGGCTAACATCGCTGTGCATGGCAGCCTATTTCAGCCATTGGCTAACATCGCTGTGCATGGCAGCCTATTTCAGCCATTGGCTAACATCGCTGTGCATGGCAGCCTATTTCAGCCATTGGCTAACATCGCTGTGTATGGCAGCCTAATTCAGCCATTGGCTAACATCGCTGTGCATGGCAGCCTATTTCAGCCATTGGCTAACATCGCTGTGTATGGCAGCATCCTGCACAAGGAGCAGCCAGCACACTATGTGGTTCACCTCAGTGCCAGTGGCTACGATAGATGGCAAAGTGGGCTTTTTAAGACCAAAGAAAAAGTTAAATTTTTCCAGTTTCTTTTTATTGATGAGGACCCGGCAGCTCCCACAGCAATGTTTAATAAAAGCAAGAGCAAAACAAAACAAACACTGGCAAAGTCAAAAGGCTCGGTAGCAACACCAGAGCAATTGGCATTGCCCATGCTTTTTGGTGGATGCTTTGGTGTGACTGCGAAGTTCGCCTTTTCATATCCCTTATATAGTATAATTTTATTTTACTTTCTCCAAGCTAGGAGTAAAACAGTTTCGAGGTCTATTGTGCGAATGTTAAAGGGTTAAAACTAAACATTTTCTTCGTGTACAAATTCGTGCTGTTCCTATAACATTTGCTGAATGCCTGACACAGTATCAAGTGAAACCATCTATGAACGCAAGGATTGATTAGGAAGTTGGCAAAAGCCCAACATCCACTGAATTCAGAGAGCTTTCCTTTAAACCAGTAGTTCATACATGATTAATTAGAACATCTCATTTATGTGGTGTGCACTTTAGCTCATTACTCTAAGTAAAATTCGTTAAGTATTTACATTTAGATAATTAAAATCTGGGTACATCCTTGAGAAAGATGCCTACACTTCAGGCAAAGTGATTGTGTTACCATACTGAAAGTAAATTACCGCCTCATTTACATGATCGTCTGTTCTGGTCGAACTCACTCCTGGGAATATATGTGGTTGCATGTCCAGCGAGGAAGGGTAGAATTGTTAAGTCATATAGAATTGTGCAGGAAAATAGTGACAGCCTTTCTCTTTCGTAAAACCTAAAGTATATATAATTATTGATATATGTATATATGTGAATATATATATACATACATATCTGCACACACGCGTATATAGATATATACGTGTGTCTGTGTAAGAGTGTGTGTGTGTGTGTGTGTGTTCGCGTAAGGTTTAACTCCTGCCTCCAAAAAATAGTAGTAAGCCTGGATAAAGTCCTGCAGAATCCTTGGTGGTGCCAAGTGCAAATTCAAACACTTGATTCTGCACAACAGCAAAGCTCCAAGTTGGTCGTATCCAAGTGCTTCCACTTTGATTCTATGAAAAATATGTGGATTTTCGGTTGGATCTTTGAGCCCATTGCAGGTCAAAGTTTTCCACTATGGTTTGCACATTTTCTGTACTATGAGCCATTTCAGGATTCACAGCAGACCATCACTCTGAGAATTGTAATCTGTAAATTTTGCTCACAAATTCAACCTTTGGCATACAGCTTTCTGCAGGAGACCTCTTCAGTTTACTTTGATTCACGTGGATATTAAACGGAATTCGGAAGTCACTTGCAATTCCGATCAGAAATGTAATCTGTAGATTCTACATTAATCTCCATGTTGAGTAAAATATCATTTTCAATTCATCTTTTTACTTACAAAGACTTGCCTCAGAAAACAAGGAAGAGCTTTCAGAGTACATTATGAACAATTCTCAATATACATTTATGAAAAACATACAGGTGGAAGGTAGAACGCTCCTGATGAAATCATCATTAACTGAACTTTGGTGATGGAAGGGGTGGAAGCTGCAGGAGGACATTAAGGAGACGCAGATGGGTACATGGGAGTGTAACTCAACAACAGAAAATATGTTGTAGCTTGCTCAACAACCCCATTTGAAAATATGTTGTTTTAGAGAATACCACGATAACTACATTATACATTTGTTATTTACAGTTTGCTTTTAATGACTCAACGGTGATGATTGTGCATGTGTCAAAAAGGAATGGTTCGGTAATTGCACAAAACGTATTCGGCAGATTCACAGAGCTATCTGTGCACTTAAGTGTTACTAAGGTACTTAATGCAGACATTACCAGGACATATTCAATTATGTAATTCACAAACATCTGCAGGCAGTTTGCCACCTGGAAATATACACTCCCTATATTCCCATTCCCTGAGTACTTGCCCAAAAACGTGACAGTTTCAACATCCTTGGAGCATTCATGGAATTCTATCTTAACTCAAAAGCAGTTGGAAGTTCGCTCCAAATGTTGGATTACCCATACGGGTGGAATTTCTGTCAATCAGAATCTAAGTATTATGTAATATTATCAATGTATACATGTTTTAAAGTGCACTTTTTCCTTAGGACCCTCTAGTGCTAACTAGCCTGATCACGAAGGTCCTAATATGATTTGGTGGAATAACGCCTGGTAGACTCTTCTGCATGAAGTAAAGGACACTATAGTATTTTTGTCACTAACCCCTCACAAAGAACAATGTTTGAACCCCAAATCTCACCTAAATAGTCTGTTTTTCTGTACTGCAGTCACTTAGTGCCCAATATACAAAGACACTCAAGTGAAGACAATGTACAAAAAGGAAAGATCTCATCCATCATTCGATCTTGTGAGAACGCAGGTCTATACTTCTACCTTTTATGAAGCTAAAGAAGACTGAAGCCAAATGTAATATGAACGAGATGTCTGACCTGTTCGTATTTCTCCAGCTCTGTGTGATATATCTGTCTGATCTGCGTCAGCTTGGCTCTGTAATCGGAATGTTCAATAGAATTATCAGAAGACCCTCCGGACGCGGCCGCCGCAGCAGCTGCTGCTGCTGATCCACCACCTTTTTCTGGTCCCGAAACTCCCTCTGCCAAAAGCATATTGTCCAGTCTCATTAGCTGCGGATCTGGGGGATCCTCTTCCTGTGCTCCGCGAATACTGAGGCCTACACAAAATAAATGTAAAAAAGAACATTATTCTGAGTTCAAATCAAATATTGCTGTGGCAAGGCATTAAAGTAATTTAGCATACTGAACAATAATCCAACTTTACTAGTACAAACTCACTTTTCGGCTTTAAATATACTTATATACATTTTTAAAGATTGTATTTAGAAAATTTCTACTGTGAAGCTTCTCAACAGTTGGTGATATACAGAAACTGAACCCTTGTACTTTTTAGATGGAAGAAAGACTCATTTTCTTGCAGTAATGTTTAGAGCATATAAAATATTTTCCGAAACGTACACTATTAGCCTCATGATGAGTTTCCAAGAACAATCTCCGTCTTTTTCCTGCTCCTGGAATTACAGTTACTTGGACCCTTGCAATCGTTGGGGTCAGGGATAATCAGATATTACTTGTTTTTATGGAATATCACGCAGTAATTGTTGTTTTCATGCTGTTTCCTTTATATTTTAGGATGTTTCACACAGTTGTGTGTTCCATCTCTGTGGGAAACACCACAGTTTGCTATCCCGATGAAGCCAGTAACTCTCATTACTGGTCCTGTTTTGAAATCCTTGAATTTCTTGACTTCCACAAGGAGCTGAAAACCTAGCTTTGCAATTAATCAATCGACCATAGGTGGGGCTCGGCACACATACCTACTCTGCGCCAGGATACCCTTGCGGGTGATCGAGCACTTTACAAATACACATAACATATTTGGATTTCGCCGGGTCATCGCAGTTAGGACATAGGTACAGAAAAAATCAGCTCCAGAAAGGAGCAGCTCTAGGTCTTCTTTGAGCTTGCAGGGTTGATCAGAAAGAAACACACTGTGAAGGAAAGAGGGAGGTAGACACTCAAATAGTAAGAAGAGAGAAGCAAAGTGTTGATGGAAACAGAAAAGAAGGGCCTCTGAAAATACTGTAAAGTTTAATTAAGAAATCCAGATGGAAGAATATTTTGACTGGGTAATCAAAGCCATATAGCTAATAAACAGGCCAGTTATGTGGGGTTTGTTCACAATACTTTACTTTTTAATGCTAACTGCGATTATATTCCTATTCCCTTTCCTGATATGGTAGTAAGTACCTATTTAGTTCTAAGCATCTGAATCAGTCCTGCTTCCTACCACAACAAAAACACTACAGACTCAGCTGAAAGCCTTGAAAGCATGCTATAAAGAAAACAAATTGCTACGAATTTGATAATGAGGTGGCAAACAGAACGAAGCAAGACAGCCACCTGTGATAAAGGAAAAAAGCTGCAAATAAAAAAATCCTTTTCTTGCTTGGTTCTAAACCACAGAGATAATCATTCCTGCATAAATATCTGAAGTTATCTGATCAACTGAAAATAAGCTTTTTTCAAATGATAGAAGACATTTGGACAGAGTAGTCTTTTAAATCAGTAAGCGTCCCTTTCAAATCCACGCAGCACTCTGTGGACTTGTGAAGCCCTGGATATCAAGAGCATAGCATCATCATAGTTAACACAGATGCTGGAAAGTGATTATAAAGTAAGTGACCATAATTATAAGGCAATCGAAGGAAGGCTTACCCTGCTATTTAGGATGTTGTCCAAAGCCAAGTACAAGCCCACTAGGAGAACATTGTGCCTGAAGAATTAAATCCTTTGCACTACCAACTTCCGATAATGAAATGTATGTTGAAAAGAAAAATGTCCACAATCACTATGTGTATTTGTGACTTTAGAACTATTGCCCACAATGCCCACCAACAAACAGACATTGACTTTAGTTACGATAAAGCCTGCACCAAGGGACACAAGGCCTCATTTCTGCTTTCAGATCCAAACGCTGACATTTCCTAAGCCGAGAGACACTGGGCAAGATTCAGAAAAGGTAAGGCGAAAAATGTTGGCAAAAGTAATCAAGCCTGGCCTACAGAAAGGCATAATCCAAAATATTATGTTTAAACTGTTAGAGAAATATGCACTGTTGTTTTTGGGTCTCATCTAGCAGACAGCTTTTAGCTGTCTGGAAGTGAAAGCCTCTTGAAGACCACACCAAAAGCTTGTAAAAACTTCCAATGGGCCTAGACTCCGCCCACTGCCTATTATTGGTTGACTTTCTTGTCACTCTTATTTACCTGTTTCTTATTCAATGGCTTTCTTTCACTTTCCCATGTTTGTCAATCCCTGGAGCATAACCTCCTTACCATCCTTTTTATTGGTTCTCTTGTATCCTTCCACTACTCCCATTCAGGGAACTTTTTTTCTTTAGCTTTCGAGAGTGCATGAATTTCCTGGCTATCTCCCTTGTGTGCTATTTTCCCACAAAACTGCTCCCCCTTGGCACCACTCAGTTTTGCTCCCTTTTCCCTCTCCCCAAATGTGTCCATTGCTTTATTCATCTGCTGCTGGCTTTTATTACTTTTTAAAGGCCTCCCTGCACCCAGCCTCAAGTGCCTCCCTGCTCCTTTGCCACTGCCCACTCCCTGTTGCTTCCCCTCCACCCACTCCCTGTTGCTTCCCCTCCACCCATTCTGCTCCTTCCCTAAACACTGCATTTCACACGTGAGTTAGGCTTTTGCCTGTCTATTTTGCATGCTATGGATTGTGGTCCTAGCCATAGCTTGTGAATGTCAGTGTTTTTTTTTCAGATTTAATTTGCAACTATAGCTATACATTAGATGTGTTATAAAATGATATTCTAAGCATACATTAAAGTGATATAACCAAAACTTCACTTTAATCTAAGTTTATTTAAGTGCATTTACAGGATTTTTTAACCATAAGGTAATGCAATGGTTTTTTGTGTCCAACCTGCCTAGGGAGGCAACCCCCACTGTGCATGGCCAAAGAACCTGGCCTAACGCTCAACCCGCCACAGCTAGCCAACCCCTACTGAGTAAGGCGTGTGTAGCAGAGAGTTTGCTGGAAGACCAGACCTTCAACAAGGCCCTGTGCCAAACCCCGTGTGTGACAGTTGACCAAGCACAGCAGTGGGACTAGATTTAATAAATCCGGCACAACATTTGGGAATCCCACTATGAAAAAACAATTCCATTAATTCTAAAAGGATCCCTTTGAGGGCCCCACACATAGACCTGGGGTCATGGTAGGCTCACCCCACCCCCATATCTGATTTTTGTTTTCATTTTTCCAAACAGAGGGCTATTTGCACTGTTTACGTTATTTGTGGGCGTAACTGAAAAATGTCTGTTACAGCCAGCCAATCAGAATGCAGCACATTTATGAATGTGCAACTAGACTGGCAAATCTGCACTGGATGATGGGACCAAATAGCATTTGTGAATCCGCAAAAGATCTGCAATGTTATCGTTCAGATATCTCTATCTTTTAAATGTGGCAAGTCTGTAAAACAAATATTCAAATTTCAAACACTAATGTCTCAAAACATACCGAACAGATTAAAATCAAACCTAACAAAGGCACTTCCTTGAGTAAAGATCTACTTTCATGCCAGGTTTGTGTAATTTCTTTAAGTCATTTTGTTCTGCATGGGAGAGTAAAGAATCCTACGGGACTTAAAATGGGAAGCAAGACCTCCTATCCATAGATTGAACTTTGGGGGAATTCTGAGCTCTACTACGGTTTCTAAAACTGTAACTCTCCACTTTGTTTCTGTGTCAACTTGTCAGGACTTTATATTTATATTTATATAGTCTTGTAAAGTGCACGCCAATCAAAGGTATCTGCATTTGGCACATACAGCAGCAGAAATAAGACTTCAGCTTGCACCAAAGTAAGTGGAAAAACACACATGAGAACTATTAAACAGTAAACATGTTAGGGCACTGTGGGTGTTGTTAATAAGTGAGAAGGAGAAAGAGATGAGGGTGAGAGGAGAGTAATGGAGGGTGAGGAGGGCGTAACCTTGCTACCTGAAGGGTGATGGGCGCGCTCGTGGTAGGTCTCCCTCTAGGAGGCACTGGCTACCTAAAGGGTGACGAGTGCCCTCATGGTAGGAGTCCCTCAAGGAGGCACTGAGCTGCCTAAAGGGTGACGAGTGCTCTTGTGGAGGGAGTCCCTCGAGGAGGCACTGGCTACCTAAAGGGTGACGAGTGCCCTCATGGTAGGAGTCCCTCGAGGAGGCACTGAGCTGCCTAAAGGGTGACGAGTGCTCTTGTGGAGGGAGTCCCTCTAGGAGGCACTGGCTACCTAAAGGGTGACGAGTGCCCTCATGGTAGGAGTCCCTCTAGGAGGCACTGAGCTGCCTAAAGGGTGACGAGTGCTCTTGTGGAGGGAGTCCCTCGAGGAGGCACTGGCTACCTAAAGGGTGACGAGTGCCCTCATGGTAGGAGTCCCTCGATGAGACACTGAGCTGCCTAAAGGGTGACGAGTGCTCTTGTGGAGGGAGTCCCTCTAGGAGGCACTGGCTACCTAAAGGGTGACGAGTGCCCTCATGGTAGGAGTCCCTCGAGGAGGCACTGAGCTGCCTAAAGGGTGACGAGTGCTCTTGTGGAGGGAGTCCCTCGAGGAGGCACTGGCTACCTAAAGGGTGACGAGTGCCCTCATGGTAGGAGTCCCTCGAGGAGGCACTGAGCTGCCTAAAGGGTGACGAGTGCTCTTGTGGAGGGAGTCCCTCGAGGAGGCACTGGCTACCTAAAGGTTTAAGAGTGCTCTTGTGGTGAGAGTCTCTCGAGGAGGAACTAGATACTAAAGGGTGAAGAGTGCTCTCGTGGTGGGAGTCCCTCAAGAAGGCATCTGGCTACCTAGAGGGTGAAGAGTGCTCTTGTGGTGGGAGTCTCTCGACGAGGCACTGGATACCTAAACGGTGAAGAGTGCTGTCGTGGTGGGAGTCCCTCGAGGAGGCACTAGATACCTAAAGGGTGAAGAGTGCTCTCGTGGTGGGAGTCCCTCGAGGAGGCACTAGATATCTAAAGGGTGACGAGTGCTCTCATGGAGGGAGTCCCTCGACGAGGCACTAGATACCTAAAGGTTGAAGAGTGCTCTTGTGGTGGGAGTCCCTTCAGGAGGCACTAGATACCTAAAGGGTGAAGAGTGCTCTCGTGGTGGGAGTCCCTTGAGGAGGCACAAGATACCTAAAGGGTGAAGAGTGCTCTTGTGGTGGGAGTCCCTTCAGGAGGCACTAGATACCTAAAGGGTGCAGAGTGCTCTCGTGGTGGGTGTCCCTCGAGGAGGCACTAGATACCTAAAGGGTGAAGAGTGCTCTCGTGGTGGGAGTCCCTTCAGGAGGCACTAGATACCTAAAGGGTGACGAGTGCTCTCATGGAGGGAGTCCCTCGACGAGGCACTAGATACCTAAAGGTTGAAGAGTGCTCTTGTGGTGGGAGTCCCTTCAGGAGGCACTAGATACCTAAAGGGTGAAGAGTGCTCTTGTGGTGAGAGTCTCTCGAGGAGGAACTAGATACTAAAGGGTGAAGAGTGCTCTTGTGGTGGGAGTCCCTTCAGGAGGCACTAGATACCTAAAGGGTGAAGAGTGCTCTCGTGGTGGGAGTCCCTCGAGGGGGCACTAGATACCTAAAGGGTGAAGAGTGCTCTTGTGGTGGGAGTCCCTCGAGGAGGCACTAGATATCTAAAGGGTGAAGAGTGCTCTCGTGGTGGTAGTCCCTCGAGGAGGCACTAGATACCTAAAGGGTGAAGAGTGCTCTCGTGGTGGGAGTCCCTCGAGGAGGCACTGGCTACCTAAAGGTTTAAGAGTGCTCTTGTGGTGGGAGTCTCTCGAGGAGGAACTAGATACTAAAGGGTGAAGAGTGCTCTCGTGGTGGGAGTCCCTCAAGAACGCATCTGGCTACCTAGAGGGTGAAGAGTGCTCTTTTGGTGGAGTCTCTCGAGGAGGCACTCGATACCTAAAGGGTGAAGAGTGCTCTCGTGGTGGGAGTCCCTCGAGGGGGCACTAGATACCTAAAGGGTGAAGAGTGCTCTCGTAGTGGGAGTCCCTCGAGGCACTAGATACCTAAAGGGTGAAGAGTGCTCTCGTGGTGGGAGTCCCTCGAGGAGGCACTCAATACCTAAAGGGTGAAGAGGGCTCTTGTGGTGGGAGTCCCTTGAGGAGGCACAAGATACCTAAAGGGTGAAGAGTGCTCTCGTGGTGGGAGTCCCTCGAGGAGGCACTAGATACCTAAAGGGTGAAGAGTGCTCTTGTGGTGAGAGTCTCTCGAGGAGGAACTAGATACTAAAGGGTGAAGAGTGCTCTCGTGGTGGGAGTCCCTCAAGAACGCATCTGGCTACCTAGAGGGTGAAGAGTGCTCTTTTGGTGGAGTCTCTCGAGGAGGCACTCGATACCTAAAGGGTGAAGAGTGCTCTCGTGGTGGGAGTCCCTCGAGGGGGCACTAGATACCTAAAGGGTGAAGAGTGCTCTCGTGGTGGGAGTCCCTCGAGGAGGCACTAGATATCTAAAGGGTGACGAGTGCTCTCATGGAGGGAGTCCCTCGACGAGGCACTAGATACCTAAAGGGTGAAGAGTGCTCTTGTGGTGGGAGTCCCTTGAGGAGGCACAAGATACCTAAAGGGTGAAGAGTGCTCTCGTAGTGGGAGTCCCTAGAGGGGGCACTAGATACCTAAAGGTGAAGAGTGCTCTCGCAGTGGGAGTCCCTCGAGGAGGCACTAGATACCTAAAGGGTGAAGAGTGCTCTTGTCATGGGAGTCCCCACTAGCGTAGGAAGGGGGATGCGGTGGGTGCGGGCCGCCCCGGGTGTTATCACTGAGGGGGGTGACAAAATGGCAAAAACATGTATTTTAAATTCTTTTTTAGAAATTGGGGGCTCACAACACTTTTTTTTAAATATATAGATTTAAAACGAGTTTAATAACTTCGTCTGATAATTAATTAACCTCAACAAGTCAACATAATACGTCTTGAAACATTTTAGTTTAGCCAACAAACACTACGAAACGCGGCTGAACTTGGCGCTGTGTGGTGGAGGGCGTATGGATAAGGAAGGGGAGGGGGTGTTTCTTTCCGCTGAATTCTGTCTCTGCAGTTTGTACTCGAGCAAGATGTAAACAACCAGTGACTCATCGTCACTCAACCCGCAACCAATCCTATCTGCTGCCGGCCGGTCAGTCACCCCACGTCATCCTGTTGAGTTAGTTGTGCGTTATTACTGAAGCTTGTAAGTCCTGTGCTGGATTTATTTTTGTTACTTTTTTTAGTTCATTGATTCATTGTGATCATCCTCTTCTCTATGATGCTGTGTTTGGTAAGTAACGTAAACGTTATGATGGATGCTATTGGTTTGTATTTGTACGTGTTCCGCACCGGGTACCACCTGACCTTGCTGCGCCCCTGGGAGTCCCTCGAGGAGGCACTGGCTGATCACTAAGGTGCTGATTAGGAAGCAGGTCTCATGGAGGAGGAGGTGTGGGGGAATCTGGTGGCTGAGGCAGTGGTGAAGATAAAGGGTCCGTCCCTGATGTATCAACGCACTCCTCATAGAGATCGAACAGTTCAATCCCTTCCATACATTAAACCCCATATCATCGAATGGTAATCTACAGTACCTAGATGTGTCCAACTGAGGGCTCACTATTGAAGTGGGACAAAAAATGGGTACACCGTTCCACAATTACGTATTGACGATAAGAGTAGTCATTTAGTTTTCGAAAAATCGTGTTTATGTGCATTAGTTCTTGATAAAGAACATGCCCGGCCACATTAAGGTAAACCCCTATTTGGTCTCATTTTTAGGGCAATGCGCCTTAGTTTTTGCTGTCTAGTTGGCGTTGTTTTCATTGTGGCCTTTAAAACATATTGGCACATCACCGCATGACAAAACTGCAAATGAAAAGTTATGACAAAGACATGTTGGTTGACTGTTAGTTCAGGCAGTAAGGCAAGCTTCCGAAGGTGGTGGACTGTGTAGCGTTAGTTAATGGGAATATCTTGCATTTACAGTGCTTAGAAAAAGGACACCTGCAGCGTGAAATGAAACATAAAAAAGGCAAGCTGGCTGCTACTGTTTCGAGGGGTTTAAAACGCAGAAGGCAATTCTCAAACCTACAGACGGATTTCATTCGCAGATTACAAGGCCTGGTGAGTCTGGGTAAGTGTTTTAGCGCCAGCTGTGCACTCACAAACTGAAGTTAATATGAAGCTATTCGCTGCAGTTTTGGAAGCGCGTGGAGCCACAATGCCCACTTAGACAAAGGGCGGAAACAGACTCGGAAACTTCTTTAAGAATGAAGCGGGTTCTGCCTTTCTTCCACCAGATCCTATTTAGCTCTCTTTCAGCGTGCTGAGCTCCTGCCCTCACAGACAAGGGGGGGGGGAGGGGAATTGGAAAGTGTCCACAAACGAGGCTGCAGGTCCGAATCAGTACAAACCTTCCCCTTCATCCCCATGGCATGCTGCAGAGGTGCCGCGCGGACGGCCACTCTCGCGGGCTGATTGCGGCGCCGCTTAATTCAGTCTTCACAGCAGCTCATTACGGGTTCATTAATGCACGGGCCGGCTGCTGAATTATAAATAGGCCGGTTACAACCTGGCCGCCTGGTATCCTTGCCAACGGGACAATATTGTACACACAATGAATGGCTGACCCCGAAGAGCCCAGGGGCACACTCGGGGCACTGCCCGTGGTAACCCAGCACCACACACCGCGGCGCTGGCCTCTGATGGCGGCCCTGCAGCAGAGTAGTTTTTTCGGGCACAAGGAAGGAGGACAGAGCTCTCCGGTTTTTTTTCAAACAGTAACATTAAAAAAAATATATATATATATACATATATGCAAATATAAATATGTGTGTGTGAGTATATATATATATATATATGTGTGTGTGTGTGTGTGCGTGTATTTCACGAAGGTGGTCTCGTTGTGAAGGTGAAGGTGGACCACAAGCAATGTAGCGCATGCCAGGAATATTCTTATGACTTTAAATTAGGCCAACACGTTAAAACACCGGACAGACGCCTATCGGCACCCACGCCTTTCTCAAAAAAGAAAAAAAATGAATGTATATATATATATCTACAGCCGCCAACAATAATTGTGTGTTGATGTGTTTCTCTGAATGTACATTACAGTGGGTTGGTTGTCTCTTTAATGTACCAAGTGCCGCAGTGCAATAAAAGCACAGAAGGGAGTCGCTCCATTTCCACCTGCTGTCCTTCACATCTCAGATTGACAGAACAGTGGCTTTGCTGGTTATACACTCGCCGCTGATATTTGCTGTGAGGTGCAGCTCGAATTCCAATAAGCTGGGCTTTAAGTCGGCCGGGTCCTGCTGGTGCTCAGCACGGCCAATTCTAAAGAGCAGGTGCCGAGACGGGTCGCTACCGGGCTCTCCATTTTTTTGCCCTAACCCTTAGGGTGAAAAAAAAAATCTTAACTCTGCAGCAGTGCTGCCCTTCCCTGCCTTTGATGTAAATTCAAAGAGACTCTGTTTAGTTGTTTCACAGTCCCAGCATTTCACAACTGAACATGTTTAATATTCTATAGAATGAAGTCTTAGTTGTTGCTTATTTATCTTATGCAACTAACAACCATTGACAAACCCAATAGTTCTGGCTTGTTCTAAGAGTAATGTTATTTGTTGTATTATATATCTGGGTGCAATGACAGAAATCGCAAAATCCCACTCAGGTGGCACACTGTGCGAACCACAGAGTTGTAGCTTAGGTGCGTAAGCCACGCCCTTAAAAACATCGGACACGCCCCTTCGCGAGACCCCTAGTTTTTTCATCCCACTTAAAGCCCTGCCATCAAGGTCTGTGGGAGGTCAGTAAATTGAGTACTAAATCCCGTTGTTTGTACAGCGCCTAGAAAGGCCAAAAAGTCTCATGAATCATTCTCAAAAGACAGACACGTGCGGGCACGCACCCACCTTCTTTCTCTCTGCCTTGCTCTCTTTCCCTATTTCTCTCTCTCTCTCTCTCATTATTTGATGCATTTGAAGAGAAGTTAACAGCAGGTGTGATATTAAAATCTGAGTTACCACTGCAGGTATAAATAACCCACATGCATACAAAGATACTTATCCTAAGGAATGCGAATGGATGTGCAAGCATTCCCTTGTGCAGCCATATGCATCACACCATCCCTCTGATGGCGGTACACACATCTGTGACACGGATTCCATCCGCGCATTGCTGCTAAAGGGCGAAGCAGCGTTTGCTTTCAAGGCGCTGCATTCAGTGTAGGCGTGTTTGGGGCTGGCCTCGTCGACGATCACACTAAACGTGGCAGACATATGGCATGCTAATGTCTCCTTCACTCTTCCTTAGGGCGCTGCCGGTGAGTGCGCGCTTTTCATGTCAGGTATATTAAATATAACTCCGCCATGCACTGCACATTTCCACGCCAACCTACTTGTCACTTTCGCTTGACTCATTCTCTGCTGAGGAAAAATGCAGCACTGGGAATTTACAAGGCTTTTCAGTTAAATGGACATAAATCACAGGTTTCATTCAAAGCGAATAATCAGTGGCCATAAAGAGCTACTTGTCTCTTACCATATATTACGGCGAGGTTCCTGTGAGCAATAATGCAGCCATTCATGGCGAGCAAAACAGAGCGCGACATTAAGAACTGACGTGTAATCCTGTTAGCGCTCTGACATGTAGAGTGCGCTGACATTTTTATCATATGTGTCCCTTTCTATTTGGCAAATCGGAGGCAGGGAAGGATTACTGCGATGCCCAAATCCAGCAGCCAAGACGGCGAGCGAGGATTGTTTACAGGCCGCGAGAGGCCGGCTGGAAACTCATAAATCTTTAAGATTTGGAAACATTTCCCCTGATGTTTAAATTGAAGATATGACTAGATTATTCCCTGTAATGCCTTTCCCCAAGTCCATTGCCTTCACTTGCAACACATAAACTGTCAATCCAGGAGTGTATTATTCGCTCCCTTCTGCTCAGGGCTCTGAGTAGAGCGCCCCTTCCCAAGCGGATCTCTCTCCCAACGGCTACTGGGGGGGGAGCAGTGACCACACACGTGATCTCTCCCACGGGCTGCTGGATGGGGAGCAGTGACCACACACGTGATCTCTCCCACGGGCTGCTGGATGGGGAGCAGTGACCACACACGTGATCTCGCCCATGAGCTGCTGGGTGGGGAGCAATGACCACACGTGTGATCTCTCCCACTGGCTGCTGGGTGGAGAGCAGTGACCACACGTGATCTCTCCCAACGGCTTCTGGTTGGGGAGCAGTGACCACACAGCTGATCTCTCCCACAGGCTGATGGGTGGGGAGCAGTGACCACACGTGTGATCTCTCCCACAGGCTGCTGGGTGGGGAGCAGATACCACACACGTGATCTCTCCCACAGGCTGATGGGTGAGGAGCAGTGACCACACACGTGATCTCTCCCACAGGCTGCTGGGTGGGGAGCAGTGACCACATGTGATCTCTCCCACAGGCTGCTGGATGGGGAGCAGTGACCACACACGTGATCTCGCCCACGAGCTGCTGGGTGGGGAGCAATGACCACACGTGTGATCTCTCCCACTGGCTGCTGGGTGGAGAGCAGTGACCACACGTGATCTCTCCCAACGGCTTCTGGTTGGGGAGCAGTGACCACACAGCTGATCTCTCCCACAGGCTGATGGGTGGGGAGCAGTGACCACACGTGTGATCTCTCCCACAGGCTGCTGGGTGGGGAGCAGAGACCACACACGTGATCTCTCCCACAGGCTGATGGGTGGGGAGCAGTGACCACACACGTGATCTCTCCCACAGGCTGCTGGGTGGGGAGCAGTGACCACATGTGATCTCTCCCAACTCATGCTAGATCAGGAGCAGTGACCACACGTGTGATCTCTCCCACAGGCTGCTGGGTGGGAAGCAGTGACCACACGTGTGATCTCTCCCACCGGCTGCTAAGTGGGGAGCAGTGACCACACGTGATCTCTCCCACAGGCGGCTGGGTGGGGAGCAGTGACCACATGTGTGATCTCTCCCCCACAGGCTGCTGGGTGGGGAGCAGTGACCACATGTGTGATCCCTCCCACCGGCTGCTAAGTGGGGAGCAGTGACCACACGTCTTCTCTCCCAACAGCTTCTGTTTGGGGAGCAGTGACCACACAGCTGATCTCTCCCACAGGCTGATGGGTGGGGAGCAGTGACCACACGTGTGATCTCTCCCCCATACTGAGGTCCACTCTCGCCCTAAGACACATTCTTGTCAATGCCGCACTGTTCCAAAACACCATACAGAGGTCCACTCTCGCCCTAAGGCACATTCGTGTCAATGCGGCACTGTTCCAAAACACCACACTGAGGTCCACTCTCGCCCTAAGGCACATTCGTGTCAATGTGGCACTGTTCCAAAACACCACACTGAGGTCCACTCTCGCCATAAGGCACATTTATGTGAATGTGGCACTGTTCCAAAACACCATACTGAGGTCCACTCCCGCCCTAAGGCACATTCGTGTCAATGTGCCACTGTTCCAAAACACCACACTGAGGTCCACTCCTGCCATAAGGCACATTCTTGTCAAAACGGCACTGTTCCAAAACACCATACTGAGGTCCACTCTCGCCCTAAGGCACATTCGTGTCAATGCGGCACTGTTCCAAAACACCATACTGAGGTCCACTCCTGCCATATGGCACATTCGTGTCAATGCGGCACTGTTCCAAAACACCACACTGAGGTCCACTCTCGCCATAAGGCGCATTTGTGTCAATGCGGCACTGTTCCAAAACACCATACTGAGGTCCACTCTCGCCCTAAGGCACATTCTTGTCAATGCCGCACTGTTCCAAAACACCATACTGAGGTCCACTCTCGCCCTAAGGCACATTTGTGTCAATGCGGCACTGTTCCAAAACACCATACTGAGGTCCACTCCTGCCATAAGGCACATTCTTATCAATGCAGCACTGTTCCAAAACACCATACTGAGGTCCACTCTCGCCCTAAGGCACATTCGTGTGAATATGGCACTGTTCCAAAACACCACACTGAGGTCCACTCTCGCCCTAAGGCACATTCGTGTCAATGTGGCACTGTTCCAAAACACCATACTGAGGTCCACTCCTGCCATAAGGCACATTCTTGTCAATGCGGCACTGTTGCAAAACACCATACTGAGGTCCACTCTCGCCCTAAGGCACATTTTTGTCAATGCGGCACTGTTCCAAAACACCATACTGAGGTCCACTCTCGCCCTAAGGCACATTCGTGTCAATGCGGCACTGTTCCAAAACACCATACTGAGGTCCACTCCTGCCATAACGCACATTCGTGTCAATGCGGCACTGTTCCAAAACACCATACTGAGGTCCACTCCTGCCATAAGGCACGTTCTTGTCAATGCGGCACTGTGCCAAAACACCATACTGAGGTCCACTCCTGCCATAAGGCACATTCTTGTCAATGCTGCACTGTTCCAAAACACCATACTGAGGTCCACTCTCGCCCTAAGGCACATTTGTGTCAATGCGGCACTGTTCCAAAACACCATACTGAGGTCCACTCTCGTCATAAGGCGCATTCTTGTCAATGCGGCACTGTTCCAAAACACCACACTGAGGTCCACTCTCGTCATAAGGCGCATTCGTGTCAATGCCGCACTGTTCCAAAACACCATACTGAGGTCCACTCTCGCCCTAAGGCACATTTGTGTCAATGCGGCACTGTTCCAAAACACCATACTGAGGTCTACTCTCGCCCTAAGGCACATTCTTGTCAATGTGGCCCTGTTCCAAAACACCATACTGAGGTCCACTCTTGCCATAAGGCACATTCGTGTCAATGTGGCACTGTTCCAAAACACCATACTGAGGTCCACTCTCACCCTAAGGCACATTCGTGTCAATGCGGCACTGTTCCAAAACACCACACTGAGGTCCACTCTCGCCCTAAGGCACATTCGTGTCAATGTGGCCCTGTTCCAAAACACCACACTGAGGTCCACTCTCGCCCTAAGGCACACTCATGTGAATGTGGCACTGTTCCAAAACACCATACTGAGGTCCACTCTCGCCCTAAGGCACATTCGTGTCAATGTGGCACTGTTCCAAAACACCATACTGAGGTCCACTCCTGCCATAAGGCACATTCTTGTCAATGCGGCACTGTTCCAAAACACCATACTGAGGTCCACTCTCGCCCTAAGGCACATTCGTGTCAATGTGGCACTGTTCCAAAACACCACACTGAGGTCCACTCTCGCCCTAAGGCACATTCGTGTCAATGTGGCCCTGATCCAAAACACCATACTGAGGTCCACTCTCGCCCTAAGGCACATTTGTGTTAATGTGGCACTGTTCCAAAACACCACACTGAGGTCCACTCTCGCCCTAAGGCACATTCGTGTGAATGTGGCACTGTTCCAAAACACCACACTGAGGTTCACTCTCGCCCTAAGGCACATTCGTGTGAATGTGGCACTGTTCCAAAACACCATACTGAGGTCCACTCTCACCCTAAGGCACATTCGTGTCAATGCGGCACTGTCCCAAAACACCATACTGAGGTCCACTCCGCCCTAAGGCACATTCGTGTCAATGCGGCACTGTTCTAAAACACCATACTGAGGTCCACTCCTGCCATAAGGCACATTCTTGTCAATGCGGCACTGTTCCAAAACACCATACTGAGGTCCACTCCTGCCATAAGGCACATTTGTGTCAATGCAGCACTGTTCCAAAGCACCATACTGAGGTCCGCTCTCGCCATAAGACACATTCATTTCACTGCTGCACTACAGTATAATACGAGGCCTGCTCACAGCATGTTTACTATTACTGTTGCAGGGACTAGCTTGGAAATCTTTCTACTCCTACCATGCTGTACGAAGTTTGTAATACACATACTATGTCACTAAGCCGTAACACTTTCAGAGTGTATATGCTAAATGGAATTACACCAAATATGACATTAATATGGAAATTTATGCAGAGCAGATCTTTCCTTTTTTGGGGTTGGTGTAAATCCATTTAGCATTTTTTCCCATATTTGTGTCCCGAAAAGGTCAGTGGTGGGCATTGAAGTCCGATTTTTATGTACATTAATGTTAATTTTATGTATATTGATGCATTCACTAGTAACTTTCATGGCATTTGACAAACCTGCATTAAATATGGAATGCACTTGTCTATTCAACTAACTGTCATCTGAATAGATCCTGTTTTGATTTGGTCTAAATATGCCCAGCAGCCCAGAGGTATTCATCTATACTTCCATAAGTACTTGTGGGAAGCAGGCAACTTCCCGGAAGACCCTGCATAGTGGACTTCATGGGCACGAGGACTTGGTGAAAGCCCAAAGACTGTGTGCAGTGAGATCTGGAAGCATGAGGATTGGGCAAAGAACTTGGCAGAAGGTCAAGCCCTGTGCCCAGCAGGCAAAAAACAAACACTATGGGTAGATCAGACATGCAGACTGGAATCATGTGGGCCACAGGGATTACTAACTCTACACATTAGCAATGCAGAGTGTAATATGAGGTGCATAGTGTGCGCAGGAGGAGCAGGATCAAGGAGTGAAGGGCAGACCAAGGGAAAGGGATATGCCCTGTAGTAACAGCCCCTGTTGCAGATTCAATTTCCATAACACAAGCAATGAAACTGTAGCTGTTACTACTACTTAAATGTTCAGTTCATTGATTCATTCAAACGTACAGTTGCCAATAAACAAGGAGATGCTTGCGGCTGTGCTTGTGGTAGTGTCCTACTAAATAAGGAGGCAGGAAGGCTTCTCCTGGCCTCTGACTGCTGCCCAAGAGAGACTTAGATTAAAACACACAAGCCTAAATACAGGCTAAATGTACAGAATCACGATAGCATTAGATATATGCAAGGACCATGTAATGTGCTGAAATACACCCAAGAGTGATATGTGACTCCAAAATGGGACCAAAACCATGTATTTTGCCAATTTGTGCATTAACGGTTTTATTTCCATTTGGAAGATGAATAGCAACACTGCTTTCCACGGCAGTGGCTTCTCAAGGCTGCTTCTGCACATTTGTAGTGGTGAAAGGATAAGCGGTATCTAAAAAGAAACCTCCACTACTCTCACGCTGGTGACAGCCGCCATGATGACCTGGGCGGGAAACTCGCCACTGCAATCTTCATGCAAATTGTTGCTCTTTTGTGCTCGCCGTGCCTGGATAGGATTGAAAAACACCGACCATGGTAGTTGTGGGTTGACCACGACAAGGGATTCTATGTCATGTCTCTGTGACGCAAGCCTTGCATACATATTCCTTACGCCATTCTGGCTGCATGGAACACTGTTTCTCTATGGTGGCTATGACCGTACAACCTCGAGGGATGAATGGCTGTCAGTCGGGCAGAATCGGCCTACTTTTGAAAAGTTTTCAAGAACATCAAATCAGAATGCTCAGTTACAGCTTATCAATGGATTTTTAAATTACCCACCCAGCCTAAAAGCTTGAATGAAAAATTTGGGGTTAGGATTGCACACTATGCAACGCACCACTATAACATAGTGCCGGAAGTGTCAAGAGAAGGGGTGTGTGGAGTTGCCCAGTTTTTCTGGGGAAGTTTTACCACCGAAACATTCTTAGGAATTCAAGCCAGTAAACAATGTTTTGTAAAGTTGAGAAAATTCCAATTCTTTGCGAAGTGCAAAACTTGTCAGCATTGCCAAGCTCTGCAGGTGAAATGTAAATTTCAGAAAGCGCTTCTGCGGCAAACACTTAGAAAACAAGCATTTGCAATGCAATAGGTCTCGCATTTATTGGAGTTGGAGCTATTGGTATTGTAAATACCAAATCCTTTCTATTTAAGTATTAAAAAAGTAATCCCCCAAAAAATGCATTGTTATGTGCAATGCCAATATCTCAAACTCGTGTCAATGCGAGATCTAGTGCATTGCAAATGCCTGTTTTTAAATGCGAGACCTATTGCAGTGTAAATGCTTGTTTCAGTACTGCGTGCTTTTTAAAAGTTGTAGTCAATACTCAAAATGGAATCCATGTTATCAGCGTTCCCAGTGCTCCTTTATGTTTAATGGCCTAAATGAATCACAATGTTTAAAGCAGATTGCTAAATAGGATCTTCAGCCCCGAGGACAATGTCTCACTTCATGGTGGACAGTGTGTACCCTGTTTTCATGCAGTGCCAAGACGGGGTTAACTAATGCAGAGAGTGAGATCTGTTAGCCTCCGAGGATCACAGCATTCCTTGCAACAGTGCGCTGTGGCACGGTGTTGCCATGTGTACAGCACACACTTTGCGCGTTGTACTAAAACACTCCCATGAATGGATGTGTTTGGCAGCGTGAAACCTATACAGCGTTTGTTAATAGCCACCTTGGGCAGTGCCTGTGTATACCCATGGCGCGCTGTTATGAGCACCGGCACAGAACTGAAAGTGCGCTGTGTGCGCGTTGTACTAAAATACTCACATGAATGGATCGGTTTGGCAGCGTGAAACCTATACAGCGTTTGTCAATAGCCACCTTGGGCAGTGCTTGTGTATACCCATGGCGCGCTGTAATGAGCACCGGCACAGATCTGAAAGCGCGCTGTGTGCGCGTTGTACTAAAACACGCACATGAATGGATGTGTTTGGCAGCGTGAAACCTATACAGCGTTTGTTAATAGCCACCTTGGGCAGTGCCTGTGTATACCCATGGCGCGCTGTAATGAGCACCGGCACAGAATTGAAAGTGCGCTGTGTGCGCGTTGTACTAAAACACTCACATGAATGGATCGGTTTGGCAGCGTGAAACCTATACAGCGTTTGTCAATAGCCACCTTGGGCAGTGCTTGTGTATACCCATGGCGCGCTGTAATGAGCACCGGCACAGATCTGAAAGCTCGCTGTGTGCGCGTTGTACTAAAACACTCACATGAATGGATGTGTGTGGCAGCGTGAAACCTATACAGCGTTTGTTAATAGCCACCTTGGGCAGTGCCTATGTATACCCATGGCGCGCTGTAATGAGCACCGGCACAGAACTGAAAGTGCGCTGTGTGCGCGTTGTACTAAAACACTCACATGAATGGATCGGTTTGGCAGCGTGAAACCTATACAGCGTTTGTCAATAGCCACCTTGGGCAGTGCCTGTGTATACCCATGGCGCGCTGTAATCAGCACCAGCACAGAACTGAAAGTGCGCTGTGTACGCGTTGTACTCAAACACTCACATGAATGTATTGGTTTGGCAGCGGCTGAGGGGTGGGCTTGCTTAATGAGACAGTGTGAGGAGCCATAGCCAGAAATACGATGTTGGTGCCATTCCGATAATAAACGGAGCCCTTTAAAGTTTTAAACTTGTGCCTTTCCATTTTTTGGGAGGGTGGGGGAGGATGGGGGAGTTTGTGCTGAACATGCGAGTCCGACTTTGTATTCTCCACAGTTCACGGGGCCCACAGGCTAGAGTGCAATGGGCTGTAAGTCTGTAAGCAATAGAATGTGTACATTTCTGTGTTAGAACTGTGGCTACACGCAAAACTGTGCGCGTGCTCTGTATATCAATGTATTGTTTTTTGGGTAGCGGCTTGAAACCCATTCAGTGTTTGTCAATAGCCACCTTGGGCAACGTCTGTGTATACCCATGGCGCGCTGTAATTTGCACCGGCACAGAACTGAAAGTGCGCTGTGTGCGCGTTGTACTAAAACACTCCCATGAATGGATGTGTTTGGCAGCGTGAAACCTATACAGCGTTTGTTAATAGCCACCTTGGGCAGTGCCTGTGTATACCCATGGCGCGCTGTAATGAGCACCGGCACAGAACTGAAAGTGCGCTGTGTGCACGTTGTACTAAAACACTCACATGAATGGATCGGTTTGGCAGCGTGAAACCTATACAGCGTTTGTCAATAGCCACCTTGGGCAGTGCTTGTGTATACCCATGGCGCGCTGTAATGAGCACCGGCACAGATCTGAAAGCGCGCTGTGTGTGCGTTGTACTAAAACACTCACATGAATGGATGTGTTTGGCAGCGTGAAACCTATACCGCGTTTGTTAATAGCCACCTTGGGCAGTGCCTGTGTATACCCATGGCGCGCTGTAATGAGCACCGGCACAGAACTGAAAGTGCGCTGTGTGCGCGTTGTACTAAAACACTCACATGAATGGATCGGTTTGGCAGCGTGAAACCTATACAGCGTTTGTCAATAGCCACCTTGGGCAGTGCCTGTGTATACCCATGGCGCGCTGTAATGAGCACTGGCACAGATCTGAAAGCGCGCTGTGTGCGCGTTGTACTGAAACTCTCACATGAATGGATCGGTTTTGCAGCGTGAAACCTATACAGCGTTTGTCAATAGCCACTTTGGGCAGTGCTTGTGTATACCCATTACGCGCTCTAATGAGCACCGGCACAGATCTGAAAGCGCGCTGTGTGCGCGTTGTACTAAAACACTCCCATGAATGGATCGGTTTTGCAGCGTGAAACCTATACAGCGTTTGTTAATAGCCACCTTGGGCAGTGCCTGTGTATACCCATGGCGCGCTGTAATGAGCACCGGCACAGAACTGAAAGTGCGCTGTGTGCGCGTTGTACTAAAACACTCACATGAATGGATCGGTTTGGCAGCGTGAAACCTATACAGCGTTTGTCAATAGCCACCTTGGGCAGTGCTTGTGTATACCCATGGCGCGCTGTAATGAGCACTGGCACAGATCTGAAAGCGCGCTGTGTGCGCGTTGTACTAAAACACTCACATGAATGGATGTGTTTGGCAGCGTGAAACCTATACAGCGTTTGTTAATAGCCACCTTGGGCAGTGCCTGTGTATACCCATGGCGCGCTGTAATGAGCACCGGCACAGAACTGAAAGTGCGCTGTGTGCGCGTTGTACTAAAACACTCACATGAATGGATCGGTTTGGCAGCGTGAAACCTCTACAGCGTTTGTCAATAGCCACCTTGGGCAGTGCTTGTGTATACCCATGGCGCGCTGTAATGAGCACCGGCACAGATCTGAAAGCGCGCTGTGTGCGCGTTGTACTAAAACACTCACATGAATGAATGTGTTTGGCAGCGTGAAACCTATACAGCGTTTGTTAATAGCCACCTTGGGCAGTGCCTGTGTATACCCATGGCGCGCTGTAATGAGCACCGGCACAGAACTGAAAGTGCGCTGTGTGCGCGTTGTACTAAAACACTCACATGAATGGATCGGTTTGGCAGCGTGAAACCTATACAGCGTTTGTCAATAGCCACCTTGGGCAGTGCCTGTGTATACCCATGGCGCGCTGTAATGAGCACCGGCACAGAACTGAAAGTGCGCTGTGTGCGCGTTGTACTGAAACTCTCACATGAATGGATCGGTTTTGCAGCGTGAAACCTATACAGCGTTTGTCAATAGCCACTTTGGGCAGTGCTTGTGTATACCCATGGCGCGCTGTAATGAGCACCGGCACAGATCTGAAAGCGCGCTGTGTGCGCGTTGTACTAAAACACTCCCATGAATGGATGTGTTTGGCAGCGTGAAACCTATACAGCGTTTGTTAATAGCCACCTTGGGCAGTGCTTGTGTATACCCATGGCGCGCTGTAATGAGCACTGGCACAGATCTGAAAGCGCGCTGTGTGCGCGTTGTACTAAAACACTCACATGAATGGATGTGTTTGGCAGCGTGAAACCTATACAGCGTTTGTTAATAGCCACCTTGGGCAGTGCCTGTGTATACCCATGGCGCGCTGTAATGAGCACCGGCACAGAACTGAAAGTGCGCTGTGTGCGCGTTGTACTAAAACACTCACATGAATGGATCGGTTTGGCAGCGTGAAACCTCTACAGCGTTTGTCAATAGCCACCTTGGGCAGTGCTTGTGTATACCCATGGCGCGCTGTAATGAGCACCGGCACAGATCTGAAAGCGCGCTGTGTGCGCGTTGTACTAAAACACTCACATGAATGGATGTGTTTGGCAGCGTGAAACCTATACAGCGTTTGTTAATAGCCACCTTGGGCAGTGCCTGTGTATACCCATGGCGTGCTGTAATGAGCACCGGCACAGAACTGAAAGTGCGCTGTGTGCGCGTTGTACTAAAACACTCACATGAATGGATCGGTTTGGCAGCGTGAAACCTATACAGCGTTTGTCAATAGCCACCTTGGGCAGTGCCTGTGTATACCCATGGCGCGCTGTAATCAGCACCAGCACAGAACTGAAAGTGCGCTGTGTACGCGTTGTACTCAAACACTCACATGAATGTATCGGTTTGGCAGCGGCTGAGGGGGGGGCTTGCTTAATGAGACAGTGTGAGGAGCCATAGCCAGAAATACGATGTTGGTGCCATTCCGATAATAAACGGAGCCCTTTAAAGTGTTAAACTTGTGCCTTTCCATTTTTTGGGAGGGTGGGGGAGGATGGGGGAGTTTGTGCTGAACATGCGAGTCCGACTTTGTATTCTCCACAGTTCACGGGGCCCACAGGCTAGAGTGCAATGGGCTGTAAGTCTGTAAGCAATAGAATGTGTACATTTCTGTGTTAGAACTGTGGCTACACGCAAAACTGTGCGCGTGCTCTGTATATCAATGTATTGTTTTTTGGGTAGCGGCTTGAAACCCATTCAGTGTTTGTCAATAGCCACCTTGGGCAACGTCTGTGTATACCCATGGCGCGCTGTAATTCGCACCGGCACAGAACTGAAAGTGCGCTGTGTGCGCGTTGTACTAAAACACTCACATGAATGGATCGGTTTTGCAGCTAGAGTGCAATGGGCTTGAAGTCTGTAAGCAATAGAATGTGTACATTTCTGTGGTAGAACTGTGACTACACGCAAAACTGAACAGTGTTTGTAGTGCGCCTCGAGGCGTGTGCACGCGGGGTGGGAGTTCTGCTCGGATTGAAAGTGCCACGCATGGCCCGGGGCCACCTGGCAGCTGTGACTCACTCCTTTGGGGAGCATCTGGCACTGATGGAGCAGTACGTGCGAGCGAGAGCGGGAGGAGCTTGTGAAGTGGGAGAACGGAGAAAAAGTACGGAAGGTGAAAAGGAAGCAAGAAGAGGGAGAAAGGGGCAAAGAGGGGGCAAAAGGAGGGTGCAAGGGAGGTACATGGGGAGCAAAGAGCGCAACCCCATGAGGAGAACAGGACACATGGAGAGGGCGAAAAGACTGGGTGGGGTTACAGGTTATAGAGAAAGACCTAAAGCGAGCGCTTACGGGAACACATAAGAATGCCATTAATCAAGCAGGATGGCTCTGTCTCCCTTCACGCCCAGGGAGGAGGGAGATGCGAGCAGAGCATCAAAGGGCTGGGTGAGAAGGGAGGGGGGAATGCAAGGGTCAAAGCGGCGAAAGTGAAAGTACTTCAGCAGAGCATCAAAGGGCTGGGTGAGAAGGGAGGGGGGAAATGCAATGAGCAGAGGAGCAGCTGTGCACGTGCATGTGATCTCGTGCACTCAAGGTTTAAGCTAGCCAAAAGTGTGGGTAGCACTTTGAAATTCCCACATATAAAATGTCTCTTTCGAGCCTTTGGCTCGCGAGACCTAAAAATGACAGAAACTATTTTCTAAAGCTGAAGAACAAAAGTATCAAAACAAGTAAAAAATAGCAAATCCGATTCTATACAAAACATTATTTTGTCTTCTAAGCGAGTAAGTGGTTTCACCCCATGTTATTATAGTTGACAAAATCGCCTACAGAAGGACGTTTATTGTTTGACGGTGGGCGGCCTTCCAGACATCGTGAAGGAAAGGATCACGGGCCCTATCTAGAGATCCCTTAGCCTTGGGGATGTTTGTTACGAAAGTGCATCTGCCAGTTTAGCAGATACTGTGGTCACAAACGAATGGCGAGGGCGTGTTGAGGTTGATGCGGCCTGCTCAGCAGTCATTTGAGCTTTTTTCAGAAAAAAACACTAAAAGCTAGTTTATTTCCGAAAAACAAAAAGCAAGGTCTCTGATGTGCATCGACTTTCCTACCTCCTTATGGGGACCACTCCCTGTTTTCCCTGACCACTGCCATGCCTCACATTGACAACCTGGGCAGGGAAACTAGACATCAGGAGGAAGTGCCTTAGAAGGACAGAGGGCCCAAAGCAAGGTATAGAAGGCGTCGACCCTGAGGTGGATATTCAGCTAGCAGTAGCTCCACCAGTGGTGAGTCAGCAGTTTCCATCTCAAAGTTGGGTAAGATTGGTGGCAGGAGAGCGGTGCATATACTGCAGGTTTCCCACCAACCAAACTCTAAAAGATCCCCTTCGATCCTTAGACGCATGGGAAACTGAATTAGAGAAACAAAACTTGCATTGAAGTACTTCAAATCGTTGCACAGATAAATGGAATATGCATTAAAAAACAAAAGCAATAAAACTGAAATTATCTAGCCACTCCCTACCGGCTGTCCTGTTCTGGTACAGGGTGAAAACCTTGGTCAAAATGTAAGAGGGCCTTCCATTACTGAATGGTAGCGCTCAAACACGTCTCCTTCTCCACAGGTACTTGGACCTTTTGTCTAGTTTTAGCTGGTTCTGCTCCATAAAATGAGTCAGCTCAGACAGTCCAATAGGGTGCTGAGTGTAAAAAGGCCTTGGCACACGGAGCGTGGGGCTGTTTTTAACGTTCTATTTCCATGGGCAATGATAAAAGAAAACATCCTTTTAGTGGACAAAGGAAGTGGTAGAGGTGTTAAGATGGCTTTCAGGCAAGTTAAGGAAGAAGACAAGATTGGGTACTTGAAAGGGCATAACATGCACTGAATGCATTTAAAGCGAAAGCAAAACGGAAAAATATAACACATTCAATGGAACGAGTAGATATACATTTGTGGTACGTTACTGCTAAGAGTAAGAGCAAAGGTAAGTTTGCAAGGCAGAAATGTAGACAAGGAAGGCAGTATAGGAAATTGTTGAATTATTGAACAAATACTTTATTTTGATTGTATAATAACAAATCAGAATATACACTAATATATAGAAACACGAATAAAGCTATAAAAACGAAAACAAAACAATGGGAGCCAGATGGCTTTTGCTCAAGAAATTCACCAAGAGTATGCTCAGAAATTCACAAAAAGTAGAGATTGCCCAGGCTTACTCAATATCCCATGGTCGCACAAATGTGTGTGTTAGAGTTAGAGAATATGCATATTTCATCATTTTATAACATCTTCCCTTCCTCTCTTGGATAACATCATTGTTCCTTGTGAGGAAATTGCTTCCCCTTGCCCAAAAAGTATGGGCGCTTTAGTGGCACTTAATCCCCATAAATGCAATTACTTAATCCATGTTTTAAGTAAGTTTACTTGTGTACTTTGGATAGGTAAATGCATTGTGCATTGTGAAAGTTTGTGAATACCAGAACAATTCTGACTTTTGTGGATTTCGCCAAAATTCCCAAT
Organism: Triturus cristatus; assembly: GCF_964204655.1. NCBI lineage: Eukaryota > Metazoa > Chordata > Amphibia > Caudata > Salamandridae > Triturus > Triturus cristatus. The sequence continues at coordinate 1,122,214,753 of NC_140580.1, read as the reverse complement.
GTGGTATTATCAGAATCTTCTGTGGGGCGATTATGCTCTTCCTTTTCAATATTTTTATAATTGTGGAAAATCCGCCACCTGGTGCCTTTTCCAAATGTCCTAAGTGGAATTTGCTCTTAAACTTTGCTGCACATGCTGACTCTGGGTAGTCAATTGTTAATGTTAATTCCATCGTCGTGGCTCTTAGGTGGGACCCACATCAAGGAAACGTTTTTAGAAGCAGACCCGGAGACACAAGGAGGCTTTAGAGAGGCAACTACAGAGTCAATGAACACCTTTAACCTCCTATAGGAGGGGCGTGAGGACTAGAGAACATTAGAAGCAATTCCATTAGAAGAAACAAGAAGCATGAAACCTACTGCGGGTGGCGCGAACATTATTGAATATTGTTTATTAATGAGATTGTTGGAATACCATCAGAGTACAAATATGGGAACATGAAGGTAGGGTTGGGACTAAGTAGATTCTAAGTTGTTCACACAAACAGGGAAATAGGTTGAATGCCCGGGTCAGGTGCTCTCAGAAACTGCCACTGGACCTACAGATGTACTGTAGTTACATGACTCTAGATATGTTCAGAATAAAGAAACGAGAATGAAAGATACAATCAAAACCTCCAAACACATCATGTTTAAACCATAAATGAATCAAACAATTTGTAGTAGAATATAGGCTCCTCGAAACGCCGTGTGAGTCTGAAGGATTCTGGGGGTATTGCAAGGAAGTAATACATTTGTTGTAGTGATAGATTTAGAGAAGCCTACCTATATATATCACATTTCTGCAAACCATTTATGAAGATTTCATCACAATGTATATGTCCTATTCACTACTTTGATACAGGTAGAGTATTTTATTCAAACTAGTATCAACTTTCTACTTTGGAACTGGCATTACGCTGCTCTTTAACCTTGTTGGTTCTGTACTCTGATAGAACTGGGAAGAGAGCAGCATTCATGAAACTAGTGAATCAGCAAAATAGACTAAATCATGACCTTTATATTTTTTAGGTCTCTTTTAACAGCTCAGTTGTAGCAAGACCTTATGTGACCAACTGAAAAAAGTCTTCAGAAGCACTACTGAGAGAGGGACTGTGGCTCCACCCATATGTTAATTTCCTTGAGTGCATCATTTGACTGGGCAGAAGTTGAGTGTTTATACTGAAAAAGGGAGTGTTTGTGTTGCCCCTATAGTCTTATGGAAAAGTTTAAGCTCAACTTAGACTGTTCAATTATCAAGGCTTAGGCCTGGTACATTTATTATTTAAAGATATGACAAACGTAGTAAACCTGAGGTATTTATTGGGAAATGAATATGTTAAAGCCAATAGGCATTTATGGGTTAATTGTTATTACATTGTGTTAAAGCTTGTACAGAGATATTTATTTACATGGAATCTCACTGATTGCTGTAGTAGACAAGTGTTTTTATATTGGTTACCCACTCTGACAAACCCTGGGGGTAAACTTTTGCACAGTAATAATACCTTTGGGCCCTCTTCGGTGGATTGTGTTTTATTTTGCTGACTAATTTTGTGTAGTTTTCTGAGTGTTTGCTCTATTGTTGCCTTGTGGGAAAGCTTATGCACAGTACAAAAGGCATGAGTCGCATATGGTGACAAGCCACAACAAAGGCTAAAGGCCTGCGATGGCTCCCTTGGAAAAGTTAATTCAGATGCCACAGGCCTGATCTGGTTATTATGAAAAGTTACAACAAAAGCATGTTTTAAACCCATGTCCATTTAAAGGTGCATTGCACCAACACTATACTTAAAGGCTGTGGACAGATATTTTGCTATCCACATTACCATGCTAGGTAAGCGTTTTGGCGTTGATTACCTCTCTGGTAAACCTTTGGGGTTGAAGTCCTGCAATGTGATATTCTTTTGAAGACCCTTCTGAGAGGAGTTGTATACATTTTAGCCAACAGTAATTTTGTACATATTTGTAATTTTAGGACCGAATGCCTGATGTTAACATCTTAGGAGCAGTCTAGGCCTGAACAGGTTATGGTGACCGGTTTATTTAGAAAGGTTATGTTACACTCCATTTGTCTGATCTGTTTATATGAAAAGTTATAATAAAGGCATGGAAATGATTTGTTAAACCCATAGCCTGTAATGGTGGCCTGGTACTACACTGTGTTAAAGAACGTAAACAAGTACTGTGGTACATGGTAGGTAACAGTCAACCGTTACTGGTCAAGGATACTATTGTTGATTATTCTTGCTAAAGCCGCTAAGGATGACTTTAATGGTTAGTTGTCTTCAGACACTCTATTGCCCTACGGACCTATTGTTACCTTGGATCTCAGTCTAAAATGCGTACTCTTCAGGGCCACAGCAAATAGGCCTTTCCTTTAGTTTTCCAATGTCTTTTTTGTAGGTCCCCATTCATTCATTTCTTTCCTTCTCCTTTTTTTGTTTTATCATTTAATAGAGCCTGGGAACTCGCAAACATTTTCCCAGGGGACAAAATGTTTAGTCTGTGATGTGACCGAGGGCCGCATTGATGCCAACAGGGGAGCCGTGTGGGTGAAGATCCAGAGGATGGAAGGGTAGTGGGATGGTGGTAAGGTGGGTGTAGGGGAAGAGAAGCATACACATCTAGTGGCTGAATTACACAATGTGAAACCAAAGAACCTGGGATTAATCCCGGCTTACTTTATTAAATTGTGTGATACTAGCCAATTATTTTATTTCACTTTCCCTGTTCTTTCTTCATTATCATATATAAGAGAACCGCGAAATACATTACTTCAGGTTGTGCGCTATACAAAACCTTCTCCTGTGTTTGACTGAATAAACTATAATGTTCACGTATGACAGGAACCAAGGCCACCCACAAAGTGCAGATAATAACTGATTTGACTCTTAGTTCACTACTGGCAGTGTTAGGGTAAGGGAAAGAATGAATGTTTTGAAATTCATGTTTGAAAATTACCACTTAAAAAAATACCTCTCAATGCACTGATATAATCTGGTATACCAGGGTGAAATGGTACTGCATGTTAATGAAATGATCTTTTTGAATTCTGAAGAGACTTTATCATATTTTTGCACTTTTGCAAGATGTCTTTAAAAATAAAGGTGCTCCTAAAGTCAAACGGTGCAACAGCCTAGTTACTTCCTTGCTTTAACTTCAATTAACTTTTAAATAAAGGCTTGCTTGTTTATTTAAAATGTTTTTAATGTTAGTGGGAAGTTGAGTAAACAGCAGTCCAGTGCTGCTGTTGACCAGGGGGGCTGCATGCGGCCCTTGGGCCGTACTTTGAGTATCACTGTTATAGAGAGCACTGCATCTCTCCAGACAGTGCTCCTGGACCTCTTGTCTGCTCCTCATTTAATCTGCAACATGTTGTGTCCCACTGCGTCTTAAGAGGGCAGCCATCCTGCAATGGTATTGTCGAAAGTACTGTCCTCACGCCAGCTCCGCCTGCGACGGTCCTGTTCCAGCTTGCCCACAGTCAGCTACCCTCTGCTGCCTTGGGTTTTGTTCCTCCTGTGCTCATTTTCTGCTCTTTTTTGGCTCTTCTCTGTTCGCTCCTGCCTCTATTTTGCTACTTGCAGCACGTTCTGCCCGTTATTTTGCCTCTTTCTGCTTGTTTCTCACCTTTATTCTGCCTCCTTCTGCTCGTTTCTGACCTTCATTTTGCATCTTTCTGCCAGTTTCCCCCTCTTTTCTCCATTTCTATCCTCCTGCCTTTGCCCTCCTGCTACCACCCAGCGCACCGTGCTCCCACCAGGACCTACTTGTTGGAGGCCCGAAGCATGACCCCACAGTGCCAGCTCCCCCAACCACAATCCTTCTGTCCTGCTTGCCTGCAGTCCTCTACCCTCTGCTGCCTTCGGTTTTGTGTCTCTGCTCATTTTCTGTCCATTTTTTCACATCTTCTCTGCTCACTCCTGCCCTTCACTTTTCCTCTTTCTACTCGTTCTGCCCATTTTTTGCCTCTTTCTGCTCATTTCTGTCCTTTATTCTGCCTCTTTCTGCTTGTCTCTGACCTTTATTATGCCTCTCTATGCTCATTTCTGAGCTCTATTTTTCCTTTTTGGTTGCTTATTTACCTCGATTCTGCCTCACGCTGTTGATTTCTGACCTTTATTTTGCCTCTTTCTGCTACCTTCTGACCTTTATTTTTTCTCTTTCTGCTAACTTCTGACCTTTATTTTGCCATTTTCTACTTTATTCTGACCATTATTTTGACTCTTTTTGCTCGTTTCTCATTTGTATTTTGCCTCCTGCTCTTTTCTGACCTTTATTTTGCCTCTTTTTGCTCATTTATTGCCTTGATTTTGTCTCTTTCTGCTCTTTTCTGAACTTTATTTTGCCTTTTTCTGCTTGTTTCTGACCTTTATTCCGCCTCTTTCTTCTAGCTGCAGACCTTTATTATTCCTGTCTCTGCTGGTCTCTGAGCTGTATTTTGCCTTTTCTGCTAGTTTCTGACCTTTATTCTGCCTCTTGCTGGTCAATTCTGACCTATATTTTGCCTCTTTCTGCTTGTTTCGAATGTTTATTCTGATGTTGCATCCACAGTACCCAGATACCCATAAGGGTGACAGTGCTGCGCTATACAAATGCTGATTGATTAATTGACCAATATTTATGATTGGAAGTTGGTGAACACACTTCTAAATGAGGGGGCCATGTTGTGAATTTAAGATAACAATACAGTATTTAGAATTTATACTGGATACATGAATATATAAATGCAAGGAGGAATATAAAAGTGCATTTATGACGATGTATTCAGTGCCTAAGCGCACCAGTGACTGAGAAGGCACTTTCAGTTAGAGGCCAGACGCATATGCATTGCCAAATCTTGTTTTATAGATGTGGCTGATCGTTAGACTATGTGCAGACAAATTTAAGGGACTTTGTTTTCTGGACAAAATAGCAAACATAAGGACACTATCAATAAAGAGTAAAAAATGTCACTCAGGAATGAACATAAATATTTATTTAAGATACCCCTGAGTGCTGAAATGATGCATCGAGAATGAGTACAAGTGGACTTTTCTTGCAGTTGACCTCTTTGCTTTCATTCTGTTCATACTGTGTATCCCGTAGCAGTACCACCCAGCATCATTCCTTCTCTCATGCTCCCCTCTCCTTCATGCCGCCCAGGGAAAGCACAGAGGTTTGTGCTTTCATTTACAAGCTCCTTTGATTCCCTCTGTACTTTCACGGTTATAGCCTGGCTCTGCTATGAAACATCAAAAATAATGTACTGTTCCAGCCACAACTTCGCATTACCTTGCTTATAAATTATGTCACCTGCTGATTGATCTGTTTTCTGCACCTCTCAAATCCACCACCCCTTCGATTCACCCCCACTGGGCCCCCTCCGCTTCCAGCTCGCCTCATTTTATAGATGAACTTTCCTCAAGTTCTAATCTTAAACTACCCACGGTAGATAAAAAAGCTGCCAAGCAAGAAACATGAACCCCACAACTCTTTCCTGTCACCCGAATGAAATTGAAGTAATATACATTCCTTCGAGTTACATCCCTGCTAAATATTACCGGTATAAAATGTTACGACCCTGAAATAAAAAAAGCATGTTCACAACTGAAACAAGTCTTCTTACGAGATTACAGTTTTTATCACATTTATGGCAGAGTGATGTGCTTTTCATAGAAAATGTAAATAAATCTTCAATGACATCACAAAGTATTTCTTTGAGAGACGTGGGAGTCCACTTTTCTAAAATATGAGTTTATGTTGCTTCATTTATTTCCCCGTGCATTATATCTTTAATGATTGCCGAGCCTGTTGTGCACTCGTAAATCAGACTTTTACACAGTGTCATGATTTGCTCAGTTCTTGTAAGCAGCTTCCTACGCTGCACACATTATCACAGGAAACACCATAGAAAAAACGAAAAAAAATACTGAAGGCACACAAAGGTGCACAGGAGAAGAAGAGTCCTGCTCTAGGAATCACAGGTTCAAATACATAGATTAATCATCGATTTCTAGATGTATATATTGCTATATGTCACAGGTCATGTGTTTATGGTACAGACATTCAGAAAAAAGAGCTAAATGCATTAATGAGAGTGTAAATAAAAGCAAGTACCCCTGATTAGTGTTATTGTAGCACATTGACGCGTTGCCACCATTTTCTATTAAGTCTGCTATTTCAGCGCTTCGGTGCAGTTAATGGCTGTGCTCTGGATCGCAGTAATCACAGGGGTTGCATCACATACGTCTTTAAAGGAGCCAATGTTTATTGTATTTGTAGATTCTTTACAAGTCTTCCTAAAGTGTATTTTAACTTTGAAATATGAACTTGTAATTGTTTGGCGTTTTTCAGCTAGTAGTCTGTGCTTTGGTAAACTCTCGTTTGAGATACTCTAAAAACACAACTCCCTTCCCCTGACCCTTTACATCTATCTACATTTCTGAACTTGCACACTGCAGTTATTGCATATTTTGTTTCAGTGCCCAAGACATACAATGTGTCAGTCACTTTAGCTTTTGCACAGATGTTTTTCACTAGGTAGTTAGGGTAACATTATAATTTGACTAGCGGTCAGCGGTGCAGCGTTTCATGCCATATTCCAACTTTCAAGCCCAAATCCACAAACTAGCCCTCCAGACTTGGCAGTCCACACACTTGTTTGAGAGGTTAAATACCCTTGCAGAAGACCCTAGATATCTCATAGGTGGGCGCGAATGGGTTGGAAATAAGTATACACATCCGCTGGCTCATCAGTGTCAAGTCACGCAGTCAGTCGCACCTCCTCAGGACCGAGACCATGGAGCCGTTAGTTGGTCAAGAGTACGGCTTAATCAGTGAATTTTCTGATTGTTTGGGGGATGCCCTAGTATCTCTCAGTGGCATCACCCTGGACACAACAGTAGTTTTATATGTATTCATATCAGATCATGAGGCTATGATCTGTGCCCACTACACGGTCCCATGTCAGATGCATGAAGTCAGCTTGCGTAGTGCGATAGCTAGGGCAGCTACTAAAGCGCCCGGGGTCTAGCTTATGAGGGAAGCTGAAGTATAGTGCACTCGATCTAAAAAAGTAACATGAAGAAAGCTCTGCTTATAGCTCATTAAATGCTTTCATATTGTGAAAATCAATACTTCTATCGTTTGTTGGGCATCTCTGTCCTTTTATCTATTGCCCACAGTTCCCTGTTCAGGTGTATGTGCCTTATTGCATTGTATAGCCATGACACTCATCACCTGGTGTTTTGCAACTGAATAATTTGAGTCAGAGCAGAGGAGCGAATTCCACAAGCGTCCTATGAGACTCCAAGTACGCTGCTTTAAGGTAAATAAATGTTTCTAACGTGTTCAGTGTCCAAGGTTTCTATAATATTGAAAGTATTAGGAACATTCCTTCCTTATACAGGTGACCCATTTGAATTATACCCTTATCGATAGTGCAGCATTAGCTGGTCTTTCCTCCGTCAGTGTCAGAACTAGGTTACACACCTGAGGCGTTGCTAGCAAGCAAATGTAGGGATCTGCCAGTAGCTTCCATGCCCAACAGGTGGACATCAACGTTTTTATCACATCTTTAGACTTTCTTCATACCACAGTCAGCAGAGTCTGTAGTGTGTCTGCGGTTCCTCTTCCACTGTCATGTGTGGGGCTTATGGCTGTGCATGACACCAGTATGTTACAAAGTGCAGCGGGGGTACCCAAGTGTACAGCACTGGATTTGAAACCCTGAATCCCCACTCATAAATGCAAGGATCATGATGGCAGACCAATCCACCATTACCAGTAACAAATACCATGTGGCTTAAAAGAAACATTGGGGAGAGTATAAAAGGAATATTAGAAAACAAGTAAAGGCATTTTGGCACCTACCTAACTGAGTCAGTCATAAGCTTTTTAAGTGCTGGAACATAGTTTTCAATACTAGCAATCTTACTAAATTTATTAGTGAAACTTTAATGCGAAGATATCTGAATGTCCACTCTCACCAGTATAACGAGAAAACAAAGGTTATCTTTGTCGCACCAGCCATTAGCAGACGGTTCAGATTTTACCCAATTGATCTTTATGCCGGCACGGCCTCATCCAGATCGCCCTGCTTATTGTAGACTGAGTCTATCCAGAGTCCCTAAAGAATCATGGTATATTATCTGTATACATTGAGACCAGCAAATTTCCCTTACAAATCCTTAGTCCTCTGCATGTATGATGGTCCCTGAGCCAGCATGCCAACGCTTCCATGACTAACACAAAAAGAGGGAGACGGTGGGATCCCTGACTTGACTACCTAGAGGTTTCCAGTGGTTCTAAAATGTGACCATTCACCATGAGTCTAACTGTAATCAATCTAGTAAAGTATCCCCCTATCCCAATTCACCAAAACACCTTCTGGGGACAAGAACATTCTACTGAGTCAAAGGCATTCTTTGCCTGGACAAAGACCGAGACGGTGTCCAAAGAGAATTTCAGAAAGATTACTGAGTATGTCTGTATACGGTGCTCGCTTCAATTTTTCTTTGCCCATGTCAAGTATTGTTGCAGCAGAAGACATATTTCACCAAGTGGTGGTCTCAGACTTTAGTTAATGAAGGATTACAATCAACAAGTCATGAAATGGAGAATTTTATGGCTAACAACCAGAACTGCACAACTGATGACAAATTCAAATATAGCAGACAAAAAATGCGATCCAGCAGCAGCTTTGGAGCTTATTACTGAAGAGTAGATTCATTTTTAAGTATTACAATGTATTAAGAACCTAGTGGCTACACTAGGAGGCAGGCATGTACACCAAATGGTCTGCCTCCAGGATAGTGCGAATTTCACTGAACAGACAAGCAATGTACAAGACAGAATAACTAAACCTGGGCTAAAAAACAAACAAACAGCACATTCATGAAAGAAAAGTAGAAAGCAGAACAAAGAATGTTTTGTCACAGATATCGGCATACAAGCTTCCAAGGTCAAATCCATGTACTTAGATGAAGCATATTACGAATGCATGTAACAATATACAATGGTGGCAATAGAATAAAGTGGTGTATTTATTTGATCAATTAATCAAAACCATCTCTAATATTAATCTAAGATGTGCCACAATAACATTCCATAACCAAATATTACAGAAAAAGCCAAACAAAAATACATCAAAAGCAAAGTGCAAAGGCAAAGACATAAAAAAGGGACTCAATCCAGTAGAACCTGGCATTCTCAATTATATTCAGAGTGACTGGAACTGATTGACTCTGTGATGAGTGTAAACATTAAATTGTCACAATCCCTGCATTATCCACTTTTTTCTGCATAAAGGGCAGATTTCCCACAAACATCAAACATAGCACAAGCGTTGAAAGATATGGGGCGCAATACAGCTCTAGGCACCTAGCAAAGGTTGCCTGGTTTAATTTCTGTTCATTGCTGCATTTAGACATTAAAGTATTGACAAGATGGAGCTATATTCAGGGAAAGGCTTGTGTCTTCAGCAGGACTAGAACGAACATCTTATATACTTACATGTAATTTAATTAAGGTGGAAACAATAAGTACGTCTTTGTCATGAAAATATTTTGTTCAAAGACAATGTTCTCAAAGGAACAAGTACTTCCAAAGAACACCCCGAGCTTCCAAGAATGGCAAACACGTGGCATCACTTTTTAAGATCTGATGTCTTGAATTTTAAAGTGCCTCCTCGTAAGACAGGTTCATATTAAATGAGCAATGTTCAATTCTGCTCTGCAAACCTGGAAATGGGTGCTAACAGAGGTCCTATAATGCGAGCCCACTCTAGCCGAAATGGAAATAATTTCTACACCATAACTGGTTTGCGCAGAACGAAAGAGGCACACATTTTTTACAACCAAAGGGTGTTGTCAGGTAGGATTGGTTTCTGCTGAGTGCAGCATTCTTTACTTCTATAGCACAAACCTACCCATAGGGGCAGCAGAGTGCTTTACAAATATCAAAATACAGGACAATAACATACAGCCCCCTATGAAGTTTTAACGAAAATCTATTGCTTCGGGACAATGGAATTCCTGTGCTTTTGTGCTAGTCAGAATCACTGATCGTTAATAGCTACAATATGATCTGCTGAATGTTTTAACTATTCTTTGAAAGAAACCGATATGTTTTCTATAATATTAAGATCTCTTTTGCATCAATTTGTCTTAGAATGTCAACATATGTAGATAATTGTGCCACTGAATGTGCCAAATAATTCACATTCAATCACATAAAAAAAGCACAGTTTGCATTTCCATGCCACATAATTTGCTTTTTCTTTGCAGAATAATTATGCAAACATTTACCACTCAAGTTGACCTTCTTTTGCATAGTGTTGCCGACCTGGAGGTTATGTTTACAGATGATAAGAGTGGAGCGCGATAAGTCTTTTTGCATTAACAATAGATGCATATCACAGGAAGAAGAGAGATGAGGGGCAGGACAGAAGGATAAGCCACATGCAGGCAAAATGTTCAGGTAGGACAGCTTAGTCTGAAACCTGGTTGCTTTCGGACTACATGAAGATTGGCTTATGACACCTCAATAACCAATAGAGAGAGAGAGCATACAGTCTTAGCAGGATTCCTTATGCCTATGCTTTGTCATGGCTTTGTATGGGAGGCAGGTTAAATGAAAGTGATTTTGACTACCAGGGGGCATATTACAGAAAGTGCCTTGGGGGCCCCAGGGCCACTTTGATATTTGATATTACAGAAGATCCCTGAGACGCTTGTGCATCCCCGTCTGTAATATAGGTAGCGCTGACACCCTGTAAGGACAAGGGCAAAAAAGCTGTCAGGGGGCGCACTAAAAGGTGGCGCACTGTCAGTGTGCCCCCAATGGCAGCCCTCTGGATGGGTAAAGAGGCTCCTATGGACCCCCCAGACATCCCCTTGCAGACAGGTGCAGTCACTCAGTGTGCGAGACTCTAAGGAAATCACTAAGCACTCTTTATAGTGCAGGCAGGTAGCTGCATCCACCATGAAATACAGAGCAGCTTTGAAGCAGCCGCTCTGTATTTCATTTGAATGTGCTGTGCTTAGGGCTGTACGAGTTTGTGGCTGCCCTGGGGGAGGCGCTTCCACTCTAATAGGATGCATTTTTTCCCTGTTTGTGCACAGCACACCTATTCGAAGGTGAGCCATAGCAAAACCAGGAAAAATGTGCCCTATCTGTAATAGGGCCACAGGAAGTTAATGAAGGGTGATTAGTATCAGAGTGATAGCATTAAACATTTGGAGCTGGTAGCGGGACATGCAGTAGAATGTAGAATGGTATCTAATCCAAGGTCAGTGTAAATAGGCTTGCAGGAACTGCATTTCCAAAGTCAATGCAGAAGACGACTTGGGCTTGAATCTGTGCCTGGAAGCCATTAGGAGAGAGCAGGAGTTTGGGTTTCTTTCAGTAGTGCAGCTGGCAGATTTGGAAAGAGTCGCAATACATATACAGGATGGTCGCCAGGGTAAACTCTAGGTCATTGACCTGCATATATGCATTTATTTAGAAGGAGACACGTTTGATCTTTCATAATAAAAGAGTCAAATTTAAAGGCATTTTTTAGAGTAAGCAGTATGTCTTCTGTCTTGAGTGGGCTGGGCTGGAGAAAGTCGAGGGGCATTAATGACTGACTTGTGCAAATGACATTAAGGACATAAATGACTCCTTTGTTTAAGTTGAAGAAGCAAGCAAAGCTACTCAGGATAAGTGCCAAAGTTTATTTGTAAGACAACTGCACCAGTATCCAAGCACTACAATCCCAAGCAGCATCCGTGATCGACAAACTTCATGACTTACCGGGATGCTAAACTAGAATATTTTAGAGAGTCTGTGAAAGGCTTGAACAGTAATGAAATCAATATAAAGTGATTTTCTGTCATTGCATTGTGCTTATTAGTTTATGGGGCATCCGCTTCTCTTTAGGAAGGGTTTCTAGGAGGATAAGCTCCAGTGATGATGCGTGTTAAATACACCTACCATTAAAAGCAATGGCTTTAGTTAGAGTATTGAATCCAAGATAAAGAAATGTGCTCCTGTTCACGTCCTACCTTTTCTTTGTGCTACTGTTCAAGTGCTACCTTTACTTTGTGCAACTGTTCAAGTGCTACCTTTACTATGTGCAACTGTTCGAGTGCTACCTTTACTTTGTGCAACTGTTCAACTGCTACCTTTAATTTGTGCTACTTTTTATGTGCTATCTTTTCTTTGTTCTACTGTTCAAATGCTACCTTTACTTTGGGCTACTGTTCAAGTGCTACCTTTACTTTGGGCTACTGTTCAAGTGCCACCTTTACTCTGGGCTACTGTTCAAGTGCTATCTTTACTTTGGGCTACTGTTCAAGTGCTCCTTTTACTTTTTGTGACTGTTCAAGTGCTACCTTTACTTTGGGCTACTGTTCAAGTGCTACCTTTACTTTGGGCTACTGTTCAAGTGCTATCTTTACTTTGGGCTACTGTTCAAGTGATACCTTTAATTTGGGCTATTGTTCAAGAGCTACTTTTACTTTAGGCTATTGTTCAAGAGTTACCTTTACTTTGGGCTACTGCTCAAGTGCTCCTTTTACTTTGTGTGACTGTTTAAGTGCTACCTTTTCTTTGTGCTACTGTTCAAGTGCTAACTTTACTTTGTGTGACTGTTCAAGTGCTACCTTTTCTTTGTGCTACTGTTCAATTGCTAACTTTACTTTGTTCTACTGTTCAAGTGCTACCTTTACTTTGTGTGACTGTTCAAGTGTCACCTTTACTTTGTGCGACTGTTCAAGTGCTACCTTTACTTTGTGCAACTGTTCAAGTGCTAGCTTTACTTTATACGACTGTTTAAGTGCTTCCTTACATTATGCGACTATTCGAGCGATATGTTTTCTTTGTGCTATTGTTCAGGTGCTACATTTTCTTTGTGTGACTGTTCAAGTGTCACCTTTACTTTGTGAGACTGTTCAAGTGCTACCTTCACTTTGTGCTAGTGTCCACGTGCTACCTTTAATTTTGTGCTATTGTTCGAGTGCTACCTTTTCTTTGTGTGACTGTTCAGGTGCTACCTTTACGTTATGCAACTGTTCAAGTGCTACCTTTACTTTGTGTGACTGTTCAAGTGCTATCTTTTCTTTCTGCTTCTGTTCAAGTGCTATCTTCGCTTTGTGCTACTGTTCAAGTGCTACCTTTACTTTGTTATGAACAATATAAAAACAGAAGACAAGATTCTGCTGAACGTTTCAATTACCAATGGGCAGAATAAAACCCAATAACCTAGGTAGCACATTCAGGATCATGTATTCCAGGTGGGAAGGTGTGTCATTGCCGCTTTGTTTGAGACAATGAAAAGGAAGAGAACGCTAATGCCAGCTCCAGGACCCATGAATTCAACGTAAAACCAAAACCATCGACAAAATGTCTGCAATAAGATTCTGTACCGAAAATATGAGCGAGAACATAAATCCAGGCTCTTCCTCGGCACACAGGCTCATTAAAGCGGCGCAGGCTCTCTGGACAGCCATAAGTCTGCTGCCTGATACCCTACAATCACCCTGCCAATACCCAGCGGTGTGCTGCCTCTCCAACCATCGCTGCCCCTCATCCTCCTCTCCTTGATGGGATCTGCTGACCTTTAATCTCATGCTAGTTTACTCTCATCACTGAAGTGTAAGTCAGAGAGCAATAAAACTGCAACCTTGCCGATTCAAAGGGGAGAGCTAAAGTGCCAGTAACTGGGAAGCTAACCTTTCCTAATGGCTCTCATAAAAAGGGGAAGAGGAAGTGAGAGGCAGCTAAAACAAACAATATTTAATGCTGACATCAGGATTTATAGGCCACTCTTTCTATGGGTGCTGCCTCTAAATATTGGACTTGGAAGTACGTAGAAGTGCAAATGAACACAAAGGAGACATTTATTCTAGTGATGGGGAGGTAAAGCGGCAGTTCGTGGCCAAGTAAAGATGCCACGGGTCCTAATTCAAGCACAGAAAATGAGCCCGATACCCATACTTCAGTAGTAAAGCAAGCACTGGCAAAGCCAATACATCTTGCCTATGATGGCTATCTACAAGTCAGCTGGATATAGCACGTGATGCAAAAAGCCAGGAGAAAGTATGGTGGCTGTTGGTGGAGGGGAGTCTGAGATCAAGGAGGTTCGATGATGAAGCCAATATAGTTGTCAGTCCTGGTTTCCTCTGTTTCGGGGTAACCCGTGAAGAGGATGGAAAAGGAAACAGCTGTTTGCTTGTGTGGAATGGCTCTTCTCCAGATATTGGCAACCGTTATAAGAGCATTGCCAGCAAGAGATTTGGCAGAATGAGGACAAAAAAAAATGTCTATCAATCAATCAATCAATCTATAAGTGCCGGCAATGTATTGTAGCAATGCTGTACAGCAGCACTGTTGTACAGTAAGGCTAAAAATAATGAAAAAAAGAAAAAAGTATTTTGACGCTGCCATCGCTAATGGGCTTTTTTCTGCCCACATCATACTGCTTCTTTTTGTTTGTTATTTTAGCTGTGTGCTGCCCCATCTCCTCTCGCCTGTTCTCCAGCGCTTCATGTGTAAAAAAATAACTGCCAGGTCCCAATGGTGGCAACTGCGACCTAAACCACCCACTACAATTGGCAGTACTGCCAAAATGGCAATTCATCTGTTATCTGCTTACCATCACACTCCAAGAATGCGTCAATTTGGTCTATTCTATGTAATCCAAAGCTCTAAGAATTGCCTGGACAAGGTATTATTACTTCATTTTAATGTATATTGATTCTCTAAACAAATTTTAATGTATATTGATTCTTTAAACACTCTGCTGCTTTACTTTGCTCGAAAAGTGAAAGACAGTGTCACCATGTGGTGGAATGTCAGAAATAAAGCCAGTGTTGATCAATAAGCACCAGTTCCGACAACGGAGGGTGGGTGGAAAGGGCAGGGAAGCACACAGACAATGAAGGCTAGGTGGGCAGGACGGGGGAAGTACACGGACAATGGAGGGATGTGGGAAAGGGAGTGGGCGGGAACACACCAGGAAAAAAAAGTACACGACAGAGACAGCTGGCAAACACATGCCCTCTTGAGAGAGTTTAAACAAAATAAAAGAAGTAGCACCTGAAAAAGAGAGTGGCTGAAGGACACAGTAATGTGGCCATACTCCAGGGGGAGAACAAACACAAGAAGAGGAAGGATAGCCTGTGGAAGATGACGAATAAGAAGCACGCTAATGGCAGTGACAATGAAGTCAACAAATGATAAGCAATGGCGGGCTCCTAAGCCCACAGTAAAGTAACAGAAGGTCTTGCAAGAGGCAGCGCATGCGCTGTCTTAGGAGAGACCTAAAAATTGCCATAAATTGAGTGCAATGGGCCCCTTATACACAAGGGTCATGGAACCACCGCACCTCCACCAGGAAGGATAGTTTACCCCTGATGGAACTCAGTGGCTTAGAAAGGGTGCTTCTGGTCCATTGCAAGCATGACAAATGGACCCTGATACGCTGAGTTCAGTAACAAACAACTGCCATCATTTAGATGTAGTGATTTCCCCACACCCTGATCCCTGGTGCCACAGCATCTGCTGTACTTATCATAGCTACACCCTGGAAGTGGGTTGCAGCCTGGGGGGTTTTATGTGAAACTCACAAGATTTATACGTAGACCTACACAAACATAGTAGTCAGAACATGGACTAAACTATGTTGTGAGTGTAAGTACATAGGTAAGCATAGATTTTCTATTCATAACTCCACATCTACGTACCTCGATAATACAATGGGAGCGATATTGTTACAGAAGAAAGATGTACCCTTAGTGGTCAAGTTTAAATCTCCATTCATACACAAACTCCCATTTGTTCTGAAATCAGAATTTGTTGCGCACTCAGAATGAGGGCATAAACCTGCTTTTCTACCAGCCACAGACTACAATACAATTATTGCAAATAAATACTTATTTACAAATGCAATATTAAATAGCTGCAGAAATGTATTATTGCAGCTATAACTTTACATACAGAGAGTTACATTTTTCCAGAGCAGTATATAAAATACAATGGATCAACTAAGACATAAATCAGGGTCCTGCATTTCTAAGTCCACTCTTGATTTCCTTCTACTGTCATTCATTGTAATTTCAGACAATAGTTTTATCCTTTTTACTTCTGGCACTTTCTTTGAGTTCCATTATGTGTTTTTTTCCTTCTATATGCTCTTGGCGTGAAAGTTTGATGCCCCAGTAATACTTACCCACATGCACCTATCCTTCTTCATAACTACTCTGCCCATGCCAATGTCTGCATGAGGATATTTACAATCATTGTAAAGTTGGTTTTCTTGATATATTGACCCTGTCGAATCATATGATGTGTATATTTTGTGAATGTGAGAATCCTGCATAGAAAATGATAAAGTCTAATGTGTTTAACAGAAAAGGGAAAACTTATAACTGAAATGTCAATAAGATATAAACTCATCTGTGTTTTTCATTGTCATTAACCTTACCATATGTTAGGATAATTAGCTTCTTCAATATATATGGAGGTAGAATCAAACACTAACCTTTGCAAGCAGACATCCATTGTAGCAGGCCAACTGCCCAACATCACATGTTGGAGATAAAAAGGATGCAGCTTTTATGTATTTTCTAATTTATGTATACAAAAATGGTTTTAGGACCTTAAGTCTGGTATGCAAATCACTGGGTCTGGATCAGCTTGACACTGAGGATGCCTAAGGGTTTTTCCACAGCATGTTCAGTAATTAACACACCATTAACACATCAACTGATTCACAATCAGCGTCATGTCTAATAGCACAATAATTACCTTGTTGCAATAAGCACCTCTGGTATTCCACTCTCCTCGAGCTAGTACAAAGTTGATGGGGCCTCTTTGCACAACATTTGAAAAATGTACTTTCTTACACCTTACTGCTAGCTTTCGACATGGTTTTTACTAGGCCTGGGCTAAATTTCCGTTCTGCTTGCGGAAATTGCGATAATTTGACATTTTCGCGTTCCGCGGAGAGCGCGAAAATGTCAAAATTTCCCCATTCCGCAGTTTAGCGATAATTTGGTTCTTGCTCGCGCTGTAAAATAATACATTCTCGCGCGCGATCGCTTTACCTGAATCCCCGCGTTCGCCGACAAAAAGCCACCTCCTGGAAAGCAACCACAAGGACACAGCGGGGCAATCTTCGGGAATTCTTTATTCATCGGCTGCAGTAATGGCACAATGCATTTCGGCGTGACCGCCTTCCTCAGGCGCTGCTGCGAAACCAAACAATCACCTCCTCCCTCCTTGAAGTCTTATTGGTGGGAGGTCCGCTGATCCTGCTGCGAAAGGAAAGTAGTCGAATGAGAGACTACCATTCCCATCATGCATTGGTTGAACTCAATCCGGCAGCTGGATCCGATGTTCACTAAAATGAGTGCCGCTGTTTGCCAAGTCAAGGGGGGGCCGTGTAGCGGCTGGTGATTGTTTCTATCACTGATGCTCAGAGTTCCCTCAGGTCCCCAACGTCCAGCCTTTACGTAGAGTGCAAACCGGGCCGTGATTCGAGCTGTAATAATGCTCTTCTCCCCATGAAGTCACAGGCTGCCAATGGCAGCAGTCTCAGGCATGCATCGTTGTTAAGGCGTTCCTGGAAATATCGATACCTCGATCTCCAACAGTTCAATTGCCAATTATAACCAGGACACTTTGTAGACGGGTCCTTGTTTTCGCAGTATTGGCAACCACGACATATATCACCAAAAAGCCACCTCCTGGAAAGCAACCACAAGGACACAGCGGGGCAATCTTCTGGAATTCTTTATTCATCGGCTGCAGTAATGGCACAATGCATTTTGGCGTGACCGCCTTCCTCAGGCTCTGCTGCGAAACCAAACAATCACCTCCTCCCTCCTTGAAGTCTTATATGGCGCTCCCATTGGTGGGAGGTCCGCTGATCCTGCTGCGAAAGGAAAGTAGTCGAATGCGAGACTACCATTCCCATCATGCATTGGTTGAACTCAATCCGGCAGCTGGATCCGATGTTCACTAAAATGAGTGCCGCTGTTTGCCAAGTCAAGGGGGGGCCGTGTAGCGGCTGGTGATTGTTTCTATCACTGATGCTCAGAGTTCCCTCAGGTCCCCAACGTCCAGCCTTTACGTAGAGTGCAAACCGGGCCGTGATTCGAGCTGTAATAATGCTCTTCTCCCCATGAAGTCACAGGCTGCCAATGGCAGCAGTCTCAGGCGTGCATCGTTGTTAAGGCGTTCCTGGAAATATCGATACCTCGATCTCCAACAGTTCAATTGCCAATTATAACCAGGACACTTTGTAGACGGGTCCTTGTTTTCGCAGTATTGGCAACCACGACATATATCACCAAAAAGCCACCTCCTGGAAAGCAACCACAAGGACACAGCGGGGCAATCTTCGGGAATTCTTTATTCATCGGCTGCAGTAATGGCACAATGCATTTCGGCGTGACCGCCTTCCTCAGGCGCTGCTGCGAAACCAAACAATCACCTCCTCCCTCCTTGAAGTCTTATATGGCGCTCCCATTGGTGGGAGATCAGCTGATCCTGCTGCGAAAGGAAAGTAGTCGAATGCGAGACTACCATTCCCATCATGCATTGGTTGAACTCAATCCGGCAGCTGGATCCGATGTTCACTCAAATGAGTGCCGCTGTTTGCCAAGTCAAGGGGGGGCCGTGTAGCGGCTGGTGATTGTTTCTATCACTGATGCTCAGATATATATATATATCTATCTTGTGAACAAGGCAGCGTGCTGCTGCCGAAACGCGTAGATGCCATCATTGTGATTAAATAAAAGTTGAGTGAAATTTGTCCCGTGGAGTGCTGGATTATTGCCAAGTACTGGAGTGGTGATTATCTCTATATATATATATATATGTATATATATATATACATATATATATATACAAAATCCAAGTTGCCCTGAGGCGAGAACGAGCCTCCAGCAGGGTGGTTATGCACCAGGAATGTTTTCAACCAGCTTGCTTCTTCCGGAAAAAAGGAAAAACGAAAGAACCAGACAGCTTGGTCCAGAGGCCTATTCAGGCATTTTATTGATTGTTATTGGTTGCGTGACATCAGAACCCACTGGGGGAATACAAGCGCCCGCTATCATGAAATACTGGCACCAGCATGCATTGGACTATACTCACCTGAGAATGATTTACATATTGCATGCGTATAAGTGTTGGGGGCAGCACTCTTTGGTTCACGTGACTTTCCTCTGATGAAGAAGCCGCCCAGGCTTTGAAACGCGTTAGGAAGAGAATCCTTTTTTCCGGAAGAAGCAAGCTGGTTGAAAACATTCCTGGTGCATAACCACCCTGCTGGAGGCTCGTTCTCGCCTCAGGGCAACTTGGATTATATATATATATATATATATATATATATATATATATACAATCCAACGCTCACCTTAAACACAAAAGCAAGCAGGACACAGCTCCGGATGCGGAGAAGAATTTAATGAGCAAAATTTCCAGCTTTGGCTAAACAGTCCGTGAAACAATGGCAGACGCGTTTCTGGCCTCCGTGGCCGTCATCAGTGCCGGTATCACAGGCTGGTGAATTCAACTGTTTGCTTGGAGATCTGTCCTGATAAGCAGTCTCTCAGCTCCTCCCACTACAATCAGGTGAGTGAGACGGTGCCGCTGGGCTCCAGGAGAACTGCATGATGGTACTGGTAGTCCAACGTGGTACCTCATACAGTGACGGGAAAACAGACACCTATTAATGCCCCACAGTTCATGGCGCTGGACTTCAAACTGCATATTCCACCTGGATGTGTCAATTCGGCTCACATCCTCGTCCGCATCCTTCTCAGGCAACTACGCGCTGCCTCCTTTCTCCCCTCGCAAACATAACGGCCCAGTGGCAGTAGTTTTCGCTCGGGGGGGCGCCGTGTTTGTACTCATCGTACTCGTCCACAAGTTTTGCTGAAAACACGGTGCTCCTGACCGAAAGGGCGTGTCCGAGGCCGGTATCAGCACACCGGCTAAACATACAATCCAACGCTCACCTTAAACACAAAAGCAAGCAGGACACAGCTCCGGATGCGGAGAAGAATTTAATGAGCAAAATTTCCAGCTTTGGCTAAACAGTCCGTGAAACAATGGCAGACGCGTTTCTGGCCTCCGTGGCCGTCATCAGTGCCGGTATCACAGGCTGGTGAATTCAACTGTTTGCTTGGAGATCTGTCCTGATAAGCAGTCTCTCAGCTCCTCCCACTACAATCAGGTGAGTGAGACGGTGCCGCTGGGCTCCAGGAGAACTGCATGATGGTACTGGTAGTCCAACGTGGTACCTCATACTGTGACGGGAAAACAGACACCTATTAATGCCCCACAGTTCATGGCGCTGGACTTCAAACTGCATATTCCACCTGGATGTGTCAATTCGGCTCACATCCTCGTCCGCATCATATACATATACAATTCACGGGACGAAAGAACAGAGACACTGGAGCCGTGGCCACAATCCAAAAATGTGTTTATTTCAACACTAGGTCTGACGCGTTTCGGAGTTTACTTGCACTCCTTTCTCACGGGCAACAGACTGTGTTTGTTTCTCATTATTAAAGTGCCAGTGCCGGTCACGTGCTATAAACATAGTAAAAATACTACACCTCGTATTTTTCACAAATCAATTCACAATCAGATGGTAAATGGTATGTTTGAAATAAACAAAGGTATATGGAAAATTAATTATTGTTAATGCGCTACGCTATTGCACTATTTCGTAGTATTTCGTGTTTGGATTTAAACAAGAGAAACTTTATCAACTCGCCTGTGCATGAACAAACATATACTTTTTTTTTTATTTCAAATCATTTTTATTGAAGTAACAATGACAATACAGTAACTCTTCCGTACAAAAAAGTTCAAATCAGTCTATGTCCAACAAATACAAAAACAGAAAATAAATAGCAAATGACAAATGATATAAAGAAAATCCACTCCAGCTTGCATCATCAATATACAGGTACATCTATATATATATATAAAATGCTCAATGTGCGGGCGCGGCGCCCCTGGGTTCAAGAAGTTAATCACGACTGAACTCCCAACCAACCCCGATCAGAGGGACCAAACCACAGTATAAATCTCAAGGTGGCTCGTAATGAAAGGAGGATGCGTCCAATGATTTCCAAAACCTTCTATTGGAAGGGCTCCAAGTAGAAGCTTGCAGAGCCGGATTATTAGAACCTCTCAGGAAAGATAACCACTCCTGCCAGATTTTGAAGCTCACCTCACTCGCATTTTTCCATTTGCAAAGAACCACTTTACATGCCATTGTTAACATTAAGTCCAAAAGCTGACGATCTTGGTCTGTTGTTATTTGTGGGTCCAGCACCCCCAAAATAACGTATACAAAGTCCTGTACAGGCCTTATCTTGAATACGTGATAAATGCAGTCAAATATCTTCCCCCAGTAATCCCCTAATGAAGGACAGGTAAATAGCATGTGTGCAAGATCACCAGAGCCTGACTGACAGTTCCAAAAAACAGGAGACTCCCTCAATTTACACTTGAAAAGCTTGTCAGGCGTCCAAAATGCCCTGTTGAGCAGCATGTATTTCGTTTGGAATAGGATGGGTGAGACTTTGTGTGTAAGGGCCAACTTATGGATCACATCCCAGTCAAAAGTTATACCTGTTAGATTTGGCTCAGTCTCCCATAGTGATTCCACCCTTTTGTGTTTTGTCGTGGGTAAAGGCAATAACAGTTTATACACCCTCGACACGAAGTGGCCCGCGTACACAAGACGTGGGATATGAAGTATTAACCATGGAGTATAAGGAGAGAAATTACACGCGGTCAGCATCGCTTTGATTTTTAGGAAGTCATAAAAATCCATCGGGGTAAGATCATACCTCTGTTGCAAGGTCGAGAACGGCAGTGGAGCCTTATCATCATACAAGTCCTTCATCAAATTAATGCCCTTCTTGGACCAAGACTCCCAGACTAGTCTACTACCATTATATTTGAGATGGGCATTTCTCCACAAGGACATAAACGATGACCTAGCGAATGTCAACTTTGTTTTATGTGTTTGGTCGAGTCTAAGCAAAGCCCGTCTAGTATTCAGCATGATATATTTGGAGTGTGGTAGATGTGACAGGTCCATCGTGAGAAGGGCCTCCAAAGGCGCGTGATCTACTAGCGCCTCCTCAATATTAACCCATAGTGGTGTATAAGCAGGGGATTTTATCAACCACTGAGCACCCTGTTTGCACAGAAACGCTGTCTGATAGCTCCTGAAGGAGGGGAGACCCAGGCCACCTTTATCTTTTGCTAATTGCAGCTTCTTCAGTGAGACTCTGGCTTTCTTGCCCTGCCACAGAAAACTACCAAACAGCTGATCCACCTTGGTAACAAAAGTATTCGAGAACGTCATAGGAAGCATGCTGGCCAGATAGTTGACCAACGGAGTCGACATCATTTTGAGCGTCTCCGCTCTGCCCCACCAGGAGAGAAACTTTGGAGACCAACCCTCCAGCAATGTAGATATCTTTTTAAGGGTCAAGTCTTCATTTATTCTTAGCGTAGAGATCAAATCTTTATCAAAGTCTAGCCCCAGATATTTAAAACACCGAGGCTGCCATGTAAGACCGGAGCCCCGATAATCCCTTTATTCCCAACATTGTTCAGAAGTTTGACCTCCGTTTTGTCTTTATTGAGTTTATACCCAGAGACTCTGGAAAAGTCCTCAATATCAGTCATGAGTGCAGGTACGGCCTCATCCGCTCTTTCTGACACAATAAGCACATCGTCCGCGTAAGCAGTTAATTTAACAGTACAGTCTCCAAACGGTACACCAGCTATCTTGGGATCATTCCTTATATGATATAAGAACGGTTCAATTGCCAACAAGAACAATGAGGGAGACAGGGGACATCCCTGTCGCGTACCTTGCTTTAAACAAAAGGGGGAGGAGAAAGATCCACCCGCCCTAACTCTTGCCGAAGGACAGCAATATAGGGACATTACCAGTCTTGTGAATGATTCCCCTAGGTTGAATTTACGTAGGACTGCTTGGAGGAAGGACCAATCAACCTTATCAAATGCTTTTTCAGCATCTAGTGTTATTGCTGCAGTTGGCGTGCCTAGGAGTTTCGCTTTTTCTAATACATGCGCCAAAATTCTTGTATTGTCACTGGACAACCGGTTTTTAAGGAAGCCTGCTTGGGATGGGTGGATCAACTGGGGAAGAACCCTCTGGAGGCGAGCGGAGAGTATCATAGCCAAAAGCTTGCAGTCTATGTTAATCAGTGAAATTGGCCTATAATTTTTCGGTAGCGAGGGGTCTTTCCCATCTTTAGGAAGTACAGCAATTATTGCTTCTGCCAAAGTACCTCTGACCTCACCAGATTTATTAATATCTTGAAATAACTGTAGGAGGGGTTCGACCAAAAGGGAGGGAAAGGTTTTATAAAATTTCGCCGTAAACCCATCAGGGCCTGGAGCTTTCCCTATTTTTAGATGTTTAATTGCAGTCTCTATCTCTAGAGCATTAATTGGACCATTGAGACTGACCTGGTCCTCAGCAGAAAGCTGTGGGAGATCGCACTCGTCTAAGTACTCCTTAATCCTGGATTCCTCCACCGCCTTATTCTTTGCATAAAGGTCTTCGTAGAATACTCTGAACACCTCTGTTATTTTGTCTGGGTCTGAATGCGAGGATCCTAGCGCATCTTTAATGACACTAATAGAGTTCTTCTGAACCTTGAACTTCAAGTACGAGGCTAGGGACTTGCCTGCCTTATTAGACTCACAAAGCTTAAACCGCCTACCCTTATCAAGCCAGACTCCCGCTCTCTCGCTAACTATTTTATTATATTCATATTTTTTATTTGCCAACGCAGCAAGAGACATATCATCCCTATCCTTTAAGTGTCTAATCTCTAGATTCATAATTTCGGTCTCCAAGGCCTCCAACTTCGCATTATAATTTTTGTTCATTGCTGACCTAATCTTGATACACACTCCCCTTATGGTACTTTTCAAGGCATCCCACCTAATGAGATCGGACGTGTCCCCCTGTTTATTAATCTGAAGGTAGGAAGAGATCGCCTCATGTATTGTGGACCGGTGCTTATCACTATTTAGGATTTCATCATTCAAACGCCAAGATGTCTGACGAGAGGATGGTTTGACATTAGCAATTGATAAGGAGATGCACGAGTGATCAGACAAAACACGAGGTTCTATGGTAGTAGATTCTAATCTAGGGACGCCGTTCTGTGTTATGAGGATAAAGTCAATCCGGGAGTACGAGTCATGTGGGGAAGAGTAAAAAGTATAATCTCTCCCAGTGGGATTTTGGAGCCTCCATGTATCCACCAAGTTGAAGCGTTGACACAAATTGAGAAAAGCTTTATGTGATTTATTTGATTTGAAGGGACAGCGTGAGTCTCTATCTAAAGTTGCATCCATCGGAAGATTGAAATCCCCAGCTAATATGTGTACCGCAGTATCCGGAATAGTTTCAAGGTGCTTATTCAGTTTGTTCCAAAAATTCAAATCGCTAGTGTTGGGGGCATATATGTTAGTAACATAAAACTCTGTATTATCCCTACTCATTTTGGCCGTGACCCACCTACCGTCTACACTCGCTTCAGAGGACAAAATCTCTACCTTAGATTTCCTCGCAACAAGTATCAGAACACCATTCTTTTTGTTCACAGCCTCAGCACCCACAACCTCATTATAAAATTGATTCCTCAGGTGGTAAAACTGCTTAGCCTCAAGCTTCGTCTCCTGAAGTAAAACAATCTCTTTACATAATCTAAAATCTTTTGTCTCTTGACAGGCTGGTTCAGACCTTTAACGTTAAAGGATAATATCTTCAATCTGTCCATATTACATACTCCCAACGGAGAACTAATTGGGCTATTTGGCATCAAGAGGTTGCATCAACATATCGATACTTATATATTCCACAACGTAAGCACAGTTAGAGCCGTAGTAGAGCCCATCACCACCCTCACCCACGAGCATTAAGGAGATGGAGACTATGCAAGCAAGAGAAAACAAAAGCAAAGAATAAAGAACACATAACCCTTCCCAAAAAACCATCAACCCCCCACCCTCCCCACCCCAACTGTACGTTGTAGGCATGGTGACTGGAAAGAGATTGCGTCGTATCCCCCCCGTGCTTGACCATTACAGAATAAAAGAAAAACATGGAACAGAGGAACTAACACAGTCGATCTGAGGTATGCTCCTACCCACTGTAATATCAAACAACCTGGATCAATAGTACAACCTTCAGGGACCTCTTCAGTCGGTCTAGGGCCAGCAACCAAGTTAACAACAAGCCACCAACGTTCTCTTCATAACACCATATGCGAAGCATGTGAAGCATGACCATTAGCAATCAGGGCCAAGAGAACTGATACCCATCGGATTGAAAGGCATTAACGAAAACATACTATGTAACCAGGTATCAGAAACAACTGCATTCAACCAACAGAACCTTCATTGGAAAGTGTCTTGAAGCAGAGAGTCGTGCTGTTGATAACCCTCCACATTAAGTAGAAGAAGCTCATATAGAATTATGAATGGCAAAAGAGAGCAGGGATCGATCACTTATAACCTGAGGCCGAGGCCTGCTCAACTGCACCCACTGAGGTACTTGTTTCCATTTCTAAGTCTTCCGGCCCATCAAGCATGCGTTTCAGTTTCAGGGGATCTGAAAAAAGGTGCGGAGAGCCGTGGACCATCACACGATATTTTGCAGGGCCCACGAACCCATATTGGAAGCCCCTTTTCTTTAGCAGCGGTCGGAGTGCCAAGAACGCCTTCCTAACTTCCACCGTCTCTTTACTGTAGTCCTGTGAGATGTATATTTTGACCGATTTCCACAAAATATGGTTGTTTTTCCGCATGAAGTCAAGAATTTGCTCAACATGCTGGTATCGTAGTGGCTTACACACAATAGCTCTAGGACCTTTTTGATTCTTACTTATTCTGCCTGGCACTCTATGGGCCCTATCAAACTCCAGAGGGTGGTGAAAGGACAGGTTAGTAGCCTGGGTGAACCAAGACTGCAAAAAGGCCACACAGCTCCCATGCTGATCCTCCGATCCTTCCGGAAGACCAAAAATACGGAGGTTTCCCCGTCTGTTTCTGTCCTCCAACTCCGCCAGTTTCCGCGTTGTTTGATCCGTGGTTATGCATAGGCGCTTAATGGCTGCACACGATTTTACTTCTAGGTCCTCGAGTCTGCTAATCCTCGATTCTGCTTCTAACAATTTTGCATTGGTTTCGCGATTATCTTGCCTAATCGCCGCTACCTCGTCTTTGGTCGCTTTTGCCAGCTCCCTTACTTCATCTAGCTTATTAAGTATCAGGTCCATCGGGTCCGGATTGCTTTTCCCTCCCTTGCTGGGTGAACTTGGATTCGACTGGTCAGATTTGAGCCTCTTCATGCTTTTCACCGAGTCCTTACTATCAGCCATGGTTGCCAGTCGCGCAGATTCCGTGGTCGGTCTCAGCTGTCTTCCTGAGCTCCAACCTTTACTTGTAGAGTGCCTTACGATCGCCGTCACCACCGTTGTCTTGTAGTAGCCAATTCAGGTAGACGCACAATAATCCAGTAAGTCTACCACACGTGGTAACATAAACGTATCACCTGGCCCTTTCCCGACCGCTACCTATGCGATTGGTGGATCGCCGGGAGGGAGCACGCACTTTCATCTAAAGTCAGAGACGTGTGTCAACATCGTGGAAGACAGCATATGTGTGCAAGGCTAGGCCGCGCAGTCATATGAGAGAACCGTGTATTAAGGCACAGGATGTTCAGGTGAAATCACAGGGTAGCAGTTTGGTACGATTAATACCTCGCAGCGTAGTGCCGGATTCATTCGCAGCTCCACATCACCAGACATAGGCTCTGAAATCGCTGATCTAGGAAAGCAGACCTTGCTGTAGGTGGTATATCAGGCTCGGCCGAGGTAACTTGGATCTACCTGGGAAAGAGCAGTCTCTTCACAGTCTCGCCCATACGCCGACATTGCCACCATTACACGTGTAGCGTAGCGCCAGCCGTACTGAAAAGAGTGAGACACGGCTTTAATTCTGGCATCTAAACCTTCCAGGACATGATCCAGAAAGCAGTCACCGCTCCAATGAAGTAGAGTCCTCATTCAGCACCGTTTACCCCACAGGCGTCGTTGTAACATCACAAAGGTTCCCCGTCTAGGGAGCGGGTGCCGCCATCTTACATGCGCGATAGGCGCCAACGACTCCTCTCTGTTTTAAGCTGCCCATCTACGCCAGCTCATTCGCGCTTCCCTCCACATACCGGCTTGTCACCGCATCGACCAGCAATCAGTACCGATTCCCTCAGGCACCGTCGGGTGACTTCCAATCCGGCCGCCAACACACCGGCAGTCACGCGGTCTCGTCTCCTGCCTTACTCCTCGCAGTCATCGGGCGGAGTACTCGAAGCGACAGTAGAACAGCTTCCCCGCAACAAAAAACCTCCAAATTGCTCCTCGAAAGCCCCCTCACATTCCGGTTAATGATTTCACTTTTTGTAGTGTTGTAGGAGCGGCGAGACCCGTTCCTCCGCCCTTAATCGATGTACGCACGGGCAGAGAGAATCACCGAGCCGCCATCTCTCTCGGCGTCCAAACCACGCCCCCATGAACAAACATATACTGGAGTGCAGTAGGCATGCTTATTTAACATTAGCAACAACATAAAATTCGAGCCCCAGTGGGCTAAATCCATTATACGCATATAGAAATGGAAAACTGCACTCCCGTGTACTAATTGAACACAGTTCTTCATAGTCTGGTATACATTTATCTGTTGAAATCCTTACTCTGTTAAAGTGCACAAGCCATGATCGTAGCGCATATTCTGTTACTAAGACATCATGATTATTCCAATTACAAATGTAAGGGTCAACAAACTTACGGCTGGAAAAGTTCTGTGTATATACTGAAAAAACAATCAGTATATACACAGAACTTTTCCAGCCGTAAGTTTTGTGGCTGCTGTGAGAACCATAGCTAGAAAAGAATTGCAGGTTTGTTGACCCTTACATTTGTAATTGGAATAATCATGATGTCTTAGTAACAGAATATGCGCTACGATCATCGCTTGTGCACTTTAACCGAGTAAGGATTTCAACAGATAAATGTATACCAGACTATGAAGAACAGTGTTCAATTAGTACACGGGAGTGCAGTTTTCCATTTCTATATGCGTATAATGGATTTAGCCCACTGGGGCTCGAATTTTATGATGTTGCTAATGTTAAATAAGCGTGCCTACTGCACTCCAGTATATGTTTGTTCATGCACAGGCGAGTTGATAAAGTTTCTCTTGTTTAAATCCAAACACGAAATACTACGAAATAGTGCAATAGCGTAGCACATTAACAATGATTAATTTTCCATATACCTTTGTTTATTTCAAACATACCATCTACCATCTGATTGTGAATTGATTTGTGAAAAATACGAGGTGTAGTATTTTTACTATGTTTATAGCACGTGACCGGCACTGGCACTTTAATAATGAGAAACAAACACAGTCTGTCGCCCGTGAGAAAGGAGTGCAAGTAAACTCCGAAACGCTTCGGACCTAGTGTTGAAATAAACACATTTTTGGATCGTGGCCACGGCTCCAGTGTCTGTTCTTTCGTCCCGTGAATGGGAAAGTGAGACGCAGTGGATTGATTGGTGTATTCGGGGGTGGCTACCCCTGCCGTGTGCCCGCCGTTCAAGTGGCTCGGGAACAGCCAACCTATTTTGGTAATCTATATATATATATATATATATATATATATATATATATATATATATATATATATATATATATATATAAAATAAAAGAGCAATAGAGAAAATGCTTCATCTTGTGAACAACTTCAACACTGAAGATGATAATGAAAGAGCAGCATATTTTTCAGTCTCCAAAGTGTAGGCCGAATTGAATGCTTATTAATGACGTGCAGTGGGAAAGGTATTTCTGACTGCTAGTTCGAACTGTGTTACTGGCTTTTCATTTTACACTATATACTCTGGAAGTCAAATTTAGTAAACCAGGTGGAATGTCACCAAGGGACTGCTGAAAGCTGGTTAGCTTGGAGCTTGGAGTCTATCTGATCCTCACTGTCATTACATGGCGTTACCCTCCTCAGTTAGTGGCAACATTTACCACTGTGTGCCCCAGCCTTGTGATTTCTACTCGCAGGTCAGTGTATCTTCAGCAGGAATAAGAGCTGTCTACCGATAGATGGATATTGAGTTGGAACACGGTTACTCCCCACTCTGATGAAGTGTTGTTATCAGAGCTCAATTGGGTGGCCTAAACACAGGTTTTGCTGACAGACTTTTTTCAAATACATTTGGAAGCTGGCTCTCTTCCCATTGCTTGCTGAAAAAAACAGATATAAAGTAATTCAGGAGCTACTTTTTCATGAGAATGAACTTTAAAAAAATTGAATATACCAAACTGTTTCTGATCTGGGCTTTCGAGTAGTTGCCAGTTTTAAACACAATACTTCATGGAAGTCTTGGGACCAACTTAGTATTGCAGATAATATTTTCGGAAAGAAGCTATGGTTTAGTTATGTGAAAATTAAAAACATATTATATTTGATACGAATAAAAAAAATAAACATAGAGACTGAATGTCCCACACGGTAAACCAGGGTAAGCCAGGGTAGTTCTGCCAATGCCCATAAGAGAACACAGGGCTGAGGCAGGTTGGTTGTATGTTTTCTTAAGATGTGACTCTCCACAGCCAACCCCTATTGGCATCTCATGGGCATAAAACTCTAACAATTGTCCTAAAACTGCCTCCATCTCTGGGAGAATAGCAAAATCATGAATTTATTTCTCGACACTTGAAAGATGGACGAGATAATAATTCTCTTATAGCCTTTGTTTTTAAGGGAGATATGGACAATTGATCTTGTCGCATAACAGTATTAGCACATGTAGAAAGTTAAAGAATAATGCATCCCAACCCTGTTTGGAAACGAAGGTGTCAGAGAGCAGCAAACCTTCTATAAGTGCAGGGACACTTATAATGTGTCTATTGTAGATTATGATAGTTCACCATGAGACAGGGTTGTGTCACCTTACCATATATTGAACGTTCAACATATTCAATGCAGCCAAAGTACACATGTCATTCCGTGTTGTAGATATGGGGCAGAGTCACTGTAGAGCCTTAAAAAGCAGAGGTTATTTGGTTTACAGTCTAGCCTCAAAGACAAAGAGCTGCAATTGACCAATGTCTCAACGTACTTCATGACTCAAAATACAACTTGAAATATTTGCCAAACTAAATTTCCAGTCAGGAGAAGAAAAAAAAAAAAGCTTTTTAGCATCTCTGACTCGAACTCAAAGAGCATTCTGAAAGTTAAGAAGAAAGGTCAAATGAATAACAGAATAAATCGTGCTGGTGTTAAATTAAAGAGGCAGAAAATAAAGTAGAATGTGAAGAAGATCATTTTGCTCTCCATTTCCCTGCTCAATCGGTTTGATCGCACAATGATAATGAGGAAGAATTGACTGCAGAAGTAGCTTCCCACCAACTCGTTATACAATTCGGCCCTTGGTGTGTGTTGTTATCCAATGAACATATTGCACTAGAACTAGTAGCACCTTCATGGTATTGCTTCTATTTCAGGGGTCTTCTCAGATCAACACAACAGAGACGCAATCTCATAACTTCAGAAAGCATCATTTGCAGAATAAATATCCAAAAGAACAGCAAATCAACAGGAATTGGCAGGAATAGTAGCTTTAGAGGTGCTCTAATGTCATTTTCAAGACAAACAAAGGGGATTTTCTACAAGTGTCTATTCAGTAGCAAGGAAGCAGATACTTGTGGTAGGAAGAACAATGAAGCACCGAGTTTGGAATAAAACAATCTTCCAAAGACTCGGAAAGCTTCGGTTCCTGGAACATTTAACCTGACAGTACTCTCACAAGGGCACAGGAGGCCGTCAGAAGGCCTTATTGTGTAGAGGAGGGCCCTGTCAAATCAAGTAGCCTCGCAGAGGAGCTGATGTACTTAGCGCGCCAAACAGGAGAGCGCTGACAGGAAAGAAACACTGGGTAAGATAATAGAAACTAACATCTTCAAGACATTTCACCAGATGCGCTAAAACCAATCCCTGGCCTGTTGAAATGCTGACAATCCAAGTATTTGTTACTTGAGGTGACAGATTTCTGGGGTGGGGGGTTACAGTGTGTTCAAGTAGACCTATCACTGCCTCTCAGCAGGGTGGGCGCAGAGCCAATCAGAATAACCTACTATCTAGGACACACTTCAGCAAACATAAATGGTAAAACTTCTCAGCAATTTGCGGCTATAACGCATATATCCTTAGATATGCATATGCACCAGAGAGGGGGTAGAAAAGAGGGAGTCACAGAGTGTGCGTGTGCATGTATATATCAGCGTGCATGTGGGGTGTGTTGAGGATGATACTACCAATGTTTATAGACACTCATCACTATATGAATACAAACACATACTTTTATGCATCTACATAACCTGCACTGGCAATGATAAAAAGCAGATATATATTATCTCATGGTAGCATTGCAATAAATCTGGTCCGTACCTTATTCTCTATGACTCCATGCTCCAAATTACCATGCTGATATTAAAGTCAGTGCCCTAGCCAGACATGATGCAAGGTATGTAAAAATATCAAGGTGAAGGAACGTTCATATTTTCATTGAGCAAATGAAAAAAGTTACTTTCCTGTAAGTACATTTCTTCAACATTATATCTTTCATAGAGCTACCTGCTCGAATTATTCCCTGATGGCAGGCTGGGAACCTTCAGTAGTCAATGTTAACATAGTAGTATTTCAATACAGCAACTAATATTGAAAACAAAAGGAAAAACATTCATAAACAACAATTAGTCCTTGCACATCATTATATGGCCCAAAGTCCAGCCAATAAGGATGACAAGGTCGGGGGTCATTGTTCCACCCAAGTCAGTTGATCCAATTGCCAGATTTGCATAGCTTGTGTATGAAGTATGCGCTAGCCTCATGAACAGGGAGGAGGGTGGGCGCATGTTGCACTATGAAAGATACCATTGCAGAAGCATGGTATTTATAAGTAAGCAACCTTTTCTTCTCTAACACTGCATCTTACATAGATTCACTTGCCTGAATTACGAATACGAAGAAAGCACCTTAATCATAATGTAGGCGGAAATAAGGCTTACTTCAAGGAAAATTGCTGCAAAGTACAGTCTGACCCACTGCTGTTTCAGCCAACTGCTTGACAGTAATTCTTGGCAAAAGTGTGACTCAAAGACCAAGTCATCATTCTCCAAATGGCCTATAAGGGCACCCCAGTGAGGACTGCAGCTGTTACTGCTGTGCCTTTATTTTACCTAATTCCAAAACGTGTATCTTAAAGGCCAGCCTGCTTTGATGTGGCAGCATGAGATGCATGACATTCTCCACTGTGATAGGCCCTGTGTTGACTAAGGGCGACCTTCATTTGAATTACCAAATGAAACAAATAACTGTTCTGTGTTTTTCAAAGTTTGTTGTAGGACGCTAAACATCTCTTGATGTCTAGTGAGTGGGCAGCTCTTTCAGCAGCTGTTCATGGTTGAGAAAACAAGTTGGCAAGTGGATCTTTTTTGTTCAAATGAAAGAAAGTCGGATCTTTTGGAATACATTTCAGATTAGTAAACAGTGTGCCCTCATTGCCGACGTTATGGATAATAACAAAGCCATAGCGGGATAACAGAATTTGTAGAGATGCTTGGTGTCTTGGTTTGATGGTTACCTCATTAGTTAAGCTTGTACTTTATTCAGCTCCTTCATTGGATATGGTAGCCAGGTGCACTGTAATAGAGGAATACCTTAAACCAGATTCTGCCAAGCTCAGTAGTTAGGTAGTATTTTATGAGGACCACAGAGATAGGATAAATGTTTGGTGAGGTCCAAAAATAAAATATCTTTCATTTTAAAGTGTATGTTTTAACATTGAAAACTGCCCTCGCTTCTTGTAGGATCTTTCTGCAGTTAGGTGGGTTATTCAATGAGGCAAACTGTAGGTCTGCAGCAGCATGGTAGTGAGTGGTGGAAAGATGCCAGATCATGACAAAGGATTTGTCCTCGAGTCTTGCGAAGGAAAAATGGGTCTGTCTTTAATCATAATGCTATTTGAATCAAGAGGTCCCAATGGTTTGTGTACCAAATTATCTGGCCCAAGAAGAGTCAACAACTATTATGGTGCACAGATCACTCTTCTTCTTTCATAGAACCCTTAGGATGAGCAGTACCTGGAGAAAGGCACATTCAAATTTCCCTAACCAGAGGATTAAATACACTTTTCTCTGTAAGTAGGGATATCACCATCTGATTCTGTAGTTTTGACCTTTGCCATTTTCTGGAATGGTGAAAAAATCCAATGGTGCTTTGCCCCATCTTTGACAAATGTAATCTAGTTGATTGGTGCCTACTTCTCAGTAATGAAGGTCCATGTATTTTCTGCACAATGCACCTGTTATTTCATTCTGGAAGTCCGGAACGTGTTCTACTGTTAGATTGTTGTAGAGTCAAGGAACTCAATGCAAAGTGATTTTTGACAACTTCTTGAACTTTGCTGCTTTCTGTTTCCAAAAGTAATATAGAGGTGTCATGGTATGTGTTCTTATCTTAATGTGTTTGTGTCTTCATGGCAAGCTGGCGGGGCATTTGTTCCTGAAGAGATCATAGTCTGCTCACTGACAGATTTTATTGATGCACACTGCAGCCCCTCATTGAGGCATCTGATATCAGATGGAGAAGCGGTCTGAATTTTTTAAAGGTATTGCCTAGCGACAACGTTATCTTTGACTTTCACCAGTCCATGGCCTGCTTCATTTTTTCAGTTATCTGTCTGTAATCCTCTCAGTGGCCAGTTACTTCTTTCCAATTCATATTCAGACCTCCATGAAGGTCCCTCATTCTGAGTCATCATTTTGCCATAAGTGGAATGGAAGAAGACAGCATACTAAGAAGTACCTTGTACTTACTGACTGTGATCTAATATCTCATGCTTATCTCCTAAATCAAGTGATTTAACTTTTCCACTCTTTCTTATATCGAGTGCACCTCTAGTGGAACTGCACAGTTGTTTCTGCCCAAGAATAAGTTGTGCCGTACTGACACAAGGGTCCATTTATTGATGTTGAGAGTAGGAACTTAACAGGCACAGAAGGTTCTTGGTCTGGTAGACGGCTCTCGATGTTTGATGTGATGACAGATCCTTAATAAGCTGGTGGTGAAAGTATGGGTATTGTCTTACACCTTGGCACGTAGATATGTAGCCACCAAACAAGGCACTTTGTCAATACTGTGTGTGCCGACGTGAGGCTGAAAGGTAGTGTCTTGAATTTGTAGCATTGCATGTCTACCATGAAACACCAGTATCTTCAAAGTTTTTGTTTTACCAGCAGATTGAAATATGCATCTTCTCGATATTTGGATGCCACAAATCATTTTATTTTATTGACTGTAACTCATCTAGTATTCATAGAGCTCTGAACCTGAGTTTCTTTATAAACTTATTCAGTGACCGTAGATCTAGGATGAGCCTCCATTTGCTGTTCTTTTTCTGAATAAGAACATCTTTTGAGGAGAACCTGAAGTTTTTCTCGTGGTGTGGCAGCGGTTTCATGACTGCCATGAGGAGCATCATGTCTATTTCCTGTCTTAGGGCCTCCAAGTGACAGTGATGTTCTTGATTAGAGGCAATGGGGGTAGTATTCAAGTGATTTCTATTGTATGACAATGCTAGAATATGTCTAACTCTCAATGTTCTGATTATATCAAGTGCCAGATGGATAGATATGCCCATACCACTTCCTTAACTGGCCTGGAATGGCAGGGGGATGCTTGTCGTGTTCCATATTGAGTTTTGGTCTGACTATATGGCTAAGGCCTTGCCTATAGTGGTGAAAGGCACACAAAACAGCCATTTGAAAAGACCTTTGACCATATTGCTGCCATCTGTACTATGAATAGGGCTGTCTCTTCTGTAGATCTCCGATCAATTTGGCCTTGTCAGTGTTGGTCTTCATAGCTTGCAGGGCCTCATTGACATTTTTGCCAAATAAAAGTTGATAATGGAAGGAGGGCATTTCAAACACTCCTGACTGGTCTTCTAATCAGAAAATTGGACTCAACTCAGCACATGTAGCCATCTGTCTGAAACTGGTGTTTAAGCCATCTAGTGATGCATCTACGAGGGTCAAAACATGGCCTCACCATCTCTTAGAATGATATTGGCCTGTTATCTGCAGACATCAGGGAGATTTTTGATAAATGGATCGTTCCTGGGCTGTATATAATAATACAATGGGATGGAAGCAATATTAAAATTATCACTTCTATATGCCCACTCCTTCCCTGATATTGTTGACTCTCTTTCTCCTCTCTTAGAGGGGACCACACATGGTCCAGCTAGACTGCATGATCTGTGCAGCCCCGGTGCATAAATTACAAAGTCAATTCTGACTTGCTTTAGAAGGCACGTTGGGCTGTCTCAGGCACCTTGTATTTCTTTTCCAGCTTTGCAATCAGTGTGAATCCTGTTGCAGCGTATTGCATGCAGGAAAAAACATCTTTCCATGTATAGTCCAGGACTGGTATAGTTCTCATTAACCTCAATAATAGAAAATACTTCTCTGTCTACCAGCACCAGGAAGCTGCACATAGCATTTGGCAGAGAGACTCTTCAGATTGGTTCTGGACTTGGCTGTTCTATTCAAATATAAACCTACCACTCATCATCCTGAGACCTTCCTTTGAAGTGTCACTGCCATGATTAGAGTGTCTGTCTTCTTCTCCTGCCTCTGATTGTGTGTCACATCCAGTAACAAAATGGTTGCATACCAGTAGGAGTACTTTTGCAGCTTGAAGAATTTTCTTGAATTCACATGCTGTTCATTATTTTGCCATCTAGTAGTTGGGTCAGGAATAGTCTCCTTAATGTCTCTCTTTTCTGGGTTTTTTTTTCGTCGGCGTTGTCGACCATTTGTGTTGAAACATCCTCCGTATGTGACATCATACATACGCCTCGAAAAACCCTCAACGCAGTCGCCATCTTCAGATTTGTTTCACTTTTATTTTATACTAATCAGTGGTCTTTTGACTTGAGTTTGTAAATACATCTCTACTGATAGAGGCGGGTGGTTCGCATGTGAATCCAGAAAATTCTTCAAGCTGCAAAACTACTCCAACTGGTAAGTAACCATTTCATTTTGCAGCATGACTCTTTTCTGGATTTGCAATCTGTGCATTGATTACTGAGCAGTTTTTCTTCCTGTGGGTAGGCTGGGCCCTGTAGAGTGTGTTTACAAACAAATGTTTCAGTGCTCTTTGTCCAACTTCTGCCCCCCTGTTGATCTGCCTGTCCACGCAGTAATGTTTTGTGAAGGTGTGTACTGATGAACATGTCGAAGCTGTGCAAATGTGTTATAGTGGTACACTGCTTAGGAAAGGGAGAGTTGCCCCTTTTTTCCTAGTTGAATGCACTTTGGCCTTTCAGTAAGGTTTACCTACCCCCCGTCTTTTGTATTGTCTGCACTATGCACTGATGATCATTTCATCGATGCTGGAGTTATCTCTGAAACCAATGTAGTTGACAGCAGATGCTTTGTATACAACTGAGACATAATATTTAAGTCTATATTCTGTGATTTATCGCCACATTCTACGTCACAAAGTGCCTTATTTTTAGCAGTGGGGACTCAAGCTTCAACTCCTGTAATAGTCACTACCATGACCTCACATTTTAACCCATCGATCAAGAATAAAAATACTGATCTATTTCATAAGCTTGGTTGTGGCAGATATCATTTTTCGCCCACCTTAAGCAGGGTAACAAATTGAGGATCACAAAGAACTTGAGATGTGATGTTGCATGAATCTGACACCAATACCATTCACTGCATTTCTAAGCATTATGCTATACCGGCTTGGTCCATTCTTCCTTGTTAAGTAGACACTTAACTGATCATGATGTAAGCCTATAGAATTTCTTGAACCTTCATCTGCCAAAAAGGTCAGTCGTCTTCATAAACGGGTTGAAAACTGTGGCTGTTCAATTTAACATGGGAACAATCTGAGGCAGCCTAATGCCAATGTCCTCCTTCCACCTATATTGCCTCCCTACTCCAACAAAGTTCAATGTTTCTCTCTTCTCACTTTCAGCTCCATTTCCTTAAAAACTATCCATCTATAATTATGTGAAACTACGTAAAAATATTATATATGCATTTGTTCCCACCCATAAGTCATCATTTTAACATGTACAAATTACTAGCAATTGACAAAACCAAGAATTTCTAGCTATAGCGAAGCTGTGTCAGCTACATGTTGCAAATTAAACAAAGTACATATAAAGTATATACTTATAAGTTACACTTCCATGTACAGACTTGGGGTATTCCCAGGAGAGTGTCATAGTGACCAACACAATGCACTGCAAATGCGGTCAACACCCACACACTACACACCACAGCACCACTGAGCCAGCCTCTGAGGTTATTCATAAACAGTTTGGGAAGGATGTTCCCCACATAATGGAAACCTTAATGAGCAAGAAGTA
The DNA here is from genome assembly GCF_964204655.1 of Triturus cristatus. Taxonomy (NCBI): domain Eukaryota; kingdom Metazoa; phylum Chordata; class Amphibia; order Caudata; family Salamandridae; genus Triturus; species Triturus cristatus. Next base: position 1,122,177,192 of record NC_140580.1, on the reverse strand, counting down.
AGTGATGTAAAGCAAACATCCTCTGGAATTCCCCATATTATCATGGTTTTAAAGATGTAAGACATGTTATTGAAAACATTCTTCGGAAAAAAAATCTACATTTAATATATCACTAATTTCCCAAATCTCTGCATGCATAAACTACACAGTGCATGGACTCTGCACACATATTGATTTAAGAAAAGAGGTACACATAGCCATGTTTGCAAATATTACACTCTTACAGACAGCTAGGTCATGACACTTTCTGGATCAGCAAACTAGCTGTGAATTACATCCATGTGAGTGCTTATGCTATGCATGTCTGAATTTATGACTGCTTTTGAGCATCAGCTCCAACATCTCTAAAACGTGCAGCTACTGATTCTCTATGCAATAGCATTGAGACTTAGTTCTGCTGCCAGCTACCATCAACATGTTTGTGTGCCCAGCATCACGCCGTAAGTAGATCTGCTGCTGGACCATGTAGGTGGCGTGGTTAGAAACAACCTGCCTCCAGCAGCTGCAGTGTGAACAAAGCTGGGGTATTAGCAGCTTATCCCAGGGTCATCTGCACCACATATAATTATGGCTGGGTCAACTGCACTGTGTACAATGCCTGGAGTTCTCAGCTGTCATTAGAATACTGTGCTTGATCCCAACAATACCGCAAAGCGTCTAATGATATTGAAGGTAATTCACTATTCAGACCCCAAGCAATAGATGTAAATGCACCACAGAAAGCTTTTTATTAAATACCCACAGGGAGAAGCTCAGGACAATCACTGGGTCCAGGTCTTTTTAGAGCATCCTAATTAGAGGAAGAGAGATGCCGAAAAATGCAAAACCAGGTCAGGCGGCAAAAATGTTTACAGCAAAGTGAGCGCTGCATCCCAATTTCCCCTCTTTCTTTCTCTTAACATCTCTGGGCATTTCTTATATTTCATTCATTCCTTAAACGTGCTTAGGAAAATGTATCATTGTTGGCAGCGTCTACAATTTATGAAAATAATCCTATAACTAATGGTTCATTTTCAGAGAAGCGCAATCAGACACAGTATTTGTTTATATTTTCTTCCAGTGCATAGATCTATGGACAACTTAAATGGAATAATTAAGAAATAATTTCAATCTATTTCATAACATCTATAAAGCATAGCTACAACTGCGAGATAATATCACCGATACCTTTTCTAAACTACAACTTCCACCCCTACTGAGGTTTTAACTAATTGTTTAAGCAATATCACAATAATTCTCCATGAGGAGGGCTTTTCATTGGCAACCACTGTAAGATCCTACCCCATTGGCAGTACAACAAATGCTTAAACAAGATTAGGAAAAAGTTTATCATGAGGGATGCCTCATGACCCTTTCAATATGGTGTGCACCTCAGACGCATTTCACGGTGATTTCTGCCCCTAGAGGAAAGGAACCATCCAGCCTACACCCCAGGGGTACCGAGATACTATGTAATTCACAAAAAGTACTCTTGCATAGTATAGCATTGCAAAGAGTACCCCTATTCACTGTGCAAATGGATTCTGCAAAACCAAGAGTTGAGAGCTAGATTTCCAAGATAGGATGTTTACCGAAAAAAGTCGAGGTTAACCATGGCATCGTTCAGCCAATCTCTACACAAAGCTTATTCACCAAAGTGGATGGGCCACAAACCTGATGAGCCCTGAAACCATCACCGGACACGTGTAGGAGACCAATATCAGCTGTACACAGTACAGCTGAGATGGGCAATAGCAGCAATAAATGGAGCACAGCCTACTTATTGACTGTCATTAGAAACAAAACAACTGTGCAAAAGATTTAAAATAATAGGCCCTACTGACCTTGACTTTTTGTGGGCTCCCTTTAAGGTAACCCCACTGGTGGTGATCATTTTTAAGCAAACACAGATTCGTGGAAATATAGATATCCCCGTCGCCACTTAAATACAATGAGGAGCCCCACTCCTTCACATGCACGATACCAAAAAATACCTGTAGAGAATTCTTAGGGTTATGTCTTCTTGTTGAAGTGTATTTTTAAATTTGGTGGGACATATTGCTATGCCAGCCAAGGGAGGGATGATGTGCCAACAACAGATCAAAAGGGCAATGTGTGTTTCATTTTAGCCATGTCAGCTTGCATTCAGAGCTGTGTAAAATGGCCATCACCACCACCCGGTTTCACATTGTAAAAGGGTGCATTATATCAAGTTCACTTGTACCCGAAACTGTTCAGGTCATTTACAATTCACGTTCTCCAATATGCACAGACTGAAAAAAAGTACTGGCATTACGAACTTTTTAAAAAACTGGACAAAATGACAGTTTTTTAGAGTCTAATCCAGAAAGCAAAAGACAAAAGTGCTGGATGAGGGCTGCCACTGTCTAACCCAGATCTCTTGACTGGGGGAGAATGTCTGCATTGTCAGCATTCCGTCCATCATTTGTTTGTTGTAACGCTTTTCGCCCTAAGTGGGATGGGTATTCCCAGACGTGGGACCCGTGCTCACTACGCCACTGGAGTCAAGCTAACCTGGCTGATGACGGCTGATAGCCAGAAACCGGTCCTAGGATGCTTGATTCCGGTCCAGGGAAGACATGGCTTGGCAGTTCGGGCTGGACTGTTCCCATGAGGCACAGGGTCAAGACTGATTTGTATATGGCCATGTCTGAACTGGGGTGGCGTAGTGGGCAAAAGAATGATGGATTTAACCCAGATCTCTTGACTGGGGAAGAATGTCTGCATTGTCAGCATTCCGTCCATCATTTGTTTGTTGTAACGCTTTTCGCCCTAAGTGGGATGGGTATTCCCAGACGTGGGACCCGTGCTCACTACGCCACTGGAGTCAAGCTAACCTGGCTGATGACGGCTGATAGCCAGAAACCGGTCCTAGGATGCTTGATTCCGGTCCAGGGAAGACATGGCTTGGCAGTTCGGGCTGGACTGTTCCCATGAGGCACAGGGTCAAGACTGATTTGCATATGGCCATGTCTGAACTGGGGTGGCGTAGTGGGCAAAAGAACGATGGATTTAACCCAGATCTCTTGACTGGGGGAGAATGTCTGCATTGTCAGCATTCCGTCCATCATTTGTTTGTTGTAACGCTTTTCGCCCTAAGTGGGATGGGTATTCCCAGACGTGGGACCCGTGCTCACTACGCCACTGGAGTCAAGCTAACCTGGCTGATGACGGCTGATAGCCAGAAACCGGTCCTAGGATGCTTGATTCCGGTCCAGGGAAGACATGGCTTGGCAGTTCGGGCTGGACTGTTCCCATGAGGCACAGGGTCAAGACTGATTTGCATATGGCCATGTCTGAACTGGGGTGGCGTAGTGGGCAAAAGAACGATGGATTTAACCCAGATCTCTTGACTGGGGGAGAATGTCTGCATTGTCAGCATTCCGTCCATCATTTGTTTGTTGTAACGCTTTTCGCCCTAAGTGGGATGGGTATTCCCAGACGTGGGACCCGTGCTCACTACGCCACTGGAGTCAAGCTAACCTGGCTGATGACGGCTGATAGCCAGAAACCGGTCCTAGGATGCTTGATTCCGGTCCAGGGAAGACATGGCTTGGCAGTTCGGGCTGGACTGTTCCCATGAGGCACAGGGTCAAGACTGATTTGCATATGGCCATGTCTGAACTGGGGTGGCGTAGTGGGCAAAAGAACGATGGATTTAACCCAGATCTCTTGACTGGGGGAGAATGTCTGCATTGTCAGCATTCCGTCCATCATTTGTTTGTTGTAACACTGTCTACATGGCAGTCACAAGTGGAAGCCTTGAATAGAAGGTATAAGAGGAAGAGAGTAGATTTGTATTTGGTGTCGCAAAATGTAATACATGGGTTCCCAGATACAGGAGATTTTCAAAAACTCATTTTTTTGCTGCAAGACTCTGGGCTACATTAGATATTGAATACATGCAGCACATAATATTGCAGGTGGAGCTACTACATATTGAATATTTCTGAGAATAGCAGTAAATGGAGCCTGCAAGGGTCCGATTCACAAAGAGCCTCCAACATCATGGCGGAGCCCTGCCGATGTGGCGAGGAGCTCGTACTCGGGCTAGTAGTGGCCAAGAGGGATATAGCCTGGTTCTGGGGGGTGAGTGAGAGCCCGACGCTACAGGAGTGGAACCGGGGCATGGATATGTTTATGGTGGCAGAAAAAGTCACATAAGCCAGCATGGGTTGCCCCCAAAAGTTTCGTAAGGTGTGGAGCGGATGGATGCAATACTACTCCTTGGAGTTATTGGGGAGGGTGGGAGTCAGAGCCAAGATGGGCCGTAATGGATGTTGCGGATATGTGGTGATTTGAAATGATGCCATTGACTCTATGCTTTCTTGTTATTTAATAACTGTACTGACTAGCAGATGTCTGAGAAGTGGGAGGGGGGGTGGGGGGGGCTTCAGTTGGTTTAGGTTGCTGTCTACAATGTGTTCTTTGCTACACTGGGGCTGTACGCCTGATGGCCTGTTGGTGTCCTTTTTCTCACTGATGCACTTCATGTAAAATCAAATAAAATATTTATTTAAAAAATAGCATGGATAAAAAGCATGCATTATTCACTTGGTCAGAGCCTGTCGCAGACAATAGCACTTTTCCAGAGTGCCTCTATTAGCAATTTTATATAGTGTATACCATACCAGAGGAGTGCACAGAGTTTTACAATGATGGCTAATAACAGCTTCTCCAGATCTTTCTTAAATGAGTCGTATGCAGGGTGCGTTTGGAGTCCCAGATCTTCGCAGCATTATGCAAATAGTTACACTAGTTGTTGCACACTAGGATTGTGAGTACACCAGACTGTCATGGTGGGGAAGGGGTATCTAGTCTTGGGCACTCAAGAGTTGTTTTCCTTTTATTGGGTTCCTCCTGAAGCCATCCTGGCAGGACCCTGTGTGTTCCACAGAGTAAAGACTGTTCACGTGGGCCATGCATACGTCTGTTGTAAATGATCCTGCTACAAATGTGTCCTGGTTTCAGCTGTGAATGACTTGAATTCATCACCGAATGGAGTTATACATTAAATGGTTAATGCACTAATTGCTTTAATTAAGCTTTGGCAATTTAATTACAGCAGGGAATATGAGGGCGGTATCCCTGGTTGGAGTACAGCAGAGATGTGCCCACCACGGCTCATGGAGACCCTCCCTCCCTGCACTTGTTGCTGCTCCGCTGACACCACAGCCACGGGTTCACCCGGATGATCGTGTCAGCAATCAGACAGGAAGAGGCTAATTAGCACACAGGTTAATGAGAGTGATGGCTCTTGACAGTGTTTTGTTAGAGTTGCTTCTGTATTTAAACAATAAATGATTGCTAATGCCACAGATTGGTTCCTCTGTCTGTGCTGCCGGAAGTAGGAAGTGGCTGCAGATCACAAGTCCTCTGAAAGCTGCAGGTACACTTGCCATTAATCAACAGTGGCGGCTGACATCTACCGGGAGGTAGGGCACGCGCGTGTGAGCAAGCGCAAATGTAAAAAAAATAATTAAACACTTACTGAGATGCACCGGTCCTCTTCCTTACTTTTATTTCTTCCTCTGCAGCCCGGCCACCAAGAACCATCCTTGACCAATCCTGGCACTGCTCTCACACCATAAGAGCAGCAACATGATTGGAGGGAGCAGCCTCACTCGGGACTCCACAGCGCTCTGGAAACCTGCCCTTACTCTAACCCAGCTGTCTTAAAACAGCTGAGTTGAGATGTTTAAAGTGTGCATGTAAGGCTGGCCGTCGCAAGACAGCTGGCTAAAAAGACATGCGCACTTAAAATAGTGCATTTGACCCACCTCCCTGCTGTTGTCACTCAGCAGCGGCCCTGCCCCCGTCCTGACGTTTTGTTCGGGACGGTGTAGGAAAAATAAAATTAATTACCATTTTACTTTTTATCACTGGGGCTTTGGGAATGATCTAAGTGGAGTGACGTTCCTCCATCCCAATGGAGGAGCCGCCCCTGTTAATCATCGTCACTCCATGAATTAAACCGATACAACTTTTAATACAAGGGTACCCTGAAGTGCAGGTGACCAAGACCCACTGGCACATCTACCTCTTACCTTTAAACAAGTCATCAGCGCCTGGCGCCGGGTTCCCATTCAGAGAGAAGGACCCCAGAAGCAGGGCCACTTGGAGGATCAGCTTGTTCTGTCCAATGTCAATTTCATGTAAGGCACTGACCTTTGACCCGAAGCATGTATGTAAAGGCAGAGTTTAGTTATTATCATTACGTTTATGTATCACCGGCCCACAACTATGGAGAAAATAACAACGAAGACGTGATTTTGCATACGATTTGTACTTATCGCCCAGTAAGTAGTGCATTTGTGGTTATGTTACCCCTGTCCTTAATCCCTTCCTCGGACAACTTCCTCCACCCTCATCCCCTGTAATTTATGGAATAAAATACCCCCAGCTGCACCTGACAAGCAAAACACTAGTCACCTGCTGATTACCACTCAGCCTCATGATGGTCAGAGGAATCCTTTGTAACTTGTGAAATTCTCACAGTATGCAGAGGGATACCAGTCAAACGAAGACGAGCTAAGCCAAGTACAAACTGCTGACCGATCAACCTGGGGACCTGGGCTTTAATCCCAGACAAGGAGTAATACTTGACCAAACTTTTCATCAGAACACACCCGACCTCCTTTTCACCACCCCCCTCAAACTATAATCCGGCCTCAAATGACCACAAACCCAGCATCATGATCAGGCAAAGGAGCGCTCCACTGATACCACAGCACTGCGATCCCTCCAGGGAACGAAAGACAGGCAAAGGAGCGCTCCACTGATGCCACAGCACTGCGATCCCTCCTTGGAATGAAAGGCAGGCAAAGGAGCGCTCCACTGATGCCACCGCACTGCGATCCCTCCTTGGAATGAAAGGCAGGCAAAGGAGCACTCCACTGATGCCACAGCACTGCGATCCCTCCTTCGAATGAAAGGCAGGCAAAGGAGCGCTCCGCTGATGCCACCGCACAGCGATCCCTTCTTGGAATGAAAGGCAGGCAAAGGAGCGCTCCACTGATGCCACTGCACAGCAATCCCTCCAGGGAATGAAAGACAGGCAAAGGAGCGTTCCACTGATGCCACAGCACTGCGATCCCTCCTTGTAATGAAAGGCAGGCAAAGGAGCGCACCACTGATGCCACCGCACATGGATTCCTCCTGGGAATGAAAGGCGGGTAAAGGAGCGCTCCACTGATGCCACAGTACAGCAATCCCTCCAGGGAATGAAAGGCAGGCAAAGGAGCGCTCCACTGATGCCACAGCACAGGGATCCCTCCTGTGAATGAAAGGCAGGCAAAGGAGCGCTCCACTGATGCCACAGCACAGGGATCCCTCCTGGGAATGAAAGGCAGGCAAATGAGCACTCCACTGATGCCACAGCACAGCGATCCCTCATGGGAGTGAAGGGTAGACAAAGGAGCGCTCCACTGATGCCACCGCACAGCAATACCTCCTGGGAATGAAAGGCAGGCAAGGGAGATCTCCACTGATGCCACAGGCACAGCAATCCCTCCTGGGAATGAAAAGCAGGCAAAGAAGCGCTCCACTGATGCCACAGCACAGCAATCCCTCCTGGGAATGAAAGTCAGGCAAGGGGGCGCTCCACTGATGCCACAGCACATCAATCCCTCATGGGAGTGAAGGGTAGACAAAGGAGCACTCCACTGATGCCACCGCACAGCAATACCTCCTGGGAATGAAAGGCAGGCAAAGGAGCACTCCACTGATGCCACAGCACGCAATCCCTCCTGGGAATGAAAGGAAGGCAAAGGAGCGCTCCACTGATGCCACGGCACAGCAATCCCTCCTGGGAATGAAAGGCAGGCAAAGGAGCGCTCCGCTGATGCCACCGCACAGCGATCCCTTCTTGGAATGAAAGGCAGGCAAAGGAGCGCTCCACTGATGCCACCGCACAGCAATCCCTCATGGGAATGAAAGGAAGGCAAAGGAGCGCTCCACTGATGCCACGGCACAGCAATCCCTCCTTGGAATGAAAGGCAGGCAAAGGAGCGCTCCGCTGATGCCACCGCACAGCGATCCCTTCTTGGAATGAAAGGCAGGCAAAGGAGCGCTCCACTGATGCCACCGCACAGCAATCCCTCCAGGGAATGAAAGACAGGCAAAGGAGCGCTCCACTGATGCCACAGCACTGCGATCCCTCCTTGGAATGAAAGGCAGGCAAAGGAGCGCTCCACTGATGACACAGCACAGGGATCCCTCCTGTGAATGAAAGGCAGGCAAAGGAGCGCTCCACTGATGCCACAGCAAAGCAATCCCTCCAGGGAATGAAAGACAGGCAAAGGAGCGCTCCACTGATGCCACAGCACTGCGATCCCTCCTTGTAATGAAAGGCAGGCAAAGGAGCGCACCACTGATGCCACCGCACATGGATTCCTCCTGGGAATGAAAGGCGGGCAAAGGAGCGCTCCACTGATGCCACAGTACAGCAATCCCTCCAGGGAATGAAAGGCAGGCAAAGGAGCGCTCCACTGATGCCACAGCACAGGGATCCCTCCTGTGAATGAAAGGCAGGCAAAGGAGCGCTCCACTGATGCCACAGCACAGGGATCCCTCCTGGGAATGAAAGGCAGGCAAATGAGCACTCCACTGATGCCACAGCACAGCGATCCCTCATGGGAGTGAAGGGTAGACAAAGGAGCGCTCCACTGATGCCACCGCACAGCAATACCTCCTGGGAATGAAAGGCAGGCAAGGGAGATCTCCACTGATGCCACAGGCACAGCAATCCCTCCTGGGAATGAAAAGCAGGCAAAGAAGCGCTCCACTGATGCCACAGCACAGCAATCCCTCCTGGGAATGAAAGTCAGGCAAGGGGGCGCTCCACTGATGCCACAGCACATCAATCCCTCATGGGAGTGAAGGGTAGACAAAGGAGCACTCCACTGATGCCACCGCACAGCAATACCTCCTGGGAATGAAAGGCAGGCAAAGGAGCACTCCACTGATGCCACAGCACGCAATCCCTCCTGGGAATGAAAGGAAGGCAAAGGAGCGCTCCACTGATGCCACGGCACAGCAATCCCTCCTGGGAATGAAAGGCAGGCAAAGGAGCACTCCACTGATGCCACAGCATGCAATCCCTCCTGGGAATGAGAGGCAGGCAAAGGAGCGCTCCACTGATGCCACAGCACAGCAATCCCTCATGGGAATGAAAGGCAGGCAAAGGAGATCTCCACTGATGCCATAGCACAGCAATCCCTCCTGAGAATGAAAGGCAGGCAAAGGAGTACTCCACTAATGCCACAGCACAGCGATCACTCAAGGGAATGAAAGGCAGGCAAGGGAGCGCTCCACTGATGCCACAGCACAGCAATACCTTCTGGGAATGAAAGGCAGGAAAGGAGATCTCCATTGATGCCACAGCACAGCAATCCCTCCTGAGAATGAAAGGCAGGCAAAGGAGTACTCCACTAATGCCACAGCACAGCGATCACTCATGGGAATGAAAGGCAGGCAAGGGAGCGCTCCACTGATGGCACAGCAATCCCTCATGGGAATGAAAGACAGGCAAGGGAGATCTCCACTGATGCCACAGCACAGCGATCGTTCCTGGGAATGAAAGGCAGGCAAGAGAGATCTCCACTGATGCCATAGCACAGCAATCCCTCCTTAGAATGAAAGGCAGGCAAAGGAGTACTCCACTAATGCCACAGCACAGCGATCACTCATGGGAATGAAAGACAGGCAAGGGAGCGCTCCACTGATGCCACAGCACAGCAATCCCTCATGGGAATGAAAGACAGGCAAGGGAGATCTCCACTGATGCCACAGCACAGCGATCGTTCCTGGGAATGAAAGGCAGGCAAAGGAGCGCTACATTGATGCCACAGCACAGCGATCCCTCCTGGGAATGAAAGGCAGGCAAAGGAGCGCTCCACTGATGACACAGCACAGCGATCCCTCCTGGGAATGAAAGGCAGGCAAAGGAGCGCTCCACTGATGACACAGCACAGCGATCCCTCCTGGGAATGAAAGGCAGGCAAAGGTTCGCTCAGCACAGCAATCCCTCCTGGGAATGAAAGGCAGGTTAAGGAGCGCTCCACTGATCCCACGGCACAGCAATCCCTCCTGGGAATGAAAGGAAGGCAAAGGAGCGGTCCACTGATGCCACAGCACAGCGAACCCTCATGGGAGTGAAAGGCAGGAAAAGGGGCGCCCCACTGATGCCACAGGCACAGCGATCCCTCATGGGGGTAAAAGGCAGGCAAAGGAGATCTCTACTGATGCCACAGCACAGCGATCCCTCATGGGAGTGAAAGGCAGGCAAAGGAGTGCTCCACTGATGCCCCAGCACAGCAATCCCTTCTGGGAATGAAAAGAAGGCAAAGGAGCGCTCCACTGATGCCACAGCACAGCAATCCCTCCTGGGAATGAAAGGAAGGCAAAGGAGTGCTCCACTGATGCCACAGGCTCAGCAATCCCTCATGGGAATGAAAGAAAGGCAAAGGAGCGCTCCGCTGATGCCACAGCACAACGATCCCTCATGGGAATGAAAGGCAGGCAAAGGAGCCCTCCACTGATGCCACAGCAGAGGGATCACTCCTGGGAATGAAAGGCAGGCAAAGGAGTGCTCCACTGATGCCACAGCACAGCAATACCTTCTGGGAATGAAAGGCAGGCAAGGAGATCTCCACTGATGCCACAGCACAGCAATCCCTCCTGAGAATGAAAGGCAGGCAAAGGAGTACTCCACTAATGCCACAGCACAGCGATCCCTCATGGGAATGAAAGGCAGGCAAGGGAGCGCTCCACTGATGCCACAGCACAGCAATCCCTCATGGGAATGAAAGACAGGCAAGGGAGATCTCCACTGATGCCACAGCACAGCGATTGTTCCTGGGAATGAAAGGCAGGCAAGGGAGATCTCCACTGATGCCATAGCACAGCAATCCCTCCTGAGAATGAAAGGCAGGCAAAGGAGTACTCCACTAATGCCACAGCACAGCGATCACTCATGGGAATGAAAGGCAGGCAAGGGAGCGCTCCACTGATGCCACAGCACAGCAATCCCTCATGGGAATGAAAGACAGGCAAGGGAGATCTCCACTGATGCCACAGCACAGCGATCGTTCCTGGGAATGAAAGGCAGGCAAAGGAGCGCTACATTGATGCCACAGCAAAGCGATCCCTCCTCGGAGTGAAAGGCAGGCAAAGGAGCGCTCCACTGATGACACAGCACAGCGATCCCTCCTGGGAATGAAAGGCAGGCAAAGGAGCGCTCCACTGATGACACAGCACAGCGATCCCTCCTGGGAACGAAAGGCAGGCAAAGGTTCGCTCAGCACAGCAATCCCTCCTGGGAATGAAAGGCAGGCTAAGCAGCGCTCCACTGATCCCACGGCACAGCAATCCCTCCTGGGAATGAAAGGAAGGCAAAGGAGCGGTCCACTGATGCCACAGCACAGCGAACCCTCATGGGAGTGAAAGGCAGGAAAAGGGGCGCCCCACTGATGCCACAGGCACAGCGATCCCTCATGGGGGTAAAAGGCAGGCAAAGGAGATCTCTACTGATGCCACAGCACAGCGATCCCTCATGGGAGTGAAAGGCAGGCAAAGGAGTGCTCCACTGATGCCCCAGCACAGCAATCCCTTCTGGGAATGAAAAGAAGGCAAAGGAGCGCTCCACTGATGCCACAGCACAGCAATCCCTCCTGGGAATGAAAGGAAGGCAAAGGAGTGCTCCACTGATGCCACAGGCTCAGCAATCCCTCATGGGAATGAAAGAAAGGCAAAGGAGCGCTCCGCTGATGCCACAGCACAACGATCCCTCATGGGAATGAAAGGCAGACAAAGGAGCCCTCCACTGATGCCACAGCAGAGGGATCACTCCTGGGAATGAAAGGCAGGCAAAGGAGTGCTCCACTGATGCCTCAGCACAGCAATCCCTCATGGGAGTGAAGGGCAGGCAAAGGAGCGGTCCACTGATGCCACAGCACAGCATTCCCTTATGGGAGTGAAAGGCGGGCCAAGGAGATCTCCACTGATGCCACAGCACAGCAATCCCTCATGGGAAGCAAAGGAGATCTCCACTGATGCCACAGCACAGCGATTCCTCCTGGGAATGAAAAGCAGGCAAAGGAGCGCTCCACTGATGCCACAGCACAGCAATTCCTCATGGGAATGATAGGCAAGCACAGGAGCGCTCCACTGATGCCACAGCACAGCGAACCCTCATGGGAGTGAAAGGCAGGAAAAGGGGCGCCCCACTGATGCCACAGGCACAGCGATCCCTCATGGGGGTAAAAGGCAGGCAAAGGAGATCTCTACTGATGCCACAGCACAGCGATCCCTCATGGGAGTGAAAGGCAGGCAAAGGAGTGCTCCACTGATGCCCCAGCACAGCAATCCCTTCTGGGAATGAAAAGAAGGCAAAGGGGCGCTCCACTGATGCCACAGCACAGCAATCCCTCCTGGGAATGAAAGGAAGGCAAAGGAGTGCTCCACTGATGCCACAGGCTCAGCAATCCCTCATGGGAATGAAAGAAAGGCAAAGGAGCGCTCCGCTGATGCCACAGCACAACGATCCCTCATGGGAATGAAAGGCAGGCAAAGGAGCCCTCCACTGATGCCACAGCAGAGGGATCACTCCTGGGAATGAAAGGCAGGCAAAGGAGTGCTCCACTGATGCCACAGCACAGCAATACCTTCTGGGAATGAAAGGCAGGCAAGGAGATCTCCACTGATGCCACAGCACAGCAATCCCTCCTGAGAATGAAAGGCAGGCAAAGGAGTACTCCACTAATGCCACAGCACAGCGATCCCTCATGGGAATGAAAGGCAGGCAAGGGAGCGCTCCACTGATGCCACAGCACAGCAATCCCTCATGGGAATGAAAGACAGGCAAGGGAGATCTCCACTGATGCCACAGCACAGCGATCGTTCCTGGGAATGAAAGGCAGGCAAGGGAGATCTCCACTGATGCCATAGCACAGCAATCCCTCCTGAGAATGAAAGGCAGGCAAAGGAGTACTCCACTAATGCCACAGCACAGCGACCACTCATGGGAATGAAAGGCAGGCAAGGGAGCGCTCCACTGATGCCACAGCACAGCAATCCCTCATGGGAATGAAAGACAGGCAAGGGAGATCTCCACTGATGCCACAGCACAGCGATCGTTCCTGGGAATGAAAGGCAGGCAAAGGAGCGCTACATTGATGCCACAGCAAAGCGATCCCTCCTCGGAGTGAAAGGCAGGCAAAGGAGCGCTCCACTGATGACACAGCACAGCGATCCCTCCTGGGAATGAAAGGCAGGCAAAGGAGCGCTCCACTGATGACACAGCACAGCGATCCCTCCTGGGAACGAAAGGCAGGCAAAGGTTCGCTCAGCACAGCAATCCCTCCTGGGAATGAAAGGCAGGCTAAGGAGCGCTCCACTGATCCCACGGCACAGCAATCCCTCCTGGGAATGAAAGGAAGGCAAAGGAGCGGTCCACTGATGCCACAGCACAGCGAACCCTCATGGGAGTGAAAGGCAGGAAAAGGGGCGCCCCACTGATGCCACAGGCACAGCGATCCCTCATGGGGGTAAAAGGCAGGCAAAGGAGATCTCTACTGATGCCACAGCACAGCGATCCCTCATGGGAGTGAAAGGCAGGCAAAGGAGTGCTCCACTGATGCCCCAGCACAGCAATCCCTTCTGGGAATGAAAAGAAGGCAAAGGAGCGCTCCACTGATGCCACAGCACAGCAATCCCTCCTGGGAATGAAAGGAAGGCAAAGGAGTGCTCCACTGATGCCACAGGCTCAGCAATCCCTCATGGGAATGAAAGAAAGGCAAAGGAGCGCTCCGCTGATGCCACAGCACAACGATCCCTCATGGGAATGAAAGGCAGGCAAAGGAGCCCTCCACTGATGCCACAGCAGAGGGATCACTCCTGGGAATGAAAGGCAGGCAAAGGAGTGCTCCACTGATGCCACAGCACAGCAATACCTTCTGGGAATGAAAGGCAGGCAAGGAGATCTCCACTGATGCCACAGCACAGCAATCCCTCCTGAGAATGAAAGGCAGGCAAAGGAGTACTCCACTAATGCCACAGCACAGCGATCCCTCATGGGAATGAAAGGCAGGCAAGGGAGCGCTCCACTGATGCCACAGCACAGCAATCCCTCATGGGAATGAAAGACAGGCAAGGGAGATCTCCACTGATGCCACAGCACAGCGATCGTTCCTGGGAATGAAAGGCAGGCAAGGGAGATCTCCACTGATGCCATAGCACAGCAATCCCTCCTGAGAATGAAAGGCAGGCAAAGGAGTACTCCACTAATGCCACAGCACAGCGATCACTCATGGGAATGAAAGGCAGGCAAGGGAGCGCTCCACTGATGCCACAGCACAGCAATCCCTCATGGGAATGAAAGACAGGCAAGGGAGATCTCCACTGATGCCACAGCACAGCGATCGTTCCTGGGAATGAAAGGCAGGCAAAGGAGCGCTACATTGATGCCACAGCAAAGCGATCCCTCCTCGGAGTGAAAGGCAGGCAAAGGAGCGCTCCACTGATGACACAGCACAGCGATCCCTCCTGGGAATGAAAGGCAGGCAAAGGAGCGCTCCACTGATGACACAGCACAGCGATCCCTCCTGGGAACGAAAGGCAGGCAAAGGTTCGCTCAGCACAGCAATCCCTCCTGGGAATGAAAGGCAGGCTAAGGAGCGCTCCACTGATCCCACGGCACAGCAATCCCTCCTGGGAATGAAAGGAAGGCAAAGGAGCGGTCCACTGATGCCACAGCACAGCGAACCCTCATGGGAGTGAAAGGCAGGAAAAGGGGCGCCCCACTGATGCCACAGGCACAGCGATCCCTCATGGGGGTAAAAGGCAGGCAAAGGAGATCTCTACTGATGCCACAGCACAGCGATCCCTCATGGGAGTGAAAGGCAGGCAAAGGAGTGCTCCACTGATGCCCCAGCACAGCAATCCCTTCTGGGAATGAAAAGAAGGCAAAGGAGCGCTCCACTGATGCCACAGCACAGCAATCCCTCCTGGGAATGAAAGGAAGGCAAAGGAGTGCTCCACTGATGCCACAGGCTCAGCAATCCCTCATGGGAATGAAAGAAAGGCAAAGGAGCGCTCCGCTGATGCCACAGCACAACGATCCCTCATGGGAATGAAAGGCAGACAAAGGAGCCCTCCACTGATGCCACAGCAGAGGGATCACTCCTGGGAATGAAAGGCAGGCAAAGGAGTGCTCCACTGATGCCTCAGCACAGCAATCCCTCATGGGAGTGAAGGGCAGGCAAAGGAGCGCTCCACTGATGCCACAGCACAGCATTCCCTTATGGGAGTGAAAGGCGGGCCAAGGAGATCTCCACTGATGCCACAGCACAGCAATCCCTCATGGGAAGCAAAGGAGATCTCCACTGATGCCACAGCACAGCGATTCCTCCTGGGAATGAAAGGCAGGCAAAGGAGCGCTCCACTGATGCCACAGCACAGCAATTCCTCATGGGAATGATAGGCAAGCACAGGAGCGCTCCACTGATGCCACAGCACAGCGAACCCTCATGGGAGTGAAAGGCAGGAAAAGGGGCGCCCCACTGATGCCACAGGCACAGCGATCCCTCATGGGGGTAAAAGGCAGGCAAAGGAGATCTCTACTGATGCCACAGCACAGCGATCCCTCATGGGAGTGAAAGGCAGGCAAAGGAGTGCTCCACTGATGCCCCAGCACAGCAATCCCTTCTGGGAATGAAAAGAAGGCAAAGGGGCGCTCCACTGATGCCACAGCACAGCAATCCCTCCTGGGAATGAAAGGAAGGCAAAGGAGTGCTCCACTGATGCCACAGGCTCAGCAATCCCTCATGGGAATGAAAGAAAGGCAAAGGAGCGCTCCGCTGATGCCACAGCACAACGATCCCTCATGGGAATGAAAGGCAGGCAAAGGAGCCCTCCACTGATGCCACAGCAGAGGGATCACTCCTGGGAATGAAAGGCAGGCAAAGGAGTGCTCCACTGATGCCACAGCACAGCAATACCTTCTGGGAATGAAAGGCAGGCAAGGAGATCTCCACTGATGCCACAGCACAGCAATCCCTCCTGAGAATGAAAGGCAGGCAAAGGAGTACTCCACTAATGCCACAGCACAGCGATCCCTCATGGGAATGAAAGGCAGGCAAGGGAGCGCTCCACTGATGCCACAGCACAGCAATCCCTCATGGGAATGAAAGACAGGCAAGGGAGATCTCCACTGATGCCACAGCACAGCGATCGTTCCTGGGAATGAAAGGCAGGCAAGGGAGATCTCCACTGATGCCATAGCACAGCAATCCCTCCTGAGAATGAAAGGCAGGCAAAGGAGTACTCCACTAATGCCACAGCACAGCGACCACTCATGGGAATGAAAGGCAGGCAAGGGAGCGCTCCACTGATGCCACAGCACAGCAATCCCTCATGGGAATGAAAGACAGGCAAGGGAGATCTCCACTGATGCCACAGCACAGCGATCGTTCCTGGGAATGAAAGGCAGGCAAAGGAGCGCTACATTGATGCCACAGCAAAGCGATCCCTCCTCGGAGTGAAAGGCAGGCAAAGGAGCGCTCCACTGATGACACAGCACAGCGATCCCTCCTGGGAATGAAAGGCAGGCAAAGGAGCGCTCCACTGATGACACAGCACAGCGATCCCTCCTGGGAACGAAAGGCAGGCAAAGGTTCGCTCAGCACAGCAATCCCTCCTGGGAATGAAAGGCAGGCTAAGGAGCGCTCCACTGATCCCACGGCACAGCAATCCCTCCTGGGAATGAAAGGAAGGCAAAGGAGCGGTCCACTGATGCCACAGCACAGCGAACCCTCATGGGAGTGAAAGGCAGGAAAAGGGGCGCCCCACTGATGCCACAGGCACAGCGATCCCTCATGGGGGTAAAAGGCAGGCAAAGGAGATCTCTACTGATGCCACAGCACAGCGATCCCTCATGGGAGTGAAAGGCAGGCAAAGGAGTGCTCCACTGATGCCCCAGCACAGCAATCCCTTCTGGGAATGAAAAGAAGGCAAAGGAGCGCTCCACTGATGCCACAGCACAGCAATCCCTCCTGGGAATGAAAGGAAGGCAAAGGAGTGCTCCACTGATGCCACAGGCTCAGCAATCCCTCATGGGAATGAAAGAAAGGCAAAGGAGCGCTCCGCTGATGCCACAGCACAACGATCCCTCATGGGAATGAAAGGCAGACAAAGGAGCCCTCCACTGATGCCACAGCAGAGGGATCACTCCTGGGAATGAAAGCCAGGCAAAGGAGTGCTCCACTGATGCCTCAGCACAGCAATCCCTCATGGGAGTGAAGGGCAGGCAAAGGAGCGCTCCACTGATGCCACAGCACAGCATTCCCTCATGGGAGTGAAAGGCGGGCCAAGGAGATCTCCACTGATGCCACAGCACAGCAATCCCTCATGGGAAGCAAAGGAGATCTCCACTGATGCCACAGCACAGCGATTCCTCCTGGGAATGAAAGGCAGGCAAAGGAGCGCTCCACTGATGCCACAGCACAGCAATTCCTCATGGGAATGATAGGCAAGCACAGGAGCGCTCCACTGATGCCACAGCACAGCGAACCCTCATGGGAGTGAAAGGCAGGAAAAGGGGCGCCCCACTGATGCCACAGGCACAGCGATCCCTCATGGGGGTAAAAGGCAGGCAAAGGAGATCTCTACTGATGCCACAGCACAGCGATCCCTCATGGGAGTGAAAGGCAGGCACAGGAGTGCTCCACTGATGCCCCAGCACAGCAATCCCTTCTGGGAATGAAAAGAAGGCAAAGGAGCGCTCCACTGATGCCACAGCACAGCAATCCCTCCTGGGAATGAAAGGAAGGCAAAGGAGTGCTCCACTGATGCCACAGGCTCAGCAATCCCTCATGGGAATGAAAGAAAGGCAAAGGAGCGCTCCGCTGATGCCACAGCACAACGATCCCTCATGGGAATGAAAGGCAGGCAAAGGAGCCCTCCACTGATGCCACAGCAGAGGGATCACTCCTGGGAATGAAAGGCAGGCAAAGGAGTGCTCCGCTGATGACTCAGCACAGCAATCCCTCATGGGAGTGAAGGGCAGGCAAAGGAGCGCTCCACTGATGCCACAGCACAGCATTCCCTCATGGGAGTGAAAGGCGGGCCAAGGAGATCTCCACTGATGCCACAGCACAGCAATCCCTCATGGGAAGCAAAGGAGATCTCCACTGATGCCACAGCACAGCGATTCCTCCTGGGAATGAAAGGCAGGCAAAGGAGCGCTCCACTGATGCCACAGCACAGCAATTCCTCATGGGAATGATAGGCAAGCACAGGAGCGCTCCACTGATGTCACAGCACAGCAATCCCTCCTGGGAATGAAAGGCAGGCAAAGGAGCGCTCCGCTGATACCACAGCACAGCGATCCCTCATGGGAATGAAAGGCAGGAAGAGGAGATCTCCACTGATGCCACAGCACAGCGATCCCTCCTGGGAATGAAAGGCAGGCAAAGGAGCGCTCCATTGATGCCACAGCACAGCAATCGCTCATGGAAATGAAAGGCAGACAAAGGAGTGCTCCACTGATGCCACAGCACAGCAAACACTCCTGGGAATGAAAGGAAGGCAAAGGAGCGCACCACTGATGCCACACACAGCACAGCGATCCCTCATGGGAGTGAAAGGCAGGCAAACGAGCGCCCCACTGATGCCACAGGCACAGCGATCCCTCATGGGAGTGAAAGGCAGGCAAATGAGATCTCTACTGCTGCCACAGCATAGCATCCCTCAAGGGAGTGACGGGCAGGCTGAGGACTGCTCCACTGATGCCACAGCACAGCAATCCCTCCTGGGAATGAAAAGAAGGCAAAGGAGCGCTCCACTGATGCCACAGCACAGCAATCCCTCCTGGGAATGAAAGGCAGGCAAAGGGGCGCTCCACTGATGCCACAGCACAGCGATCCCTCCTGGGAATGAAAGGCACGCAAAGGAGTGCTCCACTGATGCCACAGCACAGCAATCCCTCATGGGAATGAAAGGCAGGCAAAGGAGAGCTCCACTGATGCCACAGCAGAGTAAGCCCTCCTGGGAATGAAAGGCAGGCAAAGGAGCGCTCCACTGATGCCACAGTACAGCGATCCCTCATAGGAATGAAAGGTAGGCAAAGGAGATCTCCACTGATGCCACAGCACAGCGATCCCTCCTGGGAATGAAAGGCAGGCAAAGGAGCGCTCCACTGATGCCACAGCACAGCAATCCCTCGTGGGAATGAAAGGCAGGCATAGGAGATCTCCACTGATGCCAGAGCACAGCAATCCTTCATGGGAATGACAGGCAGGTAAAGCAGCGCTCCACTGATGCCACAGCACAGCAATCCCTCGTGGGAATGAAAGGCAGGCAAAGGAGCGCTCCACAGATGCCACAGCACAGCGATCCCTCATGGGAGTGAAAGGCAGGCAAAGGAGCGCCCCACTGATGCCACAGGCACAGCGATCCCTCATGGGAATGAAAGGCAGGTAAAGGAGCGCTCCACTGATGCCACAGCACATCAATCCCTCATGGGTGTGAATGGTAGGTAAAGGAGTGCTCCACTGATGCCACAGCACAGCAATCCCTCATGGGAGTGAAAGGCAGGCAAAGGAGATCTCCACTTATGGCACAGCAATCCCTCCTGGGAATGAAAGGCAGGCAAAGGAGAGCTCCACTGGTGCCACAGCACAGCGATCCCTCCTGGGAATGAAAGGAAGGCAAAGGAGATCTCCACTTATGGCACAGAAATCCCTCCTGGGAATGAAAGGCAGGAAGAGGAGATCTCCACTGATGCCACAGCACAGCAATTCCTCATGGGAATGAAAGGCAGGCAAAGGAGATCTCCACTGATGCCACAGCTGAGCGATCCCTCCTGGGAATGAGAGGCAGGCAAAGTGAGTGAAAAATTCCCTATTGGCTCCTCACATTCTGTCTGTGTTTAGGGAAGTCAACGGTGGATCTCCATGACACACAGTTGGGGGTACCCTTCTGATCCAGTGGAGGAAGGGCTGGGATGGACCCTACTTTGGAGAGCGGAGATAACCACAAAGGCCTCCACCCATCTGAGAGAGATTTCCAACATCACTCCACTTGGGCAGTGGAGGCAGTCTACTTCCCAGCAGTAAAAGGCACACAAGGCCAATTTGGGGGTTTGGTTTCACCGTTTAATACATATTCTCCAGTGGCCACATGTCGCTTGGGAGCCATACTTGTCCCAGTCTTTGTAATGATACCGGAAGTGATGTCAGGACCTGATGAAGGACCATAGAATAGATAAAACTATTTGCAAGCATTAAAACAGCAACTCGGAGCTTTGTTTTCCTGTTTTGGCCATGATGTGGAATCAAATGGTGGCGTTGAAGTTTGTAAATGCTGAAAATATATCCACGTATGTGTATAGACATGTTTATATAAATATATATTGTCTTCACATGTGTTTACATTTGTGAGGATTTATCTTTTTGCACAAAGTTGTTTTCCTGTGAAGGATACATTTCCACCCAAAAATCACAAGTAAAATCAATATTAAGTATGTGAACTAATGTGTCATGACAAAACAGCTCCCCAAATGTTATAACATATAGTTGCACAAGGCTTCACCGCGCATGGGCATGCTTGCTTCATGATGCTTCCGCTATTTTGATTTTTTTTTAAGTTATCATTCTGAGACCGGCAATGCACATCTTGGAGTGGTAAATTTAAAAAATAAATAAATTGTATGCAAAAGTGCACTTTCAGAAAGGAATGTCGAGCTCACCAAAAAAGTTAAAACAAATAATATGGGATGGAGAAGGGAAAGGCACAAATAAGGAGTGGGATATATCAAGTAAATGCCACAGATGATCTGCTGTGAACAGGGGCAGAGATGAGCAATGGGGAGGGAGGAGAGGAAGAAGAGTAGGACGGGGAGGAGTGAGAAAAGCAACAGAAAAGCTAGACGTGAGAGAGGTAGACAAAGAGCTTTGGGTGGAGTGTGAAGGGGAAGCAGTACTCAAGGGAGAGGGAAGAGCAAAAAAACATATATAATCCCTTGGACAGAGAAATGCAGAAGAAAAAGTAGTTCCTTGGCTGTTAATAGTGTAAGAATACAAGTCATCTATTGTCTTTGAAATATTAATTGTAATGGTATTTATATAGCGCTTGTGATAAACATAGCTACAGCCTAACCACAAACATAGTAACTTCTTTACATATGGTAGGTATAGCAAATAGGAATGGATCCTGAAGTCCTGAAGAAGGCCATAGAGCTGTGGCCGGAACATGTTGAACAGCATACGTAGGGTTTGATAAGTTTCCGTAGCATCCATTTTTGGTTTGAGCTTTAATTTAATCTAGGCCATTTCAATAAATGACATTTTGGATGAACCTCAGGTAATTGTATCTCTATTCCGAATGAGGAGGAAACCTCCTCATTGAGGAAGCATGCAAACATTGGTGGGTGGGGATTTCATATCCTAACTAAAGAGTACTTCTGAGTAGAACAGCAAACTTTCTATGAATCGTTATCTGTCCAGGTCTGCCTTACTACTTTTGCTTATGTGATGTTGAAGGGAGGGTGTATTGTGGACCTTAAAATCCTCCCACTTCTCATTCTTTATTACTATGGTTTGTGTTTGTATGTTACCAGAACTATGAGATGGCAATATATACGATAGGATGCACACCTTAACTGTTGTGTATTTTTATAGTACGTTTATTTTAGAGAAGGGAGCTTGAAAAAGCAGTTTTCTTCACAGTGCAGATAGCAATTAGCATTGATTGGAATTAGAATGTTTAGGATTTGTTTACTTTTCGTGAATAAACATTTGAAAAAATAATGGACAATCGCAAGGACCAGTAGATATATGTGATTCTGTAGATGCATCCTAATACCCCTGAAAGTAGTAAGGATGCCCAGATTGGTGAAATCCATATTTCACAGGGAACCAAGAAATATTTTACATATCTCAGTTGCCTGTGAACTATGAGTGTTTATTTAACTGGACTTTGCATAATAGAAGAGCCCAAATGTGTCATATTTATAGTATATAGGCAGATGTGAAAAAAGTAATATGCTATTTAATTACCATTGTTGAGTTTGGTGACAGGCCGTGATTCACGAGATGCCCAGTGGGTCATGTGTCCTGTCCCTGCCTCATAATGGTAATAAATAGCTCAGTTCACGCACTGCATCTGTGTATATGGTGTAAATCCTTGGAGTTTTTACCCTCTTTGTTTAAAAACAAGGCATTTAGCCAAAAACAGGATGCAAAAGGTGAAATTCATGCAACAAAGTAAAATCACATTGAAGAGGCCTCATAACTATTAGTAGAGTTACTGCTCTGTGCAAAGTCACCATACCCTGCAATCTGGGAGGGAGAAAACAGTGCTTTTCTTACATCAATTTCTGTGTACTGAGGTCAGATTATGGAATTGGACCTTTCCACAGTAGAAATAAATGTGTGAAAGTTTTTTTTATTGGTGGCTACATTTATTGGGACTGGCATGGTATAAACAGACGCACACACATTTATACATTAAAACATGTGTCTGTGTCTGCGTGCGAAAGTGGGTTGGTGAGCACGGGCGTGTTTACTACCCTTATATATGGCACTCCCATCTCCATTCCCACACACAGCAAAGTCCATTTTCACAACTGCCATAAAGCGGCGTGTTCACAGCTAGTAAAACAACTCAATAAACAGCCGTGCGCGGCAATAGCTGTCTCGTATCCCTGGCTCCATAAAAGCAGAGGTGAGCTGCCTGCCTCACTCCGCCGCTCGCCATCGCACGGTATGACTGCTCAGACACTCTGGCTATCATTTGCCACAAGCCATTTCTGTCAGCATTAAATAAAGCTGCATTATAAATGTAAACAACCCCCCCCCCCCGCCCCCCACTCCGGAATGAGTTATCCGCTGAGGCTCAAGCAGGGCTCGGCGCCTTCTGGTCTCGTTCTCGGGCGTCAGCCGCCACCCCCAGAATCCAGTGTGTGACTGAGGACATCTCGCTGATCACCGCATAAAGATCACATAAACATTGTGCGGCTGTGTGCTGACAGAGAAGGGCGTGTGATAATTATTGGCAATGCCCTAATGATGCCAGTTTCAAGAACAATCATAGTCGGGGAATACACCCTTAACATAACAAGGTGGCAGCTGCGCTCCATGTCACATCTGTCTGCTATGCTCAGGGCCACTGGGAGTATGTGATTGTGCAGCCGTGGATCTTTTTGCATAGTTGTAGATTTGCCGCATAATCCATCACCTGCTGCATAATCTGCAGACGTTAACATAAAAATGTGTTTCTATCGCAAATAGTTCAAAAGTCACTAAAAACAAAGCAACCTGTGATGCCTTGTAGTGAAAGGGCTTTTGCAAAGGTTGAGTGGACACCGCTCTGTTGCTTATTGCTAAAGTAGGGTGTTAAACTGGCGCCAAGGAGGTGCAACTAATACCCAGACAGTGTTAACAAGTGTAACAACAACAAAAGAATGAAGTAATACTATCACACAATGTGCAGCATTACTCCACATCACTTGCCTGTTTCTTGCCCCGTACTTTGTCTGACCCTGCTGCATAATTTGGCCCTGTCCTACCCGATAATTCCAGCGGACCTCACTATGCTACATCCTTCCACCCAGGCTACAATGTAGAACGTTCCCTCGCGCCTTTTTCTCATTAGAAAACGGAAGCGGAACTGACATGGGGACCATGTGCAGAGTGAAAATCTGTGCCTATTTATTTCCACAAAAGAAATTCTTTTTAATTGTCCAAAATTATCTAAAATCTGATCTTTGAACATAGGGACAGTCCCAGGAAATATGTCCATTCCAGCTTTTGGCATCTGTTATTTATCTTGTGAATTGAGCAACGAATACTTCTACAGAATGCAAAGCAGGGTGTCAGATTGTAGTGCTGCTGTGTGTGTCACTGCATCTGAGTGCTAGACTCTCGCCTCACACCATGCACCATGTCAGCGCAGCACACTGTGAGCTTCAGACTGTCTAAGAAAGTAGCTGAGCACATTACCCCCGACTAGACTAAGGCCTCCTTTGAAACTAAGAGATGTCTTACCTCTTTTCCTCAGATCAGCTGGATACAACAGCACAGTCATGGTATGAGCTATCAAGGTTTGCTCGTCACACAGTTCAACAAACGAGAGTGCGCATATTTCACAAAATCACAACCAAGACGCATAAAACCTAAAACCTCTTTCTCATATGGTAGCTGGTTAATGGCTAGTACGTATGTATGTGTGTTTTGGTGTCTCTAAAGCTGGAACCTAGCTGACTAGCACTGAAGTTTTGTACATGGGCAAGCTCCAGTTGGGATACATAGGGTCGAAAGGGGCAGAGGTAGGAGGTGGAGCTAGTGCAAGGGGTAAAAGGTCAGGTTATCTAAGAGAGTATTCCTTGAAGAGTTGAGTTTTCAGTTTACTCCTGAACTGTAAGAGGGTTGGCACTGTTCTGATGGCAGGAGGGATGTTGTTCCCCATCTTAGTGGCATAGGCTGAGAAAGCTTGTATTACCGTTATCTTCTTAATGCATGGTTTAGTCTCTAATCTGGTGATGATGGACCTTTTTGTCTGCCATTGACCAAAAGATATTGTTAATTTGGGTCTTGGTGTAGTAGCCCCTTTAAATGATGCAATTAATCTTGAAGATGATCGAGGCTTGCAGGAGGGGGCAGGGAGTATCCTTTAGGGCAAGGGTGAAGTACGGTGGGGTTTCTTCAGCCTTTTAATGAGCAGTTCTGCCGTCTGAAGGGGAGTGAGGGTGGTCTCTGGGATGCTATTGAGCACGGTGTTGCCTTCATTTAGGTAGAAGAGTATTGGGGCTTGAATTGCAATTTTGGAGTCTCTTGGGAGAAAAGATTTCCCTTCTATTAGAAGAGAGCGAGTTGAAATCAGGTGAAATCAGGGTGTTTTGGTCTTCTTGGCAATGTGTTCTTTCAGAGAGTGTTTCGACTTGAGGTTGAATCTGCAGGATTTCAGCTATTCTGTCGGTTGGAGTGTGAGGATCGGTAGGTTTAAGTAGGAGAGCCATGACTGAATCTGAGAATCTTTGGACTTGCTGGCAAACAGGAGGAATTTGATTGGAGAGATTTTGAGATAGAGCTGGGTGTAACCAGGTTAATGGTGGATCTTGATGTTGCTTTCTGTAAAAAAGGTTGAAAATGAAGGGGGACAGGATGGGATCCTGGGGGACTTCACAGGTAATGGGGAGAGCTCAGGATCTATTAGGTTCTATCTGAAAGATTTACAGTTGGTTGGTGAAGTAGTATGTGAACCACTGTAGTATAGTGCCAGTGAAGCCTATTCAAGTTTTCAAAGTGTGGATCAATGTTGAATAGTCGACACTGTTGAAAGCTGTGGAGAGGTCAAGCAGGGCCGGAGTCTTTTTGTCATTGATGAAGAGGGAATTTGCCCTTACCTAGAGGTGTGTGAAATTCAAGGAATTTGCTTTCACGTACTTACGTGAAATTACAGCAAAATTACGTGAAATGATGCAAAATTCAAATCCATCATTTTGCACTATGTTTTAGCATGGAATGCATCCTTTCCTTCTTGGCGCAAGGGCACATGTGAACAAAAGCACCGGCTCAACAGCCGCTCATGTTCTGTTCCTGGACATTTGAAGAAAATTTCTACCATGAATTGCAACTTCACTGTAAGTTTTTACTAAAAGTTGAGTGAAGGCGAAGTGGCGTCCTCTTTATTATTTAATTCAACAATTTGTCGGTGAGGAAGCGTGCTTCATTCCTCCAACAAAATATGGTTGACTGATTCACTGTTTGAAGCAACATCATACCAAGATATTAGAATCACATTTTCCCACCATCCATAGTTCCAATCCAGCTATCTATCTTCAATTTCTCTTTCATTCATTCCATCCATCCATCCTTAGATCATTTATTACTTCAGTCTATCCATATTTATCACCATTCCGTGTATCAACTGTTCGATCCATCCAGGAAATCTCAATCCCACCACCCTTCCGTCATTCCTTCCATACATTCAACCATTCATCCTTCAATTGATAAATCCTTACCTTCTCCAATTGATCAATCTTTCCGGATTTCAAACTATGCTACTAGTGCTGCTTCCAACAGGCCATCTCCTCATTTTTCACCAGTGTTTCTTTCCATCCCATCTTGTACCACATCGCGTGCATCATAAAATCTTCCATCCAATACATCTCCTTCCATCCAACACACCCTCCAGTACCCACCCATCTAATTTATATAGCATTAAACAAACTGAAATAAGCATGGAATTTTGTATTTAATGAAAATACTGCAGACAAGAACTCTCTCCATAACCTGCTTTGGACAGACTGGACATAGCATAAGTCATGACAAGACATGTAGGCACTTTCCACTATGACTACGTCTATATGCCTACCATCTAAGAAGATGGATACCTTCTGGTGCCCTGCCGCCAGATAATAAAGCGTATGGATCAGTGAGAGGTCCGCCACGGGTTCTTTCCTTCACAGAGAAGAAAGGAAACTGAAAATGGCGAGGAAGTCACTGCGAAAAGTCATTCATGTAGTACAGTGAGACGGTTTCTTCCATCTACAAGCATTTAAACAGAAGGCAGCTCAGCAGCGCCAGGGAAATCAAGGGGAGCCTCTAGGGAGTGCAACGCAGCTGCCTGATACATGAAAGGGGAAACATACCTTTCGGAAGCAAGCTACTACTGTTATTACTTGTGCAAAGCAAATATTCAGCCTGCAACGATAAATCATTTCAATTCCTATTTCCAAGTATAATTTAATCTTTTTCAGCGACACTTGATGCTTACTTCATCACAGCATAATGACAGATTAAAAAGTTGTTGAATTAAATATTAAAGAGGACTTGAGGCATTTCTGCATTTTTAAGGAATAACACAGATCGGAGATGAAATGAGAAGCCGAATGCATATTTTATACCAAAGGAAAAGAATACATATATTTTTTCCTTCAGGCCACCTACTCTGTAATAAAACATAGGCTGGCCTTTTATTTAGTGAATACAAGTGTGAAATGGTATTATATGATTCACATTATAAACTGTTACTATACAGGAATGTCAAATCCAATGATATATACATAATATATTTATTTCGGCGGTGCCAGAATCTAGCTTGAGTTAGATGTAGCTGCATTGTGTCCTACTGAACGCAAGCACACACAAAGGAGGTAAGCTATTTGTAACAGAATATACATCCTCTCAATAAACTGGATTTACCTACTGTTTACGTCGATGGAGAGTATTTGATGTACACTGATCTGGAAGAGTATGTCTTAGAGCTATATTCTAACGTATCTAGGGGTGCTGATGTATGGATGGTACGTCGAAAGTGTACAGGTTAATTGGGGATTTTCAAACTCAACAGGTATACCTGCAAACAGACGAGTGGCTGGATAGGTAAATAGACATTCAGATTTATACACAGATGAGATAATGGAAAGGGAGATGGATGGATGGATGGATGGATGGATAGAATGCATAACAAAGAACTGAAGTAAGTGAGCGTAATAAGTGCATTAACAGCACTCATATTTTCTATTACATCACACTTCTTAAAATGGAGGACTTATGTACAGTTTAGATAAAATGTTATTGCCACTGCCCAAAATATTTATTAAGCATTATAACTAACCCATAAATTCATCAGCCATAATGTTATTTATGATGGCAGGACAGCATTTTTTTGAGCTAGAAACTTGTTCTTTGGTTCATGAGTTCCCCGTATCCTTCCTCTGCCTCGATTTATAACTTGTGTCCCCTCTTCGAAAGTGTGACTTATGTCCGCATCCATAATTCTTCTGTTATGTCCCTATCATATTTAATGATGGGTGTTCCCTATTATAATTAATGAGTTATGGCCCCCAATGGCGTTGATGTGTTACAGCTTCTAGAATAGCTGATGAGTTATAGCTTCTATCTTTGTTGACGAGTTATGCCCCATACGTTATGTCAAGAATTAAGGTCACTAACCTAGTCCCAAGTTATGTTCCTAATCATAATTCATTTGTAATGCTCCCTACCATATTTTATGAGTTACAGTACTCATCACAACAGATGAGATATCCTCTCTATTCTAGTTGATGGCCTACATGACGAGTTGTAGCCTCTAAACTAGGTGATAGGATGTGGTCCAATCCTAATTCAAGAATTATATCTGCTATTATAGCCGAGAAGATACAACCCATAACCTAGTGATTAGTTACAATTTACCTATAAGCCAATAAGTAATGGCACTACCCTAATTAGTCATTATATCCACACAGTTTCAATTGATGAGATATACTCATAATTCATGCGTTCTGTCCTCTATCCTAATTCATAAATCATTTCCCCTGTCCTAGTTTATGAGTTAATCCCACTATCCTAACTCACATTCCCTACGCTAATTCATAAATTGTGGCCTCTGTGTTAATTTATTAGATATGTTCCCAGGTAAATCATGAGTTTGGCCTATATCCTCTTTGATGAGTTACAGATCACATCATCAGTTATGAGATGCGGCGCCCTTTAGGGACTTTTAACAACAGTACTATTTAATGAGTTATGGGTCCTATTATAATTAACAATTTATGTTGCCTGTCCTCCTTCATGGATTTTGTCCCCAATCCCTGTTTAAGAGATATGGCCTCAGTCGTATTTCACAAGTCATGCTTGCTACCAAAATTCATGAATTAGTGTATTAACTCTTTTATCGTAATTCATGAAATATGCCCCAACTCTAATTCATGTGCTATGTCCTCTGTCCTAACTCATGAGTATACCCAGATCTCAATTCAAGAGTTATCACTCCTATCCTAGCTCATGAGTTCAAATTGATGAAAGATGGTCTGTTTAAAAATTAATGACTTTCAACCCATGGGCTAATTCTCGCATTGTTACCCAACTCTTACTTGGTTCCTATTCAAGTTCATAACTTTTATCTGCCTTTGAAATGTAATGTGTCCTAATTTCTGCCCATGCATTAACCCCCATACCTCACATGCTGTAAATATTACATGTAGTATCTTAAAATTGTCTGACACAAAATAGATACCAAGGCTTTATAAAATACAGAACGTTCATATGCAGGCAACAATACAAATTCAACATATACTATTGAAGTATAATTCTTCAATAATGGTTCAAACTTGCACGGAAGCACTGGAAATACATTTTTTAAATACTATCCTCTTCACATTCCACAATAAAATTATTTGGAGAAAACATAGATGATGCTGCATCTAGCAAAGCGCAAACATAAATATACAACTTTGTGATGTCTTATAATAAAAGGTGTGCTTCTTGTTTTCTGTGCATCCCTGTTATGGTTTAAGAATTATTATACAGCTATCATGCTTATTCTTCATTTACGTTGCTTGGCGTTTGCAAGTACCGCTTTCCAACAAGAAAAAACTCTGCATAGCAATAATGTATAATACACAAACTGCATTTTATAGTATGTGTGTAATACTATAGTGGCACCACTCACATACTGCAAAAAGCTATTCACTAACCTAGGGACCGAGATCTCAGTATCTCTTATCTTTTCTATACAGAGATCTCTGACATGGTGTTGGAGATCTATGCACTCCTAAGCCTACATTTTAGTAGTAAATGTGGGAGGGACAGGGAGAATGTCAGGAAAATGGGAAAAACGTATTTAAAAAAGGGAGGGAAATAGGGAAAAGTAAAGAGGGGTAGACTACTACAAACACCTAACCCACAAAAGTGTAAGCCCATTGCTATTCGTCAACGACATGTCTGAATGTCTAAATTTACTACTGCCCTAAAAGTGACAAAGCAGTCCATGTACTCCAGCTAACCCTTTTAGCCAGTCAAGCACCACACATGGCCACTTACAAATACTGCAATAGTGCAACAGACTCCCAAAGAAAATAATGAAAGCAGGAAATTATGCTAAAAAAATTAAACAAATTAAATTAATGAGACACATAACATTTAACAAAATGTAATATATTTTAAATAAATATAAACATTTTCTGTTGGGATTTTTAAAATGATCCTTTACGAAACCTTATTTATAAAGTATTTATAAATTAAATACATGCAATTAATTATATAATACAGATTTAATTTAATACATTAATGTGTTGTAACATTTTAGCAATTCCAGCTTTGTAATAATTATTTCAAAATATTTTGCATTTAGATTTTATATAAAATATTTTGTCCTAAATAATAATACATTTTAATATTTTCCCAACACTCTCCCACAAGGAGACTCCACCAAGGGGTAGAGATTTCCACATACATTTGAAAAGTTACTAGTAATAACTTTACACTTGTAAATCCTGTTGCAGGAGGTTCCACCAGTATGCAGAGATCAGCAAGTCTACACATAGGTGTAAATCTACATGTGGAAATGGTGAACAGCAAAAAAGAATACATTTACAATAAGAAGCATTGAAGATTTACACATACCTGTCTGAATCAGGCCTTATTATTCAAGTGCCTCACGGAGAGACACTTGAAGATTATATACTTCAAAAATTGCAAAGAAATGCAAAATATCTGCAGGTGTTCTAAAGTCATGGTGCCCTCTTTCGAATTACTGCTGATCTGAGACTATTGTGATGTATACAAGAAATAAATCAACAGGGAAACCAAAGATTTTTATGACACAAAATTAATGATTCTTTCCACCTGCTTAAAACGATTCATTCTAGAGACAAACGACAAAGATAGCAACACCCCCTACCACCTGAAATACTCATGTTTACTATCTGACTACAGATAAAAGGTGAAAAGTTGCAGGTGAACGTTTGCGAAGTGTCAGAAGACATACTGCCTTCATTGCGTTGACTTGCTCCAATAGAAGTAGAAACTATTTTATGTTGGAATTTGCAAATTATGAAACATATGGTGGATTATCTGATAAATTAAGTATGTTAAATAAATAAAAGTAGGGTGAGTGAGAGTGGCATGTTGTTGGCTGAATTTACAAACAGGTACAAGGAGTGTCAACAGAGAGGGAAAAGAGTGCATTGTAAGGAAGACAAAAGGAGAGAAGAAGAATTGATCACAGCGAGGCGAAAGAAAAGCATATTGACAGCAAAGTGGGGAGTAGAACATGGCAGCACATGTAAAGTTACAATGATGACATGAACAATACGGGCAGCATACGGTCCTCTTCTACTTCTGTAGACTTCGGATTTATGAAGTGATTGTTAATATCATCACTGATTCAGACAGTGCCATGTGAGAGGCTACCACTGAGATAGATCGGATAATAAAATGGTGGCTGCATAGCTCTTTAAAGGTTGATTTTAGATTTGGGAACTGTGTTCTTTGTTCTATTTTTTCCATGCGTTCTTGGAAAAATAGCACTTTTAATTTTGCACTTCACATAACGCGTACATTCTTTGTAATGTTATTTTTTACACACATTTTCTTATGTTGACATAGACTCTAAAAAAAAAGTCCTATATTTTCAACCAAGGAAAAGCATATCAACGGGATGTATTTAGATCTATGATGATACGAATCAGGAATTTTAGTACTAAGACAATGTATTAACTATTAGGCAGCCTTTATACTTTAGGTTGTTCTTTTATATTTTGTAGTTTTGTAAACCTTATCTATACTGTAAATTGTTTTCACTTATTGTCATTTACAGGTCTTGGAAATCAAAAATGTTCTGCTTCTGTACAAATCTCATTAAGTACAAAATAGAAGACATAAGAGAAATGGACACTTTAACTTTGGTATGATTTCGCAATTTACTTGTACTTTTAATTTCTTAAATTTCAGTAACCAAGACAATATGTTATTGTACTACTACTCAATGTAATCTAAAACTTACTCCAATGGAATATTGTGTTAAATACATGGTCTTCAAGTTTGGATATTTATGAAACCCATACTCCAGGTTCTCCTTGCTTGAAGTGGTCAGTGCTTCAATTGTGTGGCTCATGGCCGTAGAATCTTAGGACTTAGAACAATTAAATCTAAGAGATTCTACAAACTCTACAGATGCCATGGAACAATTACATCTGCCCCCCCCCTTACTTTCTAAAGACCAATGGAAAGATGAAGAAACTCTTTTTTGCTTCAAACGCTGGCAGGAGATAACACGCAAATTTGAGCAACAGTTGGAAGATCCACAAACCTACGACTGATATGTGCATGAGATACAACTTCTCTCATATCTAATGTTTCAATTTTTCTACCATCAGTTGACCACCTACTGTTGCAAGATACCCAACTTCTGAATATTTATCAAGTATTAGATAAAGCAGTCTGGCAGAATCGTCCGACAAAGAAGAATTGTCAAGTTCTGTGTTTTAGCTCCAAAAACAATAGACTGGTTCCAATAGACTTCTGGAAAGGCCTGTCTGATACTATTTATGGGAGACTTATTCCTTTTAGTAAACTGGCATGGGCTGCTGAAATCAAATGCACAAGTTATGCTTGGTGGCCAAAAGAAAATGTCAAATAATTAGATGTTTTGACATTTTTCAGCTCTGTAGAATATGCTCCTGTTGCGTTTAGCAAAAGCTTACTTTGATACAGGAGAATTACCAAAAAAACCTGTACTGTATCAATGAAGTGTTTAAAATACAGCCGTTTATACGTTCTGAGAAAAGGATATGAGTACAGATTTTGGTCTGTAGAGGTACAAATCATGATGCCAATTTTTAATTAACTGTAGTGCTTTTGAACGAATATTTGCTTTATAAAGTTTTAAAAGATGTGACTGTCTATCATTTTCTAAAAAATGAATTAATTAAGTGTGTCTGACATTTGCAAAGTGATCCCAAATGTGTATCGTGTTGACAAAGCACAGCACTAGTATTGATACTCTCATGAAGTGCTTTCTCCCATCGCATACCGACTTAGGGCCTGAATTAGATGTTGGCGGATGGGTTACTCAGTCACAATGGTGATGGATATCCCATCCACTGAAATATAAATCCCATTATAACCTATTGTACCAACTCTTACTGCATGATATTGTCCAGGTGCAAACCTGGTGTAGTGAAATGTTGTGTAGACGTCTGCACTGATCCATCAGGCTAAACCATTTGCTCCAACCTAACAGTGCAAAAGTTACATTTTTAGAGGGGATCATTTGTGTTATTTTTGTACTCGTACTTCACAGTAAATGAGCATAAATTGCTGTGTTTTCGTTTTTGCACCATTCACCATGATCATTATTTCTAATTCAATTTCCCATGCAAAAGCTAGTCTGAGTTTGTAAGTGGACCACTTCTTATTAACACAGAGTTAAGTTATTGCTTTGCACTATTTCTTAATACTTAGGCATACCCACAACTAAGATGTCTTAGAAACCTTTCTGTTTAAGAATGCTAGTTGGTTTGGCTAACCCTTTAACCCATGTCATAGATATTTTTTAGACCTGGCAGCTTTTCCCGGTGATAGATGTTCACATATGGCAAGTGCTTAGAATCATTTTATTTAGAGAGTTTGTCCCAATGATGTTGCTGCGCTCTGATGCCATGCCAAAAGGCAAACAATGCTAATTTTGAAAGTAATCTTTTAAATAACCATCACACGAACCTTGAGACTTTAAACCAATGATTCAAAAATGTCCTATTAGCATTGCTGCACAAGAAGAGACAGGTATGACATATATGAAGTGGTGCTTATGGGGTCACCTAACAACTCAGTAAAATATTTCTACAACATGAAAATATTTATTTAAAGAAAAAAAAGTTGGATTGGAACTATTGCCACTTTGAAGAACAAAACAAAAATTGTTTCTTCAGGCTGTTTTAAATAGAAACTAGTCAGCACTGTGCATGCACCCCTTCCATAATGCGCTCGCCCAGAGTTAGCACTGGAAGCATGAGGTAGCCCAGGTCCAAGCATACAAGGGTTTCAAAAAATGTATAGGGATTTTTTTTATTCATGCACATGACCCTTCCATCCGTTACCCCTTACAACACTCAGAAGAAGAGGCAAGACATAACAGGCGAAAGATTAAGTAAACCCCTGCAGGCTATGTCTTATATCCTGGCACAACGAAACTGCTTTGGAACAGATATTATGGCCACAACTAATTTGAAACTAGGTTTCATTGTTCGATTTTTGACTGTAGACACATGGCACAATATTACAGAAAATGCGCACCAGTCCAGAAAACAGTGTAAATTAATTTGCACCATTTCTGCTACGTGAATAATACAGAATGAAGTGAACGATAATTGTACAAAACCAAGAATGCTATTAAGAGCCTCATTACGATGTCGGTCAGAGTTGCCTCCCACCGACACCGTTGCAGTCTCGGGACCGATCAACCTCCGGTCGGCGGTCCCGGCACCGCAATTACAATGCAGCCACACATGGTGCAGTCGCATACTCCCATTTGTCTATCGGAGCTTGTGCTGCGGCCGTAAACCAGCCGTAGCACAAGCTCCCATAGACAAATGGGAGAATCTGTTGCCACACGGTGCAGGGATTAACAGGGGGCACCATAGGGACCCCCTCGGCCCAAACAGAGCCCACAGGGTAAAGGGGGCTCTGCTAGGGGCCCACAATGTCGCTTTCTGACAAGTTGGAAAGCCTGACATGGAAAGCCTGTCAGAAACCGACATCGTAATCTCTACAGCAGAAACTCCATCCATAGGGATTACGGGCCAGTCTCCGACTGCCCTACGGGCTCCCTGGGCCCATCGGAATCCAGAAGAAATGGCCAGCCGATTTGAATTCCGACCACAGCATTAATAATACGGTGGTCGGAATTCAAACTGCAGATGTTGGTCGGAAAGCCTCCAAACTGCGGTCGAGGCTTTATGACCGACATCTAGATCGGCTCCTTAGTGTAGTGTCTATATACAGAGAATTAGAAACATACCTCTTTCCCTCCATTCTACTGTGATGATTTAACTACGGAGCAACAAAAGTTTGCTTTATTTATTACTGGATAAAGCAAATATAGTGCAAAATCATTAAGCGCCTTAAAAAAGGTTAATTATCCACCTGTATTTATTTGTTAAAATACATTTAACTCATTTAAAATGATAGATACCCACTGCATGTGTTACATGTGATTTGAAAACATGTTTCATCCACTTTTGAGCTTGATCTGTAACGCTTTCCTATTTTTTTGTTGTTGTATCACTGTAAAGACCGAGGGGCTAATTTATGAATGGCTTGCGCTGCTGCAAAGTCACTTTTTTTTACACTCTGGCAGCGCATGCCTCTCAATCATATCTATGGGGCGACGCACAGCCACTCTGTGTGGCTTTGCATGGCCTCATAGATACGGAGTAAGACAAAGAGGCACAAGTCGCTGCCTTGCCTTACTCTGTATCAAGGAGGCATTCCATGGGCGTTGCAGTGGGTTTTCCCATACAACACCCATGGATTTTTACTTTGCCCCAAATGTACTTAATCACATAAACCTGAGGCAGAGCCAAAACCTTATGCCTCCCCAGAGTAGAGGTGACGAGGAGAGATATTTGTATTTCTCCTCGTGTTTGCCTCTTTCCATGTGTGCTGCTTTCTGCAGCATACATGAAAAGAGGGAAACCCCTCTTGTGATAGCTGCTCCTTCCTGCACAGAAACAATCCTGCCTGCAACGGAGGCACCCTTGCCCCGCGGTGCAAGGGTGTCTATGTTGGTGCTAGGCAGCAAATTGTGCACCAGCGCAGGGGGAAAGGACAGGAATGCACCATGTTTCATAAATATGGTGCATTCATGTCCTTTCACATTGGTGTAGGACGGCGCAGCATGAATTTTGCAGCTGGAAAAGATAATGTCTCTTGGTTGACGCTCTCTGTGCGCACCTGGCGGCAGACTGCATCTACCAGTTTTGGCACTGCTCGCCAGGCCGCATGCCTCAGGTGCCCTCAGAAGCACCCTCCAGTGTGGCAGGTTCTTGCTGCCCTGATGCCAGAGTACAATCGATCTGGAGGGCTGGATGCGAGAAGCGCCATTGTTCCCTCCCTGCCCCCTCCATGTCTTCATTCAGGCTCATTTGAAGAGCCCTCATTTGCTGACTCTTTGTGACAGCATTTTCTCACCAGTCCTGACTGCATAATTAATGCAAATGCAGCCCGAGTGTCACGCACCGGCTTCTTTAGGTTTACTTTTGTGCGACACTTACAGAGGAATATTAACTAGGAGAAGGAGCAGCGCAACAGGGGTAGAAAATCAAGCTGTCAGGGCCTCGCTCGGCGTGCCAGGCAAAGAGCGCCTTCAAGATTGTTTCATCAAGGTGATGGAGAACAAAAACTACTGAGCAAAATGAAGCCTCCATTTATGAG
Source organism: Triturus cristatus (assembly GCF_964204655.1). Taxonomy (NCBI): domain Eukaryota; kingdom Metazoa; phylum Chordata; class Amphibia; order Caudata; family Salamandridae; genus Triturus; species Triturus cristatus. The sequence continues at coordinate 1,122,140,974 of NC_140580.1, read as the reverse complement.
CCTCTGCATATCCATTATTTATAGCCACCGAACCTAGGGGCACATTACTCAGACGTACAAAGCCATGCGTGGGAGGGAGGTCAGGCTCTTTGAGTTGGGGTGCATTTGTTCAGCAATGAGTTGCGGGTTCACTAAACACTTTAACCAATAAGATGCAAACAGAATAGTTACAAAATGCTGTTGTGGTATTTAAAGCTTAATTCCACACTTCATGCACATCACTTTGCGAAATACCGCAGCAAATTCCACCCATGCTGTTATGTCATTTTGTGGCTGGAATTGCTTATGCTCCCATCTAGAATTGAAAGGCTGGACTGTCATTCGTGGGATGATTTGGGAATAGTTGTACATGTATGCAATGACACAGACAATGTACAAAACGATGGAATGGAATGCCACTCGGCTAATTAACAGTGGTTTAGATAAACTGAAGCCTTTCCAACTGTTACTTGTTTGCTATATCTGCTGTCCTATGTCTACAGGTTCGTAGGAGAACAGCAGCCATGGAGGAACCGCTTTGGGGAGCACACTCTAAAAGAGTGGCGCTCTCGGTGCTGTTCGACGCCAGGGAAGGATGAGGCAAGAGAAGCCGCACGTCTGATAGGCCTTGGGCGAGGAGCGTTTGGAACATTGTCTGCAAAGACACAGGGTTAGCGCCCCTCACAGTGGGACTGAAGCTTGAACACAAGGCAAGACAGGTGAGGTTACACTGTAAGGAAACACTCGTTGCCACGACTAGGCCACCATATATATAACAGTACACATTCTGTCCCTCGATAGCACACGGAAGTCTAACAATCCAAAGCCATTTTTCATTTCATAACTAAATACATTCTGGATTCTGGAGCCGCTTTGTTTTAGATGTGCTTAGCAACTCAAAGTAATGTGAAGCCCTGCTCAGCCTGCAGGGCAGAGGCGGTCCAGTGCTTACCTGTCTCAGCGCTGTTCACCTCTCCATGCTCCATCATCCACAGATGCCTACAGAGACAGTGCAGTTAGACGAGGCCCATAAAGGCTGGATGTTGTGATCTCCCTGCTTCAAGTCATTCAAATGCATCTCAAAGTACAAGCATGCCCTACATCCCTTGGAAAGGAGGAAAGGTCATATAGTCAAGCCTGCCAACTCAACCTGTGCCACTGTGTGACACACTTTGTCTTCACTCTTCACTCGGAGCACTGCGGAAGACCAGGCAGGTTTCCTGCTCAATTGTGGTGGCTCAGCATGGTGGGGCTCTCTGGGGCTTGGGAAAATGCACCAGATGAGCCTGTTCTTGCTGTAAACGGAGGGCAGGTGTGACTTTAGCCACTGAAAAAGGGTCCAAAGTCCCACTCTCCATGGTCTGCCCTCTTATCAGGGCTTGCCCCTTTCTCCCTGCAGGATCACATGGGGAACATTATGCTAATGTTAGCAGGTCTGCGTCACAGGGATTTATAAAGCCCTGCTAGGACTCTTCTTTAGCCCCACATTTTCTCTTCATGTGCAAGTTATTAGTAAACACCTTTACCAACCAGGTCATAGACAAATAATCACATTATAACAACAACAACGTTGCCTTTATGTGCCAACAGCCAACCCAACACGCAGCTAATTACTAAATAATCACATTACCACCACAAACAGCTAAACACGTGCCAGCAATTAGCAATAATCAAAACCTCAGTTCATGGGCTAGTAGCCACATAGGAGCCCACAAAAGCCCAATTGACGTTCCAATTTTCAGTTCAGATTGTAATACAGAGTAAACACATCAAAGCTCCATCTACGTGACAGGTACCAACATCCCCCAGCTCAAGTACCAGCCGTCAGGATCAAGTAGCTGCCTTCTATCCTTTGCTGCACCATTGACTGTAGCTTGCCACCACTGAGGCTGGAGACAAATCTTTGCAGAGTGCTTGGGTGGTGGGAGATGCTTGATGAGGGAAAGGGCATCAACTGACGCCTCGTTGCTATCCTTCTCCTCCACTAATGAGAGAGGTAGGAAGCAACAGCCTGGTAACTTGGAGGGTGAGCCTTCTGCTACAGTGACATTATGTTCTTGTAGGTTCTGCATTCTCTGTTTTACTTCTAAGTTCTGTTATAATGTTTGTCACAGAAGTGGAGGAAAGTTGGATTGGATACTCTAACCCAGGGCTGCCATAAAGTAAGAATTATTATCGTACTATGCAGTGTCCCTACATACCTACCCATCCTCCAATGCCTCTGAAGGAGAAGGAAAGTAACCACGTGATCACTTGTCTATGCAACACATTGACACAACAAATAAAGCTATGTTCATCCGTCAAACATCCAAGATACCTGACATCCTGGGGCTCCAGAGACACCCTAAATAACCCGCTGGCAGTGCTTTTCTCAACTGGTCGACAGACTATTTTGAAAATGATACATGAATAAAGAAACTTCACTTTTATATGAATCTCTGTTTGGATGTTTGCTGGGTATCTTTTTGCAAATGGTACTAAATGGTGAAAAGCTACCTCTTCTCTAATCAGCAAGTACACTTTCAGTCTACCAACTGCAAGGTGGAGTTAAAGGAGTTGTGCTGATTCCTGAGAAAGTGGTTAGACACTTGTAAAAGAAGGAAGATTCTTCAAGGACAAGAAGCTAAAGATCTGTGAACGAATATGGAAAGAGCATGGCTACGGTTATAAGAACGATAGAAGAAAACTTATGAATGACTCCGTGGATCAAAGGAATTTGAGTAGAAATGGCATACAGAAACTTCATTAACCAAGTTAAGTAGGAAGGCTTCTTCTGTTGAGTTCAGTACTTGCTCCAACATGACAATTACTAGATCCACTTGAAGTTGTGTCTTGTTGCAAAGAGGGTGATCTGGGAAAGGCGACCACAGGTAAATACTCAACTGTGACACTGGAATTCAGTTCCCATTCACGTGGGCCACAATGGAGCCTACAGAGTCATGGCGGAGTCACACTCACACTCAATAAACACGTATGATGCGCCATGTTTTGCACTTCAACTAGATAGCCAGTTGCAAAGAAAGAAGGGTATGCTCCATTGCTTCTCTAGGTCAAACATGGAAGGGTGTTCATGTGCAAAAAATAGTTGGGCCATTCTGGAGAGCTAAGACAATGGCTTCTAGGACAGGCTTGACTTAATTCAGGCTGAGAAGCCTGATGAGAACAACCTTCCTCTCTTCTGAAGAGATAGCGAGTTAGTGGCTTCTAAGAGCTGTAAAAGAATAAAAACTAAGGCAGAGCTGATGGGTGTATGGCTAATTTAGCAGCACCATTGACTATGGATGTATTTATGATACCATCTGAGTGGATATATATATATATATATATATATATATATATATATATATATATATATATATATATATATAGATATTGATTTACTGGTAACTTTGGCGCTGTTTGACCAATCTTCACAAAAGTTTTCCCCTAAAAGTCTCATCCGACTCAGCTCCTTCCTTGAATATTTCAAGGTGATCCATCAAGCAGGGCAGAGAAAACAAGCATTTGCAATGCAATAGGTCTCGCATTTATGCGAGTTTGAGCTATTGACATTGCAAATGACAATGCCTTTTATTTATGTTTTAAAAACGAAAACTAAAATAAAAGGCATTTTCATTTGCAATGTCAATAGCTCAAACTCGCGTAAATGCAAGACCTACTGCATTGCAAATGCTTGTTTTTTATTGTGCTGATGTAGCACACTGATAACAGCACTATGGTATGGCTCGAGTTACACACTCAGAGGACTCGAGTGACACTGCGATGCCTCAAAGCTGGAAACACAGCGTGAAGTTCCTCATTCTTTCGTACGTCCTGTGCGTTGGTGTTAGTCTGCGATTCCCAGTCTATTCTCTTTCGTTGGCACGTTAAACATGCATGCTTCATTCCCTTCCGTTCACTTGTGCGCACGCATCGTGAGCGCGTCTCTGTGTAGACTCAGCAACTACTCGCGCTCAACTCCGCGCGTCTAACTATGCCTGCTCGCTGGAATCAGCCTCACGGAAAGCTTTCCTTTAAATGCGTTGCTCATGCGCTTAACGGCAGCGTGTGCGCCAACAGCAAACTGCGGCCAAACAGCGAGACAAAGTTCCAATTTCGACTCAAATTCAGTCAAAAACTCCCCCGCTCGGTCTTCTCAGTCCGGCATAACTTATGTTAAGCACCATACACGGATCTCACCACTTTCTTGACAATACAACAATGAATACTAACCTTCACTATAAATGTCTCTGCAAATCTCGTCAACACAATGGGTTCTTCGGTGGGTGACATGCCCTCTGACACAAAAACGGATCCAGATAGATGTGCACGCCACCCTTAGAGGATCTGACATAAACAAGCCGGAAGTCAGGCGCCCTTGGCCGGGACGTGGGCGGGGCCTGCTCTGGCAAAAACAGAAACTGGCGTGCCGTGCTAACGCGGGGCTCCCATGCTGAATGGAGAGCCCCGCGGTGGCGGCCGGACTGGAGAGAAGCCCCGGGTCCCAGGAGGGGGCCCGGGTGAAGAGTGCGGCGGCCGAGGCTGCCCACGGCAGCGCGGGGCTCCCAGGAGTGCAGGGAAGCCCCGCAAGAGAAGTGCTGCAGCCGCGAGGAGGAGCCCCCCCCCCCAGAAGAGCAGCCGGGAGAGTGAAGAAGGGCTAGGGGACTCCGTGTGGGCTATTGTTGGTGCCTGATCGGGGCACAGTGTCCTTTTGGCATTCTGAGCGGCCCCGTTTTGCAGCGGCCCGCTCCAACTTGCCTCGGAAAGGGGAGAGGAGATGTGCACATCGTGTGTGTGAACGTGCGTGTTCACGTGCGCGTACACCAACTCAAATCCGCCAAAAGCCTGCGCGTACCCATCTCCTGTCCCACTTCCGAGGCAAGTCAGCAACAATAGATCTCGCTGGCGGACAGCAGCGCTTCGCGCTGCGTTCGCCAGGCGAGACCTAAAAAGGGGGGTCTCATAAACGTTTTCCCCATGTAAGTTTCCATATAATTAGACATGGCTACAGCCAAAATGGCTGTACAGAATTACACAAATTTGGCAGAATGCTAGATCTTGGTTCAACAAGAGTGCACTTTGTGATTTTGTGTAAATCCATTTGTTAGTTTTGAAGAAAATAAGGTTCAGAATGTATGTAGATTTCACCCAACGGAGGACCAGCAAAGCCGACAGATATATGATATGATCTGACTTGCTGCAACCACTTAAACCACGATGTGGTCACAGTCATTTTAGGAGTTGGGACTCAGTCCTCTGTCCTAACACAAAGTTTAGAAAAAACATATATATAGGGGTGCAGGGTAGAGAAATATATATATATATATATATATTCACTGAAAAAAAACATAGGTTTCATGCACGTTATAGTTAGGAATTGGCATTTAAAAAACCTTAGAAATTCACTGAAAAAACCAAAGGTTTCAGGGGCGTTATAGTTAGGAATTGGCATTTAAAAAACCTTAGAAATTCCCTGAAAAAACCATAGGTTTCAGGGGTGTTATAGTTAGCTGGACATTTCCCTCGTACAAAACCCTAGAAATTCCCCTGTTATAGTTAGTTCGGCTAACTATAACTCGCGCCCCCGCAATGCACTGCTGATGACGTCACATATTACATCACTCATGACATGGTCAGTGACATCACTGAATTTCTAGGGTTTTGTACGAGGGAAATGTCCAGCTAACTATAACACCCCTGAAACATATATATATATATATATATATATATATATATATATATATATATATATTACATACTGGCGATAGCCAGTAGGTAGTTATAGTTAGGACCACGTTTCCATAGGAAAACCTCAACATTCTATTTTGAATAACTTTGGCGCCGGTCGACGAATCCTCGCGAATTTCTCAAAATAGGTGGGGCGCTACGCTCCGCTCCTACCCTGAAAGTCTCGGGGGGATTCGTCAAGCGGGGGCTGAGATAAAAGGGGGGTCCCAAAACGCGTTTTTCCCATGCATTTTTCCATAGGACCTTTAGAACGAGCTACAGCCCGAATGGCTGAACAGAATTACTCAAAATTTGGCAGAGAGGTAGTCCCTAGGTCAAGGAAGTGCCTTTTGTAGGTTTGGTGTAAATCTGTTCAGTAGATTCTGAGAAAATAGCCTTTAAATCAATATATATATCTGAGCCAGCTTACGGTACGCTTACCGTACGCTTACGGTAAGCGTACAGTGGCGTGCGCGAGCGCGATTCTGATTGGCTCTTAGATCTTAGTAAACATTCGAATCGGCCGAAACCAGGAAGCGGCGGCCGCCATTTTGTCTCTCGCACTGAGAGAGATTTTTAAAATCGGAAGCCCAAAAACATGTAAAGGGGCTGTTTTGACAACTCCCTCCCACATAGTCATGTTGAGGGAGTCCCCAAACATCCCCCAAGTGCAAAAACGGTTTTATTTTTTTTTCGGCAATTTCGCGGGGTACGCTTACCGTACGCTTACGGTAAGCGTACGGTAAAAAAATAAAAATAAAAAAAACACTATCCACACTTACCCCACCCCCTGTGCTTTTGGTGGCCGAAGGCCACCAAATGTGCTGGGCTTATTACAATGGAAAAAAACACTATCCACACTTACCCCACCCCCTGTGCTTTTGGTGGCCGTAGGCCACCAAATGTACAGGGCTTATTATAAGGGAAAAAAACTTAGCATTTAAAAAACCGTACTAATTCACTGAAAAAACCATAGGTTTCACACACGTTATAGTTAGGAATTAGCATTTAAAAAACCTTGCAAATTCACTGAAAAAACCATAGGTTTCACACATGTTATAGTTAGTGGAAATTTTACTGATAAAAAACCAATGAAATTGCCCCGTTATAGTTAGCGCAGGCAACTATAACTCACGCGACCGCAATCCTCTGCTGATGACATATGTGTCTTTATGAAAAAAAAATATTTGTAATATATGTATAGCTAAAAATGTATGGAAGAAGGCATGGGCAAATAAGTGTCTAAATACAGTATTAGCATCAGCAGAGGATTGTGGTCGCGTGAGTTATAGTTGCCTGCGCTAACTATAACGGGGCAATTTCATTGGTTTTTTATCAGTAAAATTTCCACTAACTATAACATGTGTGAAACCTATGGTTTTTTCAGTGAATATATATATGTATATATATCAAAGCTCTTGAGGTTTGCCACACGAGTAGGAATCACTCGAACAACAGGTAAGGTTCACCTCACAACCTTTAATCTTCGGTACAGACGAACTTTGCAGGCGAGCAAACAAACAGTCTCAACGCTTTGCCTGACGCGTTTCGAGTATCATCTCTTCTTCAGAGGCTGGACGTTGAAGTTTGCAGTTACGGACACTCTCCCTCCATGATATCAGCATTATGACACGCCCCTCGATGGGCCGCCCAGATGGGTTCAATGCTTGCTGCCTTATGGGAAAGAGAGTCCACTTATTTTGCCGTGAATCGGTGCTACTTATCTGTTGTTCTTAGAGGCTCTGGATGCGCCCCTCGCTTGCCAGTTCGTCCTTATCCACAGCCTGTTGCCCCACACGAGGACGGGTGAAGCCAGGTCCCCAGCGGCCCCTAATCTTCGTAGGGTGGTGCATTCCCAGCGGCTGGGCTGCCGCTTGTAAATCAAAGCTCTTGAGGTTTGCCACACGAGTAGGAATCACTCGAACAACAGGTAAGGTTCACCTCACAACCTTTAATCTTCGGTACAGACGAACTTTGCAGGCGAGCAAACAAACAGTCTCAACGCTTTGCCTGACGCGTTTCGAGTATCATCTCTTCTTCAGAGGCTGGACGTTGAAGTTTGCAGTTACGGACACTCTCCCTCCATGATATCGGCATTATGACACGCCCCTCGATGGGCCGCCCAGATGGGTTCAATGCTTGCTGCCTTATGGGAAAGAGAGTCCACTTATTTTGCCGTGAATCGGTGCTACTTATCTGTTGTTCTTAGAGGCTCAGGATGCGCCCCTCGCTTGCCAGTTAGTCCTTATCCACAGCCTGTTGCCCCACACGAGGACGGGTGAAGCCAGGTCCCCAGCGGCCCCTAATCTTCGTAGGGTGGTGCATTCCCAGCGGCTGGGCTGCCGCTTGTAAATCAAAGCTCTTGAGGTTTGCCACACGAGTAGGAATCACTCGAACAACAGGTAAGGTTCACCTCACAACCTTTAATCTTCGATACAGACGAACTTTGCAGGCGAGCAAACAAACAGTCTCAACGCTTTGCCTGACGCGTTTCGAGTATCATCTCTTCTTCAGAGGCTGGACGTTGAAGTTTGCAGTTACGGACACTCTCCCTCCATGATATCGGCATTATGACACGCCCCTCGATGGGCCGCCCAGATGGGTTCAATGCTTGCTGCCTTATGGGAAAGAGAGTCCACTTATTTTGCCGTGAATCGGTGCTACTTATCTGTTGTTCTTAGAGGCTCTGGATGCGCCCCTCGCTTGCCAGTTCGTCCTTATCCACAGCCTGTTGCCCCACACGAGGACGGGTGAAGCCAGGTCCCCAGCGGCCCCTAATCTTCGTAGGGTGGTGCATTCCCAGCGGCTGGGCTGCCGCTTGTAAATCAAAGCTCTTGAGGTTTGCCACACGAGTAGGAATCACTCGAACAACAGGTAAGGTTCACCTCACAACCTTTAATCTTCGGTACAGACGAACTTTGCAGGCGAGCAAACAAACAGTCTCAACGCTTTGCCTGACGCGTTTCGAGTATCATCTCTTCTTCAGAGGCTGGACGTTGAAGTTTGCAGTTACGGACACTCTCCCTGCATGATATCGGCATTATGACACGCCCCTCGATGGGCCGCCCAGATGGGTTCAATGCTTGCTGCCTTATGGGAAAGAGAGTCCACTTATTTTGCCGTGAATCGGTGCTACTTATCTGTTGTTCTTAGAGGCTCTGGATGCGCCCCTCGCTTGCCAGTTCGTCCTTATCCACAGCCTGTTGCCCCACACGAGGACGGGTGAAGCCAGGTCCCCAGCGGCCCCTAATCTTCGTAGGGTGGTGCATTCCCAGCGGCTGGGCTGCCGCTTGTAAATCAAAGCTCTTGAGGTTTGCCACACGAGTAGGAATCACTCGAACAACAGGTAAGGTTCACCTCACAACCTTTAATCTTCGGTACAGACGAACTTTGCAGGCGAGCAAACAAACAGTCTCAACGCTTTGCCTGACGTGTTTCGAGTATCATCTCTTCTTCAGAGGCTGGACGTTGAAGTTTGCAGTTACGGACACTCTCCCTCCATGATATCGGCATTATGACACGCCCCTCGATGGGCCGCCCAGATGGGTTCAATGCTTGCTGCCTTATGGGAAAGAGAGTCCACTTATTTTGCCGTGAATCGGTGCTACTTATCTGTTGTTCTTAGAGGCTCTGGATGCGCCCCTCGCTTGCCAGTTCGTCCTTATCCACAGCCTGTTGCCCCACACGAGGACGGGTGAAGCCAGGTCCCCAGCGGCCCCTAATCTTCGTAGGGTGGTGCATTCCCAGCGGCTGGGCTGCCGCTTGTAAATCAAAGCTCTTGAGGTTTGCCACACGAGTAGGAATCACTCGAACAACAGGTAAGGTTCACCTCACAACCTTTAATCTTCGGTACAGACGAACTTTGCAGGCGAGCAAACAAACAGTCTCAACGCTTTGCCTGACGCGTTTCGAGTATCATCTCTTCTTCAGAGGCTGGACGTTGAAGTTTGCAGTTACGGACACTCTCCCTCCATGATATCGGCATTATGACACGCCCCTCGATGGGCCGCCCAGATGGGTTCAATGCTTGCTGCCTTATGGGAAAGAGAGTCCACTTATTTTGCCGTGAATCGGTGCTACTTATCTGTTGTTCTTAGAGGCTCTGGATGCGCCCCTCGCTTGCCAGTTCGTCCTTATCCACAGCCTGTTGCCCCACACGAGGACGGGTGAAGCCAGATCCCCAGCGGCCCCTAATCTTCGTAGGGTGGTGCATTCCCAGCGGCTGGGCTGCCGCTTGTAAATCAAAGCTCTTGAGGTTTGCCACACGAGTAGGAATCACTCGAACAACAGGTAAGGTTCACCTCACAACCTTTAATCTTCGGTACAGACGAACTTTGCTGGCGAGCAAACAAACAGTCTCAACGCTTTGCCTGACGCGTTTCGAGTATCATCTCTTCTTCAGAGGCTGGACGTTGAAGTTTGCAGTTACGGACACTCTCCCTCCGTTGAGACTGTTTGTTTGCTCGCCTGCAAAGTTCGTCTGTACCGAAGATTAAAGGTTGTGAGGTGAACCTTACCTGTTGTTCGAGTGATTCCTACTCGTGTGGCAAACCTCAAGAGCTTTGATATATATATATATATATATATATATATATATATATATATATATTCACTGAAAAAACCATAGGTTTCACACACGTTATAGTTACGAATTAGCATTTAAAAAACCTTGCAAATTCACTTAAAAAACCATAGGTTTCACACATGTTATAGTTAGCTGGACATTTCACTCGTAAAAAACCAACTATAACTCACGCGACTGCAATCCTCTGCTGATGACGTCAGATATTACATCACTGTATTTAGACACTTATTTACCCATGTCTTCTTCCATTAATCTTTAGCTATACATATATTACAAATATTTATTTTTCATAAAGACACATATGTCATCAGTGATGTAATATCTGACGTCATCAGCAGAGGATTGCGGTCGCGTGAGTTCTGGTTGCCTGCACTAACTATAACGGGGGAATTTCATTGGTTTTTTACGAGTGAAATGTCCAGCTAACTATAACATGTGTGAAACCTACGGTTTTTAAAGTGAATTTGCAAGGTTTTTTTAAATGCTAATTCGTAATTATAACGTGTGTGAAACCTATGTTTTTTTCAGTGAATTTGTACGTTTTTTTAAATGCTAAGTTATGTATTTATTAATTTTTTTTTTTCAGGTTTTTCACCGCGCGCACTGAGTACCCACGGTGCGCACCTCGCGATTTAAAAAATAATAATAATTGGTTTTTTCTCCCTTGGGGGTCCTTCTGTGACCCCCTGACCAAGGCTAGGGGGTCAGGCACTGTCCACTCTGCCCCCGTTTCACGTTCTCCACCTTTTTTTTTCACCCCCTCAGACTGCGAGAGACAAAATGGCGGGCGACACTTCCTGGTTTCGACCGATTCGAATGTTTACCGTCATCTAACAACCAATCAGAATTGCGCTCGCGCACGGCAGGGTGCGCGCGTATAGATATTGATATGCTTTTAAATGCTATTTTCTCAGGAAATACTGAACAGATTTACACCAGACCTGCAAACGGCACTTCCTTGACCTTATGGCTACCTCTCTGCCAAATTTCACGTAATTCTGTTCAGCCGTTCGGGCTGTAGCTGCGACTAAAGGTCCTATGGAAAAATGCATGGGGAAAACGCGTTTTGGCGAATCCCCCCCGAGACTTTCAGGGTAGGAGCTGAACGGAGCGCCCCATTAGTTTTGAAAATTTCGCGAGGATTCGTCAACCGGCGCCAAAGTTATTCAAAATAGAATTTTGAGATTTCCTATGGAAACTAGGTTGTAACTATAACTATCTACTGGCGACCGCCAGTAGATAATATATATATATATATATATATATAGGCACGCAGTATTCCTCAGTTTTGCGCAAACAAGAATACACAAACTCCTCTTCGTCGGTGAACACTCTTTATTTCAAAAAGCATAAGAGTCTCCCTTCTGTCATGACGCGTTTCGCCACCGGAGTGGCTTGATCACATGGGACAGACTTTGCGTATGACGCTATTTAAAAAGGCAAACACCCCTGTCACATGATGGAGAGGAAATAGAAGACATACTATCATTTTGCATTTTCAACTTCCTGCGAAAAACAGACTCTTAATACATGCACGTAATATGCTTGTAAACATAATCAAATGTAGATATGGCCCGATCTACCGAGTTAAACACTATATACAAAGTCTAAATACATATTGTTGTAGTGAACACGGAACACATAAAAAAATATAAAGACATTTTTCATCATCTGTGTTAGGGTGGGGTCATATGCAATACATAAGCAATTCAAGGCAGATCTAGTGTAAAATATAAATCATACACAATAGAAACATAATAATTATACGTGCAGAGATAGTCAGCAATGTACCATGACATTACTCAACAAATGTAATCTGGATAAAATCCAAAACGCAGGAATATCATATGTTTAATGAATTAGTCATAACAATCCTCTCCGGATGTGTTCTAATGTTTCCTATCGATATGAGTAATAGTTGATTTTTAGTTTGATTTTTTAAAAAAATATTATGTATATTTTTTTGTTAATAATTTATTAGTTTAATGTGTATCTACATTTTACGTAAAGTGCGATAGTGCCTAAAGGTGCAATGAATAAGGTGCTAAAGTGCCAAAGTGCAATTTAAGACATTGTGCAAATCCGCAATAAATATATATATATATATATTAACATTTTTTTTTTTTTAAAGGACCACAATTTTGCAAAGGTTCCACGGTAAGCAATTTTTCAAAACGCGGCACATCACGTAACAATTTCTGAGGATTATGTGTTTTATCTGAGTGAGTCATCATTTGGCTAGGGTGGCATTAGAATGAGCTCGAGTAAGTTGAGATACAATGTGTTGTATCTTTCCAGCATCTTAGACACTGCAGCAGCATGGTCAGGTTTTTCACAGATCTCCCTAATTGTCTCAACAACTTGAAGCTTCATTTCTAGAGCAGGAACATCTTTATATTTCTGGTCTAGTAATTAACTACTTAAGGGAAGACAGTTCATAGTATTGTAATGTATTTAATCATATATCATATTTCATGTACATTTACTCCGCTATGTAAATGATTCTTTGGCGTGCAGTGCATGCCTGGGTTTAAGGATATTGCAAAATAAATGTATGATAGATCTTAAGGTACACACAAGTTTCAGACTGAGCTGAATGGGTGAGTGCGTGGCATTCGATTGAATGGGGGGGATGCACATGGCGCGTTTGTTCTCCCCTCTCCCACTTTCCTATCTTATTCCCACTGTATTTTCCAGGCCCTGGTACATGCGTGCGTGCGTTGCAGATTGCTACATTATGCACATCTATTGAAAAATGTCTTTTAAATAGACATCTTTTGCAAAGAAAGAAATAACGCGCCTGGGAGCAATTTTCTAAGAAACGTGCAATAGGCACAAAATGGGACATACCCGCGAAAATCAGAGGTCAGGACGATGAAGATTACAACAGCACCCAGGAGCATTCTGGATGCTGAAATCTTCCTCATTGTGTTGTTTACTGTCAGTGTACACCATGTATAACGAAGCAGAATACATTACTGTAGAAAAAGCATCCTTAAAAATACAACAGTTAGGCCTGCTCAGCAACCAAAACTGCTATTCTCCAGTAGGTGCGATTCATATGGTAAACGGCTATAAATCCTCATTATTCCAAATAAAATTACAGCACTTTAAATATTTCCAGGGAGAACAGTCTCTCTTCTAAACAACTACCTTAACTGGTAATAGGAAGCAATCCGGTGGCACTTGTAGCTCAGTTGGAGGCCTTTTTAAATTGTCACCCTGTTAGCAAAGCAAGTCTACATATTAAAATGAATGGGCTCCTTACTGCAAGGGGCAGGACATCATTACCAGGATACTGCGGCTTGTTTTCACTTTTAGCTGCACCCGAAGGTGATGAATGTTGTAGGTTCTGTACGTCCAAAATCCCTTCTCTCGCTGTCACTGTTTTCTCTATCAAATGAGTCATCTGTCCGTAGAAGTAAATTAAAAATTGATCCGGGCGTCTCTGCAAGGAGTGGAGGTTTGGAGTGGTTTCAATCCAGCTGACTCTATAGACCACACAAACATGCAATTACTGGCGGTACTGGGTTCTGAAAGAAAGGGCCAAGCTGGGCTGTCCATATATTTCTCCTACTGGAAAAGAGCACACACACCTGACTAGTGCGGAATGCAGCACAAGGACAGACAGTCAAAGAAAAATACTTCTGCAAATAAGCCCAGAATTCGCTGCTATTTTCAAAGATTTCTGTACCGGGACAATTAACCAGCAACAAAATGTGTCAAGTATTGTAAACACAAATTTGAGAAGGAGCCCATGTGGCGGGGGAGGGCGAGGCTAAGGGCCAGTGGAAAAGTGAAGGAGTGCGGATGGTGAGGGGTTACTTAAAACACAACATTTTGTAAAATAACCATATTTTAAAGCCTTCAGGACAGAGATGAGAGTGTGTGTGTTTTTGTGTCTGAGTAAGTATTTAAAAACTCCTGGGTGAACTCCGACAAACCCCTTACAATACCTGACTGAAATCTCCTGTACTGACCTATTTATTAAAAATGCATTTATTAGGGGGGTGTAACACCCCAAATACCCACCCCTGAAGCTGTGCCCCTACATTTCTGGAACTAGTCTCCATGTAAATTTTGCTTGCTTTTGATAGGTGAAATGTGTTTGGGAGAAATGCAAAGGTGAGAGACTTCATGCCCAATTTATAATCCCGGTTCAGACAGTTTTTGGCTAGACTCCACTCTGTCCATAAAGCCTCAGGCAGCCAAGGTGGCCTCCTCGCGCTTTGCTACTATGAAGTGGCCTAGAAAGATCCTGCGGATACTTCCCTTTGCTACTCAAAGAACTCTTATCCAGACATTAATTCTGTCCAGGTTAGATTATGGTAACATTTTATATCTAGGCGCATACGAGTCAGTGATCAGGCGCCTTCAAGTAGTTCAGAACTCCCCTCCCAGGCTCCTGTTCCGGCTTCCTAAACACTCCTCTGAACACAGCCTTCTTCATGACCTCCACTGGCTCACCACGGCAAAGCATATCACCTTAAAGGAGCTCTGCTATATGCAAATAATATACTCCCACGCTCCGGACTGCAGTACTCTCAAAACCTTGCCTCTCCCTAGCAAACCCCATACTCTACGTTCCAGCAATCAATCTCTGTTTACCGTTCCTAGTGTCAGGCACACACAGTTGGGCGGTTGCTTCGCTCTGTTGAGATGAAAGCTTTGGAATGTGCTCCCAGAATCTCTGCGATGCTGCACCTCTCTGCTTACCTTTCAGAAGGAGCTGAAAACCTGGTTAATCTGAGCTCTGTTCCTAAACTGCCTTTTCTGCCGCCTAGTGCTGGGAAACCGTCTGGGTAGCCATGCGCTCTACAAGAATTAAGTAATAATAATTACTCCTACCAGCTGCCCCCACAACTACAGCAGATTCCACACTTCTATGCCTGAATAGGAGAGACACCGACAAGCAGCTAGCACACCCTGAGGGGGTGGACTCTCTTATGTCACTTTCTGAGGGGCTAATGGAGAACACCTATCCTTTTAAAGGTGGGTTCTGCTTGAGGACAGCTCAGATGACAGAAACCTGCTTGCAAAGGCCAGGCCTACTATGCTGCATAGCTCTGTGATATTTAACCCCGGCTATCTTTGACAATGCAACACTCAGAAGATGTGGTCTGTGGCTTTAAGGTAATGGAATATCTATGGGGCTCTCCTTGACCCCTACTAAAGCCCCCTCTACATGACCACCGGTTGGCTGTGGTGCAAAACAGAAACTACCCCCAATGTGACCTACATTGTGGGCCAGTCCATTAGAAGAGCTTCCTGGATGTGTGTTCAATAATTGTTCCCACTCTACTGGAAACACAGTTCTGACATTTGCCTTAGGAATGACCCAATGTCAAGTAGAGTGCCCCCTTTTTTCCATGCACAGGTGCCAGAGCAAAGTTTTTGCAGGTGGTTCGCACCAGCCCTCATTTT
This sequence comes from Triturus cristatus, assembly GCF_964204655.1. Classification (NCBI taxonomy): domain Eukaryota; kingdom Metazoa; phylum Chordata; class Amphibia; order Caudata; family Salamandridae; genus Triturus; species Triturus cristatus. Next base: position 1,122,125,280 of record NC_140580.1, on the reverse strand, counting down.
CATCACAAGACTTTCAAACAGAGTGAAGCAGAAAATGGGAAGAAAGAAGGAGAAGAAAAAAGCTACTTATCTGTAATTGCAGTTCTCTTGAATTTGTTTCATTCTTAGCTTCACATGCTTGAATCCTTCTTGTTGTCGACCAGTGAGTCACAGCAACACCTCATAACAGGTCTTTATTAATGTAATCCTAAGGCTGAAACAAAGACTGTTTAGTAGCTTAGTCACATCCTTTGAAAAGATCCAAACTTCAAGTAATCAGAGCCAATTAGCCCAATGACCATACTCTGTAGGCCGCTATCTTTCAGGTTTCATTTAGCACTTTGTGAAGTAATACCAGCATTAGGTGAGCCTCTGAATGGGAGGCAGGTTGGTTGCATCAAACTCTTTGAAAGATACCAATCGTGGAGAACTACAATGACATGTAAGTAACTTTTTTCTTCTCCAGAATTGGATGTTTCATGGATTCACATGTTTGAATCAGAGTAGCAAGCGGTTATATGAAATAGCACCTAGACATGCAGAAGGTGGGAAAGCAATTTAAAATGGGCTCAACCTAATGAAACAAATAGCGAGGAACTGCTTGACCATGTTCAGCATCTCTTTGCACAGTCAACTCGAGGTAAATTTGTGTATGTTCTTCCAAGTTGCTGCATGACAAATGGCATTTAATGACACCCCAATGAACAAAGCTGCTGATGCTGACACACTTTTAGTTGAATGTGCTGCGACTCTTGCTTGTGGGGGGTGACCATCCTTATTTTGATACAAAAGTACTAAATGGCATGTAGACACCAAGTGAGCTATAGTCTGCTTTGATAGTGATTGCCCTCTTGTAGGTGCACCATAGGCTAAAAGTAGTTGATCAGACTTTGAATTTTCTCATATGTAATCAATATGAAATGTTAGGCATTGTCTAACGTCTAGGGTGTGAAGTACCCTATCTGCTGCTGTGTTGGGATTTTTAAAGAAAGTTTTAAGGATTATAGGCAAATTTAAATGGAAATCTGATGGTACGTAAGGCATACATCAAGAATTAGTTCTTAGAATGACTCTGTTGTCACAGAATTATTGGTTAAGCTATTTTAATGTCAGAGCTTATATTTCACATATTCTTCTCACAGATGTAAATGCTTGTAGAAAATGCGAGATTCTATGTTAGAAATTTTATGTCTGTTTTAAGTATCTTTCCAAACTGACTTTCATAAGGTGAGAAAGTAATTGTGAAGGAATTGGAGGCTGTTTGACTGGTGGGAAAACTCCGAAGGGTCCTTTAAGGGTCTCCTTTATTATCCTGGTGGACAAGGGAGAAGGTTGATCTTGTGCCCTTCTGTACTGTGAGATAGCTGCCAAGTGTATTCTCACTGATGAATGAGCATGATCTGTATAGGGCAACTGTAGAAGGTACTGAAGGACATGATATAGAGCTGAGGAGATTCAGTGTAAATTGTGTAGATTATACCTAATACAGAAACATTTCCACTTTAGTCTGTAGGACTTACTCATGGAAATGGTTCTAGCTTTATCTAGAAATTCTCTATAGTCATCTGGAATTTATAAACGGCGAAGCTCAATAAGACCAGGAACCATGCCATTAATACTAGAGACTCTGGTTCCAGATGGAGTAATTGGTCGCTGTTTCAGGCAAGAAGATTTGGAAGCGGTTTTAACTGTATATGTGATTGTTCTGACAGAAGAAGCTCAGAGAACAAATAGTGTCTTGGTCACCACAGGGTTATTAGTATATTCCAGAATGGTTCCTTCTCTATTTTGAAGGGGACCTTTGAGATTAGGCAAAGCAGTGGAAAATGCATAAGCAAGGGCTGTTAACCATGGTACCAAAAACACAGTCTCCCTTAATGCCGGTAGAGCATGCCTGATGGCATGGAAAATGCATTTCCTGTTAGAATCTGTCTCAAACAGGTCCAAGTTCGGTTTTCCCAAGCGCTGGAAGATCTTGTTCAATTGGATCTGATGTATCTCCCATTTATGGCAAACTTTGTATATTCTGCTAAGGGCATTCGCCCATGCATTGTCTACCCCCAGAACGTATTCGGCTGCTAACTGGATGTGGTTTTGATGGCATGAACCCATATCCTTTGGGCTTCTTCTAATAGGGGGAAAGTTCGAATTCCCCCTTGTTTGTTCAGGTAATACATTGATGTTCTATTGTTAATGCAGCACAATACGGAGCTTTCTTTTATTCTTGGGAGGAAAGATTACAGAGCCAGGGCAATGGCTCTCATTGTGTTGATATGGAGGTGTATTTTGTCTGGTGTCCATACACCGCTCACTGCCAGATCTTGTAGATTGTACACCCCACAAATATCATGGGGCATATGTGTTGTCATGACAAAGTAGGACCTTTGTTGAAGTAAAGTCAATCCAACTGTGATGTTCTTTAATGTTGAAACCATTATGGCAGAACTTGTTTTATCATTGGAATCAGGCAGATGAAGTCACCGAATGACACCTCAGTTTGTAACTAATATTTGTCTTACTCAAATGAATGCATATGTAGGTGACAGTTTGGGATTAAATGAATGCAGGACAACATAATTCCTAAAAGAGACTTGTACCTTCTCTTTGTGATTTTGGTTAACTTCTGCAATTGTTGTGATAGCTTGGTTATCCGCACTACTTGGATGAGAAGGCTTTGCCCGCATTGGAATCTAAGATTACTCCTAGGAATTGAATTTTCTTTGGGGGGCACACTAATATGGATTTGTCCTTTTTGAGGGTTGAATCTAATTCTTGGAAAAGTTGCAGGGTAGACTTCACTGAGTTCTTTGCCTTCTTGATTGATTTTCCTGGCTTACCAATCATCCAAATAGGGAAACCCTGATGTCCCTGCTTCCTGAGACTGCAGCCACAACACTTAAAGAAGATTCTTGGAGCTGATTTGAGGCCAAATGAGAGTACTTTTAATTGATATTGGCAGCACACCAGTTTGAATCTGAGATTCTTTGTGCTTGAGATGGAAGGAGAAAAGGAAGTATGTATCCTGTGGGTCTAATTTGGACATAAAGACTCCTTCCTATAACATCCAAAGGATTTCTTGTAACATAATCATGCAAAATATGTGATTCTTTAGCAATGTGTTTATTTGACGGAGATCTAGGATTGGTCTCTATTTCTCTGACTTTTTCTTTATTAAAAAAAAGTGCGAAAAGAAGCCTATATTTTCCAGCGATTCCTGGGCCGGTTTTATTGCTCCTTTCTGTATCATAGATATTTTTGCTTGCATTACCCGTAGATGTTAGTGCCATTTCTTGACTGGTAACAAAGGAGGAGGTTTTTGTATGAATACAAACATATGCCCCAGATTTATGAGCTCTAGGACCAATTGATCTGTTAGCATTTTCCAGCGGCTGATGTAAGAAGAGATTTATCTGCCTATAGGAAATGGGAGACAGATGTTGTGGCCACCAAAAACTTGTCATTGATGTTTGGGAGTTTCTTGAGCTTTAACATGATGTCTGGGTCTTCGGCAAGGAGGTATTCTTTGGCAAGACCGTGGTGGTGGTGGTCTATGCTGGGTTCTGTATGATTGGCGGTATGGTTGTAGATAATAGGGCTGGTACCTATATCCCCCTCTGAAAGTGAACTAGCTTTTGTCTGTAGATCCTTGAAAGGTCTGTGTTTTTCACTTCTGTTATAATCCTAGAGATTGTGCTGGGTCCATCTTAATTGTTTGAAGCACACTATCAGCATACTTGCCAAATAGTGAGCTGCTGTCTTAAGGCATGCCCAAAATTTGACTCTGCACTTCAGGCTGCTGCTTTTAACCACTTGTGCCTTCTTAATACTGCAGTACCAGCCAATTGCCTAAAGCCAGTTGTGGCATTGTCCATTGAGTTATCAATAATCTCTAAGAAAGTTCTTTCACTTTCATGGAATATTGGGTTTAGCCTCAGATTCTGTATCTCCAGGTAGCATATACAAGTATTGTGAAATATCTGAGCAGACTTTTATATCGTTAAGAGTTAAAATTTCTAAGGCTTTAGACACTCTTATAATACTGGTTGCCTTTGCGGAGAGTCCCTTGCCAATATTATCTAACATTTTCCCTTCCCTGTCCGAAGGGACAGAACAGGGTGTCATTGGCATGCAAGATCTTCTCTGCACTGCTTGCATTATTACTTAATCCGCTCGTGGGTATCCAGTAAAGCAGACCAAATTATCTTTATTTTAATTTTTATCCAGCTGCTACTGTTACTGGATGTTTTATTGGTTTGAGGCCCTGTCACCATATGTGGTCTTTTATTGGGAATAGTTGCTCTGACCATCTTTCTGGTTGGCATTTTGAAACTTTTAAAATCGTATAAAAACCAATCTTTTTCTTTGGCTGGCAGGAGAAGGTTGAATCTTTTAAATGCCCATTTTATGAGCCTGTGGAAACTTCCTAAGCCATCCGTGAGAATCTGATGGGGTGTTGCTGCATCCCCTTCCACTGTAACAGTATAGTAATCCCATTCAGGAGCAGACCAGAAGGAGAAAGGGGTGGAAGCCCCCTTCCTTTTGTGCATCTGAGTAGCCTCTTGCTTTGGCGTTGGTGGTTCAGATGCTGCTTTAGGTCTTGACATACCAATGTGCACTATCTTCTCAGAAAAGAAACTTTAGCCTCCTGACTACCTCTGAACCTTTTTTGGAGCTTATTTGAGGTAGATGATTCTGGATATCTCTCCTTTTGGCTGTACCCTTTTATGTTGTTCTTTAGGATGTTTTGAGGTGTCATCCAAGTCTTCATCAGAAGATAGTGCTTCAGAAGATGGTGCTTCTGCAGTCAAATTAAAAGTCTTCATTCTCTGTATTTTAAGTTTTTTTTAGAAGGTGTGGCATATGTTGCGCTCCATAAGGTTATGGTTGGGGTAGACACAATAAATACACTCCTATAACAGCCTCATGTAATCCTCTTTGCCACATGTCCCACAAGGTCTGAAGAGATTTGTTTTAGAAGTGTCAGACAATGTCTGTTATTAGATGCAACACCATAGAAAGGAAAAGAGATCTTCACCGAATAGCAAAAGCTGAAGTTGAAGGAAAAGTCACCTATCTGTAAGGAATTGATCAGAGCTCAGAGGACTCCCTTCACTCAGGAGGCTTCCTAAGATGTGGTCATTGTGCTGCTTATCTATGACTGGTTGAAGTTTGATCCTATTCAAATGATGTGACTAGCCTACTAAAGTCTTTGTTCCAGCCTTTGGATTACATTAGGATAAAACTGCTATTGAGATGATACTGTGGACTCCCAGCTCGACGGTCGGAGTGATTCAAGCATGTTAATCTATAAAAGATCCTATTCAGGAGAAAGGGATACAGAGGAAGCTAGGAAAACAACAAAGTGAGAAAGCAGTGATTAAAACAAAAATATTCAAGAAGGAGATGAAGAAACAGGAACTGTAGGATAGCTGAAGAAAGAAGCATGAGGTGGAAGTAAGGCTCTCTTGATATTTGGAAACCCTGGCATTCAGAAGCAAGTTTGTAAAACAAACTTTGGGCCCCTGCACTTATTACGTTTTACAAATTAAGTACTGACAGATGGAGAATATTCACTGGGACATGCTGTGTTAAAGAATGGATGCAAGGATTCTTCTGCAAAAAACAAACTGCATGGGAAATTGAAAAACTGTACAAATCTGAAATTAAGGAATTTTGCATCACTTCATACACCCATGCAGTTTCTGTAATACGGCTCTCATACTTTGGTGGTCTTTGTGACTGGCATCCGTGATACAGAAGTAAACAACAAGGGTAGCTGATCAAGCTACTGCTCCTTTTAATATATGCAAAGCACATTTCACAAGATTTGAATGAGTGGCATCACGCAGAAAGCCTCTGTTACCAATCGCGATTCCCCAGATTTTCCTCCCTTAAGGAATTTTTGGGGGGAAATAAAACTGTTCATTTAAAATATAAACACTGTAGACAGGTGAGCAGCATACATTTGGAACAACATCTCCTAATATTAGACCAACACAAACACAAAAGTGGTAGCAGAAGAGTGTAACAACATTGCCTGCTTGCAATAGCTTTTACTCAATTTACTTGGATCTGCCAGGTTATGAGATAAAGACTAGATGAGGGTAGAACATGAGGCACAGGCGAGGGTAGTGGAAGATGAGGTGTAGGGTATGGCATGGGCAATGAATAGAAAGGGATGGACTGAAAGATGAGCCAGAGGTATTAAGGAGATACTGCTGATGAGGTGGGCCTGGTGATGAAGCTAAAAGGAAGTGTAGTATTGTCGAAATATCTCAGATTTTTTTTTTAATTGCAGAGGATTATACCAGCGTCTGCTTCAGCTTCGAAATGGGGCACCCAGCATCTGCACATTAGATGGAGGCAAAGTAATTGCGATGTTTTGGGGTCTCCGGGGTTATGATTTTGATTCCACTTTCACAGTCATAATCATTTTCAAATATAAACTACATGATTCACAGGACCTGGTCACCTGGGATGGCACCCTAGTCGAGATGCCATTCAATTACATTTACTTTGACCATGATAAATACCTAGTTATAATTCATTAGATTAAGCATCTGACTATATGAGCCAATCGGTAAAGACAGATAAGCTTTTGTGTACCAAGCACCTTTCTTACGAAACGTAAGCCTTTCTGCCTTCTCTACGGGGATGTCGCTCTCTTTATACACAATGTTAATGAAACACATGTTCCATCTGCAGGATACGAACTGCTGTGGCACAGAGGTTACTGTTATTATTGTCTAGGCCTCCCCCTCCCAAAGGAAGACAGGCACCTCTAAAGATAAACTCAAAGATGAGCAACTAGTCTTTTAGCAGCCCACTAAATTAGACACAAAAAGACTCAAGACGACAGGGTAAGCGTACAAACCCCCAAGGGATAATGATGTGCAGGAATGTGTTAGAGTATGTCACATTTATTCTGTTAGTTGGTTCATATATGTTTACACTGTTTTACCAGAAAGTCTACAGTTATAAGAAACATGCCTGCAAAATTCCAAGAGAGAAATTCCAACCATGAGATATTGTTTGATTTCTTAAAAGGGCACTTTTAAGAAACACCTTATTAAACTGGGTTTGCACCAGCTGATTATTGCATTATTCAGGGACCAGGAGCTTTACTTTTTCTGAAGGGTCCCATGAGGCAGCATTGAATTTAGCTTCACCGCTTCGATTTTTTTAATTCCAGGACATCTTGTAAGTCTTACCAAGCAAACTCTCAAGTGCTGTTTCACAAAGGCACATCAGGGAATTTGTCATTAGGAAACAAACGGAATACACACATTCAGCTTCTTATGTTTATGTGTTGATGCCAAAAACAATTACTACTTCTTGAATGTTGGCATGGGGTGAAGCAAGATAATCAGCACATGCCACGTAAGGCTTTGGCACTTGAACTTAAAACTCTTCAGACAACTCTGGATTGCAGCAAGGCCTCAGCATCCGCGGCCTACCAGAGGCTGCCAATAGACATGGCAAAGACACTGAACGCTGCTCATCCTGGTAATGCTGTCAGTAAATGGCACATTCACGCAGCCCCCAATCCTCTCTTCCCAGGCATGGTCTTCTCCAGCTGCAGCTTAATTTCCTGTGACTTGCCTAATTACTGTAATTAAGGATTAATTGCCATTAATTATTCACACATAAGCTCATCGCAAATCATGGGGTAAATGTCTTATGAAAGCTGCCATACAAGCCATGTATAAACACACTGTGATGCTCCAGGCAGGCGAATCTATCACTCAGCCCTCCAGCAAATCTCTGAGCCTCGAAAACAAAAACAGCCATAACTCTCGGCGCCCCGGCAGTGCTTCCAGGTAAGCACTAGCTGTAACAAGGCGCTGCCCTGATAGTAGTACTACAAACGCCATTTTATCTTTCCCAGTGCTATTTTTATGTTTCCATTTTTATCCTGAAGAGTTCAGGTGGTACCCCCTCAAAGAAGGAGTGTGGCATCCTAGCAGTGCGAGGGTGTGATTGGCAGCAGAAGGGGGGGTCCGCCTGCTGATGGAGGGCGGCTGGGATTCTGCAGATTGGGGTTTCCGCCTCTGCCGGCAAAGCCCTGGTGGATTGAGCTATGCCAAGGCCGTGATTCATGGAGCCGGATGCCGCGCTCGCGCTAGAGGCACGTGCTCTGATGCGCTTGATAAGAGAGTGATCAAAGGGATAGTAAACCAGAATTAGCAGTGTAATGAGCTGACTGCATTGTTACACTGAGACTCCACTCGCTTCCAAAGAGGAGGAGGAACGAACTCCGAAACTGGTGCCAGAACACATTCTATCAGGCTTACAGGGCTGTCCCCAAAAGGAGCAGGCAAAGGACAGGACTTCATTTGACTACAATTAATGTGATCAAACGATAGCTGTGGTTATACCCCCTGGAACACGGCCAGTACAGGCCAGTCTTAATCGGCAACAGAAGCAAGCAATTATCATGCAATTCAGAAACTAAAAGCATGCGTTCGTAATCCAATCCATGCGTTCGTTCGAAGGACAGCATCTTTAATGTAGAGCAATGCAATAATATAGACCAGGAACACGGTATTCATACGTACCCTACCTTTTCGACCTGCACCACCCTTGACCCATTCAGCAACCAACCATTGTTGGAGTAAGAACATGGACAAAGACCCTGAAGTGGATGGCTTGAGGTCTGGCCAGTAGATACATTGAGCTGCATGCTATCAACGACCTATTGTTTACAATACAATACACGTATCGCCTCATTACAATCGGCCAGGCTAATTGCAATATCTGCTGTAACTATAGTTACCACACATATAGCGATTATGGGGTTTTGAGATCAACGTAGGCATGTCAAATCCGCAGATATTTGTAGGAAGGCGGGGGCAACGCCTGTTTCACTACTTACTTAAGGACTATCTTTTTAATTACATTTCATCTTGCCTTGAGGGTGCTTGACTTCCTTGCTCTTTTCTCCCATCCCCACTACTGCTTTCTGTCTTCCTGCCCACCACACTGCCAGTTTGATCGTCTCCTGCTGCAGTTTATTTATTAGGTCTGACGTTAACCAAGACCTTTTGATTTTAGTAAAAACTATATATATATATATATATATATATATATATATATATATATATATATATATATATATATATATATATATATATATATATATATATATATATATATATATATATATATATATATATATATATATATATATATATATATATATATCTCTGAGCCGAGTCCTGTTCAGAAACACCTTTAATAGAAATATGCGGCATAATGCATTTCGGCTCAGTCCAGCCTTCTTCAGATGCCTATATGTCAGGAGGCTTTGAGACACCTTGAATATGAACGTCCCGCAGCTTCCCCATTGGTGGAGACCCGCTCCGCCCCCTTGTCTAGTTCTTGCTCACCGACCTACACGAAGAAAATCCTGTGATTGCTGCAGAAAAGACTTGCCACTCCAGTTTGCAATTAGTGAATATTGCGGGTTCATTCAGCAGACAAACAACGCATTTCGATCACATGACCTAAGGTGAGTTCCACATATATATAAAGATACAGTTTGAAGGTATGGCGCAGCCTGCTCAAAGACATAAAAGAAATACTTTCATATGGCAACAAGTGTTGTTCAGTTGAAATTATAAATAAAGTTCATGACAAATGTTCTATTCACAATTGTTCCTCTAATTTAGCTTGTGCACTGTACAAGTTAAACAAATGATTTTATCTATATATATATATATATATATAAAGTTTTCTGCTACGATAAGCAAAACACGCTCTCAGAAAGGTACAGCTAGTGGGAGTTTATTCACAAGGTAACGCTACGCGTTTCAGCACAAAAGTGCCTTGATCACACGTGTGATCAAGGCACTTTTGTGCTGAAACGCGTAGCGTTACCTTGTGAATAAACTCCCACTAGCTGTACCTTTCTGAGAGCGTGTTTTACTTATCGTAGCAGAAAACTTTATTGACTCTAACTCGGCGGTGGGATTGGCCGAGTGCAACACGCCACCTGACAATGGGATATGGATCCCGGAAACGAATCCTCTTGTGAAGCGACTGAATATATATATATATATATATATATATATATATATATATATATATATATATATAGTTCCACAGTGAGAATTTAGGAAGGTCAGCCTTAAAGTGGAGCGGTGTATTGTGCTCATAAGCTTTGTTAACAACATCATAAAAGCACATTTGTGAGTTATATGTAACCAGAGCATCTCTCCCGGTTCTTTTGGAATTGTCCAGTGCTTAATTTGCGCTGGTGGTGTCCGGTGCTCAGCACCAGCACTTAATTATCAACACCGGACCTTGTGACAGTATACCTTAAGGTATATATATAGCATGCATAATCAGAGGGGCTATCATCTAGCCCTAGTCCTCCATTACTCTGTTGTTATTAACATTTTACTTCAGCAGCATAGTGCTCAACCCACTTTAGCCACTGACTATCTCCACTGTGTTCTGCGCTTGCACAATGTGTACTCACAAATAGAAAAGTGGTCCCCTTTACTGCCAGGGACTACTGGCCCAGTCCAATGTGTTCTTTTTATTGAAACAAAACTGGACAAGACTGTGTGATGAAGTAAAAATGTTTTTTGCAATAACATTTCACAAAAACCATGACCAAAAGCATTGGCAAAGTCAAAATGTTGACAGCCAATGCCAGAGCTACTGGCTTTGTAAATGCTTGGTTTTTTTTGTTTTTACTTCCTTCTGCAAGGTCCCGCCAGTTGCACTGAGCCACCTGGCTGCTCCCTTCTGGCTGTCATCTGTGCCCCGTTACTTCCCCACCCCTCACCCCGCATATCCATCCATCCCCAGCCCCCCATTCCCACACGAGCTTCCCTCTTAATTCTTTATTCCTATTTATTTTTACTGGGGCACTGAAGCTGCACACTACTAACTGGTCGATTATTTTTTTCATGTGTTTCGCATTCCATATGCAACCTTTATTTTATAATTTAAAGTTCTGAAATGGCAGTAGGTCCAGGCAATGCCGAATGCACCATGATACAAGAAAACTTGGCTCTGATATTATCTACCTTCTTTTTAGAACCTGTCTTGTACAACCATTCCTATACTTCGCTCTCCTAGTTAATGTGGCATATTACTACAATGTCTTCCATTTGAATTCTCCATTCATTGTGGCCCCCGTTTTCATCACTAAACCTCTCTGGGCTTAGAGAAAGGGAAACGCTTTTCTGTGTGTTTGACGTTTCATATATATTTTGCCGTTCTGACCCACAACTTTGATGTACCTTCCTTGATCATATCTGAAGTTGCCCAGCACAAGCTAGCATTGTCGATTACAATGAACAATACAAAAGTAGCTAAAATAGTACCCACAATCATTAGCAAGTGAAGATGACGCAACAGTCAATTCATGAATGCATGAATGAGCAGGAACATGATTAGTTTTACTCCAGCTAAAGCTGTGTACTTGCTGTGAGTCAACTCAACTTGTTAATGTGTAACTATACATAAACTATCAGCTCAAAAATTCTCAGCACAAGTCCCTCTGAGGCAGCGTTGAATGCAGCTTTTTTAAAGTGATTCACAAAACCAAGGAATCTCTGACGTCAAACGCCTTCATTAAAAATATTCATAGTTTGGCACAAAAAAACTCCAGGGAGAGCAGAGAAGTCAGTAACTATCATCTTCCATTCTGAATATATTGCATACTTTTCTACTAAATAAGAAAGCACAAGGCTATTTTTAGGTCTCGCCTGAGCCAGCGCATGCGTTGCTCTGGCAAGACTTTTAGAAAGTGGGCTTCAAAAAGCCAACCACAGCTTTTTGTGTGCCCTAGAGCGTGCGGTTACGCGCACAGTTACGAGCACAGGCGCCATCTGGCTTTCCTGTCTCGTCATGGCTCATTAGGTGCATCGCTCGCTGGCTCCCTTACAGCGCGCAATCGCGATCACTTTCACTTTCACGGCCACACGGCCAATGCTTGTTTTTATTTCCTTTTAGCGCGCACGCGCCTCCTCGCTCGCACCTCTACCCGTCATTGCTTCCATCCTTCCGGCGCCTGTCATTCCGTCTGAGTACACTCGCTGAGAGCTTTTAAGCAATGCTTGTTTTATTTGCCGATTGCTTTGGTGTTAATATAAAAGAAGAACATTGTCATTGTATATGTGGCAACATGCTCCATAATTTGTATTTTCTTGTCCCATAATTTTGCCATTCTTGCCACACAATATGTTTTTTAAATCCCGCAAACTTTGTGTGGGGCCCTTATCACACTTTTGGGCACACTCAAAAGGGGGATGTTACAGAGACAAGTTACCATCCCCAAACTAATTTCTGGACGTGGTCGCCTATCGCCACCTGCAGGCCAAAACTATAATTTGGGTGCTGTAATCATATGTAATCACCACAAGAAAGATCTGAATGGTGTCGGTTGATAGGGTTGAATGCGTGATTTTAAGGAGTTCTGCCTACAAAAGGTATTCCCTGTTCTTGTTTTCAAACATCCTCTCTTCATTCTTCCCTGGTTTATGTCACAATTCCATGTTCCATTTCTTCGTTCCTTCTTACATGTTCGCTCCCTCGCTTTCTAACACTCTTCTCCGTCACCACCGCGTTTCTTAACTTCCAGCTTGTCGTTCCCCTTTCTCATTTTCTATCCTGCTCTCTGTCACCATCTCTCTTCTCCTTAGACCTACCATCCTATCTCCTCTGTTTCATCCCTTTCTATATCGGGGTATCTCTTCTTTTTCTTTGATGCTCTCCCGAACTATTTTCTGCCCCTGTCGACCCAATCTACCGCTCTTTCACACACTCGCATGAAGCGCCTTTTCTCACCCTCTCCTGTTCCCTTGACATCTCTTTCTCTCCCCTCTTAGACCCCTTGTTCTCGCTGGTCTTTTCATTCCAGACTCTCTTCCCTTGCTCACGGGCTCTCCCCACTTTTCCTCCCCTCACTCTCCCAGAATCTCCGCTCCATATGTGAATGAGCCAGGACATCATACATGGTCTCACTAGCTCCTCCTTTTCTCATTGCTTTCCCTATCTTCTCAATCTCAGCTCAATTCATACTTTGCCCCATCTCCACCTTTTGTCTTTTTCACTCCAGTTTCCCGCCACTCTGTCCCCCTTTACATCTCCTGCTCATCACTCTTCTGAACCCTTCTTCTCCCTGGTCCTGTTTCTACTTTGTGCTTTCTTCGCCCCCTTTTCTCCCTCACTTCACCATCTTCTCAGACCCTCATCTTCTCCTCTATCCCTTTCCTATTTTTATATCTGCATTGTCCTTTTCCATCACTCACTCCCTTACGTTGTCGCCTACCTCTCTCCCACTTTATATGTCTACCCTCTTCTGACCGCTCCTTTCGTCACACCTTTCTTCCCCTTTATAGCCCATCTCTTTATCCCGCCCGTCTTTCATATTCTGCCATATTTTTCCTTTTTTACATTACCTTCCCGTGCTCCCATCATTCTCCCTTCATAAATTCTTTATTGTCTTGCACACTCTCCTGCCCCCTCTGCCCTTACCAATCCCACCTCTCTTTCATCTCTCTTCGCACCTCGCCATGACACTTCTCTCCCACCTACTCCATCTTCAATGACGTCACTTCATTTCAAGAACCTTTGATGTTCCTAAACACACCTTGCCCTCAGCCCACTCCCTCACCCAACCCCCTCGCTCTCTCGCTAAACACTCTTACTTCACTTCCTGTCACTCTCTCCCTCCTGCTCCTTCTTGCCTTCCTCTGACTCTCCATCTGTCTTGTTCTCTGCCTGCCCCGCCCTCTCTAGCCTCTCTTCAACAGTCAAAGCCTTCTCTTTCTCCCCCCTCTCTCGCTCTTGAACCCCCACTCCCCCAGCCCTTCTCACTCACACAGATATCTAAGCCTCAGAAATCCATTTCTGGGGAACCTTGGTAAATTGTAATTGCATTTATATTTATATAACACTTACTACCCCTGACGAGGTGCTGAAGCGCTTTACCCTGGGTAGCATGCTGCTACTGAACCCAAAGTTAGTGGCTAGTCATGTTATTGGTTATTGGGGTTAGTTTAGTGACTCAAGCAACTATTCCATGAATTCACTAGAATTTCCTTGGTGGTAGATGAAATAAATAGCAGTTGGGCGTTAACATTAGTGGGGTGGGGGAGTGGTTGAGGTATGTGAGTTGATGCAGATGTTTATTGGGATTCTTCATGCTGATGTTTGGTGGGATTAATAAAATACAGATGAATGCAGATATTCTGAACCCTTTCCATGTTACAAGTAATAGGCAGTTCTCGGGCACAGCCTCCTTGTCCTAGCCTCATCGCAGCCCTGGGCCCTTTGTGCAGCAAACCTCTCACTGGTGTTGTTTGAAAACCTAAACCTTTCCATCAAATAGAAAACAAGCATTGGCATAGCCAATAGGTCTCGCCTTTGGGACCTTATAAGTGTTTAGCCATGCAACAGTTGATGTTGTTGCACCAAGGATATTGTGCTGCTTAACTAAATACTTATAAGGTCCCAAAAGCGAGACCTATAGGCTATGCCAATGCTTGTTTTCTCTTATGGCCGAGATTCAGTCTTTCATTGGGTTCAATAGGTATCCTATTCTACAGAAGTCACCTGAAATGACTGCAAGAGCAAGACAGTGACGTTTGAGTAACGCAGAATTACAATGCTCAATTTTGGGTTCATAGAACTACAGGCCTTGGAAATCCGTGAGATATATCATTCAGATGAGTTAGAAACAGCACCTCACCAAATAAAATATGAAGGGTTCTTTATTCATTTTTTATGTATGAAGTTTTCTATAGGACGAACAAGACCATTTCTGGTATAAGCGCACTGTACAATCGGAAAATAACAGAGAATGTACACAAAAGAAATACACAGAATTTCAGGGTAATATCACAAACAAGACTATTCCTATTTAGTGAAATTCTTTAGATGTAAACCAATCAAAAACAAGAATTGCTGTTGGGACCAATCTATTGTTGCATTACGTGGCAATATGGCTTCCAAAATACGTTTACAAGTTAAGAAATATTTTTGAGACAGAAGGAAATATAGATTAAATGAAACTGGATGAAGAGTCTCTAAAAAAATAAAAAACCAACAAAAATTAAGAAAAATAAATTGCGCTTATCTAAATATGAAAACTTTCAAGTATGTGACTGTTATTTACCAACTGGCTTCAGATGGAGAAGAATGCTATCTGTCTGTCTGTCTGTCTCCGTCTATCTCTGCCTATCCACACACGGGCGCGCACACACACACACTTTCCCTTCAGTGTCATCTAATTGCTATGCCCCTATTTATCGCCAGTCACCTTGCTTCTATGCCAGCTGCCAAGCAGCGCCATGTCACTTCCATTTATGGACTTCCAACTCCCCTGATCTGGGTAATTAGAGTTTATGTGTTAATTGGTGTAAGTACAAAGATGGGAGTCACAGGCACACATTTCAAAGCGCAGTCATAAATCGGAGTGCTGATGAGCGGGAGAAGGATGTCTGCCCAGAACAAGTGTCAGGCCTGCTTCATCCCTGGAAAGTAGCGCCGGGGAAGTATCAGGAAGGCTTAATGAGCAGAACAGAACCCAGCAGCTTGGCTTCAATACTCAGCAGGAACGAGCACTCGCGTGGATACTGGAAATGATTCTGTTGAGACATACCCGTTGCTTTCCCACAAAAGAGTTGCATAGAAGGATCTACTCGCTGTGAGTTATAGTGTTTATTTTATTTACCTAATTCATTTGTCCAAGTCCATTTATCTCCCAGGAGCTGGCCTAGCAGTCACACCTTTCAGCAGTCCTTGTCTCACCACAAGGCACCAGCCACCTCTCTCACAGCAGAATGGTATGGGCACTTTGCTGAATTTAAGTGTACATTCCTCTTAACCACAAAAAATGCTTAAAACTAACACCGTTGTAAAAAAAAACCGTACATGGCCCATCTAGTTAAGGATGTCACTACTGGGTTCACAACCCAAATTGACATAATCAAATAAAGGGACAGTCTAGAAGCCATACTTTTGGCGATTTTTTGTGATGCAAGATTTGGTAAGAGGAAAGCATGTTTCCTTTCAGTGGCTAGCCCCATTAAATAAACAGAACAATGTCAAGAAATATAGCAGAATTGTAACCAACCTGCAACATTTTTAAACTGTAATCGCCCAAATCCCTTCACACGGTTACTGAATCATTTATGAAGATTACGCCAATATTCTCAAAACATCATTCTTCCAGAATTGAAGAATATGTCTGTTCGTAGACCATACCTTGAAACAGAAAACAAGGAAATAGTTCCATTGTGACAAATCAATGTAACATGTGAGGTGCAACCCATCATCAATGGGTTGTTGTAAATGTTCATTACCACTTATGTAGCACACACACACACACACACACAGTCGCCCACTAGTGTGGTGTCGCAAGGCCTTATGATAGCCCAGAGTATGCTTTTCAAAGTGTTTCCGTCACTAACTAAAGCCTGATTCGGTTTTGTGGGATTGTGTGGTCAGTGGGGGAAGCATGTCAATGTTAATGTGTTCTGGGGTTTTAAAGGGGTTGCTGGTGGAGGCTAGTGTTATTCAGTGACTTAATAGCCATTTAATTGCATATGCAGGCTGTGTTGGGCAGGGGGTCACAGTTTTGCCCTAAAGTGTGCTCCTGTAACATGATTAATGTCTATGGGTACTGTGGGCAGTGCTTTTGTGAGCATGTGGTAGCACTGACAACTGATTGCTGCTCATTTCACAATGGTTTGTCCCATTATAACTGTTCCTACTCGTATTGGGGGGCCTAAGTGTGTGTCTCTAATAGGAAATGAGAGTCACATTGAGCGAAGGAGTTAATGTACCTCATAGTTCCCTGATCATGGGATTAAATGCACTGCATTTCCAAGGAAACAAAGTTGCCAGGCGCCCTTCAGAACATCTCTCCCAAGATGATGTAGATGTTTTGAATGTATGATTTGCTTCATGGCTCCTTCAATCATTCCCAGCTAACTTTGAGGGGCTGAACTCTCTACTTCAGATTTGGATCATCATACCTTGTGTGCATGCTGTACACATGTACAGAATTTGTCTTCTGCAATTTATTAATTAATATAGTTTGTTAAAAAAATGATCAATTCCATCATCAGAGCAAAATTATACATAAAAACCTTTTCATTACGTATCTTCATCTCTACTCTCATATGCACAGTCGTATCCCAATTGTTTTGTATTTTGGTCAACATTGTTTTACCATCGACGTGCATTTCAGTGGTAGCATACTTTTTCCAACACACTGAGGACAACATCTAATTAGCCTCTTGAACATCAGTCATAGATCTATATGCTGGTAGAAGATCAAGCTCTGGATTCGCAAAGTAACTGATCGTCTCTAGACTGACATTCAGTATTCTATATGGGAACATAGTTTAGTTCTAAGTCCCATTTCCGAGTGGCATGTGGCACAGCACAAGAGTCTTCATTACTGGGCAAACGTTATTTAACCAAACACGGAAGAGTGATCTTCTCCAGTAATTGTACCCAAGGGTCCTATGCATTACATATCATTTTCAAAGGACCACATGCCCCAAAATGGTCAAAGTAAAATTCACCCTGAGGCGGCACTGACTCTCTTAGCAACAGCCAAATCTGAATTTTTGACACGTGTGGATGTCATCATTTTATCAAATACGTGTTTTAAATGCCTCTGTTTTTAACATGTTTGGCTTGCACAGGATATAGCCAGGAATTAAGAGTAAAAAGACAGTCTTAAAAGCATGCACATTATCACCGAAAAAAGACACCGGCATCAGTCAAGAACAGGCAGCCCAATTCCGATGTATTTGGTCTATGTCGCTTCACATACGCTGTATTAGCAGAGATGGAAGCAACTTCTAAACATGCTTTTGGCAAAACATAAAATAGGTTTTAAGACAGAAAAGGACTGCCAATGTTGCTTAATTAGTTACCTCATTTCTCTCTTTACTGCCAAGACACTCTTCAGATTATCAGGCACTGAACAACTCCATATCCAATGTAACAACACATGTCACATTTAGACTCCAGTTTTACCCTTGCTTTCTCACTGCACTTTCATGAGCCTGACACAAACTTTCCAAAATCACTCTGTTTCTAGTCTCATACTCATGCCTACAAAGAACAGAGAGCAGCACACTTGAATAAATAGGTATCAAATAAAAAACTGGAAAGCTGATGTCTAAACTCGGCAGCTATACGAGTAATGAATTTAAATAGTCATATTTTAAGAAAATTGTACCCACTGTTGTGTTTGTGTTAAATTATACACTACAGAAAAAGGTGCTTAGTTGTAGAACGCCAAAAGGCCCAAAGGAATGGTTACATTTGATTTGTAGTAATTATCGAGCAAAACAACTCCTCCTTTAAAAGAGCTTTTATCGAGCTAGAAAAGACACTTTCTTACACAAGCAAGAACTCATAGCTATATTAATTATCTTCTGTCTTTCACATTTATAAATGTCGAACGTTAAAATGGATCAATTTAGAATAATGCTGCCATATATTTGTTAGCACAACAGTATTTGAATAATTCCATTCTTTTGATGGACACCGTGTATTTTAAATATGTAAAAAATGCAACAAAAATAATCCAGTGTCAAATAATTGTGTCACTTGAACCAATTATTTGCAGTGTCTGCCTTCAGGGCTGCACAAAGTGGGCTGCTACAGATGTCAGATATGGAATTTTCAAAGCATCATTCATCTTAAAATGCATAATGCAATATACATTTAATAATAATTCCACGAGGCCTTAATGTACAATGTCTGGACCTGGCTATAATGCATTTAAATAGTTGCAGCAGCATGCTGCATCGGATTCCAAAGATCATTTCATCAGAAGAATGAACATCAATGACAGTAGTCGGAGAAGAATGTAAAGTTTTGCTGTATGGTTTGGAGCCAGGAATATTTTCATTGAGGACATTTCAAAAACTGCATAATGTCTATGAAATTAACAAATGACCTCCTGCCAGCAATGTGAAACAAAGAAATGCACAACAGACTGACTTGCACACGCAGTTGTATACTCGAGGGCGTTCTAAGGCTGATCTGACTGGTCTGCAGTTTACCTTTCAACTTGCAAATGGCAGTGTCACCAAACACTGCCCTCCCATCAATCAAACGAATCATCAACCCACAAAAGGCAGCAGAGAGGATGGTTACCTCCTGCAGCTCAACTTGGCCTAATTATCTAGGCCTTTCTTTCTGTTACAGTCTGGAGACTCTGAGTCCTAGTCAGCTGCTGGGCCGCCCCGGGCATAATTTAGGGAGGTTATGCATATTGACCTTAATATGGACAAGCAATGCAAGCTATAAGTGAGCACCAAATGTCATCTTCCTTATTCATCAATGTAAAAAATCCCCTTCCCGTTCAAAATACAAATCTGCTGCCATTTTCAGACAATCCCCTCCCCGCAAGCTGTCATTTCTCTGGGGCTGCTGTGGCTTGAGTGAATTAGCATTCAAACTGATGGGCGGCTACTCTAAGATGAATCATCGAGATATGTTAACAAATGGCCTCCCAAGGATTAAAAAACATGTGTTTGGACTCTTAATTTCCACAAAGATAAGTCAGGTAAAATAGCATTTCAGCCATTACTTTTGCCATTGTAAATCGACCACATCAGTGAAGGTTTGTTATCAAAACTGCTATCAAATGTAGCCATTAACACAAGAGGGTGCATTAGTGTCAGATGAGTTTCACTATGAACAACCGTCTTATACCGCTGTCTCCCACAAGCTTTCACCGTGGAGTAGTCAGCACACGCAACACTGATACGCAGTACCGGTAGTCTAAGAAAACTTCAATTTGACTATTATACATTTAAACTAGTATCATTTACATAAGTGAGCAAGGTATCATGATTACCTAACAGACTCAAACCTTTAAAGCTGCTCACATACAGTGGATGTACAAATATTAAAGAAAGGTTCTTGGTATGTTGTGACCTTTAAACCTTCACCTCCTTCCTTCACCCCCGTAACTACCAGTCTCTTCCAAGCTCGTTCTTTCATACTCACTCGTGTTTTTCATATACTATTCGAAAGCTTACAGTCGCCAACCAATTCATCAGCTTGACCAGAATATAACGCCGGCTGGCATCCCTCAGGTCATTTCTTCCTTTCTCATCTGAAATTTACATCCTCAGTGTGGCCCACTGATCTGCCATTATAGTTGTCTTTGACTACCTAACCAGGGACTAGAGAGGCCCATTTCCCTTCACTGCAACAGGGCTGAGGGCGCACTTGCTATGCCAGAGTTTCTGGATGCTCAGCAGTATTTTGGTAAGCGAGGAGAGTATTAGACATAGGGCCAATGAATAGCATCACTCGAAGGTCAAAAGACGGTGCCTTCTGTAGTAGATGGACGTGGTTTAAATCACTGTTGTAGGCACCACCCTTTAATGCACAGGGGCAGCAATGTAATCACTGCCTTCTCACTCAGCCAGTCATTTCAAGTAAGAGCTAATCTTGATTATTTTTTCCATGCCTTCCTTTTGTGGCGAAGGAAGGAAGACTCTCTCTTTAGATTTATTGGGTTGCTACTTAGAGTGGTTCTGATTGAGCATATTTGGGTAATTAGCAATTTCCTTATTATATCTCATTGTCGCTTTTTTCCAAATTCCTACTTTTATTTGAAGAATTTGGTTACATTTGCCTGAGTTACTTTGCCTTTTAGGTTTTTCATACAGTGCCATTGAAACCTCTTTTCCTGACAAAGAGTTTGTTTGTAATGCGGGTTTATATCACTCAAGTTTTCTACTTTTTTCTTAGATATCATCCTGGCATGACCCCCACTCAAAGTTTCAAGTTGGTCAAAATCTATACAAAATGCAGTGCAACAATTAGGTCAGTTTTAGTGTAATGTATACGTTTTAGGTATAACCTGGTAACCATTTTCTAGATATCCATGTGACAAATATTTTATTTGTATGCATTATTTTATTTGAGTGTATGGTCTTCATATCCCACCTTTCAGAAGTTTTACAGCACTTGACTTTGCTATAACCTATTACCTGGCAGATATGTCATCTTTGGAAGGAGATGGTGTTTGATTCCTTACTGTGCAGTGGGAGGGATGTGAAAGTTGCTCCTGATGGACAGAAAAAGGTCAGGAGCCAAGTCTTGCATGCATGCTGATCAGGGTTTGGCCTCAGTATGGGCTTCAACCGCCATGAGTTCAATAAAGTAAATGCATTCTTATAATCATGATTAGAAATGTCAATCGCCATATTATGCTCTGTTTGCAGTGTCATTTTGTTTGTAAAGATACAAAGATAAAAAATACAACAAAAAATGAAAGGAACACTACAGTATAAATAGAAGTACATATTAATAAAAATAAAAACGACTGTAAAGCAGTTTTTGAAAAAATAGTCACTTGGAATTAAGAGTTTTAGCTTCAAACAAATCCACATACACAACACTATGATAGTCATTTACTAAAAAAACATCATAGTGGGAATGTGTGGCAAACTAGAAAGAAGCTGAAGTGACTAAAAGCATAATTGACCAAAGAGGCAATAAAAAGCTAAAAAGGAGAAAAACAAAAATAAAATGCACAAATGAGTAAATAATCAAATAATTGAAGGTAGCATTAACAATAAGGAGCAAGAAAAAACTAGTAATGAAAACAGAAGAGATAAACACAAAAGATGGCCAGTCTCATAGCTATATTGGTTACTAAAAAAACTATACGCTGAAATGTGTGAAAGCGATATGGAAACGACCTTTTATGCAAACAAGAGCTCATTATCAGCCAAAACAGTCAATGAATTAGATGTAAATACATTTCGTGTTATCCCAATTATATAATTTTAGCTAGGATAGTCACTGTGTGGGCAAGACAGTCACATGCAGTAATAACGTGTGCCAGCTAGACGCATTACCCAATTCTGACACCATTGATTTATTGTGTCTAACAGTGACATCAAACTGAACAAGTGACAGAAACAATGTTACAGCTTTAGGAACAGTTTGTCAACGATTAATGCTGCCAAACAGAGTTCAGTGAAGTGCTGGGACTCCTTGTCTAGAGGTTGTCAATCCAAGTAAAAATTACTACTGTCACACAACTGCTCATGCAGGCCCGCTCCTTTCGCCCTCATTCCGCTTTCACTGCAAATACAGATGCAAGACCAGTCCCTATTTAATATGCATGTTAATTAGGCAAATCATTAATTGGGTTGGTGCTGGGGGACAGATCACAGTCAATAACTGTATCACACAGGATTTTAAGGCTGACCTGTGACAGGAGTAGAGCGCATCTCTCATTGCGCTGCTCCGCACTGCAGCTTCTGTTATGGGCAGTCTTCGCAGGACGAGAACTGCGATCGCTTATTATTTACTCTATGTCACATTTCAGCAGTCACTTTTCACTAACAAACAACAGCAACGTGTTAATGCCATATTTTATCGATAAGTCTACATCGATGGCCCAAAAATGTGCAGCGTGTCTAGTGTCCAATATAGATTTCACATGTGCAGTCTTTTCTTTATGATATCTATAAGGCCCTGGTTTTATGAAATTCCATTTGGCCGCCCTGGCAAGCGCAAGTGCATTGCACAAGATGATATCTGTTGACGCATTTGATTTGCTGTTTCAGGAGGGAAGGAAATAAATGCTCTTAAACATGCACAGCAAGAGGGTAACACGCTTAAGGCCTTCCTGGCCAGAATTTACAGCAGCCAGCCTTGTAAATCCTGCACAGTTGTACAGCTCGATGCAGTTCTTCTGCAATGGGAACTATTGATCAGTCTGATTTCCCAAGATACAGGGAGAGGGAGGAGGAGACAAGTTATTGCAGAGGCAGAAACAAAACTTTCATTTGTCGAGCCTTCCATTCCGTTTTACTGCCCTCATTTGGTTTCTGTTGCATCTATCCGACCACAAGGACTTGGAGAGCTTTCCCCTCACACTAGGAATAACCTCCGAGAGCAGAGAAGATTAACAGCAGCGCTGGATCAGAGTGTAATGAAAAGCACAGCTTCAGATTTACACCCTTCCAGGTGTCTCTGCCAAGATGCTTCAGTAATCTCCCAAAGAGTGCATTTACTTCTTCGGCCCAGAATGAAATATCTGAAAGCGACACCCGTCAGGTCTTGCACACAGGGCGCTGCAGAAAGTGCTCTTCTCACAGCAGCACCTGCTGTAATGGGTAAGCAGAAGAGACCTGTGTGTCGCTCTGTTTTAACACAGTGAAGTTGTACCTTGGGGCCAAAACCAACTCTAGGCGCAGAGCCAGAACATAGCAATCCTGGAAGATTGTTTATGAAATCAGATGCTAAACCAAGAACTAAGTGAAATGTTCCTCAATATTCTACCAATTACATAAACTATCATTTTGGACAGGAAAACCTTGAATCAACACAATGGCAGGACCAGAATTGTACTCGCATCACAATCATCACCAATACACTCAAATTATTGCTAATAAAATTACTTAACCTTCAACAGGCAGATTTTCTAGTCTGCTCTGTAAAGGCCAGGGAGGGACTGTCACAAAAGACTTTGAAAAGGAAAGAGTAGGTGTGCCATCCATTCATACATTAATATCGCTCATTAAAAGTGTCCAAGTCTCCCCATAAAGAGTATCTTCACCCTGAGCCAAAGAAAAGGTGACTTAATGTGACTTACTGTCAGTAACAATATTTCTGAAGGATAACTAATGTCCCCACAGATTCCTCACCTTATGAATACTCCTTCAAGGCTTCAGATGGGTCCAGATAACTTTGTCCCCAGTAAATTACTCTTTAGCGAGTTACGACTCCATCTCCAGACCTAATGTCACCGACCACCGCACTGGCATCAGTTCCTGATAATTCCATGCCCCATTGAGGCTCATTTTGGGTGGCCAGGTAACTGAAATCCTCTAAATGAATACCACCTTAAAGTCTCAATCCTATACCCCGGCTTCTCCTCTCTAGAAAACACACATTTATTCTCTATTAGTGCTAACTCCCTAAACAAGAGCTTGTGTTGTTTGTATTTCAACTGTTTTTTTATGATATCTCCCTAGAAAAGGGCTACAAGTTCCAGAACAGATCAGTAACAGATCACAAGTGAAGTTTAAGAGACAATGCTTATAACAGTTTCCCTGAAATAAAGATATGTTTTTTGGATGTAATTATCCATTGACTGCATTGTGGGGTACGATTCACCATGCCCCAGGCTCCCACCCTCAAAACAGTTCGCTTACACAAAGGAAGAAGAGTACCTTATTGCTTCCGATTATTAATTCTTCTTTTGGACAATAGGGTAATGGCGCTGTAAAATGAACAGATCTGTTTGGCATTGATAGAATCATGATCTGGAATTACAGGCAGACAATGACTCTGGTAAATGGTAAATTCAGGTGTTAAATGCCTTCTCATAAGAACCAATTATTTGTCTTTTTTACCGTGGTCCAGAGAACCTCAGAAGAAGGGGTATATGTCTCACCCGATGCTCCAAAAAGTCACCAGTGAACATCAGCCATTATAATTAGGTTTAGGTATACTACAAAACATTAGTCGAGAAATAGATTATCTAAATGTCACAAACGACCAACCTTAACATATAATTCAAAATCCTTCCTAGCGCACTAATATTGCATTAATGATTCAACCCTAAGCATACTGCACACAGAGACAGATAAGGTCCATTCTGCATGTTCTGGACTTCCAGCTCCACCATATACTAAATCTATCAGTGAAATCCATTGGAATGCTGTCATGCCACTGTTTTCAATAGGACTGCCTCAAGCAGAAGGTTATTTTATGCCTGTGTTAACCGGAACCGATTGTGGTGTAAACAAGGTGTGATAACAGAAAGTGGTGAGTAAATCCTAATACAGCTTTAAAAACATAAACGTTACCAGGATGTCCCACTCACAAAATAATGTGACACACTCTAGATTGTTGTTTGTCTTTATTATTTATAACTATATAGAACAATAAAACATTTGCTACAATATGATATTTAAATCTTTCAAAAATCAATCTCGGAAAAAATAATCACAGTTTCCAAACATAGTAATTAACAAACAATCCGAAATAAGCAGCATTCTAAAAAGCAGGAACACCAAATGAAAATATACAGGGGTCTCGACTAGCGCTCTGAAACCTCACAAACTAGACACGGATGCATAAGAAAGTGTGTATTTAAGGCGAGGAGCTACTGGGGTAGTGCTTAATTTGAGCCGGTGGTCTCTGGTGCTGTCTGCCAAATTTCGGTATGAGCACAACAACAGCTGTTTATTAATGTAATATACAATAACAATCACTAATATGTGCCACCCAAGCCATTCTTATAGCTTTGCGGGCCCTGTATAGTATGAATTGTCACATTTGTAGAAGTGTGATGTTTGGTAGTAGTTATACTGGTACTGAAATTGGCAGCGCTGGTAGGGGCAATGAATTGTGCAAGCTGCCGTGTCCCCTTGAGGAGGGCCCTGGCACTTATTGTTTTACAAATTAAAAACTGTCCCAGGATACACAAACAGAAGCGGTAGGGACCGGGCCATCAAGGATGTATCATATCTTGGACACAATAGACTGATGAAAAGAATCTATGGACGTTGCACAGGAGGAAGAGGGCTTGTTATTTTTTTTGTTGTTTTATGAAAATCTTTATTTTCGACAGATAACACACAAAATATATGTCTGACTGAAATCTCTACCCGAGATCCCGGTTCCTAAAATTAGAATGAAGTCTCCAAATTGTGTTGACAGTGAGTCTACATGTATTCTTCGGTTCAGTTGACTAAAAACTCTTTCCTAGAAAGTAAAATATGTTTCTGTCAATGCCATGTTCCTTAAAGAAATACGAAAGCCTCCTGGCCCACCCCTAAGTTAGATTCCGCTTTATTTCAGGATTTAGTATCCTTCAAACTGTTATATCTCAGGTGTTATCTATATGAGAGCACATTAACAATCACTACAAAGGTAGTAAGCTCTAACTAAATGTTGTAATACAATACAGTATGGCTGCAGGATTCAACTCAATAGGTGCAGTCTACAGTTGAGTGTGACTATGGCTCCGCCAATAGTGTACCTTCTCAGTGGCTGGTACCACTAACCTCTGCATTAAGATCACCAAACTGGCAGCTGGTATGTGAGAGTGTAGACTTCAACTGGTATTTGGAGGATTTCTAGAGAGTACCTTTACAACTGGACTGGATTTGTGGCACTATGTGATGTATGAAATGTGTTTTTCTACACAGCTCCTTGCTTCAGGCCATCACAGAGATTTATAAAGTGGTAAACACTACGTGGCAATAAAGCACTAGTGACAGAATTGTGAAAACAAACAACTCCAAATAGATAGGATTCTAGTGTTTTTCTAAAATGAAAGAGTTACTTGGGGTTTGTCGGCCTCTCTGAATGAATTGCCCAGCACACAGCTCTTTTAGTTCTTGCTTACAGACAGATTTAGATATCCGGTGGCAACGCATGTTGTGGTACACCACATCCTCAAACGGCAAACACTACACAAGACACATATCCATGCGGTTACCAAAAGGGGGATTTGGACAGCTCATTTCAGCCACTAACTACTATCATTAGCTGGGATTTGGCATTGGCTAACAGGGTTGTCCATTAGCGTTGGGATCAGGTCAAGGAATTTCACATATGTGAACTCTTTCAAAGAGTAGTTCACTCATGCACTGGCTTTAGTTCCTTCGTTTATCTAGTTTTTATTCTTTTTTTATACGGGACCCCTCCCGCAACACTCTCTATCGCCACTTCTCCAGATCCTCCCTCTGCCAGTCTTCTGCTGCTCTCACCTGTCCTCACCATGCATTGTTTTTAATTGTCTTTTCTTTGAGGGCCCAGTAGCTGCAAATGGGCCAATGTTTGTTTCACTTGCTTGCTCTCGCAAGCAGAGCATGTGCTGTCATAGACGACACCTCAAAAGGAATAGGCTTCCTAATCAAGCTTCAATCGCTACAGTTGTGCATGTGTTTGTAATACTATCGTCATGTGCTCACAGGATTGCATTTTTGTATTAAATAGGTCTTTATATAGGCCCAAGAACCCGTTAGTCATTCAATGAAAGTACATATTTAGTGATCACAAAATGTGAATATTCACTTATTGCAGCATTATTTTCTTACAACATGCAAAAACTACAAAGTTTTCAGGAGATAGTATGCAAAAACTGCAGAATTACAATATTAATAAGACATTCCAGAGCAAATGGAAACACATAAGAACAAATACAGTGCCCATACAAGAATCCATAACATTTTAATTATTATTAGAAAATAAGTTTCACAGAAAGAACAATACAATGAAGAACAATACAAATAACAATTTAAGCTCAACATATTACACAAAACAAGCCCATTTCAATAACTGTCAAATTGGGAAAGGAACATTATCTGTAATAGGCGTCACCCTTTATGGACAATTCAACCAGGTTTTGTATTGTTATTTTCTAATAATACTTTACACTGTTTTGGATTATTGCGTGGGCACTGTGTTTTTTCTTATGTTTTCCCATTTGTTCTGCAATTTCATAGTCCTATTCTCACTCTGCAATTTGTGCATACATACTATCTCCTGGAACCTTTATGGTTGTTGCATTCTTTGACTGCCCCTGGTTCTGGGTTAGTAGGACTGCCCCAGTTGTGGCTAACCATAATTTTCTCATAAAGCACAAAATTAAATAATTAATAAAATTCAGGTGAAAATGGCAACAAATAGGCAGCATGAAACTGACAGCCCTAAAAGTAAGTGATGTTCATAGATGGGAATAAGAATAATGCCATGGAAATAACAATAAGATAAAAATGTTCTACATGCCTAGTACTCAAAGTATCTCACCTCAAACAAAACAAAATCATAAATCACCCAATCACGTAAACGGCCTGGCATGCTTGGTCTTTTTCACATTCATTAAACTCAACTCACTCAAAGGTAGAGGACACAAATCATTTCTGAAGTCTAATGGTGGGTGGCATTCTTCCTTGTGCGCTCTATGAGTAGAGTATACCTTACAATACCTTAAACTAGTCTTAAACTAGGATGATCGTAAGGGGGGAGGCTCGTCTGAAAAACGTGAGGTCAGAGCTTTTAAAAATCACTTCGCAATGTGAATTCTAAAGGCATTACAAGAACAGCACCAACAAGAAAGAAAAAAAGATTGAGCTGGGATCCTAGCAGCTGGCACCGAAGGAACCTCCCTGAAAACTGAGCACCAGCTTCCAACGCCGCTCCGGGCATCTTTCCTGAGCCAAGGCAGCAAACAGCTTTTATCAGCAATAACGATGGCAACATCCCAGCTAAAGAGGAAAGGAACATATGGCCTCAGCCCTCCAAATGAGATCCCAACAAAGTGGGGGGCATTATTACTACAAAGGCAACTTACAGGAAATCTGCCAGGCTTCTTTTTTAAACAGGTTATTATCTTCCCTGTTTGAGTCAAATATGGCATTTGGGAGTTTTAAACTAATGAGTAATTCCTTCAAAAAAGAGGACATCAAACCGCTCAAATCTGACAGGTAGCCAGTTGCATTTGCTACCGTTTGTGATGGCGCTGCTGCCACATATTTCATGTAAAGAAAATGATGCAACCGTGTTTGCAAGATGTTTTGAAAAGGCATATGAAAATGTAAATGTCATAAAGATGTAAGTTGTGATAAAGTACACTCATTTACATTTTAAAGTTCGTTCACTACTAATTTCGCGGATTCCTGTATATATATTATTCGGATCAACTCTTCTTTTTCAGTTTGTCTTTTCTTATACGTGTGTTAAACTGAATCCTTCTATAAGCATTATGCACAATAAATAAATGTTCATGATATGAAGTCTGCATAAAATAAGTACGGCTCTGCATCTGCCATCAACTAGGATTAAAAAAACAAGTTACTTGCACACGCATATTGTGGAGGGCACAAGAATGACATAACTCCCTTGCACTTCGACGTCCTTGCCTATATATATTTGTCTTGACTGAAAAATGGATCAAGGCCCCAGTCACTCACGTGAAATGCCGTTTAGCAGAGTGTCTATATCTCTGTTGTCAGTTTTACAGTACCTCCCTTCATTAAACCTATCAAGTCTCCTTTTGATCATGCATCCAAGGCCGGAAGACAGATCTCTTCCTGTAACAGAGCAGGCTGTCAAGTCTTCCACAAGACCAGCCTAGCCTCCCTATTGATTTTTACCAACACTGTGGCCATTCATTGCATGTGACATTTGGCTGTGGGCTCTTTAACACCCTTCAGCCAAATCAATTTCATATTTTTTTCCAATGCTCTGCTGGAAGATGAGCAAAATAGGAAGAGATTTACCTCGGTTTAGAATGCTGATTTCCTGTGGCAGCTTTATCTGTAGGTTATCAACAAAATCCCTGTAGTCAACCGTACATGTATTTGTGTATCTGTGGTAAACAAGCAGGACTGTAGCAAGGAGATCTCTTTCTAAAAGCAGAAATGCCACTGATGCAGGCTAAAACACATGGATCAAGAATAAACAGCACTTTACATACCTACACATGAATCAAAAAGTAAAAGGGAGAGGTGTAAACATGACCGCGTAAAAGGTATTATGGTAAGCCAATTGATATTACAAAAGACACAATGCCATGAATCCACACACCTCACCCATCCTCACAAGCTTCCACAACTACACACAGCACACCCTTAAATACAGTGAAAGCAGTGAAACAACATCTGCATCCCTGTCTGCTAATTGTCATCGGTGTCAGAAACAAGGGTTGAATCTCCTACTTTAAACAAGCATTTGAAATGCAATAAGGCTCGCATTTACGAGACTTTGAGCGTTTCGCACTGTAAATGTCAATAGCTTAAATTTTCACAAATGCGAGACCTATTGAATTGTAAATATTGTTTGTTTCCAAGCGCCCCATGCCATGCTTGCACGTAAGAGGTCATGCCCGTTGCTTTAAACCAGCCGAGTCTAAAAAAGGGGCGTGGCCTCTATTAAATGCAAGTGCGGCATGGGGGTGCCTTGAAACAACCACAAAAAAATTATTTGTAAAGCAATAGGTGCCGCATCTGCAAGAGTTTAAGCTATTATAATTTACAATGCCAATAGATCAAACTCTCTTAAATGCAAGACTTATGGCATTCCAAAGAAGCTCCCGCCATTGTCCCGGCTGCTTGGAAAGTGAAAACGCGCATGGCGCACTGAATGTTGCTGCAAAGCACGTCGTGCCTGCAGTAAGACAAAGCTCACTAAAGAAAGAGTGCTTACTGACTTAATAAAGCATCCGGTGTAAAAACAGAAGTGAAAGGGCCAGTCCTCATAAGAGGTTACAAATGAAGACAGGGCGGTACAAAGAAGGGACTAATCAGCCGATTACCGAATCAGGACCCAGCATTTACAAAGGACAAAGAAACAAGTCAATAAAAATATGGGTGGAGAGTGGGCGGAGCTTCAAGTGAATACTCTAATACAGCACGCCTCGCAGAGCAGGCTCGACCTAAAAAATACTGTAGATGGTAGATAATATGGAGGCATGGCTTCACTTCTGAAACTCTTTGAAACACATCAAATCACTAGGACCTAGAGGCCTGCTCTTCTATCCCTCGAATGGAACAGGGACATCTATTAAAGACACAAACAAAATATTGATGCAAGGAAAAGTGCTTGAGTGCCCTTGGGTTTAAGGGCTTTCAAGCAAACAAATAAATTTGGATCATAAACAGGGTGTAAAAGACATCATCAATACGTGATGTAACTGGCATGCATCGAGCCAATAAAATCTGTGACATCCTCCAAAGTTGTCTCTCAAAGTTAGCACATTCTCTAGTCTTATTCTTATTATTATATCAGTGGAAAATGTTCAAGTAGGCGTACTAATCCGCAATCTACATGATCAACAACTATTTTCTACACAGGAGAATAAGTGCAGTCTAAGAACCACTGTAGACTCACCCTTGATTCACTATCTAGTGGCCAGGAAGAAGCATTGAGCCGCACACCCTCGAATCCTGGTATACCCTGTGTAGTCTGGGAAAGCTCTGGTTCTCCTTACCGCACCAGGGGTTTCCAGTAGCTCCAGGTAAAATGGACACAGGCTACTAAGGGACTTATACAGAAAATGTTGCGCTCTGTTGTGTCTTCCTAAATGGAGCGGTTATGTCCAGATGCAGACCTTTTACTCCCTGCAGCTAAACACTATGGGGTCTATTAGGATGGCGTGCGGACTTCAGTCCGCCCGCCACCCTAGCGGTGCTGGTACAGGCCGCCAGTGGTGCGGCGGTCCTGCACCGGCAATTTGAATGCCACCGCCACGGTGGCGGTGGTATCCCGCATATATTGCATTGTGACGATTGCCTACTGGCGGAAAAGCGGTGGACGGTCTTTCCGTCCGCCACGGTACCCCCCGGCATGCTAATGTGGCGGTCGTAAAAGGCTGACCGGCGGGGTGTTATGGTGTGCGGACCGCCACCGCCGGAAGGGCGGTGGCAATCTGCACGCCATCCTAATAGACCCCTTAATCTATACCTTTATCGCACAGGCAGAACATTGTCGTCTAGCTGCACTATAAAAATATACTTGCATTAACTTTCATGCAGAAGAAACACACATGGGGCGCCGGTGTCTTGTGTAGAGAGGACATGACCTTCCATCTCAGACCCATTGCCACAAATGAGCTCCACAATGATGACATAATGCACTGCACTGTATACAATACAGCATACAATATAGTATACAAATTGCTTATTCATTCACTATCACCACTAGTGCAAAAAAAGAGGGTGTGGCAGCAGTACTGATACACAGTTTATATCACAAATGCTAATTAAGAATACACTGTCCAGAAGGGTGCAGGCAAACATGCAGAACATCTACAATGGAGCACAAGTGGACTCCTAAATACCTGCTTTACTGGTGTCAGCGGGCTTCGGCAAGCAGAGGCGGTACTGTATCTGACTGAGATTCAGTCACATCATTACCCATCCCTATACAGTCTACTGTATGCACTCAACAAGCTTGGGCACGTCTGGACAATTCAGGAATCAGAGCACTTTCCCAAGAGTCTTAAATCATAAAGAAGCTATGACACCTGAAACAGTCAAGTGCAGTTGATTTTGGTCGTCATATTGGAGTGATACACCCACTAACAGAGAGGTAATCTATAAGCCGCAAACAAGTTAGGAAAAAAAGGAGCAGCTAAGCAATGTCCACTTTAGATGCATATACTTATCAGCACCATATTGGAATGATTATTATACGTAGAAACAGGAATATAACAGAACTGCATGGTGTAGACCAAAAATGTGATGCAGCTATAGTGTTGAAACCAAGAGTATTAGATGACAAAATGTAATAGGATGAATGAACTATGTCTAAAATTATAGTTGAAACATTCCAGTCTTTAAAAATAGCTGAAATAAACACAAATACCCTATAGTCTTGGAAGTAGAAAGTTTAGATCGATGGTCATAATGAGGGACTATTATGCTTGACATCCCAAGAATAAATCAAAGAGATCACCAATGACATTGAGGGCCCTTAAAGGGGTAATGATGAAAACCAAGCCGTGATAGCCCCTGAGTTACGACGCACTAGTCACTGTTGGTGAAATTCTGTGTCATTTAATTATATCATTCAATTCCCATTTGTCAGTGGCTTCTGTGAAAATCCATCTTGCTTCTTTCTTATGTAGGAGAAATTCAGCTGATTGTGATGTCGAAGTTACTTTTTCTAATATTGTCCATTGTTAGATGTAGGAAGTTCTGAAAAGTGTTCAACCAACTTGGTGGTAAACCTCTTCTGTCCAAATGCATAGTTTGACTTTTCTAGAGGTCAATCCAATTTAATCTGATCAATTCCTGTTTAAATCACATATAAAGAGGGAAACGTGAGAGGAAGATGCACCACAACGCATTTGTTTCCTGATTTTCATTGTGTTTTTAACCCCTTGCTACTACTTATGTCCCAGACTTTTGTTTCTAGCAGCTACATCTTCTTTTAGAACTCTGAGACTTGATCCTTGCTTGGTCGTTTACTTCTTACTGCAGGCAGGGAAAGTTTACAGCTTTGCTTATGTCTTCAGTATTAATCTTCATCTCCATCAAGGCTACATAAGTGCCTAGAGGTTTCTTTCCACTTAAAGGGTGAGTCTTCCTAATTGGGGGTCTCTCTTGAGGAGACATTTGACATCTTTTACATATAATAACCTGGGTTGGGTTGCACCCTGGCAACTGGAGGAGTCGCCATTCCTCGACAACCAAGAAAGGGACTCAACAGACCTTCTGAGAGCCCATTCTTATCAATGCGAAACAACAGTAGTGACTAGATTATGTGCAGCCCAAACAAGAACAATCAAGTAGTTTGAGGTGAACTGCCCTTCCATTGAAAATATTCAATATTCAGGAAATGTCTTCTCATCTACTCAGGAAACTGGTCCATAGAATCCCAAAGAGACTGGTCATTTATAGAGGCACTGTCTCAATGTTGAACTTTCTTGCAGCTGTATTAGACAGCTCATAAAATGAGATAAGGTCATCCATCAGAGACAGCCTTGGTGGTATGGACTGAAGTGACTCTGGAGAATTCTCATTCCACACTGTGGATGAGTTAGAATCTGTATTCAGATGCTGAGATGAGAGCCTGTGCCTTCGAGGACTGGAAGAATTAGATTTATTGTGCCTTCTGCAACGAGACCCTCAGTCCAATTCAATTTCTTTAATTCTCTCCTGAGATCGGCCTGGAGAGTGACAGAAGGGGAAAGCTCTCTGTCCACATGTTTACCTTTGTCAACTGCAACATCTTACTGACGAGTTGGAACAGATCGAATGCTTAGAGAGAGGCTAAGCCTTACATTCAAAAGATGGACATTATACTCACTTGACAGAAAAGCATCTGAATGGGTTGGAGGCAATGGCATAGGCTGTCGTATTCTCTTCTAAGGGCCCGATTCTGATGCGGTTAGGAAAGCATTCCCACCTAGGGCCCGATTACGATGAATCACTGACATAATATCGAAGGTCAGAATATCGACCTACAGAACTATCGCAGCAAGAATATCGAAGGCAAGAATATCGACATCCTATCTACATTAAGGTAAGTACAAAAATATAGAGAAAAGAATATCAATATCAAAAATATCGTTGTTAAAAATATCGTTTTTTAAGTTAAAAAAAAGAATGTAAAAGAAAGTAAATAATACATATAATTAAAATAAACATAGTTACAAATATTTAAAATTTTTAAAAATTATAAATAATAGATATATAATTTAAAAATACATTAAACAGATACATATAATATATACTTACTTATATATGTTTTAATAATTGTTTTAATAACAAATTATTTTAAAAAAAATCTTATAAATTATAAATACATCTATACACATAAAACAGTAATACAAAAATAAAAATTAAATAAATATATGTAACAAATTAAACAAATATATATATTTTTAATCTATTAAAAATTGATTATATACTAAATTAGCTAAAATAATACAAAACATATTACATAGTGGAGGGAATAAAATTACTATTCCAACTCCAAACAGTGCAACAGTAGGGTAAATGTTGGATAGCATAGGGGTTAAAATTACTATTCCAACTCCAGGGAGTGCAACAGTAGGGAAAGTGTTGGATAGCGTAGGGGTAAAAATTACTATTCCCACTCTAGTGAGTGCAACAGTAGGGAAAGTGTAGGATAGCGTAGGGGTAAAAATTACTATTCCCACTCCAGTGAGAGCAACAGTAGGGAAAGTGTTGGATAGCGTAGGGGTAAAAATTACTATTCCCACTCCAGTGAGTGCAACAGTAGGGAAAGTGTTGGATAGCGTAGGGGTAAAAATTACTATTCCCACACGAGTCAGTGCAACAGTAGGGAAAGTGCTGGATAGCGTAGGGCTGAAAATGACTATTCTCACTCCAGTGAGTGCAACAGTAGGGAAAGTGTTGGATAGCGTAGGGGTTAAATTAACATACTTATCAATTAAATCATTTAGTTTTAAATAAATAGCATATTAATAATTAATTAA
Organism: Triturus cristatus; assembly: GCF_964204655.1. Taxonomy (NCBI): domain Eukaryota; kingdom Metazoa; phylum Chordata; class Amphibia; order Caudata; family Salamandridae; genus Triturus; species Triturus cristatus. The sequence goes on along the minus strand of NC_140580.1, from coordinate 1,122,090,350 downwards.
CAAAACAATACCAATAGAATTAAATTAATATTTACTTAAATAACATTAAATTACTTCCCACCCTATTCCCCCATAAACACACAACGCGCTACACATAAAAAATAACACAATAATTTAATTATCAATTAATCAATTAATAAAAATTAATTAACAATGTAAAATTAATTAACAATAAATCAATAATCAATAACAATAAATAAAAACATATGAATTAATTAATTATAATTACATTACTTCCCACACTATTCCCCTATAAACCCACAACCCGCTACAATAAACATCAATTACCAATTAATAATTAGCAATACATTAATTAATAATAATAAACAAAAATTATGAACACATTAATTATAATTAATATAATTATCAATTAACCATATAATAAAAATTACCCATTAATAATTACCAATAAATTAATAATCAATAACAATAAATATAAACATATTATTAATGAATTATAATTAAATTACTTCCCACTCTATTCACCTATAAACCCACAACCCGCTCTGATACTAAAAAGCAAAAGTTACTTTTTAAAAATTGCTAATTTCTAAACATTTAATACATATATTTAAAAATAATGAAAATACATTAAAAAAAGTTGAACATACATTTAAAATACATACTAAAATACATAACACTATTAAAAATCTCGATATTATTGACAACAATATTACTTACATCAATTTAAAAAAAAAAAACGATATTACTTACCTTAAGGTCGATATTCTGTTCAACGATATTCTTGACTTCGATATTCTATCCCTCCGATATTAAAAACTCAATATTAATGTTGGTTGATATTTAAAAATCGATAGTTTGACTGCGCACCGATTACGATGCGATTAGGAAGGCCTCCCAACGGCATTTGCTCCTTCCGAATCGGATCGGAAACGTGTCTTCCCGACCGAAGGCCAGATTATGATGCGGTAAGAAACATAGACTTCCATAGAAGTCAATGGGAGTCCAACCAAATCGTATCTGGAAGCATCCGGTTGCACAATACTGGGTCTGTCGTACTCTCCTGATCCGAGTCGGTCAAAAACCATTTCCAAACCGATTCGATTAGGAAGGTTTCCTAACCGCATCAGAATCAGGCCCTAAGTGTTTGACTTAGAGGATACTCCAGCTCTAGTCAAGGCAGGAGACATTCAGGTAAACGGGGAGCTCCTAACAATAAAATGTCTCTCAATGATGAGCGAGGCCACAAACAACAATCTCACTGCTGAAAGAAATCAAGTGAACTTTGAAAATCCACAAAGTATTGATATTTGCAGTCAGTAATACCTTTGAAGGTAGTAGAGTTATGTCCAGGATCTCCTTCTATGAGTGGAAAGAAATTACTTGTCTGTAATCCTCTCTTCATGATGCATAGTACAGCTTCTACGGTCCTTAAAGGAGAACGGTCTATTTCTCACTATGTGTACAAGTTTCATCAGGGGCATAATTCCTGCTTTCTTTGATCCTGGATCTTAAGCATATGCAGAAATATTCTTTTATGAATATCAGAGGGAATTTAATGGTGAATATCTGTGCAGAGAATATGTGGAATCTCAGGAACTTGCAAAGTACTAAGGAATTAAAAGCATTTCATGCCATTGAAAAATGTTATTTGGCTCTCGGAACATAAGGGCTATTTTAAGAGACAGTCCTCCTGGAATGAGGTTTGTCCACCTTAAGTCTAGGTTTGCAGATCAATGTCAGATTTTTATGATATCAACATAAGATTTATTTACATACAATGATTCTGAGTTGAAACCATTTACATGAGAGGATGCTATACTAAAACAGCAGGTGCTCCCATCGACCTATTTAAGCAACCTTGAATTAGAGCTTACCATTACAGAGGGCTCACAGCCCTGACATCGGCACAGTAACCTGATGCCAAGGTTATAACTTTGCTGCAATTGCCACATTCAGAACTGCAAACATTTATCCCCTTTTCATCATCAAGTCTTATCGTGCATCCTATGGAACAGAAATTAGTATTTTGCCTTCATCTCCTTTTAAGAGTGGCTAAAGCAAAGAGGCTGCTGAGATCTACCCAGAATTGGTAAATTTGAGGCTTGTTCATGGCACTGAAATTTTGAACCTCGAAATCCACGTTAGCCTGAACAAGAAAAATGCACATCAGTTATTCCTTTTTTTTAAAGAACCAGGAGAACTGTTTGACTCCTCTCATAGGACTTGTCCACTTTTGACTGTGGCCCACATGCAACAGATAGGACACTTATTTGGGGAATCATTGCAAATTAATTTGTGTGAGGGTAAATTCATTTTCTGGAGGAAGGGGAGGAGAAAGGTGTCTCAGAATCCTTTGTAGAAATGGCAATTCTAAGAATAAAGAAAGTAAACATTGAGTTAACAAACCTGGCTTGGTGAAATACTTCAGGAGCAAGGAAAGAAAACCTCTGTAAAGAGTACTACATCTATTTTTATAGATGTTATTTAACTGACACCACTGGATGACCAGGAAGTATTAGATGGCTGTCTAGATTTTAAGTTAATGTGAAATCACTTCTCTTTGGTGCAACACATTAAATTGAAAGTTCTATACAAACTGGACAAAATGCAAACTTGATGGAACTGATTCTGTTGGATGGTTTCCGTCCAATAGGTTTTCAGAAATGTTTCACCTTCAATGGCATACACAAGATTGAAGAAACCAGACTGGTGAATGTCCCTCTCGCTGACAAATCCTAAATCTAGTTAGATTTTTTTCTGACTTCTTTCTTTTTCCTCCCACCCCTTCCGAACCAACTTCTCCCTTTTTAACTGGAAAGGGGGTCTGGGAAGGCGGTGGAATTCCCCTCCGTGTACCCCTTCTTGTTCTCAACTAAACATTAAGTGGCCTGGATGGTAAGGGCCTATCTGAGCACCAGGCTCCAATGGGAACGCCTGTATGCATTGGGAAAACCAAGAGTACATGAGCATTACTTAAACAATGTAGTTTTCTTTCACAGAAACCTTTCAGTGTTCACCAGGAAAGCAATAACTGCTGGACACTACTGCTTTCTACCGGCCACATTTAACGAGAAAATTCATGAAAGGTAATTTTGTAATGATGTTTTTTGTTTCCCTAAAAAGGGAAAACATTTTCAATTCCCGGAATACTGACATTATTGTTAGATATATCATGCTAACACTGTGCCACGGCTATCAATAGCTATGGAAAACTGTGTGCAATGCAGGTAAGTAGAAACCCACTCGCAAAATAAGGAATCGCAAAATTTATGATTCCCTGTTTTGCACAAGCATTTGGAGAATCGCAATTTGCAATTCCCAAAATGCTATTCTGGGAGACATCGCAAATTGTGATTTTGCTGTAAGGAATCGCAAATTACCACCAACTTCAGGTTTGTGGTAAATTGCGATTTCCTTTAAAAATGCAATTTTATGCAATTTTCAAAGTGCCATATGGCGCACATACATGCCCTAAGGGGACGTATGTGTGCCACATGTGCACACTGCACATTCCAGGGGTGTAACAGAGTGTCATTTAGGAACCCTTGCAGCCCTGAAATAGCGTGTGCAATTTGCGAGTACCTACTGGGTACTCGCAAATTGCGCACGCTATTCTCATTCTCTCCTATGGGACTCTTGGCCCATAGGAATGAATGGGAAGCCATTCCTTATTTGGAACTCGCAATTTAAGAGTCGCAAATAAGGAATGCATAGGAATCGCTAAATATTAGCAGATTCCTACCTACATACCAGTTTGCGAGTCCTTAATAGCGATTCGCAAAAAATCGCTATTAAGGACTCGCAAACTTGTATTATGATATATGTGCCCCTTTCTGCCCAGCAAGGTTTCACATATATTGTCTTCTGTTTCAGAAATGAATGCAGACACCTGAGACAAAAACTGCCCCAAAAGCTACCTCTGCCAGCTACATTCTGGTCACTCTTTTCTTGTCAAGGCTGATTTATTACCTCCTTGCTGTTCAATTTCACATTTTGTCCTCGTCATATCCTCCGCTCATGATCATTCTACGCTGACCCTTGTAGGGCAGGCAGGGAATATTGATAAAACAATTATCTGCTGGCCGTTCATTTGATTTTCCATTTCAATTACGGATTGGACAAGGCAAAAGGAAAAAGATTGCATCATTGATTTTTCTACCTTACAACAGTAAAGAGTTGTTTGATAGCTCTAAAATGAATGAAACTCAACCATGCTTTTAAAGTCATAATGTTTTCATTTTATTGTTTAACTATTTTTTGTGCCTAATGGATGGAAAATGTGCAGAAGCAAAATTACACCACATAACATAATTTAATGTTGGCTTTGTGGTAGCATCTATTACGCACCCTGGCTTAACAGCGAAAACACTTTTCAATTGTTATAAATGATAACTAACATGCTTGTTGTTTGAATACATTTAAATTGCTAAGTATGACCAGCGCCTAGGAGGGCTTTAGAGCACTATTCATTTACAAAAATGACATCAACTGGAGTCTAGAACAGTTTTGATGTGCCTACTCTCGGTGTCTTTTCCGCCTCGTCCTGCTTTTTGACACATCCCCAATTGGCAGTCAGCGGAGAATCCGCAAACGCTTGTTCACGTTTTCTCATTAAGTGGCTGCCTTTTCAAATTTGCCTTTCACAGTGCTTAATTTGAGCCGGTGGCTGCAAGTGGTGCATACCGGTACTCATTTTTAGGTACCAGCATTTTTTTTTCCTCAAAGCACTTTGATCTAGGGCAAGAGAGAGAGCACAAAAGGGGGAGGAAAAATGGAACAAGCATTTGCAATGCAATAGGTCTCACATTTACGAGACTTTGAGCTATTGACACTGTAACTGTCAATAGCTTAAATTCTCGCAAATGCGAGACCTATTGAATTGCAAATATTGTTTGTTTCCAAGTGCTCCATGCCGTGCTTGCACGTAATAGAGGCCACACCCCTTGCTTTAGACAAGCCGTGTCTAAAAAAAGGGGTGTGCCCTCTATTAAGTGTAGACTAAAATCCTAACAAAGGTTCAAGTAATACATTGCAAAAAACCTAAACTTAACTAATAATGAAAGTAATCCCAACATGAAAAATTATAAAGACTACATCACATGAGAAACGAAAACAATACCCATACACAATAACACAATGTTTCCAAAATGTATGGACAGTGAAAGTGCGCATAGGGCGCTGAGTGTTGCTGCAAAGCACATCATGCCTGCAGAAGACAAAACTCACTAAAGAAATAGTGCTTACAGACTAAATAAAGCATCCCATGTAAAAACAGAAATAAAAGGGCCAGTCCTCATGGGAGGTTACAAATGAAGACAAGACTGTACTAAGGATGGACTAACAAGCCGATTACTGAATCAGAAGCCAGCATTTACAAAGGACAAAGACACAAGCCAATGAAAAATATGGGCAGAAAGTGGGCGGAGCTTCAAGTGCATACTCTAATACAGCATGCCTCACAGAGCAGCACACGCGCTGCCCAGGCTCGACCTAAAAACGGGGACAATGAAATAAAGCAGGGATGAAAAAGAGCCTGAAAGAGTGAGATAAAGGGGCAGGACGTGTCTGGTGGTGGATGAAAGAAGCATGAGGTTGAATCCAGACTACTGAGAAAAATCATAGGCCCCAGGACTTATTTGTTTACACATGAAGCACACTGTCCAACAACTGCATTCTTTGAGCTCACAAGCTGTAAATTCTACCACTGTTTAACTGTTGTGAGAGTGTGTTTCAAAATAATAATTAAAGATCTGCCATTTAAAACTGAACTTGGCTCCTAGAAGAGCAATTCCAGACTAATTTTGATCCATTTTTTTATTATTATTTTCCTTATTACAATTCGTTTGAACCTTAACGGCTTGATTATTTGTATGCATGTCATATGCAAGACTGACAACTCTTTGCTGCTTAGGTTGTGAATGACTTATAGACATAAGCTTGACTTGTCTGATTGCTTGAAACTTGTATACATTCAATCACAGCCTTTTCTCTCAATAGCTACATGAAAGAATTTAAAATTAAACCACAGTTTAAGTCGTTTGAACAAGAGCCATTGTGCTACGATAGCTGGACTGCTTGACCCTGCATGTCTCCGCTCTCTGAGCACAGCCTAACCTACGTTACATGCATGTTTACCTTAACCTCAATTTTTGAATTTATGCAAATTGCCCACAAAATTTCAAAGATCACAACCTCTCCAACATAACAATGCTAATGTCAGATTTACAGTTTGGCAGATGGAGTACAGGCTGTAAGTGTGACCGTTTGCCAACTTTGGAGATCACCACTGGCTCAGTGGTGATCTCTGCACCTTGATAGGAACCGTCATCATGGTGGTTCCCGTCAAAGTACAATATGTTTGATAGGTGACCGCCGCCCATTGGGAGTTTGTTATTGAAGAACAAATAATAATAATAATGAATGATCCCACACCCAGGAAGTTGTTTACAGGATGTGTGGTCATTATTTGGTTTTTTTGTCCCTCATCCTAAAGTCTTACCTGGCCTCACACCATCTACTTAAATAGGACAGCAGTTTAAATCCTTCTTACGATCTCTACTCTTTCAGGCTGTCGGAAGAAGCATTCCATTAACACAGCCAACAGAAGATCCCCCAACGGAAAGCTGATGGTCTGCCCGACCCTAAATCTGGCAGATTGATAAAAGTTTTTGGAGGTTAGGGTACTTTGTTCGTGACTCATTACTCTGTGCACCAAACTCTAAATCCGACCTTAAACTCACACAGCTAATCTATTAATCCCAGCAACAATCTACATGTATTTACAGCTGTCCTATCAATTACACCTAACTCCTGTTAATTGAATCTACTACAAAGGCAATGGAGTACAAACATGGACTGATTTCTTAAGAGCACAGACGAATCCCAATATTCAACTAAAACCACTGTTTCCAGGAACTATGAATGGACACATACATGAGACATAAGGCCAATAAACACATTTAAGAAGCATCCTGCAGGCACTTGGGAGTAGATGCAGGTCAACATATTGATGTATTGTTGGGATATGCAACCCGGTTCTCAACTATATGATGCTGGACTTTTATGGTCGCTGGTGATAAATTATTTTTATTGCTTTGTTATAAAACCTCATTAGAATATGGAGAGAAAAAATGCGGGATTAGCCCGAGCCTTGGGCCTTGTGCTGTCCAGCATAAAGCTCATCGACGTCTTGTCGAGGGTAGTACACACTACATAAATGCAATCACTGTGCCACTGATCTTCCATATTACAACACTGTCTGAACGTCCACAGATGAATTTGGCAGAGATGTTTACTAAAAAGTTAACCTTATAAATTTGTATCTGAATATTACCTACGACCTTTAAGTTCAAAAATCATCATATCACTTATCACATGCTGTATCAACAATTAAAAAAGACCACGTGATTAATTCTAAGCAAAATATAAAACTATCGTTGCACACTATAAAGTCTTAAATAGTTTGCAATTAAAATATACAGAACATTCCTGTATCAATCATAGGCAGTGAAGAGAAAAAAGAAAATGTAAAGTCTACTATCGGACTCCTGCTGCGGCTCGTGTTCCTTTTCTCGAGCTGATAATGGGCTACTGGCAACCAGTGACCCGGCGCAGTCGCCGCCACGCGGAAATGGCGCTGAAGCCGCCATGGCGCACCACGGTTCAGCGCATGGGACCGAGCCCGGGGATTTGCACATGGCCAGCCTTAACAAGAGCTCAGCCTTTGATCAAGGTTTAGAGTATCTGGAGTAGCAAGGGCACAGAGAAGGGTTTGCGCAGTGCCATAAGGTGCCCTAGAGTTTGCTTCCAAGACTGGATTACTCGCAGCAATTAAGGTAATAGACTAGCGGAGGTAAGAAAGCATAATGAATCTCTTTTGTCCTCTGAATTCCTATGCAGTCGAGTCATGCAATGCATTTCTCGAGTGCTGCCGGGACCTCAGTGGGAATGATTACTTCCATTATGTCTTCATAGCTTGACGTTTTTAAATTAAACACCTGTAATATTTAAGCAGAATTTTCAGAACCAAAATACCCACTTAGAGAGCAGTAGCTCAGTCTTCTATAATATTATGACATATTGGTGGTATTACTTTTATATCTCAAACGATAATATCGTGAAGCTATTAAACATATGAGCCGAACAAGGTTATTTGGAACAGCTGTTTCGTGTTTGATTGATAATATTCTTTCTTACAAACAGGCGTGGTTTGATCAACACATTCTACATGTTTCCTAGTTTGGTTAACACATATGTAAAATAAGCAATGTCGTGTGTAGTATGTATTAATCATGCTTTGCTGCAAGCATAAGGAGGCCTGAAGCAAAGCAAAGCAGAACATGAGGATTTGTGGACATGATATGGTTTTGTATTATGAAGATTAGTTTTCTGTACAAAAAGCTTACCTGAAGTTAAACCATCGATGTCATCACACATGAACTGACATGCCCCTTCATCATTCACAACATTAATAAAATGACGGAAGGCACAGAACACTCCAGGATCCACTAGGCGCAACTGTTGCTGAGCACGGAGCAAACGTTGACACTGACCAGCGGTCACTGGACTTAAAGCCCCACCCCATAGGTCACAGGAGCTCTGGGTGCAGTCAGCACTCCCCTTCCCAACACCAGCATGATATTCCCTTCCACCATGTAAACTGATCTTTGGGACTCAGGGCATCACCGAAGCACCAAAGGCCTTGCAAACAAATCCATGTTTCTGAGAAGCCACTGCGCATGGCCTTCGAACGGTCCAGTGAGCTCTTGGTGCAGGTTATACAGCAAGACCCATTCCTCAGAAACCCTTTCTCCAGAGTTTATTACATTCATCCTTTGGCTCCATCTAGTACATTCTTGAAACACAGCCTGCTTTCACTCACACACCACTGTAATTTCACTGATGTTATCAATGATACATTTTATGATGTCACCTGTGACAGCATGTGTGCGGTCAGGCACAGTGCACTAGTGTGGGTTATGGTGGGCACCGATCTTCTTTTTTTTTTTAATGAAGTGGGTCCCTCTGTGCCCACCCGGGACACCCTCAATATAACAATCATTGAGGGCCGGAGGGCCGGAGCCTCAGGGTCCCTGCGGCCCCTGTTGTTTCCCTATCCACCTTCGTGGTGGAAGCTGGCCTTTTTTTTCCAACATGAAGTTGGTGCCCCGGTGCCAGCCTGCGATACCCACAATTGCATTTCTGTTGCAGGTGGAGTCTTGCAGCCCTGACGGCCCCTGCCAGCTCCCAAGCTAACACCATACTGGGTGCTGGCGGCTCCATTACTTTGCTCTCACCATGTGATCAAGGCTTCAAGCAAGCTGAAACACGTAGTGGCGGCTTAGAACTAATAAATTGTTTGGCACATACGTTGGTCGGTATCCGTTCCATATATATATACACACACACACACATATATATGCGAATATATCACGACCCAACCAGCACACTACTTTCTATATCCAGCTAAGAAGGTCTGACCTATGATTAGCCTGAGTAATCTCAATTCATATATAACCTTTCTGTCCCAAACTGATTCTAATCTCATAATTCTTAGCGGTTGGCAGCCATTTGTAGCTTAATCCTCTCACACTCACATATTACATGTCTGCAATGGCCCGTATCCATCACCCAGTACTGTACGAACGAATAAACCAGCCATTGCTAACTGAACACCGATGTAATAACTGAAGAGATCTGTCACATACTGCTATCCACTTAGAGGACTCTGATCTAGTCCCCTACTGCAGATCCCAAATAGCAACATATCATAACTGCATTATTTACATCTCATAATGACATTCAGATATGGGATGATATTAATAAAACCCATCCAAGCACATCTCGTCATCTCTCTTGAACCGTGCCTGCTCAAGAGAAACAACGTTAAATAAAATATCAAGTTGGACAACCCAATGCAGTAACCAACTAATTAGAATATGATCATCCTAAATACAATAAAGGTACCTGCAGAGATAGTCTAAGCTGGCAGCTTACCCAAAAACATAAACTGCATGTCTATCGCTCACACGTCTTCAGCCACCACATTGCTGAGTGCTGCGTCCCATAACATGATAAACATATCTCAGTGGTCATCACACACAACATTGGAAATAATTCCCACATAGGATTAAAAAATTAAGACAACTCCCTCCAAGCCACTCATCCTACATGACATAGATTACTGCCAATTAGGCCTGGGCAAAATTTCCGTTCCGTTTGCGGAATTTGTGATAATTTGGCATTTCCGCGTTCCGCGGAGAGCGCGGAAATGTCAAAATTTCCGCATTCCGCAGCTTTGCGATAATTTGGTTCTTGCTCGCGCTGTAAAATAATACATTCTCGCACGCGCGCGAGATCGCCTTACCTGAATCCCCGCGTTCGCCGACAAGTTTTCCCCATCCGGTCGCGTTCTCCATGAGATGTTGTATTGTTTTAGCCATTTGCGCTGTCTCGCGACAGTTCGCGTCCGCATTGACGTCATGCGTCGCGCGATCACGTCTTTTTTCTCGCGATCATGCACCGCGAGACAACTGAAAACAAGATGGCCGCGCCCGCAAGCAACCACATGGGTAAGTTGGCGACCCGCAACCATGCAGAAAATCTCGCGAACATGCCGGAAAAAAACTTCTGCATCTTCGCGATATTTCCGCTTGTTTGCGGAGATTTTTACCATTTTCGCGATAATTTGCGAAAGTCGCTTTCACAAATTCCGCCCACCCCTACTGCCAATGTAGGCAAGTGTTTCAGTACCCCACATGGGGGTAGTAAGCGCTATATAAATGCTGCAATTCAATACAGTTCAAGACAATACAATACAATACAATAAAATACAATACTTTCAGTTGCTGGCTGGTGGAGGTTCCCCTCAGCTTCCTGTTTCTGGAGTACGAATGGGTAAGAAACACCAGACCATTTGGGACGGGAAGAAGGCAACCAAGATTCGAAGTCCACAACTTAACTGAGGCTCCTTTGATATCTAGGAGGTTTACACTGTACAAGAGGATGGTGAGATGTGCCAGGGATCACCATATCTGTGAGCAGTCTCAGAGTGGAACAGAAACTAGGCACCAAAATAAAAGTGACCCTCATGAGTGAATCAGATAGCTAAAAAGTGGCCCATGTTTGTGAGTTGGGGCAATTTTGAACTTGTAAAGACAAGCTGCAAAATGTTTTTGCTAAGTTTGGAAGACTGCATGCATTTGTGCTCGCTGAGTAATGTTTGTGGTCATACAAGGGAACTCAACAATAAAAACAAGCATTTGCAATGCAATAGGTCTCGCATTTACTAGAGTTTGAGCTATTGGCATTGTAAATGACAATGCCTTTTATTTACTTGTTGATTTTTAAAACATAAATAAAATGCATTATTATTTACAATGCCAATAGCTTAAACTCTCACAAATGCGAGACCTATTGCGTTGCAAATGCTTGTTTAAACGACTTTCTGGTCCTGCAGGCACGATGTGCAGCGCGCCATGCGCGCTTTTACTTTCAAATGGGGCTGCCCACACCACTTTTAGCTCAAATGAACATTCAGATCTGCGTCTTAACGTCCACTCTGCCACCTTACATTGTACTGTTCTTTCATGTCATCTTAAAGATAATTACTATTTTATTTACCACGCATAACGAGCCGCGACATCGACCTGATGCACAAGCATATTTTTTAAAGTAATTCTTTAATGTCATTAAATAATCGTACATGATTCACCGTTTATGATACATGAGAAAGGTTGTTTTTTTTCATACAGTGATTTGTGTTTCACTCGCAGGCCCCGTGGGCTCTAGCATCCACAGGGACTCCTCTCAGCTCTGACTCCAGTGCATGTAGACAGCGTGAACTTTCACCCAGCACAGCCCAGAGATAGGCCTTTCACACAGTGCAGCTCATGCTGAGTTCGCCTGTCACTCAGACCCTGCAGGTTACACCAGCGTGCAATGGTCTGGACTCTGCAGTAACTTAAAACAAAATGGGAAGATGGCGCAGAGCATGTTCCGCCGAAGTCCAACAGCCCCGTTTACCACATGCATCGTTGTACAGCTGCTAGCTGAAGGAGCGTGAGTGGCGTTTTAAAAATGACATGCATTGTAACGTTTTGCTTTTCATTTCCAATTAGTCTCATAAAGGCATCGACTCCCGTTTAGAATGAGCTAACAGTGCTGACTGTTTATTAGCACAATCAACGTGTAGAGCCTGCTGAAACACAGAGATAAAACCCGCCTTCTGCACATGTGGGTGAAATGTGTGTCCAGTTTTCGGAGCACTTCTGAAGACACTATTTCCACCTGTCAACACTGCACTCGATCCTGTTGGCTACCGCGTCAGACCGCAGAGCTATCCCTGAGCTGATAGTGTCACTCAGCAGACTATAACCACTGCACTAATCTTAAATGTTCAGGGCCCAGACAGCAGAGCTACCAACCAGGGAACATGACTCTTGTAGGCGCAGGCCTCAAGTTGCAGAGCAGCCCTGTGCTTGTTGTTAAAGCTACGTAGCGCGATGACTAGTTTTCATCCACAGAGGCGTGGCCAGGGTGCCTTGACCAAAACACAAGATAGGAAAATGGTCCCTTTCCAAGAAGCTCTTATCGGGGGTACGATGGTCCCCCACACAACCCTGGCCTAACTGATGGAGTACTGATAGCTAACCCTTGTGCCTTTTCTGTTCAAGCTGATGTTTACTGCATGTGGCCAGATCGCATTCTGCCCGATTGTGCGAACACACACCACTCCCCCGGTTCTTGCACGTTTCACGAATCCCGGCTCCAATCCAAAGCTATTGTTATACATCCTTGTACTACTCGTGTCGCTATAATACACACGCGTGTAGAGGGTAAAATAGGAGTGTGTGCTGGAACAAAACATTCAGCAGTAAAATGAGTTGGACGGGCAGGTTAATGTCCAACATGTAATTGTGGTGAACGTGCCTGGGTAGATGTTAATTCGCTCGCTCGCCTGTTAATACATGCCAGCGTGCGTTGGGTAAAATTAACAAACGTGTAGGGGAAATACAGGCATGTTTATTTTCAAGAAAATACATGCTAACCTGCATGTGCAGGCTGATGTGTTAAATCTGTTATCCTTTTGTGAAAAGTAAAATGATCTTCGCGTCATGTATGTTCTCTCCAATTCACACGTGTATTGGAGACTAGAGAACATACGTGTGTGTGTTGGTTGATAGAGATATGTACTTGTACATCTGTGTGCCCGGTTATTTGGGCATGTCTGCTAATATGCAAGTTTGTTTACTGGGAATACAGCTGTATGTGCTAAAATAATAATATATGCCTGTGTGTGCGAGGCAATGAGGTACGAGTGCGATGGAAGTGTGGCCAGAGCTGCCGACCTTGGAGCTCAATGCCTTGCAGTTTGCAAGGAGACGAGTAGAGAGGAAAGACCACCCTCGTAGTTTTTTGGAAAGAATCCCGTGGTGGCATACAATAGAGAATTAAAGTAATGCTGCAAAATGTACTCAGGATTAAAATAAAATAAAGACAAACACAACGCTCTCAAAAAACGCTTAGATCCTTAGTATTGACATTCATGTGATTAACTAATGTGGAACAAGCGGCCGTGCGGCCGCGAAAGTGAAAGTGATCGTGATCGCGATCAAACATCAAAGCGAAAGTGAAAGCAAATGGTGTGCAGGCTGCCAAATGGTGCGCGCGCCCAGGCGCACATGCACTGTATTTGGAGGCCTGAAAGCACTTGTTTGCACTTCCAGATCCCCCATTTACAAAAGCTCTCGCGAGAGCAGCGCTAAAGCGCTGGCTCAGGCGAGACCTAAAAACGGTCTGTAAGACCATAAAATAGGTGCGCAAATAGCCCAAAAAACGGCACACATAATGACCTGTCAGACCAGCCGGTCATTTTATTTATTTATTTATTTATTTGCGTGTTTGTACCGCGCTAGAATCGACTCCCTGCCTCAAGAACAAATAACAGCCATATAGAATGTAACCAGAAAATATCCTAAACTTGAAAGAGGAAAGTTTTCAGACATTTCCTAAAAGGAAAATGTTCTCTGAGCAGTCTGATCTCTATGGGAAGGCTATTCCATAGCGTGGGCCAGTATGTCCCCATGTGTAATAGCTCCTAAATACAGCAATTTTAAAACAAAATGCAGCCCATTTTCCTTGAAGGAAAATGATATCAATTTTAAGTCTTACAATTTTTTTTTAAGACTAGTCGATTAGACAACTGCCTTCTTTTAATAAATGTTTTTGTCAACATTCATAAAGGGGAAGAGGCCCCATAGCAACCCTTTCACATTTGTAAATGGGTTATCACTACTTTTTGTGAAATTGGTAAAATATAAATGTTTTGCTATCTGAAATCTGTCACAAACATTAATACATCCCATTCAGATTGCTATTTGGATAAGACAACCTGAACATGCCCCTTCCAAATACCGATTTGGTATGTAGTCACAATCCCAAATTGCAGTTTGGGAACATGTTACCAAATTACAATTTGTGTTTGATACATACTAAAAAAGGCAATTTTGCAGTTTCAAACAGTTCAATGTTGTGAATCCGACCCTTTGCGACAGCAAGAAGCCTTAGTAGATCTGGATCCTAAGTGGTTTTGATGACTCCTCCTCAGTTTCTTTGCTGTACTGTTCTTATAGGAGCCAGTTATCCAAAGAGTGGAAAAAGTAACGTTTTTGTTTTCTGAGCTATGCTTTTAGTGAATACCCTGATGCATACTCAGGCAGAATCGATGCACTCTCAATCAGTAGTACTGCCAGCATGGCATTAGCCATACATGCGGGCCCGTTGTTAAAAGGAGAAGGGCTTTACCTCTTGTGAGTCATGACCCCTCATCATATCCGCATAAAGACTCAACGTGCATTCACACACACACACGTGCGCACATATGCACATGCACACACCTGCACAAGCACACACATGCACATACACACACACGCACATATGCACAAGCACATGCACACACACCCACCGTGCACGCACAAACACACACACAAGCACACGCACAAGCACAAACACACATACACGCGACAAGCACACGCACAAGCACACACACATGCACACACACGACCGCACACACACACACACACACAAACACACACACACAAGCACACACACACACATGCAAAAGCACACACACTAAAGCTCTCTGCTAAATGTCACTCAAGTGCTCTTCTTAGGATGATGATCCATGCACCACTTAGCGTGATTGTTTTTCACATCATGATGTTTTCTTAACGGAATCGTTTGTGTTTCCAGATTACCTTTCACAAAAGAGAATTAACGAAATGCTTTTTCAGCTTGGTGCAATTTAAACATGTTTCTTTTTGCATGGTGTATAGCTTCCCTACCACAGAATTTGCTGCTCTCTGATCTTCTATCTTAACACATTTCCAGCCCCAAATTTCACTTCAATCTCACCTCATCTCTCCATACTACATTAACCCCTGGCAATTGCCTTCCAAATGACCCCATTAAGCTGTAATTGCCTCAGCAGGCCTGCACTCTCGCTTGTAATTCTGTACCTCTCATCTCCCAGACGTTCTCTCAGCATCATTTCATGTTCTGGCTCCCTTCACTGAGCTCAGCTTCTGACCTCGCTGCACCATGGCCGGAATGACTACTAAAAGCATAACAAAGACGGAATTCCATTACTTATTTTTAAAAGTCCTCCGGTGCCCTAATGTAATATTCTGTAGGGACTGTTGTCAAGGATACCAAGCACCGGCTATTAAAACCTTTTGTTTCCTCCGCATTCAGTGATTTATTCATAAATATATCTATAGAGATCCATCCAGAAAGTCGGAATGTTTTCAGCTATCTATTATTGTTACCATTTTATTGCTTCTACTAATAGACGGTCAGAAAAAAATGGAAAGATTGGGTACACGGGAGATGCCTTTGTACTGCTGCAATATGTAAATATGCCCATGTTAGGCTTGTGTGATTGGCTATCGTGCTCCCAGTGCAACTTAAATTTCTGTCGCGCCTACATATACCAGTGGTCTTCTAAGTTCTTTTGATGGATTGCAGCTTGTCTGGAAGTACCAACTACAGCAGGCAATATGTACAGCTGCAGGTGAGGTTTGTGTGATCAGCAATGATAGGATCACAAAAAGGCAACAAAAAATAAAATAAAACTCACAGCCAGCATCTGACAGGGCACTTAAAGGAGATCTGGTCCAGTCCTTACTGAGTAAGATTGGAGAGGGCGAGGTGGTAATGTGAATCCAGAGCAGAGATTTGCATGCAACCCTCAGGTCAAGGAGCCGAACTCTGGTGGTTACGTTTCGTGTCTCATTCTTTTGAAGTCAACAGGATGACGTGTATCTACAGCATTATAAGGCAACTACCCCATCCAGAAAGTACAATAGCCGAGATTATGGGGTATAGGAAGCCAACCGTGCAGATATCTGATATGGAAATTGGCTACAGAACGACTCATGGTAAAATGCAAGCACTGGTTTGGTTTGTGTCAATCGAAAGAGGGAAAGTGAAACTAATACAAAATAGATGGGATATAAATTTAAATTGAAGGGCAGCTTTTTAATGATTAAAACAATATTCACAAACTTGCCCACCCACATGTCCATTCCAAAGATATTATGCGAAGGGGCAAGCCCAATGATATTGCAATGATCAGGAAAGACAGAGGGCAATACGTAATGCACGAAGTAACCGCACAGAAGTCATCAAAGACAGTGGTAATAAGAGTTTCCTGAATGGCAAGGGGCAGAGGTAATGAGATTTAATGAAAATATATGTATACGATGAAGGTGAAATGGGGTTTAATGCAACAAACAAAGAAGCGAAATGAACGCACTGCATGAGGAAAGGTATCAGTAGAAGTATCTGTTAGGAAGAGGCTTTGCAGAAATACCTAGGTCAACTTCTTCTGCTCTCTTCAATCAAACATACAGGAAGAGCATCGCAGCATTCTTATCTGAAAGGCTTATTATCATAAGAGAATAAGCATAAAGGACCTTGTGCCTTTCTTCCGAGTGTTGAAAACTGTATGCAAATCAAACCACCAGATGATATATTATAGCCTTATAGCCCGCCGTAGCGGGCTATACCGGCTGTTAAAGGCCCGCTGCAGCGTTAAAGGCCCGAGCCGAAGGCGAGGGACTTTAACAAAGCAGAGGGACTTTGAAAGCCGGTATAGCCCTGCTACGAAGGGCTATAAGGCTATTAGAACATTCTGCCACTAGAGGGCAGAATGTTCTAACAAAACAAAGCCTTCAGGGAGCGCGAGGGGATTCAAATCCCCTCAGGCTCCCTGAAGCCTTTGTTCACAGCCAGAGCTGTGATCAAAGACACACTGGAATGTTGGTGCTCCGGGCTTATACCAGCCATTATAAGCCCGGAGCTCTCCCTTGTTTTCAATGGAGCTCCCAACATTCCAATGTTCTAATACATTTTAGTACGGCCTTTTTAATGGGGGAAAGATATTCAGAAGGTTAATGTCATTAGATGCATCGTTACTTGTGGACTGATCATTGTAATAAGGAGATGCACAGCTTTTAAATACATTTTCTACAGTAAGATCATATTCATTTCAAATTAGAATTTCCTTTAAAAAATACTAAACCTCCGTTCAACCATCTACTTTTCTGAGGTCTTCTTTTTTTACTTTTGTGATGACTTGGGTAGAGTAATTTGAGGAGGGGAAACACTTCTGCTGTGAGAGTGCTTGTCAGAATGAAGGAAG
Organism: Triturus cristatus; assembly: GCF_964204655.1. NCBI lineage: Eukaryota > Metazoa > Chordata > Amphibia > Caudata > Salamandridae > Triturus > Triturus cristatus. The sequence continues at coordinate 1,122,072,682 of NC_140580.1, read as the reverse complement.
CCATTTATACCATCAGGGAGAGGTAGAGCTGGTAAATGAGAGGAAATGTTATGCAGCTGTGGGAGAGAGGGGGAGTGCCAGGGGGACAGAGATGAGGACAAATTCAGTTTTCAGGGAGTTCAGTTTGTGGTGGTTCATTGCTAGGCAGGTTTGGACTTTTACTAGAGAGTTGCAGAGTAGGATAATATCATCCAATGACAATATTTTAGAGTACAGTTGAGTGTCATCAGCATACACGTGGTATGTGAGATTACAGCAATGGAAGATTGCAGTCAGTGGTTCTGTGTAGGTGTTACAGTGTGTGGGAGAAATGGTGGACCCTTGTGGGACTCCAAGCCAAACCCAGGTTAGACAGGGAGTTTCCCATTTTGATTAATTGTGAGCTATACTTTAGATATTAGAACTTGTGAGCTCATTTCCTGTCAGCCCCATCAGTCTTCGAGCATCTTTTGCAGAGTGCTATGGTTAACCATGTCAAAAGGAAAGATGTTAGTCACTGGACGAATGTTGTTTAGCTCTGTCAGTTCTATTGTGATTTTTTCAGATGAGTTGTCACTTGCCCAATCAGCAGACAGTCTGGGATTGTGCCTTGAGTGGGCGATGCATTGACCACCTTCATCCAAAGGGAGAAGGAGTGAATGAGATCTTTTGAGAATGATAAGGTGACTGGGTTGATGAAGTGTGAGGTGGGTTTCAGTGATGCTACGATGAAGTTGAACCTCTCGGAAGAGGCCAACCAATTAAGATGAGAAGTAGCCTGGCAGTTCACTGCAGTTTGGAGGGACTGTTTCTATGGGGGTAGGGCCATGAAAGATTAGCATAAGTTTGGACCTTGTTTGGAGTGGCTTGGAGGAAAAACTGTGATACACTGGAATGCGGCTCACAGTGGCAGCCCGGTCACTGATAATGATTTACTCATTCTACCCACCACTGTTTTGTTTTTATGGTGTTAAAATACCTGCAATGTTGAGCTGACCCTGAGCTTCTAGGGTGCACTAACCAGCAACATGAAAGTGAATTAGTGTAGCATTACTTCGATGGCGGTGCCTGGAAGGACAGCAGCCTCTATCCTTGTCTAATTGACAGTGGTGTGATATAAGAAGACTGTGACTGAGGGCCTGGGTGTCACAACGTGGCCTCCCCATTGGTTCAATTCATAAGGGCCATCAACATAACATGAGGAGGAAATCATGGAGTATAACACAGAGAAGGAACTGGGTCAAGCTATGTGTTAATTTTCATGAATACATTCTGATGATATCAAAAACAGGTTACAAATTACAAGTTCTGACAGTGTGTTTGCATTACACACACAAAAAGCAGTACATTAAATGAAATGCAGAAATATACCTGATGTGATATTGGAAAATAGGAAATGCTAATTCTCTTTTTGTCCCTATTAACTGAGATAATAACCTTTCTCATCCATATGTATGTTAAAGTTAAAGTGAATATTTCATTTTTAATAACAATACAATGCATGGTGTCTTCCTAATTAAGATATTCCTTTAACAGCATTTTTCTAATGTCAGTAAAAGGGCAGTCTTGACTTTACTGGCACTATATATGTGAATTGTTTGATTCTACTTCTCTGTCTTCCTTTTCTCCTCGACATCTTTATAAAATCTCTGTGTACAGATTTACCTTTGCTTCCATAAGAAGATCGCAATTCTACTAACCAATGTTGTATTAGGGAATAAACACAACACAAATGTAAAAGGAGTGCAGACTTTTAGCGCACTCCCAAAGAGAGTGCTGGGGGTGCCCGAAAGTACCAACAGCAGCACCGTACATGTTCTGCATATCCATTGGAACCATGCACCATTTTGATGTCTAGGATATAACATAGTGAGTGCAAGGGAAGGCTGTACTTCAGCAATTATGCGGCATAGCAGTTGGTTCTGATTTGGGTCCAGTGTTTGTAATGGTGACCAAACATTCTCCCATAGGAATGTGTGCACCCCAAAAATAGAATGTCTGAGTATGAATCTGCCTCGAGGCGGTCAGTGGGACTTACCCACAGTAGTAAGCTGTGGTGGGGTTATGCTTTCCCCCTTTACTCGTCTATTCTTGGACTAGGAAGTTGTAGGAGAAGAGGGATCCATATTGATGGGTTTGTGCCAGAGATGCCGACAAAAACACGCCATTATTGTCTTGGAATTGGCCAGACACAGTGAGAAGCCACTGAACTTTTATAGTCGTTTTGGTATTTCTGGAGACATTTGTTATCCTTGTCCACAAAGGTGGTCTTACCTTCCAGGGAGCTGCCATCATGAGCGATAGAATAGTGTCCCCATTGAGAGGCGCGTACTTGGCCAAAGGACAGAGTGAGGCAATGAAGAGTGGCAGGGTCATCCGAGTGAGGATTTAGAGACACAGCCGAACCAGGCACCAGTGCACTAACGCCTTCATTTTCCAGCTAATTAAAGCTTTTTTATCACTCCACTCTTCCTGGGCTTGGTCTCCCAGATGAATAGTACCACGTTTATTACAAAAAAAGTAAGTGTACATGATAAGTTTGGACAAAACATTCCCTCTGCAAGTCGGAACAAGGCAGTGATTCATCCAAAGCAAAACAATGAACAGGACATGTTTCCCTTCCGTTTTAAGGCCTCGCTCCTGACAGGAGGCACTGCCTCGCACCTTCGATCCAGCAGTGTCACCAGGGACGCCACGTCACGGGTTCAGCTGCTCTGATGCAGATGCGGACAGAAAGCCCTCTGGAGAGTGATGCGTTGCAACTTGTTCTGGAGCTCGGCTAGGGATGCTGGGCCAGACATCTGGGCCAGACATCTGGGCCCCACGACCCCTGAGCAGCACCAGCACCGAACTACGCTTCAAAAACACCGGCGGACTCCGGTCCTAACACTCCAATTAGGATCTAATTAAACTAAAAGCATCGCCTGCGCTGCCTTTTCCGCGCTTCCAAGATGATCACAAAAAGATGCTTCATTATGCGGCTCGAATTTTAATTTGGACCACAAAGTGAAAAGATGCTTTGAAATGCAATGCAGGGGTGGGCGAGGGGGCACAACGTTCCACAGTCCATGTCAAGCACAGGAACAGCTCCTTTAGTACAATAAACCTTCCTGGAAAGTGACGTTTTCTAATTGCACAGAAACCTGTATAAGAATGACCAAAGCATGCTATGCATGATTTAACACATTCGGTTATTATGGTGAAATGTTTTAAGTATTGCCAGATTGATGTTTCTTGTCCCCGGGAGAATGCGGTCTCTGAAAAATGAAATGACTTTTTGAAGTATATATGACGTCAGTGACATACCACATTAAAACTGCAGATGCTGCATGTTTGAAAAACATGAAGACATGAAACCATATCCCGGGTGTGTGACTTTGCAGATGTCAGTGTGTCTACTAAAACGACAAGTATTCACAAAACTTAAGTAACAAGCAGTAGGCGGTGCAAACAGTTTGCAACAGACTGATTGTCGCGTTCTTACACTTAGTAATAGAAGCCATTTAAAGAGAACCTGTGCAGAAATAGGCAAGGTTTTTCAAAAACCTAAATAGCACCTTTTCGGAAAAAGACAAGGTATGCTAACCAGGAGCTAACTTTCATTAGTGCCATCGGATTGATTGGGAAGGAACGCTTCCCCTGATTTTAGTCCATATCTCTCTTCCGTACTCCAGGGGAGACGTCCAGGGCCAGATTTACGTCCCACACCACATACCCCACCTCAAGCTGCTTTAAGCATTGGACAGGCCACGGAGACGAGAGGGGTGTCAAAAGCCAGAAAGGGGGTGCCAGTGTATGACAGGTGTCGCAACAATCTGTTTTCTTTCGGGCTGGCTTTTAATTTTCAGAAAGACTGCTAAAAGAAAGCCCTTTGGTAATTCCACATTAGCTGCAGTGAGAATTTACCAAAGAGGGGCTCTAGAAATTGAATGTATATTCTGAGCAAAACAAGCATCCTAATCATTGATAGAGTATAACGTCTCAGAGGAAAGATGCACCTAGCCAGGCACCCACTTAAATACTCCCGAACATCCTGCCTGCCCTCCACAGCTTGCAAGTTGTACTCCAAGCTGCGATCTAGCTGTCTCTCGGGCATCGCCCCTAATACTCCCTTTAGGGGATGTTTTGATTTCAGGGATCTCTTCTCCATGTTGTCGAAAGCATGGATGCTGCCTCTAAGAGGCCAATCACCAGGAGGTGCGGTGATTCCCCTTTCTGAAGGCCCACCAAACGTTCCCTGAATCCAGAAGGCTAACTTGGTGCACCAGTACTTTCGGGAGAAGGCAGTCACCTACAGCGAAGGACATCCAAGAACAAGCCACCAAAGGCAAATGATTTTTGAGGGCCTTGCAAGGCCTCCAAGTTTTCCTAACAGATTGTAAGAGTCCCGGGCTTCCCAATTCCAAATCTTTACTAGAAAGACTAGTGTGCTTACAGTGGGTCTCACCTCAGGCATTCTAGTCCGTCTATGTGGTTTGCAAGGACTTGGAAAGTCCAACACTGCCTTGCGGGGAGGGTCTTCTCTCCCACCAGAGTACAGAAAGAGGCACTCGACTGTCCTAAGAGGTCAGCCCCTCCCAGCTGGGCATTTAAATAAATACATCCTGCACTGCCCTATAAGGATCAGGCCCTACCTATGCAGAGCACCTGTCAAAAACCCATCCCCAGGAAGAAGCTCCTAAATCCAGGCACCCGCCAGTGGGCTCAATTTTAAACAATGGAACAATACAAATGTAGGGAAACAAAACAAATGTATATGTATGGCAAGGGCATCATTTCGGATTTGGACCATTGTTGTTCAGGCAAAAGTTTAACAGATTCGAGCTGTTGTGAAAGACTACGCAACTGTAGTTCAAACAGGTATGATGGGTTTTACTCCTCAGTGTGATGAGCAAGCACGAAGCAAGTCAACAGTCAAAAAAGTCTCTGAAATGCTTCTAGCTGGATCATCAAATTTATTTCTAACCTTGCATTTAAATGATCAGACAGTAAAATGTTATTACTAACGCAGAATACACTAATGAATGATAGCAGCTAGCAAAGGGGCTGTAAAACATGACTGCTTTTCTCCTTATCAGAGTTCACCTATGCCTAATTTTTCATTAGCTATTTGAGGAATGTACTCTATGACCAATAAATTACCCTCGCTGGAATTTTGACCAAATGAAACTCGGAAATTGCTGCCCCCACCTGTACACAAATGCGGGAGCTGGAGAAGCTATAATGAAGGATTGATAGAGTCAAATCACCCTTTCTAAGGAGATATCATATTTCTCTGAAAGGGAAGTTGGACATCTATTTGTCCATTTTGAATTGGTCCTGTTTTTTGACAGAAATGGAAAAATAACGTGACCTTGTTAAGATGTAGTCTTGCTGAATTTTTCAAAATGAATTTGCCAGAACAAAGTGATCCGTGCCTATAAGTGCCTGAAGGTAACATTTATATATCTCATTCCTATTTAAATCTTGAAGTTTGAGCCATTGTGTTTCCATGGAGCAACCACACCACTAACCAGCACTTTGGCAGAACTTGTTTAAAATCAGTGCCTCCTTACCTAAGAAATACAATTGGTGATAAAATGCCACTCTACTGGGTGCAAAACGTGCTGGAATTAAAATTATGTTTTACATCGTTCTAAACTGTGTAGCCAGCGCAAAGCATATTTTCATTTATTTACAAAGCCTGGAGGGGATAAATATTATGGCCATAACAGGATTCTTCATATGAGAAATGCTGCCATAAATATACAACCTCTGTGCTGGAATTACCACTTTTCCAGGAAGTAAACCTGGCAGATTGAAATTAATTATTAATGTCAGCAATATGGAATTACCATCACCTACAGGACATTATATTTTTCTCTGTCACAAACCAACACTAAACAAAACAGACAGATCGATAGACAGACAGATTGACAGACAGACATATTAACAGATTGATAGACATACAGACAGATAGATAGGTAGACAGACTGACAGGCAGGTAGACAGACAGACTGGAGCAGAAAAAGATACTTTGTACAGTCCACAAGTCTCAGTGAGTTAATAGTCGAAAATATCATGAGAAGGCCATGAGTTTGAAACTCAGCAGGGCCAGTTCATCATTCCATCCTTCTCAGATATGTAAAATGAGTACCACTGCATTGACTAATTGAACACCTATTAAATACGTCCCATAGAAAAGCAGAAGTGCACGTGATGTGCTACACAAAAGCATGTTAATATGAGTTGCTCATCTTGCATTTAAGGAAGGCTGAGCTTAGGACTGCCATTTGATCATGAGGACAGGCTGTGTTCATTTATTGTATCCAGAATGTTAAAAATCTATTATATACCGCAGCAGCAGATATGAGACACGTAAAATGGCAATTGTTAGAAAAAGTCATCTGCTAAAAGGGGTATGTGTGTGATGTCACAGTACATAGATATTCTAGAGACAGAGATTGCATTTAGGGTGTGATGTCCGAAATTAGGCACACAGCTCCTGAAGGACCAGATCCATACCAGATTTTCAGGATAACCACTAAATGAGCTCCATATAGATTGAATGTAGGAATTTGTGTCTTATGAGGATATCCTAAAAAAGCATGGATCTGACCCTCCTGTAACTATGGTGAACTCTGCTGTTCTACATGAAGACCATCATTCAGCAATATAGTTTTATAGATCCCCAAGTCAGTTTATCAGACTTTTGCTTGTATGCACACCAAATATTTATTTACATTTTTCCTTAAGTGCACTGCCAACACAAGCTGTAATAAGCCAGTTTCTTGTTTATCCGAACAAACCAGATTTAATTTCGTACACAATTTCTCTGATGTAGTAAATAATCTTGGTAAACATCATTTAAGAGTGGGAATAGGTGATGGGCTGGGATGTGACAGATTTGGTAGAGATGGGTTTAATGTTTTTTCCAAAATGGAAGTTGTCTGTGGCTCAGCAGGTCGGCAAATGCATACCACTAGGCTAGTGCATGAAAATCAAGCTGCTTTTTTCAGCAGCATTTGTAGCACGAGGGAATGGTCAATTCTGAAGGCGCAAGCTTGGCAAGGATTGTAAGGTTCACTGAGAGTTGTGTATGTATACTTGTGAACTATATGTTTGTCATACGAGCAATGATCCTATTTGAATGACCAGTTAATGGATGGAGGAAGCACAAAATGGAACAAATAGTCCCCATTCTTGACTCCTGTAAACCGATGCCTATTTTTTTCTTCCTGGTGACAACCACAAAAACACTTCCTAGTCATTACACCCCTGGCCAGGTACACTTTAGGCCTCTTAACGCTTAAAATAACCTTCCCTTCTAGAGCCATGATTTGCTGGCAAGTAAAGTATAGCAGATGAGGGCCATGACAGGGATTCACAGCAGTAAGCATATTTTAACAAACCAAATGCAAAGTAGGGGATCAGATCACTGAAGAAGTAATTATGCTGAAATACCATAATGAAGAAATTATGATGGGAAAGGGGTTTTCATATGCAGTTTGATGTCCGACTACTCGGTGGTACGATAGCCACAAGGTTGGGAATGTGAAGACTACAAGGATAAATACATTAAAGCACTTTTTATTTTAAAGTCATTTGAATGAAAATAAAAACATCTGAAATATAGTTTTTTATAAGAAATAAAGCAATGTAATAAAAAAAATGTTAGAATGAAAATAAAAACATCTGAAATATAGTTTTTTATAAGAAATAAAGCAATGGAATAAAAAAATGTTAGAGTTTTAATAAGAATTAATAGCGATAGGGCAAGGTAGGGTTCAGTGTCGGAGCTAGGGTTAGGTTTAAAGGTGAGCTGTATTGCACACAATTAAAATAATTAGAACTAACCATAGTTCTAGGGTTAGTATGGGTGAGAGTGGTTGAAATAAATTGTCTTCATAAAAGAATTTGTCAGAAAGGTTTGTCATTATAGTTTATCTAATGTAAATTTTTATTTTGGGGAAGTTTCGTAAGAGAATCTCAGAATGTTATTTCTTCTTAAAAGTATTATGGAGTTTAACATAAAGCTACAAATGTACTCTTTAGACAGTAGAGGTAAGTCTAGTCTGAATGCAAGTACCTGCATGTAGGAGGAAATCCTCTGAGGTACAGCCTCCAGCGTAGAATAGAACTTACCGTTGGCGTGATTTGGAATAGTCAAGCAGTGCTTGTAATGAGATATATTATTCCATATAATAAATATCAATGATATATATGCACATACATCTAGTGTATGCACGTGTGCACGCTGTGTGCTTGCACCTGTGTGTATATGCGCCTACATGAAATTCCAGCATTTCTACTTTTCATACATTAGAGGGAATAATTGAGTAGAATTGAATCCAGGGAAAGAATCCGTGGCTGGATTTTACTAGCTTTTAAGCCCACGTTATCTGCCATTACTGCATGTTGTCCTTCTCCAAGCGATCCGGATCATGTGCAACAATACGGTAGCAGTGAAAAGAGGTTTCTAAAATGACGGAGATTTTTAAAAGCTCGACACGCCAATGAATCAGCTAGCACCGAAAGAATTCAACAGTTACCTGCCAGTAGCCACAATGTTCTCAGTGTCTTTGCTTGTTACAGTCGCTCAAAACACACCCCTGCGATGCTCCCTGGTCCCAACGTGTCGAGTCTGTGATTATGCCACACAACACTTACTAGTAACCCAGAGAAGCCCTGTTTATTGCTGTGAGCTTAAGGAATCTATACGTTTTTTTCGTTAAGAATAAAAATATCTTATTTGCAGAAATTGTAAAATGAAGCTAAGGCCCATTAAAAGACGCACTAAAAAAAGGCAAAATAGAATACGCTTATCTTACAACTGACCAATTGGGCTTGTTCTCTGCCACTTTATCCAATTAATGAACTGATTCTCATTCTATCAGCTGACCAGCGCTCGACTTTATGTAATTTGGGAATGCCCACTCTGATCTTGTTCTAAATCTAGGCAATCCAAGCTGTGCCAGCACAGACACTAGACATGCGTTTCAGGTCACAGCAAGAGACAATAAATGCGCAGAGCTCTAGCAAATTCATTAAACGTCGTTGGTGTGTATGATGCAGGGGTGACTCGATTCTGGAGACTAACCATTATCCTACATTACCAATCAACGTGACGTTCAAATTCCACCCTATCAAATACAAGTCAGTTTGTTAACTAATAGATAGCCAGTAACTTGAAAACATAAAAAGTATAGCTACTGCTTCAGTCTGCCATTTTGACAAAAACTTCAGAGAAGACCTTAGGAAGCATGTTTTCAGGAGACATTCATAAATGTGGAAAGCCCTACCTGCAGATTTGCTGAAGCATAAACTGTGACATCATTCAGTAAACAATTAGATACCATTAAGAGGGCATCAGGGTGCTTAATAGGAACGATCCCTGATCAACAACCCATCAGGCAAGCATGCTACTATAGGATTGGATTGATCTCACACACCAGATCAGAACACCACATTGGATTTTAAAGGCCTTGCAAGAAAATACCTAGAAAAAGACTTCAATGGATAAATGGTGATTATATCTACTGCTTTATGAGCCAAACTTAGGGCCTGATTTCGAGTCTGGCGGTATCTGACCTCCAGACTCGCAGTGGCGGTCCACCTTCTGCCACATTATGACTTTGAAAGTCGTTGCGTCGGAGGACCACCCACTGCGCCAGGGAACAATGTGAGATGCTCAGCGGGACTGGCGCAGTCCCGCTGAGCATATTACAAGTTCCACCACCCCCAACCATTTCACAGCGGGAGCCCCACCATGAAAAGGCTTGCTCCCACCATGAGGATTCATTTAGGGAGGCACAATATGTGCCCCCCTGTCTGTAGCCCCCCAAAGTTCCATCACGACATAGACATCTCCGTCCATGGCATGTTTTGCCATTCCAATTACCGTGCCTGTTTTTCCGACATCGCCATGGGAAAGGCACAGGACCGTCCACCGTACAGGAGTTCAACTCATATTACGGAGGGCGGTCCTTGCGTGAGTTTAGCACAGCTTTGCTGGCAGGGAGCCGGCGCAACTGCGCAGACTCATAATCCGCCCCTTAATTCTTTGGAATGATATGAAGAAGCATGTAGAAAAGAAGCATCGGGAAAGCCAACTGGTCCACTTTGTTGACTAATTGGCTTTGCCAATGCCTTTTGCCGATGCTGTGCAGCACTGCTACTGGTTGCATCATTCTGTAGACGCATGCATGCATCACAACAAATGTGTGCACAAAAATAACCAGTTAGGCAAACACTCACGGAATGACTCAGACACCATTTTCTTTTTTTATTTACAGATCTACGATGGCTGACAGTAAATAAGCAAAATAAAATGTAATTAGCTCAAAACGGATTTCAAGTAACGGACTTGCAAGGTAGCAAATGGCAGCTGCTTGCCCTCCAAAAACGTTAAAAAACAAGCATTTGCAATGAAATAGGTCTCGCAGTTACGCAAGTTTGAGCTATTGGCATTGTAAATGGATATGCCTTTTATTTTGGTTTTGCTTTTTAAAAGTAAATAAAAGACATTGTCATTTACAATGGTGCGAGACCGATTGCATTGCAAATGCTTGTTAATATTCTGTGGAAGCGTGGCGGCAGAAAAGGGGCAGTAGGGACTTAGCCTGCTCTGCTACGGCAGGGTTATAAAATACATCATTCCACCAAGTGCTTAATTTGAACCGGTGGTTGCAGGTGCATGCGCGCTGACTCAGGCTCGAACTACGTAGTTTACAGAAATATTGAGCTATCTAATAACACTGAACACGCTCCCGTTTGTCGGTCACTCGCACACTGCATTTCTGAATGCGTGCAGTCTCAGATCACACACCCCTTCACAGAAATATATTGAAAAGCACGTGTTTTAGCTAAACAAAAAAACATACATCACACACAAACGAAGGCTCAGACACTAAAAAGTGTACATTTCCAATGAAGAATGTCACACTTCTGTGACCTCACGCCTTTCTGTTTCCATTCACAGTTTGACTGTTCGGTAGCAGTGCCATCTGGGAAGATTCGTGTATCCTGCAAGGCCTCAATGTGGGCACCTCGGCTATACACTGAGAGCTGGTGGGAGGGGGTTGTGTCACCCTGACAAAGACCATCCGCAACTCGTTGTTTGGATGAGATCACAAAGACGCAGTGTCATAGCTCTCAGAAGACGGGAAGATAATGATGTTGGACATTGAATCGGTTCAGACGGGAGGTGCCACAGTTAGACATGGAGCTCAGAAAACTGGTGGCAGCAGTGTCAGGCATGTGCCTCAAGAAGGATCTTCTGGGGGGCTTTGGCTTGTACATCGGGGTTGGATGCCCCAAGAGTGCTTGTTTGGGGAGGTGAGCAAGTGTCTGAGATGCCTTTTTTAGGTCTCGCCTAGCGTTGCAGCGCTTGTGCTGCTCGCTCGGCGACACTTATAGTGACAGACGAGATTTCAGAAGGGGACTTGAAGCCCCGCCCATCCTTTTCATTGGGTCGCGTCAGCGTTTATGCTAAACACTGGCTTCCCATTGAAAAGAATGCTTTTTCGCCACTGCCCTTTCTCCCTTTTGCCCAGCCCATCCGGACTGGCTCGTGTGGTTTTTGGCTGTCGCAAAGCAATTTCTTATCTTTATGGGGGCCATCTGTTTTTAATTAGCTTACGTTTCCTGCTCCTTGCTCACTTCAGCCGCCAGTTCCTTTCTGGATCACGTGCGGCTCTCGGACAGGGCGAGGGCTGGCGGCAGCACAACCCCCCTCTGTGCGCAGGTCTCTGGCGACAGAAAGGAGCAGGAGCTGAGCATGGCTTTGAGGTCCGTCTCAAGCGCATGATCCCGGCCTGTGCCGTCCTAGTGCAATATTTGAATCTGCCCCATGAGAGGATGCTGCTGGCTTGTTTTGCCATTCCTTAATTAAGCCGGTCGAGGAGCGGGCGCTCTCCGTGTCCTGCAGCACCTGGTCTTCCGGTCAGTGCCTGCAGCTAAACTCGCTCCGCCGAGCTGCTCCTGCTGACAGGACCCTGCGCTTGCAGCGCTGGGTTTTCATTTATTTAATACATCATAACGTGATACATGACAAGTGACTCACCCCTAAGTTCAGCAATGACATTGTTGTGAGGGCAAAGGGTACATGAATGTTTAAAAACGATTGTCTCATCAGCACAAAGTTCTGGTACAATGCGGTAAAGTGTAGAGCTTTCACAGCGAGCTCTGTTTGCCCAAGCGCGTCACGTCTAAATTGTGACTGTTTTAAACAGCTAAGCTTAACTTGATGTATTCTGCTTTTCTAAGGATATTGGGCCTTTTAGACCTATCTGTGCTCTGCTAATAGATTTTCAGGTGTGTGCTTTTCTAATAAGTAATCACCCTGAATCGGGTCTATTGGCATGTATGCTAGTAGCACTTTGTTGACAATCTCTCTTAAGTCACTTATTGTCTATACGGAAAGATATGCATTGTATACCTGCCAGAGGAACGCTCGTTCCCTGTTTAGGTGATGTTTATCATGCGCAAAATATATATATATATTGCTTTTCAAACCCGCCCCCAAAAAACAAACACACACCTCTTATATAATGGAAGTCGGTAGTCTTAGTCAAAAAGCGTCAGCGTCTTTCTTCCTCCAAATCACGCCCTGCTCTCGACTGTTCCCAAACAGTGGCATGGGTAACTGGGTGTGTGCGAGGAAGCACCCGGACAATCTCCTCGGTGCTGCCAGCTCCACACACCAAGAGTGTGGCGAGTAACAGTGAGAAGGCTCTTTGTCTCAGCAAGTATTGAACACACTGTGCCATTACCACGGGAGAGCGTCTCCCGTGGAGGGCTCGAGCTATTATCAATTGACTCATATAGCTCTAACGCCCCTCGCGCCCCCACTCTCACAGCTAAACCCGAGATGGCTCTCAAAGCAGCCTTAGCAGCCACCTGGCACACTGGCAGTCCTCCACATAACATCTGCCCCCAGAAACTTGCTCCAACTCACTGACTGCGCACAAGAGCGCAGCAGAGAGGGCGGATTTTTTTTTTTAATACATCTCCGGAATGCCGTTAATGTCCTATAATTCCGACTGCAAACGTGTTTGTAAACATTGCACGACCATCCCAGGCGGAGCCAATGTTACAGCATTCTTTATTTGCACGCTGTGTACACCCTAACCCAGCAGCGCACGCACGAATCGTCACATTTTTCTCCCTTTTCGCATTTTAAAATCAAGCGATATAAAAAAACGGCAGTAACCTGGTTGGCATTATTTTTCCCGTGGTATTAAACCAGGGCTGTGAAAGCACAGTGAGACACCACAGTCTAACACAGAAAGATAGAGAATACTAGATGGACAGCAGGGCTGTCTGAGATCTGTAGAGGTCTTCAAGAAGCCGGTGGGGGGCGTCTCCATTCGGTGTTATGTTTAGAGGGGAGGAGACAGTAGCAGTCCGTGGAGGGAGTGACGGTGTGGCAGTGAGGCGGGGCGGAGGAGGGGCAGGGTGGTGAAATTTAAACACCGGAATATGGATGACCGTAGGTAAGTACACATTTAAATAAGTAAAACAAATTCCTTTGCACGCACTGCATCGCATTTTGCGATGCAGCGCGCGCAACAAAATTCGTTTTACTTATTTAAACGTGTACTTACCTCCGGTCATCCATATTCCGGTGTTTACATTTCACCACCCTGCCCCTCCTCCGCCCCGCCTCACTGCCCCACCGTCACTCCCTCCACGGACCGCTACTGGGAGGAGACCATTGCAGACAATGTTCCAGACACCAGGACCCCTGCGCTCATCCTGTCATCTTCCCAGATGCGTGTCCATGGACACTTTATTAATATTCTCAAAGTACAACTCTCTGACTGTGATGTCATATAGCCACTGTATGGAAATGCACAGTGGCTGCTGTTTGAATAATAAAATAAAGCAATGAGCAGCTTTCACTTGTCCCTGGTGCCTCTGCACCTGCTGCACCCCACGCCCCTGATCACTGAACCATGTCATATTAGCATTTCTGAAGACATTTCGCAGACCGATCGTAGTGAAACCCTTGCGTCCGAGGCGCTGCTGGTGTTACAGCCCGTGCTTCCACTGCACGCATAAGGTATACCCCAGGTCCCAGGCCATGTGATTTTAAATCAGAGCAGAGGGGCATGCAGTTAGCCCCTGATAATATAAAAAAGTTCACGTCGTGGTGCCTGGGTGCAGGAGGGCTGCGTTGGAAACGAAAAGTGAAATTCAACTTCGGGGAAGCTGGATGTTTTTCTTTAACCGCACCTCAGAAATATCGAACAACAAGCGCTCGCCATGAAGTATACTTTTCTCTTTTTCTGCCGTCCCACTTGGACGGCCTCGCCTGCTAAAAGGTTTCTTATCTTTATTGGGCCATGTGTTTGGCCCCATAAAGATAAGAAACCTTTTACAACGCGAGGAAGGCAGACGAGTCCGTCCAAATGGGACAGCTCAAAAAGCCAAACGAAAACGTCACTACCAACTCTTTTCCAATGGCTGGCCACCGTTTAGCATAAACGGTGACGCCAGCCAATGGAAAAGAGGGGCGGGGCTTAATGCCCTTTACACAAAATACCCCAAATCATTAAATCTCGCCAGAGAGACTGCGCATGTGCGCAGCCTACGCCAGGCGAGACCTAAAAATACTTAACTGACCTCAAAGGGTGAAGGAGCGATGGAGGACGTAAGAGAAGCAAGGGCAGATTGGATGCCTGACAGGGGAGCAGCAGAGAGGTGCAAAAGCTCTGGCATGCAGAGCATCCTAGCATTAAATTGCAGCTGCTGGGCCCTCCAAGAAAGTAAAATGAAATCCATTAATTTGTGTCAAAGACCCCATGGATTAGGGGAGAAGCTGAGGAGTAGGTGTGGGGGTGAAGGGGAAGCAACAGGAGGTTTTGAGGGTGTAAGCTGCATAGAGAGAGAATAAGACCACAAAAACTCTCATGTAGTGCCTAATAAAAAACATAAAAGGTAGTTTTCTATAAGTGAGAAGAGGAAGGATACAGCAAAGACTATCAAAAGGATCATAGAGCGGTTTTGCTCCAGGGAAGGAACAAACACAAGAAAAGGAAAATAATCCACTGAATAAGAACTAGACAAATGGGAGTGAAATTAAGTCAACAAATGGTAAGTACATAGATACCAGGAGAGGCGAGGTAGCACTGGCAGGTTGAGCAGGCCTGACAAACATATAAACTGTGCAGGCAGGAGTGGAAAATGTCGACATGTAAGCTGTCTGTGACCATGAGCAGTGCTTTGAACAGCTGGCATGCTCGAGCCCTTTGACGACTGTTGCTGCTGCTCCGGCGTGAATAGTCGGGTGGGAGGTGCGTGGGGCGACCTAATTCATTGCACTGAAACCCAGCGATGGGGTTTAAAGCACAAGTTACTTACCGAAGGTAACGATATATCTGTAAGAAACATTTGTTAGTTAGATTCCTTACCTTAGAATATCCCCAGGCGTCAGGCTGGATCCGGAAAGATTTTTCGTCAGCAGTACCCCTGCACGTCGGTAGGCGTCGTCTGCGGCTCCGCGTCCGTTGTCGGCGTCGTGATCGTCGGGATGACGTCGTCGGAGTACTTAGATGCCGTCCTCGCGCGCTGACGTCTGTTCTGTACATAGCTTTCCGCGCCAGGAACGCAGAGCCATGCAAGAAACCAACACTAGTGCCATGAAACTAGGGCCCTGAAAGGGATGACCTTAACCCTAGATATCGGTTCGCAGACCGGAGAGGATGGGTGGGGCGGTAAGGAATCTAACTAATGTTTCTTACAGATATATCGTTACCGAAGGTAAGTAACTTGTGCATCTGAAAGAAACACGTTAGTTAGATTCCTTACCTTAGAATAGATACCCCAGCAATACCAACCCCGGTGGTGGGTCTGCGAACCAAGATCACACCAGGAAGTCCTGGAGAACGGAACGGCCAAAGAAGCCGTCTCTCCGGACTTGGCTGTCCAGGCAGTAATACTTGGCAAACGTGTGCAGCAGAGCCCACGTAGCTGCCTGACAAATGTCCTGCAGAGGGACTCCCTGTCCCAAGGCAGTAGCAGCCGCTGTGGCCCGAGTGGAATGGGCCCTCAGCCCACAGGAGGATCCTTCTTAGCCAAGGACTAACAGACCTTAATGCACAAAACGACCCACCGAGAGATGGTTCGCTTGTGCACTGTCCACCCCTTGTTAGCTCCCACGTAGCCAACGAAGATTTGGTCGCCCACCCGGAACTGTTTTGTGCGATCCAGATAAAAGGAGAGCGCACGTTTTGGGTCCAGACGGTGGAACCTCTCTTCCTCTTTCGAGGGATGCGGAGGCGGAAAGAAGGTGGGTAAGGTACTGGACTGCCCGATGTGAAAGGCAGTAACCACCTTTGGAAGAAAAGAAGGGCGAGTCCTCAGAACAACTTTGTCCTGATGGACAGAGAGGAAAGGAGGTTTAGAAGAAAGAACCTGGAGCTCACTCACTCTTCTGGCAGAGGAAAGCAGTCTTGAGAGTCAGAAGACGAAGAGGACAGTTATGAAGTGGCTCAAAGGGAGCGCACATCAGATAAGTTAACACCAGATTCAAGTCCCACTGAGGCATTACAAAGGGAACAGGAGGAAACATGTGAGTAATGCCTTTCAAGAATCTATTGACAACAGGGGACTTGAAAAGAGAAGGCTGATCAGGAAGCCTCAAGAAGGCTGAAACAGCTGAAAGATATCCTTTGATGGTGCCCAGAGCAGAGCCCTGATGGGCGAGGGAAAGAAGAAAGAGGAGAACCTCAGAAAGAGGGGGAGAAAGGAGATCCACAGTCTTTGCTGTGCACCATGCCACAAATTTGTTCCACCTGCAGGCCTATACCGTTTTAGTGGAGGGACGCCTGGCTGCCAGAATGACATCACAGACTTCAGGAAGCAAGTCAAATGGCATCAACTGCCACGCTCAATCTCCACGCATGGAGGTGGAGGCTGGACAGGTTCGGGTGGAGGGCCGTCCCCTGCTGCTGCGACAGAAGGTCCTCCTGAAGAGGCAGTCAAATCGGGGGATCGATTGACAGACTGAGTAGCTCGGGATACCAGTTTCTTAGTGCCCAATCCGAAGCCACAAGGATGACTTGGGCCCGGTCGCGCCTGATCTTCTTCAGCACTCTGGGCAGAAGTGGTATAGGCAGAAAGGCGTATAACAGACCGCAACTCCACTCGCGACGAAAAGCGTCTCTGAGCGAGTGCCGCCTTGGAAATTCCAACGTGCAGAACTGATGACATTGCACGTTCTCTTTGGTGGTGAATAAATGTAACCAAGGCTCTCCCTACTGCCGAAAAAGACCTTGCGCCACGTCCGAGTTCAGACGCCACTCGTGATCCATCATGCACCGATGGCTGAGTTTGTCCGCCCTGGCGTTCAGAGAGCCCGCCAGGTGTTGAACCACCAGGGTGATGCCCTGATGTTCCAGCCATGTCCAGAGGCGCAGAGCCTCCTGACAAAGGGTCTACTTCCCCAGACAGAGGGAAGGAATGCCTTCAGTGCAAGCCGGATCGCCTGAAGCTCCAATAGGTTGATATGGAGCCGGGACTCCGCCGGAGACCAGAGGCCTCTGATCTCCGCCTCTCCCATGTGGCCCCCCATCCCAGGAGAGACGCATCCGTCACCACTACATGCTCCGGTTGGGGTAGGTAGAGGGATCTGCCACTGATCCATTCGCGGTCCTTGAGCAACCACAGCAACTGTCTTGCAGTGCCCTCCGAGATCAGGACGTGGTCGGACAGGTTGCCCTGATGTTGAGCCCACTGAAACTTCAGGTCCCACTGCAGAGCCCGCATCCGCCACCTGGCGTGATGTACCAGCAGGATGCAGGAGGCCATCAGACCCAGCAGCCATAGGGCCATCCTGACCGAAACTCGGGATAAAGGCTGAAAGATCGCAATCAGAGCCTGGATATCCCAAACCCGCTGTTCGGGAGGATAGACCCGAAACTCCACTGAGTCCAGAACCGCTCCGATGAAGAGGAGCTTCTGGGAGGGACTCAGATGTGACTTCGGCACGTTGATGGAGAACCCCAGTGAATGCAGGAGGTCGGCCGTAGTCTGGAGGTGGGAGGCGACTGTTGGGGGCGAGCCCGCCTTCAACAACCAGTCGTCGAGATAGGGGAAGACTGGAACCCCTAATCTGCACAGATGAGCTGCGACCACTGCCATCACTTTCGTGAACACCCGAGGGGCACTGGTGAGGGCGAAGGGGAGCACGGTAAACTGAAAGTGCTCGTTGCCTACCGTGAACCGCAGGTAACGCCGGTGGGCCGGCAGGACGGGGATGTGGAAAAAGCGTCCTGCAAGTCCAACGCTACCATCCAGTCTCCAGGGTCTAAGGCAGCCAGAACCAGAGCTAACGTTAGCATCTTGAACTTCTCCTTCCGGAGGAAGGCGTTGACGCTCTTGAGGTCCAAGATAGGGCCTAGGCACCCTTTGCCCTTCGTGGGAACTAGAAAGTAGTGGGAGTAACAACCCTGTCCTACTTCTGGGCCAGGAACGCGCTCAATGGCCCCCTTGGCCAAGAGGGCTGTAACTTCCTCCTGCAGAAGTTGCAAGTGATCCCCCGACATGCGAGATACTGCGGTGGCATGGCTGGAGGGGTCGCCTCGAAGGGGAGGAAGTAGCCCCTTCGGACGATTTGCAGCACTCACCTGTCCGAAGTGATGGTACGCCATTGGAGCAGGTGATGGCGAACTCTGCCTCCCACTGGCGTGGAATGGGCCTGAAAGCTCGGACTAGGAAGGCTTTGAGGCAGATGTTGCGGGAGCGGATGTGGACTGACCGGCTCTCTGTACCCCTGCTCCACCATGGCGGAATCCACGCCCGCGACCGCGTTGAGGCTGGTTCTGCGGCCTGTGGCTGGACGAATGTGCGGGGGCGCCCCTTCCTTGGTCACGAAAGGGGTGAAAAGCAGAAGTTTGCTGGTGCTGGGCAGACAGACCCAAGGACTTGGCCGTAGCCCTGGAGTCCTTAAAGCGCTCCAGCGCGCTATCTGCTTTGTCGCCAAAAATGCGATGGCCATCAAAGGGCATGTCCATGAGAGTGCTCTGGACATCCCCTGAAAAGTTTGTGGACCTCAGCCAGGCGTGACGACGAATCGCCACCTTCGTTGCAATCGCTCTGCCCAGCGAGTCCGTGGTGTCAAGTCCTCATCTAATGGAATACCGTGCTGCATCACGCCCCTCAGCAAGAGCGTGGGCGAGCCGTGTCCTGGCCTTCTCTGGACACTGGGGCAGCACGTCCGCCACCGTATCCCACAGCGAGTGGGTGTAACGGTCCAAAAGGCATGCCGTATTAATGGACCGCAACCCAAGACTGAGTTTCTTGCCAAACTGTTCCATCCTTTTGGATTCCCAGTCCGGAGGTGCGGACGGGAAGGCGGTTTGGGACGTGGAGGCCTGGATAACAAGACTCTCAGGGGTGGGTTGTATGGACAGAAAGCAGGGGTCGCCCGGAACCGGGCGGTGTAGCCAGGCCACGTTCCGATCCACAGGAGAGACTGTGGAGGGCTTGGACCAAGTGCCCATCAGAACGTCGGTGAGGGCCTCATTAAACTGCAGCAGAGGCTCCGAGGAGCTTACTGGCGGTTGAAGCACCTCAGTGAGGAGGTTAGTCCTCACGGACGCTGCAGGGAGCTCCAGGCGCAAGGCCTTGGCCGCCTTGCGCAGCACCACAGCATAAGTAGCACCCTCCTCCGTAGCCATGGAGGGAGGAGAGATGAAAAACCAGTGTCAGGCGAAGTGTCTAGACCACTGGCCTCCCCCAGCTCATCTGCCCAGTCCTGACTTAATTGGCACTGCTGTGCCAGAGGGTCCTCAGACCCCTCCCAGTCCTCCCCTTCATCCGTGTCCTGGTAATCAGGCAGAACTGACAGAGCCGGGTCATAGGCGAAAGGCTCACCCATCGACGCCGGAGACGGCGCAGAGCGGTGCCGCTCCGACGCCGGACCCAGGCTGAAACCAGGGACGGCGCCGGGAGCGACACCATGGGGGTCGGCACCAGCGGAGGAGTCGTGAGGTCAGTTGGCGTCGACCGGGATCCAGGCCTGGATCCCAAGGGGGCCTGCGGCGTCGGGACCGAAGTCGACGACGGCACCGAGGCCGAAGCCGCCGGCTCGCTAGGACCCCCAGTCGGACCTGCGGGGCCCGGAGGCGCACCGGCAGGCCTCGACGGCGGGAAGAGAGTCCTCATGGCCACGAGGAAGTCTTGAATCTCGCCCAGAGTCGCATGAAGCCCAGGGACCGGAGGGTGTGGGGCCGGATGCGACTCCTGCGGCTCTGGCGGAGCTGCGCGGGTGCTGCCACCCGAACCCTCAGCCGAGTCTCGTGACCGGCGAGGGGAGCCGGAAGAGCGATGTCGCTTCTTCGACTTCTTTTTACCATGCCTCGACTTACTTGAGTGCGAGGACTTGGATCCCAACGAGCGGTGATGACTGCGGCTCCGCGACCGGTCCCTCGACTTCCTCCTCGACCGGGACCTCGAGCGGCATGGAGCCGACTGCCAGATCTCGAGGAGCTTGCGGGACCGCTCCCGCCTAGCTTTCGACGTCAAGGCCCGGCAGACGGGGCACGACTTGTCATCGTGGTCGGTCCCAAGACAATAGAGACATCGATGGTAGGGGTCGGTAACCGACATCAGTCGGTGACACACGTCACACGGCTTCAACCCGGTCATCCCTACCGGCACCAGGAATCGAAGTCGACTCGAAAAAGATAGACAAAAAGTCCAAAAAGTTAGTAAAAAAATGACTAAGGGTACGCTCTTCCCGGATCTGCGCTTGCTGGCGCGGTAAAAAGAAGAACTGATGTCAGCGCGCGAGGGCGGCGTCTAAGTACTCCGACGACGTCATCCCGGCGATCATGACGCCGACGACGGACGTGGAGCTGCAGATGACGCCTACCGACGCGCAGGGCTACTGCTGACGAAAAATCTTTCCGGATCCAGCCTGTCGCCTGGGGATATTCTAAGGTAAGGAATCTAACTAACGTGTTTCTTTCAGATGCAGGAATGCAGCTATTTAAACCAGAGGAAGGCTCACTTTTAAAGAATTTGTTCACCCCGCCATGTCCGAAGTTCTGTAACTCATGTGGTGTCGTTTGTTTTGGGGGGGGCATGAGAGTGAAGGAAAGAGGGAGAAGGTGCTGTTATTTTAAATGCCGCAAACTTACTTCGGAGAAAAGGGCTGGGTTTGTTTGCACATCGGAAACAAGTTCGACTTTATGGTAATGCTGGTAAAGTGGCACAGTAAAGACCTTTGTTTTAGCAGTCAGTGGATCAGACATGGCGCACTTTTTGCAATTCCACATGTTACGCTCACATAAACAAACATTCCTTTGATATAATTTTGGGGAAAGAGTAGTTTTGACCTATACATTTTAAAGGTTTTAAACTGACGCATTTAGTGAAACGGAAGAGGCCCAAAAAAGGCACGCTTTGCAGTAACACACATTTATATCATTCCACTCAGCCCTCCTAGTGTTCACATGTTACAGGTAGGAAAGGGGTGGGGCGTCTTCATAAGATGTGCCCTGTGAATGAAGAGGCCTAAGCTAGTGCTGACTGTTGGGCAGATGCACCGGGGCACATCATTTTCCATTACATCAATGTACGAAGCGGAGAGACTTCCACCCATGAGGCACACAGTGGGGTTAGGAGGGTACATTCTTGAACAGCCGTGTGCCAGTGGGTAGAAACTGGGGCTTGTATGCTGTATAAGATTTGAAGAGGGTACTGCAAGTGTGCAAAAGCAGTTGTCATGATTGTGGGACCATACGCCAGTATAGGGGGACCCTCCCTCCCACTGTGTTGTGTGCTGATAGCTTCTTCATTAGTTAAGTTATCTGGCCTTTGTATAGCGTTCACCAGCAACCAGTGTGAAATTTTGGCACTTAAACATTTCATGGCAATGAGAGGCCGGCCTGTATGTGTGGCTGGGAGTGTGTGGTTGTTTTGTATGGGTAGCGTAGGTATGTGCTTGAGGTCCTGACACATGCTCTAGGTCAATGGGTATCACTGTTTGCAATGCATTCAGTGGCCATTTGCAACAGGAAGCACTTCATTATGGACCTGTGGTTCCTTGCCTGTTGCAGCAGTCCTCATAAGCGGAGCAGGCAGTGGCCATAATAATCGCTTTTTGCTGTCCTGATGCCTGGGGTATTAACATTTTTAATGCATTAGATTGTGATAAATAAAAAAATACATTAATAAAAGCCAGTCCCATTTACAATACAAAACTCACACTAGTACAAATGCAATGCAATAGATTTCGCAATTACAACAAAATGAGCTATTGCCATTTTGCATTACACCATTTGATTAATGCTTCACGAAGGGAAAAAGAAAAAACAATTACATTTACAATGCCAATAGCTCAAAACAATGTCATTGCGAGACCTATTGTATTGTAAATGCTTGTTCCCATAGGCGGCCTCACTTCCATGAGAGTGAAAGGATCCCAAGAACTCCAGCTCGAGCTCACGCTCTGATTGCCTGACTGCAACATGAAGGAACATTTTGAGGTAGCCATTTCGGAACATGAGTCCTGAATATTTTTTAAAATAAGGTATAAAGGGCCTAAGTAGGGGACCCCCTCCCCCCAGGGCTAAGTTCTTTTAAAAACATTTGTGTTCGTGTTTCTGCAATCCCCCGGGTGTTCCGAGGGAGCCAGCGTGGCAACCTGGACTCCTGAGGGAGTCGCGCAGGAAAAACAGAAATCGCACTGCCTCCAGCAGGTTTCAAAGGATAGGAAACATTTAAAAAAATAATAGGGCAGGGCCTGATTGTCTGCGGTGGGTTGCAGTGAAAAAGTGAAGACCGTTCGCGGCACAGGTGTTGGCTGCCTGCCGGGATTAGCTAACCCGCGGCAGCACACAGTTGCAGGCCGTGCACTGTGGTGGATTGGCTGCCCGTGGAGGTGTTGGCTACCCACTAGGTGTTGGCCAACCCCTGCTACGCATGGCCGAAGGCCGAGTGCACCAGTGGATTGATGGCCATGGGGGGGGGGTTGGCGCAGCGCCTGACCACAGGACTGTGCACAATGGGGGGTTGGCTTTACGTATGGTAATAAGATATTACTTTCTGCGAAAAACCCTAGTAATTGACTGAACAAAATAAAGGTTAAATGGACGTTATAGTTAGGTATGTTTATAATTTTTTACATTGCATTAAAAACCTCAGAAATACAATGAAATAAACAAAGGTTAAAGTGACGTTATAGTAACTATAACTCGTGTGTTTGCCATGCACTGCTTATGACCTCACACACTCCAACACTCATGACATGCTCTGTCACATCATTGATAACTTTACTGATGACAACTGAACTGACATCATTGACAACAACACTGTGTATGTGGTAGGGGGGTGAGTTAGAGTTACTTAAAATACGAATAACTGTTGAATTACAGTGTTTTTTAGTTTAAAATGACATTCCCACCTAACCATAGTGTGTGTGTGTGTGTGTGTGTGTGTGTGTGTATATATATATATCACCACAAGTTGCTCCTTCCGGATAGCAAACACCCGTGGAAGGTGGTGCACACGCCAGCGGAGCGTGCTGGCACATTAATCCTCTCAAGACAATCCAAAGTTAGTGCACTCTCAGGATCAAAAACACACAATCCAAAGTTAGGATGCAACCAAGTTCATTCCACTATTGGAATAAACTTGATTGCATCCTTACTTTGGATTGTGTGTTTTTGATCCTGAGAGCGCACTAACTTTGGATTGTCTAGAGAGGAGAGATATATATATATATATATATATATATATATATATATATATATATATATATATATATATATATATATATATATATATATATTCACTGAAAAAACCATAGGTTTCACACACGTTATAGTTAGGAATTAGCATTTAAAAAACCTTGCAAATTCACTGAAAAAACCATAGGTTTCACACATGTTATAGTTAGCGGAAATTTTACTGATAAAAAACCAATGAAATTCCCCCGTTATAGTTAGTGCAGGCAACTATAACTCACGCGACCGCAATCCTCTGCTGATGCTAATACTGTATTTAGACACTTATTTGCCCATGTCTTCTTCCATACATTTTTAGCTATACATATATTACAAATATTTTTTTTTCATAAAGACACATATGTCATAAGCAGAAGATTGCGGTCGTGTGAGTTATAGTTGCCTGCACTAACTATAACGGGGGAATTTCATTGGTTTTTTATCAGTAAAATTTCCGCTAACTATAACATGTGTGAAACCTATGGTTTTTTCAGTGAATTTGCAAGGTTTTTTAAATGCTAATTCCTAACTATAACGTGTGTGAAACCTATGGTTTTTTCAGTGAATTTGTACGGTTTTTTAAATGCTAAGTTACTTTACGCCATTCGTGGCGTGCGCGCCCACTTAACGCAGTTCGTTCCATGCGCGCACTGTGCGCTTCGCGCACCGTGCGCGCACAGTGAGCACGCGGTGCGCTTCGCGCACCCACTTTACGCAGTTAGTGCCGTGCACGCACGGTGCGTGCCCACGTTACGCTAGATGGGCCATGTACGCATGATGCGCTTCGCGCACCGTGCGTACATGGAGGACATATGATGCACTTCGTTTTGAAAGGTAATATTTTAATTTTTCGTATATTTTATAAGCCATGCACAAATGGTGCCCTTCGGGCACCATTTGCACACGGGGTGGAGAGAGTGTGGATAATTTTTTTTTTTATTATTTTTTTTTTAAATATTTTAGTTTATCTCATCTCTAATAAGCCATGCACAATTGGTGCCCTGCGGGCAACAATTGCACACGGGGTGGAGAGAGTGTGGATAATTTCTTTTTTTTTTTTAATTTTTTACCGTACGCGTACGGTAAGCGTAATCGGCGAAATTACCGAAAAAATAAAAATTCCGTTTTTGGACATGGGGGATCTTTGGGGACTCTCTCAACATGGCTATGTGTGTGGGAGCTGTCTAAACAGCCCCTTTACATGTTTTTGGGCTTTATATTTTAGAAATCACTCTAAGTGCGAGAGAGAAAATGGCGGCCGCCGCTTCCTGGTTTCGGCCGATTCGAATGTTTACTAAGATCTAAGAGCCAATCAGAATCGCACTCGCGCACGCCACCGTACGCGTACGGTAAGCGTACCGTAAGCGCACCGTAAGCTGGCTCAGATATATATATTGATTTAAAGGCTATTTTCTCAGAATCTACTGAACAGATTTACACCAAACCTACAAAAGGCACTTCCTTGACCTGAGGACTACCTCTCTGCCAAATTTCTAGTAATTCTGTTCAGCCGTTCGGGCTGTAGCCCTGTCTAAAGGTCCTATGGAAAAATGCATGGGAAAAACGTGTTTTGGGACCCCCCTTTTATCTCAGCCCCCGCTTGACGAATCCCCCCGAGACTTTCAGGGTAGGAGCGGAGCGTAGCGCCCCACCTATTTTGAAAAATTCGCGAGGATTCGTCGACCGGCGCCAAAGTTATTCAAAATAGAATGTTGCGGATTTCCTATGGAAACGTGGTCCTAACTATAACTACCTACTGGCGACCGCCAGTAGGTAATATATACATATATATATATATTTCCCACGAGGAAGCATATATATATATATACATATATATATATTTCCCACGAGGAAGCACAATCAGGGACCTCCCAAATAACTTCCAGCAGCAAACCAAAGGACGAGCACAATAACGATTTTATTGTGTCACAAAACAGAACAACGCGTTTCGGCGAAGCCTTTGTCAAGTTAATAACCTGTTCCCAACTGATCATAGAAATACAGGTCAATCATTAGTAAACAGTGAAGAAACATTACAACTTGGATTGCATTGAAAGAAATTTGTGTGAATATACGGTAACAAAAATACTTGGCAATGTTAAATTACATTTCCTATTTGATCCAAATCGTAATCAACATGATAATTGATTTCAACTCAAGAACATCATATACGGGCGATATCTGACTTTAAAATACGTCAGGTACGGGCATGTTCGCTGCTGAGAGTAAATCTAAGCGCAACCTATGTCAGTTATGTATCTTGGGTAATGTACCTAATTAATATACATGAAATGAAATAAAATTAATTGTGTTTAAGTGACATAAATGCTGTGCAGCGTTGTTGTACACTTCATCAAACTCACTTGAAAAATAAATTCCCACAGCAACATGCAGAAAATCCATGACTATAGTTAAGGTCGGATAAAAGCATTATACAATAGAGGAAAATGCCAAGTACGTAACTAATATGTGCCAAATCAACACATTGTACACTATGGTACTACTCGATGAATTCGGGGTAATGTACCTCTTGAATTAGCACATGATCTTACTCAATCGAAACCAGATACTCAATCATGAAATACAATTTCATTATTGCTCCATTATATGTCTGTTTCATGGCTGAACTGTAGGCACAATGCATTCTGGAAAAGTTCTCTATCGTGCTTCTAATTCACCATTACAGAATTGGAAACAATATCAAGTGCCACTACCAATCCTAACTATCATACAGTTCCTTAAAATAGAATGTTCTTCCTGAATCAATTTCCAAATGGATACAGGACATCGGCTGTTTGTGAGTTCAATTAATATAGTGAATAAAGAAAAAGAGATTTGAACTTGATTGCATCCTTACTTTGGATTGTGTGTTTTTGATCCTGAGAGCGCACTAACTTTAGATTGTCTTGAGAGGAGATATATATATATATATAACTCCAACCACTGAGAATTAAACAAAGCGTAGCGCACACTCGCGATTTTTAGAAAATAGAATTATTTTATTCTGCTCCCATCGGCAGACAAAAAAATATATATTTATATGTGTGTGTATAAATATATGTATATACATATATATACATATATAGATATTCATATATATATTACATATATATATGGAGATAGATAGATAGATAGATAGATAGATAGATAGATAGATAGATAGATAGATAGATAGATAGATAGATAGATAGATAGATAGATAGATAGATAGATAGATAGATAGATAGATAGATAGATAGATAGATAGATCATTTATATATGTCCCAAATCGACACACCAAGGCTCACTCGTCCAGTGTGCAGACTGGCACTAGGAGCAAAAATGAAATAGTGTGAACCACAAAATATCATTAAGCAAAGTTCCAGAGTTTATTACTACTTCATGCGGCTAAAGGTAAACACGCAGGGTGCATGAGAAAATTCTAAAAATCTCTATATATCAAAAATATTTTCCACACTCTATTACGAGAAGGAAAAGCGGCACTCATGCTCTAGGGAAGCAAGCCTGTTTATTGGGTTAAGTTACCACAGATGCAGGAACACAGAGACGCGTTTCAGCAGTTCAACTGCCTTTTTCAATCTGCAATCCACCATCTTGATGCTCCATTTAAAGTTAAAAAATACAATAGACATAGACACCATAATATACAATTTGATAGCAACTTTAAAAGGGCACGTGTGACAATGTGTGACCTTCAAACAGTGAATACAGCACGTTTCTTTTGCTTCTCAGAATTATTTGACATAAAACTCATAAATGAGTCATTTCAGAAAGGAAGTAATTACAATGCCCACTTTGTATACCTGAGAGCAATTCCCGTGGCGAGTATCAGCATACCATCACACACCAAAGTATTACACTCAAAAACCCGGACTGGAGTATTTTTCAAGTCCTTTGCTGCTGTTGAAATCGAGCTATCAAAACATGGTTTTAAACCAGCAGTGAATGCACACTTACAACACCAATAGGTGTAATGCCCCTTAAGAGTCTTGTAATGCATATGTCCAGCTGGAATACTTATGGTAACATGATTTCATGTTTCCAGTTTAACAGAAATCCCTCAATCAGTCTTTGGATCCCAGGACTCCACAGCTCAGTCAGTGTCTTTTATGCGGTGCCCGGCTCAAAGTCTGGGTAGTAATCCTAGGGTGAGAACTCGTCTGGTAGTGTGGTAGTGGGCGATCCAAAGTCCCCTGAGATAGATAGATAGATAGATAGATAGATAGATAGATAGATAGATAGATAGATAGATAGATAGATAGATAGATAGATAGATAGATAGATAGATAGATAGGTAGGTAGGTAGGTAGGTAGGTAGGTAGGTAGGTAGGTAGGTAGGTAGGTAGGTAGGTAGGTAGGTAGGTAGGTAGGTAGGTAGGTAGGTAGGTAGGTAGGTAGGTAGGTAGGTAGGTAGGTAGGTAGGTAGGTAGGTAGATAGATAGATAGATAGATAGATAGATAGATAGATAGATAGATAGATAGATAGATAGATAACGAAAGTAGATTTGGATCTGCTTTAGAAACCTGCTGCATTATTTACTTTATTGTTGCTCTTCCTTAGTTCAGCAGTTGCTACCTTAATGCCATCATGTCAAAAGTCATGTGGCAACACCTTCTCTAACATCATCAGGGTCAAACAGCATTGTGATGCCACTACCTGTAATGTCATCAGCTGCTGAATCTTTGAATGATCTCACTTCTGCTACCCCAGGCATTTTGGTGATTCAACGTCAATGGTTAAGTAGAGAGTGTTCTCTAAGGACCCTCTACGTTGATGGTTGGGTCCACAAGAAGAATTTCACCTACAGACACCTAAAAAGAGGGTGATAATGTAGGAATCTTCAGTTCTTTTCTTTCACTTTGAATAACTGTTTTATTTATATATGCTGATATTTGTAGGATAGCAAATAGCCTGCTGTATTACTATCGAAAATACTTTTTTATCTCTAATGAATGATTGATAAAATAATATTTTTTGACCAAACATATTTCATGTTAGTGGGCCTGGTTGTCAATGGGATGTCGAGAGGCTTCCATAAATCAATTATATATTTTCTGTATCAGAGAGTTCGTTAAGCACAAGTTTCCAAATATAGGGCAGGTTTTCTTTTCATCTTTGTGCCAATTATATTATATTGTAATCTTAAATGTGAAAAAGACAGCGTTTCAACTAAGAAAGTTAAGAAAACATAAGATCACTGTTAGGAGAGGTTCTAATAAAGCATGCCAAAATAGAATCAACTCATTTCTAAAGCTAAAATAATGAAACACAGTTGTACGGGGCGATCTGTAGAAATTGTGCACTTTCAACATGCATTCTCACTATAACGTCATGCCATAATGTGAGGCTGTTGTTATGGGAATGTTCAATATTAAATAACCAAATGAAGAACCACAAAAAAACAAGCTATCAAATTACTGACTAAACGATTATATTTAAATGCAAGATTCCACATGAATGCCTGAGTTACTTCTTTTTACTTAGAAGGATGTCTGTGTTTTTGAGACAGACTATGTGACCTACAAGTATAAATATCTTGTAAGATCCCATTTTGTTTTGCAAAGAAGGAAAATAATAACAAAGCATTTTAGGAACATGCAGTTACCAACTCCATTTTATTTTAGTTATTTGTTACAGCCTGGACCTAACATCAAGGAGCAGAACTGTGCTTCAGAGAACATGTATACTTGTATAACTAGCATCTAAAAAGAATGAGGCTCTTTACATTAGAAAGCCTGGTTGATGGATATCTGATTAAAGCAGGGAGGATGTATTGGAAGGGGAATAGGAAAATATCACATTCTTATACAACATACATAACGTTTGGCATTTCCCAAGTTACGTGGCACAGTTAGACACATTTATATTACATCATTTATAATTCTAATTTCCAATAGCGATTGTTTTTGGTCAAGTGCAAAGCCAACATCAGAGTCTAAAGAACTCAATTATTTGTATCAATAAATACACCAGTAATAGCATTAAATGGACACATTACAGACCGAAGATGGAAATAAACAGTGATAACATAATTAGACAAGCATTGGCATAGCCAATAGGTCTCGCCTTTGGGACCTTATAAGTGTTTAGCCATGCAACAGTTGATGTTGTTGCACCAAGGATATTGTGCTGGATAACTAAATACTTATAAGGTCCCAAAGGCGAGACCTATTGGCTATGCCAATGCTTGTTAAATCTTGTTTTCACCTTGATTGCTGTCTGTTTAAGGCCAGAGGTCAAATATTAGTTTGTTTTTTACCAATTATTGCTTAGCTTATCCTGGGAAATTGTTTACTTTTTTCTCTTATTACAGTTAGATGTTCTTGTCAAGTGAGTGGTCTGACAATCATTGAAACAAAAGGCTGTAACATTTAAACAGTTTGTAAAATGCTAGTACAAGTATTTCAGAATATATCTGGAATTATGTATCTTGTGATTCAGAAATGTGATGCAAACAAAGTTTTAAATAGGAACAAAACAAATCAGAACACTTTATTTGGTGATGTGTAAATGAGAAACTGGATTTCCAAACATTGTACACATTATAGTTGTATCAGTAAAACGGCTTATCTGTGGTATATTTTGTTGCCATTTCAATGGAAAATCTGCTGATTGCAAATAAAGTGTGTTACCACTTCAGGTATGTATTTATTAAAACCGATAGTGTGCTTAACGAACTAAGAGGCAAGTCAGTGGTCATGCGTATTCTGTGTGTGGCTAGATTTGTAAGATATAAGGAGAAAAAGTTTAGTCTAATCAAACAAGTGTTTTTGGAGGAGGGGGGTGTTTGCACAGCAGACATGCTGAACTTGTGTATTTGAAGGTACTCTCATATGATAAATAAGAAAATGGTGGCTCACTGAATCAAAACTTTTTCCCAGGATCACATAATTTGAAACCAGTTTATGGGTGAAGAACATTATAATTAGGTCGGGAAGTTTATCTCCCTTTACCTGCAGGCCTAGTAATATTTTTATGATTTTTTTTAGGCGTGGTCCTTTCACTTTTAACATGGGTTGGGTTTCCTTTTCTGTGTCTTCAAAATTTACGAGCACTCATTTCCTTCCTCATCGCCTGGGGGTTCTCAGCCAAGGCCCACCCTGAGACTTGCTGCATTCACTTGTTGCATGACCTCCTCCAGTCTTTTGGAGTGGTGCCTTCTCTGTCCACCACAGCTCTTGGGACAGTGAGCTGATGAGTCGCCCCCAGCTTTGTAGACTCGGCCAGAAGCAAGGAGAGGCACCATGCTGCTTTGTGACTCCCAACACGTGCTCGTTCTGCCTCTCACTCACTTCCGTTGTCCATGAAACTGGGCAGGGTAAGAACTCTGGATAATAATAATAATAATAATAATAATAATAATAATAATAATAATAATAATAAAAGGCATCCGTAGAGCGTGCAGCTACCCCAAATGGGGTGTCCCGGCGCTATAAGTGGTCTGGAACCTCACCCCTTGAGGTACCGGTGGGCTTTGCAGGGCTAGACTGGTCCTCAGTAAGTCCTCTTAGGAGTGGTCCTTTCTTCATCGCGCTCTGGTGAGTAGCATCCAGGTGAGTCCTTTGCGGGTCTGACTCTGTTGGTGACCCCCAGCATCTTGGAGTGGCCCAGATACTGTGCTGTCATGGACTGAGGCACCCTTTCCTTGCTCCTGTCTTGGTGGGCATGTTCAGTGGAGCGCTATGACCGCTAGATAGCAGCCTGATGCTCGGTGGGGCTTGGGGGCGAGCTTGTGATGCAAGTGAGTGGGCGTGCAAAGCTCCCAGGCCCACGGGGTGTGTTTAAACGGGCCTAGCTGCCTGCCAACCCCATGGGGTGACTTTAGACGGAAGTAAACGGGCACAGCTGCCTGCCAGAGATGGCCCAGTTCTTGGGGTTTGCTTCAGGGCGTATTCTGTTTAGCTGGTTGTTTTCCTGCGGCCATGGTTTGTCGCTAGGCTGCTCTAAATACCAGCTGCCGCTTTGTCTAACACTGTGTGAACTGAGAACTGCACCCCCTTTTTGGGTGGATGGAAACATGACACAAGTGTGTCCGATTTGAAGAGGTGAGCGTCGTGGCTTCAGAGCGCTATAAAAGTGGGCAAGTAAACACTAATGGGTGAGAGGGGAACCTTCTGCCATGACAACGGAGGGGTTTCAGCCAGAACTCCCTAGGCTGCGTCTACAGCCAGTCGTGGTAGGGACGCAGGTCTTTTCTTTAAAAAAAACCATAAAAACAAGCGGTCGAAATCCCACAGCAAAAGTACATAGAGACGGGTGATAGGTATGCAATCACGTGCTCATTGTTTATTTAATTATGTGCCGGGGGAGAGGAGATATCGCGAGGCGACTTCCTGGGGGCGATGCTGCGGGCTCTGTCCATGTACAGCGTTTACCTTGCGGCAGCGAGCGCGATAATTGCAAACAGTTGGCGCCGCTGCTCGCTCCTGCAAGGTAAACGCCACACATGCACGAGGGCTCATTGGGAACAGTGCAGTACATGCACGAGTTTCCCAAAAAGTCGTGAGCAATTCCAAGAGGTCATCTCCTATGCAGCGCTTGCACGCTGCGTAGGCGAGACCTGAAAAATGACCTTCATGGTGACTCTCTCTCTCTCTCTTTCCCAACTGGTTCCATTGCAGATCAAATGGAATGGAAATAGTTAGCATTTTAACTTGCAGGATTGCTGGCTGGAAGAAATGATCCTTGAGGAGGATAGATTCCTGAAGTCAAAAGGCATAATCCAAACTCATTATTGACAAAGCATTTTTTACTCTGGTTCATGAGCAATCCTCTATAAAGAGGACATGGCACTGCAAAGTTAGCATTTTAAGATGGGCCTCAATGTAAAACGACTAATCACAGTGTGCAGCATATCTAGACTATCTGGGTGTTGGAAAGTACCCATTCCCTTCATATAATTACACTCTTACTAGACAGTCATGAAGTTAAGGGTATTTGTGAACTCTGAGTTGATCTGGATTAAAGATCACACACAACTCTTTCTTGGATGCTTGTGGAGCTGAACTGAGGTCCAACAGAATACATCAGTACTAATAATGCTGACAACCTAGGTGTTGTCACTGTTGTTTCTAAATAGGAGTATAAAAGTATGCATATTGGCAATCTGCAGTTGTTAACCAGTTCTTTTGTTGTGGTTCAGTACCTCTAGAATTAGTGCCAAAGTAGACAGTGCAATATATTTACTTGGAGGAATTGTTTGGGTCATATTAGCTAGTTACATCCAGGCACTTTTGGGACAGTGAAGTACCTAGTGCATTAATGCCAACCTTTTATTTGTTCCAGCATGATAATTTACAAAACCAGAATGTTTAGAATTACTGATTGATACTCTGGCGATTACCACTGAAATCTTAGTGGGGAACCACCGGAGATTAGAGGAAGGATCAAAAGAGAGATCATTAGTAACCATTGTAACCCCCTAGGGCCTTTGAAAGAAAGGAGGACATTTTTCCACCAACTGGTGATGTATGTTCCTTGATTCCTGGAAATGAAAAGAACTGAACAGATTTGGGAACGTTCTTGCATTTAGGGAGAAAGGAAAAGTTGCTTACTTGAAAGCTTAGTTCTTCACCATGTGTTTTATGTCTCAGTTCATAAAAGGTAAAGGTAGAATATCTTGTGCATGTGCAAGATCTAAGACCAATTTTAAAAAATTCAATTTTTTAAAACTTTTTTAATCAAATCAAACAGAAAACAAACCCAAGAAGGCAATATTTAGTAACTGTTTTATCCCATTAGCTGATATACAAGTTAATCAGTATATTTGACTAAAAACACCTCACCAAAAACAGTGTACTTTAGAGTAAAAGAAGTAGTAAATAGTGCTCCAAAGCAAAACATAGACTTCACAGAATTAGACCCTGGTCTTTTAAAAACCTTGAAAGGCTGCACTGTCTCAGCATGCCCAGCAGGGTGTCCATTAGGCGTTCCGTATTTAGGATTGTAGGCCAGATACAACTATAGTACACAGTTCAAATCCATGGCCCAAAAACATGGGGAAACGGGTGGGACTTTTATGAATTCAGAGAGATTACCAATGGTGAAGAACTAGGGCTACAAGTAATTCTCTTTTTCTATTAATGAAAAGCAGAATAAAGTGCCAAGCTAACCCAACCTTAAAACCAAATATAATATAAAGAGAAGACTGACCAACAAAAGGACCTGTTTTGGGAGTCTGACTCCAGACAATTATGTTTAGCAACAGTATGGAGTAACCTCCAAGTGTCAGCCTACACATGTCAGAAATTGGGGAATTCTAATCAGAGCATCAGTAGCTGCTTTCTCCTTCGTGGAGTGTGGACAAAGTTTGCCAAGTAAAGACCTACCAGTTTTTCATAACAGGTAGCAATGCAAGGAACTATCCACTTGGCTGTGGTCTGTTTAGAGGAAGAAAGGCCTGTCAGTATAACTGGAAAAAAGTTGTTTGACCTTACAAATCTCTTTAGTCTCATCCAAATAACAATGTAGAGTTCTCTTTACAGTGAGGATATGTAACAACTTCCCTGCTTGGTATGTTCTTACTGTTTTGCATTTTTCTCTCTCTCTTGCTCTGTTCAAAGTCAGATGATGGGAAATAAGTCCCAAAAATGAGTGCCAATGGGCGTTACCTACAACCACGAGATCGAATGAAACACTTGTGCACTCAGACTTGATGCCTCACACTGGACTATGTTGCTTGTGACCACGTGCAGGGGTTCCAGACACATGGGAACTGATATGACTGCATATTTTGCTAGCCATCCTTGCATCAAACCTGGCCTTCTTTTAAAATCCTGTCAAGCAGACATTTGCAATATTTTGGCTAGCAGGTTTAGGTCTCCTTGCTGCTCTGTAGGTTTACGTTCAGCAAGAAGTATGGAATATAAAGGATGAAATATTATTGGGAATCTGTGGTACATAGTTTCATAAAATCGTGGTATTGAATGGAGATCGATAAGAATGGATTCCATAAAACGGCTTGCCAAGGCAGCAGGACTGGCTTTCCCACAAAAAAGTGGATTCAACTGCTGAATAAATTACAAGATGAATCTAGTGATACATTCAAATTCACAATATTAAGAAAATGAACAATATTTTAAAAGCATACTGGTTATTCTGCCTCGACCAGTCTCCTGAGTAAATAAACTATTTCTATTTTTCACATCACTCAGTTACTTCCATGGGATCTTTATGCACTGCTCGAAAAGCTAGTTTAAAGGGAAGCAAAGTACATTTTATTGAGATTCTGCTACTAGCATATTTTAGATGGATTGATTGTTTACTAATTTCAGTAAAAAGACTTATGTGGATTTGTAATTAACTAATTTTTGTGAAAATGTTCAGTTTTCTTGGCAGTTTAAAAATAACTCCACTATTAATGCAAGCCCTTTATTTAATCACAGGCTAATTTACTCCTGACAGAAAGTAAATTCCACTATTTTCTGCGAGGCTTTATGAAATTGCCATCATTTTTAATTAATTCTTAATTAAAATATATTACACCACAGCTTCTACCCATCTCTCTTGATATTCTAACATAATCAATTCAAGACCATTTACATATCATTAATTAAAAGCCTTCCTCTCTCATCCTTAAAATCATAATGAGGCTCTATTTCTCATTAGCAG
Organism: Triturus cristatus; assembly: GCF_964204655.1. Lineage (NCBI taxonomy): Eukaryota > Metazoa > Chordata > Amphibia > Caudata > Salamandridae > Triturus > Triturus cristatus. Next base: position 1,122,037,375 of record NC_140580.1, on the reverse strand, counting down.
CCTTTGAGGGATAAAAACAATACAGACTACACTAAATGTAAATATAAAATCTATTTTCCTTTTTATGGCAGGTAACGACAATTTCACAAATGTGTTCCACTTTGTCACATTTGTGGACATATACTGAGTTTTGTGTGTGACAAGAAGAGAACAGTGCATCTGAATATTGCCACTAGAAAACCTTTACAGATTGTAATACTGTAAGATAGTCATAACTCAGGAAGTAAATGAGAGGAAATAATTACTGGTTCTAGCAATCAAATGTTGGCTTGTCCACATTACCATCTTTCAAATTCCATGATGCAAATCCAATCCTAAAAAAAACTTACAATGGTCCTGAAAGTGGTAATCTTTATATATTTCACAAACATAGTGACTGCTGGAATTCATGCATCATACATAAAATAAAAATACGCTAAATATCCCCGGAGAATGACAGCAGCCTCCATATGATTTCCGAGAGAGCAGGGTGGTATCAGTTACTGCATAAATGGAGCAATCCCTAAGGGGATGCTAAGCTTGATGTACTAATCCTGTTAGGAAATCAGGATGTGTGTACTGCACACCGACTGGCTTGCGAATATAGAGGCCGTTTGCGATGCAATCTATGTACAAAGAGCTTGCATCAAAAATTGAACATGCACGCACGCATGGTCTCTAAATGACATGCTTAATTAATAGGCAGGTCATAATTTGCAACCCCTTGCGATGGGCTGAGGAAGCAGGGATGGTGGCCTGCAAGGGACTTCCATTACCAAACGATTTTTTTTTTTAAAGCAGCCTGTGTCTATAAAAATACAGCATCAAAAAAGATTTCCTACATGGGGGTCAGGGTGTGTGGGGGGGTAAGCAGGAAAGGAGACCACATTGGATCAGCGTTTGCTACCCCAGGGGCCATCCAACTGGATTCCCCTTTGGGACCCAGACACCACCCCAATTTTTTATAGAAATTCGCAGCAAGGAGGGGAAGCCACTTTCATGCACCCTCCTAATTTAGAGTCACAGAACTCCTTTTATGATTTGCTCATAAAAGGGATGAGGCCAGTGCTTTAAATGGGCTGGTACTCACCGTTACTGAGTACCAGCACTTCCGATTTTTTTGCCGTTAGAACCGGCACTTCTTTGTAGCCAGAGAGAGTACCGGTACCCTGATCCACGGCAGGGCAGGTGCAGGTTAGGTTTCTCCTCCAGTGCAGAGCAGATGCTGCTCCGTTTCCGAGGAGCTTGTAATGAACCAATCCGTGATGTAGCCTTTTGAAGAGTTGCAGCGCCCATTTGAATGTCCTCAAACTGCAGGGGTTTGAAAGGGCTTGTGTCACGCTGTGATTAACAGGACAGTATCTCTGAATATGGGAAACTGGGTTCGAGGCTGAACATCCTGTGATTCTGTGCAATCACTTAATCTCCCCGTCCCTAACGAAAATGAATGTGTGTCCTCATGTAACATAACTGGTGCTATGCAAAGCGCTCTGATACCCTTTCGGGTCAAGTTCGCGCTATATAAAACTCTGCCAAAAATTGTGGCTGCGTCCTCCTGTCCTTCACGAGGAAAGAGCTCTTAATTTTATGACTAAATTGATTTCCTTCCACTTCATCTGTGGGCCCCTGTGGTCTACTGTCAATTATTAGGGCCTAGTTATACGATAGGTTTTCAGCGTGTTAGCAGCAATTCACTGAATATTTATGATGCGACTCTATTATACTCTACAATACATATGTACCACTTATATAGGAACATAAACTACCACCAATTCCAAGCCACATGACTTGCTGACAAATAAGCAGACGAATACATCTCACATATACATTTTATGGTTCCATAGCTTTTAGTCTGTCAAGTCGCTTGACAACGAGAAAGTTGCAAAGCATGAAAAGAAGTAAATCATTTCAATGTGTGTTTTATGAAGATATGAAGCATTCACGCGGACATCATATTCATTGGAAATCAAGGCTTTACCCTACTAAAGGTACTTTGTGAAACCATATTACTACTGCAAGGTGTATCAAATAAAATGTAGCCATACGAGAGCAAATTTGAGTGTAATTAATTAACACCAATGGGACGCACTGAGCAGTGCTTCGACTTTATGTATTTACTGGTTTTCTGAAGCACTAGTAAGGCCTGGTTATGGCTTCAAAGAGCTCAAGCGGATCTGGGTGGGGAAGTGGGGGGTCAGTAAAGCAGAACATATATATTCTGTATCACGTCCACAGGCTTGATGTAAGGGGCGATTCCTAAAAGATTTATGGCGCTCTCCAAAGTTGTCCTTCAAACAAAGAGGCAAAGTTCTAAAGTTTCACAGGGTTGATTCCCAGAAATTGCAAAGACCCCCTCATGCTACTTTAATCTCGATGAGCACAGCACAATGCTAACGTAAAATGTGACTTGACTGTGGGAGAATAACCGTGCACAGAAGGGATGGAAATGCACTGGTATTGAAACATCGAACCAATTCAAGACCTGTTGACTGTGATCTGCTTCAGATCATAATTTAGTAACTCCAGCATGCATCAAAGATGAGGATGGTATTTATCTTAAGCGTTAGCACGTGAGGGAATTATATTGAGACCTGAAAGCAATAAGAAACAGCTGGTGTCTCCAGTGGCGGCTCCTCTGCTAAGGTGGAGAGCCGTCGCCCCACTGCTCCTTGAGCAGTGCAAAATAAAAACTAAATGAAAATAACAAGAAGTTATCATTTTATTTTTCTTTGCTCCTGCCAGGTCGGGCGGAACGGGCCTGGCTCGCTGCAGAGGGAGCAGGAGTGGTTTGCACTCCCTCCCTATGTGAGCATGACGCCTTGACCGGCCCTCCAGGGCCGGCCAAACCGTCGTGCTCAATTGGCATGTACCCCATTGGGCAGTGTTGCACAATCCCGTAACATGCCCAGCCTCCCCAGGCGTTGCCTGAGCGACCAAACAGGCCGTTCAGACAAATCACGACGCTGCTCAGGCAGCATCATGATTGGCTGAGGGAGTCCGTAAGAACAATTGTTACTTACCTGTAAACAGGTGGTTCTCCAGTATTGGTGTCTTTCATAGATTCACATGCTTGAATATTCCCCGTCGTCGGAGTGGGAGTACCACGGTAAATAATATAGCAATATATACAGCCATAATATATATATATATATATATATATATATATATATATATATATATATATATATATATATATATATATATATATACATATACATAAGTAATCATATAAAAACAGAGATATAAGTAAGTGATAAACATCAAGAATGTCCCTATATGAAATCTCCATAGAGATACATGGAAAGAGAAAAAAGACATTCGCAGTCTATCTCTGTCATTATGTTAGCCCAAACTACGGCCAATCAGGCGCCAGCTCCTCTCTAGAACCTTCTCCTCAGAGCTCCTCACCTCAGATTTTCTACCGCACGTCGTGTGACAGGGAGTCTCCCTGAGCTCTGCTCAGTTTTTCTAGTCTAGTGACTTTTAGAGTGTATGAGGAGAAGAGAGCCTCTGAAGGGAGGAGGGAGGGTTGCATGTGAATCTATGAAAGACACCAATACTGGAGAACCACCTGTTTACAGGTAAGTAACAATTGTTCTTCTCCAGTATTAGGGTGTCTTTCATAGATTCACATGCTTGAATATAGAATAGCTAGCAGTAACAATTATTATTGTTTCCATAGTTATAACAGCACTAAACAGTTGTAATGCCAATCAATATCCTTATATATATGATATTATTGAATATCTATATAAGTGTAAATGAAAACCATTATCTCAACAGTAAATGGAAACAATATGGAGGAGGGAAGGAAGAGGCTCACCTTATTTAAAAAGATTGCATAGCACTGCCTGTCCCACTGCAGCGTCCTCCTCACTTAAGGCTGCCAAGCAGTAGTGCTTAGTAAACGTGTGTCTGGTCGACCACGTAGCTGCTCTGCAGATGTGTTGCAAAGGTACTCCAGCAAATAAGGCGGTAGATGATGATACTGCCCTAGTGGAGTGTGCTCTCACTGAAGACTGTAGGGGTTTGTTTGCCTTCTGGTGGCAGAAAACAATAGCTGCCGAAATCCAGCGTGCAATCGTCGGTTTAGTAACCTGACGTCCTTTATGACAACGTCCATATGCTATAAAAAGTTGATCGGATTTTCGAAACGAAGCTTTCTTACTGATGTAGAACTTTAGGCATCGCTTCACGTCCAAAGAATGCAATCTTTGCTCTGCAGGTGTCTGAGGATTAGCAAAAAAGGTCTTTAATATTACTGGCTCATTAATATGAAAATCAGAAGGCACCTTGGGTAGGAATGATGGATTGGTGCGTAACACTACAGCATCCGGTTTGAACTGCAGGAACGGAGGTTTGATGGTAAAAGCATGAATGTCACTGACACGACGTGAAGACGTTAGTGCCAGAAGTAGTGCCACCTTCCAAGTTAGATATTTTAAGTCGGCTTTGTGAATGGGCTCAAACGGAGGTCTCGTCAATTGCGTCAACACAATGTTAAGATGCCACAACGGAGGAGGGCGCCGAATTGGCGGGAATTTCCGAAACAAACCCTTAAAAAATTGGCGGATTATTCTTGAGGAACAAAGGGAATTTGATCCATCCTGCCGGAAACGGGAAATAGCTGCTAGGAAAACCTGTAAGGTTGCATGAGACAGTCCAGAATTAGCTAGGTGCAAGAAAAAAGGTAGTAATTGGTGCGCCGTGGAATGTATCGGGTGGACTCCGTTAGAAGCACACCAGTGGCAGAATCTTTTCCATTTGAACTTGTACGTCCTGACTGTAGAGGGTGCTCTTGCTTGGGCCAAAATATCCCTACAATCCTGTGGGATGTCTAGATGGGCGAACTCATGGTGTTCAGGTTCCAGGCCGATAAGCTCAGTGAGGAGGGATTTGGATGACAAATTCTCCCTTCGCTCATTGTGAGCAGATCTGTCCGATGTTGAAGGAGGATTGGTTGACATTGGGACATCAGGAGCAGTTCTGAGAACCATGTCTGCCGGGGCCAGCGTGGGGCTATTAGAATCAGGTGGCAAGGTTGTCTCTTCATCTTCCAAAGGACCCGAGGTATGAGGGGAATTGGAGGAAAGGCGTACGCAAATAGATTGCACCAGTTTATCAAAAGGGCATTCCCCTGCGACTCCTTGTGGGGATGCCAGCTTGCATAATTCCGGCATTTCCGGTTCTCCGGCGTAGCAAAGAGATCCAGTTGCGGACGACCCCATAGTTGGAATATCCTCTCCAGAGTGGGTTGGTGTAATTCCCACTCGTGGGTCGATGAGGAGGACCTGCTCAGGGAATCCGCTAGGACATTGGATACTCCTGGTAGATGTACTGCTGTAATCATGATTTGATGACTGAGAGACCAGTCCCAAATTCTTTGAGCCAACCTGGACAGACTTGGGGATTTTGTTCCGCCCTGTTTGTTCACATAGTGCATACAGGTTGTGTTGTCTGTCTGTATTAGCACTGATTCTCCTTGGATCAAGGGTAGAAATGACTTTAGAGCGAGGTAAATCGCCATTAACTCCAACCTGTTGATGTGCCAAGTTCTTTGATGTGTTGACCATCTCCCTTTTACCGAGAGATCCTCCAAATGCGCGCCCCATCCCTCTAATGAGGCGTCTGTCGTGATTGTCCTGTCCGGCGGCACCGACAGAAAAGACATGCCTTCTGTCAAGTTGGCTGGATTTGTCCACCATACGAGTGCTGACCTCATTTGATCTGTGACACGTACCCTGTCGTGGAAAGAACCCGTTACTTGATGCCACTGAACATCCAGTGCTTCCTGAATAGGACGTGTCCTCAGCCTGCAATGAGGAACCAAGGCAATGGAGGATGACGCCATCCCCAGAAACGATTTTAACAATCTCACAGAAACTGACTCTTTTGACCTGATCAAAGCCACCAGCCGTAGAATCTTTTGCAGGCGCTCTTGGGAGAGAAACGCTCTTGCTGATACCGTTTCCAGAGTTGCTCCCAGAAAATCCCTTTGCTGAGCAGGATGAAGTTGGGATTTCGCTGCATTTATGGACAGCCCTAATGAGCGAGACACGTCCTGGCACAGAAATATGTGTTGTCGCAGGTGAGTGCTTGACTGAGATTTCAGGAGAAAATCGTCCAGATATGGAAAAATTTGCACTCCCTGGAGTCGCAGAAACGCTATCACTGGAGCTAGTACCTTCGTGAACACACGAGGGGCCGAGCGCAGGCCAAACGGTAACACCTTGAATTGGTAATCGTGTTGACCCACTCGAAAACGCAGGAACTTCCGATGCCTTTGTAATATAGGAATGTGAAAATAGGCATCCTGGAGATCTATTGTTGCCATGAAATCTTCCTGCGAGAGTAAACGCAAGATGTCTACTAGCGTCATCATACGAAAGGATTGGCTCTTTAGGTATTTGTTTAGTGCCCTTAGATCGAGGATGGGCCTCCACTCTCCGTTTTTCTTTGTGATCAGAAAGAATCGGGAATAAAACCCCTTTCCCCTCTGAGATATTGGCACCAATTCTACAGCTCCCTTTTGCTTTAGAAGTCGAATTTGATGTAAAAGTTCTTTCATGTGAGCTGGTGGTGGTCCGGAGGGTGGTGTGGAAGGAGGGAATTTGGTGAATTCTAAGGCGTGCCCTTTTTTCACAATGTCCAAAACCCAACGGTCCCTTGTGATGGAGGACCATTGAGAAAAGATCAGAGAGATTCGACCTCCAACCTTGCATGTCCGGAACGAGTCACTGCCTTTTAGACGCGTTTCCTCTGTATGAGGATTTCCCTCTATACGACTTGGAGGCCTGCTGTTGTGATGATTGCTGTTGCTGGCCATACGAATAACGGTTGGATCCTTGATTATAGGGTCTGTATTGATTATTGCCCCTTTGAAAATTGGAGGAGGTGCCGCGTCCGCGTGCACCACGAAAATTTTGCCTTTGAAATTGTAGATTTCCTAAAGATCTAGCTGTCTCAGTATCCTTCTTTATGGACTGGAGTGCCTCATCAACGTGACTTCCAAATAACGCCTCGCCGTCATAAGCCATGTTAAGGATCATGGACTGTACCTCCTGACGAAAGGATGTTGATCTTAACCATCCTTGCCTGCGCAGAACAGCTGCTCCGGCAAGCTGACGGAAACCCGTGCAGGCGATGTCTACTGCACAATCAATTATCTCCGCCGATGCAGCTTCTCCCTCTTGGAGCAACTTCATTGCTTCCCCCTTAGATGGCTCCGGCAACTCTTGCAGCACATCTGAAATATCAGCCCACACTTGTCGGTCATAACGACCCAAGATGGCCAAGGCATTAGCTGCTCTAACCACAGTAGAGGCCATTGAGGAGAACTTACGCCCTATGGCATCCATTCGACGTCCGTCACGATCCGGTGGTGCGGTGATAGTCGACGCAGGATTTTTCGCCTTACGTTGCGCTGCCTGCGTACTGACTGACTCAGGTTTAGCCTGACCCATGAGGCATGCTGGGGTTCCTATTGGTGCCTTATATTTCTTTTCTAATCGAGGTACCTGTGCCGGCAAGGTATTCGGTGTTTGCATCAACTTCTTGCCTTCTTCCCAAATAAATTCCACAATAGGAATAGCATGAGTCTGTTTAAAAGGTTGACTCTTTAAATCATAAAGGAAACAATCTTCCTCTCTGCGCTCCGTTGTAAGTTTAAAACGGTGCAACGCCCTCTCCATTAGTAGGTGAAAATTCGCTATGTCCACTGGAGGTGAATCCCCTGTTACTATCTGAGAGGGGGATGGTGTTTGCGCTTGGTAATTGTCCCACTCTGCCATATCATCGTCATCGTTATCCACATCCCCATTATTATCTGGGATTTCACCCTCTTCTGTTTCTTGAGGGACTTCCTCCGCAGGTTCATAGTGAGGCAACAACCTCTCTGGAACCTGTCTTGGTGGTGCAGACGGTAGCAGAGGTAAAGGACTTACAATTGGTATCGGTGGTATAGTTGCCGGAACCACAGGAGTTGCCGGCACCTCAGAACGTTGTGGAGATAGAGGAAAACGTTGGTTATAGTCGTCCAACATACGTTGGAGATTAGTTATGAGCGACAATGGAAGAGTCGCCGTTGTATGCTTCGCAGGGACCTGCTGCATGTAAACTGGATCTTCATCCTCACTGCTGTCATCCTGGCACTTAATTATTAAGTCGGATGGGCTTTGCGCCGTTCCAAAAGACTCCGGTAAACCCTCTGACTCCTGATCAGAATCCGTAGCAAATAAAGGTGATGGAGGCTGCGCATCCTCTACAGGAATACTCTGTTCCTGCCTATCGAGGCTAGCACCAGTTGGTAATGGTGTCAAGGGAAACCCAGTGGATGATGAAAGCGACGCTGAAGTTGCGTGAGGTAGCTGTTCCCTCCTTGACCCTTGGGCAGATGATATCCTGTTCACCCTTATCTTTATGAAAGAACCTGCCGTCGACTGGTGCATGGTATGCACTGCGGACGTCTTCGGAGAAGGCCTCGTCGACGGAGCTGTCATCAAAGGAACGATGGTCGACGGAACAGTCGTCGACGGAATCTGTGTCAACGAACTCGACGTCGACGGAGCCGCCGTCGACGGAGCCGTCGTCGACGGAGCCATCGCCGACGAGGCTTTAGTCGACGAGGCTTTAGTCGACGAAGCCACCATCGACGATCCCGTCGACGGGATCTTCTTCTTCTTCGTCGACGGGGTGGACGCCGACGAGGTCGACGACGTCTTCGTCGACGACACGGTTAGCGTCGACGGTACCTTTACCTTCTTCGTCGACGACGATGTAATGGGCAAAATAGAAGTCACCGCCCTTGTAGTGCTGATGGTCACCGTCGACGAGGATAGCGTCGACAGAACACTCGTCGACGACGAGGCAGCTGAAGTCGTCGTCAGAGTCACCGTCGACGAACCTGATACTGCAGATCTCGTCGTCGGCAGCATCGTCGACGAGGCGGCCAGTCTTTTTCCTGAGGACTGGGAAGTAGACGCCACTACAGCCTGAGAACTATGTCCCGAAGGCGACAAAACAGTAGGTGAGACAGCAGATGTGACAGCTGTCAGAGTCAAAGACAGTTTCTTTTTCTTCAGGAATGGAGATGGTAACTCCTGCACACTACTGCGCTTAGAGGCTGTCTGAGAATGGCCAGAAAGAAGACTTTCCATGTCTGAAACTGGGTCTTCTTTATCCTTGTGTCTCTGTAGCCATATTAAGAGACGGCCTTCTCTGTCTTTTAAAGTCTTTGTAGAAAAAGTTCTACAAAACTTACATTTTGCCACTTCATGATCTGGGGACAAACAGTAAATACACTTACTGTGTGGGTCCTCAGAAAATAAACGCAGTTTTCCACACGAAGAACAAGGTCTAAACAAAGATCTCTTACTTGAAGACATTCTGACTGACTAGAAAAACTGAGCAGAGCTCAGGGAGACTCCCTGTCACACGACGTGCGGTAGAAAATCTGAGGTGAGGAGCTCTGAGGAGAAGGTTCTAGAGAGGAGCTGGCGCCTGATTGGCCGTAGTTTGGGCTAACATAATGACAGAGATAGACTGCGAATGTCTTTTTTCTCTTTCCATGTATCTCTATGGAGATTTCATATAGGGACATTCTTGATGTTTATCACTTATATCTCTGTTTTTATATGATTACTTATTTATATGTATATATATATATATATATATATATATATATATATATATTATGGCTGTATATATTGCTATATTATTTACCGTGGGACTCCCACTCCGACGACGGGGAATATTCAAGCATGTGAATCTATGAAAGACACCCTAATACTGGAGAAACCTGGGTGCTTCCGGTGCTGCCAGCAGATGGAGGCGAGGCGTGCCACAGCAGGAGAGGCGTGCGGCAGCGGAAAAGGTACGTTTCCCCCCTCCCCCGCCCCCCCACTCTTTGCCCCACCACTCGCCGACACTGGGTGTATCTCACAATTACTACAGGGGTTTTGTCATGAAAGGTACAACATCACAGTCTATAGCATGTTTGGGGATTAAACATTGACTATGCTTTAACCATCACTCTAGTTGCAATTTCCACCATTTCCGAGGTTCACACATTTAGCAGAATTGACTTGGTTGTAGAGAAAAATGTGTTTGTTGTTTACATGCCTTTCTCAAGAACACTGTTATTATTCCAAGTAGATTTTCAAGGCTTCAATATGCCCACCATTATTATACATTAAAACAAGTCGAGCCGGATGTCACTATTTTTACAGGCACAAAGTTAATGAAGCGGGTGTTTTTTATCCTATCTGCAGGATGTTTTGTGCAGTACAACGCCACGTGTTGGGCACTCACAACGATCATGCTATGAACTTTCTGGAATTATAAAACCCAAATACCTCTTAAATATGTAGGGCGGAAAGTGCATGAAAATGCAACTCTTTTCGGGGGGTGTGCAAGAAATTGTGCACTATATGCAAGAAATTTACAGGAAGAGTCAAAACAGGTAAAATTACATTTTAAATTGCAGTATTTCCCAAAGACATGCATAGGTTGGTTCAATTAATGCCAACAATGTTCATTATTCTTAGTGAATACGCATATAATGTTGTTTCTAAAGGTTCTTGAACTGTATGCCCTTAGCGATTCAGAACATTACTTTGCAAATATTTCTGAATACTTGTGAATAAGTCTGTGGTCCCCAGACCAGCTGTTTGAAATGGCCCAGAAGAATCCAGTGCCTCCAATTCAGCTTCCAAGGCCCTAGATGAAGACGTCAAACAAACATGCATATAGAGGCTCCACTGTGCCACTCCTTGACACACATATAGTTGGGCTCCTATTCCGGCACTGCTAGATGAACCCTCCTTATCCAGAGCAAATGCTGCTCATAAAGTATAATACCCATTCACATCTTTGGCGCTTCTATCACTCCGGAGCAGAACTCCACAGCATGCATTACAGCTGGCTGCATAATCACATTTATCTTGGGTAGCCCTGTGCCACTTCTGGCTCCCCACAGCCTATACCATGGCAAGTTGTACAATATCCCTGCCACTCTTTGGTGAACTACCAGCGGCGGCCGGCACAGATAAGCGCAGTGGGGCAGCAAGGCGGGGCGGGGTCGGAGGGGGATAAATCGACAGACAAAGGAATAGGTAGAATTAAATAAATAAATACTACTTATTCCGTCATCTGTCAACTCCCCCCCCCCCCCCCCCCCCCCCGTTGTGCCCCGCTTCACCTTTGCCAGCCGCCGCTGTGAACTACAGGGCTTTTACAATAGTCAATAGAAGCATGCGCCCCTGTGGGGAACCTCATATTCAAAGTTGATTTGAACTACATGTTGCATGAGATTCTCAGATGAATTTGCATGCTTTCACAACCATGTCAATGTGGAATAACGCAAAATGATGGGGTCCCCCTCCAGAATGGGCTTAATGGGGGGCCCCTGAATGGTTGAGCCCTCCCTACACTGCCGGAGATTGCTCAGTAAAGCAGAGTGGCTTTCCTGAATGTTTTAATATTTCTCACACTATGCCATTGCACACATTCTGCGAAGCATGCAATGGCACGGCTTAGAGGCTGAGGGGGCCCCCTTCCCTGCCCCAGCCCCAGCCCCGTGCACTGCGGGCCTGCATGAACCTCTGTTACGCCCCTATGTCTATCCTCAAACACTTTATAAAACACATGCGTGTGCACAGCCTCCCACTTGCGGCAGTATGAGTTGAGCATTTGTGCCATACATGCATAACGTGAAGGCACTTCCAACACAGTCCACAATGCATTGACACTTTCCACCTTTTTACTGCAGCCTCACATCTGAGAGCAGTGAGAAATCCCAATTGGAGCACACCTCACACTTCACTCAACTTCTCACACACATCAAAACACTACCACAGGCCACATGACAGTTACACACTCTTCGAGGTACAGTATGTCTACGGAATAGCATGCTACCCTCCCAAAAATGTGCTTCTGCGCCATCGTGGGGATTGAAGCACTAGATAGATGTAACTGCAATACAAAACAGTTAAGCAACCATTGCTAAAGAGGTCCACGGTGATCCACCTTTTCTTTTCAGACCTCTCCCTAGTGCATGGCAGCCCCGGGTCCCAGGCGTCACCATCATGTGCCATGCACTGGAGTAATTGAGACCAGAGGCTCAAATCAGCTCTAGCGGTTGCCTTGCACTGATCCCAAACCTTACCCTGTCTCCTTCTCCAGTAGGCATATGCGTGGTCACTCTGCCAGTTTCTCATTGCTGTTTCGACATCTACAATAGGGAAACCGGCAGAGGGTTTGTAGGACAACACTTTACCTACGCCTGGTCTATGAATTCTTAAACCTTCTATTACATCTTGCAGTTCGAAGCTACACTTCAGATTCACATTTAAGGATATGCAAATTATGTTCGTCACAAAGCCGTAAGAGACCACCTTTTGTCACATCGTAATCAATTTTAGACACAGGTATAGAAATCAAGAAGGCCAAACTAATTGCATACCGTCTAATTGGCAGATAGGAGGACACACAAACAGTGCCATAAGAGTGTTTCCTGGTGGAAACCTGGCATAGCCTTTTAGTCACAACCACACCATATGAATCACAATCACATCACTGTCACTTGCAGGTGCTGCACCAGAGCCTGTCGCGACACGTGTCTGTGCCTTCACGTGACAGATGCAACCACAGGGTTTGGTATTTGGCTCTGTTGACAGCCATTTATGTTGATGTGTTGTCACAATACCGATACCATGCCGCAAACAGGTTCGACGGCACCTTCTCACGTGCCAGATGCTGCATGTTCGGTGAGGAGCCACTGACATGTTTTAAGGATTATGTGAGCGTCATGAAATGACAGGTGGAACACGGGCCTAGAGAGACGAGAGACTCCATGGCATCCCCGATTCCTTCTATGACTGACTTCCCATCAGCTACAGAGATGACGCGCACTGACAAGCCACGCTATCAGACCAGCCTGCGCCCTTCAAGATGCTGCTATGTCTTCTTAAACTGAGATGTGCTGCTGCCGGCGCATCTCAGGTGATGTCCCAAAGACACAATCTACTTTTCACCCGTGGCTTTGAGCTGCAGCGCCGCTTCTGGCAGCGTTTCATTCTCTAATTGTTCCCCACCCTTCACGGTGCCGCCCTATTGCCAGACAGCGTTGTAAGAGGTATAACATGGACATGACTGGTGCGAAGTGGGGAAGCACCGAAGGTGGCGGCTGCTTTCCCACTTCAGGACAAAGCCTGCCTTTGCAAGAGGATTCACACTAACAGACGGCAGATACTGCAATCCGAAAGGACTGACTGCTGTCAGATTATGTATTCAATCCATTCATACACCAAGTCCAGCCCTTCCATGAGACGTGTCTCAAAACACAAAGTCACAGGCGCATTGTTTCTGCTGTCGGCCCCACAGCCTGCATCACACTACACACGGTCTGTATTGTGCGAGATAAAAAGCTGTGTGTGGTTGATGATCCCAAGAAAGAACGGGCACGTGACGCTGATGCAGTGATAGGTGTACAGCTGGCGAATATGGAACCCAATTACAAGAAAAGTCAGAAGTCATACATTTACTCCCATAAGCTTACAGAAGAACTCCAGCAGTGCCTCTGGCCTGTGAGTCTCCCAGCTTTCCAGTACTCATGCATACAAGTTTAGAAACTGGTACATGTAACACTTGTATAGCTACACACCAGTGCTTTAAATGGACAAAAATAAGTGCAGGTACTCATCAAAAGGAGGGATAGACTGGGGGTGGAGTTTGGGGCGGCATAAGGGCACTGCTAAAGGCGGAACAAGGGGCGGGGCTACGTTTTAACCTTTTCAAGCTTTTTATGCAAGAAATCTGCATTGTTAGAATACCAGATGTATCTCTCCATTAGTGTTTTACACTAATAACCATTTATATAGCACTTACCAATCAGTGTTTATTACTACCCAAAGTAACCCTTTTTTAGCAACCTTAAAAAATTAAAAGATTCAGGAAAAACCAGTAAGATTCTATATATATGCCTTGTTGTTGAATGCAGGTCCTTGCTGCAGTGGCACAATTAACTAAGACATATGCCAAGGATGTTAACTTGTGAGCTACAGGGAATACAAGGATCTATGCAAAAGCAGCATCCCACTGAGCTATCTACATACATTAAAAAAAATACAAAATCTCGGATCTACATGTTGCATGCTGTGCTTTCCAGCAGGCACAATGACCCTCTATGCAATTTTATGGTGAGTGAATTACCCACCAGAGTTATTCATTTTATTGCTACTCATTGTGTCCCAATCTTACTTACTTAAGAGAGAGGCCCCGGCTTCCTGTTTCTTACGATTAGTCAATGTGCTTAGCTGCAAAAACGCGAGCAATTCATCAGACACTCTTTTCATTCTCTGCCCTTGTGCCTGTTTCTGTCTAAAATGGTAACCAGAGTTGCTTTCCAAGGGACATACTTTGCGTAACTTCAGTAAGCAGCATATTCTCTCTCTTGCTGCCACAGGATGAGGAATGTTGACCCAGAGACACTTGCCACATTGCTGCTGGTGGCTCAAACTTTCAACATTCCATTGTATGTGGTTGAAAAGAAGTGGTGGACAGAGTAAACATGCTGCACATGTGATATTAGATGATTAAAGGTATCTACTGGGTTATCTGAATACACTCTGTGTAATTAAAATATAAACATTATCTTTAACACGGCACACATGATCGAAAAAAATCTCAGTTGGATAATTTGAATTGCTCTAAAATCTTTTGTTGACATTACTTTGCAGTATTTAGGGTGAGCCCAGGTATGTTAATTTAGATAATAACTTATATTATATGCCTCATATACTTAATATAGCAAATATCGAATGTATTCTTGCATTTGGAACTGTCGATGAAATAAATATTTTTAAAAAGCAACAGACATTTACATCACATTACAAATGGCAAGAGCGTCTTTTTGAATCGAAGTATGACTACTGACATGAAGTCCCAGTCAGGAGACAGGGCTTATTACAAATTACATTTGTTTTCTGTGCTTGTCCCAAAATAACTTATATCAAGGACCACCTGGGGGTGCAAAATAGGAGAAAAAATTATGTTTTCCTGCTTTTGGCCTCCAATCAGTGTGCAAATCATTACAACCATGAGTGCAACTTACACACATGTACCTAGTCATGAATGACATTTATTGGCTTTTAATAAAAATACAGCTGTATACTTCCTTGTGGCATGTAAGCCCAGATGGTTTAGCGCTAGCTAGCTGCAAACATCTCTGTTCATATCACATTTTTCACTGGCTTCTCTTCCGTTCAAGGTCGATGAACAGGGATCAGCGCGTTTGATAACGAGATCCCATATTATTTACACATGCAAAGAGGCAATTTAGTTGTGGCCCGACGGTTAGAGATAGTGAAAGCGAGTGCAAACTTGCAAACCTTTTGTTCTTTCCAGGCATATTGAAAATACCCACCGCAGGCAACAATATTTTTTTTAATGGAAAAATTGCTTGTATGCGTTTTGTAGATGCACACTATCAAGTATTTGGCTTTTACAAAGTGCTCAACATCTTGTCTTGTGATAAATGTACTGGCGAATTTGTGTTAAAAAGTCTAATGGCAGCAGTTTACATATAGTAATTTCTACTACAGGAGCGTCACTGCAGGCCTGTGTTACCGTGAACAATACCTTTCACACCCTCGCCCATTAGGTTTTACAGCCCCCTGTCTACGCCCGCTGTGCAGCCGCGGTCGGTAGTAGGAGTTCCTGCAGGGCGGTGACGTCGGGAGGGGGAGGGGAAGGGTGGGGGGTAGTAAACTGTGGATTATGGAGGTTTACAGTTAAGTAAACATATAAATTAATAAAAACGAATTTTGTTGCGTGCACTGCATCGCATTTGGGGATGCAGTGCACACAACGAAATTCGTTTTATTAATTTATATGTTTACTTACCTGTAAACCTCCATAATCCATAGTTTACTACCCCCCACCCTGCCCCTCCCCCTCCCGACGTCACCACCCTGCAGGAACTCCTACTACCGACCGCGGCTGCCGCTGTGTAAGAACAAAGTATAAACTAACCTCCGTGAAGCCACACCTCTGCTCTGATGACTTTCAGAGTAAAACATGCAGATCTGTGTACTGGTGACAAGAGCAGCTGTCTTTTGGCCCAGCCCAGGCTTCCAACGTGTCTAAAAGTTGAAAGTGCTGCCGAGGTGATCGATGAATGAGCGGCATCCGCGTCAAAGCCAAGCCCTCGTGAGTACCTGTACTCTCCTTGTTCAAGGAAAAGTGCCAGTACTCAATGGTGGAAAATGAAAAAGCGCCGGTACTCAGTACCGGTGAGTACCGGCCCATTTAAAGCACTGCTACACAAGCATTAATAGAACACACATGTTCATTTGTTATTGCTAACTCTTTTGGCTTCTCCATGGGAAAATATTTGTCCCTGTGTAAAAACTCCTTCCACTGCTACCCAGTCAATCTTGGATTCATCCATTCCAAATCCCAGTGTGTCTTACTCCGGCCATTCACAGAAGTAAATCCTTTGCTTTATCCATGTGTCAGATAAAGGTTTGTGAATACCCAAAACATGAACACCCATATCCTACAACTGTGGACGGATTTCCTCAAATGTAAAATTACAACCTACAGGTCTAAATGTTAATGTGTGTAAATCCATTGATGAACGTATATTCACATTCTGTTAATAACAAACACATTTTTACATTGGTAAATGAAGGTATTTCTGCATATGAACTCACTGTGGGTGTTTTTGTGAACAGAGTCCTGTGGATTTGAATTTAATACTGTAATTTTAAGTATCAGATATAGCAGGAGTTTCAGTGGAACACGTTACAAAGAACATTTTAAGTAGAAGGTGCACATGCAACACAAGGTTAGTGTGTGCATGCTGGTATGTGTGTGGGGGGTTCTATTGTAAATTAACTCACAGCACCCGTAATGTGATGAATGGGAGTAGGAATATAGAATCCTGACACTGCTAGACAGCGCAATGTAACTTGTATTTCCGTTACACATATTTACACAATTCCAGATATTTACAGTCTGAGACACATCTCTTCCCAGAATCACACATTTTCTGGTCAAATGCTGAACGCACGAAGAGTTCAAACAAAAGCAGGACTTACCCTTTTCAGGCACAGCATTTAGACAGTTAAACTACAATTATTCATACTATGAAAAGACTGGGCCACACAAACGTTTCCTTATTATAGGAATAAACAAACCAAAGTGACAGCTCCTTGAAGTATTAAGCGACAGGAATAAGGAAGGACAGCTTTCATTTCATCCTGTAGATAAAAAGAACTATGGGGGACGGGGAGTGAGAAGCATATCTGCCCAAGATGAGACTCGGAGAAAAAATACAAAGAGAGAACAAGCATTTGCAATGCAATCAGTCTCGCCTTTGGGACCTTATATGTATTTAGCTATGCAGCACATCAGCCTTGGTGCTGAAACATCTACTGTTCTTTAACATGGGGGAAAGTAAGCACCAAACTGTATGACACGCCAGGTATGGGAACACATGGAGAGAAATATAGCCTTTCAGCGGGAAATGGTATAGTCCAAAGCTCTGTTTTTAATATAAAATCAGGGCCTTCGGTTGTCATATCACTGAAAATGCAAGATTTGAAAACAAATATTATTGTCTATGGGTGGTCCTGTTAGACAATTTCTATGGACTGGAATCTAGGGAATGCTAAAGTGATTCTGGTATTTTACTGACCTCTGCTGGTCGTTTTCTATCAAGAAAGTTAAATAGAGTCAATTGCCAGAAAGAAAAAAAACCCTCAGCAGAAAACATGGTATTTTACTGACCTCTGCTGGTCGTTTTCTATCAAGACAGTTAAATAGAGGCAGTTGAACAGAAAACAAAGTCCCTAAGCGGAAGCAGACAAGTCTTAGGGCTGCTCTCCAGAGCCCACAAAGTACATACACATATAAGTATATAATAAGTATAGACTAAAGTATATACAAGAGGTCTTGAAGGTTCGACCTAAACACAAAAGTAGGATCTTATAACACACAAGGGAATGAGTAAATGTGCAACATAAAGAAACCATGTCCTTGCTGGTTAATTCATTTATAAGATTCATCAAGCCACCATAAGACAATCTAAACACCCAGGGCACAATCATAAATTGATTCCACCAGGGCCGATATGGGATTTACAATCCCTTCCACATACACTTTCAAGAATTAAACATCTTGAAGAACATTTAAAGACATGGTGGAAATATGAAGGAGATTTAAAAGTAAAGTCTTGCTGAAAATATACAAGAAAACAATTAAAAACCGATGTTACCATAGCAAACCTTCTCCTGTACAATGACAGGGATACAGCCAAGCAAATATAACATTTCAAAAACATGGCAAAGGATGAACAATTGAAAAAATGAGAAGCAATCAGTGTCAAATCTAATTAAGTAAAACTTCTCTGACATCCATTCTCAATATGACATGTGGAACTTTCAGTGCTACAGCCTGATTCTGCATCGAACCCTCATGAAATCACAGGGAAAACCATTTTTTACCTATTAATGAAGATTAAAACAAACAATGGCAAAGCCATTAGGTTTAGCCATAAAAATTGTGCCAGTTTTAAAAAAAAAACTTTTTAGGTCTGGTATTAACCAAGAGCTTTTGATTTCATTTAAGTAAAATGATATAAATTATACCTAATTATAGGGGCTCTCTGCCAGCCCTCACTTATCCATTCGTCCTTTTTGTGTTATTCATATTTTATTTGCACCCCAAAGCATACAACATAGGCAAACTGTCATATCAGTTCTGCCATTGGCTAAATTCACTGTGTGTAGTGGTATTGTGCTCTTTTACAAGGAGTACATCCAAACACAAAGTAGTTTCCTTTAGTGCCAAGGATTACAACAGCAATGTGTACTTTTTTAAATCAAACAATATTTTTGCTTCTAGCTAATATTTTTTGTATACTGCCTCGCTAGTGGCATGCGGAATTCACGTAACTTGCGTGAGCATAATTATGTGAAATTTTAGCCAAATTATGTTAAATGCAAATCTGTCATGAAGCGGGTTAACCCATTGCCCCTTGCTGTATGTTGAGGGGGGGGGGGTGGAAGCAGAATATGACTGACACTGGAACAAACAAATGAATGAAGAGTAATGAGAGAAAACTGACAGAAAACATAAGGCTGAAAACAGCTAATGGAGCCTCTAAGTAGTCATACTTATTTCCCCAGCAATACCATCAACAATTGTGGCATGCAGGTCCTTCTTTAAATTTTTTAATGGAGAATTGCATTGGTCAGGTTTATCCTTCTACACTGAATTAGTTCTCTTTGGCAGGTATCAGGTCATTTGGTTTCATCAGGGCCAGCTTTAGCATTGGTGGCACCTGGTGCTACAGTCTTTGTTGGGGCCCCTCCCATGACCTAGTTCATCCCAGATTCCCTGCCAACCACCAATGGTGCCCTTCATCTCTCCTTAACCCCTCTCTCACATTTATTTATTTTATAGCGCTACGTATCGCAATGTAGACTGCTAGGTTGCTTTACATCATAAACATGTTACAAAGAAATGATTCATACAAGTGTGGAAATCAATATATAGGAAATATGACTTATGACAAAGAGGACTACAAGGTGTAAGACATGTCGTCCATACTGCTAGGCATTATATGTTAAGTGTGCTTGGACGGGAGAAATAAAGGGGCAGATAGACTAAGTATTTACAATGAGCAGTAACCAAAGATGCTGTGCTGTGCTGTGTGAAAAGAAGAGAGGACAACAGCGCCATATCTCTCTAGTTATGGTGCTGACTTTCCTGCCAATAATGTTGGCAAACCTTAGACTGCCTTGCATCAATGCACACACCCTTGCACTGTAGTGCAAGGGTGTTTCCGTGAGTTTTAGCTTAGGTTGTATACTGGAAGGCTACCGTTCTAGCTCAAAAGTCTATGCTTTGACAAACTGTAATACTTTACCACTTTGTAAGTGTGCTGTGCAGTGCAGCACACATTCAAAGTTGGAAAGGTTTGGAGAAAATAAATCTTTTCTACAACTCTATGAAGCTTATTTTTTATGCCAATCCCTTCCTGCCAAAATTGGGAGATAGGAATTAGCGTCACAATCCATTGGTGAATACATGGGAACATCCATGTACCACCCATGGTATGCCTCCTTCAAGGAAAGTAGTGCACAGTGCTACTTTGTGTTTTTTTAGAGCTATTGTCCAACGTAATTCAGGATTTGTGCTGGAAAGTAAGCCTCAAAATAACTTTTGGGATGTAAACCTTGCATAAAATGTTAGTAAATCCACCTCACAATGATTGGGTTCACATATTAATAACATTTTATTGATGCCCAATAAGACCCTTTTTCACCAGTCTTAGAATAACGAAAGATTGAGTCAAAATAATAATAAGGTTCTAAACTTATGCCTTTCAATTTGCATGCAGTGCTGTTATGCCAGTTCATGGTTGAATGTGCTATATTAGAAGCATTGTTACTTGTGAACTCCAAGTAACAAAAGGATCTCTGTGACAAAACGAATAACCCACTGAACAATCTATATAGCATACTAATGTTGATCTGCATGGCACACATTGTTCTTTGCAGCAGAACCAATAATCTTTTATGCAACTATATCCTGGAGTCAACAATCTGACTAGACATATGACAGCGCTCTTCCTAAAGTGCTTAAACCACTAGAGTTAGCATGCAGTTGTAATTATACCCTGATAAATGATGGGCACACAAAGATTTCTGCATGCTGCTCTTATTTCAGTTCAGTCTGTCATACACAGGGTGCTCCCTTAACTTTGGCACCCTGTGAGATCACACCCTTCGCACTGACCTAAAGACAGAACTGGGTTTTATGGGGAGACAGCAAAAAGAAAACAAGAACTGTGTGAGGACAGTTTGTGATACAGGAGTAGGTACTGTGCTTGGTCACCTGTAGGGAAGGCTATATGCTGGACCTGTGTCATTTTTAGCAAAGCTTTTCTAGTTCCGGCTGTCAGCTAAGTCAATTTTCTATTACTTGTGCTCCATGGGAACACTGCCTGCTCTTAAAAAAATGTTTTTACATACATTCACAAAGGGGAAGGGGTCCCTCGGGGACCTCTTCCAATGTTCAATTGGGTTACCACCTACTTGAAGAAGGTGGAAAAATGAAAATGTTTTGGGACCACATTTTGGTCACAAAACATTCACATATACCACTGCGATTCGGATTAGGAAGGGGCGCCCTTAGCACGTCCCTTCCAAATACCGAATTGCAAACCCGATTTGTGATTCAGAAATAGGTTACCAAATCACAAAGTAGAGTTTTCTACATTAAAAAAATGTTTTGTGCGATTGCGGCCTCAAAAAAGCCTCGTAAATCTGGCCCCAGGTGTGCATGTGCACAGCCACTGCACTAACTTGTGCCTTAACAGATTTCAAAAGCGGTGCCCATCTAGCACAGGGGTAGCCACAGGGTGTAAGCAGGTGTGGCCAGGATGAGGAAGTACAATTCTTCCAGCTGGGTGTGCAATATTTGACATTGCCGCAAAATAAGCCCAGGAAAAATCTGCTCATTTGGGAATTGTTGGGGCTTATTTCAGTAACATCAGTGAATGTGAATGTCTTATTAAGTAGTTCAAATTCTTTACTTCCCATTTGGATGTGAGAGAAACAAGGAAAACTCAGGCTAAACTATAGAAGATACCTATTATACAAATATTTCAATTCTGTTTCAGTGTGCAAAAATAGATGCACTGGTCACTGTTGCAGAAAATATGGAAACCAGGACTAGGCATTGCTTCATGTATGGAATGGTCAGATGCTAGACAATCTAGAAACTTCAAAGCATAACACATAAGATCATTTTAAATTTTAAAATGGTCTTTTGAGCTCAGCCTTGTGACAGAATGGTTGATACGGGTAAATTAAAGCGTTTTTTGTTTGTGCTTGTATAAGCAATAATTACATGCAATTACTGGAGCTCATAGAAAATGTTTTAAAGTTTTGCTGTAATGGCTGTATTTTTGATGTATGCATTATATATGCTCTTGTTATCTTTTTAGGTCTCAGTTTTGTAGGCACTGCTATCAAACAGACCTAGTGTTTATAATATATATAGATTGGGCTATGGGTCTGCCCCATTAACCACTGGCTTTCTTTGACCGGCCCCTTTCAGGCACTCATTTGAGACTGTGCCAATCACATCTTGGCTCAGTCCAGTGGAGTATTGCTCTCTCACCTAATGCTTTGACTGCCTGAGAGTATCCCTCCGCAGTCAAATACTTCCATCAATTTGCCTGAGGGACTACTTTACAACTATTGCTCTTTCTCCTCGAGCTGGTATCTTGCGAATGCTTGCTTCATATGATTTGGATCTGTTTGGAACACATGATTTAGGATGCTGGTCATATGCGTTTCACCTCCGTGAATCGACTTAACTTGACATGGTAATCCATCCAGTTGTGTGTATGTGAGTGGAGGAAGGAGATGATCTCCATTAGTCACCTTTGCCAAAGTGTGCATAATGAAGAAAAAAGGTTGTGCAGGCATTGCCGGTGCCTTGAATTTTCTAATTGTATATTCCACTTGCAGGTTGTCTGCACACATATGTATATCTAGGACACGATGCTGAACTTCTGAACTGAAGGAAATAAACGGAGCCACCCATGTCTTCCTAAAAAACAGCACCTGCCATTTGCTGAAATCTGGTGCTGACCACGTCTCTGGTCCTGTCAATTATAGTAGCTGATGCTTTCTACCCCCTAACAAATGATGTCCTGAGCTTTCTTGTTCTTGTCTTCTGAAAGGAAATCCAGGTATGGGACACAGCCAGCGGACTGGTAGTTCTAAGGCAGTTGGGGGGTGGTTGTTGACATTCTTGTCCAAGTTTTCCATTTTCCTACCTTCCCCGAGTGGCGAAGCAGCATGTGGGAAAATGGGATTCTCAAAAGCCAATGTACAGCTTGCATTACCAGAGAGTCTGCCTTCGGGTGGTCAGTGACTTATAATCCTGCATTCTTTTTATCAAGCTCAGGTATGAAGGCTGAGACAGAGGCTTCTTCTTGCCAGCTGTAGTTGATTATGGAAATTGCTTTCTAGGTGCCTCTTTAAAGACATATAGGAAACAGTCTGATTCTGTGACCTGTACAGGTAAATTAAATCACTTTGAAGCTCTTCCCACCAAAGAATTAAAGCAGGTAATTTCGTCCTATGGGGAGTCGGCATGTGGGAGTGTGAATGCACCTAATGTGGATCATACATATTTGTTCCATCATCTCCCGGTTGTGAATGTTCTAGTTCTCCCTCTTTTTCTATATCCCAGTTGTCCAAAATGAGAGTTGTGGAGGTAGACCCATAGGATCAGCCGGAAATTGTGGTGGTGGAGGAGTGGAAAGTTAGGCTGAAGTGACTTTTGAGTCAGTGGCAGAGCTAGCTTTGGTGTCTCCTACTGAGGTTAAGGTTGAGAAGATTGCAGTGTACCATATGAGCAAGCAGGTGTTGGAGGAAAACCATCATAGTAATCTTGCATCACTCTGTGGAGCCCATCTGGCAGGGAGGCTGGTACCCAAAGCATTGGCGTTTCCTGGTAATGTGATTCTTCATTGTATTCATCCCAAATAAAATTTGTTGTAATGGGGGTGACCGAAAATCCTGGGTGCTTTTGATGACACCTCTGCTACTTTATTCCTGTTTATAGGGGTCTTCAACTTTACTATCTTTTTGGCATTTTACATGCAGCTGTGTCGGAATGGTAGAAGTTGGGAACAGAATTCCATCCTATGACTCTGATTCTGTGTCCAGACATTTTGAAGGTATATGCTGTGGAACTTTACTTGGCAGGCCAAAACCACAGTTTTTTTCTGTTTCAATGTAGAAGATGGCATCTTTCACAGTGGGGTTGACCATGGAATCATTGCTATCGGTGGCTCTTCCAACGACAATGGGTGTGCTATGGAGGAACTTTTCGCTGCTGATGGTTGAGGTGATGTAGTTGACAGTCATCGACAAGCAACTTTGTCAATGCAGGACCCATCAACAGAGAATGTAGTGTCAACGGCGTCTTGAATGCCAATGGACAACTATCATCGAAGGGGTCTGTAATCAATGATTTTGAGGCAGTTCATCCTTTTTCGTGTGTCTTGGAAACCGATCAGTGGACTACCCAGCATATTGTCAGACTTTTTTGACCCCCTTTTCTTGTTTTTAGACAGGCGTTCACAGTTTTGCCTAAAGATTTTCTGTACATTTTACACTCATTGAGATTATGTGGTAGATGTGAGCAGTAAAAGCAATATGGGAGTATGTAATCCACAAACAACCTCTTCATATCACAGGAGTTGCAAGCTCTGAACGACCCCTCTCAGCCATTGTCATAAAGTCAGGATATTGGTCAAAGGGAGGCACAAATGTTCTAAAGAACAAGTTACTTACCTTCGGTAACGCTTTTTCTGGTGGATACAGTATCTGCCTGTGGATTCCTCACCTTGTGAATATCCCCTGCGCCAGCATTCCACGGAACTTTTCTTCCCCAGCATTCCACGTCGACGTGGGCGACGTCACAATACATCGGCTCCGCACGCGACTCCGTGCGACGTCATCGGAGCCATAAGAAGCCCACGTCGGCGTGATGACGTCAGTTCCACCCATTTTTTCCGTGCCTTCGAGGCGAACAGGTGAACCAACGACAATCCCAAGTATACACAGTATATAGAAAAACCAATACATATACATAGCATACAAAACAAAGGAATGCTAATCAAACAAGCATTACCTACAAATGTACAAGAGAAAATATAAGCATTTCAAACAAGACCAATTTCATGGTATACAAAAGGTGGACAACGGGGAGGCGGGTGGGTTGGTGAGGAATCCACAGGCAGATACTGTATCCACCAGAAAAAGCGTTACCGAAGGTAAGTAACTTGTTCTTCTGATGGATACATCTGCCAGTGGATTCCTCACCTTGTGAATAGATTCCCACAGCAGTCCCCACTCCCGGAGGAGGGTGTCCACCTTCCTATACCAGAAAGTCTTGCAAGACAGAGCGCGCGAAGTGGCCCTCCCTCCTCATCTCAGAGTCCAAGCAATAATGCTTTGCGAAAGTATGGAGGGAGGCCCAAGTCGCGGCCTTACAAATATCTGCCACAGGAACACCCCGGGCCAGAGCAGATGTTGAAGACTTAGCTCTAGTAGAGTGAGCACGAATACCCTCAGGAGGAGTCTTACCAGCCAAGGCGTAGCAGATCTTGATGGTCAGTATAATCCACCTTGACAGCGTGCGCTTGTGCACCGCTCTACCTTTAGAACGACCAACGTAGCCAATAAAAAGCTGGTCATCAATACGAAAGTCCTTGGTCCTGTCCAAATAAAAACTCATAGCCCTCTTCGGGTCAAGGCGATGGAGTCTTTCTTCTTCTTTGGAAGGATGAGGGGGTGGATAAAAAACAGGGAGGGTAATAGACTGCCCCAAATGGAAAGGAGTAACAACTTTTGGCAGGAAAGCAGCCCTGGTCCTGAGAACCATCCTTTCAGCATGTAAGGTAAGAAAAGGAGGTTTGGAACTAAGAGCTTGAAGCTCACTTACCCTCCTTGCCGAGGTTATGGCTACAAGAAAAACCACCTTAAAGGACAACAGCCTCAAAGGACAATTATGAAGAGGCTCAAATGGGGACCCCATTAAAAAGGTTAAGACAAGATTAAGGTCCCACTGAGGCATTACAAATGGAGTAGGAGGAAACATGTTTGTAAGGCCCTTGATGAACCTCAGAACAACCGGAGATTTAAATAACGAAGGTTGATCTGGAAGGCACAGAAATGCCGATAAGGCCGAGAGGTAGCCCTTGACCGTGGCCACAGCACAGCCCTGCTGAGCCAAGGAAAGAGCAAACTGAAGCACATCAGAAAGATGAGCCTTTAAAGGGTCAATGGACCTCTCTCCACACCACTTTACAAACTTAGACCACCTGTAGGAGTATATGGACTTGGTGGAGTGTCGCCTGGCCGATAAAATAACGTCCACCACATCAGGTGGGAGAGAGAAGGAACTCAGGTTGCCCCGTTCAATCTCCAGGCATGAAGGTGTAAGCTCTGGAGGTGGGGGTGTAGAACCTGCCCCTCCGACTGCGAGAGGAGGTCTGCCCTCAGAGGGAGACGGAGCGGAGGGCACGAGGAGAGGTGGAGAAGATCTGTGTACCACACCCTTCTTGGCCAGTCCGGGGCGACCAAAATGACTTGGGCCCGGTCTTGGCGAATCTTCCTCAGAACCCGAGGAATCAAGGGTATGGGAGGAAACGCGTAAAGGAGTCGTGAGCTCCAACTCAACTGAAACGCGTCCCCCAACGGCCCCTGCATCGGATACTGGAGACTGCAGAATGACGGGCAGTGCGCGTTCTCTCGGGTGGCAAACAGGTCCACCCAAGGAGTCCCCCACGTCCGAAAGACGTGACGAACCACCTCCGGATGGAGCCTCCACTCGTGGTCGGCGGAGAACTGCCGACTGAGACTGTCCGCACGCACGTTCAGCACCCCGGCCAGATGATTTGCCATCAGACAAATCCGATGGTCCTGAGCCCAGGACCACAGCCGCAGGGCCTCTCTGCAGAGACAAAGAGACCCTACCCCTCCCTGTTTGTTTATATACCACATCGCGGTCGTGTTGTCCGTCAGGACTTGAACTGACTGACCGCGAAGGGAAGGGAGAAAGGCCTTGAGTGCCAAACGAATCGCCCGCAATTCCAGAAGGTTGATATGAAACAACCTCTCCTCTGGAGACCAAAGACCCCTGATCTCCAGATCCCCCAGATGAGCCCCCCACCCTAGGGTGGAGGCATCCGTTATCACTGTGGCCACCGATGGAGGTAGATGGAAAGGCTTTCCTTGGGACAGATTGCCCTCCACGCTCCACCAAGACAGATCCGCCGCAGCTTCTCCGGAGATCTTGATCGACTCCCCGAGATCCCCGTTGTGCTGATACCACTGCTTGCGGAGGCACCACTGGAGCGCCCTCATGTGCCAGCGTGCATGGTTGACCAACAGAATGCAGGAAGCGAATAGACCGAGCAGGCGAAGGACCTTCAGAACTGGAACAACCGCTCCACTGTGGAATAAAGGGACCATCTCCTGAATGTCGAGAATCCTTTGAGGAGGAGGGAATGCTCGACACACAGTAGTGTCCAGTACTGCCCCTATAAACAGGTTGCGTTGAGAGGGCACCAGGTGAGACTTGGGCACATTGATCGAAAAACCCAAGTCGAATAACAGCTGAGTTGTCACCTGCAGATGACGCTGCACCATCTCTGGGGACTCTGCCTTCAGAAGCCAGTCGTCCAGGTAGGGGAAAACCGGAATCCCCGACCTCCTGAGATGAGCAGCCACCACTGCCATCACCTTTGTGAAGACTCGAGGTGCAGTAGTAAGACCAAACGGGAGGACCGCAAACTGATAATGCTGCGACCCAACCGTAAAACGGAGATACTTCCTGTGCGACTTCAGGATTGGGACATGGAAGTACGCGTCCTGCAAGTCGAGCGACACCATCCAGTCTCCTTGCTGCAACGCTTGAAGAACCTGCGCAAGGGTCAGCATCTTGAACTTCTCCTGTTTCAGGTAAAAATTCAAGACTCTGAGGTCCAGAATCGGACGCAATCTGCCGTCCTTCTTGGGGATCAGGAAATACCGGGAGTAGCATCCCTGACCCCTTTCCTGCTCCGGAACCACCTCTATTGCGCCCTTCTGAAACAAAGCTTGAACTTCTTTCTGCAGGAGAAGCAGGTGGTCCTCCGAGCAATAACCTTGGCAAGGAGGGTAAGGGGGAGGAAACTCCCGAAAGGGAAGGGCGTACCCAGTCTCTACGAGGTTCAAAACCCAAAGGTCGGTTGTAACAGATTTCCAACCCCGTAGAAAGTAGGACACCCGACCCCCCACAGGTCTTACATGATCCGGGATGGGGGATCTAGGGCTGCTTCCCTGAAGCCTCATTTGGAGCAGAGGAGGAGGAGGAAGAAGAGGGGTTACGACCAGAACCTCTCCGACCCCTTTGCTTCCCTCTATAGGAGCGATAGAGGGGATTTTGCTGCTGTTGTTGCTGCTGTTGTTGTGGCTGTCGGAAGGAGCGAAAGGATGACCTTCCGAATCCCCTAGCCTTACGAAAAGTTGAACCTCTCATAGGAACCTGCAGACCCAAGGACTTCGCCGTTAACCTACTGTCCTTAAAACGTTGAAGAGCAGAATCTGCCTTCTCCCCAAACAACTTTTGTCCATCAAAGGGCAGATCCACCAGCGTGGCCTGGACATCTGCAGAAAACCCTGAGGAACGGAGCCAAGCTTGTCTCCTTGCGGCAATGGACGACCCCATAATCCTCGCCACAGAGTCCGCTGTATCCAGCCCAGACTGGATCACCTGCCTGGCAGCTGCCTGAGTGTCCGCCACAACCTCCATGAAGGACGACTTATCCCCCTCAGGTAACTTAGGGGCCAGAGTTTTTATAGAGTCCATCAGGGCATGAACATAACGCCCCAGCAAGCACGTAGCATTTGAAGACTTCAACGCCATACTTCCTGAGGAGAAAGACTTTTTGGCCGCCTGATCAACTTTCTTCGACTCCCTATCAGCAGGAGATTGGGGGAAAGCGCCCGAAGCATGTTTAGAACATGAAGCCTGCACCACTAGGCTCTCCGGAGAAGGATGCGTGGATAAAAAATCCGGGTCTCCTGGCGCAACCCTGTATCTCCTTGCCACCTGCCTGCAAACTGCTGGAGCTGACAGAGGCTTCTTCCACACCTCCAACACTGGTTCCAAGAGAGCCTCATTGAAAGGTAGCAAAGGCTCCGAAGCCGACGTCGGGGAGTGCAACACCTCTGTGAGCAGATTGGACTTGTACTCCACAGAGGGCAGCTGCAGATCTAACAACTCCGCGGCCTTCTTGATCACAACATGGTAGGGCGCCAATTCCTGTGGTGGAGAAGACCTTGAAGAAGCATGCTCCCACTCCGGGGTGGTATCCAAACCACTTGCTACCTCTATACCTCCAAACTCGTCCGAAGAAGAGTCGACCTCACCTTCTTCCACCTCAGCACGAAATCTTTCCTCCTCCAAAACCCTTTGGGCCTCACGCCTCGATCGATTCCGGGGAGCCGGCGTCGTCGACGTCGTACGCGGCGTCGGTGGAGCCAAAGGCATCGGCGTCGGAGGCGCTACAGGTGGAGTCGACGGCGCCGGATGCGGCGTCGATGGAGCCGGCCTCGGCGTTAAAGAAGGCTCCGAAGATTGACCATCCATCCGAGGTCGAGCCGGATTCCCAACCGGCGCCGGAAACTGCCAAGAAGGCGCCATCGGCATAAAAGGCAGAAAAGGAGCCTGAGCGTATTGC
The DNA here is from genome assembly GCF_964204655.1 of Triturus cristatus. Lineage (NCBI taxonomy): Eukaryota > Metazoa > Chordata > Amphibia > Caudata > Salamandridae > Triturus > Triturus cristatus. The sequence continues at coordinate 1,122,008,073 of NC_140580.1, read as the reverse complement.
TGCGGCACTCCCAGAGAAAACGCCATCGGACCCACGGGACCTGCTGGTGCTCCGGATGGGAAAGATGCTCTCTGAAAAATGCCATACATGGCATTCAGAAATCCCGAAGGATCCGTACCTGGAGCCGGGAATTGGGGATAAGGAACTGCCCCTGTATCCTCCTGTGGAGCCACCGGCGTCGGCTCCCCCGAATCCTCCACCGGAACAGCGGAGTCATCAGGCACCGGGACAGACTCTTCCTGCTCCTGCTCCACATCAGATTCCACCCGACCCGGAGTCGAAGCCTTGGACGGCGCCGGCGACGGCGTCGGGGAACGAGCCAGAGTCCGCTTCGGAGAGGGAGACTTCGAAGACTTATCCGGAGAAGACGAAGGAGACAAGACCTTGCTCTGATGTCGACGAGGCGAAGCCGACCTCGACCTCTTAGACTTCGAGGACCGACGCCGAGAAGAATGCTTCCTCTTCTTATGGTGTTTCTTCGACTTCGACGACCTCGAAGTCGAAGACTCCCGCCTGGACTTCTCCTTTTTCCTCCCTCTCTTCTCCTCACCGATCTTCTTCATGAAGAGTTTGGTCTTCCTCTCCTTCAGTGCTTTAGGGTTCATGCTCCTACAGCACCCGCACTCATCCACATCATGATCAGAGGAGAGACACCATAAACAATTCTGATGCGGATCCGTCATGGACATCAGGCCTCCGCACTCCCTACAGGGCTTAAAGCCCGACTTCCTCGTCGAAGACATACCGATTTTAACAAGAATACACCACTAGATTACAAAGTATCTAGAGAGCACTGGGAAAAAACCGTTGCGCGTCGACGGCGCGGAAAAAAGGGAACTGACGTCATCACGCCGACGTGGGCTTCTTATGGCTCCGATGACGTCGCACGGAGTCGCGTGCGGAGCCGATGTATTGTGACGTCGCCCACGTCGACGTGGAATGCTGGGGAAGAAAAGTTCCGTGGAATGCTGGCGCAGGGGATATTCACAAGGTGAGGAATCCACTGGCAGATGTATCCATCAGAAGATCTATATTGTAATTGTTTTTAAAATTGCATTTATAAAGCGCTTACTACCCCTGAAGAGTCATTTAAGAAATTTACACCAGGTAGCAAGCTGCTACGGAATCCAAGGTTAGTGATTACTCCAGTATTATTGGTTATTAGTATTAATCTTGTGCGCTCATGCTGATCACATTTGTTCTAGATTTTTGTGGCAGATCAATTTACTATGAGTTAGGTGTGATCTTTAGTAGGGGGAGTGGTCTCTGAATTCATACAGATGGTTTGTGGGGTTAATACATTGAATAGAGAAGAGTATGTATTGTTGGATTACAGGGGTATGACTTTGAAAGAAGGAGAGGTTGTGATCTTTGAAATGAGCTGTGGGTAATTTGGAGAAATACAGTAATAGAGCTAGAGGTAAGAGAGCACATGCATGTGACTTAAAGTAGGTACGCAGAGGAGGCATGCAGCGGATGGAAGGAAAAGAGAGGGAAATTCAAAGAAAAGCAAGCATTAAAAATGCAATAGGTCTCGCCTTTCATTAAGTTAAAGCCATTTGTTTTTCTATACAATACCATTAGCAAAGCAAATGGCTTTAACTTAATGAAAGGCGAGACCTATTGCATTTTCAATGCTTGTTTCCAGAGTGCAGTGACAGGAGGCACATCGATGTGCGCTGCTCACACTGCTCACTTCTCACTAGGGGAAGGGAAATCCTTTAAAGAGAGTCATTTTCTCTCTGGATTTCCCTTCTCTTTTTGAAACTCAGGAGCAGCAACATTGTCGTGGTGTCACCAGGGCTTTAAGTGGAAGCTATTTCAATATTCTATATTACAAGCCATAGTTGCTGCTTATTTATCTTATGCAACTAACAACCATTGACAAAGCCAATAGTCCTGACTTGTAGGTATGATGTTACTTCTTGTATCATATATCGACATGCAATGATAGAAACAGCAAAATACAAGTCAGGTGGCACACTATGCTAAGCACAAATATTTAGCTCATGTTTTATAGCCACGCCCTTAATTACATTGGCCACGCCCTTTTGAGAGACCCCCCTCCAGTTTTTTCAACACACTTAAAGCCCTGGGAAAACCCCAAAGCCCACTCTAAGTATATGTTACCTATTGTAAAGAATATGTTTGATTAATGCACCTGTGCTCTAAAAAGCTGTATCAACCTTTTGACCATTGGCCTGAACTCTATTATGTTTTTTTTTGCTCCAGAGGAATCAAGAATCTATCAGTCCTTTGGGGGTATTCCAACTTTCATGAACAGACACAACTGCAGAGCCTAGAAAACAAGGAGATACCCAATATATACCCCCACCCATAGTGGTGCTTGCAGAGTATTTACTAAGAGGTGACATTTGACCACTAGATGTATTCAGACCATAAAGGATGAAGTATTTGGGGCGAGAATTCAGCATGACAGAGTCGAATTACTAGGTTTTGTTTACAGAGCCAAGCAGAAATGTACTTTCTGTCCCCTCCTTCCCCAGACCAGGGTTCGCAGAAGGTGACAGTGGACACTGCCATAAATCCGTCCATGGGCATCTGGGGGGAGGGGCGTAAAGACTTGTAACTCCCAGCCCCCCAAGATGTCTATGGCCGATGCTGGACACCATGAGCCGCCCCTGGCACTCACTGTGCAGTATAAAGCGCCTGTACACGTTGAACCATCACAGAAGGAACTCAGCATACTGGGGCACTGTTGTCCAGTCCCATGTAAGTGCTCTCGCCCCTAAACCATGGTAAATTGGCTAACTCCTAATTGGCATATTTAACTTCCCAGTAAGGCCATAATAAATGGCACAGGAAATACCCCAATGTGATGGAAAAGTTAAAAGTCACCTGCAGACTGCAGCATATGTTGCGCCGTCCACCAGGCTGACAAATGTAAAATGGCTTCAGGCCTAACGGTGCAGCTTAATTCATGCAGCTTATAAACCTGCCGATGAACCTGTCAAAAGAACCCTTTTTGATGTGAATGAACCCAACTTTTAAATATTAAAAATATACCCCTAAGTAGGCCTTGTAGTCTACAGGCTGGGTGCCTAGTATTTATAAGTGGTACATGCAAGAATTGAATGTTGGCATGTACCTATAGTGATTTGCACACAAAATCAATTTTTACCGTGAAGGGGTGCAACTCTCCTCTCAGAAAAATAGAGCTGAGAATAAAATCATAACCCTGCTATCTCTGATTTGGGATGTGCTACTGTAATAATTAAAACAGTATTTTTATGGTTCAACGAACATTCAATTGAATGGTGAAGTCAGATTTTTAATAACTATTAAGGAAAAGTGATATTTTTTAAAGTTACACTTTACCTGCCTGAGCTTTCAGTGGGCTAATTAGCATTAGTCTGCTGGCAGAAGGCCCTGACAGTGCAACCCCTTAAAGAGGTGCAGAGCAGGAACAATTGTGTAGGCCTTTTCACAGGATGATCCAGGTTTAAGGAGTGTGGCAAATATCAGCTCACAAAGAACAGCTGGGGGTGGGTTGGGGGTACAGGAACTTCATTAACTTGAAAGGGACCAGGGTGAGTCTTCACAGTTAAGTGCAAAGAGACACTGGGAAGAGAAGTCATTTGTTCCACAGGCCTTCTGTAGCCACTTTGATACACATGGAGTGGGAGGAGTAATTAGTCCTGAAACCAGTTTGATTTAGCTGAAGAAAAATTTCCCTAAACACCCCACTAGTTGGCACACAAGCTTCCTTTAGAGGGAAAAGATTCTTCTATGCTGGATTTTCCTCATAATAGTGCACTGTGGGATACTTTGCAGTATGGCAAATAGGATGTGCTGCAAAAGTGGGAATGCTTACCTGTGGGAAGTTTATTCACATTGGTTATGGAGTATCCAGGAGCCACCCCCAGCCACTGCCTAGTGAAACCTAAAAAGCTAGCACCTCATTATAGCGCCGACTCTGCTGTTTCAGACCTGTGTAAAGACCCGAGGGGCTTGACCTGCTCCTACATATACCCCAGACTAAGAAATGGACTCCAAGGTTCAGCTTGCTGAACTTTTATGTGGCTGCAGGGACACAACAAGCTGCAAGAGGCCTATTTCCTGAAGTGCCCCACTGAACAGTAGCACCTGGAACTGGATTGTACTCTACTTGTGTCTTGGCCCCTGAATGCTGCCCCTGAATGTCCTGGAAGCCTTATTCATGACCAAGAGGAGCTTTTCCAGAAGCACTGAAAAGTTTGGACATAGACATTTTTGGGAATTCCAAAGCATCTACGTATCAGGCTGATCCTGAAGCAAAGGTGTCAATTCTAAGTGGGTTTGTCAGATACAGCTTCTGCTTTGCCCCACTGGAGTATTTTGAGATGCATAAAAACACTAAGGCCTTGATTTAGAGTTCGGCGGGCAGGTTACTGCGTCACAAACGTGACAGATATCCCTTCTGCCGAATTACAAGTGCATTATATTAAATGGCACTTGCAATAGGGTGGACGGGATATCCATCACGTTTGGGACGGAGTAACCCATCAGCCAAACTCTAAATCAGACCATATATATGAAGGTAGAAATCTTGATCAGGCGAAGGCGTAAAAAGAATCCGCTTGAGGGGAGGACTTTGGAAGCCATGAAATTTGAATTTCTTACTCTCTAAACTTTTCAAGCTAAAACTAACAGCTTCAGTAGGACCTCATTCAGTGGCTAGCCACCTCACGAGGACTTAGGCACATACAGCCTCCTACCGTGTCCCATTGGTAAAATTCAACTTCCATTTGAGAGACTACGGGCCTGATTACGAGTTTGACAATGAGGGAGTGGACCCCACGCCACCGCCCCACTCCCACACCACCAAACTCATCCGCACACCCCCGCCAGATTACAAGTTAATTTGTGGTCCAGCCGGCATTGCTTTGGTGGTCCCACAGCGGTGCCTGTTAGAAAAGCACCGCAATGGGATCTCCAAAGCATGTTCCTGCATGGCATGGAATATGAAGTCCATATCTTGCAGGAACTGGGGGTGCATGCAGACTGGGGCACACCATGTGCCCCCCTGCATGCATCATCTGGCACAGAGGCAATAGGAGACCCTGTAGTTTCCTCACCACCACAGTTTTCGTGGCGGGCTCACCGTCATGAAAACTGTGGCTGTAATGAAACTCATAACATGCTTGGCACTGCCAGCATATTGCTGGGCCAGACCTCCGCGCCATAGCCGAGGGATCATGGTCCTGTGGCGGTTGTGGTCGTCCTGTGGCTGTGGAACCGTGGCATTCGTAATGCGGTGTCAGACTACCAGTGTGACGGCTCCTGTCACACCACCACGAGTTTGGCAGTCTGATGAACCACCAAACTTGTAATCAGGCCCTAAGTCAGAAAATAAAATCTTTGAGTGAGACAAACCTGCTTGGTGTATCCAACCTGCGCTTCATTGCAGTCAGCCTTAAATTGTGTCTAGGTCCCATTTATGCATATAATTGGGCATCAGTTGTGTTAGTCTTCTTCTAAAGTAGTTTCATTACAGTGCACTGATGTAAAATGTCCATGCTCCACAAAGGAGGTTTATTGTTTGCGTATATATATATATATTACCTACTGGCGGTGGCCAGTAGGTAGTTATAGTTAGGACCCTGTTTCCATAGGAAATCCGCAACATTCTATTTGGAATAACTTTGGCGCCGGTCGACGAATCCTTGCAAAATTTTCAAAACTAATGGGGCGCTACGCTCCGATCCTACCCTGAAAGTCTCGGGCGGATTCGTCAAGTGGGGGCTGAGAAAAAAGGGGGGTCCCAAAACGCGTTTTCCCCATGCATTTTTCCATAGGACCTTTAGACACAGCTACAGCCCGAACGGCTGAACAGAATTACTTGTAATTTGGCAGAGAGGTAGTCCGCAGGTCAAGGAAGTGCCTTTTGTAGGTCTGGTGTAAATCTGTTCAGTAGTTCCTGAGAAAATAGCATTTAAATCAATATATATATCTGTAAGCGCGCTCCGTGCGCTTACCGTGCGCTTACGGTAAGCTTATCGTACGCGTACGGTGCCGTGCGCGAGCGCAATTCTGATTGGTTGTTAGATCAAAGTAAACATTCGAATCGGTCGAAACCAGGAAGTATCGGCCGCCATTTTCTGTCTGTCGCACTGAAAAAAAAAGGTTGATAACATGAAAAGGGGGCAACGAAGAGAGTTGCAGACCCCCTAGCGTTCGTCAGGGGGTTCACGAAGACCAAAAAGTAAGAAAAATAAATTTAATAATTTTAAAAAAAAAATCGCGGGGTGCCCGTACGGTAAGCTTACCGTACGCGTACGGTAAAAAAATAAAAAAAAAATAAAAAAATTAACAATCACATTTAATATATAAATCTAAGGACCCCCAAGGGAGAAAAAAACAATTGATATTTTGAAAAAAATGGCGAGGCGTGCACGGTACGAAATGCGCAACGTGGGAGCTCGGTGCGCGAAGCGCACCTATCGCCCACTGCGCGCGCACGGTGCGCGCAAAAATTAAAAATAAATACATAACTTAGCATTTAAAAAACCGTACAAATTCACTGAAAAAACCATAGGTTTCACACACGTTATAGTTAGGAATTAGCATTTAAAAAACCTTGCAAATTCACTGAAAAAACCATAGGTTTCACACATGTTATAGTTAGCTGTACATTTCACTCGTAAAAAACCAATGAAATTCCACGTTATAGTTAGTGCAGGCAACTATAACTCACGCGACCGCAATCCTCTGTTGATGCTAATACTGTATCTTTAGCTATACATATATTACAAATATTGATTTTTCATAAAGACACATATGTCGTCAGTGATGTAATATCTGACATCATCAGCAGAGGATTGCGGTCGCGTGAGTTATAGTTGCCTGCACTAACTATAACGTGGAATTTCATTGGTTTTTTACGAGTGAAATGTACAGCTAACTATAACATGTGTGAAACCTATGGTTTTTTCAGTGAATATATATATATATATATATATATATATATATATAAAAAAACACAAGTTGCCACAATGAAGGAGCCACACACGGCGAGCTTTAAGGCATTTAATCCAGGGATTACATCAGCCAGGCACTCTCAGCATAGATGCAAGCCAGACGCGTTTCGGGCATACCACCGCCCTTGGTCACTGGCACAGGAAACAGCAACGAGAGTGAACCACCTACGCAAATTTAAATGTCCCGCCCAAGTGGGCGTCTGCGAAGTGGAATGCTGGTACTTGTGGTTCACTCATAATCCAAACCCAAGTGGGTGCCGCCGTCACTGAAAATGTTCAATCTCACCCCAGTGGGTATGCAGAGAGTAGTCCAGATTGACCTTTTGACACCCTCCATGGATCGCACTCGTCGTTCCTGTAGCGTATCTTTATCCTTCACGCTACGGACCCGCTCAATTAGCAGTGGGGCTCCCTCGCGGCTTGGACGAGCCGCTATATCAAAAAACACAAGTTGCCACAATGAAGGAGCCACACACGGCGAGCTTTAAGGCATTTAATCCAGGGATTACATCAGCCAGGCACTCTCAGCATAGATGCAAGCCAGACGCGTTTCGGGCATACCACCGCCCTTGGTCACTGGCACAGGAAACAGCAACGAGAGTGAACCACCTACGCAAATTTAAATGTCCCGCCCAAGTGGGCGTCTGCGAAGTGGAATGCTGGTACTTGTGGTTCACTCATAATCCAAACCCAAGTGGGTGCCGCCGTCACTGAAAATGTTCAATCTCACCCCAGTGGGTATGCAGAGAGTAGTCCAGATTGACCTTTTGACACCCTCCATCCTCCCGTTATTCGATTTATATATATCAAATTGTGATTTAGAAAACAGACTATCTATGTTAGCTATATGTAGTGTGTCCTCAGTCTTTAGTTTCTAATCACATGGTGCTGCAAAAAGAAAAAAATCACCAATTAAATTCGTGCAATGTACCCTTTAAAAGGGATGCTCTTTCATTTGCCTGACGATCTGTGACCAAGGGCGGACGCCCGAAACGCGTCAGATTTGGTGAACTTGCCTTTTTAATAAACTTGCCGAAAGAAGACTGGGACTTGCGTGGTTTTTCCTCGTTGCTGCCTGCCTGGCGGTTTTATGGTGAAAGACTTCTGTTTGTGCATATATATATATATATATATATATATATATATATATATATATATATATATATGCAGTGTGAAAACTCCCACAACCTCCAAACGGCGAAGAAGGAGAGACGGACCACAGGAATCTTCAGGCAAGATATTTATTCGACCATTTCTCTCAGCATAACATAATATATATCTATATATGAAGAATCCTCGCTCTTCTGCGCTCCCTCTTGTTGAGAACAAAACGAGAGTGGCCCCAAGTGAGTGCTTATTTTTCGTTTATTGCAAGTAGAAACACTCCACCATGACGCGTTTCGGCAGCTCCTCTGCCTTGATCACATGACAGCGTTAACCCAGTGATTCGCCATTTTTAAAGTGCTAGTGCCTGATCACATGATAAAATAGACACAGAAAAAATATGTATCTTTGTATTTTACATTGCAAACTTTCTCTTAATATTAAAAAAAGTATCATGTGAAAACCTATACAATGGATGCATAAATGCTAGATGGGTATAGGATAAAAACAAATCAATATTTGCATTTAAAATGTTTGCTATTAAAAGTTATTAGCTGTGAGTCAAATGCATGAGTGCATATTAAACATATAAACAAACTCCCTATCCACCATCTCCATATCAATTGCTTAAATGCACGTTAAAATCCAGTTACTTATAATCCTATAAGACACTGGTTCACCCATATAAATATAATTTCAGAAGGCCTGATCCTACAAAAATTGTAGCATGAATGCAAAGCGGATCCTACATAAGACCGATGTCTATTCCGTAGATTTGACACTGTATCTAAAGAAGAAATAACCATAAATATACCAAAAAAAGTGAATGAATTCAAAAACAGGTGCTAAAGTATAAAGTGCATGTGCAGAAAAATTGAATGTAATATAAAAAGTTTTAAATTTTTTAATTTGCTTCCTTGTCCCGGACCTGATTATCATAACCGTTGGTTGTATTAAGTATGGCTCCGGAGACAAGTCGAATAGATGTTCCAATATAAGTTATGATCAAGAATTTTGGAAATATCTAAGCATTAGATTGATTATTTCAGTAGGCTAAACATTTTAAGGTAATTGATTCCCACTATTGCATTGATAAAATCAATAGAATTAGTATATAAATATTAAATATATAAATATACAAAATTATTTATAAATACAATTCAATTCCTAAAATTCACCTTAAAACAATCTAAATAAGAACCTTTTGTTAAAATGAATCACATACAAATTCCTTAAACATCTCAAGTACATGAGGTTTAAAACACTATATCTTTAAGATGTATTAAAGATGATATTTAATGGTGTCAAAATTCTTAACTCTGATAGGCAGTGATAGTAAAACTGTTGCTATGCTCAGAGTTGTCTAACACCCACCTAGTCCAGATAAGTGTATAAGTCTTCACTTGTATTTAGACTCCCTGGCTGTTTGGTGTCAAGCTCCAGAATGTAACGCGTTTCAAGGCGCCTCAATTTTAGTTCACGATCCCCACCTCTTTTCTGCGGGGGTACCGCGTGAATGACAAAGTATTGTAAATGTTGCAAACTATTGTCATGATGTATTTTGAAATGCCTAGCCACGGGATAACTGGGGTCATTATTATTGATCGCCCTGATGTGCAGTAATATACACTTATGGACCGATAGCTTAGTGCTGCCTATGTATAACAAATTGCAACTGCATTGTAAAACATACACAGCATAATCTGTCCGGCATTTCAGATGTTGTTTTATATCTAGGGCCCTCTCACTGAAAGCAGTCTGATATGTGGTTCTATTAGAGCCATAATGACATGCTTTACAGTTGGAGCATTTGAAGAATCCCTTCCTTGCTACCAGCCATCCCGTTTTTTCTTGTTCCGCCGGGTTTTTCTTAACTAAAGCATTGGCCATTGAGGATGCTCTTCTGTAGGTTATAGCTGGTTGTTTAGGGAGCAGAGCCCCAATCACTGGGTCATCATGCACTATTGGCCAATTTCTTCTTATGATGGCTCTCAACTGCTGTTCTTGTCTAGAGTATGTGAGGATGAGTCTGGTAGGCTCTGTAAATCACTTACCCCTACCACATCTGTCTTGTGAGATTTTTTGTTATCCTGCAGGATTTCCTGTCTGGTTCGCTTTCTGGATTTGACTATTGCGGTTTCAATGGAAGAGCTGGTATAACTTCTATCTAAAAACCGCTGTGTGCACTCCCCCTGTTTCATTTTCAGATCCTGTTCCTCACTGCCGGTAGGGGATGCTTTGTATTAGGTGTGGAGGATGTGCGCTCGACGCATGTAGCAATGTGTGGCCTGCCGTTTCCTTTCGATGTAAAGAAGTGGTCATTTTGTTGTTATACATACATATATACACGTCGATATATATATATATATATATATATATATATATATATATATATATATATATATATATATATATAATATAATATAGACAGAGAGAGAGAGAGCGAGAGAGAGACAGGTGCAGTTGTACTGCTGAAAACAGAGTGCCATGCCACATAACCAGCAGCAGAGCAACTCTGGTATGATACAGAACAAGTCACTGAGGATTCCCATCACTAAAGGTGGCTGATGTGAATAAGCGTGATGTATTTGGCAGCAGCAAGTAATGATTAGCAGAGCTCCTTGACGAGGCTCTCAAAGTATGTTACAATAGTAAACAGATAAGATATCATATCCTGCAATCTTTTTAAGGCCTTAATTTATATATACATGTGCATATTTATAATTATTTCGCTTTATTAAGGCCTGTCCCAAACACCATCTTCCTCTAGTGCATGCATTATTGCAGTGAGTGGAAAAGGCTAAGGCTTGCTGTTGGGTATCACTGGGGTTCCACTGTGATGGATGCCAACAGGAGAGTTTAAAGCATGATAAGGGAAGTAGAGGAGGCCTAGACAGCCGCTGGCCTGGCAACAGAGCACCTAAATGACAGGAGTGTAACACAGGAGCAAAGGTATCTAAAAAACAGGGCACTTCCTGTACCTGCACCTTTTGCTTCTGGCCAGTCTCCATTTGCTCTCTTCTACTTGTCTCCCACTGCTTCTATCTCTTTTTCCTTTTTCCATCCTTTCTTTTATCATATCCAGTACCACTGAGTGGTGCCCTAAATGGTGTAGCAGGAGCAGTGTGCCTCAGTTAACGAAGGATGATGAGGGTGGGTGGGTGGGTGTGTGTGTGTGTGTAGATATATATATAGTGAGCAGTGTGCCTTTTCAAGTTAGGATGAGCAGTGCATTTTGTAAGTGCAGGATAAGTGGTTTAACTGTAAGTGCAGGGTGAAGGGTATGCCTGTGTAGTTGTGGTGAGGTTCATGTCTGTGTTGTTGCAGGGCAAGATGTTGATATACCTAAATTGGTATAGGGTGACAGAGTAGTTAATATAAGTGCAGGCTTTTGGGTGGGCCTGAGAAAAGTGTAGTTTGGGGTGTGGCTGTATGACTGCATGGTGTGGGTGTGTTTGTGAATGCATCCAAAGGCAGGCGCGCAACACCCAGTGGGCTCACCGGGCTTCAGCCCCCCCCCCCCCCGTCGTGTGTGTCAGCCCGGCTGAGACAGCTTTGCGGACTGGCAACCCTCTAATTGCAGCCACACCAGAGTACTTCACAGGTCTTTAAAAGACCATTTACTTGTTAATGAGGCTTTTGTTGTGTTTTCACCCTTTCTTAGAGCCATTCTTTTTATGGCTGGAAGAATTACCCCCCCCCCCCCCAAAAAAATCTTTTTCAGCCCCCCCAAAAAAACTGTGGCTCTAGCTGCCCGCCTGTCCAAAGGTGCTCATGAATGTCTGTATAGCCATGCATAAATGCACAGTCTATCTGCGCCGTGTGTATATAGAATTTGCCTACTTCTGTGCCTCCAATGTCTTTGTCCTGTTTTATATTCCCAAAGTGTGCAGTGTAGCATAGTCTGTAAGCACGTATGCATGCCTTTGTTCGCAAGCATTTTATCATGTTAAAGCCAGACGTATTGGCTTTGGCAATGCTCACTCATTGGGGAGGGAGAGAGGGAGGGAGAGGGAGAAGGAGAAGGAGAAGGAGAAGGAGAAGGAGAAGGAGAAGGAGAGGGAAGGGGGGGAGGAGGGGGAGGGGGAGAGGGAGAGGGAGAGGGAGAGAGAGAGATACATATATATATATGGTTCCACAGTGAGAATTTAGGAAGGTCAGCCTTAAAGTGGATTGGTGTATTGTGCTGATAAGCTTTGTTAACAGCATAATAAAACCACATTTGTGAGGTATATTTAACCAGAGCATCTCTCCAGGGCCTTTTGGAATTGTCCAGTGCTTAATTTGCGCTGGTGGTGTCCGGTGCTCAGCACCAGCACTTAATTATCAACACCGGCGCTTGTGATAGTATACCATAAGGTAGTGATGTCTGGCTAATTTAGAGATGACAACAACAAAAGTTAATTATTAATTCCATATACATTAAAAATGACTAGTACCTGTTGCCAAAGCCATTCTTATAGCTTTGGGGGCCTGAAATAGTCCAAATTGTCACACTTGTAGGAGTGTGATGGTTAGTAGGGGCTAATGTGTGGTGCAAGCTGTAGTGGTCTCTTGACTGTAAGCGTTGGGATGCCCTCGGGTAACCATAGGCTTTAGAAATGTTGTTTCATTCATTCATTCATTGACGAGAGCCCTGGAACTTATTTTGTTTTGCAGACTAAGTACTTGAATTGTCTGAAGTCTGCCAGCAAGTATATAGACATGGCAAAACATGCTTGTCTATGTCTACTTTTGCATCACTCAAATGTTTGGGACCAGGTTCATAAAATATTTTTTTGTGACTAGATACCTAGTCATATATGTGAATTGCACCTGCATATCCAGGCCAGGGACAGAATGCTTTTTCTGTACAGTGCTGTGCCTTACTCCAGGCTTAAATGTGACTTAACTACGTATTTCTAACAGCACGGCAAGAGTACTTGAGGAAAACATTTTGTATTACACACAAATCTTTTATGCTTCTGCAAGCATGCACTACGTTTGGAATGAGTCATAAAACAACAGCATGAACCAGATGTAAAAAGTGTTTAGTATATTTTATTTCCCATCATGCTGTTTCTATGATTTGTTTAGCTTACTCACATTCTTTATATCCTCTGAAACACTTTGTAACAAGAAAGATATCTTCAAACAAACAGAGAACTTATTAACAGCAAGCATACTCTGGCTATGGCTTCAGCCAAGGCTGACTTTATCCTTAATATCAGGAATAAATGGTAACACTGTCGGTATTAAAAGGGAAGGCAGGACCTGAGGAACCACTTACCTGTAGGTACAATCTGCTCCCTGTGACCTTTTTTCCTTAGATCCCAAGCATGAGATATTTAATCTCGCTTGGCATAAACAGGTTCTTGGCAATACCATTGGATGCTCATACCACTAGCTTAAGTATAGTCTCAAATGATCTATTAGTTCGTTTCTCTTAGAATTAAAGACACTTTATCAAAATAATTTAGATGAAAGATCATGATCACTAAAGTGAAAAAGTGCACAAAGCGTTGCTGAACTCTTGTGCACCACGTTACACTAAATGCAGGATGTTCCCCTATCCATACTGAGGCTGTTCAAGCTGGTCTACATCAACCGGACACCTTCCAAATCCAAGCTTTTCTTCAAAGAATCATTGTAATAAGATGCACTAGCCTAAAGGGCTCTACGAAGAATCAACGCTACAACCTCTGGCATCCACTAATTACTTAGAAAAAAAGCACAGAACTGACACATGGTGCCCTGGTGATATGCAGTCATCCGATCGCCATATTCAGAACTATACTGACATTGGAAGTCAAAGGAATCCGTCTATCGATGCAGATTGTGAAAACTCCCCACAGACTAACACTATCTCAGTCAAACATAATAATGTTCCAGTTATGTATACCGCGTCCTACATGGGTTGGGAATACCATACTAGTGAAATGAGACATGAAGGAAGAAGGGGACAGAGTCTGCCCTTATTTACCATCCTCTGGCTGCATGGAATTGAATTATTTATCTCCTTGACTTCCGTAACAGCGGAACTTTTTTCCATTGCACCTAAACAGTGTGGGGATGGTACCACAAACCTCGTGGACCACTTACGCTCCCAATGGCTAATAAAAAACGTCTAAACACAATACCAAACCTGATCCATCAATCTATAAAAATGTATGTTTAGGGCAATCAGAATAGCTAAGGCACACTTGCACCTTGCTGGAGCAACTCTGAAGTCTAGGAAGGTGTGGGTTGTTCTAAACACACGACCTGAAATTTGAAAAGCAAAAGTCCCACCATTCTTGCATAAAAAAACTGAAAACATAAACTATTTGTAAGCAGTTCCCTGTCAAGTGCGATGTTGTGATAGCTTTAGGTATCTTTATCTTTGTGACTGTTTTTTAAATATGAGTTTACCGTGAAATACTGAAGCATGATTCCACATGAAAAACACAAAATGAGTATAGTGTCAAAAAGCGCAGCTTCCATTTGTGTTAGACCTAAAAGGAAAACAAGAGCGTGCCCAATCTGCTAGAGCAGGAACCTGGGGCAATAGCATATGTATATAACAGACAACAATGGTTCGCTGTAGACTTATATACAAAACAATTACTTGATAAATTGGTGGATGAAGCGTCTAGCCACAAAAGAGACAATAATTAAAATATGCAATGAAGGATTATCGGCATAATCCAATAATATTCAACCCCATCCATTGCAATAAGATACTTGATACAATTTATTTGTAAAATGAATAATAATAATAGAATTGTAGATGATTATATGAATCAAGTGCTCCAACGGTTGAAAAAGGTGCAAAGTGTATAGATAAGTGACAAGTGTATTTAAACAAAAAGAAGAAAACAAATGACTCTTGCCTATAGAGTAACTTTACAGGCGAGGGGTCAATCAGAGCGTATATTGGGGCACTAGTCCTTGTCAAGACTACAGATGTAATACAGATACAATACAAGGATTGTTAGTATTACAATAAACAGCACACTGTTTTTGCGCTAGCTTTGTTCTAGCAGTCATGTCTAGCTGAGGGAGAAGAGTCATAGATATTTTCTGACCCCTTAACGTATGGACAGACTATAACAACCTATAGCAGTGTGCCATTACAAAGTTGAGCCCAGATGACATCAATCGATTTTCAAAAGTAGTAATGGGTTACATGAACAAAACACCATCCCGCCTGCAGGGCAGACTCATTGGAAATGATGCTGACTCACAAATCATTGCATCAACCACAAGCAACAGCTGCCCATATATTTTTCCAAACCCCCCTTTTTTTTTAAAATCTTTCTCCAACAGCCGTCTCATAGCCCAGAAATCACTTTAAAAGTCTGCTAAAATGAGATTATCCGGTTTCAGAAGGGAGCCACCGATTTATGCTATGGTTATGAAAATGACCTATGCACCACGGCAAAACTCCAGCTATCAATGTACTTATAAGACCTGCGTTACAGGTTTAAATAAATAACCATTAAAGCTGCCTTTCTGGACAGAATGAAAAATTTGCCTATAATTAAAGCACAAACTTCAAACTGCGGGCTGTAAAAGTTTACAGCAGTTTTTGACAGTTGCAAAGATAAGCTAGTAAAATGGCTAGGATGTCCTGTATTTCTGGGCTTCCCACACATTTTAACAACACTGCTCTATCTTTTAGCATCGAGAAATCAATCTCAGATTAGGTAATGAAATATGTGCCAGCCTTTTTCCCAGAACCGTTGACAAATCACACACTATCCCAAATCTCCATAAATCATGATTAAAGACAAGTATATCATCGCCAGCGCATATATCTTTCCATGCCTGACCCAGAGACTAATGAGAAAAGGGCCAGACTATCTCATCTGATTAATTAATTCAAAATGTCTGCTGTTATTCAAATGTGAGGCTGGTGTTATGTGAATAACACTTGACAGGAAAGCCTGCAGATATAATTTCTGATTTGTGAAGCTGCTGCTGCATAACTGATGATAGTTTATGAAAATATTCCATGGGAGTTGCTTTCCTGGCAAAACTGTGAAAGATTTTCCAGAGTGTTTCTACTGTGCCAGGAGCTGATATTTCAAATGTTATTAAATATTTCCAAAGCAGGTTATATTTTAGGCCGTGTTATTTTCTAATTATTGCTGCTTTTCTCCTTAGAGCAATGTTTTGTTCTTGTTTTACATCTCGGTTGCTGGCAGTCCCAGCGCCTTGGCAGTGGGCTCACACGAAGAATATTGATTCTCTATGGCAGGGACTAGAGCCGCTGCCCCCTTCATACAAAGGGGGCTTCAGGGCCACACCTCACCATCCTCGCTGAACCTCTAAAAAGAGTCAGCTGCAATCTTCTGTTCTATTTCATGTCACATATTAAAACCGTTTTAGTTAATGTTGGTTAGTTGTTTATCCATTCTCAAAATGTTGTGAAACAGAAAGTCAAAAAGGACCAACGAACCAATAATCTCTGCTGCAAGTTATATCCAGTACACAAATATGTGAACAGGCGTCATACTGTCATGTTTTTTTAACTTCTCATGTTATTCCCACCTTTTCCATTTATTTCCCTTCCTTCTCCTTTTTCTTTCGAAACTATTCTTTATAAATGATGATTCTACACCACACCAAAGGTCTTCGAAATCAGGTACTTAAAATTAAATAAGAAGTACATTTTGAGCACATTTAGTTCACTAACGTAGTTTTCTAGGGGTGCTGTCTCCAAAACCTGCTGGTGATGTCAAGTCTAAAGGAGCTAGTATGTACAAAAAATAATATTGTGGGGCTGGTGGGTAGAGTGCCTTTGACAAACACAACTGTTTTTCGTATAAGCAATGAGTTACTAAAGTCATAAAGACAAAAAAACTATACAAAGTTCTACCTACGATGCTTTATTACAGAAAACAACAAGCACTGCCAAAATCCGTCTCACTGTGCCAATCTTAGTTTTGGTTTTGCCAATGCTTGTGCGACAGAAGCACTGACCAAGCCAATATCATTGCATGTCATCTTGAAATTTTATTTTTTCTATTATTTAGAGTACTTGCAGCATTCCAAGATGGACACTATATTGTGCCATATTGTGTGTGTTGACGCAACACGTTGACCACCTTGGAGTACTTTGACTACAATAAACAATAGAAAGCACAGCATTCCACAATGGCTGCCACTGTGGACATCTTGAAATGGTATAAAAATAATAAACAACAAAAATAGAATTCCAAGATGGCCGTCGGAAGGTACGGGCCATGCTAATGTTTGCGGCTCAATAGTACAATCACTGCAAATTCAAAACTGGCAGTGGAAGCCGGCAGGCTTCAGCCACCGTCATTGGACAGCTATTTTTGCTGTGTCCAAGTGGCAATAAAGAGCCTGGTCATTAGGAAGAGAGGTTGAGGAGTGGAAAGGGGGTAGTGGCCACACTAAGAGAATGGAGGAGAAGTGTAAGAAAGAGTCAGGAGCAGGAGACAGAGCAGCAGAGTGGAAGGTATGCCACAGAGGTGGGTAGAGCCAGGGAAAGAGGAAGGGCCAGGCATTCGTCCTGAGTGCAAAAAGTGAAATGACACAGGTACATAATTGATGAAAAATAGTTCAATGACGTCCCTCATTATTGACTATACGATAATCTTTAACTTATTTAGTGCTTATTTAGCAGATATAATAGTACAACACTATGTTAATGTTCAATGCTTGCCATCTACCCAAGTCATAGTTTTAAAACTTTACGATATTCTGCAGTGGCTTAAACAGGAGCAATACAAATTTTCAGAAAAATATAGTATCAAATCAAAGATAAAACATTCATTATAACTTAAGTGGGGTTTCTTTGAATATCAGAAGTGTACAAAAAAGTCAGTCTCCTCCCAAAACACGCTCTTTAAAATGTATCCACAATATGCCGCAACAAATGTCCTTTGCAGTTAACACACAGATACAAGAAGTAACTGTATTTCCTTCAGTTGGTGTCCTCTAAAATAAATACATGTGAATAACATGGGTTACCAATGTATCTCACTTTTATCTTATACAATGCCTTTGTAAATAAGACCAGCACAGCTTTACTTGCAAACATGTGTTTCTTTGGTTTAGGGTTTGCGCCCAAAGGGTCATCTGTAAGACTTCTCATGAACAGACCATGTTTGTGAGTAAGTATTGTACTTTTATAGTATAAATGTATTTAGAAAGTAACAGAATGCTGAAGAACTGTAACACCACACAGTATCATTTACAATAGACAGGTAACAAGAGAGAACCTATAGTACACAGTGGTAGTGCGGGGATGTTGTAACAGATCGTTGGCCTTCCTCTACTTATATTCTTGTTTGTGTACCACACATTTGTTCCCTGAGGTTTAGTGGATGGTGTTGCAAGTGGTGCTATAATACTAGATGATCTTTCATGGTTGTTTTGCATTCCTCAAGGCGTGTGTTGACATATGATATGGGTTGGTGGATTTTGAGAGGTTGATGAATTCTTTTTCGAGAACATCCACAATTAGGTATTTGAGGGAATGGTGATGGCCTTAATGTGTAGGTGTGGTGTGAGGAATAGAGAAAAGGAGATGGGTGTAGTCTGTCAAGTCTGGTGTATCAGGGCCTTGCAGTCAACTGAGGGTGAGGGTGACTGGAACTGGAACTGAATGAGAGTGAGAGTAGTGCTTTTGGGGATGGCGAGTTCAATGATATGCTGCTTCATGTCCAAAATATTGAGGAGTGTGTGGAGGGTTTCTTTCATAGTTTTCATGCTTGACTCATTGGGGAGGCAAAGTCTACTAGGATGGGGTGCTGAATGGAAGCAGTTGTAATGAGGTTCCCAAATTTCTTTTGTAGACTTCTTGTTGGGCCTGGGGTAAATTGAAGGAGGCTGTTGGAGACAGACCTACACCAAATGGAAGAGACGCATTGGAAAGCTAAGTTATGGAGGGCTCTAGATCAAAACATAAACCGTCTGTCAAGCAGCAACTCTCATAAGTAGGGGGCAAGAAAGAAACTCATCAACAGACTCACCGTACTCAGAAGACCCAAAAAGTACACCTCAGATAACACAAAAGAAAGTGGACTAAATGTGCAAACATATGCAAGCGTTCCTTTTGGAGAGTAAGACATAAGTAGGGACACTAAGAAAGGAATTCAAATACAGTTTTAAACAAATAAAGTGAGGCTCCCATTTGTCCAGAATTAGAGTAAATGACCTGGAATAATCTACTTTTACAATGGTAGCAGTGGTTTCACCAGTTCTTGCAAATGCCCAATACAAACAAAGTAGGCAAGTATTACGGGCAAATATATTTTATAAACACAATGTAGAAATAGGTGCACCACAATATCAGACACCCTGCTACCAACAGGTGAAAATATAGTGTCCACCCAAGGCTTCCACTGACCTGGAAAAATCGATGGACAACCACTAGGAGGAGCAATACCAGATATGAGGAATCATAAAAGAAATATGTGATCAGAATGTGGAACAGCAGCTCAAACAAGAACATTTAAGACATTATTCTCATAGGAATAAGATCCACATCAGGTGCCCCCGCAAGTTTTTAAAGTCCAAGAGTTACATAACCCAGATGCTTTGCAATGCTAGAGACTGGCCAGATGATCGCCAAAGATGCCCAGGGTCTGCAGGCTCAAACAGATCAGCTGATACCCATAACAGAGTATCCTCCTCTGAGGAAAAGGAGAAGATAATCCCACACACAAAGAGCAACCAAGACCTCATGTACAAGGCCCACAAGAACTCACACCCATCACCCTCAAAAGGCACAGATACGTCTGCCGAGTGACTGATCAACTGTGATTGAAAAAGAAGGTGCTGACCCTTCGGAACTTAAACATTTCAGGCCCATATCACTATTGCCAGCCCCTGCTAAAATCCTTGAAAAAGAAGTCCAGAGACAACTCTCGGACTTCCTTGAATCTAATAATCACCTTCATGATTCACAATCAGGATTTAGGGCGGGTTATAGCACGGAAACTGCCCTACTGGAAGTCACCGAGTCGATCCGTGAAACCTTGGATCAAGGCAGATGTGCAATGCTGGTTTTGTTGGACCTATCTGCAGCGTTCGACACGGTTTCCCATGAGATTCTCCTACATAGATTACACCGAATTGGAGTGACGGGGACCGTGTTGAATTGGTTTCAGTCTTTCTTGGAGGGGAGGTCACAACAGGTTGCTATACACCCTCATGTTTCCAGTCCTAGATCTTTGGCGCAGGGGGTGCCACAGGGCTCGGCATTGAGTCCGACGCTCTTCAATGTCTATCTCGCACCCCTTGCTGCCATTATTGAGAAATGGGGGGTGCGAGTTGTCTCGTATGCAGACGACACGCAGCTGATCTTCTCCTTTAAAGAAAATAGTGATACTGCTTTTATCAACTTTAAGCAATGCCTATCAAACATCTCCTCCTGGATGACTGAAAATTGTCTTAAGCTAAATGCTGATAAGACGGAGGTACTATTCTTCAACCAATCCTCTCCTCCCCGGACGGAGCTGTGGTGGCCTGCAGAACTGAACCCGCCTCCAACACCGGTAACGGCGGCTAGGAATCTAGGGGTCAGGTTTGACTCGCAACTGTCTGGCAAGGCTCAAGTCATGCATATCTCCTCCCAATGCTTTTGGAGATTGAAGACACTTAGAAGATTCCTACGCTTCCTTCCTATGAACTGTAGGAAGGCAGTGGTGCATGCCCTTATCACTTCCCAACTCGACTACGCCAACAGTTTGTATATTGGCCTTCCGGATTACTTGATGGGTAGACTGCAGCGTATTCAAAACGCCGCAGCCAGGCTGTTGAGGAATGTGCCGTTACGGTATCGTATCTCGCCTCATCTGCAAAGCCTGCATTGGTTGCCGGTAAGGAAAAGAGTGCAGTTTATGGCCCTTGTCTTGGCTCACAAAGCAACGAGAGGGGTTGGACCCTACTATCTGAGACAGAGGCTTCAGAAATATCTTCCCTCAAGAACTCTCAGATCCGGCAACCAAAATCTTTTAATCATTCCAAGGTTTAGAAAGGCTAGGACAGGTGGGCGTGCCTTCACAGTGAAAACTACAATGTTATGGAACACCCTACCCAATGATATCAGACAGCTGGACAGGGAACTGCCTTTCAGAAAGGCCCTCAAGACCTGGTTGTTCAGAATGCCTTAGAGATCGTTGCTATCCTCTCCCTGCTCTATCCCTTGCACCTGTAGGACGCTAGCGCCGGGACACTTCCGTTGGAAGTAGCTGTCGCGCTCTATAAATATATATAATAATAATAATTGAAGAGAATTCCTTATCAATGGGAACACCATTCTGTATAATCTTTAAATGGCAAGAAGAAAAGAAAACATTATGACCTTGAACTAAAGGCCAAAGATTGTATAGAAAAAGAGGCAAAGACACAGAGAAGTCCAGAAACATTAGTCAGACAACAATACCTACAGAAACCAGCATGGCAAAAGTGAGGTCTGCTGTCACAGAAACACGCCCACCAAAGAGAATGTGCCAGTACAGAAAGCAAATATCCTCCAACGTCTAAGGTCGAAATATTGAGGCAGGAATGGAGCCAGGGGTGACTGCGAAGGCCTTCAGCACACTCTTAGACAAAAGACTGCAGTTCAAACCTGGGTCCTACTGCAAGAAGCTAGAAGTTAAAGAGTAAGCCACAACCAGCTTTGCAGATAAGATGAGGGAGCGAGAAGGGCATTAGAGGTGGGTGCAAGTGATGCAAGTAACTATGGGCCTCACACTTCCACAGAGGAGTAAAGGAACAAAGGAGACACAAAGACTTAAAATAAATCTTATGGAAAGCTATCATGCACAACTTAATTTAGTTTAATGTTGCTAAAGGTTGTTGAAGGTATAGGGATAGAAAGAAGACACACTATAGAAGCAAAACAACTTTCCACATCACAGCCCAAATCAATATAATTCCCGCTCAAACACAAAAGACTCCCATAAGCAAAGGCAGTTGCAGCAGGTGTCAGGGCAAAGTGGCGGGCAGGGGGAGGAGAGGACAAAACAAAAGACAAATAAATAAAAAAACTTACCTGAATCCCGCCACATCTACACGCTTCTGACTCCACTACAGGCACAGGCTCCTAGACTGCCCTGCAGTCAATCCTGCTGCTGCTCTCAGAGCATGAGAGCCCTTGATTTGCACTCCCAGGAGACTGGGAGCCTGCGCCTGCTGTCTCCAACCAGGCAACGCAGCTCGGGTTGGAGACAGCGTCAGTGCGCATGACGGTTTGGCTGCCCTGATATGGCCGGCCAACCCGTCATGCACACTGACAACAGTGCACCTACCATTCCCCCTGGTGCCTTTTATCCACATGTCCCTGCCTCCTAGACTCCACGATAGGAGAAACATAAAACGATAATAAACATGCTTTATTATCGTTTTATTTGTCAACTTTTGTAGCTGCTGCTGGCAGGGGGGGTGACACTCCTCTGTTATAGTTGAGGAGCCGCCGCTGAGTACAGAATCAAGACAACAAGGAACACCTTAAAAATACTTAGCCTTGATGTAAAGGAATTGAATGGACTAGCAAAACGTAGCGACATCCTAAATCTGCTACACAAATATGAGAGCGACATCTGCCTCCTACAAGAAACAAATCTTGTGAAAACCGAGTGGGGAAGAATGAGAAATAAATGGTAGCCAATACTACAATTCTCCTCAAATAACACCAAAATGGAGGAAGTAGCTATTTTCTTCCCAAACAAATGCCAGCCCTAAGTGCTGGGGGATATTAAAAGCACCAAAGACAGGTATATGATTCTCATTGAAATTAGGGAATCATAAATATAAAATAACTAACATTTATGTCCCCAAGTCTGGACAGGAAGGCTTTATTTGTTCAACATTAGATGAAATAATGGTGATTTCAGAAGGGAACTTGCTAATTGGAGGTGATTTAAATATAGTCAAGGGCAAATATCAAGACAGATCCACAACAAAACTAGGTACCACAGGAGCACTTAGTAATAAATATAGATCATGCCTCTCATCAATGGGGACGGCAGACCCATAGGGAGCACAACACCATGACGAAAGAGACTATAAATTGTATTCAGCTATCCATAAATCTTATGCTTGGATTAACTACTTCTTAGCAACCTCCATAATCATACCACAAACAAGATGTGCAGATGGGCTACC
Source organism: Triturus cristatus (assembly GCF_964204655.1). NCBI lineage: Eukaryota > Metazoa > Chordata > Amphibia > Caudata > Salamandridae > Triturus > Triturus cristatus. Next base: position 1,121,984,881 of record NC_140580.1, on the reverse strand, counting down.
TAGTATTATCAGTCCATGGCCCACATCCCATGAAAATAAGTCTGGCCTGTTCAGTTATGTAAGCCAGGATATGGAGGTTTAATAATGCCCTGATACAAAACAACGACATATGAGAGGAGATGAAGGGTGTTATCAAAGATTTCCTCACAAATAAAAACAATGGGGATGTTAATGAGAGAACCTTGTGGAACTCCGTTAAGGTGGTCATTCAGCAGCAAGACAAAACTAAGAGCTGATACTTGGGCAAAATTACAAAATAAATTGAAAGAACTATAAAGGGATCGTTAAACAGGAGGCTTTCCAAATATCTAGCAGATAGTCATTGCAATGCCTGTCAATATTATGGCGTTACATATGCAAAAAGAGAAATACGGATGGCTGAGGCTTGAACAGAAGAATTACGCAGGAAACAACAGAGCGGACAGATACTGGCATGCACACTAGGACCTAAGAAAGAGAGAAAGTCTTTGTTCAACGAAGAAAGAAGAAAATAACACATAAATAAACTGAAATAGCTGCAGCAGCCAAATCATTTTATGCAAAGCTAGAGAAATACGGATGGCTGAGGCTTGAACAGAAGAATTACGCAGGAAACAACACAGCGGACAGATACTGGCATGCCAACTAGGACCTAAGAAAGAGAGGAAGACTTTGTTCAACGAAGAAAGAAGAAAACAACACATAAATAAACTGAAATAGCTGCCGCAGCCAAATCACTTTATGCAAAGCTCTATGCCGCAGACAAAGAAAGCCCACACTGTCTGGACATTTACTTAAGAGTATGTCCCATTGCCAAACATATCCCCAGAACAAGCTGCACCATTAGTCACAACACACTGGCATCTTAAACCTGGTAAAGCCGTAGGCCCGACTGATATACTGTCAGGAACTAGAAACATATGTGTTAGGTTGTAATACCAATTCTCTCTAGATTGTTTAACACTATCACAAACGCAGGAGTTGTGACACTCACAGTGAAGGAGACAGTAATATCATTTATCCAAAAAATAGGCAAAGACCCTACCCAACGTTGCTCATACAGCCCAATATCACTGCTGAATTTAGATGCAAAAATATTTACAGGCATATTAGCATCCATACTTGGTATGCTCCCTCCTGGCCTCACTGACCAAGATCAATCTGGCTTTATATTTAAAAGGCGCTTCAGCAAAAGCACAAAAAAGATTGTGTGTATAATTGATAATATACACAGCACCCACAAACAAGCACTATTGGTCTGACTTGACGCTGAAAAAGCGTTCAACCTCCTTGACTGTCGATTTCTGAAAGTGAACCTGGATGAATTTTGTACGAGGTCAAGATTCAAAACATCTATAATTTGCCCTCAGCATCAGTTAGAATAAACAGAGGACTCTCATGCCTGTTTACGATGCAAAGGGTAACCAGACAGGGCTACCCTCTGTCTCCATTACTCTTTGCTATAGCTGTGGACCCATTGCTGAACGAGTGCTGAGGAATGAAAACATTCATGGCATCAGGATAGAGAAAGACAACTTCAAAATGTCCATATATGCAGATGGCATACTAGTCTCACAAACTAATTCTACTAATTTGATCCACGAACTACTGAAATAGTTAACCGACAACAGTTACTATTACTGCTTCAAAGTTAACGTAACCAAGTCTGACAAGCTAAACATAACAATTCCAGCAGCCCATCGACTGATGCTGCAATTACGATTCCCATTTCAGTGGGCTTGCATGGCTATCACATATCTGGGTATCCACATTACTGACAGTGCAACAAATGATGCAAACAAACTTTCCTCCATTGCTGGCATAAATCCATAAGTGCCTCAATCAATAGCATACAAAGGGTGTGATCATGGTTAGAAAATATATCAGCAATAAGAAAATAATATTTTCCCACAGTATTAATTCTATTTCAGATGATTTATTTTTACATCTGATTCGATTAAACATTGCCAAAGAAAAATCAAGGAATTTATCTGGACAGGGAAAAATCTAGAGTACCAAAACAAGTGATGCCCAAACCATCCTAAGGCCTGAGTCTATAAGATAGATAGATACTTCCAAGCTACCCAACTCAGAAACGTGACATAAAGAAATATGGCTGAATCAGAGAAGCCCTTGTGTTTCACAGACCTAGCGATTGCTTGAATACACCTCTGGAGGACCCCCTTGATAGAGAAGAAACATCGAAGTTGTCAGTCATACTCCTCATCCACTATATGGTCCCTGATTACAGTGTGGGATACAGTCTCCAGAACACAAGGCCTCACGTCATTCCCATCCCCAGTGAAACCCACCATTGGGTATCTGAAATTCACACCAGCAATGTCTGGACCAGCCTTTCAGGAAGGAGCCACAAAATATGTAAACTAAACAGATATATACCTTTCCTAAACGCGAAAAAATTACATATAACCAGATATGGCACTGGATCCTTTACCCAAAATCAAATGCTCATGGACCACTTTCAAACTTTGAGAAATGGCTAGCTTTCAAATAAGATGGCAAAGGGTTAATTTTAAACATATATAAAATGCTTGTATTCTTTTTTAATCCTCTCAAAACTCCTGGGCAAAAGAGAAGGGGGATCGAAGTAGGCAGATCCCTAACAGAACATGAATGGGTCAAATAACCTTAAAGGACACATTGTACTGCCAACAGTGCAGCTGTTAAAGCATTCATGGTAAAAGTAACAAGAGTTGGCACTACATGCCAGGGAAATGTCCAACTCCAGTAATAGATCTGAAAGGGGGTGCTACTTCATCTATTTTTGGCCTTCCAGAAACTTTACAAATACTGCTAGGGAGTACTAAATGCTATTGCTCAAATGTTTGACACATCCATATCGAGATTCCGGCATACATATTACTAGGGCTACCAAATTAACAGACATTCCCACTGCGTTCACATAGGGAAAAACAAATGGCCCTTAGCACTCAAAGCAACCAAGTAATTGCAACTCCAAGGAGAAAACCAAGGCCACAAAGATCAGAGAATGGCATCATTAACTATGGGGACTAGTATCAGGAAAAATAGAGATGTGAAACTTACAAGGCAGATAGCAACTTCAAAACTGACTGTGTCCCATTTATTGATTTTCTTTCTGTGGAACTCAGAAAACATTCCTGTCCTAAACATATGAAAGTGCTCAAACTCACCCAGCTGGAATTAACCCAATTACTACACAGATGCAGGCAGACCTAAAAATAGGAGGGCCATATAGCACGGAAACTGAGCAAAACGGGTGTGTAATAAAAGAAGTGACTTCTGATGGGGAAAGGAAAAGGGGAGTTAGTTGTGGTAGCAGTAAACAGTTATTGTATTGGTTACATTGATCGCCTTGCTACTAACTATAATTTCGAATATCTTAAATGCTTGGCTATATCTATAGAAGAAGGAATGTAATGGAATATTCCACAGCCGGATGGCATCCTTTAAAATAAGGAGTGTCTGGAGAAGAACGATCAACTGTAGAAATAATAACAAGATATAATAATATTGTGGGATTTTACCATTCAACCATCAAAATACAATGATAAATAAAATCCAATCCTTATGTTCACTACAGGTAAAGTGTGGTCCAATGTCCGTCCCTAGCAGAACCCTAATAGAACACAGAATGACTTGGAGCAGGTGACACACTGTTGGGTCTTCCCGAGTCAACGCACTCTTCAGAAGACATCTCAGTGGTTTAGAAACTGACTGAAGGAAGCTGTGTGCACACTTCCAACTCTTGGCTGCAATGACTCGGCTGTTCATTCTCTAGATGTCAACAACTTGAGTAGTAATGAGTTAGGTAATAGGAACACCCGTTATGCATCATGACTGTAGTGGCGAGTACTACAGAAAAACGTGATTAATGGTAACCTGTAGTGTCGGCTTCGATGCAAAGCTTCCTCATAACTGCTGATATTTGCATACATTTAGAATCTGACCAACGAAAGCATGTAAGGCGAGTTCTTTTTTTCGAAGAGCTCCTAATTTTAGGAGCTGAGGATGCATCTGGGAGAGTTAGAGATTATAGACCTGAGTTAGAGTCAGGCAGACGGGTTACTCCATCACAAAAGTTACGGATATCCCGTCCGCCGTTTTACAATTGCCATAGGATGTAATGGACTTGGAATACGACAGACGTGACATCCGACACATTTGTGATGGAGTAACCCATCTGCCAAGCTCTAAATCAGGCCCAAAATCAGGATCGCATAACCCGGCCAAGTGTGGAAGTCAGGATTAGAATGCACAGGTCCCTTATTAAACTCTTGATCCACATCAAGACACACACATTTGCTAGCTTCATGATTTTTCTTGTCACTTACCTGAAACAGTGACTGTTTTTCTGTTTTTAACATGTGCCTTTTTAAAGAAAATAAGTGAGAATCGGCTAAAATAGCTGGCACTATGCCATCAAAAATATCTTGTTGATTTTCAAAAAATGGGAGTTCAAAAAGAAATGTCTGTTGCATGTATTTTGTAAAAAGTGTTGCAGCATCATGTGCATGGGCAGGACTAATCAGTGCTTACGACTATTACAACAAATGCCCCACCTAGCCAGACTAACAAAAATAACATAATAACAAGATGGCATGCTCAAAGCACCTACCTTACGTTTATTAGCAGATTATTTATTTTTATGTAAAATAAAGGTAGGGATGGCCAGGATGTTCTCATGAACATGGCAAGTGTTGCTACATTTTAGCAATGGTGTCTCAAACGACCAACCCCCACATTGCCTATGCAGGGGGTGTTTGAAGTATACACTTTGATAAAAAACATTCTGCTGCACCTTCATCACCATTACTTCTGCCTGCGTGTTCTGTATTTTATTGCACTCTACTGCAATATTTGTATAACACGTCACCAAGGGCCCTCCATGTTGTTAAATAAAAGGCTACCCCATTTGATGTGCATGATTGGAAAGAGTGTGTGTTTCTAGTGTGGCCTATGTCGGGAAGCACTAGGTGTCATGTGGGAGAGTTTTCCAATGGCATTTTGCCAAACCAGGACTTGTCCTTAAGCATAGAGTGGAGCAGAGCGATGGGAGTCAGATAGACCTCTGCTTGCAGAAACATAGCATCTTCCAGGTGACTGGCTGAGAGGCTACTTCTTTCGTTCTGCTTGATTGGTAGGATGTCAGGCAGAAGTGTGACTACTGCAAAATGCATTGCAGTTCCACATACGATTTAAGAGGCTGCTGCCATTGTGCATCAGCAGTGTTTTAGCAGCACTTAACAGGGAGCCTGGCAGAGTTGAAAGGTAAATTGCCAGCCTTACCAATATATACCATTGTACTCTAGTTTGAGCTGTGCCATATGGAGTCGTCTGTTTGGGTACAGCCAAGGTTTTACTGCTCTTCAGAATTGAGTAGATTGAGTGATCTATACACTTTTGTAATATGCATTTGAACCTGGGCCTCGATTTTCATATTCTAAATTAATTAATGTGAGGCACTTTCTTCTGTGGCAAAATAAACAAGATTTAGACTTACAAATTATAATAATAAACAAAAGGTAAAATATCAAGATCGAGTATATTATGTTGTCACTAGCACAAAAACGTCTTCTGACCTTCAAATGTGATATTTAGAGTCTAACTATTATATACCTGTAGTTTAAAAAAAATACTAAGTGCTGTTCCTATATGATCTCTTACCACAAGGAGATATAAAACTATATGGTGTTCTTCTCTGCCTCAAGGCATCACATTCTATTGTTATCCTGCAGCAAATCGTACAGGTTGGTGGCTGACAATGCCAACAACCATGACAAAATGGATTATTAATGAGGCGCTGATCTCGAGAACTCTACTAATTTATGTCTTCCTGTCGGATCCAAAAGATATATTCGTGTTCAGAACGAAATAAAAAAGTCCAACATTGTGCTTTGTTTCCCAGTTCTTAGATGAAGAATTCATTATCCAAAGCACAATTCTGTTCTTTTAATCTCCTTGCAAAATAAAGAGTCGCTATAAAATGACTGCTGAAGCTGCTGACAAGAATGAGTCTCTGGCAAAGTATACCAGCATTAGGTTTTCAACCCTCAAAGTAACATATTGTGTCATTTTCCATGCTCTCAGTACTTCCAAAAATATCAAGACCGTATCTTAGGTAATTATTCAAATTCACTGCGAGTTGCAAAATATTGTTATTCTTTTATCTTAAACATCCAAACGTTTGTATATATAGACGTTGCAGCTCAAGTCTCACTCACATTTGCCAATATACCCACTTCCATTTTATCTATCTATCACATTATACATAGGTAAATATATAAATAAATATATTTACAATACAAGATTTTTTAATCTCAAGAAAAACAGTATAAAACTTTCCAATCTCAAGCAAGCCATGATGCCCTTATCTTAAAGAAAATTACAGTCGGTGCACTTGCATATATGGTTTATGCCACGGAATTATTTACATATGTATCGCTAATGTTTGTTAATAGTCACAAGACCAGTTAGCAATTTTACCTCACCACGCATGTGAACCCCTGCATTCTTTAAGTTGTATATCTTTTTCTAAAACTGCGGCATAAGACACGAAGCATAGATTAAACCATATATGCAAATGAAAAAGTTTGTAATATGCTGTTTATTATCATTGTTGAAAGTGGGTAGAAGCATCCTGGTCACTGAGCCATGGAATCGTTTTTCCATTTAAACAGTAATGAATAAACGTAGCCAACATGTAATGACATAGAAGATATACTACCATCCAAGAGGCAAAACCACATTGATACAGTGTATACCAATTATAGCAAGTACAAATACATATCTCAAGCCACCAATGTAATTATGGACCAATAGAATAATAATTCAGTAAATTATTACAATATATCCTTTCTTTTGATTGATGAAATATATATAACACCATCTCAAAATGATTATACCATCTAATAATGTTTGTACTTCCAGTTCTAAGTTGGAGTGGTCCAAAGTGTCAACTGCTTGCATATAATTATGATCTCCACATTAGATGTTCCTGATTCAATGAATTCTAAAGTGCATACATTAATTTGTCAGAACCAGTGGGGCATTAATTACATATTGTTATCAGAAAGCATATACGAATTATTGATATTAAGAGCATTATATTGAGATCAAAACCTGACAGTCATACAATTAGACAAATTGGAAAAACTATCAGGAGCTGAGCAAATGATGGGAAGCAACCTCTTTACAGAACTATGTGGTACCACATGGCTTGAGAATATTTATAATATCACTGTATGAGAACACAGACTCTACAATCTTAGTGGAATAGGTTGAAGCTTGTGATATTGATCAACTATGTGTGGATGGATAGGAAGGATCTGTTCACAGAGATTGACGATATCTTTAATTAATTAAACGAGTGAAAACAACAAGAAGTGATTGAAATTTTGAAACCATTGATGAATACAATTTTGGATAAATTGGAGGAAGAAATTAAAAGTAAAAAGAAGAGGACATTTCTCGAGGGTATGAAAGATTATGCATCAGGTAGGATCATTGCACTTAGTAGGGAATATGACAAAGCATGCAGTCAAGATTAGATAAGAACAGAGGAGATACTGGTTGTTGGACCAGATACCACTGATGAGAGTGAAATACGCACACCTGAGATTAATAAACAGAAAATATTTTTTTTAGACAAGTTCCACCTACTCAGGCGGGGATGGAAACAACAGCTAATAAGATGATGACATCCAAGAGATGGAGGGAAAGTTTACAAAGGCACCAAGAGGCAAGAAGAGACCAAATACATTTTCATAAACGTATCTTAATGACAGCTGAGTGATACTGAAATTTCAGTATTAAAATTGGCACTGTCTCTGTCTGAACACAGGGTTTTATATGCACAAACCTGTGTGGATAGGTTCAGTTTCACATAGAAACTTATTTTCTAGAGGCAATCGCTATGAAGGCTAAAAAGGGACCACCCATCTGTCAGCACTAATGCCTGGAGATAATTTCACCTTCTTGATAAGCGATATTGAAAAGCTGTTCATGTCATCCGAATTAGGAAACAATATGCAATCTGATCCAGGGAAAAATGCTGCAACAAGTCTCACTGAATTGGGGACTGTAGTTGATTGAAGGGGTGTTTAAATGGAAACAGGATGCTAGGGCTCCTTCTCGTGACCAAGGCCGTCATAGCCGAAATGCAAATAAACCAATACATTTTTTGCTTAGTGCAATGCAATACAGATCAAACTTGGAGCAGAGCATCTAACAACTCCGTGGAAATGGAATTCAGATATATTTTTGGAAATTCCACACAGAAGCGCAGAATGCTCCAGATTACATTTCCTTATATAATACACTCTAGCTCCATTTCAAGGTCGAACAATGCATAATGTAACATGCCATTACATTTTTTTTAAGCATTGGTTGATAAAACATAAGTGCAGTGAAACTGTATTCATCATGAAGCAACTGTAAACAAAACGATATCATGCCATAACACCAAGCATGTGTACACTCTAAAATTAGGAGAATATACTCCCAAAATGAACAAGCATTGACAAAGCTAATAGGGCTTGCTGGTGCGATCTGTTGCCTTTTACCCGGCCGCCCACATCATTTTGTAGGCGTGAGCATTACACAAGAGCATGCCTACAAAATGACACAACTGCTGTTTTTTGTTTTAAGTTAACGATCCCAGTCAGTTTTGTATTTTTTTAAAGTGGGGGAGAGGAGCAGAAGCAGCTGAGGGCACAGCAACAAGAGGAGTTGGAAAAAACTACGTAAGGCTGGGGACTCCGAAGCACCACAGTGAAAGACAGGGACACGGAAGCAACTTGGGGAGGGTGGCAGATGTGGAAGCAATAAGAGGAAGGGCAGGGGGACACGAAACAATATGGGGGTGCCCGGGGGGGGATAGGTACAAGCAGTTGGGAGAGCACAACAGGGAAGGGGATGGGGAGAAGCACACAGAAACAGGCAGCAACACTAGAATGTAGACAAGTATACAAAGGAGTCAGCCTGAAAACACATACAGTCACCGTGAGTGATTCTCTGTGAGTGATTACACAAAAGAAAAGAATAGTTCCCTGACAATTCTTACATAAGCCTTCCATCCTCATAAAGTGTTGTTTTCAAAACAGCTTATGGAAACTTGAGCTACTACTGCCCCAACCCCGCATAGACAAACAAAGATGTGACTGAAATGCTTGTACAATCACTTTTTAAAGTGACTGAGAACACCTCGGAGGAGCATACCCATCATTGTAGCTCATTTTGTGCTATTTCAGATAGGAAAAGAAATGCAGAAATCAGTCAAACATAACCGAAATCAAGCACCGGCCAAGCAAACAGGTCTGGCTTTGGCAAGTGTGCAATTTTCATTAATTTATTATTTATTGGGAATAACACAATGAAAAGATAGCAAACATGTAAATAATATCAAAATAAAGGAGTGAACCAGCAGCCCCGGCACATTAACCATGGAACTGAAGTGCACTCTGTTTGAAGCAGCTGCGCATATGCGATCGCAGGTGATGAAGCAAAATGCTGTTCCTCCCAGTGTAAGACCACTAATGGATGATTTGGGCAGACCATATGCTCCATGATATAAGATGCGGTGGGCAGAAGCAAAATGTGAATGACATTTGAACAGCCCAGCAGATGACGAGGGCCGACCAAAGTTCCCTGTATGTATGCATATCTGTGTTCATGTGTATTAGGATTTTGGGGAAAACATGAACCTGGCAAGCAAGCTAAAGCTGTCTTTAAGCCTTACCCAAAAACATTGTCTGCCATATGTTAGTTTACATCAGCACAAGATAATCTAAGCAACTTCACAGCTATTTCAGGCTCATTGGAACTCGCAGTAACACTTAGTTTTAGGTGTAAGGCAGAGATAGACTAGGGTCCACGTCAAAACAACTATGATGGACATATATACTTTTAAAACACTGGAGATACATCCTCAGGGCATAATTCCATTAATTTACCTTTTCTATACCACTAGCTCATTAGAAAAACAACATCAAATTAGTTTGACAGTACCACCAACAAGCACTGGCAAAGTCAATAGGATGCATCTTCGAATTGCACTGCCCTACATTTTCCTTTTGCCAATGCTTTTTGCCAATGCAGTTCTGCATCAGCAGAAAGGAAATCAAACAGAAAAATGCCTGCTTGCCTGTGCAGATGCCTATGCGGACAAGCAATGGCAAAAAAACAAAAAAAGTCACACAGTGATGACATATAGATGTCACCATTCCAGTGCATTTATGTCATAACACAAAGGCAAGTTGTTTTTACAGTTCATTTACTGATTCAAGAGGGTGGACACCAATCTTTTTAAGTAGTCAAGTTAAAAAAAAGTGTGAATGTGTGAAAGTGCATCAAAGAAAAAGAAGTGCACTCTCCCAAAAAAAGGGAAAATAATAAAATGAATGTGACAGGAAAGGTCAGGGGAGCAACAGAGGTGTTGGCATGGGGAGCAGGTCACTACCGCTGAACACTGACTAAGGAGTGCACTGGGGGCTGGATGGGCCGGAGTTTCAGTGGGAAGCTGCGCATGCGGGAGAGGGAAATAAACCACATGGACTCCATGTTGTGATGTTTTAAAGATAAAGTAGCTCCCAGAAAGTGAGTAGTGGAAGGATAAAAGTAATCAAATCAGACAAATGATATGCTGCAGGGGAGGTAAAAACAAAATAGGAGGAACAAAAGCCTTAAAAAAGAAAGCAAACAAATACAATTGACAAGAAAACCGAGCAATCGCTGACCCAAAGCCCACTGCAAGTATTGGTACTGTAAATGGTCATTTACAAGTTTTTAGCTGTCTGTAGACAGGACCTCAAAAGGAACATTCCATTTCAGTTCATGGCTCAAACAATAACACAGAAATAAATATTATTACACTAGGTGAGATCATTTGAAATAAAGCAGTCTGACAATTTGTCTATTTACTCTTCATACTACACAAACCACTATATATATATATTCAGTTGTATCTTTGATTTTTGAATAGGGTGGCGTATGGGACAGCGTTTTGAAATAATTTCAAGGTATGTCTTACTAACATGCTTTGATTGACTCTTCATCATAATTAAAACCTTCCATGTTAGATATTATTTTCTAGTGTCCCACCTTTGTGTTCCCTCTGATTAGTCTTAAAGTGTGAATCTCAGTTCTAGGAATTTGCCTCTCCTGAAAATCTGTGTTTTTAGTACTTTCCAAATTCTAAAGCGATATTTTACACCATGAACTATCTTTTAACACTTACATCATCAGAACATCTTCATATCTAGCTTTAGCCTTTTGAAATGATTGCTACCAGAGCCGTCAAATAGACTTCAGAAATTTCCAAAATTTCACTAATGTCCACATTTGTAACACAACTTAATGATTATCTACAAGCGAAATCTCTCATCATGAGAAACTGTGTTCCTCTTTGCCTCACGTGGACTCAGTTTATTTTTATTTAACTACTCTTAGGTCATACATTATTTTCCTATTTAGAGACCTATAGTTGTTTACTGTTACCCAGAGTCTACCTACTCTATTCACAAAGCTAAAATCAGTTATAACCATAATGTAAAGACCAAATTTACCTTTTTACGCCTGCCATGAACTCACAAAGATATTCTAGGTAGGCTTAACCTCATTTGGGCAGGCAGAGATCCCTGCCATGAGTGCAGAAATCTCTGCAGTCATAAATTCCACTCAAGGAGTGGGAAGTGGTCGTACCAAGGCATGGTTTGCCTTGGAAATGTGTGAATGTCTACGTAGTTGTATGTTTAAAGGTATTTCGGAGCGCCACTCCCTCCTCTTTCCACCCTGGAAAGGGTTGTAAATTTACTCCAGCATAATGCAGGCATAACTTCCCTTCTAAGATAGGATGGGTAATGGATTACATCCATATTTGGTGGATTGTAGCGGAAGGGCTTTCTCAGCATGGAAAAAAAATCCCAGGAAAGAAAAAGCGTGTGTTTTCTTCCTGTTCCTCCTCTGCGGACCTCTCTACTTTGGAGAATTCGGCAAAGCGGGAACAGGGTCCTGGAAATATAAGTCAACTGGCCTTCCCATGAGTACACCTGGAAAACTGCACATCCTGCAGATTTCCATGCATATATCTCAGAATGTTGCCGAAAGGAAAAAGTATAAAGGTAGGTTCAGGTGAAGCTGTGCTCATACTTTTCCTACTTTTTAGTGAATTACGCACTAAGGGCCTCATGTAGGTAGCATACCAGTTACCACTTCTAAAATACCGAACGATACCGAATCGGTATTTTAGAAGTGGTAACTCGTATGTAGGTAATGAGTCGGTATTTTTTACCGATTCGTTACAAGTCGGTAATTACCGAATCGGTATTTACCGATTCGGTAATGAGGCATACCTTCCCATTGATGGGAAGGTATGCCTCATTACCGAATCGGTAAATACCGATTCAGTAATGGGGGGAACACATGCAAGGGTGGCAGGGTGTCACATTGACACCCTGTTGCACCCCTGATTCGGCCATGTGTGCACATGTGGCACACATACATGCCCTAAGGGCATGTGTGTATGCCACATTGCACACTGCTACGCGCTTCTAAATGCCCATACACATACATTAATTATTTACCACCAACTATAAGTTGGTGGTAAATACCGACTCGTAAACACACACACACACTCCCCCTACATATCATTTCTTGATTCGGAATTTACCGATTCGGTAAAATTACCGAATCGGTAAAATTACCACTTCGGTAACGTTACCGATTCGGTAATTTTACCGATTCGGTAGTTTTACCGACTCGGTAAATTCCGAATCAAGAAATTGACCCCCTACATACCAATAGCCAAAATACCGGTCGGTAACGGTATTATTACCGAAAATCGGCCGTTACCGACCGGTATTTGGCTACCTACATGAGGCCCTAAGGGCCTCATGTAGGTAGCATACCAGTTACCACTTCTAAAATACCGAACGATACCGAATCGGTATTTTAGAAGTGGTAACTCGTATGTAGGTAATGAGTCGGTATTTTTTACCGATTCGTTACAAGTCGGTAATTACCGAATCGGTATTTACCGATTCGGTAATGAGGCATACCTTCCCATTGATGGGAAGGTATGCCTCATTACCGAATCGGTAAATACCGATTCGGTAATGGGGGGAACACATGCAAGGGTGGCAGGGTGTCACATTGACACCCTGTTGCACCCCTGATTCGGCCATGTGTGCACATGTGGCACACATACATGCCCTAAGGGCATGTGTGTATGCCACATTGCACACTGCTACGCGCTTCTAAATGCCCATACACATACATTAATTATTTACCACCAACTATAAGTTGGTGGTAAATACCGACTCGTAAACACACACACACACTCCCCCTACATATCATTTCTTGATTCGGAATTTACCGATTCGGTAAAATTACCGAATCGGTAAAATTACCACTTCGGTAACATTACCGATTCGGTAATTTTACCGATTCGGTAGTTTTACCGACTCGGTAAATTCCGAATCAAGAAATTGACCCCCTACATACCAATAGCCAAAATACCGGTCGGTAACGGTATTATTACCGAAAATCGGCCGTTACCGACCGGTATTTGGCTACCTACATGAGGCCCTTAGTGTCCTAAACACATGAGATGGCATTAAACAACATTGAACTGTGTCACCCTTCAGAACAGTATTTGAGTGTTTTTTTCAACTTTGTCTCATTTTGTTCAAATGACTGCTGACTGGTTTAGAGTGCAATATGGAATGGAGAGTGGTAAATCCTATAACAGTAAAGTTAATTTCTAGAAATACAAAAGGGAAACGTAGCATTTAGAATGATGCTGTTTCGAAAGAAAAATTTATATAATGGGAAACATCCATTACAAAGTAGTCATTACAATGCACTACCTTTACAACACAGTCATTACAACGCAACTGCCTTTACATCGCATATCACTACAACACATGCCATTACAATGCATACGATTACAACGCATGCCATTACAACGCATCATAAGGTAAGTAATAGAGACTTTTTTGTTTTAGGGTGGATATGGGTTTTGGGGTACATAGGAATAGTAATTTTTACCCCTACACTATCCAACACTTACCCTGCTGTTGCACTCACTGGAGTGGAATAATAATTGTTACCCCTACACTATCCAACACTTACCCTACTGTTGCACTCCCTGGAGTGGGAATAATAATTTTTACCCCTACACTATCCAACACTTACCTACTGTTGCCCTACAAGTATTATGCGCTGTAAAGGTATGCATTATAATGGAAAGCGTTGTAAAGGTAGTTAAAAAAAATGTAATGGCATGCGTTGTAAAATCATGCAATTTACTGGCGGTTGCGATGTAAAAACCGCGTTGTAAATGTTTTCATTGTAACGTCATATATTCATATAAAATTGACTTTAGTGAGAGACTAAGAATAAACACAGTTAAAATAAAGTCCTACCTATATTCGGTAATTTTAAATATGTAATAACAAAGGTAGATATTTAGTGTCTTTAAAAATAGCAACAGCAAGCTAAACTACATAGTTATTTTACAGAATATACCTTTAAATAATAATTTGATAAAACATAACTTGTTTTATAAACGGAGATTTCAAAACCTAGTCCATCTTTTTTTTCCCAATAGGAACTATTGTCTTTGAACAATAATAACAACAATAATAATAATAGTAATATTAGTGATAATAATAATAACTAAACAACAAAAAGTTGTATTTATGGTGTCTACAATCTCTATTTCTGTCAACAGCAAGTGTTACTAATTTGTCATTCAACATTACTAAATAATGGACTCTGTATTTGAATCCTAAAATAGCTTATCGTAATATATTTCTTCTGGCTGATTACTGTCACATTTGGAGTCTTACGACATTGTTAAATAGATTGACTGTTTTAACATTTTTTCATCTGTTTTGATTTTTTTCTTCAAACTTGACTTGAAAGCACTTAATAATTATCACATTCATTCCACACATTAATGGCAGTAATAGTTAAAATTGAACAAAATAAGAAGCAGTCAATTTGAATATTTATTTTTGTTTAAGCAAAGTCAATATAAAAAAAACCCTGCTTCCATCATAAATGGAAAATAGTAATGCCTATTTCAATCATACAGAGAAACAGGTAACATAAATAACTTGGAAGTATGGCTAGGAATTGCATAACTTCATAGTGACCTTATTTTTAGCATGTGGTTGTACTTGCCAATATTTAGCCCACGCAAAAAAGACGCAATTGAAAAGATGAGTTTACTGTTTTGAAAAATAAAGGTATATCAATGGTGCATGACAGTGTCGCTCAGTTTATTAAGCTGCATACAAAAACTCTGAGGTACAGAGTCACACTTCCTTTAGAAACAGAAGTTAAGGGATGTCTCGTTGTGTGCTTTGCATGTACATTGATTAATTTATAATCTAACCAGGCCTGTTTCTCAAAATGCTTGTAAACATTCCACCATGATTTAAAAACTTTCTAGGGGTGAGGATTCTATAATACTATTTTCATCATTATAAAAAATTGTGAAGGGGTCTTCCACTTTCAACTATTGTCATAGCTTCGAATTAGCAACCTCCATTCTCAGGTGTCTTACTTTTGCCAAAAACGTGTCTTTATGTATTTGTTGCTACTACGTTTTTTACCAGGGTCTAGCGCTATAAATTGAGTATTATCATCACCCAGTTCAGTGGTAATTCTTCTTTTGACCTCAGAAGTGTGAATGGAAGTGTTGTCCAGGGTGAGCTTGAAATCTGAAATCTCATATCACACTGAGGTCAACAGCGAGTGCTTTACACTCTCAGCCTTGGGACTATCAGGAACGAACTCTCCCATGTCTGTCTTACGTTACTCATTGAGCTTATCATGTCAGTGTTATCTATATTCCTTAATGATTTGATAGTGCTGTGGTTTTCAGCGTGGTGGTACTCTACTCCCTGCCCTTTTCTCAGCTGCTATCACTGATACTTTTTTGCAATGATTTCTCTTTTATCTTTGAGATGATTGTTGTTTCTTGATTTCATGATCTTCTTCTCTATATGGGGCATCCCGGAGGTCATTAGTAAGTCATTCTCATCTATTATTTCCTTCTGCATCGAAGAACATTTTATGGGGATAATTCAGTAATCTTTTTTACATTTATCTTTCTGTTTCTTTCTAGTGGTAGAGCGGATTATGAACAATATTTTATGATTTAATATAGCGAAGACTAACGGTCTTTCCTTCCTGGTTCTCCTAATATTGCTCTCCACACCCTCTTCAGTTAGTGACTATAATGCCATCAAGAAGCACTATTGGTGAAATTCAGTCTTACATTAATGTTCCTGCTTTGAAACTTCTTCCTCAAAGCCTGGGCCTCTCCCATCTTAGATACTGCTGCTTGCTTTATTTTGGTCTAATCAGATTTATCAAAGCTCCTCAACCACCTGATCTAACCTTTGAACACATCTAATAGTTTAGGTGCCATATTACACTCTTACATCATTCCCTGCGTTTTCATTTTCAATTTCAAGTTTTGCATTTTTTTTATTGCAGACGCCATGAAGGTCCTTCCTATTTGTCACTTGTACCCCACAAGTTACTTGGTAATCACAGGAAAACAAAGAAATGCTTAACATCAGCAAATACTTAGCTTTTTCAATTCAATGTTGCATCAACGTAAGTGCTCACTTACACCATTTTTAAGTATTTGTATAAATTATGATGTAAATTATAGTGTTTAGGTAAAAATGTCTCCTACAGTTGGCGATTTGTTTTTCTTTTTAATTCTGCTGTAGAGGTCACATAATATAAAGGCAGAAATGCAGATTCCATTTGCTAAATACAAACGGCAGCGTTAAAGCCACAGTTGCCAAACTCAGTTGCGTGCTTTATATGAAAGTATATAGCTAATCTTCTCTTATCATAATATTTACAAAATCAAAGAAAAAAGAGAATGGAAAAGATTGCAAGAATGCACTCTGTGTGACCTCTGCGTTCGGTACAGAATAAAAACAGCCTTTTGCTTTTACTCGCCATCGAAGTGGAGTAAAGGAGGGACAGCTTCTCCCATGCACGGGGCCATTAATCATTGCTTTCGCCAAGCAAGTGCGTATTAATTTCTGTCATCCAAACATCATGGAGTATTGTTGCAGCGCTGCTCAGCCCTCATTCAGCACCAGTTGTTACCAGTCTCCCTACACTGAGCAGAGACAGGGTGAATCGTGTGGATTGCAGAGTTAGAGGCCTCTATCCCTGGGGTGTTGACACCAATTAAGCCATTTCAAGAAGGAATCCGAAGAGGCCCAGCCCTTCCATGTAACGCGGGCGAGCACCTAGCGCTGGCAGCCTGCCAGCCTCTTGCTTCAGGCTCTAAGAAAACTCATCCATATTCCGAGATTTGAAGATTTTCGGTTCAAGGTGTTTACATGCAACCTGTTCTGTTTCACGTCCGCGGAGTGGGAAGCACTACAAAGAATTAGAATGGGCACCAAACACCAGAGGCACATTTCACAACAGGCAATCAGGATAAAATGTTGAGAAAAACACCACGTCTATATGGAGAAAGCTGTCTACAATAAAAGCAAAACCTCCCTTCAAATCTACCGTCGTGCTCGCCCTTGACCGTGGAAAGATCATTATCAAATAAAAAACGGAAACCTCATTTTGCTCCTGTGTCAAAACAATATTCCATCAAAATAAACGCACAAAGACGCATTGCACGTTTTTCATGTGATTGTTGCAGGGACGGTGCATTCAGCTACTAGAAATAACATCCCAGTTGCGTTTTTCTCTCTCTCTCCCTTTTTCGTGTACATTTCTGGACAGCATGGCCTGGATACAAGACGCCAAATCAAATCAACGTGTTTAATGAGCTTAATTAATATTGTTTCTGCTTTACTAAACAGCCTGCAGAGATCCATCACGTTGTCTGACAATATTGTTGATTTTTTCTGACCGCTTTAGATCTAATCATTCCCCTTGTTTTAGACATTTACATCTGCTTTTAAGTTTTTATGGTTGCCTGTTGGCAGGCAGCAAAGTGGTCCTGTCGATGCTGCTGCAGAATAATGCAAGGTTTGTTATGAATTAAATATTAGAAACCTTAACGTAGCGGCCAATAAGAATTATTTGCCTTATTAAAGCAGCAGAAGACGCTGATTAAATTTTCATTGCATTGCAGTCTTTTTCCCATTTCTGCTTTCAATTCATCATCCTAATGTATGAGAGGCAAGTCGAATAATGGCATTGGGACTTCATTTCTGCAATGCAAATATGGCGAGGAAAATACCATAAATACCTTCCCAGAAACCGCGAATACCAGCTAACGAAATATTTTCTTAAGCGGAGTAAAAATTAAATAGACATTTCTAGACTTCCAGGAAAGGACAGGAGTAAAAAAGATACTTTTAGTCATTTTAAAATTGTTCTTCACATAATTGTTCTTCACTACACAATTAGGTGCCAATTTTTGTAATAGTGTTTCGGTCATAAAAAAATAAAACATACATAACTGTGCCTCTGTTTATTGGGGGTGTTTCCAGGAAATGTTTGTGGCTATGTATTTTAGAAAGTAAATGATTCAGCTCAGGGTAACACAGAGATACTGAATGTTTGCAACGTGTCTGTAGCGGCTGTCCTCTGTTTCCATGTCATGTAGACTTTATTGTATAGTACACCGGAACCACCAAGTCCATCTGGCATTTACTTCCTTGGACATACATTTCTGTGGACAAATAGACATTATCACCCCCAAATTTCGCAGGTGACCTAGATAAATAAATATTCTACGTTTCTGCTTTAATGTGCACCACGAAGAAAAAATGAACTCCAAGTATCCATTTCCCCTAGAGAAAATCTCTTCCCTGAAACTCTGCAACTAATGAAATGGGGCTCTATAAATAGCTGCATCATTACTGTGAGAGCACTTGCTTGGTACCAGCCTCGCTGCATCTGACCCTCTTTACGCTAATAACCGCTAGACTTCAATATTATTCCTCTGTACCGTGATCAATATTAGGTCAGTAAAACAAATGTGATGAAAATGCAAAATATAGCTGCCTATTGGATACCAAACGTGCTGTCCTCATGGCCCCTGCGCCTCGTAATTGTGCCCTGCACGCCCCCCTTTGGTTGAAATGATGGGTGGGAGTTGTGTGTCTCTGGTGTAATAAAAGGCCCACATTCCACTGTGCCAAGGGTGCTCCAGCACTCCACCCAGGGCTACAAAATGTCAAAGTGAAAGCCTCAGGGAAGGAATGTGCATGCCATCTGTGCTGCTGTACTCTGTACAGTTTGGGGCACTGAGACGACAATGTTGTCCTCCGCGGCAGGTAAATATTGTGTTGCAGTGGCATGTTCCGCACAAAAGAGCTCAATTGTTCAGCTAATTTCATGTCTCTGAAAATAAATATTATCAGACTATCGTGTGGGCGGATAAATGTAAAGGCTTTTATTCGTGGTGACAAAATTATTGATGATAACATATCATAACTGGCACCTGCTCCACAGAGACGTCAGAGGAAAATGTAAAATATTATGCCAGCTGCAAAGCTGAAGCGGTAGCTGCTCTGATGGGCAGGCATCCACAGGATAGCCATAAACTACTTTCCAGATTGTAAACTGCACATTATGCGTATATGGATCTGTGAGGACAGACAACCTGCTGGCCCACCAAGCATCCAACAGTTCTTTCAAGCGTCATCAAAAAAATGGGAGCATTCACATTCCCAACCAGAGCGGTACATTCTGGATGCTGAGCACAGCATTAGAAACACTTGCTGGATTTAGGCCTTGTCACTCGGTTCTTAACAGAGTTGGGTTTATCAGCCCATAGAGTAGAAACATCCACTTTGACTTTCTGAATGAGCAACGAATATGCCAAGAATCTCCAGTGAAACTCATTGGTAAATGTCCCTCATCCAGCACAGGATCCTACTGTTTCATGGATCAGCCAGGGGGCGTAGCTTCTATCTGTGCAGGTGCCGTGGCACTGGGCCTCAGAGCCCTGAGGGGCACACTGAATTCGGATTTTTGCTTGATGTTGTAATTCATACAGTAAACAGAGGCACATTTCCTTCAGTGCACTAAGGTCCCTTACACACTGAATACGCTAGGCTATCAGCAAGGTCGTCTACTTTTCACCTGTTTTCATGTCATAAACAAGGCAGTAAATCTAAATGTGAACAGTCCTTTCATTTGGCCATTAAAGGATCCAAATGTTACTAACTATGGAACATAAAAAATATGGGCAGCATCCAGAACATGATCTTAATAAATGCAGTCACTGAACTTCACGGACACTTCACGTAGCATTAGATCAAACTTTGACTCAAAGGCACAGCATTTAGGTGGCACTTGAAAAGATCAGTTCAATAAAATAAAGGTCTATACCAGGAGTGTATAACTGCTGTGAGCAGCCCCCACTCCACATGACCTTTTGCCAGTACCATAGAACCAACACTGGTTCCGCAGCACCGTGTGGGTCATGCAAAAATTATGGAAGATCAGTGAATTGCACAACAAAAATCTTCTCTTTCAAATTTAACTTCAGGGGGATATGGGTATGGTGATTAGGGTGTGCTTTCATGATCCCTTGCGTGCCCTTTCTTTTTTAGTTTCAGCAAGTGGAGAGTGAGCCCCCATCCTGCTCTAGAGGCAGCAACATTTTTTCATAATGTTGTGGCAGGACAGATCGTTTTGGTACAGTGATTCTGGCTTTGGATCCACAGTACAGATATAACCAAGGGGAGAAGAAAGCTCCCTTGGCCAATCAGATCTGAGATTCTTTTTTAATGTTGGAGTCGTGGAGGTCTTTGGTACCGGTATCACAGAACCTCAGCAAATTCATTGTCAAGAAGTCTTTCAAATGTAACCTCTTCATTTCCAACTCGTACCTTTTTTTAAATGCTAGTTACTCAAAAACTGCAAAGCCGAAGTAAATGATCAGAAAACAATGCTCCCAAGTTCAAGAACAGTTCACACACAAATAGTCCTAATATATCTAACTTTTTAACCCTTTGAAGCCTATCACAAAAAAATTGACACACTAATTTCTTGAAAACTACTGTGTAACCCAAACTAAGCAAAGGCACCTCCTTAAGTAAAATTGTACCTTCTTGCTAAGATTGGTTTAAGCCCATACAGCTGTTTTATTGGTACTGCGGAGCAAACGATCCTATGGGAATTAAAATGGGAAATGGCTGTTTTGGGACCCTCCATTTTCTTGCACCTCCACTTGATGGATCTGCACAAAACTTGCCATGAAGAGGCCAAAGTATATGTACTATTTTTGGGAAAGATTCCTGGAAATTTATCAAATGTCACCAAAGTAATTAAGATAAAAAAATTTGTTCCTATGGGAACTCTTTGTTAACCATAATATATAGGCGCTATCACCACCACTATCATATCTATAGATACATGCATTAATTACTTTCTTATAGTCTTGAAGACATTGTTAATTATTGTTATTTAACTATTTCAGTAACTGCTTGGGATGATTAATCCCCTCTTACACAGCAGTCAATACAATTGTTGAACTTAACTTCTTTAAAATATACTTATGATCTAAATTCATGGTGACCCATCAGGATACACTGTTTGCTCTAATGCTCTTTCAGAGTTGCTTGTATATGATTCAATTACAGAGATCCTTTTGACATTAACGTGTCCATACATACAAAGCCAAATCTAATGTGAGTTTTTATTAAGGTATTTTCACAATCCTAGCAGTGGTAAACATAACATCTGGTGAGAAATTACTTGGTTTACATATTACTGTTTTTATTTGTAATAAAATGAGGAAGAAGGACGCTGTTTGGTTGTCCTGAGGGAAGCTTGGGTGGAGGAAAGGGTTTAAAACGATGGCATCTGATGCAAAAATGAGAATGAAATTACAAAGCTATGTCTGGTTAATACATTTCAATAAAAATATGCTCCACAATACAAAACAATTTTATATAGGGTACAATGTAAGGACTCACTGTCCCCTAGTGGGCTGTAACTGAAAGCAGAGAGGCAGGTTAAATGAGCACAGAGACTCAACAATAGTCTGAATCACCATCCATGCAGACATGGGTTTGTGAACATTAGTAGCGCAGTGTAAACATGCTTACACTGCCTAATGCCAGTGCTGCTACAATGTTGATATCGGGTCTAAAGTGATCTCAGTCTGATAGTAAACCGAGAAATCAATCCACTCAATAATAGATAGAGTTTCTTTAGAAGGAGACAGTACTAGCACAACTTGGCTGAGAAGATACTGACATGCTGGTTATGTATAGTTTCTTTGCCCTTCAAATGCAGCTTGCAACTTAAACAATACACCTAACGTTCTTATGTATCAACAATTCAAATGTTTGTAATATTATTTATGAATTCTAGCAATATAATTTGAATTTGTGTAATTATTTCAATACTACAAATATAACTTGACTATAGGGATAAAAGTTATAAAAATCAGTAAGATGTCAGAACCCGAGATTCCTTTACAACAACTTCTTCTGTCCATGATTCAAACAAACAGTGATTCATCACCCAGGTGTGGAATATCAAAATGTACATGTTTTTTTAACTAAGACAATGTGCTGAGCTGACATTCTGTGTGTGATATCTCACAGTAACACTGAAAGTGACTGTGCAACAGAGACTAATTATAAGTTTGTTATCACTGTAGGATATACCCATTGTGCACCTACTCTTTACAATGTGTTAACATTTTCAATATAGTATTCTATTATGGTTTGCCTTCCCTGCATAAATGGTGTGAGTCTTTTATTATATATGAAAAGATTAACCAATGAGGTGTAACAAATAAAAACGAATTTTATCAAAACTAAATATAGATCAAGATAAATATTTCAAAATGTTTTGTGTACTGCGTGGCCCAAAATACTAACACTTAGCTGCACTGGACTATATTTGTGCAGCTTCACATGGATAGGGAACACTATGCGCATGGACAACATATGTGGAGTGTGAATAGCGAGTTAAATACCACAGTGAGTTTAGGAATGGGAGTATGCTCACAGCGACTATGCGGTTCTTGCTCTGAGGCAACCAGCGAAGCAGAGATGCTCAGCGGCTCTTGACAACAGCAGTGCTCCCACAAATGTAACCCTCAAATCCAATCAATCGTTGCTCTTTGCATTTCAAGCAGCTCCTGGCTGCCACTGCCTCAAGATAACTATTTTACCACCTCTGTCATGCCTAATTAACAAGTCAGATGTACAATTTAGAAATTTTGCAATTAACCTGCTAAAATATTGTTGGAGGATGCTAATTGTTATGCCAGTTGCCATAAAAGCTCATTTACATAACTTATGTGTGAAAAACAATTATGAGCAGCGTTTGCAGACGCGGCCCACAAACTGCTCCTAGCTACGGATGAGAGGGCCACAAAAACACTTAATTCATTGCCCACAAAATGATGTTTCCCGTTTTCCTATGCAGCATCTGTTTTGTGTAGCTGCGTTCACTGAAAATCCCCACATCAACAATTAGGAGCATATGTAATTGTACGATTACAGTTCTTTTTCTTCCATTGACAACTTTCTCTATTTCTTTGGCTAGGAGCAGGCGACAATATGATAGATGCTGCTCTTTTTACATTCTCTCCGGCAACAGATAGGAGGTTCATTTGGCAAAAAGACTGGACAGCCCTTAAATTTACTACACATAAAGAGCCTTCACTCATGCACAAACAGTCTGAAGTCTGTCTTTTATTTCAATAACGAGGTGAAACGCACACTAGGATACAATAGGCAATATGTTTTTGGGAATGTGTCCTCCTAGACTGAAAATATCAGGACACAAGCAAAAAAACAGCAAACTTAGCAAGTGCTCTTGGTTGGCCTTAGAAAGCCTAAAATAAAACAGTCAATAAACTAACACCTTTAATGCCCTTACCTGTTCCCATTCTGAGGTTGTGTGCACTAACAACACAGTTCTGATGATTTAACTGACAACACAATAGTTGTCCTCTAAGAAGCATTTTCCTTGTTCTTTATTTTAAAACTAAAATCCAACTTTATAATTAAAAAAGGGTTTACTTTTGCATTAAGAGGGTTTTCTCATCTGGATTAACCCCATTGTGCATCCTCTTGTTGTACTTGTATTTTACTCAACACAGACTCGATGTCTTTGTCAGCTTCCAGGTCATGCTTCAGTTTTACACGGGGGTAGCCACATAACCCCCACTTACTTTCTCTGACTAGTCAATAGCAACAATAAACCTTTCCAAACAAATCTATGTTCTAACGAACCTGGCTCCACTCAGTGCCTACAAATGCATAGACTTCAAGCTCCCTTTATATGTGGTTGACAACTCAACACAATTCCTCTGGATCTGGTTGGCAGTTTCTCATTAATTGTCTTGGCTCATGTCTCACTGGGCCATTTTACTTAAAATATGCGAAAGCTATTTGTATGTCCAGTTAATTGGCTTTTATTTTGAAACCTACATTTTCAGCGATTTTGAAAGCTATTATATTTAATAAAACAGACGTGTGCAGAACACTGTTGTAGTGTGAATCTTGACCCTACTGATCACCAAGGTAAGAAAGGTGCAACTCAGTTGAAAAAAATATAATTTCACACAAGACAAAGTTTCTAATTGTAGATGGTTTTACACTCATGAAATAAATTGATTTGTTACATATAGGAATAACGTGTTTAATTACTTGTTCAAAAATGTAACTTTAATGCTAACAAATATGCATGCAATAAAAGAAGGAGTTAATGTGTTTTGCCTCAAAGATTCTAGAACGTGTAATTCTTCGTAAAACACATATTGACAGCTGATACATGGTAGGCCCATCTAAAATTCAAATGTCCCTGCCTTTACCAAACCGTAGACTGGTTGCATTTGAATCCTTTCTTTGCTTTTAGACTGTGGTGTGGCTGCACTATGCCATCTCTTCTAGTCTGGCTCCTTGGGATTTATTATTGTCAGTGGCATTACAGACAAAACGCTTTCTGTTGTTTTTGATTATACAGATCTTCTAATTTGAATCAGTGCCTATTATTAGCTGCACCTTGAGGAGAATAGTTTCAACAGTCCACCTTCAATCTGCAGAATGTTTGCACCTTTTGCAAATAGAATCCATTTTTAACAATGTACATTTTTTATGAATTTGTACATTTTTAACTATATAATAAACTATTGTTTTCTTCTTTTTACTGCACGCAATCAAATGAGATAGTCCAATGTTCCATTTACTATTTTCAATTAACATCTCCCTGTCTGTTTACAGAAACACATTTTTTTAAGCGAACTACCTCGAAAGAAACCGGTAATATTTATATAAATACCTGGTAAAGTGTAATATGGTCTGCATTCCCAAATCGAGGTTTTACGCTTTAGCTTAGCGGGTTTGGGATGTCCCCAGAAACCATCATTTGCAATATTGGGGCAGGGGTAGCATAGTTTTAGGTCCGATTTCAGGATCAACAATTACTGGATAACTAACATTGCTTCACAATATATCTCTTTCAGTGGAGAAGTGTGGCTCAATGATTAGAGCGGCAGACCCTGATGCAGAGGTCTAGCCCGGGACCAGGGTTCAATTCCCCACCTCAGCGGGTCTTGGGCTCAAAAATTCCATGGACCTGATAATTCTCGCCTCGGTGCCTATTCCAATCATGGAGTCCCACTCTGCAACTCTGGGCAATAGCTTGCTTAATCTCCACAACAGCCCCCACAATGCTAAGGATGCCTGGCCTCCACCTTGGGGGTGCCCAGGAGTGGATGCCTCACAGGGAAAGCCAGGATGGGTTCCACAGCGGTATTTGTACAAGTGCCTTGAGACCCTTGCGGGTGAGTAGTGTGCTATACAAGTATCAAATTTACATTTACATTTTCAGTGCATTTCAACCTAAGACTTTTCTTTGCTACATTAATGACAGTGAGCACTGGTTTACGATAAATGTGTGCATTGTTGTCTTGTAAAGCGACTTCTGATTAGTTTGTGGTGTATGTTAAAGTTTTGGAGTGGATGGAACCTCCCTCACCCACTTCCCTCAGGGCAGGATACAACCAACCACACAAATGGAACCAGTTCCTTAGCTGCAATCCTCGTTCTGACTCAAACTCCAACAGTATCGTGTGTACACGTACTAGTATTCTTGCTTTGTAGGAGACAGAAATAATAGTACTGCTGGGTCTGTTCCATTGCCTCTCCCAGCTAAATCATTCTTTCAAATGCAGCCCACATGAGTGTGCGCTTACTCTCACCGTTGCCAATAACCAGTCTCCTTGAGGGGAGAATCGTACAGAATAGTTAATAAAGATTGATTTCGCACCTAAACTCCGAGCTGTCTCCTCTAGAGAAAGGTCGAGGGCAACCAGCAGCATTCGACAGAAGTTGCAACTGCCCCACTGTGGCTGCCTATGTTGCCTCCACTGCATGGATCTCTTGATCTACAGAAGACTTCCATATGCACTTCCTAAATCTGGCACCTTTCACAACCACAAATGTCCCATGACGCAAAAAATAAAAATAGATAGATAGATAGATAGATAGATAGATAGATAGATAGATAGATAGATAGATAGATAGATAGATAGATAGATAGATAGATAGATAGATAGATAGATAGATAGATAGATAGATAGATAGATACTCTGTGATATGCGATCCAAGGGGCTTTTCGGTTGATACTAATACTATACAAACAAACTCTTACTGGAAGATAAATAACTCAACACATAGTGGGTGCACTTTGAAAGGAATTCCTCATTCTGGTATGTAAAATCGTCCACTAATGGCCAAAAAGGTGCCTGCAGTGGCATTTTTTAAATCTGTATGGGACAGAGAATCAAAGGCCATATTCATGGTAGTGAGCTCTCACTTATGGTCTAAAATGTACGAGTACAGTTCCGTCTCTGCACCAAAAACATTACAGTGCCTCGTTACGATAATCAAGTGCT
The DNA here is from genome assembly GCF_964204655.1 of Triturus cristatus. Taxonomy (NCBI): domain Eukaryota; kingdom Metazoa; phylum Chordata; class Amphibia; order Caudata; family Salamandridae; genus Triturus; species Triturus cristatus. Next base: position 1,121,958,018 of record NC_140580.1, on the reverse strand, counting down.
ATATAAATGAAATTCCAAAAAACTGCCATCACCTATAGATGTCGCACTTCACATTGTGCAGGTTTCCCCCCCTACACTGCAGGCATCCTGCAATTCTAAACCCACTGTTGCCTCACCAACCTTTATCATCTGCATACCCTCAAACAACAGCAAGATAGGATTCCGAGTCCCCTCGGCCGAACAATAGGGGTGGGCGGAATTTGCAAAATTAACTTTTGCAAATTATCGCAAAAATGTTTAAAATTATCGCAAACAAGCGGAAATATCGCGAAGATGAGGAAGTTTTTTTCCGGCATGTTCGCGAGATTTTCTGCCTGGTTGCGGGTCGCCAACTTACCCATGTGGTTGCAAGCGGGCGCGGCCATCTTGTTTTGAGTTGTCTCGCGGTGCATGATCGCGAGAAGAAAGACGTGATCGCGCAACGCATGACGTCACTGCGGGCGCGAACTGTCACGAGACAGCGCAAATGGCTAAAAACAATACGACATCTCATGGAGAACGCGACCGGATCAAGAAAACTTGTCGGCGAACGCAGGGATTCAGGTAAGGCGATCACGCGCGCGCGAGAATGTATTATTTAACAGCGCGAGCAAGAAACAAATTATCGCCAAGCTGCGGAAACCGGAATTTTTGAAATTTTCGCGCTCTCCGCGGAACGCGAAAATGTCAAATTATCGCAATTTCCGCGAACGGAACGAAATTTTCGCCCAGGCCTACCCAACAACCACTTAGTTTCATCTATTATAATGTATCACATATGATGTTGCTTGTCTAATCGTCATTTAACATTATATTTTAAAAGTGTTTGTTACCATCCACCGTTGAGTTTCTATCTACCACTTTTGAGGCAACCAACAGTAAACGATATGCAGCACTGCGGTTTCAGAATACAAGCAACATATTCATGTTTCATAATACATTTGCCATTTTGGAAATGTAGAACAAATATAAACTGAAAAATGTAACAGTGAAGAAAAAGTACCTACCCTTATACATGTAAGAAAAGGGTCTCAAATACTGAAAAAAAATGTGCTTATTCATATATATGCTTTGTACCCACAGCAACAGTGCAATGGGAAAAGACCATCAGGAAATATGACATACTGTTTCACAGTATTGCTCACACGGAATTATTAGGTACACTCATTTCTTCTATGCTGATGTTTTTGTTTGTTTGCCATTCATCAGACTTGAAAAAATACACAATACATTAAAGATGATCACACTGAAGCTTTTATGGTAATCAGATAGAAAATAATTGTTTAGTGCCAACTACTATATTATTAGACTAGTATTTTAAAAGGAAGGAACAGTTCTTTATTGAACAAAATATGCTGTAAATTTGGATAGCGACCATTAGATCATGTAATATAAATACACTGACACCCCACAATTTATCCAGGTGGAGGCCATTATTTAATTTTAAAACATTCAATTGCTGTGGCCTCAGTCAAAGGTCAAAAGCCAACATGTCAACAGATTACTAGACATATCTTTGTCCCCGCCCCTGCCGCTACCCCTCCCCCGTCTCTAGCAAGTAGAGCAGAAATGTCAAGAAATGACTGAAACAAAATGCAGGTATGTATTGTGATAATTATACTGATTGCCACTGCAAGGGGCAATATGATTGAGCATCACAGTAGTCTCAGTCTCTATTCAAATCCACACATGGGTGTAGCTCTCCCAAAAATGTGAAGGTACAGTCACTTCACATTATCACCCAGCACTTGGTTTTACGTAGAGATGGATTTGGCTTTAGCACTCTCGACATGAGATACTGTTAAACCTATGGTTGATCCTATTATTTTGGAGATCTTTTGCACTTTTTTAATTACACAGCATATTATAAATATGGGGCACAAGTAATTCGAAGTGGAATAAGAAACGCTGCACAGTTTGTTTTCTGTCCACAATATGGACAAATAATCTTAGAACTTTATTGCTATGTACGTAATATTTTAACTAAACAATGTGACTGCAGCTGATCCTATTTCTCCACTGTAAATGTTGATTCAGTTGTAAGTTAAAATAAAATCAGTGTGACTGTAGGAAGGGGCATACAATGCTCTGAAGTGACATTTGAGTATATTGATTCTAGCGGCATAAAGCTATAGCTAAAAAGCCGCAAAGCAGCGATCAAAGGACAAATTAGAAAGGTAGTTTAAGGAAAAGGGTGGGAATATAAAGGTTTTTTTATACTTTAGAAGATCAATCTTTTTATTTTCATGTAATGGACTATTTTATCTGATACAAATACTGACTGCTTATTAACATTTTAGTGCTTCAGATACTACAACTCCATTGTACTACAGCACCCAAAAACAACAGGCTCTTTTCTATTTCATGTTACATTTCTTTTTCTTTGCTAGAGTTTTTTTTTTTTTTTTTAAATAATTCATTGTCGGTTCTTTAGGGGGAAAAAGGATGCATGAAGGCTTGAATTCAAAACATCCTCATGCTCACTGGACAAATAAACTATGAAACCAATAGGCCGGGAGCTGAATGGAGTAATACTTCACCCACTGTGCCAGTCAGTAATATTCTTAAGTGATCATGGACACTTGACACATGTACCACTGAGCCATTTGTTATATCTCTTGTGCAAAAAATATATCAATTTAATAGCCAGCTTAACATCCACTGCCTCCCTAAATGAACTACTGTATATTCGTGATTTCAATAGGAAACACATACAACCGACATGGAATGATAAAAAAAAATTAACATTTAAAAGAAAAGGAGACCATTGCAAAACATTCAAATATCTTCAATTATAAGGAACTGTTGTTAACAATAATGTAACCAGTATAACTCTTAACAGTTCTTGTGTATATGTTACAGGGAGCAAAAAGTAAAGGTCCAGGACAAACAGCTGTTCTGATGTATAGAATCTGTTTCCAGTGAAACTGCTCCTGTTCTGCAGAATTCCATTAGATCAATTAATATTCATACAAAGTAACATTACGTTTAAATAATCAAAGGAGAGGAAACGAACTACCAGTGTTCCAGAGGCTTCTCTGGACCTTTCAATCAATTTTATTTATATGCAAAACCAAGAGAAACTCGGAAAAAACAAAGCTTCTCCTGATGCTAAAGCTCTCAATTTACTGACAGGCAAATGGCTTCATGCTGCCTACTTAATCTCATTTCTTGCATAATGCCCTCTAATTAGCATATCAAAGTGAATTAATACTTCTAGGGCATTAGCAATGGGGAAATCTGCTTCAGGCTCACAATAGCAGTTTAGAGGGAGCCAAGAAATGCTCAAACACACAGCACACCACCCTGCATTGCAAAACTGTTCTACATATTTATCCTCTCTCCCTAAGCACTTATACCACACACTGTTTTACTACTGCTCACCAAACTTATAATTGCCAAAGTTACTAGTATCTGCGAGAGCCTGTTTGCATTTGCAATTTCAATAGGATCATTGCTGTGGTCTGTGTGGTTTTTACATGCTCAGCAATGTCTCCATGTTAATATGAACGGTGTCACCAGTGATCACTACAATTACCATTTTAAATATAGAGCGCATTCCTTTTATTACATTTTGGCTTCGCGGATAGATAATTAAAACCAATGCTCATGGCCACCTGCTACGCAATCGGAACAAGGAGATTAGTTTTGCAAATTGTGTATTGTACAAATAAAATATAGTTTAGACATGTATAGGTCCACAGGTAATTCTAAACCCGGATTGTGGTCGTTCTTTTAAGTTTCGTAAATAATTTCCTATTGATTTTATCATACCTTTGCTTTTAAAGACCCTATTCAAAAATAGTTTTTTGCTAGCGGTGCAGAGTGGACATAGCTCAAAAGCCTTATAACTTTTAGATTTAATTTTGTGTAGACAGCTATTCTGGTCAACAAACTGTTCTCACAAATTAAAGTCAGCCCACACATAATGGCACTGCCTATCTCCCAAAATACTAAAATAATTCAGCGTGCATGCTCTCTTGCACAAAGCACCCCATCTCTGTAATTGGAAACAGAATGCAGTCAATTTCCAATCACATGGCCTCAGTTCTGAATAATACAAATCACGGCCATTGACCGATGGCTGACAGATTCTGCAACTATGTCAAACTGAAACTACTGCTTAGCATCCAACCATATTATCTAACAGCCCTTTTGAAACTAGGTGAGAGGAGTACAAATCAATTAAGAAGCAGAAGCAGGGGCTGTAGCAAGCATTGAGCCGCTGGGAGACAGTGGAGAAATGCGTGCACACGTTTTTTTTTAAAGATTGTATTAGTTTTATACTTTGTAAGGAGGTGTAGAACAGATATATAATATCAAAGTATTTAGTTCCTTAGACACGCGTCAATATGGTATATTAGAGTCTTTTTCACTAACTGGAGTGAACAAATTGAACATAATTGTGTCAAAACCCGAACGTATATATTATCATTATATTTCAAATTTTTCTTTTTTGGGGGGGAACATTTTAAACACAAGAAAAAAATGCATGCACACTTACGTGCTGCTGCGGTTTCGCCATGAAGGCAGAACTCTAAAGTTGGTCGGCACTGTTTTTCATTTGCACGTATTTCTTAGATTATATGTTATATTTCTAGCCTGTGGAGTTCAGTTTGCATTATATCGGTTGAACAACATACACAGGCAATCTAGGCTGTGCTTAATGTGACCTGGAATGTGCGCCTCCATCTTCAAGCATGCTGCAGAGATAGGAGCTATGTCTAACTCAAAATTGCTCTCTAAAGTAGCTGTGGAACCCTACTGAAAGGTGTAATTCATCAGCTATGTAGAAGTACCACTCAAACTTTATAAAAGCAGTCACTGAAGAACCTGACACAAAGCTGAATAATTTATATTAAAGATTCATGTGAATTTTTACTCCATTTCTACTCAACATTGTAAAGGGTCTACTGGGGAAAAAACAAAGGTGACCAAGGGTCAGAAGGCTGCTGAAAAGCAGGCTTGTTTGGCATGTCTTATCTGAACAGCGCGGATCACCTTGATAAAACAAACGATGAAGCAAAAACAGCTGAGAAAACACACAGGCCATGCTTCCCAGGCCGTGAAACGGCAGAATACACACGCAGAGCGGGCTGCAGAGAACAGCATCGACAGTCAAAGGGCATGTTTAATCTTATGTTTCACGGTTCAACACGGGATTGAAAGAAAATAACAGCCAACACACATGTGCCTGCAGTGACCAAGGGAAGGCCATAAAATGTTCAAGCTCGTTTGTGAAATGACTGCTAGAAACTGCTGCTTTATCACTTTGATGAGTCTCATGAAACACTCACAGTGAGTGTGTGTAAGCACAATAAAGGCAGGGGGCACAGAAACGCAAATGCAAGGCTAAAGGGGCATATAGACATGGGTCTTCGGATGACCTCGGAGCTGCCCGAACGCCCCCAAGCGCCTTGAGACTCTTAGGGGGGGCGGGGGAGTAGTGCGCTCTATAAATTCCCTGATTGATTGATAGATGCATAGGTGCCAGTACCCTTACCAATATTTGAAAGGGAAATCGTTCTGTCTTAAAAGTATGTACGACTGTCCTACCGAATGCTGGGTCAAGTGGATGATAATAAAGCATGCATTGCCACTGTCTTTAAGACAAATCAATTTCAATGCTAGTAATTTAGAAAAAATGTTTGAATTTTGTTCCTTGCTAAAATCAGAATTTGGGGTGCAAATGATACAACAGTCAATCGTGTTTCATAGCTATGATAAGGAAAACAAAATCGTGGCAAAAATAGAAAATATTGATATTCGTAGGGTTCAATTGTATTGATTAAGCTTAGTAACTTATTGCCAACAGCGTGGCTAGTCAATAGGTGCAATCGTATCTGTAGTAGATGCCAGTCTCTGCGTGAACTTAATGTTAAACACCTGGCATTTAATTGTACATACAAAGTATGTGCTGTGCAAGGTGAGACTTAGGTTAAAAAGAGCTAATTACACAGAAACAATTCAGCTAACTTGCTTGCATTATGAAGGCTAGACACCCTCTAGGCAACCAGCTGTAGGACTATCAACATTCTAATCAAATAAGATGCATATTTTTCATAAAACCATATTTGTCTAAATCAATCAGTACTACTTACAAGTTTATAGCTTAATAGTCAACAGTCAATAGTTTTCCTTCCAGGATATTGAGCAGGGTTAGGAGACACTTTTTATGCAGTGTTTGTTGATTACAACTGGCTTCATTATGTTGTGCCTTCCAGGTGTTTACAGGAAAATAATTATGTGCAAATCTAGCAGACTACTATGTTCTTCTCACTTTTGTTTACAGTGTCAAATATTAGCGCACACACAAAAATGTTCTACAGTATATTTGAGTCCACTTTCATACAGATATTCTTTCATTTATACGTTTTATAATTATTCAACAAGTACATTTTCGAAAATACATAATTGAGACACGTGCAGTTGTACAGCTAAGCCAGTATTAAATTTATAATTCATATAAAATGTGTACATTTTCTTACATGAATTGTGAATATGTTAATAGCAGAACAGAAATAATTGAAATAATAATTTAAAATTGTAATTGTAAATCGGATTTATAAAGCGCAGCTACTGCCCGAAGGCGTTTTGACGCTAACAAAACAAATGCCGATGATAAAAATGTGTACTACAGACATGTTCATACTTGTCCTGTCATATTTCATAAATGAAATAATGAGACTTCACAAGTAGATAGATAGATAGAGAGATTGATTGATTGATTCAGAAAAATGAGCTGCATAGTTCTGAGTCCTCACAGTTAGTAAAGTTTGCCTCTAAAACCCTGCCAAACCTTTAAGGACGGAGCATGCACCTTGCCCTTGCAGTACAGGTCACAATATATGCAGCCCATTTGCTGCTTGTTCTTTGCACATAAATAATAAATCTTCAAACCGCCCATAGTGCCAAGCAGGCCTTTACCTTCTTCCTCCCCTGTGGACACCTCATGCAGACTACAAGTTCATTAAGTTTTATGATCTTCCTCAGTCAGTCCTGCTTATAAGCCTCACAAAGGCCACAAATCTGGCAGCCCATCATGTATGCCATTAGGCATTAGTAGTAAATGAAACCTATTTAAGGTCTGTGGTTTATGGGAGGGAGAGGTTAAATTATGGCTTGGCTGGCAATTATCAATGTCCCTTATAATGGACATTTCTAGACAAGAAACCATGCACTCCTTAACCGATTCAGAGGCTGTGCTAAAAAAGACTACTATTTAAGAATAAACACGCTGTTAAATTGACTGCTAGGCAATGAAAAACTGCAGAAGTTTTAATAAACATATACTACTATAAACATATGAAAATCACATGGAATTGCACTGTGGTCTGATCACAAAGAAAGGTGGCCATCAGACTATGCCCTGCAGCCCCACTGGCACGTTAGTGACGTGATTGTGCAGTTTGGTGTAAAGAGAACCCTATTCATAAAACCAAGTCCCGCTGAGAAGCTGAAGTTCAACATCAATAGGTCATCACAGACACAGCCTAGTCTATCCCAACCTTTAAAAACACATTCATTTGTTATATGTGTTTTGAAAATGCCTGCTATCTCGTGGTTGCATGTGGTAATGCACAGCCACATTTATGTTTAAAATAAAATGATTTTATAATTAGAGCTATATTTGTATAAGTCTGAGCAAGCAATAAGCAAATTTGACCTGGCGGTGCATTGATTCTTGGCAAGTTTCATATATCACGGAGCAGTGCGATCCAGTTGTAAGACAACCATGATTTGCTGCGGACACATAAAAAGCATCCTGCCCAAATAATTCTTGAGGAAACCGTATCTCTATGTAAGTGAGGAAATGCACGCTGCCCAGCCAAATGTCTACCCTAGAAGCATGATCTCTTGCTTCACCAATGACTGATCAAATCTAATGATAAGGACACATCATACTACTAAGATAGTGAAGTAATAAACTACGTTATGAGCATTTAAGAAGCCAGTGGTTTTTAAACAAAACAGATAAAAGACACTACGAGATAGAAATAACATTGCTGCTTATCTGCTCAAATGTTGTAGAAAGCACAGAGCACTAGTAAACTGTACTCTACTTTTCCTGTGCCAAATTCAGACCTCGAGGCAAAACAACTGTACACAAAACAACATTTAAAGATACATTTCCAAAGCTTCTTATATTGCTCTATAATTTGAAAACTAAGCTGGCATGCCTCTTTTTATTATTATTTAGATGCTACATCCATTCAAAAAATGTATCTTATCTTTTTTGTACTTCAGTATCTAATTAAAAATCACATTTCAAACAGGGAAATTTCAGGTTGTACACCTAACCAAATGGGACAAATGTGCAGACCTATACTCCCTCTTTAGAGCAATCTCATTCGTGGCATCTTGACTTTATTGGGGTGCACTTATGTTGTAAAACGGCTTGCTTATACATATCGGCATTATAAACAATTACAAAGTGGTCTACTTAAGAAATACGATTGTAAATACCAAGCAATGTAACTTTAGAAAATGCTATAATATTTCTTTCAGCCATGGCTGCCACGTGCAGAAATACCAGCAACTAAATATCCATTCTATAGACCACCTATGTTTCGTCTTCACTTACCTTCACCCTGGCTTGCCTCAGATTTTCGTTCTACCAAAGACAGCTAACCCTGGTGTACAAATCTGCTTTGGCATCTCACGCCTTCTCCCCTGAAATATGCTTGTAGTATCTATGTGCCCATAGAAGGTTGGGAAAATGTCTGAAGCTGGACAAACAAAAACTCTGGCAGAAGACAAGAAACAAACGGAAACTGGAGCAGCCGGTAGGAGTAAGGGAAGTAGGGCACAGTGTGAGTGGAAATGGAGGGTAAAACTGCATATCAGTTACAGAGCGTAATGTGAGATAAAGTGGTATCCCCTGTCATATCCACAACACACAGCTCGTAAACCGGCGCATGGCTATTAACAGACATAGAAGGAGACCAAGACAGGCATGACCTCAGGCAACATAATTTACGATAAAAAGAGGATATGCTGGATCTGTTACATCATCCCTTCTTGCTCCCTCAATCATTTAGTTAGTAAGGGAAATGCTCAGGGATATGGTTAGGGATGAGAAATTGATGATCATATTAATGTACCATTCACTATTACTAAGTGCATTAGACACTCTAGTGGGCATAAATTGTCATGATAAAGGGAAGCATGCTCTGCCAGAAAGATTTTAGATTGTGCACATTGTGTTAGAAAGTGTTAACATTTGCTGTCAGTACATGCCAGTACATGACAGCACTGAAAGGACTAAACAGCTGCGGATACGATAGCTCAAGGAGACGCGTTTAGAACACTTTCCTGTAAATGTTGCATGTGATCAACTACACACATATGCCCTTCCACGCCATAGGGAGATGCACACACATATATCTGTCAGGTTGCATTATCTACATTGTATGCACTCACGTATTTATGTTCTAGTGTTTGTGTATTATTAGCTGACACGTACATCAGATTCTGATTTCTACACGCTACTGAGTGATGAAAAGGAAACCTGAAACATATGCTTTCGTGTTTCTCTCAACATCAACAACCACTGTATTAATTACACAGTGCACATTGTTAAAAATATTCTCTATTCCTTATGAATAAAAATAACAAATGGCATTCCACATATTTCCTGACTGAAAAAAAACCTGTTAAATGTGTGCAGAAAACGTGCGAGCAATTACACGTCTCTTTGAATGACTTGAAGATGCAAACATTTTCCAATCTTTTGACATACTTTTATAAGTGAGCTCATCACTTCCTCAATCACAGCTTCAGCAATACCAAGTCAAATGCCTAATGTGAAGGGCAGGAGGAATCGTCACCCCTTGAGGTCAATGCAGATGTCTGGGAAGTGCTCATTCCTCTCAATTGTACAGCTTCAGTCTATGGAGCCAAGAACTGGGGCTGAACTGGGAGGCATGTGGTGCTTGCTGGGCTGGGGCCTTCACCAGTCCCTGAGCTGACAACAATTCTCTACACACCTGAATGAATAGACGCTGGCTTCCAATTCGATATATTTCCATTCGTACTTCTGTCTAAACAACCTGTCTTGCTGCTGGGGAACATTCTCCCAGCCTTGACACCCAGGCTAACATTGTTACTGTAACATGCACTGCCACCGTGCCAAGCAGCATGCTGCTCTGGATGTGCAGGGCCTCCCTCCATACAACCCCGCATGCTCCTCGTGCTTCACCTACATTCAGGGGCACATCCGGGATTTTTAGTAATGCTAAAAGTGACTTCAGACTGACTGACATTCCCCCTCAAGACAGAGGAAGGGCGAAACCCCGATCAAAGATGGCGACGTCTGGCTCCTGGGATCGGAGGCAGAAGCCTGGGGGAAGGATCCCAAGTAAAATGAGTTGCTAAATGACAGATTCTTACCTGTTTTTTCCTTTATTTCGCACAAAACACTGAACAGGGCGGGCTTCATCCTGTGGCAATTCAAGGCATGCTTCCTGCAGAGATAAAACACAGCACGAACAATCAAATGTGAGCAATGTGGCACCAGAGCACCCAATTTAACTTCATTGAATGTCAACAGACACATTAGAGCAAGTAGAAGGCATGCGGGTGGGTGAAATGTGGGCAGTGGGATAGGGAGATGGTTGCCTTCACTTATCTCTCCCAGGGGCTGTGTGTGATACTCAGACAATTGATGTATTCAAAAAGCACGAAGAAGAAAGTGGCAACTGCCTTAAGAGAGACAAGCGGCCAAGACAAAATCAGCTTTAATGAAAAAGCACTGATCCCGCCTGTCGGGAATCAGGTAAAATGCGCAAAGTGTAAGCGCATGTGTCTACAAACAGTTTAATAAATGCCAACCCCAAGGTCCTTGGAGCAAGTCCCCTACAGGTTGCCTGCTCCCATTTTCTGGCCCATATTCCAAATAATGAGTTGGCTGTCCAGGGCCGTTCCCCCTGCTTGCCCTGGAAATGATTTATGAAGTGGTAACATCTAGACCTGTTTCGTGTTCCTTTTGGGCCTCCGGAGTCAGCGCTGCCAGGGCATCACAGGAGCCCATTCTTTCGGGATATTAGAGTGGAGGCTTATTGAGCGCTCCGGAGGTTGATGAAAAGGTGCATCTGGGCACAGTGGCGTGGTGTCTGTGTGGAGGAGCATCGCCGCGCCAGAGAGCCTGGCGGGCTTCTAAATATGCAGCAGATGACAGGAGGGCTAATGGAATGGCAGACACCAGAGCATATCTTGCAACAAAGGGAAATATAAAAACTTCGGCACCCAAATCAGGACTACAATAAGGCGGGATGGGAACAAGCCTTTGGCGTGCCGTTCACTTTGCTAATAAACAAACATACAACAGTTAGGGATTGCTTGCCCTGAAGATGAAAGGCGTGGGGGTACAAGATGAAGGGGCCAGGGTTGTTTGGGGGCAGCAACATGCAAGATGGACATCGGCTACAGTAAAAAAAGATATATCACTAAAACAGCCCTAGCTGCTCTGCTGATGACCCCAGGCTATAAATATGGAGCTTCCTCTGTGGGGTACCAAGTGAGGGGTCACTGCAACTGCGGGGTGGGGAGGGGAGAAAGACCAACCGGAACACAAGCGGTGCTGCTCTGTACACAGACATATTAAATCAGGCCCGGTCGTTTAGCACTAATCGGTTCGAACAGAGCCGTTGTTTGGGGCTATTACTGCATGGGCGCCCATGCCAAAGACAGGGCGCTCCTGTAAGAAAGGCTTAGAGATTTCTTCGTCTTTCTTTGACATGCACGGGCGGGGGCATTTAGAATTAGGGACAGTGCACATATTTAGGAGACTGGCTACTGGCATATGCATCTGGGGGAGTGTGGCACCGAACTCATATTTAAGGACTCAAGCATATATATTTACAGGGTTCTAGCACCTTACCCATATCCCAGTAGACCATTTCTTACTGTGAATGGGAACGCCTTCACATAGTTAAAGAGGTCGGTAACTGAACTTTGGGAAAGGAGCGAGCGAGTCATACAGACATCCTGGCAAGCGTGAACAGTGGCCCAAAGGCTCGCAGAAGTGGAAACTGCTATTCATGTACAAGGAAGTGGGGAACCATGGTACCACTGAGGATCCTGGCAGAATTCTGAGCAAGCTGGGAGGTATGTACACGTTGTGAGGGGAATTATGAGTGAGGCTGGAATGGGACAGTGCAATTTACATAGTAACAGCCGCTGCGAATAGGTGATAATCGTTAAAGGCAAGCGGCAGCTCTGCGGAGGGCCGTAGATGCCTTCTGCTGGAGTATAGGGGGCTGAAGAGGGGTAGGGGAGACAGAAATGTCTGAGAAGTGTGCACCAACTTTGCTTGCGCCTCGTCCAGGCTCTGGTCTGTGATGGTCATGATCTGGTGAAGGATGTCTCCGATGTCCTGTTTCCGTCCATCGCCCTGGTCGGTCCCGTCGTGCCCGCCGTGAGGAGGAGGCAGGGACATCCCCCCTTGCACCGAGTGGCCAGCCAGGTTCACCCCAGCCAGAGTCTGCAACATCCTGGACTGCTCGTCCATGCTCTTCCGGCTGCTGATGCTGTGCACCGCAGCCCGATCAATCGCAAGGGGCCTGGGGAGGGGGGTAGTGGCGTGCGTGCACAGGGATCCGGGCAGATCTGGGAGCGTATCTTGCAGCGTCTCCGGGAGAAAAAGAGGCGATCAGGAGCAGCGATGGGCGGCAGACCAGACTTGGAGCCAGAAAGTGTGGCGGTGGATGTCGGAGAGTCTCGGCAGCTGCGCGTACCTGGGATGTTTACAAGAGCATTTCATTCAGAAATCAGAGACTGTGCTGCCGAAGAAGAGTCTGCATAGCCGGAAAATCCTCGATAACTCAGGGACTTTGCAAGTACATTTTCGGTGTTCGGTATTTTGCTGGAAAATCCAGAGCGCGGAAAAAATCTTCGGCTCACAATGCCTTTAAAAGAAAATATTCGACACCCCGTGACTTTACAAATATTCAGACCTCAGAGTCTTTGCAAGCACATATTCAAATATAAGAGTCTTTGCATAAAGTAATCAGACGTTAGTCTCTTTTCAAGAAAATATTCAGAGCTTAATAAGGATTTGGCAAGGAACCCCTCAGATCTCCCCTTTTATCAAAGAAATCTACACATGTCAATAACTGCTATTAAAACCCATTCAGATTTCAGGCTCCCGTGCCTGGCTGCTTTTCATCTCTCTGAATGTTTTCTCTGCATGCTGTCCTCCATGTGCCGAGATGCCCTCGGCTCGTGAGATACTTGCGATAACCTTTCAACGAGGACCCGAAGGAGCCGCCAGCGGATCAGGTGGCGGCGGCAATTGTCTAGGACCTTTTTTGCAGGAAAATACCCGGAAGGAACCAAAGGTCTTTTCCCCCGTGCTTGTCTAAGTCAATGATCCTCGGGTTGAAATTCTCAGCTCCAGCTGTTCTTTAGTTCTCGGGATGTCTTCGCGGCAGCCTCTTCAGATCCCTGGATATTTTCCGATCAGTTTTTTCAACACAACCTTCTAAAGAAATCGGTTGAATTGGGGAGCAATCGGGGGAAAATACATAAAAAAAGAGAGGCAGCAGATCCCGAATATTCGTGCACTAGTAGTTTTTTGTTTGTTTTGGATTTGGTGATAAAGCTTGTCAGCAGATCTGCTGTCCCCAGTAATGAGAGGCGGAGGCTGATGAATCTGCTGCCTGGAGACGCACAGAATGATAGCCCATCACTTGCTGCTCCCAGTCAATGTTAAGTCCTCGGATCTTCCCTCTCCTCCTTGATCAGCCCCTCAGGAATGTCAATGATCCTTTAGCTGCACCGAGTTCATCCGTTTGACCAACATTTTAGGCTACTGTCCTCTTCTCATTTCTTTTCAGCTGGAAGCCCCTGCCAACATTTCTCCTTTTAGGAAAAATAAATAAAAAATAAAAATAGAAGGCAAAAAACTTGTAAAAACGTGAACACACGTCCTGCAGTGCTGTCCTTGCTGCCTGCGTATAAGTCTCCAACTTCCCTTAATTCTTCTTCTTGTGTTGCTCCAATTTAAAATTATAGCAAAATCTCCGTGCACAAAAGTTCCTCAGGTCCCCTTCTCTCCTTAGGCAAGTGTGTAAAAAGGTACGGAGGGGAGCAAAAATATAAAATCAACTGCGAAATCCACTCCTCAAAAGATGCAGGGAAATAATCAAAAAGTTTGAGAAAAAGCAGGCGAGGCAGTGAAGGTAGGTGAAAAAGGGATATTAATTGCGAAGCTCGGAGGCTAATGTGCTTAAAAAATGAAACGCTAATAATATATATGAGGAGCCGGGCTGGGATTTATGAGGCCGGCGGTGTAACTCTGTGTGTGTGTTTTATGTTGTTTGATGGCCTCTTTGCTGAGGGATTGACAGTCTGCCAATGCCACTCACTCACTGCAGACGTGTCAGGGCTCCGAGGAGGGGAGAAAAAAGAAAATATAAATAATGAAGGCAGGCCCCGCCCGCGCGGGGGAGGCGCCCGCCCGCCATTTGCTGCCCGCCGCCTACGACCGAGAGGGGCGGGCCGTTCGCCTCACGGGAACGCCTTTGGTCCCCAGACCAGCTTTCTGTCTACTTTCCGCCCACGGCTCAGCCACCAATCTCCCCCGCCGCTTTTTCATAGAAATCTGCAGTTTTGAGGGGAGAAAAAGCGTCCTTCTCCCCAACGGCGAAACAGCAGCTGGTAACCCGGCTCATTTGATTGACGGGAGATCCGGCCAACCAGAGCCAGGGGGTAAGAAGGCGGGTGTTTCTGACCGTGAAGCAACCAATCTAGCTGAAGCCCTCTGTGAAAGGGGAGTGAACGGGACCTGTCACCGTGAGCTAACTTGCAGTTGGCTGTTTTGAACGGTGGCGTACGTAGGCTTGTGTTGCGAGGGTAGTGTGAGGCCGTGTTTGTTTGGCGCGTGTGGATAGTGCTGCTGCCTCCCTGCTCTCTTGGTTGCCTTGGCGACAGGAGGGGGATGGACAGAGGGAAGGGAAGGATGGATGCTGTGTGGGGAGTGCAGGAGATGAGACAAATCTTGTTTTTGGTCGCATCTCTTGTAAGCATAGTGATCTCAAAAACGTACACCGCCAATGGAGATGGCCACGGTCACTCTGGATTATAAAAACGACCTACTTTTTGGCTTTTTTTCTCCAGAACACGGTACGTTTCTTCCACTTTCTTCCTAGTCATGTGAAGGTTAAATCAACGTACCCCACATATGTTCATATGTTCCTTCTTTTTGTTAGCTTGCCTTGTAGATAACGGGTAGTGCTGATAAATTTAGAACCGGGGAACTCGGTTAAAATCAAGGCGTCTTTCAACATCCTGTGATCCTGAGCAAATTATTTAATCTTCACGTGCCTAAACATGAATGTGACCTCGTATAATCAAATCAGGTGCGCGTGTAAATCACTCTAATGCACTTCAGCCATCTTCCCGCTATATAAAACTGTAAAAAATAAAGTTCGTTATCTAAATTGTAAATATCTCCTTTGGGGAGACTCCGTTTCCAGGAACGATATTGCAAATTTGTTATTTTTCCCGTCTTGGAATCCGGGTCTACCTACAAAATGCAGAGTAGGGAGTAATTGAACTGAAATGACAAGCAATTACACGTTTTTTGTTCTACGAAATAAATTCGCTCCAAGTGTTTGCAGTGGTAGGGTGAAGCTGCATCCCTGATGGGCTGCTTGTGGCTGGTAGGTGTAAGGGATTCCTGCAGCAGCACACACATCAGCAGTATCTCCCACCATGAGAACCTGGATGTAGCATGAGGCAGGAGTGTGTCCTCTCAAGAGCCATGCAAGGGTGGTCTTGCTCCAGCCTGCGAGGGAGATTCTAAAACGTGTCCCGAGCACACAGGCAAGCAAGGGGACCAAGGTTTACCAGAGGCACTAACAAATGTTTGAGGCATGAGAGAGCTAGCACAAATCAAATCAACGGGAGAGGAACCACAGTAGGCTGTGGGTTTTTTTTAAAATATCAAAGTCTAATAACAATTAGACTTATATATGATGATGAATTGGGAGTACTTTCTTCACAATCATAGCGCTTTAGGAGTGGAAAAGCACTATGTACACCAATACAGTACAAAACAGTTCATACGTATTGGAGAGGATGTGCAAGGCAGGGAAAAACATGATATTTTGTTGGTGTTTGGAACTCCTCTGGCATATTGTCAGAGAAATACTCCTGTGTGGTAGTGTTTTATGGTTCTTAATCTTCATCAACCCAAAAAGAAATTACTTTTCATTGCCATGCACACGCTCCCTGCATGTTGAGTTGCTGTTCAATCTCTGAGACCTGTGATGGAGACCTAATTTTTAAATTACCCATCTTCACTTTTTTGTCAGTATTTGACCCTTCATTTGCATGGTGTTATAACTGTTCAAAGAAGTCTGGTGTGTGATACTGACCATGCAATTCCTTAACAAGTAAAAGAGCTTTCATTCATTCCTTAGTTTGCACCTCCACATTTGGTCAGGTTCTGCATACAACAACCATGCCCTCTCTTCAAATATCCAGGGGAAATTTCATGGAATTTTCATAGACAGTATACACAGAAATCACTGAACCCTCTGTGCACTTTATCTATGAGTGAGTTGGACCTTTCGGGGCTGATTCGCAAAGGCATATAAAAGTACATAAAAGAGTAATTCATTAGAACAACTTGCTGTAATAATTACTACTGTGAATCACCCCCTCACAGTTCCTAGTTTTATAAGTCAACACAGTTTCAACCCAACAACTATTCAAGAGTCATCATCAGGACAAGACATTCATATAAGCATATAGTGAGAGGATCACTGTCAAAATACAAGTAAGAGAAAGTGATAACTGGAAATAATTTCCTCATGAGGTTAGTGCATAAAGAAGAAGAAGTTCAATTAGTGATATACTTGCTGACGTTTCTAGCATGGTCCAACAGATCTGAAAAAAATGCAGGGGATTGTGAATTATTTATTTTTGAAAAATATTTTCAGAGTGCTCATGTGAAATATTATGCAGAATGATGAGTGTCAGAGCATTCTACTTACAGTTATTAATTTGGAAAAATCAAAACTATTTGGTGACATCAAGGGCTAAAGTATTAGTACCATTTCATAAAGTAGTTAGCAAATTTCAAACAGCCCATTAATACAATTTTTAGCTAGTTGTGGGCTTCCAAAAAGTAGTCCCAGAAATGCATTTGGATCTAATTGTACCCTCCCGATGAGAGACTCCCTTAAAAGGTTCTATGTACAATTGTGATAACATATGTTAACTAATTGTTTTAATGTCAACAGTAGTAGTTGTATCATGTATAGGATGCACACAATCTGAACAGACATGACTGTGTACCATGTAGACGTGAATAATAGTTATGTGTTAATGATAAAAGTCAATTTGTGCTTGCTTTTTTGTCTTTTTTTGTGTAAACATAAAAAAGTGAATAAAATATATTTTTAAAAAAGAAGTGGAGTTGGCTCAAGTTTACACCAGGAGCAGAAGTGGATCAATAATAAGGAGTATCACAACAACCGTCAGTGTCCACATCCAGCAGCAAGGAGTGAGCAGGCTTGCGTGCTGCCTAAAAAATAACTCAAGATGGGCGCACCATCCAAATGGTGGGAATTTGAGGCAAAAAGGAAATTAAGTGTAGTAATTAAATGTCCAATCTGAAAGGGAAGGAAAAACTCACTTGTGTTCTGCTAAAAAATAAGTACATTTTGAAGAATTGTCTGAAAAAAGGGGGAGTATAAAAAAGCCTAGAGAGGAGGAAAAAAGACTTTGCACTGACTGTGGAATACATTGAACACTGTATCTGAAAGCAGCATAGGTATAAATCACATATTTATAAGCCAAACAATACAGTAAATGATGGGTGATCAATTTATTCGTACAAAATATTTATACTCTTTTCCTTTAATGACAGCGGTTAACATCAAGAGGTCACAATAAATCAATCATGAACTACTTTAGTGACTGTGATTCAGAATGAGCATGTCATCAGAGCATTTATTGCTTGTGATGCTCTGTCATATACAAGTAGTGTAAGAAATGTGGTTATTTATTGAAAGAGTGTAAGTACCCACCTCAAGGTATGCTCACATTCCTTGTTTGAGTGAACCACTAAAGTCACCAAATGAAACTGAGCTCAACCCCCTTGGTAGCTGTGGCACAAAGCAGACAGACTTAACTTAGAGGCAATGTGTAAAGTATTTAGGCAGCACCAAACAGTAATAAAGTAAAAATGCAAAGCAAAAAAAAACCCAAAACTAATTCGAAAAATAGAGTACAATTTAATAAACAAAACAACATTGACATGACAAAAATCCAATCCTGTAAACCAGAGATAATACTTTTTAATGCTTTAAGTAAATATAGTGCCAAGAAGTACAATGTGCTAATGATAATTAATGGTTGCAGTAGAACAAGACCTAGGTGCAATTTGATGCTGACCTCAATGGAGTGTGGGTCGGAAACACTAACCTTGTTCATCAGGTCAAAGATTTTACTATCTGACTTTAGTATTTTAAGTCCCATTGCCATACAGGAGTACACTTTGAAAGCCCACCAGGACCACAGGGGAGGCACATGAATACTCACAGAGTGGCAGGCAGAAACCAACGGGAGGGTCCAGTCCAGGTCCAGTTGCCACTTGTCAACAGGGCAGCTATAGGAAAAGGGCTTTTATTGCTTGTTGTGTTCCTGTAGATTTTGCATGCTGTCAGCTTTCAGTCCACTTCTTTGTCCTGGGTACAAGAGGGAGGGGTCCAGCCTTATAGGCTCTTCTCAAGTCTCACACAGCACAGTAAGTCCACTTTTGATATTCCATAAGCCCAAAAGTGTTCCAAAGGGGCTACCTGGAAATGCCTCATTTATGCCTGGCACACTCTTGCGGGTGGGAATGACCGCTGGGGATGCCCTAACCAATGGAGGAAAAGTTCCCGGGCTAATCCTACCCACTTTGGGCATTTTCAATATGACCGAAGACTTCAGCCACAATAAACTTGGGATCTGAGGGCTGGGTGTGCATGGGGAGTGTACTATGGTAATCATAGTGTCCTTCCATATCTAACACTAAAATCCAGTTTTAGGCTGTCCCTGTACCCCCAACAAACTCAGAGACAGTAGTCTGGTAGGACAAAGCTGAGCTTTCAGCAACCAGACAGTGGATACACACATTGTTTTGCCATTCTGTTTCCCTCCTTTGAGGTGTCTCCCAATGTCATATGAAAACCCCAACAGACCTGTCAAGTAGTTCTTGGCACTCCAGTCGCATCTGACACTTTGATGTCAACAAGAGGTTCACTGTTTTCAGGGCATATTTGGCTTGAGGAATAAAAGAAGGGTGCAGGCCTGGGTTTCAGCTATATCTGCCTGAGACAGGTTAGACATATTTGCAATTAATTCAGTCTTTGGACCCAGCCCCTAGGTCATCCTGTCAAGAGCACAACATCTCCCCCGCACTTAAGGCCTTTCATCCCTGACCTGGGAGCAAGGTCAAACCCCATTCATGCCCATTTAAATGCGAATTCCTGGCTGGCAGAAAGGAGAAAGCACAATGCAGAATTAGCTTCCAGGGACTAAAGGCAGGAAAAAGGTGACTTTTACAAGTAATCTTTCCAAACTATTTATTACATATCTGACATCACCAGTGAATTGGGCTAGTAATAGATGATTCAAAAGGTCACACATTAAATTTATAGCTGTTTCATAGGCAGAGATAACATTTATTAAACCTAATATTGTATCCCACTGCTTTCCTATAGAACAGCAAACCCTGCTACAGTGAAAATAGCGTTGAGGCGCTAGTCACTGTAAGGACATATTTAACTTTAACCTTTACATGTCCTACTTTTAAATACTACGCACCTTACCTTAATGTGCAGTTAGACTTACTTAGGGGTGACTTACAAATATTTCAAATGAGGGTTGTAGGCCTGTCAAAAGAGTTTATTTTGTCAGGTTGAATTAGCAGTTTAAACCTGCACAGCCAGGGTACTGGTGGCAGGCCTGCAGTCATGTTTGCATTCTCAGTGCATTGCAGTAGCACAAAAAGTGTGCAGCGCACGCAGAGGACATTTAACTTATAGGCCCTGGGTACACTGCTGGTACCACATACTAGAGATTTATTGGAAAGTTACGTATGGCAATCAAGAGTATACACATTTTACCATACTAAAAGGAGGAGCTTTGACCTTTTAACAATGGTTAGCAGGGGTAAAGTGCTTAGAGTTCTATAGTCCGCCAAAATAGAGTTCAGCCAAAAGGCTAAAAAGTCCAGGGTGACCCTTCAGAAGGGGCAAATTTCCAACAAGTAGTCACTCCATACACAATGTAAGTATAGTTATATATACCACAAGAATTAACATTAGTTATAGTCACTTCTTAAAAATTGTTGACAATAGAGAAGTCAATGTTTCAACAATCATGACCTAAAGGCCACTATATACAAACTGATTACCGTGTCAAGCCTATGGGAAACGTTTATCAGTTATAGGCCAATAGCCACTTTGTATATAATGATCCCACTACAATGTCATAAAATGGAAACAGAAGCACTTTTGCAGCAGGAATAATTGACACAGATATTGGATACAGATTGGCTATTGAAAAGTTTTTAGATCCAAGTCCACCTGCAATCTTGGAGAAAGCTCTCACTATTATCAATCCTGTTTTTAACTCACTTTTTAATTTTTTATGCCCTATGCTGAAGTCCCTGACTCTTGGACGCATGTGATGGTAAAACCTCTGCTGAAGAAGGCTATGGCTGATCTGAGTACCTTAGCCTATTAACGGCCATGGCCAAAATGTTAAAAAAATAAGTTACTGTACAGCTTATGGATTATCTAGAAAGGTTAACCATCTTCATCTCTCTTAAATGGGCTTTTGACCTGGGCATTTTACGAAATCATCCTTTCTAATAGTCTCGGAATATATTGAAATAACATTGGATAACGGCTTGAGCACCGTTTTGATCTTGCTCGATCTGTGGTGTTCAACACTATGTCGCATTCACTTTGGCTCCAGCGTATGGCAGAATAGGGCTTTTGTGATAAGGTATAGACTGGTTTCAATCCTTCCTTCAAAACAGGAAACAAGGAGATACGTTGGGGCACTTCAGCTCTGGAGATAGGATGCTCAGAAATGGGATCCTGTATGGATCCTATCTGAGCCCAACTCTGTTTAACATCTACATGACCCCTTTGATCACTTTCATTGAATCTTTTGGAATCACAGTCCTGGCTTATGCGGTGAACACCAAATTCATGTTATCTTTAGATCTAAATTCTCCAGGAACTGATGGGACTTTCAAAGGCAGTCTCTCCCAAGTTATTGCCTGAATGATTAACAATCATTTCAAATGTAATTCTGACAAAATCGACAATGCCGTATTTGTTTGGAACAACATATTCTCTGCTGTTGACTGGTGGCACAAAGTGCTTGCCAAATCCCCCCCAACCACTCAACTCAGATCTCTCTGTTTGTCCTCAGTTTTGTGGGGAAGAGAGGGACCTGTTTTTCCTGTGTAAAACAATTGAAGGGATTTTGTTACTTTCTGCCAGTATTTGGACAAAATAACGAGTTGTACATATCAGGATATAGAAATATTGAGTACAAATATAGTGATACAAAAATATTGTGATGCAGAAATATCATTGTTAAGAATATTGATTTTTTTTCAAGTAATATCCTTATAAAGAATATAGTTGCTGTTAGTGTTTTCAATAAAATAGTTGTAAAACATATAGTTTTTTAATTATCCTAATGTGTTTTTGGGAGAGGAGTTGGCCTAACGGCTAGGGCGTTCGACCTCGCATCTGAGGAACAGGGTTCGAGTCTCGGCAATGATGCTGAACATCCTGTAATTCTAGGCAAATCACTTAATCTCCCCATGCCTAGCAAAAATGAATGTGTCCTCATGTAATGCAACTGGTGCTATGTAAAGGTCCCCGATACCCGATTCGGGTCAAGTTTGCGCCATATAAAATTCTGTAAAAATAAATAAAAATAAAATATTAATTTATGTGTTATTATTTGTATAATTGTTGATAATATTTTTAAATATAGTTTGTAAGTTTAAGTGATTATTATTTTTAATTTAATTGCTAATAGTAATTTATACTGCTATAGCGAGTTGCTAGGTTTGTAGAGGTAGAGGGTGGGAAGTTAATTAAGTAATAGCTAATTAACAGTTAATTTATCATTCATTATTTAGTTGATTATTAATTTTATACATTGTGTAATAATTATATTTTTTGTTATATAATAAGTGTGGGCTGCTGAGTTGGTAGGGGCATATGGTGTGAAGTTAATTTAGGTATTATTAATGAAAAAGTAATTATGGATTTATTCTTAATAATTTAATTGATTATGTAAAATGTGTAATACTGTTATGTATCAGTTATATTTTATGTGTGGGCTGTTGGATTTGTGGGAAATATGGTAGGAAGTTAATTAAGTAATAACTAATTTTAAAATATTTATTATTATTTATTTAATTGATAGTTACTTATCTACATTATGTAATATTTTTGATTTTTTTTAAAGTAAATTATAGTTGTGGGTTGCTAGGTTGGTAGAGGTATAGGGTGGGACTTTAATTAAGTAATAATTAACAAAAAATTATTAATTGGTAATTAGGTAATTGATTATCAATTGTGTAACTTGTGTTATACTTATTTATTTCAGTTATATTTTCAGTGTGGGCTGGTAGGTTTGTGGGGGCATAGTATGGGAAGTTAATTAAGTAGTAAAATTAAACATTTTAAAAGTGAGAATTCAATATACAACTTTTAATCTTGTAAACTCTTGAATTGCTTTTTAAAAATATATATATATATTTAAAGAGCATTCACAACACTCCAACCGGAGATAGTCAAGCAAAGAACGGCACACCAGGAGAATGCACAATTTCTTTATTGTGCACCAAGGGCAAGACAACGCGTTTCGGCGTTTGTCCTTTATCGAGTGTTTTCACATTAGCAATTTCCCTTAGAAATAGACATCAATGTTAGTTGACATGAAAGAGATACTGCGACACTTAAAAATGCACATCCATTGCAACGGGCGAATCTATCGCAAGAGTTCAAAACAATCAATGATTATAAAGTACATTACTGAGAAAAACAAGGCATAATTTAGCGGCACCACCAATGTTGAATATACATTAAATTGAAATCATAATGAAGACACCGCATATAAGTGTTCGTATACTTTGTACAATAGTTATACATAATTCAACGTTGACTAACATGTAACCACCAATCAGAATTACGCTCGCGCACGTTAGGGTGCTCGCACGGTGCGCGCACGGTGCGCGCGTATAGATATTGATATGCTTTTAAATGCTATTTTCTCAGGAAATACTGAACCGATTTACATCAGACCTGCAAAAGGCACTTCCTTGACCTTATGGCTACCTCTCTGCCAAATTTCAAGTAATTCTGTTCAGCTGTTCGGGCTGTAGCTGCGTCTAAAGGTCCTATGGAAAAATGCATGGGGAAAACGCGTTTTGGGACCCCCTTTTTTCTCGGCCCCCGCTTGACGAATCACCCCGAGACTTTCAGGGTAGGAGCTGAACGGAGCGCCCCATTAGTTTTGAACATTTCGCGAGGATTCGTCAACCAGCGCCAAAGTTATTCAAAATAGAATTTTGAGATTTCCTATGGAAACACGGTCCTAACTATAACTATCTACTGGTGACCGCCAGTAGATAATATATATATATATATATATATATATATATATATATATATATATATTTATATATATATATCCACAAAGTAAGTTGCTCCTTCCGGAATTGCTGGGACCCAGGAGAGGTGGCGCACACGCCGGTGGAGCGCGCCGGTAATGACAATATCCAAACGAAAAGCAAATTGAGTAGTGCGCTCTCAGTAAGCAACAGGCAGCCAGCGAGGTAATACAATCCAAGTGTTTAATTCACACAACGCGTTTCGGCGACAAGCCTTGTTCACGTGTGAAAGTGCACGTACAAGCAGTCATTAAATAAAGCATTCAATGTTGTAAGAGGTCATCACAATCAACAAAGGACTACATGGCAGTACGTATCGCGGCCATCTTGGAACGGTAAAGTAAACAAGGGTAATCACAGCCTCAGTGGAAAGGAAAACATGAAAGTGCATCTGTGCAACATGTGTACCACCATGTCATAACACAACGAGATGTGTAGATACAATAATACGACTGGCATGCTGTAACAATCAAATGGAATACAGAGTAATAGCAGCCATCTGGGACTGTTGTGCAATCATGGGTGTAAAACTACATGAGACGATGAATGCTCTGAGTACAGAAATAAGCATACTATAGGCAAGAACATGATCAAACGATGAATGGTTCCACTGGGATTCATATTAAAACACACCAGGCTCGCATACAAAGTGTGCCACTGTCAATGAAACGGGTTAGAAGAGCTAATGGATAATTGGCAAGTGCAATAATAAGTGAGATGCAAATGAGGATATCGCTAGATAAGTGCCACAAGTGGCGCGTGAGCTTCAAAAAGGTCCCAGTATCTGAGTCCTTGGGCAAGTGCCCAGACAGCGTACTAGTATGCTTCAGTCTCGAACCCAGGTCACAACAGTCCCAGATGGCTGCTATTACTCTGTATTCCATTTGATTGTTACAGCATGCCATTCGTATTATTGTATCTACACATCTCGTTGTGTTATGACATGGTAGTACACATGTTGCACAGATGCACTTTCATGTTTTCCTTTCCACTGAGGCTGTGATTACCCTTGATTACTTTACCGTTCCAAGATGGCCGCGATACGTACTGCCATGTAGTCCTTTGTTGATTGTGATGACCTCTTACAACATTCAATGCTTTATTTAATGACTGCTTGTACGTGCACTTTCACACGTGAACAAGGCTTGTCGCCGAAACGCGTTGTGTGAATTAAACACTTGGATTGTATTGCCTCGCTGGCTGCCTGTTGCTTACTGAGAGCGCACTACTCAATTTGCTTTTCGTTTGGATATATATATATATATGCCACAGGACGCGTATATATATATATATATATATATATATATGTATATATATATATATATATATATATATATATATATATGCCACAGGACGCGCATGCTTCTCCGCAACGCGAGACAGGCCACACCATCCATGCTTGTTTCATTCATTTATTAAAGGCCGGGCAAGCATAACGCATTTCAACTCTAATGAGTCTCATATGCAGATGATTAAACGGTGGGTTCGCTAGCTTTTAAGTTCGTAACTTTAAACATCAAAAGAGGACTAATGCCCACGATGGATTTAAAGCGGCAATTTGTTTTAAAATCAGACAGATTTCCTCTTATTCAAAGACGAAAAGTACAGTTTCCATTATATAAGTTCAGGTTAAATGCCTTGAAAATTAAGTATTTTCGCAATCACTGTCTCTCATCTCTGCATAATTAATGTTCCATTATTCATTTTCTATGTGTAGTCACTCCTCCTACACTGTCCACAATGCACCTTTCTTGCCGCTTTTCACTCACTCGATAATTCAATGCTGGTTTTGGCAGAACTTCAACTTGTTTCCTACGTGTACCAAATGTATATACATTGCCATTGAAGGAATAGTTCCATTTTATGGTGATATCAAAAGGTCACAAAGTCAAACAAATCAATTCCGCGACCACCGATTTTCATCCAGTTTGTTACTTGCCTTCAAAGCAAATATTTATACAGCACGAAGTGCGCAGGGAACTCCCAGTCGCAAACCCTGGCTTGTTATAATGTTCATCTCCCAGGTTGGGGCGGGCCTCTCATGGGGCCCTTCCATCCATCCTTTATCGACATTCAGTATTCCAGCTGGCGGGCTCTCCAAACTGGATCCGATCCAAAAAACAAAATCCTGACAAAAGGAGAGCCTCATCCTCTCGGGTTGGGGCCTGTTAGGTGTGTCAGACACCTTCTTTATGCCACAGGACGCATATGCTTCTCCGCAACGCGAGACAGGCCACACCAACCGTGCTTGTTTCATTCATTTATTAAAGGCAGGGCAAGCATAACGCGTTTCAATATATATAATATCATTTTTTTAGTTAATTAATAATGTTCTAATTAAGAGTTGTATATTTGATCTAAATTAATAGGGTTATTCAAGTATGAAATGTGTTTGAAGTGAAGTACTTTCCCTATTGTTGCACAGGCTGGAGTGGGAATAGTAAATTCAACTCCTCTGAAATCCAACGCTTTCCCCACTGTTGCACAGACTGAAGTGGGAATAGTAAATCTTACCTCTCAAAAGTCCAACACTTTACCTACTGTTGCAGAGACTTGAGTGGGAATAGTAAATCTTACCCCTCTGAAGTCCAGCGCTTTCCCTACTGTTGCACAAACTGGAGTGAGAATAGTAAATGTGACTCCTCCAAAGTCCAACGCTTTCCCTATTACTGCACAGACTTGAGTGGGAATAGTAAATATTACCCCACCGAAGTCCAAAACTTTCCCTTTTGCTGCACAGATTGGAGTTGGAGTAGTAAATCTTACCCCTCTGATGTCTAACACTTTACCTACTATCGCATATACAGGAGTGGGAATAGTAAAACTTACCCATTTGAAGTCCAACGCTTTCTCTACTGTTGCACAACCTGGCATGGCAATAGTAAATCGCACCCTTCCGAAGTCCAACACTTTCCACACTGTTGCACAGACTGGACCGGGATTAGTAAATCTTACCCCTTTGAAGTTCCACACTTTTCCTACTGGTGCACAGACTGGAGTAGAAACAGTACATTTAACCCATCTGAAGTCTAACGCATTTCCTACAGTTGCACAGGATGGAGTGGGAATAGTACATTTAATTCCACCGAAGTCAAACGCTTTCCCTAATGTTGTACAGATTGGAGTTCAAATAGTAAATGTTGTCCATCCAAAGTCCAGCGCTTTCCCTACTATTGCACAGACTGGCATTGTAATTGTATATATCACCCCTCCGAAGTCCAGCGCTTCCCCAACTATTGCACAGACTGGAGTTGGAATAGTAAATATTACCCCTCAGAAGTCCTACACTATCACTACTGTTGCTTAAAATGAAGTTGGATTATATATCTATTATTCCCTGACTGTCAAATGTTTCTTAATATTGTTTAAATATATATATTATTATTATTTGTTTATTTTTAAATTTTATATTATGAGTTTATATATATAATTTATAAATAATCTTTATTATATTTTTTATAATGTTTTTAGTAAATGTCTTTTTTTGGATTTAATTAATTTGGTAATTTATTTAATATTTTGCAGTTGATTTGTTAATATTTATTACGTTTTATTCAATGTGGTGTTTTTGTGGCTACCAGACACTCTCCATGGCGTATTTCATATGAATTAACATTGGTGCAAGCATTAAGGAGTAAGGGTTTAGGGCAGGTAAGGGTATTTGGATGGCAAGGGTAATTTTAGGGTTTAAGGTGGGTAAGGATATTGGGGTGGTAATAGGGTTTTTAGAGTTTAGGGTGGGCAAGGGTATTTCTAGGGTTTATGGTGCGTAAGGGTTATTTGGGTGGTAAGGGTGTTTTTAGGGTGGGTAGTGTTATTGGGAGGTACGGATATATTTAGGGTTAATGTGTGGTTGAAGATAGGGGTTGGGGCAGATAAGGTAATATATATATATATATATATATATATATATATATATATATATATATATATATATATATATATATATATATATATATATATATATATATATCCTCAGCTTCCGACCAACTTTTTCCAGTGCACTTACGTACGGGTGCCAGATGACGCAGGGGTGAGCCCACGGTGTATATTACTGCACCGTTAGTTTCCAAACAAAAGGACGATCGGCGTTTCGGCTGTCGCCTTCGTCAGTGACACTGAGGAAGGTGATAGTCGAAATGCGTTTGTTTGCACACCTCTCATCATTAATCTAATGAATTCATCTCCATGAGTGCCGATCTAAGGTGGACAAGAGTGTAACCAATCCACCAGGTACGCTGATTGTCTCCTCTAACAACAGTTTTTTGGAGAACACGGCCATCTACATTGATTCATTCCTCTCTCCTTTTGTAGTATCCCTCCTAGCCTATTGTAAGGACAGAGGTGTTTTTTTGGCAAAAACTGAGGACATAACTGGGTCAGATACTTTTCTAATGATTACCCTTGACGTTATGAGTCTTTATGAATGCATTGACCACGAATGTGGATTCAAGGCCTGTGAATCTTTTCTGAAAACCAGACCACTTTGCTTCTTAGAGCATAATAAGATGCCTTTTGAAATGATTCAGTATTGTGTAAAGGAAAATATTGTTGTACATGATGGCACTTTTTATCGTCAAAAGATCGGGACTTTCATGGGCAACTGCTTCAACCCCAGTTTCGCCAATCTGGTGATGGGCTGGTGGGAGAAGCAGGTGGCATGGGCAGATGCCAATCAGGAGGTCTTCAACAATATTTTAATTTGGACCAGGTACATTGACCATCTGTTTATTCTCTGGTCTGGGTCTGACGAAAAGGCACATGAATATGTTAGAAATTGAATCAAAATATGTATAATCTGAAGTTCACAGTGACCATGAGTACCAGTGATTTCTGGATATACATTTGAAGGTACATGAAGAGAATACACACCTCAATACTTGGTAAGATCACTGCAGGCAACAGCACATTGCACTTTAGTAGTCAACATCTGAGGAACCTGGCAGAAAGCATACCATATGGTGAAACACTTAGATTGAAGAAAAATTGTAAACATTTCCTTTATGGCAACAATACTTTTAAGAGTGAGAAGAATACCACCAGATTGATTATCACTTACAATCCCTTATCCTATAAACTGTGGAATCTAATATGCAGACATTGCAACATAATAAAAACAGATCTGGTAATTGATAGAGACTTGCCGGAGAAACCCTCCTTCATCTACAGAAGAGGTAACACACTGGGTGATTTTTTTTAACACACCACTACCACACCAAAGTTCCAAAAAAAGACTCATGTCTGAGTAGGACTAAAGGGTGTTTTAAATGTAGCCATTGTAACGCGTGTAGATTTGTTTCCAATATTTCTGAATATTCTAGCTTGGATGGGAAAAGAAGAAGGATCCCCCATTTCTTTAACTGCAATACAGACCATTGTGTCTATGTGCTTAAATGTCCTTGCTCCCTTATGTATGTAGTTAGTACCATCTTCCCACTACGTAAGCGTATTTTGGAACACCAGAGAGCCATTAAGAAAGCAAACTTTACTTCCCTGTGGCGCCACACTTTTTCGACCATCATGAGAGTTACATGTCTCAATTAACTTTCTTCGCTATAGATAGAATCACAGCTAATGTGAGAGGAGAAAATAGGGTAGCAGGGCTAAGACACCTTGAATCCAAGTACATCTTGGACTTACATACCAAGACACCTGAAGGGAACAATAAAGATGAGGAAATAGAAGTACATGTGGGATAGGCCTAACTAAGGGGTATTAGCTTGGATAATCTTAAGCTTGCACATTTTAAAGTTTTAACATTTTGGTATTCTGAAGTTTTAAGATTTTGAAAAATTGAAATTTTACCACAGTAATTCAATATCTGTGAGAGATGATTGTTTCTATCTTTTAATAACTTGGGTTTCCTCAGGTCATTCTGTCAATTGTAGACAGTTAGATTTTATTAATCAATAACCATCAGATGTGAATAACTTTGGGTTAATACGATGTGTAGCAAAAGACTCGTTTAGATAACTATATAATTATTTATTCCCTTTTTCCATCTAATGTGTTAAATAAAAGATATCTTTGTAGTTCATTTAATGTAATAAGATTAGTGCCTCGAGATATATCTGAAGGGTTTGATGTAACATTGGGGCACTTGTTTATGGAAGGTTCCTTTTAATTGCTTTTAAACTATGAGACTTACCTGTATGAATTGAATTGTGTGCTCTGTTTCTTGCTGCTATTCTTGCACTTTTTTGGAGTGTGTTATACTCCATTCTTTTTCACGGGGCTCGCTTGATCCCGTCGGCAATTTTGATAGTGCCACGCGCTATTCACAGTCAGCGCTCTAGTCGCTGCACGCCGTCCTGCCACAATCACTATTTAACTGGCAGAGTGTCAGACGCGCAGCGCCTGGAAGGTTCCTTTTAGTTGCTTTTAAACTATGAGACTTACCTGTATGAATTGAATTGTTCTGAATTGTGTGCTCTGTTACTTGCTGCTATTCTTGCACTTTTGTGGAGTGTGTTATACTCCATTCTTTTTCACAGGGCTCGCTTGACCCCGGTGGTCATTTTTGATAGTGCCACGCGCTATTCGCGGTCAGCGCTCTAGTCGCTGCACGCTGTCCTGCCACAATCGCTATTTAATGGCCATAGTTTACACGCGCAGCGGGCGTGCCTAAGGCAAGCCCGTTTGCGCCCGTCTGCACCCAAACGGGTCCAGGGGCCAGGACCCCTGCTCGGGTCAGAAACCTATCCGCTATTCTCAAAAACAGCTGTTGGGTTTACGTTGTAAGCAGTATCCCGACTGCATGTTATTCAACCCGGAGGCCACTAACTTTAGTAGCAGCTGCTGTACTTTTGCACTTAATAAGCAGTTTTATAAGGAACATAGTTCTTTAAATAATTATGTTCAGGAAAAATTTCTTTTAAAGAACAGTCATTTTCTTAGCAAAGAATTCACCTTTTTTAACATCAATTGCCGCTCGCTCCCTAAGCATAAGGTGGACATTTTTGATCTCCTGCTAAGCGAGCAGCATGACGCTACCTTCCTTACAGAAACCTGGCTGCATGAAAGCTCGGGCCCTGATGTAGCATCTGCTTTGCCCTCGAACTACGTGATAGCTAGGAAAGATCGGGGAGCCCAATTGGGGGGAGGCATTGCGATTATTTATAATAACTCATATACATGCAAATTTGAAGATTTACCCTTTATGGGATGTGAGGCCATTTTATTTAAACTTACCCTGTCCTCTCAGTTTATTTTTTCTGGGATCTTGCTCTATCATCCCCCTGGGCCAGCTGGGCCCTGGGAGAAATCTTTTCCTGATCTTATTATGTCCTATCTTCTGAATGCCACTAATTGTACCATCTTGGGTCATCTAAATCTTCATTTTGAAGATCCAACATGTGTTATAAGCACTAGTTTGATTCCTGATTTAGCAGCTATGAATATTTCACTTTGTAACTCAGGTCCCACCCATGTGGGGGGTCACTTATTGGACCCTATTTTTTCCAATTTAGCAAATATTCTTTGCTCCCAATCTCTCCCAGTACTCTGGTCAGATCACTTCTTGGTCGGCTTCAGGGTCAGTAATGAAATAGTGAGTTTAACTCCGAGTAGTACATTCAAATTAAGAAACTGGGGGAAATTGGATATTGAAACTTTTAACAATCTTTTATCTTATGATGCCCCTGCTATCAATCAAGTTTCTATGGCTGACCTGAATATCATCAAAAATTGGATTCTAAAATCAATTGATGTGTGTCTTTCACTCTCTATTAAAAAGGTGAATAACCATCGTCACCCTGCCCCCTGGTTCACCGAGATGTTAAAGATAGAGAAGAGTAAATGTAAAGCGCTAGAAAGATGTTGGAGGAAAGACTATGCTCTGGAACACAAAGTCACGTATAAAACGGCTAAAAGAGATTACCATTCACTCTGTAACGCTGCTCGAGCTGAATATGTGAGTTCTACAAATTTCAAAGCGCAGAATAATACTAAAGCTTTGTTTAAGTTAGTTAAAGATCTGTCCAGGGCATCTTGTCAGTCTATCTCCCCTATGCTTACGGATCAACAATGTGAGGATTTGGCTAAATGTTTCCCCAGCAAAGTAGAAAAAATATACTCGGCACTGAATGTTGAGCCAGCTAAAATAATACAGCAAACAACAAATTCTCTATTATCCTCGAGAAAACCTGACCAGCTGTACTGTCAGACTGCTGAATCTACGAATAGATTGGAAAATTGGTCACTCTTAGATATAACATCTTTTACAGCGCTCCTTGATAGCCTCTAGTCGGGCTTGCCTAGAGATCTTCTCCCCGCTGCTGTGCTGCAGAAGTTGGAGTTGCCGTCTTTGAGGTTAATCAAGGAACTACTAAATGCCTCCTTACAGGAAGCAACTGTTCCACCGGAATGGAAGCACGCTATGGTCCTTCCACTTCTGAAAAAAGCCAATGCTGATCCCGCGCAACCATCTAACTTTCGGCCTATCTCTTTACTTCCAATTTTTTCCAAAATTTTGGAACAGCATATCAATCTTCAATTGACTCATTTCATTGATTCCCTTCAATTTCTGCATCCTTCGCAGTCCGGCTTCAGAGCAGGCTTCTCGACTGAAACTACTCTTCTTGGAGTAACAGAAATTATGCGAAGCCACCTGGATGCCGGAGAAACTGTGGCACTCATATTGCTTGATTTGAGTGCCACTTTTGATACGGTATTTCATACCGTGTTATTGCAAGCCCTGCAATTAATGGGCGTCACCGGTTCTGCTCTAAATTGGCTTGTTGATTTCCTGACAGACCGCATGTTCCAGGTTTTTTCTCCTATGGCTAGTTCCAAAACCCATGTATCACCTTATGGAGTACCACAGGGATCTATTTTCAGCCCCTTACTGTTTAACGTCTATGTTAGACCTTTGGCTGTCATCACCGAAGATGCTGGGTTGTCTATTTTTTCCTACGCCGATGACACCCAGATAATATTCTCTCTTTCTGCTGAAAGTGCATCTAAGTCGTCTTCTCTTCAGACTGGACCAAGGAACATTGCAGGTTGGATGCAGGCCAACCTGCTTAAACTTAATGGCGAAAAGACGGAGGTGTTAATCTTGGGGAAGAATAAGGATCTCTGGGGCCCTCAACATTGGCCTTCGGAAATGGGTGCTTTACCCCAGCCTAAGCATCAGGTGCGCAATTTAGGCTTCATCATTGATGACCAGCTATCAATGAAGCAGCAAGCGGTAAAAGTGGCATCAACTTGCTTCACAATCCTTAAATGGCTCAAGAATAATCCTCTGGATGTTGCCCGATTCCACTCAAAGAACTGTGGTCCAGGCTCTTGTTACTTCAAGACTGGATTACGGTAACATCCTGTACTTGGGAGCCAATAAGGATGTGATACGCAAGTTACAGATGGTGCAGAACGCAGCCACTAGGTTGCTTTGCCAGATTCTCAAAATGGCCTCCATCTCAGGTCACTTCCGGGATCTTCATTGGCTCAGGGTGGAGAATTGTATCAAATTCAAAGCCCTGAGCTACATGTTTAAGATCAAATGTGACAAAGCACCTCAGTACCTCAATGCTTTGGTTCATCCCTACCTACTTCCTCGTCTGTTTCGCTCCTCCACTCGGTTCCTAGAACCAGACTGTCGCGAATGGGTGAGCTATCTTCTCTTATCTGGGCCCCTCTATGTGGAATTCCCTTCCTCTGTCACTTCAAAATGAAACTGCTTATGGTAACTTTCGAAAGGGTTTAAAAACTTGATTGTTTAACCAATAGATATCATGTCCCTCTTGGTTCCTGTCAGGTGGCGCCGGGAAACCTTCGGGTAGCTGTGCGCCTTATAAGACCAAAATAACATACCATAACATAATAGTTCGGTATATAGATATCAAAGGGTATATATGAGAAGATAAATTATATATATTTGCTTCTGCGTCTGAAACCACATTCTCCATCTAAAACATTTTATATACTCTCTGTGTGTGTAAGATGTATATTTATTCTTTTGATATGAATGTTAAGAAAAGGCACATATTTCAAATTGATCATTTATTTATATATGAATATTCTGATACGTTTTTAATATAATAATACAGTAAAAAGAAGATTATATTTATTTACATCTGAATTGAATGGAGAGAGAGAAAATGGTTTTGGGAAATTGATGCATTGATTGATTATTTGCTTGATATATTCACACATTTTAATGCACTATCTTGCACACAGTGTAGTAGGGAGTTCGACGAAAGACTAATAAGTGTTTCTTTGTTGTCAATAATGACTTGCACGTATTTAAGGGAGATGAATTAAAGATGGAGCATGAGCACTTTGAAAAAGGGTCCTGCCGAAACGGGTTAGTGCGTTCGATGTGGTAAATAAAATAGAATCATACCTCGCATCCTGCAGTGGCTGCTTTTTTTATATTGTCTTGTGACCTAAGTTTGTAGGAAATATCTATCTATATATATATACATCTATCTATCTATCTATCTATCTATCTATCTATCTATCTATCTATCTATCTATCTATCTATCTATCTATCTATCTATCTATCTATCTATCTATCTATCTATCTATCTATCTATCTATCTATCTATCTATCTATCTATCTATCTATCTATCTATCTATCTATCTATACATATTTAAAGCTCCAAAGTTGCCCGCAGGCAAGGCCGCACTCCCCAGCGGCTTCGCAACAGTAAAATCACTGTGGCTGACACGCACTACTTATCCCATAGGACATTGTAAGGATTCACCAAAGAAAAGCTCATCTGAGGGCGGTTAATTATAAAAGGTGTGGGCGTGTCTACTACACAAATCTCCAGACGAGCCTCTGAAGAGGGCATAAGCCCAGAAACGCATCAGGCTCTACCCTTGTTGACACGAGAACTGTAATTACAGAAGGACGGAGTGTTGCCTTTACTCTAAAAAATTGCTGCGAGAAATATGCTCGTAACAAGCCGCTGGGGAGTGCGGCCTTGCCTGCGGGCAACTTTGGAGCTTTAAATATATATACATATATATATGTATATATATATATATATATTCACTTAAAAAACCATAGGTTTCACACATGTTATAGTTAGCTGGACATTTCACTTGTAAAAAAACATTGAAATTCCCACGTTATAGTTAGTTCAGATAACTATAACTCGCGCGCCCGCAATCCACTGCTGATGACGTCACATATTACATCACTCATGACATGGTCAGTGGCATCACTCATGACATCACTGATGACATCATCCTTGTGATAGAGTGGCGGTCGCGCGAGTTATAGTTATCTGAACTAACTATAACGTGGGAATTTCAATGGTTTTTTACGAGTGAAATGTCCAGCTTACTATAACATGTGTGAAACCTATGGTTTTTTAAGTGAATTTGCAAGGTTTTTTAAATGCTAATTCCTAACTATAACGTGCGTGAAACCTATGGTTTTTTAAGTGAATTTGCAAGGTTTTTTAAATGCTAAGTTATGTATATTTTATTATATTTTTTATATATTTATTTTACAATAAGCTACCTATGTATATAGTTATAGATTGACTGTATCCTGTAATATGGAATGGCTCGTTTAAAATGTTTTTTTTTTAAGGTTTTTCACCGCGCGATTTTTTGAAAAAAAAATAAAAAAAAAATTTCAGCCTTCGAGGTCCTTCAGGGACCCCCTGACAAAGGCTAGGGGGTCAGGAACTCTCTACCCTGCCCCCTTTTCACGTTCTCCACCTTTCTTTTTCACTGTCACACACAAAATGGCGGTTGACACTTCCTGATTTCGACCGATTCGAATGTTGACTGACATGTAACCACCAATCAGAATTACGCTCGCGCACGTTATGGTGCGCGCACGGTGCGCGCACGGTGCGCGCTTATAGATATTTATGTGCTTTAAATGCAATTTTCTCAGGAGCTACTGAACAGATTGACACCATATATGCTAAAGGCACATGCCTGACCTGAGGACTACCTATTTGCCAAATTTCAAGTAATTCTGTTCAGCTGTTCGGGCTGTACCTTCGACTAAAGGTCCTATGGGAAAATGCATGGGGAAAACGTGTTTTGGGACCACCCTTTTTTCTCAGCCCCCGCTTGACGAATCACCCCGAGACTTTCAGGGTAGGAGCTGAGCGCCCTATTAGTTTTGAAAATTTCGTGAGGATTCGTCAACCGGCGCCAAAGTTATTCAAAATAGAATTTTCAGATTTCCTATGGAAACACGGTCCTAACTATAACTATCTACTGGCGACCGCCAGTAGATAATATACACACACACAAACATATATTAATATGTGTTTATATGTATCTATATATAGATACATATATACAAACGTGTGTATGTATGTGTATATATTTATATTTTCACAGAAAAAAACAAAGGTTACAGGAATGTTATAGTTAGGCTGACATTTCATTCGTTCAAGACCCGAGAAATTCTGCCGTTATAGTTATCTGAGCTAACTATAACTCGCGCCCCCGCAATGCACTGCTGATGACGTTACATATTACATGACATGGTCAGTGACATCACTGATGACATCTCAGATGACATCACTGAGGAAATCATCTAGTGACTGTGAGTGCATCTAAAAAGTTTAAGATTGTTATATATATAAATTATATATTATTATTATTTTTTAAGTAAAACACTTGAAAACCAGAGTTTATCGAATGCATCTTTAATCGACATATACTTACTTCCTTTATGCATCTATATACCTTCAATGTACTTGGATCTATATATTTATTACTTTCCTCCCAAAAAAACCATATTCAATGCACTACCCTATTTCTCACCCTATACCTCTATCAATATCTTTAATCTACGTATACTTACTTCCTTTATGCATCTATAAACTTTCCATATACTTATAGATCTTTATATTTATTACTTTCTTTTAAATCAGCATAACCAATACACTACCCTATTTCTCAACCTATACCTCTCTTAATATATCTTGTACCTCAACTCTCTGACTCATCTCAAACCTCTTTCTACTATGCTTTCCAATGCACTATCCTATTTCTCACCCTATACCCAGCCGCGGCCCGTGGAGGGAGTTCCGTGGGGCGATAAGGCGGGGCGGGGGAGGGGCAGGGTGGGGGGTTCTAAAAACCGGAATATGGATAATTGCAGGTAAGTAAACAATTAAATAAATAAAACGAATTTAGTAGCGCGCGCTACGAAATTCATTTTATTTATTTAATTGTTTACTTAGCTGCAATTATCCATATTCCGGTTTTTAGAACCCCCCACCCTGCCCCTCCCCCGCCCCACCTTACCGCCCCACGTAACTCCCTCCACGGGCCGCGACTGCCTATACCTCTATTAATGTATCCTCTACATCCACTCTCTCATTCATCTCAAACCCCATACCACTACTATGAT
Source organism: Triturus cristatus (assembly GCF_964204655.1). Lineage (NCBI taxonomy): Eukaryota > Metazoa > Chordata > Amphibia > Caudata > Salamandridae > Triturus > Triturus cristatus. Next base: position 1,121,920,988 of record NC_140580.1, on the reverse strand, counting down.
CCCAAAATAGCCCTTTCTAGACTCTCCCCTACTCTACCCCTCCTTGCACCATCTGACACCTCTTTTACTATACTGATCCCCCAAAACAAGCCTTTCTACATTCTTCCCTCTGACTCTTCCCTTCCACATCCCTTTTTATTCATCCCAAGCCTCCCACTACTGATATGACCACCAAAAAAACAAAGTCTAAATCCTTCACTCTTCTATCCCTCCACTATCCTTTTCAATCAAAATAACAGACTAACATGTCCACTTCTCAAATTTCATATTTTGCTATATAGATGCAAACCTTTTCCCTCTTCGATCCCTCTGCTATCCTTCTCAATCCAAATAACTGACTAATATCCACCACTCAAATTACTTTCATATTTGACTATACTAATTCACCACTAATCCTTTATGGGTTCCAGAGTAGCGTGCTACTCACAGAAATAGAACTTCAACACCTCATTAGGGGTAGCAAGCACTATATAAATGCAAACCTTTGTCCCTCTTCTATCCCTTTGCTACACTTCTCAATCCAAATAACTGACTAACATATCCACCACTCAAATTACTTTCATATTTCACTATACTAAATCAACAATAATCCTTTAATGAGTTTTGGAGTAGCATGCTACTCGCCAAAAAAGCACTTCAAAACACCATCCGGGTAAACATGCGCTATATAAATGCAAACCTTTTCCCTCTTCTATCCCTCTGCTATCCTTCTCAATCCAAATAACTGACTAATATCCATCACTCAAATTACTTTCATATTTGACTATACTAATTCACCACTAATCCTTTATGGGTTCCAGAGTAGCGTGCAACTTGCTGAAAAAAGCGCTTTAACACCCCATCAGGGGAAACAAGCGCTATATAAATGCAAACCTTTTTTCCCCACTTCTATCCTTCCGCTATCCTTCTAAATCCAAATAACTGACTAACCGATCCACCACTCAAATTACTTTCATATTTCACTATACTAATTTAACACTAAGCCTTTAAGGGTTCCGGAGTAGCATGCTACTCGCCAAAAAGTGTTTCGGGTAGTAAGCGCAATATAAATGCAATTACAATACAATATACACCAAGGTGTTGATCAGCCGGCGTACCAACAACAGATACTCACCTGGGCCCATAAACACACACACAGTTTAAGTAGACCGCTGGACTGGTTTCTATAAGTTTCTTCCACAATGTTTAGGATTAGTCTAAAATACATTGCAACATTGCACAGAAGTGGGGGGTGGATGGGGTCCCGTTGGTACGAGATTGGGCAAAGGATATGGACATGATCGCTGAAAAAACGGTATTCAAGGGACGGGGCTGCCCTGGGAAGTGGGACCATCGGTGGGGGAAGTGGAATAGATACAGAGGCGATATTTGTATCTTTCCTACGATAGAGCTGCGGCATGAACGACTAAAAAGGGTGAACCAGTTAGCGCCTGAGGTTGTGGCCTCTCCCATCCCCGAGTAGGGAAATATACCATGCATAATCTAATATTATTTGCGGTGTTTGTTCAGGCGTCCTCCCCTAGTAATGGGCCCCGAGGAAGGCTGTCCAAAGACCAGAGGTATTGCAGGGCTCGAGACTTTGCTGGGAAATGTATCGAGGTAAAGCGCTGGACATATTATGTGGGTGTTACAATCAATGTACTGATTCATGCTGTACGCCGATACTCTGTTTTTGTCAATAAAAATTGTTTAAAAAAAAATAAGTTCTTTCCTCTGGTCGATGGACCATTAGTTTAACTAATTGATGGTGATAATTAACATAATTCTAACTTTTCTATATATTGAAGTAAATAACCACAGACTCGGGAACATTTTAAATCTTTATCTAAATTAAATGCATGTGAACCACTTCAAGAATACAGTACTGTCACCATCATTACCTTAGGCGAGAAAATTACCAAGGAGCTGGTAAGGGTCCCCCGGGATAGTTCAGGCGACATAGACTTCAGGACAGGATAGTTGACCTCTCTAGAACACAGACGATTGCGCTGCATCCCTCTCTGACACTCTCTTCCTCCTCGAGATTCTTCCGCAATCTTCTGATCTAACCCAATTAATTCAGGATAGAAAGTTCTGCTTCCGGCTCTGCATTCGATTCTTCATCAGCATCTCACAGCATCTCTCCCGGCATCAGCATCTCCCGCTACACCGACAGCATCTCCGTCTCATCATCTCTTGAGCTCTTGTGCTAGCTAACTAACTAAAGCTATCTTAATTATACCTTTCGTTTTTCATGTTCCACCCACTAAAGTTTCAATTTCCTAAAAATACGAACTATGATTGGTCAGGCAAGGGGGGAAGCTCCATCACACCATGCTTACATGACATTAAATTCTATTTAACCATTGTTCGCAAACCCATTCCCTTAATTTTTATTCATAGTTTTCAGTTCACACACGTATTCACATTTTATTTGCAATATTATTTTAACAATCTGTATGTAAGTCCACATCGTTGAACTTTTCACCATCCATTCCCAGGGTAAGACACGTTGCGACCTTGGCTTCCATTCAACCTCTATGTCATCATTCAGAGTTAACTTTCAGTAGACATGCGCAGTCTTTCTTTTACTCAGCTTACTTCAGTTATACAAATGCGCACTAATGATAAAGTCAGAAAGCCAAATATTATTTCCAAAAATAAAGTGGCCACACTGTATACCACCCACCTCTACTCTATTCCCCTTTACTTATTAATATTTTTCCCGCATTAGTGTTAGTATAAAAGCTTGTTTTCTTTTTAGCAAAGCAGATGCCATGCAGGCGAGTCTTCAAGACTCCATTTTAGTACCTTCTGCTCATGCGCAAGAATTTCCCTCCAAGCGACAGCTCGTCATAATATGTAGATGTAGTTGATGCATGCGCAGTAAAGATTCCCCGTTCAAAGCGATTTTAGTCCTTCATTCATGATATTCACGTTATTAAACACATAAGCAAGCTTCACTAACCCGCGTGTTCATGTGGTGCGCATTAGTTTTACACAATACACTTTAAGTTACTTGTTAGTGAGTTAAAGGAGCTGACTGCTTCGAGCAAGTCTCTTTTCTACGAGTCCTTGCTCCATCAGTGTATTGAAGAGTGAGTGGGTGTATGAGTGTCTGTATGGATGATTCAGTGTGTGCATGACTGACTGTAGAAGTGAGTGATTATATGTGTCTCAATGAATGTATGGGTGAGTGACTAATCTGTGTGAATATCTGTATCAGTCTGTCAGTTGGTGTGTAAATGGCTACATGGGTTGGTGTGTGCCTACATTGGTGTCTATATGGGTTATTGACTGTTTGTCTGAGTACCTGTATGGGTGCATGAGTGTCTGTTTGGGTGGGTGAGGGGTAGTGTGACCCCCTGCATGGATGTGCGAGTGGGTCTATCACTGGTTGTATGGGTTCATGAGTGTGTCTGCGAGGGGCTGTATGGGTGAGTGAGTGTGCGTATGGCTGTGTCAGTGAGTGAATGGATGTCTCAGTAGTATATGGGTGAGTAACTATATATGTGAAAGGCAGTATATGTGAGTGTTGGAGTATATAAGTGACTGTATGTGTTAGTGAGTGATTGTGAGAGTGGCTGTATGAATGAGTGTGTGCTTGTGTCAGTGATTGTATAAGAGATTATGTGTTAGTATCTGTATGAATAAGTGAAGTGGTGTGTGTATAACTGTAAGGGTGAGTAAGTGGCAGTGTGATTGACTCTTTGTGTGAGTGTGAGTAGCTCTATGGGTGAGTGGCGGTGTGTGAGTGTCTGTATGGGTGTATGAGTGGATATATCAAAGGCTGTATTGGTGAATGAGTGGCTGTATGGGTGAGTGAGTAGATGTGTGTGTAGACCTTTGAATCAGTGAGTGGGTATGTACTTACTGATATTGAAAGGTTAGATTGAGGTGTGAGTAGTTGCATCAGAGAATATATGAATGATGTAATCAGTGATGTCATTTGAGATGTCATCAGTGATTTTACTGACAATGTCATGAGTGATTTAATATGTGACCTCATCAGCAGTGCATTGCGGGGGTGCGAGTTTTAGTTAGCTCAGCTAACTATAACGGCTGAATTTCTCGGGTTTGTACAAGTGAAATGGCAGCCTAACTATAACACCCCTGTAACCTTTGGCCGAGAGGCCACTTCTCCCGGGCCACTTTTGGCCCAGGGGACCCCATCCCCTGGAATAGGGGCACAACGTTAGGGACCACGGAGGGAGCCTTTTAAAGAAAATTTAAGCCGAATTAGAAGGTCTAAAATGAATCCCACCAAAATGTTTTTTAATTAGTTTTTTGGCCCTGAGCAGGCCTATGGGGTCAGGGTATTTCTACTGTGTCCCCTTTTCTTATTTTTTAAAGTTTTTTTGACCATTTGTCTTGTGACTCGGTTCAACCGAGTCAAAAGATGGCTGCCAACTCTTCCTGGTTTGAAGTGTTGGCAGCCAATCAGATCGCAGGCTCGAGATCAGGAGAGTTCGCAGATCCTCCACGTCCCTACTTGTATATCTGAGAATTCTTTAAATTTCTCATGAACACTATTTAACAAAAAGAGTGCACTCTTCACCAAGAGCTACCTTTCTGACAAATTTGGTGTAATTCCGTTCAGCAGTTCGGGTTGTAGCTGTGTCAACAGTTTCCTATGGAAATTAACATGGAGAAAACGCGTTTTCGGACCCCCCTTTTTCTGTATACTGATTTAGACCAATGTTGAAAATAGTGCAACGGTGCAATTGGGTTTAAGGTTTGTTTGACCTGCAAGTATGGAATTATGATCTATAATAATGAATTTCCAAGTTGCCACATCAGTGATGCTCTAAAATATTTTCTTAACATCAGTTTCCTCTCCACTGATTGGGGAGAGAGGCCTTACCGGCTATGTTTAGCAGGTATGTGTTAAAATGGTCGACACAGAAACGCTTAAGAGATCACCCTTGCACAAGTCCTTTCTTTATGTTTGTGATGAATTATCAACCAATGATTTGTTTTCTTGTTATAAAGTCAAAAAATATGTGTGGTAACTAACATTGTCGAAGGCCAGGTGGCTGAAACGCGTTTGTTAGTTTTTACTCTCTGAAGAAGCTCGAATAAATTTATATAATCAACTACGAGCCGGAGTGCGCAGTCCTGGCAAAGAGGAAAGAACAGGAAAAAAACTTTCAACAGGGGTGACGAGGAGCAAGAGGGGTTTCAACAAGAAGTAATTCCACTCTCGGTGGTAAACCTGCCGCAAAGATCTTTGTCCAATATGGAAATCTGGGTATTACAAAAAGGACTCGCGTTTTGTCCCACGACCTAATGGGACTATGTCCAAACAGAAATTGATCTCTACCAGTTTGTTCAAAAAATGAAAACTGAAGAAATCTTGTGTTCTACATCCTAGACGCCCCGATCCCGAAGTTGGAGCGTTGCCAGCTGCAACTGACATCCTCACTGGACGTGATTTCGAGGCACTACAAACTTTGCATACATTACATGACTCTAATCAGGATATAATGCTAAACAACAATGGAAATGTAACTGAGACAAAAGAAAAATTGGGAATCGAAGAGAGAAGTGGTAGAAGCAAGTTCAAACCAAAATCCAAGGATATCCTCAGAACACTATTTGATACAATAGACTGCTTCTATGAGGCCATGATCAAGGACCTTGATGAGTTACGAACATCTCACGTACAATCAACAGACAAAATAAAATATAATCTATCCAGGGTCCAATGGGCTGCCGTCAAGACATTAAAGTACGATACATCTTTGGTTATTAAACAGTCAGATACGGGCGGCAACGTCGTGATCATGTCCAAAGATCTGTACAAGGAGGAAGCACTACGTCTTTTAGGCAATACGGAGAGTTACAAGAAAGAGAGTGTCCTGGCTTTCTATGAACTACTTGATAATTGGAGAACTATTGGTGTCCTGGAGGAGGATGAATATTAATATATGAAAGTGGATTTTCCTGTGGTTCCCCCATTCTATCATTTACCCAAAATCCATAAAGACTTGACTAAACCGCCAGGACGACCAATAGTGTCCAGTAAAGGAAGCCTTTTGGAAAAAGCATCCATGTATGCTGATTATTTTCTCTTTCCAATGGTGAGAGACTTGAGTTTCTTCATTCAGGACACAACAGATTTGTTACGGCGGATTCAGAATATATGCTGGGAATCAGACTTTCTATTAATCACCGTGGACATTACAAGCCTTTTGTTAGACCTGTCAGCCCTAGGGTGGTCTTTCCCTGTATTTTTTGCCCTTGCCTCATTTTTTCCACCCTCTTTTTCGTAGGCCTTAGGTCTCCGACCGCCTTTCCACTGCTAATCAGTGTTAAGGTGCAGGTGCTCTCTTCCCCCAATATGGCTGGCACAGGCCCCTGCTACTGCGGAGTGGCCTTTTTAGTAGCACCCTAGTTGCCAGGAGCTGGCTGGGACCCTACAACATTGTTGCGACACCAGCCCGCCTTTTTGTCCTATAGCTAGAGTGGGGAAGCTCCTGGAACTTGCTGGAACCTTCTAGAAGAAGGGTGGGGTTTACTTTTGCCGCCTTAGAGTGTGGTCACCTGACCTAGGGATACTTAAGGAAAGGAAGGAACATTTTTAGTCAGTTGGGGCGACGCAGACCTGGGGGAACCTACGCAGGAGTTTTAGGTGGTAGGGCCTAGTCAGGGACCTATGCCACTGAAAGTGACAGGGCTTAGGTGCTGCCTTTTAAGTTGAGTGAGGGATCCTGAACTAGCCCACTGATCTGGCCCAGCGGGAGGGGAACCCAGGGACAACCTACCAAGCCTGACTGAGACCTCCCTCCAGTCACCAACTCAACCTACCCCCCCCCCCCCAGGAACAAAACTACTAAGGGCGCCAGAACCAACAAGCCCCAAAAGGACTACAGAAACTTACCACAGAAACTTACTACAGAAACTTACCACAGAAACTTACTACAGAAACTTACCTCAGAAACTTACCACAGAACTGCTGGGGGATCGACCAGGTATCTGCGGTGTGCCACTCCAGCGCTCCCTGACTTAACCTGGGCTCCCTCCCTAGCTTGTTCTGCCACTGGCGTGTGGCCTGCCACCTCCCAGCCTACCTGCCCTGAGCTATGGCGTCATTGTGGGAGTAAGGGGGTGATGGGCTCCGAATAAATCGCCACCCCCCAGGCTACAGGCCACCCCTTAATTTCGGCCACCCCCGCCGGGGATACCAAGAAGGAACAGCTCACCGCTGCGGCCCGGGGCCGAGTAGATTATCCCCTGACCTCCATGGGGCCCACGGGGAAGACCAGGGCCCCGCCACGACCAAAGACGTCCGCACGGCGCCGCCCGTAACGGGGAGAGGGCCGCCGTAGGGTAAAGAAGGCCGCGCTAGGCCTGTAAGCCAGCCTCCAGCATCACGTGACGGGGGCGGGCTGCCCGACGCCGCCCCCCAACCACCTAGCTGGTCCATTGCTGCTGGGGAGGCCCTCGTCCCGGACATCGCCGGGAGGCCAGAGATCCCGCCGCGAGGTCCCCGCCGGCCCCGGACAGCGCCGGGTAGAGTGTGAACTGGCAGGAGGCTCGTGAGGAGGAGGGAGCCCCTCCCAACTGAGGAACCGGCGCAAGGGCCTCGCGGAGGCCGAAGAGACAGGTAATTCCCGGGGAGAAGGGCGAAAGGCCCACGAGGCCCAGAGCACGCCCCTCCCCCGGGGAAATCTATCGTGGAGCCGCTAGGCCCCCACTGCCACAGAGCATGAATGAACTGGGCCACGGCCCCTTCACTAGGTGCCTGACTGAAAGGAGGTGGAGAACCAAGGGTACCACTAAGAGCGACTCCACCCCTACCTGGCAGGACATACTATTCCGGCTGGACTGTGGGAATTGCTATGTGCAGCGCTTTGCGTAAACGCTGTGTTTGACGCTCCCCAGGATCACCAGGTGTCGCGCTTTGATTCAAGGCCAGGTTTTGATGTTTTAATGAACTGCCAATCTATTCCTAATGAGATGCTTTTGATACTAATGTTGAACTAGATAAAACTGATTGGTTTTATTCAACCTACTGTGTGGTGTCAATTATTGCGTGCGTTTCCTGTCTCAGTGGATGTATTTGCTATATGGTCACTTTACACGTAAGCCCTTGGATGCCTACCTGCTCGCGCCACGCTACCCCCATAGGGCCTGGTGACCCCCGGTCCTACATTGTTGGCGAGCGGTGGGATAAGGACCTGTGACTATACAGCACCCTCCAGTGAGACAGAGGGCGCCGCAATGAGACACCTATTGTGTATTTTAGCTCTGCATCTTTTATTGCTGCATTAATTGACCCCCACTGTCTAGACTGAGTGTGTGGAGTCCTGGTTAGCCCAACACTATTACTCACATACTAGTATTTTTCTTGCCTTGATGTCTGGGTCCCCACCTGTCACAATGGAGCTCCAGTTAGCCAACCTTGAGGGGTATACAGTAAGGCAGCTGAGAGAATTCGGGCAGGGGATGGGGGTGCCGGGGGTGCGGAGAGCCAAAGGACCGGAACTCCGTGCAGCCTTGAGGGCATGGGTAGAGGCCCACCCAGAGGGTAGAGGGGATGGGGGACAGGAGGGGCAGGGTGCACCTCAGGAGGAGAGCGCGCAGGAGGAGCTAGACCTGCTCAAGGTTGATGTTTCTGAAAACTTGCCACCAGGGAGACGTTCCGGGGCAAGCAGTAGTGCAGGGTCTAGGAGGAGTGCGTCGCCAGAAGAGTACGAGGACAGGAGGGAGGAAAGGCAGTTGAAGTGGGAGCTTGCCAAGCTAGAACACGAAAGGGAAAATAGACGACTAGCGATGGAAGAGAAGAAGCTGGCGCACGAGCTTCAGCTTAAAGAGCTGGAGCTGCGAGCTCTACAGTTGAATGCGTCAGGTAAAGATAATGGTGGCAGCGTACCAAAGGCTCATCAGGAGCCAAAATTTTATCTACCCAAGGATGTGATTGCCAGTTACACGTGGGGGATGTCATCGCCAAGTGGCTGGAGGCATATGAGGTGGCCTTGACAGCCCATGGGGTACCTGAAAGCAACTGGGGGGGTGGCCTGTATCGCTACATACCTCCCAATGTCAGGGACACCCTTTTGTACCTAGCAAAGGCCGATCAGGTCAGGTATGCCCCCATGAAAGAGGTGCTACTTAAGAAATTTGGCCTCAATCCTGAAAGGTATCGGCAGAAGTTCCGTGGCAGCCATAAGCTGTGCACGCAAAATTGGGTGGATTTTTTTGATTATGCCCGTAAGGCGCTAGATGGTTGGGGGCGTGGCAGCGAGGTGCAGGATTACGAGGGCTTGTATAATCTGTTTTTAAGGGAGCACCTCTTGTATAAGTGTTTTCCGGAGCTGCGCCAACATCTGGTGGACCGCAAGTTGACTGATCCCCATGAGCTTGCGGAGGAGGCGGACATTTGGGTTAGCACCCGGGTGTCTCACAAGGGCCCCGGGGGAGATGGCCCGAAAGGCGGACAGGGTTTCCCCCAGAAGAAAGAGGGGGAGATAAAAAGGTGGAGTTCTCCAGAGGCCCACAAACTAGACAGTTTGGGAAAGTAGTAGGGACCCCACCGCAGTCGAATTCCCCAAAGCCCACCTACCCTGACAAGAGTCAGCAGCCAAGGATTGTGCGGTGCTATGAATGTGGGGAGATTGGACACTACAAGGGCAATCCTAAGTGTCGCAAGAGACCCCCAGCCCGACCGAGCGGGAAGAGCCCCGGGGTGGCTAGTGTAGCGCTTGGGGTGGAGCTGCCCCTAGATAGGGAAGGGGAGTGGACAGGCCTGACCCTGGTTTCACTCGGGGATAGAGAGATGGTCCCAGTGGTGTCCCTACCCCCGAACACTGCTAAGTACCAGCAGAGGGTGAGGGTTAACGGGGAGGAGGTGGAGGCTCTGAGGGACACAGGTGCCAGCGTGACCACCGTAGTGAGGCGGCTGGTGTCCCCTGAGCAGGTGATCCCTGAGGAGTTCCATCCGGCCGTGTTGGCTGACGGCAGTGTGAGTCACTATCCAGTGGCTCAAGTTCCCTTTGAGTGGGGAGGAGTCAAAGGCCTATTGAGAGTTGCGGTGAGCCCTGCCTTGCCTGTGGGGTGCTTACTAGGGAACGATCTAGAGCACACCGACTGGGAAGATGTGGAATTTCGAGCCCATACTGAGATGCTGGGGTTACCAGATTGGATTTGCGTAGTCACATGGTCCATGGCTGCCCGGCATGGAACTCAACCCGGGTTGGAGCCTGGGATAATGGCCCAACCCAACGCCGATTTTGGAGAGGAGAATGTGGTGGAGGACACGCCCCGTGTGATGGATGGGGAGCCCGCGGAGGTACCCCCGGAGTCCGCGGAGGTGGATGTCGTTCCCGTGGGGGACTTGCCGACCCTTGCCGACTGGCATGTGGAAGGAGGGCCTACCCGGGAGCAATTTTGTCAGGTGCAGAGGGAGTGCCCCACGCCTGATGGCATGCGGTGGCAGGCCGAAGCCCAAGCGGCCAATCAGGAGACTGGCGGTTATCACGTGTATTGGGAGGATGGCCTCCTTTACAGTGAGCCTAAGGTTCCGGTGCATGGATCTTAAAGGGCCTTAGTGGTCCCCCAATGCTACCGGGCCTTCCTGTTGGAGTTGGCGCATGAGATGCCCTTAGCCGGACACCTGGACCAGGACAAAACCTTTGCGCGGTTGGTCCCTCATTTTTATTGGCCCAGGATGAGAGTTGCCTCTGACACCTATTGTAAGACCTGTAAGTCTTGCCAGGTGAGTGGCAAGACTGGGACTAAACTGAAGGTCCCTTTGGAACCGCTCCCGGTGGTCGGGACCCCTTTTGAGCGGGTCGGAATCGACATTGTTGGGCCGTTGGACCCTCCGACCTCAGCGGGACACCGGTTCATTTTGGTATTAGTGGACCACGCCACTCGGTACCCGGAGGCTATTCCTCTGAGGACCATCACTGCACCGGTGGTGGCGCGGGCCCTGTTGGGGATTTTTACCCGAGTGGGATTCCCCAAGGTCGTGGTGTCAGACAGGGGCACGAATTTCATGTCGGCCTACATGCAGGCCATGTGGAAGGAGTGTGGGGTGACCTATCGGTTCTCCTCTCCTTACCACCCCCAGACTAACGGGCTCGTAGAGCACTTTAACAAAACCTTAAAGGGGGTGATCCGGAGCCTGCCAGAGGACTTGAGGCAGAAGTGGGACGTCCTCCTCCCTTGCCTGCTGTTCTCCTACCGTGAGGTGCCGCAGAAGGGAGTCGGGTTCAGCCCTTTTGAGCTGCTCTATGGCCATCCCGTTAGGGGGCCCCTCAGCCTAGTGAAGGAGGGGTGGGAGAAGACTTCGAAGAAGCTTCCCTGTGATGTTGTCAGCTACATGCTGGCATTCCGCAGCCAGATGGCCAAGCTGTGGAAGGCAGCCTCAGAGAATCTGGAGGCTAGCCAAGCCGTCATGAAGGAGTGATATGACCGCAACGCTCGGACGGTAGAGTTGGACGCTGGACAGAAGGTGTGGGTCATGGAGCCTGGGGAACTTAGCGCCCTCCAGGACCGGTGGACTGGTCCGTACGAAATTGTGGAGCGACGAGGCCAGACGACCTATGTCGTTGACTTAAAGACCTCCCGTCAGCCCCATCGGGTGCTCCACTTCAACCGCCTGAAGCCGCACCATGAGCGATCGGAGCTTGCTCTCCTCATGGTGACGGATGGGAGCGAGGAGGAAGAGAGTGAGGCTCTTCCTGTCCTTCTGGCGGCCCAGGAGAAGGATGGATCGGTGGAGGGCGTGATCCTCTCCCCATCCTTGACCCCAGAGCAACAGAGGGACTGCCGCCAGGTGTTGGGGCAGTACGCCTCGTTGTTCTCCCTCACGCCTGGAATCACTCATTTGTGTACCCATGATGTGGACACAGGAGACAGCCCACTGGTAAAGAACAAGTCTTACCGGCTATCTGACCGAGTGAAGAACAGCATCCAGAGTGAGGTAGCGAAAATGCTGGAGCTGGGGGTGATCGAACCTTCCAGCAGCCCATGGGCTAGTCCGGTGGTGTTGGTGCCGAAAGCGGCCCCACCGGGCACCACACCAGAACTGCAGTTTTGTGTGGACTACAGGGGATTGAACTCTGTCACGAAGACAGACGCTCACCCGATCCCATGGGCAGACGAGCTGGTTGACTGGCTGGGAGCAGCCGGTACCTCAGCACCATCGATTTGACGTCTGGGTACTGGCAATTTGCCATTGCCGATGGAGCAAGGGAGAAAACAGCGTTCTCCACCCCCGAGGGCCACTTCCAATTCAGAGTGATGCCCTTCGGGCTCAAGAATGCTCCGGCCACCTTCCAGCAGTTGGTGAACCAGGTGCTGGCCTGGAGTCCTTCTCAGCGGCATATCTGGATGACATAGCTGTCTTCAGTAGCACCTGGGAGGACCATCTGGAGCACCTCCAGGAGGTACTGCAGGCTCTGCAACGTGCTGGTCTGACTATCAAGGCCAGCAAGTGCCAGATTGGACAGGGATCTGTCGTTTACCTGGGACATCTGGTGGGCGGGGGTAAGGTGCAACCCCTCCAGGCCAAAATTGAGACCATCTTGGCCTGGGAGCCCCCCAAGACCCAAACTGAGGTCCGAGCTTTCCTCAGCCTCACTGGGTATTACCGCCGGTTTGTCAAGGATATGGCACCATCGTAGCCCCCTTGACAGTATTGACGTCCAAGAAGCAGCCACGAAAAGTAATCTGGACGGCTGCTTGCCAAGAGGCATTTGAAACTCTGAAACACTCGATGTGTACCGCTCCGGTGCTTGCGACACCTGACTTCGCAAAAGAATTCATAGTACAGACGGACGCCTCTGAGCACGGCATAGGTGCGGTGCTCTCGCAACTCAACACCGAAGGCCAAGATCAACCTGTGGCCTTTATCTCCAGAAGACTCCGCCCTCGGGAACAACGATGGAGCACCATCGAGCGAGAAGCCTTCGCGGTGGTTTGGGCTGTGAAGAAGTTGAGGCCATACCTCTTTGGCTCTCACTTCCTGATTCAGACGGACCACCGCCCCCTTCGCTGGCTCATGCAGATGAGAGGCGAAAATCCCAAGCTGCTAAGGTGGTCCATTTCCCTACAGGGGATGGACTTTCGGGTGGAACATCGGCCCGGAGTTGACCACGCCAATGATGGCGGTCTCTCCCGGTTTTTCCGCCTTAGCGATGAGAACTCCCTAGAGGTTGGGTAGCTCTCCCCTCTTTCGGCTGGGGGGGACGCGTGTTAGACCTGTCAGCCCTAGGGTGGTCTTTCCCTGTATTTTTTGCCCTTGCCTCATTTTTTCCACCCTCTTTTTCGTTGGCCTTAGGTCTCCGAGCGCCTTTCCACTGCTAATCAGTGTTAAGGTGCAGGTGCTCTCTTCCCCAATATGGCTGCCACAGGCCCCTGCTACTGCGGAGTGGCCTTTTTAGTAGCACCCTTGTTGCCAGGAGCTGGCTGGGACCCTACAACATTGTTGCAACACCAGCCCGCCTTTTTGTCCTATAGCTAGAGTGGGGAAGCTCCTGGAATTTGCTGGAACCTTCTAGAAGAAGGGTGGGGTTTACTTTTGCCGCCTTAGAGTGTGGTCACCTGACCTAGGGATACTTAAGGAAAGGAGGGAACATTTTTAGTCAGTTGGGGCGACGCAGACCTGGGGGAACCTACGCAGGAGTTTTAGTCAGGGACCTATGCCACTGAAAGTGACAGGGCTTAGGTGCTGCCTTTTAAGTTGAGTGAGGGATCCTGAACTAGCCCACTGATCTGGCCCAGCGGGAGGGGAACCCAGGGACAACCTACCAAGCCTGACTGAGACCTCCCTCCAGTCACCAACTCAACCTACCCCCCCCCAAGGAACAAAACTACTAAGGGCGCCAGAACCAACAAGCGCCAAAAGGACTACAGAAACTTACCACAGAAACTTACTACAGAAACTTACCTCAGAAACTTACCACAGAACTGCTGGGGGATCAACCAGGTATCTGCGGTGTGCCACTCCTGCGCTCCCTGACTTAACCTGGGCTCCCTCCCTAGCTTGTTCTGCCACTGGCGTGGGGCCTGCCACCTCCCAGCCTACCTGCCCTGAGCTAGGGCATCATTGTGGGAGTAAGGGGGCGCTTGGCACCGAATAAATCGCCACCCCAGGCTACAGGCCACCCCTTAATTTCGGCCACCCCCTCCGGGGATGCCAAGAAGGAACAGCTCACCGCTGCGGCCCGGGGCCGAGTAGATTATTCCCTGACCTCCACGGGGCCCGTGGAGAAGAAAGGGGCCCCGCCACGACCACGGGGATTCGACAAAAATTCAACCAAACTATGCAAGAAACCCGTAACGGGAAGAGGGCCGCCGTAGGGTAAAGAAGGCCGCGCTAGGCCTGGAAGCCAGCCTCCAGCATCACGTGACGGTGCGGGCTGCCCGATGCCGCCCCCGCCGACTTCTGAGGCAGTAGAGGCCGTGCCCCCGCAGGCCGCGCTGCCAACGGCAGTCGCGGGCGCGCCTCAACCCCCAACCACCTTGCTGGTCCATCGCTGCTGGGGAGGATATCGACCCGGACATCGCCGGGAGGCCGGAGATGCCGCCGCGAGGTCCCCGCCGGCCCCGGACAGCGCCGGGTAGAGTGTGGACTGGCGGGAGGCTCGTGAGGAGGAGGGAGCCCCTCCCAACTGAGGAACCGGCGCAAGGGCCTCGCGGAGGCCAAAGAGAAAGGTAATTCCCAGGGAGGGGGGCGGGAGGCCCACGAGGCCCGGAGCACGCCCCTCCCCGGGGAAATCTATCGTGGAGCCGCTAGGCCCCCACTGCCACAGAGCGCGAATGAACTGGGCCACGGCCCCTTCACTAGGTGCCTGACTGAAAGGAGGGGAAAAACCAAGGGTACCACTAAGAGCGACTCCACCCCTACCTGGCGGGACGTACTATTCCGGCTGGACTATGGGAGAGTGGTCTCAGAGACCCCGCTTCATGCCCGCAGGAAGAGCCATAGTCAATACCTTGTTTAATTGCCAGGTTCAGAGCTTTGCTGTCTGGCCCAGTGATATTCCATGTTCAACGCTTGAAGTAATTGCCCAGTCTAGCGCTAATGAATTGCTCTGTGCAGCGCTATGTTAAATGCCATGTTCTGAGCGCTATTGAGGTGCTATGTGTAGCGCTATGTTATATGCCATGTTTTGCCGCGCTAAGGAATTGCTATGTGCAGTGCTAGGTCTATATGCCAAGTTTTGAAGCGCTAATGAATTGCTATGTGCAGCGCTATGTTTACCTGCCATGTTTGAAGCGCGAATGAATTGTTATGTGCAGCGCTTTGCGTAAACGCTGTGTTTGATGCTCCCCAGGATCACCAGGTGTCGCGCTTTGATTCAAGGCCAGGTTTTGATGTTTTAATGAACTGCCAATCTATTCCTAATGAGATGCTTTTGATACTAATGTTGAACTAGATAAAACTGATTGGTTTTATTCAACCTACTGTGTGGTGTCAATTATTGCATGCGTTTCCTGTCTCAGTGGATGTGTGTGCTGTATGGTCACTTTACACGTAAGCCCTTGGATGCCTACCTGCTCGCGCCACGCTACCCCCATAGGGCCTGGTGACCCCCGGTCCTACACCTTTATACTTGTATTGCACATTACCATGGCCTGTCGTCTCTTGAATATTTTCTGAAAACAAGATTGTTAAAATTTCAAGCTCACAGTGGAATGTTACTCGAGATTGTTGAATTTTGCCTGAACAACAATATCTTTCTGTTTGATGAGCAATTATACCTACAGATCCTGGGAACAGTAATGGGCACGTGCATCACCCCCAGCTATGTGAATCTTTTTGTAGGCTGGTGGGAGAAGCACGTGGCCTGGACAGAGGAAAATGAAAGGTGGGTCAATAAGATAGCCTTATGGGCGAGATATATCAACGATCTTTTCATCGTCTGGAGAGACACTTCTGCGGAAGCTGAGGAATATATTCAGATCTTAAATAACAATTACCTGAATTTAAGATTTACCAGCAACATTAGCAGTAAAGAGGTAGCCTTTCTAGATCTCCTAGTTTTTGTGGCAGAAGACAGAATATGCACAAAACTGTATAGGAAGCCGACAGCAGGCAATACCGTGTTACATTCACAAAGCCAGCACCAACACAGCTGGATTCACAGTATCTCCTATGGGGAATTACTGAGACTCAAAATAAACTGTTCACTTGCAGATGATTATTCTAAAGCAGCAAGTGAATCCCTCAGTAGATTCAGAAAGAGAGGGTATAAGAATCATATTACACAATGCTGCTGTAAAGGTGCAATCGAAAGAGAGACAGGAACTACTTACCTACAAACCATCTAAAGCATCTTACACTGAAGATGATGCATCAGTTGTTAGGTTGATTCTTGGCTTTTTAGCTGAGTCACACAAGATCAGAGGTCTTGTCCAGCGGAATTGGAAAGTTCTTTGGACAGATAGTGTGATTGGACGACTATTACCAAGCAGACCAGATCTCACCTACAGGAAAAAATGCTTCACTAAAAGATATTTTAGTTCAAAGCCGAAAGAGGCAGCAGCTAGGAGAACACCTATCACAGGGTTATATCCCTGCACTACCTGCCAGGCATGCAAAAATAGTATCAAGGTAAAGGATTATTCAGTTCCAGGAAAGAAAGTCAAACAAAATATCAGTAAATTTCTCAATTGTAACACCAATTTTGTGGTGTATTGTTTGGTTTGCCCGTGTGGTCTCCAATATGTTGGGAGTACAATCCATCCAGCGAACAAACGTATATTGGAGCACACACGGGCAATCACCAATCTTGACAATTCTTATCCAGTGGCCAGACACTTCGTCGAAGCCCATAACTCCAGAAGTGACAAGTTGCTTTTAATTCTGTCTGAATCAGGTCCCAGTGAAAGAGAGGGGAGGAGATAGGGTCAAACTGTTGCGACAGCTGGAGGCAAGATATATAATTGAGCTTCAAACCCGTACCCCCTGGGGGTTCAACAGTGAGGGGGAACTCTGGTCATTTGTGGGTTGAAAGCATGTAGCTGACCATTTGCCCATTAGGGCACAATTTGTTCGTAGCCTTTTTTTTAACCCATATATGTTCTTGTGAAATGTGTTATCTTGTTAGGCCAAAATCATTTGCCTATCATCATTACAATGGCTACTGTAAGGACAAATTTATCTGATGATAAAATGATGCAATGATGGAATTGTAATAGATTTTCTGCCCATCAAGGGCATGATTTGTCAGCGGGTCTTACTCTCACACATATGTGTTTTTCGTAAAATGTGTTATTTCATGAATTGTCTCTCTATTACAATGGGGATGGTAAACACAATGTTATTTGATTGATGCGAGTGTCAACCATTGGTAACAAAAGGCCCATACAGGGCGCAATTCTGTATACTGATTTAGACCAATGTTGAAAATAGTACAAGGGTGTAATTGGGGCTAAGGTTTGTTTGACCTGCAAGTATGGAATTATGATCTATAATAATTCATTTTGAAGTTGTCACATCAGTGACGCTCTAAAATATATTCTTAACATCAGTTTCCTCTCCACTGATTAAGGAGAGATGTCTTACCAGCTGTGTTTAGCAGGTATGTGTTAAAATAGCTGACACAGAAATGCTTAAGAGATCACCCTTGCACAAGTCCTTTCTTTATTTTTGTGATGAATTATCAACCAATGATTTGTTTTCTTGGTATAAAGTGAAAAAATATGTGTGGTAACTAACATTGACGAAGGCCACGTGGCTGAAATGCGTTTGCTAGTTTTTACTCTCTGAAAAAGGTTGAATAAATGTATGTAATCAACTATGAGCCGGAGTGCGCAGTCCTGTGTGTCCTGTGACAACATTTTGCGATATATATATATATATATATATATATATATATATATATATATATAGATATATTCACTGAAAAAACCATAGGTTTCACACATGTTATAGTTAGCTGGACATTTCACTCGTACAAAACCATTGAAATTCCCCCGTTATAGTTAGTTCAGCTAACTATAACTTGCGCGCCCGCAATCCACTGCTGATGACGTCACATATTACATCACTCATGACATGGTCAGTGACATCACTCATGACATCACTGATGACATCTCAAATGACATCACTGATGACATCACTGATGACATCATCCAGTGAATGTGTGTCTTTCTGAAAAATAAATATTTTTTATATATGTATATCTAAAGGTTAATGGAAGAAAAAATGGGTAAATAAGTGTCTAAATGGATGTTTTTTTTGGGTAAAATTAATTGTATAACTGACTTATTAACAGTATCTTAGTGAATACAAGTATTAGTGAGTAATGTTTAAATATTTAAATATCTGTATCAGCGTCTCGCTTTGTGTATAAGTGGCTGCATGGGTTGGTGAGTAGCTACATGAGTGTGTATATGGGTTATTAGTTCGTTTTTAGAGTATCAGTATGAGTGTCTGTATGGTTCAGTGGGGGATGTTACTTAGCGTATGGATGCATGAATGAGTGACTCACTATTTGTATGTATTTTGAAGACAGTATGTGAGCAGGACAGTATGGGTGGATGAGTGTGTGTATGGGTGAGTAAGAGAGTGAATGACTGTCTCAATAGTGTCTTTATGAGTAAGTTCATATGTTTTGAACTAGTATATGTGAGTATTGATGTATATAAGTGAGGATATATGAGAGTGAGAGATTGGAAGAGTTCCTGTATAAATAAGTATGTGTTTCTATAAGTGATTGTTTTAGAGAGTAAGTATGTGTACGTTTCTGTAGAAGTAAGTGTACTGGTGTCTGTATAGCTGTATATGCAAGTAAATGGATGTTTATTTGCATGTGTGAATATGTGTGTGAGTAACTCTATGTATGAGTGTAGGTGTGTAACAGGATGTATAGGTGTATGAGTACATATGATGACTGAGTACATGTATGAGTGACTATATAGAAGTGTTGATGAATGAGTGGATGCGTATGTAGATTTTGGAATTACTGAATAGGTTGTTCTAACTGGTATTGGTATCTCTATAGTATTCAAAACCTTAGTTTGTATTTTTCAATGTGTGTATCAAAGTTTATATTCGGATAAGAGGAGGTCTGCCACTCTTGCACAAGGATAATGTCATCAGTGATGTCATTTGAGATGTCATCAGTGATGTCATGAGTGATGTCACTGACCATGTTATGAGTGATGTAATATGTGACGTCATCAGCAGTGGATTGCGGGCGCGCGAGTTATAGTTAGCTGAACTAACTATAACAGGGGAATTTCAATGGTTTTGTACGAGTGAAATGTCCAGCTAACTATAACATGTGTGAAACCTATGGTTTTTTCAGTGAATTTGAAAGGTTTTTTAAATGCTAATTCCTAACTATAACGTGTGTGACACCTATGGTTTTTTCAGTGAATTTGCAAGGTTTTTTAAATGCTAATTCCTAACTATAACGTGTGTGAAACCTATGGTTTTTTCAGTGAATTTGCACGGTTTTTTAAATGCTAATTCCTAACTATAACGTGTGTGAAACCTATGGTTTTTTAAGTGAATTTGCAAGGTTTTTTAAATGCTAATTTATGAATGTATTATTATATTTTTTAAATATTTGTTTTACAATAAGCTACCTATTTATATAGTTATAGATTAACTGTATCCTTTAATATGGAATGGCTCAGCTCTTTTTTTTTTTAATTTGGATAAAGTTGAACAGCATAGTTAATATCTTCTATAAACTGATAAACACTTAAATTATTTTTTTTTTTAAGGGTTGCGCGCACCGTGCGCGTAAGGTGCGCGCACGGTGCGCGCATGCGTACGTGCTCCGTGTGCGCATGCGTACGTGCTCCGTGTGCGCTTGCGTACGTCGTGCGTGCTCCGTGGGCGCGTGCTCCGTACGCACATGCGCGCATGCTCCGTATGTGCATGCGGAGCACGCGCGCATGCGCACGTGCTCCGTACGCGCATGCTCCGTACGCGCATGCGTGTGTGCTCCGTACGTGCATGCTCCGTACGCGCATGAGCGCGTGCTCCGTATGCGCATGAGTGTGTGCTCCGTACGCGCATGCTCCATACGCGCATGCGCGTGTGCTCCATACGCGCATGCGCGCGTGCTCCGTGCGCGCACGGCAAGTCATGTGATTAAGAAACAACACTTTTCATTGGTTTATAGTAGTTTCAGGTCATGTGATTAAGAAACAACACTTTTTATTGGTTTATAGTAGTTTCAGTTCCAGAAACTTCCAACACCACACCCACTCCCCTCATTATTTCTTCTGATTTCCTGGGAGAAGGAGCTGAGCAGCTTTTCCAGTACTCCAGTACTTGAGAATGTCAGAGCAGCAGTCATCTTCTGGGAGTGAGCAGGAGACCCTTGTGCCACAGAGACAGAGGAAACAGAAAGACTCTTTTATATTATGGCAATTTTTTACATTTCCACAGGGGCAGAAGAAGGTGAATGCTCCGAAAGTCACCTGCACTATTTGTGGTGTTGTCTTATCAAGAGGAGATCCTAAAAAGAAATACTCTTTCAGTATTTTCACTATGATCAGGCACGTTAAAGGAGTACATCCTGTGGCTTATGCTCGAGCTGCTAGAGACAACCCTCCAGCAGCTCAGCCGAGCACATCCGCAGCAGCTCAGCCGAGCATATCATCGGCAGCTCAGCCGAGCACTTCATCTGCGGCGGCAGCTTCACCTGCTTCTGTTCCTCTGGATATGCACCCTCTGTTCAAGAGGGTGCATATACGGTGCAATGCGTGCAATGCTCTTCTCTCTTATGGTGACACCAGCATTCCCCTAATAGAGAGCAAGATACAGCAGCACACATGCGGCACCTAATAATTTTTTTCATTTTTTTGTTCCTCCGTTCCTCAATTAACACAACGGCTCTTTTTAGAGCCACCTAACATCTAAACACTTAAATTTGATTTTTAATTCTATTTTTTTAATGATTTGTTTGCGCTGTGCGCGCACCTCGCGATATTTGAAAAAAAATAAAATGTTTTTTTCACCCTTTGGGGTCCTTCAGGGACCCCCTGACAAAAGCTAGGGGGTCAGGAACTCTGTACCCTGCCCCCTTTTCACGTTCTCCACCTTTCTTTTTCACTGTCACACACAAAATGGCGGACGACACTTCCTGATTTCGACCGATTCGAATGTTGACTGACATGTAACCACCAATCACAATTACGCTCGTGCACGTTAGGGTGCAATTTTCTCAGGAACTACTGAACAGATTGACACCATATATGCAAAAGGCACATCCCTGACCTGAGGACTACCTCTTTGCCAAATTTCAAGTAATTCTGTTCAGCCGTTCGGGCTGTACCTTCGACTAAAGGTCCTATGGGAAAATGCATGGGGAAAACGCGTTTTGGGACCCCCCTTTTTTCTCAGCCCCCGCTTGACGAATCACCCCGAGACTTTCAGGGTAGGAGCTGAGCGGAGCGCCCCATTAGTTTTGAAAATTTCGCGAGGATTCGTCAACCAGCGACAAAGTTATTCAAAATAGAATTTTGAGATTTCCTATGGACACTCGGTCCTAACTATAACTATCTACTGGCGACCGCCAGTAGATAATATATATATATGAAGTGTATCCGCACAGAATCAAAAAGGATACCGCGGAACTCCTCGTGAGTGTTCAAAGAAACTTTATTAAAGCGTTTGTGAGCTACAGACTGTCAAAGCGTTTCGTATGCACCTGGAAACCTTGTTCACGAAAGAGTGCGCCATCTTGTGGAACAATAAATAACAACGTTCACAATAATCATAAAAGACATCTTCAGGTTAGGGGAGAAGAAATATGTAAGTACAGCACATAAAGTTAATTGCCTAACGAATGGAGTGTGAATCATTGGCAAAGAACGTATATCATTCTTCACTAATGTGAAACAGGAAAACACATGTCAAATTTGAGAACGTCTGCTGTGTACAAATAATTACTATTCATAATAACTTATATTTCAGTGCATGTGAAAAATCACAATAATTAACACTCAATAATAAATTAGCGTTATAATAATGAATTTCATTAAAGTGTTTATGTAAGAGCAGATAAAAGCATAAAAACATACTAGAAAAAGTTTATTACGCCTCAAAATCCCCTCCAATCATAAAAAACAGACCAAAAGACAAGTGCCTAACGCCTTTCTACATAAGACTCCCATATAGTCACCTGTGATAAAGTGCAAAGTGCTATAAGTACTATCTAAGAAGTCAGAGGAAAAAAGCTCTTCATTGACCTATAACAATGATGAAACCGATTCTAACGGAAACAAAAGTAACAGATATCCTTTACGATAAAAAATACTACCAGTATTGGGGAACTAATTCATACAATCCGCCAAGTGGCTAATAGATGTATATTGATAAACGTACATTGCAAAATTAAAATAATATCTGTATATGGAGCTCTTGAGAAGAGAAAGAAGGAAGGAGAGGGGGAGAGAAAAGAAATTGGTACATGGTGTGGCATAAATCTCCTCCATGATTGAAAGGATAGTAGTCATAGAGTAGAGCTTAGCAACATGTATTGCAACAATTGTTAAAGGAGACAAGTAAGGGTGGGCGGAATTCACGTTAGTAAAAAATCTTCACGAGCACGCGGACATTCTGTGAACACGCGGAATTGCTTGTCCCGCCCATTCGCGATGTGTTCTTGCGTGCTCGCGGGAAAATATCTCGCTAACTTGACCATGCGATCGCTAATGGGCGCGGCCATCTTGTTTTTCACTTGTCCCGCCCGTTCGCAATGCTTATTTCCTGTTCCGGGTCACATTTTGCGTGCTCCCGCCCATTCGCGATGAGTATTGCCTGTTCGGGAACGCGTATTACATGTTCGCAACGCTTTTTGCGTGCTCGGGGGGGAAATATCGCGCGATCTTGCCCATGCCGTCGCGATGGACGCAGCCATCTTGTTTTTCACTGTATTGATATGGTTCTGGACCTGCTTTTCTATCCTCCCTCTATCTTTGCAATCCTTTGTTTCTGTACACTTTTAAAAATCTTTTTTATTTATTTTCTATCTCTCTATTTTCCTGATTCTATATTTTGAGTTTTGTTCTACTTTTTCTGACTTTTTATACTACTTTTTCACTCTTTTTCTGTAAGTTGCTTTTTTCATTTCTTTCACTTACTTTTCAAATCCCTCCCTTTTCTTTTCCGCCCCTCACCCGAGTCCCAGAACCATGGCCATGGGCAAGGGAAAGGCCAAGGGCAAGGATGCCAGCAGCAGGCGGCAGGCCTGGGTCCGGGCTCTGGGAGCGTCGCCAGCGGTGGGGAAAGGGGCAGTGTTTCGCTACTCTGGTGTCCGGCGCACCGATAACCAGCTGACACACCGGTGGTCCGATGTCCTGGAACGGCAGCAGGACCTGCTGGACCTGCTAGGAGTGGAGGTCCCGGGGCTTGGTGAGTAGCTATTTAATATTACTACTTTGTGTTCTTCTGCTCTGTGTTATATACAGCAAAAATGCACCTGCTTACATTGCAGGTAAATTACGTTTAAAAATCTTCTGTGATTTTTATGACACAGGTGCTTGGCGCTGGTGATCTTACTTGTTTGCAACTTTGCGCTTGCTTGGCATGAATATGTAAGAGTTTACTTTAGAGAACTTAAGTTAGGTAATGCTAGAGAGACTCTAGTCCTTCCTTTGTCCTCCTGCCACTAAGAAGAGATAGTGGTGGATTAATAGGTTTAGTTACGTATTAGTATTTTAGTGGTCTGCGTGACGCATCCTCTGTCACGTCACGTGCCGCTGAGTGCTGCTTACCCCAGTCCTTAGTAGAACCTTTTGTAGTTTGTTTAGTGAGTGGTAATAGGCTTATCACTAGCAGAACATCATCAGCAACCAACCAACAATTTGGTGCATGCAAAAATGTATGCATGTTTCCTCCATCTATGCACTTTTGAGGACTAAAATAAATGGAAATGCAGACTTAGTGAGCAATTGGCCCATCTGGAATAGGTGGGCTAGGTCAGGTGGTACTTAGGCTTGGATAGTTTTCTGGAATCAAAATGGAACACTGGATTAGTGTTCATAAATAATAACTAGACGGTCTGTGAATCCGGCAATACTAGTCAACCAAATTAGATAGGTCAATTTTATTGCAATTGTTGTTTTCATAAATGTTTTTTTGAGCGTTTTAAAAAATATTTTATTTGTTTCACAGCAATCATCCATGTTTGTCTCTTTTTTTCTTACATCTTTCATGATCAGCACCCAGGGGCAAGAAGACGGGGTCAGAGTTGGCGGGAGCTGGAGAAGATGCCTCCCTGGGCCAGGAACGCTCCTCTACCGAGGGCTCTGCTGCTGGCCCCAGTAGGTCCTCCTGTTGTTAATATTAGTAATTATACTTCCCTAACTTTTACTGCACCTCTATTTTTTCCAAACTATTATTTCGGTTTCTTAATTCTATTTTTTACAAAATCTTCTTCGATCTAGACTATCTGTTTCTAAATTCTTGTTATCCCTGCCTCTAACTGCCTCTGCTATGACTCTCTGTACTACTACTATTAGTCTGTAGCTAAGCTTGCCCAGTTGGCCACTCTTTATTCAAAAGGTTTAAAAAAAAACTCAGATTCACCAATAGCTCCAGCCACTGAGCCCAGTCCTTTGGGTTGTCCTCTTCTAGTCTCCTTAATCTTGAGGCTTTTCGACAATTCCCACCAACAAAATGCCCAACCAGATATTTTACTATTTTTGATAGGATAGTACGTACTGCTACTATTGTAGGGATTCTGCACATACAGAACTATGCACAAGAAAATAGGACGTTGGTGATGGGAGGTTGGACCTTCCTCACACCTCAGTCAGAACCCACAATCCCCTGACCGACTAGCTATAGTGTCTTATTAACTCCCTGAAACACCTCGAAGACACCCAATGATTAGACAACCCAGAACATAACACTCCCGACCGATCAGAGTTGCGGAAGCAATGCACACCCTTTCGCTCACTCACTCGTGTAAGTCCACACCAAATACCACAGAGTCTATGTAAGTTGAAAAGGTTTATTTTCAACTA
Source organism: Triturus cristatus (assembly GCF_964204655.1). Taxonomy (NCBI): domain Eukaryota; kingdom Metazoa; phylum Chordata; class Amphibia; order Caudata; family Salamandridae; genus Triturus; species Triturus cristatus. The sequence continues at coordinate 1,121,896,055 of NC_140580.1, read as the reverse complement.
ACCAGCTCTGTACGTTGTTTTACGAGCCAGCACCAACACAAAATGCATAAGATTAAAACAATAAACATTGTTACAACTACAAGTTCATAGAAGACAAAAGGGGAAATCATGATAACTGAACAGTGGTGGAAGAAGCACCCTCCCCTTGGTAGGAATATAGTTTATATAAAATTGTAAATGAAGATCTCTGAGTGAATTCTGGGGGGCCCCTCACCTTAGAACCTAGAAGTACTGGTTACATCATAAGCTCTGCAAAGCTCTGGTTCGTAGAAGGGAATCTTCCGCCAGTTAAGAGAAAAATGGTAGGCGTTAGTATAATGCAAGGATATCTCAGTCTTGCCAAAAAGTGTAGCATGTTATGGCTAAGCAATACGGACTGACCAGAACTCCATAACAAAGTGGCTTGTTTTTCAACCTTGTACGCAGCGCTCAGACAGTAGCAGTATGAGCTCATGTGGGCTCAAAGGCGTCTTACACAACAAGCTGCGAGGTAACGTGCGCAAAAGACACGAAGCTAAAATGTTTGCATGGCTCAGGCTAACTTAGCAAAGAGTAGACTCGAATGACCCTAGGGACCATATAACATTAACACTACTAGTGTCTACTCTACTCTAGTGCCCGATTTGTACTAGTGATGTATGTTGTATATGTATGCATTAACTTTTGATTCAATCTTGCTAGTGAAAAAGAATAAATAGGGGGAGGTGTATATTGCATCTAAAAAAGGTGTAATGTTTTTTTCTAGTCGTACTACCGACCAACAGTGCCGGGGCCAGCGGCGATGGCAACGTGGCCATTTCAGTGGGAGCAGGAGATGCGGCACCTGCAGGAGCTACAGGGGATGAGCCAGCAGCAGTGGTGGACGGTGGTAAGTTATATTCCTTACTTATTGACATTACACTCGCTGCAAGGGTGTACACTGTACTGTTGAGACTTAGTAAGTAAGAAGTTGTTGTGAACAACGGTTGAAGAAGACACCCTTAGCATTAGCAATAGCATTAGCGGCAGGAGTTCAGTAACCAATGGCCTCTTCCATCTGACTTCAACTCAGCTGTGAAAGTTTTATGGAGAAGACTAAAAATCAGATCAGATGACCTTGATGGATGTGTTGAACGAAAAAGGGAAAGAAGGACGAAGGACGGGCGAGATGTAATATGACTGGCAGCGAAGGATACATGGGAAGCATGCATAGGAATCAGATGCATGGGTGGTTGAAAAATGGGTGGAAGGTGACAGAAAAGATGCCTGCCTGGGTGGGTGAAACTGTATGGGTGGATACCAGCAAGAATCCTCAGTGGTGTTTGAGTCAAACTCAAAGCCAAGGCAAGCAAGAAAGGGCACATGGGTGGTGGTTTAAAAACAAAAAGAATAAATGTTTGTTGTTGGTGAAACAAACTAAGGTTTGTTGAGAGATTAAGAAGAATGATAGACATTTTCTTTGAATGGATGGATGCCTGGATGGTATTCATCATAGATAGCATAGGTGGAGACTGTCACTGGATGAAGAGTCTTAGTTTGAAGAGAATGTAAAAGAAACCGTACCACAGTAGCAAAGCCGAGGGGAATATAAGTTGTATTTTCAGAATACTCCCCTGACTCACAGTAGTTTGCAAGCACAGCATACATATATTGTGTATGTATGTAGTTATTATCAAGCGCCTTCCTCCGACTCCGAGGACCACTCCCTACCTAAGTTAATTTATTTTCGACTGTGTCAGTCATGGGTGGCCTATCGGCTGGTTACAAAATCAATCAAAACAAATTACCTCATGTCGTCCCATATATAAGCAATTATCATGGATCAGATATCATCTGCCTTTTTGTAGTAGTCAGGGCAGGGTGAAAGTGAAATTGAGCAGTTGCCTTTGATGTATCAGAGTATGGCCAGTGCCACCCGTAATAGAAAAATACGAGCTTCCCCACCTGCTGACAGTAGTTAATAAAACTAATGTGAGTATGCGTCATGACTCGAGTTTGTTTGTCTTGTGCGCAAGCTGACTGAGCTGGCATGCCGGCTACAACAAGGTTACGTAATTTTGCTAAACAAGAGAGAAGAAGAAGACTGGTGTACTGTGTACTCGAGACCATAGTGCTAGCATAATGCCTGAAACTCCCACAAATGTTGGAGGCCAAGGAAGTGGGAGGATAGATAAATACCACAAATGTTATGTACTGTGCTTGCTAGTGCTACTGTGCCACTATGTGTTGAATTAATTTTGTGTTACTGTTTTGCTAAGAGTACTGGTTACAACAATAGTATTTTTTTCTTTCTTGATATAGCTCCTCCTTCCCAAGCAAAACCAACCAGGAAGGAGTTGGTAGCCATGGCCGGGCGCCGGAAGCTAGAGGCCATCTGCAAAGAATACCGGCGGCTAGTGGTTCTGGTAGAGGAGGAGGCGGCCGCAGCTGCAGCCTCCTCCAATGCCCCAGCCAGGCCCCTCCAGTGGTACGGCGCCGCGGTCAGGCAGCCGCCCGCCACCGCAATTCAACATCCAGCACTGCTGCTCCCCGTGGATGCAACTGCAGGGCATATGCACGCCGCATGCTCCTCCGAAATGCACGTCTAGAGGAGCAGGTAGAGGAGCTAAAGAAGAAGATCAAGGTCCTGGAGAATGACATCAGAAGAGCCCGCCGATAACTTTAAGACCCTGTTTGATTGCCCCTTTTTTAATCCTTATTTTGGTGGCTGGGAATTGGGCGTTTTTTTACATAGTTTATTTTTGTTAGGGTATTAAATTATATTTATACTTAAACATAGCATACGTTGTTAAAGTTTTGTGGGGGGAGTTACTGGGTTACATCACATGGTTTCCTTGCTGCTGCAGGGCCGCAGCCAGTGTTTGATTTAAATAATCTGCCAATTTTGTATCACACAAACAGATAGATGCGGTACCCCTCACTTAGTGACTTGTCCTACTAGTACTGTCAGTCTCTCCTCCTAGTCCATTATTATACCTCCCCCAAACTTCTTATCTTACCTGTGATTGATGTTTAAGTTAGGCATCGCAATGGCTGCATGGTGATGATGGTTTGGTTTCCCAAGAGAATGGAGATGCCATGGTTGTGGTGGTAGTAGTAGACACTGGCATTAGCATTTGCAAAAAAAGGAAATTAGACAGTCAGTCGCCTGAGAGAGACTCTGGGAGGAGAAGTAGAACGAAGTAAATAAAACATAATGGTGGCGGGGATAGCCTAATACAACAAGTTACAAACTGTAGTTGTGTGGAGTCACTACACTCGACATAAGCGTAACCTTTAGTGCTGTGTAGTAGGATGACAAATCCAATCGATGCCGGCAATTAATGATGAATTAGGTTCCTTTGGGGAAAAAAATTACCTCGCAAATATACTGATCATGGGTGGGCAAGCAGAAGAAGATCCTCGCCCTGCCTTGAAATTGAATTAGTGTTGCTTTCGCCACATCCGCCCCAGCAAGCATGTGATCAATTATTGGTGTACATTTAATTTAGTCACACCTCAATAAATCACACAGCCCAGGGGAAGAGGGTTAGGGTTTGATGAATGGTTGGAAAGGGGGCTTTGGGGAAAGGGTTGACAAAGAAAAACAGTACGCATGAACAAACAACAAAACAAAATATTGGCAGACGACCATATCCATAAATCTGTTAAGGGAGAAAAAGGAAATGCATGCATGATGATGATTAACTTGATGGTTGATGATAAGTAGTACTTACTTACTAACTACTACTAGACAATTAGACAGTACAGGGCAGTAGTATATTATGCAATTTGGCTTGCCCGTCTGCCCTCAGAGAGACCTGAATTACATACAGTTTCTGTTCTGTTGTACCGGGCTTACTTTTAATGATAGCAAAGAAAATTTAAAAATAGCTGTACGGATGAATTATAAGCAGAGAGCAAACATAATAACAAAAACACACAGTCGTAATGATTGAAGATAAAAAATGAATCAAATTATTTAAAAGATGATGATTGTTGTTACTGTTACTGTATGATATCCTGGTCAAATTGGGGAGTTGCATCCTGGCATTCCTCTTGGTCCTCCCTTCCATGGACGCTCCGTCCATCAACCTTGGGTGACGCCACTGCCTGCCTGGCGGATGCTGATTGATAAGGTAAGTGTGAGTTGTTTTTCCCAGTATAGCACATGGTAAGGGCCGGCCTGTAATTGTAGATGGAAAAACAAAAGGGATATTGAAAATCAAGGAGAAAACAAATGCATAAATTACGGTGGAGTGCAGCAAGAACGCTTTCAGTGGTGGCATGGATACATCATGTCTACTCTCTTTCCAGCGGTAACCCTCCACAACAACAACAACAGGACAGAGCAGGCCCACGGCAACTGTGACCCATCCTTCATTTAGCATACATTTTTTGACAGAGGCAGACAAAGCCCATATACAGCAACATAGCATTTTACAAATTAAGTGACTAAATCAATGCACCGCTGTCAGTCATACCACTACACTCGACTCCACCACTACACAGATATGTAGGTCTGCTGTGGATGTTGTTGACTTGTTTACTTTTATGCCACTCATGAAACGCCCTGACTTATTCCATCAATCATCTCCGATCATACTGAGTGACTGCGAAGATATTACGTCACTGTGGTCATCATCATGGTGTTGTCCAACTCAGTATGCCGTGTACAGAGTGAGTCCACATTCCATATTCCAAATGCAATGGATCGGCCTGCAGTAGAAGTACCATTTTTTTAATTAAAAACAAGAAGGGAATCATTGAATTGAGTTAGCTTTAGTGTATAGATTAAATAATCGTACACAATGAATTCACTTCATGCACAGCAAACAACAACAACACAAATCACTCAGTCAGCGTCCAATGCATGCCATAATTCATTACCTGTTCCTTCTCATCTTAAGTTGAGGGGCAGTCTCTCTCGGCTCGGAAAGGAGGATAGCTATAGTGGCTTGAGGGAAATGGATTTAGGGCGAGTCAGGAGGATGGAGGAGCAGGAATCAGAGGAGTGGACTTCAGTGAAATGCAGACAGCTGCAACTGAAATATGGCAATAAAAAGACTAGAAGACGATGGTGATGGATTTGTTGTGATTCGAAGTTTCTAACCAGAAAGACAGACACACGCAAATAAAAGTAAATAAGGGAAGAAGAAAGCAAGAAGTTCAAGCCTAGTTGTCAGGGAAGTATAGCTCGTCCTCAAACTCTGGAGGTTCAACCAGAAGTAGTTAATCATCATCTAACACACTACTTCCATCGCCTAAGTTGCTGTCCTCATCTTCCTGCGTTGATTTATGTATTGTGTAATTCGGTGGTTTAAAGTGCTGATTCATTTTGATCATGGTTAACCTCTCCACGCTTTTGGGCAAGAGACTGGTCCTTTGCACTGTTACAATGGCACCAGCAGCACTGAAAACACGTTCAGAAGAGACACTTGCGGCAGGGCAAACAGATAGTTTATCGCTAGCCTGCTGAGCACTGGCAATTAGTTCCTTTTCCCATACCAATAACGCAATGGGTTTTGATCAATATACACCTCTGTTGGGTCATCCAGATAGGCCTGGATCATCCGCTCAATGTTCAGGGATGCTACAATTTATTTGGCCTCTTTTGTCTTTGCATCAGCACTGGACCTTGCAAGCCCTTGCTGTAAATACCAATCCTGTGCTGATTTTACTGGGGCTGATGATCTGGTTCTTGCTGTTGTTGTCGATAGTGTTGGTGACCGCTCTGAGCCAAACGCACTCAGGCTCTGGAGTGGAATTTGACGCCGGATGCCCTGCTGCAGTACTTGTTGTGGATTTGAGTAGCGGGCCTTTAATTGCCAGCCATTCATTATCAAAGTGACTGGCTACCTCAGCTATCCAACTTTTGTACCGAGCAACCTCCACTTCTGAAAAAGGAATTAATGTCGTACCATTCAGTGCTGATTTGTACTGTGGATCCAGAATTGTGGCACAAATGTAATGTTGTTCTGACACAATCTTAGTTTGCACCCTTGTGTTTTCAGCTAAGCGACGGGATAAGCTCTCCACCAACTGAAATGCTTCATTTTTTTCCTCCACATCTGTGTACGCTTCAGACACCACCTTCAGCTGTTGCTGTAGCATGTGCAACAATGGGATAGGTTGGCCCATAGTACAGTCCTCCTTGCTGACTTCACATGTGAAGACCTCGAAAGGAAGAAGCATCTCTGTCAGACATTTAACTAGGCACCATTGGTCCATCTGAAGGGCTTTTCACAGTAGCATCCCCTCTTTGCATGACATAGTCATTGATTGGTCTGTACTACTCAAACAGACAGTCAAACATGTAATAAGTTGAGTTTCAATGTGTTGCCACCTCCTGGATGAGTGCTTTAACTGGCATTCTATATTCACGTTGAATGATCCTCAGCTGCTTCCGGGCTTTACAAGAATGGCTGAAATGTGTGCATGTTCTTCAGCAGGTGGTCAGTAAGTTGTTGACTATGGCTTCTTTTTTCAGAAAGTCTTGAACAATAATGTTAATGCAGTGCGCCAAACAGGGGACACTGAAATAGGCACCATCCTCCATGGCCTTAAGTACATTACTGCCATTATCCATGGCAACTAAACCAATGTTAAGCCCTCTTGGGCGCAGCCATTCAAAGACCTTGCTGTTAAACTGTTCCAAAATGTTTGCAGCAGTATGAGATTTCTCCATGGCAAACATGGCTATAGTTGCATGTTTCCGAGTAGCATTAAAAATCTCAGCAGTGTCAACAAGACCTGCTTCAGATATCTTTTCTCTAACCCCCACAAAGAGATCCAGTGTGTAGTGATGCACATGTAATCAGTGGCTTGGCAACTGGTCCACATGTCTGTTGTCAGGTTGATATTGTGAACAGCACTCTGCTGCAAAGCTTGTCCACGCAATTCCAGCACATCGTGATGTAGTGCTGGAACCACAACTCTGGTGAAATAGGACCGGCTGGGGACCTTCCATTTAGGGCAGTGCTAACATTTTAGCCAGCTTAGCATTGTACAAACGTGCCGTTGGGTGGTTGCGTTCCTACTGCCCCTCCGACCTAAGCATGCTGTCAATGGTAGGCTGGAATATTTTCCTTTGTAGTGCAGCTGTCTTCCTGAACCCAGTTAGGCTCAACGACGTACTTTTTTTCATTGCAGTACTACTCGGTTGTCTTGGTGTCTCAATCTGACTCTAAGTATGACTCTTCTTACTACGGTGCCACTGAGATGTTGCTGAGGATGTGGGCGGTACCACTACACTGCTGGACAGGACTAGAAATGTCTCCCTCTTGTTCACCGTCCACTGCGATCATCTCTTCTTCTACTTCTTCATCCCCACCAACAGCAATGGGTGCAGTTTTACTTTTTTGTAAGTGAAGTAGGTGAGCCTTCCACTGGATGATGTGGTGTTTTTTTGAGATGACTTGTTTGGCCTCTGGTACCATAGTTTGTACCAAGCTCACCCCGCCTAACAGCGTGTCGACAAATTGAGCATATAGCAATGTTCTCCTCCGTACTGCTAACCGAAAAGAAGTCCAAAACTGGGGAGGTGTACTTTCTGGTGCTGCTGGAGGTGCTACTTTCAATGCCAGATGAACTGGAGGGTGGGCGTGGAATTTGACTCTGTGCACTTACAGTACCACTACCATCTCCTCTGGGCCTGGAGTGATGTTCATGATGACTGGCTTGTCATCATCCTCATCCCCTCTTCTACATCTATCTACATAACTCTAAGTCTTTCTGGAACCTTCCTTTTCACTAGTCTTATGACATCTAGATCATCAAAAGCGGGGCTTGAAGAAGAAGTTGATGGACTAACCTCCTTTTCCTTGCTGAGGATCTGTAAGACAATGGATCTTCTGAAAGAGTGGCTTGCTCCTCTTCATCTGCAGGAATCTCGATTTCCTGAACTGCCCCTACTTCAGGAGGAACAAGTACTATTGTGGGCTGTTGTTGCGGCTGTTGTTTCCCACTTATCTGCTGAGTTTCCGCCTGCGTTGATTGGGTACTACTTTGCGATAATGACATTTCAACTTCACTGCTTGTTAGTAGACTGGCTACCTCTGCGACACTCATGGGCTTGGGTCTAGGTTGATGGGGTGGGCCCGCTGATGCGGAGGTGCTGCTCCCAGCTTGGTCCCCGGACACCGCTGCTGCAGGCGTAATTCTTTGTTTCCCAAAAAACATTGTGGGCGGCACACCAGTCTTGGCAAGTGCCACTTCCTTCTTCTGTTCCTTCTTCTCACTGGCAACTTTCTTGGTACTGGAGGACCTAGTAACTTTCTTTGGGGCCATCTTCTTCAGATGTCAGCAGGACGCTGTTGCACAAGTTGCAGAAATGTCTGTGGCCACACGTCCCGTGACGTTGTGCACAGCAGGACTTCTGTCTGGCAGTACAACGTGTGATGATGATACCTCCTCCTCTGTGTTTTTGTGCACCTAAAAGCAAAGAAGCCAGGCGAAGAACATCAGTGAAATGTTGCATTTGTTGTTGTGGTTCAATTACTACTAGTACAAACAAACAAATATAATATATAACTTAGTGTGTGGTAGTCACACTTGTTAGTGTTATATTATTACATTTTATTAATTCAGTTTAAGTTATAAAAAAAAAATATAACAGTGTAGCCATTTGTGAGACTTTGACAACAAGGGCTTTCATGGTATACTGTGTACACTCAGGAAGGATAGGAAAGAAGAAGAACAAAAACAAAAATACAAATGTAATGGAAGTGGAACGTGTTTGTTTGGCATTAAATTATCTACTAGGGGTGGGCGGACAACTCCGTTCCGCCCAACGGAATGTTCAGAATTTTGCCTGTTCCGCGTTCTGTGTTGTAGGTGGAGCAGGCAAATCTACGCACACTCGCGGCGGAGCGGAGTAGGTCTCCCAACCGCCTCCCACCCGCGCTATTAAAACGTTAAAAAAATCTATTTAAAACTCCTTACCTTATCGGCAGCGTCCCCGGGTTGCCCTCTTCCGCTATTGTGACTTCTTCATGAAACCTGCTCATGCGCGGGTGACCGCGCATGCGCATTTCTCGCGAGGATGGCGTGTCCAAATGACGTGTTTGCGATCGCAAACTCTAGCGGGATCACGCGGCTGGCTACCAAAATCTCGTGGCGCACGCAAATGGATAGGAAAACTCATCAGCGAATGCAGGGATCCCGGTAAGTGGCTATCGGGCATGCGAAAACGCATTTTTAAACTGCGAACAAGGAAGTAATTCCGCTATGTCGCGGAATTTCCTGTAATTCTGCGTTCTCCACGGAACGCGAAATTCCGCAAATTCCGCAAATTTCGTGAGCGGATTGGATTTTACTGCCCAGTGTTAGAGACAATTATACAGTTCTTCATCTATGTTAAAACCCATTGGTTCTTTACTGTCTAGTTTTAAAATGAACTACGTTTCTAATTTGCGCAGATCATTTTCCCTGTCACCACCTCTTTTTCTTTTTGCAACTTGTGCCACACAGCTATATCTCAGATCTGAGGGGTCACATTGATGATATTTTTCAAAGTGACGAGCAATAGGATTGCTATGATCCCTATGTACGACTGCACAGATATGTTGTAAAATCCTCTTATGTGCGGGCAAAGTGGTACTTCCCACATACACTTTTCTACAGGCACATGTGAGGATATAACACCAAACTCTGATTTGCATGTCAAGTTACCTCGTATCTTAATTTTCTTCTTGAATGGAGTCTTAGTTATTGTGCAATTCTCTCCATTCTTGCATTCTTTACACTTAGTGCACTTCCTAAAGCCATCATACTTGGATAGCCAAGTTTGGGGTCTCGTTCTAGTATTAAACTCGCTCTTAACTAGATGGTCTTTCATAGATTTAGCTTTTCTAAAGCTTATCAAGGGACGCTTGGAAACCAATGGGCCAATGACATGATCTTCTTTCAGGAGATGCCAATGTTTTAGCATACCCTGTCGCACTCTTTGATGTTCCTGATTATACTTAGTTATAAATCTGTGCGTCTGGGTGGATTCTTTTTTCTTCATACTAGTTCTAGTAATAATGCCTTTTCTCTATTCAGTTCTCTGGACCTCTTACTAGCAGCATCGATGATGGAATTGGAATAACGTAGTTGTTTGACCCTCTTAAGCATTTCTTGTTCAAGTATGTCATAGGACTCTGCGCTACTGCAAGCCCTTTTAGCTCTATAACGTTCTCTGAATGGGATGCTTCTAATGAGGGGTGCAGGATGAAATCTTTTCACGTGAAGGATAGTATTACTTGCAGTTGGTTTTCTAAATGTCGAGGTTTCCAAACCTTCCTTACCAATGCAAATGTTAACATCCAGGAAATCTACAGATGTGGGCCTAATTTCAGCTGTAAATTTAAGATTGAGGTAATTTATATTGAGTTCCCTCACAAATTGTTTTGTCTCCCTCTCCATGCCCTGCCACAGCACGAAGAGGTCATCAATATACCTCAACCACAGAATGGTATGATGTAGCTAATGTTCCATGGCCTATCCTATGAGCACCTGCTCCTCCCACCAGCCCATGTGAAGATTTGCATAACTGGGGGCGAAGCAGGTGCCCGTAGCTGTCCCTCTTTGTTGTTGATACAACTGATTCCCAAAATTAAAGATGTTATTAGTAAGGCACAATTTGATCATTTCCAGAAGCATATTGTTATGCGTGGCAAACCCTAATGGTCTCATAGGCAAAACGTGTTATACAGCTCTGAAGCCTTCCTTGTGGTATATACTTGTGTACAAAGTAGAGACATCAAGGGTCATGAGTAACACATTGCTCTCCCATTCAACATCATAAACGCTCTTTAAAAAGTCAAAGGTGTCTCTTATATGTGATGGTAACGAGCTGACTATGGCATTTAAAAAAAGGTCAATGTATTTTGATCTATTTTCGAAAAGACTGTCCTGGGCTGCAATAATTGGTCGGCCCAGCTGTCTCACTTTGTCTTTGTGGACTTTAGGTACCATATAGAACGGCGGTATAACTGGAAAATCTTGCTTCAGAAAACGATATTCATTCCAAGTTAGATGGCCTGTGTCCTTCCAAAACTGTAAGCGGTCAAAAAACGAGTCTTCCTTGATGGATGTATAATGTTCCATAGTTACTGGGATATAGCAACTTCTGTCATTCAATTGTGACATAGCTTCACTTTCATATAGTTCTCGATCCCACAAAACTACGTTCCCACCTTTGTCCCAAGGTTTCACAATTATATTTTCCATCTTTTTTAACTTTTTGATGGTTTGAAAAACATCTTTATCTCTCTGGTTGGATAGATTCAAATTATATTCGGTGGATTCATTGATGTGTCGCAATTCTTTAACAAGATTGTCAGAAAATATGTCCAAATTGTCTCTAGCCATACTCGGGATATATCTGCCTCCTCCTTTGATCAATACATTGGTGCTCTCAGAGCTCTGTGTGGTTTCCAAATCGATGTCCATCTTCCCCTTCTCTTGCAGGGCTAACAGGTCCCCCAAGATGTCCTCATCTGTAACTAGCAAATCTCTGTGTAAATTGCTATATGGCACAGATATTTCATCCATTATAGGTGGTGCATAAGTCCTTTCCATTGTAGCGCCAATCGATCCGGTAGCTGACTTTCATTTTGTATGTACTATAGTTAATTTAAATTTTCTTTTAAATATGTACAGATCAATTCTAGTGCTAGAATAATCAAAACTGTTTTTGTAGTAATAGGAGAGTCCCAATTCTAATGTTTTAATGTCTTTTTCAGTAAGATCAGCAGAGCTAAGATTTATAACAGTGCCGTTATTTGTTTATTCTTCTTTTGATTGCGTGTAACCTTCTCTGTTGAGTCCTCGTATTCCTTCTTCGCCATTCACTGCCCCTTCTTTGTTGCTTTCTCCTTTGGGTCTTCCTTGCCCTCTTCCCGATTTGAAATCTTTGCGTTGGTCTTCCTGTAAAAAACGCAACTCGTTTGATGTAGAGAATTTGACTATTGCACCTTCTTTTCTTGTGGGATCTTCCACTTCAATATCTGATCCTGTGTCAGAACCGATTTTCGCTCCCAGACTGTTCTTGATACGATTTGTTAGTGTCTTGTATCCTTTGTCGTCTCAGGTTTTCAAAGCGTTTCCAAATGTGTATATTTTCCCTCTCTTCGGTCGCGTTGAAACTTGGTGGCATTTCTCTCTTTGATCCTTAATTCATACTTCTGCAACCGTTCTTTAAGTTCTCCTTGGAATTTTTTAATTCTCTCTTTATTGCTGTCTTTGTCTAATTTAATATTGAGTTCTTTGATTTTTTCAGTAACTCCTGCTTGTTCTATTTCCGTATACTTTATCAGCATTTGGATCTTCCCCATAGAGCTTTGCACATTATGTTCTGCCTATTCTTTAAGGAGATCCGGGTGAGGGTTCTCATATGTAGGTGTGATCATGATACGTAAACCTCTTGGTACACGTCCCACCTGGACATATTGCTTCAGTGATGCACTTTCCCACCACCGCGATATCTCTCTCTTCTTTTATTTCTCCAATAAATTCACATTTTTCCCCAAGTCATTTATGATCGGGATACTAGCATTTCCTTCTGTAATCCTTTCAAAATTAGCTTTGTTTAACAATTTCAGAGCTTCCTTTTCTCTGACAGCATATTCTTCTTCGCTCTTCTCCACTCTATATGCAGACTCGAGTTCACCTTGTTCAGCGCAAAGTTTTTGTTCGCAATTCACCCTCCGGTGTCGCCGGGTGCGCCGATGCCAGCTCCCGCTGTCGCTTGCTTGCCACTTACCTGTAAGGGAGAATCCAAGCCCCAGGCATCCTCCGACACCCGAGTTTTGTGTCTTCTTCTGCTCTTCAGGCAGCATTGTGCATATTCACGGGGGGCACACCTGCCTCGTAACTCGTCATCGATCAGCGGACACGGCTTTCTGATATGGCAGAACTCTGCGGTGAGTGTTCAAAGAAACGTAATTAAAGCGCTTGTGAGCTACAGACTATCTTTTTTTGAGTGTTGAAAGAAACGTTATTAAAGCATTTGTGAGCTACAGACTGTCAACCCGTTTCAGTTGCACCCGCCAACCTTGTTCACGACAGAGTGCGTCATCTTGTGGAACTATAAATAATAACATGCACAATAAACATAAAAAACATTTTCAAGTTAGGGGAGAAGAAAGACGTAAGTGCAGTACATAAAGTTGATTGCCTAACGAATGGAGTGTGAATCATTGGCAAAGTACATATATCATTCATCACTAATGCGAAACAGGAAAACACATGTCACATTACAGAGCATGTGTTGTATTCATAATAACTTATGTTACAGTGCATGTAAAAAATCACAATAATTAACATTCGATAATAAATTATTGGCATAATAATGAATTTCATTAAAGTGTTTATGTAAGGGGAGATAAAAGCATAAAAACATACTAGTAAAAGTTTATTACGCCTCAAAATCACCTCCGATCATAAAAAACAGATCAAAAGGCAAGTGTCTAACGCATTTCTACATAACACTCCCATATAGTCACCTGTGATAAAGTGCAAAGTGCTATAAATACTATCTAAGAAGTCAGAGGAAAAAGCACTTTATTGACATATAACAATGATGATACCGATTCTAACGGAAACAAAAGTAACAGATATCCCATATGATCAAAAATACTACCATTATTGAAGAACTAATTCATACATATATTAACTTTTAAAAAAAAAGGGTATAGTTAGAAAATTACATATAAAATCTGTACAAAACCATTGAAATTCAGCAGTTACGCCCCTCAATGCACTGCCTCTGACCTCAAATATTACATCACTCATGACATGGTAAGTGACATCACTGATGACATCAATGATGAGATCTCAAATGACATCACTGATGACATCATGAAGTGAGTGAAGTGAGTGTAAGCGTTTTCTAGGAGTTTATGAGTCTTAGGGCCTTATTATGACTTTGGCAGTGTGGCACCGCCACACTTTTCATGGTGTTCAATCAAAATGTGGTGGCAAGGAAACTCCTAATATGCTTGGCGGTGCCCCTGCGGCGCTGCCAGCATATTAGGGGCCTCAGACCCCTGCAAGACCGCCAGGGCAGCAGTGGCCTCATGGCAGTCTGCCCCCCCAACTTGTCATAGGCCATTCGGACCGCCACCGTGGGGCGGTCCATCGGATTGCCAAACTCAAAATAAAGCCCTTAAACACATATACTAACCTACTATAAGAGTTAGATTACTTTACCAGTTGTACTACTAATGGGTGATACTATTTCTAACATATGTAATCTGAGTGGCTGTGTGACTGTCTGTATCAGTGTGTGAGTGGGTGTCTGAGTGGCTGTATGCGTGAGTGAGTAGGGTTCTAACTAGCAACTAGTATTAGCTCTCAGCTGAGCCGGAGAGCCTGCCCCTTGAGGAATGTTTTGATATTGGATACTATAATATTCACTGCACTCTAGAATCTCGTCCCATAATGCTTTGCAGGGCCTTTGGTTGGGATTGTATTTTTGCCCATAACTGTGCTTGGGGTGGTCCTAGGAGGATGGCACTACCACCGAATCGTTCAGCATGATGTGCATTTTGTGTTCAAGGCATCTGCTTTATTCTCTCCCTAGGTTAGGGAGGACACCAAAATCATTACCTCTCTCACTGCTTGCTGTATTTTCATTTTCACTTTTGTGAGATGACTATATGCATTTTTGCATGTAAAGATAGAGTTACTTGCTGTTTTATCAAGGGTATGTGAGGTGTCTGTTTTGTTAATAGGGATGAGATGGAATGGAGTTGCGGAGCGGAGTTCACAGAGTTTTTGTTAAATTCTGCAAAATTCCGTGTAGCGGTACTCCGCCAACTACGTCCATTCTTAGTGAGTGCACGTATGATTGAGAAAGTGGTTGTGTTGAGAGGCAGTATGAGTGAGTGCTTGGGTATGTGAGTGACTGTATGGGTGACTGGCTATTTGGATAAGTGCTTGGTTGTATGAGTGGCTGCATTGGTGAGTGAATGGTTGTGTGAGTGTCTGTATGGGTGAGTAACTGGATGTATGAGTGACTGTATGGGTGAATGAATGGTTGTGTGAGTGGCTGTATGAGTGAGTGAGTGAGTGGGTGTGTGAGTGGATCTACAGAAGAGTAAGCGGTTGTATGAGTACATGTATGTGTCTGTGAATGGGTATGTGAGTGGTTGTGTTGGTGTTTCAGTGGGGGTATGAGAGGTTGTATAGGGGTGTGAGTAGGTTTGTGACTGGGTCTGTGGATGATGTCATTTCAGATGTCATCAGTGATGTCATCCGTGATGTCACTGACCATGTCAACCGTGATTTAATATGTGAGGTTATAAGCAATGCATTACAGGGTGTAAGCTATAGTAAGCTCAAGCAACTATAACGGCTGAATTTCAATGGTTTTATACAGTTCTTGTAATGTTATTTCCTAACTATAGTGTCCCTGTAACCTTTGGTTTTTTAAGTAAATTTCGAAGGTTTTTAATTTTTTTATTTGCTAACCGTAACCTGTAACCTTTGAGAGTGAGTGTGTGAGTGAGTGCACAAGTGTCTCAATAGGTGTGTGAGTCGGTGGTAAGGTATTTTTTAGGGTTTAGGGTGGGTATGGGTGTTTGGGTGGTAAGAGGTTTTTTATGGTTAGGGTAGGTATGGGATTTTGGGTGGCAAGGGAATTTTTAGGGTTTAGGGTGGGTATGGGTTTTTGAGTGGCAAAGGAATTTTTAGGGTTTACAGTGGACATTGGTTTTTGCTTGGTAAGGTATTGTTAAGGGTGGGTATGGGTTTTTGGGTGGCAAGTGAATTTTTAGGATTTGGGATGGGTATGGGTTTTTGGGTGACAAGGGAATTATTTGGGTTTAGGGTAGGTATGAGTTTTTGGGTGGAAAGAGATTTTTTAGGTTTTAGGGTATGTGTTTTCGGGTGGGAAGGGAATTTTTATTGTTTAGGGTAGGTATGGGTTTTTGGATGCTAAGGGACTTTTTAAGGTTTATGGGGGAAAGGGCTGTTGAGTGGCAAGGGAATTTTTAGGGTTTAAATGGGTATAGGTTTTTGGGTGGGAAGGGAATTGTTAGCCTTTAGAGTGGGTATAGGTTTTTGGGTGGGAAGGGATTCTTTAGGGTTTAGGGTGGGTATGGGTTTTTGGGTGCTAAAATAATTTTTAGGGTTTAGGGTTGGTGTGTGTTTTTGAGTAGGAAGGGAAGTTTTAGGGTGAGCATAGGTTTTTGGATGGTAAGGGCTTTTTTAGGGATTAGGGTGTGTATTGGTTTTTGGGTGGCTAGGACATTTTTAGGGGTTAGGGTGGGTATGGGATTTTTGGGTGGTAAGGTATTTTTTACGATTTAGGCTGGGTATCGGTTTTTAGCTGACGAGGGAATTTTTAGGGTTTAAAGTGGGCATGGGTTTTTGATTGGGAAGGGAATTTTTAGGTTTTAGGGTGTGCATGGGTTTTTGGACGGTAGGGGATTTTTTAGGGATTTTTAGGTGGTAATATATTTTTTAGGGTTAAGGCTGGATATTGGTTTTTGGGTGGCAATGGAATTTCTAGGGTTTAGGGTGTGTATTTGTTTTTGGGTGGCAAGGGAAATTTTAGGGTTTAGGGTAGGTATGTGTTTTTGGTTGGCAAGGGAATTTTAGGGTTTAGAGTAAGTATGGGTTTATTGGATGGGAAGGGAATTTCTAGTGTTTTTTGACTTGCCTGTATCTTTGGTGCTGGTTGATGAATCTTCACAAAATTTTGTGCCAGTGATTCTAGTTGTGTATGGAATGTTTCAGCATGATCCGTCAAAAGAGGCCAAGCAAATGGGGGGCAGGGAGGGAGGGTGTTTAAAAAAAGTATGTTTCCCATGTTAATTCCCATAGAGTCTTTAGACACGTCCATAGCCTGAACCGCTGGAGGGAATTACACCAAATTTGGCAGAATGGTAGACTTCATTCCGGAGATCACGCTATGTGTTATTTGGTGGAAATCTGTTCAGTAGTTTTGGAGATATTAAAGGAATAACAAATGTTTTATATTGGGGCATATGTGATACTTTCGTATAATATTAGTGTAAATGTTTATAACACTTATAAACTTTTAGAAAACACTCACAGTTACTGGATAGTGTCATCAGTGATGTCATCAGCAATGTCCTTTGAGATGCCATCAGTGATGTCATGAGTGATGTCACTGAATATGTCACTAACCATGTCACTGACCTTGCCATCTATTGTCCAAGACCATGACCCTGCTCCCTCATTACAGCCATGTGTGGCTGTTGTTCTGCCACTGCCCTTCCCGTCTGACCTAAACAGTTAGCTTGCTGCCCCAGCCACATTCTCCCTACCCTCTACAGTCCGTGTCCATGCCCAGCCCCCTCCCTCCTGCCCTGCATGGGCTGATGTGCTGCTACTGCCCTCCATTTAGCTTGATGTCCCTGCCCACTCCTCCTGTCCGCTGTTTCCCAATCCTATACCCCATCATTGCCCTCCTGCTTAGCCTCTGTGTTTAGATTGCTGTCCCTACTCTCCTTCCCCCTGCCTTCTGATGTCTGTGCATACTCCTGCTCACACCTTTCTGCCCACATATCCCATGGATCTGCCACCCTCCTATCTACTTTGAGTGTTCTGTTGAGCTGCCACGGCCCCTCCCACCTGCCTAGGATGGTCAGATGGATGCTACCTGTCCCTGCCACCTCCACCCTGCCTGTCCAGGTTCCATGACCCTATCCTCCCTCCTGTCCTCCATGGCTCAATTTGCTACCACTTCCTTCTGCCCTCCATGCTCTGTTGTGCTGCAACTTCTCCTCCTGTCTGCCCTGCATAGTCTGTTGTGAAGTCCCTTCCCCTGCTCTCTTTTGTCTGTGTCCAGCCGGTACCCCTCCCTTCTGTTCTCCATGGTCCTTTGTGAATGCCCGACCCCCTCCCTCTTGTCCACCTTGGCCGTTGTGCTGTCACTAACCCTTCTGCTTGCCATGAATGGTCTCCTGTGCTGACACAGCCCCTCCCAGCTGCCCTGTGTGGTAAGCTTGCTGCCCCTGACCTGCTCCAACCTTCGCATTGTGCGTTTGTATGCCATTATAGTCTCACTGTTACCCTCCATGGTGTGTTGTGCTTCCAGTGCCCATCCCATCTGGCCTCCATGGTCAGCTTGCTGCTCCTGCCCCGCCCCCTCACCCTCTGCCCTCCGTTTTCCAAGTGCAGACCCCTATCCCCTCCCTCCTGCCTTGTCTTGTCCACTTTCATGCCCCTACCCCCTCCATGATCCTTTATGTGGCAACTGTCCTTCCTGTCTGCCCAGTAGGGTCAGCTTGCTGCCCTTGCCTCTTCCCCTCTGCTCTCTGTTGTCCATATGCATGGCCATGTCCCTTCTCTATTGCTTTCCATGCATGGTCTATTGTGCTGCACTACCTTCCCGTTTGCCCTGTGTGGTATAATGTGCTGCTGCAACCCCTGACACCTGCCCTGTAAGGTCAGTTTGGTACCCCTGCCCATCTCCCTCCTGCCCTTGCTAACATTTTGAACTTGGTAAGAGGGATACTTTGAAAAAAAATAGAGAATTTATTTTCCCTATTGATTTGCATTGAAAAAGAGGAGATTGTAGACAGTAGACAGATTTAAAAAAGCCCTTTTGGGCTTAAAAACATCAGGAGTCTTTTGCCTGCATCAGGTATGTTGGCATCTATGGTTGTACTGTCACTGCCCCTTCCATCTGCCCTCAATGGTCTTTTATATTGCCACAGCCTCTCTTGCCTGTATTGCATGGTTTATTTTGTTGCCCCTGCTCCTCTTTCACCTGCCCTCCATGGTCTGTTGTGCTGCCACTGCCCCTCCTCCATGAAAGGGTCTTATTCCTATAGAAATTATGGTTAGTGATCTAAACAACTAAAATGCAAACATATGTTATGAGTTCTCAAATAGCCACAATGCACTTTAAAAAAATGTGCTATGTTTATGTTTATTTAATCCATTTCATCACTTGATTATATCGTACACTTAAGACAGAGGACGTGGCATTACGGCCAGACCTGCAGACTTTGCAACTGGGGAACCAGGTTTGAGTTTCTGCGTCAGCTCTACATCCTGTGATTCTGGGCAAATAACTTAATCTCCCTATGCCTAAAGCCAAAATAAATGTGTCCTTGTGTAATGTATCTGATGCTCATGTAAAGCACTCCAATACCTTCGGGTCAAGTCTGCGCTATATAAAACTGCAAAAAACAAGATAATTATGTGTTCTGCACACTACTGTCTTTGGGCTATACTTGGGCTACATTTGTGTGATATTTGTGCTATATTTGGGCTCTTGTTTCTCTGGTGGCCATATTAGGATCCTTAGTGTTGCGAACCTCACTAATTTTCTCATTTACTGCAGTATCCTCAGTGGAAAATGCTTTCAGTTTTCTACTTTGATTCCATCAAGGTGGTGTTCAGATGTGCCACACTTTTGGCATAAATTCAGAATGTTAGCACTCTAGTTGTTCATTAGAACACTGTACTAAAGCTGATGATCACCGGGGAGTTAACTGGCACTCTACTGCTGGTGTTGAAAGGAACTTATTTGAGAACTCAGTTAAAATGTGTCCTAATGTTTCTTTCTACAGCACTAATAGCATACTTTCTATGACAAACTGAGCCCCCTCATTTTGTTCCTTTCTAAATTAATTGTCATAAGTTTTATCAGATTGATTCAATCAACATGGCTTCAGGTGTGCCATACTTTTGTCATACGTAACACTGTTAGCGCTCTAGTTGTTCTTGAGAACACTCTGGGAGGCTGCAGTAAAACACAAGGGAATCAACTGACAGGCTGCTCCTGTTGGAAGTGCTTGATTGACTGAGAATGTCAGACTTCATCTTCCTATGGTTGAGAAAGATAGTGTAAACAGTTTTCTCTCAAACATGATTCATGAAATCCCAGCAGAAGGCTTTTTCACAGGGTAAAATCACCTTAGAACACACTACTATTCCTAAAATTAGTATGGTACCATAAACAAATTATTTATATTGTAACAAAAATCTATTATCCCCCTTTATATGTGCTCCTTTTTCTGACCTTCAAAACCTCCCTTTCACTACAATACATTTCAGTGGGGTACTATCATAGATATTGATCCCAAGATGGCTGCCAACATTTCCTGGTTGAAGTGTTGACAGCCAATTTGATCCCAACATGAGACCTGTGTTTAGGCTCCACCCAGATATACACATTTAGTTTTCCTTTAATATCTCTAAAACCTTTGAACAGATTATACCAAATAACTGCAAATGTGATCTGGGAACCAAAAGCTCTCTTTCTGCCAAATTAAGTGTAATTCCGTCCAGCCGTTCGGGCTGTAGTCGCGTTCTAAACACCTACGGGAATTAACATGGGAAACACACTTTTTTTTAACCCCCCCCCTTTTTCTCGGGCCCCCACTTGACGGACCCCAAAACTTTCCTTGCACAACTAGAATTACTGGGGCACTGTTTCTGGAAAATTTCATGAAGATTTGTCAAACGGCACCAAAGATATATGCAAGTGAAAAAACGTTTTTCCTATGGAAACATGGTCCTAACTATGACTACGTACTGGCAACGACAGTAGGTAATATATATATTTTGCAAATAACTTTGGTGCAGTTTCACGAATCTTCACAAAAGTTTTAAAACTAGTTTGCCAGTGACTTCAGTCTGGAAAGTTTTGGGGTGATCCATCAAGCTGGGGTGAAGAAAAGGGTGGTCACAAAATGTGTTTTCCCCTGCAATTTTGAATAGGAATTTTAGACGCAACTACAGCCCGAACTTCGGAACGGAAAGACTGCTATTTGTAATTTGGTTTAAATCTGTTCAGTAGTTTTGTAGTTGTGACCAAGACCCCGAGAGAGGTCAAAACGCATCTTTTGTGCCATTAAAATTACATATTCTGCATCCAAAACCGGAGTGGCTCGTCTTTCTCACCATGCCCGAGTGGGGATTTGCTTTTGTATATATATATATATATATATATATATCTATATATCATGCTCGGTGGGGGGTGACCAACAGGTGAGTTGCACTCGGACAAAGGGAAGGTTTTCCCCAAACAACCTTTATTTTCGAATCAGCCAGCAACCCTCGTCAGCAAATGAGACTGCAATCCTGACGCGTTTCGAGGGATTCTCTTTTTCAAAGGATGTTGCAGTCAGAAAGCGCATGATTGGCTCACCTTCAAATTTCAAGCCGCATAGCATGCCCCTGATTGGCTGCTCTGGATGAGTCTATGCTTAGCTTTGTGGGAGGTGTAGTCTTTTTCTTTTCCTGGATGGATGCGCTTTCAAGGTTAGATGCAGGCTCTCACATGAGCCTCTGGCAAGCGTGGCTGGCGCATTTCATGTCCCTTGTCCCACATGTAGAGCCCCTCGTATACGAGCCCAGTGGCCTCCAGCTTCAGGAGTGGTGCAAACCCGGCGGCAGGACGGCCGCCAATATATCATGCTCGGTGGGGGGTGACCAACAGGTGAGTTGCACTCGGACAAAGGGAAGGTTTTCCCCAAACAACCTTTATTTTCGAATCAGCCAGCAACCCTCGTCAGCAAATGAGACTGCAATCCTGACGCGTTTCGAGGGATTCTCTTTTTCAAAGGATGTTGCAGTCAGAAAGCGCATGATTGGCTCACCTTCAAATTTCAAGCCGCATAGCATGCCCCTGATTGGCTGCTCTGGATGAGTCTATGCTTAGCTTTGTGGGAGGTGTAGTCTTTTTCTTTTCCTGGATGGATGCGCTTTCAAGGGGTGAAATTTGAAGGTGAGCCAATCATGCGCTTTCTGACTGCAACATCCTTTGAAAAAGAGAATCCCTCGAAACGCGTCAGGATTGCAGTCTCATTTGCTGACGAGGGTTGCTGGCTGATTCGAAAATAAAGGTTGTTTGGGGAAAACCTTCCCTTTGTCCGAGTGCAACTCACCTGTTGGTCACCCCCCACCGAGCATGATATATTGGCGGCCGTCCTGCCGCCGGGTTTGCACCACTCCTGAAGCTGGAGGCCACTGGGCTCGTATACGAGGGGCTCTACATGTGGGACAAGGGACATGAAATGCGCCAGCCACGCTTGCCAGAGGCTCATGTGAGAGCCTGCATCTAACCTTGAAAGCGCATCCATCCAGGAAAAGAAAAAGACTACACCTCCCATAAAGCTAAGCATAGACTCATCCAGAGCAGCCAATCAGGGGCATGCTATGCGGCTTGAAATTTGAAGGTGAGCCAATCATGCGCTTTCTGACTGCAACATCCTTTGAAAAAGAGAATCCCTCGAAACGCGTCAGGATTGAAGTCTCATTTGCTGACGAGGGTTGCTGGCTGATTCGAAAATAAAGGTTATTTGGGGAAAACCTTCCCTTTGTCCGAGTGCAACTCACCTGTTGGTCACCCCCCACCGAGCATGATATATTGGCGGCCGTCCTGCCGCCGGGTTTGCACCACTCCTGAAGCTGGAGGCCACTGGGCTCGTATACGAGGGGCTCTACATGTGGGACAAGGGACATGAAATGCGCCAGCCACGCTTGCCAGAGGCTCATGTGAGAGCCTGCATCTAACCTTGAAAGCGCATCCATCCAGGAAAAGAAAAAGACTACACCTCCCATAAAGCTAAGCATAGACTCATCCAGAGCAGCCAATCAGGGGCATGCTATGCGGCTTGAAATTTGAAGGTGAGCCAATCATGCGCTTTCTGACTGCAACATCCTTTGAAAAAGAGAATCCCTCGAAACGCGTCAGGATTGCAGTCTCATTTGCTGACGAGGGTTGCTGGCTGATTCGAAAATAAAGGTTGTTTGGGGAAAACCTTCCCTTTGTCCGAGTGCAACTCACCTGTTGGTCACCCCCCACCGAGCATGATATATTGGCGGCCGTCCTGCCGCCGGGTTTGCACCACTCCTGAAGCTGGAGGCCACTGGGCTCGTATACGAGGGGCTCTACATGTGGGACAAGGGACATGAAATGCGCCAGCCACGCTTGCCAGAGGCTCATGTGAGAGCCTGCATCTAACCTTGAAAGCGCATCCATCCAGGAAAAGAAAAAGACTACACCTCCCATAAAGCTAAGCATAGACTCATCCAGAGCAGCCAATCAGGGGCATGCTATGCGGCTTGAAATTTGAAGGTGAGCCAATCATGCGCTTTCTGACTGCAACATCCTTTGAAAAAGAGAATCCCTCGAAACGCGTCAGGATTGCAGTCTCATTTGCTGACGAGGGTTGCTGGCTGATTGGAAAATAAAGGTTGTTTGGGGAAAACCTTCCCTTTGTCCGAGTGCAACTCACCTGTTGGTCACCCCCCACCGAGCATGATATATTGGCGGCCGTCCTGCCGCCGGGTTTGCACCACTCCTGAAGCTGGAGGCCACTGGGCTCGTATACGAGGGGCTCTACATGTGGGACAAGGGACATGAAATGCGCCAGCCACGCTTGCCAGAGGCTCATGTGAGAGCCTGCATCTAACCTTGAAAGCGCATCCATCCAGGAAAAGAAAAAGACTACACCTCCCATAAAGCTAAGCATAGACTCATCCAGAGCAGCCAATCAGGGGCATGCTATGCGGCTTGAAATTTGAAGGTGAGCCAATCATGCGCTTTCTGACTGCAACATCCTTTGAAAAAGAGAATCCCTCGAAACGCGTCAGGATTGCAGTCTCATTTGCTGACGAGGGTTGCTGGCTGATTCGAAAATAAAGGTTGTTTGGGGAAAACCTTCCCTTTGTCCGAGTGCAACTCACCTGTTGGTCACCCCCCACCGAGCATGATATATTGGCGGCCGTCCTGCCGCCGGATTTGCACCACTCCTGAAGCTGGAGGCCACTGGGCTCGTATACGAGGGGCTCTACATGTGGGACAAGGGACATGAAATGCGCCAGCCACGCTTGCCAGAGGCTCATGTGAGAGCCTGCATCTAACCTTGAAAGCGCATCCATCCAGGAAAAGAAAAAGACTACACCTCCCATAAAGCTAAGCATAGACTCATCCAGAGCAGCCAATCAGGGGCATGCTATGCGGCTTGAAATTTGAAGGTGAGCCAATCATGCGCTTTCTGACTGCAACATCCTTTGAAAAAGAGAATCCCTCGAAACGCGTCAGGATTGCAGTCTCATTTGCTGACGAGGGTTGCTGGCTGATTCGAAAATAAAGGTTGTTTGGGGAAAACCTTCCCTTTGTCCGAGTGCAACTCACCTGTTGGTCACCCCCCACAGAGCATGATATATCTATATATATATATATATATATATATATATATAGATATATTACCTACTGGCGGTCGCCAGTAGGTAGTTATAGTTAGGACCACGTTTCCATAGGAAAACCTCAACATTCTATTTTGAATAACTTTGGCGCCGGTCGACGAATCCTCGCGAATTTCTCAAAATAGGTGGGGCGCTACGCTCCGCTCCTACCCTGAAAGTCTCGGGGGGATCCGTCAAGCGGGGGCTGAGATAAAAGGGGGGTCCCAAAACGTGTTTTTCCCATGCATTTTTCCATAGGACCTTTAGAACGAGCTACAGCCCGAACGGCTGAACAGAATTACTCAAAATTTGGCAGAGAGGTAGTCCCTAGGTCAAGGAAGTGCCTTTTGTAGGTCTGGTGTAAATCTGTTCAGTATTTCCGGAGAAAATAGCATTTAAAAGCATATATATATATATATGCGCGCAGGGTGCGCGCACCGTGCGAGCACCGTGCGAGCACCCTAACGTGCGCGAGCGTAATTCTGATTGGTGGTTACATGTTAGTCAACGTTCGAATCGGTCGAAATCAGGAAGTGTCGGCCGCCATTTTGTTTGTTTTCAGTGCGAGAGTGAAAAAGGAAGGTGGCGAACGTGAAAAGGGGGCAGGGTAGAGAGTTCCTGACCCCCTAGCCTTTGTCAGGGGGTCCCTGAAGGACCCCGAAGGCAAAAAAAAATTTTTTTTTTTTTTAAAAATCGCGGGGGTGCGCGCACAGTGCGCGCACCCTGAAAAACACAAAAAAAAATTTTTTTTTTTGCAAAAAAAAAAAAATTATTCGCAGGGTGAAAACCAAAAAAAAAAATTATAATAATTTTTAATACGTAGTTTATTGTAAAATAAATATATAAAAAATAATACATAAATAAATTAGCATTTAAAAAACCGTACAAATTCACTGAAAAAACCATAGGTTTCACACACGTTATAGTTAGGAATTAGCATTTAAAAAACCTTGCTAATTCACTGAAAAAACCATAGGTTTCACACATGTTATAGTTAGCTGGACATTTTACTGATAAAAAACCAATGAAATTCCCCCGTTATAGTTACTGTAGGCAACTATAACTCACGCGACCGTAATCCTCTGCTGATGACATATGTGTCTTTATGAAAAAAAAATATTTGTAATATATGTATAGCTAAAATTTAATGGAAGAAGACATGGGCAAATAAGTGTCTAAATACAGTATTAGCATCAGCAGAGGATTGCGGTCGCGTGAGTTATAGTTGCCTACAGTAACTATAACGGGGGAATTTCATTGGTTTTTTATCAGTAAAATGTCCAGCTAACTATAACATGTGTGAAACCTATGGTTTTTTCAGTGAATTAGCAAGGTTTTTTAAATGCTAATTCCTAACTATAACGTGTGTGAAACCTATGGTTTTTTCAGTGAATATATATATATATAGATATATATAGATATATATATATTCACTGAGAAAACCATAGGTTTCAGGGGCGTTATATTTAGCTAGACATTTCCCTCGTACAAAGCGCCTAGAAAATCACCCGTTATAGTTAGTTCAGCTAACTATAACTCGCCCCCCCGCAATTGACTGCTGATGATGTCACATATTACATCACTCATGACATGGTCAGTGACATCACTGATGATATCTGAAATGACATCACTGATGACATCATTGATGACGTCATTCAGTGAGTGTGTGTTTCTGTAAATTTTAAATATGTTTAATATATATATAGGGAAAAACCTATGGAAGAATGAGTGGGTGTATAAGTGTGTGAATGGATGATTTAGTAGGTGCGTGACTAACTCCATAAGTGAGTCATTAACTGTATCTTACTGCAGACTAGTGACTAAACTGTGTGAATGTCTGTATCTGTTTGTTGGTGTATAAGCGGCTGCATGGTTTTGTGAATAGCTATAGGAGTGTCTCAATGGGTTATTGATTAGTTGTCTGAGTATCTGTATGGGTGCCTGAGTGTTTGTGTGGGTGGGGTGTGTGTGACTCTGTGCATACTTGTGTAAGTGAGTGAATCTATGGGTGCATGGTTTTAAGAGTGCATCTGTGATGGACTGTATGGTTGGGTCAGTGTATATATGGGTGTGTTCGTTATTGAATGTACATCTTGAATGTATATCTTAGTGGTACATGTGTGAGTAACTACATATGTGAAAGGCAGTATATATGTGTGTAAGAGTATATAAGTGGGTATATGTGAGAGTGTGTGATTGTGAGAGTGGCTGTATGGATGAGTGTGTGCTTGTATCAGTGATTGTATAAGAGCGTAAAAATGTGGTTATATTTTTATGAGTAAGTGAACTTGTGTGTGTATAACTGCATAGGTGAGTAAATGGGAGTGTGATTAATTATTTGCATTACTGACTAGGTGTGAGAGTACCTGTATGGATGATTGGTGGTGTGTGAGTGTCTATGTAGGTGTATAAATGCATATGATAGTCCTGTACTGAGTGACTGTAAGTATGAGTGACTGTACAGGTGAGTGAGTGGATGTGTGTGTAGATCTAAGAATCAATGAGTGGGTATGTAGTTATTGGTATTGGAGTATCTATGGTTTTGAGAATGGACGTTTGAAATTTTGATTGAGTACATCAAAGGGTGTGAGAAGATGCACTAATTTATCACATGGATGACGTCATCAGTGATGTCATCAGTGATGTCATTTCAGATGTCATCAGTGATGTCATCAGTGATGTCACTGACTATGTCACGAGTGATGTAATATGTGACGTCATCAGCAGTGCATTGCAGGGGCGCGAGTTATAGTTAGCTGAACTAACTATAACGGGGGAATTTCTAGGGTTTTGTATCAGGGAAATGTCCAGCTAACTATAACATGTGTGAAACCTATGGTTTTTTCTGTGAATTTCTAAGGTTTTTTAAATACCAATTCTTAACTATACATGCATGAAACCTATGGTTTTTTCAGTGAATTTCAAAGGTTTTTTAAATGCTAATTCCTATCTTTAACTTATCTCTGAAGATATCATGTTTAATGATTTTGATTGGATTTCTATATTTTTCAAATTCAGTGTGTCAATTTCATTATTTATTTTTTTTAAATACTTTTTTATCACCAATTAATTCTTTTAAAAATTAAAAAATATTAATTGAATTTAATGGGTTTTTCAAACATTTTTTTATATTTTTCAAAATACTTTTTTAACTATATGTTCAAAACTCTATTTTATATATTTTTTTTCCATGTTTTTGGCTCTGCGCACCCTAAGCGCACCGCTCCCGATCCCTACGCGATAGCATCCGCGCATGGTATGCGTTGGGTACGTGTTTAGTGCGCGATCGCAATGCGACAGGTACGCGACTCCCAGCCCATACGCGACACGTTCGATATACGTAACGCGACGATTACGCGCTTCCACGATGCGTCATCTGCGTCTATGACGCGGTAGGTGCGTGGATCCCGCGAAATATTTAACATTTAAAAAAGCATATATATATGTATTTCATGTGAATATTAATTGAAGACAAACTCTAAACTAGTCTTAAAACTAATATATTTTTACATCTAATCCTATAATTTTTTTAAATTCAATTACGCGGATGCGCGCTGGGTGCGTGCTGCGTAAGCGCAGGGTGCGTGGATCCCATGTGACCTGCAAAAAAAGAGATTTGATTGGTTCATTACACTTCCTATTCTAACTATTGAAAGACCCCACCCATTTCAATCATTCTTTGAGCTTCTTTGGAGGAACATCTCACACCTTAGAACTAGAAGAAACTTTTTGGGGAAGATTTCCACAGCTGCAATTTTTCTGAAGACAATGGCTTCTGCACAGCAGCCACCATCAGAATCATACCATTCGTCCGATGAGGAATTTGTTGTGGAACCTCCACGCCCAGAAAGATACACCTCTGTGGTGTGGAAATTTTTTTCCTTCCCAGAAGGACAAAATAAAACTAATTCAACTAAAGTTACATGTAAAATATGTCAAAGAGTGCTTTCCAGAGGAGACCCATCAAAAAAATACTCTTGTGGGACTGCACGTATGTTCAAACACCTGAAGACTCTGCATCCCGTGAACCTGGCCAAGCAGGAATGCAGAAGACTCCGACAGCAGCCTCAGCCAGCAGTGGCAAGCACTTCTGCAGCATCACCATCAAGCACTCACCCGGACATACGTCCAGAATTTGGAAAACTAAAAATTAGTTGCATTAAATGCAACAAACTACTATGTTACGGCGAGCAGTCAATTGAACTAATCTGCCGAGCGCAGCAAAACCACAAGTGTAAAACTTGTGTTTATTATTTTTTTTTTTGCAGAAGTTGACTGTTTTGTTCCTCCTGTTGTCTTTTTTTCCTGTCTTTGTAAATATGAAAGAGTATCTTGCACAATAACAATGTTACAAAAAGTGACATATTTCCGTTTTTAAAATTCCTTGCGAATGATAGAAGGTAAGCACAGAGTTTTGTCTGCAAAGATGTTCAAAGAAGAATGATTGAAATAATTGCGGTCCTTCAATAGCTAAAATGGGAAATATTATGAACCCCTCAAATCTCTTTTTTGCAGATCACATGATATCTGATTATGGTCAGATTTCAAAACTACATAGGTATAAACAGAGTGTTTTTAGAAACGTGTTTCAACTTTGTAGCTTCTTGCAGACCTCCTCATTCTGCATATTGAGACTTAGTTAAACTTACTTTCACAGTAATAGGAATAAAAAATGGTATACATTTTTTTCAGAATTTCATTCCAATCTAAATTCATATAAATTGCTTATTTTAAAATTTGGATCTGTGAAAGAAAAAGGAAAAAAAATTATAACATGTAATAATAAATTTTTTACAACACAGCATAATTTCCACAAAGTAATTTGTTTGCCTTTTTTGCTGTTCTCAAAATATATTACATTTCACTAAAAATAGTGATTTCAATCGAACTCATCACTTAACAGCGGGCAAAAAAAAAACAATCATAAAGTTTGTTAAAAAAAAACAACAGGCTACTCTCAACAAAATACCACAAGATACAAATCACAGATATATAAAATGCTTACAGCTAACAAAATGTTATAAGTTTAACTTACAAAAACTGTAAATGTTGTCGCTTTAAAATATTCACAGAATCTAAGGATGAATTTTTGGAGGACGCACCACGCCCACAACGTTTTCCTTCAGTGGTGTGGACATTTTTTACTGTTCCCGAGGGGCAAACAATGACCAATGCCACCTTGGGCACGTGCAAGATTTGCAAAAGAGTTCTGTTGCAAGGGGATCCTAACAAGAAATACTCGTACGGCACGGCAAGTATGATGAAACACCAAAGGACCCTTCATCCAAACAATCTTGCACGAGAAGAGTGCAAACAGATGAGAAACACTCCTGTTCTGTATCTGTAAAAAAGAATCACAAATTAATGTATATCAATAACTTTAAAATGTATACTATTCCATTACTGTACAAACACATTTTATATAACAACTGACTAAGAAACTATACCCCTGAACCACAAGTGTGACGATCGTTAAAACACTGCATGCATAGTGCATACTACTTTGCAGCAGTTCATGCCCTAAAGCCTACCTCACTAAAAGACTACATGCTAACTGACTGAATGATTACAGTACTATAAGGAGACACACTGGGTGAGTAACAGGGTGTGTGCTAGAAGTGTATGAATACTGACTGGGGAATTGAAGGTGTGAAAGACAACTGTGTAGGTGATTAGAGGCCTGCATGCATAGTGAATAGGCATTTGAAGCAGTCCATGTGCTAAGGCCTGGCTCAGTGCATGAATACTTGGGCACTGACTGAATGATTAGAGTACTGCAAAGAGAGTGTCTTGGTGAATTTATACTTGTTTGGGTTTTGGCACAGTGAATGGATTAGTACATGGTGCTGAATGGGTCACTACAGGACTGCAAAGGGAGTTACAGGGTGTTTCCTGGAAGTGTATGGATACTGACTAGGGAATTGAAAATGTGAAAGACAAGTGTATAGTATGTTAGAAGACTGCATGCATACTGCATAGACATTTGAAGCAATCAATATGGTAATGTATGGTTCACAACATGAGTACTTGGAAACTGACTAAATCATCAGACTACTGCTAGGACATTGCCTGGGTAAAACTTTAAAATTTTCAGTTCTGGCACACTGAAGAGAATAGTACATGGTACTGCACTTTAGTGTCAAACCCTGACTCATTTTATCAATGCATAAGCAAAGAATAGCTTCTAAAGCTACTAAGGCTTGACAACATGACAGGTTTTTAAACAGTTATCTGTCACCAAA
Source organism: Triturus cristatus (assembly GCF_964204655.1). Classification (NCBI taxonomy): domain Eukaryota; kingdom Metazoa; phylum Chordata; class Amphibia; order Caudata; family Salamandridae; genus Triturus; species Triturus cristatus. The sequence goes on along the minus strand of NC_140580.1, from coordinate 1,121,865,690 downwards.
TACACAATGTTACCAAATGCTTCTCTCACAGTGGTTCCCAAATGCACACAGACTCACAGTGTGATTCTAGACAACAACCACTATACCTAGGAGTTTACCAAAAATCATTCACTACTGTGGAAGTGGTAAGGGAACTGCACACAATCTACATATTTCAGGACTGCACTTTTGTGTCAAAGCCTAACTCATTCAATCAATGCATAAGCAAAGACTGGCTTCTAATGCTACTAAAACTTGACAACATGACAGGTTTTAAAACAGTTATCTGTCAGCAAATACACAATATTACCACATACTTCTCTCACAGTGGTTCCCAAATGCACACAGACTCACAGTGTGATTCTAGACAAGCAACACTATCCCTAGCAGCTTACCAAAACTCATTCACTACTGTGCAAGGGGTAAGGAGACTACACACAATCTACATATTAAAGTACAGCACATAAGTGTCAAAGCATGACTCATTTGATCAATGCATAAGCAAAGACTGGCTTCTAATGCTACTAAAACTTGACAATATGACAGGTTTTAAAACAGTTATCTGTCAGCAAATACACGATGTTACCAAATGCTTCTCTCACAATGGTTCCCAAATGAACACATACTCACTGTGTGATTCTAGACAAACAACACTATCCCTTGCACTATACCAAAACACATTTCTTCATCTAGAAGGAGTACTACATTTTAATATAGAAACATAACTCATTTCACAAATTCATAAACAATGACTGCTTTCTAATTCTACCAAAATATAAAAACAGCACAGTTATCTGGCTGCAAACACATGAAAAATAAAAATGCTTATCACAGAATGGTTTCTACATGCACACACACTGTCAATAAGATTGTAGAGAAAAAAAGTACTCCCTACACTTTAGCAGGAGAAATACATTAGTCTGATTAAAATAAAAAGTGTACATACATCCCCTCACAATTAAATAACTCACCTTTCAAGTTGTTTTGTAGATTAAGAAGTATATCAGTCCCACACCAGATTTTCTTTTACAGAATCTCTGCACTGTGCACCTCTCAGCAAAAACAAAGAATGGAAAAGTTTCCCTTTCATTTTCCACACATATACATGGAAACATCAAATCACAATCCTTCACACATAAACTCAAAAGCAGACACACATTTCTATTGGTTAAACATTTCAACCCTTTCCAACTGAAATACATTTCAACCCTTCCCCCAATCTGCCTTCTGCCTGTTACCATAGAAACAGGTCATGGAACACTGCACTGAGCACACAGGCCACAAGTTCAGCACACAATGTTACTAAACAAGACAGCAAGTGTGCTTGACTTTTCAACATATCAGCTTATCATATATAATGTTCCTTACAATCTGTTTTTGTTAACCAATAAGAATCATACCTTTAAAAAACAGAAATATACACCCTACCTTTCAGTGTAGAAAGTAGTCATGCAACCAATGTTTTCTTGTCTTTTTTCAATTTTTTCCCGTGATTCCACGCACCCAACGCGAGAGAATTTGAGCACCCAACGCGATAGGATGCGCGCACCGTGCGCGCATTTTGCCGTTTAACAAAAAAAAGAAAAAGAGGGCCCCAGGGGGTCCTTCTGGGACCCCCTAAGCAGGTCTAGAGCATCAGAGTATTTCCACTCTACCCCCTTTATATGTTTTACACACTTATTCCCCTTGCTTCTTCAGCCTCGCTTCTACCGAGGCAGAAAATGGCCGCCAACAGTTCCTGGTTTCGAATGTAGAAAGACACTCAACAGCCAATTAGCATTCAGCGCGCGATCGGGAGGGTGCGAGCTCAGTTCGGGGAGGATGCGCATACGGTGCGGGTAGGGTCCGCGGATCCTCCCCGGCCATAGATATATATGTACTTTTAACTCTAAATTTCTCAGAAACTACTGAACGGATTTACACCATTTAGGCAAGAGGTATGAGTGTGAACTGAGGACTACCTCTTTGCCAAATTTGGTGTCATTCCGTTCAGCGGTTCGGACTGTAGCTGCGACAACATATCCTATGGGAAATTGCATGGGGAAAACGCGTTTTGGGACCCCCCTTTTTTCTCGGCCCCCGCTTGACGAATCACCACAAAACTTTCAAGGTAGGAGCGGAGCGAAGCTGGCCAAAAGTTTGGACAATTTCGCGAGGATTCATCAACTGGCGCCAGACTTATTGGGAATAGAACGTTGCGGATTTCCTATGGAAAAAAGGTCCTAACTATAACTACTTACTGGCAACCGCCAGTAGGTAATATATATATATATATATATATTATCTACTGGCGGTCGGCAGTAGATAGTTATAGTTAGGACCGTGTTTCCATAGGAAATCTGAAAATTCTATTTTGAATAACTTTGGCGCCGGTTGACGAATCTTCGCGAAATTTTAAAAACTAATGGGGCGCTCCGCTCAGCTCCTACCCTGAAAGTCTCGGGGGGATTTGTTAAGCGGGGGCTGAGAAAAAAGGGGGGTCCCAAAACGCGTTTTCCCCATGCATTTTCCCATAGGACCTTTAGTCGACGGTACAGCCCGAACGGCTGAACAGAATTACTTGAAATTTGGCAGAGAGGTAGTTCTCAGGTCAGGGATGTGCCTTTTGCATATATGGAGTCAATCTGTTCAGTAGTTCCAGAGAAAATTGCAGTAAAAAGCACATACATATCTATAGCCGCGCACCGTGTGCGCACCGTGCGCGCACCCTAACGTGCGCGAGCGTAATTCTGATTGGTTGTTACATGTCAGTCATCGTTCGAATCGGTCGAAATCAGGAAGTGTCGGCCGCCATTTTGTTTGTTTTCAGTGCGAGAGTGGAAAAGGAAGGTGGCGAACCTGAAAAGGGGGCAGGGTAGAGAGTTCCTGACCCCCTAGCCTTGGTCAGGGGGTCCCTGAAGGACCCCGAAGGCAGAAAAAAACATTTAATTTTTTTTTTTAAATCGCGGGAAAAACCATAAAAAAAAATAAAAAATTAATACGTAATTTATTGAAAAATAAGTATAAAAAAAATTATAATACATACATAACTTAGCATTTAAAAAACCATACAAATTCACTGAAAAAACCATAGGTATCACACACGTTATAGTTAGGAATTAGCATTTAAAAAACCTTGCAAATTCACTTAAAAAACCATAGGTTTCACACATGTTATAGTTAGGTGGATATTTCACTCGTAAAAAACCAATGAAATTCCCCCGTTATAGTTGGTTGAGATAACTATAACTCGCGCGACCGCCACTCTATCACAAGGATGATGTCATGAGTGATGCCACTGACCATGTCATGAATGATGTAATATGTGACGTCATGAGCAGAGGATTGCGGGCGCGCGAGTTATAGTTATCTCAACTAACTATAACGGGGGAATTTCATTGTTTTTTTATGAGTGAAATATCCACCTAACTATAACATGTGTGAAACCTATGGTTTTTTAAGTGAATTTGCAAGGTTTTTTAAATGCTAATTCCTAACTATAATGTGTGTGAAACCTATGGTTTTTTCAGTGAATATATATATATATATATATATATATATATATATATATATATATGTTTCCAAAAAATTTTGCCCAGAGATGAAGCCGCAGTCCGTGGTCAGGTAGGTAACAACCCTTTATTTCAGAAACAGGCTGCTTCTCAATCCATGATTTTGCCCCTTGGCCTGACGCGTTTCAGGGAATCATTCCCTTTCTTCAGAGGCCCACACAAGCAGCATTCATTACGTGCGCCTGCACTGTCCTCTGCACGCTAATACAATAAAGTTGGTCTCAGGTGTGCCAATTAATTATTCACTTACGCAATGCCTGCTTGGACCTGCAGTTTCATTCAGGCATTTTTTACCCCTCCGGTGGGTTAGTTGCTTGTGTTCATTAAAGGGACCAATACTGCACCCTCCATTGAGCCTCCGATTGAGACTCAGCTTGTTTATTTTATTTTCCTTTCCACACCAATCGTAAGGGGAAACAATCTCCCCCACGCAGACCCAGTTCATTCCAGGGGGGGTGCATTGCTTCCACGGCCTGGAGCCGCTGTGTACGGTTGTTTCCAAAAAATGTTGCCCAGAGATGAAGCCGCACTCCGTGGTCAGGTAGGTAACAACCCTTTATTTCAGAAACAGGCTCCTTCTCAATCCGTGATTTTGTCCCTTGGCCTGACGTGTTACAGGGAATCATTCTCTTTCTTCAGAGGCCCACACAAGCAGCATTCATTACGTGCGCCTGCACTGTCCTCTGCACGCTAATACAATAAAGTTGGTCTCAGGTGTGCCAATTAATTTATTCACTTACGCAATGCCTGCTGGGACCTGCAGTTTCATTCTTGCATTTTTTACCCCTCCGGTGGGTTAGTTGCTTGTGTTCATTAAAGGGACCAATACTGCAGCCCTCCATTGAGCCTCCGATTGAGACTCAGCCTGTTTAATCTATTTTCCTTTCCACGCCAATCGTAAGGGGAAACAATCTCCCCCACGCAGACCCCGTTCATTCAAGGGGCGGTGCGTTGCTTCCACGGCCTGGAGCCGCCGTGTACCTTTGTTTCCCCAAAAACATTTTTGCCCAGTTTCTGAAATAAAGGGTTGTTACCTACCTGACCACGGAGTGCGGCTTCAACTCTGGGCAAATTTTTGGGGGAAACATATATATATATATATATGTATATATATTCAATGAAAAAACCATAGGTTTCACATACGTTATAGTTAGCTGGACATTTCACTCGTAAAAAACCATTGAAATTCCCCCGTTATAGTTAGTTCAGCTAACTATAACTCACGCGCCCGCAATCCACTGCTGATGACGTCACATATTACATCACTCATGACATGGTCAGTGACATCACTCATGACATCACTGATGACATCTCAAATGACATCACTGATGACATCACTGATGACGTCATCCATTGAGTGTGTGTTTCTGAACAATTTTAATATGTTCAATATATATAGGTAAAGGCCAGTTGAAGAATGAGTGGGTGTACAAGTGTGTAAATGGATTATTTTCTGTGGTGCGTAACATGATTCTATAAGTGAGTCATTAAATGTATCTTACTGCAGACTAGTGACTAAACTGTGTAAATGTTTGTATGTGTCTGTATGTTGGTGTATAAGTGGTGGCATGGTTTTGTGAATACCTATATACGTGTCTATATGAGTTATTGATTGCTTGTCTCAGTATCTGTATGGGTTCCTGAGTGTTTGTGTGGGTAGGGTGTGTGTGACTCTATGCATAGATGTGTGAGTGGGTGATTCTATGGGTGCATAGTTTTAAGAGTGCATCTGTGATGGACTGTATGGTTGAGTGAGTGTATGTATGGGTGTGTTAGGAATTGAATGTATATCTCAGTGGTACATTTGTGACTAACTACATATGTGAAAGGCAGTATAAATGCGTGTAAGAGTATATAAGTGGGTAGATGTGAGAGTTAGTGATTGTGAGAGTGACTGTATGGATGAGTGTGTGCTTCTATCAATGATTCTATAAGAGCGTAAGAATGTGATACTATTTTTATGAGTAAGTGAACTTGAGTGTGTATAACCGCATAGGTGAGTAAATGGGAGTGTGATTATTTGCATGACTGAGTAGGTGTGAGAGTACCTCTATGGATGATTGGTAGTGTGTGAGTGTCTATATAGGTGTATAAATGCATATGATAGTTTTGTATGGAGTGACTGTAAGTATGAGTGACTGTACAGGTGAATGAGTGGAGGTGTATGTAGACCTAAGAGTTAATAAGTGGGTATTTAGTTATTGGTATTGCAGTATGTATGGTTTTGAGAATGGAACTCTTAAATTTTGAGTCGCTGTATTAAAGGTTATATTAGGGTGTGAGAAGATGTAGTAATTTATTACATGGATGACGTCATCAGTGATGTCATCAGTGATGTCATTTGAGATGTCATCAGTGATGTCATGAGTGATGTCACTGACCATGTCATGAGTGATGTAATATGTGATGTCATCAGCAGTGGATTGCGGGCGCGCGAGTTATAGTTAGCTGAACTAACTATAACGGGGGAATTTCAATGGTTTTTTACGAGTAAAATGTCCAGCTAACTATAACGTATGTGAAACCTATGGTTTTTTCATTGAATTTGCAAGGTTTTTTAAATGCTAATTCCTAACTATAACGTGTGTGAAACCCATGGTTTTTTCAGTGAATTTGTATGGTTTTTTAAATGCTAATTCTTAAATTTAACGTGTGTGAAACATTTCGTTTTTTTTTTACTTTGCAAGGTTTTTTACATTTTTTTTTTAAACTTTTTTTTCCCTTTAAACACTATGCTAAAATGTTATGCATTCTGCAATATATAAAGTTTCACCTTTTTTTTTTTAAAAAAAAGGTAAGATATAGTTGTATAACATAGTGAAACTCTTTAACAAACTTAAAAAAAAAAAATAATAATTCCGTGCGCGTACGGTAAGCTTACCGTAAGCGCACGTTTCGCTTTATGTACGTAATATTTCTACTCTGTTTGCGTATGGTTACGCAATTTGCGTAGGCGTCCGTACTTCCTACGCGATGCGTAAGCGCATGCTTTACACGCGCACGTTACGCGGAAGTGTACGAGCGTGCCTGTAATGCGCATGCGCGCGCGTGTCTTTCGTACGCGCATGCGCACTTTTACCGTAAGCGCTCCGTAAGCGTAACGTACGCGCACGGTTGGTCATGTGATCAAGAAACAACACTTTTGATTGGTTTAAACTACTTTCAGTTCTAGAACCTTCCTACACCACACCCATTCCCCTCATTACTGCTTGTGACCCCTTAGGAGAAGGAGCTGAGTTGTCTTTGAGATACGATGGCAGAACAGCAGTCTTCTTCTGAGAGTGAGCCTGGTAGCAGCATCATCAGAGAGAGAAGGAGGAAACAAAAGACTTCTTTTGTATGGGAATATTTTACCTATCCAGAGGGGCAGAAAAAGGTAAATGCTCCTTTAGTCACCTGCTCACTTTGTGAGCGTGTCTTATCTAGAGGGAATCCAAGGAAGAAGTATTCCTTTGGCAATCACTCTATGGTTAGACACATTAAGGATAAACATCCCAGGACTTATGCTCGACATACTGGAGAAACATCTCCAGTAAGTCACCCGAGCACACCTGCAGAAGCTCAGCCGAGTACATCTTCGGCAGCTCAGCTGAGCCCTTCCTCTGCGGTGGGAGCATCACCCTTTTCTGCTCCTCTGGATATAAACCCTCGTTTTGGGAGGGTTGCAATGAGGTGCACAAGATGTCATGGCCTAATTGTTCATGCGGAGACCAGTGTTTCCCCAATAAACAATAGGATAGACCAGCACATCTGTGGTCCTTGTTAATATTCCCATTCTTTCTTTCCTCTTTCCCTTTATGAACACAACGGTTCTTTTAAGAGCCAACCTTACCTCTTAACTTTTTTAAAATTTTTGTAATCACTTTATTTACGGTAGGCGCATTTTTTTTTTAAAACAACCTACAAGGTCCTTGAGGGACTACTACAGAAATGAGAAAAACATAGAGAAGAGTAGTGAAAAAAAGTGAGCATTAAAGTAAATGTGTGATAATTCCAGAAATTTCACACTTACCTGCCAATCAAAATAACTTAATTAAAAAAAAGTGATTTATTTAACTTTCTATAAAGAAGTTTATTTTTCATATTTTTCCTTTCTCAATCTGTAAAAAAAGAAAAAAGTATCAATATTTAACAATACATTTTAGAATACAGTGCACATATTTTCATATTTCAACAAACATTTTTTTGCCCTTTTTTTTGCTGTTTTCAGAATATATTGCATTTCACTGTAAATCGTAAAAGCAATTGCATTCATCACTTAACAGCGGGCAAAAAAAAAACAATCTGAAAGATTGTTTAAAAAAAGCCCAGAATCTCTTCTCACTAAAACATACCGTAATAGAAATGTAACATTTGCAATAAAAATCTCACCTAAGAACAATAACTAATTCCAATAAATATCGTCTGAAAATTCTGTTGCATAAGCATAATCACCAAAATAATTTGTGTCAAAAAAGTCCACAATGCAAATTATTACCTTTCCTTTAGGCCAAATGGTAATTTTTAAAATATTTTTTGATGGCATTTCCAATGGTAATCCAATTAAATTGCAATAATGTTTTGAACAGATGTTGCAATTTCTGTCTAAAATTTTGGTTTCAGAAAAATTAAATAGGAATTTGCTAAATCAAAAGGCAAACGTTGCTTGAAAACCAATTGAGAATCATTACACAGTGTCCAGTCTTTTTCACATTTAAGAAAAACTGTGGAATGACCAGAAGTTACAATAGGCCCATCATGGAAAATTATTGCAACTGTGACAAAAGTTTTTCCAGAAATTGATAATTGCTGTCCTGTAAATTTCTTTATTAAAGTGTCCAATTTTGTTCCATCAGCTCTACAGCGTTGCATCATTAAAATTACATACTGTCCATATTTCTTTAAAAGTAAGGTTGAAAACATGTCAGATTTACATTCACAACATTCCATGCTATGATTGGCATCTTTAACTAATTTACTAAAAGTCACTGATTTAGTCTCTGGCAATGTTAAATAGATAAACCTTTCTGAATCAACATTAGAGCTGCATGTGTAGAAACAGTTTTCACAACTATGTTCCCATTTATAACAGAGACCAAACAAATTTTCAATTTCTATCCCTTCATCTTCAAGTACCAAAAGGATGTACATCAAGAATTCCTGTGCATCTTGCTGGACATTTTGAGAAAACTGTGTTCGTCCTGAACATACATCTAATAGATTTCTAATTTCAGTTGCACTTTCTATTTTAGCTTTATCAACACTCAGCTTCTCATAAAGAAGACTTAGCACAGAACATAATCTTTTTTCATGATTTTCTATTATCTGCTCTTGCAAACTTTCAAGATAAAATACAACATTCAGCACTACATTTGCGTAGCAGTTGACACCAGAGCTATTTTCAAAATGGCAACCAACAGCCTCTTCAACATTGTCCTTTTTCTTTTTGCTTGCAATCACATGACTCTCTTTTTGTTTTCTTTTCTGTACATCCTCATTACAGATATTCTCAATTCTCCTTTTCCGACAAACAACACGTTTCTCCAACACAGGATACTGACCTAAATGAGGAGCATAGGTTCTTCTTAATCTATTATACTCCTTTACACAATTTGCATCAGCACTAACTTTTGGGTCATCAAAGTCTATCATGAATAAACCAGATAATGTTTTCACTCGTGACAAAGCAACATATGCCATACCTTCTTTGAACACAGTAGATCCAATGTTTACAAATGCACTATCAACAGTTAATCCTTGACACTTGTGAATAGTTACAGCATATGCTAGAGAAAATGGAAACTGCTTCCTACGTACATATAAGTCTTTCACAAGCAAAAAACGAACTGAACAACGACTAATGTCTTTTACCTCTTCAATCTGATCAAATTTTATTTTTAAAAACTCAATTCCTTCTTTTTTCTGGTAGTTAACAAAACCCACAACTTTACCCATAGCTCCATTTACTTAACCTTTTTCAACATCCAAATTTCTCCTTAAAAATACTCGACAGTTCATGCAAAGATATAGATTTTTTTCTAATCCAGCTGTTTTCGAAATGTTCTTCTCTAGAGAATCCAATTTATTTTTCAGTTCGCCTGTTAATGTAATAGTAATTCTTTCATGTTGGATTTTGTCCACTGCTTCCATTTTCTTAATCTCTTCCTTTTCCAATTTCAAAAGTTCCTCATTGAATATTGAGCATTCACGTGGTGTTGGCATTAAGCAGATTACAGTATTTTTTTCTGCAATGTTCTTGTATATTTTCTCTGCAACTATTTCTTCACTTGGAAATAAATTATGTAGCAACCGACTCTGTAATGCTTTTCTGCCAATTTCTCTGAGTAGTCCAATTCTGATATCGTTCAGAATACTTCCATATTCTTCATCGTTTGCTTGCCTCATATTGGTAGTGAGTTCTTTGTACTCAAAGTATGACCAAATATTCGCATTACCAATGCTTCCTAATGACTTCTTCGTGTCCTCATGTGTCACAGTATTAAACACTGGTTGTCCTTTAACTGGAGTAAGCTGTAGAAGATCCCCAAAAACTATAACATGTTTTCCACCAAATAACACGTCATATTCTCTCTTTAGAATTTGCTGCATTCTTAAATGCACAAAGGCAAGCATTAAGTTTGATACCATGCTTACCTCATCAATAATGAGAACTTGCATCTTCTTCAACACTCTTGAAACTTCGAAACATGCTTCGCCAGTTAGCTTGTGATATTCTATTTTGTTCTCATGCTCCACTGGTAACATTAGCAAGCGATGGAGAGTAATTCCTTTAATATTATATGCTGCTAACCCAGTTGGAGCAGTAACAACACAAGATAAAGTTGAATCAGTTTTTTGCTGTAGGTAGCTTCTGATGACTTTAATTAAGAAACGTTTCCCAGTTCCAGCTTGTCCACTCACATACAACCTAATTGGTTCAAATGATGTGCATGTGCACTCTTTATTTTCATGTAGTAATCCGTGATCAATTTTTTTTCTGACTTCTTCATAAATTTGTTGTTGTTCTTCACTCAGTTGTTGTTCCAAATCTGGTAAGTCTATTAAATCTTCCTGAGCTTGCTTCATAGCCATTTCCACTTCAGTCATGGCTATTGCAGCTTCATTTTCTAAGATTGGCTGTCCTAGTGGATCTTGACTGAGCATTCCAGAACTTTGGCTGTCTTGAGAATTGTCTCTAGCTACTTCAGCTGCAATTGTAGCTTCCTGTTCAATTTCTTCGTTTAACATTTGGACATAATTCCTGAAAATACTGCATTCAATGGTATCTTTACATGCATTAAATGAATCCTCATAGCTTTGAAATTCTCCAAGTAGTTCGTCCTCTGAACGCCATGGTTTAAACAGCTGTAAAAGTGCCAAGTAGTAAAATTCCTTTTTGTCAGTAGGTTCACAACTCAGCTTCCTGTGATTAATCAAACTTCCTTTTGTTTGCTTCACCAAACATCCTTCCTCACCAATGACTTTATATTTTCCATTGTTGATGTCTTCTGTGGCTTTCCGTAAAAAAATGTAGTTCTGCAGCACTTCATAGAGACACATGTTCTCAAGATGATGACTTCTTTTTGGGTATTATGTGTCCAACATGTTTGTTTTCAAAATATCTGTACTTTCTGGGTCGTTCTCGGCCAAATATTCAATTTCTCCAACAGATTTCAGTACCCGATTTCGCATTCCTGCAAGGCCTAAACTGACCCAAATTATTCTTCTTGATTTCGAGTACAGACTTGCAGATGATAACCTATCTGAACATTCGTAGGATCCAATTTCTCGATGTGATAACATCTTTAAACTGAAACTGTACAGCTTCTTACTGACAGTCTTCTCGTGAGAAATCTCTTCCCACATTTCCTTCAATTCCGTTTTCTCAGATTTAGTGATGTAAGATGTGACATACAGAGCAACAGCAATAGAATTGTCTGCCACATACTGAATATCCATGTTAGCATTCCACATGGATAAAATGACTGGGTTGTAGTCATTTATATATTTTGATTCTTCTTTTCTTCTTAGGTTGTACGTATTTTTGGGAGATTTTCTTGTAATAGTATGTCGCACAGCTGACATAAAACTGTTGACTCTTCCTTTTGAAAGAACAGGTCTAGGAAATCCAAATCGACATTTTGTGTAGAATTTATCTTTGGTCTTGTACTTCCGTCGACAGTATTTTCCACACCGATGACTTTGGAAACGTAAAACTTGCTCTTTTAACTTTTTCTCTTCTGTGCTTTTAGGTATAGCACATGTTGCATATTCTTCAATGAAAGATAACACTGCTTCATCAGCATCTGTTCCAAATTTTGTAGCATCTTTGATCCACAACAGCATATGAATATGAGGAGCACCTCTTGCTTGGTACTCTTTTCTCCAAAAGAAATCCACAACTTCTCCAAGAGGTGGATTTGTTTTATTGCAGATGAAGGACATCATAGCCCCAAATCTATGATTGAAATATATGCAAACATTAACCGGATCCAATGAGCACAGTTCTCCTGCTGTCTTGTATTCGATGTTTTTAATGTTTGAATTTGCCTCTCGTAGAAAATCCAGTAAATCATCCCAAGCGTACTCGGCACAGCTTAGGGTTAGGAACCATGTAGGAGTTCCTAAATTCCGTAACATACATTTCAATTCTCCATGGCGTCGGTACCAATATTCATTCGTCCCACGCTGACAAGCCATCAGATTGATCAATTGTGATTCCAAATGATCATCTCGCTGCTGCACTTTGTTCATAAAATCCTTAGCAGACACATTATGTAGATGTGTTCTACTTTTTAAAATGTGGTTTACTGCATAAGATAGTGCAGACAAGTCACTTTCAAATAACAGATGGAACAAATAAGGAATACTTTGATGAAATCTGGGATCTTCTGCATTTAATCTTGTAGTCCGATACTCAGAAGCAGGAATCTGGACTGGACGTTCATCGTATCGTCCACCTTCTCCTGTAGGAAACAGCTGGGGAAAACAACGAGCTTCCAAGCTGTCCTCCTATACACTCATGGGAGTTCCTTGTGCTTTTTTCATTTGAAACAGATCAATGGTGTTTGCCATTACTTCTTTTGAATGAAGAGAATGTATGCTGAAATGTTCATAAATTTCTTCTTCTTTTGACTTGTCAACTTTTTCAATTTGCCCAGTTGGTGTTTCTGTGTCTCCTAGTACATCTTCTTCATCTTCATCTATATAAATTGATTCATACCATTTATTATTCCTTTTCAAATATAAATTTGCTCTTTGTACTTTCCGTACATCTACCAGCTCCTGCCAAATTTTCTTACTCTTTGTATGTACACCATTAACCAGAATAACTAATGGTTCAGTTTCCAAAGTATCTGTATCAATAGTTTCCATATTTTTTTTCAAATCCAACGGCAAATAGACAACTCTTCCTTTTAAACCTCTCTGTAAATCTGAAGGAGGTAATTTGCCTGTTTTTGGCTCCATACGTACTATGGTCTGGAACGGATGAACACATTGAATGAGTATAGACTCATACGTATTTAAATCACTAAGTTCTGCAGGAACTTCAACCAATTCTAAATTATTATGTACAGCTCTAGCTGGCATTTTATTTTCTTCTAACTTGTTGTAACAGTATTTACAAATACGATGATCTTCACCCAAATCAAAACAATTTTCAAGAAATATATATGTTGCAAAATCCTTCCACTTATAATTTTCTTCTTCTTCACTTTTTTTGTAGAGATCAACATTCCTTGTTTGGATTTTATAATGGCTTCTCCGGCAACAAATACAAGTAATATTTGGTCTTTCATTAGAGATGATAGCAAATTTTGTTATTTGATCTTCAAATTTCTTATTTACGGAGGGTTCTACATTCTCTTCCACATTTTCCTCAATAACTGTGTCATTCCCTGCACTTTCTTGTTCCGGACCAAAGTAACTTAACTGAATTTCATCAGTAACCTTCTCAACATCTGATACAGATCCACGGAACAGAGCCTTATTCAACTCATTTAACTTTAGTGCTGGACTTTTAGCAAAATACAATCTTCTCACAAATTTTCTAATTTCAGTATGATGAACTGCCAGCATCCTAAAATGGTGAAAAACACTTTGACAAACTTTCCTAGATAGACAAGCCAGAGAGTGTCCTTGCAAACCAGTATTCTCTCTCACTCTGCATGGATCTACTCCTTGAAGCACCTTAATCTTCTGTTTAACACTCTTTTTACTATATTCTCTTAAAAACTCACGTAATTTATCAATAGATTCCTGTCGCAAAGTACAAATACTACTACAATTCCAAGTATACACTGGGGCTTTAGGACGTCTCCCCATAACCTCATCCGCAATCACTTCTTCCTCATTTCTTGGAACCATTTTCTCCTTTTCCATTATACAACCATCTTTTACTTCATATGCTCGTCCAGTGGTGTCAACTGCATGCAGCAAACTATTACTTTGAAGATAACTCTCTTCATTAAAAAATGGTTCAGTACTTGAACTATGCATCAATTCTCCTAAAAACACTTTACAAAAGTTATTTCTTTTCACTACTCTTTTCGTTTTGCTTTGTGACTTCATTACATTGACTATTTTTTCTAATGTACGCATCCTGTTCAAAATTAAAATGAATAGTTTTCTTTTTAATTCTAAAGCCTTAGTTACAATGGCTTCAATATCTTTTTTGCTCTTGTAAAATTTAGCTCTTTTCTTATATTTTTTCACATCCTTTAGCAAATTGGACATCACTCTTCTCTGAAACATTTTCCTACGGATCTCTTTAAATGCTGATTTTCTTTTCAAGTCAATTTTTATAGCCTCTGCTTGTACATTAGCATTTAGTAAATTCTCACTATTCTCCTGTTGTTTTCTACTTGAAAAAGTTTTTCCAATGGGGACATTTTTTAAATTTTTCCTTTTTTTGAATATATTTTTTAAGAATTCCTTTGTCTGCTTACCAGAAGACTTTTTCTTTTTCCCAACATGAGCATCTTCAACTAACTTGGGTCCTCCAGTTGTCTTCAAATATACATGTTTTTTCTGTTGTTTTCGCTGTCTTGATTTTATAGGCATCTTATATTTCCTTCACTGCTCTGCAGCAATACCTGAAAGAAACTAAACAAAAATACCTTTTTGTAATTTAAATATATTACTATATTTGTTATGATCTTTTCTTTTCTTATAACACTATCTACCCCTTTCCTACAAGTGAAAAACACAACAAAACCAACACGAATTTAATCTCTAAGAACAATTCCTGTGTGCACACAGACTCTTGGTGTGATTCTAGGCAGAACACGATATTTCATTTGCAAATCAAAAGCAAACTTACTTTTTTTTTTTTGCAACTGTTAATTACTCTAACAGTCTGACACATTTTGTTTATAGTTTAGAGAGGCAGAAAAGAGCACATGTCCAATCAGCTTTTTTAGAGCATGTACATGTGTAACCTGGCTGACTGACTACACTCCAGCAAAGATAATGATCCTTGGTGATGTTCAATGCATTAGCGTTCCTCACTCCTACCTAAAACACCACAAAGTGCTGATTAGTAAGCATGAGTGTACAGGAAAAACAGCTAGCTCTCTGCTAAGAGTGTGGTTCTGGAGACTGTCTACTGTCAGGTGCAAGAGAGACTTGAATGGACCCTTACATAACTGCATAAACACTGTAAACATGTATGTAAGACTACATGTGTGGTAAGGGTTAATATGAGTTTTTAGCATGTAGCAACTACATGACCCATTGCAAGAGTGGAAGAAAAATCTACCATGTTGATTTCAAATATGTTAGCATTTGCCTCTTATTTGAGAAACTGTTTTGGGCTGAATGCTATCCACCACATTTCCAGAAAACAAGCTTCCCCTTTCATACAAATGCAATTCTAAATGAAGCAGAGTATCACGAAATAGATCTCTGACAACAATTCCTGTGTGCTCACAGACTCATGCTGTGTTTTTAGGCAGAAAATGAAATTTGCTTGCCAATTTCAAAGCACACTTACTACTGTTTTTTTCTGCGAGTGTTAAGTACTCTAACAGTCTGATACATTTTCATGACAGTTTTCAGAAACAGAAAAGAGCACATGTGCAAACAGCTTTTTGAGACCATGAACATGTGTGACCTTGGTGACTGACTACACTCCAGCAAAAGAAATCAGCCTTAGTGATGTTGAATGTATTAGCGTTACTCACTGCTACCTGAAACACCACTCACTTGTGAATACTCAGCATGATTCTACAGGATAAACTGCTGGGTGTGTGCTAAGAGTCTGCTTATGCAGACTGTGTATTTTCAGTTACAAGAGACATATGCATGGATACATCCAAAAAGAGCCAGAGTGACACGAAATACATCTCTGACAACAATTCCTGTGCGCTCACAGACTCATGCTGTGATTCTAGGCAGAAAATGAAATTTGCTTGCCAATTTCAAAGCACACTTACTACTGTTTTCTGTGATTTTAGGCAGAACATGAAATTTGCTTGCCAATTTCAAAGCACACTTACTACTGTTTTTTTCTGCAAGTGTTAAGTACTCTAACAGTCGCATACATTTTCATTACAGTTTTCAGATACAGAAAACAGCACATGTGCAAACAGCTTTTTGAGACCATGAACATGTGTGACCTTGGTGACTGACTACACTCCAGCAAAAGAAATCAGCCTTAGTGATGTTGAATGTATTAGCATTACTCACTGCTACCTGAAACACCACTCACTTTTGAATACTAAGCATGATTCTACAGGATAAACTGCTGGGTGTGTGCTAAGAGTCTGCTTATGCAGACTGTGTATTTTCAGTTACAAGAGTCATATGCATGGATACATCCAAAAAGAGCCAGAGTGACACGTAATACATCTCTGACAACAATTCCTGTGTGCTCACAGACTCATGCTGTGATTCTAGGCAGAAAATGAAATTTGCTTGCCAATTTCAAAGCACACTTACTACTGTTTTCTGTGATTTTAGGCAGAAAATGAAATTTGCTTGCCAATTTCAAAGCACACTTACTACTGTTTTTTCCTGCATGTGTTAAGTACTCTAACAGTCGCATACATTTTCATTACAGTTTTCAGATACAGAAAACAGCACATGTGCAAACAGCTTTTTGAGACCATGAACATGTGTGACCTTGGTGACTGACTACACTCCAGCAAAATAAATCAGCCTTAGTGATGTTGAATGTATTAGCATTACTCACTGCTACCTGAAACACCACTCACTTGTGAATACTAAGCATGATTCTACAGGATAAACTGCTGGGTGTGTGCTAAGAGTCTGCTTATGCAGACTGTTTTTTTTCAGTTACAAGAGTCATATGCATGGATACATCCAAAAAGACCCAGAGTGACACAAAATACATCTCTGACAACAATTCCTGTGTGCTCACAGACTCATGCTGTGATTCTAGGCAGAAAATGAAATTTGCTTGCCAATTTCAAAGCACACTTACTACTGTTTTTTTCTGCGAGTGTTAAGTACTCTAACAGTCTGATACATTTTCATGACAGTTTTCAGAAACAGAAAAGAGCACATGTGCAAACAGCTTTTTGAGACCATGAACATGTGTGACCTTGGTGACTGACTACACTCCAGCAAAAGAAATCAGCCTTAGTGATGTTGAATGTATTAGCGTTACTCACTGCTACCTGAAACACCACTCACTTGTGAATACTCAGCATGATTCTACAGGATAAACTGCTGGGTGTGTGCTAAGAGTCTGCTTATGCAGACTGTGTATTTTCAGTTACAAGAGACATATGCATGGATACATCCAAAAAGAGCCAGAGTGACACGAAATACATCTCAGTCAACAATTCCTGTGTGCTCACAGACTCATGCTGTGATTCTAGGCAGAAAATGAAATTTGCTTGCCAATTTAAAAGCACACTTACTACTGTTTTCTGTGATTTTAGGCAGAACATGAAATTTGCTTGCCAATTTCAAAGCACCCTTACTACTGTTTTTTTCTGCAAGTGTTAAGTACTCTAACAGTCGCATATATTTTCATTACAGTTTTCAGATACAGAAAACAGCACATGTGCAAACAGCTTTTTGAGACCATGAACATGTGTGACCTTGGTGACTGACTACACTCCAGCAAAAGAAATCAGCCTTAGTGATGTTGAATGTATTAGCATTACTCACTGCTACCTGAAACACCACTCACTTGTGAATACTAAGCATGATTCTACAGGATAAACTGCTGGGTGTGTGCTAAGAGTCTGCTTATGCAGACTGGTTATTTTCAGTTACAAGAGTCATATGCATGGATACATCCAAAAAGAGCCAGAGTGACACGAAATACATCTCTGACAACAATTCCTGTGTGCTCACAGACTCATGCTGTGATTCTAGGCAGAAAATGACATTTGCTTGCCAATTTCAAAGCACACTTACTACTGTTTTCTGTGATTTTAGGCAGAAAATGAAATTTGCTTGCCAATTTCAAAGCACACTTACTACTGTTTTTTCCTGCAAGTGTTAAGTACTCTAATAGTCGCATACATTTTCATTACAGTTTTCAGATACAGAAAACAGCACATGTGCAAACAGCTTTTTGAGACCATGAACATGTGTGACCTTGGTGACTGACTACACTCCAGCAAAAGAAATCAGCCTTAGTGATGTTGAATGTATTAGCATTACTCACTGCTACCTGAAACACCACTCACTTGTGAATACTAAGCATGATTCTACAGGATAAACTGCTGGGTGTGTGCAAAGAGTCTGCTTATGCAGACTGTGTATTTTCAGTTACAAGAGACATATGCATGGATACTTCCAAAAAGAACCAGAGCGACACGAAATACATCTCTGACAACAATTCCTCTGTGCTAACAGACTCATGCTGTGATTTTACGCAGAAAATGACATTTGCTTGCCAATTTCAAAGCACATTTACTACTGTTTTTTTCTGCAAGTGTTAAGTACTCTAACAGTCTGATACATTTTCATTACAGTTTTCAGAAACAGAAAAGAGCACATGTGCAAACAGCTTTTTGAGACCATGAACATGTGTGACCTTGGTGACTGACTACACTCCAGCAAAAGAAATCAGCCTTAGTGATGTTGAATGTATTAGCGTTACTCACTGCTACCTGAAACACCACTCACTTGTGAATACTCAGCATGATTCTACAGGATAAACTGCTGGGTGTGTGCTAAGAGTCTGCTTATGCAGACTGTGTATTTTCAGTTACAAGAGACATATGCATGGATACATCCAAAAAGAGCCAGAGTGACACGAAATACATCTCTGACAACAATTCCTGTGTGCTCAAAGACTCATGCTGTGATTCTAGGCAGAAAATGAAATTTGCTTGCCAATTTCAAAGCACACTTACTACTGTTTTCTGTGATTTTAGGCAGAAAATGAAATTTGCTTGCCAATTTCAAAGCACACTTACTACTGTTTTTTTCTGCAAGTGTTAAGTACTCTAACAGTCGCATACATTTTCATTACAGTTTTCAGATACAGAAAACAGCACATGTGCAAACAGCTTTTTGAGACCATGAACATGTGTGACCTTGGTGACTGACTACACTCCAGCAAAAGAAATCAGCCTTAGTGAAGTTGAATGTATTAGCATTACTCACTGCTACCTGAAACACCACTCACTTGTGAATACTAAGCATGATTCTACAGGATAAACTGCTGGGTGTGTGCTAAGAGTCTGCTTATGCAGACTGTGTATTTTCAGTTACAAGAGTCATATGCATGGATACATCCAAAAAGACCCAGAGTGACACAAAATACATCTCTGACAACAATTCCTGTGTGCTCACAGACTCATGCTGTGATTCTAGGCAGAAAATGAAATTTGCTTGCCAATTTCAAAGCACACTTACTACTGTTTTTTTCTGCGAGTGTTAAGTACTCTAACAGTCTGATACATTTTCATGACAGTTTTCAGAAACAGAAAAGAGCACATGTGCAAACAGCTTTTTGAGACCATGAACATGTGTGACCTTGGTGACTGACTACACTCCAGCAAAAGAAATCAGCCTTAGTGATGTTGAATGTATTAGCGTTACTCACTGCTACCTGAAACACCACTCACTTGTGAATACTCAGCATGATTCTACAGGATAAACTGCTGGGTGTGTGCTAAGAGTCTGCTTATGCAGACTGTGTATTTTCAGTTACAAGAGACATATGCATGGATACATCCAAAAAGAGCCAGAGTGACACGAAATACATCTCAGTCAACAATTCCTGTGTGCTCACAGACTCATGCTGTGATTCTAGGCAGAAAATGAAATTTGCTTGCCAATTTAAAAGCACACTTACTACTGTTTTCTGTGATTTTAGGCAGAACATGAAATTTGCTTGCCAATTTCAAAGCACCCTTACTACTGTTTTTTTCTGCAAGTGTTAAGTACTCTAACAGTCGCATATATTTTCATTACAGTTTTCAGATACAGAAAACAGCACATGTGCAAACAGCTTTTTGAGACCATGAACATGTGTGACCTTGGTGACTGACTACACTCCAGCAAAAGAAATCAGCCTTAGTGATGTTGAATGTATTAGCATTATTCACTGCTACCTGAAACACCACTCACTTGTGAATACTAAGCATGATTCTACAGGATAAACTGCTGGGTGTGTGCTAAGAGTCTGCTTATGCAGACTGGTTATTTTCAGTTACAAGAGTCATATGCATGGATACATCCAAAAAGAGCCAGAGTGACACGAAATACATCTCTGACAACAATTCCTGTGTGCTCACAGACTCATGCTGTGATTCTAGGCAGAAAATGACATTTGCTTGCCAATTTCAAAGCACACTTACTACTGTTTTCTGTGATTTTAGGCAGAAAATGAAATTTGCTTGCCAATTTCAAAGCACACTTACTACTGTTTTTTCCTGCAAGTGTTAAGTACTCTAACAGTCGCATACATTTTCATTACAGTTTTCAGATACAGAAAACAGCACATGTGCAAACAGCTTTTTGAGACCATGAACATGTGTGACCTTGGTGACTGACTACACTCCAGCAAAAGAAATCAGCCTTAGTGATGTTGAATGTATTAGCATTACTCACTGCTACCTGAAACACCACTCACTTGTGAATACTAAGCATGATTCTACAGGATAAACTGCTGGGTGTGTGCTAAGAGTCTGCTTATGCAGACTGTGTATTTTCAGTTACAAGAGACATATGCATGGATACTTCCAAAAAGAACCAGAGCGACACGAAATACATCTCTGACAACAATTCCTCTGTGCTAACAGACTCATGCTGTGATTTTACGCAGAAAATGACATTTGCTTGCCAATTTCAAAGCACATTTACTACTGTTTTTTTCTGCAAGTGTTAAGTACTCTAACAGTCTGATACATTTTCATTACAGTTTTCAGAAACAGAAAAGAGCACATGTGCAAACAGCTTTTTGAGACCATGAACATGTGTGACCTTGGTGACTGACTACACTCCAGCAAAAGAAATCAGCCTTAGTGATGTTGAATGTATTAGCGTTACTCACTGCTACCTGAAACACCACTCACTTGTGAATACTCAGCATGATTCTACAGGATAAACTGCTGGGTGTGTGCTAAGAGTCTGCTTATGCAGACTGTGTATTTTCAGTTACAAGAGACATATGCATGGATACATCCAAAAAGAGCCAGAGTGACACGAAATACATCTCTGACAACAATTCCTGTGTGCTCAAAGACTCATGCTGTGATTCTAGGCAGAAAATGAAATTTGCTTGCCAATTTCAAAGCACACTTACTACTGTTTTCTGTGATTTTAGGCAGAAAATGAAATTTGCTTGCCAATTTCAAAGCACACTTACTACTGTTTTTTTCTGCAAGTGTTAAGTACTCTAACAGTCGCATACATTTTCATTACAGTTTTCAGATACAGAAAACAGCACATGTGCAAACAGCTTTTTGAGACCATGAACATGTGTGACCTTGGTGACTGACTACACTCCAGCAAAAGAAATCAGCCTTAGTGAAGTTGAATGTATTAGCATTACTCACTGCTACCTGAAACACCACTCACTTGTGAATACTAAGCATGATTCTACAGGATAAACTGCTGGGTGTGTGCTAAGAGTCTGCTTATGCAGACTGTGTATTTTCAGTTACAAGAGTCATATGCATGGATACATCCAAAAAGACCCAGAGTGACACAAAATACATCTCTGACAACAATTCCTGTGTGCTCACAGACTCATGCTGTGATTCTAGGCAGAAAATTAAATTTGCTTGCCAATTTCAAAGCACACTTACTACTGTTTTTTTCTGCGAGTGTTAAGTACTCTAACAGTCTGATACATTTTCATGACAGTTTTCAGAAACAGAAAAGAGCACATGTGCAAACAGCTTTTTGAGACCATGAACATGTGTGACCTTGGTGACTGACTACACTCCAGCAAAAGAAATCAGCCTTAGTGATGTTGAATGTATTAGCGTTACTCACTGCTACCTGAAACACCACTCACTTGTGAATACTCAGCATGATTCTACAGGATAAACTGCTGGGTGTGTGCTAAGAGTCTGCTTATGCAGACTGTGTATTTTCAGTTACAAGAGACATATGCATGGATACATCCAAAAAGAGCCAGAGTGACACGAAATACATCTCTGACAACAATTCCTGTGTGCTCACAGACTCATGCTGTGATTCTAGGCAGAAAATGAAATTTGCTTGCCAATTTAAAAGCACACTTACTACTGTTTTCTGTGACAGTTTTCAGAAACAGAAAAGAGCACATGTGCAAACAGCTTTTTGAGACCATGAACATGTGTGACCTTGGTGACTGACTACACTCCAGCAAAAGAAATCAGCCTTAGTGATGTTGAATGTATTAGCGTTACTCACTGCTACCTGAAACACCACTCACTTGTGAATACTCAGCATGATTCTACAGGATAAACTGCTGGGTGTGTGCTAAGAGTCTGCTTATGCAGACTGTGTATTTTCCGTTACAAGAGACATATGCATGGATACATCCAAAAAGAGCCAGAGTGACACGAAATACATCTCTGACAACAATTCCTGTGTGCTCACAGACTCATGCTGTGATTCTAGGCAGAAAATGAAATTTGCTTGCCAATTTAAAAGCACACTTACTACTGTTTTCTGTGATTTTAGGCAGAACATGAAATTTGCTTTCCAATTTCAAAGCACCCTTACTACTGTTTTTTTCTGCAAGTGTTAAGTACTCTAACAGTCGCCTACATTTTCATTACAGTTTTCAGATACAGAAAACAGCACATGTGCAAACAGCTTTTTGAGACCATGAACATGTGTGACCTTGGTGACTGACTACACTCCAGCAAAAGAAATCAGCCTTAGTGATGTTGAATGTATTAGCGTTACTCACTGCTACCTGAAACACCACTCACTTGTGAATACTAAGCATGATTCTACAGGATAAACTGCTGGGTGTGTGCTAAGAGTCTGCTTATGCAGACTGTGTATTTTCAGTTACAAGAGACATATGCATTGATACATCCAAAAAGAGCCAGAGTGACACGAAATACATCTCTGACAACAATTCCTGTGCGCTCACAGACTCATGCTGTGATTCTAGGCAGAAAATGAAATTTGCTTGCCAATTTCAAAGCACACTTACTACTGTTTTCTGTGATTTTAGGCAGAAAATGAAATTTGCTTGCCAATTTCAAAGCACACTTACTACTGTTTTTTCCTGCAAGTGTTAAGTACTCTAACAGTCGCATACATTTTCATTACAGTTTTCAGATACAGAAAACAGCACATGTGCAAACAGCTTTTTGAGACCATGAACATGTGTGACCTTGGTGACTGACTACACTCCAGCAAAAGAAATCAGCCTTAGTGATGTTGAATGTATTAGCATTACTCACTGCTACCTGAAACACCACTCACTTGTGAATACTAAGCATGATTCTACAGGATAAACTGCTGGGTGTGTGCTAAGAGTCTGCTTATGCAGACTGTGTATTTTCAGTTACAAGAGACATATGCATGGATACTTCCAAAAAGAATCAGAGCGACACGAAATACATCTCTGACAACAATTCCTCTGTGCTCACAGACTCATGCTGTGATTTTACGCAGAAAATGACATTTGCTTGCCAATTTCAAAGCACATTTACTACTGTTTTTTTCTGCAAGTGTTAAGTACTCTAACAGTCTGATACATTTTCATTACAGTTTTCAGAAACAGAAAAGAGCACATGTGCAAACAGCTTTTTGAGACCATGAACATGTGTGACCTTGGTGACTGACTACACTCCAGCAAAAGAAATCAGCCTTAGTGATGTTGAATGTATTAGCGTTACTCACTGCTACCTGAAACACCACTCACTTGTGAATACTCAGCATGATTCTACAGGATAAACTGCTGGGTGTGTGCTAAGAGTCTGCTTATGCAGACTGTGTATTTTCAGTTACAAGAGACATATGCATGGATACATCCAAAAAGAGCCAGAGTGACACGAAATACATCTCTGACAACAATTCCTGTGTGCTCAAAGACTCATGCTGTGATTCTAGGCAGAAAATGAAATTTGCTTGCCAATTTCAAAGCACACTTACTACTGTTTTCTGTGATTTTAGGCAGAAAATGAAATTTGCTTGCCAATTTCAAAGCACACTTACTACTGTTTTTTTCTGCAAGTGTTAAGTACTCTAACAGTCGCATACATTTTCATTACAGTTTTCAGATACAGAAAACAGCACATGTGCAAACAGCTTTTTGAGACCATGAACATGTGTGACCTTGGTGACTGACTACACTCCAGCAAAAGAAATCAGCCTTAGTGAAGTTGAATGTATTAGCATTACTCACTGCTACCTGAAACACCACTCACTTGTGAATACTAAGCATGATTCTACAGGATAAACTGCTGGGTGTGTGCTAAGAGTCTGCTTATGCAGACTGTGTATTTTCAGTTACAAGAGTCATATGCATGGATACATCCAAAAAGACCCAGAGTGACACAAAATACATCTCTGACAACAATTCCTGTGTGCTCACAGACTCATGCTGTGATTCTAGGCAGAAAATGAAATTTGCTTGCCAATTTCAAAGCACACTTACTACTGTTTTTTTCTGCGAGTGTTAAGTACTCTAACAGTCTGATACATTTTCATGACAGTTTTCAGAAACAGAAAAGAGCACATGTGCAAACAGCTTTTTGAGACCATGAACATGTGTGACCTTGGTGACTGACTACACTCCAGCAAAAGAAATCAGCCTCAGTGATGTTGAATGTATTAGCGTTACTCACTGCTACCTGAAACACCACTCACTTGTGAATACTCAGCATGATTCTACAGGATAAACTGCTGGGTGTGTGCTAAGAGTCTGCTTATGCAGACTGTGTATTTTCAGTTACAAGAGACATATGCATGGATACATCCAAAAAGAGCCAGAGTGACACGAAATACATCTCTGACAACAATTCCTGTGTGCTCACAGACTCATGCTGTGATTCTAGGCAGAAAATGAAATTTGCTTGCCAATTTAAAAGCACACTTACTACTGTTTTCTGTGATTTTAGGCAGAAAATGAAATTTGCTTGCCAATTTCAAAGCACACTTACTACTGTTTTTTCCTGCAAGTGTTAAGTACTCTAACAGTCGCATACATTTTCATTACAGTTTTCAGATACAGAAAACAGCACATGTGCAAACAGCTTTTTGAGACCATGAACATGTGTGACCTTGGTGACTGACTACACTCCAGCAAAAGAAATCAGCCTTAGTGATGTTGAATGTATTAGCATTACTCACTGCTACCTGAAACACCACTCACTTGTGAATACTAAGCATGATTCTACAGGATAAACTGCTGGGTGTGTGCTAAGAGTCTGCTTATGCAGACTGTGTATTTTCAGTTACAAGAGTCATATGCATGGATACATCCAAAAAGACCCAGAGTGACACAAAATACATCTCTGACAACAATTCCTGTGTGCTCACAGACTCATGCTGTGATTCTAGGCAGAAAATGAAATTTGCTTGCCAATTTCAAAGCACACTTACTACTGTTTTTTTCTGCGAGTGTTAAGTACTCTAACAGTCTGATACATTTTCATGACAGTTTTCAGAAACAGAAAAGAGCACATGTGCAAACAGCTTTTTGAGACCATGAACATGTGTGACCTTGGTGACTGACTACACTCCAGCAAAAGAAATCAGCCTTAGTGATGTTGAATGTATTAGCGTTACTCACTGCTACCTGAAACACCACTCACTTGTGAATACTCAGCATGATTCTACAGGATAAACTGCTGGGTGTGTGCTAAGAGTCTGCTTATGCAGACTGTGTATTTTCAGTTACAAGAGACATATGCATGGATACATCCAAAAAGAGCCAGAGTGACACGAAATACATCTCTGACAACAATTCCTGTGTGCTCACAGACTCATGCTGTGATTCTAGGCAGAAAATGAAATTTGCTTGCCAATTTAAAAGCACACTTACTACTGTTTTCTGTGACAGTTTTCAGAAACAGAAAAGAGCACATGTGCAAACAGCTTTTTGAGACCATGAACATGTGTGACCTTGGTGACTGACTACACTCCAGCAAAAGAAATCAGCCTTAGTGATGTTGAATGTATTAGCGTTACTCACTGCTACCTGAAACACCACTCACTTGTGAATACTCAGCATGATTCTACAGGATAAACTGCTGGGTGTGTGCTAAGAGTCTGCTTATGCAGACTGTGTATTTTCAGTTACAAGAGACATATGCATGGATACATCCAAAAAGAGCCAGAGTGACACGAAATACATCTCTGACAACAATTCCTGTGTGCTCACAGACTCATGCTGTGATTCTAGGCAGAAAATGAAATTTGCTTGCCAATTTAAAAGCACACTTACTACTGTTTTCTGTGATTTTAGGCAGACCATGACATTTGCTTGCCAATTTCAAAGCACCCTTACTACTGTTTTTTTCTGCAAGTGTTAAGTACTCTAACAGTCGCCTACATTTTCATTACAGTTTTCAGATACAGAAAACAGCACATGTGCAAACAGCTTTTTGAGACCATGAACATGTGTGACCTTGGTGACTGACTACACTCCAGCAAAAGAAATCAGCCTTAGTGATGTTGAATGTATTAGCATTACTCACTGCTACCTGAAACACCACTCACTTTTGAATACTAAGCATGATTCTACAGGATAAACTGCTGGGTGTGTGCTAAGAGTCTGCTTATGCAGACTGTGTATTTTCAGTTACAAGAGTCATATGCATGGATACATCCAAACAGAGCCAGAGTGACACGAAATACATCTCTGACAACAATTCCTGTGTGCTCACAGACTCATGCTGTGATTCTAGGCAGAAAATGACATTTGCTTGCCAATTTCAAAGCACACTTACTACTGTTTTCTGTGATTTTAGGCAGAAAATGAAATTTGCTTGCCAATTTCAAAGCACACTTACTACTGTTTTTTCCTGCAAGTGTTAAGTACTCTAACAGTCTCATACATTTTCATTACAGTTTTCAGATACAGAAAACAGCACATGTGCAAACAGCTTTTTGAGACCATGAACATGTGTGACCTTGGTGACTGACTACACTCCAGCAAAAGAAATCAGCCTTAGTGATGTTGAATGTATTAGCATTACTCACTGCTACCTGAAACACCACTCACTTGTGAATACTAAGCATGATTCTACAGGATAAACTGCTGGGTGTGTGCTAAGAGTCTGCTTATGCAGACTGTGTATTTTCAGTTACAAGAGACATATGCATGGATACTTCCAAAAAGAACCAGAGCGACACGAAATACATCTCTGACAACAATTCCTCTGTGCTCACAGACTCATGCTGTGATTTTACGCAGAAAATGAAATTTGCTTGCCAATTTCAAAGCACATTTACTACTGTTTTTTTCTGCAAGTGTTAAGTACTCTAACAGTCTGATACATTTTCATTACAGTTTTCAGAAACAGAAAAGAGCACATGTGCAAACAGCTTTTTGAGACCATGAACATGTGTGACCTTGGTGACTAACTACACTCCAGCAAAAGAAATCAGCCTTAGTGATGTTGAATGTATTAGCGTTACTCACTGCTACCTGAAACACCACTCACTTGTGAATACTCAGCATGATTCTACAGGATAAACTGCTGAGTGTGTGCTAAGAGTCTGCTTATGCAGACTGTGTATTTTCAGTTACAAGAGACATATGCATGGATACATCCAAAAAGAGCCAGAGTGACACGAAATACATCTCTGACAACAATTCCTGTGTGCTCACAGACTCATGCTGTGATTCTAGGCAGAAAATGAAATTTTCTTGCCAATTTCAAAGCACACTTACTACTGTTTTCTGTGATTTTAGGCAGAAAATGAAATTTGCTTGCCAATTTCAAAGCACACTTACTACTGTTTTTTCCTGCAAGTGTTAAGTACTCTAACAGTCGCATACATTTTCATTACAGTTTTCAGATACAGAAAACAGCACATGTGCAAACAGCTTTTTGAGACCATGAACATGTGTGACCTTGGTGACTGACTACACTCCAGCAAAAGAAATCAGCCTTAGTGATGTTGAATGTATTAGCATTACTCACTGCTACCTGAAACACCACTCACTTGTGAATACTAAGCATGATTCTACAGGATAAACTGCTGGGTGTGTGCTAAGAGTCTGCTTATGCAGACTGTGTATTTTCAGTTACAAGAGTCATATGCATGGATACATCCAAAAAGACCCAGAGTGACACAAAATACATCTCTGACAACAATTCCTGTGTGCTCACAGACTCATGCTGTGATTCTAGGCAGAAAATGAAATTTGCTTGCCAATTTCAAAGCACACTTACTACTGTTTTTTTCTGCGAGTGTTAAGTACTCTAACAGTCTGATACATTTTCATGACAGTTTTCAGAAACAGAAAAGAGCACATGTGCAAACAGCTTTTTGAGACCATGAACATGTGTGACCTTGGTGACTGACTACACTCCAGCAAAAGAAATCAGCCTTAGTGATGTTGAATGTATTAGCGTTACTCACTGCTACCTGAAACACCACTCACTTGTGAATACTCAGCATGATTCTACAGGATAAACTGCTGGGTGTGTGCTAAGAGTCTGCTTATGCAGACTGTGTATTTTCAGTTACAAGAGACATATGCATGGATACATCCAAAAAGAGCCAGAGTGACACGAAATACATCTCTGACAACAATTCCTGTGTGCTCACAGACTCATGCTGTGATTCTAGGCAGAAAATGAAATTTGCTTGCCAATTTAAAAGCACACTTACTACTGTTTTCTGTGATTTTAGGCAGAACATGAAATTTGCTTGCCAATTTCAAAGCACCCTTACTACTGTTTTTTTCTGCAAGTGTTAAGTACTCTAACAGTCGCATACATTTTCATTACAGTTTTCAGATACAGAAAACAGCACATGTGCAAACAGCTTTTTGAGACCATGAACATGTGTGACCTTGGTGACTGACTACACTCCAGCAAAAGAAATCAGCCTTAGTGATGTTGAATGTATTAGCATTACTCACTGCTACCTGAAACACCACTCACTTGTGAATACTAAGCATGATTCTACAGGATAAACTGCTGGGTGTGTGCTAAGAGTCTGCTTATGCAGACTGTGTATTTTCAGTTACAAGAGTCATATGCATGGATACATCCAAAAAGAGCCAGAGTGACACGAAATACATCTCTGACAACAATTCCTGTGTGCTCACAGACTCATGCTGTGATTCTAGGCAGAAAATGACATTTGCTTGCCAATTTCAAAGCACACTTACTACTGTTTTCTGTGATTTTAGGCAGAAAATGAAATTTGCTTGCCAATTTCAAAGCACATTTACTACTGTTTTTTTCTGCAAGTGTTAAGTACTCTAACAGTCTGATACATTTTCATTACAGTTTTCAGAAACAGAAAAGAGCACATGTGCAAACAGCTTTTTGAGACCATGAACATGTGTGACCTTGGTGACTAACTACACTCCAGCAAAAGAAATCAGCCTTAGTGATGTTGAATGTATGAGCGTTACTCACTGCTACCTGAAACACCACTCACTTGTGAATACTCAGCATGATTCTACAGGATAAACTGCTGAGTGTGTGCTAAGAGTCTGCTTATGCAGACTGTGTATTTTCAGTTACAAGAGACATATGCATGGATACATCCAAAAAGAGCCAGAGTGACACGAAATACATCTCTGACAACAATTCCTGTGTGCTCACAGACTCATGCTGTGATTCTAGGCAGAAAATGAAATTTGCTTTACAATTTCAAAGCACACTTACTACTGTTTTCTGTGATTTTAGGCAGAAAATGAAATTTGCTTGCCAATTTCAAAGCACACTTACTACTGTTTTTTTCTGCAAGTGTTAAGTACTCTAACAGTCGCATACATTTTCATTACAGTTTTCAGATACAGAAAACAGCACATGTGCAAACAGCTTTTTGAGACCATGAACATGTGTGACCTTGGTGACTGACTACACTCCAGCAAAAGAAATCAGCCTTAGTGAAGTTGAATGTATTAGCATTACTCACTGCTACCTGAAACACCACTCACTTGTGAATACTAAGCATGATTCTACAGGATAAACTGCTGGGTGTGTGCTAAGAGTCTGCTTATGCAGACTGTGTATTTTCAGTTACAAGAGACATATGCATGGATACTTCCAAAAAGAACCAGAGCGACACGAAATACATCTCTGACAACAATTCCTCTGTGCTCACAGACTCATGCTGTGATTTTACGCAGAAAATGAAATTTGCTTGCCAATTTCAAAGCACATTTACTACTGTTTTTTTCTGCAAGTGTTAAGTACTCTAACAGTCTGATACATTTTCATGACAGTTTTCAGAAACAGAAAAGAGCACATGTGCAAACAGCTTTTTGAGACCATGAACATGTGTGACCTTGGTGACTGACTACACTCCAGCAAAAGAAATCAGCCTTAGTGATGTTGAATGTATTAGCGTTACTCACTGCTACCTGAAACACCACTCACTTGTGAATACTCAGCATGATTCTACAGGATAAACTGCTGGGTGTGTGCTAAGAGTCTGCTTATGCAGACTGTGTATTTTCAGTTACAAGAGACATATGCATGGATACATCCAAAAAGAGCCAGAGTGACACGAAATACATCTCTGACAACAATTCCTGTGTGCTCACAGACTCATGCTGTGATTCTAGGCAGAAAATGAAATTTGCTTTCCAATTTAAAAGCACACTTACTACTGTTTTCTGTGATTTTAGGCAGAACATGAAATTTGCTTGCCAATTTCAAAGCACCCTTACTACTGTTTTTTTCTGCAAGTGTTAAGTACTCTAACAGTCGCATACATTTTCATTACAGTTTTCAGATACAACAAACAGCACATGTGCAAACAGCTTTTTGAGACCATGAACATGTGTGACCTTGGTGACTGACTACACTCCAGCAAAATAAATCAGCCTTAGTGATGTTGAATGTATTAGCATTACTCACTGCTACCTGAAACACCACTCACTTGTGAATACTAAGCAAGATTCTACAGGATAAACTGCTGGGTGTGTGCTAAGAGTCTGCTTATGCAGACTGTGTATTTTCAGTTACAAGAGTCATATGTATGGATACATCCAAAAAGAGCCAGAGTGACACGAAATACATCTCTGACAACAATTCCTGTGTGCTCACAGACTCATGCTGTGATTCTAGGCAGAAAATGACATTTGCTTGCCAATTTCAAAGCACAGTTACTACTGTTTTCTCTGATTTTAGGCAGAAAATGAAATTTGCTTGCCAATTTCAGAGCACACTTACTACTGTTTTTTCCTGCAAGTGTTAAGTACTCTAACAGTCGCATACATTTTCATTACAGTTTTCAGATACAGAAAACAGCACATGTGCAAACAGCTTTTTGAGACCATGAACATGTGTGACCTTGGTGACTGACTACACTCCAGCAAAAGAAATCAGCCTTAGTGATGTTGAATGTATTAGCATTACTCACTGCTACCTGAAACACCACTCACTTGTGAATACTAAGCATGATTCTACAGGATAAACTGCTGGGTGTGTGCTAAGAGTCTGCTTATGCAGACTGTGTATTTTCAGTTACAAGAGACATATGCATGGATACTTCCAAAAAGAACCAGAGCGACACGAAATACATCTCTGACAACAATTCCTCTGTGCTCACAGACTCATGCTGTGATTTTACGCAGAAAATGAAATTTGCTTGCCAATTTCAAAGCACATTTACTACTGTTTTTTTCTGCAAGTGTTAAGTACTCTAACAGTCTGATACATTTTCATTACAGTTTTCAGAAACAGAAAAGAGCACATGTGCAAACAGCTTTTTGAGACCATGAACATGTGTGACCTTGGTGACTAACTACACTCCAGCAAAAGAAATCAGCCTTAGTGATGTTGAATGTATTAGCGTTACTCACTGCTACCTGAAACACCACTCACTTGTGAATACTCAGCATGATTCTACAGGATAAACTGCTGGGTGTGTGCTAAGAGTCTGCTTACGCAGACTGTGTATTTTCAGTTACAAGAGACATATGCATGGATACATCCAAAAAGAGCCAGAGTGACACGAAATACATCTCTGACAACAATTCCTGTGTGCTCACAGACTCATGCTGTGATTCTAGGCAGAAAATGAAATTTGCTTGCCAATTTCAAAGCACACTTACTACTGTTTTCTGTGATTTTAGGCAGAAAATGAAATTTGCTTGCCAATTTCAAAGCACACTTACTACTGTTTTTTTCTTCAAGTGTTAAGTACTCTAACAGTCGCATACATTTTCATTACAGTTTTCAGATACAGAAAACAGCACATGTGCAAACAGCTTTTTGAGACCATGAACATGTGTGACCTTGGTGACTGACTACACTCCAGCAAAAGAAATCAGCCTTAGTGATGTTGAATGTATTAGCATTACTCACTGCTACCTGAAACACCACTCACTTGTGAATACTAAGCATGATTCTACAGGATAAACTGCTGGGTGTGTGCTAAGCGTCTGCTTATGCAGACTGTGTATTTTCAGCACAAGAGTCATATGCATGGATACATCCAAAAAGACCCAGAGTGACACAAAATACATCTCTGACAACAATTCCTGTGTGCTCACAGACTCATGCTGTGATTCTAGGCAGAAAATGAAATTTGCTTGCCAATTTCAAAGCACACTTACTACTGTTTTTTTCTGCAAGTGTTAAGTACTCTAACAGTCTGATACATTTTCATGACAGTTTTCAGAAACAGAAAAGAGCACATGTGCAAACAGCTTTTGGAGACCATGAACATGTGTGACCTTGGTGACTGACTACACTCCAGCAAAAGAAATCAGCCTTAGTGATGTTGAATGTATTAGCGTTACTCACTGCTACCTGAAACACCACTCACTTGTGAATACTCAGCATGATTCTATAGGATAAACTGCTGGGTGTGTGCTAAGAGTCTGCTTATGCAGACTGTGTATTTTCAGTTACAAGAGACATATGCATGGATACATCCCAAAAGAGCCAGAGTGACACGAAATACATCTCTGACAACAATTCCTGTGTGCTCACAGACTCATGCTGTGATTCTAGGCAGAAAATGAAATTTGCTTGCCAATTTAAAAGCACACTTACTACTGTTTTCTGTGATTTTAGGCAGAAAATGAAATTTGCTTGCCAATTTCAAATCACCCTTACTACTGTTTTTTTCTGCAAGTGTTAAGTACTGTAACAGTCGCATACATTTTCATTACAGTTTTCAGATACAGAAAACAGCAGATGTGCAAACAGCTTTTTGAGACCATGAACATGTGTGAGCTTGGTGACTGACTACACTCCAGCAAAAGAAATCAGCTTTAGTGATGTTGAATGTATTAGCATTACTCACTGCTACCTGAAACACCACTCACTTGTGAATACTAAGCATGATTCTACAGGATAAACTGCTGGGTGTGTGCTAAGAGTCTGCTTATGCAGACTGTGTATTTTCAGTTACAAGAGACATATGCATGGATACATCCAAAAAGAGCCAGAGTGACACGAAATACATCTCTGACAACAATTCCTGTGTGCTCAAAGACTCATGCTGTGATTCTAGGCAGAAAATGAAATTTGCTTGCCAATTTCAAAGCACACTTACTACTGTTTTCTGTGATTTTAGGCAGAAAATGAAATTTGCTTGCCAATTTCAAAGCACACTTACTACTGTTTTTTTCTGCAAGTGTTAAGTACTCTAACAGTCGCATACATTTTCATTACAGTTTTCAGATACAGAAAACAGCACATGTGCAAACAGCTTTTTGAGACCATGAACATGTGTGACCTTGGTGACTGACTACACTCCAGCAAAAGAAATCAGCCTTAGTGAAGTTGAATGTATTAGCATTACTCACTGCTACCTGAAACACCACTCACTTGTGAATACTAAGCATGATTCTACAGGATAAACTGCTGGGTGTGTGCTAAGAGTCTGCTTATGCAGACTGTGTATTTTCAGTTACAAGAGTCATATGCATGGATACATCCAAAAAGACCCAGAGTGACACAAAATACATCTCTGACAACAATTCCTGTGTGCTCACAGACTCATGCTGTGATTCTAGGCAGAAAATGAAATTTGCTTGCCAATTTCAAAGCACACTTACTACTGTTTTTTTCTGCGAGTGTTAAGTACTCTAACAGTCTGATACATTTTCATGACAGTTTTCAGAAACAGAAAAGAGCACATGTGCAAACAGCTTTTTGAGACCATGAACATGTGTGACCTTGGTGACTGACTACACTCCAGCAAAAGAAATCAGCCTTAGTGATGTTGAATGTATTAGCGTTACTCACTGCTACCTGAAACACCACTCACTTGTGAATACTCAGCATGATTCTACAGGATAAACTGCTGGGTGTGTGCTAAGAGTCTGCTTATGCAGACTGTGTATTTTCAGTTACAAGAGACATATGCATGGATACATCCAAAAAGAGCCAGAGTGACACGAAATACATCTCTGACAACAATTCCTGTGTGCTCACAGACTCATGCTGTGATTCTAGGCAGAAAATGAAATTTGCTTGCCAATTTAAAAGCACACTTACTACTGTTTTCTGTGACAGTTTTCAGAAACAGAAAAGAGCACATGTGCAAACAGCTTTTTGAGACCATGAACATGTGTGACCTTGGTGACTGACTACACTCCAGCAAAAGAAATCAGCCTTAGTGATGTTGAATGTATTAGCGTTACTCACTGCTACCTGAAACACCACTCACTTGTGAATACTCAGCATGATTCTACAGGATAAACTGCTGGGTGTGTGCTAAGAGTCTGCTTATGCAGACTGTGTATTTTCAGTTACAAGAGACATATGCATGGATACATCCAAAAAGAGCCAGAGTGACACGAAATACATCTCTGACAACAATTCCTGTGTGCTCACAGACTCATGCTGTGATTCTAGGCAGAAAATGAAATTTGCTTGCCAATTTAAAAGCACACTTACTACTGTTTTCTGTGATTTTAGGCAGAACATGACATTTGCATGCCAATTTCAAAGCACCCTTACTACTGTTTTTTTCTGCAAGTGTTAAGTACTCTAACAGTCGCCTACATTTTCATTACAGTTTTCAGATACAGAAAACAGCACATGTGCAAACAGCTTTTTGAGACCATGAACATGTGTGACCTTGGTGACTGACTACACTCCAGCAAAAGAAATCAGCCTTAGTGATGTTGAATGTATTAGCATTACTCACTGCTACCTGAAACACCACTCACTTTTGAATACTAAGCATGATTCTACAGGATAAACTGCTGGGTGTGTGCTAATAGTCTGCTTATGCAGACTGTGTATTTTCAGTTACAAGAGTCATATGCATGGATACATCCAAACAGAGCCAGAGTGACACGAAATACATCTCTGACAACAATTCCTGTGTGCTCACAGACTCATGCTGTGATTCTAGGCAGAAAATGACATTTGCTTGCCAATTTCAAAGCACACTTACTACTGTTTTCTGTGATTTTAGGCAGAAAATGAAATTTGCTTGCCAATTTCAAAGCACACTTACTACTGTTTTTTCCTGCAAGTGTTAAGTACTCTAACAGTCGCATACATTTTCATTACAGTTTTCAGATACAGAAAACAGCACATGTGCAAACAGCTTTTTGAGACCATGAACATGTGTGACCTTGGTGACTGACTACACTCCAGCAAAAGAAATCAGCCTCAGTGATGTTGAATGTATTAGCATTACTCACTGCTACCTGAAACACCACTCACTTGTGAATACTAAGCATGATTCTACAGGATAAACTGCTGGGTGTGTGCTAAGAGTCTGCTTATGCAGACTGTGTATTTTCAGTTACAAGAGTCATATGCATGGATACATCCAAAAAGACCCAGAGTGACACAAAATACATCTCTGACAACAATTCCTGTGTGCTCACAGACTCATGCTGTGATTCTAGGCAGAAAATGAAATTTGCTTGCCAATTTCAAAGCACACTTACTACTGATTTTTTCTGCGAGTGTTAAGTACTCTAACAGTCTGATACATTTTCATGACAGTTTTCAGAAACAGAAAGGAGCACATGTGCAAACAGCTTTTTGAGACCATGAACATGTGTGACCTTGGTGACTGACTACACTCCAGCAAAAGAAATCAGCCTTAGTGATGTTGAATGTATTAGCGTTACTCACTGCTACCTGAAACACCACTCACTTGTGAATACTCAGCATGATTCTACAGGATAAACTGCTGGGTGTGTGCTAAGAGTCTGCTTATGCAGACTGTGTATTTTCAGTTACAAGAGACATATGCATGGATACATCCCAAAAGAGCCAGAGTGACACGAAATACATCTCTGACAACAATTCCTGTGTGCTCACAGACTCATGCTGTGATTCTAGGCAGAAAATGAAATTTGCTTGCCAATTTAAAAGCACACTTACTACTGTTTTCTGTGATTTTAGGCAGAAAATGAAATTTGCTTGCCAATTTCAAATCACCCTTACTACTGTTTTTTTCTGCAAGTGTTAAGTACTGTAACAGTCGCATACATTTTCATTACAGTTTTCAGATACAGAAAACAGCAGATGTGCAAACAGCTTTTTGAGACCATGAACATGTGTGAGCTTGGTGACTGACTACACTCCAGCAAAAGAAATCAGCTTTAGTGATGTTGAATGTATTAGCATTACTCACTGCTACCTGAAACACCACTCACTTGTGAATACTAAGCATGATTCTACAGGATAAACTGCTGGGTGTGTGCTAAGAGTCTGCTTATGCAGACTGTGTATTTTCAGTTACAAGAGACATATGCATGGATACATCCAAAAAGAGCCAGAGTGACACGAAATACATCTCTG
This sequence comes from Triturus cristatus, assembly GCF_964204655.1. Lineage (NCBI taxonomy): Eukaryota > Metazoa > Chordata > Amphibia > Caudata > Salamandridae > Triturus > Triturus cristatus. Next base: position 1,121,828,864 of record NC_140580.1, on the reverse strand, counting down.
ACAACAATTCCTGTGTGCTCAAAGACTCATGCTGTGATTCTAGGCAGAAAATGAAATTTGCTTGCCAATTTCAAAGCACACTTACTACTGTTTTCTGTGATTTTAGGCAGAAAATGAAATTTGCTTGCCAATTTCAAAGCACACTTACTACTGTTTTTTTCTGCAAGTGTTAAGTACTCTAACAGTCGCATACATTTTCATTACAGTTTTCAGATACAGAAAACAGCACATGTGCAAACAGCTTTTTGAGACCATGAACATGTGTGACCTTGGTGACTGACTACACTCCAGCAAAAGAAATCAGCCTTAGTGAAGTTGAATGTATTAGCATTACTCACTGCTACCTGAAACACCACTCACTTGTGAATACTAAGCATGATTCTACAGGATAAACTGCTGGGTGTGTGCTAAGAGTCTGCTTATGCAGACTGTGTATTTTCAGTTACAAGAGTCATATGCATGGATACATCCAAAAAGACCCAGAGTGACACAAAATACATCTCTGACAACAATTCCTGTGTGCTCACAGACTCATGCTGTGATTCTAGGCAGAAAATGAAATTTGCTTGCCAATTTCAAAGCACACTTACTACTGTTTTTTTCTGCGAGTGTTAAGTACTCTAACAGTCTGATACATTTTCATGACAGTTTTCAGAAACAGAAAAGAGCACATGTGCAAACAGCTTTTTGAGACCATGAACATGTGTGACCTTGGTGACTGACTACACTCCAGCAAAAGAAATCAGCCTTAGTGATGTTGAATGTATTAGCGTTACTCACTGCTACCTGAAACACCACTCACTTGTGAATACTCAGCATGATTCTACAGGATAAACTGCTGGGTGTGTGCTAAGAGTCTGCTTATGCAGACGGTGTATTTTCAGTTACAAGAGACATATGCATGGATACATCCAAAAAGAGCCAGAGTGACACGAAATACATCTCTGACAACAATTCCTGTGTGCTCACAGACTCATGCTGTGATTCTAGGCAGAAAATGAAATTTGCTTGCCAATTTAAAAGCACACTTACTACTGTTTTCTGTGACAGTTTTCAGAAACAGAAAAGAGCACATGTGCAAACAGCTTTTTGAGACCATGAACATGTGTGACCTTGGTGACTGACTACACTCCAGCAAAAGAAATCAGCCTTAGTGATGTTGAATGTATTAGCGTTACTCACTGCTACCTGAAACACCACTCACTTGTGAATACTCAGCATGATTCTACAGGATAAACTGCTGGGTGTGTGCTAAGAGTCTGCTTATGCAGACTGTGTATTTTCAGTTACAAGAGACATATGCATGGATACATCCAAAAAGAGCCAGAGTGACACGAAATACATCTCTGACAACAATTCCTGTGTGCTCACAGACTCATGCTGTGATTCTAGGCAGAAAATGAAATTTGCTTGCCAATTTAAAAGCACACTTACTACTGTTTTCTGTGATTTTAGGCAGAACATGACATTTGCATGCCAATTTCAAAGCACCCTTACTACTGTTTTTGTCTGCAAGTGTTAAGTACTCTAACAGTCGCCTACATTTTCATTACAGTTTTCAGATACAGAAAACAGCACATGTGCAAACAGCTTTTTGAGACCATGAACATGTGTGACCTTGGTGACTGACTACACTCCAGCAAAAGAAATCAGCCTTAGTGATGTTGAATGTATTAGCATTACTCACTGCTACCTGAAACACCACTCACTTTTGAATACTAAGCATGATTCTACAGGATAAACTGCTGGGTGTGTGCTAATAGTCTGCTTATGCAGACTGTGTATTTTCAGTTACAAGAGTCATATGCATGGATACATCCAAACAGAGCCAGAGTGACACGAAATACATCTCTGACAACAATTCCTGTGTGCTCACAGACTCATGCTGTGATTCTAGGCAGAAAATGACATTTGCTTGCCAATTTCAAAGCACACTTACTACTGTTTTCTGTGATTTTAGGCAGAAAATGAAATTTGCTTGCCAATTTCAAAGCACACTTACTACTGTTTTTTCCTGCAAGTGTTAAGTACTCTAACAGTCGCATACATTTTCATTACAGTTTTCAGATACAGAAAACAGCACATGTGCAAACAGCTTTTTGAGACCATGAACATGTGTGACCTTGGTGACTGACTACACTCCAGCAAAAGAAATCAGCCTCAGTGATGTTGAATGTATTAGCATTACTCACTGCTACCTGAAACACCACTCACTTGTGAATACTAAGCATGATTCTACAGGATAAACTGCTGGGTGTGTGCTAAGAGTCTGCTTATGCAGACTGTGTATTTTCAGTTACAAGAGTCATATGCATGGATACATCCAAAAAGACCCAGAGTGACACAAAATACATCTCTGACAACAATTCCTGTGTGCTCACAGACTCATGCTGTGATTCTAGGCAGAAAATGAAATTTGCTTGCCAATTTCAAAGCACACTTACTACTGATTTTTTCTGCGAGTGTTAAGTACTCTAACAGTCTGATACATTTTCATGACAGTTTTCAGAAACAGAAAGGAGCACATGTGCAAACAGCTTTTTGAGACCATGAACATGTGTGACCTTGGTGACTGACTACACTCCAGCAAAAGAAATCAGCCTTAGTGATGTTGAATGTATTAGCGTTACTCACTGCTACCTGAAACACCACTCACTTGTGAATACTCAGCATGATTCTACAGGATAAACTGCTGGGTGTGTGCTAAGAGTCTGCTTATGCAGACTGTGTATTTTCAGTTACAAGAGACATATGCATGGATACATCCAAAAAGAGCCAGAGTGACACGAAATACATCTCTGACAACAATTCCTGTGTGCTCACAGACTCATGCTGTGATTCTAGGCAGAAAATGAAATTTGCTTGCCAATTTAAAAGCACACTTACTACTGTTTTCTGTGATTTTAGGCAGAACATGAAATTTGCTTGCCAATTTCAAAGCACCCTTACTACTGTTTTTTTCTGCAAGTGTTAAGTACTCTAACAGTCGCATACATTTTCATTACAGTTTTCAGATACAGAAAACAGCACATGTGCAAACAGCTTTTTGAGACCATGAACATGTGTGACCTTGGTGACTGACTACACTCCAGCAAAAGAAATCAGCCTTAGTGATGTTGAATGTATTAGCATTACTCACTGCTACCTGAAACACCACTCACTTGTGAATACTAAGCATGATTCTACAGGATAAACTGCTGGGTGTGTGCTAAGAGTCTGCTTATGCAGACTGTGTATTTTCAGTTACAAGAGTCATATGCATGGATACATCCAAAAAGAGCCAGAGTGACACGAAATACATCTCTGACAACAATTCCTGTGTGCTCACAGACTCATGCTGTGATTCTAGGCAGAAAATGACATTTGCTTGCCAATTTCAAAGCACACTTACTACTGTTTTCTGTGATTTTAGGCAGAAAATGAAATTTGCTTGCCAATTTCAAAGCACATTTACTACTGTTTTTTTCTGCAAGTGTTAAGTACTCTAACAGTCTGATACATTTTCATTACAGTTTTCAGAAACAGAAAAGAGCACATGTGCAAACAGCTTTTTGAGACCATGAACATGTGTGACCTTGGTGACTAACTACACTCCAGCAAAAGAAATCAGCCTTAGTGATGTTGAATGTATGAGCGTTACTCACTGCTACCTGAAACACCACTCACTTGTGAATACTCAGCATGATTCTACAGGATAAACTGCTGAGTGTGTGCTAAGAGTCTGCTTATGCAGACTGTGTATTTTCAGTTACAAGAGACATATGCATGGATACATCCAAAAAGAGCCAGAGTGACACGAAATACATCTCTGACAACAATTCCTGTGTGCTCACAGACTCATGCTGTGATTCTAGGCAGAAAATGAAATTTGCTTTACAATTTCAAAGCACACTTACTACTGTTTTCTGTGATTTTAGGCAGAAAATGAAATTTGCTTGCCAATTTCAAAGCACACTTACTACTGTTTTTTTCTGCAAGTGTTAAGTACTCTAACAGTCGCATACATTTTCATTACAGTTTTCAGATACAGAAAACAGCACATGTGCAAACAGCTTTTTGAGACCATGAACATGTGTGACCTTGGTGACTGACTACACTCCAGCAAAAGAAATCAGCCTTAGTGAAGTTGAATGTATTAGCATTACTCACTGCTACCTGAAACACCACTCACTTGTGAATACTAAGCATGATTCTACAGGATAAACTGCTGGGTGTGTGCTAAGAGTCTGCTTATGCAGACTGTGTATTTTCAGTTACAAGAGACATATGCATGGATACTTCCAAAAAGAACCAGAGCGACACGAAATACATCTCTGACAACAATTCCTCTGTGCTCACAGACTCATGCTGTGATTTTACGCAGAAAATGAAATTTGCTTGCCAATTTCAAAGCACATTTACTACTGTTTTTTTCTGCAAGTGTTAAGTACTCTAACAGTCTGATACATTTTCATTACAGTTTTCAGAAACAGAAAAGAGCACATGTGCAAACAGCTTTTTGAGACCATGAACATGTGTGACCTTGGTGACTAACTACACTCCAGCAAAAGAAATCAGCCTTAGTGATGTTGAATGTATGAGCGTTACTCACTGCTACCTGAAACACCACTCACTTGTGAATACTCAGCATGATTCTACAGGATAAACTGCTGAGTGTGTGCTAAGAGTCTGCTTATGCAGACTGTGTATTTTCAGTTACAAGAGACATATGCATGGATACATCCAAAAAGAGCCAGAGTGACACGAAATACATCTCTGACAACAATTCCTGTGTGCTCACAGACTCATGCTGTGATTCTAGGCAGAAAATGAAATTTGCTTTACAATTTCAAAGCACACTTACTACTGTTTTCTGTGATTTTAGGCAGAAAATGAAATTTGCTTGCCAATTTCAAAGCACACTTACTACTGTTTTTTTCTGCAAGTGTTAAGTACTCTAACAGTCGCATACATTTTCATTACAGTTTTCAGTTACAGAAAACAGCACATGTGCAAACAGCTTTTTGAGACCATGAACATGTGTGACCTTGGTGACTGACTACACTCCAGCAAAAGAAATCAGCCTTAGTGAAGTTGAATGTATTAGCATTACTCACTGCTACCTGAAACACCACTCACTTGTGAATACTAAGCATGATTCTACAGGATAAACTGCTGGGTGTGTGCTAAGAGTCTGCTTATGCAGACTGTGTATTTTCAGTTACAAGAGACATATGCATGGATACTTCCAAAAAGAACCAGAGCGACACGAAATACATCTCTGACAACAATTCCTCTGTGCTCACAGACTCATGCTGTGATTTTACGCAGAAAATGAAATTTGCTTGCCAATTTCAAAGCACATTTACTACTGTTTTTTTCTGCAAGTGTTAAGTACTCTAACAGTCTGATACATTTTCATGACAGTTTTCAGAAACAGAAAAGAGCACATGTGCAAACAGCTTTTTGAGACCATGAACATGTGTGACCTTGGTGACTGACTACACTCCAGCAAAAGAAATCAGCCTTAGTGATGTTGAATGTATTAGCGTTACTCACTGCTACCTGAAACACCACTCACTTGTGAATACTCAGCATGATTCTACAGGATAAACTGCTGGGTGTGTGCTAAGAGTCTGCTTATGCAGACTGTGTATTTTCAGTTACAAGAGACATATGCATGGATACATCCAAAAAGAGCCAGAGTGACACGAAATACATCTCTGACAACAATTCCTGTGTGCTCACAGACTCATGCTGTGATTCTAGGCAGAAAATGAAATTTGCTTGCCAATTTAAAAGCACACTTACTACTGTTTTCTGTGATTTTAGGCAGAACATGAAATTTGCTTGCCAATTTCAAAGCACCCTTACTACTGTTTTTTTCTGCAAGTGTTAAGTACTCTAACAGTCGCATACATTTTCATTACAGTTTTCAGATACAACAAACAGCACATGTGCAAACAGCTTTTTGAGACCATGAACATGTGTGACCTTGGTGACTGACTACACTCCAGCAAAATAAATCAGCCTTAGTGATGTTGAATGTATTAGCATTACTCACTGCTACCTGAAACACCACTCACTTGTGAATACTAAGCAAGATTCTACAGGATAAACTGCTGGGTGTGTGCTAAGAGTCTGCTTATGCAGACTGTGTATTTTCAGTTACAAGAGTCATATGTATGGATACATCCAAAAAGAGCCAGAGTGACACGAAATACATCTCTGACAACAATTCCTGTGTGCTCACAGACTCATGCTGTGATTCTAGGCAGAAAATGACATTTGCTTGCCAATTTCAAAGCACACTTACTACTGTTTTCTGTGATTTTAGGCAGAAAATGAAATTTGCTTGCCAATTTCAGAGCACACTTACTACTGTTTTTTCCTGCAAGTGTTAAGTACTCTAACAGTCGCATACATTTTCATTACAGTTTTCAGATACAGAAAACAGCACATGTGCAAACAGCTTTTTGAGACCATGAACATGTGTGACCTTGGTGACTGACTACACTCCAGCAAAAGAAATCAGCCTTAGTGATGTTGAATGTATTAGCGTTACTCACTGCTACCTGAAACACCACTCACTTGTGAATACTCAGCATAATTCTACAGGATAAACTGCTGGGTGTGTGCTAAGAGTCTGCTTATGCAGACTGTGTATTTTCAGTTACAAGAGACATATGCATGGATACATCCAAAAAGAGCCAGAGTGACACGAAATACATCTCTGACAACAATTCCTGTGTGCTCACAGACTCATGCTGTGATTCTAGGCAGAAAATGAAATTTGCTTGCCAATTTAAAAGCACACTTACTACTGTTTTCTGTGACAGTTTTCAGAAACAGAAAAGAGCACATGTGCAAACAGCTTTTTGAGACCATGAACATGTGTGACCTTGGTGACTGACTACACTCCAGCAAAAGAAATCAGCCTTAGTGATGTTGAATGTATTAGCGTTACTCACTGCTACCTGAAACACCACTCACTTGTGAATACTCAGCATGATTCTACAGGATAAACTGCTGGGTGTGTGCTAAGAGTCTGCTTATGCAGACTGTGTATTTTCAGTTACAAGAGACATATGCATGGATACATCCAAAAAGAGCCAGAGTGACACGAAATACATCTCTGACAACAATTCCTGTGTGCTCAAAGACTCATGCTGTGATTCTAGGCAGAAAATGAAATTTGCTTGCCAATTTCAAAGCACACTTACTACTGTTTTCTGTGATTTTAGGCAGAAAATGAAATTTGCTTGCCAATTTCAAAGCACACTTACTACTGTTTTTTTCTGCAAGTGTTAAGTACTCTAACAGTCGCATACATTTTCATTACAGTTTTCAGATACAGAAAACAGCACATGTGCAAACAGCTTTTTGAGACCATGAACATGTGTGACCTTGGTGACTGACTACACTCCAGCAAAAGAAATCAGCCTTAGTGAAGTTGAATGTATTAGCATTACTCACTGCTACCTGAAACACCACTCACTTGTGAATACTAAGCATGATTCTACAGGATAAACTGCTGGGTGTGTGCTAAGAGTCTGCTTATGCAGACTGTGTATTTTCAGTTACAAGAGTCATATGCATGGATACATCCAAAAAGACCCAGAGTGACACAAAATACATCTCTGACAACAATTCCTGTGTGCTCACAGACTCATGCTGTGATTCTAGGCAGAAAATGAAATTTGCTTGCCAATTTCAAAGCACACTTACTACTGTTTTTTTCTGCGAGTGTTAAGTACTCTAACAGTCTGATACATTTTCATGACAGTTTTCAGAAACAGAAAAGAGCACATGTGCAAACAGCTTTTTGAGACCATGAACATGTGTGACCTTGGTGACTGACTACACTCCAGCAAAAGAAATCAGCCTTAGTGATGTTGAATGTATTAGCGTTACTCACTGCTACCTGAAACACCACTCACTTGTGAATACTCAGCATGATTCTACAGGATAAACTGCTGGGTGTGTGCTAAGAGTCTGCTTATGCAGACTGTGTATTTTCAGTTACAAGAGACATATGCATGGATACATCCAAAAAGAGCCAGAGTGACACGAAATACATCTCTGACAACAATTCCTGTGTGCTCACAGACTCATGCTGTGATTCTAGGCAGAAAATGAAATTTGCTTGCCAATTTAAAAGCACACTTACTACTGTTTTCTGTGACAGTTTTCAGAAACAGAAAAGAGCACATGTGCAAACAGCTTTTTGAGACCATGAACATGTGTGACCTTGGTGACTGACTACACTCCAGCAAAAGAAATCAGCCTTAGTGATGTTGAATGTATTAGCGTTACTCACTGCTACCTGAAACACCACTCACTTGTGAATACTCAGCATGATTCTACAGGATAAACTGCTGGGTGTGTGCTAAGAGTCTGCTTATGCAGACTGTGTATTTTCAGTTACAAGAGACATATGCATGGATACATCCAAAAAGAGCCAGAGTGACACGAAATACATCTCTGACAACAATTCCTGTGTGCTCACAGACTCATGCTGTGATTCTAGGCAGAAAATTAAATTTGCTTGCCAATTTAAAAGCACACTTACTACTGTTTTCTGTGATTTTAGGCAGAAAATGAAATTTGCTTGCCAATTTCAAAGCACACTTACTACTGTTTTTTTCTGCAAGTGTTAAGTACTCTAACAGTCGCATACATTTTCATTACAGTTTTCAGATACAGAAAACAGCACATGTGCAAACAGCTTTTTGAGACCATGAACATGTGTGACCTTGGTGACTGACTACACTCCAGCAAAAGAAATCAGCCTTAGTGATGTTGAATGTATTAGCATTACTCACTGCTACCTGAAACACCACTCACTTTTGAATACTAAGCATGATTCTACAGGATAAACTGCTGGGTGTGTGCTAATAGTCTGCTTATGCAGACTGTGTATTTTCAGTTACAAGAGTCATATGCATGGATACATCCAAACAGAGCCAGAGTGACACGAAATACATCTCTGACAACAATTCCTGTGTGCTCACAGACTCATGCTGTGATTCTAGGCAGAAAATGACATTTGCTTGCCAATTTCAAAGCACACTTACTACTGTTTTCTGTGATTTTAGGCAGAAAATGAAATTTGCTTGCCAATTTCAAAGCACACTTACTACTGTTTTTTCCTGCAAGTGTTAAGTACTCTAACAGTCGCATACATTTTCATTACAGTTTTCAGATACAGAAAACAGCACATGTGCAAACAGCTTTTTGAGACCATGAACATGTGTGACCTTGGTGACTGACTACACTCCAGCAAAAGAAATCAGCCTTAGTGATGTTGAATGTATTAGCATTACTCACTGCTACCTGAAACACCACTCACTTGTGAATACTAAGCATGATTCTACAGGATAAACTGCTGGGTGTGTGCTAAGAGTCTGCTTATGCAGACTGTGTATTTTCAGTTACAAGAGTCATATGCATGGATACATCCAAAAAGACCCAGAGTGACACAAAATACATCTCTGACAACAATTCCTGTGTGCTCACAGACTCATGCTGTGATTCTAGGCAGAAAATGAAATTTGCTTGCCAATTTCAAAGCACACTTACTACTGATTTTTTCTGCGAGTGTTAAGTACTCTAACAGTCTGATACATTTTCATGACAGTTTTCAGAAACAGAAAGGAGCACATGTGCAAACAGCTTTTTGAGACCATGAACATGTGTGACCTTGGTGACTGACTACACTCCAGCAAAAGAAATCAGCCTTAGTGATGTTGAATGTATTAGCGTTACTCACTGCTACCTGAAACACCACTCACTTGTGAATACTCAGCATGATTCTACAGGATAAACTGCTGGGTGTGTGCTAAGAGTCTGCTTATGCAGACTGTGTATTTTCAGTTACAAGAGACATATGCATGGATACATCCAAAAAGAGCCAGAGTGACACGAAATACATCTCTGACAACAATTCCTGTGTGCTCACAGACTCATGCTGTGATTCTAGGCAGAAAATGAAATTTGCTTGCCAATTTAAAAGCACACTTACTACTGTTTTCTGTGATTTTAGGCAGAACATGAAATTTGCTTGCCAATTTCAAAGCACCCTTACTACTGTTTTTTTCTGCAAGTGTTAAGTACTCTAACAGTCGCATACATTTTCATTACAGTTTTCAGATACAGAAAACAGCACATGTGCAAACAGCTTTTTGAGACCATGAACATGTGTGACCTTGGTGACTGACTACACTCCAGCAAAAGAAATCAGCCTTAGTGATGTTGAATGTATTAGCATTACTCACTGCTACCTGAAACACCACTCACTTGTGAATACTAAGCATGATTCTACAGGATAAACTGCTGGGTGTGTGCTAAGAGTCTGCTTATGCAGACTGTGTATTTTCAGTTACAAGAGTCATATGCATGGATACATCCAAAAAGAGCCAGAGTGACACGAAATACATCTCTGACAACAATTCCTGTGTGCTCACAGACTCATGCTGTGATTCTAGGCAGAAAATGACATTTGCTTGCCAATTTCAAAGCACACTTACTACTGTTTTCTGTGATTTTAGGCAGAAAATGAAATTTGCTTGCCAATTTCAAAGCACATTTACTACTGTTTTTTTCTGCAAGTGTTAAGTACTCTAACAGTCTGATACATTTTCATTACAGTTTTCAGAAACAGAAAAGAGCACATGTGCAAACAGCTTTTTGAGACCATGAACATGTGTGACCTTGGTGACTGACTACACTCCAGCAAAAGAAATCAGCCTTAGTGATGTTGAATGTATTAGCGTTACTCACTGCTACCTGAAACACCACTCACTTGTGAATACTCAGCATGATTCTACAGGATAAACTGCTGGGTGTGTGCTAAGAGTCTGCTTATGCAGACTGTGTATTTTCAGTTACAAGAGACATATGCATGGATACATCCAAAAAGAGCCAGAGTGACACGAAATACATCTCTGACAACAATTCCTGTGTGCTCACAGACTCATGCTGTGATTCTAGGCAGAAAATGAAATTTGCTTGCCAATTTAAAAGCACACTTACTACTGTTTTCTGTGATTTTAGGCAGAACATGAAATTTGCTTGCCAATTTCAAAGCACCCTTACTACTGTTTTTTTCTGCAAGTGTTAAGTACTCTAACAGTCGCATACATTTTCATTACAGTTTTCAGATACAACAAACAGCACATGTGCAAACAGCTTTTTGAGACCATGAACATGTGTGACCTTGGTGACTGACTACACTCCAGCAAAATAAATCAGCCTTAGTGATGTTGAATGTATTAGCATTACTCACTGCTACCTGAAACACCACTCACTTGTGAATACTAAGCAAGATTCTACAGGATAAACTGCTGGGTGTGTGCTAAGAGTCTGCTTATGCAGACTGTGTATTTTCAGTTACAAGAGTCATATGTATGGATACATCCAAAAAGAGCCAGAGTGACACGAAATACATCTCTGACAACAATTCCTGTGTGCTCACAGACTCATGCTGTGATTCTAGGCAGAAAATGACATTTGCTTGCCAATTTCAAAGCACACTTACTACTGTTTTCTGTGATTTTAGGCAGAAAATGAAATTTGCTTGCCAATTTCAGAGCACACTTACTACTGTTTTTTCCTGCAAGTGTTAAGTACTCTAACAGTCGCATACATTTTCATTACAGTTTTCAGATACAGAAAACAGCACATGTGCAAACAGCTTTTTGAGACCATGAACATGTGTGACCTTGGTGACTGACTACACTCCAGCAAAAGAAATCAGCCTTAGTGATGTTGAATGTATTAGCATTACTCACTGCTACCTGAAACACCACTCACTTGTGAATACTAAGCATGATTCTACAGGATAAACTGCTGGGTGTGTGCTAAGAGTCTGCTTATGCAGACTGTGTATTTTCAGTTACAAGAGACATATGCATGGATACTTCCAAAAAGAACCAGAGCGACACGAAATACATCTCTGACAACAATTCCTCTGTGCTCACAGACTCATGCTGTGATTTTACGCAGAAAATGAAATTTGCTTGCCAATTTCAAAGCACATTTACTACTGTTTTTTTCTGCAAGTGTTAAGTACTCTAACAGTCTGATACATTTTCATTACAGTTTTCAGAAACAGAAAAGAGCACATGTGCAAACAGCTTTTTGAGACCATGAACATGTGTGACCTTGGTGACTGACTACACTCCAGCAAAAGAAATCAGCCTTAGTGATGTTGAATGTATTAGCGTTACTCACTGCTACCTGAAACACCACTCACTTGTGAATACTCAGCATGATTCTACAGGATAAACTGCTGGGTGTGTGCTAAGAGTCTGCTTATGCAGACTGTGTATTTTCAGTTACAAGAGACATATGCATGGATACATCCAAAAAGAGCCAGAGTGACACGAAATACATCTCTGACAACAATTCCTGTGTGCTCACAGACTCATGCTGTGATTCTAGGCAGAAAATGAAATTTGCTTGCCAATTTCAAAGCACACTTACTACTGTTTTCTGTGATTTTAGGCAGAAAATGAAATTTGCTTGCCAATTTCAAAGCACACTTACTACTGTTTTTTTCTTCAAGTGTTAAGTACTCTAACAGTCGCATACATTTTCATTACAGTTTTCAGATACAGAAAACATCACATGTGCAAACAGCTTTTTGAGACCATGAACATGTGTGACCTTGGTGACTGACTACACTCCAGCAAAAGAAATCAGCCTTAGTGATGTTGAATGTATTAGCATTACTCACTGCTACCTGAAACACCACTCACTTGTGAATACTAAGCATGATTCTACAGGATAAACTGCTGGGTGTGTGCTAAGCGTCTGCTTATGCAGACTGTGTATTTTCAGCACAAGAGTCATATGCATGGATACATCCAAAAAGACCCAGAGTGACACAAAATACATCTCTGACAACAATTCCTGTGTGCTCACAGACTCATGCTGTGATTCTAGGCAGAAAATGAAATTTGCTTGCCAATTTCAAAGCACACTTACTACTGTTTTTTTCTGCAAGTGTTAAGTACTCTAACAGTCTGATACATTTTCATGACAGTTTTCAGAAACAGAAAAGAGCACATGTGCAAACAGCTTTTGGAGACCATGAACATGTGTGACCTTGGTGACTGACTACACTCCAGCAAAAGAAATCAGCCTTAGTGATGTTGAATGTATTAGCGTTACTCACTGCTACCTGAAACACCACTCACTTGTGAATACTCAGCATGATTCTACAGGATAAACTGCTGGGTGTGTGCTAAGAGTCTGCTTATGCAGACTGTGTATTTTCAGTTACAAGAGACATATGCATGGATACATCCCAAAAGAGCCAGAGTGACACGAAATACATCTCTGACAACAATTCCTGTGTGCTCACAGACTCATGCTGTGATTCTAGGCAGAAAATGAAATTTGCTTGCCAATTTAAAAGCACACTTACTACTGTTTTCTGTGATTTTAGGCAGAAAATGAAATTTGCTTGCCAATTTCAAATCACCCTTACTACTGTTTTTTTCTGCAAGTGTTAAGTACTGTAACAGTCGCATACATTTTCATTACAGTTTTCAGATACAGAAAACAGCAGATGTGCAAACAGCTTTTTGAGACCATGAACATGTGTGAGCTTGGTGACTGACTACACTCCAGCAAAAGAAATCAGCTTTAGTGATGTTGAATGTATTAGCATTACTCACTGCTACCTGAAACACCACTCACTTGTGAATACTAAGCATGATTCTACAGGATAAACTGCTGGGTGTGTGCTAAGAGTCTGCTTATGCAGACTGTGTATTTTCAGTTACAAGAGACATATGCATGGATACATCCAAAAAGAGCCAGAGTGACACGAAATACATCTCTGACAACAATTCCTGTGTGCTCAAAGACTCATGCTGTGATTCTAGGCAGAAAATGAAATTTGCTTGCCAATTTCAAAGCACACTTACTACTGTTTTCTGTGATTTTAGGCAGAAAATGAAATTTGCTTGCCAATTTCAAAGCACACTTACTACTGTTTTTTTCTGCAAGTGTTAAGTACTCTAACAGTCGCATACATTTTCATTACAGTTTTCAGATACAGAAAACAGCACATGTGCAAACAGCTTTTTGAGACCATGAACATGTGTGACCTTGGTGACTGACTACACTCCAGCAAAAGAAATCAGCCTTAGTGAAGTTGAATGTATTAGCATTACTCACTGCTACCTGAAACACCACTCACTTGTGAATACTCAGCATGATTCTACAGGATAAACTGCTGGGTGTGTGCTAAGAGTCTGCTTATGCAGACTGTGTATTTTCAGTTACAAGAGACATATGCATGGATACATCCAAAAAGAGCCAGAGTGACACGAAATACATCTCTGACAACAATTCCTGTGTGCTCACAGACTCATGCTGTGATTCTAGGCAGAAAATGAAATTTGCTTGCCAATTTAAAAGCACACTTACTACTGTTTTCTGTGACAGTTTTCAGAAACAGAAAAGAGCACATGTGCAAACAGCTTTTTGAGACCATGAACATGTGTGACCTTGGTGACTGACTACACTCCAGCAAAAGAAATCAGCCTTAGTGATGTTGAATGTATTAGCGTTACTCACTGCTACCTGAAACACCACTCACTTGTGAATACTCAGCATGATTCTACAGGATAAACTGCTGGGTGTGTGCTAAGAGTCTGCTTATGCAGACTGTGTATTTTCAGTTACAAGAGACATATGCATGGATACTTCCAAAAAGAACCAGAGCGACACGAAATACATCTCTGACAACAATTCCTCTGTGCTCACAGACTCATGCTGTGATTTTACGCAGAAAATGAAATTTGCTTGCCAATTTCAAAGCACATTTACTACTGTTTTTTCTGCAAGTGTTAAGTACTCTAACAGTCTGATACATTTTCATTACAGTTTTCAGAAACAGAAAAGAGCACATGTGCAAACAGCTTTTTGAGACCATGAACATGTGTGACCTTGGTGACTAACTACACTCCAGCAAAAGAAATCAGCCTTAGTGATGTTGAATGTATTAGCGTTACTCACTGCTACTTGAAACACCACTCACTTGTGAATACTCAGCATGATTCTACAGGATAAACTGCTGAGTGTGTGCTAAGAGTCTGCTTATGCAGACTGTGTATTTTCAGTTACAAGAGACATATGCATGGATACATCCAAAAAGAGCCAGAGTGACACGAAATACATCTCTGACAACAATTCCTGTGTGCTCACAGACTCATGCTGTGATTCTAGGCAGAAAATGAAATTTGCTTGCCAATTTCAAAGCACACTTACTACTGTTTTCTGTGATTTTAGGCAGAAAATGAAATTTGCTTGCCAATTTCAAAGCACACTTACTACTGTTTTTTCCTGCAAGTGTTAAGTACTCTAACAGTCGCATACATTTTCATTACAGTTTTCAGATACAGAAAACAGCACATGTGCAAACAGCTTTTTGAGACCATGAACATGTGTGACCTTGGTGACTGACTACACTCCAGCAAAAGAAATCAGCCTTAGTGATGTTGAATGTATTAGCATTACTCACTGCTACCTGAAACACCACTCACTTGTGAATACTAAGCATGATTCTACAGGATAAACTGCTGGGTGTGTGCTAAGAGTCTGCTTATGCAGACTGTGTATTTTCAGTTACAAGAGTCATATGCATGGATACATCCAAAAAGACCCAGAGTGACACAAAATACATCTCTGACAACAATTCCTGTGTGCTCACAGACTCATGCTGTGATTCTAGGCAGAAAATGAAATTTGCTTGCCAATTTCAAAGCACACTTACTACTGTTTTTTTCTGCGAGTGTTAAGTACTCTAACAGTCTGATACATTTTCATGACAGTTTTCAGAAACAGAAAAGAGCACATGTGCAAACAGCTTTTTGAGACCATGAACATGTGTGACCTTGGTGACTGACTACACTCCAGCAAAAGAAATCAGCCTTAGTGATGTTGAATGTATTAGCGTTACTCACTGCTACCTGAAACACCACTCACTTGTGAATACTCAGCATGATTCTACAGGATAGACTGCTGGGTGTGTGCTAAGAGTCTGCTTATGCAGACTGTGTATTTTCAGTTACAAGAGACATATGCATGGATACATCCAAAAAGAGCCAGAGTGACACAAAATACATCTCTGACAACAATTCCTGTGTGCTCACAGACTCGTGCTGTGATTCTAGGCAGAAAATGAAATTTGCTTGCCAATTTAAAAGCACACTTACTACTGTTTTCTGTGATTTTAGGCAGAACATGAAATTTGCTTGCCAATTTAAAAGCACCCTTACTACTGTTTTTTTCTGCAAGTGTTAAGTACTCTAACAGTCGCATACATTTTCATTACAGTTTTCAGATACAGAAAACAGCACATGTGCAAACAGCTTTTTGAGACCATGAACATGTGTGACCTTGGTGACTGACTACACTCCAGCAAAAGAAATCAGCCTTAGTGATGTTGAATGTATTAGCATTACTCACTGCTACCTGAAACACCACTCACTTGTGAATACTAAGCATGATTCTACAGGATAAACTGCTGGGTGTGTGCTAAGAGTCTGCTTATGCAGACTGTGTATTTTCAGTTACAAGAGTCATATGCATGGATACATCCAAAAAGAGCCAGAGTGACACGAAATACATCTCTGACAACAATTCCTGTGTGCTCACAGACTCATGCTGTGATTCTAGGCAGAAAATGACATTTGCTTGCCAATTTCAAAGCACACTTACTACTGTTTTCTGTGATTTTAGGCAGGAAATGAAATTTGCTTGCCAATTTCAAAGCACATTTACTACTGTTTTTTTCTGCACGTGTTAAGTACTCTAACAGTCTGATACATTTTCATTACAGTTTTCAGAAACAGAAAAGGGCACATGTGCAAACAGCTTTTTGAGACCATGAACATGTGTGACCTTGGTGACTAACTACACTCCAGCAAAAGAAATCAGCCTTAGTGATGTTGAATGTATGAGCGTTACTCACTGCTACCTGAAACACCACTCACTTGTGAATACTCAGCATGATTCTACAGGATAAACTGCTGAGTGTGTGCTAAGAGTCTGCTTATGCAGACTGTGTATTTTCAGTTACAAGAGACATATGCATGGATACATCCAAAAAGAGCCAGAGTGACACGAAATACATCTCTGACAACAATTCCTGTGTGCTCACAGACTCATGCTGTGATTCTAGGCAGAAAATGAAATTTGCTTTACAATTTCAAAGCACACTTACTACTGTTTTCTGTGATTTTAGGCAGAAAATGAAATTTGCTTGCCAATTTCAAAGCACACTTACTACTGTTTTTTTCTGCAAGTGTTAAGTACTCTAACAGTCGCATACATTTTCATTACAGTTTTCAGATACAGAAAACAGCACATGTGCAAACAGCTTTTTGAGACCATGAACATGTGTGACCTTGGTGACTGACTACACTCCAGCAAAAGAAATCAGCCTTAGTGAAGTTGAATGTATTAGCATTACTCACTGCTACCTGAAACACCACTCACTTGTGAATACTAAGCATGATTCTACAGGATAAACTGCTGGGTGTGTGCTAAGAGTCTGCTTATGCAGACTGTGTATTTTCAGTTACAAGAGACATATGCATGGATACTTCCAAAAAGAACCAGAGCGACACGAAATACATCTCTGACAACAATTCCTCTGTGCTCACAGACTCATGCTGTGATTTTACGCAGAAAATGAAATTTGCTTGCCAATTTCAAAGCACATTTACTACTGTTTTTTTCTGCAAGTGTTAAGTACTCTAACAGTCTGATACATTTTCATGACAGTTTTCAGAAACAGAAAAGAGCACATGTGCAAACAGCTTTTTGAGACCATGAACATGTGTGACCTTGGTGACTGACTACACTCCAGCAAAAGAAATCAGCCTTAGTGATGTTGAATGTATTAGCGTTACTCACTGCTACCTGAAACACCACTCACTTGTGAATACTCAGCATGATTCTACAGGATAAACTGCTGGGTGTGTGCTAAGAGTCTGCTTATGCAGACTGTGTATTTTCAGTTACAAGAGACATATGCATGGATACATCCAAAAAGAGCCAGAGTGACACGAAATACATCTCTGACAACAATTCCTGTGTGCTCACAGACTCATGCTGTGATTCTAGGCAGAAAATGAAATTTGCTTGCCAATTTAAAAGCACACTTACTACTGTTTTCTGTGATTTTAGGCAGAACATGAAATTTGCTTGCCAATTTCAAAGCACCCTTACTACTGTTTTTTTCTGCAAGTGTTAAGTACTCTAACAGTCGCATACATTTTCATTACAGTTTTCAGATACATCAAACAGCACATGTGCAAACAGCTTTTTGAGACCATGAACATGCGTGACCTTGGTGACTGACTACACTCCAGCAAAATAAATCAGCCTTAGTGATGTTGAATGTATTAGCATTACTCACTGCTACCTGAAACACCACTCACTTGTGAATACTAAGCAAGATTCTACAGGATAAACTGCTGGGTGTGTGCTAAGAGTCTGCTTATGCAGACTGTGTATTTTCAGTTACAAGAGTCATATGTATGGATACATCCAAAAAGAGCCAGAGTGACACGAAATACATCTCTGACAACAATTCCTGTGTGCTCACAGACTCATGCTGTGATTCTAGGCAGAAAATGACATTTGCTTGCCAATTTCAAAGCACACTTACTACTGTTTTCTGTGATTTTAGGCAGAAAATGAAATTTGCTTGCCAATTTCAGAGCACACTTACTACTGTTTTTTCCTGCAAGTGTTAAGTACTCTTAACAGTCGCATACATTTTCATTACAGTTTTCAGATACAGAAAACAGCACATGTGCAAACAGCTTTTTGAGACCATGAACATGTGTGACCTTGGTGACTGACTACACTCCAGCAAAAGAAATCAGCCTTAGTGATGTTGAATGTATTAGCATTACTCACTGCTACCTGAAACACCACTCACTTGTGAATACTAAGCATGATTCTACAGGATAAACTGCTGGGTGTGTGCTAAGAGTCTGCTTATGCAGACTGTGTATTTTCAGTTACAAGAGACATATGCATGGATACTTCCAAAAAGAACCAGAGCGACACGAAATACATCTCTGACAACAATTCCTCTGTGCTCACAGACTCATGCTGTGATTTTACGCAGAAAATGAAATTTGCTTGCCAATTTCAAAGCACATTTACTACTGTTTTTTTCTGCAAGTGTTAAGTACTCTAACAGTCTGATACATTTTCATTACAGTTTTCAGAAACAGAAAAGAGCACATGTGCAAACAGCTTTTTGAGACCATGAACATGTGTGACCTTGGTGACTAACTACACTCCAGCAAAAGAAATCAGCCTTAGTGATGTTGAATGTATTAGCGTTACTCACTGCTACCTGAAACACCACTCACTTGTGAATACTCAGCATAATTCTACAGGATAAACTGCTGGGTGTGTGCTAAGAGTCTGCTTATGCAGACTGTGTATTTTCAGTTACAAGAGACATATGCATGGATACATCCAAAAAGAGCCAGAGTGACACGAAATACATCTCTGACAACAATTCCTGTGTGCTCACAGACTCATGCTGTGATTCTAGGCAGAAAATGAAATTTGCTTGCCAATTTCAAAGCACACTTACTACTGTTTTCTGTGATTTTAGGCAGAAAATGAAATTTGCTTGCCAATTTCAAAGCACACTTACTACTGTTTTTTTCTTCAAGTGTTAAGTACTCTAACAGTCGCATACATTTTCATTACAGTTTTCAGATACAGAAAACAGCACATGTGCGAACAGCTTTTTGAGACCATGAACATGTGTGACCTTGGTGACTGACTACACTCCAGCAAAAGAAATCAGCCTTAGTGATGTTGAATGTATTAGCATTACTCACTGCTACCTGAAACACCACTCACTTGTGAATACTAAGCATGATTCTACAGGATAAACTGCTGGGTGTGTGCTAAGCGTCTGCTTATGCAGACTGTGTATTTTCAGCACAAGAGTCATATGCATGGATACATCCAAAAAGACCCAGAGTGACACAAAATACATCTCTGACAACAATTCCTGTGTGCTCACAGACTCATGCTGTGATTCTAGGCAGAAAATGAAATTTGCTTGCCAATTTCAAAGCACACTTACTACTGTTTTTTTCTGCAAGTGTTAAGTACTCTAACAGTCTGATACATTTTCATGACAGTTTTCAGAAACAGAAAAGAGCACATGTGCAAACAGCTTTTGGAGACCATGAACATGTGTGACCTTGGTGACTGACTACACTCCAGCAAAAGAAATCAGCCTTAGTGATGTTGAATGTATTAGCGTTACTCACTGCTACCTGAAACACCACTCACTTGTGAATACTCAGCATGATTCTACAGGATAAACTGCTGGGTGTGTGCTAAGAGTCTGCTTATGCAGACTGTGTATTTTCAGTTACAAGAGACATATGCATGGATACATCCCAAAAGAGCCAGAGTGACACGAAATACATCTCTGACAACAATTCCTGTGTGCTCACAGACTCATGCTGTGATTCTAGGCAGAAAATGAAATTTGCTTGCCAATTTAAAAGCACACTTACTACTGTTTTCTGTGATTTTAGGCAGAAAATGAAATTTGCTTGCCAATTTCAAATCACCCTTACTACTGTTTTTTTCTGCAAGTGTTAAGTACTGTAACAGTCGCATACATTTTCATTACAGTTTTCAGATACAGAAAACAGCAGATGTGCAAACAGCTTTTTGAGACCATGAACATGTGTGAGCTTGGTGACTGACTACACTCCAGCAAAAGAAATCAGCTTTAGTGATGTTGAATGTATTAGCATTACTCACTGCTACCTGAAACACCACTCACTTGTGAATACTAAGCATGATTCTACAGGATAAACTGCTGGGTGTGTGCTAATAGTCTGCTTATGCAGACTGTGTATTTTCAGTTACAAGAGTCATATGCATGGATACATCCAAAAAGACCCAGAGTGACACGAAATACATCTCTGACAACAATTCCTGTGTGCTCGCAGACTCATGCTGTGATTCTAGGCAGAAAATGAAATTTGCTTACCAATTTCAAAGCACACTTACTACTGTTTTTTTCTGCAAGTGTTAAGTACTCTAACAGTCTGATACATTTGCATTACAGTTTTCAGAAACAGAAAAGAGCACATGTGCAAACAGCTTTTTGAGGGGGAACAACCTTTACAACGCAACTTTTACAACGCACTACCTTAACAACGCATTTTTTACAACGCATAATCCATTACAACGCATGACATTACAACGCATGACACTACAACGCATTTTTAAAAACTACCTTTACAACGCATTCCATTACAACGCATACTACCATTACAACGCATACCATTACAACGCATAATATTACACTACACTATCCAACACTTACCCTACTGATGCACCCCCTGGAGTCAGAATAGTAATTTTTACCCCTATACTATCCAACACTTACCCTACTGTTGCACACCCTGGAGTTAGAATAGTAATTTTTACCCCTATACTATCCAACACTTACCCTACTGTTGCACCCCCTGGAGTTAGAATAGTAATTTTTACCCCTATACTATCCAACACTTACCCTACTGTTGCACCCCCTGGAGTTAGAATAGTAATTTTTACCCCTATACTATCCAACACTTACCCTACTGTTGCACCCCCTGGAGTTAGAATAGTAATTTTTACCCCTATACTATCCAACACTTACCCTACTGTTGCACCCCCTGGAGTTAGAATAGTAATTTTTACCCCTATACTATCCAACACTTACCCTACTGTTGCACCCCCTGGAGTTAGAATAGTAATTTTTAACCCTATACTATCCAACACTTACCCCACTGTTGCACCCCCTGGAGTTAGAATAGTAATTTTTACCCCTATACTATCTAATACTTACCTTAAATGTAATTTAATATTATGCGTTGTAATGGTATGCGTTGTAAAGGTAGTATGCGTTGTAATGGAAATGCGTTGTAAAGGTATTTTTTAAAAATGCGTTGTAGTGTCATGCGTTGTAATGTCATGCGTTGTAATGGATTATGCGTTGTAAAAAATGCGTTGTAAGTGCATGCGTTGTAAAAGTGTGCGTTGTAACGTCATACATCCCTTTTTGAGACCATGAACATGTGTGACCTTGGTGACTAACTACACTCCAGCAAAAGAAATCAGCCTTAGTGATGTTGAATGTATTAGCGTTACTCACTGCTACCTGAAACACCACTCACTTGTGAATACTCAGCATGATTCTACAGGATAAACTGCTGGGTGTGTGCTAACAGTCTGCTTATGCAGACTGTGTATTTTCAGTTGCAAGAGACATATTCATGCATGCATCCATAACAGCTTAAACATTGTAGTAATGTATGTAAAAGTACATGTGTGGCAAGGTTTAATTGCAGTTTTGTATATGTATGACGAAGCTCAGGAATTGCATGATTATAAGCAAAATCTGCGATATCAATTTCAAATGTGTTAGCATTTGTCTCCCATTTGTGTCTTACTGATTTATGCTGAATGGAAACCATCATATTTACAAAAAGAAAGCTGTCCCTTTCCTACAAATGCCATTCTTACTGTACCGGACCATCACTATTAAAATCTCTAACAACAATTCCTGTGTGCACACAGACTCATGGGTTGATTCTAGGCACAAAACAGTATTCCTCAGTGATACCAGTACACCTTAACTTATGGTAAAAACACACTCCATAATATTTAACTAGTTAAAGACAGTTAAATATCTCCCAAACCACAAAATGTAAAACATAACTTTTAAAGAAGAATCACAATTCTAATATTTATATCAAAAATCACCACATACATCCCCTTTCAAACTCATAACTCACCTTTAAAATTAGTTAGTTGAGAAAGAAATGTGGCACTCAAACAGCAGACTATCAGAGTCAGAATATCAGAGCTCTACACCTCTCTCCTCATGGCAATGTTTCCCTCTCTTTTTTCACACATATACATGTTAAATACAAATCTCAGTGCTTCCCACTTTTTTTCAAATGAAATCACACATTTCTATTGGTTGAAAACTTCAACCCTTTTCCAAATGTACCCTTCCCCCAACTTGACTTCTGCCTGCTACCATAGCAACAGCTCATGGAACACTGCTGTGAGGAGAGAGGTCAGAAGTTCACCACACAATGTTTCAAATCCAAAGAGCAAGGGTGCTTCACCTGTCCAACCTAACAGCAAATCCAAACTAATCTTCTGTGGGAACACAATTTTCTGAACCAATACAAAACATGCTTCTAAAAATGTACACATACAGCCTACTTTTTACTGTAAAAAGATTTGAATCAGCCAATGAGTTCTTTTTATTTAAAAAAATATGTATGCCTCCATTTTCCAACTGTCTTTCATTTCATATTGCCATTCTACTGAAAGACACCTTCTGAGTGCATCCAGATCTCCTTGAAAGATGTTCACAGTGTGGATTGTAGGTCACAGCTATGTCTTCTGGAGTGAAAAGTATGCAGAAAACAGAGGTATGGTGAGAGACCTTGCTTTGCCAAATGTAGACATTAAATGGATTCGTCAGAGAGGGTTAAAGTGGCACCAATTATTGCCTTTGGTGAAAACCTTTCAACATCTCCCACAGCCTAACCTTATTATTGTGCACTGTGGTGGAAATGACCTAGGCACTTTAACTGGTGTAGGTCTGGAAATGCTTATTAAGGACACCTTTGTACAATTGATGTCGCTTTTTCCTCAATCTGCCTTTGTATATTCTAACATATGCCAAAGGCAAAAGTGGAACTGGTCCAACCAATTTTGTCCGCAGATTTACAAAGCAAGAAAGCACGTCAACAAATCTATTTCTGCTTTCCTCAGAGACTATGGTATGGGTTCTATATACCACAACAACTTGCGTTACAACATGCAAGGCATTTATAGAAGAGACGGTGTACATTTCACTGATGAAGGCAACAGAGTCTTCCTCTTGAACTTTAGACTCTGCATCGGTACTTACTTATAGGTACCAAAAAACACTTCATACACACAACGGCTCTTTTTAGAGCCCCCTAATATCTTAACACTTAAATTTGTTTTTTTCTTCTATTTTCTTTATTGGTTTTTTTTTCTACCGTACGCGTACGGTAAGCTTACCGTACGCGCACCCCGCGTTAAAAAAAAAAAAAATTTAAATGTATTTTTCATACTTTTATGACCTTCTTGGACCCCCTGACAAACGCTAGGGGGTCTGCAACTCTCTTCGTTGCCCCCTTTCCACGTTCTCCTCCTTTGTTTATCAGTGTGAGACACACAAAATGGAGGCCGACACTTCCTGATTTCGACCGATTCAAATGTTTACAGTCATGTAACCACCAATCAGAATTGCGCTCGCGCACGGCAGCGTACGCGTACGGTAAGCTTACCGTACGCGCTCGGAGCGCGCCTATAGATATATATATTGATTTAAATGCTTTTTTCTCAGCAAATACTGAACACATTTACACCAGACCTACAAAAGGCACATCCCTGAACTGAGGACTACCTCTCTGCCAAATTTCAAGTAATTCTGTTCAGCCGTTCGGCCTAAAGGTCCTATGGAAAAATGCATGGGGAAAACACGTTTTGGGACACCCCTTTTTCTCAGCCCCCGCTTGACGAATCCCCTCGAGACTTTCAGGGTAGGAGCGGAGCGGAGCGCCCCACCTATTTTGAAAATTTCGCCAGGATTCGTCAATCGGCGCAAACGTTATTCAAAATAGAATGTTGCAGATTTCCTATGGAAACACGGTCCTAACTATAACTACCTACTGGCGACCGCCAGTAGGTAATGTGTATATATATATATATATATATATATATATATATATATATATATATATATATATATATATATATATATATATATATATATATATATATATATATATATATATATGTATATATGTATATATATATATATATTCACTTAAAAAACCATAGGTTTCACACATGTTATAGTTAGCTGGACATTTCACTCGTAAAAAAACAATGAAATTCCCCCGTTATAGTTAGTGCAGGCAACTATAACTCACGCGACCGCAATCCTCTGCTGATGACGTCAGATTTTACATCACTGTATTTAGACACTTATTTACCCATGTCTTCTTCCATTAATCTTTAGATATACATATATTACAAATATTTATTTTTCATAAAGACACATATGTCATCAGTGATGTAATATCTGACGTCATCAGCAGAGGATTGCGGTCCCGTGAGTTATAGTTGCCTGCACTAACTATAACGGGGGAAATGTCCAGCTACCTATAACATGTGTGAAACCTATGGTTTTTTAAGTGAATTTGCAAGGTTTTTTAAATGCTAATTCGTAACTATAACGTGTGTGAAACCTATGGTTTTTTCAGTGAATTTGTACGGTTTTTTAAATGCTAAGTTATTAATTTTTTTTTTTTCAGGTTTTTCACCGTGCGCGCACAGGGCGCTTCGTGCACCGTGCGTGCCGTGCGCGCGCGGTGCGCGCTCATCGCGATTTAAAAAAAAAAAAAAATGTTTTTTTCTCCCTTGAGGGGCCTTCTGTGACCCCCTGACCAAGGCTAGGGGGTCAGGAACTGTCCACTCTGCCCCCTTTTCACGTTCTCCACCTATGTTTTTCACCCCTTCAGACTGCGAGAGACAAAATGGTGGCCGACACTTCCTGGTTTCGACCGATTCGAATGTTTACCGACATCTTACAACCAATCAGAATTGCGCTCGCGCACGGCAGGGTGCGCGCACTGTGCGCGCACTTTGCGCGCATATTAGTTATTGATATGCTTTTAAATGCTATTTTCACAGGAAATACTGAACAGATTTACACCAGACCTGCAAAAGGCACTTCCTTGACCTTATGGCTACCTCTCTGCCAAATTTCACGTAATTCTGTTCAGCCGTTCGGGCTGTAGCTGCGACTAAAGGTCCTATGGAAAAATGCATGGGGAAAATGCGTTTTGGGACCCCCCTTTTTCTCGGCCCCCGCTTGACGAATCACCCTGAGACTTTCAGGGTAGGAGCTGAGCGGAGCGCCCCATTAGTTTTGAAAAGTTCGCGAGGATTCGTCAACCGGCGCCAAAGTTATTCTAAATAGAATTTTGAAATTTCCTATGGAAACTAGTTTGTAACTATAACTATCTACTGGCGACCGCCAGTAGATAATATATATATATATATATATATATATATATATATATATACATATATATATATATATATATATATATATATATATTCACTTAAAAAACCATAGGTTTCACACATGTTATAGTTAGCTGGACATTTCACTCGTAAAAAACCAATGAAATTCCCTCGTTATAGTTAGTTCAGATAACTATAACTCGCGCGCCCGCAATCCACTGCTCATAACGTCACATATTACATCACTCATGACATGGTCAGTGGCATCACTCATGACATCACTGATGACATCATCCTTGTGATAGAGTGGCGGTCGCGCGAGTTATAGTTATCTGAACTAACTATAACGGGGGAATTTCATTGTTTTTTACGAGTGAAATGCCAGCTAACTATAACATGTGTGAAACCTATGGTTTTTTAAGTGAATTTGCAATGTTTTTTAAATGCTAATTCCTAACTATAACGTGTGTGAAACCTATGGTTTTTTGAGTGAATTTGTAAGGTTTTTTAAATGCTAAGTTATGTATGTATTATTATATTTTTTATATATTTATTTTACAATAAACTACCTATGTATATAGTTATAGATTGACTGTATCCTGTAATATGGAATGGCTCGTTTAAAATGTTATTATTTTTTTTTTAAGGTTTTTCACCGTGCGCGCATGGTGCGCGCACCCCGCGAATTTTTGAAAAGAAATAAAATGTTTTTTTCACCCTTCGGGGTCCTTCAGGGACCCCCTGACAAAGGCTAGGGGGTCAGGAACTCTGTACCCTGCCCCCTTTTCACGTTCTCCACCTTTCTTTTTCACTGTCACACACCAAACACATAAAATGGCGGCCAACACTTCCTGATTTCGACCGATTCGAATGTTGACTGACATGTAACCACCAATCAGAATTGCGCTCGCGCACGGTGCGCGCTTATAGATATTTATGTACTTTTAAATGCAATTTTCTCAGGAACTACTGAACAGATTGACACCATATATGCAAAAGGCACATGCCTGACCTGAGGACTACCTCTTTGCCAAATTTCAAGTAATTCTGTTCAGCCGTTCGGGCTGTACCTTCGACTAAAGGTCCTATGGGAAAATGCATGGGGAAAATGCATTTTGGGACCCCCCTTTTTTCTCAGCCCCCGCTTGACGAATCACCCCGAGACTTTCAGCGTAGGAGCTGAGCGGAGCGCCCCATTAGTTTTGGAAATTTCGTGAGGATTCGTCAACCGGCGCCAAAGTTATTCAAAATAGAATTTTCAGATTTCCTCTGGAAACACGGTCCTAACTATAACTATCTGCTGGCGACCGCCAGTAGATAATATATATAAAAAAAACACACTCCTCAGTATTACTCAAGAAGCTGAAGCACTCGCGGATCACAGGTAAAAAGTTTTTTATTCGGCCATGGCATGACGCGGTTCGTCAATTGCTGACTTTCTCAAATGGCGCCAAACAGTGCAAGTGCAATCCACAACCACATTTAAACACCTCATGCCCGCTGCGATTGGTTGAGGCATCGGTGACAGTCTGGCACGGGGGGGTGTCAGGACTCAGACCTCCGAGTCCAAACAATGCAGGCCCGCTAGCGTAAGTACTTCCCAAGAGGGTTGGGCCCTGCTTACTCCCCACGCCTCCTTCATCTTTAATGTGGCTGGCGAGCAAGTTGCAGTGATCCTCACCCCTCCGCATGAACGCCTGTATATGGCCCTGGGAAATAACTATAGTAAGTCACATCCACCTGTGAAGTCACAGTCCAAAGCTGGCAGGGCGAAATTGCTGGGATGTGGCGGTTCGGCGTATTCAAAAAGTTTTTGAAGCTACCACCAGTTGCCACACAACCACCGAACTGACTTGTGGGGTGGTTACTCCTCGATGCTTGTGGCCGCATCCAAATACCAAAAACCACATTCCTCAGGATTACTCAAGAAGCTGAAGTACTCGCGGATCACAGGTAAAAAGCTCTTTATTCGGCCATGGCATAACGCGTTTCGTCAATTGCTAACTTTCTCAAATGCCGCCAAACAGTGCAAGTGCAGTCCACAACCACATTTAAACACCTCATGCCCCGCTGCGATTGGTTGAGGCATCGGTGGCAGTCCGGCACGGTGGGTGTGTCAGGACTCAGACCTCCGAGTCCAAACAATGCAGGCCCTATAGCGTCAGTACTTCCGCAGTGGGTTGAGCCCTGCTTATTTCCCACGCCTCCTTGATCTTTAATGTGGCTGGCGAGCAAGTTGCCGTGATCATCACCCCTCCGTATGAACTCCCGTATATGGCCCCTGGTGATAACTATAGTAAGTCACATCCACCTGTGCAGTCACAGTGCAAAGATGGCAGGGCGAAATTGCGGGGATGCGGCGGTTCGGCGTATTAAATTTCGCCGAAGGAATATAACTCCCATAAAGCACTGTGTCATATGAACTGCCCATCAAGGGGTGTGCCATGAACTAATTTAAATGGAAGTTCGAATCGGCAAGCACTGATTTGCAGTTTGTCAGCCTGTGATGAATAAGGCTATACCTTCGAAGCGCGTTAGGATTAAAAGACGAACCTGCTGCTTAGTAATTGACTCGAGTTCCCTTCGGTACTAATAAAGGCTGATTTCAGAGTGCTGATGTCTCGAGTGCTGCTTACTGCTGGGGCAACTTTGGAGCTGAATCTATGAGGCGGCTGGCCTGCCGCCAAGCGTGCACCACCTGGACATAACTGGGGGCCACGAGGCTCCGTATACACTATTTCACAGATGTGGAGCGGCAACATCGGATTTAGGAAAGGAACTCCATAAGCACCATTAAAAGTGCATCCATCTGAGGATTAATTTCGCCGAAGGAATACAACTCCCATAAATCACTGTGTCATATGAACTGCCCATCAAGGGGCGTGCCATGAACTAATTTAAATGGAAGTTCGAATCGGCAAGCACTGATTTGCAGTTTGTCAGTCTCTGATGAAGAAGGCAATGCCTTTGAAACGCGTTATGTTTAAAAGACGAACCTGCTGCTTAATAATTGACTGGAGTTCCCTTCCGTACCAATAAAGGCTGATTTCAGCATGCTGCTGTCTCGAGTGCTGCATACTCCTGGGGCAACTTTGGAGCTGAATCTATGAGGCGGCCGGCCCGACCGCCGCCAAGCGTGTACCACCTCAACATAACTGGGGGCAACGAGGCTCCGTATTCACGGAGTTGCAGATGTGGAGCGGCAACATTGGATTTAGGAAAGCCCTCCGTAAGCAAAATTAAAAGTGCATCCATCTGAGGATTAATTGCACCGAAGGAATACAACTCCCATAAAGCTCTGTGTCATATGAACTGCCCATCACGGGGCGTTCCATGGACTAATTTAAATGGAAGTTCGAATCGGCAAGCCTTGATTTGCAGTCTGTCAGACTCTGATGAAGAAGGCTATCCCTTCGAAACGCGTTAGGATTAAAAGACGAATCTGCTGCTTAGTAATTGACTGGAGTTCCCTTCCGTACCAATAAAGGCTGAATTCAGCGTGCTGCTGTCTCGAGTGCTGCTTACTGCTGGGGCAACTTTGGAGCTGAATCTATGAGGAGGCTGGCCGCCGTCAAGCATGCACCACCTCGACATAACTGGGGGCCACAAGGCTCCGTATTCACGGAATCACAGATGTGGAGCAGCAACATCGGATTTAGGAAAGCCACTCCGTAAGCAACATTAAAAGTGCATCCATCTGAGGATTAATTTTGATGAAGAAATACAACTCTCATAAAGCACTGTGTCATATGAACTGCCCATCAAGGGGCATGCCATCAACTAATTTAAATGGAAGTTCGAATCGGCAAGCACTGATTTGCAGTTTGTCAGCCTCTGATGAAGAAGGCTATGCCTTCAAAACGCATTAGGATTAAAAGACGAACCTGCTGCTTAGTAATTGACTGGAGTTCTCTTCCGTGCCAATAAAGGCTGATTTCAGCGTGCTGCTGTCTCGAGTGCTGCTTACTGCTGGGGCAACTTTGGAGCTGAATCTATGAGGCGGCAGGCCGTGGCTAATCGTGCACCACTCAACATAACTGGGGCCCACGAGGCTCCATATTCACAGAGTCGCAGATGTGCAGCGGCAACATCGGATTTAGGAAAGGAACTCAGTAAGCAACATGAAAAGTGCATCCATCTGAGGATTAATTTCGCCGAAGGAATACAACGCTCATAAAGCACTGTGTCATACGAACTGCCCATCAAAGGGCGTGCCATGAACTAATTTAAATGGAAGTTCGAATCTCCAAGCACTGATTTGCAGTTTGTCAGCCTCTGATGAAGAAGGCTATGCCTTCGAAATGCGTTAGGATTAAAAGACGAATCTGCTGATTAATAATTGACTGGTGTTCCCTTTCCGTACCAATAAAGGCATATTTCAGTGTGCTGCTGTTTTGAGTGCTGCTTACTGCTGGGGCAACTTTTGAGCTGAATCTATGAGGCGGCCAGCCCACCACCAAGTGTGCACCACCTCGACATTACTGGGGGCCACGAGGCTCCGTATTCACGGAGTTGCATATGTATAGCTGCAACATCGGATTTAGGAAAGGAACTCCGTAAGCAACGTTAAAAGTGCATCCATCTGACGATCATTTTCGCCGAAGGAATATAACTCCCATAAAGCACTGTGTCATACGAACTGCCCATCAAGGGGCGTGTCATGAAGTAATTTAAATAGAAGTTGGAATCGGCAAGCACTGATTTGCAGTTTGTCAGCCTCTGATGAAGAAGGCTATGCCTTCAAAACGTGTTAGGATTAAAAGACGAACCTGCTGCTTAGTAATTGACTGGAGATCCCTTCCATGCCAATAAAGGCTGATTTCAGTGTGCTGCTGTCTCAAGTGCTGCTTACTGCTGGGGCAACTTTGGAGCTGAATCTATGAGGCATACGGCCCGCCGCCAAGCGTGCACCACCTCGACATAACGGGGGGCCACAAGGTTCTGTATTCACAGAGTCGCAGATGTGGAGCTGCAACATCGGATTTAGGAAAGCCACTCCGTAAGCAACATTAAGAGTGCATCCATCTGAGGATTAATTTGGCAGAAGGAATACAACTCACATAAAGCACTGTGTCATATGAACTGCACATCATGGGGCGTGCCATGAACTAATTTAAATGGAAGTTCGAATCTGCAAGCACTGATTTGCAGTTTGTCAGCCTCTGATGAAGAAGGCTATGCCTTCGAAATGCGTTAGGATTAAAAGACGAACCTGCTGCTTAATAATTGACTGGAGTTCCCTTCCGTACCAATAAAGGCTGATTTCAGCGTGCTGCTATCTCGAGTGCTGCATACTGCTGGGGCAACTTTGGAGCTGAATCTATGAGGCGGCCGGCCCGCCGCCCAGCGTGTACCACCTCGACATAACTGGGGGCTACGAGGCTCCGTATTCACGGAGTCGCAGATGTGGAGCGGCAACATCGGATTTAGGAAAGGAACTCCGTAAGGCATATTAAAAGTGCATCCATCTGAGGATTAATTTCACCGAAGGAATACAACTCCCATAAAGCACTGTGTCATATGAACTGCCCATCAAGGGGCGTGCCATGGACTAATTTAAATGGAAGTTCGAATCGGCAAGCCTTGATTTGCAGTTTGTCAGCCTCTGATGAAGAAGGCTATCCCTTCGAAACGCGTTAGGATTAAAAGACGAATCTGCTGCTTAGTAATTGACTGGAGTTCCCTTCCGTACCGATAAAGGCTGATTTCAGCGTGCTGCTGTCTCGAGTGCTGCTTACTGCTGGGGCAACTTTGGAGCTGAATCTATGAGGATGCCGGCTGCCGCCAAGCGTGTACCACCTCGACATAACTGGGGGGCTACGAGGCTCCATATACACGGACTCTCAGATGTGGAGCGGCAACATCGGATTTAGGAAAGGAACTCCGTAAGCAAAATTAAAAGTGCATCCATCTGAGGATTAATTTTGCAGAAGGAATACAACGCCCATAAAGCACTGTGTCATACGATCTGCCCATCAAGGGGCGTGCCATGAACTAATTTTAACGGAATTTCGAATCGGCCAGGACTGATTGGCAGTTTGTCAGCCTCTGATGAAGAAGGCTATGCCTTCGAAATGCGTTAGGTTTCAAAGACGAACCTGCTGCCTAATAATTGACTGGAGTTCCCTTCCGTACCAATAAAGGTAGATTTCAGCGTGCTGCTGTCTCGAGGGCTGCTTACTGCTGGGGCAACTTTGGAGCTGAATCTATTAGGCGGCTGGCCCGCCGCCATGCGTGCACCACCTCGACATAACTGGAGGTCACAAGGCTCCGTATTCATGCAGTCGCAGATGTGGAGCGGCAACATCGGATTTAGGAAAGCCTTCCATAAGCAACATTAAAAGTGCTTCCATCTGAGGATTAATTTCGCCGAAGGAATACAACTCCCATAAAGCACTTTGTCATATGAACTGCCCATCAAGGGCGTGCCATGAACTAATTTAAAGGGAAGTTCGAATTGGCAAGCACTGATTTGCAGTTTGTCAGCCTCTGATGAAGAAGGCTATGCCTTCGAAATGCGTTAGGATTAAAAGACGAACCTGCTGCTTAATAATTGACTTGAGTTCCCTTCCGTACCAATAAAGGCTGATTTCAGCGTGCTGCTGTCTTGAGTGCTGCATACTGCTGGGGCAACTTTGGAGATGAATCTATGAGGCGGCCGGCCCGCCGCCCAGCGTGTACCACCTCGACATAACTGGGGGCTACGAGGCTCCGTATTCACAGAGCCGCAGATGAGAAGCGGCAACATCGGATTTAGGAAAGGAACTCCGTAAGGCATATTAAAAGTGCATCCATCTGAGGATTAATTTCACTGAAAGAATACAACTCCCATAAAGCACTGTCTCATATGAACTGCCCATTAAGGGGCGTGCCATGGACTAATTTAAATGGAAGTTCGAATCGGCAAGCCTTGATTTGCAGTTTGTCAGCCTCTGATGAAGAAGGCTATCCCTTCGAAACGGGTTAGGATTAAAAGACGAATCTGCTGCTTAGTAATTGGCTGGATGTCCCTTCCGTACCAATAAAGGCTGATTTCAGCGTGCTGCTGTCTCGAGTGCTGCTTACTGCTGGGGCAACTTTGGAGCTGAATCTATGAGGATACCGGCCGCCGCCAAGCGTGTACCACCTAGACATAACTGGGGGCTACGAGGCTCCATATTCACGGAGTCTCAGATGTGGAGCGGCAACATCGGATTTAGGAACGGAACTCCGTAAGCAAAATTAAAAGTGCATCCATCTGAGGATTAATTTTGCCGAAGGAATACAACGCCCATAAAGCACTGTGTCATACGAACTGCCCATCAAGGGGCGTGCCATGAACTCATTTCAATGGAAGTTCGAATCTGCAAGCACTGATTTGCAGTTTGTCAGCCTCTGAAGAAGAAGGCTATGCCTTTGAAACGCTTTAGGATTAAAAGACGAACCTGCAGCTTAGTAATTGACTGGAGTTCCCTTCCGTACCAATAAAGGTAGATTTCAGCGTGCTGCTGTCTCGAGGGCTGCTTACTGCTGGGACAACTTTGGAGCTGAATCTATTAGGCGCGTGGCCCGCCGCCATGCGTGCACCACCTCGACATAACTGGAGGTCACAAGGCTCCGTATTCATGCAGTCGCAGATGTGGAGCGGCAACATCGGATTTAGGAAAGCACTCCGTAAACAACATTAAAAGTTAATCCATCTGAGGATTAATTTCGCCGAAAGAATACAACTCCCATAAAACACCGTGTCATACGATCTGCCCATCAAGGGGCGTGCCATGAACTAATTTAAATGGAAGTTCGAATCGGCCAGCACTGATTGGCAGTTTGTCAGCCTCTCTTGAAGAAGGCTATGCCTTCGAAACGCGTTAGGATTAAAAGAGGAACCTGCTGCTTAGTAATTGACTGGAGTTCCCTTCCGTACCAATAGAGGTAGATTTCAGCATGCTGCTGTCTCGAGTGCGGCTTACTGCTGGGGCAACTTTGGAGCTGAATCTATTAGGCGGCTGGCCCGCCACCAAGCGTGCACCACCTCGACATAACTGGGGGCCATGAAGCTCCATATTTACGGAGTCGCAGATGTGGAGCGGCAACATCGGATTTAGGAAAGCACTCCGTAAGCAACATTAAAAGTGCATCCATCTGAGGATTAATTTCGCCGAAGAAATACAACTCCCATAAAGCACTGTCTCATATGAACTGCCCATCAAGGGGCGTGCCTTGAACTAATTTAAATGGAAGTTCGAATTGGCAAGCACTGATTTGCAGTTTGTCAGCCTCTGATGAAGAAGGCTATGCCTTCGAAATGCGTTAGGTTTAAAAGACGAACCTGCTGCTTAACAATTGACTGGAGTTCCCTTCCGTACCAATTCAGTCTGATTTCAGCGTGCTGCTGTCTCGAGTGCTGCTTACTGCTGGGGCAACTTTGGAGCTGATTCTATGAGGCGGCCGGCCCGTCGCCAAGCGTGCACCACCTCGACATAACTGGGGGCCACAAGGCTCCGTATTCACCGGGTCACAGATGTGGAGCGGCAACATCGCATTTAGATAAGGAACTCCGTAAGCAACATTAAAAGTGATTCGATCTGAGGATTAATTTCGCCGAAGGAATACAACTCCATAAAGCAGTGTGTCATATGAACTGCCCATCAAAGGGGCATGCCATGAACTAAATGGAAGTTCGAATCTGCAAGCACTGATTTGCAGTTTGTCAGCCTCTGATGAAGAAGTCTATGCCTTCGAAATGCTTTAGGATTAAAAGATGAACCTGCTGCTTAGTAATTGACTGGAGTTCCCTTCGGTACCAATAAAGGTAGATTTCAGCGTGCTGCTGTCTCGAGGGCTGCTTACTGCTGGGGCAACTTTGGAGCTGATTCTATGAGGCGGCTGGCCCACCGCCAAGCGTGCACCACCTCGACATAACTGGAGGTCACAAGGCTCCGTATTTACGCAGTCGCAGATGTGGAGCGGCAACATCGGATTTAGGAAAGCACTCCGTAAGCAATATTAAAAGTGCATCCATCTGAGGATAAATTTCGCAGAAGGAATACAACTCCCATAAAACACTGTGTCATACGATCTGCCCATCAAGGGGCGTGCCATGAACTAATTTAAATGGAAGTTCGAATCGGCCAGCACTGATTGGCAGTTTGTTAGCCTCTGATGAAGAAGGCTATGCCTTCAAAATGCGTTAGGATTAAAAGACGAACCTGCTCCTTAGTAATGGATTTAAGTTCCCTACTGTACCAATAAAGGCTGATTTCAGCGTGCTGCTGTTTCGAGTGCTGCTTACTGCTGGGGCAGCTTTGGAGTTGAATCTATGAGGCAGATGGCCCGCCGCCAAGCGTGCACCACCTCGACATAACTGGGGACCACGAGGCTCCGTATACACGGAGTCGCAGATGTGGAGTGGCAACATCGGATTTAGGAAAGGAACTCCGTAAGCAACATTAAAAGTGCATCCATCTGAGAATTAATTTCGCAGAAGGAATACAACTCAAATGAAGCACTGTGTCATATGAACTGCCCATCAAGGGGCATGCCATGAACTAATTTAAATGGAAGTTCGAATCGGCAAGCACTGATTTGCAGTTTGTCAGCCTCTGATGAAGAAGGCTATGCCTTCGAAATGCGTTAGGAATAAAAGACGAAACCAGCTGCTTAATAATTGACTGGAGTTCCCTTCCGTACCAATAAAGGCTGATTTCAGCCTGCTGCTGTCTTGAGTGCTGCATACTGCTGGGGCAACTTTGGAGCTGAATCTATGAGGCGGCCCGCCCGCCGGCAAGCGTGTACCACCTCGACATAACTGGGGGCTACGAGGCTCCGTATTCATGTAGTTTCAGATGTGGAGCGGCAACATCGGATTTAGGAAAGGAACTCCGTAAGCAATATTAAAAGTGCATCCATCTGAGGATTAATTTCACCGAAGGAATACAACTCCCATAAAGCACTGTGTCATATGAACTGCCCATCAAGGGGCGTGCCATGGACTAATGTAAATGGAAGTTCAAATTGGCAAGCCTTGATTTGTAGTTTGCCAGCCTCTGATGAAGAAGGCTATCCCTTCAAACGTGTTAGGATTAAAAGTCGAATCTGCTGCTTAGTAATTGACTGGAGTTCCCTTCCGTACCAATAAAGGCTGATTTCAGCGTGCTGCTGTCTCGAGTGCCCCTTACTGCTGGGGCAACTTTGGAGCTGAATCTATGAGGAGGCCGGCCGCCACCAAGCTGGTACCACCTCAACATAACTGAGGGGTACGAGGCTCCATATTCACCGAGTCTCAGATGTGGAGCGGCAACATCGGATTTAGGAAAGCACTCCGTAAGCAATATTAAAAGTGCATCCATCTGAGGATAAATTTCGCCGAAGGAATACAACTCCCATAAAACACTGTGTCATACGATCTGCCCATGAAGGGGCGTGCCATGAACTAATTTAAATGCAAGTTTGAATCGGCCAGCACTGATTGGCAGTTTGTCAGCCTCTGATGAAGAAGGCTATGCCTTCGAAATGCGTTAGGATTAAAAGACGAACCTGCTCCTTAGTAATGGATTTGAGTTCCCTACTGTACCAATAAAGGCTAATTTCAGCGTGCTGCTGTCTCGAGTGCTGCTTACTGCTGGGGCAGCTTTGGAGCTGAATCTATGAGGCAGAGGGCCCGCCGCCAAGCGTGCACCACCTCGACATAACTGGGGACCACGAGGCTCCGTATACACGGAGTCGCAGATGTGGAGCGGCAACATCGGATTTAGGAAAGCCCTCCGTAAGCAACATTAAAAGTGCATCCATCTGAGGATTAATTTCGCCGAAGGAATACAACTCCCATAAAGCACTTTGTCATATGAACTGCCCATCAAGGGCGTGCCATGAACTAATTTAAATGGAAGTTCGAATTGGCAAGCACTGATTTGCAGTTTGTCAGCCTCTGATGAAGAAGGCTATGCCTTCGAAATGCGTTAGGATTAAAAGACGAACCTGCTGCTTAATAATTGACTGGAGTTCCCTTCCGTACCAATAAAGGCTGATTTTAGCGTGCTGCTGTCTCGAGTGCTGCATACTGCTGGGGCAACTTTGGAGCTGAATCTATTAGGCGCGTGGCCCGTCGCCATGCGTGCACCACCTCGACATAACTGGAGGTCACAAGGCTCCGTATTCATGCAGTCGCAGATGTGGAGCGGCAACATCGGATTTAGGAAAGCACTCCGTAAGCAACATTAAAAGTGCATCCATCTGAGGATTAATTTCGCCGAAGGAATACAACTCTCATAAAACACTGTGTCATACGATCTGCCCATCAAGGGGCATGCCATGAACTAATTTAAATGGAAGTTCGAATCGGCCAGCACTGATTTGCAGTTTGTCAGCCTCTGATGAAGAAGGCTATGCCTTTGAAATGCGTTAGGTTTCAAAGACGAACCTGCTG
Source organism: Triturus cristatus (assembly GCF_964204655.1). Lineage (NCBI taxonomy): Eukaryota > Metazoa > Chordata > Amphibia > Caudata > Salamandridae > Triturus > Triturus cristatus. The sequence goes on along the minus strand of NC_140580.1, from coordinate 1,121,791,327 downwards.
CTTAACAATTGACTGGATTTCCCTTCCGTACCAATAAAGGTAGATTTCAGCGTGCTGCTGTCTCGAGGGCTGCTTACTGCTGGGGCAACTTTGGAGCTGAATCTATTAGGCGGCTGGCCCACCGCCATGCGTGCACCACCTCAACATAACTGGAGGTCACAAGGCTCAGTATTCATGCAGTTGCAGATGTGGAGCGGCAACATCGGATTTAGGAAAGCACTCCGTAAACAACATTAAAAGTGCATCCATCTGAGGATTAATTTCGCCGAAGGAATACAACTCCCATAAAACACCGTGTCATACGATCTGCCCATCAAGGGGCGTGCCATGAACTAATTTAAATGGAAGTTTGAATCGGCCAGCACTGATTGGCAGTTTGTCAGCCTCTCTTGAAGAAGGCTATGCCTTCAAAATGCGTTAGGTTTAAAAGACGAACGTGCTGCTTAATAATTGACTGGAGTTCCCTTCCGTACCAATAAAGGCTGATTTCAGCGTGCTGCTGTCTCGAGTGCTGCTTACTGCTGGGGCAACTTTGGAGCTGATTCTATGAGGCGGCCGGCCCGCCGCCAAGCGTGCACCACCTCGACATAACTGGGGGCCACAAGGCTCCGTATTCACCGGGTCACAGATGTGGAGCGGCAACATCGCATTTAGATAAGGAACTCCATAAGCAATATTAAAAGTGATTCGATCTGAGGATTAATTTCGCCGAAGGAATACAACTCCATAAAGCAGTGTGTCATATGAACTGCCCATCAAAGGGGCATGCCATGAACTAAATGGAAGTTCGAATCTGCAAGCACTGATTTGCAGTTTGTCAGCCTCTGATGAAGAAGGCTATGCCTTCGAAACGCTTTAGGATTAAAAGATGAACCTGCTGCTTAGTAATTGACCGGAGTTCCCTTCGGTACCAATAAAGGTAGATTTCAGTGTGCTGCTGTCTCGAGGGCTGCTTACTACTGGGGCAACTTTGGAGCTGAAACTATTAGGCGGCTGGCCCGCCGCCAAGCGTGCACCACCTCGACATAACTGGAGGTCACAAGGCTCCGTATTCACACAGTCGGAGATAGGGAGAGGCAACATCGGATTTAGGAAAGCACTCCGTAAGCAACATTAAAAGTGCATCCATCTGAGGATTAATTTCGCCGAAGGAATACAACTCCCATAAAACACTGTGTCATACGATCTGCCCATCAAGGGGCGTGCCATGAACTAATTTAAATGGAAGTTCGAATCGGCCAGCACTGATTGGCAGTTTGTCAGCCTCTGATGAAGAAGGCTATGCCTTCGAAATGCGTTAGGATTAAAAGACGAACCTGCTGCTTAATAACTGACTGGAGTTCCCTTCCTTACTAATAAAGGCTGATTTCAGCGTGCTGCTGTCTCGAGTGCTGCTTACTGCTGGGGCAACTTTGGAGCTGAATCTATGAGGCGGCCCGGCCGCCGCCAACCGTGCGCCACTTCGACATAACTGGGGGCCATGAAGCTCCGTATTCACCGGGTCACAGATGTGGAGCGGCAACATCGCATTTAGGAAAGGAACTCCGTAAGCAACATTAAAAGTGATTCCATCTCAGGATTAATTTCGCCGAAGGAATACAACTCCATAAAGCAGTGTGTCATACGAACTGCCCATCAAGGGGCATGCCATGAACTAAATGAAAGTTCGAATCGGCAAGCACTGATTCATAGTTTGTCAACCTCTGTTGAAGAAGGCTATGCCTTCGAAACGCGTTAGGATTAAAAGATGAACCTGCTGCTTAGTAATTGACTGGAGTTCCCTTCTGTACCAATAAAGGCTGATTTCAGTGTGCTGCTGTTTCGAGTACTGCTTACTGCTGGGGCAACTTTGGAGCTGAATCTATGAGGCAGCCAGCCCACCGCCAAGCGTGCACCACCTCAACATTACTGGGGGCCATGAGGCTCCGTATTCAGGGAGTCGCAGATGTGGAGCGGCAACATCGGATTTAGGAAAGGAACTCCGTAAGCAACATTAAAAGTGCATCCATCTGAGGATTAATTTCGCAGAAGGAATCCAACTCCCATAAAGCACTGTGTCATACGAGCTGCCCATCAAGGGGCATGCCATGAATTAATTTAAATGGAAGTTCGAATCGGCAAGCACAAATTTGCAGTTTGTCAGCCTCTGATGAAGAAGGCTATTCCTTTGAAACGCGTTAGGATTAAAAGACGAATCTGCTGCTTAGTAATTGACTGGAGTTCCCTTCTGTACCAATAAAGGCTGATTTAAGTGTGCCGCTGTTTTGAGTGCTGCTTACTGCTGGGGCAACTTTAGAGCTGAATCTATGAGGCGGCAGGCCAGGGCCAAGCGTGTACCACCTTGACATAACTGGGGGCTACGAGGCTCCATATTCACGGAGTCTCAGATGTGGAGCGGCAACATCGGATTTAGGAAAGGAACTCCCTAAGCAAAATTAAAAGTGCATGCATCTGAGGATTAATTTTGTCGAATGAATACAACGCCCATAAAGCACTGTGTCATACAAACTGCCCATCAAGGGGCGTGCCATGAAATAATTTCAATGGAACTTCGAATCTGCAAGCAGTGATTTGCAGTTTGTCAGCCTCTGATGAAGAAGGCTATGGCTTCGAAATGCGTTAGGTTTAAAAGACGAACCTGCTGCTTAATAATTGACTGGAGTTCCCTTCCTTACTAATAAAGGCTGATTTCAGCGTGCTGCTGTCTCGAGTGCTGCTTACTGCTGGAGCAACTTTGGAGCTGATTCTATGAGGCGGCCGGCCCGCCGCCAAGCGTGCACCACCTCGACATAACTGGGGGCCATGAAGCTCCGTATTTACGGAGTCGCAGATGTGGAGCTTCAACATCGGATTTAGGAAAGCACTCCGTAAGCAACATTAAAAGTGCATCCATCTGAGGATTAATTTCGCCGACGGAATACAACTCCCATAAAGCACTGTGTCATATGAACTGCCCATCAAGGGGCGTGCCATGAACTAATTTAAATGGAAGTTCGAATTGGCAAGCACTGATTTGCAGTTTGTCAGCCTCTGATGAAGAAGGCTATGCCTTCGAAATGCGTTAGGTTTAAAAGACGAACCTGCTGCTTAATAATTGACTGGAGTTCCCTTCCGTACCAATAAAGTCTGATTTCAGCATGCTTCTGTCTCGAGTGCTGCTTACTGCTGGGGAAACTTTGGAGCTGATTCTATGAGGCGGCCGGCCCACCGCCAAGCGTGCGCCACCTCGACATAACTGGGGGCCACGAGGCTCCGTATTCACCGGGTCACAGATGTGGAGCGGCAACATCGCATTTAGGAAAGGAACTCTATAAGCAACATTAAAAGTGATTCCATCTGAGGATTAATTTCGCCGAAGGAATACAACTCCATAAAGCAGTGTGTCATACGAACTACCCATCAAGGTGCATGCCATGAACTAAATGGAAGTTCGAATATGCAAGCACTGATTTGCAGTTTGTCAGCCTCTGATGAAGAAGGCTATGCCTTCGAAACGCTTTAGGATTAAAAGACAAACCTGCTGCTTAGTAATTGACTGGAGTTCCCTTCCGTACCAATAAAGGTAGATCTCAGCGAGCTGCTGTCTCGAGAGCTGCTTACTGCTGGGGCAACTTTCGAGCTGAATCTATTAGGCGGCTGGCCCGCTGCCAAGCGTGCACCACCTCGACATAACTGGAGGTCACAAGGCTCCGTATTTACGCAGTCGCAGATGTGGAGCGGCAACATCGGATTTAGGAAAGCACTCCGTAAGCAATATTTAAAGAGCATCCATGTGAGGATAAATTTCGCCGAAGGAATACAACTCCCATAAAACACTGTGTCATACGATCTGCCCATCAAGGGCCGTGCCATGATCTAATTTAAATGGAAGTTCGAATCGGCCAGCACTGATTGGCAGTTTGTTAGCCTCTGATGAAGAAGGCTATGCCTTCGAAATGCGTTAGGATTAAAAGACGAACCTGCTCCTTAGTAATGGATTTGAGTTCCCTACTGTACCAATAAAGGCTGATTTCAGCGTGCTGCTGTTTCGAGTGCTGCTTACTGCTGGGGCAGCTTTGGAGCTGAATCTATGAGGCAGATGGCCCGCCACCAAGCGTGCACCACCTCGACATAACTGGGGACCACGAGGCTCCGTATACACGGAGTCGCAGATGTGGAGTGGCAACATCGGATTTAGGAAAGGAACTCCGTAAGCAACATTAAAAGTGCATCCATCTGAGGATTACTTTCGCTGAAGGAATATAATTCCCATAAAGCACTGTGTCATACGAACTGCCCATCAAGGGGCGTGCCATGAACTAATTTAAAGAGAAGTTTGAATCGGCAAGAACTGATTTGCAGTTTCTCAGCCTCTGATGAAGAAGTCTATGCCTTCGAAACGCGTTAGGATTAAAAGACAAACCTGCTGCTTAGTAATTGACTAGAGTTCCCTTCCGTACCAATAAAAGCTGATTTCAGCGTGCTGCTGTCTCGAGTGCTGCTTCCTGCTGGGGCAACTTTGGAGCTGAATCTATGAGGCAGATGGCCCACCGCCAAGCGTGCACCACCTCGACATAACTGGGGGCCACCAGGTTCCGTATTCACGGAGTCGCAGATGTGGAGAGGCAACATCGGATTTAGGAAAGCCACTCTGTAAACAACATTAAAAGTGCATCCATCTGAGAATTTATTTCGCAGAAGGAATACAACTCAAATAAAGCACTGTGTCATATGAACTGCCCATCAAGGGGCATGCCATGAACTTATTTAAATGGAAGTTCGAATCGGCAAGCACTGATTTGCAGTTTGTCAGCCTCTGATGAAGAAGGCTATGCCTTCGAAATGCGTTAGGATTAAAAGACGAACCTGCTGCTTAATAATTGACTGGAGTTCCCTTCCGTACCAATAAAGGCTGATTTCAGCCTGCTGCTGTCTTGAGTGCTGCATACTGCTGGGGCAACTTTGGAGCTAAATCTATGATGCGGCCCGCCCGCCGGCAAGCGTGTACCACCTCGACATAACTGGGGGCTACGAGGCTCCGTATTCATGTAGTTTCAGATGTGGAGCGGCAACATCGGATTTAGGAAAGGAACTCCGTAAGCAATATTAAAAGTGCATCCATCTGAGGTTTAATTTTACCGAAGGAATACAACTCCCATAAAGCACTGTGTCATATGAACTGCCCATCAAGGGGCGTGCCATGGACTAATGTAAATGGAAGTTCAAATTGGCAAGCCTTGATTTGTAGTTTGCCAGCCTCTGATGAAGAAGGCTATCCCTTCGAAACGTGTTAGGATTAAAAGTCGAATCTGCTGCTTAGTAATTGACTGGAGTTCCCTTCCGTACCAATAAAGGCTGATTTCAGCGTGCTGCTGTCTCGAGTGCTGCTTACTGCTGGGGCAACTTTGGAGCTGATTCTATGAGGCGGCCGGTCCGCCGCCAAGCGTGCACCACCTCGACATAACTGGGGGCCATGAAGCTCCGTATTTACGGAGTCGCAGATGTGGAGCGGCAACATCGGATTTAGGAAAGCACTCCGTAAGCAACATTAAAAGTGCATCCATCTGAGGATTAATTTCGCCGAAGGAATACAACTCCCATAAAGCACTGTGTCATATGAACTGCCCATCAAGGGGCGTGCCATGAACTAATTTAAATGGAAGTTCGAATTGGCAAGCACTGATTTGCAGTTTGTCAGCCTCTGATGAAGAAGGCTATGCCTTCGAAATGCGTTATTTTTAAAAGACAAACCTGCTGCTTAATAATTGACTGGAGTTCCCTTCCGTACCAATAAAGTCTGATTTCAGCGTGCTTCTGTCTCGGGTGCTGCTTACTGCTGGGGCAACTTTGGAGCTGATTCTATGAGGCAACCGGCCCACCGCCAAGCGTGCGCCACCTCGACATAACTGGGGGCCAAGAGGCTCCGTATTCACCGGGTCACAGATGTGGAGCGGCAACATCGCATTTAGGAAAGGAACTCCGTAAGCAACATTAAAAGTGATTCCATCTGAGGATTAATTTCGCCGAAGGAATACAACTCCATAAAGCAGTGTGTCATACGAACTACCCATCAAGGGGCATGCCATGAACTAAATGGAAGTTCGAATCTGCAAGCACTGATTTGCAGTTTGTCAGCCTCTGATGAAGAAGGCTATGCCTTCGAAACGCTTTAGGATTAAAAGACAAACCTGCTGCTTAGTAATTGACTGAAGTTCCCTTCCGTACCAATAAAGGTAGATTTCAGCGTGCTACTGTCTCGAGTGCTGCTTACTGCTGGGGCAACTTTCGAGCTGAATCTATTAGGCGGCTGGCCCGCCGCCAAGCGTGCACCACGTCGACATAACTGGAGGTCACAAGGCTCCGTATTTACGCAGTCGCAGATGTGGAGCGGCAACATCGGATTTAGGAAAGCACTCCGTAAGCAATATTAAAAGTGCATCCATCTGAGGATAAATTTCGCCGAAGGAATACAACTCCCATAAAACACTGTGTCATACGATCTGCCCATCAAGGGGCGTGCCATGAACTAATTTAAATGGAAGTTCGAATCGGCCAGCACTGATTGGCAGTTTGTTAGCCTCTGATGAAGAAGGCTATGCCTTCGAAATGCGTTAGGATTAAAAGACGAACCTGCTCCTTAGTAATGGATTTGAGTTCCCTACTGTACCAATAAAGGCTGATTTCAGCGTGCTGCTGTTTCGAGTGCTGCTTACTGCTGGGGCAGCTTTGGAGCTGAATCTATGAGGCAGATGGCCCGCTGCCAAGCGTGCACCACCTCGACATAACTGGGGACCACGAGGCTCCGTATACACGGAGTCGCAGATGTGGAGTGGCAACATCGGATTTAGGAAAGGAACTCCGTAAGCAACATTAAAAGTGCATCCATCTGAGGATTACTTTCGCTGAAGGAATATAATTCCCATAAAGCACTGTGTCATACGAACTGCCCATCAAGGGGCGTGCCATGAACTAATTTAAAGAGAAGTTTGAATCGGCAAGAACTGATTTGCAGTTTCTCAGCCTCTGATTAAGGAGGCTATGCCTTCGAAACGCGTTAGGATTAAAAGACAAACCTGCTGCTTAGTAATTGACTAGAGTTCCCTTCCGTACCAATAAAGGCTGATTTCAGCGTGCTGCTGTCTCGAGTGTGGCTTAGTGCTGGGGCAACTTTGGAGCTGAATCTCTAAGGCAGATGGCCCGCCGCCAAGCGTGCACCACCTCGACATAACTGGGGGCCACCAGGTTCCGTATTCACGGAGTCGCAGATGTGGAGAGGCAACATCGGATTTAGGAAAGCCACTCCGTAAACAACATTAAAAGTGCATCCTTCTGAGAATTAATTTCGCAGAAGGAATACAACTCAAATAAAGCACTGTGTCATATGAACTGCCCATCAAGGGGCATGCCATGAACTAATTTAAATAGAAGTTTGAATCGGCAAGAACTGATTTGCAGTTTCTCAGCCTCTGATGAAGATGGCTATGCCTTCGAAACACGTTTGGATTAAAAGACAAACCTGCTGCTTAGTCATTGACTAGAGTTCCCTTCCGTACCAGTAAAGGCTGATTTCAGCGTGCTGCTATCTCGAGTGCTGCTTACTGCTGGGGCAACTTTGGAGCTGAATCTATGAGGCAGATGGCCCGCTGCCAAGCGTGCACCACCTCGACATAACTGGGGGCCACCAGGTTCCGTATTCACGGAGTCGCAGATGTGGAGAGGCAACATCGGATTTAGGAAAGCCACTCCGTAAACGACATTAAAAGTGCATCCATCTGAGAATTAATTTCGCAGAAGGAATACAACTCAAATAAAGCACTGTGTCATATGAACTGCCCATCAAGGGGCATGCCATGAACTAAATGGAAGTTCGAATCGGCAAGCACTGATTTACAGTTTGTCAGCCTCTGATGAAGAAGGCTATGCCTTTGAAACGCGTTAGGATTAAAAGACGAACATGCTGCTTAGTAATTGACTGGAGTTCTCTTCTGTACCAAGAAAGGTTGATTTCATTGTGCTGCTGTTTCCAGTGCTGCTTACTGCTGGGGCGACTTTGGAGCTGAATCTATGAGTCAGCCGGCCCACCGCCAAGCGTGCACCACCTCAACATTACTGGGGGCCACGAGGCTCCGTATTCACGAAGTCGCAGATGTGGAGCGGCAACATCGGATTTAGGAAAGGAACTCCGTAAGCAACATTAAAAGTGCATCCATTTGAGGATTAATTTTGCAGAAGGAATACAACTCCCATAAAGCCCTGTGTCATACGAGCTGCCCATCAAGGGGCATGCCATGAACTAATTTAAATGGCAGTCCGAATCGGCAAGCACTGATTTGCAGTTTGTCAGCGTCTGATGAAGAAGGCTATGCCTTCGAAATGCGATAGGATTAAAAGACGAACCTGCTGCTTAATAATTGACTGGAGTTCCCTTCCGTACCAATAAAGGCTGATTTCAGCCTGCTGCTGTCTTGAGTGCTGCATACTGCTGGGGCAACTTTGGAGCTGAATCTATGAGGCGGCCTGCCCGTCGGCAAGCGTGTCCTACCTCGACATAACTGGGGGCTACGAGGCTCCGTATTCATGTAGTTTCAGATGTGGAGCGGCAACATCGGATTTAGGAAAGGAACTCCGTAAGCAAAATTAAAAGTGCATGCATCTGAGGATTAATTTCGCCGAATGAATACAACGCCCATAAAGCACTGTGTCATACGAACTGCCCATCAAGGGGTGTGCCATGAACTAATTTAAACGGAAGTTCGAATCTGCAAGCACTGATTTGCAGTTTGTCAGCCTCTGATGAAGAAGGCTATGCCTTTGAAATGCGTTAGGATTAAAAGACAAACCTGCTGCTTAGTAATTGACTGGAGTTCCCTTCCGTACCAATGAAGGTAGATTTCAGGGTGCTGCTGTCTCGACTGCGGCTTACTGCTGGGGCAACTTTGGAGCTGAATCTATTAGGAGGCTGGCCCGCCGCCAAGCGTGCACCACCTCGACATAACTGGAGGCCACAAGGCTCCGTATTCACGGAGTCACAGATGTGGAGCGGCAACATCGGATTTAGGAAAGCACTCCGTAAGCAACATTAAAAGTGCATCCATCTGAGAATTAATTTCGCCGAAGGGATACAACTCCCATAAAACACTGTGTCATACGATCTGCCCATCAAGGGGCGTGCCATGAACTAATTTAAATGGAAGTTCGAATCGGCCAGCACTGATTGGCAGTTTGTCAGCCTCTGATGAAGAAGGCTATGTCTTCGGAATGCGTTAGGATTAAAAGACGAACCTGCTGCTTAGTAATTGACAGGAGTTCCCTTACGTACCAATAAAGTCTGATTTCAGCGTGCTGCTGTCTCGAGTGCGGCTCACTGCTGGGGCAACTTTGGAGCTGAATCTATTAGGCGGCTGGCCCGCCACCAAGCATGCACCACCTCGACATAACTGGGGGCCATGAAGCTCCATATTTACGGAGTCGCAGATGTGGAGCGGCAACATCGGATTTAGGAAAGCACTCCGTAAGCAACATTAAAAGTGCATCCATCTGAGGATTAGTTTCGCCGAAGGAACACAACTCCCATAAAGCACTGTGTCATATGAACTGCCCATCAAGGGGCGTGCCATGAACTTATTTCAATGGAAGTTCGAATCTGCAAGCACTAATTTGCAGTTTGTCAGCCTCTGATGAAGAAGGCTATGCCTTCGAAACGCGTTAGGATTAAAAGACGAACCTGCTGCTTAGTAATTGACTGGAGTTCCCTTCCGTACCAATAGAGGTAGATTTCAGCATGCTGCTGTCTCGAGTGCGGCTTACTGCTGGGGCAACTTTGGAGCTGAATCTATTAGGCGGCTGGCCCGCCACCAAGCGTGCACCACCTCGACATAACTGGGGGCCATGAAGCTCCATATTTACGGAGTCGCAGATGTGGAGCGGCAACATCGGATTTAGGAAAGCACTCCGTAAGCAACATTAAAAGTGCATCCATCTGAGGATTAATTTCGCCGAAGGAATACAACTCTCATAAAGCACTGTGTCATATGAACTGCCCATCAAGGGGCGTGCCATGAACTAATTTAAATGGAAGTTCGAATCGGCAAGCACTGATTTGCATATTGTCAGCCTCTGATGAAGAAGGCTATGCCTTCGCAACGTGTTAGGATTAAAAGACGAACATGCTGCTTAGTAATTGACTGGAGTTCCCTTCTGTACCAATAAAGGTTGATTTCATTGTGCTGCTGTTTCGAGTGCTGCTTACTGCTGGGGCAACTTTGGAGCTCAATCTATGAGGCGGCCCGCCCACCGGCAAGCGTGTACCACCTCGACATAACTGGGGGCTACGAGGCTCCGTATTCATGTAGTTTCATATGTGGAGCGGCAACATCGGATTTAGGAAAGGAACTCCGTAAGCAATATTAAAAGTGCATCCATCTGAGGATTAATTTCACCGAAGGAATACAACTCCCATAAAGCACTGTGTCATATGAACTGCCCATCAAGGGGCGTGCCATGGACTAATTTAAATGGAAGTTCAAATCGGCAAGCACTTATTTGCAGTTTGTCAGCCTCTGATGAAGAAGGCTATGCCTTCGAAACGCGTTAGGATTAAAAGACGAACCTGCTGCTTAGTAATTGACTGGAGTTCCCTTCCGTACCAATCAAGTCTGATTTCAGCGTGCTGCTATCTCGAGTGCTCCTTACTGCTGGGACAACTTTGGAGCTGATTCTATGAGGCGGCCGGCCCGCCGCCAAGCGTGCACCACCTCGACATAACTGGGGGCCATGAAGCTCAGTATTTACGGAGTCGCAGATGTGGAGCGGCAACATCGGATTTAGGAAAGCACTCCGTAAGCAACATTAAAAGTGCATCCATCTGAGAATTAATTTCGCCGAAGGAATACAACTCCCATAAAACACTGTGTCATACGATCTGCCCATCAAGGGGCGTGCCATAATCTAATTTAAATGGAAGTTCAAATCGGCCAGCACTGATTGGCAGTTTGTCAGCCTCTGATGGAGAAGGCTATGTCTTCGAAATGCGTTAGGATTAAAAGACGAACCTGCTGCTTAGTTATTGACAGGAGTTCCCTTCCGTACCAATCAAGTCTGATTTCAGCGTGCTGCTGTCTCGAGTGCTCCTTACTGCTGGGGCAACTTTGGAGCTGATTCTATGAGGCGGCCGGCCCGCCGCCAAGCGTGCACCACCTCGACATAACTGGGGGCCATGAAGCTAAGTATTTACGGAGTCGCAGATGTGGAGCGGCAACATCTGATTTAGGAAAGCACTCCGTAAGCAACATTAAAAGTGCGTCCATCTGAGGATTAATTTCGCGGAAGGAACACAACTCCCATAAAGCACTGTGTCATATAAACTGCCCATCAAGGGGCATGCCATGAACTAAATGGAAGTTCGAATCGGCAAGCACTGATTTACAGTTTGTCAGCCTCTGATGAAGAAGGCTATGCCTTCGAAACGCGTTAGGATTAAAAGACGAACATGCTGCTTAGTAATTGACTGGAGTTCCCTTCTGTACCAATAAAGGTTGATTTCATTGTGCTGCTGTTTCGAGTGCTGCTTACTGCTGGGGCAACTTTGGAGCTGAATCTATGAGGCAGCCGGCCCACCGCCAAGCGTGCAGCACCTCAACATTACTGGGGGCCACGAGGCTCCATATTCACGAAGTCGCAGATGTGGAGCGGCAACATCGGATTTAGGAAAGGAACTCCGTAAGCAACATTAAAAGTGCATCCATTTGAGGATTCATTTTGCAGAAGGAATAAAACTCCCATAAAGCCCTGTGTCATACGAGCTGCCAATCAAGGGGCATGCCATGAACTAATTTAAATGGCAGTCCGAATCGGCAAGCACTGATTTGCAGTTTGTCAGCCTCTGATGAAGAAGGCTATTCCTTCGAAACGCGTTAGGATTAAAAGACGAATCTGCTGCATAGTAATTGACTGGAGTTCCCTTCTGTACCAATAACGGCTGATTTCAGTGTGCTGCTTATTTTGAGTGCTGCTTAATGCTGGGGCAACTTTGGAGCTGAATCTATGAGGCGGCAGGCGGGGGCTAAGCGTGCACCACCTCGACATAACTGGGGCCCACGAGGCTCCATATTCACAGAGTCGCAGATGTGCAGTGTTTAGGAAAGGAACTCCGTAAGCAACATTAAAAGTGCATCCATCTGAGGAATAATTTCACCGAAGGAATACAACGCCCATAAAGCACTGTGTCATATGAACTTCCCATCAAGGGGCATGCCATGAACTAATTTAAATGGGGGTTCGAATCTGCAATCACTGTTTTGCAGGTTGTCAGCCTCTGAAGAAGAAGGCTATGCCTTCGAAATGCGTTACGATTAAAAGACGAACCTGCTGCTTAATAATTGACTGGAGTTCCCTTCCGTACCAATAAAGGCTGATTTCAGTGTGCTGCTGTCTCGAGTGCTGCTTACTGCTGGGACAACTTTGGAGCTGACTCTATCAGGCGGCAGGCCGGGGCCAAGCATACACCACCTCGACATAACTGGGGCCCACGAGGCTCCATATTCACAGAGTCGCAGATGTGCAGCGGCAACATCGGATTTAGGAAAGGAACTCCGTAAGCAACATTATAAGTGCATCCATCTGAGGATTAATTTCGCCGAAGGAATACAACGCCCATAAAGCACTGTGTCATACGAACTGCCCATCAAGGGGCGTGCCATGAACTAATTTAAATGGAAGTTCGAATCTGCAAGCACTGATTTGCAGTATGTCAGCCTCTGATGAAGAAGGCTATGCCTTCGAAATGCGTTAGGATTAAAAGACGAATCTGCTGATTAATAATTGACTGGTGTTCCCTTCCGTACCAATAAAGTCTGATTTCAGCGTGCTGCTGTCTCGAGTGCTGCTTACTGCTGGGGCAACTTTGGAGCTGATTCTATGAGGCGGCCGGCCCGCCGCCAAGCGTGCACCACCTCAACATAACTGGGGGCCATGAAGCTCAGTATTTACGGAGTCGCAGATGTGGAGCGGCACCATCGGATTTAGGAAAGCACTCCGTAAGCAACATTAAAAGTGCGTCCATCTGAAGATTAATTTCGCCGAAGGAATACAACTCCCATAAAGCACTGTGTCATATGAACTGCCCATCAAGGGGCATGCCATGAACTAAATGGAAGTTCGAATCGGCATGCACTGATTTACAGTTTGTCAGCCTCTGATGAAGAAGGCTATGCCTTCGAAACGCGTTAGGATTAAAAGACGAACATGCTGCTTAGTAATTGACTGGAGTTCCCTTCTGTACCAATAAAGGTTGATTTCATTGTGCTGCTGTTTCGAGTGCTGCTTACTGCTGGGGCAACTTTGGAGCTGAATCTATGAGGCAGCCGGCCCACCGCCAAGCGTGCACCACCACAACATTACTGGGGGCCACGAGGCTCCATATTCACGAAGTCGCAGATGTGGAGCGGCAACATCGGATTTAGGAAAGGAACTCCGTAAGCAACATTAAAAGTGCATCCATTTGAGGATTAATTTTGCAGAAGGAATAAAACTCCCATAAAGCCCTGTGTCATACGAGATGCCCATCAAGGGGCATGCCATGAACTAATTTAAATGGCAGTCCGAATCGGCAAGCACTGATTTGCAGTTTGTCAACCTCTGATGAAGAAGGCTATTCCTTCGAAACGCGTTAGGATTAAAAGACGAATCTGCTGCATAGTAATTGACTGGAGTTCCCTTCTGTACCAATAACGGCTGATTTCAGTGTGCTGCTTCTTTTGAGTGCTGCTTAATGCTGGGGCACCTTTGGAGCTGAATCTATGAGGCGGCAGGCGGGGGCTAAGCGTGCACCACCTCGACATAACTGGGGCCCACGAGGCTCCATATTCACAGAGTCGCAGATGTGCAGTGTTTAGGAAAGGAACTCCATAAGCAACATTAAAAGTGCATCCATCTGAGGAATAATTTCGCTGAAGGACTACAACGCCCATAAAGCACTGTGTCATATGAACTTCCCATCAAGGGGCATGCCATGAACTAATTTAAATGGGGTTTCGAATCTGCAATCACTGTTTTGCAGGTTGTCAGCCTCTGAAGAAGAAGGCTATGCCTTCGAAATGCGTTACGATTAAAAGACGAACCTGCTGCTTGATAATTGACTGAAGTTCCCTTCCGTACCAATAAAGGCTGATTTCAGTGTGCTGCTGTCTCGAGTGCTGCTTACTGCTGGGGCAACTTTGGAGCTGAATCTATGAGGCAGCGAGGCAGCCGTCAAGCGTGCACCACCTCGACATAACTGGGGGCCACAAGGCTCCGTATTCACGGAATCGCAGATGTGGAGCAGCAACATCGGATTTAGGAAAGCCACTCCGTAAGCAACATTAAAAGTGCATCCATCTGAGGATTAATTTCGACGAAGGAATACAACTCTCATAAAGCACTGTGTCATATGAACTGCCCATCAAGGGGCATGCCATCAACTAATTTAAATGGAAGTTCGAATCGGCAAGCACTGATTTGCAGTTTGTCAGCCTCTGATGAAGAAGGCTATGCCTTCAAAATGCGTTAGGATTAAAAGACGAATCTGCTGATTAATAATCGACTGGTGTTTCCTTCTGTACCAATAAAGTCTGATTTCAGCGTGCTGCTTAATGCTGGGGCAACTTTGGAGCTGAATCTATCAGGCGGCAGGCCGGGGCCAAGCATACACCACCTCGACATAACTGGGGCCCACGAGGCTCCATATTCACAGAGTCGCAGATGTGCAGCGGCAACATCGGATTTAGGAAAGGAACTCCGTAAGCAACATTAAAAGTGCATCCATCTGAGGATTAATTTCGCCGAAGGAATACAACGCCCATAAAGCACTGTGTCATACGAACTGCCCATCAAGGGGCGTGCCATGAACTAATTTAAATGGAAGTTCGAATCTGCAAGCACTAATTTGCAGTTTGTCAGCCTCTGATGAAGAAGGCTATGCCTTCGAAATGCGTTAGGATTAAAAGACGAATCTGCTGATTAATAATTGACTGGTGTTCCCTTCCGTACCAATAAAGTCTGATTTCAGCGTGCTGCTGTCTCGAGTGCTGCTTACTGCTGGGGCAAATTTGGAGCTGAATCTATGAGGCAGACGGCCCGCCGCCAAGAGTGCACCACCTCAACCAAACTGGGGGCCACAAGGTTCCGTATTCACGGAGTCGCAGAGGTGGAGCGGCAACATCGGATTTAAGAAAGCCACTCCGTAAGCAACATTAAAAGTGCATCCATCTGAGGATTAATGTCGCAGAAGGAAAATAACTCACATAAAGCACTGTGTCATATGAACTGCCCATCAAGGGGCGTGCCATGAACTAATTTAAATGGAAGTTCGAATCTGCAAGCACTGATTTGGAGTTTGTCAGCCTCTGATGAAGAAGGCTATGCCTTCGAAATGCGTTAGGATTAAAAGACGAACCTGCTGCTTAATAATTGAGTGGAGTTCCCTTCCGTACCAATAAAGGCTGATTTTAGCGTGCTGCTGTCTCGAGTGCTGCATACTGCTGGGGCAACTTTGGAGCTGAATCTATGAGGCGGCCAGCCCGCCCGCCGCCAAGCGTGTACCACCTCGACATAACTGGGGGCTACGAGGCTCCGTATTCACGAAGTCGCAGATGTGGAGCGGCAACATCGGATTTAGGAAAGGAACTCCGTAAGCAATATTAAAAGTGCATCCATCTGAGGATTAATTTCACCGAAGGAATACAACTCCCATAAAGCACTGTGTCATTTGAACTGCCCATCAACGGGCATGCCATGGACTAATTTAAATGAAAGTTCGAATCGGCAAGCCTTGATTTGCAGTTTGTCAGCCTCTGATGAAGAAGTCTATCCCTTCGAAACGTGTTAGGATTAAAAGACGAATCTGCTGCTTAGTAATTGACTGGAGTTCCCTTCCGTACCAATAAAGGCTGATTTCAGCGTGCTGCTGTCTCGAGTGCTGCTTACTGCTGGGGCAACTTTGGAGCTGAATCTATGAGGAGGCTGGCCGGCGCAAAACGTGTACCACCTCGACATAACTGGGGGCCACGAGGCTCCGTATTCACAGAGTCTCAGATGTGGAGCGGCAACATCGGATTTAGGAAATGAACTCCGTAAGCAACATACAAGTGCATCCATCTGAGGATTAATTTCGCAGAAGGAATACAACTCCCATAAAGCACTGTCTCATACGAGCTGCCCATCAAGGGGAATACCATGAGCTAATTTAAATGGAAGTCCGAATCGGAAAGCACTGATTTGCAGTTTGTCAGCCTGTGATGAAGAAGGCTATGCCTTCGAAACGCGTTAGGATTAAAAGACGAATCTGCTGCTTAGTAATTGACTGGAGTTCCCTCCTGTACCTATAAAGGCTGATTTCAGTGTGCTGCTGTTTTGAGTGCTGCTTACTGCTGGGGCACCTTTGGAGCTGAATCTATGAGGCGGCAGGCCGGGGCCAAAGGTGCACCACCTCGACATAACTGGGGCCCATGAGGCTCAATATTCACAGAGTCGCAGATGTGCAGCGGCAACATCGGATTTAGGAAAGGAACTCCGTAAGCAACATTAAAAGTGCATCCATCTGAGGATTACTTTCGCTGAAGGAATATAATTCCCATAAAGCACTGTGTCATACGAACTGCCCATCAAGGGGCGTGCCATGAACTAATTTAAATAGAAGTTTGAATCGGCAAGAACTGATTTGCAGTTTCTCAGACTCTGATGAAGAAGGCTATGCCTTCGAAACACGTTTGGATTGAAAGACAAACCTGCTGCTTAGTAATTGACTAGAGTTCCCTTCCGTACCAGTAAAGGCTGATTTCAGCCTGCTGCTGTCTTTAGTGCTGCTTACTGCTGGGGCAACTTTGGAGCTGAATCTATGAGGCAGATGGCCCGCCGCCAAGCGTGCACCACCTCGACATAACTGGGGGCCACCAGGTTCCGTATTCACGGAGTCGCAGATGTGGAGAGGCAACATCGGATTTAGGAAAGCCACTCCGTAAACAACATTAAAAGTGCATCCATCTGAGAATTAATTTCGCAGAAGGAATACAACTCAAATAAAACACTGTGTCATATGAACTGCCCATCAAGGGGCATGCCATGAACTAAATGGAAGTTCGAATCGGCAAGCACTGATTTACAGTTTGTCAGCCTCTGATGAAGAAGGCTATGCCTTCGAAACGCATTAGGATTAAAAGACGAACATGCTGCTTAGTAATTGACTGGAGTTCCCTTCCGTACCAATAAAGGTTGATTTCATTGTGCTGCTGTTTCGAGTGCTGCTTACTGCTGGGGCGACTTTGGAGCTGAATCTATGAGGCAGCCGGCCCACCGCCAAGCGTGCACCACCTCAACATTACTGGGGGCCACGAGGCTCCGTATTCACGAAGTCGCAGATGTGGAGCGGCAACATCGGATTTAGGAAAGGAACTCCGTAAGCAACATTAAAAGTGCATCTATTTGAGGATTAATTTTGCAGAAGGAATACAACTCCCATAAAGCCCTGTGTCATACGAGCTGCCCATCAAGGGGCATGCCATGAACTAATTTAAATGGCAGTCCGAATCGGCAAGCACTGATTTGCAGTTTGTCAGCCTCTGATGAAGAAGGCTATGCCTTCGAAATGCGATAGGATTAAAAGACGAACCTGCTGCTTAATAATTGACTGGAGTTCCCTTCCGTACCAATAAAGGCTGATTTCAGCCTGCTGCTGTCTTGAGTGCTGCATACTGCTGGGGCAACTTTGGAGCTGAATCTATGAGGCGGCCCGCCCGTCGGCAAGCGTGTACCACCTCGACATAACTGGTGGCTACGAGGCTCCGTATTCATGTAGTTTCAGATGTGGAGCGGCAACATCGGATTTAGGAAAGGAACTCCGTAAGCAATATTAAAAGTGCATCCATCTGAGGATTAATTTCACCGAAGGAATACAACTCCCATAAAGCACTGTGTCATATGAACTGCCCATCAAGGGGCGTGCCATGGACTAATTTAAATGGAAGTTCAAATCGGCAAGCCTTGATTTGTAGTTTGCCAGCCTCTGATGAAGAAGGCTATCCCTTCGAAACGTGTTAGGATTAAAAGTCGAATCTGCTGCTTAGTAATTGACTGGAGTTCCCTTCCGTACCAATAAAGGCTGATTTCAGCGTGCTGCTGTCTCGAGTGCCCCTTACTGCTGGGGCAACTTTGGAGCTGAATCTATGAGGAGGCCAGCCGCCACCAAGCTGGTACCACCTCAACATAACTGGGGGCTACGGGGCTCCATATTCACGGAGTCTCAGATGTGGAGCGGCAACATCGGATTTAGAAAAAGGAACTCCGTAAGCAAAATTAAAAGTGCATGCATCTGAGGATTAATTTCGCCGAATGAATACAACGCCCATAAAGCACTGTGTCATACGAACTGCCCATCAAGGGGTGTGCCATGAACTAATTTAAACGGAAATTCGAATCTGCAAGCACTGATTTGCAGTTTGTCAGCCTCTGATGAAGAAGGCTATGCCTTCGAAATGCGTTAGGATTAAAAGACAAACCTGCTGCTTAGTAATTGACTGGAGTTCCCTTCCGTACCAATGAAGGTAGATTTCAGCGTGCTGCTGTCTCGACTGCGGCTTACTGCTGGGGCAACTTTGGAGCTGAATCTATTAGGAGGCTGGCCCGCCGCCAAGCGTGCACCACCTCGACATAACTGAAGGCCACAAGGCTCCGTATTCACGGAGTCACAGATGTGGAGCGGCAACATCGGATTTAGGAAAGCACTCCGTAAGCAACATTAAAAGTGCATCCATCTGAGAATTAATTTCGCCGAAGGAATACAACTCCCATACAACACTGTGTCATACGATCTGCCCATCAAGGGGCGTGCCATGAACTAATTTAAATGGAAGTTCGAATCGGCCAGCACTGATTGGCAGTTTGTCAGCCTCTGATGAAGAAGGCTATGTCTTCGAAATGCGTTAGGATTAAAAGACGAACCTGCTGCTTAGTAATTGACAGGAGTTCCCTTCCGTACCAATAAAGTCTGATTTCAGCGTGCTGCTGTCTCGAGTGCTCCTTACTGCTGGGGCAACTTTGGAGCTGATTCTATGAGGCGGCCGGCCCGCCGCCAAGCGTGCACCACCTCGACATAACTGGGGGCCATGAAGCTCAGTATTTACGGAGTCGCAGATGTGGAGCGGCAACATCGGATTTAGGAAAGCACTCCGTAAGCAACATTAAAAGTGCATCCATCTGAGGATTAATTTCGCCGAAGGAATACAACTCCCATAAAGCACTGTGTCATATGAACTGCCCATCAAGGGGTGTGCCATGAACTAATTTCAATGGAAGTTCGAATCTGCAAGCACTGATTTGCAGCTTGTCAGCCTTTGATGAAGAAGGCTATGCCTTCGAAACGCGTTAGGATTAAAAGACAAACCTGCTGCTTAGTAATTGACTGGAGTTCCCTTCCGTGCCAATGAAGGTAGATTTCAGCGTGCTGCTGTCTCGAGTGCGGCTTACTGCTGGGGCAACTTTGGAGCTGAATCTATTAGGCGGCTGGCCCGCCGCCAAGCGTGCACCACCTCGACGTAACTGGAGGCCACAAGGCTCCGTATTCACGGAGTCACAGATGTGGAGCGGCAACATCGGATTTAGGAAAGCACTCCGTAAGCAACATTAAAAGTGCATCCATCTGAGAATTAATTTCGCCGAAGGAATACAACTCCCATAAAACACTGTGTCATACGATCTGCCCATCAAGGGGCGTGCCATGAACTAATTTAAATGGAAGTTCGAATCGGCAAGCACTGATTTACAGTTTGTCAGCCTCTGATGAAGAAGGCTATGCCTTCGAAACGCGTTAGGATTAAAAGACGAACATGCTGCTTAGTAATTGACTGGAGTTCCCTTCTGTACCAATAAAGGTTGATTTCTTTGTGCTGCTGTTTCGAGTGCTGCTTACTGCTGGGGCAACTTTGGAGCTGAATCTATGAGGCAGCCGGCCCACCGCCAAGCGTGCACCACCTCAACATTACTGGGGGCCACGAGGCTCCATATTTACGAATTCGCAGATGTGGAGCGGCAACATCGGATTCAGGAAAGGAACTCCGTAAGCAACATTAAAAGTGCATCCATTTGAGGATTAATTTTGCAGAAGGAATACAACTCCCATAAAGCCCTGTGTCATACGAGCTGCCCATCAAGGGGCATGCCATGAACTAATTTAAATGGCAGTCCGAATCGGCAAGCACTGATTTGCAGTTTGTCAGCCTCTGATGAAGAAGGCTATGCCTTCGAAACGCGTTAGGATTAAAAGACGAATCTGCTGCATAGTAATTGACTGGAGTTCCCTTCTGTACCAATAACGGCTGATTTCAGTGTGCTGCTTCTTTTGAGTGCTGCTTAATGCTGGGGCAACTTTGGAGCTGAATCTATGAGGCGGCAGGCGGGGGCCAAGCGTGCACCACCTCGACATAACTGGGGCCCACGAGGCTCCATATTCACAGAGTCGCAGATGTGCAGTGTTTAGGAAAGGAACTCCGTAAGCAACATTAAAAGTGCATCCATCTGAGGAATAATTTCGCCGAAGGAATACAACGCCCATAAAGCACTGTGTCATACGAACTTCCCATCAAGGGGCATGCCATGAACTAATTTAAATGGGGGTTCGAATCTGCAATCACTGATTTGCAGGTTGTCAGCCTCTGAAGAAGAAGGCTATGCCTTCGAAATGCGTTAGGATTAAAAGACGAACCTGCTGCTTAATAATTGACTGGAGTTCCCTTCCGTACCAATAAAGGCTGATTTCAGTGTGCTGCTGTCTCGAGTGCTGCTTACTGCTGGGGCAACTTTGGAGCTGAATCTATGAGGCAGCGAGGCCGCCGTCAAGCGTGCACCACCTCGACATAACTGGGGGCCTGTTCTGCTCGATTTTCCCGGCCTTCTTGTGAGGAAAAGATGATCGAATGTGACTTCAGTCTCTTATCATTCAAGTCTAAGGGTTAGAGTAGTGAATGGAGCCTATTTACTAGGCACTTCGACATGATTCTGTGCTCTTCCCCATAGATCAGGGCTTGCACACATAGCCTAGGGGATAGATTCGTTAGTATTAGGGATAACCTGTCCTGTAGTGAGGGTATTTCATGGAGCTGTGCTGAATTCAGGCCTGGTAGGCCTCAAACGGGAGAGACTCCATCTTTCTTTCTGCTCCGGCAGCTTGGGATGCTTCTAGGTCAAATGTAATGTTTTAGTTATGAGGTGTTATTCGCTTGGAGAGAACCGGTTCAGGCCGGCCCTTATCGAAGGATTGTATTTTTCTTCATGCCGAAGACACTACATCAGGCCGGCCGGCTGGGAACGTGTCCTTGGTACGGGGAGGTACAAGAATTTGGTGGGCGGCAGGTTACAGGCCGGAATTTTCCATGAGGAAACGCACCTCTATATTAGTGAAAGTCTGAGGCAGTTACATGTTCAGTCCGTAGGCGGCATCTAGCCGTTAGCAGTAAAGCTACTACTTATTCCAGGGAAGACAGACGCCATCTTGAAGGCGGAGAAGAACCGAGAGACAGATGCTCTCCTAGCAGAATAGCCAGAGAGGAGAGAGTAGCCGATAAGGAAGAGGTCCCAGTGACTCGTAGAAGGGTGACTTCCAGGCGAGCCGAGGCACAGACGAGAAGGGAACCTAGATGACCACTGAGTGCAGGCTACATACTACTAAGGTGATGTCGACCCTTTCTTATTAGAGTGTACAACTTAATCTTTCACTTTTCTTTGCAGGTTATGTGTTATATCGTAATGTTATGTGATTGTGTATGTAATGAGTAATAAAGTACCCAGTTTGTAGTGAACCAACATGTGCTGCGTGTTCTTGTATGAGAGGGTAGCCTATTCTTCTAGTCAGCTGCGGCTACATGAACAGATGTTAACCCTGATCAGGTAAGTGGTAACTGAATAAGGGAAAGAGGAGCCCCTCGAACCTGAGAATAGGCTATGCTCGAACTGGCAATCCTTGTGTGATCTGATGAATAGTGAGACTGATTCCCTTTTTGTATGTTATGGTGATCATAGGATGAACTGTCGTATGAGACTGCCGTCTAGGTAGAGAGGTCTGGATTCGTATAGGATCGCGAGGCCGCCACTTGTGATACTGTCGTATGGGCAGAGAGGTCTGGATTCATAGGGGATCGCGAGGCCGCCGATTGTGCTGAGACTGCCGTCTGGGTAGAGAGGTCTGGATTCGTATGGGATCGCGAGGCCGCCGATTGTGCTGAAACTGCCGTCTGGGTAGAGAGGTCTGGATTCGTATGGGATCGCGAGGCCGCCACTTGTGATACTGTCGTATGGGCAGAGAGGTCTGGATTCGTATGGGATCGCGAGGCCGCCGATTGTGCTGAAACTGCCGTCTGGGTAGAGAGGTCTGGATTCGTATGGGATCGCGAGGCCGCCACTTATGAGACTGCCATCTGGGTAGAGAGGTCTGGATTCGTATGGGATCGCGAGGCCGCCACTTGTGATACTGTCATATGGGCAGAGAGGTCTGGATTCGTATGGGATCGCGAGGCCGCCGATTGTGCTGAAACTGCCGTCTGGGTAGAGAGGTCTGGATTCGTATGGGATCGCGAGGCCGCCACTTGTGATACTGTCGTACGGGCAGAGAGGTCTGGATTCGTATGGGATCGCGAGGCCGCCGATTGTGCTGAAACTGCCGTCTGGGTAGAGAGGTCTGGATTCGTATGGGATCGCGAGGCCGCCACTTGTGATACTGTCGTATGGGCAGAGAGGTCTGGATTCGTATGAGATCGCGAGGCCGCCACCTGTGATACTGCCGTCTGGGTAGAGAGGTCTGGATTCGTATGGGATCGCGAGGCCGCCACTTGTGATACTGTCGTATGGGCAGAGAGGTCTGGATTCGTATGGGATCGCGAGGCCGCCGATTGTGCTGAAACTGCCGTCTGGGTAGAGAGGTCTGGATTCGTATGGGATCGCGAGGCCGCCACTTGTGCTGAAACTGCCGTCTGGGTAGAGAGGTCTGGATTCGTATGGGATCGCGAGGCCGCCACTTGTGATACTGTCGTATGGGCAGAGAGGTCTGGATTCGTATGGGATCGCGAGGCCGCCGATTGTGCTGAAACTGCCGTCTGGGTAGAGAGGTCTGGATTCGTATGGGATCGCGA
Organism: Triturus cristatus; assembly: GCF_964204655.1. NCBI lineage: Eukaryota > Metazoa > Chordata > Amphibia > Caudata > Salamandridae > Triturus > Triturus cristatus. The sequence continues at coordinate 1,121,768,201 of NC_140580.1, read as the reverse complement.
GGCCGCCACTTGTGATACTGTCGTATGGGCAGAGAGGTCTGGATTCGTATGAGATCGCGAGGCCGCCACCTGTGATACTGCCGTCTGGGTAGAGAGGTCTGGATTCGTATGGGATCGCGAGGCCGCCACTTGTGATACTGTCGTATGGGCAGAGAGGTCTGGATTCGTATGGGATCGCGAGGCCGCCGATTGTGCTGAAACTGCCGTCTGGGTAGAGAGGTCTGGATTCGTATGGGATCGCGAGGCCGCCACTTGTGCTGAAACTGCCGTCTGGGTAGAGAGGTCTGGATTCGTATGGGATCGCGAGGCCGCCACTTGTGATACTGTCGTATGGGCAGAGAGGTCTGGATTCGTATGGGATCGCGAGGCCGCCGATTGTGCTGAAACTGCCGTCTGGGTAGAGAGGTCTGGATTCGTATGGGATCGCGAGGCCGCCACTTGTGCTGAAACTGCCGTCTGGGTAGAGAGGTCTGGATTTGTATGGGATCGCGAGGCCGCCACTTGTGATACTGTCGTATGGGCAGAGAGGTCTGGATTCGTATAGGATCGCGAGGCCGCCACTTGTGATACTGTCGTATGGGCAGAGAGGTCTGGATTCGTATTGGAACCGCGAGGCCGCCACTTGTGATACTGTCGTATGGGCAGAGAGGTCTGGATTCGTATGGGATCGCGAGGCCGCCACCTGTGATACTGCCGTCTGGGTAGAGAGGTCTGGATTCGTATGGGATCGCGAGGCCGCCACTTGTGATACTGTCGTATGGGCAGAGAGGTCTGGATTCGTATGGGATCGCGAGGCCGCCGATTGTGCTGAAACTGCCGTCTGGGTAGAGAGGTCTGGATTCGTATGGGATCGCGAGGCCGCCACTTGTGATACTGTCGTATGGGCAAAGAGGTCTGGATCCGTATGGGATCGCGAGGCCGCCGATTATAAGAGGTCTTGGTATGTATAGTAGGAAGTCCCTGTCCTTAGGTGGTAAGATATATGTGGTTACCTATTGTAGATAGGCCCTAGGGAGGGGGTAACGTTCTGTCTGGGTTAGTGAGGCTCTGATGAGCGGGTTCTATCTGATCCGAAAACCCAAGCAGAACATTTGGCGTCACGAACCGTTTACGAAACCTGTGTGCGTTGTGGTTGTATCGTGTTTGCTTTCGGCGCGTGCGTGGTTTCGTTTGTATATTATTTCTATATAATTGTGAGTGTAGTTTTTTGCTCTTTCTTCTTTCTTCTTTCTCTTTTTCTCTTTTTTTTCTTTTCCGAGATGTTTCCTAGAAAGTCGAAATCTACTTTTAAGTTGCCCGTTGATATTCCCGGTTGGGATTCAACGCCTTATGAAGCCTTCGCCCGTGAGTGGGCTGATTCTACTGGTTTGAGTGAGAATTGGAATTATTTTTTGGAGCTGGCGGAGCCGGCTAATGTGATTACTTGTTTACAGAAGGCGCCGGTATCTAAGGGTGATGAGCTTCCCGTTTTGGGGTGCAGAGGTTGGATTGTTCTGTCTGCGTACAGGATCCTGCATGAGAGGTTGTTGAAGTTACAGAATGTGCATAAGGATGTGGAAGCGAACTTTGTTGAGATTCAGAATGCTCATACTTTGTTGCGGTGTCAAAATAAGTTGCTTGCTGACAAACTTGATACGTACCAAACTATTGCCGAGAGGGCGGCTGTGCAAATTGCTCGTTATAAATACAAGAATCGGCGTGGTCGGGTTTCGAAGCGAAAGGTGCGTCTGGTCGTGGCGAAAGCCGGACTGGATTGGAATCCTGATGAATGGGATGGTAATATCTGGAACTCGAGTGATTCTCCTTCCTCGGGTGAGGAGTCTGCCAAGCGCGAGTCCTCTCGCTCCGGCCGTGATTGTAAGTCTGCTTCTTGCGCCTCTGATGGTGCACCCCATGATTGCGCTCGTCCTTCGAGTGGGGTCGATGCTTCTTACACTGATTGTTCCTCTATGTGTACTGGTCGTGCTCCTTGTGATGCTCGTCCCGCGGACTCGGTGCATCCAGTTTTTCGGCGGAAGTTGCAGCAGGCTCCCGGTGCTCCGAATGGTATTGCTTTAGACTCTTTGGAGGATTTTACTCAACAAGAAATTAGTGATATTTTGCAGCGATTTCGGCAGCGAGCTGGTGAGACCTTACTCACATGGATGGTGCGCCTTTATGAACTGGGCGCTGCTGGCATTATGTTGGATGCTGGCGATTGTTTGAAGTTTTGTTCCTTGAGTTCGGATTCTACTGTCCAGGATCATTTTCGTAACTTTAATGTTGGTGGTCAAATTTCTTTGCTTCAATTGGCGACTGAGGTTTGTAATCAAAAATATCCTACTGAATCTGATTGGCCTGTGAATGACAAACCGTGGTATACTTTGCGCGATGCTGCACAACGTCTCAAAGAGGAGGTGATGAAAACGGCAATTTTTTTGAATACTGCTGACAGGTTGCTTGATGGTTTGTTGACATCTTCTGTGCGGAATCGTATTATTCGTTCTTCCCCTGTTGCTTATATGCAGGTCATGATGACTTTATTGATTAATCAGACTGGTAACGTATTGTCTATGGTGCTGGAATCGGTACGCCAACTCGGTGAGTTGGGTGAGTGGTTTAAACCTGAACGGCAATCCCGGCCTGACACTCGTACTCCTGGTGACAATAAACTTACTAGACGTGATATGTTTTTTGGTCTTATGGCCGATGGTGTGCGGAAGGAGGACATTGACGGTGAGACTACTTCTCGTTGGTGGGAAATGTTTCGCAAACGTGGCTTGGATCGAAAGGAGGGTGCCCGGCGTGTTCGGACGACTGAGTGTGATCGTGGTTTTTCTGACGGTAGCGGTGATGACGACCGCCGTGGGCGCTCTTATCGTCGTGTTGATCGACGTTATGTACGTGATTTGTCCCCCCGTCATGAGAGAGACAGGGAGAGAGAGGGGGAAAGAGAGAGGGGGAGAGATGATTATGTTAACAGCAGACGTAGAGATGATAGGGATCAATCCCCTGAGTTGAGAAGGGTTATGAGTTCGCCGAAAACTCACCGAATTGGACACGCTCAAGAGGCGAGTGTGATTAAATGGAAATGGTATATACAAGACAGGGCACGTGTGGGACAAAAAGGAGTTGCATCTTTGCATGAGCAGGTGGCACGGGCGCCATCGACTGAGACTGAGAGTGAATGTTCCGTACCTTTAGTACAGGAGTCTCCTGTTAAGTGGGGTAGACCTTTTGATGATTTGTCGGCGGAGGACAGAAACCATGTCTGGTTTACGGATGTATCAGCAAGGTTCATAGGGACGAAACGGCATTGGAAGGCAGTGTCCTATAATCCGATCACACAAAAATTGCTGAGTACAACTGGTGAGGGTAAGAGCAGTCAATTTGCTGAACTCTATGCTGTTTATCAAGTTCTGAAACAAGAGTTACCTGGCACATGTCATATTTTCACCGATTCTTGGTCTACTGCCAATGGGCTGGCAGTTTGGTTACCGACTTGGCATTCCCATAGTTGGAGAATCCATTCAAAAGAACTGTGGGGAAAAGAATTATGGCAGGAGATTTGGGAAATGCTCCCACAGAGTACTGTTACACTCTTCCATGTGGATGCTCATACCCCGATAGACTCTCTTGACAAATTCTTTCATAACATTGCAGATGAGAAATCTAAAATTGCTGAGGCAGTGGTGGACAGGCAAGATTCTGATATTGCGGGATTGGCGAAATGGGCCCACCAGAAAGCAGGACACTTTGGAGAGAAAGCCACTAGCAGGTGGGCTGCTGATCGAGGAATTTATATTCCCCTAGATTTAATAAAAATGTTATTCTACATTGTCCCATTTGTCAGCATATCAGGCAGCGCAAAGTGCCCCAAACTGTTAAAGGTCATTTACATCGCGGGAAATTGCCCGCTCAAATTTGGCAGATTGATTACATCGGTCCACTTCCTATGAGTAGGAATTGTCAATATGTTTGCACTATTGTTGATACATACAGTGGCCTGTTGGTGGCCCTTCCCTGTAAGCAAGCTACCCAATTGAATACTATTAAAACAGTGGAATTGATTATGATGTATTATGGTGTGCCATTCCAAATTCAATCTGATAATGCATCCCATTTTCGTGGAAGATTGGTACAGGAATTCTGTGTGGAAAACAATACGTAAATTAACAGATGACAAGTATAAAAATTGGCGAGACTTTTTGCCTCAAGCGCTATTGATTTTGAATAACCGTCCTTTTCTAAATGCTGAATCCTCACTTATGCGTTTGTTTCCTCCGAATGTTGATGCTAAGCCCAATGAAATCAGAGAGACTGTGATGTACTGGGAAATTACTCCCGGAGCTTTGGCTCCATGTAGAGCGACCCCAGGGTCGGCAGGTTTAGACTTGCATGCCATGGATGACACCGTTATAAAAAGTAAGGATCGAGTCATCATTGAAACTGGTGTTGGTGTTCATATACCAACTGGGAATTTCGGATTAATCGCCCCTAGATCGGGGCTGGCTGTAAAAGGCATTCAGGTGCTTGGAGGAATCATTGATAGTGATTATCAGGGAGAGATTAAGGTGCTCCTGCTGAATAGCAGTGAGGTTGACTTACTGATACATCAAACTGACCGAGTGGCTCAATTGCTAATAATGCCTGTTTTCAGTAGTGAGATCACAAAAGGCACTGCCCCAACGTTGCTAACTGTACGAGGCCAGAAAGGTTTTGGCTCCACAGATAATCCTGGGGCCAGAGTTTGGGTGCAGTCGCCTAAGAATCCCCCTGAGCAAGCAGAAGTCATTGCAACCGGTCAAGACAACACCATTTTAGTTATGAGACCAGGGAAAGATAGCTGGGAAGCAGTCCCGGCTGACAAATGTTACTTGCGAGAATGAATAATGCTTGTATTTGATTCTCTTTCAGATCATTCTTTGGACTGTTGCTGCAGGATGTGTCGGCGTTGGACTCCTTTTGGGCTGGTACGACGAGAGAGGAGGGATCCCATCAACCCGGGCTGAGTTGAGAACCCGAGTGTCGCGTTCCTTCGCTGCGTGGGATTCGTCGTCGAACTTTTGGATTACATTAGCCAAACAAGTGACTAAAGCCCCTCATTTCTGCTTGACACCGATGAGATCGGTGACAGACATTCTAGCGACTTTAGTTGCTGTCCCTGCTTCATTGGAGACTTTGACTCCTTCAAAGGACACCGAAAACATGTACTTCTGTTCAGAATAACATGACTTGCAAGAGTTTGATAGTTACCCCCAGTCATTATCGCACGATGTTACTACCTGCCGGATGGCTTTTCTCATGTGGTAATACTTCCTGGCCATATATTCCCGCAAATATTTCTGGAGGCCCTTGTGCCATTACCAGACTGAGCTTGTTAATGTTCTCATCACATCCGAATGCCAACTCTCGTGTGATTCGAGATACAGTGAGGTTACAGGAGGATTGTGACTCATCTTTGCATTTATATTCCAAGTCTGAATACCTTAGCCTGGCTATTTCAATTGTTGGTGTTCCTGCTTTGGCAGTTTATAATGCCAAATCTATTGGGAAAATGGCCTGCTGGATGGTAAAATCCATCAATCATACTTCTACAGTCCTGTCTGACATGCTATTAGACGCCCAGGGTGAACGTAGGGCTATCTTGCAAAATCGAGCGGCCATTGATTTAACTTGTCGGATCATACAAAATCCATTCAAGCTCACATTGATAAACTACATGACTTGACAGAAGAAGTTAGAAAACACATTGACCAGGGCTGGTTTGACTGGCTCTTTAATTGGTTACCTGATTTGCATATGTTACGTCAGATATTAGGAGGTATTCTGATTACTATCGGCATTTTGATTTCTATCTGTTGCTTTATTCAGTGTATTCCTTCATTACTTCAATTCTGCACACCTGGTACTAGACATAGATCAGTTAGTCTTGTTTCATATTATTCTTCCACAGATATTAGTTCTGTTTAATGAATGTATAATAGACTGAAGTCAAGGGTGAAATGTTCTGCTCGATTTTCCCGGCCTTCTTGTGAGGAAAAGATGATCGAATGTGACTTCAGTCTCTTATCATTCAAGTCTAAGGGTTAGAGTAGTGAATGGAGCCTATTTACTAGGCACTTCGACATGATTCTGTGCTCTTCCCCATAGATCAGGGCTTGCACACATAGCCTAGGGGATAGATTCGTTAGTATTAGGGATAACCTGTCCTGTAGTGAGGGTATTTCATGGAGCTGTGCTGAATTCAGGCCTGGTAGGCCTCAAACGGGAGAGACTCCATCTTTCTTTCTGCTCCGGCAGCTTGGGATGCTTCTAGGTCAAATGTAATGTTTTAGTTATGAGGTGTTATTCGCTTGGAGAGAACCGGTCCAGGCCGGCCCTTATCGAAGGATTGTATTTTTCTTCATGCCGAAGACACTACATCAGGCCGGCCGGCTGGGAACGTGTCCTTGGTACGGGGAGGTACAAGAATTTGGTGGGCGGCAGGTTACAGGCCGGAATTTTCCATGAGGAAACGCACCTCTATATTAGTGAAAGTCTGAGGCAGTTACATGTTCAGTCCGTAGGCGGCATCTAGCCGTTAGCAGTAAAGCTACTACTTATTCCAGGGAAGACAGACGCCATCTTGAAGGCGGAGAAGAACCGAGAGACAGATGCTCTCCTAGCAGAATAGCCAGAGAGGAGAGAGTAGTCGATAAGGAAGAGGTCCCAGTGACTCGGAGAAGGGTGACTTCCAGGCGAGCCGAGGCACAGACGAGAAGGGAACCTAGATGACCACTGAGTGCAGGTGATGTCGACCCTTTCTTATTAGAGTGTACAACTTAATCTTTCACTTTTCTTTGCAGGTTATGTGTTATATCGTAATGTTATGTGATTGTGTATGTAATGAGTAATAAAGTACCCAGTTTGTAGTGAACCAACATGTGCTGCGTGTTCTTGTATGAGAGGGTAGCCTATTCTTCTAGTCAGCTGCGGCTACATGAACAGATGTTAACCCTGATCAGGTAAGTGGTAACTGAATAAGGGAAAGAGGAGCCCCTCGAACCTGAGAACAGGCTATGCTCGAACTGGCAATCCTTGTGTGATCTGATGAATAGTGAGACTGATTCCCTTTTTGTATGTTATGGTGATCATAGGATGAACTGTCGTATGAGACTGCCGTCTAGGTAGAGAGGTCTGGATTTGTATAGGATCGCGAGGCCGCCACTTGTGATACTGTCGTATGGGCAGAGAGGTCTGGATTCGTATGGGATCGCGAGGCCGCCGATTGTGCTGAGACTGCCGTCTGGGTGGAGAGGTCTGGATTCGTATGGGATCGCGAGGCCGCCGATTGTGCTGAAACTGCCGTCTGGGTAGAGAGGTCTGGATTCGTATGGGATCGCGAGGCCGCCACTTGTGATACTGTCGTATGGGCAGAGAGGTCTGGATTCGTATGGGATCGCGAGGCCGCCGATTGTGCTGAAACTGCCGTCTGGGTAGAGAGGTCTGGATTCGTATGGGATCGCGAGGCCGCCACTTATGAGACTGCCGTCTGGGTAGAGAGGTCTGGATTCGTATGGGATCGCGAGGCCGCCACTTGTGATACTGTCGTATGGGCAGAGAGGTCTGGATTCGTATGGGATCGCGAGGCCGCCGATTGTGCTGAAACTGCCGTCTGGGTAGAGAGGTCTGGATTCGTATGGGATCGCGAGGCCGCCACTTGTGATACTGTCGTATGGGCAGAGAGGTCTGGATTCGTATGGGATCGCGAGGCCGCCGATTGTGCTGAAACTGCCGTCTGGGTAGAGAGGTCTGGATTCGTATGGGATCGCGAGGCCGCCACTTGTGATACTGTCGTATGGGCAGAGAGGTCTGGATTCGTATGGGATCGCGAGGCCACCACCTGTGATACTGCCGTCTGGGTAGAGAGGTCTGGATTCGTATGGGATCGCGAGGCCGCCACTTGTGATACTGTCGTATGGGCAGAGAGGTCTGGATTCGTATGGGATCGCGAGGCCGCCGATTGTGCTGAAACTGCCGTCTGGGTAGAGAGGTCTGGATTCGTATGGGATCGCGAGGCCGCCACTTGTGATACTGTCGTATGGGCAAAGAGGTCTGGATCCGTATGGGATCGCGAGGCCGCCGATTATAAGAGGTCTTGGTATGTATAGTAGGAAGTCCCTGTCCTTAGGTGATAAGATATATGTGGTTACCTATTGTAGATAGGCCCTAGGGAGGGGGTAACGTTCTGTCTGGGTTAGTGAGGCTCTGATGAGCGGGTTCTATCTGATCCGAAAACCCAAGCAGAACAGGGCCACAAGGCTCCGTATTCACGGAATCGCAGATGTGGAGCAGCAACATCAGATTTAGGAAAGCCACTCCGTAAGCAACATTAAAAGTGCATCCATCTGAGGATTAATTTCGACGAAGGAATACAACTCTCATAAAGCACTGTGTCATATGAACTGCCCATCAAGGGGCGTGCCATCAACTAATTTAAATGGAAGTTCGAATCGGCAAGCACTGATTTGTAGTTTGTCAGCCTCTGATGAAGAAGGCTATGCCTTCAAAATGCGTTAGGATTAAAAGACGAATCTGCTGATTAATAATTGACTGGTGTTTCCTTCTGTACCAATAAAGTCTGATTTCAGCGTGCTGCTTAATGCTGGGGCAACTTTGGAGCTGAATCTATCAGGCGGCAGGCCGGGGCCAAGCGTACACCACCTCGACATAACTGGGGCCCACGAGGCTCCATATTCACAGAATCGCAGATGTGCAGCGGCAACATCGGATTTAGGAAAGGAACTCCGTAAGCAACATTAAAAGTGCATCCATCTGAGGATTAATTTCGCCGAAGGAATACAACGCCAATAAAGCACTGTGTCATACGAACTGCCCATCAAGGGGCGTGCCATGAACTAATTTAAATGGAAGTTCGAATCTGCAAGCACTGATTTGCAGTTTGTCAGCCTCTGATGAAGAAGGCTATGCCTTCGAAATGCGTTAGGATTAAAAGACGAATCTGCTGATTAATAATTGACTGGTGTTCCCTTCCGTACCAATTAAGTCTGATTTCAGCGTGCTGCTGTCTCGAGTGCTGCTTACTGCTGGGGCAAATTTGGAGCTGAATCTATGAGGCAGACGGCCCGCCGCCAAGCGTGCACCACCTCAACCAAACTGGGGGCCACGGGGTTCCGTATTCACGGAGTCGCGGATGTGGAGCGGCAACATCGGATTTAGGAAAGGAACTGTGTAAGCAACATTAAAAGTGCATCCATCTGAGGATTAATTTCACCGAAGGAATACAACTCCCATAAAGCACTGTGTCATTTGAACTGCCCATCAAGGGGCATGCCATGGACTAATTTAAATGGAAGATCGAATCGGCAAGACTTGATTTGCAGTTTGTCAGCCTCTGATGAAGAAGTCTATCCCTTCGAAACGCGTTAGGATTAAAAGACGAATCTCCTGCTTAGTAATTGACTAGAGTTCCCTTCCGTACCAATAAAGGCTGATTTCAGCGTGCTGCTCTCTCGAGTGCTGCTTACTGCTGGGACAACTTTGGAGCTGAATCTATGAGGAGGTCGGCCGGCGCAAAGCGTGTACCACCTCGACATAACTTGGGGCCACGAGGCTCCATATTCACAGAGTCCCAGATGTGGAGCGGCAACATCGGATTTAGGAAAGCCACTCCGTAAGCAACATTAAAAGTGCATCCATCTGAGGATTATTATCGCAGAAGGAATACAACTCCCATAAAGCACTGTCTCATACGAGCTGCCCATCAAGGGGCATGCCATGAACTAATTTAAATGGAAGTCCGAATCGGGAAGCACTGATTTGCAGTTTGTCAGCCTCTGATGAAGAAGGCTATGCCTTCGAAACGCGTTAGGATTAAAAGACGAATCTGCTGCTTAGTAGTTGACTGGAATTCCCTCCTGTAATAATAAATGATGATTTCAGTGTGCTGCTGTTTTGAGTGCTGCTTACTGCTGGGGCAACTTTGGAGCTGAATCTATGAGGCGGCAGGCCTGGGCCAAGCGTGCACCACCTCGACATAACAGGGGCCCATGAGGCTTCATATTCACAGAGTCGCAGATGTGCAGCGGCAACATCGGATTTAGGAAAGCCACTCCGTAAGCAACATTAAAAGTGCATCCATCTGAGGATTAATTTCGCGGAAGGAATACAACTCACATAAAGCACTGTGTCATATGAACTGCCCATCAAGGGGTGTGCCATGAACTAATTTAAATGGAAGTTCGAATCGGCAAGAACTGATTTGCAGTTTGTCAGCCTCTGATGAAGAAGGCTATGCCTTTGAAATGCGTTAGGATTAAAAGACGAACCTGCTGCTTAACAATTGACTGGAGTTCCCTTCCGTACCAATAAAGGCTGATTTCAGCGTGCTGCTGTCTCGAGTGCTGCATACTGCTGGGGCAACTTTGGAGCTGAATCTATGAGGCGGCCGGCCCGACACCAAGCGTGTACCATCTCAACATAACTGGGGGCTACGAGGCTCCGTATTCACGGAGTCGCAGATGTGGAGCGGGAACATCGGATTTAGGAATGGAACTCCGTCAGCAATATTAAAAGTGCATCCATCTGAGGATTAATTTCACCGAAGGAATACAACTCCCATAAAGCACTGTGTCATATGAAATGCCCATCAAGGGGGTGCCATGGACTAATTTAAATGAAAGTTTGAATTGGCAAGCCTTGATTTGCAGTTTGTCAGCCTCTGATGAAGAAGGCTATGCCTTCAAAACGTGTTAGGATTAAAAGACAAATCTGCTGCTTAGTAATTGACTGGAGATCCCTTCCATACCAATAAAGGCTGATTTCAGCGTGCTGCTGTCTCGAGTGCTGCTTACTGCTGGGGCAACTTTGGAGCTGAATCTATGAGGCGGCCGGCCCGACACCAAGTGTGTACCATCTCGACATAACTGGGGGCTACGAGGCTCCGTATTCTCGGAGTCGCAGATGTGGAGCGGGAACATCGGATTTAGGAAAGGAACTCCGTCAGCAATATTAAAAGTGCATCCATCTGAGGATTAATTTCACCGAAGGAATACAACTCCCATAAAGCACTGTGTCATACGATCTGCCCATCAAGGGGCGTGTCATGAACTAATTTAAATGGAAGTTTGAATTGGCAAGCCTTGATTTGCAGTTTGTCAGCCTCTGATGAAGAAGGCTATGCCTTCAAAACGTGTTAGGATTAAAAGACGAACCTGCTGCTTAACAATTGACTGGAGTTCCCTGCTGTACCAATAAAGGCTGATTTCAGCGTGCTGCTGTCTCGAGTGCTGCATACTGCTGGGGCAACTTTGGAGCTGAATCTATGAGGCGGCCGGCCCGACACCAAGCGTGTACCATCTCGACATAACTGGGGGCTACGAGGCTCCGTATTCACGGAGTCACAGATGTGGAGCGGGAACATCGGATTTAGGAAAGGAACTCCGTCAGCAATATTAAAAGTGCATCCATCTGAGTATTAATTTCACCGAAGGAATACAACTCCCATAAAGCACTGTGTCATATGGAATGCCCATCAAGGGGCGTGCCATGGACTAATTTAAATGGAAGTTTGAATCGGCAAGCCTTGATTTGCAGTTTGTCAGCCTCTGATGAAGAAGGCTATCCCTTCGAAACGCGTTAGGATTAAAATACGAATCTGCTTCTTAGTAATTGACTGGAGTTCCCTTCCGTACCAATAAAGACTGATTTCAGAGTGCTGCTGTCTCGAGTGCTGCTTACTGCTGGGGCAACTGGAGCTGAATCTATGAAGAGGCCGGCCGGCGCCAAGCGTGTACCACCTCGACATAACTTGGGGCCACGAGGCTCCATATTCACAGAGTCTCAGATGTGGAGCGGCAACATCGGATTTAGGAAAGGAACTCCGTAAGCAAAATTAAAAGTGCATCTATCTGAGGATTAATTTCGCCGAACGACTACAACGCCCATAAAGCACTGTGTCATACGAACTGCCCATCAACGGGCGTGCCATGAACTAATTTAAATAGAGGTTCGAATCGGCAAGCATTGATTTGCAGTTTGTCAGCCTCTGATGAAGAAGGCTATGCCTTCGAAACATGTTAGGATTAAAAGACAAATCTGCTGCTTAGTAATTGACTGGAGATCCCTTCCATACAAATAAAGGCTGATTTCAGCGTGCTGCTGTCTTGAGTGCTGCTTACTGCTGGGGCAACTTTGCAGCTGAATCTATGAGGCGGCCGGCCTGCCGCCAAGCGTGCACCACCTCGACATAACCATGGGCCACGAGGTTCCGTATTCACGGAGTTGCAGATGTGGAGCGGCAACATCGGATATAGGAAAGGAACTTTGTAAGCAACATTAAAAGTGCATCCATCTGAGGATTCATTTCGCCGAAGGAATACAACTCCCATAAAGTACTGTGTCATATGAACTGCCCATCAAGTGGCGTGCCATGAACTAATTTAAATGGAAGTTCGAAACGGCAAGCACTGATTTGCAGTTTGTCAGTCTCTGATGAAGAAGGCTATGCCTTTGAAACTCGTTAGGATTAAAAGACGAACCTGCTGCTTAGTAATTGACTGGAGTTCCCTTCCGCACCAATAAAGGCTGATTTCAGTGTGCTGCTGTCTCCAGTGCTGCTTATTGCTGGGGCAACTTTGGAGCTGAATCTATGAGGCGGCCAGGCTGCCGTCAAGCGTGCACCACCTCGACATAACTGGGGGCCAAAAGGCTCCGTATTCACGGAATCGCAGATGTGGAGCAGCAACATCGGATTTAGGAAAGCCACTCCGTAAGCAACATTAAAAGTGCATCCATCTGAGGATTAATTTCGACGAAGGAATACAACTCTCATAAACCACTGTGTCATATGAACTGCCCATCAAGGGGTGTGCCATCAACTAATTTAAATGGAAGTTCGAATCGGCAAGCACTGATTTGCAATTTGGCAGCCTCTGATGAAGAAGGCTAAGCCTTCAAAACGCATTAGGATTAAAAGACGAACCTGCTGCTTAGTAATTGACTGGAGTTCCCTTCCATACCAATAAAGGCTGATTTCAGCGTGCTGCTGTCTCGAGTGCTGCTTACTGCTGGGGCAACTTTGGAGCTGAATCTATGAGGCAGACGGCCCGTTGCCAAGCGTGCACCACCTCAACATAACTGGGGGCCACAAGGTTCCGTATTCACGGAGTCACAGATGTGGAGCGGCAACATCGGATTTAGGAAAGGAATTCCGTAAGCAACATTAAAAGTGCATCCATCTGAGGATTATTATCGCAGAAGGAATACAACTCCCATAAAGCACTGTCTCATACGAGCTGCCCATCAAGGGGCATGCCATGAACTAATTTAAATGGAAGTCCGAATCGGCAAGCACTGATTTGCAGTTTGTCAGCCTCTGATGAAGAAGGCTATGCCTTCGACACGCGTTAGGATTAAAAGACGAATCTGCTGCTTAGTAGTTGACTGGAATTCCCTCCTGTACCAATAAATGCTGATTTCAGTGTGCTGCTGTTTTGAGTGCTGCTTACTGCTGGGGCAACTTTGGAGCTGAATCTATGAGGCGGCAGGCCGGGGCCAAGCGTGCACCACCTCGACATAACAGGGGCCCATGAGGCTCCATATTCACAGAGTCGCAGATGTGCAGCAGCAACATCGGATTTAGGAAAGCCACTCCGTAAGCAACATTAAAAGTGCATCCATCTGAGGATTAATTTCGCGGAAGGAATACAACTCACATAAAGCACTGTGTCATATGAACTGCCCATCAAGGGGCATGCCATGAACTAATTTAAATGGAAGTTCGAATCGGCAAGCACTGATTTGCAATTTGTCAGCCTCTGATGAAGAAGGCTATGCCTTTGAAATGCGTTAGGATTAAAAGACGAACCTGCTGCTTAACAATTGACTGGAGTTCCCTTCCGTACCAATAAAGGCTGATTTCAGCGTGCTGCTGTCTCGAGTGCTGCATACTGCTGGGGCAACTTTGGAGCTGAATCTATGAGGCGGCCGGCCCGACACCAAGCGTGTACCATCTCAACATAACTGGGGGCTACGAGGCTCCGTATTCACGGAGTCGCAGATGTGGAGCGGGAACATCGGATTTAGGAATGGAACTCCGTCAGCAATATTAAAAGTGCATCCATCTGAGGATTAATTTCACCGAAGGAATACAACTCCCATAAAGCACTGTGTCATATGAAATGCCCATCAAGGGGGTGCCATGGACTAATTTAAATGGAAGTTTGAATTGGCAAGCCTTGATTTGCAGTTTGTCAGCCTCTGATGAAGAAGGCTATGCCTTCAAAACGTGTTAGGATTAAAAGACAAATCTGCTGCTTAGTAATTGACTGGAGATCCCTTCCATACCAATAAAGGCTGATTTCAGCGTGCTGCTGTCTCGAGTGCTGCTTACTGCTGGGGCAACTTTGCAGCTGAATCTATGAGGCGGCCGGCCTGCCGCCAAGCGTGCACCACCTCGACATAACCATGGGCCACAAGGTTCCGTATTCACGGAGTCACAGATGTGGAGCGGCATCATCGGATATAGGAAAGGAACTTTGTAAGCAACATTAAAAGTGCATCCATCTGAGGATTCATTACGCCAAAGGAATACAACTCCCATAAAGTACTGGGTCATATGAACTGCCCATCAAGTGGCGTGCCATGAACTAATTTAAATGGAAGTTTGAAACGGCAAGCACTGATTTGCAGTTTGTCAGTCTCTGATGAAGAAGGCTATGCCTTTGAAATTCGTTAGGATTAAAAGATGAACCTGCTGCTTAGTAATTGACTGGATTTCCCTTCCGTAAAAATAAAGGCTGATTTCAGTGTGCTGCTGTCTCGAGTGCTGCTTATTGCTGGGGCAACTTTGGAGCTGAATCTATGAGGCGGCCAGGCTGCCGTCAAGCGTGCACCACCTCGACATAACTGGGGGCCACAAGGCTCCGTATTCACGGAATCGCAGATGTGGAGCAGCAACATCGGATTTAGGAAAGCCACTCCGTAAGCAACATTAAAAGTGCATCCATCTGAGGATTCATTTCGACGAAGGAATACAACTCTCATAAAGCACTGTGTCATATGAACTGCCCATCAAGGGGTGTGCCATCAACTAATTTAAATGGAAGTTCGAATCGGCAAGCACTGATTTGCAGTTTGTCAGCCTCTGATGAAGAAGGCTATGCCTTCAAAAAGCATTAGGATTAAAAGACAAACCTGCTGCTTAGTAATTGACTGGAGTTTCCTTCTGTACCAATAAAGGCTGATTTCAGCGTGCTGCTGTCTCGAGTGCTGCTTACTGCTGGGGCAACTTTGGAGCTGAATCTATGAAGCGGCAGGCCGGGGCCGATCGTGCACCACCTCGACATAACTGGGGCCCACGAGGCTCCATATTCACAGAGTCGCAGATGTGCAGCGGCAACATCGGATTAAGGAAAGGAACTCCGTAAGCAACATTAAAAGTCCATCCATCTGAGGATTAATTTCGCCGAAGGAATACAACGCCCATAAAGCACTGTGTCATACGAACTGCCCATCAAGGGGCGTGCCATGAACTAATTTAAATGGAAGTTCGAATCTGAAAGCACTGATTTGCAGTTTGTCACCTCTGATGGGGAAGGCTATGCCTTCGAAATGCGTTAGAATTAAAAGACAAATCTGCTGATTAATAATTGACTGGTGTTCCCTTCCTTACCAATAAAGTCTGATTTCAGCGTGCTGCTGTCTCGAGTGCTGCTTACTGCTGGGGAAACTTTGGAACTGAATCTATGAGGCAGATGGCCCGCCACCAAGCGTGCACCACCTCGACATAATTGGGGGCCACATGGTTCCGTATTCACGGAGTCGCAGATGTGGAGCGGCAACATCGGATTTAGGAAAGCCACTCCGTAAGCAACATTAAAAGGGCATCCATCTGAGGATTAATTTTGCAGAAGGAATACAACTCACATAAAGCACTGTGTCATATGAACTGCCCATAAAGGGGCGTGCCATGAACTAATTTAAATTGACATTCGAATCGGCAAGCACTGATTTGCAGTTTGTCAGCCTCTGATGAAGAAGGCTATGCCTTCGAAACGCATTAGGATTAAAAGACGAATCTGCTGCTTAGTTATTGACTGGAGTTCCCTTCGCAGATGTGAAGCTGCAACATCGGATTTAGGAAAGGAACTCTGTAAGCAATATTAAATGTGCATCCATCTGAGGATTAACTGCACCGAAAGAATACAACTCCCATAAAGCACTGTGTCATATGAACTGCCCATCAAGGGGCGTGCCATGGACTAATTTAAATGGAAGTTCGAATCGGCAAGCCTTGATTTGCAGTTTGTCAGCCTCCGATGAAGAAGGCTATCCTTTCGAAACGCGTTAGGATTAAAAGACGAATCTGCTGCTTAGTAATTGACTGGAGTTCCCTTCCGTACCAATAAAGGCTGATTTCAGAGTGCTGCTGTCTCGAGTGCTGCTTACTGCTGGGGCAACTTTGGAGCTGAATCTATGAGGAGGCCGGCCGGCGCCAAGCGTGTACCACCTCGACATAACTGGGGGCCACGAGGCTCCATATTCACAGAGTCTCAGATGTGGAGCGGCAACATCGGATTTAGGAAAGGAACTCCGTAAGCAAAATTAAAAGTGCAACCATCTGAGGACTAATTTCGCCGAAGGATTACAACGCCCATAAAGCACTGTGTCATACGAACTGCCCATCAAGGGGCGTGCCATGAGCTAATTTGAATAGAAGTTCGAATCGGCAAGCACTGATTTGCAGTTTGTCAGCCACTGATGAAGAAGGCTATGCCTTTGAAACGCGTTAGGATTAAAAGACGAACCTGCTGCTTAGTAATTGACTGGAGTTCCCTTCCATACCAATAAAGGCTGATTTCAGCGTGCTGCTGTCTAGAGTGCTGCTTACTGCTGGGGCAACTTTGCAGCTGAATCTATGAGGCGGCCGGCCTGTCGCCAAGTGTGCACCACCTCGACATAACTCGGGGCCACGAGGTTCCGTATTCACGGAGTCGCAGATGTGGAGCGGCAACATCGGATATATGAAAGGAACTTTGTAAGCAACATTGAAAGTGCATCCATCTGACGATTAATTTCGCCGAAGGAATGCAACTCCCATAAAGTACTGTGTCATATGAACTGCCCAACAAGGGGCGTGCCATGAACTAATTTAAATGGAAGTTCGAAATGGCAAGCACTGATTTGCAGTTTGTCAGTCTCTGATGAAGAAGGCTATGCCTTTGAAACGCGTTAGTATTAAAAGACGAACCTGCTGCTTAGTAATTGACTGGAGTTCCCTTCCATACCAATAAAGTCTGATTTCAGCGTGCTGCTGTCTCGAGTGCTGCTTACTGCTCTGGCAACTTTGGAGCTGAATCTATGAGGTGGCCAGGCCGCCCTCAAGCGTGCACCACCCCGACATAACTGGGGGCCACAAGGCTCCGTATTCACGGAATCGCAGATGTGGAGCAGCAACATCGGATTTAGGAAAGCCACTCCGTAAGCAACATTAAAAGTGCATCCATCTGAGGATTAATTTCGACAAAGGAAGACAACTCTCATAAAGCACTGTGTCATATGAACTGCCCATCAAGGGGCGTGCCATCAACTAATTTAAATGGAAGTTCGAATCGGCAAGCACTGATTTGCAGTTTGTCAGCCTCTGATGACGAAGGCTATGCCTTCAAAACGCATTAGGATTAAAAGACGAACCTGCTGCTTCGTAATTGACTGGAGTTCTCTCTTGTACCAATAAAGGCTGATTTCAGCGTGCTGCTGTTTGAGTGCTGCTTAATGCTGTGGCAACTTTGGAACTGAATCTATGAGGCGGTCGGCCGACCGCCAATTGTGCACCACCTCGACATAACTGGGGGCCACGGGGTTCCGTATTCACGGAGTCGCGGATGTGGAGCGGCAACATCGGATTTAGGAAAGGAACTGTGTAAGCAACATTAAAAGTGCATCCATCTGAGGATTAATTTCACCGAAGGAATACAACTCCCATAAAGCACTGTGTCATTTGAACTGCCCATCAAGGGGCATGCCATGGACTAATTTTAATGGAAGTTCGAATCGGCAAGCCTTGGTTTGCAGTTTGTCAGCCTCTGATGAAGAAGTCAATCCCTTCGAAACGCGTTAGGATTAAAAGACAAATCTGCTGCTTAGTAATTGACTGGGGTTCCCTTCCGTACCAATAAATGCTGATTTCAGCGTGCTGCTGTCTTGAGTGCTGCTTACTGCTGGGGCAACTTTGGAGCTGAATCTATGAGGAGGCCGGCCGGCGCAAAGTGTGTACCACCTCGACATAACTAGGGGCCACGAGGCTCCGTATTCACAGAGTCTCAGATGTGGAGCGGCAACATCGGATTTAGGAAAGGAACTGTGTAAGCAACATTGAAAGTGTATCCATCTGAGGATTAATTTCGCAGAAGGAATACAACTCCCATAAAGCACTGTCTCATACGAGCTGCCCATCAAGGAACATGCCATGAACTAATTTAAATGGAAGTCCGAATCGGCAAGCACTGATTTGCAGTTTGTCAGCCTCTGATGAAGAAGGCTATGCCTTCGAAACGCGTTAGGATTAATAGACGAATCTGCTGCTTAGTAGTTGACTGGAATTCCCTCCTGTACCAATAAATGATGATTTCAGTGTGCTGCTGTTTTGAGTGCTGCTTACTGCTGGGGCAACTTTGGAGCTGAATCTATGAGGCGGCAGGCCGGGGCTAAGCGTGCACCACCTCGACATAACTGGGGCCCATGAGGCTCCATATTTACAGAGTCGCAGATGTGCAGTGGCAACATCGGATTTAGCAAAGGAACTCTGTAAGCAACATTAAAAGTGCATCCATCTGAGGAGTAATTTCGCCGAAGGAATACAACTCACATAAAGCACTGTGTCATACGAACTTCCCATCGAGGGGCGTGCCATGAACTAATTTAAATGGAAGTTCGAATCGGCAAGCACTGATTTGCAGTTTGTCAGCCTCTGATGAAGAAGGCTATGCCTTTGAAATGCGTTAGGATTAAAAGACGAACCTGCTGCTTAACAATTGACTGGAGTTCCCTTCCGTACCAATAAAGGCTGATTTCAGCGTGCTGCTGTCTCGAGTGCTGCATACTGCTGGGGCAACTTTGGAGCTGAATCTATGAGGCGGCCGGCCCGACACCAAGCGTGTACCACCTCGACATAACTGGGGGCCACGAGGCTCCGTATTCACAGAGTCGCAGATGTGGAGCGGGAACATCGGATTTAGGAATGGAACTCCGTCAGCAATATTAAAAGTGCATCCATCTGAGGATTAATTTCACCGAAGGAATACAACCCCCATAAAGCACTGTGTCATATGAAATGCCCATCAAGGGGGTGCCATGGACTAATTTAAATGGAAGTTTGAATTGGCAAGCCTTGATTTGCAGTTTGTCAGCCTCTGATGAAGAAGGCTATGCCTTCAAAACGTGTTAGGATTAAAAGACGGATCTGCTGCTTAGTAATTGACTGGAGTTCCCTTCCGTACCAATAAAGGCTGATTTCAGCGTGCTGCTGTCTCGAGTGCTGCTAACTGCTGGGGCAACTTTGGAGCTTATTCTATGAGGAGGCCGGCCGGCGCCAAGCGTGTACCACCTCAACATAACTGGGGCCACGAGGCTCCATATTCACAGAGTCTCAGATGTGGAGCGGCAACATCGGATTTAGGAAAGGAATTCCGTAAGCAATATTAAAAGAGCATCCATCTGAGGATTAATTTCGCCGAAGGAATACAACGCCCATAAAGCACTGTGTCATACGGACTGCCCATCAAGGAGCATGCCATGAACTAATTTAAATTGAGGTTCAAATCGGCAAGCACAGATTTGCAGTTTGTCAGCCTCTGATGAAGAAGGCTATGCCTTCGAAACGTGTTAGGATTAAAAGACAAATCTGCTGCTTAGTAATTGACTGGAGATGCCTTCCATACCAATAAAGGCTGATTTTAGCGTGCTGCTGTCTCGAGTGCTGCTTACTGCTGGGGCAACTTTGGAGCTGAATCTATGAGGCAGACGGCCCGGTGCCAAGCGTGCACCACCTCAACATAACTGGAGGCCACAAGGTTCCGTATTCACGGAGTCACAGATGTGGAGCGGCAACATCGGATTTAGGAAAGGAATTCCGTAAGCAACATTAAAAGTGCATCCATCTGAGGATTAATATCGCAGAAGGAATACAACTACCATAAAGCACTGTCTCATACGAGCTGCCCATCAAGGGGCATGCCATGAACTAATTTAAATGGAAGTCCGAATCGGCAAGCACTGATTTGCAGTTTGTCAGCCTCTGATGAAGAAGGCTATGCCTTCGAAACGCGTTAGGATTAAAAGACGAATCAGCTGCTTAGTAGTTGACTGGAGTTCCCTCCTGTACCAATAAAGGCTCATTTCAGTGTGCTGCTGTTTTGAGTGCTGCTTACTGCTGGGGCAACTTTGGAGCTGAATCTATGAGGCGGCAGGCCGGGGCCAAGCGTGCAGCACCTCGACATAACAGGGGCCCATGAGGCTCCATATTCACAGAGTCGCAGATGTGCAGCTGCAACATCGGATTTAGGAAAGCCACTCCGTAAGCAACATTAAAAGTGCATCCATCTGAGGATTAATTTCGCGGAAGGAATACAACTCACATAAAGCACTGTGTCATATGAACTGCCCATCAAGGGGCGTGCCATGAACTAATTTAAATGGAAGTTCGAATCGGCAAGCACTGATTTGCAGTTTGTCAGCCTCTGATGAAGAAGGCTATGCCTTCAAAATGCGTTAGGATTAAAAGACGAACCTGCTGCTTAACAATTGACTGGAGTTCCCTTCCGTACCAATAAAGGCTGATTTCAGCGTGCTGCTGTCTCGAGAGCTGCATACTGCTGGGGCAACGTTGGAGCTGAATCTATGAGGCGGCCGGCCCGACACCAAGCGTGTACCATCTCGACATAACTGGGGGCTACGAGGCTCCGTATTCACGGAGTCGCAGATGTGGAGCGGGAACATCGGATTTAGGAATGGAACTCCGTCAGCAATATTAAAAGTGCATCCATCTGAGGATTAATTTCACCGAAGGAATACAACTCCCATAAAGCACTGTGTCTTATGAAATGCCCATCAAGGGGGTGCCATGGACTAATTTAAATGGAAGTTTGAATCGGCAAGCCTTGATTTGCAGTTTGTCAGCCTCTGATGAAGAAGGCTATGCCTTCAAAACGTGTTAGGATTAAAAGACAAATCTGCTGCTTAGTAATTGACTGGAGATCCCTTCCATACTAATAAAGGCTGATTTCAGCGTGCTGCTGTCTCGAGTGCTGCTTACTGCTGGGGCAACTTTGCAGCTGAATCTATGAGGCGGCCGGCCTGCCGCCAAGCGTGCACCACCTCGACATAACCATGGGCCACGAGGTTCCGTATTCACGGAGTCGCAGATGTGGAGCGGCAACATCGGATTTAGGAAAGGAACTCCGTAAGCAATATTAAAAGTGCATCCATCTGAGGATTAACTGCACCGAAGGAATAGAACACCCATAAAGCACTGTGTCAGATGAACTGCTCATCAAGGGGCGTGCCATGGACTAATTTAAATGGAAGTTCGAATCGGCAAGCCTTGATTTGCAGTTTGTCAGCCTCCGATGAAGAAGGCTATCCTTTCGAAATGCGTTAGAATTAAAAGACGAATCTGCTGCTTAATAATTGACGGGAGTTCCCTTCCGTACCAATAAAGGCTGATTTCAGCATGCTGCTGTCTCGAGTGCTGCTTACTACTGGGGCAACTTTGGAGCTGAATCTATGAGGAGGCCGGCCGGCGCCAAGCGTGTACCACCTCGACATAACTGGGTTCCACGAGGCTCTGTATTCACAGAGTCTCAGATGTGGAGCGGCAACATCGGATTTAGGAAAGGAACCCCGTAAGCAAAATTAAAAGTGCATCCATCTGAGGATTAATTTCGCCGAAGGAATACAACTCCCATAAAGTACTGTGTCATATGAACTACCCATCAAGGGGCGTGCCATGAACTAATTTAAATGGAAGTTCGAAACGGCAAGCACTGATTAGCAGTTTGTCAGTCTCTGATGAAGAAGGCTATGCCTTTGAAACGCGTTAGGATTAAAAGACGAACCTGCTGCTTAGTAATTGACTGGAGTTCCCTTCCGTACCAATAAAGGCTGATTTCAGCGTGCTGCTGTCTCGAGTGCTGCTTACTGCTGGGGCAACTTTGGAGCTGAATCTATAGGGCGGCCGGCACGCCGCCAAGCGTGCACCACCTCGACATAACTGGGGGCCACGGGGTTCCGTATTCACGGAGTCGCGGATGTGGAGCGGCAACATCGGATTTAGGAAAGGAACTGTGTAAGCAACATTAAAAGTGCATCCATCTGAGGATTAATTTCACCGAAGGAATACAACTCCCATAAAGCACTGTGTCATTTGAACTGCCCATCAAGGGGCATGCCATGGACTAATTTAAATGGAAGATCGAATCGGCAAGACTTGATTTGCAGTTGGTCAGCCTCTGATGAAGAAGTCTATCCCTTCGAAACGCGTTAGGATTAAAAGACGAATCTGCTGCTTAGTAATTGACTAGAGTTCCCTTCCGTACCAATAAAGGCTGATTTCAGCGTGCTGCTCTCTCGAGTGCTGCTTACTGCTGGGGCAACTTTGGAGCTGAATCTATGAGGAGGTCGGCCGGCGCAAAGCGTGTACCACCTCGACATAACTTGGGGCCACGAGGCTCCATATTCACAGAGTCTCAGATGTGGAGCGGCAACATCGGATTTAGGAAAGCCACTCCGTAAGCAACATTAAAAGTGCATCCATCTGAGGATTATTATCGCAGAAGGAATACAACTCCCATAAAGCACTGTCTCATACGAGCTGCCCATCAAGGGGCATGCCATGAACTAATTTAAATGGAAGTCCGAATCGGGAAGCACTGATTTGCAGTTTGTCAGCCTCTGATGAAGAAGGCTATGCCTTCGAAACGCGTTAGGATTAAAAGACGAATCTGCTGCTTAGTAGTTGACTGGAATTCCCTCCGGTACCAATAAATGATGATTTCAGTGTGCTGCTGTTTTGAGTGCTGCTTACTGCTGGGGCAACTTTGAAGCTGAATCTATGAGGCTGCAGGCCGGGGCCAAGCGTGCACCACCTCGACATAACAGGGGCCCATGAGGCTTCATATTCACAGAGTCGCATATGTGCAGCGGCAACATCGGATTTAGGAAAGCCACTCCGTAAGCAACATTAAAAGTGCATCCATCTGAGGATTAATTTCGCGGAAGGAATACAACTCACATAAAGCACTGTGTCATATGAACTGCCCATCAAGGGGTGTGCCATGAACTAATTTAAATGGAAGTTCGAATCGGCAAGCACTGATTTGCAGTTTGTCAGCCTCTGATGAAGAAGGCTATGCCTTTGAAATGCGTTAGGATTAAAAGACGAACCTGCTGCTTAACAATTGACTGGAGTTCCCTTCCGTACCAATAAAGGCTGATTTCAGCGTGCTGCTGTCTCGAGTGCTGCATACTGCTGGGGCAACTTTGGAGCTGAATCTATGAGGCGGCCGGCCCGACACCAAGCGTGTACCATC
Source organism: Triturus cristatus (assembly GCF_964204655.1). Classification (NCBI taxonomy): domain Eukaryota; kingdom Metazoa; phylum Chordata; class Amphibia; order Caudata; family Salamandridae; genus Triturus; species Triturus cristatus. The sequence continues at coordinate 1,121,744,631 of NC_140580.1, read as the reverse complement.
TCAACATAACTGGGGGCTACGAGGCTCCGTATTCACGGAGTCGCAGATGTGGAGCGGGAACATCGGATTTAGGAATGGAACTCCGTCAGCAATATTAAAAGTGCATCCATCTGAGGATTAATTTCACCGAAGGAATACAACTCCCATAAAGCACTGTGTCATCTGAAATGCCCATCAAGGGGGTGCCATGGACTACTTTAAATGAAAGTTTGAATTGGCAAGCCTTGATTTGCAGTTTGTCAGCCTCTGATGAAGAAGGCTATGCCTTCAAAACGTGTTAGGATTAAAAGACAAATCTGCTGCTTAGTAATTGACTGGAGATCCCTTCCATACCAATAAAGGCTGATTTCAGCGTGCTGCTGTCTCGAGTGCTGCTTACTGCTGGGGCAACTTTGCAGCTGAATCTATGAGGCGGCCGGCCTGCCGCCAAGCGTGCACCACCTCGACATAACCATGGGCCACGAGGTTCCGTATTCTCGGAGTCGCAGATGTGGAGCGGCATCATCGGATATAGGAAAGGAACTTTGTAAGCAACATTAAAAGTGCATCCATCTGAGGATTCATTACGCCGAAGGAATACAACTTCCATAAAGTACTGTGTCATATGAACTGCCCATCAAGTGGCGTGCCATGAACTAATTTAAATGGAAGTTCGAAACGGCAAGCACTGATTTGAAGTTTGTCACCTCTGATGGGGAAGGCTATGCCTTTGAAATGCGTTAGAATTAAAAGACAAATCTGCTGATTAATAATTGACTGGTGTTCCCTTCCTTACCAATAAAGTCTGATTTCAGCGTGCTGCTGTCTCGAGTGCTGCTTACTGCTGGGGCAACTTTGGAGCTGAATCTATGAGGCAGACGGCCCGCCACCAAGCGTGCACCACCTCGACATAAGTGGGGGTCACAAGGTTCCGTATTCACGGAGTCGCAGATGTGGAGCGGCAACATCGGATTTAGGAAAGCCACTCCGTAAGCAACATTAAAAGGGCATCCATCTGAGGATTCATTTTGCAGAAGGAATACAACTCACATAAAGCACTGTGTCATATGAACTGGCCATCAAGGGGCGTGCCATGAACTAATTTAAATTGAAGTTCGAATCGGCAAGCACTGATTTGCAGTTTGTCAGCCTCTGATGAAGAAGGCTATGCCTTCGAAACGCGTTAGGATTAAAAGACAAATCGGCTGCTTAGTTATTCACTGAAGTTCCCTTCGCAGATGTGAAGCTGCAACATCGGATTTAGGAAAGGAACTCCGTAAGCAATATTAAATGTGCATCCATCTGAGGATTAACTGCACCGAAAGAATACAACTCCCATAAAGCACTGTGTCATATGAACTGCCCATCAAGGGGCGTGCCATGGACTAATTTAAATTGAAGTTCGAATCGGCAAGCACTGATTTGCAGTTTGTCAGCCTCTGATGAAGAAGGCTATGCCTTCAAAACGCATTAGGATTAAAAGACGAACCTGCTGCTTAGTAATTGACTGGAGTTCCCTTCCATACCAATAAAGGCTGATTTCAGCGTGCTGCTGTCTCGAGTGCTGCTTACTGCTGGGGCAACTTTGGAGCTGAATCTATGAGGCGGCAGGCCGGGGCCGATCGTGCACCACCTCGACATAACTGGGGCCCACGAGGCTCCATATTCACAGAGTCGCAGATGTGCAGCGGCAACATCGGATTTAGGAAAGGAACTCCGTAAGCAACATTAAAAGTCCATCCATCTGAGGATTAATTTTGCCGAAGGAATACAACGCCCATAAAGCACTGTGTCATACGAACTGCCCATCAAGGGGCGTGCCATGAACTAATTTAAATGGAAGTTCGAATCTGCAAGCACTGATTTGCAGTTTGTCAGCGTCTGATGGAGAAGGCTATGCCTTCGTAATACATTAGAATTAAAAGACGAATCTGCTGATTAATAATTGACTGGTGTTCCCTTCAGTACCAATAAAGTCTGATTTCAGCGTGCTGCTGTCTCGAGTGCTGCTTACTGCTGGGGCAACTTTGGAGCTGAATCTATGAGGCAGACGGCCCGCCGCCAAGCGTGTACCACCTCGACATAACTGGGGGCTACGAGGCTCCGTATTCACGGAGTCGCAGATGTGAAGCTGCAACATCAGATTTAGGAAAGGAACTCCGTAAGCAACATTAAAAGTGCATCCATCTGAGGATTAACTGCACCGAAGGAATACAACTCCCATAAAGCACTGTGTCATATGAACTGCCCATCAAGGGGCGTGCCATGGACTAATTTAAATGGAAGTTCGAATCGGCAAGCCTTGATTTGCAGTTTGTCAGCCTCCGATGAAGAAGGCTATCCTTTCGAAACGCGTTAGGATTAAAAGACGAATCTGCAGCTTAGTAAGTGACTGGAGTTCCCTTCCGTACCAATAAAGGCTGATTTCAGCGTGCTGCTGTCTCGAGTGCTGCTTACTGCTGGGGCAACTTTGGAGCAGAATCTTTGAGGAGGCCGGCCGGCGCCAAGCGTGTACCACCTCGACATAACTGGGGGCCACGAGGCTCCGTATTCACAGAGTCTCAGATGTGGAGCGGCAACATCGGATTTAGGAAAGGAACTCCGTAAGCAAAATTAAAAGTGCATCCATCTGAGGACTAATTTCGCCGAAGGAATACAACGACCATAAAGCACTGTGTCATACGAACTGCCCATCAAGGGGCGTGCCATGAGCTAATTTGAATAGAAGTTCGAATCGGCAAGCACAGATTTGCAGTTTGTCAGCCACTGATGAAGAAGGCTATGCCTTTGAAACGCGTTAGGATTAAAAGACGAACCTGCTGCTTAGTAATTGACTGGAGTTCCCTTCCGTACCAATAAAGGCTGATTTCAGCGTGCTGCTGTCTCGAGTGCTGCATACTGCTGGGGCAACTTTGGTGCTGAATCTATGAGACGGCCGGCCCACCACCAAGCGTGTACCACCTCGACATAACTGGGGCTACGAGGCTCCGTATTCACGGAGTCTCAGATGTGGAGCGGCAACATCGGATTTAGGAAAGGAACTCCGTAAGCAATATTAAAAGTGCATCCATCTGAGGATTAATTTCACTGAAGAAATACAACTTCCATAAAGCACTGTGTCACATGAACTTCCCATCAAGGGGCGTGCCATGGACTAATTCAAATGGAAGTTCGAATCGGCAGACCTTGATTTGCAGTTTGTCAGCCTCTGATGAAGAAGGCTATCCCTTCGAAACGCGTTAGGATTAAAATATGGATCTGCTGCTTAGTAATTGACTGGAGTTCCCTTCCGTACCAATAAAGGCTGATTTCAGCGTGCTGCTGTCTCGAGTGCTGCTTACTGCTGGGGCAACTTTGGAGCTGAATCTATGAGGAGGCCGGCCGGCGCCAAGCGTGTACCACCTCGACATAACTGGGGGCCACGGGGTTCCGTATTCACGGAGTCGCGGATGTGGAGCGGCAACATCGGATTTAGGAAAGGAACTGTGTAAGCAACATTAAAAGTGCATCCATCTGAGGATTAATTTCACCGAAGGAATACAACTCCCATAAAGCACTGTGTCATTTGAACTGCCCATCAAGGGGCATGCCATGGACTAATTTTAATGGAAGTTCGAATCGGCAAGCCTTGATTTACAGTTTGTCAGCCTCTGATGAAGAAGTCTATCCCTTCGAAACGCGTTAGGATTAAAAGACAAATCTGCTGCTTAGTAATTGACTGGGGTTCCCTTCCGTACCAATAAATGCTGATTTCAGTGTGCTGCTGTCTTGAGTGCTGCTTACTGCTGGGCAACTTTGGAGCTGAATCTATGAGGAGGCCGGCCGGCGCAAAGCGTGTACCACCTCGACATAACTAGGGGCCACGAGGCTCCGTATTCACAGAGTCTCAGATGTGGAGCGGCAACATCAGATTTAGGAAAGGAACTGTGTAAGCAACATTGAAAGTGCATCCATCTGAGGATTAATTTCGTAGAAGGAATACAACTCCCATAAAGCACTGTCTCATACGAGCTGCCCATCAAGGGACATGCCATGAACTAATTTAAATGGAAGTCCGAATCGGCAAGCACTGATTTGCAGTTTGTCAGCCTCTGATGAAGAAGGCTATGCCTTCGAAACGCGTTAGGATTAATAGACAAATCTGCTGCTTAGAAATTGACTGGAATTCCCTCCTGTACCAATAAGGCTGAATTCAGTGTGCTGCTGTTTTGAGTGCTGCTTACTGCTGGGGCAACTTTGGAGCTGAATCTATGAGGCGGCAGGCCGGGGCTAAGCGTGCACCACCTCGACATAACTGGGGCCCATGAGGCTCCATATTTACAGAGTCGCAGATGTGCAGCGGCAACATCGGATTTAGCAAAGGAACTCTGTAAGCAACATTAAAAGTGCATCCATCTGAGGATTAATTTCGCCGAAGGAATACAACGCCCATAAAGCACTGTGTCATACGAACTGCCCATCGAGGGGCGTGCCATGAACTAATTTAAATGGAAATTCGAATCTGCAAGCACTGATTTGCAGTTTGTCAGCCTCTGATGAAGAAGGCTATGCCTTCGAAATGCGTTAGGATTAAAAGACGAATCTGCTGATTAATAATTGACTGGTGTTCCCTTCCGTACCCATAAAGTCTGATTTCAGCGTGCTGCTGTGTCGAGTGCTGCTTACTGCTGGAACAACTTTGGAGCTGAATCTATGAGGCAGACGGCCCGTTGCCAAGCGTGCACCACCTCGACATAACTGGGGGCCACAAGGTTCCGTATTCACGGAGTCACAGATGTGGAGCGGCAACATCGGATTTAGGAAAGCCACTCCGTAAGCAACATTAAATGTGCATCCATCTGAGGATTAATTTCGCGGAAGGAATACAACTCACATAAAGCACTGTGTCATATGAACTGCCCATCAAGGGGCGTGTCATGAACTAATTTAAATGGAAGTTCGAATCGGGAAGCACTGATTTGCAGTTTTTCAGCCTCTGATGAAGAAGACTATGCCTTCGAAATGCGTTAGGATTAAAAGACGAACCTGCTGCTTAATAATTGACTGGAGTTCCCTTCCGTACCAATAAAGGCTGATTTCAGCGTGCTGCTGTATCAAGTGCTGCATACTGCTGGGGCAACTTTGGAGCTGAATCTATAAGGCGGCCGGCCCGACACCAAGCGTGTACCACCTCGACATAACTGGGGGCTCCGAGGCTCCGTATTCACGGAGTCGAAGATGTGGAGCGGGAACATCGGATTTAGGAAAGGAACTCCGTCAGCAATATTAAAAGTGCACCCATCTGAGGATTAATTTTACCGAAGAAATACAACTCCCATAAAGCACTGTGTCATATGAAATGCCCATCAAGGGGCGTGCCATGGACTAATTTAAATGGAAGTTCGAATCGGCAAGCCTTGATATGCAGTTTGTCAGCCTCTGATGAAGAAGGCTATCCCTTCAAAATGCGTTAGGATTAAAAGACGGATCTGCTGCTTAGTAATTGACTGGAGTTCCCTTCCGTACCAATAAAGGCTGATTTCAGCGTGCTGCTGTCTCGAGTGCTGCTTACTGCTGGGGCAACTTTGGAGCTGATTCTATGAGGAGGCCGGCCGGCGCCAAGCGTGTACCACCTCGACATAACTGGGGCCACGAGGCTCCATATTCACAGAGTCTCAGATGTGGAGCAGCAACATCAGATTTAGGAAAGGAATTCCGTAAGCAAAATTAAAAGTGCATCCATCTGAGGATTAATTTCGCCGAAGGAATACAACGCCCATAAAGCACTGTGTCATACGAACTGCCCATCAAGGAGCATGCCATGAACTAATTTAAATAGAGGTTCAAATCGGCAAGCACTGATTTGCAGTTTGTCAGCCTCTGATGAAGAAGGCTATGCCTTCGAAACGTGTTAGGATTAAAAGACAAATCTGCTCCTTAGTAATTGACTGAAGATGCCTTCCATACCAATAAAGGCTGATTTCAGCGTGCTGCTGTCTCGAGTGCTGCTTACTGCAGGGGCAACTTTGCAGCTGAATCTATGAGGCGGCCGGCCTGCCGCCAAGCGTGCACCATCTCGACATAACTGGGGGCCACGGGGTTCCGTATTCACGGAGTCGCAGATGTGGAGCGGCAACATCGGATATAGGAAAGGAACTTTGTAAGCAACATTAAAAGTGCATCCATCTGAGGATTCATTTCGCCGAAGGAATACAACTCCCATAAAGTACTGTGTCATATGAACTGCCCATCAAGTGGCGTGCCATGAACTAATTTAAATGGAAGTTCGAAACGGCAAGCACTGATTTGCAGTTTGTCAGTCTCTGATGAAGAAGGCTATGCCTTTGAAATTCGTTAGGATTAAAAGACGAACCTGCTGCTTAGTAATTGACTGGAGTTCCCTTCCGTACCAAGAAAGTCTGATTTCAGCGTGCTGCTGTCTCGAGGTCTGCTTATTGCTGGGGCAAATTTGGAGCTGAATCTATGAGGTGGCCAGGCCGCCGTCAAGCGTGCACCACCTCGATATAACTGGGGGCCACAAGGCTCCGTATTCACGGAATCGCAGATGTGGAGCAGCAACATCGGATTTAGGAAAGCCACTCCGTAAGCAACATTAAAAGTGCATCCATCTGAGGAATAATTTGCACGAAGGAATACAACTCTCATAAAGCACTGTGTCATATGAACTGCCCATCAAGGGGCATGCCATCAACTAATTTAAATGGAAGTTCGAATCTGAAAGCACTGATTTGCAGTTTGTCACCTCTGATGGGGAAGGCTATGCCTTTGAAATGCGTTAGAATTAAAAGACAAATCTGCTGATTAATAATTGACTGGTGTTCCCTTCCTTACCAATAAAGTCTGATTTCAGCGTCCTGCTGTCTCGAGTGCTGCTTACTGCTGGGGCAACTTTGGAGCTGAATCTATGAGGCAGACGGCCCGCCACCAAGCGTGCACCACCTCGACATAAGTGGGGGTCACAAGGTTCCGTATTCACGGAGTCGCAGATGTGGAGCGGCAACATCGGATTTAGGAAAGCCACTCCGTAAGCAACATTAAAAGGGCATCCATCTGAGGATTCATTTTGCAGAAGGAATACAACTCACATAAAGCACTGTGTCATATGAACTGCCCATCAAGGGGCGTGCCATGAACTAATTTAAATTGAAGTTCGAATCGGCAAGCACTGATTTGCAGTTTGTCAGCCTCTGATGAAGAAGGCTATGCCTTCGAAACGCGTTAGGATTAAAAGACGAATCTGCTGCTTAGTTATTCACTGGAGTTCCCTTCGCAGATGTGAAGCTGCAACATCGGATTTAGGAAAGGAACTCCGTAAGCAATATTAAATGTGCATCCATCTGAGGATTAACTGCACTGAAAGAATACAACTCCCATAAAGCACTGTGTCATATGAACTTGTAAACTGCAGAATTCGAATCTAGGGAATTAATTAAACTAAACCATGCTCCACAGGAGCCGTTGTGTGTGAACGGGTATGGAAAGAGAGGTAGAATTCCTTTATAGTTCTGATAGGGAGGGAGTCGACCACATATCCAACAATTTGTAGCATTGCTAACCTGATGGGAATGATGTAACATACTAATAAACGTGTTATTGCGCAGCGCAAATCTATAAGACAACTCATGCGGAGGTAATTCACTAAAAGAATGTTCAGCAGTAACATTATAAACATGTCTAGAAATAGGATAATATGTGTGCAACAATATACTTGCAATAATTATTAAAAGACTTAAGAAAAACAAAATTAATAACGTCACTGTGCAATGACTACGCAGTGATTTACAGTACGCATGTCGTTTCAATTTTATCCTTCTGTTTCTTTCTCTATACAGGTCCAAGGGATACATGTCAGAGACAAATTCGACCGATTCACCTTGGAGAGGACTTAAACAATCAAATTGCCTGACTTGTTAGACCTAAGTTTTAGTTTATATAGTTCGTGGTTATTCAGTTCAACCAAAGGAAGTTTTGAGTCAATCGGGGAAGACACGCAAGGTGTGTCGTTTACGTCTGACGGTAGTCCATGAAATTTCTTGATATGACTTGAATGTATCCAGCCTTTTCGTCCTTCGATCTTTACGGCTGTCCTCGTCGTTAACAATACGAGTTGAGGCGACTTCCACCTAGGATCCAGTTGAGACTTCCGGTCAAAGTTCCTCACTAAAACCAAATCCCCTGGAATTACGTCATGGGGTTTCACCTCTGTGTTGTCGGGAAAGGCTGCAGCTACCTGTGAACGACAAGATTGTAGTGCAGACATCAAGGAAGCCAAGTAATCTGTCAGCATATTACAGTCAATATCAGTTATTTTGCGTGGTATAGGCGTCCCCCACATATTTGGTGGTCTACCGAAGATCACCTCATACGGGGATAGCCCTGTTCGAGAGTGTGCTACCATTCTCATGTAAAAGAGTGCAACGGGTAAGGCTACTACCCAGTCGACACCTTTCTCTCTACAAATTTTGGACAATCTAATTTTCAGGGTCTGATTATGTCTTTCCACGAGACCTGCTGCCTCGGGGTGTCGGACACAGTGAAATTTCCACTGATAGCCTAACAAAAGTGAAACGTGTTTCATTAATTCGGATGAGAACGGCTGGCCGTTATCTGAGTAGACAACACGTGGTAAACCGTACCGTGGGAAGAATTCTCGAACTAACTGTTTGGCAGTAGTCGGGGCAGTGTAATCTGAAACCGGGTATGCCTCTGTCCAACGGGAAAGAGCACAGACAACTACGAGAACATATTTGAATCCTCGACATCGTTCCATCTGGATATAATCCATCTGGATGACTTCAAAAGGGTGATCAGGAGGCTGAAATCCACCCTGCTCTACGGGAATGCTTTTACCTGGGTTAAACTGACAACAGATCATACAGGTACGAACTTTTTGTTTAGCTGCTGCTCGTAAATGTTTGTTGAACCAAATGTGTTGAATGCTGTCTAGCATAGCTTTTTCTCCTAGATGCGCTGGACTATGTACAGTGTTAATAACGACTTGGACCATTGAATCAGGAAGGAACCATACATATTTTTCCTTCGTCATCCATCCTTGATCCGTTTGGATCCCTCCTAATTCAGTCCATTTCTTTATTTCGTCTGGTGTAGCATGTGTCTGTATGTCGATTACGTCAAGAGCGGGATCCTTAACCATCATGCAATATGTTGGTGTCGGGACTATTGTCTTTGTCATGTCGGATGTTCGAGTTTGAGCAGTCTGTTTAGCTGTTCTGTCAGCTAGATCGTTGCCTTGAGAAATGATATCAGTAACTTTCGTATGAGCTTTACATTTCATAATTGATATTGCAGTGGGTAAATGTATTGCATCTAATAAGGCATGAATGAGGGGTCCGTGCTGAATGTGGGCACCGTGAGAAGTTAAATAACCTCTCTCTCACCACAGCACGCCGAAGTCATGTACAACTCCGAATGCATAACGTGAATCCGTGTATATGTTGACTTTTTTATTTGTGGCTTGAATACAGGCTTGTGTCAGAGCGATGAGCTCTGCGGCTTGAGCTGACAAGGTATTTATGCAATTTGTTTCAACGATTTCAGTGTCTGTTGTGACTGCGTAAGCGGCCACTAGCTCTCCTGTACCTGTTCTCATACATGAACCATCTACATACAACGTCAGGTCTGGGTCTGACAATGGGACGTCTGTCAAATCTTGTCTGGGTTTCGTCGTGATAGTGATAACTTCAATACAATCATGTGCTAGTGGGTCTGTTCCATTTATAGGTAACAGTGTGGCAGGATTCAATGTACTACAACGTCTGATTTCTATATGTGGCTGAAACAATGTTAATTCGTAACCAGTAAGTCGTGCTATAGTCAAGTGTTGTGTTTGTGTGCGGTTCAAGAGAACCTCTACTGCATGTGGTACTTGTACTGTCAATGGATGTCCTAATACTATGGCATCACTTTGTCTGATTGCTAAAGCCGTTGCTGCCACTGATTTCAGGCACGCAGGCAAAGCCTGAGCTACGGGATCTAATGTACTAGAAAAATAAGCACATGGTTTGTGTGATCCTGCTTGTTCCTGTGTGAGTACTGACAAGGCAGTACCTTCGCGTTCTGTCACGAAGAGTGTAAACTGTTTATTGTAACATGGTGTTGCTAAAACAGGTGCTTGGCACAAGGCTTTCTTTAGGCTTTCAAAAGCTTGTGTATGGTCCTGAGTCCAAGGGAGAACAGTCGATGTGGTCTCCTCCTGTGTTGTCAATTGAATGAGTGGTTTTGCTAGAAATGCATACTGAGGGATCCACTGCCTACAATATGAAGTGAGGCCTATGAAAGCCCGCACCTCCTTTTGTGTCTTGGGTATTGGCATATTAGCAATTAACTGGATGCGATCTGGTGTAAGCTGCCTTCCCTCCTTGGACAGCGAGTGACCAAGGTAAACAACTCGCTGGACACAGAATTGCAGCTTAGAAGGGGACACCGTGTGCCCCTTTTCGGCCAAAAATTGTAAAACCGTCAGTGAGGCTTTTTCACATTCAGGTTCGCTTCTAGCGGTGATCAGCAGATCATCGACATATTGAAGCAGGGCAGTGTTGACTGGCATGCGGATACTGTCGAGTTCTCGTTTCAGTGCTTGGCTATAGATGCTGGGGCTTTCGGTAAATCCTTGAGGTGCGCGTGTGAATTTAAAGCTACGTCCATTTAAACTAAATCCGAACAAGTATTGGCTTTCCGGATCTATTGGGACGCTGAAAAAGGCATTCTTGAGATCAATTACAGTAAAGAATGTTGCTTCGGAATCAATGGCTGTCAGTAATGAAGAAATGTCTGGGACTACGGGGTATTGTGGTACTATGCATTTATTTAATTCGCGCAGATCAATAACCAATCGATATACTGGCGGGGCTGTTGGATCGGTTCGTTTAAGAATCGGAATTATCGGTGAATTACATACATTGGAGTCAGTTTCCACAACCACTCCTTGGGTAATAAGCTCGTCAATGATTTGTAGTAAAGCCACTACAGCATCTGGGGGTAACTTGTATTGTCGCATTCGTGGAAGTACCACTCCTGCCTTTAGTGTGACTCGATATGGTGTAATGTTCATGCAACCAACATCTGTAGGGCCTTGTGCCCATAAATGTGTCGGTAAAGTCTGTAGTCGGTGATCCATGTCTCGGGACACGTAGTGCCCTTTGTAATCACGTAAAAACAATCTTACTCCTTCCGGAGAACAACATATAATAGCTCCTAGAGCTTTCAAAGTTTTTATGCCTAACAAGTTTTCTGGACATGATTTAGTAAGTAATAAATCTGTAGTTCGTGTCAAGGGACCAATCGTAAGCGGAAGAGGCTGTGTTACTTCGTTAATGATGGGTTTTCCTGAAAAGCCAAGGGAAATATTCTGTGTGCCTGAGAGGGGTGCCCCTGGAACTTCACTACGTTTTATTGTTGTTCGACTTGCCCCTGTATCAAGTAAGAATTTTCTATCTTGACCTAACAGTTCACTGTGTACATAAGGTCCTTCTTGATCTACAGGGACCTCAATAAGGGGTAAGCCAACTTCCCTCTCTAGGCTGTTTCATGAGTATCGTTGATAATCAGGATAGTCATACTGTGCGGTCTGATACATCTGTCGGGTCGTTGTTTGTGTGGCAGCAATAGGCTGCGGTGGCGGAGCTGGCATAGACTGTTGCGGAGCTGGCATGGACTGTGCATGCTGCGGGGCTCCTTGTTGGTTCTGATCCTGTCTAATTGGTCGTGGTCTTTCTTTTGCGTTACCTGTGGCAATATTATGTTTTAAAACTGGACAATCGTGTACATAATGACCTGGCTGTTTACAATAGTTGCACGTCCCTTTTACAGGACCTGTTGAAACACTGGACTGTGTTATACCCTTCTTATGACCGTCGGCTGGCACTGTCTGGGAAACTAGCATTTTCATTTTCGTGTCTTTCATGCGTCTATGTTCATGTTCTTGTTCTTCTCTAATCCTATTGTGATGGTACTGTAGCATTTGTAACATTTGTGATGGAGTGTTACCTTGCCAGGTACTCTCGAACTTCAATATTCTATTCTTAACTTGGGGCAAGGCATTTTCAACTAACTTTGTCACAAACAGATGTGGATACGACTCGCTACTTGCTTTTATTCCACTATTTATACCAAAACATTTCTCGAATCGGGAATAGAAATCACTAGTGTCTTCATCTGATTTTTGTTTACAGGCTGAGATTGCACCCCAGTCTTCCTTTTTCGTAGTTAATAAACGTGGCAGTACCTGTACTAGTAGACCTGGTAGTGCTTTGGTCTTGTCCCCGAGCCCTGAACCTGGACCTCGAGCTTTTTCTTCGTTTTCTAATGCTGTCCAATCTATCTTCTGGTCTCCCACCTCCCAATCCTTTTCCTTGAGTTTTTCGTAAATGCCCGCAGGCATTAATACCTTCAATATTGTCATAATGTCGGGGTAGGTATATTCTCCCATGAGTAACATATCTTTAATTTCACGGTGGAAACCCGCTGGGTCTTTGTCATGACTGGGTACCACTTTCTTCATTTCTAATAGTTCTATTTTGGATATGGGTATGTATACAAACACACGTTTAAACTCATTGTCATCACCCTTTATCGGGTGCACTTCTCGTAAGGGATTCTGTCTATCCATGTAATACGTCGTTCTTTCCTTGATGGGCAGTGAGACATGTTCAGGACATACAAAAAGAATGTACTGTCTTCTAGATTCTAGTATTTCTCTAATTAACTTAGTACCGGAACCTCTCCATTTATTCGTGAGTAATTCAGTCAATATATCAGGTAAGGGGCCAGGATCGGAGTGTTGGCTTTTATATAATATAAGGAGTTGTTGAATCATATAGATACCAGCTAAACGCTGTTCATCTGGGGCGAGGTTCAAAAACGTATGTGCTAGTGTATCATCACCATATTTTCCAGGACTATCAACCCAGTGTACGGCTGACCTGGCTAATTCTTGTTCGTCCATAGAATCGAGTATATGATAACCCCTTCGTTCTCGGAGTAATTTGTCTGCGGCTTGGAACGAATGTTCGGGGGACCTTATATTTATTATAGGAGTTTGGAATTTTCTGTTATTATCTGAACGTATCGGACATATCGGATCAGTAAAGCATCTAGTATTATTGCAAGATCTTCCTCTACCTACATAGGCCATAGTTTCTAACTGTCCTGTGTGCAGTTCTAATTCTTCCTCGTCCTCAGTTTGTTCAGGTTCGTCTACTGCTAATCTTTCTTCGTGTATTCGTTCTATTTCTTTGCGGATCTTTCGGCTCATAGCTACTATACATGATCGTTTATCGTGTCTCCCCTCTGAAATATTCTTACCCCATGTGGTAAGAATTTGCATTTCTTCCGGACTTACCCCTGGTTGATCTTGATTTCTGATCACACAGTTTATGAGGAAACGTAACAGTTCCCCCTGGATTTCCACTTTTTGGTACTCCATGGCTCTGTTAATACTCTCAGGGTCTCGCCCTGACTGAACAAAATGATATATATTTTCTAAATGTGCAGTCATTCCTGGTAGCTTCCCTAAGTATATTGCAGCTCGTCGGATACGTAATGATGCCAGCATCATTTCGTCCCCTTTTCCGGGCACAGGGTCATATCTACAATCTATTAGAAGTTCCTTGAGCGTGTTGGGAGTTACTAGTTTGGGTGTACGTTGGTGGGCTAATTCTTGAAAGGAAAGTTTACTTGTTCTGGGTGGCGTAGAAAAAATGCTTGATGTACCTCCAGTAGCACCACCTGGGGTGCTGGATGTGAAAGGATTCGTTGAACGTGATATAGCAACCATAGGTGTGGATGCAGATGTAGAAACAGATGTGCTTGCCGGAACTTGTGTCGGGGTTTGCTGTTGCAGAGGTACAGACGAAGGAGGGTCTTGGCGTTGAACCCCCTCGGCAGACGGTCTATGTGGCGCAGCATTAGCATACTCGGGAGCTGCGTCGTCTAAATAAGAGGAAAGAAAAACATCTTCTGCGGATCTGGGATGCCCTTTGGGATGTACTTTTATCGGAAACAATGGGGGTGGCAAGTCTTTTGGTATTTCCGGAGTAGCCTTAGGTAATCCTTCGGCCAGAAGAGGATACATACCATTCACAAGGGCATTTCTTTGTCTGTTTGTTTGTTCTGACTTTACTCTATTACCTTCTTCACTTAATACACTTTCTCGAACTTTATTTGAATTCTCCTTACTTTTCTCTTCCTGTCTGAGCGCTTTTTCTGTGCGTCTATATGATTCTTTACGCCATAATTCAATGGCATCTTTCTGTGACTGTCTAGCTTTCTTTTTCCACAATCCTTCTTCTACTTTCATAATGCAATCTGCATCCCAGGTCCCAGCTGCGGGCCACCTCTGACTTTCTGGTAATTCCTTAGTGTAGTCTACCCATAGATCAAGAAATAATATGGCGTCTAGGCCATGTTTATGATACATGAAGTACCCTGGAGTGTCCCTAGGAGGAATGGGAACAGCTTCTTCGAGTACCCCTTTTCTAGTTGTGATCTGTCTTAATTTCGAAAAGAGCGGCATATTGAGAACTGATCTGATACCTAATTTTGAACACGTTTAATACCATAAAACACAATAATGAACAGTCATTCACACCACAATATACAGAACATATTTAAAACATTTTAACATTTAACATTTAAATGAAATAGACAATGATGGCCAATTAGAGAACTAGTCACTAGGCATAATACTCGATACTAACTAGGTAAATCTGAATTATATACTAGACATACTTGATATACTGCTAAACAGTACAGATACACTGCTGAAACAGTGCAGACCGGATTTGTGTACCCAAACCCGTCTTGACCGGCACAACCTATGTGCACGTCAGAACGCCTCCCCGATAATGGTACTCACCGGGTAGCTCGGAACGGAAGGCCTCGGAACTGAACTGAACTTGAACCGGACTGGACTCGACTCGGAACTTCGGAAACTTCGGAAACTGGTGGGCCTCTGTATACCTCGGATCTTGCTCTCTCAGCTAGGCTCTGGTCGGGATACTTCGCACTTCTCACCGCCTCGTCTGGGTGTTGATCGCAGCCTCAGTTACCCCCGCTCGGCAGGAGGGAGATACAGGAAATCCTGTGGGTACGCGTTGTTGTCCGTCCAGCTGTGACAGGAGACCGGGCCTGCAACGCACCGCCGGCGCGTGAGATGAGAAAGTGTCCCTGTTCGGGCGCCATTTATGTGGTAAATAATTTAATTACCGGAACTTAATTTGATGCGGAAAATCTATAACAATAGCTCAGTAAAATAAGAGGCAGAATCCGTGGTATTAGAGGTTCGGAACGGGCTTTATTCCATAATCAATTTAAATCGATGAGCTCCATATTCCATCACCACGAAGGTTCAGGAAGTGAAGACCGTACTTTATTGATAAGTAATCATTTTTATACAATAGGCATTACAGTGAAGCAAATGCAGGAGGCGTAACAATTGATAGTAAAGATAAAACATACATGCGTAGCAAAAGTGGGTGTAACTGGGCGTAACTAAAGAACGTCATCAGGTATGATGTCATAATAGGGTGGTTCCATGAAAGAATTTCGCAATGTCAGCAGAAATACTTGGCAGAAATGCGCGCGCAGCAGCATGACGTGTGATTGACGTGCAACTAGGGGGTGAAGGGGACTTGACATTTAGCTCTACATGTGGCGACAGAAGTCTGGAGGGTCAAGTCAACCTAATCCCAAATCATATCTAATATCCTATGTTTAAAGAACTATGTTATCCAAAAGAGAGGTCTCTTAGAGTAGAATCTTATTCGATACTGACTATACTGACTGTGAGTGCGTGTACAAGCGTCTAAGTGTCTACACAATATGCGGGGGCAGAAATCTTTCATAGTAACAGGGCTATGAATTACTTGCATAAAGACAGAGAAGCCGGGCCTTTCGCTCGGTAGCTGGAAGAATGTTTACTTAAACTACTAGACAGGAATGCATTGGGTAGGGAGCGGAGCAGATAATTTCGAAGGTGAAATACAGTTTTTGGCAGGCAACAGGCTGATGTCAGACACCGTTAGCTGCGCAGGGAGTAGGACAAAGTTCATGGATACAGATGCGAGCTCAGACTGGAGCTTTCAGAGGCAGAAGGCAGGAAAAGCTTGATGGCGGAATCAGGGCCTACTTGCCTGGACTGTAAAATGGCATAAGTGAACCATATAAAGCCGGTGGCCTTTCGTACTTAGGAATGGAATATCCGGCCCATTCATGGCGGATCTGAAAGAGGACATGTTGGCGGTGGACGCACATGTGTTTGCGTCTTTATAACTGGAACTGGAGGGAACATACATGTACTTGTGATTTATACATGAAACCGTTGGGGTCCAAGATAGGGGACATAACTGATCATAAAAATCCATATTTCCACACATCCATCTGAGGATTAATTTCGCCGAAGGAATACAACGCCCATAAAGCACTGTGTCATACGAACTGCCCATCAAGGGGTGTGCCATGAACTAATTTAAATGGAAGTTCGAATCTGCAAGCACTGATTTGCAGTTTGTCAGCGTCTGATGGAGAAGGCTATGCCTTCGTAATACATTAGAATTAAAAGACGAATCTGCTGATTAATAATTGACTGGTGTTCCCTTCCGTACCAATAAAGTCTGATTTCAGCGTGCTGCTGTCTCGAGTGCTGCTTACTCCTGGGGCAACTTTGGAGCTGAATCTATGAGGCAGACGGCCCGCCGCCAAGCGTGTACCACCTCGACATAACTGGGGGCTACGAGGCTCCGCATTCACGGAGTCGCAGATGTGAAGCTGCAACATCAGATTTAGGAAAGGAACTCCGTAAGCAATATTAAAAGTGCATCCATCTGAGGATTAACTGCACCGAAGGAATACAACTCCCATAAAGCACTGTGTCATATGAACTGCCCATCAAGGGGCGTGCCATGGACTAATTTAAATGGAAGTTCGAATCGGCAAGCCTTGATTTGCAGTTTGTCAGCCTCCGATGAAGAAGGCTATCCTTTCGAAACGCGTTAGGATTAAAAGACGAATCTGCAGCTTAGTAATTGACTGGAGTTCCCTTCCGTACCAATAAAGGCTGATTTCAGCGTGCTGCTGTCTCGAGTGCTGCTTACTGCTGGGGCAACTTTGGAGCAGAATCTATGAGGAGGCCGGCCGGCGCCAAGCGTGTACCACCTCGACATTACTGGGGGCCACGAGGCTCCGTATTCACAGAGTCTCAGATGTGGAGCGGCAACATCGGATTTAGGAAAGGAACTCCGTAAGCAAAATTAAAAGTGCATCCATCTGAGGATTAATTTCGCCGAAGGAATACAACGCCCATAAAGCACTGTGTCATACGAACTGCCCATCAAGGGGCGTGCCATGAGCTAATTTGAATAGAAGTTCGAATCGGCAAGCACAGATTTGCAGTTTGTCAGCCACTGATGAAGAAGGCTATGCCTTTGAAACGCGTTAGGATTAAAAGACGAACCTGCTGCTTAGTAATTGACTGGAGTTCCCTTCCGTACCAATAAAGGCTGATTTCAGCGTGCTGCTGTCTCGAGTGCTGCATACTGCTGGGGCAACTTTGGTGCTGAATCTATGAGGCGGCCGGCCCACCACCAAGCGTGTACCACCTCGACATAACTGGGGCTACGAGGCTCCGTATTCACGGAGTCTCAGATGTGGAGCGGCAACATCGGATTTAGGAAAGGAACTCCGTAAGCAATATTAAAAGTGCATCCATCTGAGGATTAATTTCACTGAAGGAATACAACTCCCATAAAGCACTGTGTCATATGAACTTCCCATCAAGGGGCGTGCCATGGACTAATTCAAATGGAAGTTCGAATCGGCAAACCTTGATTTGCAGTTTGTCAGCCTCTGATGAAGAAGGCTATCCCTTCGAAACGCGTTAGGATTAAAATATGGATCTGCTGCTTAGTAATTTACTGGAGTTCCCTTCCGTACCAATAAAGGCTGATTTCAGCGTGCTGCTGTCTCGAGTGCTGCTTACTGCTGGGGCAACTTTGGAGCTGAATCTATGAGGAGGGTGGCCGGCGCCAAGCGTGTACCACCTCGACATAACTGGGGGCCACGGGGTTCCGTATTCACGGAGTCGCGGATGTGGAGCGGCAACATCGGATTTAGGAAAGGAACTGTGTAAGCAACATTAAAAGTGCATCCATCTGAGGATTAATTTCACCGAAGGAATACAACTCCCATAAAGCACTGTGTCATTTGAACTGCCCATCAAGGGGCATGCCATGGACTAATTTTAATGGAAGTTCGAATCGGCAAGCCTTGATTTACAGTTTGTCAGCCTCTGATGAAGAAGTCTATCCCTTCGAAACGCGTTAGGATTAAAAGACAAATCTGCTGCTTAGTAATTGACTGGGGTTCCCTTCCGTACCAATAAATGCTGATTTCAGCGTGCTGCTGTCTTGAGTGCTGCTTACTGCTGGGCAACTTTGGAGCTGAATCTATGAGGAGGCCGGCCGGCGCAAAAGCGTGTACCACCTCGACATAACTAGGGGCCACGAGGCTCCGTATTCACAGAGTCTCAGATGTGGAGCGGCAACATCGGATTTAGGAAAGGAACTGTGTAAGCAACATTGAAAGTGCATCCATCTGAGGATTAATTTCGTAGAAGGAATACAACTCCCATAAAGCACTGTCTCATACGAGCTGCCCATCAAGGGACATGCCATGAACTAATTTAAATGGAAGTCCGAATCGGCAAGCACTGATTTGCTGTTTGTCAGCCTCTGATGAAGAAGGCTATGCCTTCGAAACGCGTTAGGATTAATAGACAAATCTGCTGCTTAGTAATTGACTGGAGTTCCCTCCTGTACCAATAAGGCTGAATTCAGTGTGCTGCTGTTTTGAGTGCTGCTTACTGCTGGGGCAACTTTGGAGCTGAATCTATGAGGCGGCAGGCCGGGGCTAAGCGTGCACCACCTCGACATAACTGGGGCCCATGAGGCTCCATATTTACAGAGTCGCAGATGTGCAGCGGCAACATCGGATTTAGCAAAGGAACTCTGTAAGCAACATTAAAAGTGCATCCATCTGAGGATTAATTTCGCCGAAGGAATACAACGCCCATAAAGCACTGTGTCATACGAACTGCCCATCGAGGGGCGTGCCATGAACTAATTTAAATGGAAGTTCGAATCTGCAAGCACTGATTTGCAGTTTGTCAGCCTCTGATGAAGAAGGCTATGCCTTCGAAATGCGTTAGGATTAAAAGACGAATCTGCTGATTAATAATTGACTGGTGTTCCCTTCCGTACCCATAAAGTCTGATTTCAGCGTGCTGCTGTGTCGAGTGCTGCTTACTGCTGGAACAACTTTGGAGCTGAATCTATGAGGCAGACGGCCCGTTGCCAAGCGTGCACCACCTCGACATAACTGGGGGCCACAAGGTTCCGTATTCACGGAGTCACAGATGTGGAGCGGCAACATCGGATTTAGGAAAGCCACTCCGTAAGCAACATTAAAAGTGCATCCATCTGAGGATTAATTTCGCGGAAGGAATACAACTCACATAAAGCACTGTGTCATATGAACTGCCCATCAAGGGGCGTGTCATGAACTAATTTAAATGGAAGTTCGAATCGGGAAGCACTGATTTGCAGTTTTTCAGCCTCTGATGAAGAAGACTATGCCTTCGAAATGCGTTAGGATTAAAAGACGAACCTGCTGCTTAATAATTGACTGGAGTTCCCTTCCGTACCAATAAAGGCTGATTTCAGCGTGCTGCTGTCTCAAGTGCTGCATACTGCTGGGGCAACTTTGGAGCTGAATCTATAAGGCGGCCGGCCCGACACCAAGCGTGTACCACCTCGACATAACTGGTGGCTCCGAGGCTCCGTATTCACGGAGTCGCAGATGTGGAGCGGGAACATCGGATTTAGGAAAGGAACTCCGTCAGCAATATTAAAAGTGCACCCATCTGAGGATTAATTTTACCGAAGAAATACAACTCCCATAAAGCACTGTGTCATATGAAATGCCCATCAAGGGGCGTGCCATGGACTAATTTAAATGGAAGTTCGAATCGGCAAGCCTTGATATGCAGTTTGTCAGCCTCTGATGAAGAAGGCTATCCCTTCAAAATGCGTTAGGATTAAAAGACGGATCTGCTGCTTAGTAATTGACTGGAGTTCCCTTCCGTACCAATAAAGGCTGATTTCAGCGTGCTGCTGTCTCGAGTGCTGCATACTGCTGGGGCAACTTTGGAGCTGAATCTATAAGGCGGCCGGCCCGACACCAAGCGTGTACCACCTCGACATAACTGGTGGCTCCGAGGCTCCGTATTCACGGAGTCGCAGATGTGGAGCGGGAACATCGGATTTAGGAAAGGAATTCCGTAAGCAAAATTAAAAGTGCATCCATCTGAGGATTAATTTCGCCGAAGGAATACAACGCCCATAAAGCACTGTGTCATACGAACTGCCCATCAAGGAGCATGCCATGAACTAATTTAAATAGAGGTTCAAATCGGCAAGCACTGATTTGCAGTTTGTCAGCCTCTGATGAAGAAGGCTATGCCTTTGAAACGTGTTAGGATTAAAAGACAAATCTGCTCCTTAGTAATTGACTGGAGATACCTTCCATACCAATAAAGGCTGATTTCAGTGTGCTGCTGTCTCGAGTGCTGCTTACTGCAGGGGCAACTTTGCAGCTGAATCTATGAGGCGGCCGGCCTGCCGCCAAGCGTGCACCATCTCGACATAACTGGGGGCCACGGGGTTCCGTATTCATGGAGTCGCAGATGTGGAGCGGCAACATCGGATATAGGAAAGGAACTTTGTAAGCAACATTAAAAGTGCATCCATCTGAGGATTCATTTCGCCGAAGGAATACAACTCCCATAAAGTACTGTGTCATATGAACTGCCCATCAAGTGGCGTGCCATGAACTAATTTAAATGGAAGTTCGAAACGGCAAGCACTGATTTGCAGTTTGTCAGTCTCTGATGAAGAAGGCTATGCCTTTGAAACTCGTTAGGATTAAAAGACGAACCTGCTGCTTAGTAATTGACTGGAGTTCCCTTCTGTACCAATAAAGGCTGATTTCAGCGTGCCGCTGTCTCGAGGTCTGCTTATTGCTGGGGCAACTTTGGAGCTGAATCTATGAGGTGGCCAGGCCGCCGTCAAGCGTGCACCACCTCGACATAACTGGGGGCCACAAGGCTCCGTATTCACGGAATCGCAGATGTGGAGCAGCAACATCGGATTTAGGAAAGCCACTCCGTAAGCAACATTAAAAGTGCATCCATCTGAGGAATAATTTGCACGAAGGAATACAACTCTCATAAAGCACTGTGTCATATGAACTGCCCATCAAGGGGCATGCCATCAACTAATTTAAATGGAAGTTCGAATCTGAAAGCACTGATTTGCAGTTTGTCACCTCTGATGGGGAAGGCTATGCCTTTGAAATGCGTTAGAATTAAAAGACAAATCTGCTGATTAATAATTGACTGGTGTTCACTTCCTTACCAATAAAGTCTGATTTCAGCGTGCTGCTGTCTCGAGTGCTGCTTACTGCTGGGGCAACTTTGGAGCTGAATCTATGAGGCAGACGGCCCGCCACCAAGCGTGCACCACCTCGACATAAGTGGGGGTCACAAGGTTCCGTATTCACGGAGTCGCAGATGTGGAGCGGCAACATCGGATTTAGGAAAGCCACTCCGTAAGCAACATTAAAAGGGCATCCATCTGAGGATTCATTTTGCAGAAGGAATACAACTCACATAAAGCACTGTGTCATATGAACTGCCCATCAAGGGGCGTGCCATGAACTAATTTAAATTGAAGTTCGAATCGGCAAGCACTGATTTGCAGTTTGTCAGCCTCTGATGAAGAAGGCTATGCCTTCGAAACGCGTTAGGATTAAAAGACGAATCTGCTGCTTAGTTATTCACTGGAGTTCCCTTCGCAGATGTGAAGCTGCAACATCGGATTTAGGAAAGGAACTCCGTAAGCAATATTAAATGTGCATCCATCTGAGGATTAACTGCACCGAAAGAATACAACTCCCATAAAGCACTGTGTCATATGAACTGCCCATCAAGGGGCGTGCCATGGACTAATTTAAATTGAAGTTCGAATCGGCAAGCACTGATTTGCAGTTTGTCAGCCTCTGATGAAGAAGGCTATGCCTTCAAAACGCATTAGGATTAAAAGACGAACCTGCTGCTTAGTAATTGACTGGAGTTCCCTTCCATACCAATAAAGGCTGATTTCAGCGTGCTGCTGTCTCGAGTGCTGCTTACTGCTGGGGCAACTTTGGAGCTGAATCTATGAGGCGGCAGGCCGGGGCCGATCGTGCACCACCTCGACATAACTGGGGCCCACGAGGCTCCATATTCACAGAGTCGCAGATGTGCAGCGGCAACATCGGATTAAGGAAAGGAACTCCGTAAGCAACATTAAAAGTCCATCCATCTGAGGATTAATTTCGCCGAAGGAATACAACGCCCATAAAGCACTGTGTCATACGAACTGCCCATCAAGGGGTGTGCCATGAACTAATTTAAATGGAAGTTCGAATCTGCAAGCACTGATTTGCAGTTTGTCAGCGTCTGATGGAGAAGGCTATGCCTTCGTAATACATTAGAATTAAAAGACGAATCTGCTGATTAATAATTGACTGGTGTTCCCTTCCGTACCAATAAAGTCTGATTTCAGCGTGCTGCTGTGTCGAGTGCTGCTTACTGCTGGGGCAACTTTGGAGCTGAATCTATGAGGCAGACGGCCCGCCGCCAAGCGTGTACCACCTCGACATAACTGGGGGCTACGAGGCTCCGTATTCACGGAGTCGCAGATGTGAAGCTGCAACATCAGATTTAGGAAAGGAACTCCGTAAGCAATATTCAAAGTGCATCCATCTGAGGATTAACTGCACCGAAGGAATACAACTCCCATAAAGCACTGTGTCAGATGAACTGCCCATCAAGGGGCGTGCCATGGACTAATTTAAATGGAAGTTCGAATCGGCAAGCCTTGATTTGCAGTTTGTCAGCCTCCGATGAAGAAGGCTATCCTTTCGAAACGCGTTAGGATTAAAAGACGAATCTGCAGCTTAGTAATTGACTGGAGTTCCCTTCCGTACCAATAAAGGCTGATTTCAGCGTGCTGCTGTCTCGAGTGCTGCTTACTGCTGGGGCAACTTTGGAGCAGAATCTATGAGGAGGCCGGCCGGCGCCAAGCGTGTACCACCTCGACACAACTGGGGGCCACGAGGCTCCGTATTCACAGAGTCTCAGATGTGGAGCGGCAACATCGGATTTAGGAAAGGAACTCCGTAAGCAAAATTAAAAGTGCATCCATCTGAGGATTAATTTCGCCGAAGGAATACAACGCCCATAAAGCACTGTGTCATACGAACTGCCCATCAAGGGGCGTGCCATGAGCTAATTTGAAAAGAAGTTCGAATCGGCAGGCACAGATTTGCAGTTTGTCAGCCACTGAGGAAGAAGGCTATGCCTTTGAAACGCGTTAGGATTAAAAGACGAACCTGCTGCTTAGTAATTGACTGGAGTTCCCTTCCGTACCAATAAAGGCTGATTTCGGCGTGCTGCTGTCTCGAGTGTTGCATACTGCTGGGGCAACTTTGGCGCTGAATCTATGAGGCGGCCGGCCCGCCACCAAGTGTGTACCACCTCGACATAACTGGGGCTACGAGGCTCCGTATTCACGGAGTCTCAGATGTGGAGCGGCAACATCGGACTTAGGAAAGGAACTCCGTAAGCAATATTAAAAGTGCATCCATCTGAGGATTAATTTCACTGAAGGAATACAACTCCCATAAAGCACTGTGTCATATGAACTTCCCATCAAGGGGCGTGCCATGGACTAATTCAAATGGAAGTTCGAATCGGCAAACCTTGATTTGCAGTTTGTCAGCCTCTGATGAAGAAGGCTATCCCTTCGAAACGCGTTAGGATTAAAATATGGATCTGCTGCTTAGTAATTGACTGGAGTTCCCTTCCGTACCAATAAAGGCTGATTTCAGTGTGCTGCTGTCTCGAGTGCTGCTTACTGCTGGGGCAACTTTGGAGCTGAATCTATGAGGAGGCCGGCCGGCGCCAAGCGTGTACCACCTCGACATAACTGGGGGCCACGAGGCTCCGTATTCACAGAGTCTCAGATGTGGAGCGGCAACATCGGATTTAGGAAAGGAACTCCGTAAGCAAAATTAAAAGTGCATCCATCTGAGGATTAATTTCGCCGAAGGAATACAACGCCCATAAAGCACTGTGTCATACGAACTGCCCATCAAGGGGCGTGCCATGAACTAATTTAAATAGAGGTTCGAATCGGCAAGCACTGATTTGCAGTTTGTCAGCCTCTGATGAAGAAGTCTATGCCTTCGAAACGCGTTAGGATTAAAAGACTAACCTGCTGCTTAGTAATTGACTGGAGTTCCTTTCCGTACCAATAAAGGCTGATTTAAGCGTGGTGCTGTCTCGAGTGCTGCTTACTGCTGGGGCAACTTGGAGCTGAATATATATATATATATATATATATATATATATATATATATATATATATATATATATATAAATATATATATATATTCACTGAAAAAACCATAGGTTTCACAGACGTTATAGTTAGCTGGACATTTCACTCGTAAAAAACGAATGAAATTTCCACGTTATAGTTAGTTCAGCTAACTATAACTTGTGCACCCGCAATCCACTGCTGATGACGTCACATATAACATCACTCATGACATGGTCACTGACATCACTCATGACATCATTTCTGAACATTTACAGCAATGTGCAAACAATATTTACTCACCTGGCTGACAGTGGATTCCACAATAACGCATGTTTCACCGCTTTTCAGGTATTAACATCGTATGCTGAGTAATGAAATGAGGACTTCCAGTCTACATATTCATATGAAATCTGCGGTGCACTGTGGAACTTGTATTTTTCAATCAGCCACGTGATGCAAAAGAACTTTGAAAAGCACGCATGAGCGCATTTGGCAGTTTGAATTTCACCTTCCACCTGTGATCAAGGCCAATGGTGGCCGAAACGTTAGGTGAATGGAAGGAATCTGCGCTGCGAGATGTTGAAATAAATGCCGTTTTTCCAGCAATGGGCCTCTGCTGCTTTTGGTATATATATATATATATATATATATATATATATTTTGGAAAACATTGTGCCCATGCACAAGAGAGCACTCGAGACCAGCGCTGATGGTGGCACATCTTTATTCAGGTAGAACCGCTGACATCAAAAGGGTGAGTATGGCAGAGTTTGCAGTGTTAAAATACAACGCGTTTCGGGAATGGCTCCCTTCTTCCAGGTACAACACCACAGCTAGCAGTCCATCACACCTGCATTAATTTGACCTAACCCGCCCTCCAATGGGCCAATCATCTGTGAGGTCAGTCCCAACTGAATTCTGGGACTTGCAGTGTGACACAATGTTCATGGCCACAATATTAGTTCTGCGATCCTGCATTCGACCCTGTATGGGCCCCTCTGGATGTAGTGGCTCAAAATCAACCCCCACGCTGCTCCATAAGACTCCGCAAATGTGAAACCTCATGGCCCCCTTTGCAATCCTCGGGGTGGTGCCGCTCTCCGCGGCTGGGCGGCCGCGCTAAATTTTGGAAAACATTGTGCCCATGCACAAGAGAGCACTCGAGACCAGCGCTGATGGTGGCACATCTTTATTCAGGTAGAACCGCTGACATCAAAAGGGTGAGTATGGCAGAGTTTGCAGTGTTAAAATACGACGCGTTTCGGGAATGGCTCCCTTCTTCCAGGTACAACACCACAGCTAGCAGTCCATCACACCTGCATTCATTTGACCTAACCCGCCCTCCAATGGGCCAATCATCTGTGAGGTCAGTCCCAACTGAATTTTGGGACTTGCAGTGTGACACAATGTCCATGGCCACAATATTAGTTCTGCGATCCTGCATTCGACCCTGTGTGGGCCCCTCTGGATGTAGTGGCTCAAAATCAACCCCCACGCTGCTCCATAAGACTCCGCAAATGTGAAACCTCATGGCCCCCTTTGCAATCCTCGGGGTGGTGCCGCTCTCCGCGGCTGGGCGGCCGCGCTAAATTTTGGAAAACATTGTGCCCATGCACAAGAGAGCACTCGAGACCAGCGCTGATGGTGGCACATCTTTATTCAGGTAGAACCGCTGACATCAAAAGGGTGAGTATGGCAGAGTTTGCAGTGTTAAAATACGACGCGTTTCGGGAATGGCTCCCTTCTTCCAGGTACAACACCACAGCTAGCAGTCCATCACACCTGCATTCATTTGACCTAACCCGCCCTCCAATGGGCCAATCATCTGTGAGGTCAGTCCCATACTCACCCTTTTGATGTCAGCGGTTCTACCTGAATAAAGATGTGCCACCATCAGCGCTGGTCTCGAGTGCTCTCTTGTGCATGGGCACAATGTTTTCCAAAATATATATATATATATATATATATATATATATATATATATATTCACTTAAAAAACCATAGGTTTCGCACATGTTATAGTTAGCTGTACATTTCACTCGTAAAAAAACAATGAAATTCCACGTTATAGTTAGATCAGGTAACTATAACTTGCGCGCCCACAATAAACTGCTGATGACGTCACATAGTACATCACTCATGACATGGTCAGTGACATCACTCATGACATCAATGATGACATCTGAAATTACACATTGTGGATTGCGGTTGCGCAAGTTATAGTTACCTGATCTAACTATAACGTGGAATTTCATTGGTTTTTTACGAGTGAAATGTACAGCTAACTATAACATGTGTGAAACCTATGGTTTTTTAAGTGAATTTGCAAGGTTTTGTAAATGATAATTCCTAACTATAACGTGTGTGAAACCTATGGTTTTTTCAGTGAATTTGTACGGTTTTTTAAATGCTAAGTTATGTATTTATTTTTTTTTTTTTTTCTGTTTTTTCACTATGCGCACACCCTGCGCGCACGGTGCGCTTCGTGCACCGTGCGCTATCTGTGGGCGCTCGGTGCGCTTCGCGCACCGAGCGCCCACGTTGCACAGTCCATGCCGTGCGCGCCTCGCCTTTTTTTACGCAGTAACATTTATTTCTTTCTCCCTTGTGGGTCCTTTAATTTATTTAATAAATGTGATTGTTCCTTCTTTATTTATTTTTTTTTTTTTTTTTGCCGTGCGCGTACGGTAAGCTTACCGTACGCGTACCCCGCGATTTTTTTTAAAAATTATTAAATTTATTTTTCGTACTTTTGGGTCCTTCTTGGACCCCCTGACAAACACTAGGGGGTCTGCAACTCTCTTCGTTGCCCCCGTTTCACGTTCCCCACCTTTGTTTCTCAGTGCGAGAGACAGAAAATGGCGGCCGACACTTCCTGATTTCGACCGATTCGAATGTTTACAGTCATGTAACCACCAATCAGAATTGAGCTCGCGCACGGCACCGTACGCGTACGGTAAGCTTACAGTAAGCGCACGGAGCGCATTTACAGATATATATATTGATTTAAATGCTATTTTCTCAGGACCTACTGAACAGATTTACACCAGACCTACAAAAGGCACATCCTTGACCTGAGGACTACCTCTCTGCCAAATTTCAAGTAATTCTGTTCAGCCGTTCGGGCTGTAGCTGTGTCTAAAGGTCCTATGGAAAAATGCATGGGGAAAACGCGTTTTGGGACCCCCCTTTTTTCTCAGCCCCCGCTTGACAAATCCCCCCGAGACTTTCAGGGTAGGAGCAGAGCGTAGCGCCCCATTAGTTTTGAAAATTTCGCGAGGATTCGTCGACCGGCGCCAAAGTTATTCCAAATAGAATGTTGCGGATTTCCTATGGAAACACGGTCCTAACTATAACTATCTACTGGCGACCGCCAGTAGATAATATATATATATATATATATATATATATATATATATATATATATTATCTACTGGCGATGCGCACACGGTGAAAAACCTTAAAAAATAAATATATATTAATAAATACATAACTTAGCATTTAAAAAACCGTACAAATTCACTGTTTCACACACGTTATAGTTAGGAATTAGCATTTAAAAAACCTTGCAAATTCACTTAAAAAACCATAGGTTTCACACATGTTATAGATAGCTGGACATTTCACTCGTAAAAAACCAATGAAATTCCCCCGTTATAGTTAATGCAGGCAACTATAACTCACGCGAACGCAATCCTCTGCTGATGACGTCAGATATTACATCACTGATGACATATGTGTCTTTATGAAAAATAAATATTTGTAATATATGTATAGCTAAAGATTAATGGAAGAAGACATGGGTAAATAAGTGTCTAAATACAGTGATGTAATATCTGACGTCATCAGCAGAGGATTGCGGTCGCGTGAGTTATAGTTGCCTGCACTAACTATAACGGGGGAATTTCATTGGTTTTTTACGAGTGAAATGTCCAGCTAACTATAACATGTGTGAAACCTATGGTTTTTTAAGTGAATATATATATAGATATAGATATATATTCATAGATCTATATATATATATATATATAAATATATTCAAACCACCTCCAACTTCCACTACAGAAATCAGACTCTTGGGTAAGCTTCACCATCCAGCTTTGGTTTATTTACTTCGCTTGACGCGTTTCGGCACACTTGCCTTTTTCATATATGAATATATATATATATATATATTCTGCGAGCAAGGGCGGATGCCCGAAACGCGTCAGATTGGTGAAACTCGGCTCTAAATAAAATAAAATAACTGTGCCTTACTTTGGATTTGCGTGGCTTCCATTCTTCGTGGATACGGATCTCTGTGGAGCTACAATTGTGGAATATATATATATATATATATATATATATATATATATATATATATATATATATATATATATATATATATATATATATATATATATATATATGAATATATATATATACTGTCCTTTATTAAGCGCGAACAGCTACCTCCTGGGAGGTGTCCCGGCGCTGTAGCGGTAGGTGTTCAGGGAGCGATGAATTAATCCAAGTTAAAAAGCCAGGTTTTGACTGCCTTTCTAAACAGTATTTCAGAAGAAATCCGACGTAGGGAGTTGGGGAGTTGGGGAGAGATGCCCCAAACATAAATGATCTGCCACCCAACCGGGTTTTCTTTACTCGGGGGGTGCAGAGTAAATTCTGGGAACAGGGGGGCATATGTATCAACATCTCCATTTGTGATTCTCAAATAGCGATTTTTAAAGAATCGCTATTTGAGAATTGCAAAACGGGATGTATTTAAAAAATCGCAAAACTTTTGCGATTTCTTAAAATTCCTTAATTGCGATTAGCAAATTGTGAAATCGCAATTAAGGAATACCTTCCCATTCATTTCTATGGGCCAGGAGACCCATAGGAATGAATGGTAAGTAATTCTCAAATTTCGATTCGCAATTTGCTAATCGCAATTTGAGAATAATTTCAAAGGTGCAAGGGTGTCATGATGACACCCTGATGCACCCCTGGAATGAGCATGTGTGTGCATATGGCGCACATACATGCCCTAGGGGCATGTATGTGCGCCACGTGGCACTTTGTAAAATTCCAAAAAGTGCATTTTTCACAGAAATCGCAAATTACCACCAACTAGAAGTTGGTGGTAATTTGCGATTTCTTAAGGATAATTCGCAATGGTTTGGTGCGTGTTACAAATCATTTAAGAAATCGGAATTTGCGATTTCTTAAATGCTTACGCAAAATTAAGAAATCGCTAAATTAGCGATTCCTTACATTTGCGATGAGAATTTGCCTCATACATCCCGTTTTGCAAATTTGTAATCGCAAACGCTGTTTTTTGCGAATCGCAGCGTTTGTGATTAAAAATTCGGTTGATACATATGCCCCAGGATCTCAAAACATGTGACTGCGTGTAAACACCCAACCTCTGTTTCAGATATGCACGGCAAGATCTGTGAAATGCCCGGAATGCAAGGGTCAAGGCCTTGAATTTAATTCTCTTAGCTACAGGTAGCCAGTGAAGTTCTCTAATATGCGTAGAGAAGTGTTGACGAAAAGGAACATGTTTGATTAATCTCGCAGCCGCATTTTGGACCATCTGGAGTTTCTTTACGAGGTAGGCCGGTAGGCCAGTATAAAGGCCGTTGGCATAGTCCAGGCGGGCAGTAACTGTAGCATGGATTACAGTCCAGCGGCAGCTCTCTGGCAGCAGATGTATACATTTCCATAGGTTTCTCAGGCTGCGGAAACAGGTGGCTGTGACCTGTTGAATTTGGGCCGAGAAAGATAGATCAATCTGCCATTTTTCGCAAAGATTTTTTGCCTGGCCCGCTAGTACAGATGGTGGGCCCATTACCTCAGGCCACCAGTGGGCAGCCGGTGGTGTATGGGATTTACCAAAAAACATCACCTCAGTTTTGTCGGCATTCAATTTAAGTTTATTGTTATTCATCCAGCCTGCAATGTGTTTTAAGCAGCCTTTGAAACACTTAAAAGAATATATATGAATATATATATATATATATATATATATATTATAACTCAAAGTGCCCAAGCATGTCTGGAGGCACACACCGCTGCTGTCAAGCGCTGAAACACACCAACGGTTGAATTGAAATACAGCAACCAGCAAATTCGGGATTACAGTCTT
Organism: Triturus cristatus; assembly: GCF_964204655.1. NCBI lineage: Eukaryota > Metazoa > Chordata > Amphibia > Caudata > Salamandridae > Triturus > Triturus cristatus. The sequence goes on along the minus strand of NC_140580.1, from coordinate 1,121,714,022 downwards.
TTCGCCGACGCGTTTCGAGGATCTCACCTCTTCTTCATGGGCGACTGCATTATAAAGTCAATTTCGGAACGACCAGCACACCATTTTGTAGAGTCCCGCCCTGAGTGGGTGTTGCTAAGTGCACAGGAGGATGCTGGTACAAGTAGTTTATACCCTAAGTGGGGTTCCGATGACTTCTTTTCAAAGTTTACCCTAAGTAGGGTTCCGAATGAAGGCGCTGGTCTTATTCTGCTACAACAGTGGCGCCGAATAGGCAAGGATCAGTTCCCACCACGGCCTCTCTCGTTTGAGACGGTGCTCTCCAGCGCGGCAGGGCTGCCGCGGTTTATAGTATAACTCAAAGTGCCCAAGCATGTCTGGAGGCACACACCGCTGCTGTCAAGCGCTGAAACACACCAACGGTTGAATTGAAATACAGCAACCAGCAAATTCGGGATTACAGTCTTTTCGCCGACGCGTTTCGAGGATGTCACCTCTTCTTCATGGGCGACTGCATTATAAAGTCAATTTCGGAACGACCAGCACACCATTTTGTAGAGTCCCGCCCTGAGTGGGTGTTGCTAAGTGCACAGGAGGATGCTGGTACAAGTAGTTTATACCCTAAGTGGGGTTCCGATGACTTCTTTTCAAAGTTTACCCTAAGTAGGGTTCCGAATGAAGGCGCTGGTCTTATTCTGCTACAACAGTGGCGCCGAATAGGCAAGGATCAGTTCCCACCACGGCCTCTCTCGTTTGAGACGGTGCTCTCCAGCGCGGCAGGGCTGCCGCGGTTTATAGTATAACTCAAAGTGCCCAAGCATGTCTGGAGGCACACACCGCTGCTGTCAAGCGCTGAAACACACCAACGGTTGAATTGAAATACAGCAACCAGCAAATTCGGGATTACAGTCTTTTCGCCGACGCGTTTCGAGGATGTCACCTCTTCTTCATGGGCGACTGCATTATAAAGTCAATTTCGGAACGACCAGCACACCATTTTGTAGAGTCCCGCCCTGAGTGGGTGTTGCTAAGTGCACAGGAGGATGCTGGTACAAGTAGTTTATACCCTAAGTGGGGTTCCGATGACTTCTTTTCAAAGTTTACCCTAAGTAGGGTTCCGAATGAAGGCGCTGGTCTTATTCTGCTACAACAGTGGCGCCGAATAGGCAAGGATCAGTTCCCACCACGGCCTCTCTCGTTTGAGACGGTGCTCTCCAGCGCGGCAGGGCTGCCGCGGTTTATAGTATAACTCAAAGTGCCCAAGCATGTCTGGAGGCACACACCGCTGCTGTCAAGCGCTGAAACACACCAACGGTTGAATTGAAATACAGCAACCAGCAAATTCGGGATTACAGTCTTTTCGCCGACGCGTTTCGAGGATGTCACCTCTTCTTCATGGGCGACTGCATTATAAAGTCAATTTCGGAACGACCAGCACACCATTTTGTAGAGTCCCGCCCTGAGTGGGTGTTGCTAAGTGCACAGGAGGATGCTGGTACAAGTAGTTCAAACGAGAGAGGCCGTGGTGGGAACTGATCCTTGCCTATTCGGCATCCTCCTGTGCACTTAGCAACACCCACTCAGGGCGGGACTCTACAAAATGGTGTGCTGGTCGTTCCGAAATTGACTTTATAATGCAGTCGCCCATGAAGAAGAGGTGACATCCTCGAAACGCGTCGGCGAAAAGACTGTAATCCCGAATTTGCTGGTTGCTGTATTTCAATTCAACCGTTGGTGTGTTTCAGCGCTTGACAGCAGCGGTGTGTGCCTCCAGACATGCTTGGGCACTTTGAGTTATACTATAAACCGCGGCAGCCCTGCCGCGCTGGAGAGCACCGTCTCAAACGAGAGAGGCCGTGGTGGGAACTGATCCTTGCCTATTCGGCGCCACTGTTGTAGCAGAATAAGACCAGCGCCTTCATTCGGAACCCTACTTAGGGTAAACTTTGAAAAGAAGTCATCGGAACCCCACTTAGGGTATAAACTACTTGTACCAGCATCCTCCTGTGCACTTAGCAACACCCACTCAGGGCGGGACTCTACAAAATGGTGTGCTGGTCGTTCCGAAATTGACTTTATAATGCAGTCGCCCATGAAGAAGAGGTGACATCCTCGAAACGCGTCGGCGAAAAGACTGTAATCCCGAATTTGCTGGTTGCTGTATTTCAATTCAACCGTTGGTGTGTTTCAGCGCTTGACAGCAGCGGTGTGTGCCTCCAGACATGCTTGGGCACTTTGAGTTATAATATATATATATATATATATATATATATATATATATATATATATATATCTATGAATATAAAGGTTTTTCACTTACCTGCAATATACTTACATTTTCTTTGTAAATGTATGAGTGGTAAAGGCGTTTGCAAGGTAATGATTTGCGTGGTAAAGGCAATGCATGGTAAAGACATTGCATGGTAATGGATGTGTGGTAGAGCGTAATGGCATGCATAGTTCCATCATCCACCCCCCTAACGGAACATTCAGAAAGTTATTTGAATGAGCATATAGGCTGTTGATTCATTAGAACTTTAAAGTCACCCACTTCTTTTCCTTTGTTTTTTGCTAGGCGGGGAGGTGAGATTAGAATGTGTATTGATAATAGGGCTGTTAATAGGGATACTATTATTCATTATCCATTTTGCTTTACATCGGTTCTGTCAGACCAGATTACACATGTAAACATTTTCACAATCAAGAATTTAGCTACATAATCACTGCTGAAAGTATGAGGATGGATGAATAAAAAAGTGCCTGTGATAGTTCAGTAAATGTCATACAATCCTTTCTAGGTGTTGTCAATTTTTATGTATTTTTCAACAGTTCTCAGAAATTATGAAACCCATTACCAGAATGTTAAGAAAGGGGAAACTTGTTTATGGATCAAGGAAGCTGAAGAATCTTTTTGCTTTTTGAAGAATTGCTTTTCCAGTGCACCAATTATATGACATCCTGGCATTAAATTGCCATTTACAGTCGAAACTGAAGCTTCATACCATTCCATGAGGGGTTGCTGTCACAAACAAACATAAATACCTGACAGATCTGCTGAGTGGCATATGTTTCCCAGAGGTTCTCTCCAGCACAGTTGAACTGTGTGATTAAGGATAAAGAGCTTTTATCAATCAAAGGTCTTTTGAAGAATGGTGCATGTTGAGAGACACAAAACAGTAGAAAAAGCTCAGATAGACATTGTTCTTTTCTTGTCATGATTTGGAATAAGCTACAGAGCAAGCCAATGGAAAATGTAATAGTTTATTCAGAAAGAATGAATCAGAAAATAAAGAGAACTAGATTAATGAACTACCATTGATTTTGGTATTTAAAACCTTGAATAATCATTCTGTAGCACTGATAAATGCAGAATCATTCTTGAGAAGAATTATGCATAGTAACACAGTCCATATATAGGGAGGATTACTTTAAGGAACATGCAACTACAAGTGACAAAGGATATGTTATCATTTCCACAGAAAACAACATATTTGCTATTGCTTCAAATTAAACAGCAAGATATGAGTTGACCTATTGATTCCAGTACTGCTGGACACCCAGGGATAACTTAGACTTTGACAGCTATTCGAAGATATTTATGGTGCACAACTTTATTTGTTAATGTCAAGCAGTATGTAAGAACATGTTCCATTTATGCTGAAAATTAGGGGTTCCCATACAATACTTGAATATCTTTTGAGGCCATTACCCATACCCCCTAGACCTTGGCTCGTAGTGTTAATGGACTTTATAGTAGAATTACCTAACAGTGAGAACTGTGCAGGTATTTTTTGTGGTTGTGGATAATTTGACCAATATGAGTAATTTCATTCTACTACCAGGGTTACCTACTAAAGAGCAAGCTCAGATATTCGTACACCAGACCATTCACTTACATGATATTCCACAAGATTGGATTATTGACAGTGATTCTCAGTTTCACTTAAGGTTTTGATATGTTTTTTGTAAGAAATTGGCTTTGTCGGTAAGGTTGAGTATGAGTTATCATCCACAGACTGATAGACATAACAATAGATAAAATCAGTATTATGTCCAATATTTGAGATTTCAAGCCCTCTACCTAGAGGAATGAAGTAAGGCATTGTGGTTAGCAGAATTTACTTATAACAATACTGAACATTCAGCTAATTGATGTCCCACTTGTTTTGCATCTATGGACGCCATCCTAGAATGCAGTCTACTTCAATACCATCTGTACAACAATATTTAACTGAATTAAAAGAAAGCCAAGAATCTGCACAGAAAGCCTTAGAAAAGGCTAAAGCTACATATACGCAGATCACAAAAGAACCACTGTACCTGAATAAACTCTGGGCGATTAAGCATGGTTACTTACTAAGAATTTGCATTTTCAAAAGTCCTCTAAGTTTCAAACAAAATTTGTTGGTTCATTCCTTATTGAACAGGTTGTAAATCCAAACACCGTGCAGTAAAAAATTCTGCAGTCCATGTAAATGTAGCCTGTATTTCACAAATCCTTATTAAAACCCTAGTCTGCAAACGCGTCTTGCTCCAAATCCAATATCAGCCCAGGTGAATGATAAAAAAACAATAGCCTAAGTTCTTTGATGCAAGAATTGTCAAGAAAAGGTTTCAGCACATAGACTGGTATGTCCTGAGATAAGATCATGGGAACTAGCTTCTAATTTGCATGTTCCAGTTTTATTGTGTGAATGGTATGATAAACATTTAAGTAAACCAGGAACACCACTACTGAGATGTAGGTGGCCTGAGGGTGGCAGGTGTCACTGTCATGAACCATGGCTTACATTTTTACTTTGCAGGTGCACACGGGTAATACTACAAGTGAGCTCACATTAGCTCCTGCCAAAGGAAGGAAAGTGTCAGGCCTGCAAAACACCTGAGGCGGAAGCCGGGAGCGTCACACGTTTTTTAAAGATTTGAGTGTCACGTATATTTTCTCTGTTCTTTTAAAAATAACTCTGTTACCTGGCAACTTTGCTGCAGAAAAAGCAACGCTTACTCCCGGCACAGCGGATCTTAGCGCTGTCAAGGACACAAACAAGCTACCACTTGTGGACGCCATTGCCGGCGTGCACCGAGGCCGCGCCCCCTTTGAGGCCATGCCCCCCCCGCCCAGCTTAAAAGCGCTGAGAACAAGCGCTTCTACAGAATTAGTACTCCTGAGGCAGAAGCCGGGAGCGTCACACGTTTTTTAAAGATTTGAGTGTCACGTATATTTTCTCTGTTCTTTTAAAAATAACTCTGTTACCTGGCAACTTTGCTGCAGAAAAAGCAACTCTTACTCCCGGCACAGCGGATCTTAGCGCTGTCAAGGACACAAGCAAGCTACCACTTGTGGACGCCATTGCCGGCGTGCACCGAGGCCACGCCCCCTTTGAGGCCACACCCCCCCCGCCCAGCTTAAAAGCACTGAGAACGAGCGCTTCTACAGAATTAGTACTCCTCAGGCGGAAGCCGGGAGCGTCACACGTTTTTTAAAGATTTGAGTGTCACGTATATTTTCTCTGTTCTTTTAAAAATAACTCTGTTACCTGGCAACTTTGCTGCAGAAAAAGCAACTCTTATTTCCGGCACAGCGGATCTTAGTGCTGTCAAGGACACAAACAAGCTACCACTTGTGGACGCCATTGCCGGTGTGCACCGAGGCCACGCCCCCTTTGAGGCCACTCCCCCCCTAACCCCTCCTCCTCGTTAAAAATGTGTCTTTGGAGGAAGCGCAGCGGACGAGCGCAGCGGGCGCGCCATCAGCGCGCCGAAGGCGCGCCTAAGGCAAGCCCGTCTGCGCCCGTCCGCGCCAGGACGGGCCTAGGGCCAGCCACCCTGGTCTCTTCCACTCAACCTACTATATCATACTCCAGAGACTCTCTGATGCAACTACATCGGCCCCTCCAGCCTCCCTGTACGACCATTCCTCATGGTGAGAGTTCTTCTACTCACTGCGCGCACTGCTCTTTCAAATTCACCCCGGTGACGAAAATTCAAACACCCCGGACCATCATCAAGATGGCCCTGCTAAATTGCAGATCCCTGCTCAAACATAGTCATGAAATCTTCATGCTTCTAGAAGAAGAGCAATTTGAGATACTATTTCTCACGGAGACTTGGCTCACCCCAGACTCAGACTTTGACCTGGTGCTGGCGTTACAGCAGGAAAATCTTATACAACACTTGGATCGAGTGAAGGGAAAGGGAGGAGGGATAGCCATTATCCATAAGGAACATCTTTCATGCAGATTCCGGGACAGCCCTTTACTGAACTGTGAAAATGTTCATTTTAGCATTCAACTGTCCCCCTGTAAATCACTCTCAGGAGCCCTTATTTACCGTCCCCCAGGAGCCTTGGGCCAATTTTGTAGCTACCTTGTGGAATTCTCCACAGCCATGACAAGCACTTTGTCTAACTTACTTGTCCTAGGGGATTTTAATATCCACTTCGATAATGGGGAGGACAACACCGCATCAGAGCTGCTCTTAGACCTTGCCACTCATCATCTTCATCTACAGAACGACCAATCCACGCACAGTCATGGGCATTTACTTGACCCTATTTTCTGTAACATTAATACCCTGAAAACCAACGCCCCGATTCCTCTGCCCTGGTCAGACCACAGGCTCATTCCCTTCAGTTGGGAGATTCCGACCAACGTTCCTCCCACTCTATCTCCCGGTAGACCGGTACGTCCCTGGGCTAAACTAGACCCCAAAAAATGGGAATACATCCTGGACCTCTCCAAGCCCAGCTTTGCCATCGACCCCGTAACAGCGGATGTGGAGTTCTCATCTTGGATAGAAAATTCCCTTAATACCATCCTCCCTTACAAACCATATCGGACAACCCGCAAAAAAGCTTCCTCCCCATGGTTTACCCAGGAAACCCGCCTTCTGAAGAAGCAATGCAAAAGGGCTGAAAGAACTTGGCGGAAAGACTTCTACCCCAATAGCAAGAAGGAATACAGGCTGGCCATCCTCAAATATAAAAAAGCCTTGAAAAATGCTCAAACTTCGTTTTTTCATGAGAAAATTAATGATGCATCTTGCTCGTTGAGGGAGACTTTTCGCATTGTAAAACTACTCCTGAAAACCCCGGAGTCCACTTGTCCGTCTGTCCTCGCAGACAACCACTGTGATAAGTTGGCCACGTACTTCGATCAAAAAATTCAAAACATCCTGCAGCAACTTCCGCCCATCCCCCTGGATCTACCACCTATCTCCCTAATACAAGCCCAGAACCTCAACTCTAGACTTGAGATGTTCATTCCCATAAATAAGGAAACCTTGGCCCCCATCCTCCAATCTCTTAAAAGTGGCTCACCTTCTGACCCTGCACCAGTTAAAATCCTAAAGCAAGTAACACCTACCATCCTCGGACCTATGGTACACCTGATTAATGCCTCATTGGCACTCGGAGTGGTTCCCCCCAGCTGGAAAAAGGCGAAGGTTAGAGCACTACTAAAAAAACCTAATCTAGACCCCCTCAACCTAGGCAACTTCAGGCCCATTTCGCTCCTCCCCTGCATCAGTAAAATGACAGAAAAACTCATAAATGCCCAGCTTTCCCACTACCTGGAATCGAATGAATTACTTAAACCATCTCAGACGTGTTTTCGCCCCGGCCAGGGCACGGAAACAGCAATGGTGACGGTGGTCGAGGAGGCCAGGAAGATCATGGATTCAGGAGGATCAGTGGCAGTGATCCTCCTGGATCTGAGCGCGGCCTTCGACACTGTCAACCACCAAATCCTGGTCCAGCGACTCAGTGATCTTGGGATTACAGGTGTCGCCCTGACCTGGATAAAATCCTTTCTTCATGACCATTCATTCCAGGTGATCGAGGGTGGCTATACATCCAGGGAGACCCCTATACGTTGCGGAGTACCACAGGGCTCCTCGTTGAGCCCCACGCTCTTCAACGTATGTCCCCTTTGGAAAAAATGGTCACCCCCCACGGGATTAAACTCCTAACGTACGCTGATGACACCCAGCTCGTAGTCTCTCTTTCTCAGCAGGAAAACCCTACCACCAACCTTTATTCCTGTCTGAAACACATAGTCAGCTGGATGGACAGCTCGCACTTGAAGCTCAACAGCGACAAGACGGAGATACTGGTAATGGGGAATCAGGCTCACATCCGGCCAGAATATCTATGGCCCCCATGCATGGGCAAGCCTCCTACCCCTAAAACCGAGATTAAAAGCCTCGGACTATGGCTTGACCAAAATCTCACCATGCACACTCAAGCTAGGAAAACTGCTGGGGTCAGCTATGGGCTTCTGCGATCCGCCCGAAAAATTCTGCCATTACTCCCTTTTCCATCAAGGAAACTCCTTATCCAAGGCCTCATCCTGTCACGCCTGGATTATGGCAACGCACTGTTTCTGGGTGCCCCGCGGAAAGTCACTACCAAATTGCAGGTGGTGCAGAACCCGGCCGCACGGATCCTCACCAACACCAAGAGCCGGTGCTCGTCCAAGCCAGCTATCAAAGCACTCCACTGGCTACCCATGGTAGAAACAGTGCAATTTAAGGCGCTCTGTCTTACGCACAAAATCCTCAACGGCAAGGCCCCTCCCATCTTTAAAGACCTGCTGACTCCTTACACCACTTCTAGACCTCTCCGATCCTCTAATGCTCATTTAACTCTGCCACCCAAGATCAAGAGAGCACGATCAGGAGGTCGGCGTTTCTCCTACAACGCTTCCAAATTATGGAACTCCCTCCCTCCTGACATTTGTGCACAGCCTAATCTGTTGGCCTTCCGAAAATCTCTGAAAACCTGGCTGTTCCCGTGAAACCCCCTTACGACTCCACCTGTACTCATTCAGCGCTGGGACGCTCACGGGCAGCCATGCGCTTTAGAAATCCAGTAACATTAACATTAACATTAACAAAAACCTCCAAGAAGCAATCAAAAACATTTAGGTGCCCCACAATTTATGACTAGGAAAACTGGTAGATGTCTTGGACTTGTACTCTGGCACTCTGCCATATTGTATTTACTGAGTATGTTTCAATTTGCGTCTGCCAATGCTTGATAACACCTGAAGGCTTGTAGGGGTTTCCATTAGGGGTTTTCCCCTGGCCCTAGAGAGTTTGAAGGTTTTCAGCATGTTCCTGAATTCAGGAACTTTCCAGCACTGGGACTTTCCAGCAAAGGATTTTCCCATGGGTCTAGATAGTTTGAAGGTTTACAGCATGTTCCAGAAGTAAGGGGAGGGGCGTGTCTAACAGCAGTGGCTATAAAAGGAATGTCAACCCGGCACTCGTGCTTGCTGTACAACAAAGACTTCCTCACGGCAACAGCCCAGACGAGGACCACGAACAGTTTGAAGACGCCGGTCGCATTTTCAGACTTCTCCGAAGAATCTTCTTTCCACAAGAAAAAGAGAACTTGGTGGCAACACATGTGCTGCTCTGTGCTATTAAGGGCCCACGTTAAACCAATTAGAACTCTCACGGAAACGCTTCAGTTTTAAGCTATGGTTAAGAATATGTGTTTTTGAGAATCACTCTAATATAGGCATCAGCTGCTACAATTTTGGAGACAAATTTGAGAGGAACATATCAAGCCCAAATGCTGCATTACTCTGTGAGGTAACAGCGTCTACACTGTGCTGATAACGTTGTCCATAACGTGTTCCTGACACGCATAAGGAATAGCACTAATTCTCATGTATTGACTATGATATGAAAATTCCCGGTGCATACAATATTACTTGTAATGTACTCATTCTTACTGTGATGTTATGTGATGTGATATGTGACAACATGGTAACCCTGGTGTCCTAATATTGTTCTCTGTGCTAATCCATGGATATTGCATTGATCGATGATGTAAACTACCACATGTTGTCAATATTATCCTGTGTATAAATCGGTCAATCACCTGAACTGTGGAATGTTTGTTATTGAGAGTTGTATGTGTTTTGGGATATTTTCTTGAGTTTTCGTATGTGTCTGCCACTATGATCCAATCCCTGGTACAGTGGGATAGGACCAGAGTTCTCATCCAGTAAAAAGGATCGAGGATCTGCGGCTGGGTCTAGAATAAGTATGTGCAAAGGTCAGAGGGGATTAAAACAGTCCATACATAATATTGAGATTCTACTAACCACTTCCTCCTTACTTCCAGGGTACAGGGTTCAAAAGTTAGCTGCATACATCCTGAGAGAGAAGAGAGCCACAAAGTCCGGAAAGGAAACAAACACAGGTATAGCTGGTTGAATAGGCGAAGCTGAGAGGGAATACTGAGTTAGTCCAACGTAATAACAGAGTGATCTTCTTTTAGGAAATTCAAGCCTGTCGTAACTGTCTGGTGAGCATCTAGTGCCAACGCTATCCCATCCAATGCTGACTCTATCCACAGGACTGTGCTGTGCAACAACAACACCTCTCTCTCTATCTCTCTCTCTCTCTCTCATCCCATCCCCTTTCCCCCGGGCTGTCCCAGCACTAGACGCATTTCACCATGAATAGGGATCGGCAGCCTGGTGTAATTTGGAACTAACTACCTGGGTCACTGTTTTGTCTCAGTGGGATAAACAGGTCCATGCTTGACAGTACAGTAAGCCTACATTTAAAATTCCCACCCAGACATCATGGAGCCCCAGGAAGTCACCCTGACAGATCTGGCAAACATGTTGGGTAACCTGCACTGTGAGATACAACAACTAAAATGGTGCATAGACGAATTTCAAAACATACGTGCAGTTCCCCTTTCCAAGATAACCTGAGAAACAACATACAGGGCTAGATCTAAGGGTTTTCCAGGAACCCTGTTTTTTTTTTCAAAACACTGCTGCTAGTGGTGAGGGACAAGTCAAACCACCCGTCATCCAAATAACTACGCCACCAGCCGTTCCGTTGACCCTCCCCTGGAGTGCTGTGCAGGGGATCCTGCTAAGTTCACAATATTTCTAAATCAGTTTCACTTTTTTGGTGCCGACCAGCATCCTTTCCAGACGAACAATGTAAAGTAGCATTTGTGCTTTCCTACCTGGCAGGCACCACAGCCTCTTGGTCAATTCTGCTCATTGAGCTGGATGATCCATTGTTATATAACTACCATCCCTTCAAGGCAGAAAGCAGAAATGAAGATGCTATTTGACATACACACTTTTATGCACTCCGTGGACACTGAATTACTTAACCTACAACAAGGTAACAAATATTTGCTTACCTATATCACCACCTTTAATAGACTGGTTGCTGAATCCCAGTGGCCTGAGGAAAAGAGAGGGTCTTTATTTTATAAAGGGTTAAAAGATGAACTAAAGGATCTGTTAGCACAGGTAGTAAATCCACTCAATGCCTGCGCGGAACTAACAGAACTGGTGGTAAAACTGGACCATCGTCTTTCAGAGTGACGAAGTGATAGGGGTCGCGTGAACAGTAGGGTAGTAGTAATTAGGGCCAAGAAACATGAGACAAGCAAAACAACCGATGAGAGTGAACTATTGCAGATTGGTGGCATTAGAGGCCCTCTCTCGAAGGATGAACGGCAACGTAGATGAGAACATAAACTATGTTTAAACTGCAGTAAAAAGGACACTCCTTAAAAGACTTTACCATTAAGCCCAAGAAAAAGGACATAGGGGCAGAGTCATTGGACTGGGAAAAGACAAGGTCGAGACAGGAAAGTAATTCAGCCGACGACAGCGGAGACTAGTCGTTCGGGCATCTGTCAGCCAATAGTCTTCCATTCTTTAGCCCAAGCAAATGCCCAGACTGACTTTCGACACCTGTTTCTGCCCGCATGCATAGGTTGGGCAGTGGTTGAAAATCCCTTTCAAATAGAACTGCTTTTGGATTCTGGAGCTGCAGGAAATGTCATGGACATAGAGGTTGCCCATAAATTAGGAATACCGCTTCTCTTCAAGATGCGTCCAGAGGTAGTAAATACAATTGATGGCACCCCTTTAGCCTTTGGTCCTGTCACCACGAACACTTGTGAACTAACCATGTTCCTGTATGAGAATCATAGCAAAACAATTCAGTTCTATCCCATTAATGCACCACTGTTTAGGGCAATCCTCGATATACCCTGGCTCCAAAAATATAACCCAGTCATAAATTGGGCTAAGAGGGAGGTTAACTTGCAATCCTCTTTTTGTGCGAAAAATTGTTGGAACACTCTCACACATGTTATGTTATAGGGAACTTATAAAGCGCACATACACCATTAGGTCTCTAGGTGCCAAGGTAATAAGGCAACAACTGTCAGTCAGAACTAATAACTCATAGGTTTGTCTGAAAAGCCAGATTTGCAAAAGATTTCTGATGCCTATTTAATTGGTAGATGGCACTTCACACTAGGGAGATCGCTGCTACCCAAGACAACCCAATATCACGTACAAAGTTGACTCATGAGCAACAGGACTTTGCAGATGTGTTCGATAAGGGTAAGGCTACCACTCTTCCCCCACACCCTCCATTTGACTGTCAGATTGATCTCCGACCTGGCTCTCAAATTACGTGTAGATGCATTTATGGCCTAACGGAGAAATAAAACACCCATCTTCGACAATATCTTGATGAGATGATGGCTATAGGTTTCAAACAACCTTCATGTTCACCAGCATCTTCACCTCTGTTTTTCGTGCACAAAAAAGGGAGAGAGCTCAGACTCTGTATTGATTACAGGGCACTGAACAAGATCACTGTAAAAATTGATACCCCCTACCACTAATCACCAAGCTTATTGATCAAGTCAAGAACGCTCAATTTTACACCAAACTGTTTCTGGTGCAAGTCTGTGAAGGCGACAAGTGGAAGATGGCCATCTGCACCAAATTCGGTCTTTACCAATACCTCACCATGCTTTTTGGACTCTGCAACACGCACGCAGCCTTCCCGTTTTTTATCAGCGAGGCCCTGCAAGAGTTTATTGATCAATGTGCCGTCATTTACATCAATGACATCCTGATTTATTCTAACTCATATCAGGAACATGTTGCCCATGTCACCGCTATTCTACACGAACTTCGATGACTCCGTTTGTATGCCAAATTGGAAAAATGTAGCTTTCACGTTCAGGCGGTTGAGTATTTGGGCTACATCTTAAGCCTGCAAGGGGTTCGAATGGATCCAAAGAAAATGTAAGCTATAACGCAGTGGAAAGCCCCTCCGTGTGTTAAGGAGACACAAAGTTTCCTCGGTTTCATAAACCTTTAATGGTACTTTTTCACTCATTTCTTCACAAAAGTGTCCCCAAATACCAGAGTGCATCGCAAAGAGGTGAAGTTTCAATGGAATGATGAAGCAGAAAAGGCATTCCAGTCCCTAAAGAATGAATTTAGCAGATCTCCAATTCTCCGACACCTAGACCAGACACAATGTTTCATGGTTGAGGCGATGCCTCTCAGGTGGCGGTAGGAAGGGGCCTTTCCCAACACGACACTCACACTGAGGAATTACATCTCGTAGCATATTTCTCACACAAATTGAATCCTGCAGAAGGGAGCTACTCTGTAGCCAATCGTGAACTGCCGGCAATTAAGAGAGCCTTTGAGGAGTGGAGACACTACCTTCTAGGGAGTATACATACAGTGACCATACTGACTGACCACAGAAACTTACAATTTCTAAAATCCACATGAGCTTTGTCAGCAAGACAACTCCGATAGTCCCAATTCTTTAGCAAGTATGATTTCATCATCCAATTCCAACCTGGGCGCAAAAATGGAAAGGCGGACGCACTCTCTAGGTATGGGCCCACCTGTAGCAGACAAGGGGAGGAATCACCTTTAATTATTCCTTCAAATAGATTGGCAGGTGCTACCACAGTAGAGTCAGATTTCCTACAAGAAGTGAAAAGGGAGCAGGAAAGCCTAGAGGCCACTGAACTGTTAAACCCCTACATCACAGAGTTTATGATTCATGAAGGAGTGTACTATGTAAAGCAAAAAGTGTTTCCTCCCAGTAAAAAGATACAGATTAAGGCGTTAGAATGGTGCCATGCTGGTAAACTAGCCGGCCACCCAGGAGAAAAGAAAACCTTAGATCTCATTCAACCTTTGGTGGCCATTCATGTCCAAGGACACAAAGGCATTTGTGGCGGATTGTCTGATATCCGCAGAAGGAAAGAGCTCTTACTAAGCCCCTACAGATTCTTTGGTGCCATTACCCATTCCACCTGCACTATGGCACACAGTCTGACTAGACTTTGTGGTGGATATACCCAAGTCCCAAGCCAGTTATACTATGATTCTCATAACCGTAGATCATTTTCAAAATGGCACATTTTATTCTACTAAAAACCTTACCCACAGTCCAATAACTGGCTCACTTATTCCTACAATCAGTAGTTCACCTCCATGGTCTCTCATCAGTACTGAATTACAATGTGGAGTGCAATTTGTATACCGCTTCTGGAAATCCTTTTGCAGTACATTGGATATGCATGTCCACCTCTCACCTAGCCATCACCCACAAACTGATGGACAGACCGAACGGGCAAAACAGTTTATGGAACATTACCTACAGTGCTATCTCTTAAGCTCAGAAGATGATTGGACTAATTGTTTATGGGCTGCTAAATCTGCCTACAATAATGCAGTGTAGGCCTCCACCGATTATTCACCCTTCTTCTGTTCTTATGGTTTCCACCGACGCATGATACAAATGGATGCAGTACTTGTGTTACCTACACCCACAACACAAGACCTTTTTAACACATTTATTAGGCATCCAGAACAAACACAGGACAACCTGCAATTGGCCAAATACACATACAAATTGTACGCAGACAAAAAGAGTCGGCCAGGTCCTGAATATCAGGAAGGACAACGAGTGTGGTTGTCAACTAAACACATCAATCTGAAAAGGGCATGAAAATTCCACCCCATATTCATTGGACCTTTTACAGTCCTTAAAAAGGTCAACAAGGTAACAATCAAGTTGGATTTACCTCCCAACCTACCGATGCACCAATTTTTCCATGTTTCGTTATTAAAGCCAATACCAGATACCATGCAGTGCACAAAATGCCCTTTCCCAATCTTGGTGAACAATCAACCAGAGTATGAAGTAAAGGCCGTGCAGGACTCAAAGTGAGTATGCAACAAATTGTACTATTTACTTAATTGGAAGGGATACAGCCCCGAGGACCATTCATGGGAGCCAGCCAGACATGTCCATGCCCTACGGCTAATTCATTAGTTTCACCTATGCCATCCTGAGAAACCTAAGCCAGTTGGGGGCACCTTGAGAGGAGTATACTGTCGGGCCTGCAAAAACATTAAGGTGCCCCACCATTATGACTAGGAAAACTGGTAGATGTCTTAGACGTGTACTCTGGCGCTTTGTCATGTTGTGTTTACTGAGTATGTTTCAATTTGCCTCTGTCAATGCTTGATAACACCTTGAAGCTTGTAGGGCTTTTCCAGCAAGAGATTTTTCTCTGGTCCTAGAGAGTTCAAAGGTTTCCAGCATGTTCCTTAAGTAAGGGACTTTCTAGCAATGAGACATTCCAGCAAGGGGCTTTCTCATGTGTCTAGAGAGTCTGAAGCTTACCAGCATGTTCCAGAAGTTAGGGGAGGGGCGTGCCTGACAGCAGTGGTTATAACAGGAATGTCACCCCTGGCAATCGTGCTTGCTGTACAATGAAGACTTTCTCATGGTAACAGTTCAGATGAGGACCACAAACAGTTTGAAGACACCAGCTGTATTTTCAGACTTCTCCAAAGAATCTTCGTTCCACAAAAAGAAGAGAACAACTTGGTGGTAGCCCCTGTTAAACCAATTAGAGCTCTCCCAGAAATGGTTAGGTTTTAAGCTATGATTAAGGATTTGTTTTTTTGAGACCCGCTCTAAAATAGGCATCAGCTGCTACGATTTTGGAGACAGATCTGAGAGGAGCATATCAAGCCCAAATGTCGCATAACACCGTGAAGTAACAGCATACACTGTGCTGATAACAGTGTCCATAACTTGTTCCTGACACACATAAGGAGTAGCACTAATCCTCATGTATTGACTATGATATGAAAGCTCCTGGTGCATGCAATATTACTTGTAATGTACTAGTTATTAATGTGTTGTTATGTGATGTGAAATGTGACCACATGGTAACCCTGGTGTGCTAATATTATTATCAGTGTTGTTCTGCTAATCCATAGATATTGCATTGATCAATGATGTAAACTACCACATGTTGTCAATATTTTCCTGTTTATACATCGGTCAGTCACCTGAACTGTGGAATGTATATTAAGAGAGTTGTATGTGTTTTGGGATATTTTCTTGAGTTCTTGTATGTGTCTGCCACTATAATCCAATCCCTAGTATAGTGAGATAGGACCAGATTTCTCATCCAGTAAAAAGGATCGAGGATCTGTGGCTGGGTCTAGAATAGGTATGTGCAAAGGTCAGAGGGAATTAAAACAGTCCTTACCTAATACTGCGTTTCTACTAACCACTTCCTCCTTACTTCCAGGGTTCAGGGTTCACAAGTTAGCCATAAACATACTGAGAGAGAAGGGAGTCACAAAGGCGGGAGAGGGGACACACACATCTTAACAGTATTATAAACACTGAAAAACAGACATGCACTTTTATATACAAAAATCACACAATCACAGACACACATACACACTTTGACACACATGCACAAACACACATATTCACACATATCATACACACTCGCAGACATAAAACACACATTCACTCATATGTACTATTGTAAACAAAGTTTCACACTTACTCACACATCATTAATACATACACACACATGAAACATTCTGCCTACCCCTAAACCAGACACATTTACATACACCATATAGAAAACACTCTTTGTCCTTCTTTATTCAGAATAGGCAGCTCTAAAAAGAATTTGGTTTGTGTCTTTTACAACTTTGTGTGATTTTGTTTAGTATTTTACATTTTTTTATTGGGAAAACTGGCATAAAAATGGGGTTGAGACGCTTGGAGAGAAACCAAAAGAGGTAAAAATATTTATTCTTGTTAGAGCACTTGTGCTCCTTAACAGGTTATTACGCATATGGGTGCTCATTTCTACAGAGAAAACCATAAGACTGCAGCAGTTACAGTATAGCACTATGTCTTTATACTTCAGACGGATGTCACTCTCCTGCTGCACCATTTGCATTGGTGCTTGCTGTCCTGTTGCTGGTGGAAGAAAAGCTGAAGATTTTGAAGCTTCATGAGCATCCCTTTTGCATTCTGCCTTAGCAATTTGCGCTGGGTGGATGGCTCGACGATGGCTCCGAATCCCAGTAGCCCCATGCGAATATTTGTTTGTGATTCCAAGGTTTGTTAAATAGTTTGCAGATGACTTGTTTCAAGGAAACCTTCTTCTCACCTCGTAACAGATGGAAAAAGTGCCACATCAGTGACTCTTTTTTTTTGTAAGAAGTTGCTCTTCCTCTTCTAGCTCTATCTCTCGCTCTCTCTATCGCCTCCTTATCCCATTTTCCAAATATAATAATTTTTTTTTTTTTTAAAAAGCCTGCAAAGCTGACAGAAGTAAAAAAGCTCCTTATCTGTTTACCCGCAAGTCTATAACAAGAAAAAAGAGTGTGATGTATCTGTAAATAGAAGTTGACAGTCATTCCACCCAATCAGCTTTCAAAGACATCTTCCGCGATTAGCCTGCGAGTGATCCTGGATAAATTAAAAATGTGTAACGGTGCAGTTATTTATCAAAAGTTCAATAGAAACCTCTGCAGTCACAGTAAAGTAATTATAATTTTCGGAAAACAAACTCAGCATTGAAAAAGTCTTTCTTCCGTGGATGTGCAACAGAAGGTACAACCTGCTCAGAGATACCACGTCTGCCTGTCATTGTTAGGATATACATTAAGGCCTCTCAGGAAAGACCTGAGGGTTCATCGAAGGTCCTAGGCAATTCATTATTTACAAAAACCACTTCAGTTATCATTGTAACTTCTCTTTTTTTTCAATAAAACCTCTATTATCATACTTTAGCAAAAATCACTATTTTATATTACACTAAACTCTCCCAAATTTTCATTTTTTTCCCCGCAAGAAGCTCACAGGTGTCTTGTGGAAAATGCCCTTCACATTCTCACGTTTTCCTTTCATCTGTAGTTATCTCCAACAAGAGACTTGTGGGAGTGAAAAGTAAACAAAAAATAAATCAGATGATAATATAGTATAATGGAGTACACAAAGTTAATATATTCTAAGAGCTTTCTTTACAAAAAGGACACTATGTGGCAAAATCTTAGTGCGCAAACAGTATTATACTTTACTTTACAAAAATCCTCAAAAAACAAATTCTAAAGTTATTTTATAGTTAGTTCTGGTTGTGAGGTCATACTTTACATACCAAAGCATAACAATTCAGTAAATAAACAAAAGGTTAATGTGACTTTGCTATTTAATACTTTCTGTTCTACCTTTAATGCTGTACTTCTTTAGAGAGTAATGTATGCAACAGCAGCTTGAATGATGTCATCAGTGGTATCATCAATGATGTCATTTTAGATGTCATTAGGGGTGTCACCAATGATGTCATTCAACATGTCATGAGTGATTAAATATGTGAGGTTATAAGTAGTGCATAGTTAACTCTGATAAGTGAGCTTTTTAGTTTAAAACATTACCTTGTCACTGAACGTTTCTCCTAACTATAACTTCTCTTTAGCCTTTGTTTTTTTAGCTAATTTCTATGGGTTTTTAATGTAAAGTACGATGTTATTGTAATTCCTAACTATAACTTCACTTTCACCTTTAGTTTTTTTCAGTGAATTTTTGAGGTTTGTTTTTAATGCAGAAAAAAATATTTGTAAAATTCCTAACTAGAACGTCATGTTAGCTGTTGTTTTTTTGTGTGAATTTCTAGTTTTTGGGGTTTTTTTTATAACAGATTTTATTGAGTTTTTGTTGGTAGTGCAATACGGCCTGAGAGCCCATATATATGGACAGTATCAAACATAGCTTAGGTCAGTGCACTACCAATGTTACAGAACTTCAAATACTCAGGCACAGACCGAATATTACACCCCAAACCCCACAGAATAGTAGTCCACCGAATTGGGATAGTGAAAGCTACAGGCTGTTGTTACATCCATGCCTATATGACCGTTTCTCTTGTTCTGTGAAGGATTCTGGGGTCTGTCTAGAGGGCAAGTTGACACCCCTGTATTCTGTCCACCATTTACAAATTTTACTCTGTTTCTGAGGGCAACCACGCTCTTGAAATACTATCAGTTCCATCTCCATACATTGGTCCATATCTCAGTTCCATCCACCCACCGAGGGTGGGGAGACCCCTTTCCAATGTTGGATGATATATCGCTTAGCCAGAGTTAGTCTAAAAAACAAGAGGCGTTGTTTATATCTGTGGCCACCCATCGCTTCTGTGCTCTGAAAGAGAGGTAACTTGGGTGCAAGGAGGATCTGCCAGGACAATACTTGAGCCAGGCAGGAGATCAACCTGCGCCAGAAGGGCAGGAGTCTGGAACATCTCCATACCGTGTGGAAGAAGGTCACCTCCTCCCCACCACAGCGGAGACATGTGGGAGAGGATATTACTCCTCCACACCAAAGGCAAGACCTTGTGTAGTATGCTCAATGTAAGTTTTTAAACTGAATTAGGCACTGGCGTAATGCAAAGGCAGCGCCTCAGAGACTTGCCAGTGATCCAGTCATTGTCATCAAGATTCTAGCTATCTCCCTCCCAAGTCGTCCGTAACGCATCCAGAGTATGTGTGGTCAGAGTCTGGTATAATTGTCTAATCTTGTGTGTGCCCATGTCACCCATGAATTGCCGCCCTTCCAATGGGTTAAATTCCGGTAACTCAATCAAGTCATCGATTTATGATGTCAGTGCATGTCTGAGTTGTAAATACTTATAAAATTGGCTACGGTGAAGTTGATTTTCATCCTGCTGGAATGATTTAAGTACCATCCCATTCATAATGTAACCCAATGGGGATAAACCTATGAGGTCCAATGTGCGGAACCCTGGCAGTGCCACTACTTGTCGAATGAAAATTCCATGCCATAATGGGGTCGCCCGAGTCAGCTTCCCCCACTAGCCCAACCGCTGGACCCTCCATCGCCATAACTGGATAACCACTCTAGCCGCTGGGGCAAGTGGTCTAGTCCCGTATGACTGTAGAGGAAGTCTAATTGTGACCGGTTGCCCATCGCTCGTCTCTCTACTGCATATGCCAGATCTGTCTGCGCACTATACCACCATTCGTTGATATTGAGTTGGTGAGAGGTGGAGTAGTAGGCGTATACATCTGCCGTGGCTATACCTCCACAATAGGTTGGCTGGCGCAGAGAGCCACTCTAACTGTGCCACCTCTCTACAGGAAATGAATAAGAACTTTGTTAATCTGCTTGAACCATGATTGTGGAATATCATAGGGGAAATTCTGCAGCTGGTAAAGCAGTCGCGGTAATGTAGCCATTTTAAAGATAGCGGACCGTCCGAGTAAGGGCAGGGGCAGGGGAGACCATGCTTTCACCTCCTCTCAGACACACAGCAGTAGGGGGTTATTGTTGCACGTCCAGGAAATAGTCAGGTTAGGGGAGATGTAGATACCAAGGAATTGAAACCCATCCAAGGAGTGGGTCAGATGAGTTGCCCAGGTTCCACGACCCTGATCCCCACAGACAGGAAACAGCGCTGATTTTGACAGGTTTGTGCATAAATCAGAGGTCTTTCTGAATACTCAGAGTATCTGCAGGATCCCCGGGCCTGTAAGCCCCAGAACCGTAAGAAAAAATAGCACACCATCCGCGTACAGTTATGTTATGTTATGTTATAGAGACTTGTAAAGCGCGCGATTACCATGTAGGTGTCCTGGCGCTGTCCACTACACCCTGATTCCAAGAGGCAGAATTATTTACCGAACAACCAGGTCTTCAGTGCTTTTCTAAAATGCAGTAGGTTATACATGCGTCTCAGATGGAGCGGCAATTCATTCCATAGCTTGGCTGCACCGTAAGAAAAGCTACGTCCTCCCCATCGAACTTTTTTTATAACAGGGACCGTGATCAAACTGGCATCCGTTGAACGAAGACGCCGGGCAGGGACATACCTTTTAAATTGTTTTATCAGGTAGGAAGAACCATCGCCATTTAAGGCCTTAAAGACCAGGCATAGAGCCTTGAACTGGACTCTGCTTTTGATAGGAAGCCAGTGAAGGTCTCGGATAGCCTTTGATATGGGTGAAAATTTCGGGATGCCGGTTAGGAGTCTGGCAGCTGCATTCTGCAATAGCTGCAATCTGTGCAGCAGGGTTTCCTGAATGTTGAGGTACAGGCTATTACAATAGTCCAGTCTGGATGTTACAAGGGCCATTACCACAATTTTTCGACATTCGTGAGGGAGCAGAAACAAAATCTTTTTCAGCATTCTTAGAATATAGCCTGTTTTTGAGGCTACCGCCCTAACCTGGAGTGTCATGGAAAGTTTGTCATCTAACACCATCCCGAGATTTTTTACTTTATTGACTGGAATGGGGAGGGACCCCAGTTCCTGCGGCCACCATAATGGGGTCCAGAAGTTAGGGTGGTTCCCAAACAGCATGACCTCGGTCTTATTTGAGTTCAGCCTAAGGCAGTTGCTGGCCATCCAGTGGGCCACTTTTGACATACAGGTCTGAAAATTGTGGTCCAGCCCCATTTCACGACCAGGTAGTAGAGACACCACGATTTGCGTGTCATCTGCATAAGAAGTGACACTGAAACCGTGGCAACTGATAATGGGAGCTTTAACTAAGTCTGGACCGGATGCCTCGTCCGTCCAGGTTTCTGTAATAAAAGCGATTTTGATGTCTAAATCCATCAGTAGATGAGCACATTCAGAGCTATGTTTCACCAGCGATCTGGCGTTTATGAGAATACAGCCAAAGTTCTCCTTCGTCCCACAACCTGAGAATCCATCCTCTGTCATGGCTCTGATGGGCTCTGAGCATACTGGTGGAAATGGCATTTGACAATTGGGGCAGGAGCCTGGGGACAGGTAGTGGCCAGTCTCAATCGGCCGGCGAATACAGTTACCATTCCTTCCCCTTGATTTTAGCTCCAACAAGGTTGCTCTAGAGTAATGAATTCGTTTGTACATACCTGAGTGCAAATGGGCATGGAGTTGTGCGCTGAGCGCGACCTGGGCGCGGACAGGTGCAGACGGGCTTGCCTTAGGCGCGCCGGCGGCGCGCCAGCGGCGCGCCCGCTGCGCGCTTCGCGCCAGTGCCCCTAAGGTAGGCATCAATCAAAGACTAGACCGCCAACCAGATCTTGACATCCAAGATGGCCGGCCCAACCCAAAGAAGCCCGTTCCACAGGAGATGCCTGTTCGGGTCTGGGTAGCGTCTGGAAGGTAAGAGACGCGACTATATTCTGATTGCTTTTTAAATAAAAACAGACTTAAAAACAAATGTGCAAAATGTGCTAAAGAGCGGATGTGCAAATAAGCTGTAGCTGGTTAAAATACTTCAGTAAAATAGGTAAACAGTCACCTCAATCGGTAAATAGCAGTGGTTGCTGCCAGTATCGAGTGTAACGCGCTTTCCCTACTCCCGGCTCAAGCCTCAGGAGTGCGTGGACACTGCGTGGTCGCGCCAGTGCCCCTAAAGTAGGCGTCAATCAAAGACTAGACCGCCAACCAGATCTTGACATCCAAGATGGCCGGCGCTACCCATAGAAGCCCGTTCCACAGGAGATGCCTGTTCGGGTCTGGGTAGCGTCTGGAAGGTAAGAGACGCGACTATATTCTGATTGCTTTTTAAATAAAAACAGACTTAAAAACAAATGTGCAAAATGTGCTAAAGAGCAGATGTGCAAATAAGCTGTAGCTGGTTAAAATACTTCAGTAAAATAGGTAAACAGTCACCTCAATCGGTAAATAGCAGTGGTTGCTGCCAGTATCGAGTGTAACGCGCTTTCCCTACTCCCAGTTCAAGCCTCAGGAGTGCGTGGACGCTGCGCAGTTGCGCCAGTGCCCCTAAAGTAGGCGTCAATCAAAGACTAGACCGCCAACCAGATCTTGACATCCAAGATGGCCGGCGCTACCCAAAGAAGCCCGTTCCACAGGAGATGTCTGTTCGGGTCCGGGTAGCGTCTGGAAGGTAAGAGACGCGACTATATTCTGATTGCTCTTTAAATAAAAACAGACTTAAAAACAAATGTGCAAAATGTGCTAAAGAGCGGATGTGCAAATAAGCTGTAGCTGGTTAAAATACTTCAGTAAAATAGGTAACCAGTCACCTCAATCGGTAAATAGCAGTGGTTGCTGCCAGTATCGAGTGTAACGTGCTTTCCCTACTCCCGGCTCAAGCCTCAGGAGTGCGTGGACGCTGCGCGGTCGCGCCAGTGCCCCTAAAGTAGGAGTCAATCAAAGACTAGACCGCCAACCAGATCATGACATCCAAGATGGCCGGCGCTACCCAAAGAAGCCCGTTCCACAGGAGATGCCTGTTCGGGTCTGGGTAGCGTCTGGAAGGTAAGAGACGCGACTATATTCTGATTGCTTTTTAAATAAAAACAGACTTAAAAACAAATGTGCAAAATGTGCTAAAGAGCGAATGTGTAAATAAGCTGTAGCTGTTTAAAATACTTCAGTAAAATAGGTAAACAGTCACCTCAATCGGTAAATAGCAGTGGTTGCTGCCAGTATCGAGTGTAACGCGCTTTCCCTACTCCCGGCTCAAGCCTCAGAAGTGCGATCCTATCAGACATACTATTGGACCACTCAAACCTGCGCACCACGGGGTCCCGCCTCACCGATGTGGCCAATGGTTTGACTGCAAGTGTAAATAATAGGGGGGGAAAGCAGGCACCCCTGCTTGGTACCTCTAAGGATAGGAAATTGGTCCGACAGCGCCCCCGCCACGCACACAGAAGCGGAGAGGTCTGTGTGGAGTAGGCAGATGTATGTCAGAAACTTTGGGCCAAAGTTGAGAGCTTGCAAAAGAAGCAATAGATACTCCCAGCTGATCAAATCAAATGCTTTATCTATATCCGCTAATAAAATGGGCGCAGGGCGGCCAAGTTCTGCCACCTTTGCTATGGAATTATTAACCCATTTAATGATATGGCATGTGGATCGCTGTGGCATGAAGCCTGCCTGATCAGGATGGATGAGATCATAGACGTGTGGGAGGAGACGGTCCACAAGGATTTTACCCAGCAGCTTGGCTTCTATATTCAATATTGAGATTGGTCAATACAAGGAGGGGTTTTCAGGGGGGCGCCCTGGTTTGTAAAACACCACAATTTCTGCATAGCACAAATCTGGTTGGAGGATCTGCAATTTGAAGGCCTCCTCTAGCACCTTTAGCAGATGTGTAGCTAGTTGGGGCATATGCAATTTGAGAAATTCGCCCAGAAACCCATTAAGTACTGGGGCTCGGCCAGGATGCAGGCTGGACAGTGCGTTAGTGAGTTCGTCTTCTGTGAATGGCATTTCCAGTTGTGCTCGCCTGTTGTCCGTGATCAATTTCGGCGGGATGTTGTTTATGAACTCTATGATTCAATCCTGGGACAAGACTTCTAGCCTAGCGTATAAATCTGAGTAATATTCTGCGAAGGCCTGACCGATTTTGCGAGGGTCAGTACATAAACCGCCTACGGCGTCATGTAGCACCAGCACCGGGGCTGGCGACTGCGCTATTTGACATAAACGATGGAGCATCTTACTCAACTTGTCGCCCCACTGATATATGCTACACTGGATAGCCTGCCACGCCATCTGAGCCTCGTTTATAAGTAGTTGATGCAGTTTGTTGAGAGAGAATCAGATTGCGTCTGTGCTCCACCCCCATCTCAAATCTCAGCCCCAAGAGCCCATTGTCGGGTTTCCAGTTCCTTTACTTGTGCATTGCAGGGGCATCGCTCCCTGGCACAGAAACTGATGTCTACTCCAGCAGCGTGGGCTTCAAGGCTTCCCCTCAAAATTAAGCCAGAGGGGGCGGTGTCTACGTTAGATGCCAGGTTAGATACAAGTCTGTAATCGCTTGAAGGAGTGTGGATTTATACGATGGATTTCGCAGCTTCCAAGGCAACGTGCCACCGGAAAGGAAATCTCTGGGGCCCTACATGTAGCCAAAGTGTCACTGGAGAGTTGTCTGACAGCCCAGTGGCAGGATAGATACCACCGAGGCCCTATGTATCTGGGGGCCTGGTAGAAATAAGTAGTCTAACCTAGAGTAGGACTAGTGGACAGCCTAGAAGAAGGTATATCCAGATTCTGCTGGGTGATAGGCTCTCCATGCCAGGGAGGGTGCCAGGGAGCGCAGCTTTGAATACCCTGTACTATGGTTGAGGCTGTCTGCGCGCCATCTGTCCTCTGGCACCATGGTATTCCAGTCACCTCCATCACTGATAGACCATCTGGCAGTTCCCCCCAGAGACGCAGGATCCTGTCTACAAATGCTTGACCGGGGGGGGGGGCATAAAAGCTCCCCAGCATCAGTAGTTCCCCATATAATGTTCCTGTCTCATGAGTGTACCTCCCACCCTAATCTCTCCAAATCCTAGTGGGTCTCTAGGGGACTCTACGATGAACCAGGATTGCTCTGCCACGTATAAATCCAGAGTGGAAGATTTGAGCAAACCCAAAACGCGCTAATCATGGTTCCCTTGTCCCCATCAAGTGGGTTTCTTGCAGTAATAATACGTCAAACTCTAGCTGTTTGGCCTGTTTCAAGATCGCCCCTTGTTTAATTTTGTCGAGGATACCCTGTACATTCCATGTCATAAAACAGATCCCTCTGGGTTGGTCACTAGATATATTGGTGGTCATCTATAGTCAAGGGGGTACCATTTGTGGACTGTATGTTCGAAAGTGATAGTACCCCTACGTCTGTGCCGTCACAGTATAAAATCTTTTGCAACTGGATTCAACACCCCCTTCTCCTTCCCCCCAATACCTCAGCAAATATGAAGTATCTGTCAGGGTGGGAGCACCCACGAGCCCCAGCGGGAGCCCGGAAGCATCCCACGCCAATGTTTCTCCAATCTCCCAACTCCCTCAACCATAGGTCTTTAGAACCTTTAGGTGTAAATCAATGGGGCCCCAACCGGCCTGTGGACCCCATGAGAGCGACCGAGCAGGTAATTTCTTGATACAGCATACTAGGGTTGGTTTGGTAACCCCCAGGGCAGCCCTGTAATGAGTCTTCGCCCTGCATCTGAGAGCACCTGTGCCTTTGTTTCGATGTGGATTTTTTCAGGCGGATCTGCCTGTTAGTGTTTACCTGGAATGAATCGAATTCCAGCGGTGGTGGTGAATGCGGCCTGAGCTGTACAATTCCTCCCATGCAAAAATCACCTTGGGTGTGTCAAAGAACAGGGACTGTGACTTGTAGATGACCCAAATCCATTTGAGGTAAAGCAGCATATATTGTACGTTGAGTTCTCGGATTCGGCATTTGGCCACCACAAACGATGGGCGCTACTGATGGACTATTTTGGTGTAGTTGGGAAATATAATAGCCTGGGAATCATGTGTGAGCTTATCTATGTAACCCCGAGCGAATTTGAGAATGGCGTCTCTATCATAGTAGTTTGACAATAATAGGACTGGGCCTTGCTCCTGGGTGGGGTTACTTCGTGAGGGCCCTGTGAGCACGCTCTACTACAAAGCAGGGGGAGAGTGCGTCTTCCAGCATGACGGAGCACAGCCATTGTGTTAGGAACGCTTCCATTGAGGCGTCTTCACACCCCACAAAGCGACGGTTATTCCACCAGGCACGACCCTCAGCGTCTTCTACCCTTTCCTGGGTCACCATGGTCAACTTGTTGACTTTTTGTTGGAGTGATGTGATGGTGTTTTCTACTGTTGACACTCTGGTTTCCGCTTCCGTGAGACCTCTGATCCGACTGCGCCGATCTTAGCGTCCAGCATGTCGCGCGACTGTGTAATGGCGGCATGGAGGGCAGCATTGTCTGAGGTAGGCCCTGCACCATCCGATCCACCACCTGCCCCTGTATTTGTGGTGGTATATTGATCTAGGGTGCTTTGCTTCGTTGGGGGGAGCTTGGGATTTGTCCTTCGTCATGATGATGCTAGGGATTCCTCTCTGGGCCAGGCGGATGCACTGCACTGTATAACTCCACTTGGGGAGTTCTGTGGATTGTCACTCATATGCTATCAGGCCACCCTGCGTTATTCTTAGCAAGTCAGCTTCATGACTTTACGAGCTGGGCCTCACAGAGACAGCCAGCCCTGGGCCACAAGCCACACCGAGCCAAGCTCGTCTGCTTCTGCTACACAGGGACCAACAGCAGCTTGGACCCCGTAATGGGATATAACGGTCCAGAGCACCAGTCTAGAGCATCCCACCCACGCACCATCGAGGTCACCATGCCGCCAGCACCTCACAGGGCCTCTCCCATGATGTGCGGGCCCCGGCCGCAGTCACGGGCTGATAGGTAATCGGGATATGTCCCGGTGTAGCGATGCACGATTCCAGGTACAGTGTAGGGGGCCCCAGGCAGATCAAGAAGAGGGGGCCCAACTCCCCTGGGGGTGTATCACCGCACAGCTGGCCTACCTTCATGGAACTGGTACAGCGCTGCCAGGCATGCCCGGAGTCCCCGGCCGCCCGATTGCAGGCTCCAAGAAGCAGCTCTGGTGTGCTGTGGGCGCCGCCCGCACGGTGTGCTCCCCGCATGCTTCCCTGTTCACAGCCAGCTGCCGGCCGCCAAGCTTCACAGCGCAGCAGGCAGCGCAGACCACCGGAGGGCCACAGCCTCCTTCCAGGTCCTGCGACAACTCCTGCCCCGCAGACGAGCTTTGAGGGTGGTGTTACATTCTCACATTTACCTATTACTATACTTGTTATCATTTACTGTACATTCTAGTTCCATTTGGAACCAACCTTTAGAACCTCAGCGTAGATTGAGCCGGTTGCACTGGGTCTGCCTGAGCATCTGTATATGCCTGTTGCTGTGCTGCATTTATCTACAATAAATCATTTAAACCTTATTTGGATGATTAGTATCTTTCAATGGCGACGAGCGTAGGACCATTATTCTCAACAAGAAGAAGCAGCACAGAAGATTAGTGTTCCTGAACCCAATTTATATTTTTTTATGGAAGTTTCACAAGAAGAAGTCATTTTAACTTAAAGGAAGAACGTAGAAGGAAAAGTAAAAGACTCTCAGTAACCATCCATTTTGTTATTCAAGGATTTACTTCAGCTTGATACTAAAAGAAGATGACAAACGAATATAAAGGGAAATATATCGCAAAGCAGCTTGAGAGACTTTCATCATCAAAAAAAAAAAAATTAAAGGAAAAAAGCGGAAGAAGATCGGATTCACGAATCCCGAAATTAACACCGAATTTATTACAACAGCAGGTGATTGGGATCGTTAAGTACTTGCGAGTTTCAAATCGCTCAACGTATCCGGCATCTTTTGAAGTGTGGCGCATGGTCTTCGCGAGCTGTCTGTGCAGGAGAATTGTTCGTATCTGGCATCTTGTGAAGTGTGGCGCATGGTATTCGCGAGCCGTATCTGCAGGAGAAATCGTCATTGTTCCTTCGCCTTGAAAATGCGCAATGCATGTTGGGAAGCGCATTGAATGCTGGGAACGTGTGTGCTTGACACCGACAACGTGGTGGCCATTTTGTTGTCATTGGTTACATCCTTGGCAACCAATACGATATGAAAAACGGAATCTCGACAGTAAGCTTG
The DNA here is from genome assembly GCF_964204655.1 of Triturus cristatus. Taxonomy (NCBI): domain Eukaryota; kingdom Metazoa; phylum Chordata; class Amphibia; order Caudata; family Salamandridae; genus Triturus; species Triturus cristatus. Next base: position 1,121,685,396 of record NC_140580.1, on the reverse strand, counting down.
GTTAAACTGGATAGTTTTGCCTCCATCATTCTTTTCATTTCCATCGCATTTTCAATCGGCGCTAACACAATTATTGAGGAAGAATCGATCTTGAGTAAGTGTGGATGTTTTACATATTTTAAGTGGAGAAACTCTGTAACAGCATCATATTTTAAGTGGAGAAACTCTGTAACAGCATTCTCCTTGTCCCTTTACTTATATTGCCCGCGTTCCAGTACATTTGAGAACACAAGGAGAACAATTTCAATTATCTCTCATTTCAAAGAGCAAATATATATATATTTTTGAAATTTCTTTTGTTTTGTCAATAATAATATATATTCAGATTTAACACAAAAGAGAAAAATAAGAAGAAGGTTATGTATTAAGGCTACTGGACAAGAGTGTATCTAAGGAGTATCTGACACTTTCACAGGCATATATATATAGCTTCACGGTAAAGTAAAAAAGAAAATGCAGTTTGAACCACCAGCAAAGTTTTTGCAATCGAAAGGTGATCCACCACTCCCATGGGCAAGGTGGAAGGAAGAATTCATTAATTACATGAAAGCTATAGATGGGGAGAGAATGGGAGCAGAAAGAAAAAAAAGTATTTTGTTACATTGTTTAGGTTCAGAAGGACAAATGGTTTTAGAGCTTTACCGCTAATAACTATTGCAGAAAATGGAGAAGCAACAAATGTTTACAATGAAGCCTTACTTAGGATAGAAAAGAGGTTTAAACCTAGAAGTAATATAGCCTTGAATAGGTTTAAGTTCTATACTAGGGTACAAGAAGAAGGTGAGTCGTTTGATGATTTTTTAACAGCCTTACGCAACTTAAGTTTACATTGCAATTTTGGTAACATCTCGGATGAAATGATAAGAGATCAGATCATAGTTCATGTAAGATGTAAAGAAACACAAAAACAACTATGGGTGATCCCAAATTATCAGAAGATATATCCTCAGCAAAAGCTTTTGAGCAAACGGAAAAATGGATGCATGTGGTAAAGAATAATAGTACCAAGTCTGATAAACCGGAAGAGGTTGCTGCCGTCAAACGACAAGAGGAAGTTAAAAATGAACCTCAGAATTTGAATTCGCTTTCAGCCCAAAGCACTAATTCCAATACCTCTAAAAGATTTGATAGAATGGGGAAGAATGTGGCTTGCTACAGATGTGGAAACAGAAATCACATGGCTTCATTCGCAGGTTGTCCAGCCATTAAAAAAGAATGTAAGAACTGTGGAAGGATGGGTCACTTTGCAAACATGTGCAGGGATCAGAGGAAATATTCTACTCAATTTCGCCCCAGAATTTCATGTACATTACAAGGACCTGCACAAGATATAAATGATGGAGGAAATGGAAATATGTCACATAATTCAGGTTTTGTGGTGTCTGTTTTGGATAGCGTTGCCAACCTTGAAGAGAATGAGGACAATCCCATAAAAAATCCTCCCATGTGTGTGGTTCAGATATCTAATGTGGATTTAGATCTCATGGCTGATTCTGTATCACCATGGACCATAATATCCAATCAATATTATGAAGAAAAACTTACTAGAGTGTTCAATATAAATAAGATTTATTCACCAGACATAAATCCTGTAAGTTATGATGGTTCACGTACTGACATGATGGGTTACTTTAAAACATCATTGTGTTTCAAAAACAGAAGGGCTGATATACACCTATACATTGCTGTCAAAGGTATAAATGTACTAGGTTGGAGGGATCAATGGAAGCTTGGAATAATGTTGAATCCAAGACTTAAAGAACCTGTTGTCTTAGATGAATCTGTTAATAATAATTACATCTCAGTTACAGGGTGTGAGGACATGGAAAGATTCATAAAAGACTCCTACAAAGAAGTTTTTACTGACTCTTTGGGGAAACTTAAAGAATATTCACATCAGATAAAACTCAAAAGTAATGCTACACCGGTTAGACAAAGAATTAGACCAGTACCAATAAATGTAAGAGATGAGTTAAAAGAAATGTTAACAGAATTGGCCTCAGAAGGCATCATCGAACCTTTTAACTCATCGGAATGGGTTTCACCCATTGTTTTGGTCCGCAAACCAGATAAAAAATTGAGGTTGTGCATGGACTTAAGGGCATTGAATTCGGAAATTATTGTGGATTGTCACCCATTACCAAATATAAACGAAGTGGTGTCGTTGTTAGAAGGTGCAAAAGTATTTTCTACTTTTGACTTGAGGTCAGCCTACCATCAAGTTCCTCTTACAGAGGATTCAAAAATGTTAACAGCATTTATAACTCCACAAGGGTTATATTAATACAATAGGATGCCCTTTGGTTTGGCCTCTGCGGCATCGGAATTTCAAAGAATCATGTTTAACATCTTCAGGGACATTGATGATTTTGTAAAATGCTTTCAAGATGATATTCTAATTTTTTCTGCCAATAATGAAGAGCATTTAAAACATCTGGCTGAAGTCTGTGACAGATTAAAAAGAAATGGGTTGACGCTTAAAGCTCACAAATGTAAAATGTTTTTAAAAAGTGTGGAATATTTAGGTCATACTCTTACTGGGGATGGGGTAAATCCTAAAAAATCTAATGTTGACGGGATTCTAAATGCTCCCTCTCCCAAGAACAAGGAACAACTACTATCTTTCGCAGGAATGTGCGAGTATTATTCTAAGTTCGTATCAAATTTTGCTACTAAAATGGAGCCTTTGAGGAAATTGTTGCGTCAAAAAGCCATTTTTGAATGGTCAGAAGAGCAACAACATGCTTTCAATGTGATTAAGCAGGATATTATAAATGCTCCTATTTTAACCTCTTCAGTGCCCATGACGAGATAGTCTCGTCATGGAGCACGGTCGCGCTGTGCCCATGACGAGACTATCTCGTCATGAACCCCACCCACTAATACAACGCCCGGCACAGGAGGGGGAAAGGGCGTGGCACAGAAGGGGTTAAGACCATTTTGCATGAACAAACATTGTGTTATTACTGTTGATGCTAGTTTGTATGGAATTGGGGGTGTCCTGTCGCAAAAATGTGGAAATGAAGAGTGGAATGTATGCTTTGCATCTAGAACCCTAAATGAAACTGAAAGGCGTTATGCTGTTATAGAAAAGGAATTACTGGCATGTGTCTGGGCAATTGAGCATTATAGAAACTACATTTGGGGCGGGAAGTTTACTTTGAGGACAGATCACAAACCTTTGGTCAATATACTTTCACCAGGTGGAGGGTGGAATTCCACTACTAGGATTGCAAGGTTAACCTCTAGATTGCAAGAATATTGTTTTAAGACAGAATTTGTACCAAGAAAAAAAAATGTTACTGCTGACTTTATGTCACGTCATCCTTGTGACTCATACCCTGAAAGAAAAAATGAGGAATTAGATATTGTTACTACTATTCAGGATGTTGTAGTAGGCGCATTTTCAGATATCTCAGAGGAGTCATGGAAATCCAGTGAGGAAAATGATTCTTTATGGCAATTAGTGAAGAAATATATTGTGGAAGGCTGGCCTAAGAGAAAGGACATTAGAGAAGAACTCATGCCCATGTTTAATGTGGCAGATAATTTAGAATTAGAAGGAGATTTTGTGTACAAAAATGGAAAATGTGTTCCACCGTATGGTGTACGAGACATAATCCTTAAGTTAGCTCATAAATCACATCCAGGAATGTCTGCTATGAAACGCTTAATTAGATCATATTTTTGGTGGCCAGGAATGGATCGCATGGCAGATCGTGTTGTTAGAGAATGTGATGTTTGCATTTCAAATGAAAAAATGCTTAAGGTTAATGTTCCCCCTCTCAAAAATACAGACTGGCCAGAGGAACCCTGGAAGAAACTGGTCTTTGATATTTCTGTCCCTTTCTTAAATCTTCCTTTGGATTCACGTTATGCTTTGGTATTAGTAGATTACCACTCAAAGTGGCCAGAGGTCAAGTTTGTTCCAATGCCTACTACTACTAGAGTATTAGATTTCTTTAAAGAAATGTTTGCAAGGGAAGGATGTCCTTCAATCATTGTGACTGATAATGGTGTTCAATTGACTTCAAGAGATATGGAGGAATATCTTAAATGTCACTATATTATACATGTTACCACATCTTTGTATGCACCACATGAAAATGGTCAGGTTGCACGCTTCAATCGTGTATTAAAGGGTTACATTTCTGAAGTCCTTAAACAGACACAGGATTGGAAAAATGCATTAAGGGAGAGATTATGGATGTATAGAATTACTCCACATTCGGTTACTGAAGTCAGCCCGTTGCGCCTTTTGAAGGGCAGAGATCCAGCTTCTTATATTTGTCCGTGGTGGCTTAAAGAGAAATGTAACAATAACATAAAGAGTGTTCATGATATAATGGATACTAGCATTAGAGTCAAGGAAAAACACGAAAAGTACAAAGAATGGTATGATAAGAAATGGAATACCAAGGATCACAATTTTAAGGTAGGGGAATGGGTCAGAATTAAAAAACCTGGTTTTCTAGGGAAATGCAGTAAGTTTGCTAAACCCATTAAGATTACCAAAGTCTTCAAGAATTCCCTTATAACTCAGGATGGTAAGCTATGGAATGTCAGACGGGTTTCTAGGTGTCCTAAAATTTTTAGGTCCATGTCTAAGTCTATCCATGTCGATAATCATACCTTGCCTTCTAATTTACCTGTTACCACTAGGTCTCAGGAGGAACCTTCCAATGTTCTGGATACCTCAGTTCCACACAATGATTCTGTTGCTCTTAGAGTTAAGGACTCCACTCGCTCAAGATTTTTACCTGTTAAGTTATTAGACTTTGTTAGATAGTTTCACATTCTGCCTCCTCATTTCATTTCCTTATTTTTTTTCTTATTTTATTTTCTGTATATAAGGGAGGTATGTTACATTCTCACATTTACCTATTACTATACTTGTTATCATTTACTGTACATTCTAGTTCCATTTGGAACCAACCTTTAGAACCTCAGCGTAGATTGAGCCAGTTGCACTGGGTCTGCCTGAGCATCTGTATATGCCTGTTGCTGTGCTGCATTTATATACAATAAACCATTTAAACCTTATTTGGATGATTAGTATCTTTCAGGGGGACTCCCACCAGCTCCAGGCTCTGTAGGCCAAGGCCCCGCCCCCACGGCAAATCAGCTTCAGTATACTGCTTCGTCTCTCAGTCAGGCTCTTCCAGGCACCTCCGCCGGGGTTGCGAGTCCCAGACTCTCTGGAGGACCACCAGATTGCAGGTTCTGCTGGGGCTGCGGGAGGTACGTGGCAATGAAGGGTCCAATGGATGCAGGACACGGCTCGGCCAGGCACACCACAGGCACCGCGCAACCGCAGAATGCCTCCTGGAGCCTACCACCACCGGCGTCTTCCTTAAGTAAGTCACTGCCTGCCCCAGTCACAAACAGGCCCGCTCTCAGGGTTATTGGTTCAATGGTGTTGGAGTTGCAGGCCAGGTGTACAGGAGCGCTCTTGGTGTCCGTCATGCTGGTTCGCCATGCCACACCCCCTAGGTTTGGTTTTAATATGAGGTATAACCATACTATCATACCTAAATATAAGGTCACATTAACCTTTCGATTATGCCCAGAATTTTTATGCTTTTCTTAAAGTCAAATAGGGCCTCTCAACCGGATCGAACTATAACTTAAATTTAACGTTTGGGTTTTTAGGGATTTGTTTTACTGTAAAGTATCACAGTGTATGCATACTAAGATTTGGTGATGTAGGGGCCTTTTTGTAAAGAAAACTGTTACTTATTCTTATAAGCTTTGTGTACTGCATTATAAAATAATATTATTTTAATTTTTTTTTGTTTACTTTTTACTACTGTGGGTCTCTTGTGGGAGATATCAACCAAAGAAAGAACAACTTGGGAACATGTGGGGCGTCTCTCGCGAGACACCCGTGAGCAGTATGCATATATATGTATGTATGTGTTTGTGTGTGTATATTCACTGACAAAAAACAAAGGTTAAAGTAACGTAATAGGTGAAATGTCCACTAACAACGGAATTGTTTAAACTATAAAAACCATTGAAATTCACCAGTTATAGTTATAGTCATCTCAAGTTAACATAACTCGTGCTCTAAGGTAACTTTAACACGTGCCCGCACCAGGCACAGTTTTCTCATCAATAATTTTACTGGAAATGTTGCAGAGATGCTATCAATGATGTTAAAGAAGATGTCAAGAGTGATGTAATATGTAGGGTAATTAGCGCGGGTTACAGTTACCTTAGGCCATGAGTGATAGTTACTTAATATAACTTAAACTATAACTGGTGAATTTCAGTGGTTTTTAGAGTTTTAAACGCTGTGTTACTGAAAATTTCACCTAACTGTAATGTTACCTAACCTTTGTTTCTTGCAGTGAATTTCTAGTTTTTTTTAATGTAAAGTAATATTTAATTTTCATATGTAAATCCAACCCCCGCAGTACATGACCTTCGGTGGGTGGGGTTGGCTGCAGGGCGTGGCCTGTGGCCAGGCCCTGGGTCCAACCCCCGTCGCATGCAGCCAACCCCACGCTGCACATGACCTTTGGCTGTGCACGGCGGGAGGTTGGTCACAGGGCCTGGCCCTAGGGACCACATCCCTAGAGCTGTTTGTTTTAATGGGTGGCCCTCCCTGAGCCCAATATGACTGATATATTTTATAGGGGAAGAGGGCCACATGGCCCATTCATGAGCCACATTAAGCCCTGGGGCCTATCCCCCAGGGCTATTTTTTTATTAAAGGAGATGGGCCCCCCTCCCCGAGCCTTATTACGCACTGCGGACCCCATCTACCAGGGCTGTTTATTTGAATTAAAGGGGAGGGGGCATGTGGCCTCCCTCCCCGAGCCTTATTAGACTATGGGGACACCACCCCCAGGGCCACTAGTGAAAAATAAAGGGTAGGCAGTCACATTCCCCCCTTTCCGAGCCGTTATTGGCCCTGGTGACCCCACCTCCCAGGGACCGTCTTACTTTAAGATGGGTGCCCTGGTGCCCACCCAGGGCACTCCCACATACCCGTTAGTGGGCGTGGGAGGAGTCCCAGCCAGCTCCCCTTATGCAGTGGGAGCTGGCATTGCTCCCACCCATGGGGAGCAGCTACGTATACTGCTCCCTCTGGGAGGGAGCAATCTGTTGAACTGTTTCCCTGCCCCCATCAGTGCGGGTAGAGAAACAGATTTCAAGTCTGCTCCCAGCTCATGGGAGCATTTGAAATATCCTGCTGGCTGGGAAAAGACTTTGTGTTTGTTCCTGCATGGCAGGGGCTTTGAAAATGCTCCCGCCAAGCAGGAGCAACACAGGTTTCCCTGCCCGCACCATTGCAGGGAAAGGGCTGTGTCCCAAGCGTGGGCTTCCACGGACACAGATTGAGAGCTGGCCCCAGGGGATGGGATCCCCGTGGACAAAGAAGGCTCAGGGAGGGGGTTACATGGCCCCCTACCTTTTATAAAGTTTAGCAACCCCAGGGTTTGGGGTCCCCAGGATCTTTAGAGGCCTCCCTCCACTTACAAAATACATCAGGCCCTGGGGAATGGGATTTGCGGAGCCAAAAGTGGACCTGGGAGGGGGTGCGGGGAGCTGGGTTACTCCGGGGGTTACTCCGGGGGGAGGGTGTTAGAGAAGAAGCGCTGGAGACTGTGCTTCTTTTTTTTAAAAACACGTTAATTTCACATTTTATTACAGGAATTATACTACGGGTAAGGTTTTTAGATTGCATATAAACGTCACAGATACATTGGAAGAACTATAACTCGCCGTATGAAATATATACAAAGGCAGTAATGGCATAAAGAATCGCACCTCCATATGAAGACAAATTCGTGGGTAAGTATAATGTGCGGCTTGTGCTGCAGCCTGGAAGAGGGCCGCAGCACAAGCTTTACTAACATCCATGCACTGTGTGCCAGGCACCATGTGGTGCCTGGAACACACATGGTGCATGGATGTGTAGGGGGCACCACATGTGCCTCCCCTGGCCACTTAGCAGTGTCCCACAGGGGACAGAGTCCCTGCTTGGGGCCTTCAAAGTCAGTTTCAGTCTGCCTTTCCATGGCGGTGGGACAGCCATGAAAAGGCATTTGGAAAGGTACATCGTGATTCTGAAGGCAGTGCACCACTTCCATTCAGGATCACGATTCCGATAGCTGCCACAACTGGATCAGTAAATCCTGTCGGAGGCGGTGGTCGGACCGCTAAGATTCAAGGGTCCAGATGCCTGCATCACAATGTGGCGGTCGGCCCGAAGGGCTGTCTGTCAGTGGGACAGCCACGACGGCCTGTCAGTGGCAGTCCCACCGGCATCGCGAGGGTGCCTTTTAAGTTGTAACATTTGTTTTTTGTGTGAATTTGTCGGGTTGTTATAGGAGAGAACCTTATAAAGGTGTCTGCAGACTCCATATCTATTTTAGATGGTAATTGTTTTTATTTTTTAGGGGGTTTGATTTAGGCCATATTAATTTTGCAAACACAAAGAGATGATGGACGGAGCGCTGAAACTTTTCAGACACTCACCCCCAGTCACTATTGGATCTGGGTTGAATTCATCATCATTCTTTAGCTCACTTCACCACCCCAGTTCAGACCCAGCCTTATGCAAATCAGTCTTGACCCTGTTCCTCATGGGAACAGTCCAGCCCGAACTGCAAAGCCAGGTCTTCCCTGCAACAGAAACAAGCATCCTGAGACCAGTTTCGGGGCAACACCCCTCATCAGCCAGGCTAGCTTTATTCCAGTGGCAAAGTGAGCAAGGGACCCACGTCTGGGCATACCCTGCCAACTGAGGGCGAACAAAGCAAACAGAAAGCGATGTATTAATGTTGCCCACGTTTTTTTACTAGCTGTTTCTAATGCAACAGCATTAGAAATATGATGAAGTAACATGTTATAGCTGAAAAGTAATAGAAGTAATCAAGGTATAGGTTCTACAGTCACAGCAAGCATTGTTTTTCTTTTTTTTGTATTTCACCGGTACCGCCGTACCGAAGAGCAGGAGTTGGAGCGTCGGAAGAAGCTCAAGGAGTCCTTTGTGAGGCAGTTCTTCTCAATTTGTCCCTGCAAGAAGAAAGTTAATACAAGGCTGGTGACTTGTTGTTAAGCAACAAAGTTATCTCGCGTTGGACTGGCCAACAGTATTTCCTTGGAACAACAGGAATGAGGAAGCACCCGCATGCGATCCGTTTATCCCAGGCTGAAAAGGCATGACCTGGAATTGGGAGAAGTTGACCAGGGAGCATCTGGTGCTTCTGGGGACGTAAGACCTGCTCCTGTTCCTTCCCCTTCTAGCATTCCGAGGCAAGCCTCACCACAGTCTTTCACCTCTGCGCCACCCATCACTCCAGCAGCTGGCTCCAAAGTTGCGGTCAACCATCTTCAGCACCATAGAGACATTGTGGAGCTGTTCACGGAGAGTGCACCATACTGTCTGTCCCACAAGACATTTATCGTGGCTGGGAGACTGACTTGAATATTTGTTGGTAGCTTGTTATTGATTACTGTTGTTCTCCCCAGAATCACTAGCTATTTTTTGGGGCAAGTCGTGTGTTTGTTCCCTGTTGGGTCAATTTTATTTTTGTTATTTGTTGGTCCCATTGACCTATAGTTCATTGAAAAAACAAAAAAGGAAAACAATTATGAAAACAAGAAGAAAACACTGTTCTTGTTAGAACTATTTTCAATTTCAATGTAATAAAGAGCTGTGTATTATCGCTAACTCTTTATTAACAGGTACTACAAGTAAGTGGATGCAATTGGAGAGTAAATGAGATGGTAAGTGATTGGAAAGCCTCCTGAGATAAACATTTAATAAAAGCTATGCTTATTTCATAATTTAACAAATGTTTTGCATAGATTGTAATGCAAACAATGCAGTGAAAAAGAGGTAACATACAGAATTTATTATAAATTCATATTGTAACAAAAATGTTTTATTTAGTATTGTTCAGATGTTACTAATACTAACGTTACTAATATATGCTATAATTTACGAACACCAAGGTGCAGATTAGCATATTCTTTTGATCATCATGCAGCACTGGGAAAAACCCAAATCAAATGGATTGTGAAAAAAAAAACATATAAAATTGTGCTTATTCAGCAGTTAGTTGTACTGCCATCTGTAAACATGTTCCCAATAAGTAGCTACGGGGCATATTATCAAGGCAGCGCTATGAAATTATCGCCACTTTTGCGTCCGTTTTTGAGCGAAAAGCGGTGATAATTTAATTGCCTTATCAGCAAAGACACGCTATCGCGTGTTTTGCTGACTTAGTGCCCGTTTCCAGCACGGATGGGAAACCAACCAGGGAAAATATCGCGAAGGCAGCTTCGCGATATTAACAAGGAAGGGTAGCGATTTTTTAAAATCGCGTTAAGTATGACAACGCAGGAATTTAACGTCTGTTAAATTCCTGAGTAAGGCATACTTAACATGGGGGGTGGATTCTGTGGCTAAGACCACAGGTCCTATCATCTAGGATATCGCCGTTTCCACCATGGAAAACAGCGATATCCACACTATCTCTGGAATTTATGGTGTTGTTGATAACGCGCCAACCGGGCGATAAATTCCAGAGATAGCCAGCGATAAATATGCAAGTGCTAAACGTGCTTTGCGATATTTATCGCCGGCCCTTGTTAATATGCCTTTACATTGCTTACCTAAAGCAGTACATTTCTTCATAAGTGATCAACCATGCTAGAATACATAATGACGTATCTAATGTAGGTAGTATGTGCTATATGTACTCCATGTTTGACAAATGTTCACTATCAAACTTTCAATCAAAATGTTAGTATAAGAATGTAACAGTTTCTTAATTTTTTGGCAATCTGTGTTTAAATGTTAACTTAGTGTCATCACATTTAGTCCATCCCGTATTGTTTTGTATTGTTTCTTAAATATATGGTTATTGACCAGAAAATGTGTGTTCCTCATAGTAGAAAACGATTGCATGACAAGTTAAAGTGCATCTAGAAATTGAAATTTGAATAGCAGGGAAATTGGTTATTGCGGTATGAATCTTTCTATTATCTGAAGCACTACTTTGTATTACAACACATAAATACTTGTTCAGTGTAGTCATTGAAACTGTTGACAGAAGTCCAAATCCAAAATGTGCACACAAATTAGAGTGCACAGCTTGCTATATCATTGTCTTAAATGATAAAGATTTACAATCAAGGATAGAAAGATATAGAAATCTTTCAAGAACTGTCCATTCATATCCTCAATAGTACCTTGTAGCAAAAAGATCAGGATTAGGAAAAGTTTAATTTGCTATTCTTTCAAGAATAGTTATACAAAATTCCTGGACACCCTGAAGCTCGTTTAGTGAAAAATGAACAGTTCTTCTATAAACATCAACTTTATCTCTAACACCACTTGTATATTGGCAGAATGTATGACGTTACAATGCATACATTTACAATGCATGCCCTTACAACGCAGTTTTTACATCTCATGCCATTACATCACATTTTCAGAAACTACCTTTACAATGCATTCCATTACATCGCAATATACCTTTACAACGCATACCATTACAATGCATACCATTACATCGCATTTAAGGTAAGTGTTGGATAGTATAGGGGTAATAATTACTATTCTACCTCCAGTGAGTGCAACAGTAGGGTAAGTGTTGGATAGTGTAAGTATGTATTGTAATGCCTTGCGATGTAATGCCTGCGTTGTAGTGACATGCATTGTAATGACATGCGTTGTAGTGACATGCGATGTAATGGATGCATTGTAATGACATGCAATGCAAAGGATGTTACGATGTAATGACTGCTATGTAAAGGTAGTGCGATGTAATGACTGTGTTGTAAAGGTTGTTTCCCATATTGGCACAATTATTTGTTGTACTGAAGTCCTAAATAAAAATTTCTTACAAGTTTGCAAAAACGCGTATTTGTGTTATCCAAAAGTAAGTCTTCAGACGAGCAAGCTGTGTGTTTGGCGACCAGCGCGTTGTCATTCTCTTTTTAAAAGAACTCAATTTTAAAAACTTTGCTTTTTGCACATCACGCTGGTAGATAGTTTAAAACAGTGTGGGAAAGTGGTTTTATTGTAATTACCTGTGGGGACGGAGTTGTGTTCAATACTCCGGGGGCGGCTGACATCTTGGGAGGAGAGGGTCAGCGGTACAGCTGCCACAGGGAATTCGCGCGTCCTGGATCAAAAGGGGCGGATGTGGGGACCGCGCGCTAGAACCTAGTCTTCAGAGGAGCAAGCTGTGTGTTCGGCGACCAGCGCCTTGTCATTCTCTTTTTAAAAGAACTCAATTTTAAAAACTTTGCTTTTTGCACATCACGCTGGTAGATAGTTTAAATCAGTGTGGGAAAGTGGTTTTATTGTAATTACCTGTGGGGACGGAGTTGTGTTCAATACTCCGGGGGCGGCTGACATCTTGGGCGGAGAGGGTCAGCGGTATAGCTGCCACAGGGAATTCGCGCGTCCTGGATCAAAAGGGCCGGATGTGGCGACCGCGCGCTAGAACCTAGTCTTCAGAGGAGCAAGCTGTGTGTTCGGCGACCAGCGCGTTGTCATTCTCTTTTTAAAAGAACTCAATTTTAAAAACTTTGCTTTTTGCACATCACGCTGGTAGATAGTTTAAATCAGTGTGGGAAAGTGGTTTTATTGTAATTACCTGTGGGGACGGAGTTGTGTTCAATACTCCGGGGGCGGCTGACATCTTGGGAGGAGAGGGTCAGCGGTACAGCTGCCACAGGGAATTCGCGCGTCCTGGATCAAAAGGGGCGGATGTGGTGACCGCGCGCTAGAACCTAGTCTCCAGAGGAGCCAGCTGTGTGTTCGGCGACCAGCCCGTTGTCATTCTCTTTTTAAAAGAACTCAATTTTAAAAACTTTGCTTTTTGCACATCACGCTGGTAGATAGTTTAAATCAGTGTGGGAAAGTGGTTTTATTGTAATTACCTGTGGGGACGGAGTTGTGTTCAATACTCCGGGGGCGGCTGACATCTTGGGCGGAGAGGGTCAGCGGTATAGCTGCCACAGGGAATTCGCGCGTCCTGGATCAAAAGGGCCGGATGTGGCGACCGCGCGCTAGAACCTAGTCTTCAGAGGAGCAAGCTGTGTGTTCGGCGACCAGCGCGTTGTCATTCTCTTTTTAAAAGAACTCAATTTTAAAAACTTTGCTTTTTGCACATCACGCTGGTAGATAGTTTAAATCAGTGTGGGAAAGTGGTTTTATTGTAATTACCTGTGGGGACGGAGTTGTGTTCAATACTCCGGGGGCGGCTGACATCTTGGGAGGAGAGGGTCAGCGGTACAGCTGCCACAGGGAATTCGCGCGTCCTGGATCAAAAGGGGCGGATGTGGTGACCGCGCGCTAGAACCTAGTCTCCAGAGGAGCCAGCTGTGTGTTCGGCGACCAGCGCGTTGTCATTCTCTTTTTAAAAGAACTCAATTTTAAAAACTTTGCTTTTTGCACATCACGCTGGTAGATAGTTTAAATCAGTGTGTGAAAGTGGTTTTATTGTAATTACCTGTGGGGACGGAGTTGTGTTCAATACTCCGGGGGCGGCTGACATCTTGGGAGGAGAGGGTCAGTGGTACAGAAGCCACAGGGAATTCGCGCGTCCTGGATCAAAAGCGGTGGATGTGGGGACCGCGCGCTAGAACCTAGTCTTCAGAGGAGCAAGCTGTGTGTTCGGCGACCAGCGCGTTGTCATTCTCTTTTTAAAAGAACTCAATTTTAAAAACTTTGCTTTTTGCACATCACGCTGGTAGATAGTTTAAATCAGTGTGGGAAAGTGGTTTTATTCTAATTACCTGTGGGGACCGAGTTGTGTTCAATACTCCGGGGGCGGCTGACATCTTGGGAGGAGAGGGTCAGCGGTACAGCTGCCACAGGGAATTCGCGCGACCTGGATCAAAAGGGGCGGATGTGGCGACCGCGCGCTAGAACCTAGTCTTCAGAGGAGCAAGCTGTGTGTTCGGCGACCAGCGCGTTGTCATTCTCTTTTTAAAAGAACTCAATTTTAAAAACTTTGCTTTTTGCACATCACGCTGGTAGATAGTTTAATTCAGTGTGGGAAAGTGGTTTTATTGTAATTACCTGTGGGGACGGAGTTGTGTTCAATACTCCGGGGGCGGCTGACATCTTGGGAGGAGAGGGTCAGCGGTACAGCTGCCACAGGGAATTCGCGCGTCCTGGATCAAAAGGGGCAGATGTGGTGACCGCGCGCTAGAACCTAGTCTTCAGAGGAGCAAGCTGTGTGTTCGGCGACCAGCGCGTTGTCATTCTCTTTTTAAAAGAACTCAATTTTAAAAACTTTGCTTTTTGCACATCACGCTGGTAGATAGTTTAAATCAGTGTGGGAAAGTGGTTTTATTGTAATTACCTGTGGGGACGGAGTTGTGTTCAATACTCCGGGGGCGGCTGACATCTTGGGAGGAAAGGGTCAGCGGTACAGCTGCCACAGGGAATTCGCGCGTCCTGGATCAAAAGCGGCGGATGTGGCGACCGCGCGCTAGAACCTAGTCTTCAGAGGAGCAAGCTGTGTGTTTGGCGACCAGCGCGTTGTCATTCTCTTTTTAAAATAACTCAATTTTAGAAACTTTGCTTTTTGCACATCACGCTGGTAGATAGTTTAAATCAGTGTGGGAAAGTGGTTTTATTGTAATTACTTGTGGGGACGGGGGTGGCTGACATCTTGGGAGGAGAGGGTCAGCGGTACAGCTGCCACAGGGAATTCGCGCGTCCTGGATCAAAAGGGGCGGATGTGGCGACCGCGCGCTAGAACCTAGTCTTCAGAGGAGCAAGCTGTGTGTTCAGTGACCAGCGCGTTGTCATTCTCTTTTTAAAAGAACTCCCGTGCGCTAGAACCTAGTCTTCAGAGGAGCAAGCTGTGTGTTCGGCGACCAGCGCGTTGTCTTTCTCTTTTTAAAAGAACTCAATTTGAAAAACTTTGCTTTTTGCACATCACGCTGGTAGATAGTTTAAATCAGTGTGGGAAAGTGGTTTTATTTTAATTACCTGTGGGGACGGAGTTGTGTTCAATACTCCGGGGGCGGCTGACATCTTGGGAGGAGAGGGTCAGCGGTACAGCTGCCACAGGGAATTTGCGCGTCCTGGATCAAAAGGGGCGGATGTGGCGACCGCGCAGCGGGCGCGCCGCTGGCGCGCTGAAGGCGTGCCAAAGGCAAGCCCGTCTGCGCCCGTCCGCGCCCGACCGGGACCAGGGGACAGGACCCCCGATCCCGCAGCGACAGCACCATGCCCCTATACGGCCGCTCAGCTAAAACAGTTTCGCGGTTTGCATAGGTGTCACTATTGTCTGGGCCCCCCCTCCTACCGGCTCCATTGCTCTCAATGCCCTTTTGCCCTGGAGACAGAGGGTCAGGTGGGTAAGATATCCCCCCAAATTTCGGATTTTACAATGGAGTTGCTTAACTGCCGTTCGCTGTCCAAACATTCATTAGAAACACGGCGGCTTCTGGAAGATACCAGTCCGGATGTACTGTTTCTTACCGAAACCAGGCTTACGGACTGGTCAAACCCAGCAGTGGTCCAGGCACTCCCAGAGGCAAGATCGAGGCCTGATTAGAGGTGGAGGGCTCGCCATTATTCACAGGGATTCTTTCAGTTGTCGAATCTCGGATGGGCTGATCCGTGACTGTGAAAGTTGTTCCTTCTCTATCAATTTTACGCCTACCTGCACGTTTTCAGGCATGTTAATTTATCGACCCCCAGGAGCGATAGGATCTTTTATCGGTGATTTGGCAGATAATATATCCATATTGGTCAGCTCCTTGACGAATTTCACAGTCCTGGGGGATCTTAACCTGCATTCTGAAATACGCTCCTCCACCAATGTGGAGGAATTGTTTGATACCTTAGGGGCATTACTTCTCACCCAGAAAGTGATGGGTCCGACTCATATCAAGGGACATTTGCTGGACCCTATTTTTACGAATACTCACATCGGGTGGAGGGTTCCCACCCGCTCCCTTGGAGTGACCACTACTTGATTTCATTCTCCTGGTCCTCCTCTACAAGCAGGACGGTAGAAAAACATACTAAAATCTTGAGACGGAACTGGTCCAATATTTCTATGGAAGAATGGGCCGCTATTCTTAAAGAAACCTGCCCCCGACTAGACGCCGACCCTGAACTGGCAAACTTGCAATTTAATCGTTGGATTAAAAATACATTGGATCTGCTAGCCCCTATAAAACTCAGGGACATTAAAAAGGGTCCCAAAAAAGTGGCATGGTACACCACGGAGCTTAGAGAGCAAAAACGGAACTGCAAGCAACTAGAGAGACAGTGGAGGAAAGATTTTTCACCCGGGAAAAAACAAGTTTTTCGCGATGCGCTAAAACTGTACAAAGTAGAGATTATCAAAGTACAATCTAAGTACTATGAAGCAAAAATTTTATCAGCACCTAATACCCCACGAGAAATCTTTAAAATTTTTAAATCCTTGATCACCCCTCCATTCACCGCAGCTAGTCCCACTGACTTACAAGGACGCTGTAATGATATAGCAGAGTTCTTTCATGCTAAAGTTCTGGCTATTTACTCAGCCTTTCCATCAGTGGACAATTTCTCCTATGATCCTCAGATGGAAGAAAAAAGAGGCCCTTTAGATCGGAGTTTGGAATCTTTTGTACCCTTGGACTCCGTTAAAGTTGTCTCCCTACTCATCAAACTCAAATCAGGCTCTCCTAAAGATCAGGCACCCCCCACGGTGTTGTGTAAGGTTGCCCTAGAAGTAGCCCCTGTCATCGCAACACTTATTAATTCCTCATTGGTAGCCGGTAGGGTCCCCTCATTATGGAAGCAAGCGATGGTTATAGCCCTGCTGAAAAAGCCAGGATCAGACCCGGAAGTAGTGGCCAATTATCGGCCTATTTCCCTGCTCCCGGGAATAGCCAGAATAACGGAGAAATATGTCAACACTATTCTCTCCTCCTATTTGGAGGATCATGATTGCTTGCACCTGACACAGACCGGTTTTAGACCACTTCAGGGCACTGAAACGGCCCTGATCGCGGTGGTGGAGGAGGCAAGAAAAATCATGGACTCAGGAGGATCAGCTGCAATAATCCTCCTTGACCTTAGTGCGGCTTTCGATACTGTTAACCATCAAATCCTTATCTCTAGATGTTATGAGATGGGGGTGACAGGAACCGCACTGAGGTTGATAGTCTCCTTTTTGGAAGGCCGTACATTCCAGGTCTTTGAGGACAACGTGACTTCCAAGAATGTGCCTTTGAAGAGTGGAGTGCCTCAGGGTTCTTCACTAAGCCCCACTCTTTTTAATATTTATATGAGCCCATTAGCAAAAATAGTGGAGGTGTTTGGCATACAAATTGTTACATATGCCGACGACACCCAGTTGATAGTCTCCCTCAAAGATCCAGGACAGCCTGGAAGTAATCTCTCCAGATGTCTGGAAGAAATTTCAGTTTGGATGGAACAATCTTGTCTTCAGTTAAATGGAGCAAAAACTGACCTTATGCTGCTGGGTAGGCCTCTGCCTCCAAGCCTGCTTCTTGATTGGTCTAGTTGTATGGGAAACGCTCCTACTCCTAAAAACCACATCAAGAGCCTAGGAGTTTGGCTGGATGCCAAACTTGATATGAAGATCCCGGCTAAAAAGGTAGCTGGATGCTGTTTTGGAATACTCAAAACAGCTCGGAAAATTCTGCCCCTTCTTCCGTTCAAGGCAAAAAAACTGCTTCTCCAAGCATTAATTCTGTCGCGTCTGGATTATGCTAATGCCCTCTATTTGGGAGTCCCTCTATCAACATTAAGCATACTCCAGAAGGTCCAGAATTGTGCGGCAAGAATTCTCCTGCAAATTCCGCGGAGAGAATCAGCGAGAGGAGCAATTAAACAGCTGCATTGGCTTCCTATTGCAGAAAGGATCAAATTCAAGGCCCTCTGTGTTACTCACAAGATCATGGCCGCCAAGGGCCCACCAATCCTTCGCAGGATTGTTTCTCCATACTGTCCCAGAAGATTCCTTCGCTCCGGGAATAAACGCCTGGCCACGGTTCCTAGAATTTTCAGGTCCAGAAGTGGAGGCCGTTGTTTCTCCTATGTAGCCTCCAGAGCTTGGAACACCCTCCCTGAATCCATTCGCCTGGAGGAGGACTATCTTCCCTTTCGGAGACTCTTGAAGTCGCATCTATTCCCAACCGATTAATCAGTGTTCTCTTCTGTTGATTTGGTTCTTAGCGTTGGGAGGCCTATGGGTAGCCATGCGCTTTATAAATGTTTCTTTCATTTAATTTAATTTCATGATAGGTAAATATAATAGCAAATTAATAATAACATTACCATAGCAGTTAATCTTATTACAGTTACTAAACTGAAAGCTTAGAATTTTATTTTCCTCCTTCTATTTTCACAGGGCTGAACAATTTGTGAATCCTCATCAGTTCTGAAACTTTCTTTTCTTTTCATATATATTTTAGGTTTACAGGCTACTGGATATTGAAGGAATATATATCTATCTTAAACAATAAATTTGCATACACATGACAGCAACAGCAGTTGAATTATCAACAACAAATTGCATATCAATGTTAGCATTCCACATATGTAGTATTAAAGGCTCATAGTCCTTTATCCGCTGTGATGTGTGCCCTCTTTTTTAATTGTATGTGTTTTTGGGCAATTTTCCTTTCACAACATGTGTAAAAGAAGACAAAACATTATTCACTCTTCCTGTTTTTTTAAACTGGACTTTGGAATCCAAACCAACATTTATTATACAGTTTAGAACCTTATTGAAATTTCCTTAAACAGTATCTTCTGCATTTGTGACTTTGGGATTTTATAACTTGGTCAAACAATTGTTTTTTTCCTTTATTTGGGAGAAAGTAGCATATCCGAACCGAATCATTAGAGTCATATCCAAATTTTGGTTAATTGTTTATCCATAATAGCATATGAATAATTTGAGGTACACCTCTTGCTTGCTACTCTTTCCTCGAAACAAAATCAGCCACCTCTTCTAGGTTTTAAAAAAAAATTGTTAGGAACTTAAGCATATTTTGGAATTTGTGATTACCAAATCTGCAAATATTTGCTGGATCTAAAGAACATAGGGCCAGATGTGCGAAGCATTTTAGCCATTGGGCCGTTTGCGACCGCTAAAATGCATTTTGCCTAGTACAGAAGGTAAAAGGTGACTCAATAACTTATGATTCGGTATTAGGAAGGGCCGTGTTTAGGGTGTCCCTTCCTAATACCGAATAGCACTGGTATATATGAATATTTTGCTATCAGGAATGTGGTCGCAAAACATTCGCAGTTACCATCAACTTTAAGTTGGTGGTATCCCATTTGCAAATAGGAAGGGGTCCCCAAGGGACCCCTTCCCCTTTGTGAATGTGGGCACCAAAATCTTTTAAGAGCATGCTGTGGTCTTAAAAAACTGAAAAGGTAGCTTTCCATGTTTGTTTTTGAAATGCATCCCATTGTTTTAAGGAAAAAAAAGTATTGCTGTATTGAAAAAACATTAACAGACATGGTGGTCTGCTGACCCCAGCAGGCCACCATCCGTATCATTGTAGCCATTCACATTGGGTCACAAATTGTGACCTGCCTCATGAATATTGATGAGGCAGGTCAATTTGCAACCCACTGTCAATTGCTAACAGTGTCAGTTTGCGATTTCCTGATAGCGAATTGCTAAAATTTGTTTTAGGAATTCGCAAATTTCGAACATCTGACCCATGATTCCCCTGGTGTTTTCACTGACACATCCGTCAAATTATTCTTAACCTCTACTAGGAAAGTGCATAAATTATTCCATAGGTATTCAGCACAGCTTAAGGTGAGAAACCAAGTTGGTGGTCCCAAATTCCTCAACATACATTTCAGTTCTCCATGTCTTCAGTATTCATTTGTACCTCTTTGACATGCCATGATATTAATTAAGTTTTATTCCAGGTTGTCGTCATTGTTTTCAACATTTGTAAAAATATTTTAGCTGTTATGCTAGTATACCCTGTTCCAGTTCGCATCCCATGAGCAACAGCATAAGAGGTAATAGATAATACACTTTCATATAGTAAAGTAAAAAAATACAGTAAGCAACGAGGATCTTCTGACTGTATGTAAAACAATATTCAGAAGCATAAATTGGTATGGGATGATCATTATATCTCCCTCTTTTTTCTGTTGGAAATAAAACAGGAGAATATCGTGCCTCTAAAGTTTTTATCCAAATACAAACAGGATGTCATGTAGCCTCTCTCATTTGATAAAGTTCTAAGGCATCACAAATTAAATCTTTAGAATACAAAGGGGCAGATTTACGAGCCCCTTGCGCCACTTTTGTGCCGCCGTTGCATCACGTCTGTGACGGAGAGGCGGCATAAACCATGCGCCACGTTGCGCCCTGTTTACAATGTGACGCATCTAGGGAGATGCGTCACGTTGTAAAGCCCTGCACCACATGAAACCTGCGTCAGGTTTCATGTGGGCGTTCTGGCGCAGGGGGGGGGGCGTTCCGGTGCAGTAAAACCTCAAAAACTGCCTGAGTGAAATCAACAAGATTACACTCAGTCACTTTTCCAATGCCACTGGGCCAAAACCATGCGCCTGCTTGAAGCAGGCGTAAGGCGTGATGCACCACTTTATGTATGGGCAGGCCATGAGCATTGCTGGAGTTGCGTCGTGCTTGCGAAACGACTCCAGCAATTCGCCACCCTTCCGACGGGAGATGCGTCACGCATCTGTTATCCTTGCGCCACGGTGCGCTGCATAGTAAATGTGGTGCATCTGTGGTGACGCAAGGGTAAACTTGCATGACGCATCTTACCTGGTGCATCCCTGCTGATTTGCAGGGATGCGCCAGTAGTCATAAATCTGCCCCAAAGTTTTTATACTATAGTGCTCGTATATTTCTGCAGACTGTTCTTTATTAATTTTCAAAAGCTGCCCAACACTAGTTTCCTCTGGAAGTAGTAGGTTATTGGTGGCAATGAAGTCATTGACTTCAAATTTCTTGTAGTGTATATTATCTTTTTTCAACTCGGAACGAAGTGAGCAGAAAACGCTACGGGTTATCATGCCACCGCGGAAATTGCACACTACATAGAAGCTTTGGAACTTTGAAAATCCTTGAAACCTGAACTGTAAAAACAATATATGAAATTACGTTTTGTCGTACTGTGAAGCCCTGAAGAAGTCTCTCTAAGAGACGAAACGCGTTGGCTATGGCTAGGATCTCTTGATCTCTGGAAAATAAAGAAAACATTTTAAAGGAAAATAAAGAAGATCTACCTCAAGAATTACATATCTTGGACGTCTTATTTCTGTGAAAAGTCATTGTGATTTCTGACATCATACATATATTTTATATAGTGCTGAACCATTGTGTATTAAATGTTTATCTAGGACTTGTTCCTAAATAAGGAGTATAGAGGGGAGTACTCCTTGGTTCTTTGCGCTATTTTGTCGACTACAGACACTGGTCATTTGTTGGGTGCGGAATCGAACAGCCTCGACCCTCTTTTCTGTGTTGCGGTATATTATTTTGTAACAAGTATGAAATAGAATCTTGTATTTTGGAAATGCTTATCGATTCTTGCCAAATTATTTCATCTTTTGTAGGAACTCCATTACCTAACACAATTAAAGCTTCTTCTAATTTATGCTGTACCCCCACAGTGTCAATACGTTCTTTAAGATACATAGCAAGTATTCACCAAGCTAATCTATTTTGTTTTTACATTTTCTCCAGAAAATCTATATATTTTATTTGCTTTATAAAATGTATGTGCATACTGCAAATGCAGACTTTATTAGGAATTTCTGCCCTGGTTTTGTGGAATTGCAACATATCCAAATTAAACAGTTTAAATACCATAATTGCATTAGCCACTGTAGTTTCTGGGTGTAACATATTTGTGGAGATGTCATCTTCACACTCACC
The DNA here is from genome assembly GCF_964204655.1 of Triturus cristatus. Classification (NCBI taxonomy): domain Eukaryota; kingdom Metazoa; phylum Chordata; class Amphibia; order Caudata; family Salamandridae; genus Triturus; species Triturus cristatus. The sequence goes on along the minus strand of NC_140580.1, from coordinate 1,121,663,491 downwards.
ACCAAAGTATTGTGATTCTATATATTTTGTAATCCATAGAACCTTTTCTGGGTCAGAGTGTAATAGAGCATCATTAATTACCTCCAATTGTACTGCAGGCCCTTTCACAAAGTAAAGTATAAAGTTTGTACAAGTTTTCGTATAGTGAAATGATGAATTGAAAGCATTTTCATGTAATAAAAAGTGGAATTACACAAAATAGTTTTCAGGCAGGCTAAACTATGGCGTTGCAGCTATGAAACTTTGCAAAATGGACAGATATTTGCAGATGTTTAATGTTCCCTTGTAAATGTTTTTTTAAAAGTAGTAATGCAGTTTAGTAGTATTTCCATTTAATGTGTTGTAATTTTACATATTGAGGTGCAATTCCATTGGTAAACAGGATATTTACTTCTTTTTTCCTGAAAATCCTATTGCGACTGCTCCATACCATTATTCACTTTTTTCTCTAAGCCAACAACAGATCTATGCATAACTTCATAGCAATGTCCTTCATTGTTTACAGCTAGGAGCCAATTAGTACATGTTTGGTATCCTGCTTCATGAAAGTATGGTTCACTACTAGATGCATGTCTCCACCCGCCTCCAAATATGTTTGAGAAATTTAAGCAATGCAATTTTATTTGTCTAACTTAGATATTTTAAAACTTTAAATTAAGCGTGTCAATGTTTTCATGCGATTCACTGCTAAAATAAATAATTTTCTTTTCACTGCTGCAAAGGGTTTCTCCACACGTAAGTGAACATATAGTTTATGTTTCAGATTAGCAGCATGGTGTTTAAAAGAAGAATTACCCTATAGTAAATTCCCTAGTACTTTGTTTTAAAACTGTTTAAAGATAATGTTTCTAATAGTCTCCCTCCGACGACTATACAATAAAGAAGAATTCACCATGTTCTTTACACATAGTAGCATGTTTGGGATAATTATTAGAAGCATATTCTCAGAGCAAACTAGTGTTTCACTTTGCAAACATGCAATACTACTCTTACTGTCGTCCTTTTTAGATCGTACAGTTTGTTCTGTTTGAAAGTGTGGCTACCTTTTCTCTAATACCTTTGGAGTACATTTTCATTTCAGTTTTTTTTCAAGTAATGTTTTCAAGCCATCGTTGTAACTTTAAGTGTACCTGTATATAAAAATAAGAAACAGTACTATTAGTAGTGATTACAGTTAAGTATAATTTAAAGGTAACCTGTAGATGTACCATTCATTTCATAAGAAATATAATGCCAGTTCATTCTAATTTACTTTAGATACAAATAAACACTGCTAATATTTTCCTAACACTGGAACACAAACAAGTGTATCTCCAAATTTCACTTCAAGTGCAGTTCTAATACAGCGAAATAAGTAATGTTAATATTGTTGGAAGTGCCCTAATAGTATTAGGCTCTGTTTGTAGCCTACTGCTAAATGTAATGCAATAGGTATTTACATCCCAATGTTATTTTTAACAAACCATATAAATGGATATTTTTTTCATGTGAGTAAAGTAAGTTAGACTTTCAGTTTATTTTCCAACAAACCACCAGATGCATCCCAAATAATGAGTGTCCTACATTTTAATACTATACTGTATTTGGTGATATGGTCTCTTACTAATTGTGACCATCCCTATTTTTATATTTATTAATTGTGCAGGTAATGATATGGGCCATCTCACAGGTGTAAAACTAGAAATTGAAATGAAAGCAACTTTTACATTTTTAATGAATTTATTTCCTCACACCCATTTTGTCTATCCTAATACTTACCACAGGATAAAATGGAAACGCTCTGTTTAAAATGCAGCAAAGTATAAAAAAATGTACAGACATATCAAGAAAAGGGTGTCTGCATTCCTAAAAGATCACAACATGTCATCCATATATCACCTGAACATTATGCTTTCAAAAACTTCCCTTAATCGTACTGATGGTGTCCGTTTCACTACAACTGGCAACAACATATTCATTAATAACATCTGCCTACTCCTATTACAATATATCTAAATTTAAAATAATCGGTCATATTAAAAACCTCTTTTAAGCGCCAACCTAAGAGGAGCATCATTATATATAAATAATATATAAATAACTACGCATTGTATATTTTATGGTACCACAGTACTTTCTAGAGTCCCATGTGGTGTACAGGTGTACTGTGTACATTTTTCAAAGCACATTAATACATCTCCAAACTTTACACACTACATACAAAAGCTATACTAACCTCAGTCCAGTTATAATTCCAAGTCTACACAATTTTTTACCCCTCTTTTTTAAGGTTTATTCCCAATCACAATGAAAGTGTTATATAAAACAGCCATAAGGTTTTGGTGAAGTCCACATTAACCAATCAGATAATCCTTTGTCATCCCTATGTGAGTAGGTTGTACCATGGTATTACCGCGACCAACAATATAGCTAAAAAAATACCTTATAACTTAACACTTACTTACTGCACTTGCTTCAGGTACCTCACAGAATTATCTACACTCCCTAGTATGCAATACTGCCAAATTTCATAAAGATCCAGCTGACGGTTTTTGCGCTCTGTGAAATACAAAAGTATATGGAAAATGTATTGGATTTAGAGCCCGTTTATGAACTCCCGTTTTCTCTTTGCACCCCCTTGACCAAATGCAGCCAAACTTTCAGTACTCCCTGGGCAACAGGTCTGGAAAGTTTCGCTTATATTCGTCATAAAGGAGCAAAGTTATAAAGGGACAAATATCTGAAAAATCCCTATCTCTGGTCACCCTAACTATAAGTACAGTTGTTATATACATATATATACATACCCATCAATTGATTTCTGTTTCATGTTGAGGATTCTGTCTGATCATCAAGTACATTGACATAATATATAGACAGTTGATGACCGCCCGCCCCAAACTGATTTTTCTTGTCTTGCGAATAATTGTGTTTTGTTTTCGTATTAGCAAGGTATTGTGGGACTTGTGGTTTGCAGCCTGTGTAGTCATTGGAAGTTGGAATTGCATGCACTTGGACTGATCGTGTGCTCTCTTGATCTCTGGTTTCAAGAACACTCCTGGTGTGGAAACACTAATTGCTATGTGTAAAACACAATAGTGGGAATTTGAAAACCGATTGCGACGTCTGCACGTCATGTTACGTGTGGCCCTCTTGCGCGGTGGCAATGAGAATAGACAACCCTGCCCAGATGTAAAGTTCGATTTACCCTTGTGAGTGGGGAAATTAATACGTAAATGCAGGAAATGCCTGATGGTGACTACTGTAGGTGCCTGATGGCGGCTACTAATGTTTGGAATAAAAAATCTTGGTGCCCTAATAGTGAGAACGTAGTCTATAACATCAATTGAGCAAGAGTACATCGTGTATGTCATATGGAAGGTATATGTCAGACTGTCTCACCTGTCCCTAATGTAGAGTGGCAAGAAATGTACTAAAGGGGTCTATTCACTGTTGATGTGTATAGAGCGCGATCGGTCTAGGTTGCCTTACTTGTTCACCCCCTGTGTTCTACCCCTAAGTGCACCCAATATATAATAAACACAAGTTAAAAAATCTCTCTTATCTGCATCTCGGAGTATGGCTGGAAGATGATACGAAGAAAAGGGTAGGGATCCCGTTGCCACTGGCTTGAGACATAATCCCTTCCTTTCCTCCTATGAAAGAGAGAGGCAGGTTATCAGATATGGGTTTGCATGGCTATTCTCACCATATACTAGTTGTGCATGTTAAAAATAATTTTTTGCATGATAATTACATTCTACAGTAAAACATTCAATCACAGAAGTGAGGATAAGGGTCACTAGTTCTCCTGCAAGTGGATTGCCATTTCATCATCCAGATTGTGCCCATTGGGATGACGAATACACATACGTCTAGATGTGTCTAGATATGTCTAGATTCTCATTGTCTTAATCTCAGGGTGCGGTTGCCTCCTCTTCTGTTAGGTAAAACCTGTTCTATCGCATTAAAACAAGAGCTTAGTGTAGTCTGAGAAATGACGGGCAATTGGATATTGTTTGTCCCTGTTTGTAATTGCCCTCATATGTTCTAGGACACGTTTTTTCACCAAATGTGTTGTGCTGCACATGTATCTTAATTCACATGGGCATTCTAGCACATATATGATGAACGTGCATGTTAGGAACTGGTTTATACTGATCATGGTGTTGGTACTTGTGTTATAGAATTCTTTGACCATCTGGCTATTCCCACAGGCCTTGCAGTGGCCTCATGGGAAAAAACCTTGAAGGTCAATTTCCCTTTTGTTTACATTTTCTGACAGGTCACTGTGTACAAGTAGATCTTTCAGATTGCGCCCTCTCCTATAGGTTATGCTCGGTCTTTCTGGAATGCTGTTTCCTATTATAGGATCGCTTTTCAGTATGTTCCAGTTGCGTGTGATAACCTTGCGTATCTGGCTTGAGTTACCATTGTATGTGAGAATCATGCAAGTTTCATTATTCCCAATATCATTGGTAGTTATGTGACTGGTATCCCCAAGCATGCTGGTTCTGTCTACTTCCTTCACTCTTTCCCTTGCTCGTTTAAGAACCCAGGTAGGATAACTTCTGTCTTTGAATCTTTTGATCATTACCAACTCCTCCTTTTGATAGTCTTCCTCAGTACTGCAATTCCTTTTCGCTCTCCGTACGGTATACTCCATTTGAGATTGTCCGGGTGGCTGCTCAGAGCGTGCAGGAAAGTGTTCCCTGCTGTGCACTTATGATAGAGGATGGTGTAGACTTTGCTTCCCACTACTTGTACTCTGGTGTCTAAGTACTCCACCTCCCGTTTGCTGATGGTGCTGGTTAGGGTAAGATTTCTCTCATTGTGATTTAAGTCATCAATGAAACTTACTGCTTCCTGTTCTTCCCCATGCCAGATGACAAACATGTCGTCTATATACCTTAGCCATAGTTTGACCTTGGTGAAGGCAATTTGCAAGTTGGTTTTTTTCTGTTGTCCTTCTCACAGGCTCCCATGAACAGATTTGTGAGACGTGGTGCAAAACATGTGCTCATCACAGTGCTGTGTGTCTGTTTAAACATGTCACCATCAAACATGAAAAAATTGTTAGTTAGACAGAATCTGATCATGTCCAAAATCATGTTTGTATGTCCCAAAAACCTAATGTTCCACTGTTTCAAGAATCTGGCACACGCCTGTACTTTTTCGTGATCTATCACCATAGACAGTAAATTAACATATAAGGTCATTAATATGTAATCTTACTTCCAGTCTAGATTGTCAATTTTGCTCAAGAAATCCTTAGTGTCCCTCACCTAGGATGGTATGGTGGGAAAAAAAACCCTCCGAAAATGATCCACGTACCATGAGACATTTTCGAGGACACTGCCTCTGAAGGAGATTATCGGTCTTCCTGGGGGATTTACTCTACTCTTGTGGATTTTCGGCAGTAAGTACATGACTGGGAGGATAGGATGATCTTTTTTCAAAAAACAAAATTCCTCCCATTCCATTAGCCCTTTATCTTTCCAGTCATTTAGTGTTTCCACACCAGGAGTGTTCTTGAAACCAGAGATCATGAGAGCACACGCTCAGTCCAAGTGCATGCAATTCCAACTTCCAATGACTCCACAGGCTGCAAACCACAAGTTCCCACAATACCTTGCTAACACGAAAACAAAACACGATTATTCACAAGACAAGAAAAATCAGTTTGGGGCGGGTGGTCATCAACTGTCTATATATTATGCCAATGTACTTGATGATCAGACAGAATCCTCACCATGAAACAGAAATCAATTGATGGGTATGCTCAGGTATGAATAAAATACCACCAATACTCAAACACGGTAACATGTTGAGGTGGGCGGTCTGTAAAATGTTTATGAATTATGCCAATTCAAATTATGCCAATGTACTTGATGATCAGACAGAATACTCAACATGAGATAGAAATCTATGAATGGGTATGCTTTGGTATTAAAATACCACCAATACTCAACCATGGTAACATGGCGTGTGCTGTAACTGACACTTAGCATTGATCGACACATGTAGTCCTTCCACTATGTTTGTGAACGTACCAGGAAGTGCATGTATTACCTGAAAATTGTAACAACGCTGTGTGAACAAGCCCTTGTGAGGGCGAAACGCGTTACAGCGGGTTTATGACATGAATAAACCCCCAATTTGTTGTCAAACTCGATTGGACTCCTGGTGATTTTGACGGTCTGAGCGCGAATCGAACTCTGTTTGTAGCTGATAATAATGACCGTTTTTCTCCGCCCGCATCACGCCACTCCTCGATGGGCTACGGACACCAGAAGGAGTATCTTGGATCGGATATATATATATATATATATATATATATATATATATATATATATATATATATATATATTTATATATATATTACCTACTGGCCAACTAGCCCACCAGGTACCTCCACTAAGCGCCACGGAGCTGCGTTGCAGAGTGTTGTAAAAAGGGGCATGGCCTCTGAACACCTCTCTGCAACGCAGCTCCCTGGTGCATACTGGAGGTACCTGGTGGGCTAGTTGGCCGCCAGGGGACCTCAGGATTCAAGGGGACTTAATCCCCCAACTTAAAACATGCCACGGGGTGCGTTTACACAGTGGTGAAGGTAGGGGGCGGGGGCCTGAGGTGATATGTGTGCAAACACACCCTGTGGCACGTTGTAAGTTGGGGAATTAATTCCTCTTCAATCCAGAGGTCCCCTAGGGGCCAACTATCCCACCAGGTACCTCCAGTAAGCGCCACGGAACTGCGTTGCAGAGTGTCGTAAAAAGGGGCGTGGCCTCTGAACACCTCTCTGCAACGCAGCTCCCTGGCGCATACTGGAGGTACCTGGTGGGCTAGTTGGCCCCCAGGGGACCGCAGGATTGAAGAGGAATTAATTCCCCAACTTAAAACGTGCCACAGGGCGTGTTTGCACACACGTCACCTCAGGCCCCGCCCACTTCCTTCACCATTGTACAAATATTCCTCTAAAATAAGCCGAACTACGAATTCCGATTTACTCACCTGTTATCAGGAGAGAGAACCCAATGCTGCATCTTTTAGCCCAGCACTGACCCAGAAAAGTAATTCTAAGCGTACTTACCAGTAACTTGTATTTCTTTCCATAGGAATACACTGTTTGGTTTTCAGCAGAAAAGTTTCTAAGTGTCTATTTTCACAAACTAAAAATACTCCTAAAAAATCGTCTGTATGACTTAAACACATTCTTTCAACTGTTTACAGGAGATGCACCAGTGCTGGATCCAGGATCCACCACTGAGTAAGAAAAACTAACGATAACATTACTTACCTGCAAAGTGAATTTTCTGCCCTAGGATAACATTGGTGATTCTATGTGAAAACATTTCTAAGTGTCAACTTTTAAAATACAATAATATTCCTTAAAAATCACTACTGTAACGAAAACGCTTTTACTCAACTGTTTACAGAAGATGTCCAAGGACTGAATCTAGCATCCAGTCCTGTGGTTAGAAAAGTAATCCATAAAGTAACTAATTGCATTTGACTAGAAATTCACATTGAGCTCAATGTTGCATTGTGTTTGAAATTGTGTTGCCCATTGCAACAACTGTAACTACTGTACTTAAAATTCTATTGCCTATTTGCAAAGTATTTAAACTAAAGTAATTCATTCTGAGAAAGTATATTTTGTATTGTAATGTATAATATAATTATAATGTAATTAAAAAAATAAAATATCTAAAAATAAATAGTTTAAAAAATGTAGTAAATCAGTATAAAAAAAATCAGTATAACAATTAATACATTAAAAATTGTCATTTACAGAACCTTTTTTAGCCTGACAGCTCCTGAGGCGGAAGCCGGGAGACACTTCGCCGTATCTAAGCACTATTATTTTAACATAAACTGCTTTTAACTTGTGTCACTCTCACCGTCCTTGAGCTCTTGTCCCCAGTCCTTCATCACCAAAGCCTCACCGCGCAGCCGATTGAACGCTGCCGCGGCACCTTGGGGAATCAGATAGCCGCCATCACAGGGTAGCGAGGCCACGCCCACTTCCAGAGGCCACGCCCACTTCCCCTCCTCGCTATATAAGTCGCGCCGCTCCTCTGCACGCTTTAGCCTGACAGCTCCTGAGGTGGAAGCCGGGAGACACTTCGCCTTATCTAAGCACTATTATTTTAACATAAACTGCTTTTAACTTGTGTCACTCTCACCGTCCTTGAGCACTTGTCCTCACCGCGCAGCCGATTTGAACGCTGCCGCGGCGCCTTGGGGAATCAGATAGCCGCCATCACAGGGTAGCGAGGCCACGCCCACCTCCAGAGGCCACGCCCACTCCCCCTCCTCGCTACATAAGCCGCGCCGCTCCTCTGCACGCTTTAGCCTGACAGCTCCTGAGGCGGAAGCCGGGAGACACTTCGCCATATCTAAGCACTATTATTTTAACATAAACTGCTTTTAACTTGTGTCACTCTCACCGTCCTTGAGCACTTGTCCTCACGCGCAGCCGATTTGAACGCTGCCGCGGTGCCTTGGGGAATCAGATAGCCGCCATCACAGGGTAGCGAGGCCACGCCCATCTCCAGAGGCCACGCCCACTCCCCCTCCTCGCTATTTAAGTCGCGCCGCTCCTCTGCACGCTTTAGCCTGACAGCTCCTGAGGCGGAAGCCGGGAGACACTTCGCCGTATCTAAGCACTATTATTTTAACATAAACTGCTTTTAACTTGTGTCACTCCCACCGTCCTTGACCACTTGTCCTCACCGCGCAGCCGATTTGAACGCTGCCGCGGCGCCTTGGGGAATCAGATAGCCGCCATCACAGGGTAGCGAGGCCACGCCCACCTCCAGAGGCAACGCCCACTCCCCCTCCTCGCTATATAAGTCGCGCCGCTCCTCTGCACGCTTTAGCCTGACAGCTCCTGAGGCGGAATCCGGGAGACACTTCGCCGTATCTAAGCACTATTATTTTAAGATAAACTGCTTTTAACTTGTGTCACTCTCACCGTCCTTGAGCACTTGTCCTCACCGCGCAGCCGATTTGAACACTGCCGCGGCGCCTTGGGGAATCAGATAGCCGCCATCACAGGGTAGCGAGGCCATGTCCACCTCCAGAGGCCACGCCCACTCCCCCTCCTCGCTATATAAGTCGCGCCGCTCCTCTGCACGCTTTAGCCTGACAGCTCCTGAGGCGGAAGCCGGGAGACACTTCGCCGTATCTAAGCACTATTATTTTAACATAAACTGCTTTTAACTTGTGTCACTCTCACCGTCCTTGAGCTCTTGTCCCCAGTCCTTCATCACCAAAGCCTCACCGCGCAGCCGATTGAACGCTGCCGCGGCGCCTTGGGGAATCAGATAGCCGCCATCACAGGGTAGCGAGGCCAAGCCCACTTCCAGAGGCCACGCCCACTTCCCCTTCTCGCTATATAAGTCGCGCCGCTCCTCTGCACGCTTTAGCCTGACAGCTCCTGAGGCGGAAGCCGGGAGACACTTCGCCGTATCTAAGCACTATTATTTTAACATAAACTGCTTTTAACTTGTGTCACTCTCACCGTCCTTGAGCACTTGTCCACACCGCGCAGCCGATTTGAAAGCTGCCGCGGCGCCTTGGGGAATCAGATAGCCGCCATCACAGGGTATCGAGGCCACGCCCACCTCCAGAGGCCACGCCCACTTCCCTTCATAATGTGCCTCACCCAGACGCGCAGCGGACGCGCTCAGCGGGCGCGCCGTCAGCGCGCCGAAGGTGCACCAAAGGTAAGCCCGTCTGTGCCCGTCCGGGCCCAGCCGGCCCTAGGCCCAGACTCCATGCCCAAATCCATCAAGGATCATCTCAGCTACACCCAAGAAAACCTTCTCTCAATCAACCCCATGAAAAACGCAATCTGCAACTATTCCCACAAAGAAGGGAAACCCTTTACCATCTGCGATCTCTGCAACCCAGCCCACACCACTGGAAGACGCCACAGCTTGCAACTTGGCCTCCTGAACTGTAGGTCACTTCTGAAACACTCCCTAGAGTTAAACCTCCTTATACAGGATCTCACAATTGACATTCTGTTCCTTACGGAAACTTGGATTACCCCCAACGCAGAATCCGATATCGTCAACGCCCTCCCTCAAGGCTTTCTAATCCACTCTCAGAACAGACCCCTCGGCAGAGGAGGTGGCCTGGCAATAATATATAGGGAGCACTTCGTTTGCAGAGCGAACAACGGCACTATCGAAGACTGCGAGAGCTGCCATTTCACCTTTCAAATCTCACCCACAGTCTCCCTCTCCAGGCTACTCATATATCACCCACCGGGAGCTCCTACCAAGTTCTCTAGCGCCCTCGTTGAAACTGTCACCTCTATGGCTATGTCATCCCCTAACTTCATAATTTTGGGCGACCTTAATCTCCACTTTCTAGACCCCAAGGACTTGACAGCCTCTGACCTCCTTCTCTACCTCACCTCTTACGACCTAAGACTAGTGAACTTAGAGGCTACTCATGACAAAGGTCACCTCCTCGACCCCATTTTTACCAATATCAACGACCTCAAAACCGCTCTCCCCCTCCCACTGCCATGGACAGACCACTTCTTGGTCCCCATCATGTGGCATCTCAACGTCCCGCCTCCCCAGCCCCCCAAAACCTGGGTCACGGGTAGACGCTGGTCCAAACTCTCGCCTGAAAAATGGGCCACCAGACTCACGCAGTCTCTCCCCCCCTGCTCTAGATCCAGCAACCGCAGATGCACAATTTAATTCCTGGCTCACCCTCCCACTCGATTCTCTCCTCCCTAAAATTAGTACCCTGAAACAAGCCAAAAGAGTCAACCCCGCCCCATGGTACACCCCTGAACTCAAACTGCTATGAAAACAATGCAAAAAGATAGAGCGCGCCTGGAGAAAAGACGGATCCATATCCAGAAAAGACGCTTTCCGCTCCTCCATGAGAACTTATAAAACCGCCCTACGCAACACCAAAAGCAAATTCTTTGACGAGAGAATAAAAAAGGCCTCTAGCTCTGCTAGAGAAACCTTTATCATCATGAAAGAAGTGCTCAAAGTCCCTGACCCTCCCCCAGTTCCTAACACCTCCGAGGACAAATGCCACAAGCTGGCTAAATACTTCGACGAGAAAATCCACAAGATCCTCGCTACACTCCCCCAAGTTATCCCCAGAGTAGACGCAAACGGCCTACCCAAGCCTGTATCAGACTCCATTCCGCAGCCGGGAGAACTAGACATTTGCCTAAATACTCTCGGCCCGGTAACGGATGAAGAGGTCCTTACAACGCTTGCCACAATTAAAAGTGGTTCTCCCAGCGACCCGGTGCCCATTCGCATCTTGAAAAAAGTGGCATCCACAATCGCCCTCCCCCTAGCTGACCTCATCAACTCTTCCCTGTGCCAGGGAATGGTCCCTCTCAGCTGGAAGGCCGCCGTCGTCAAAGCCCTTCTCAAAAAACCACTCCTGGACCCGTCAGACCTGGCCAACTACAGGCCTATCTCCCTCCTCCCCGGAATCAGTAAAATTACGGAAAAAATAGTGAACAAAAAACTTTCTCATTTCCTGGAGTCTAAAAACCTCCTCAGGAACTCTCAGACTGGATTCCGCCCTGGTAAGGGAACGGACACCGCCTCCTGGCTGTGGTGGAGGAAACCAGATGCATTTTGGACGCAGGAGGCTCAGTGGCAGTGATCCTCCTGGACCTCAGTGCGGCCTTCAATACTGTCAACCACCAGGTCCTCATCCAACGACTTAAAGACATCAGGGTGGAAGGAACCGCTCTAGCATGGCTCACGTCATTCCTAAACAACCGCTCCTTCCAGGTCTGGGAGAATAACACCCGCTCCATAGCGATTCCCCTACAGTGCGGAGTACCGCAGGGATCATCCCTTAGCCCTACTTTATTTAATGTTTACATGTCCCCACTGGAAGGAGTGGTCATCCCGTTTGGAGTAAAAATCATTAGCTACGCCGATGACACCCAACTGGTAGTCTCGCAATCCCATACCAACCTAGAACCGTCCAACCTTCATACCTGCCTCGCTGACATCTTTATGTGAATGAACGAATCAGCCCTTAAACTTAACGGGTCCAAAACTGAGATCATGCTTCTCAGACATAAAGGGCCTACCCTTCCCCCTAACCTCTGGCCCAACTGCCTGCCTGGGAGAACCCCCCACTCCCAAAGAGGAGATTAAGAGCCTAGGGATCTGGATAGAGAAGGACTTGTCCTTAAAAACCCAAGCAAAAAAAACTGCTGGGATCTGCTTTGGCCTTATCAGATCAGTCAGAAAAATTCTGCCCCTACTACCACAAACCTCCCGGAAACTGCTCATCCAAGGCCTTATCCTTTCCAGACTGGATTATGGCAACGCCATCTACCTGGGAGCTCCTGAAGCCACCCTCAACAAATTACAACGAATTCAGAACGCCGCTGCCCGGCTTCTCACGAACACCCCGGCTCTCAAACTCCTGCATTGGCTCCCAATAAGAGAAAGAATAATATTCAAGGCCCTCTGTCTGGCGCATAAACTTCTACAAAACAAGGGCCCCCCCATTCTTAGAAACCTAATCACGCCCTACAAAGCCACAAGGACTCTCCGCTCGGATCACGAACACCTTATCACAAAAGGCACGCACAGGAGGTCGGCGATTCTCGGTGAACACGGCTAAAATGTGGAACGCCCTACCTCTCAAACTCAGGAGTGAACCCAATCATCTCCGCTTCAGAAAACTTTTGAAAACTCACCTCTTCCCTTGACTCACTCCTTCTTTCCTCTCCCTGGTCACCCCACCGAATCTGCTGTCTTGGTTTTTTAGTGCTGGGATGCTTCCGGGTTACTATGCGCTCTATAAAACCCACATTCATTCATTCATTCATTTTGAAATTCAATGAAAAAACCATAGGTTTCAGGCCTGATATAGTTAGGAATTAGCATTTAAAAAACCTTTGAAATTCACTGAAAAAACCATAGGTTTCAAGCCTGATATAGTTAGGAATTATCATTTAAAAAACCTTAGAAATTCACTGAAAAAACCAAAGTCTTATGTATATTTATTTATGTACAAGAACTGACACATACACTGGCTTTTATTTTTCTAGTTTGTTGGACATGTACCATTGAGACATATATTTGCTCATCACCACACCCATAAAGATATTCACTCACCCAAACAACTGTTATAACATGTAGTTTTAACTTCATATACCTACTGAATCAACTATTCACACATCTTTGGGCTGTCACACACCCCCCACCGAACCACACACACATTCACTCTCCCTTACAAATACTCAGTTAACTAATCAATAACTAATATAGACTTTCACGTAGCTAGTAACCAACAGGTGCAGCAGTTTACACAACAACTGTTTAGTCACTATCCAATATATTTAGTGAGACACTATAAATTAGTCAAGTAAACAGTCAATCACACTGCTACTAAATCCTCCATCCAGATATTTATATCTATATATCCACTCATTCTTCAATGCAAATTGCTATATATATGTAATACATATTTAAATAACAAACCAAACCACATTCACTGGATGATGTCATCAGTGATGATATCAGTGATGTCATTTGAGATGTCATCAGTGATGTCACTGACCATGTCATGAATGATGTAATATGTGACATCATCAGCAGTGGATTGCGGGCGCGCGAGATGTAGTTAGTACAACTAACTGTATTGGAGGAATTTCAATGGTTTTGTACGAGTGAAATGTCCAGCTAACTATAACACCCCAAAAGCCTATGGTTTTTTCAGTGAATTTCTAAGGTTTTTTAAATTCTAATTCCTAACTATATCAGGCCTGAAACCTATGTTTTTTTCAGTGAATTTCATAGGTTTTTTAAATGCTAATTCCTAACTATATCAAGCCTGAAACCTATGGTTTGTTCAGTGAATATATATCTATATATAGATATAATTGAGAAAGGAAGTCGCCGAAACGCGTCTTTTTGTGTTTATCTTACCCAATAAAACCGGGTTATAAGTTTCCCGCGAGTGCCGTACCTTTGTACTTTGTAGCAGCGTCATGAGTGATGTCACTGACCATGTCATGAGCGATGTAATATGTGACGTCATCAGCAGTGCATTGCGGGTGCGCGAGTTATAGATAGCTGAACTAACTATAACGGGGGAATTTCAATGGTTTTGTACGAGTGAAAAGTCCAGCTAACTATAACGCCCCTGAAACCTATTGTTTTTTCAGTGAATTTCTAAGGTTTTTTAAATGCTAATTCCTAACTATAACGTGCCTGAAACCTATGTTTTTTTCAGTGAATTTCAAAGGTTTTTTAAATGCTAATTTCTAACTATGCCTACAGAGATAGGACATGTGAAGAAAGAAGAAAAAACGCACAGAAAGAAAAAAAAGAAATGCAGAAAGAAGCAACAGAAGTCCTCAAAGACGAAGAAAAGTGCAGGAAGAAGGATAACGTGCAGAAAGAACAAACAGAAGAGCAGAAAGAAGCCTTGTTGCAAAATCATCCTGTACCCTCAACTTTTTCAGATGGATACTGGTGGTAACTGAGTCTGACTAACCAGTCCTAGAGCCAGTGCTATGTTAAAAGACACTCAGAATACAGTGAAAACACCTACATACACTAGGGAACACTATGCGTTGGGGTCCCCCTGTGATCAGCATGACCTCCTCTGTAAGCCCCTAGTATATAATAGGGCAGGGGATTAAAACTACCTCTTAAAACGCGCCACAGGGCGTGTTTTCACACGTCACCTCAGGCCCCGTCCCCTCACTTCCCCACTGTGTAAACACGCCCTGTGGCCACTTTAAGTTGGGAGATTAAGTCCCCTTGAATCCTGAGGGTCCCTAGGGTCCAACTAGACCACTAGGTACCTCCAGTAAGCGCCACAGAGCTGCGTTGCAGAGAGATGTAAAAAGGGGCACGGCCTAGACCACCTCTCTGCAACGCAGTAGAGTGGTGCTTACTGGAAGCACCTGGTGGGCTAGTTGGCCCCCAGGGTCCCTCAGGATTGAAGGGGAATTATTTCCCCAGCTTAAAACGCGCCACAGGGCTTGTTTGCACAAGTTAACTCAGGCCCCGTCCCCTCCCTTCACCACTGTGTAAACACGCCCTGTGGCCGTTTTTAGTTGGGAGATTAAGTTCATTTGAATCCTGGGAGTCCCTAGGGTCCAACTAGCCCACTAGGTACCTCCAGTATGCGCCACAGAGCTGTGTTGCAGAGAGGTGTAAAAAGTGGCACGGCCTGGACCACCTCTCTGCAACGCAGCTCAGTGGCACTTACTGAAAGCACCTGGTGGGCTAGTTAGCCCCCAGGGGCCCTCAGGATTGAAGGGGAATTATTTCCCCAACTTAAAACGTGCCACAGGGCTTGTTTGCACACGTTAACTCAGGCCCCGTCCCCTCCCTTCACCACTGTGTAAACACGCCCTGTGGCCGTTTTTAGTTGGGAGATTAAGTTAATTTGAATCCTGAGGGTCCCTAGGGTCCAACTAGTCGACTAGGTACCTCCAGTATGCGCCACAGAGCTGCGTTGCAGAGAGGTGTAAAAAGTGGCACAGCCTGGACCACCTCTCTGCAACGCAGCTGAGTGGCGCTTACTGGAAGCACCTGGTGGGCTAGTTAGCCCCCAGGGGCCCTCAGAATTGAAGGGGATTTATTTCCCCAACTTAAAACGCGCCATACGGCGTGTTTGCACACGTCACCTCAGGCCCCGTCCCCTTCCTTCCCCACTGTGTAAACATGCCCTGTGGCCGTTTTTTAAGTTGGGAGATTAAGTCCCCTTGAATCCTGAGGATCCCTAGGGGCAAAATAGCCCACTAGGTACGTCCAGTAAGCGCCATTGCAGAGAGGTGTAAAAAGGGGCACGGCCTGCACCGCCTCTCTGCAACGCAGAGCAGTGGCACTTACTGGAAGCACCTGGTGGGCTAGTTGGCCCCCATGGTCCCTCAGGATTGAAAGGGAATTATTTCCCCAACTTAAAACGCACCACAGGGCGTGTTTGAACACGTCACCTCAGGCCCTGTCCCCTCCCTTCACCACTGTGTAAATGCGCCCTGTGGCCGTTCTAAGTTGAGAGATTAAGTCCCCTTGAATCCTAAGGGTCCCTAGGGTCAAACTAGCCCACTAGGTACCTCCAGTAAGCGCCACAGAGCTGCGTTGCATAGAGGTGTAAAAAGGGGCGTGGCCTCAGAACACCTGTCTGCAACGCAGCTCCCTGGCGCACACTGGAGATACCTGTTGGGCTAGTTGACCCTCAGTATTGAAGGGGAATTAATTCCCCAACTTACAAAAGGCCAGGGGGCGTGTTTGCAGAGTGCTGCAAAGAGGGGGCGTGGCCTCCAGCTCGATGCCGGTCTTTTATTTATTTTATTTTTTTAAGAAGGAGGGCTGTGTGGCCCCCCTTCTTTTTCTAATTTACTGGCCCTGGGGACCCCATCCCCCAGGGCCTGCACCCTAATTTTTTTTGTTGAAAAAAATTAATTTGGCCCTCCCAAGGCCTTAATCGGCCCCGGGGACCCCAACCCCCGGGTCATGGCCTTTTTTTATTTCAATTCTTTAGGAGGGGGCTGCGATTCCCCCCTCCTCAGGCCACTTATGGCTCCGGGGACCCCATCCCCTGGGCCCGGCCTTTGTTTTTTATTATTTTAAAAATATATATATTTATAGAAACACCTAGGACATGCTGGACAAACCGTATGTACCTATCACCATGACGATTTGCGTGATATTCATTAAAAGGCGACTATGCATAGAATGAATCCACATGGAATGTATTTCCACCGCTAGTGAAGCTCTGACGTGTCTGACGCCCTACTGAGCCTAATCCCGGCGCCTCCGCCGGTGGGTACTCTCCAAGTAGACACCCTTGTCGTTTATTTATACAAACATGGGTAGCTATTGACGGGTACATTTAATATACATGCACACCAAGCCATTCAAAGGCGATTCGACAAAAGTTCGACCAAACTATGCAAGAAACACCCCTCACGGTTAATAAAAAACACATCCACCTCCGGATGTGTAATACTTTTTATTTTACTCTCTGGAAAGGAGACGAACCTCACTTGAGAGTCACAGCGTGCTCCTGGCTGAGCCCAATGCTGTGTTACACCCACCAGTGCCCGCCGATTGCCTCACACCTCTTTGTTGTATTCCACCAGCTAGTGCGTATGCTATGACACTCTCTAGCCCATGTGCACTGTAACACCACCCCGTGAATATGTCATGCCACACTTGCCTTCGCACAGGTTATATTGCCCCATCTAACGTGCCTTCCTTGATGTGTATGTTATAACGCACAGCGCTATGCCATACATATTACAATCTGGGATCCATATCTTTGTCACAGTGCATATGCAACGTTACACTCCCCAGCACATATTTTATATTACAACTTTAGAGACTAGTTATGTTACACAACACTGCCCTGTGCATATTACACTCCAAGGCGCATATCGCATAGCACGCGCTAGTGCCTGTGCTATCTCGTGCTCTCCAATGAATCTGTAACTGCGCACAATGTATTGCATATTATATTTCACGCCCGGTTCATCTTAGATCACACTTTTTGGTGCATAGTTTATACCATATACTACATCTAGTTTTCATTTTCAATCGTGCTCTCAGGACTATGTTCTATATAACTCTGCGTCCACCTACCCTTTTCACGGGCATTACATTTTGCGATGGGGGTGGAGGGTCAGGGGGTGTTTCTTCCAAGTGAGCCCGGAGTCACAGTCACAAACGTCCTCTTCTTCCTGAATAAAAGTGAGATTATGCTGCATACTTGTTCATATTTTAAGTAGTTCGCACAGACACACATTTTAAAAACAATAAAGTTCCTAATACCCACCTTCTCTGAACAGTTAGCTTGCTGCCCCATCCACCTCCTCCCTATCCTCTGTTGTCTGAATCCATGGACTAGCCTCCTCCCTCCTGCCATGCATGGTCTGATGTGCTGCCACTGTCCTCCATTTAGCATGATGTACCTGTCCACTCCTCCTGCCCTCCATTGCCCAATTCTATGGCCCATCATTGACCTCCTGCTTAGCCTCTGTGCTTAGCTTGCTGCCCCTATTCTCCATCCCCCTGCCCTCCGATGTCTTTGTGCATGCCCCTGCTCCATCCTTTTTGCCCACTATGTTCCATGGACCTGCCACTCCTATCTACTCTGAGTGTTCTATTGAGCTGCCACTCCCCTCCCACCTGCCTAGCATTGTCAGATGACTGTAACCTGTCCCTGCCACCTCCACCCTGCCTGTCCACATGCCATGCCCCTATCCCCTTCCTCCTGTCCTCCATGGTCCATTTTACTGCCACACCCTTCTGCCCTCCCTGAACTGTTGTGCTGCAACTGCTCCTCCTGCCTGCCCCGCGCGGTCTGTTGTGAGGCCCCTTCCCTGAACTCTCTTGTCTGTGCCCAGGTCCTGACCCTCCCTTCTATCCTCCATGGTCCTTTGTGCATGCCCCTGCACCCTCCTTCTTGCCCATCATAGCCATTGTGCTGCCACTAACCCTCCTGCTTGCCATGCATGGTCTTCTGTGCTGCCATGGCCCCTCCCACCTTCCCTGTGTGGTCAGCTAGCTGCCCCTGACCCCCTCCCACCTTCCCTCCATGGTCTGTGTGTATGCCACCATAGTCTCATGTTGCTCTCCATGGGATGTCTTGTTTCTAGTGCCCATCCTGCCTGACCTCCATGGTCATCTTGCTGCTCCTGCCCTGCCACCTTGCCCCCAGCCCTCTGTTTCCGAATGTCTGACAGAATATCGACGGACAGAAAATCGACCTACAAAAATATCGACACAAAAATATCGATGACAAGAATATCGAGATCCTATTTACAACATGGTAAGTACAAAAATATCGAAAATAAAATATAGAATGTCAAAAATATCGTTATTAAAAATATAAAGTATTTTTTAGTTAAAAAAAATATGTAAAATAAACCAAATAATACTTATAAATAAAATAAACATAATTAAATATATGTTATAATGTTTAAAATTAATAATTAATATATTTAGGTGCCAATTCCGATCCGGTAAAAACCGGGTACGAACCGTCGGACGGAGCCTTTTCTCCGTCCGACTCGTACCCGGTGCGAAATCCATCCGAAAATGCAAGTACGAATCATACGGAAACACCATTTCCGTACGATTCGAACAAAACACCGACCGAACAGAAACTAAACACAATTCCGATCCTGAAAGGAGCCGACGTGACGTCGGTACGCATCCAGCCTACGTTTCACGAACCAGGAAGTACGATTCGAACCGACGTCATCCCGCACGGAAAATATTTACCGGCTGCCAAAAACTGCCGGGAAATCAGGACGACACACGCAAGGAGCAGCTGGACGCGACGAACAGACATGGACCCGAACCTACGTGCCATCCCTGCCCTCCTAGCAGTCCACCTGGCGTACAGGAACCGACGCAGACGCCGCAGAAGGTCAGCACAACAACCAGGGGCAAAGGGGGGGGCAGGGGCAGGACACACAACACCAACACATGGTACCAAATCACACATGGCCTGGACATACCTGACCATCAGGGCCTGGTCACTTCCAGGGGGTGGGGGCAAGGCCAGCAACGCAAGCGTCCGCCACAACGGAAGTGGATGGTCACGCGAACCGGTACGTACCCTACCCAGGCCGCAAGAGCGTGGGTACGGAACGTACCACGCGTCCCCCTACGTCACTCCAACAATAGCGGTACGGCCCGTACCCACGTCAGAAAGGCCTTGGTACAGCTCGTACCAGCATTGCTGGGGTCATGTAGGGGTACGCGTGGTACGACCCGTAGCCACGCCCCCAAGGCCTGTGTACGGTGCGGACCCCACGGCCCGCAACAATGGTGGGACGCACCGTACCCACACACCAAAGGCATGGGTACGGCCCGTACCCAGGCACGCAGAGCGTGGGCAGGGGTATGTACGGACCGTACCCCCACCCGTGGAAGTACGGCCCGTACCCCCACCCGTGCATGTACGCCCCGAACCCCCACTCGTGTATGTACGCCCCGAACCCCCACCCGTGTATGTACGCCCCGAACCGCCACCCGTGTATGTACGCACCCAAGCGCCACCCGTGTATGTACGCCCCGAACCCCCACCCCACCCTGGTATGTACGCCCCGAACCCCCACCCGTGTATGTACGCACCCAAGCGCCACCCGTGCATGTACGCCCCGAACCCCCACCCCACCCTGGTATGTACGCCCCGAACCCCCAGCCGTGTATGTACGCACCAAACCCCCACCCGTGTATGTACGCACCAAACCACCACACCAGCCGTGTATGTACGCACCAAACCCCCACCCCAGCCGTGTATGTACGCACCGAACCACCACCCGTGTATGTACGCCCCCTAACCCCCCCCAGCCGTGTATGTACGCACCGAACCACCAGCCGTGTATGTACGCCCCCGAACCCCCCCCCAGCCGTGTATGTACGCACCAAACCCCCACCCGTGTATGTACGCACCTAACACCCACCCCAGCCGTGTATGTACGCACCGAACCACCACCCGTGTATGTACGCACCAAACGCCCACCCGTGTATGTACGCCCCCGAACCCCCCCCCAGCCGTGTATGTACGCACCGAACCACCAGCCGTGTATGTACGCACCAAACCCCCACCCCAGCCGTGTATGTACGCACCGAACCACCACCCGTGTATGTACGCACCGAACCACCACCCGTGTATGTACGCCCCCGAACCCCCCCCAGCCGTGTATGTACGCACCAAACCCCCACCCGTGTATGTACGCACCTAACACCCACCCCAGCCGTGTATGTACGCACCAAACCACCACCCGTGTATGTACGCACCAAACGCCCACCCGTGTATGTACGCACCAAACCCCCACCCCAGCCGTGTATGTACGCACCGAACCACCACCCGTGTATGTACGCACCGAACCACCACCCGTGTATGTACGCCCCCGAACCCCCCCCAGCCGTGTATGTACGCACCAAACCCCCACCCGTGTATGTACGCACCTAACACCCACCCCAGCCGTGTATGTACGCACCGAACCACCACCCGTGTATGTACGCCCCCGAACCCCCCCCAGCCGTGTATGTACGCCCCGAACCCCCACCCGTGTATGTACGCACCTAACACCCACCCCAGCCGTGTATGTACGCACCGAACCACCACCCGTGTATGTACGCACCAAACGCCCACCCGTGTATGTACGCACCAAACCACCACACCAGCAGAGTATGTACGCCCCGAACCCCCACCCGTGTATGTACGGACCGAACCCCCACCCCAGCCGTGTATGTACGCACCAAACCACCACCCGTGTATGTACGCACCAAACCACCACCCCAGCCGTGTATGTACGCACCAAACCACCACCCGTGTATGTACGCACCAAACGCCCACCCGTGTATGTACGCACCAAACCCCCACCCCAGCCGTGTATGTACGCACCGAACCACCACCCGTGTATGTACGCACCGAACCACCACCCGTGTATGTACGCCCCCGAACCCCCCCCAGCCGTGTATGTACGCACCAAACCCCCACCCGTGTATGTACGCACCTAACACCCACCCCAGCCGTGTATGTACGCACCGAACCACCACCCGTGTATGTACGCCCCCGAACCCCCCCCAGCCGTGTATGTACGCCCCGAACCCCCACCCGTGTATGTACGCACCTAACACCCACCCCAGCCGTGTATGTACGCACCGAACCACCACCCGTGTATGTACGCACCAAACGCCCACCCGTGTATGTACGCACCAAACCACCACACCAGCAGAGTATGTACGCCCCGAACCCCCACCCGTGTATGTACGGACCGAACCCCCACCCCAGCCGTGTATGTACGCACCAAACCACCACCCGTGTATGTACGCACCAAACCACCACACCAGCCGTGTATGTACGCACCAAACCCCCACCCCAGCCGTGTATGTACGCACCGAACCACCACCCGTGTATGTACGCACCGAACCCCCCCCCAGCCGTGTATGTACGCACCGAACCACCACACGTGTATGTACGCACCAAACCACCACCCCAGCCGTGTATGTACGCACCAAACCCCCACCCCACCCGTGCATGTACGCACCGAACCTGCTATAAGAATGGGGTGTGCAAAACACCCCCAGCAGTGCCCAGACACAGGAGGGGTGGGTGCAGGGTCCTCCCAGCAGTGCCCAGACACAGGAGGGGTGTGTGCCTATCACTCCCAGCAGTGCCCAGACACAGGAGGGGTGTGTACCTATCACTCCCAGCAGTGCCCAGACATCGGACAATATACCCCATCAACAAGTTCAGTGACCTACAAGGGTGATACCCCAGATGCAGGCGGAGACATCGCTGAGCCAGCATGGCTATATTGAAAGGCAACCCTCACACATCCAGGAAATGTAGACACAGCACAGCACAGCATTTGGGAGACACCCTGCAGGAAAAATGGGCTGGGCCACAGAGGACGGAACACACCTTGGGACAATGTCACCATACAGTGAGAGCAAACATGACCAAATACCATTTGCAGAGACCTTTGTGATGGCACGCAGATGGCAGGGTACACCCCATGAGCAGCACACTCCAACATTTCACAGACCCCTAACACATTATCACCACCCCAACGCAGGGAGCACCAGCACCAACAGCAAGTCCAGGAAAGCATCAGTGTGCAAAACAAAAAGAAAAGGCTTTATTCAGCAGGAAAATATATCAGAGAAAATGTCCACTATGTACAAGGGCCATGGGCCAGCCCAGCAGCAATGTCCGGGGGGGGGGTACACATCGGGACGTGTGTCCCCTAGCTTGGCTGCACAGTTCACAAGTCCATTTCATCCACAGAAGAGGGGGCATCAGGGGGGAGGGTGGAAACAGGCACCGCAGGGACAGGAGGGGAAAGGGTAGGTGTTGTGGGTGCAGGGAGGGATGAATCTGCCACAGGGGGGGTGCCAGCGCCAAAGGTGGAGGACAGAATGGCGCTGCACACGTCGGCAAGTTCCCCCAGCGACTCCCCCGTACCCAATCCAACCACAGGCCCCAAGGAGGGGGGGGGGGCAAAGGGATGGGTCGCAGCGCCACTGGGGGAGGGTGTGGACAGGGTGGGGGACTCAACTCCCCTGGCCGGGTCCCGCCTCCACCGCTTGCGGGGTGGTGTCATCCTGGGGCTGGGGGGCACACTCGCAGTGGATGATGCTGTCACTGACTGTTGGCCAGGAGAGCTAAGGGGAGTGGATTTGGAGGGAGTGGGTTGTGTGGAATGCGGACTCCCACTGTGGCTGCGTGTTCTACGTTTCCCCCCCGACCCAGTGGGTGTGCCTTCCTCACCCTGTGTGTGCGTGACAGGAGGTGTGCGCTTCGACTTCCCTGGTGGTGTGGTGCCTGTGTCTGTTGGGGTGCGTGCACGCTGACGTCTGGATGTGCGTGGGACAGGCACGGGAGTGGGAATTGGGGATGGGGCAGGGGTAGGGGGTGTTACGCAGCGCTGCAGGAGATCCAGTGCTGCAGTCAGTGTGGAGTCTATGGACCTCAGCAACTGCCGTTGGTCAGACTGCG
Source organism: Triturus cristatus (assembly GCF_964204655.1). Taxonomy (NCBI): domain Eukaryota; kingdom Metazoa; phylum Chordata; class Amphibia; order Caudata; family Salamandridae; genus Triturus; species Triturus cristatus. The sequence continues at coordinate 1,121,640,001 of NC_140580.1, read as the reverse complement.
CAGCCGACATGCCCTCCATGTATGCCTCCATCTGGGTCAGCACCTGGGTGTGGGCATGGAGGACATTTAGCATCGCAGTCTGACCAACCTGCAACTGCCTCAGGATGTCCACAGACTCCGCACTCACCGCAGCAGTGGTGACAGGGGCAGGGGGTGCGGTGCCTGGCAGGAAGGAGACATGTGGGGACCGAGCACGGAGGGAAGGGCCACGAGCATGTGGGAGGCCGGTGATGGAACCTGAGGTGGCGGGGGGATGTGGAGGGCTGCCATCAGCTGGGGGGGCAGACTCCGCCACCTCTGGGAGCTCAGCCTCGGACCCGTCTGCGTCATAGTCTGTGTTGGCAGTCAACAGGTCCTCCGCCTCACTCCCTTCGGCCTCCGTGCCACTCCATGTGCCAGACAGGACAGCACTGCTGGTACTGGTGCTCAATCTCTCCTCCCGGTCCGTGCTAGTGTCTCCTTCCGTGTCCCCCGGCGATGCTGTGGGCAAGGTGAAGAGACAGGAGAAAATCAGACACCTGTACACATATGTCACATGAGTCAAATATACATAGGTCACATTGCATAGCCTGAAAAGCAACAGGAGTAACACCTACAAAACAATGTACACATGTAGGCCATGGAACACACAGTTTTTCTACCCACCATGCCACTGAGACACAATGGAGATCATGACACAACAGCAAATCACTGCACCTGAAATTTTAGAGAGGAGTCAGCCTCTGGGGACAAATGTGCACAGCACCTGCACCACACTGCGTCGTCAAAAAGGGATGAGCATGAATCATATCCATTTACTCTTGCCGCATGCTGCAAAGGCAATACATGAAACCAGGCCACACATGACAGGGTCACTGCACCTTGAGCGTATGTCCAGTCAAACATCACACACAGGCTAAACCCAGCAAGGAGGATGAAGCTTCTGACATGTAGGCCTTGTACGCACAAACCACCCACACCTGAGACAATCTCATTGAGACGGAGAAAGTATGTACACCTCTTACTCTGGGATGGAAACACATGGCCTCCACTAATTCATGACTGTAAACACACAGCCCCTGGTGGCCATGTCCACACATCATTGACAGGCAAACATCATCAGATTGTCTCAACAACACACACAGGTAATGCCCACTGTGAGTATGCACAAGCAAAATGGGTCCCCCTGTACAGTGGACACATGTAGCAACCTGTAGGTCCTAACAGTTGAGCCCAGGGTACAATGCCACCCTACGCAACCCATGGCAAAGACACAGTGAATGGCCATATTGTTGGATGACGCACATGATACCTAGGAAGAGGTGCCCCAGGGCACAGTAGTGCCCACACTCCTCCATGGTCCAGGATGGACATGACTGCAAATTAAGCAACCGTCCCTGCACTTAGCAGGCCTCCCACTCAGGCACATCATGTCAGAGGGCACACAATTGGACATGCATGCTGGAAGGCTGTACATTTTGGAGACACACCCCTATGTCGTGATTCACAATCAGTGCCAAGTGACATGGACACCACAATGACTGAAATTGGCCATGGCACACGCAAGGTCCCCATACCTGTGGCACATCACCCCCACACATGATGCTGATAGCATAGGGCACCTGCATGAACTGCCTGCATAAATAACCTTGTGCAAGAGTGGCGACAGACCAGGGAACACATTGCAAGGAGGGGAAGGGAGGGAGTGAGAACAGCACTGTGCTACTTTGTGGAGAAGTTGACGCACTGCACAATCAAACCCTGGCAGTGTATCCATGCAACTGCACACTTACATTGGCTGGGGACACACAACTGACACACATGTACCTACCCCCTTCCTGCTGCTGCCTCTCCTGTAGGCGCCTGTCCATATCGGGGAAGACCACCGCCAGCACACGCTTCTGGATGTGGGTCAGACGACGGCGGCCACGGTTCTTACGGCTCTCAGGTGAGTCCCCCAGCAGGAGCCGTGCAATCCTCCTCGTCCAGCACCGGATGTCCTGCCAGCGTTTCCTCACCTGAGACAGGCTCCGCCTCCGACCCTCTGTACCCCTCACGGCACTGACGGCTTCCCTCCAGATCTCCCCCTTGGCAATGGCGCCTACCTGTGAGGATGCAAAAGAGAGAATACATTAATCCACATGAGCAAAGACACAGAGACACACATATAGAACAATCCTCATTATGAACAGGCCATGGTATGCATGCAACTAATTGCACCTTTGTCATAGGGACATTATCCACTGTGGAAGGCCAAATGCACTACGTGCCAGTGGAAGCACACGGGTGGCATGAGGGGTACCACACACTCACTGACCAGGGATCACACTGTGCCTCACAGGCTACACCAGGATTATGTACAGCACCTCACAGCAGTCACCTGCCCCAGCACACTGATGCTACCTCAGCAGAGTACACAGACACACACAGGTACAGGACAATCACATGGCATTGCCAACTGCGGGTACACACCTCACTCTGCCCATGTGCCAGTAGACGGGGGTGTCACAGGTGTGGGGCTGGCTCAGCACGGCATGCACACAGCACTGCTCCCTGCTCACATCCGATGGCCAGGCCATATCCATCCCTCATGCTGCTTGTGTGCAACACTCCCCATATGCACTCACCCACATGACAGGGGACTAACACACACACCAATGTGCAGGGGACGAACACGGCCTTTGGACACTCACAGCACAGGTACACTGAACAAACACACATCCATGGGTACTGACACCTGTCACACTGGGGGGAACACAGGATCACATCAGGACTGTGGAAACAACATCCCCAGGAGGAGTATGCAGGCAGAATGTGGCATGCACCTTGCATTCATTGTCACAGTAGGCACTATGCAAGTGAGGAGTGCACACAGGAAACACAGCATGCTCTGCATGGGTGACATGAGGCCTTCCACACCCTGGGACCCACTCCAAACAACAGTGCATGTCTGTCACACATGGACACAATGCCAGAAGTCACTGTCACACAAAAGGGGCACAGTCTAAGCTAGTGGAGTCTGCACTCACCTGAACCCCTGGTCGACCATACAGGCTCTGGAACTGTGGGAGGATCACATCTATCAGGGCAAGGTTCTCCTCCTGGGTGAATGGCTGTGACCTCTCCACAGTCCTGGACATGGTGCCAGAGGAATCACTATCAGCAGCAGTGGTAATGGATGAATGGATGTGCAGGCAAGTGCTCTCTCATGGGACCTGGCTGCCTTATATATGCCTGGCTGGCCTGTTCATGTATAGGAGTACAGATTGATTGGTCAGTCACATTAGCATCCTACGTTTCATCCAATCCCTTCAAACCTACCCCAGTGTGTGGCTTTGCATGGTTTCAGTTTTGATAATGATGTCAAGTCAACATCCACATTGCAACAATGTAGATTCTTTCAAACTGACTTCTGCTGTGCACCTGGTGCTCAAAATCAAAAATTTAACTCAGTCTCCATGGCAACCATCAGGCATTTAGGCCCTTATACTTGTCCCTCATGTGTCCCCTATGTGTTTTCATACATTTACACACAGGTACGGTGCGTTCCACGCCCTAGGGCACCCCACAAGCAGTGATACCGACCGTACATGCGCTTGTACGGTCCGGATCACAATATGGGCGCTGGCGTATGCGTACGCCACAGTAGTACGGACTGTACACGCGCTTGTACGGTCCGGATCACAATATGGGCGCTGGCGTATGCGTACGCCACAGTAGTACGGACTGTACACGCGCTTGTACGGTCCGGATCACAATATGGGCGCTGGCGTATGCGTACGCCACAGTAGTACGGACTGTACACGCGCTTGTACGGTCCGGATCACAATAAGGGCGCTGGCGTATGCGTACGCCACAGTAGTACGGACCGTACAAGCGCGTGTACAGTCCGTACTACTGTGGCGTACGCATACGCCAGCGCCCATATTGTGATCCGGACCGTACAAGCGCGTGTACAGTCCGTACTACTGTGGCGTACGCATACGCCAGCGCCCATATTGTGATCCGGACCGTACAAGCGCGTGTACAGTCCGTACTACTGTGGCGTACGCATACGCCAGCGCCCATATTGTGATCCGGACCGTACAAGCGCGTGTACAGTCCGTACTACTGTGGCGTACGCATACGCCAGCGCCCATATTGTGATCCGGACCGCACAAGCGCGTGTACAGTCCGTACTACTGTGGCGTACGCATACGCCAGCGGCAATATTGGCCCAGGGACCCTATACACGCGCTCCGAGCGTATGTACGGTGCGTATTACAACTGTCAGTGGTGACAGGCGGCACACAGACAGGAATGGAGCGGACAGGTATTGCCAAGGGTGGACACCAATGCATTGTCTGTGCAATACCACCTGTGTGTGACACAGGTGTGTCAGGATGTGATGTGGCACTTTACCCCTGAGGTGTGGGCAAAGCACATGTACGATGAGCTGTGTACACATGTCGTGTGTGATGGTGCGCATTGTACCACACATCCCCTGCACTCCTTTGACATGTGTGCATGTCGTACACACTAGTGGAGCCATGAGTCACTTGCATGTCCCAGTCACGGACACCCGCACCTGTCCCCTGATGCCAGGTACACGGAATATTACATATGACACGTGTATGGCTGCGTTGCATGCTGCAACCATGTCATGTGTGTGGCATGTCTTTCCATGATTTTGCTGTAGGTGTGTGATTCAATGTGTCAGCAGTTGCTGCTGCCAACATGTGTCTGTGTGTCGATGGGCATGGCACACTGTTCCGCACACCAGCCCACATATGTGATTTGCCATGAGGTGTGTATGTATCCAACTACACGGAGTATCAACACAAGTACATATCCACATGCTCCCTATGTATGTTCTGTCTCGACATGTACTCCTCAAAGGCAATGTGTGTGGCCTGTCCTATTCCTATGACATGTGACCAGTGCATATCGCATCCAACTACCTGTCTGTACCATACGCATACTACTTCTGCACATGTGTGGATGTCTGTGAATCCTGTGATGCGTGTGCATGTTCACTTACACTGGCCCACAGCTAGTCTCATGCCATGTCATCGTGATCTTGCCCCCCTCCGTTAGTGGCTGTCCCTTGGTAGGAGTGTAACCTGACTGGCGTTCGTGTCCAGGAACTGTGGCACAGACCTGACTCACAACGTGGCATATGTGTATTGGCTGTGTAACATGTGCTCAGTGCATTGACGATGTTGTTGTACAGTGCTCACTCTTAGGTGTTCCTTCCATTTCACTGCAGGGCTCCGCCTCTCCCTCGACGTATGCCAGACATTGCTGCCCTGCATGAACGGGACTGTATACGCCGCTACAGATTCAGCCAACGGTTGATTGATGAGTTGACTGGCCGGCTGGAAGCACAACTCCTCCCGCGCCACAGGTATCCAAGTGCACTGACACCCAAGTTGAAGGTGATGGCAGCCCTACATTTCCTTGCCACGGGTACGTTCCAACATACCATTGCTGATGTCGGGGGCATGTCCCAGACGATGTTCAGCCGTGTTCTGCATGATTTCTTAGAGGCCATGTTGTTTCACCTGGATGAGTACATTAAATTCCCAAATCGTGAGCAGTTGACAGATGTCAAGCGTGAGTTCTATGCCCTGGGAGGGATGCCCCATGTCATTGGGTCCATAGATGGGACACATGTTGCGTTGGTACCACCACAGGCACAGGAGGTGGTGTATAGGAATCGCAAACATTATCACTCCATTAATGCCCTTGTGGTGTGTCTGTCCAACATGGTGATTTCACATGTCTGTGTTCGCTTTCCAGGATCAGCACACGATGCCTTCATCATGAGGCGTAGCAGGGTGCCAGAAATGATGCTGCAGCTGCGGAACGAGCGAGCATGTATTGTTGGTGGGTAGACTCTGGCAGTGCAGTGTTTGGCGTCATCTTCCAATCTCACTGCCTGTGCTGACACACTTCTGTCCATGATGTTTCCTTGTAGGGGACGCTGGCTATCCCAACATGCCATGGCTGATGACGCCTGTCCGCAACCCCAGCACGGCTGCCGAGCACCTCTACAACAACGCACATGGGCGGACCAGGAGAGTCATTGAGAGGACGTTTGGACTTCTGAAGAGCCGATTCCGGTGCCTCCACAAGACCGGCGGAGCACTCCCATATGCCCCGGTGAAGGTGTGCAAGATCATCATCGTCTGCTGCATGCTGCACAACATGGCAGTGGAGGAAGCTGTTCCACTCATACTGGATCAAGATGACCAGGACCATCCACCCGTGGAGGATGAAGGGCTTGGTGACGGGGCAAGTGATGTGGAGGAGGAGGAGGCTGTGGAGGACATGCGGAGTCGGCTCATACGCAACTTCTTTGCTTAGTGGTGAGTTCCAGTGTCTGAGTGTGCACGCATTGGGCCGTGTGTGGCATGTGTTGCAATGTGTGTGTCCATCTGCATGTCTGCCAAGTGAGTCAGTGGTGTGTATTGAAGTGTCACTCAAGTGATGGCGCAATGGAAGGATGTTGTCTGAGGGTCATCATTGTCACCTGTCATGTTAACAACATGATACGTGTTAAGTACATGCTTGCGGATGTGCTCCTTTGTGCTGAATCCTTGTGTGTCTCTCTTCCACAGGTCCATGTGCATGCTGTCTGCTGGTGGCATTGTTGTGCTCCTGCTACTCCTCATGAACACAGCGACATGTGCTGATTCAGCGTCACATGCACGGGCAAGTGTTGAAATCTCCTCAGGGTAAGGGATGCCTCACGTCGTTTTGGGTGTGTGAATTGTTTGTAGTCTGTGTGCACTTCTCCGGTTCATGTGTGTTCCATTTGCATACATGGTGATCCTACATGGGGAACATGACATGGGGCAGGCTTCACCTGGAGCCATGGTCAGACTTGGTGACTGTCATGTGGCAGGGGATTGGGGATTGTGATGAGGCCATCATTGTGTGTAACACTGGCCTCGGAAACATACAGGTTGCACCGGGTTGACATGGTGTGTGATTGCCCCATCAGGGCCTCAATGGTGTATAGCGGCCTCTCCGTGGCAGCAGGGGGTGTTTAGCTGTTATCCGTCACTTGTGTGCCAGGTCAATGGGATGCCAGCATCTGTGTTGCAATGGGGGGTGCCAGTGTTGCTCCCACATGTACATCCACATGACCTGTGTATGTGTTGACAGAGTATCATTGTCATTCCAACACACATGACTAATAAATTTGTCCCTCTGTCTCCAAGGTGCCTCTTCCCTGTCAATGGTGCCCTGTTGCCACTGTGCGTGCCGCAGGTCTGGCATAGTTTTCATAGGTGGTGCATATGTGTCTATGTGTAGAGTGACAAGATGCTAGGGGTTTGTCAGGGAGTGGGAACTGTATTATGCACAAGATGCACAGTTCCATCCACCTCAAGGCAAGAGAGACCATCCCCCAGGGAAACTACAACATCTGTGTAGAATCCTACCCTGCAGTCTACGGACATGTGCCTCACGACTCCCATGGTACTTGTCCATATCCGGAGTGCATCTGCACAGCTCTGCTACTGCGTCGGGCAACCAGGCCACATCAACGTCCTAACGGGATGGGGGGAATGTTTCACAGCCAGCTGCAGGATGACCTTCTAGATCCACGCCCACACTCATGATGCAGCCCACAACCCCAACACAACCATGTGGCACAGTGATCCTAAACTGCATTCTGGCATCTCCATGCATCCAACCTTGGCCTAGCCACCATTCTCAACATCCGCCTGACGCAAGCATGCTGCACATTGTAGGGACACATGTCTAGACATACCTGGGAGCGGCAAGCCAGGTCACTCCACATGATCCCTGACCTCTGCGCATGACTGTTGCTCCCCTGAATGTGTCTGTTGCCACAGTTGTGCGGGAACCACTCAGCTGGTTGGGCCCAGCACAGGTGAGTTTGGTACTCCATGTCTGTATCAGATGAGACATTGGGACCCATGTGTGTCCTGGGCAAGACTGCGACCCCACGGTTTGGATGGTTGGAGTTAATTCTGAGATCAGGCATGCTTTGACTGTACGACACACACATGTATTGTAATAATGTAGAATCACGGCATCATCTTGTAAGTGTGATTCATTTATTTGTGGTGGGGTACGGGTTTGTGGGGATGACAAGAGGTGCACAGCGGGAGTGTAGAATCCAGAGTTCACTGGGGGAGTTGGTATCCTTGTCGTAGCAAAATGTCAGAGTCCATGCCACAGTCTTCGTCAACATAGGTCAGACAGTGACCAGCAAGTCCATGTGGCAGAGAATGTCATGTGCTGCTATTGGGCCAGAGGGCCAGGTGCCAGGCCAGGTGACCTGGGAGATGGTGATGTTCTGCTGACTCTCACAGTCTTTTTCGTGGACGACCCACCTTCCTGCGGGGACCCTCGGAAGCAGTCCGTGACGATGTCTGTGACGCTCCGTCGGATGAATCCTCCTCCTCCTGATCCCTCCCTGTGTCTGGTAATGGCCTTCGCCTGGTGCCACAGGGAGGGTTGCCCATGTTGTCGGCAATCCGACGGAGTACACCGGTCATTTGGGTTTGCACCGCCACGAGCTCAGCCTGTCTATCCTCCATCCTTCCTTGGTGTTGCAGTTGACAGGCATGTTGCTGGGACTGCAGGGTCTTCATCTCCTGGAGGGTCCCCTTGATGTCATTGAGGGTGGACGCAATCTGGTCCATGCCCCTGGTGTCACGCCGGTATGTATCCAGGATGTTGCTGACCTGGGACACTACCGGGTCCTGAGCTGCCTGGTCAGGTTCGCGCCTCCGCCGTCCTCCACTCCCGCCACCCCTGCCCACGTGCACCTGGCCTGCCGTTGTGGGTGCATCGGGTCTCCGGGACCCCTGAGGGATGGCATCTGCGTTGCCGCCTGCCTCCTCCTGGGTGCCCGGAGGACCGTGTCCCTCCTGGGCAGACTGGCTGGGTGGTCGTGTGCGGGCAGGGCTCCTGGACGTCTCCTGGGATGTGGCAGGAATGGGGGTGGTGGTTGGCACAGTTGTACCTGACGCAGGTGCTGCAGGTGGTTGGACACCAGAGGGGCCAGGTTGGTCTGGGTCATCCACGGAGTGGTGAGAGTCATCGCTGGCGGTGGGGTCATCATCCCGCGGAGCCTGGTCCTGTGTGACTTCCCCCCCAGTGTTGGGGGGTGTTCGTCGACGTTGACCTGTGTGTGAGAGAGACAATGTTAACAGTGTCACATGTGGCATCCATGTTGCATGCATTTCTGATTTGGCACTCTTCCTCTGGGTAGTTGGATCTGTCCTGCATTCCTCTCACAGTGCACTTGTGCATGGCTATGTCCCTTGGCCACAGCTGTCAGGGCTTTACGCATGTGTGAGACACAATCTTAGTTGATGCATCTATTTGGGTACACAGTCAGCAGTGTGGTGTGCGGGCGTAGCGAGCCATGCAGAGGCGCCTTACGTGTTGCACTGTACGTGGCCAAATGGTGTTTTGGCAAGGCAATTTGATGTTGCAGGTAGGGGACTGAAGCATTTGTGACAGGGTTCTTACCGACACGGTGGGTGGGTATACTGGGTGTGTGGTTAGGTCTGTGCCTGCAGCACGGATGGACTCGTGCACAGATTGACACATGGACCGGTCTTCATCTACGGAAGGGGGGGTTGAGGCACTGCCAGACCTGGTCTGCATGCACACAGTCCACCGGCTGACGAGTGGACATGGCCACACCACCCAAGGGTGATTTAGTCTCCCTGTGTCTCCCTTCCTCCCTCCCTCTGTCACCCTCCTCCCTCCCTCTGTCGGTCTCCCTCTGTCACCCTACTCCCTCCCTCTGTCTGTCTCCCTGTGTCCCCCCTCTGTCTCCTTCCCTCTCATTCCCCCTCTCCCTCCCTCTCTTTGTCACTCTCTGTCACCTCAGGCCAGCTTCCTGGGCACACACAGTTAGCCGGTCTTTGAATGGCCATTGGCTTGTTCATGTGAGTTAGTCCCTGTTCTCCGGGCACCCATTGGGCAGTGTGTCTGAGTGTAGGCTGCTGCTGTGGCGGTGTGTGCTGAGACTCTATCAGAGCGATGCATCTTCATTGTCTGCTGTTATGTGCAAATTGTGCCTTCAGACCCATGGCATCCTGCATGGCAGCCATCATTTGCAGGCAAGACAGTACTGTGTGGGTACACACAGTTTGTATGGCTGTGCCCTGGGCCATATGGGCTGAGGGCATTGTTGTGTGCTTGTGAGTTGCTCAATGTTAGTTTTGCTGCCCCCACTCCCAGCATCGACCACATCCTGTGTTGTGTTGGTGTTTTGTGTGGCCTGTGACTTGGCATGGCCCTGATTGATGCATGGGGCATGGAGGTGCCAGTGGCATGTGTGTGTTTGTGGAGTGTTGTTGTGTCCGGTGGTGGCTTGGGGGGGGTGGCATGCATGATTGATTGTGTATGGCATCCCCCCCATGTGAGGTGAGTTGTTTGTGTACTCACCAGGGTCTGGGAGTCCTGGCAGTCCGTGTAGTCCCTCCACCGCCAGCGTGGACATCACCTTCTCCTCCCAGGGATGGTATAGTACCGGTCTGGGGGGCGGCCCTCCTCCAGTGATGTTCCCCTGGTTGTGATTGTCAGTCATCTTCCTCTTGACCGTCCTCCGCAGATCGTACCACCTGGATTGGCACTCGTGCCTGGTCCTTCTGGTTGTCCCAACAGCATTCACAGAATCGACGATCCTCTGCCACATGGCGGTTTTTTCGGATATGCTGGTCTGTCTGACCAATGTCCCAAAGAGCTGTGGCTCGACTCTGAGGATTTCGTCGACAAGGATCTCCAGCTCCTCCTTTGTGAACTTTGGATTCTTGGTGGTGGACATGGCGTGGGGTGTGGTTGTGGGGGTGTGGGTGTGGATGGCTGTGGGTGTGTGGGTGTGGTAGTGGAGGTGTGTGTGTGAATGTGATGAGGGGGTGTTTGTGTAGGTGGTTGTGTGAAGGTATGCAAGTGTGAGGTTCAAGTATGGTGGTGTGGGTCGTCTGTGGGCTCTGGCAGCAGTGGGTCTGTTGCAAAGGCTCATGGTTTGTGTGTGTGGTCCATTTTTATTGGTCCATTTGTGGGTGTGGCTGTGTTTGAAATTTGTGTGGGTGTGTTATGAGGAGTGATTGAGTTTTGGGCCTCTGTTTGGCAGTTTGGCAGTTGCAGGTGAGTGTATGTGATGTTTGTGGGGTTGTTGGGCCTGTTTGGTGGTGTGGGGAAACTCTACTTGACTCTCCTTGTGTAAATATGGTTTGTCCGGGTTCAGTACGTGTTTTTTTGGCGTCAGTACGGTCCGTACATGCACTGGTGGGGGTGCGGTCCGTACATTCCCTGGTGGGGTGGTGGTTAGGTGCGTAAATACACGGCTGGGGTGGGGGTTTGGTGCGTACATACACGGCTGGTGGTTCGGTGCGTACATACACGGCTGGGGGGGGTTCGGGGGCGTACATACACGGCTGGTGGTTCGGTGCGTACATACACGGCTGGTGGTTCGGTGCGTACATACACGGCTGGGGGGGGGTTCGGGGGCGTACATACACGGGTGGGTGTTTGGTGCGTACATACACGGCTGGTGGTTCGGTGCGTACATACACGGCTGGGGTGGGGGTTTGGTGCGTACATACACGGCTGGTGGTTCGGTGCGTACATACACGGCTGGGGGGGGTTCGGGGGCGTACATACACGGGTGGGTGTTTGGTGCGTACATACACGGCTGGTGGTTCGGTGCGTACATACACGGCTGGGGTGGGGGTTTGGTGCGTACATACACGGCTGGTGGTTCGGTGCGTACATACACGGCTGGGGGGGGGTTCGGGGGCGTACATACACGGCTGGTGGTTCGGTGCGTACATACACGGCTGGGGGGGGGATTCGGGGGCGTACATACACGGGTGGGTGTTTGGTGCGTACATACACGGCTGGTGGTTCGGTGCGTACATACACGGCTGGGGTGGGGGTTTGGTGCGTACATACACGGCTGGTGGTTCGGTGCGTACATACACGGCTGGGGGGGGGTTCGGGGGCGTACATACACGGCTGGTGGTTCGGTGCGTACATACACGGCTGGGGGGGGTTCGGGGGCGTACATACACGGGTGGGTGTTTGGTGCGTACATACACGGCTGGTGGTTCGGTGCGTACATACACGGCTGGGGGGGGGATTCGGGGGCGTACATACACGGGTGGGTGTTTGGTGCGTACATACACGGCTGGTGGTTCGGTGCGTACATACACGGCTGGGGTGGGGGTTTGGTGCGTACATACACGGCTGGTGGTTCGGTGCGTACATACACGGCTGGGGGGGGGTTCGGGGGCGTACATACACGGCTGGTGGTTCGGTGCGTACATACACGGCTGGGGGGGGGTTCGGGGGCGTACATACACGGGTGGGTGTTTGGTGCGTACATACACGGCTGGTGGTTCGGTGCGTACATACACGGCTGGGGGGGGTTCGGGGGCGTACATACACGGGTGGGTGTTTGGTGCGTACATACACGGCTGGTGGTTCGGTCCGTACATACACGGCTGGGGTGGGGGTTTGGTGCGTACATACACGGCTGGTGGTTCGGTGCGTACATACACGGCTGGGGGGGGGTTCGGGGGCGTACATACACGGCTGGTGGTTCGGTGCGTACATACACGGCTGGGGGGGGGTTCGGGGGCGTACATACACGGGTGGGTGTTTGGTGCGTACATACACGGCTGGTGGTTCGGTGCGTACATACACGGCTGGGGGGGGTTCGGGGGCGTACATACACGGGTGGGTGTTTGGTGCGTACATACACGGCTGGTGGTTCGGTCCGTACATACACGGCTGGGGGGGGTTCGGGGGCGTACATACACGGCTGGTGGTTCGGTGCGTACATACACGGCTGGGGGGGGGTTCGGGGGCGTACATACACGGGTGGGTGTTTGGTGCGTACATACACGGCTGGTGGTTCGGTGCGTACATACACGGCTGGGGTGGGTGTTAGGTGCGTACATACACGGCTGGTGGTTCGGTGCGTACATACACGGCTGGGGGGGGTTCGGGGGCGTACATACACGGCTGGTGGTTCGGTGCGTACATACACGGCTGGGGGGGGTTCGGGGGCGTACATACACGGGTGGGTGTTTGGTGCGTACATACACGGGTGGGGGTTCGGGGCGTACATACGCGGGCGGGGGGTGGTGGGGTGTTCGGCGCGTATGCGGGCACATGTCTCCATGGTTGCTATGGGAGTTCGGTTCGGACGGTGTTTTTTGCGTACGGTTGTGAAATGGGGAGGACGGGAGGGATCGTACTTGCGCAGTCGGACTTTATTTTTCCGCACGGTGGGTTTCTCGCCCGGGGACGTGTCGGTGACTTTTCCCGACCCGAGGACGTGTGGGGAAATCTTCCCAATGCGATTCGTATGGACTTTTTTCCGTTCGAATCGTACTTGGCAGTTTGTACGCTACTTTGACGATTCGGACGGAAAAAAATCCGGATACGAGTCGGACGGGGAATTTTTTTACCGGATCGGAATTGGCACCTTAATGTAATAAAACATTAATTAAACATATACATATTGGTGCCGATTACGATCCGGTAAAAACCGGGTACGAACCGTCGGTTGGAGCGTATTCTCCGTCCGACTCGTACCCGGTTGTAAAACATTACAAACATGGAATTACGATTCGCACGGAAACACCATTTCCGTACGAATCGTAAAAAACACCGACCGACGAAAATATGCATACGAATGTGATCCGGGAATGCTGCGACGTGACGTCGGGACGCTTCTAGGCAGCGTTTCACGACCCAGGAATTACGATTCGAACCGACAGCAGTCCGGACGGCAATATTTTCACGGCACCCAAAAAGTGCCGCAAATGCGAAGTACGGCACGAAACGACCAGAGTAGGTGGCCCGGTAAGCGCCGTACCCCCCCCAGCCCCCGCATGTACGCGCCGTACCCCCCCCAGCCCCCGCATGTATGCACCGTACCCCCCCAGCCCCCGCATGTACGCGCCGTACCCCCCCAGCCCCCACATGTACGCGCCGTACCCCCCCAGCCCCCACATGTACGCGCTGTACCCCCCCCAGCCCCCGCATGTACGTGTCGAACCCCCCCCGTGTATGTACACCCGAGTACGTGTCGAACCCCCATGTATGTACACCCGAGTACGTTCGAGTCGTACCCCCACCCGTGTATGTACACCCGAGTACGTGTCGAACCCCCCTGTGTATGTACACCCGAGTACGTGTCGAACCCCCCCGTGTATGTACACCCGAGTACGTTCGAGTCGTACCCCCACCCGTGTATGTACACCCGAGTACGTGTCGAACCCCCCCGTGTATGTACACCCGAGTACGTGTCGAACCCCCTGTGTATGTACACCCGAGTACGTTCGAGTCGTACCCCCACCCGTGTATGTACACCCGAGTACGTGTCGAACCCCCCCGTGTATGTACACCCGAGTACGTGTCGAACCCCCCCGTGTATGTACACCCGAGTACGTTCGAGTCGTACCCCCACCCGTGTATGTACGGTGCGTACCCCCAGCGCTACGCGTGTATGTACGGTGGGGGTACGCACCGTACATACACGGGGGGGTACGACTCGAACGTACTCGGGTGTACATACACGGGGGGGTTCGACACGTACTCGGGTGTACATACACGGGGGGGTTCGACACGTACTCGGGTGTACATACACGGGGGGTTCGACACGTACATGCGGGGGCTGGGGGGGTACGGCGCGTACATGCGGGGGCTGGGGGGGGGTACGGCGCGTACATGCGGGGGCTGGGGGGGGTACGGCACGTACCGGGCACCTGTTTGGACGTCTCCATGGTTGTTATAGGAGTTCGGTGCGGACGGTCTTTTAACCATACGGTTGTACATTCGGACGCCCGGGACGGATCGTGATTCCCCGGTCGGACTTCGCTTTTCACGTTTGTACGGTAAATCGTACGAGGACGTGTCGGACACTTTTTCCGACCCGAGGACGTGTGGGGAATTATTCCCAATGTGATTCGTATGGTCTTTTTCCCATGCGAATCGTGATTGCCAGTTCGTACGGCACTTGTACGATTCGTACGGTAAAAAGACCGGATACGAGTCGCACGGGGAATTTTTTTACCGGATCGTAATTGGCACCATAATATATAATATATATACTTACTTAATAATAAATTTTAATAATTGTTTTAATAACGTATAACTTGTTAAAAATTATTATAAATTACAAATACATCATACACATAAAACAATAACATGAATACAAATTAAATAATTATATATAACACATTTAAAAAATTACATTTAATTTGAATATTGTTAAAATTAATTATATATTACATTAGCTAAAATAATACAAAAAATATTAAATAGCACCGACAATAAAACTACTACTCCAGCTCCAAAAAAAAACAGTAAAGAAAATGTTGGATAGCGTAGAGCTAAAAATTACTATTTCCACTCCAGGGAGTGTAACAATAGGGAAAGTGTTGGATAGCGTAGGGGTAAAAATTACTATTCCCACTCCAGAGAGTGCAACAGTAGGGAAAGTGTTGGATAGCGTAGGGGTAAAAATTACTATTCCAACTCCAGAGAGTGCAACAGTAGGGAAAGTGTTGGATAGCGTAGGGGTAAAAATTACTATTCCCACTCCAGAGAGTGCAACAGTAGGGAAAGTGTTGGATAGCGTAGGGGTAAAAATTACTATTCCCACTCCAGAGAGTGCAACAGTAGGGAAAGTGTTGGATAGCGTAGGGGTAAAAATTACTATTCCAACTCCACAGAGTGCAACAGTAGGGAAAGTGTTGGATAGCGTAGGGGTAAAAATTACTATTCCCACTCCAGAGAGTGCAACAGTAGGGAAAGTGTTGGATATTGTAGGGGTAAAAATTACTATTCCAACTCCAGAGAGTGCAACAGTAGGGAAAGTGTTGGATAGCGTAGGGGTACAAATTACTATTCCAACTCCAGAGAGTGCAACAGTAGGGAAAGTGTTGGATAGCGTAAGGGTAAAAATTACTATTCCAACTCCAGAGAGTGCAACAGTAGGGAAAGTGTTGGATGGCGTAGGGGTAAAAACTACTATTCCCACTCCAGAGAGTGCAACAGTAGGGAAAGTGTTGGATAGCGTAGGGGTACAAATTACTATTCCCACTCCAGAGAGTGCAACAGTAGGGAAAGTGTTGGATAGTGTAGGGGTAAAAATTACTATTCCAACTCCACAGAGTGCAACAGTAGGGAAAGTGTTGGATAGTGAAGGGGTAAAAATTACTATTCCAACTCCAAAGAGTGCAACAGAAGGGAAAGTGTTGGATAGCGTAGGGATAAAATTTATTATTCCAACTCCAGAGGGTGCAACAGTAGGGAAAGTGTTGGATAGCGTAGAAGTTAAAAATAACAGTTATAACTAAAATAATTATTTAAAATAATTAGTGATTTAATTATTAAATAACTCAAAATTATTTACAAATACCAATAAATAATTATTACAAACAGAACTACCAAAGAATAATTAATTAACAATACATTAATAATAAATACCAATAAATAATAATTAATAAATATTAATTACCAAATAATAAATATTAAGCGATAAAATATTTTTCATAACCAAAAACATATGAATTATTAAAAAGTAAATACCAATTAAAATATATTTAACCATTTAAAAAAATATATACCGCAAAATAATAATTATGAAACATTAATTACCAATTAAAAAATATTGAACTATTAAATATTTTTCATACGCCAAAATCATAAATATTACACATTAATTACCAATTAATAATTACTTATTAATATATTAATTAGAAATATCAATGCATAATATTTAATTATATTTAATTCACAATTAATGATTAATCAACAATTAATTATTTTTCATAACCAAAATATTATAATTTAAAATATTTACCAATTAATAATTATTGTCCAATTAATTAATTATCAATACCCAATAACTAATTTAATAATTACTTAATTAGATTTCAATTACTTCCAACACTATCGCCCTATAAACGCACGACACATTCCACTAATAAAATAATACACTTAACATAATTATCAATTAATCAACTAATTAAAACTAATTGCCAATTAATAAAAAATAATTACCAATTAATACTTAATTAACAATAATATAATTATCAATACCAATAAATTAAAATAAATTATTAATTAATTACAATTAAATTATTTCCCACCCTATTCCCCTATAAACCCACAACCCGCTACAGAACTTAAACGCAAAAATGTATTAAAATCAATTTATAATTCCTAAAAATGTAAAATTAATTCCATATAATTAAATTTCTTCCCACCCTATTCCCCTATAAACCCACAACCCGCTACAGAACTTAAACGCAAAAATTAATTAAAATTAATTTATAATTCCTAAAAATGTATAATTAATTCCATATAATTAAATTACTTCCCACCCTATTCCCCTATAAACCCACAACCCGCTACGGTACTAAAACACAAAATTGACTTAAAAAACCATTGTTAACATATAAAAATTGTATACATATATGTTAAAACCAGTAGAACACTTAACTAAAAACATATAACACATACATTAGTAAATACATAATAAAATACATAACAATAATATAAATATCGATATTAGTAACATCATTATTAGTAAAATCGATATATTTGATGTCGATATTACTAACTTCGTATTACTAACATCGATATTAAAATACTTACCTTAGGATCGATATTCTGTCCATAGATATTATTGACATCGATATTCTGTCCCTTCGATATTTAAAACTCGATATTAGTGTAGGTAGAGATTTTAGTTTCGATATTTTGGCTGCTCACCTCTGTTTCCATGTGCAGACCCCCTATTCCCTCCCTCCTGGCTTGTATGTTCCATTGTAATGCCCCTGATCCGTCCCTCCTGCCCTTTATGGTCTGTTATGCTGCAGCTTTCTCTCCTGTCTGTCCACTATGGTCAGCTAGCTACCATTGCCTCTTTCCCATCTGTTCTCTGTTGTCCATGTGCATGGTCCTGTCCCCTCCCTATTGCTTACTATGGATTGTTGTGCTGCACTCCCGTCCCGCATGCGCTGTGTGGTGTATTCTGCTGCTGCAAACCCTGATGCCTGCTCTGTAGGGTCAGTTTGGTGCACCTCACCATGTCCCTCCTGTCCTCTGTTATCCGAGTCCATGTCCCTACCCCAATTCCTCCTGCCTACCATGATTCAATGTACCATACTTGCGAACATTTTGAACTTGGTAAGAGGGAGATTTTGAAAAAAAACTGTGGTATTGATTTTCCCCTTTGAGTTAAATTGAAGAAGAGGAGATTGTAGACAGGAGACAGATCAAATAAAGCCCATTTGATCTTAAAAACATTGGACGTTTCCTGGCTGAAACGGGTCTGTTGGCATGTATGGTTGTACTACCACTGCCTCTTACTTCTGCCCACAATGGTCTATTATATTGCCACAGCCTCTCTTGTCAGTCCTGTATTGTTGGTTTGTTGCCCCTGACCCCCTTTCCACTGCCCTCCATAGTCTGTTGTGCTGCCACTGCCCTTCCTGCCTGCCCAGTGTGGTCAAATTGTTGCCTCTGCACTCTCCTACCTGCCTTTAAATTTCAGAGTCCGTGCCCTTGGCCTCTGCCTCTCAACAGTATCCCAATAAACAACTAGATTGCTAACATTCTATATTTATTACAAAAGTGTGGAACGCCTGACGTCATCTTGATGTAATCAAAACTGTAATACCTAGAGTATTTCCTTTAGAAATTACATATATGAGAGGGTCTTATTTGCATCAAAATTATGGTTAGTGCTCTAAAAAACTAAAATGATGACATATTTTCTGAGTTTTCAAATAGCGACAAAGAACTTTTAAATTATTTGTAATCTTTATGTTTTTTTATCCAGTTGACCACTTGATTAAATGTTGCACCTAGGGGAGAGGATGTGGGGTTACTTCCAGAGCTGCAGACTTTGCAACTGGGGAACCAGGTTGGAGTTTCTGCTTCAGCTCAACATTCTGTGATTCTGGTCAAATCACTTAATCTCCCTATGTCTACAACCAAAATGAATTTGATCTTGTGTGATGTAACCAATGCTCATGTAAAGCATTCCAATACCTGACAAGTCTGCACTATATAAAACTGCAAATACACAAAAAATAAGTGTTTTGCACACTTCTGTCATTGGGCTACATGTGGGCTACATCTGGGTGATATTTGTGCTGCATTTAGGCTCTTTTGTGTCTGGTGGCCATCTTGGGAGATTTATTTGTTATGAAGTTTCCTAATTTCCTCATTTACTGCAGTCTCCTCAGTAGGAAATGCTTTCAGTTTTTTACTTTGATTCCATCAAGAAGGTATTCAGATATGTCACACATTTGCCATAAATTCTGAATGTTAGCACTCTAGTTGCTCATTAGATCACTGTAGTAAAGCTACTGCTCACCACGGAAGTCTGCTGCTGGTATTAAAAGTGCATGTTTCAGTCTGCATATCAGAATTATTTAATGAAATAGAAGAGGATTTGAGAAGTCACTCAAAATGTGCCCTAATTTTTCTTTCTGCAGAACTAATCATAATTTCTATGGCAAAATGAACCCTCTCATAGTGTTCCTTTTTAAATTAAATGTTTTAAGTGTTATCAGTTTATTCCAATCAAGATGGCTTCAGGTGTGCCATACTTTTGTCATAAGTAAGACTGTTAACGCTCTAGTTGTTCGTTAGAACACTCTGGGACATTCTGTCATTGGGCTATACTTGGGCTACATCTGGGTGATATTTGGGCTACATTTGGGCTCTTTTGTCTCTGGTGGCCATCTTGGGAGATTTATTTGTTATGAAGTTTCCTAATTTCCTCATTTACCGCAGTCTCCTCAGTAGGAAATACTTTCAGTTTTTTAGTTTGGTTCCATCAAGAAGGCATTCAGATGTGTCACACATTTGCCATAAATTCTGAATGTTAGCACTCTAGTTGCTCATTAGATCACTGTAGTAAAGCTACTGCTCACCAGGGAAATCTGCTGCTGGTATTCAAAGTGCATGTTTCAGTCTGCATGTCAGAATATTTTTATGACATAGAAGAGGATTTGAGAAGTCACTCAAAATGTGCCCTAATTTTTCTTTCAGCAGCACTAATCATACTTTCTATGGCATAATGAACCCCCTCATTTTGTTCCTTTTTAAATTAAATGTTTTAAGAATTACCACTTTACTCCAACCAAGATGGCTTCAGGTGTGCCATACGTTTGTCATAAGTAGGGCTGTTAGCGCTCTAGTTGTTCTTTAGAACACTCTGGGAAGCTGCAGTAGAACACAAAGGAATCAACTGACAGTCTCTGCCCTTGTTGGATGTACATGTTTTACTGAGAATGTCAGACTTCATTCTCACATGACTGAGAAAGATAATGTGAATTTACAGAAAATATGCTCTCAGTTAGCTTATAGGTCACCTTCCAAACCTCTGTGGGAAAAGCATGAGAAAATAGTTTTCTCTCAAACATGATTCATGATATCACAGCAGAAGGCTTTTTCACATGGTAAAATCACCTTAGAACACATCACAATTCCTAAAATGAGTATGGTACCATCAACAAATGATTTATAATGTAACTAAAGTCTTAAAACCTTCTATTAACTGCAATGCTTTTTAATGAGGTGCTATCACGTATATTGGTCCCAAGATGGCTGCCAACACTTCTTGGATGAAGTGCTGACAGCCAATCAGATCTCACGATGAGATGTGTGGTTAGGCTCCGCCCAGATATATATGTGATTTTACTTTTGATTGTCTCAGGAACTACTGAACGGATTTACACCATTTAAGCAAAAGGCACATGCCTGACCTGAGGACTACCTCTGTGCCAAATTTCAAGTAAGTCTGTTCAGCCGTTCGGGCTGTACCTTCAACTAAAGGTCCTATGTCCTAAATAGGTGGGGCACTCCGCTCCGCTCCTTCCCTGAAAGTCTCGGGGGGATTCGTCAAGCGGGGGCTGAGAAAAAGGGGGGGTCCCAAAACGCATTTTCCCCATGCATTTTTCCGTAGGACCTTTAGTCCAAGCTGCAGCCCGAACAGCTGAACAGAATTACTTGAAATTTGGCAGAGAGGTAGTCCTCAGGTCAGGGATGTGCCTTTTGCAGGTCTGGTGTAAATCTGTTCAGTATTTCCTGAGAAAATAGCATTTAAATCAATATATATATCTATAGGCGCGCTCCGAGCGCGTACCGTAAGCTTACCGTACGCGCACGCTGCCGTGCGCGAGCGCGATTCTGATTGGTTGTTAGATCTTAGGAAACAT
Organism: Triturus cristatus; assembly: GCF_964204655.1. NCBI lineage: Eukaryota > Metazoa > Chordata > Amphibia > Caudata > Salamandridae > Triturus > Triturus cristatus. The sequence continues at coordinate 1,121,618,786 of NC_140580.1, read as the reverse complement.
TCGAATCGGTCGAAACCAGGAAGTGTCGGCCGCCATTTTGTCTCTCGCAGTCTGAGGGGGTGAAAAACAAAGGTGGATAACGTGAAAAGGGGGCAGGCTGGACAGTTCCTGACCCCTAGCCTTGGTCAGGGGGTCCCAGAAGGACCCCCAAGGGCAAAAATGTATTTGAATTTTTTTACAAAAAGTCCCGGGGTGCACGTAGCGTACGCGTACGGTTGAAACGGAAAAATTCCGCGAACTACTTAACGTGGCCGCGCGGTGCGCGAAGCGCACCGCGCGCCCACAGCGCACGCACCGTACGCGCACGGTGAAAAAACTTTAAAAAAAAAAAAAAAAATACATAAATTAGCATTTTAAAAAACGTACAAATTCACTGAAAAAACCATAGGTTTCACACACGTTATGGTTAGGAATTAGCATTTAAAAAACCTTGCAAATTCACTTAAAAAACCATAGGTTTCACACATGTTATAGTTAGCTGGGCATTTCACTCGTGAAAAACCAATGAAATTCCCCCGTTATAGTTAGGTCAGATAACTATAACTTGCGCACCCGCAATCCAGTGCTCATGACGTCACATATTACATCACTCATGACATGGTCAGTGGCATTACTCATGACATCACCGATGACATCATCCTTGTGATAGAGAGGCGGTCGCGCGAGTTATAGTTATCTGACCTAACTATAACGGGGTGGGGGTACGCACAGTACATACACGGGTGGGGGTACGACTCGAACGTACACGGGTGTACATACACGGGGGGTTCGACACGTACTCGGGTGTACATACACGGGGAGGTTCGACACGTACTCGGGTGTACATACACGGGGGGTACGGCGCGTACATGCGGGGGCTGGGGGGGGTACGGCGCGTACATGCGGGGGCTGGGGGGGGTACGGCGCGTACATGCGGGGGCTGGGGGGGGGTACGGCGCTTACCGGGCCACGTACTCTGGTCGTTTCGCGCCGTACTTCGCTTTTCCGGCACTTTTTGGGTGCCGTAAAAATATTGCCGTCCGGACTGCTGTCGGTTCGAATCGTACTTCCTGGGTCGTGAAACGTGGCCTGAGAGCGTCCCGACGTCACGTCGGCGCATTCCCCGGATCCCATTTGTATGTATCTTTTCGTCGGTCGGTGTTTTGTACGACTCGTACGGAAATGGTGTTTCCGTGCGAATCGTACTTGCATGTTTGTAAAGTTTTGCGACCGGGTACGAGTCGGACGGAAAAAAGCCTCCGTCCGACGGTTCGTACCCGGTTTTTGCCGGATCGTAATTGGCACCTGTGTGTTGAACTTATGGCTTCTCTGCTCACACCAGTGTTCCATGACCTGTTGCTATGATAGCAGGCAGAAGTCATGTTGGGGGAAGGGATCATTTGGAAAGGGTTGAAATTTGCAACCAATAGAAATGTGTGTTTCCATTTGAAAAAAATGTGGGAAGCACTGTGATTTGGAGTTAACATGTATATGTGTGAAAAAAGAGAGAGAAACATTGCCATTAACTGGTTCTGGTGAGAGGAGAGCGGTGTACAGCTCAGAGATTGTTGCTGTGATAATCTGCTGTTTGAGTGCCACATTTCTTTCTGAACTAACTACTTTTAAAGGTGAGTTATGAATTTGAGAGGGAATGTATGTGGTGCATTTTGATATAAATAATAGAAATGTGATTCTTCTTTTGAAGTTGTTTTTCACATTTTGTGTTTTGGGAGATATTTAACTGTCTTGAACTTGTAAGATATTATTGAGTATGTCTTCACCATAAGTTAAGGTGTACTGGTATCACCCAGGAATACTGTTTTCTGCCTAGAATCACACCATGAGACAGTGTGCACACAGGAATTGTTATCAGAGATTTAATTTGTGTTGCTCTTGCTCTGTTAGCCTTGCACTCGCAGGAAAGGGGCAGTTTGTTTTCTTGAACTGTGATGGTTAGCATTCAGCAGAAATCACTTGACCCCAGGGTAGGTCGCTCCCCCACCTCCGCAGCACCACCAGTGCCTGTCTGCCTCCTCTCACCACCTCTCAGCTCCGCTCCAGCTGCCGTCTTGCCCGCTGGTGTCCTCCTTCGCCCGAGTGCTTGGCCCGTGCGACTGGCTTGAGTGATTGATCTCTCCCCGTTTTCTTCCGTGTAACCCGAGTGCTTGGCCCCGTGTGACTGGCTTGAGTGATTGATTTCTCCCCGTTTTCTCCCGTGTAACCCGAGTGCCTGACCCCCCGTGTGTGCCCGGTCCCCCTGCCATGTTTCTCTCTCCCCCGTTGTTTCTCTCCGGCCCCCTCGCCGTTCTCTGGCCCTCGCCTCGCTTTTTGCCTCTTTTCTCCACAGCTTTTGTCCACTTTTGGCCCCCTCGCCGTTCTCCGGCATCACCGTTTTTTCCCGCCGTTTTTCGCTTTTCCCCGCCTACCCTCCCGCCGCCCACCTCCCAGCTGACCCCTCCTCCCCCAGCTACCCCATATATGGCGGCCGCTGCGAGGCGGAGGTAGCGACCCTTGACCCCAGGGTAGGTCGCTCCCCCACCTCCGCAGCGCCACCAGTGCCTGTCTGCCTCCTCTCACCACCTCTCAGCTCCGCTCCAGCTGCCGTCTTGCCCGCTGGTGTCCTCCTTCGCCCGAGTGCTTGGCCCCGTGCGACTGGCTTGAGTGATTGATCTCTCCCCCGTTTTCTTCCGTGTAACCCGAGTGCTTGGCCCCGTGTGACTGGCTTGAGTGATTGATTTCTCCCCGTTCCCGTTCTCCGGCCTCGCTGATTTTTCCCACCGTTTTTCGCTTTTCCCCGCCTACCCTCCCACCGCCCACCTCCCAGCTGACCCCTCCTCCTCCAGCTACTCCATATATGGCGGCCGCTGCGAGGCCGCGCAGCGGGCGCGCCGCTGGCGCGCCGAAGACGTGCCTAAGGCAAGCCCGTCTGCGCCCGTCCGCGCCTGGACCGCGCCCAGTGCCCAAACCCCTGGCCCCCGCAACCCCTGCCTGACCTACGACTCCGCCACCCTCGGCAACCTCAACCCCGGCCGCATGCCGGGCTGCTACGGCGCCACCCCGAAACGAACCCACGGACCCTTCACCTGCAGCAACTGCCGCTTCACCTGCCAACGGACTCACACCGCTCCCGTCAAGAACGACTCCCCCGGAAGCAATCTCCACTGCATCCTGGTCAACACCCGATCCGTCCACAGGCACGCCATCGAACTGTGGAACCTCATCAACTCAACGAACCCTGACATCGCCTTCCTCACCGAGACCTGGATGAACCCCTCCTCGGCACCCGACATCGCCATAGCCATCCTTGACGGCTACAAAATCATCCGGAAAGACCGCACCAACCGCACCGGAGGAGGCATCGCCATCGCACACAAAAGCTCCATCCGCATCTCGACCCACACCAACGACTCTCTCCCCGACGCCGAACATCTCCACTTCACGATCCACAGCGACCCCAAGACCACCCTCAGAGGCACCCTCATGTACAGACCACCAGGACCTCGCACCAAGTTCAGCGAAGACATCGCAGACCTCGTCAACCCTCACGCACTCTCATCCACCAACTACATCCTCCTAGGAGACCTCAACTTTCACCTGGAAAACCTCACCGACAACAACTCCACTGCCCTACTGGACAACCTCGCCAACCTGGGACTGAAACAGCTAGTCAACACCCCCACCCACTACGCCGGACACACGCTCGACCCCATCTTCTCCTCCAGCAAACACATCACCTTCAGCCACACCACCGAACTCACCTGGTTGGACCACAGCTGTGTCCACTTCAGCTTCAAGAAGACCACCATGCACCACCACACCCAGCAACCACCAAGAAGACACTGGAATCGTATCACCACTGAACAGCTCGCATCAACCCTCTCCCAGAACCAACCCACCAACACCACCGACCCCAAAGAAGCCGCCAACAACCTCACAAGCTGGATCTCCGACTGCGCCAACCTCCTGGCCCCCCTGAAGACTCAAGCCAACACCAACAATCACAAGAAAAACTCCTGGTTCACCCCCGACCTCAAGGACTCCAAGAAAGAATGCCGCGCCCGCGAGAAGAAGTGGCGCCTCAACCAGACCGAGGAGAACAAACATGTCAGCTCTCAAGGACGCCACCCGCCAACACCACCAACACCTCCGCGCCGCACGAAAAACAGCCTACTGGAACAGACTTGACAACAACGCCCACAACAGCAAGGAACTATTTGGCATCGTCAAAGAGCTCTCCAACCCGGACACAGAAAACAACCCCATCCCTCCCTCACAAGACCTCTGCGACTCCCTCGCAACCTTCTTCCACCACAAGATCACCGATATATACAACAGCTTCACGACCACCAACGCGAACCCCCCCCCCCGGAACCCGCCACCGACATCACCACCATCCTCACCTGGAGCCCAACCACCACCGAGGAGACCACCCGCGTCATGAACTCGATCCACTCCGGATCCCCATCGGACCCCTGCCCGCACCATATCTACAACAAGGCCGACAACATCATCGCACCTCCGAGACGTCATCAACGCCTCCCTCACCACCGCCACCTTCCCGGAGAGCTGGAAACACGCAGAGCTCAACGCCCTCTTGAAGAAACCCACAGCAGACCCCACCGAACTCAAAAACTTCCGTCCCATCTCTCTCCTACCGTTCCCCGCCAAAGTGATTGAGAAAATCGTCAACGCTCAACTCACCAGCGCCCTGGACACCAACGACTCCCTCGACCCCACACAGTTCGGTTTCAGTGCCAACCACAGCACCGAAACCGCCCTCATCGCAGCCATGGACGACGTCAGAGCCCTGACCGACAAGGGAGAAACCGTGGCCCTCATACTCCTGGACCTCTCTGCAGCCTTCGACACGGTCTGCCACCGCACCCTGATACGCCGCCTCAGCAACGCCGGCATCAGAGGCAAGGCCCTGAAATGGATCGTCTCCTTCCTCTCCGGAAGGACTCAGAGAGTCTGCCTGCCCCCCTTCAGATCCACAGCCACGGAGATCATCTGCGGCGTACCTCAAGGATCCTCCCTCAGCCCCACTCTCTTCAACGTCTACATGACCCCCCTGGCGAACATCGCACGCAAACACGGACTCGACCTCATATCCTACGCCGACGACACCCAGCTCATCTTATCCCTCACCGACAACCCCACCTCAGCAAGGACCAGACTACATGATGGCATGAAGGAAGTAGCGAACTGGATGACAGACAGCCGGCTGAAACTGAACACAGATAAGACGGAGGTCCTCATCCTCGGCCCTACTCCCACCGCATGGGATGACTCCTGGTGGCCCCCCGCCCTAGGCAGCACTCCCCAACCCACCGACCACGCACGCAACCTCGGCTTCATCCTGGACTCATCCCTCTCCATGACCACACAGGTTAACTCGGTGACCTCGGCATGCTTCAACACCCTCCGCATGCTCCGCAAAATCTTCCGCTGGATCCCCACCGACACCAGGAAGACCGTCACCCAAAGCCCTCGTCACCAGCCGCTTGGACTACGGGAACACTCTGTACGCCGGCATCACCACCAAGCTGCAGAGGAAACTTCAGCAGATCCAGAACGCTGCAGCACGACTCATCCTGGACATACCCCGCCACCACCACATCTCCGGACACCTGAAGAGACTCCATTGGCTCCCAGTCAACAAGAGGATCACCTTCAGACTCCTCACCCACGCACACAAAGCCCTTCACAACCTCGGACCCAAACTCATCAACAACCGCGTCTCCTTCTACACTCCTCCGCGCACTCTACGCTCTACCGGACAGGCCCTGGCAGCCGTACCCCGCATCCGCAAAGCCACCGCCGGAGGAAGATCCTTCTCTTTCCTGGCAGCGAAGACCTGGAACTCTCTGCCCAGCCACCTTCGCGCCATACCTGATCACCTCTCCTTCAGAAGACAGCTCAAGACCTGGCTCTTCGAGCACTGACCCCCCCCCCACCAGCGCCTTGAGACCCTTTATGGGTGAGTAGCGCGCTTTATAAATGCGAATGATTGATTGATTGACTTTCTCACAAATGAGAGGCAAATGCTAACAAATTTGAAATTAACATGAAACATTTTCCTTCCACTTTTAAAGTTGTGTTTTATATTTTAAGATAAGGAAGATATTTAAGCGCCTTGAACTTGTAAGATATTATGGAGTATGTCTTCTCTAGAAGTTAAGGTGTACTGGTATCACCTAGGAATACAGTTTTTTGCCTAGAATCACACCATGAGTCTGTGTGCACAAAGGAATTGTTGTCAGAGATTTAATTTGTGTTGTTCTGGTTCTGTAAGAATGGCATTCGTAGGAAAGGGGCAGCTTGTTTTTTAGAACTGTGATGGTTTGTATTCAGCATAAAAAAGCTGTTTGGGCATGTGCTCTTTTCTATTTCTGAAAAATATAATGAAAATGTGTCAGACTGTTAGAGTAATTATCACTTGCTCTAAGTGTGCTTTCAAATTGCAAATCAAATTTCGTTTACTGCCTAGAATCACATCATGAGTCTGTGCGCACACAGGAATTGTTGTCAGAGATTCAATTCGTGTTACTCTGGTTCTTTTAGAATTGCATTCGTCGGAAAGGGGAAGCTTGTTTTCTTGAACTGTGATGGCTAGCATTCAGCCCAAATTAATATGTCACAAATGAGAGGGCAATGCATATACATTTGAAATCAACATGGTAGATTTTCCTTCCACTCCTGCAATGGGTCATGTAGTTTGTACATGTTCAAAAGTCCTATTAACCCTTACCACACATGTAGTGTTACATACATGTCTCCAATGTTTATGCAGTTGTGCAAGCGTCCATGCAGATCTCTTTTGCACCTGATAGTAGACAGTCTCCAGAAGCACAATCTTAGCAGAGAGCAAGCTGTTTCTCATGTACAGTCATGCTTACTATTCAGCGCTGTGTGGTGTTTCAGATAGCAGTGAGTAACGCTAATACATTGAACATCACCAAGGCTCATTTCCTTTGCTAGAGTGTAGTACGTCATTCAGGTTGCACATGTTCATGGTCTCAAAAAGCTGTTTGGGCATGTGCTCTTTTCTGTTTCTGAAAAATATATTGAAAATGTGTCAGACTGTTAGAGTAATTATCACTTGCTCTACCACAGTAGTAAGTGTGCTTTCAAATTGCAAATCAAATTTCGTTTTCTGCCTAGGATCACACCATGAGTCTGTGCGCACACAGGAATTGTTCTCAGAGTTTCAATTCGTGTTACTCTGGTTCTTTTAGAATTGCATTCGTAGGAAAGGGGCAGCTTGTTTTATTGAACTGTGATGGCTAGCATTCAGCTCAAATTAATATGTCACAAATGAGAGGGCAATGCTAACACATTTGACATCAACATGGTAGATTTTCCTTCCACTCCTGCAATGGGTCATGTAGTTTGTACATGTTCAAAAGTCCTATTAACTCTTACCACACATGTAGTGTTACATACATGTGTCCAGTGTTTATGCAGTTGTGCAAGCATCAATGCAGATCTCTCTTGCACCTGACAGTAGACAGTCTCCAGAAGCACACTCTTAGCATAGAGCAAGCTGTTTCTCATGTACAGTCATGCTTACTATTCAGCGCTGTGTGGTGTTTCAGATAGCAGTGAGTAACGCTATTACATTGAACATCACCAAGGCTCATTTCCTTTGCTAGAGTGTAGTACGTCATTCAGGTTGCACATGTTCATGGTCTCAAAAAGCTGTTTGGGCAACTGCTCTTTTCTGTTTCTGAAAACTATAATGAAAATGTGTCAGACTGTTAGAGTAATTATCACTTGCTCTACCACAGTAGTAAGTGTGCTTTCAAATTGCAAATCAAATTTCGTTTTCTGCCTAGAATCACACCATGAGTCTGTGCGCACACAGGAATTGTTGTCAGAGATTCAATTTGTGTTACTCTGGTTCTTTTAGAATTGCATTCGTAGGAAAGGGGAAGCTTCTTTTCTTGAACTGTGATGGCTACCATTCAGCCCAAATTAATATGTCACAAATGAGAGGGCAATGCTAACACATTTGAAATCAACATGGTAGATTTTCCTTCCACTCCTGCAATGGGTCATGTAGTTTGTACATGTTCTAAAGTCCTATTAACCCTTACCACACATTTAGGTGCCGATCACGATCCGGTAAAAAAATTCCCCGTGCGACTCGTATCCGGTCTTTTTACCGTACGAATCGTACAAGTGCTGTACGAACTGGCAATCACGATTCGCATGGTAAAAAGTCCATACGAACCGCATTGGGAATCATTCCCCACACGTCCTCGGGTCGGAAAATGTGTCCGACACGTCCTCGGACGATTTACCTTACAAACGTGAAAAGTCAAGTCCGACCGAGGAATCACGATCCATCCCGTGCGTCCGAGGTTACAACCGTATGGAAAAAACACCGTCCGCACCGAACTCCTATAGCAACCATGGAGACATGTGCCCGCATACGCGCCCAACACTCCCCCCAGCCCCCGTACGTCCGACACGTACCCCCCGTGTATGTACACCCCCACCCGTCTAGGTACACCCCAGTACGTTCGAGTCCTACCCCCACCCCTGTACGTGTCGCACCACCGTGTACCCACACCCCAGTACGTTCCAGTCGTACCCCCACCCCTGTACGTGTCATACCCCCGTGTACCTACACCCCAGTACGTTCGAGTCCTACCCCCACCCCTGTACGTTCGAGTCGTACCCCCACCCCAGTACGTGTCGTACCACCGTCTATGTACACCCCAGTACGTTCGAGTCCTACCCCCACCCCTGTACGTGTCGCACCACCGTCTATGTACACCCCAGTACGTTCCAGTCACACCCCCACCCCTGTACGTGTCGCACCACCGTGTACCCAGTACGTTCCAGTCGTACCCCCACCCCTGTACGTGTCATACCCCCGTGTACCTACACCCCAGTACGTTCGAGTCCTACCCCCACCCCTGTACGTTCGAGTCGTACCCCCACCCCAGTACGTGTCGTACCACCGTCTATGTACACCCCAGTACGTTCGAGTCCTACCCCCACCCCTGTACGTGTCGCACCACCGTGTACCCAGTACGTTCCAGTCGTACCCCCACCCCTGTACGTGTCATACCCCCGTGTACCTACACCCCAGTACGTTCGAGTCCTACCCCCACCCCAGTACGTTCGAGTCGTACCCCCACCCCAGTACGTGTCATACCACCGTGTACCTACACCCCAGTACGTTCGAGTCGTACCCCCACCCCTGTACGTTCGAGTCGTACCCCCACCCCAGTACGTGTCGTACCACCGTCTATGTACACCCCAGTACGTTCGAGTCCTACCCCCACCCCTGTACGTGTCGCACCATCGTCTAAGTACACCCCAGTACGTTCCAGTCGCACCCCCACCCCTGTACGTGTCGCACCACCGTGTACCCAGTACGTTCCAGTCGTACCCCCACCCCTGTACGTGTCATACCCCCGTGTACCTACACCCCAGTACGTTCGAGTCCTACCCCCACCCCTGTACGTTCGAGTCGTACCCCCACCCCAGTACGTATCGTACCACCGTCTATGTACACCCCAGTACGTTCGAGTCCTACCCCCACCCCTGTACGTGTCGCACCACCGTCTATGTACACCCCAGTATGTTCGAGTCGTACCCCCACCCCAGTACGTGTCGTACCACCGTCTATGTACACCCCAGTACGTTCGAGTCCTACCCCCACCCCTGTACGTGTCGCACCACCGTGTACCCAGTACGTTCCAGTCGTACCCCCACCCCTGTACGTGTCATACCCCCCGTGTACCTACACCCCAGTACGTTCGAGTCCTACCCCCACCCCAGTACGTTCGAGTCGTACCCCCACCCCAGTACGTGTCGTACCACCGTGTACCTACACCCCAGTACATTCGAGTCGTACCCCCACCCCTGTACATTCGAGTCGTACCCCCACCCCAGTACGTGTCGTACCACCGTCTATGTACACCCCAGTACGTTCGAGTCCTAACCCCACCCCTGTACGTGTCGTACCACCGTCTAAGTACACCCCAGTACGTTCCAGTCGCACCCCCACCCCTGTACGTGTCGTACCACCGTCTATGTACACCCCAGTACGTTCGAGTCCTACCCCCACACCTGTACGTGTCGCACCACCGTGTACCCAGTACGTTCCAGTCGTACCCCCACCCCTGTACGTGTCATACCCCCCGTGTACCTACACCCCAGTACGTTCGAGTCCTACCCCCACCCCAGTACGTTCGAGTCGTACCCCCACCCCAGTACGTGTCGTACCACCGTCTATGTACACCCCAGTACGTTCCGGTCCTACCCCCAACACAACCTCCTAAGTATGGAGCGCACCCCAGGCCCCAACATCACAACCGCATGTACGAGTCGTACCAACCCACACACAAGGACAGCACCGTACAACCAAATGGCCCATGTACACACCATACACACGCTCAAAACGCACGTACACAACCAGGACAAAACAAAACAACACAAGAATACACTATTCGAATGGCACAAAGCCACTAAACATGGCCAACAAACACTACAAATACACCTTCACTGACCTGCAACTGCCAAAGACAAACAGAGGCCCAAAACACCACCACTACTTATAACACACCCACCCAAACTTCAAACACTGCCACACCCACCCATGGACCAATAAAAAGGGCCCACACACACAAACCATGAGCCTTTGCAACAGACTCACTGCTGCCAGACACCACAGAACCATACTACAAGCTACACCACACCTTACACTTGCACACCTTCACACAACCACCCTCACAAACACCCCCTCATCACATTCACACACACACACCATGCCCACTACCAAGAATCCAAAGTTCAGTAACCGAGAGTTGGAGGTCCTTGTTGATCAAATCCTCAGAGTCGAGCCACAGATCTTTGGAACATTGGTCAGAAACACCAGCCTGGCAGCAAAAACAGCCATGTGGCAGACCATCGTCGATGCTGTGAATGCTGTTGCGGACACCAGAAGGACCAGGCAGGAATGCCAGAACAGGTGGTACGATCTGCGGAGGAGGGTCAGAGCCAAGAGGCAGGAGGAACACGACCAGGCCAACGCCACCGGAGGAGGGCCCTCCCGCAGACCCGTACAGTACCATCCCTGGGAGGAGAGGGTGATGGCCATACTGCTGGTGGAGGCAGTCGAAGGATTAGAAGGACTCCGAGACCCGGGTGAGTACACAAACAACGCACCTCACATGGGGGGAACGGCATCCACAACCAAAATCACTAACAGGCACGCAACCACCACAAGCCATCGCATGACTCAACCACACTCCATGAGCACGCACATGCCACTGCTGCCACCATGCCCCATGCACCCAGCTGGACAATGTCAAGTCACAGGCCACAGAAGACAACAACACATGACACGGTAACCCGGATGGCGGGAGGCTGGGCCCGAAAAGTCACATAGTGCGACTCCGAAGCAGACAACAATGCACTCTGCCCATATGGCCTAGGTCACAGCCAGACAAACAGTGTGTCCCAACACAGGAATGACTTGCCAGCAAATGGCGGACTCCTTGCATCAACACATGGGGGTGAAGGCACTGTTTTGCACATGACAGCAGCTAATGAACAGCCAACATTGTGAAAGAGTGGCAGCACACACCACCACAGCAGCAGCGCAGAGACACACATCACACCCAATGGGTGCCTGGAGATCAGAACCAACTCACATCAACAAGCCAAGGGCCACTCAAAGATCTGCTAACAGTGTGTGCCCAGGAAGCTGGGCTGAGGTGACAGAGGGTGACACACAGAGGGAGGGAGAGGGGGACAGAGAGGGAGGGAGAGGGGGACAGAGAGGGAGGGAGACACAGGGAGACGGACAGAGGGAGGAGGCTGACACACAGAGGGAGGGAAAGGGGGACAGAGAGGGAGGGAGAGGGGGACAGAGAGGGAGGGAGACACAGGGAGACGGACAGAGGGAGGAGGCTGACACACAGAGGGAGGGAGAGGGGGACAGAGAGGGAGGGAGAGGGGGACAGAGAGGGAGGGAGACACAGGGAGAGCAAATCAGCCGTGTGGTGTGTGGGAATGTCTGCGCGTCAGCAGGTAGACTGCGTGCATGTAGCCAAGGGTGGCCCGTGCCAGAACCCCCCCTCTTCTCCATGGCAAAACACAGGGCCATGTCACAACCTGTGCACGAGCACAATGACAGCTACCTGCATCATATAAGTGTGTGGAACAACTCCATGTGCACATGTACAGTGCTACACGGAAGGCGCCAATGCATGGCTCGCAACACCTGTCCACTCCACTGCTGACTGCAGTCACACTTGACGTAGCAAGTAACACTGTGCCACACATAGTTAAAGGGGCCAAAGTGGTGCCCAAGGGACACACCCATGCACAAGTGCACTGTGAGTGGAATGCAAGACAGATCCTAATTCCAAGAGGAAATGTGCCAACTTTGAAAATGATGAAACATGGATGTTGCATGGACCAAAATTAACATTGTCTCTCTCACACACAGGTCAACGTCGTGGTGCACCCCCCAACACTGGGGGGGAAGACTCACAGGACCCGGATCTGCAGGAGCCCGATCCCACCGGCAGCGACCACTCTCACCACTCTGTGGACGACCCCGACCGACCTGGCCCCTCTGGTGTCCAAGCACCTGCAGCACCTGCATCAGGTACAACTGTGCCAACCACCACCCCCACTCCTGCCACATCCCAGGAGACACCCAGGATCCCTGCCCCAACACCACAATGCAGCCAGGCTCGCCAGGAGGGACACGGTGTCCCGGGCACCCAGGAGGAGGCAGGCGACAACGCCAATGCCACCCCTCAGGGGTCCCGGAGACCCGATGTGCCCACAAGGGCAGGCCAGGCGCAAGTGGGCAGGGGTGGTGGGAGTGGAGGACGGCGGAGGCGCGAGCCTGACCAGTTGGCTGGGGATCCGGTATTTTCCCATGTCCGTAACATCCTGGACTCATACCGGCAGGACACCACGGGCATGGCCCAGGTTGTGTCCGTCCTCGAGGGGATCAAGGCCCAGCAGGCCCAGCAACATGCGGAGCTACATGCCTGTCTACTGGTACACCAACGGAGGATGGAGGACAGACAGGCTGAGCAAGTGACGGCATTCCGGATGGCCGACAACATGGCCGACCCTCCCTGTGCCAGAAGGCGGAGAACATCACCACCCACAGGGAGGGATCAGGAGGAGGAGGAGGAAACATCCGACGGAGCATCCCAGATGTCGTCACGGCCTGCTGCTGAGGTTCCCCGCAGGAGGCCGGGTCGTCCACGGAAAGGACCGTGAGGGTCGGCGCTACATCACCATCTCCCAGGACACCTGGCCTGGCACCTGGCCCACTGGAGCAACAGCATCACAGCATCAAGAGACATTCTCTGCCACATGGCCCTGCTGGTCACTGGCTGACCAATGTTGACAAAGACTGTGGCATGGACTCTGAGGACATCCAATGGCAAGGACACCAACTCCCCTACTGAACTTTGGATTCCAAATTCCCGGAAAGACACTCACTTTGTTGTCCCCCCCCAATAATAAATCACACTATGAAGAGTAGATGCCTGCTGGTAGCATTATTACCTAACATGTGTCTTGTAAAGTCAAAACATGCCTGAGTCATCTTTTGTCTTCAACCACCCACACCCTGGGGCCTGAGTCTGGCACAGGACACATGGGTCACAGTGTATTAGGCAAGACAGACATGGAGCACCATACACACCCGTGCTGGGCCCAACCAGCTGAGGGGGTTACCGAACAACCGTGCTGACACACACATTGAGTACAGCAACAGTCATGCGCAGAGGTCAGGGATCCAGTCCAGTGTCCTGGTGGGCACCCAGGTATGTGTAGACAGGTGGCAGAAATATGTCCTGCAAGCTTGAGTCCGGTGGATGCAGAGAATGGGGGCCTGGCCAACGTTGGATGCATGGGGATGGCACATGTCACAATACCCACACAGTCATGGACATCATGCCCAATACACAGTCTCAGCCCACACACACAGCTTGCATCTTGCCACTCGACACATTGACACATAGCCACAATCAGGGAATACCATGCCAGACAAGCAGGATGCACCGTGGCAACACACCAGCATTGACTGAGAAGAGGCACCTTGGAGGCATAGGGACACCTTTATTAGTCATGTATTCGGGATTGCAGAGGCAACTCGAAGTACACATGAACACATCATGTGGAGTAACATGTGGGTCCAACACTGGCACCCCCCTTCAGCAGCACACATGCGTGTTCGCCATGGAACTGGCACACAAGCGTCGGCTAACAGCTAAATACCCACAGCTGCACACGGAGAGCCTGCCATACACCATAGATCCGCGGATGTCGAAGTCCCACACCATGTCAAGCCAATGCTAACCGAATGTGTCCGAGGGCAGTGTCACACACATTGATGCCATCATCACAATCCCCTATCCCATCACTGATGACTGTCAACCAGGCAGACCATCTATTCAGGTGTACACAGCTGCATGTCGTGTCCCATGGGGATGCGACATGGCTGCAGAGGAACCAAACACCGACAGGGGCAGTGTGCACACATCGTGAACAACTGCTACACCCACAACACCCCAGATGCATCCCTTACCCCATGGAGACTTCCAAACGTGTCCGTGCCTGTAACGCTGAGTCAGCCCACGATGTCATGTCCATGAGGAATAGCAGTGCCACAACAATGCAACCAGCAGACGGCATGCGCAGGTACCTGGGGAAGAGAAACACACAAGAAGTCAGCCACAAAAAGCACAGCCACTTGCATGTGCATTTACTCGACACATGTATGGATGACAACATACTAGGTCACAATTATGACTGAGGAAGTACAACCATCACTGGCACCATCACTCCAGTGACACACCCACACACACCTCTGACTCACGTGCCATACATGCAGGTGGAGACACACATCACAACGCATGCCACACGGGGACCAATGCATGCACACTCAGACACTGGTACTCACCACTATGCAAAGAAGTCGCGTATGAGCCGAGTCCGGATGTCCTCTTGCGGCTCCACATCCTCCACATCACTAGCCCCATTGCCAAGCCCTTCGTCCTCCACGGGTGGATGGTCCTCGTCATGTTGATTCAGGATGAGTGGCACTGCTCTTTCAACTGCCATGTTGTGCAGCATGCAGCAGACCATGAAGATCTTGCAGACCTTCGCCGGGGCATATGGGAGTGCGCCGCCGGTCTTGTGGAGGCACCTGAATCGGCTCTTCAGCATGCCAAACGTCCTCTCTATCACTCGCCTTGTCCGGCCATGGGCGGTGTTGTAGCGGAGCTGGGCCGGCGTGATGGGGTTGCGGAGAGGTGAGAGCAGCCAAGGCATGTTGGGATAGCCAGCGTCCCCTACATGGAAAGCACATGGTCATCGTTAGAAGTGGTGAAGCGGTCGTGCTGGTAGGCTATACTGAATACAGGACAGACAGACTGTACCCACCAACAACACATGCCCGTTCGTTGCGCAGCTGCATCATCATATCAGGCATCCCGCTACGCCTCATGATGTAGGCATCGTGTGCTGATCCTGGAAAACGAGCACAGACATGTGAAATCACCATGTTGGACAGACACACCACAAGGGCATTGATGGAGTGGTAGTGCTTCCGATTGCGGTACGCCACCTCCCGTGCGTGGGGTGGTACCAAAGCTACATGTGTCCCATCTATGGACCCAATGACATGGGGCATCCCTCCCAGGGCATAGAATCCACGCTTGACCTCAGTCATCTGTTCAGGGGTTTGTAACTTGATGAAGTCATCCAGGTGAATCAACATGGCCTCTAAGAAATCATGCAGCACACCACTGAACGTGCTCTGGGACATGCCACCAACATGAGCTATGGTATTATGAAAGGTACCCGTGGCAAGAAAATGTAGGGCAGCCATTACCTTCAGCTGGGGTGTCAGTGCCGTGGGATACCTGTGCTGCGGTTGCAGGTGTGGTGCCAGTCTCGCCGTCAACTCCAGAATCAACGGTTGGGTGAAGCGGTAGAGCCGGATGCTGTCATTCTCCTGCATGGCAGCCAAGTCTGGAATTCTTCGGGCAAGAGGCGGCGCTCTGCAGTAATTTGGAAGTGACAAGGAAGAGTGAGTGCACTACGACAACAACTCATGTGTACTGAGCACATGTTAATCTGGCAACACACACATGCTACATAGGGAGTCAGGTATGTGCTACATGGCCAGGACACGTATGGATGCAAGGTGACACTCCTTCAAAGACCCAGCTACACACGGAGATTGAGAACCTCCCCATGCCACGCCATGGGAATAGCTGTGTCCCAGTGCAAGTGAACAGCCAGACGCAACACAGGAGTGACATACGCCCACACATCAGCAGCAGTAGGATGCCGATTGCAGAGATTGGTAGCGGAACACTGGAGCCACAGGTCACATGACATTACACTAGGCCAGCCCACACACCTTGCCATGAAGGTGCACATGTCATGACTCACCACACATACCTTGTGAGGATGCTGACATGTCCTTGTCACGCTACTCCGTGTCCCATGCATACATGTGCACCTCACATCCGATACCACATGTGGCATGGTGTGCGGAACAGTGTGCAATGACATTCTACACACAGACACATGTTGGTTGCTGCAACGGCTGCAGCTTTTGAGGGTGCTCCAACATCAACCTGATGGGAAGCCCCCACACATACATGACATAGTCACATTGTGCACCATGGGTAGTGACAAGTCAGGTGTCATAACCCCTGTACCGGGCATCAGGGGACACTTCCGTGTGTTGGTGTCCGTGCCATGCCAGTGACGCTCACCCCAAGTGCGCAGTACGACATGCACACATGTCAAAGGAGTCAAGGGCATGCCTGGCACACATCGCACCATCACACAGTACATCTGTAGACATCTCATCATACATCTGGTGCCTTCTCGACTCAGGAGTAATGTTCCACATCACAGGCCGTCACACCTGTGCCCCACACATGTAGTGATGCACAGACGATGCCTCGATGTCAATTAATGGACAAGTATGTCCGCCCTATCCCTACCTGTGTGCCGCCTGTCACCACTGTGATGTGTGAAAACCGCTGTACTGCTGCCAAGAGGGCCTGTGTACGTTCCCATATCACTATGGGAGTGCTGCCGTATGTGTACCAATCGTGATGGCGAGCGTACAGGCATGTGTACGGCCCGTACCACTACGAGTACGCATACGCGAGGCCACCCATAGTGGTACGGGCCGTACACATGCCTGTACGCTCCCTATCAGTATGGGTGGCCTCGCGTATGCGTACTCGTAGTGCTACGGGCCGTACACACGCCTGTACGCTCCCTATCAGTATGGGTGGCCTCGCGTATGCGTACTCGTAGTGGTACGGGCCGTACACACGCCTGTACGCTCCCTATCAGTATGGGTGGCCTCGCGTATGCGTACTCGTAGTGATAGGGAGCGTACAGGCGTGTGTACGGCCCGTACCACTACGAGTACGCATACGCGAGGCCACCCATACTGATAGGGAGCGTACAGGAGTGTGTACGGCCCGTACCACTACGAGTACGCATACGCGAGGCCACCCATAGTGGTACGGGCCGTACACACGCCTGTACGCTCCCTATCAGTATGGGTGGCCTCGCGTATGCGTACTCGTAGTGGTACGGGCCGTACACACGCCTGTACGCTCCCTATCAGTATGGGTGGCCTCGCGTATGCGTACTCGTAGTGGTACGGGCCGTACACACGCCTGTACGCTCCCTATCACTACGAGTACGCATACGCGAGGCCACCCATACTGATAGGGAGCGTACAGGCGTGTGTACGGCCCGTACCACTATGGGTGGCCTCGCGTATGCGTACTCGTAGTGATAGGGAGCGTACAGGCGTGTGTACGGCCCGTACCACTACGAGTACGCATACGCGAGGCCACCCATACTGATAGTGAACGTAGTCACGCGTGTACGGGCCGTTGCAATGCATTTGGGGTGCCCTAGGGCCCTGGAACGCACCGTACCTGTGTGTGAAGCTCAAAATTACATAGGGGACACATGAGGGACAAGTATTAAGGCCTACATGCATGCTGGTTGTCATGGAGACCAAGTTCAAAATTCGAATTTCTTCTGGAAGGTGAACAGCAGTAGTCAGTTGGAATTAAAATACTTTGTTGCAATGTGTTTGTGGAGCTGACATCATGCAGGAGAATGAAACCGATAGAGTACACACAGACTGCTAGGTTTGAAGGGATTGGTGGAAACATAGGATGCAAATGTGAGTGACCAATCACTCTGTACTCCTGTGCATGAGACAGGGCAGAAAGGCACATATAAGGCAGCCAGGTCCCATGAGGGAGTACTTGCCTGCACATCTTTGAATTCGTCGACCCAGCTGCTGCTACTGATTCCCTGGAACCATGTCAAGGGCTGTGGAGAGGTCACAGCCATTCACCCTGGAGGAGAACATGGCATTGCTGGATGTGATCCTCCCACAGTACCCCATGCTGTATGGGCGACCAGGGTATCAGGTGAGTGCATAGGCCACTGGCACAGACTGTCCCTATGTTGTGACTGTGACTTCTGGCATTGTGTCCTGGTGTGACACACATGCCATGTACTGTTGGGGGGATCCCAGGGGGGGGGGATGCCTGATGTCTCCCAGCAGTGCCCTGAGACAGGAGGGGTGTGTGCCTATCACTAACAGCAGTGCCCTGAGACAGGAGGGGTGTGTGCCTATCACTAACAGCAGTGCCCTGAGACAGGAGGGGTGTGTGCCTCTCACTAACAGCAGTGCCCTGAGACAGGAGGGGTGTGTGCCTATCACTAACAGCAGTGCCCTGAGACAGGAGGGGTGTGTGCCTATCACTAACAGCAGTGCCCTGAGACAGGAGGGGTGTGTGCCTCTCACTAACAGCAGTGCCCTGAGACAGGAGGGGTGTGTGCCTATCACTAACAGCAGTGCCCTGAGACAGGAGGGGTGTGTGCCTATCACTAACAGCAGTGCCCTGAGACAGGAGAGGTGTGTGTGGAGTCCTCACAGCAGTGCCCTGAGACAGGAGGGGTGTGTGCCTATCACTAACAGCAGTGCCCTGAGACAGGAGGGGTGTGTGTGGAGTCCTCACAGCAGTGCCCTGAGACAGGAGGGGTGTGTGCCTATCACTAACAGCAGTGCCCTGAGACAGGAGGGGTGTGTGCCTATCACAAACAGCAGTGCCCTGAGACAGGAGGGGTGGGTGTGATGCACAGTGTGAGCCTTGATAATTGATTGTGACATTGCCATCATTCCACCTGTGTACCCACTATGGCACGTACTGCTTCTTCCCTCCCCAGAGGATCATGTCCCCATGACAAAGGTGCAATGCATTGGCTGCATGACATGCCTTGTTGTAACCAGCTAATTTTTCCTCATATGTCTCTCTGTGACATGTGGCTGGTGTATTGATGTGGTGTCACTTGTTCTTCCTCACAGGTAGGCGCCACTGCCAAGGAGCAGATCTGGCTGACCGCCGTCAGTGCCGTGAGGGGTGTGGATGGTCGGAGGCGGAGCCTGTCCCAGGTGAGGAAACGCTGGCAGGATATCCGGTGCTGGACGCGGAGGATTGCACGGGTCCTGCTGGGGGACTCACCTGTGAGCCACAAGAACCGCGGCCACCGCTGTCTGAACCACCTCCACAGGCGTGTGCTGCCGGTGGTCTTTCCAGACTTGGATAGGCGCTTACAGGCGACGCAGCAGCCGGAAGGGGGTAGGTACATGTGTGTTTGTTGTGTGTCACTGGCATTTGTAAGGGCACAGTAGCATGAATTCACTGCCAGGGTTTAAAGGTGCTGTGCAGATCCAGTTTGCCCCAGTATAGCGCTGCGCCCCTGCCACCCTTCCCCTCCTTGCAATGTGTTCCCTGGTCTGTGTGTAGTCACTCCTTCACAAGGTAATGTAGGCTGGCGCTTTGTCCACGAGAACTATGCCTGTAGCATCATGTGTGGGGGTGGTGTGTAACAGGTTTTGGGACCTTGGCTGTGCCCTGTCAAGTTCACTGCATGTGGGTTCCATGTCAGTTGGCACTGATGCTGAGTCCAGACATGGGAGTTGGTCTCTCATGTGTCATGCCTTACAGCGCGCATGTCCTATGTAGTGGCCTGTGATGATGTGCATGAGTGTGCGATACGCATAGTGCAGGGATGGTGGCGTGTGTTGCAGTCATTCCATTCAGGAGCATGGAGTTGCGTGGCCACTACTGTCCCCTCGGGCACCTTTTCATCGGTGTTGTATGTGTCATCATAAACGTGGACACTCTCAGTGTCTACAGCGTAGGTTGTGCTCTGTGCCATTGTCCCCTGGCACCATGTATATAGACGTGCTATTTTGTACAGGTGTCCACTGTGCAGCCTGACCTGAATGTCCTTCTTCATACTCACAGTTGCTAGTGCCTGTGTGTCTTGTTATACTCATCTGAGGATGGGCACTGGTACCTCATAATTTGTACAGGCGCACCTTGGCTGTTTGGCGTCCAATCTTGCATTTTGCCTGCCCCTGTGTTTATCACCCAGACTATGAGATGTTGGTGCCACCTGTGTCTCAACTATTTGCCTCGTGTAGGGGGTGGCTGGGGCGGGCAAAGCCTATATGTCAAATCCTGATTTCTACTTGCTGGGTCTGGCCAGTGTGTGATGTTTGTCTGGACACACACGCAAGGTGCAGTGACCGAGTCATGTTGGGCATGTTTTCAGCATTACCTATGCAGCATGTGTCTCAAGTTCATGGATATGGTCCCTGGTCATCGGTATTTTCGCCAACGCTGTGTGGTGCAGATGCAGTGCTGGATTGTCCCCAGGGCCTGGGTGCTATGTCAGACTCCGTTTCCTGTCTTTAGCTATTGTCTCATGCTCTCCATGGTATTTCAGTGGCATGGTGGCTCAACCAACTGTGTGTTTCATGCCCTACATCGGTACCTTGTTTAGTAGATGTTAGTGATCTTCCTTTTCAGGCTATGCAATGTTACCTATGTAGATTGGACTCATGTGACAGATGTGTACAGGTGTCTGATTAATTTCTGTCTCTCCACCCTGCCCACAGCATCGTCGGGGGACACAGAGGGAGACATGGACACAGACAAGGCGGAGGGACCGAGCACCAGTGCCAGCCGTGACATCGGGGCTGGCACATCGAGTGGGACAGAGGTGGAGGATAGTGCGGCCGAGGACCTGTCGACTGGCACGTCAGAATACGAAGCTGACAGGTCCGAGGAGGATGTCTCCGAGTGGGCGGTGGCTGCACCAGCAGCTGACAGCGGAACAACACCTCGCACCGCCCCCTCAGTTCCCATCAGCCGCCTCCCACTTGCTCGTGTCCCTTCCCAGCGTGCCCGGTCACCGCATGTCTCCTTCATGCCAGGCACCGCACCCCCTGCCCCTGTCTCCACTGCTGCCGCCAATGCTGAGTCTGTGGACATCCAGCGGCAACTGCAGGTTGGTCAGGCTGCGATCCTTAATGTCCTCCATGCCCACGGCCAAACCCTCACCAACATCGAGGCATACTTGGAGGGCATTCATTCATCGCAGGCTGACCAACGCAACTTGCTGAGGTCCATAGACTCCACACTGACTGCAGCAGTGGGTCTCCTGCAGCGCGACCTCCCCCCACCTTCCCCTGCCCCATCCATACTTCCCACTTCCATGCCTGTCCCACGTACACCCAGACGTCGGCATGCACCCACATCAACAGACACAGGAACCACACCAGCAGAGAAGGTCCACCGCACTCCTCCTGACACGCACACACAGGGTGAGGTAGGCACACCCACTGGGTCGGGGGACAAACATGTGACACGCAGCCATAGTGGGAGTCCGCATTCCACCCAGTCCACTCCCTCCAAATCCCCTCCCCTCAGCTCTCCTGGCCACATCTCCCCCAAGGACTCCTTCATGGCCGCTCTGTCCCTGAGCCCCACAGTGACACCACCACGCAAGCGGTCAAGGAAGTCCTCGGTCAGGGTGGTTGATTCTCCCCCCCTGTCTACACCCTCCCCCGGTGGCGCTGCGACCCATTCCTCTGACCCCCCCCCCTCCTTGGGGCCTGTGGATCCTTCGGGTGCAGGGGAATCCCTGGAGGACCTTGCAAAGGTGTGTAGTGCCATCCTGGCCTCCGCCTTTGGCCCTGCCCCACCCCCTGTGGTGGAGTCCTCCATCCCTGCACCCACAACGCCTCCCCTTTGCCCTGATGTCCCTGCGGTGCCTGTTGCTTCCCCCCCCATGATGCCCTCACCCCTGTGGAAGACGATGGCATGTAACTGTGCAGGCAAGGTAGGGGACACGCATCCCACTGTGTCCCCCATCCAGCTGAGACTCATTGACTGCCCTATGGGCTTTGTGAATATTGAACTGCCTGCGATCCACGGACATTGTGCTCATGCTGAATAAAGCTTAATTTTTGTTTCATTATAACACTACTGCCATGCTGGTATTGGTGTTGGTGGGGCTGCTACATGGTTTTGGGTGGTGTTTATGTGTTGGGTGTGTGGGATATGTAGTAGTGTGCTGCTCATTTGGGGGACCCTGGGATCTGTGTGCCATCACAAGGTGTTAGCTAAGTTTCTTTGTTCATGTAAGCAGTTAATGCATGGTGCAATTGTCCCAGGGTGTATTCCTTCCTCTGTGTACCCTGATATCTTCCCTGCAGGGTGTTCCCAATGTTTAGCGCAGAGCTGTGTCTTTATGAGCTGTGTGTGTGACGGAGCCCTTCTACTTTGGCCATGCATGCAGGGCTATGTCTCCACCTGCAACATTCGTGGCATCCTTGGTGATCACTGTACTTGTGTGTGGAGTCTGTTGACATGAGTTCATGGGGACATGTTCCCTTGTAGGCAGTATGCATGTGGGTACTTCCAGCCTCACACACATGTGTTGCACCCCTCCTGTCTCAGGGCACTGCTGGGAGCACTCTGTACCCACCCCTCCTGTCTCAGGGCACTGCTGTGAGGACTCCACACCCACCCCTCCTGTCTCAGGGCACTGCTGGGAGTGATAGGCACACACCCCTCCTGTCTCAGGGCACTGCTGGGAGGACTCCACACCCACCCCTCCTGTCTCAGGGCACTGCTGGGAGCACTCTGTAACCACCCCTCCTGTCTCAGGGCACTGCTGTGAGGACTCCACACCCACCCCTCCTGTCTCAGGGCACTGCTGGGAGTGATAGGCACACACCCCTCCTGTCTCAGGGCACTGCTGGGAGTGATAGGCACACACCCCTCCTGTCTCAGGGCACTGCTGGGAGGACTCCACACCCACCCCTCCTGTCTCAGGGCACTGCTGGGAGGACTCTGCACACACACCTCCTATTTCTGGATATGTACGCTTGGAACATACACGGTGGGGGTACGCTCCATGCATACGCGGGTGAGGGTACGAGTCGTACTTACACTGTTGGGGTGGGGGTAGGCTCCATGCATACGCGGGTGAGGGTACGAGTCGTACTTACACTGTTGGGGTGGGGGTAGGCTCCATGCATACGCGGGTGAGGGTACGAGTCGTACTTACACTGTTGGGGTGGGGGTAGGCTCCATGCATACGCGGGTGAGGGTACGAGTCGTACTTACACTGTTGGGGTGGGGGTAGGCTCCATGCATACGCGGGTGAGGGTACGAGTCGTACTTACACTGGTGTGGTGGGGGTACGGTCCGTACGTCCGCGGGTGAGGGTACGAGTCGTACTTACAATGTTGGGGTGGGGGTACGGTCCGTACGTCCGCGGGTGAGGGTATGAGTCGTACTTACAATGTTGGGGTGGGGGTAGGCTCCATGCATACGCGGGTGAGGGTACGAGTCGTACTTACACTGTTGGGGTGGGGGTAGGCTCCATGCATACGCGGGTGAGGGTACGAGTCGTACTTACACTGGTGTGGTGGGGGTACGGTCCGTACGTCCACGGGTGAGGGTACGAGTCGTACTTACAATGTTGGGGTGGGGGTAGGCTCCATGCATACGCGGGTGAGGGTACGAGTCGTACTTACACTGTTGGGGTGGGGGTAGGCTCCATGCATACGCGGGTGAGGGTACGAGTCGTACTTACACTGGTGTGGTGGGGGTACGGTCCGTACGTCCGCGGGTGAGGGTACGAGTCGTACTTACAATGTTGGGGTGGGGGTAGGCTCCATGCATACGCGGGTGAGGGTACGAGTCGTACTTACACTGTTGGGGTGGGGGTAGGCTCCATGCATACGCGGGTGAGGGCACGAGTCGTACTTACACTGGTGTGGTAGGGGTACGGTCCGTACGTCCGTGGGTGAGGGTACGAGTCGTACTTACAATGTTGGGGTGGGGGTAGGCTCCATGCATACGCGGGTGAGGGTACGAGTCGTACTTACACTGTTGGGGTGGGGGTAGGCTCCATGCATACGCGGGTGAGGGTACGAGTCGTACTTACACTGGTGTGGTGGGGGTACGGTCCGTACGTCCGCGGGTGAGGGTACGAGTCGTACTTACAATGTTGGGGTGGGGGTAGGCTCCATGCATACGCGGGTGAGGGTACAAGTCGTAATTACACTGGTGTGGTGGGGAAACGGTCCGTACGTCTGCGGGTGAGGGTACGAGTCGTACTTACAATGTTGGGGTGGGGGTGCGGTCCGTATGTCCGCGGGTGAGGGTACGAGTCGTACTTACACTGGTGGGGTGGGTGTACGCTCCATACGTACGCGGGTGGGGGTAGGGTCCGTACATATCCGTCCCCACGCTATGTGATGCTTGTGCGGGCCGTACCCAGGCCTTTGCCACGTGGGTACGATCCGTCCCGCCATTGTTGGGGTGACGTGGGTGTGGGCGTGGTACGTCTCGTACCCACGCTCTTGAGGCGTGGGTACGGGACGTACCGGTCTGGTTGTGTTGCCGGTTCGCGTGGTGACGGACTTCCGTTGTGGCGGTCGCTGGCTTCACTGGACACGCCCCCACCCCCTCGTAGTGACCAGGGCATGGGTGTCAGGTATGTCCTGGGCATGTGTGGTGTGTGACTTTGGTGGGGGTTTTGTGGCCTGCCCTGGTCCTGCCACCCCCACCCCCCCCACTTTCCCCCCTCCCTTAGTTGTTCTGACCTTCTGCGGCGTCTGCGTCGGAACCTGTAGAGGAGGTGGACTGCTATGAGGGCCGGGATGACACGTAGGTTCGGGTCCATGTCTGTCCGTTGCGTACTGGTCCTCCTTGTTCGCGTCGTGCTGTCTGTCCGTCGCGTACTGGTCCTCCTTGTTCGCGGCGTCCTGTCTGTCCGTCGCGCACTGGTGGTCCTTGTTCGCGTCGTCCTGATTTCCCGGCAGTTTTTGGCAGCCGGAAAATATTCACCGTGCGGGATGACGTCGGTGCGAATCGTGATTCCTGGTTCGTGAATGGCAGGCTGCGAGCGTCCCGACGTCAGGTCGGCCCTTTCCCGGATCGCATTGGTAGGTTTATTTTGTTCGGTCGGGCTTTTTTACGAATCGTACGGAAATGGTGTTCCGTGCGAATCGTAATTCCTTGTTTGTAAATTTTGACGACCGGGTACGCGTCGGACGGAGAATATGCTCCGTCCGACGGTTCGTACCCGGTTTTTACCGGATCGTGATAGGCACCGTAGTGTTACATACATGTCTCCAGTGTTTATGCAGTTGTGCAAGCGTCAATGCAGATCTCTCTTGCACCTGACAGTAGACAGTCTCCAGAAGCACACTCTTAGCAGAGAGCAAGCTATTTCTCATGTACAGTCAGGCTTACTATTCAGCGCTGTGTGGTGTTTCAGATAGCAGTGAGTAACGCTAATACATTGAACATCACCAAGGCTCATTTCCTTTGCTAGAGTGTAGTACGTCATTCAGGTTGCACATGTTCATGGTCTCAAAAAGCTGTTTGGGCAAGTGCTCTTTTCTGTTTCTGAAAACTATAATGAAAATGTGTCAGACTGTTAGAGTAATTATCACTTGCTCTACCACAGTAGTAAGTGTGCTTTCAAATTGCTAATCAAATTTCATTTTCTGCCTAGAATCACACCGTGAGTCTGTGCGCACACAGGAATTGTTGTCAGAGATTGAATTCGTGTTCCTCTGGTTCTTTTAGAATTGCATTCGTAGGAAAGGGAAGCTTGTTTTGTTGAACTGTGATGGCTAGCATTCAGCCCAAATTAATATGTCACAAATGAGAGGGCAATGCTAACACATTTGAAATCAACATGGTAGATTTTCCTTCCACTTCTGCAATGGGTCATGTAGTTTGTATATGTTCAAAAGTCCTATTAACCCTTACCACACATGTAGTGTTACATACATGTCTCCAGTGTTTATGCAGTTGTGCAAGCGTCCATGCAGATCTCTCTTGCACCTGACTGTAGACAGTCTCCAGAAGCACACTCTTAGCAGAGAGCAAGCTGTTTCTCATGTGCAGTCATGCTTACTATTCAGCGCTGTGTGGTGTTTCAGATAGCAGTGAGTAACGCTAATACATTGAACATCACCAAGGCTCATTTCCTTTGCTAGAGTGTAGTACGTCATTCAGGTTGCACATGTTCATGGTCTCAAAAAGCTGTTTGGGCATGTGCTCTTTTCCATTTCTGAAAACTATAATGAAAATGTGTCAGACTGTTAGAGTAATTATCACTTGCTCTACCACAGTAGTAAGTGTGCTTTCAAATTGCAAATCAAATTTCGTTTTCTGCCTAGAATCACACCATGAGTCTGTGCGCACACAGGAATTGTTGTCAGAGATTCAATTCGTGTTACTCTGGTTCTTTTAGAATTGCATTCGTAGGAAAGGGGAAGCTTTAATTCGTGTTGGTTTTATTGTGTTTTTCACTTGTAGGAAAGGGGTAGATAGTATTATAAGATTTGAAAAGCTCAAAAAAAATATAGTAATAAATTTAAATTACATAAAGGTATTTTTTTTTTTAGTTTCTTTCAGGTATTGTTGACCAACAGTGAAATAAATTAAAGATGTCTATAAAATCAAGAAATAGAAAAGAACAGAAAAAACATTTATATTTGAAGACAACTGGAGGACCCAAATTAGTTGAAGATCCTCATGTTGGAAAAAAGAAAAAGTCTTCTGGTAAGCAAACTAAGGATTTTTAAAAAAAAAATCTTCAAAAAAGAACAAATTTGAAAAATGTCCCCACTGCAAATAGTGTTTCAAGTAGAAAACAACAGGACAAAAGTGAGAAATTACAAAATGCTAATGTACAATTAGAAGCAATAAAGATTGACTTAAAAAGAAAAACATTCGTAGAAAAATGTTTCAGAGAAGAGTGATGTCCAATTTGCTAAAGGATGTGAAAAAATATAAGAAGAAAGCAAAATTTTATAAGCGAAGAAAAGATATTGAATCAATTGTAGCTAAGGCTTTAGATTTGAAAAGAAAACTATTCATTTTAATTTTGAACAGGATCCGTACATTAGATAAAATGGTCAATGTAATGAAGTCACAAAGCAAAACGAAAAGAGTAGTGAAAAGAAATAACTTTTGTAAAGTGTTTTTAGGAGAATGGATGCATAGTTCAAGTACTGAACCATTTTTTAATGAAGAGAGTTATCTTCAAAGTAATAGTTTGCTGCATGCAGTTGACACCAGAGGTCGTGCTTATGAAGTGAAAGATGGTTGTGTAATGGAAAAGGAGAAAATGGTTCGAAGAAATGAGGAAGAAGTGATAGCTGATGAGGTTATGGGGAGACGTCCTAAAGCCCCAGTGTACACTTGGAATTGTAGTAGTATTTGTACTGTACGACAAGAATCTATTGATAAATTACGTGAGTTTCTAAGAGAATATAGTAAAAAAAAGTGTTAAACAGAAGATTAAGGCGCTTCAAAGACTAGATCCATGTAGAGTGAGAGAGAATACTGGTTTGCAAGGACATTCTCTGGCTTGTCTTTCTAGGAAAGTTTGCCAAAGTGTTTTTCACCATTTTAGGATGCTGGCAGTTCACCATACAGAAATGAGAAAGTTTGTGAGAAGATTGTATTTTGCTAAAAGTCCAGCACAAAAGTTAAATGAGTTGAATAGGGCTCTGTTCCGTGGATCTGTATCAGATGTAGAGAAGGTTACTGATGAAATTCAGTTTTGTTACTTTG
The DNA here is from genome assembly GCF_964204655.1 of Triturus cristatus. Classification (NCBI taxonomy): domain Eukaryota; kingdom Metazoa; phylum Chordata; class Amphibia; order Caudata; family Salamandridae; genus Triturus; species Triturus cristatus. The sequence continues at coordinate 1,121,590,779 of NC_140580.1, read as the reverse complement.
GTCCGGAACAAGAAAGTGCAGGTAATTGAAGAAAATGTGGAAGAGAATGTAGAACCCACTGTTAGTAAACATTTTAAAGATCAAATGACAAAATTTACTATCATCTCTAATGAAAGACCAAATATTACTTGTATTTGTTGCCGGAGAAGCCATTACAAAATTCAAACAAGAAATGTTGATCTGTATAAAAAAAGTGAAAATGAAGATAATTATAAGTGGAAGGATTTTGCAACATATATATTTCTGGAAAATAGTTTTGATTTGGGTGAAGATCAGCGGATTTGTAAATACTGTTATAACAAGTTAGAAGAAAATAGAATGCCAGCCAGAGCTGTACAATTTAGAATTGGTTGATATTCCTGCAGAACTTTCTGATTTAAATACGTATGAGTCTATACTCATTCAATGTGTCCATCCGTTTCAGACCATAGTGCGTATGGAGCCAAAAACAGGTAAATTACCTCCTTCGGATTTACAAAGAGGTTTAAAAGGAAGAGCTGTCTATTTGCCATTGGATTTGAAAAAAAATATGGAAACAATTGATGCAGATAGATTGGAAACTGAACCATTAGTTATTCTGGTTAATGGAGTACCAACAAAGAATAAGAAAATTTGGTAGGAGCTGGTAGATGTACGAAAGTACAAAGAGCAAATTTATATTTGAAAAGAAATAATAAATGGTATGAAACAATTTATATGGATGAAGATGAAGAAGTTTTACTACCAGACTCAGGAATACCAGCTGGGCAAATTGAAAAAGTGGATAAGTCAAAAGAAGAAATTTATGAACATTTCAGCATACATCCTCTTCATTCAAAAGAAGTTATGGCAAACACTATTGATCTGTTTCAGATGAAAAAAGCACAAGGAACTCCCGTGAGTGTATGGGAGGAGAGTTTGGAAGCTCGTTGTTTTCCCCAGCTGTTTCCTACAGGAAAAGGTGGACGATATGATGAACGCCCAGTACAGATTCCTGCTTCTGAGTATCGGACTACAAGATTAAATGCAGAAGATCCAAGATTTCGTCAAAGTATTCCTTATTTGTTCCATCTTTTATTTGAAAGTGACTTGTCAGCACTATCTTATGCAGTAAATCACATTTTGAAAACTGGAGTACATCTACATAATGTGTCTGCAAAGGATTTTATGTACAAAGTGCAACAGCGAGATGATCATTTGGAATCTCAATTGATTAATCTAATGGCTTGTCAGCGTGGGACTAATGAATATTGGTACCGACGCCATGGAGAATTGAAATGTATGTTACAGAATTTAGGAACTCCTACATGGTTTCTCACCCTAAGCTGTGCTGAGTACGCTTGGGATGATCTTCTGGATTTTCTTCGAGAGGCAAATTCAAATATTGAAAACATCCAATACAAGACAGCAGGAGAATTGTGCTCATTGGATCCGGTTAATGTTTGCAGATATTTCAATCATAGATTTGAGGATATGATGTCCTTCATCTGCAATAAAAAAAATCCACCTCTTGGAGAAGTTGTGGATTTCTTTTGGAGAAAAGAGTACCAAGCAAGAGGTGCTCCTCATATTCATATGCTGTTGTGGATCAAGGATGCCCCAAAATTTGGAACAGATTCTGATGATGCAGTTTTAAGTTTCATCGAAGAATATGCAACATGTGCTATACCTAAAAGCACAGAAGAGAAAAACTTAAAAGAGCAAGTTTTACGTTTCCAAAGTCATCGGTGTGGAAAATACTGTCGACGAAAGTATAAGAGTAAAGAAAAATTCTACACAAAATGTCGATTTGGATTTCCACGACCTGTTCTTTCAAAAGGAAGAGTCAACAGTTTTATGTCAGCTGTGCGACATACTATTACAAGAAAATCTCCCAAAAATACGTACAACCTAAGAAGAAAAGAAGAGTCAAAATATATAAATGACTACAACCCAGTCATTTTATCCATGTGGAATGCTAACATGGATATACAGTATGTTGCTGACAATTCTATTGCTGTTGCTCGGTATGTCACATCTTACATCACTAAATCTGAGAAAACGGAATTGAAGGAAATGTGGGAAGAGATTTCTCACGAGAAGACTGTCAGTAAGAAGCTATACAGTTTCAGTTTAAAGATGTTATCGCATCGAGAAATTGGATCCTACGAATGCTCAGATAGGTTATCATCTGCAAGTCTGTACTCCAAATCCAGAAGAATAATTTGGGTAAGTTTAGGCCTTGCAGGAATGCGAAATCGGGTACTGAAATCTGTTGGAGAAATTGAATATTTGGCAGAGAATGACCCGGAAAGTACAGATATTTTGAAATCAAACATGTTGGACACATATTACCCAAGAAGAAGTCGTCATCTTGAGAACATGTGTCTCTATGAAGTGCTGCAGAACTACATTTTTACACGGAAAGCCACAGAAGACATCAACAATGGAAAATATAAAGTCATTGGTGAGGAAGGATGTTTGGTGAAGCAAACAAAAGAAAGTTTGATTAATCACAGGAAGCTGAGTTGCGAAACTCCTGACAAAAAGGAATTTTACTACTTAGCACTTTTACAGCTGTTTAAACCATGGCGTTCAGAGGATGAATTACTTGGAGATTTTCACAGCTATGAAGATTCCTTTAATGCATGTAAAGATACGATTGAATGCAGTACTTTCACAAATTATGTGCAAATGTTAAATGAAGAAATTGAACAGGAAGCTACAATTGCAGCTGAAGTAGCTAGAGACAGTTCTCAAGACAGCCAAAGTTCTGGAACGCTCAGTCAAGATCCCCTAGGACAACCAGTCGTAGAAAATGAAGCTGCAATAGCAATGACTGAAGTGGAAACAGCTATGAATCAAGCTCAGGAAGATTTAATAGACTTACCAAATTTGGAACAGCAACTGAATGAAGAACAAAAACAAATTTATGAAGAAGTCAAAAAAAAAATTGATCATGGATTACTACATGAAAAGAAAGAGTGCTCATGCGTATCATTTGAACCAATCAGGATGTATGTGAGTGAACAAGCTGGAACTGGAAAAAGTTTCTTAATTAAAGTCATCAGAAGCTACCTACAGCAAAAAACAGATTCAACTTTGTCTTGTGTTGTTGCTGCTCCAACTGGGTTAGCAGCATATAACATAAAAGGAATTACCTTACATCGCTTGCTAATGTTACCAGTGGAGCATGAGAACAAAATAGAATATCACAAGCTAACAGGAGAAGCATGCTTCAAGTTTCAAGAGTGTTGAAGAAGATGCAAGTTCGCATTATTGATGAGGTAAGCATGGTATCAAACTTAATGCTTGCCTTTGTGCATTTAAGAATGCAGCAAATTCTAAAGAGAGACTATGACGTGTTATTTGGTGGAAAACATGTTATAGTTTTTGGGGATCTTCTGCAGCTCACTCCAGTTAAAGGACAACCAGTGTTTAATACTGTGACACATGAAGACACGAAGAAGTCATTAGGAAGTATTGGTAATGCGAATATTTGGTCATTCTTTGAGTACAAAGAACTCACTACCAATATGAGGCAAGCAAACGATGAAGATTATGCAAGTATTCTGAAAGATATCAGAATTGGACTACTCACAGAAGTTGGCAGAGAAGCATTACAGAGTCGGTTGCTACATAATTTATTTCCAAGTGAAGAAATAGTTGCAGAGAAAATATACCAGAACATTGCAGAAAAAAATACTGTAATCTGCTTAATGCCAACACTACGTGAATGCTCGATATTCAATGAGGAACTTTTGAAATTGGAAAAGGAAGAGATTAAGAAAATGGAAGCAGTGGACAAAATTCAGCATGAAGAAATTACTATTACATTAACAGGCAAATTGAAAAATAAATTGGATTCTCTAGAGAAGAACATTTCGAAAACAGCTGGATTAGAAAAAAATCTTTATGTTTGTATGAACTGTCGAGTATTTTTAGGAAGAAATTTGGATGTAGAAAAAGGTTTAGTGAATGGAGCTATGAGTAAAGTTGTGGGTTTTGTGAAATACCAGAAAAAAGATGGGATTGAATTTTTAAAAATAAAATTTGATCAGATTGAAGAGGTTAAAGACATTAGTCGTTGTTCAGTCAGTTTTTTGCTTGTAAAAGACTTATATGTACGTAGGAAGCAGTTTCTGTTTTCTCTAGCATATGCTGTAACTATTCATAAATCTCAAGGATTAACTGTAGATAGTGCTTTTGTAAACATTGGCTCTACTGTGTTCAAAGAAGGTATGGCATATGTTGCTTTGTCACGAGTGAAAACATTATCTGGTTTATTCATGATAGACTTTGATGACTCAAAAGTTAGTGCTGATGCAAATTGTGTAAAGGAGTATAATAGATTAAGAAGAACCTATGCTCCTCATTTAGGTCAGTATCCTGTGTTTGAAAAACGTGTTGTTTCTCGGAAAAGGAGAATTGAGAATATCTGTAATGAAGATGTACAAAAGAGAAAACAAAAGGAGAGTGATGTGATTGCAAGCAAAAAGAAAAAGGACAGTGTTCAAGAGGTTGTTGGTTGTCATTTTGAAAATAGCTCTGGTGTCAACTGCTACGCTAATGTAGTGCTGAATGTTGTATTTTATCTTGAAAGTTTGCAAGAGCAGATAATACTTAATCATGTAAAAAGATTTTGTTCTCTGCTGTGTTTTCTTTTTGAGAAGCTGAGTATTGATAAAACTAAAATAGAAAGTGCTTCTGATGTTAGAAAACTTTTAGATGTATGTTCAGGATGTACACAGTTTACTCAAAATGTCCAGCAAGATGCACAGGAATTCTTGATGTATATCCTTATGGTACTGAAAGAAGAAGGGGTAGAAATAGAAAATATGTTTGGTCTCTCTTATAAATGGGAACATAGTTGTGAAAACTGTTTCAACACATGCAGCTCTAATGTTGATTCAGAAAGGTTCATATATTTAACATTACCAGAGAGTAAATCAGTGACTTTTAGTAAATTAGTTAAAGATGCCAATCACAACATGGAATGTTCTAAATGTAAATCAGACATGTTTTCAACGTTATTTTTAAAGAAATACGGACAGTATGTAATTTTAATGATGCAACGTTGTAGAGCTGATGGTTCAAAATTGGACACTTTAATAAAGAAGTTTACAGGACATCAATTATCAATGTCTGGAAAAACTTTTGTTGCAGTTGCAATAATTTTCCATGATGGACCTTCTAGAACTTCTGGTCATTACACAGTTTATCTTAAATGTGAAAAAGGCTGGACACTGTGTAATGATTCTCAATTGATTTTCAAGCAACGTTTGCCTGCCGAATTACCAAATTCATATTTAATTTTTTTGAAACCAAAATTTTAGATACACATTGCAACATCTGAACAAATCATTTTTGCGACTTTATTGGATTACCATTGGATATTTCATCAAAAAAGAATTTAAAAATTACCATTTGGCCTCATGGAAAGGTAAAAATTTCTCTTGTGGACTTCTTTGACAGAAATTATTTTGGTGTATGTGCTTAAGCAACAAGATTTACAGACGATATTTATTGCAAATATTTATTGTTTTTAGATGATGTTTTTATTAAATATGTTACATTTCTATAAAGGTATGTTTTACTGAGAAGCGATTCAGGGCTTTTTTTAAACAATCTTTCAGATTGTTAATTTTTTTGCCCGCTGTTAAGTGATGAATGCAATTGGTTTCACGATTTACAGTGAAATTCAATATATTCTGAAAACAGCAAAAAAAGGGCAAAAATTTGTTTTTTTAAATAAGAAAATATGTGTACTGTATTCTAAAATGTATTGTTAAATATTAATACTTTTTTTCTTTTTTTACAGATTGAGAAAGAAAATTTAGGAAAATTTTTCTAGCAATTAAAAAAAAACATTTATTGTTAATTAAGTTATTTTGTTGGTCAGGTAAGTTTGAAATATCTGTATTTATCACACATTTACTTTCATACTCCCTTTTTTTCACTTCTCCTCACTTTGCTTTTCTCATTTCCCTTGTGGTCCCTCAAGTACATTGAAGGGTGAAACAAATATTTTTTTTTTTTTTTGGGTGCGTGTACCGTGCGGGCACGGTAAAACATTTTTTTTAAAAAGTGATTAAATAAATTTAAAAAAATTGTGAGGTAGGGTGGCTTACTGGAGGGGTTGCTTCAGTATGTCGAGCAAAAGTCTTGGGATGTACATCCCTAATGTGTCTAAACATAGAGAAAATTCCAAAAGAATACTTCTTCTTTGGATTTCCTCTAGACAAGACACGCCCACAAAGTCTGCAGGTGACTAATGGAGCATTGACTTTTTTCTGCCCCTCTGGAAATGTAAAATATTACCAGACAAAAGAATCCTTCTGTTTCCTCTTTCTCTGTCTAATAATGCTGTCCTGCTCACTCCCAGAAGAGGACTGCTGCTTCCTATCTATAACGTGTGTGAAACCTATGTTTTTTTCAGTGAATTTGAAAGGTTTTTTAAATGCTAATTCCTAACTATAATGTGTGTGAAACCTATGGTTTTTTCAGTGAATATATATATACACATAAATACATACACACAAATATATATATTCACTGGAAAAAACACAGGTTTCAGGGGCATTATAGTTAGTAATTAGCATTTGACAGCTCCCACCAAGTCAGGGAAAACACTCTGCTGTCGCCTGCTGAGAGGTGAGGTTTCATCTGCTTCTCTGCCCGCAGACATGTAGGCAGAGAAACAGAAGACAATTGCTTTAACACAAGGAGATGCATTTTTAGCAGCTCCTTGTTTGTCAACGCAATACTGGTTGCCGTAGGAGGCGAGGAGCTGGCAGCAGCCACAGGGCCTTGAGGTTCCCCTCACAGTTCGCAATGGAGGGAACTGGGTGCCCTGGGTGACACTGGGGCACCCAGAATAAAGAGTTTGGACATCTGGGGCCGAGGTCGTGTGGCTTCCTCCCCCATTTGAATATGGCCACGCCCCATGGGATGGGTTCCAGAGGGGCTAAAATTAGCCTGGGGAGGGGCCACATGGCCCCCCTCCCCTACTAATCTTGTAAAAAAAATAATAGAAGGCCGCGTCCCGAGACATTGGGTCCCCAGGGCCAATATTGGCCAAGGGAAGTGGAGCTACACACCCTGCTCCCTTAATATACATTTAAAAAAATAACCATCAGCTGGCCAGAGAGAAGTCAGCGGCGGCCCCACCACCTTTATCAACCACTCTGCAAAGGGGCCTCCTGGCACACAACTGGTTGGGGGATGAAGTCTCCTTGGCTCTGGAGGGTCGTTGGGGGCCAACAACCCCTCCTGTTACCTCCAGCAAGTCCCACACTGTGGGATTGCTGAGAGGTGTTCAGAGACCCCGCCCCCTCTCTGCAAATGCACCTTCTGGTGCACTACTGATTGGGTGATGAAGTCCCCTCGGATGCTGAGGGTCCTTGGTGGCCACAAACCCCTCCTGTTACCTCCATTAAGTCCCACACAACAGGATTGCAGAGAGGTCTTCAGAGGCAACGCCCCTTTCTCCATCACACTGCAAACGCACCTCTGAGTGCACTGCTGGTTGGTGAATGCAGTCCCTTTAACTCTAGAGTGTCCTTGGGGGCCATCAAGCACTCCTGTTACCTCCAGTAAGTCCCACACAGTAGAATTGCTGAGAGGTCTTCAGAGGCAATGCCCCTTTCTCCACCTCTCTGCAAACATGACTATTAGTTAAAAAAATATAGAAATTCACTTACAAAACCAAATGTTACAGGCACATTATAGTTAGGAAATAGAGTTTGAAAAACCTTAGATTTTCACTTAAAAAAACTAAAGGTTACAGGGTCGGTATAGTTAGGAAATAAAATTTAAAAAACTCAATAATTCACTGAAAGAAGCCAAAGGTTACAGGGACGTTATAGTTAGGCTCAGATTTCACTCGTACAAAACCAGTGAAATTCAGGTTTAGGTATTTATAGAGTGCATGGCTACCCGCGGGCATCCCAGCGCCATAACAGGTAAGGCAGCTATCTGGAGTGAGAGTTAGGGGATCAGCCAAGTCTTAAGTTTCTTTTTAAAAGACTGTTAGTTTTCGATAAGTCGCAACTCTGGGTCCATGCTGTTCCAGAGTTTCGGCACCATGTAAGAGAATGATCTGCCACCCCACCTTGACCTCTTAATTCTGGTGGTGCACATCAAAAAATTCGACCCTGATCTAAGACAGCGGCGGGGTGTATAAGGGAAGATCAAAGTTCGTAGCATAGCTGGGCCTCTACCATGCACGGCTCTGTGTGCCATGCAAAGGGACTTACATTTGATTCTGGTCTGCTCGGTATCAAATAACTGGTCAGCAGTTATAGTTACCTGAGCTAACTATAACTTACGCCCCAGCATAGCGCTGCTTATGACTTCACATATAACATCACTCATTACATGTTCAGTGACATCAATGATGACACCATTGATGACATCTCAAATGACATCACTGATGACATCATCCACAGACCCACTCATACCCCCATACCTCTCATATGTCCACTCACACACCCATGCAACCACTCACATACCCATCCACAGACCCATACCAGTACTTACACACCCACTCCTCCATATAGCCACTCACACACCCATTCACTCATTTGTACAGCCACTCACACAACCATTCACTCACCCATACAGCTACTCATGCAATCAGTCACTCACCTATCTAATCACTCACACAGCCACACACTCAGCCATACGGGTACTTACATACCCACTAATTCACCTATACAGTCACTCACACACCCACTCACTCACCCATACCAGCACTCACAAACTCACTCACACACCCATGCAATCTCTTACATACCCATTCACACATCCATACGAGCACTCAAACATCCACTCATTCACCCATACAGCAATTCACTCAGACACTCACTCTCCAATACAGCCACTCACATACAACTCTCTTACCGAAACACTCACTCAAACAGCCACTCACTCACCCATGCAGCCAAACACTCAATCACTCACTCATACAGCCATTGAAACACCCACTAAGTCACCCATTCTGTCACTGCACACCCAGTCACCCATCCATAGAGCCACTCACCCTGCCACTCACTCAATCAATCAATCAATCCTTTATTTGTTTAGTTAATAAAAACCCATACAAACATTTTAAAAACCTTAAAAACAAGAAATGCAGTACATTTGGTTCTTGTTGAACGGATAAGATATTAATCCTGATTTAAAAGCTGGTGTAGATTTAGCCAGTTATGAATAGTGCCTAAGTCCCTTGATTGTATGACGATATAAAGTGCATGAGCAGTGATGCTGAAACCCTTTGAAAGTATGGACCACTTTATCTGTTTCCTTATTGCGGCAATGCTATGTGCTATACATACAATTAATTAGGATGCAATACATACAATTACATTTTTTTTCCAATAGTTCTGCTTTGGTGTGCGTTCCTTATTTTATCTTTCCAGTCCGCAGTTTTTTTAAAGTTTTTATTTAGATAAAACTGTTCTATAGGCTAACATTCTTATTTCCTGAGTCAGCTTGCCAGAGGAGTTTCCTTATTCGTGTAAAATATTTTACACCTCGGCAAACAAGATATTTGATCAGCCCTCCATCCAGCGGATCACAGCTTGTCTGCATGTGCGAATGTTCAGCTCATTAAAAATTGATTTTAAAAGATATTTCCTTAGATCCTTAACTGCAGGGCATGCACACAACAAATGAGTTGTTTTGTTAAAATAACCACATAATCGACAGTTCGCTGCTTGTTGTTTGCTTTTCCATGATTGCAGAAGATCCTTTGAGTCATGCATTCCTAAATGATATTGGATGAAGCTCTTTTTTATCTCTGTGCGAAAGTGGGCTGCTAGATAACCTTGAGGCTTTACGTGTATATAGGAGTTTATCACTGTCCATGCCTGTGGTCGTTTAGTCAAGATTTTTTATCTTGTTGCAAACCTTGTTGAAATTCGCCTTTTCTTCCATGCTGTCCCATGCTGATTGAATGTCCAGTTCCTCTAAAGATTTTTTCAAGTAAGCACCCCATGTGTTGGATATTTCTTGGTCCATTTGAGCTTTGATCTCTACCCAGCATAAGCTGTTCAATGAGCCAGATTCAGATGATCGGAATTTAATGCACAGCTTCATAAAGGAATTCATGCTTCGGAATTTCTGGTTCTGGAGTCCAAATTCTAGCCGAACCTGTACAGGGGTGCAGACTTAGGGAGACTAAAGACGGCCTTATATACTTTGGTCTGAAGCTCATTCAATAACTCGGCCTCCTTACCACACCATGTTTCTAGGCCGTATGACAGGGTAGGTAAAGTTTGTGCTGCCATCAATTTTAGGAAATGGGTATAGGCCGGGCAGCACAATTTTGTATTCAACAGTTTGAAGGCGAAGGTTAGTGATTGGGCATTAGCTCTTAGTTCCATTTTCTGGTCCTTATATGTCATGCCCGCCCCAGTTTTATACCCAGGCAATTGTACGAGGCTTGCTCTTCTACTTGGACACCGTTGACGTACCATCTGAACTTGTTTTTCTTGGGAGCCACCATGGGTACAACCTTTGTTTTCTTTTTGTTCAACTCCAAACTTTCCTGGTCAAGGTAGATTACCAGGTTGTTTATTGCTCTTTGCAGGCCAATCGGACTTTGACTCAACACCACAATGTCGTCTGCATATTGTAAATAAGGGATTGGCTCTTTGGCCAAGATAGGAGGATGACTCTTAACTGATAGCATGTGTTTAGTTATATCTGCTAGATTCAGATTGAATAGACGTGGTGCCAGAACACAGCCTTGTTTTAGGCCGTGCTGTGTATTTATTCTGGCTGATACTCTGCTCCAAACACCTAGTTTCACTCTCGCCCAGGTTTCACTGTGGAGGGTGATCATTGCATCTAGGAATTAAATTGGTAGCCCCCAGGTTTTTAGCTTTTCCCATAGTTGATTTCTGGTCACTCTATCGAACGCTGATTTCAGGTCGATGAAGCATGCAAGTAATCATGTTTTTCTTGTTACTGCCTTGTCTATTAAAAGTGCCACCAGCGTTGCCAGTTTGTGGTTGTTCCCATCCCTCACCTAAAACCTGTTTGGAACACTAGAATTACGCTCTTCTCCTCTATCCAGTCTTGAAGGTGGACTAGGATACATGATGCATATAGTTTGGCCTCTACGTCGATCAGGGATATCAGTCTGTAATTTTCTGGCTTGCTACGATTTCCATGTTTAAAAATTGGGTGAATTATATTCCCTTTCCAGGATTTTGGTAACTTATTCTGTCTATAAATGTAGTTGAAGAGGGGCGTAAGGTGGTCTGCTCAGAAGTCGGGCGCTTGCTTGATTAGAGCATTTGGGAGCCCATTTGGCCCTGCTGCCCCCTCCGTTTTGAGTTTTTTATAATTCCTCTTAGTTGTTTAGCATCAGTTAGTATGTTTTGTCCGTTGCTACTTATCTCTGATTCTGCCTGGTGACGATCTCCCTGGGGGTGGAGACTGATTTCTGTTTCTCCATGCCTTTGCGGTCGAGATGCTTCAAGTGCCATGATCTCTTTAGTGTGCTTATTGTGATCCGTGTTATTGTACATTTTTTGTACATGTTGTTTCTTCGCCTATTCCTGCTTCTTGTTGGAGTCTTGGTCCCTTAGTCAAATTATTTATTATTTCCCAGAATTCCCGGCTTATTGGCAATTTACTTGCCCAAAGTAATTTGTTCCTGATGGTTTCTTTGTACTCTGTTTTTGCTTCCCTGCATTTTTCCTTGTATTGTTTCCGCATTTCCTTTAGCTTGCTTTTGTCTGTTTTTATCCCCTTTTTTGCGGCCACTACTTGAAGTCTCACCTCTCTTGTGATCCTTCTTTTCTGGTCTCGCAGCTGAATATTAAATCATGGTTCCTTCCTGGTTTCTATTTTCTTTTGGCGTCCGGGTGTGGCAGGGAATTTTTGTATGAGGACTTGACCCAAATGTTCCCAATTTTTTTACTACTTCTTGTTCTTTCAGTGTCCCTATTTGGTTCACGTGATCTTCAATTGTATCCATAATTGCCTTTGTGTCTGATCCTCGCCACTTTTAATTTCCTCAAGTTATAATTTTTGGGAAATTATTACTTTCTGGGCGTGGACAGACTTGAAAGGAATCAATCATGTGGATGAGGTTTTTACTGGCCAAGGTCAAATCAATTGTTGATTGACTTTTTCCGCTCAGGTGTGTAATGGCAGCTGGTCTGTCTCCTATTACATTTCCGTTCAGGATTGTTAAGCCTAGTGCTTCCAGCTCTCGATATTATTATTTGATTTCCCGGGTTATCTTTCCTCTTTCTTCTGTTCTGTTTGCTCATGATGAGATTGCTATTGAAATCTCCCAAAGTAATCAGGTTACTATGTTTGTGGGTCCTATGCAGCACCTTAATCATGTTCACCAAGGTAAGTAATTTTTCATTCTTCATATTTTTCTCAGGATGAATATATACGTTGATTAGTATTAATTGCCAACTTGTCTCACTGGGGGAAAGGTTACCAGTGAGTTTTAATACTTGCAACCTGTTTTCTCTGGCGTCTAATTCTTCTGTTAACCAGCCATGTTTTACCGGAGCATAAATTGATAGTCCCCCTCTAGGATGCCTGAAGTTAGAAATAATTTCTGCCATAATATGATGTTCTGCATAACCCAGGATTGAGGTTGGTTTCATATACCATGTTTCTTGGAGCAATATTAGATCTTGGTTTTGCAGGAAGGACAAAGTTTTATGGTCTTGGCCCATTTCTCTGAAGCCGTGGACGTTCCATGAACAGATCTTGATTGTGTCCTGGCCCGTTTCTCCAAAACCATGGTTGTTCCTTGAACAGGTTTTAATTTCATCCCCGTTGTTTCTGCCTGAGTGTGCCCCTGTGGTGTTGTCAGGATCTGTCTGTGGATTTTCATCAGGTGCATTTTTTGCTCAGGGCCATCGGCACCTATAACCAGTCCTGATTATTACCTGGCTGCCATTCAAAGTTTGGTGGACTTTTAGTTACATCTTTATGGGTTGAGTTGTTTTGTGCGGGCGGCGAGGTATTTCTAGCACCAAGTAGGCATGTTTTTTTACCTTTCCCCGTGGTTTGTCCCGTTTTTGGTATCGCAGTGCTTTGTAAAAGGGGGTATGGGTATTTTGTCCGTTTGTGGAGCCTTAGAGTGAATCCCCAGGCTTCAAATGTTGTTCTGGTCGCATAAATCCGGTCCACTAGTTCCTTAGAGATCCCAGTGGTCAAAGACTCTTCTGAGTCTAGGGAAGATGCAGTTTGCTGGAATTCTACAGCTAGAAGATCTTGAGATGTTATTCCCTTTAGTTCCTGTTTCTCTTTAAACAGCATTAACAAATTCCCCCGGATCAGTGTGTCTTGTTTCCCTTTAGTTGGGTACTCTGGCACAAATGTCAATTTTGATGAAGTCTCTCTGGTGTGGTTTAAAGATTTTGTGGTCTCATCTTTGGCTGTTTGATGTTTTTGAATATTGTGTATTTTGGGGCCAGTTTGATTTTCTTGGCCAACAAGCTCATTGAGAACCCTTTCTTGTGATGAGGCGGTGAAATTTCCTTCATCAATTTTGACCTCCGGGTTCCCAGGTTTTTTGTGTGTTGATGCCCAAGGGGTCTCAATTCTAATTTTTTTTGTGTGTTGATGCCCATGCGGCCCTGCATGTGCGTCCCTTCCTGTTTATGGTAACTGTTATCAGAATTTGGTTGCTTTGTTCCTTGTATGTTGTTTCGTCTGAAAATGTTACCCCTGGTGTTTCTTCCACTTTGGCAGGTTTATTCGTTTCGCTTTCTAGCTCTTTTATGTTGGTTCTTTGTGCCTCCTTTTCTTGGCTTAAGTCTCTAGGACCTGAAGGTGCTGTTGCTATATGGTCACTTGGGGTTCATACTGCCCCTTCTTCATTATTAATCAATTGTTTTTGATCTGATCTCACCATCCCAGGTCCATGCTTTTGCACCTCTTGATGAAGCTCTTGTTGTTTAATTATGTTGGTATCTACCAAATTCATTTTCCCTTGGTTGCTGGGAGCTTGATCGGACGGATACAATTGAATTTTATTTGATTTTTTGAGGTCGACAGAGTTATTAGATAGATTGGACCCTGAAATAGAGGTATCTGAAGTTGCTTCTTTGTAAATCCTGTTTTTTGATCTAAACGTTGTTTGTTTAGTGAATATTGAGTAAATTTGCCTGGAACCTGGTGCGGTTTGGTTGCTAAGCTTAAGCCTGGCCTTCCTGGCGCGTTTTCGTTGCCTTTTCGTTGGTTTTCCGTTTAGCGAAAGATTGACGGGAGTCTGTTTTGCCTCAGCCTTATTTTCCCCTGTGCCTGTCTTTTCCTCTATTTCCTCTACTTCCTCTTTGTTTTTGCCATCGACTCGTGTCACTTTTGTTGTGTTTGGGAGCTCTTCTTTGTCTTTGTTTTCATCCTTCTTTTGATATCCAATTATAGGTTCTACTTTACCTGTTGGTTGAACTGCCCTTAGTATGTCTATGAGGATTTCTGGGAGCATAGCCAATTTATCAATTATTTTACCGCAACCACAGTTAGCCAGTTGCTGTGGGTTGCTTAATTGCATCTCTTTGCTGCTCCTATGTTGAAGTAGGGTCGTGATTGATTCCAGTTTTGTATTTATTCCTGCAATGTGTTCTGCAATCAGTTTAATAAGGTCGATGTGCACCTCCATTTTGTCTGATTGAAAATTCAGTGCCCTTATTGCTTGCTCCAGAGTGCCTAGCAGGGTTTTACTCCATGGGGCAATTGGTATCTCTTGGGAGGACTTTCCTGGTGACCTCAGCTGTGACTCTATTCTGCTTACTGATGATATTGTTATCGGTGATGACAGACATATCTGATTAGCTTTTATGAAAAAGCTTCCATCTTTTCATTTTTCCACTTGAGGGTCTTTACTGGGGGTCAAGTTTAGGGGGTTGGGGCTCCTCCCTCCTTTCCACCTGATATCCTTCCCGTCAGTGTAGTAGTAGGAAGGTGTTTCCCAGGGTTAACTACATCAGTTGCATCTTGTTTTATCGTGTTTATTTCCAAGATTTGGAGTAGGTTTGCATCAGTAGATAAGGAAAAAGAGCGGGTCCAAGCTTCGACCAAGGGAACTGCCTGTGTGCAGATATTATCTAAAAAGGTCTTCCGTAAGAGCATTTTTGTTGCCCAGGTGTGATCTTCTTACTGTCTATTTCATTATTCTGACCTGGCAAGGGAACATTCTGATGCACTTGTGCAGTTGTAGTTATCTGTCTGCTTGTTAAAATTGTTCCGTCTGGCTGGATTCTCTGTTTGAGCTTTGCTGCTATCTGTCTGAGTGAGAGGAGGACTTGTTTTCGCGTGGATATACGTCCTGTTGTTCGGACGATCCTGATTTGTGATGGCTTTTTTGTCCATTTTATTTGGGATCATTGGACTTGGGAAATCGGGTACCTCTTCCGTTGGGGCATAAAGAAGAAGAATTTCTGTTTTCCATTTTTGCTGCCAAAATTTAAAAGTGTTGGTTCTGGAGTTGGTGCCGAAACTAGCCTCCCTCTCAACCCGGTCGTCTTCCTTTTTTTGCTTGATGAAAGAGTTAGTACTGTTGGGGGGATGTTTTTCCTGTTTTTGCTTGTTCCCGCCTGGCGGATTTTTCATGATCTCATCTTCCCTGTTTGGGTGGTTTTCCTTGGATTATTTGACTTATGTGGTCACTTGTTCCTGCGTGTGTAATGTGGTGATATTTTTAAGGGTGTACACTTCCGCAGTTGCTAATCACATCACTTTTTGCGTATGCTGTTTGGCTCTCCCACGCCCGTATCAATTCCTGGCACTGGTGTGGTTCGTGGCGTGGTTCGTGGTAAGCTAATAAAGCGCTTTGCCCTCTGCCCTCTGCCCTTCACCCTTTTTGCTTTTTTCTGCTTTGTCTATTGGTTCAGGGAGTTATGGTAGGGACTTATGGCGGCTGATGGTATGGCCTGTCAGTTCTTCAATGCTCTGCAACTCTTTTTTAGCAAAGGATTTTTTACACTAGGACTCCTTTAAATTTTTTTACTTTGCGGAATTTAACACGGGCCTCTGTGACCGGGGGAATCCAAGATTGACTCCGAGGTCGTTACCCACCAGTTGTGGCCGTGGCTATGTGCCTCCTGGCAAGATGATAATATCTCTGGCAGAGGGAAAAGCAATATTGTTTACAGGGGCAGTGGCGTAACGAAACTTGAGGGGGCCCCCCTGCAAAGAATGTGGAGGGGACCCCCACGCTCCGGATTCAGTCAGGAGTTCTCAGGTCGGGGGCCTGCTGCGCATGCACCAGTGGCGGCTGGTGAATTCTAAAAGTGGTGGAACGAAAAGCTGAGAACCAAGTTGAAGAAGGAAGTGAGTACAGCAAGCACACCAAAGTGAAAGAGGTGTGTTCGGGGTTGGCTTTCCCAAGTGGGCCCTTTAACCACTCAAATTTCAGCTTTAAATAAATTCAGTCATTTGTCTCCAAAATATCAGCTTGTCAGTTTATGAAAGCAGACACGTTTTGCTATTAAATACCAGCTTTGCCTTCAAGAAAAATAATTTAAATTTACATACATCAAGAAGTTATCTTTTTTGTGAAAAAGTTCAATTATTGTCATGAACCACTAAAACACATGATAGATTCCGCCTTGTTTGTTTGTTTGTTTGTTTGAAAAGTTTTATATAGCGCTGGCTAGACCCGGAGGTATCAGAGCGCTTTACATGAAGTAGGACATTGTTTCAGAACATTGTTACATCAGTTGTTGGAGTTACAAAAGTTACATGAATTACAAAAGCATAGCATAACATTAGAAAAAAAAACGGTAAGGGGGAAAGTACTTCAGGTGACATAGGAGAGTCAGGCTGGAAAAGGGAAGGCAGACAAAGAATCACGGAGGGAGGAGGTGGGGGAGGGAAAAGAAACACAACGTGGAGACGAGGAAAACAATGTCCGATGTCCGGCTGGGTAGGTGGCGGCCAAGGGGTGAACCAGAGCCAAACTCCTCTATAGCTGCATAGAACAGCTCCTCCGGGCATCACCCAAAGTTGCTCGGGCACCGCGGTGCGTACAGACAGTTTTGGATTCCACCTTGAATACTATGTGTCATAGTTGCATGTCATATGCGCCAATATTATGCCAAGAATTACCGCCATTATGCCGAAGCAAGTATGAGGACTGTGCACCACGCAATCAGACAGGAATTACCACTATTATGCCAGCGCCCGCATTTTACCTGGTTTGGGCTCCATTATACCATGGGTGAGCACATTGGGCCGATATGTGCCACCATTATGGCAAGGCCAACATTATGTCATGTTATTTTATTTATTAAGTACACAATCATGGAACATTGCTGGTGTTGAAATGGGGTAGCTCTGTAGAATCTCACTAGTGGCTGTGACAAGCTCCCCTCTTTACCTAGTGATAGTTTTTTCTACACAAAGGCATGTCGCAGGCGCAATGGAAAAGAGAGAGAAAGATATGAACGGCTTCCTTGTTTGTCTCTAACAGTCCAACCCCTCTCGTCACAGCCCTTCCCACAGTACACAAGGACACCCATATGTCCCCTGTACCCTTCTACAGGTCAAATGCATATCAACCATCCTGGAATGGTTACTTATTTAGGGAAGTATGGGGAGAAATTTTAGAGAATAAAAATAGCTTGACCTTTATGCGTGATGCGGGGTATGAAATTGACTATGGGGCACTTGAGTACAGTTCTCTGCAGGACAGCTGAGGGTCACGACTTCAGAGCCCACTGTATTTACTCCCTGCCCTGTGTTAATTCAAGTCTATGTTGTGCAACCTTATTTACGCCCTGTAGTATTTCATTGTCTCTCATTCACCACTGTCCACCTACTGTATTTACACCCTGTAGTATTTCATTGTCTCTCATACACCACTGTCCACCTACTGTATTTACACCCAGTAGTATGTATTTGTCTCTCATACACCACTGTCCACCTACTGTACTTACACCCAGTATTTCATTGTCTTATTCACCACAGTCCACCTACTGCATTTACACCCAGTATTTCATAGTCTCTTATTCACCGCTGTCCACCTACTGTATTTACACCCTGTATTTCATTGTCTCTCATACACCACTGTCCACCCACTGTATTTACACCCTTTAGTATCTCATTGTCTCTTATTCACCGCTGTCCACCTACTGTATTTACACCCAGTATTTCATTGTCTCTTATTCACTACTGTCCACCTACTGTATTTACACCCTTTAGTATTTCATTGTCTCTCATACACCACTGTCCACCTACTGTATTTACACCCTGTAATTCATTGTCTCTCATACACCGCTGTCCACCCACTGTATTTACACCCTGTAGTATTTCATTGGTTCTCATTCACCACTGTCCACCCACTGTATTTACACCCTGTAGTATTTCATTGTCTCTTATTCACCACTGTCCACCTACTGTATTTACACCCTTTAGTATTTCATTATCTCTCATACACCACTGTCCACCTACTGTATTTACACCCTGTAATTCATTGTCTCTCATACACCACTGTCCACCTACTGTATTTACACCCTGTAATTCATTGTCTCTCATACACCGCTGTCCACCCACTGTATTTACACCCTGTAGTATTTCATTGGTTCTCATTCACCACTGTCCACCCACTGTATTTACACCCTGTAGTATTTCATTATCTCTCATTCACCCTTGTCCACCTTCTGTATTTACACCCAGTATTTCATTGTCTTATGCACCACTGTCCACCTACTGTATTTACACCCAGTATTTCATTGTCTCTTATTCACCGCTGTCCACCTACTGTATTTACACCCAGTATTTCATTGTCTCTTATTCACCACTGTCCACCTTCTGTATTTACACCCAGTATTTCATTGTCTTATGCACCACTGTCCACCTACTGTATTTACACCCTGTATTTCATTGTCTCTATACACCACTGTCCACCCACTGTATTTACACCCTGTAGTATTTCATTGTCTCTCATTCACCACTGTCCACCTACTGTATTTACACCCAGTATTTCATTGTCTCTTATTCACCACTGTCCACCTTCTGTATTTACACCCAGTATTTCATTGTCTTATGCACCACTGTCCACCTACTGTATTTACACCCAGTATTTCATTGTCTCTCATTCACCACTGTCCACCCACTGTATTTACACCCTGTAGTATTTCATTGTCTCTCATTCACCACTGTCCACCTACTGTATTTACACCCAGTATTTCATTGTCTCTTATTCACCACTGTCCACCTTCTGTATTTACACCCAGTATTTCATTGTCTTATGCACCACTGTCCACCTACTGTATTTACACCCTGTATTTCATTGTCTCTCATACACCACTGTCCACCCACTGTATTTACACCCTGTAGTATTTCATTGTCTCTCATTCACCACTGTCCACCTTCTGTATTTACACCCAGTATTTCATTGTCTCTTATTCACCACTGTCCACCTACTGTATTTACACCCTTTAGTATTTCATTGTCTCTCATACACCACTGTCCACCTACTGTATTTACACCCTGTAATTCATTGTCTCTCATACACCACTGTCCACCTTCTGTATTTACACCCTGTAATTCATTGTCTCTCATACACTGCTGTCGCACCCACTGTATTTACACCCTGTATTTCATTGTCTCTCATACACCGCTGTCCACCTACTGTATTTACGCCCTGTAGTATTTCATTGTCTCTTATTCACCACTGTCCACCTACAGTATTTACACCCTGTATTTCATTGTCGCTCATACATTTCTATCCACCCACTGTATTTACACCCTGTAGTATTTCATTGTCTGTTATACACAACTGTCCACCTGCTGTATTTACACCCTTTCATATTTCACTGTCTCTCATACACCACTGTCCACCCACTGTATTTACACCCTGTAGTATTTCATTGTCTCTCATACACCACTGTCCACCCACTGCATTTACACCCTTTAGTATTTCATTGTCTCTTATACACCACTGTCCACCTGCAGTATTTACACCCTGTATTTCATTGTCTCTCATACACCACTGTCCACCCACTGTATTTACACCCTGAAGTATTTCATTGTCTCTCATACACCGCTGTCCACCCGCTGTATTTACACCCTTTCGTATTTCAATGATTCCTTCATGTCTTTCTTCTCTCAGCATCCATTAGCCATCTTGGAACAATAAATTCATAATAAACTACAGCAAAAGAAACATACAATGGTACAGCCAATAGTCCTCCAACCAACGTCAGACCTATTGGCTTTGCCAACGCTTATTAGATATGACATCTTACATGGATTCTCCCCTTCCGACCCACAATGTCCTTCCATTCTTATGTGTGTCCTACTCTCTCCCATATGACTCTGGTGATAGTTTGCTACACTCCAGTCCCATTCATTTCCCTGAATATATCTCTATTATTTTTAGCATTTCGTTGCTGTTCTGGGCTCATTCTATGCATCATTAGACTTTAAGTACCAATTCATAACCTGCTCTTTATTGGATTCTTCAATAAAAAATATTACCAATGTGAATAACAAGAAATAGAATTCATAGCAAAACAAACATAAAATAAAATGTGCACAGCATGGGCAGAAACTGGATACCTAAAATGTATTTAAAAAAAAGAAAATGAAGGTTCTGTGCTGTGGAACCTGGGAATGACTTTCCCCAACTCTATAGTACTCTGGAAGCCCCTAAAATGTGAGTTTTTCAGTTAAGCTGGAGTCAGTGGCGTAGCACGAGCCTCACGCGCCCTCATTTAAGGATTTAAGGAGGTGAAAATTGCTCCCTGGCTCCTGGTTGGGTAGTGAAAGAAAGCTATAGTCAGTGTGCCCCTCCCATTCCTAGGACCCGATGCCACTGCACATGCTGAACCATTGGTATGTACGCCCATGGCCAGAGTCTAAAAGTAAATAAAGGGCTGATGATAAAGCGAGTTAATAATACTAGGCAGGTATCTAGGGTGCCAGCACCAGACAGTGCCAAATTGACACCAAAAGCATCAAATATTACCAATTAATTCTAAGGAGGGAGCAAAAAACATAAAAATAGAATTTTGCTGAAGGCTCCAGATAGTTTTGCACTTGGTCTCAAATGTCGCTCAAAAATGTGCAACATCCACAGACATGTTCTCCCTTCCTTTGCAGCTGGGAAGACCACTGATACAAATGGAATGTGGCATAACAGCCAGAGATGCTGGCTTTGGAACTGGGGGATCATGCTCGAGTCTCAGCGTTGGTTCAACATCCTGTGATTCTGGGCAAATCACTTAATAACCCCGTGCTTAAAAAATAAGTGTGGCCTTGTGTAACCCTCCAACAGTGCTCCTCATCTTTACGTAGCGCCTCTCTCATATGCATTTCATTTGTTGTGTAGCGCTACTCATATCAGTGTAGTGTGTGTCAGTACTTTACACCATGCACACATTATACAGAGACAGTGAATCATACAAGTATGTAAATCAGTCTACAGGGAATGTCACATAAGCCAATGAGGATTACAAGGTGTAGGAATCACATGTCATCCATACTGGTGGGCAGTATATTTTAAGAGGGTTTGGTCTGGGGAAACACAAGCTCAGGATTTAAAGAGTATTCCATGGGGGTCAGCTTTACTGATAAAAATGTATATCTGCCCACACTTACTCATTTTAGCAACATTAGAATAATGAAAGACTGGATAAGTTCTAACTATATCACAAAAAAAGAAAGCGAAGTTCTAACTATACCATTCATGTTGGTCTGCAGCTGTTTGATGACAGGTCATTGGTCACTGTCCTATGTTAGGATTGTAACTACTGAACTGCAAGTAGCACAATGATCTCTGTGACAAAGGCAGTAACCCACTGAGCTTCCACATAAAATACAGCTCATCTGCATTTAAAAACTACTAACAGACAAATGATTTCTCTCCATCAGGATCATTGAGCACCAGCGTTATCTGGGCATTTTGCATTGTCTTATTGTTGTCCTGCATCAGCCATGATAATGATAAACACTGTTTAAATGAAGCACACACAAAGTATGTGTCCTGCTGGGCCTGTGCATATTTTAAAAAGAAAAACAAATGGTAACACATTCTCTTACCTACACCATTAGTCAAACTTTGTGTCACAGCCTGATGTGATAAGCAGCTGCAGGGGTCAGGAAAGGTGATAGGAATAAACAAACTTATTTTTTCCTGCGCTGCATAGAAAAATAAATATCCATGTAATGTAACTGGTGCTCGTGTAAAGCGCTCCAATACCTTGGGGGCGAGCTTACGCTATATTGAACTATTTAAAAAAGTATTCTCTGTCATTTTCTACACGTACATCCATTTTCAAACATTCTTGAGCCATTTTTTTTCTCTCTTCTGTGGAGATCTGGGAACATTTCCATGTTCACTATCAGCATCGGGGACACTTCAGGCCACAGAGGAAACACTCTGTGCCATCCAGGGAGACTGCGAAGCCAATTGCATTTCCAATGCTTGCTTACCTTCCAATGTTTCCCAGCAGAGTCCTGTCCCTGGAGCTGCAAACCTTCTCCGCCAACACTCTGTTGCCTCGTCCCTTCTCAGAGGCTGTGCCTTGTGGGGAATGCTCTCTCTGGGGCCCCCACCCCCATCCCTTTTCCGGCCGGGCTCTGACTGAAGAGAAACAATGTAACTTGTTACTTTGTTTCTCTTCAGCCCTGCCCTGGGTCAGCGCGAGGAGCTCTGAGCAGGCTGCAGACTGCACCTGCTTTACAGCAAGCATTTCTCTCCCAGCCGAAGAGCTGAGGGGGCCCCCTTCACCTAACGAAGACTGGGGGCCCCCCCGCACCGCGGGGGCTGCGGGGGTGTTTGTTACGCCCCTGTACAGGGGCCTGGAGCGCCTGCACCTTCTTGCTCCCGGCGAGCTGTCTCCCACACTGGCTAAGTGTTTCTGGATTTTCGCCACCTAGTGGGGGAGACGTGGAGTGAGCAACGATGTTGGCAGACTTGCAAGTGACCAAAGCAGGCTAGCGGGTGCACTCTTTTTAAAATGTATTTATTTATTTGTGTCTTTTCCGGACCCTACCCACTCCTGCTGACTTGGTACTGTCTGGTGGATTGCGGGGGGCTACAACCGCATTTTGGGCTCCTTATTCAGGCGTGGCAGCTGTGAGGGCTTTGGCTTCGGGGAACACGGAGCCGAGCAGGAGAACTGTAGCTCCCGGCTCACTCTCAGCTCTTGGCAGCAGCAGCGAGTTCCCCCTACCCCTCCCTTGTCCCTTGTACCTTGTGCTCGTGACTCGGCGGTGGCCCCTGAAAGGCGTCTCCGGATTTGACACCTCCGTTTCTCCTCTAGACTTCCCTGATCCTCCGTTGCTGTTTCTCCGCTCACGATCTCTCTGCCACGAGCTTCCCCCTGGGCGCCGAAGCTACAGCCTAGCCTGATCCAGTGAGCTGCGGATTATCTCTGCTCACCAGGAGCTGGCGAAGAGTTTTCCCTAAACGAGGCGAGTGAAGCAGGCGTGGCTACCTCGCGGGACCACCGAGACCTCAGCAAGCCGCACCCGGTCCTAGGACATCCGGGCCGCTTCTGCAGAAGGAACCCTAAACCGGTTGCCACACCCAGAAGAAGCACTGCTAAGCCAGCAGATGTGAGCACCGAGCACCATGCTCCAATGCTCAGACGCAGCTCCAATGCAGGGCTCCACACGAAACAACAAGAACCGGAATCAGTCTACTCACTCACCCATACAAACAACCGACACACCCACTCACTCACCAATACAGCCACTCACAGAGCATCTCACTCACCCACATACCTACTCACATACCCACTTGTACACCCACACAGCCAGTCACACACCAATACACACAAGGATACATACAGTCACACAGCCACTCACTTAATATGTTAGAAGTAGTCTCACACAGAAGTAGTGCACCTAGTATACTAATTAACTCCCCCTTTATTAAAAAGTCCCTGAGACCTGGCCCACCCGGGGGCGAATTAGTAATGAAGAGCTGGAGCCCACCCTTCATTTTTTTTCAATTTTGCCACCGTTCCACCAGTGAATTCACTGCAATATTTAATTTTCAAATATGTTTTTAACCCCTGGTGGGGGCCTGTGGGACCACACCACTATATCTGGGGGGTCTGTGTATTCCTACCCTGTTCCCTTTTCTTTATTTTTGCATTTTTTGTGGGACTCGGCTTCAAACCACATTGTTAGTACGCAATACCTTTACATCGCAAGTCATTAGAACGACTTGCTGAAGGGGGCACTAAGGTATTGGCTATGGAATCCAACACCTTCCCTGCTGTTGCTCAAACTGGAGTAGGAATAGTAATTAATACTATTCCTAAGTCCAGCATGCCCCCTACAGCAAGTCGTTCTAATGACTTGCGATGTTAAGGTATCGCGTACTAACAACCACGTTGTAAAAGCAAACGATGTAATAGCATGCGTTGTAACATGCTATATTCACTGTGGACAACCAAAATTGAACTGGCCTTCCGCAAACAATTAAAAACCTTCCTCTTTGCTATTTAGCATTCTAGAGACGGGTAGCTATGCGCTCTATAAAAGCCTTTATAGATTAGGTAGATTAGAAATCACTTTTTCAATATTGAACTACTTAACCTTGGTCACGAAAACACTAAGGGCCTGATTCACAAAGGTAAACTTTGTTTGTTTTGGAATTCACAAACTCCGATTTAATAGTATGGTTACAACTGTGGATGCTCTGCGGTCGGGACGAAGAACTCCACACATAAAAAAACAGGAATGTCCTATCTTATGTGCGGAGTTCTCCACCCAAATTCATAAGCCTACTATTAAATTGGAGTTTGTGAATCAGGCTCAAACTTTCCTATGGAATACAATAGATGGATATGCAAAACAAGCAATGGTGCCTGGTGGTATGAAACAGATGTCTTTCTCCTTTTATAATAAATTTGAGCCATCGGTTTATGTTGACTTGTTGCCGATAAACCTACAGTACCCTGGTATACAAGGATCTGCCTTAATCTAAATAAAAATAAATCAGCAAGTGATTGGTGGCTATATTAATGTAAACATTGATTACAATGCAAGTCTGAAATATAAGAACTGTACTTTAAAGCTGCTTTTAAAGGTATAGCTTGGAGGATATCTGTAAACTGTGTTTTATTGGAGATTTTGACATGATCTGTGTATGTCAGGTTCCGAATATGTAGACCACTCACAGCTCCTGCCATCCCTAAATACCTACACAAGTAAGCAAATGTTGACTCGCAACCTACAGTATGGATCTGGAGACAGCGAAGGGGAGTAAGCAAGATAGAAACACCAGACTGGACCTCATTTGCCAACAAGATGATTGCAGCAGTATAACATTAACTTGATGTTTCAGAGACAGGCTTTCCTGAACCAATGGTTTTGGCAAGGGGTTTGGTGTTTGATGCGCCTTAGGAAGACCTAGACACCAGCTTAGAGCCCAAGGATAACACTGCAATTTCATCAGACAGAAGCTAGAAGGCAAGCACACATAGCACAGGTCTTAAATGGGGAAAACTGAGGGGAGACCAAAAGGGACGAAAACAACAAATGTGAGGAACGGGTGATGTGTGCCAATAGTGGATATTCACTGTAACCCACAACACATTTCCAGGCAAGAGCTGAGAGCTGTGTTAGGTTTAAAAACAGCTCTTCAACAAGTAACCCAGAAATGACCCAACCCAGGAAGAAACTGTACCTTCATGAAGTCAACAGTTTACAATTTCTCATTCTCTCCCATTTCCACTAACCTGCCTTCCACCATCTCCTACTACCATGGACCTTGTTCCTGACCGGGTGCCTGCATGTAACCTGAATGCTGTCTCTGTCCCCTTTTAACATGTCTGGACAAGAGCTACAGTGCTGATTACTTATATTTTTTCTTTCCAACTTACTTTTGTATGTTTTATTTGACAGCATCAAATATTGCACAGACATTGATTTTTATTCATTTGTCTAGTTTTTAATATGGTTGAGTAAACTAATATGAATGTACAAACTGATTTGTTCACCTTTTAAAGTGGGGTTTATGTGTCCTACCCAGGACCACTAATTAATACCAGAAATCCACTCTCTAAAATGATTGGTAGTCACACATGTTTACAGTTGTAGTGTTGTAGTACTGTAGCATCATATGTAGAAAGACAACCAACCAATGGAACTAGTTATACACTGGAGCTTTTCATAGAACATTAGTTGTCACATGTAGTAGCGTATAACTTCCCAGTCCACATGTTATGTTATGTTATGTTAAATTAAATTTATTAAGCGCACGTACGCCCGTAGGCTTCATGGCGCTGTGGAAGACTAGCAAACATAACATGTGACAGAAAGAAAGAAAATTTAACTAAGGATAAGCTTGCTTAAAGAGCCAAGTCTTAAAAGCCTGTCTAAAGGCTAACAGATCTTCGTGGAGTCTTAGTGGCAGTGGCAAGGAGTTCCACAGGGAGGAAGCCAGGAAGTGGAAAGATCCTCCTCCCTGGCGTTGTTTCCTGATCCGGGGCACGACTAACAAATTCTTTTGGCCAGAACGGAGAGCACGGGAGGGAGTGTAACTGACCAGCAGGCAGCTAATGAATCCAGGGCCCTTACCTTGTAGAGCCCTGAAGATAATGCATCCCGCTTTAAATGCTGCTCTCTGCGCTACAGGCAGCCAGTGGAGACTGGCCAGTCCAGGTCTAATAGACTGCCACTTAGGAATTTTACAGATCAACCTGGCCGCTTGGTTCTGAACCAGTTGGAGTCTCTTGAGCTGCCCCGCCGGTAGGCCCAGATATAAACTATTGGAATAATCCAAACGGGACAGCACAAGAGCAATGATGACCTGAATCAGAGCAGGGTGGGTTAAAAGGTGGGCGATCTTCTTAATCTTGCAAAGTTGGAAGAAACTTGCAGATACCACAGTCCCTACCTGGCTTTTGAGTGAAAGATCTTCATTAAAAGTGATACCTAAGCTCTTAACTGTTTGGGATTTAGCTGGAGGATCTCCCATTTCTGGAGGCCAGAAGTGTGGTCCCCAATGCAGTTCACTCTTCCCGGGCAAAATCAGTTCAGTTTTGCCTGGGTTGAGTTTCAGATGATTTAGGCCCATCCATCTCTGAATGTGAACCATGACCTCCCGAAATTCGGTGGCAGCGCCAGGGGAGTCCAGACAGAAGATCAGTTGCAGATCATCTGCATAGTTAAAAATTAAGGCGCTAAACTTTTTTAATGAAAATAACAAGGGTCGTAAGTACAAATTAAACAAAAGTGGGGACAGGGACGAGCCTTGGGGGACTCCACATTCATTTTTGATTTTGGGCGCTGTAAAAGTTCCCAATCTCACTGCCTGGGTACGCTCCGAGATAAATGACTTCAGCCATCTAAGTGCCGAGCCTCTCAGGCCAGCCTGTTCGACACGGTCGACCAAGATGGTGTGGTCGACCGTGTCGAATGCGGCCGATAGGTCGAGAAGTACCAATGCTTGGTGAATGTCCCTATCTGCATTGCTTCTTAGTACATTCTGGACCGCCAGTGTCACCATCTCGGTTGAATGCCCTGGTCGAAACCCAGCTTGGTTATGCTCCAGATATCCAGTGGTTTCAACGAAGCTAGAAAGACAGCTAGCAACGTGTGCCTCCAGGATTTTTGATAGGAATGGCAGCAGGGATATCGGGCGGTAATTAGATGGATCGTGAGGATCAAGACTGGGTTTTTTGATCAGGGGAATCAATAGAGCATGCTTAAATCCTGCCGGTACCTTTCCCTGGTTAAGTGAGTCGTTAAGCAGAGAGAGGATCCCGTGAGGGATAGAGTGCCCAATCTCTGTAAAAATGTGGGGTGGGCAGATGTCATCGGGTGATCCAGACTTAACCCGTGCCAGGAGAGTTGAAAAAGTTTTAGCATCTATAGCAGGAAGGGTGTCTAATGTAGTGGGGTTGTTAAAAATATCATCTAAAGGAGACGATTTAGGAGAGCTAGCAATGTTGCGTTTTATATTTACAATTTTCTCTCTGAAAAAATCATTCAGAGAGTCACACAACTTCTGGGTAGGGGCTATTGATGGGGCTGTCCTATCATCGTCACAGAGCTCGTTGACTATGTTAAAAATATCTTTAGTTTTATTTGAGGAATTTAAAAATTTTTGAGAAAAATAGTCAGATTTATGTTGGAGCAAGATTTTTTGGAACTCCTTTCTTGCGGAACAGTACACTGTCCTGGCTTGAGGGGAGTAGCTTTGTCTCCATTTCCGTTCCTTCTGTCGAACTCCCAGTTTAAGATCTTTCAGTTCTTGGGAGAACCATTTGTGTGCTTCATTTCCTCTAACATTAGGGACCCGTACTAAGGGGGCTGAGAGGTCAGCTGCGTTAAGTAACCAGTTAGACAGCGCTCTCTCGCTAGTGTCCAGATCATCGTACGGTGGTGGTACGGTTTTGTTTAAAATGTCAATAAATCCCGGAAGGTCCATAGATTTCCATTTGCGGAATTCTTTGCTCTTGCATGGCTTGGGTTTGACATTTCCGCCTACTTCTAGTGTGAAATAGATGATGAAATGATCCGACCAGATACATGGGCTGATGACTGGATTGGATAAAGATAGATTATGCGTCCATATCTGGTCCAAGCTGTGACCTTTCTGGTGAGTGGGTACATGGATGTGCTGATTTAGATTCAGGTCACTGCAGTGCTCACCTAGATTTATGATAAAGGGGCCTAAGATACAAGTCCAGATAAACTATGAAGGTGAAATATGATCACGAGTCCATGACATATAAAAAGATCTCCCGAGCTGGAAAGTCCTCTGTGTAGCGTTGTATTTCTCCCCTGATTTACAGTTTATGGATGATTATGCATTCATGGAAAATAGTGTACTGACTGAGACATCTATACTTACCTGGCTTGCTCGGGAATCGTGGGCCATACGGATATTATTTTATTGGCTTATTATCCCGAACAGATTGGGGATTTAGCTGGCTACGGAATCCGCCCTGAAGAAGCAATTGTGTGCTATAGCACACGACAAACACATGTTGGCTGTAAATTGTTCGACTGTACTTCAACATTTCTTGGAAGCCGTATTTTGGAAATATTATGCTGCTGAGTGTCTGACGCTGAGTATCCGAATAAACAATTGAACAAATGAGATAACAAAATACTTTTTTTGCATTACTGTTGGACAGAACATTACTTACCTTGAGTGCTCAGGGAGGACCCATAATATAGTTATAGAAAGTAGTTGCATTTTTGATACAGTAGTTGTAGCGCTTTTGTGTTATAATTATAGTGTCATATAGTTTACCAGTGTTAGTTGCACTTTTTAAGTATTGTCTTGTAGCTGAGCATTGTAGTTCTAGTGTGGTTTCATTGTGAAATCTATAGGTCCAGAAGTATTGGGGTTGTAGTGTCAGTGAAACTCTATCTGCAGTTTTGTACTGCTGCTGTTTTTCTAACCATGCTGTTTAAGGTTCTTTTAGTGATGATGGTTTGAGGTTGTACCGTTGTCATGGTAGCTCTGCATTTTCTCTGTTGCATCTGTAGTGCTGCTGTGGCTTTGTAATATTGCAGTTGCTATGTCAATCAATCAATCAATCAATAAATTCTTTATTCGATCCATTATATACAGATCATAAAAGCACAAATAAAATCAATAATCATCATAAAACTCCAATGCATAAATTCTAAAATCCATATAATGACTAGGATTACCTGTAAAGAACCTAAATAGATACTACAATTATTTTTTAAAGTACAGTAAAGACTTGCCGTGTTTTGTACAATATATATATGATTACCCTTTATCTACTGCTTGGTTTTGAAATGAATATTCCACACAATCTACAAAACCCGCAATTTTCTCCTCCTTATACA
Organism: Triturus cristatus; assembly: GCF_964204655.1. Taxonomy (NCBI): domain Eukaryota; kingdom Metazoa; phylum Chordata; class Amphibia; order Caudata; family Salamandridae; genus Triturus; species Triturus cristatus. The sequence goes on along the minus strand of NC_140580.1, from coordinate 1,121,561,037 downwards.
GGGCCACAAGAATGTGGCTACCGAGAAGCAAACAAAAGGATCAGGCATGGACTTTAAAAAATATAATGCTACCCGACATTGTCTAAAATTGTAACGCCTTAAAATCTAAAAAATATAATCTTCTCTTTCTTTCTTAGAAACCCACAAAACAAAACTAGATGCAAGTCAGATTGGGGTGAGTGGTTATCGCAGGGGCACAAAATCAGATCAGAATGCTATAAACTTCTTTCCGGGTAACCTAGCAACAGGGGATCAGAGTCATACGGAATCTCAATAGAACGTATCTATACTGTGCTATACTAGTGCGTGCTAAATGGGAGTACTCTCCCTCTATCCTGGACGGGATCAAATTGTATGCAAGTACTGCTTGTTTGTTATGATTCCTTTCCATTCGGTCATAGTGTGCACTCAGCGTAAAGGTATCAATCAGTTTCTGTTTCGAAATCTTCCTGCACGCAGTTGGATCCTTAAATAATTCTACTAGCTGAATAGCAGTCAGATTTAACTCCACGTATTTTAGCCATCTAATCTTACTGTAATTTTACAATTTTAAACAGTGTTTATAATATTTTGCGTTAGATTTACCGTATCCCTAAACCAAATGGAAAACCACAGTAAGATCGGAGCTAATCTGATTGTATCTGCCATATAGGCCAAACCCAATTCTGTGTGTAGGGTATAATTAAAGTAGGAAGACAGAAGTGACATTAAGCTCCTAAAAAATCTGTGTTCAAGAATTTGGAGAGAGACTATGGACCCCATACCCCAAACTCCTGTACCATACGTAGCTGCTGATTTAGTCTCAGCCTGGTAAATGTTTTTTATTGGGTCTAAGAATCTTGCGCCCAGCTTTTTAGAAACGGAAATAGCTGTCAGACTCCTCTCCATGCCTAATGCCCTACCCGCCACTAAGTTTGACCAAGTTCGGTTTTTATCGAACAAAACCCCCAGGTAAGGAAAGTCTACCACTTCTATTTTGTGAGATTCCATATGGAAGTACGAAGCTTTATCACATCTGCCAGCCTCTGCTACGATGACAAAAGATTTTGTTTCATTAACGTTCAAATCAAGTGATGCCATGAAAGACGCATATGTTGTTATAAGTCGTTTGAGGGCTAGCCCCCTTCTGGCAATCAACACAGAGTCATCAGCGTAAGTCAATATTGGTAGGGAGTAGGTATCAAACACAAGGACATCCAGTGATAAACCCAAAAGGGTTGCCTCAACCCCCTTTGTATAGATGGAAAAAAGAAAATGGGCAAGGACACATCCCTGCCTAACTCCCCTGGCAATCTTGAAAGAGTGGGTGTATTCCCCATTTTTCCCATAATGAACACATACAGTGGCATTGAAATATAATTGGCGAATAAAGTTAATTATGGCTGGATCAATCCCCATCACCTACATTATATACCATAGCTTGGAGTGGCTCACGCAGTCAAAAGCTGCAGATAAGTCCATAAAGGCCATATAAATTTTTCCACCCTTCACTCCGTTATATTTATCTATAGTTAACGATAAATTCAAGCACTTGTCTATGGTGCCCTTTTCCCTTTGAAACCCATACTGTGCCTGCATTAAAACATTCTTATCTTGGGCCCACCCTTCCAGTCTAAATAGAAGGAGTGGACCCATGAGCTTGGTAGTTGTATCTAGAAAAGAAATTGGCCTATAGTTCTGTGGGTTTTCCCTGTCCTCTTTTTTATGTATTAGGACAATTACACTGGTCTTCCAGGAAGGCAGGGGTTGACTTAGCTATGCTGTTAAAGACATTGGTTATTAGTAGGGCCCACAGGTCTTGGTTTTCCTGGAAAAAATCTATTGGTACCCCATCAGGGTCCGGAGCCTTCCGAGCACTACGGGCCACGAGCCTCTTCTTACTTCTAGAAGTGAGAAAGATTAATTACCCTGCGTTTTGAGATCTTTGTTAGTTGGAAGTAACATTGGAGATGTACTGGAGGTAAAGATATGTTCAAAGTGTGCCACCCATGCTTCTTCGCCTACATGAGTATCCAACATGGGATCCTTAGGGTTTTTGAAGCAAGGTGCATTGATTACCTTCCAGAAATTTCTGCTATTTCCCGTCCTGGCGGCTTGTCAAGATCAGCCCAGGCCTCCTCCCTAATGTCCCTTTCTCTTTTCTTTCTTGCTATCTTGCAATCCCTGCTTAATGATCTTATTTGATCTGCTGTTCTAGGTTTTCTTCAGGGCTTTGGTGCGGGCTTTTCGCGATTTTGCACAGGGGGAGTCAAACTAGCGCTTAGGTATAACATTATTCTGTGGTTTATGACAAGTGAGGGCCAATTTTACTTTCCCTAGAAGTTCTATAAAATTTGGTAGTAATAGTGCTGAGCTAGCCTCTGTTTCTAGGCAGTTGAAGATGTTATCCAGTATATTCGATGTAATCCCAGGGATCACTTTCAACTTATCAATTTTTGCCCACTTTAGTTGGAGACCGTTCTTTCTAGACAGAGATGGGTTTTCTATTTCCTGATGCTGTGTCACTTTCCTAATGGCCAAACTCAGATGTATAGATAAAATAGCGTGATCACTAAAACTCTTAAATAAGTTATCTACGTGGATAATTTTATCATTAAAAGGAATTGAGACTAATATAAAATCAATAGTAGATTCATAACCATTTCGTCTAAAGGTTTTCCCTACATTACCGATTAATGAATTGGGGTTATTAGCTATTACCATGTTCCTAGTATATAGCAATCTATTTAAGCTATTTACATATTCATTATGAGCAAAGTGATAAATTGGGTTTCCCAGCGTGTCTTCTAGACCACAGACACGATCTTGTTTGTGCTTGCAAAGATGTACATTAAAATCATCCACCCATATAATATTGAGAGCTCCATTGTTAGCACTTCTGGTGAGTTTATCTATCTCCCTGTTCAGCTCAGCTACCACTAAGTGCATGTTTCCCCCAAAATCATTATTGTAATAATTAATTAAGAGCCAAGCACCCTCACTAGCAACCTCTAGCAAGAGCAGGTCAAAATGGGCACTCGGACCTTCAAACTTCTTTACTTTTATCGGTAATGTGTTTGAGATTAGCGTTAGAGGACCCCCCTTTGCTCTGCCTGACAATGATGGAATTGTCTCTGTCTGGAATGAATGGTAACTCTTTATAAAAATACGTTCCGGGGCCCAAGTTTCCAGTAGGCATGTGATGTCCTGGGTTTGTCACTGTGTTTGCCAATGTTCATTGCCTAGCTTTTGGCCAATGCCAGCGACATTCCGAGAAGCTAATCTAGTTGGGTAGTTTTATGCCACATTATGAGGTTCTGTAGTTTTGGAGCTCCCTTGAGTATCGACATCTGATCTTTCCGGTCTATCCGATCCCTCTGCAAGATCGATACAGCCTAAGGGTAGTCAATCACATGCTTGCTTCCAGGTCTGTCAGGGGGGCATGTCTGTTTTCCAGTCTCAGCCCTGCAATGCCAATATTTCTGTCTGTGCAGTTCCATGTAGGGCCTTCCCTCAGATGACCACTATGTTGAATTCCTGAGAGTGAGATATGACCATAAAAATACTCCAGGGGTAAGGTTGTGATCTGTGTGCCTTTAAGGGGTGATTTGTGTAGCTGACCTAAGAAGGATTTGACTACAAATGCATTGTTAAAATGTATTACAACACAATTGCCTGATATTGATTTACTAGAGGTGCCCAACCACCCTACTCTCCTTGCCATGATAATCTGATTGGGCAAAGAACCACCTCCCCCCCTCCCAGATAAAATGAATGCCGCAACAGCCAGTGGAGGCTTTTGTCCATTAATTGGGTTGTTGTTTCTTGCTGGTCCTCTGGCAGAATCGGTACATTTGCCAGAACCAATACAAGTGGGGAAGCCACTGGTGGAAGATGCAGCGTCTGATACAAGTAAAAGTTCTTCCCCGCCTTTTGTCTCTCTGGCCTCCGGGAGTCAGCCCTCCCCATGCCCCCCATCATCAGGACGGCCGGTCTCTCTGGAGAACTTCTAATAGGTGGAGTTGGCGTTATGTCTTCTGTTAACTTCTCAGGGTGTGCATTAGCTTGTGAAGGAGTATTGTGAGCCAAGGGATGAGGTCCGAGTTCAGTGTGATCATTTGAATAAGAAACCAGTCCCGGATTTTTATGTGGATGATATCGGTCAGCTTCTACTACTTGACTCCTTGCCTGCGATTTGTGACCAGTCCCAGGGTGCAAGAGATTTAAAGATTGTAGGTTATCAGCACCCTGGTCCTCGAGGTGAGATAATCTCCCTTCGATCTGTGTTAATTTGAGTAGGAGAGGGTTCAATAAAGTGGTTATCATATTTTCAAAATTTTTCCACATATCATCATCATTCATCAGTGCAAGCGGGATCGGGGACTGAAGAATACTCTTGGGATTTTCCACAGTTGTGGACTACCTTGGTTTGTTACATGAGTGACTCTTGCAGGCTTTTTTTTGTGTACCCCACCACCCCTTCTTCTCTTAACTGGCGGTTCTTTGTTGGAATCGGAATGGGATGGGAGTGCAGGACCCGTAGTAAATATTAGAGGGGTGGTAACTGTCACATGAGATGATTCTGGAGGCCTCGTTGCCAAGTGATCTAATGGTGCTGATAGAAGTGGCTGGATAGGAACATTATCTAAGCTTTTACCCCCTAAAGAGGAGCGCTTCTGCGAGGGCAGAGGCTCCAGTGATAGGCATCGCTCTGTTATTTCTTTCTCATGTGTGAGGACACTCGCTGCCCTTGTGAAAAATGCATCAATAGTGCTTACTACCACTCCTCCCACTTGCTCACTTGGTCCTTTCCGCTTGACGATTCCTTAATCGGGTATGGTCAGTTATGGTCAATCAATTATTATCATCACAGTACATTATGCAGATCCCGGTTGTTAGAGGGGGGGCCCAGCCCAGCCTCCTTTGGGCTCCAATGGACGTGTACAGGCCCGCCCTTGGCCCGGGCTTAGCCCCGGGTGCATTCCCGCACGCATCCAGCACCTCGGGACTGCAGGTGCTTCTTAAACGTTTGTGGCAGTGCAGGGGCTCATGGGAGTCAGAGTCCCCAGCGGTGCGGGGAGAGGAAACACTGCATTACTTGTTCCCTGCTGCTGCTGCCAGGTAAAGTGTGTGAGTCTCATTCTAGGGTTGATAATCTTACCAACACACAAAAAACAGCAAAACCAATTCTCTATAAACCGTATCAAAGCAGTGGATGTTCCTCCAGAACCCTTGTACAGAAACTGGATAACCTGAGGTGTCAGTCTGATGTACTAAAGTTGTATAAAGTTGCTGTACTCATTCCCAAAAGGAATACAGTTTTACATAACACTCCAGTGCTCACTGGGACATTCTTAATTTAATTAAAAGCTAGCATCCCCACTCAGATAGTGTCTCTTGGAGTGTATTTCCTGATTCTTGGGCATTTTGAGAACAGTACAAAAGTAATAACGGGTCCAGACTCCATTGAAATAGAATGTTAGATTACTGGATGCAAGGTTTTTTAAACTACTTATTTTGGGGTAGAGTTTCAAACTTAGTTTACTCGTGTAGGTTTTCAGCTATGGGCATAAAAAAGTTGTAGTCCTGAAGAATAGGTCTTGTGGCTGCACTGCAGCTTTGGCTTGCAGTTACTCGAGAGGAAAATTGTGCCTACCCCACAAGTGTTTTTATTTGACTACATGCATAAAATGGGATGAAAAAGGGGCTAAAATGGCTGTCAAGGGCCAATAGACATGACAGAATTGATGGGAACTTCAACAAAGAGTAGTGTGTGATTCCCAAAACATTTTCAGATAGTTTTCCAACCTGCAAAATGCTTATAAATGTAAACTAAAAACAATGTTGGTTTCAATTTTCTTGAAGTCATGGGATCATATTAGAGAAGATGTTTACCCATAGGGAAAATGTATTTACCTGTGGGGAAAAAACTGAAAAGATACAGTTCAGATACACTGTTCTGCCTAATCATAAACAGATACATTCTACATAGTAAAAACATTATAACCTGCCTGTTGTAGGGTTATGGCTTACATGTTTAGATTTGGAAATATACAAGTTTCATACATTTTAGTACCTATACATTGAGTGGAAGTGTGGTGAATCACAAGAAATTCATAAACCTAAATGCCAGCTCCTTTAAGGTACAACAGGAGTCTTTATGTCGATTTGTATTTGAGGTAACGTTAAACTAGTGTGGATATTATAATTATTAAGAAACCACATTCTTAAGATATGAATCTAGCTTGATGTTGTATTGGTCTTGTTATGATGTGGTTTTCTGGTTACAATAGTTTTATGATTGTGGTGTTGTAGCATTGAGGTGGTGTTAGGCATTAGTTGTAGTGCAGTTGTTCTTGAACGTTGTTACTGCAGACCTATATTGTAATGTTGTAGATAGGTAGCATTGCAGTTAGCAATGTTGCTTTGAAATGTAGGTGTAGATCAAGGGTTGTGGAAGCATTGCAAGTTTGCAGTTGTGGTGGTGACTTAGTGTTGTGTGCTGTTTTATTGAAGTTGTAGTTAGGTAATGGGTTTTAGTTATAACGTTTCATTGTTCTACATTTGATATTGCAGTATTGTGGTATCACATTTTTAGCATGACACCCTGCCAGGTGTGTGAGGGCTCCAGTTTCAAAAGTGGGAGACTCCATCTCCTACTTTTGGACATTTAATTGTAACAACCAGTCCTCTACTTTCCTTTCTTTAGTATTTCTAAGGAACTGCATACCTTTGTTTGAATACACATGCCCAGGGGTATGTATGCTGGATCTATAAATGTCCCCAGTCCTTCCTACTTTTGATATATCTCGAGCATGGTGCACAACCGTTAGACTTACTTCAATTTGATTAGGAGTAGCCTTTTGACACTCTCTTGACTTCATGCCAAATTCGTAGTGTAGTCCCTTTTTCTCCTTCTTTTTTCTTGATTAATGATTAGACACCTTCAGTAACAGATGGAAGATAACCAGGGCTTAAGCTTTGGGGATGACATGGTTGCAGAGATTTTAAGAACTCCTTCTCTGCTAGAGGCTGAAAGCAGCAACTCATCAGGCAACCAATTAGACGATTGGCATTCACTCACAACAATGAAAAGAGAATGGATCAAGATTAAACTCCACATAACAATCATGACAGAATACTTAAGAGCCAAAATAGCACCCAAAGGCCTTGTTGTAAGCAACTTACCATGTCTCTTTTTGGAAGACACCACTTTCAAAAGTGAATGGTCTCTAATTGCAAGGAAATGCACCAGGGACTGGCTTATCCTAATTATCAATACTGCTAAACAGCTAGCAGATGCACTACTGATTAAAATCCAGAGAGCAGAAGGGGCATAGTATAAACTAGTATTTTGATAACAGCCTATAAAACCAAACTAGCTGAAAAAGATAGTGAAATTACAGAACACAAAGACTACTTGATGAAACAAAAGATTACTAAATTACAAAATGACATTAGAAAGTTTGAAAAGAAGAAGGTGTATCCTTATATCAAAGAGTATTACACACCCATGGGAGGTGACAATTCATTGGATGAAAGCAGAACTTACATAGGAGAAATTCCTCGACCAATAGTAACTCTAGCAATGAAAGCTGGAGTATCCATGGAACCAGTAGGGGCCCATGACCACCTTACTTTGGATATGAAATGTCCCCATATCAAGGACTTGCCTACTGGCAATATCCTATGTTCCCACAGGGCTCACAACAATTCTTCCCCCATATTTCCAACCCCTATTTTTCAGACTGAGGCTGGGGCAGAGGAAGAGGTTGCAAAAGAGGAAATCAAAAACGGGTACAGTGGAAGAGCCGCCACAACAGTCAGTGCAAACCCGGAGCCAATCAAGGAAGAAAAATTGATAGTAAATTTTTCTGCCAGATTTCCCACTGAAATTGAAATCCGAGTCCTCAAGAATCGCCTGGGATTTGTGCACACACCCAGAACAGACAAATTCCGAGACAACTGTGAACTCTTCAACTTCTTCCACAAAATACATCTAAGAGCATTCTTTCAGGATAAACCCAACCAAGTACAACTGGACACAGGATTACGCAATCCCTCTCAGTTAACCGCGAATGCCAGCATGGCACCGAATAAACTTCTGACATTTGAACAAGCAGTCCGCAAAGAAGTCTCTAACGGTGCAACCACCCCTTTCCATAATCTCTCTGCCTTAGAACTCACGGCTGTGAATTCTTTGGCTAATGATCAGAAAATCCCCATTAAGCAAGCAGATAATGGAGGGACTACCGTGATCATGACCACTTTGAACTATGATAATAAATGTAACCGACAATTGGCTAACCGCCACTATTACACTCCCATCGCCAGTGACCCTACTAGTCATTTGACAACACAAATTACTCACATGGTCTCCACGACAGAGACACAGGATTGGATGAGTAGGAATGAAGCTGCCTTTTTATCAATAGGGAATCCAGAACGCCCTACTTCTATATCCTACCGAAAATTCACAAGGTCCTAAATCCTCCACCTGGACGACCCACTGTATCGGGGATTGATTCACTCCTAGAGCCACTGTCAAGCTTCCGGAACCACTTTTTACAACCAGTGGTACGTAAAACTCCATAATTTCTACAGGACACTAGGGATGTGCTACGTCTCATTGAAAACAGACACCACAAATGAGATTGACATGTTGTCACGTTGGATGTCGAGGCACTCTATATGAACATTACCCAGACAGCTACACTAGAGGTGGTAGTGGCTGTCCTTTTAGCTGAAGACTGGAATTTGCCAAGTCCAGTCCACTTCATCATGGAGTGTACCACACTAGCTTTAACTGAAAACATTTTTCAATTAAAAAAACAACTATGCCACCAAACCCAGGGGACTTCCATTGGGAGCACATTTGCCCCTAGTCTAGCTTGCCTCTACATGGCAACTTTTGAAAAAGCAATGATCTTCCATGGCTCTAATCCCTACAACGCCAACATATTACTGTGGTGTAGATACGTTGAAGATGTCTTGATATTCTGGAAGGGTGAAAGGGTATTTTGTGTGAATTGTTACTGATGAATTAATACTCTCAATCCCTACCTTTGTTTCTCCAAACCTATATCTAACAAGAACATTCCCTTCCTTGATCTTATGATTACATTCACTGATGGACAACTAAGTACCACAGTCTACAAAAACCCTGCGGACTCTAACAGTCTTCTCGTATACAGCAGCCATCATCCAAAAGCCCTGAGAGAAAACCTCCAGTTTGGACTATTTTTACGCCGCAATTGCAGTACCTTAATGAACAAGAATATTAAGGCTGACCAACTTGCACACAACGTCATTTCACGGGAATACCCCACACACAGTGTGATACTGGCAAAGAAAAGGGCCAGTAACAATAACAGAGAGGCGTTGCTGGAACAGAATCAGAGACAAACAACAGACGCATTGACATGCGTCACCACGTACACAGCAGATTCAAATCAAATCCATAAGATCATCAAAAAACATTGGGGCGTTCTACAAACTTGTGAAATGACATTACCCCCACCTCGGTTTGCCTTTAAACACACGAGGAACTTGAAGGACATACTCGTACATACCAGACCACCATCTTCAACCCAATTTGACCAAAGATCCCTGTGGGTTCTCCCCCCCCAGTGACAGGACACTACCCACATGGATCCTGCACAGTATGCGCTTTCACTGTGATTACCAAGGAAATCAAATTTTCCAACACGTTTAAATGGATGCAGAGAAAACACACCAATTGCAACACAAGCAACTGCATATACACCCTAACATGCCCCTGTAAATAACGATACATTGTATGACTACTAGAATGGTAAAAACTGGCACGGCAACATTCGTTCTCACAAACTCAATACTAAGATGTGTACAGAAGGGACATACACCTGACAGACTACGATGGACAATAATGGAGGCACACCCCCTGATGAACAAAAATTCCCTCTTCGGGAGAGAGCAAAATTGGATTTTTTGTCTCGCCACTGATAGACAGGGTATAAATGAGGACATCCCTTTTAGAGCGCACTGAACAAATAGACCTCTCCGCTCCCATGTGTGTGTCTCTATGTAACTCCTCCTGGACCTTGATAATCTCAGATATATATATTGATATAGATATCTATGCTTTTCACATTCATGTACAAAATACCTCATGGAAACCTGGCCAGTTGATGATCTGCTTTGTCGAACTCACAATACCTTGTAACCAGGTTCCTTTATCCTAGGAACCCGTGTATTGAGTTATGGTCACTTTTACACATTCAACATGAACTCATATATTTCTCCTACATCGATTATCTGGTTGTTACTGCCCAATATAAGCAACACCATCACAATGGTGATATATACACTAAACGAATACGTCCCAGACAGAATATATCCATCTGCCATCACATATTCCAATATGGCGTCCATGTTTCCATTATTCTAGGAACCAGGGAATCCTACAGCAGCCACACATAACTTAACGTTTAATTTCTCTCTACCCCCACACGCTGCTTGGTTTGTCATGACCCTTTACATTACAACTTTACTAACTAACTGCAGGGAGTAGTTGTAGCCACAGGCTAATAACATTGGCTGGAACAGCAATTACAATATGGCGCCCACAATGTGACTTGGTTTTACACACACAAATGCTGCTGCATTTTATTTTGTTATGGACCACTCCAGTAGGTTCTTTCTAGCAAATACCATTAAAGTTTTCATCACCAAGTTGGCTACTGCCATGGTGATCATTTTTCGCATGCCAAAAGCCCTTCTGCATTGGTTAACATATGTTCTAATATAGCGCCCACCTTTGAAACTAGGTCTGACACACGGACGTGTCACTACTACTCACCACACTGCATTGCCAGCCACGCACTTCTAGCTGTACGCGATACACTCACCCATGTGAGCCGGGGCTCTTGCTCTGAACAGACCGACAGGCATGCTGGTGGGAGTATTGAATCTCATCCCACACGGATCCACACACTCTACCGAGCTGGTAGAGCAAGGGTAGGTCATCCAGCCACTGAGCCGCTGCTTAAGTGTAAGTACCCTGCTCCATGCGGTCACCATGGGGATACTTCCCTTTCTCTCTGAGGGCTATGTGCAGCACTTATTTTAAATATGACTGCTAGATTATTATATATTAAAAGATATTTTCTCACTCTACCAGCAATCGAGGCAGCTGGTGAGCCACCCCCGATATGTGAATTACAACAGCTTATTGTATACCAAGTTGTTTGAAAAGCCGCCCGCCTGCCTAAGCCCATAGATGTGCCACCAGCCTGCCACCTATTTCTATCTTTACACTGCTCCTGTCATATACGTTTTTTACTAATAAGCATGATTAGAATCCTATTGCATGCTGTTTGCATCGAGGATTTTTAATGATGCAGACTATTGTGTTTTCCAGGTCGGTATTACCACAAGGTACCTCCCTGTTAGGTTGTTAGAGTGTTTGGTTTACCCTTGATACTAATGCGGACACCAACCACTGTGCAGATAGTTATTTTATTCATGATCCTGACAAATTGCCAATTGATCGCTCGACAACCTAGGCAAGAAACATGTTGACCTCTACTCTTTAGCCACTGCTGAACATTATACCAGTAGTGTGCTAACTCAGGTTTTAGCCATGATAAGTGGACTTGCTGATTAAAATTAATTTTGAGTACCACTGGGTCCTGTTTTGAATTTCCCTCACATTTTCCTTGCACCCTTTACACTCATCTACACCATCAGGCCCTATGTTCGCACGACACCTTATGGCTTTGGCAACAAAAGATCTCTGACAAAGAGCCCCTCATATGGTGCCCGTCAGGCATTGCAGCACCTGCCTGACGAGGAGCATGCCCTACGATGAAGCATGACACCCTGCCAGGTGTGTGAGAGGCCCAGTTCCAGAACTGGATGACTCCCTCTCCTACTTTTCGACATTTAATTGTACCGACCAGTCTTCTACTTTCCTTTCTTTAGTATTTCTAAGGAACTACATACCTTTGTGTGAATACATGATCACATGTTAGTGACATTTAATCCTTGTAGTTTTATTGCTGCAATGTTGTACTGTGTCAGTGTTGGATAGTGATGTACAATTGTAGCAATGTTTTGTAGTAGTTGTTTATTTGAGGTGTTATAGTTGAACTGGTGAAAAGTTGCACATATATTCGTTTTGTAATGTTGTAGCATTCACAATACAGGTATCCTTTGTAGTGGTGGTCTTGTTATTGTGCGGTTGTAGAGCCTGATTCACAAAAAGTCTCAGCAGTCATGACAGAGGCCCTGCTGTCATGGCGGAGCCTTCGCACTTGCATCTCTGAATCTCTGCATTGCACACTGCTCTGTGTTAATCAGGTGTTTTTGTTGCAGCCATCGTTATAGTGCTTTAGGTGAAATGTTGTACTTTGGTTGCAGAGTGTACTGTGGTTACAGTGGTGTAGTTTAGTGAAGTTTTGGTTGGTGGTGGCGCTGTTAATACATAGCTGTAGTAGTATTTTTTATTTTTATTTATTTGAAACGTTTTATAACGCGCGAACATGACCCGGCAGGGTATCAGAGCACTGTACAACGCCACCTGCTGGTTAAGCTTGAGCAGAAAAGCATAATAGATAACTGCATATAAACAGTAGAAGCATATTAAAGACAAAAAGAAAACAGACATCTACACCATAAACAATAAGCAGATTGCATCGTAGATAGGGAGGGCAAGGTTGTAAGGTATTTTCAAAAAGTTTGTGAGGTTACAGTACAATTTTCTCATGTAGCTGTTCATGAGCAGGCCTTGTATATAGGGCATTATGAAATACCTACTGTCTTGCCAGACACTTTTTATGGGCTGTAGAACAATGCAGATCTCCAAACGCATTAGCCTAGTAACCCTCACAGTTTTGCCCTACACTTTCGTCTTGAAAGATGCATAAAGAAATAAAGACAGACTCGTAGGGCAAAAGTGCATGAAAGACAGTTGAGAAAAGAGGAAAAAGAAAGAGAAAGAAGAAAGAGACACAGCAACCAGGAATAAAATGGCTGGAGTTTTCTAGTTGGTCAAAAGTACCAGATGCAGGCAACAGCTACAATTGAGACTCCAAAGGGCATCAAGAGGTCAAGCAATTGGTGAGACAGCACTGTAAGGACACTGTGGAATATAATTTTTTTAAATCCTTAAAACATCACAGTTTTCATATAATTTGCATTATTTTCTCCATTCATTAAAAAGTTATGGTATTCAGCTAATATTGTACAACTTTCTGTCCTAATTCAAGAATTTATATAAATTGTTCTAAGGTTAGTTAATTGATTACATTGTTGTTTCCACTATGCCTTTTCAAAAATGACAAATCCTCTCTTCCCTTGGGATCCTCGTTATCACTCACTTTTCACAGCCCATATCAGAACTTGAACACATCAGATGGACATAAAATTAATTAGCGTCTGCCAATGACACATTATATGAACACAATAGTGGAGAACACAGTATTAAACTTTATAAAATTAGCTTTACTGAAGTTTTTGTTATCAATAGTTAACCTGTCCCTTGCGGCCTATGTTTTTGAAAATGTAGGCATGATCCTGACAAACCCAGTGTGGTATACTTACAGCTACTAAAGTATTCTGTAAGAACATGTGGGATTCTTTGAAAAGATTGAAACTCAAAAGACCAACCCAACTACTGCCCAGAAGTAATATTTACTCTGAAAATACTGGTAGTAATTTGCCACAAGTAGGTTAGTGACTGGTAAATAGTTTTCTGAACCGACCTATTTACATATAGGTTGGCTCAAACAATTCAGATTAGGAGTGCGTTGAAATCTGACCTACCCCATTAATATACATGCGGTAGATCACAAATTGCGACTCATTCAGATTTAATGCAATCAGATGGATGGTGGCTTACTGGGGTCAGTAGCCCAACATATCTGTGATTGCCTTTCAATGAAGTAAACGCTGTACATTTTCCTTAACAGAAATGGGATTGCATTTGAAAAATAAAAATAAAAATTCAAGTTCCCTTGGACCACTGCCTACTCCCCAACAAACTTTGTTTTTAAAATATTGGCAATGTGCATGGATTTCCAAGCAGACCCCTTCTTTTTTGTAAATGAGTTACCACCCCAACTTAGGGGTGGCAAGTTTTCAACATTTTATGACTGCTATTTTGGTCCTAACCCACTCATATAATGATACGTACGTACTTTCAGTCTGACTCCAGGTGTAACTCATCTCCTTGCAGTCAGCCTCGCGGCTAGGTGTTTCTTGGCCTTCCTCTTTTCTGTTTTTTTCCTTGAGTGCCCCAGCTCAGGGCTTGCCTGGTGGTGTTTGCCACAGACTTGCAGAGATTGTGACCTATCCAGCGTTTTTTTATGATTTCTTCATGAGCAGGGAGTTGGAAAGTCTGCTGCCATAGGTCATAGTTGGTGATGGTGTTTGGCCAGGGGATTTGAAGGATTTTCCTCAGATAGGGGTTAATGAAGGTCTGCACTTTGTTGGTGGTGGTCACTGCTGTCCTCAAAGTTTCAGCTCCATACAAAAGGACCGATTTTACATTGGTGTAAAAAGCCTGAGCTTGGTTAGTAGCATTAGGTCCTTGGAGCTTCAGATCTTCTTTATCTAAATGAATCCAGCCCTTTCTTTGCAAATTCTTGCTTTGATGTCAGCATCTGTGCCAAAAGCCTTCTCTATGATACTGCCCACCCGGGTAGGTGAAGGAATCAACCTCTTCTAATGCATCACCTGCTACAGTGACTGCAGTTGTGCCGGCCTTGTTAGCCTTCAGGATCTTGGTTTTTTCCCTGTGGGTGTTGAGGCCAAGTTGTGCTGATGTGGCTGCCTCATTTTTGGTCTTCTCCAGCATGTATAGCTAGGTCTGGCAGAGTAGGGCCAGGTCGTACATAGTGATAGGAATCGTTATTTGGAAGGGACGCCTACAGCATGCCGCTTCTAAATAGTGATTCCTTATCCATTTCTAAACCCATAAGAAAATTACAGACTCCTAAAAGGGTTTAGTACAGTACAAAGAGTATGGTTGCAGTCACAAATTCCAAATGGGAGTGTTTGTGATCACAAGAATGCTTTGTGCATCTGGCCCACAATTCTTATCAATTCTATTAGGCTGGATTGTTTTTAATCCAGTTTGTTTCTCCAGCGACCACTCTTTATTAGTCTGGATTCGTTTACAAACCAGAACACCAGACAGTTGGATGCAATGTTCTCATTTTTCCTTGTATGATTAGCCCCTATTTTTTCTTATGGTGAAAAAATCCAAACATTGCAATATTCATTATTTGTATTTAATTTATATAATGTATTCTGGTTGATCTTGCAGAACAAAAAAAGAATTCCCTTTCCAAAGCATATTCCCTGTATTTTTGTGTGGCTCAACCATGTGCCAAATATTCAATGAGCATTGGCGTAGTTCGAACTAATCCAAATTAACTACAAAAAAATAAAGGGAATGTGCTTTAGAAAGGCTTTCCATGAGTGATTATTGAACCGCCATAGCAGCAAATATTCCCGCTCGCACAAGTAACGTGATTTGTAACACTGGCAATATGTTTCCCTATAGCAGCAAGAACTATTATTCATATATCAACTCAAATACAATGCTGATCCCTAGATAAGAATGGATTATCACTAGATTGAAGCTCCCATATCCTGCTGGTGCCCAAATCAGCCTCATTATTAGTCAAACATAAGATGGAGATATATTAAAAATGCACTCATTTATCCACAATATTAACTTATCGCTTTTATAAATACACTTATTTTGTCTCCTCATACATGAACTTGTCCTTATTGAAAATACACTGTTGTTCCATTCACTTTATCCTCAGACATCAGTTTAAGGTGCGCCTAGCGCCTATCATTAAGCTGCAGATTCTAATTTTCACTATGGTCCATATTATCTCTATCGTGGTGCCACAAAACACCCCAACATTTGTAGTGAAGAACCTGCTTATCATTATACTTTTACAAATCACTATATTTGTAGAAGAGAGTTTCCCCCAAAGTTCTGAAGACTTTTTCCCATTGTATGCAGAACATATTAACTTGTATAAGACAGTGCACCAAAATGTGGCAAACAACAGGTTCAGCAGGGCTCGTACAAGGCAGTAGTTCCGGAGGACATGTTGTTTCATAGATCATGCGCATTGTGTCAGAAAAAACTCTCATTGTGTCATGTGAGGAATCAGACGTAAATAATTTGTGAGTCGGGCAATAAGTGTTCCAGCACCTCAGTTAGTGCTGAGCACTAAAATGGCATTTGTCAACAACTGGAGACATGACAATATTTTCTTACCATTCTCTAATTGTATGTAAACATTGTACACATTGGAGAGAAATGAAATAAAGACATTTCTTTTTATACAGCACTTGCTAGTGCGGCTTCGCATTTTGATGTCGATATAGGGTGGGATATTAGTTTTAAGCAATTCAGTCCAGCTGCCCATCAGGGCAAGTAGACAACTGCAAAGACCTATAGAGTTAATAGTTAAACACTATGAAGAAACACAGATAACAGAATTCCCTTTCACTTAATTGTATTTGTGTTTAAGAATTAAATTACCAAAAAATCATAAATATTTAGCCAAAATGACATTGCATAATTATTAAAATCTTAAAAGCTTTAAAAGGAAAGGTACAAATGAATGTTAAAAAATAACCTAAACATACAACACCTTCACAACAAATAGTCTTTATAACCAACAATGGGTAACCACAATAATACATTTATTCCATTGAAATTAAAGAAACTTATGCATTTTGAAAAATGTGGTTGAATAGTTAATTCAGCAGAATGTGAGCGACAAGTTCGCGGTTCGTGGAGCATAATGGGCTCCTACATTCAGGACAATCAGGTTTCAGGGCCTTGCATAGTACTGGAACTGTACTAGTTGAGGTAGTGGACGCTATCAGAGGCACCCTGGATACAGGGGATAGGGCAGTACTGGTATAATTGGACTTGTCAGCGGCATTCGACATGGTGCCACACATCCTTCTATTAGACCGACTGCTGGATATAGGAGTGACAGGATCAGCATGGAATTGGCTAGAATTCTTCCTGGAGGACAGAAGGACAGAAGCCAACAAATGTGTATTCCCCCTTCTCGGCCACTTCACAAAAATTGGACACCGGGGTTTTTCAGGGCTCTTTCAGGGCTCATTACTTTTAATGAAGTATGGGTCCGTTATACAAGGAAAGATGGTGTTTTACGATGGCCCCAACATGGTAGTTTTTAATCAGATGTTTTAGATAACCTAGAAGTTGCGCTATTTAAGAAGAAAGCCCGGCCGGCGATGTTTGACTCTTTCCGCCTTTGGCGTAAGGAAGCCAAACAGCGAGAAATTAAGCAAGCTAAGAGAGATAGGAAGGAAAGGAATATATCGGTAATGCAAGCTGCTAGGCAGTTTAAGGAAGATGAAGAAGATCGTGCGATTGAAGTGTCAGATAGACAACATTGCATAACCATTGACAAATGTTACCCGGCTTTGCCACCTCCCCTTTCAAATGTGACTGTAGACCCTGAAAAGGATCCTTTGATGTCACATTTCCTGAGATTACCACCCCCTTATGTGCAGGGTGCTACTGCACCTCCGTTACCTCCAGTTGTTGCACCCCTTGTTGTCGTTCAACCCCCTGTTGTTGTTCAGCCACCCGTTGCTTCACAGGTGGTTCTTCCTCCCCCGGCGCAGCCCTCTCCAGGGCCGCCAGCCTTGCCATCAGCCTTGCCTCAAACTCCTTTGCCTTACACTCCTTTATCTTCGACTTCTCTTATTTCTGTCCCTACGTCTCTGTCACCTCAAAACACTTTGTCTCCTGTCCTCATGTCAACTTCTTCTCCTTCTGCTCGGCAACGAATGACTGAGACTGTCACTAGTCTTTTGTCTCCTTTCTTTGGGTCACTGAATATGACCCCTGTTTCTGAGCGTAAGCAGAGACGTAGTCAGCTCCCTGGTCCCGAAGAGCGGGCAGTGTTAGATCTCCTTGCTCGTAGATGGGTTTCGAATACCTCCAAGTACAGTCCACAAGTGGATATGGATATCTTCCCACAGTGGGAGGCACCAAAACAAAGGTATGTTTTTGATGTCATGTGTACCTTCCTTCGTCAGGAGTGGGAAGATAATGAGTTGGGTTCAATTCCACTGGAATTGCTTAATGTTCAGTCTGAATTTGCTAAAGGGACGATAGTGGGTTCCGATGTTGAGGAAGCGGTAGAGACACTACTCACTTTTAGGTCTAGACTTCCACCTCAGTCATTGTTCGAACCTGACCCTTCTATTCGGAGAAAAGTGAAGCAGTATCCTATGAGAGAGGTTCCCCCTGTATGGAGAGAGGCAGTTGTGGCTGATGCCGCTCATGGTATTGCGGCTGCACCGGCTCATTTTCAGCGAGTGTGGGTGCATGTCCCTTGGAAGAGAGCTGAGGTCCTGGCTCTTAAGTAGACTTTGCCTGACCCCCGTAAAACTCCTGCTGGTTATTATAAGGAGTTGTCTCAGACAGTTGATGCGTGTGTTATGAATTTAGCTGACATAGATATGTTGATGGGTAATGTAGTTCCTCAACCCTTGTGGGCGAAGATCCGTCACGAGGATCACGCGCCAGATTTAGAAGATACGTGGGTTAATATTACTGCTGCAGATGGTCGGCAGGTAGGAGGTGCCAAACCTGAACCCTTAGTTGCAGAACTACCTGGTAGGATTATTAATTTAATGAAAACTATGATGCCTCCTCTGCGGGTGAATTGGGACAAGTTAGCAGCATGCAAACAAAAGAAAGACGAGAGTGTGTCTGATTTCTTCACTAGGTTTGAGGAAACATTCATTGATCATAGTGGTCAGGATATGAGTACAGAAGGTGGTCAGAGGTTGTTTGTAGATAAGTTTGTTTTTAATTTACTTCCTGAACTTTCTAATAAGTTAAAGGACTCTGAGAGTTCATGGGCTGTTTCTTCTTCGGCTCAGATATTGGCTACTGCACAATACTATGAGAATAGAGATAAAGATGAGAAGGATAAAGTAGAGAAGAAGACTAGAGAATTAAAAACGAAAGTTCTTCTGCAGCAGGCTTATCCACCTCGCCCTAATCAGCGTCAGTTTCAGCAACCTTCCCAGTTTCAGCAACCCCCACAGTTTCAGAAACTGTTGCAGAAGCCTGAGTCTTTTGCTTCGCGACTCCCGCTAGGCCCTAATCAGTGTGCTTATTGTAAAGAAGAAGGTCACTTCAAGAATAGTTGCCCGATCTTGCTACAGCGTGCGAATGGTATGTCTGGTCTGAGAGGTCGTGGTGGTTTCCAAAAGTACCTTGGGGTAGGGGACGTGGTACGTTTCCCCAGAATGAACGTTCCTTTCCCCCTCAGAATTCTATGAATTATTTTGACCGACAGAATGTTCCGACCGTCCAGTCCGCTCAGTACTACACTGATGATTATTATGTTGGAAGTGAGAGTGCTGGTTTTAATGATAGTTAGGACAGCCATGGACAAAGGGAGGGAGTAGTGTCAGTTCCAGTAGACCAGTGTTGAAGTGATTACATCAGGTGTGGCAGAACCTTTTCTTTTGGATACTGGTGCAGCAAAGAGTTCTATCATGCACTCTAAACTCCCCGGCGCACCTTTGTCTGGCTTGACCAATGTTTCAGTAGGATTTTCTGGCGCCCCAGTTCGTAATCCGGTTTCTTGTCCCCGGCGAATGTCTGGGGTGTGCCGAGGCCTAAGAAGTACAGTGATATCGAGTACCCTATGTTGGTTGACTACTTACATGATTTGACTGCTAAATTGCGTGTTCTTCACCAACAGGTCCATGACACTTTGCCTTCAGTTTCTGTAGACGCAGGCCACACCATTCAACCTGGCGACTGGGTTCTAACCAAGAATTTCGAGAGGTCAAAGAACTTGGAACAAAGATGGACCGGTCCATACCAAGTCCTGTTATCAACTCAGACTGCTATTAAGGTGTTCGGCAAGAAAAACTGGGTACATGGTACCCATTGTAAGAAGATACCTTTGCCCTTACCGTACTATAAGTGGGTCCGGGAAGGTGTTGCCGATTCCGAGAGTGAAAGGGTTCCGAGATTTGTACCTTTTAGCGATGCACATTTGGAATGGACTCAGTCAGAACGTGCGGATGATAAAGTCTTGCAAGAAGCTGTGCCGCCGTGTTTGAGACTTGATACTACGCACCCAGAGACACTCTTTCAGGATCAAACCGTGCCTGGTAAAGAACGCTACAACTTAAGGACTAAAAAGGACAAATAAAATTTGAATTTTTTTGTGAATTACACTCTTTCAGACAAGAGACTATTTTTCTTTTTCTTTTTCGAACCACCATCCGGGTTCAGCTGCAGGGTCGCGGTATAAGAACTTAAGGGGTGGCCCGCGTATTGACGAAAGGTCTGCGGTTCTAGGGACGTCTAGGACGCCTGGACGCACACTTGAGTGAAGAAGGAAAATTGCTGTGAGCAGCACGTTAGAGGATGGAGTCTGTTGTAACTGAAAGAGATGTTGAGAGAATAGATCTTAAGACAAGATTTTGTACATTGATACAGAGCAAATGTTTTATAATATTGTGCTTTTTGATGTTTTTAAGTATCACATTAGCGTGTGTGGGTTGGACTTTCTATGCTACACAACAGACATCTGCACCCACCTCCCAACCTATGCTTTCTTTCACTACCGCTTCTTTGCACCAGTTTTATACGTTACCTGAACATGAACAGACAAGGAGATCAGAATTTGTCAACAACTCATTTATACAGTTGTTGCATCAGCATCAGTTAGTAGTAAATACCACTAATTGTTGGGTTTGTGGTCTTATGCCTCATACGACAGATAAAGGTATGCCATATTTGGTTTTGCCTTTTTCTTTTAATGGGTCTTTGTGGGCTTTTCAGACCATGTTTATCTATGCAAATGAGGTACGCCCCTTACGTTCCCTTAGATAACTCGAGCAATAGTGCCTTAATAAGGGGAATAGTAGCTATGATCTGAGATATTGATGCATATAATGCTATCCCTAAGGATGAGATGCAGGCTTACGTTGGTTGGAACGTGACTGGATATAGTACCAGTTTGACAGAGAAGGAGAGACAAAAAAGGTCTCCCCCTATTTGGATTGTACCCCACCGAGGCCACTTTTGTTTTCAAGGTAATGGTCGGAATCCGAAAGCTGAGCTAGGTGTGTGTGCTCAAACCTATGTCTATTCATCTCGGACTTCTCCACCGTTTGTGCCAACTAAAGGCACATATTTTGTTTGTCATGACAGAGCCTACACATGGTTGCCACCTGATTTTTCAGGAACATGTTATGTGGCGTTTCTACTTCCCCCTACATACACTACGCCTTCAGACTATCATAGAACGAGATATGGTAGAGGTGTCTTCAATAAGGAAGATACCGCAGCACACGAAGTAGGAGATTTCTTCAAGGGCTTCTTGCCCTTTTGGGGTCCTATGATCAATAGTAGGCATATTCGACAGCTTGTCCGCGTTGTTGAAGCTACTATTAATGAGACAGCAGGTGCTATTAGTAATGTTACAGCTGAGCTTCAAGCGGACCGCCTTATGACTTTGCAGAACTGTATGGTATTAGACATCATACTTGCAGATCGAGGAGGAGTATGTAAATTGATTGGATCCAGTTGCTGTGTTTACATACCAGATAATGCCCCTACAGTGTACCAAGCCATCTCTAGGTTGTATAAAATCTCTGAGTCTATCCATGTAGACGAAGGAGACTGGTCATTGACGGGATGGTTTTGGGGACTGCTGTCCAAATGGGGATGGAAGGTTTTGACATTCCTTGGTATGGTTTTAACCATCCTTTTCTCTTGTTGTCTTTGCATCCAGTGTGGTCCCGCCATTTGTAGTCTTTGTGCTACTATGTGTGTTCGAAGACCTGTCCCGAGAGAAGTAGAGAATAATAAGATGATGCTACAGCAACACCTTGATGACCTAATGAATATCGACATAGACCTAGATCCAGATTAACATGAGTCTTAGGTTATTGCCTACGTAATGGCAAAAGGAGGGTCTGAGGTTCTGTAATTCTCGAATCTGACTCCATTTTGTTGTGTGCCACCATTTTGTGTTGCCCTCACGTAGGCCTGTGAAGGTAGCCTGGCGAATAAAGTGGCCTGGCCTTCTTAGTTCATGTATACATTAACTAGGTTACTTTTTGACTCTGAAATGAACTGTAAGAAACTGACCTCTGCACCTGAAACTGACCCCGCAAAGCCAATTTCCCTGATCGATCTTTGTCTGAGATTGCCAATTAATGTTCAGGACATCGTTAACTTTTAGTTTCCTTGCACATGCCTTATCTTGTTCAGCATCTGTTACCGTTTCTTTTTTTATGTTTCTTCATTACATGGGTTATGCTTTCAATTATAGGTTTGTCCGGCTTGTGGAGATTGAATTTGGGACATTCCTTATAATTAACTTTTGGGTTGGGATACTGTAAATTGAATTTTTGTTATGTGACACTTTGTTTGAAAATGTACCTTATTGGCTAGAATTTTGTGTAGTGGGTGTACATTTATAATGTGAATATTGGGTATAAAAGGAGACTGCTCATTTTACTAAGGCGAGACACCGTGATGTATTTCTAGGATCACTGTTACTAGCTGCAGCTAATAAACTTGGTCTCTGATGCCATCCAGAAGTATTCCGTGTCTCTGTATACCAAGACAGGTGAACTCGAAGATCTTAGGCGTGCCCCTGACGCCGCTGGGTTAAACCCCGGTTCTTCACGTGCTGGGCAGCTGTGACAATGAGCCTGGGCACCAGTGTGCCTCCTGAGCCCTCTCTGGGACTATAAATGAAATAAATGTACCCAGACGTGGCAGCTGCCTGTGCGCTCGCAGAGCAGCTGAACATGGCACGGGCACCACTGTGCCCTGTGAGTCCCCCACTGGGACCCTAGAAACAAAGGCCAACGTTGGAGCGGCCCTCTGGCAGGCGGGCCCGCTCAAGCACTGTGCCTTCACTGGCACTAACAGACTGAGGGCGCCAAGAAATGCCCCAAGCCACACGGGGACTTCATGCACCAAAGGCAGCCTCACCTGGGCTCCAGTGTGCTCTCTCCGGTCTCCCGCGGTGGCGTCTCACTCCTTGGTTGCGGACTGCGTGGGGCTGGAATGCCTCGGGCCCCCTCCGCCTCACTCCCAGATGGCTGCGGCACGTCTCTTATAACCGCGGCGGACCTCTGGACGGGAGTCTTTCTCTTCTGGAAATATGGATTTTTATGATCAGTTATGTCCCCTATCTTGGACCCCAACGGTTTCATGTATAAATCACAAGTACATGTATGTTCCCTCCAGTTCCAGTTATGAAGACGCAAACACTTGTGCGTCCACCGTCAACATGTCCTCTTTCAGATCCGCCATGAATGGGCCGGATATTCCATTCCTAAGTATGAAAGGCCACCGGCTTTATATGGTTCATTTATGCCATTTTACAGTCCAGGCGAGTAGGCCCTGATTCTGCCATCAAGCCTTTTCCTGCCTTCTGCCTCTGAAAGCTCCAGTCTGAGCTCGCATCTGTATCCATGAACTTTGTCCTATTCCCTGCGCGGCTAACGGTGCCTGACTCCAGCCTGTTGCCTGCCAAAAACTGTATTTCACCTTGTGATTATCTGCTCCGCTCCCTATCCAATGCATTCCTGTCTAGTAGTTTAAGTAAACATTCTTCCAGCTATCGAGCAAAGGGCCCGGCTTCTCTGTCTTTATGCAAGTAATTCATAGCCCTGTTACTATGGAAGATTTCTGCCCTCGCATCTAGTGTAGACACTTAGACGCTTGTACACGCACTCACAGTCAGTATAGAATAGATTTTGTTCGAGAGACCTTTCTTTTTGGATAACACAGTTCTTTAAACATAGGATATTAGATATGATTTGGGATTAGGTTGACATAACCCCAGACTTTTGTCTCCACATGTAGAGCTAAATGTCAAGTCCCTTTCTCCCTCTAGTTGCACGTCAATCACACGTCATGCGACTGTGCACGCATCTCTGCCAAATATTTCTGCTGACATTGCAGGATTCTCCAGGTATCCACCCACACATGACAAATTACCCATTATCATCAAGTGGACGCCCACATGGACGCCCACCTTCACGCCTACTTACACGCCCACATGCTCTTATCTCATTCTCTCTTGCTCTTTTGCTTACGTACAATTGAGAAATGTATATATACTGTACTCTGTGAATAATGTTTTGAGAATATTGAGAATACTTTTGAGCCCCTTTCCAGATCCAATTTTGGTGATGGAAATATTCTCCCTTTGACTCGAGTTATTGGAATAAAGCCCTTTTAGAACCTGATACCACAGACTCAGCCTCTTGCTTTATGCATGATCCTATTGATATTCTGAAATACATAGAGCGTAATATTTTATTTACCACATAATGGCGCCCGAACAGTTTAATCTCTTTCCCCACACGCCGGAGATGAAGGTCCAGTTTTGCCCCCTTCCATAGCCGTGACGGACTTCAAGCGCGCACGTCGCGGGTCTTCCCGCCAACTCCCTCAGGCCAGACTGCGACCAGGCATCCATACGAGGCGGTGAGGAACGCAGATTGTCCTACCCAGAGCCCACCTGCGAGAGAGCTGTGTCCGAGGTATACAGAGGCCCACCAGATTCCGAAGTTCCGAAGTTCCGAAGTTCCGCGTCGAGTCCAGTCCGGTCCAGTCCAGTCCAGTTCAGTTCCGAGGCCTTCCGTTCCGAGCTACCCGGTGAGTACCATTGCCGGGGAGGCGTTCTGACGTGCACATAGGTTGTGCCGGTCAAGACGGGTTTGGGTACACAAATCCGGTCTGCACTGTTTCAGCAGTGTATCTGTACTGTTTAGCAGTATATCTAGTATGTCTAGTATATAATTCAGAATCACCTAGTTAGTGTCGAGTATTATGCTAAGTGATTAGTTCCCTAATGGCCATTGTTGTTCATTAAATGTTAAATGTTAAATGTTTTAAATACGTTCTACATATTGTGGTGTGAATGACTGTTCATTATTGTGTTTATTGTATTAAGTGTGTTCAAGTAATAAGGTCTAAAAATGCCGCTCTTTTCAAAATTAAGACAGATCAAAACTAGAAAAGGGGTACTCGAAGAAGCTGTTCCCATTCCACCTAGGGACACTCCAGGGTACTTTATGTATCATAAGCATGGCCTAGATGCCGTATTATTTCTTGATTTATGGGTGGACTACACCAAGGATTTACCAGAAAGTCAGAGGTGGCCCGCAGTTGGGACATGGGATGCAGATTGCATCATGAGAGTAGAAGAAGAATTATGGAAAAAGACAGCCAGACAGTCACAGAAATATGCCATTGAATTATGGCGTAAAGAATTGCATAGACGCACAAAGAAAGCGCTCAGAAAAGAAGAGAAAAGTAGGGAGGATTCAGACAAAGCCCGAGAAAACGTGTTAGTTGAGGAAGGTATCCGAGTAAAAGCAGAACAAGTAGATAGACAACGAAACACTCTTATGAAAGAGAAAATGAAGACCAGCTTGGAAGGATGCCATTGAGTTTTGGCGCAAGGAGTCACATAGGAGGTCAGAGTAAGTGTTTCACGAAGCAGAGAGAAGTAGACTGGAGTCTGGAAAAGCCAAGGAAAAGATGTTACAGGAGGAAGTGGAGCTGGTAAAATGAGCGCAGGCTGACAGAAAAAGAAATACTGACGTTGCTGGTATTTATCCCGTCCTTTCAGAGGACCTAGCAAGAGTGGCCCCAGTAGAAAGACCAGTTAGAGTGCCACCGCAAGTACCACGATACATATAATAATGATATAGTAGCCCAGAGGTTCTTGAGCCACCCACCAAATGTACAGCGCATAGCTGGTGTTTACATGGTCCAACATTTGACTACGTTGTCAATAGGAAATTGAGAGGGGTGTAGCTAGAGAAGGAGCAACACCTGTGATTTGATGACCCCCCTAATGTACAAAGTGTTAACGAAAAAATAATTAGTGAAAAGTTTAGCTTGAAAAAAAGAAACATTGTGGGTATTTCGAATTTGCAAAATTGTTCCAGAATCCAGGTTTGTGTTCTTGGTGGTCCAGTGAGCCAATGTGCTGGGTCAAGACGGTAAGATTATGACCCCCTGAGAGCAAATTGTATATAAAAATAATTTTTCAATTGGGCGAATTATTGCAGTTTTTATGGAATTGAGTAGTCTTTTTGTCTTTGACAGCTTCAGAGTGAGGAGAAGGTGGGGGCTGTGTAGAGCAGTATGTGATACAGAAATCGGAGACAGATTCTGACCTTGTAGCCAGTGTAGGTGGGGGCCGGTGAGAGGAGCAGAACAGAGGCACTGCTTAGAAAGCTTCTCTGACATCGCATCTGTGTAATGCCTGCAGCCGGAACAACAAAAATGTTGGCTGGCAGCCCAGGCTCAGGCCGCACTGAGGGGCTATTTTTAGCTTCTCTGATAAGACAGGGCAGCTGAGAAATGTAAGTCGAGAAAGATTCCCTTGGTCTATTCTGTGCTAAACCAGTGCCCCTAGCAAATGTCTATGGAGAAGATTTGTTTTATTTTTTAGCAATTGTTATATTGCTTCTGGCCGGAAAGTAAAATGTTGCTCTTGCTTGGAATTTTAAGGGCTATGTGCCTATATAAAAACGATTTTCAAATTCAGACATTTTTGAATTGTGGCCACAAGCTGCCACCAGTTGCATTGGATAAATGATCTAGTGGTTAAAAGTCTGTGAGGAGAGATGAGAGGTGCGTCTTCGTCTGGGACATTAGGGTACATTGTGTTGACGAAGATGCATAGCTCATTTTTATAAAAGAAAACAAACAGGTTCGTGTGTTCTTCGTTTTTGATTATTATTGCTGATTCTGTTTTTATAAAAGAAAACAAACAGGTTCGTGTGTTCTTCGTTTTTGATTATTATTGCTGATTCTGTGTGTCAGACTTGACACGGTGATTTCAGATGGGGGTGTATAGGGCAGGTAAATAAGTTATTGATTATAAGCCTGACAAATTAAGCAGGCCAGAGTGTTCGCCTCTGAGCTGTAGGTACTATAATTGCGCATCGCTGCTCATTTATATATGTTAGTGTAATTGTCTATGCTTTCTGTGCTTGGTATACTGATGGCTTGGCATATGTATTTTATATATGTTTTGTTTTTGTGTTGTATTGACCAGTCTGTTTAGCGTTTAATACAAAGTTCTCCTGTGCAGTACCGAGATAGTCGTGACGACGGCGATCTTTTCACAGCGCTTGGCTGGAACTTGTTCACAATTACTAAATTTCACAGACATGATATTACCTTTATCATGCTGTCAAAATAGCAGACAACACGTTATCAGTGTATGTCTAATTGGTGTTGGAGATGAATGAAATAAAAGTAAAACGTTATGCAAGACTAAAATATTTTTCACATGACTGCCTTTCTCTTATAGACAGGCAGCCTCGGTCATATGTTTCCAGATTGGACATTGAGGAACAATTATGATCTGTGCACTCGCATCTTACCTCTTGAAAGGCCTGTTTTAAATAAGGACTGCCACCCCAGAGTGACAAATGAGGCTCGGTATTTAGGGTAATGAGAAAATATCTGACAGGATTTCCTTTTTAAAGTTTGCTTTAGTAAGCTCATTCTTGTAAGTGGTGGCCCCAAAAGTTGACTTGTTTTTAAATTAGGCTGTTTTTTGTATAGGTGGAAATTATTGCAAAATGACTGATTTTTTTTTTAGCAGATGAATTATTAATTATCAACATTAACAACTGTTCTTAAACTTGGTTTTCCGAATATTTAGGTAATTTAGCATTCCTATTAGGGCCTACTAGCATTAATATTGACTTCAGGTTGGTGTAGGTTCATGTAATAGGGACATTTGCATATGAGATGTCATTTGGCCAGCTTATGAGCTAACACAATGAGGTTTGTACATTAATTTGAAGGATTTCTCGCCGTTTCAAATACGCTGTGTATCTCCTATAATTTTGCTTACGCCCAGTAGCTACACACAGGGATTAATAGTGTTGACAAGACACAGGGTTTGATAGTGTTTGACAGCAGTGAAATCTGTTTCAGATTTCCTCCTGTCAAAAAGGGGGGGAAGGAGGAGAATATTGGCTTTCTGCTGGCCCCTGAGGAGGTTCGCTTCCCGCTAGCCCCTTAAGAAATTAAGCCCCTTAGAAATTAGCCCCCTTAGAAATTAAGTCGAGGAAATAGGTATGGTGCTTTCCCCTTTTTCTCATGTTTTATTGTGATCTTTCAGGGGAATTAGTTGTGGGCACCGGAACGTATTCAATTGATTTCTGGTTTTTCCCAGCCCAAGACACAAAAAGACTAAAGTCCTCAAGAACACACTGTGGCATTTGAAGAATTAAAGAGAGCTTTATGTCAAGCACCAGTTTTAGCAAACCCTGATTACAACAAATCGTTTATGCTTTTTGTGACAGAGCGGGATGGAACAGCACTATCTGTCCTAACACAAGATCATGCAGGAAAACACGAGCCCTGTGCTTATTTTTCTAGTACATTAGACCCAGTAGCACAGGCTTTGCCTGCGTGCCTAAAATCAGTTGCAGCAACGGCCTTAGCCATAAGACAAAGTGACTTGATAGTGCTGGGCCACCCTCTGACAGTACAAGTACCACACGCAGTAGAGGTTCTCTTGAACCGGACACAAACACAACACCTGACTGTAAGCTAGACTGACAGGCTATGAGCCAACGTTATTTCAACCACACATAGAGATCAGACGATGCAACATACTGAATCCTGCTACCCTTTTGCCCTCCAGTACAGAAAGCGTTTCACCACACGACTGTGTTGAAGTAATACATACCGTGACTAAACCAAGACAAGACTTGACAGACGTTGCACTCCCAGACCCCGACCTAACACTATAAGTTGACGGCTCATGCATGAGGACAGGGGCGGGAGAATTAGTGGCAGCATATGCAGTGACTACTGATACTGTAATAATAGAGACTAAAAGAATAGACATATTGTCAGCACAAGCAGCAGAGCTCATCGCCCTGACACAAGCGTGCATAAGAGCTAAGCACCTGAGAGTAAACATTTACACCGATTCTCTGGCGAGAAAGAGGTTTCTTGACCTCTCATGGGGCCAAGATACAGCATGGCCCCCATATTCAAGCCCTACTGGAAGCAATACATTTACCAACAGCCATAGCTATCCTAAAATGTAAAGCACATACTAGAGCCACAGATACCATTTCCCAAGGCAATGATCTGGCAGACCGAACAGCTAAACAGACAGCTCAGACCCCACTAAACATGACAAAGTTACAGGTTCAATAAGTGTCCAAAGCCATGACAGTTAGGGATCCTTCCAAGGATGTACAAGACATACAGACACATGCTACTATAGATGAATTAAAGAAATGGTCGGAACAAGGAGGGGTACTGACTGATCAGGGTTGGATGAATAAGGGCAAATCCACATGGTTTCTTCCTGATTCGATGGTACAAGTGATTATAAATACCGCACATAGTCCTGCACACTTAGGAGAGAAAGCAATGATAGATAGCTTACAGAATATATGGTTCAACAAGCACCTGCGTGCAGCAGCGAAACAAAAGGTCAGAACATGTATGATCTGTTGCCAATTCAATCCAGGTAAAGGCATTCCGATGGAACAAGGTGGATTCCATCCACCTGACCACCCTTTTGAAGTGCTCCAAATGGATTATATCCAAATAAACAGATGTAGAGGTTACAAATATGTCCTGGTACTAATGAAGCAGGTGTCCCTTCTGTTAGGGTATACCTGGAAATTCCATTGTGTGCGACATCCTGAAGCAGCAGGCCTTGTAGAAAGACATAAACAGACATTAAAAATTTGCGCAGACAAAGGTGTAGATTGGATGGTAGCCCTGCCGGTTGCCCTCTTTTACATGCGAATGGTAGCTCATTCTAGAACAGGCTTATCTCCCTATGAAGTGGTCTTTGGTAGACCACCAAATATGTGGGCACTCCAATGCCTAAAAGATTACTGATGCTGACAGATTACCTGGCTTCCTTGATGTCTGCACTACTCTCTTGTTGTTCGCAGGTTGCTGCCGCCTTCCCTGACAACACCCAGGTCAAAGAATACTCCATCGCTCCTGGATGGAAGGCGCCAAAGTCAGTGCTCTGGACCACGGGGACGGCCGTTAAAGTCAAAGTGCACCTTCACCACTCTTTTACAAAGGAAAAAACTTTGAACTTGGATTTTGGATTTTGAACACCATTTTCTAGAGGAGACTCCCCAGAAGTTTCCACAAAGCTAAACTTTGATCTAAGAAGTCAGAACCCGTTTGATCAATTAAGTCCACTAGGTGGTGAAGCGGTTGAACATGTATTCTGGCTTGCATAAGATCTTGGACAATAACATTGATAAAAAAAAAGAGCAAGA
Source organism: Triturus cristatus (assembly GCF_964204655.1). Classification (NCBI taxonomy): domain Eukaryota; kingdom Metazoa; phylum Chordata; class Amphibia; order Caudata; family Salamandridae; genus Triturus; species Triturus cristatus. The sequence continues at coordinate 1,121,530,689 of NC_140580.1, read as the reverse complement.
CGTGCATCACGATAATATGTATCAGCTTAATACTACATGCTATTTTTCCTCCTATTGCCTCACTTTTACACTCCTCCACTAATGATACCATAAAGCACACATTTAGTGATCTGCCATCCTATGAGCTATCATATCGACTTGCCTTACGCAACAATACCTTTATTCAGATGCTGCACCATTCACATCAGACTAGCAATGCTACAGACTGCTGGGTCTGTGGCCGACTCCCCCCCTATCAGAACTATAAGGGAGTTTTGCCCCTCTTTCTCTATCCGTTCACACACAATGGCTCCTGTGGAGCATGGTTTAGTTTGATTAATTCCCTAGATTCGAATTCCGCAGTTTATCAAGACAACTGGGTATGGGGAAACCTGAACTTAGTTTTGCTTAAAGTCTGCTACCCTAACAAGGAGGGACTTCCCAAAAGAACAGGAACTGATCTAGAAAATGAAGTATATGGATTAGGTAATTTTACACTTAACCTCATGATCCTGAACGTTGAATCTGAAGCTACACCAATCTTGCCCGCCATGTCCGTATTCCCAGTAAAAGGGGAATTATGTATAAGAAAGAATGGCTCCATACACATGGGCCATAGTAAATGCACCACTGTAATAAAATTCAGTGATCAAGGCAAGTCTACATTTAGAGCTTCTCGTCATTCCTACTTTATATGTGGCCAGACCGCATATGTACGCCTACCTCTAGATTGGGATGGTACCTGCTACATCGGATTCCTTTTGCCACCTGTTTTCCTAGCTCCTCCTGATTATCATAGAAATACTCATTTAGTACACAATAGACAGCAGAGAGATCTCCCAATTGTCGATTACACTGAGACAGCATGGGAAAAATACACAGATTTCAATAAAGGTCTCTTTCCCTATATAGGTACAGTTACCAATAGTAAGCTGATACGTAGATTAACCAGAACCCTTGAAGCAGTAGTGAACGAAACTATTTCCGCCTTAAGCAATTTAACAGAAGAGCAGTCTGCTATGCGGATTGTTGTGCTTCAAAATCGTCTTGTCCTTGACGTTATCCTGGCCGATAGGGGCGGAGCTTGTAGGGTCATCGGATCAAGCTGTTGCATTTTCATACAAGAAAATTCGCCATCTGTATATAAAGCCATAACTCGCCTTCATAAGATTGTAAGCCAGATACACCAGAATCCAGGCACCTGGACTTGGTCCGGTTGGTTTTGGAGTGTATTATCTACCTTTGGACGGAGGGTCCTATCCTTCCTAGGTATTGGCTTTCTCATACTATTCAGTTGCTGCTTATGCCTACAATGTGGACCAGCGATTTGTGGTCTGTGTGCCACATCGTGTATTCCACCACCAAAATTTCGTTCATCCCAGAAGAAAAAAAGAAGAGCAAATGATGCTATATGAACAGATCAACGGATTGATGAAGATTGATATCTCTTAACTGGCAAGTAGGGGACAAGGAGGGAATGTGGAAATATGGATTTTTATGATCAGTTATGTCCCCTATCTTGGACCCCAACGGTTTCATGTATAAATCACAAGTACATGTATGTTCCCTCCAGTTCCAGTTATGAAGACGCAAACACTTGTGCGTCCACCGTCAACATGTCCTCTTTCAGATCCGCCATGAATGGGCCGGATATTCCATTCCTAAGTATGAAAGGCCACCGGCTTTATATGGTTCATTTATGCCATTTTACAGTCCAGGCGAGTAGGCCCTGATTCTGCCATCAAGCCTTTTCCTGCCTTCTGCCTCTGAAAGCTCCAGTCTGAGCTCGCATCTGTATCCATGAACTTTGTCCTATTCCCTGCGCGGCTAACGGTGCCTGACTCCAGCCTGTTGCCTGCCAAAAACTGTATTTCACCTTGTGATTATCTGCTCCGCTCCCTAGCCAATGCATTCCTGTCTAGTAGTTTAAGTAAACATTCTTCCAGCTATCGAGCAAAGGGCCCGGCTTCTCTGTCTTTATGCAAGTAATTCATAGCCCTGTTACTATGGAAGATTTCTGCCCTCGCATCTAGTGTAGACACTTAGACGCTTGTACACGCACTCACAGTCAGTATAGAATAGATTTTGTTCGAGAGACCTTTCTTTTTGGATAACACAGTTCTTTAAACATAGGATATTAGATATGATTTGGGATTAGGTTGACATAACCCCAGACTTTTGTCTCCACATGTAGAGCTAAATGTCAAGTCCCTTTCTCCCTCTAGTTGCACGTCAATCACACGTCATGCGACTGTGCACGCATCTCTGCCAAATATTTCTGCTGACATTGCAGGATTCTCCAGGTATCCACCCACACATGACAAATTACCCATTATCATCAAGTGGACGCCCACATGGACGCCCACCTTCACGCCTACTTACACGCCCACATGCTCTTATCTCATTCTCTCTTGCTCTTTTGCTTACGTACAATTGAGAAATGTATATATACTGTACTCTGTGAATAATGTTTTGAGAATATTGAGAATACTTTTGAGCCCCTTTCCAGATCCAATTTTGGTGATGGAAATATTCTCCCTTTGACTCGAGTTATTGGAATAAAGCCCTTTTAGAACCTGATACCACAGACTCAGCCTCTTGCTTTATGCATGATCCTATTGATATTCTGAAATACATAGAGCGTAATATTTTATTTACCACATAATGGCGCCCGAATAGGGACATCTCTTTCCCCACACGCCGGAGATGAAGGTCCAGTTTTGCCCCCTTCCATAGCCGTGACGGACTTCAAGCGCGCACGTCGCGGGTCTTCCCGCCAACTCCCTCAGGCCAACGAAGGGGACAGACTGCGACCAGGCATCCATACGAGGCGGTGAGGAACGCAGATTGTCCTACCCAGAGCCCACCTGCGAGAGAGCTGTGTCCGAGGTATACAGAGGCCCACCAGATTCCGAAGTTCCGAAGTTCCGCGTCGAGTCCAGTCCGGTCCAGTCCAGTCCAGTTCAGTTCCGAGGCCTTCCGTTCCGAGCTACCCGGTGAGTACCATTGCCGGGGAGGCGTTCTGACGTGCACATAGGTTGTGCCGGTCAAGACGGGTTTGGGTACACAAATCCGGTCTGCACTGTTTCAGCAGTGTATCTGTACTGTTTAGCAGTATATCTAGTATGTCTAGTATATAATTCAGAATCACCTAGTTAGTGTCGAGTATTATGCTAAGTGATTAGTTCCCTAATGGCCATTGTTGTTCATTAAATGTTAAATGTTAAATGTTTTAAATACGTTCTACATATTGTGGTGTGAATGACTGTTCATTATTGTGTTTATTGTATTAAGTGTGTTCAAGTAATAAGGTCTAAAAATGCCGCTCTTTTCAAAATTAAGACAGATCAAAACTAGAAAAGGGGTACTCGAAGAAGCTGTTCCCATTCCACCTAGGGACACTCCAGGGTACTTTATGTATCATAAGCATGGCCTAGATGCCGTATTATTTCTTGATTTATGGGTGGACTACACCAAGGATTTACCAGAAAGTCAGAGGTGGCCCGCAGTTGGGACATGGGATGCAGATTGCATCATGAGAGTAGAAGAAGAATTATGGAAAAAGACAGCCAGACAGTCACAGAAATATGCCATTGAATTATGGCGTAAAGAATTGCATAGACGCACAAAGAAAGCGCTCAGAAAAGAAGAGAAAAGTAGGGAGGATTCAGACAAAGCCCGAGAAAACGTGTTAGTTGAGGAAGGTATCCGAGTAAAAGCAGAACAAGTAGATAGACAACGAAACACTCTTATGAAAGAGAAAATGTAGACCAGCTTGGAAGGATGCCATTGAGTTTTGGCGCAAGGAGTCACATAGGAGGTCAGAGTAAGTGTTTCACGAAGCAGAGAGAAGTAGACTGGAGTCTGGAAAAGCCAAGGAAAAATGTTACAGGAGGAAGTGGAGCTGGTAAAATGAGCGCAGGCTGACAGAAAAAGAAATACTGACGTTGCTGGTATTTATCCCGTCCTTTCAGAGGACCTAGCAAGAGTGGCCCCAGTAGAAAGACCAGTTAGAGTGCCACCGCAAGTACCACGATACATATAATAATGATATAGTAGCCCAGAGGTTCTTGAGCCACCCACCAAATGTACAGCGCATAGCTGGTGTTTACATGGTCCAACATTTGACTACGTTGTCAATAGGAAATTGAGAGGGGTGTAGCTAGAGAAGGAGCAACACCTGTGATTTGATGACACCCCTAATGTACAAAGTGTTAACGAAAAAATAATTAGTGAAAAGTTTAGCTTGAAAAAAAGAAACATTGTGGGTATTTCGAATTTGCAAAATTGTTCCAGAATCCAGGTTTGTGTTCTTGGTGGTCCAGTGAGCCAATGTGCTGGGTCAAGACGGTAAGATTATGACCCCCTGAGAGCAAATTGTATATAAAAATAATTTTTCAATTGGGTGAATTATTGCAGTTTTTATGGAATTGAGTAGTCTTTTTGTCTTTGACAGCTTCAGAGTGAGGAGAAGGTGGGGGCTGTGTAGAGCAGTATGTGATACAGAAATCGGAGACAGATTCTGACCTTGTAGCCAGTGTAGGTGGGGGCCGGTGAGAGGAGCAGAACAGAGGCACTGCTTAGAAAGCTTCTCTGACATCGCATCTGTGTAATGCCTGCAGCCGGAACAACAAAAATGTTGGCTGGCAGCCCAGGCTCAGGCCGCACTGAGGGGCTATTTTTAGCTTCTCTTTTAAGACAGGGCAGCTGAGAAATGTAAGTCGAGAAAGATTCCCTTGGTCTATTCTGTGCTAAACCAGTGCCCCGAGGAAATGTCTATGGAGAAGATTTGTTTTATTTTTTAGCAATTGTTATATTGCTTCTGGCCGGAAAGTAAAATGTTGCTCTTGCTTGGAATTTTAAGGGCTATGTGCCTATATAAAAACGATTTTCAAATTCAGACATTTTTGAATTGTGGCCACAAGCTGCCACCAGTTGCATTGGATAAATGATCCAGTGGTTAAAAGTCTGTGAGGAGAGATGAGAGGTGCGTCTTCGTCTGGGACATTAGGGTACATTGTGTTGACGAAGATGCATAGCTCATTTTTATAAAAGAAAACAAACAGGTTCGTGTGTTCTTCGTTTTTGATTATTATTGCTGATTCTGGTTTTATAAAAGAAAACAAACAGGTTCGTGTGTTCTTCGTTTTTGATTATTATTGCTGATTCTGTGTGTCAGACTTGACACGGTGATTTCAGATGGGGGTGTATAGGGCAGGTAAATAAGTTATTGATTATAAGCCTGACAAATTAAGCAGGCCAGAGTGTTCGCCTCTGAGCTGTAGGTACTATAATTGCGCATCGCTGCTCATTTATATATGTTAGTGTAATTGTCTATGCTTTCTGTGCTTGGTATACTGATGGCTTGGCATATGTATTTTATATATGTTTTGTTTTTGTGTTGTATTGACCAGTCTGTTTAGCGTTTAATACAAAGTTCTCCTGTGCAGTACCGAGATAGTCGTGACGACGGCGATCTTTGCACAGCGCTTGGCTGGAACTTGTTCACAATTACTAAATTTCACAGACATGATATTACCTTTATCATGCTGTCAAAATAGCAGACAACACGTTATCAGTGTATGTCTAATTGGTGTTGGAGATGAATGAAATAAAAGTAAAACGTTATGCAAGACTAAAATATTTTTCACATGACTGCCTTTCTCTTATAGACAGGCAGCCTCGGTCATATGTTTCCAGATTGGACATTGAGGAACAATTATGATCTGTGCACTCGCATCTTACCTCTTGAAAGGCCTGTTTTAAATAAGGACTGCCACCCCAGAGTGACAAATGAGGCTCGGTATTTAGGGTAATGAGAAAATATCTGACAGGATTTCCTTTTTAAAGTTTGCTTTAGTAAGCTCATTCTTGTAAGTGGTGGCCCCAAAAGTTGACTTGTTTTTAAATTAGGCTGTTTTTTGTATAGGTGGAAATTATTGCAAAATGACTGATTTTTTTTTTAGCAGATGAATTATTAATTATCAACATTAACAACTGTTCTTAAACTTGGTTTTCCGAATATTTAGGTAATTTAGCATTCCTATTAGGGCCTACTAGCATTAATATTGACTTCAGGTTGGTGTAGGTTCATGTAATAGGGACATTTGCATATGAGATGTCATTTGGCCAGCTTATGAGCTAACACAATGAGGTTTGTACATTAATTTGAAGGATTTCTCGCCGTTTCAAATACGCTGTGTATCTCCTATAATTTTGCTTACGCCCAGTAGCTACACACAGGGATTAATAGTGTTGACAAGACACAGGGTTTGATAGTGTTTGACAGCAGTGAAATCTGTTTCAGATTTCCTCCTGTCAAAAAGGGGGGGAAGGAGGAGAATATTGGCTTTCTGCTGGCCCCTGAGGAGGTTCGCTTCCCGCTAGCCCCTTAAGAAATTAAGCCCCTTAGAAATTAGCCCCCTTAGAAATTAAGTCGAGGAAATAGGTATGGTGCTTTCCCCTTTTTCTCATGTTTTATTGTGATCTTTCAGGGGAATTAGTTGTGGGCACCGGAACGTATTCAATTGATTTCTGGTTTTTCCCAGCCCAAGACACAAAAAGACTAAAGTCCTCAAGAACACACTGTGGCATTTGAAGAATTAAAGAGAGCTTTATGTCAAGCACCAGTTTTAGCAAACCCTGATTACAACAAATCGTTTATGCTTTTTGTGACAGAGCGGGATGGAACAGCACTATCTGTCCTAACACAAGATCATGCAGGAAAACACGAGCCCTGTGCTTATTTTTCTAGTACATTAGACCCAGTAGCACAGGCTTTGCCTGCGTGCCTAAAATCAGTTGCAGCAACGGCCTTAGCCATAAGACAAAGTGACTTGATAGTGCTGGGCCACCCTCTGACAGTACAAGTACCACACGCAGTAGAGGTTCTCTTGAACCGGACACAAACACAACACCTGACTGTAAGCTAGACTGACAGGCTATGAGCCAACGTTATTTCAACCACACATAGAGATCAGACGATGCAACATACTGAATCCTGCTACCCTTTTGCCCTCCAGTACAGAAAGCGTTTCACCACACGACTGTGTTGAAGTAATACATACCGTGACTAAACCAAGACAAGACTTGACAGACGTTGCACTCCCAGACCCCGACCTAACACTATAAGTTGACGGCTCATGCATGAGGACAGGGGCGGGAGAATTAGTGGCAGCATATGCAGTGACTACTGATACTGTAATAATAGAGACTAAAAGAATAGACATATTGTCAGCACAAGCAGCAGAGCTCATCGCCCTGACACAAGCGTGCATAAGAGCTAAGCACCTGAGAGTAAACATTTACACCGATTCTCTGGCGAGAAAGAGGTTTCTTGACCTCTCATGGGGCCAAGATACAGCATGGCCCCCATATTCAAGCCCTACTGGAAGCAATACATTTACCAACAGCCATAGCTATCCTAAAATGTAAAGCACATACTAGAGCCACAGATACCATTTCCCAAGGCAATGATCTGGCAGACCGAACAGCTAAACAGACAGCTCAGACCCCACTAAACATGACAAAGTTACAGGTTCAATAAGTGTCCAAAGCCATGACAGTTAGGGATCCTTCCAAGGATGTACAAGACATACAGACACATGCTACTATAGATGAATTAAAGAAATGGTCGGAACAAGGAGGGGTACTGACTGATCAGGGTTGGATGAATAAGGGCAAATCCACATGGTTTCTTCCTGATTCGATGGTACAAGTGATTATAAATACCGCACATAGTCCTGCACACTTAGGAGAGAAAGCAATGATAGATAGCTTACAGAATATATGGTTCAACAAGCACCTGCGTGCAGCAGCGAAACAAAAGGTCAGAACATGTATGATCTGTTGCCAATTCAATCCAGGTAAAGGCATTCCGATGGAACAAGGTGGATTCCATCCACCTGACCACCCTTTTGAAGTGCTCCAAATGGATTATATCCAAATAAACAGATGTAGAGGTTACAAATATGTCCTGGTACTAATGAAGCAGGTGTCCCTTCTGTTAGGGTATACCTGGAAATTCCATTGTGTGCGACATCCTGAAGCAGCAGGCCTTGTAGAAAGACATAAACAGACATTAAAAATTTGCGCAGACAAAGGTGTAGATTGGATGGTAGCCCTGCCGGTTGCCCTCTTTTACATGCGAATGGTAGCTCATTCTAGAACAGGCTTATCTCCCTATGAAGTGGTCTTTGGTAGACCACCAAATATGTGGGCACTCCAATGCCTAAAAGATTACTGATGCTGACAGATTACCTGGCTTCCTTGATGTCTGCACTACTCTCTTGTTGTTCGCAGGTTGCTGCCGCCTTCCCTGACAACACCCAGGTCAAAGAATACTCCATCGCTCCTGGATGGAAGGCGCCAAAGTCAGTGCTCTGGACCACGGAGACGGCCGTTAAAGTCAAAGTGCACCTTCACCACTCTTTTACAAAGGAAAAAACTTTGAACTTGGATTTTGGATTTTGAACACCATTTTCTAGAGGAGACTCCCCAGAAGTTTCCACAAAGCTAAACTTTGATCTAAGAAGTCAGAACCCGTTTGATCAATTAAGTCCACTAGGTGGTGAAGCGGTTGAACATGTATTCTGGCTTGCATAAGATCTTGGACAATAACATTGATAAAAAAAAAGAGCAAGATGTGCATCACGATAATATGTATCAGCTTAATACTACATGCTATTTTTCCTCCTATTGCCTCACTTTTACACTCCTCCACTAATGATACCATAAAGCACACATTTAGTGATCTGCCATCCTATGAGCTATCATATCGACTTGCCTTACGCAACAATACCTTTATTCAGATGCTGCACCATTCACATCAGACTAGCAATGCTACAGACTGCTGGGTCTGTGGCCGACTCCCCCCCTATCAGAACTATAAGGGAGTTTTGCCCCTCTTTCTCTATCCGTTCACACACAATGGCTCCTGTGGAGCATGGTTTAGTTTGATTAATTCCCTAGATTCGAATTCCGCAGTTTATCAAGACAACTGGGTATGGGGAAACCTGAACTTAGTATTGCTTAAAGTCTGCTACCCTAAAAAGGAGGGACTTCCCAAAAGAACAGGAACTGATCTAGAAAATGAAGTATATGGATTAGGTAATTTTACACTTAACCTCATGATCCTGAACGTTGAATCTGAAGCTACACCAATCTTGCCCGCCATGTCCGTATTCCCAGTAAAAGGGGAATTATGTATAAGAAAGAATGGCTCCATACACATGGGCCATAGTAAATGCACCACTGTAATAAAATTCAGTGATCAAGGCAAGTCTACATTTAGAGCTTCTCGTCATTCCTACTTTATATGTGGCCAGACCGCATATGTACGCCTACCTCTAGATTGGGATGGTACCTGCTACATCGGATTCCTTTTGCCACCTGTTTTCCTAGCTCCTCCTGATTATCATAGAAATACTCATTTAGTACACAATAGACAGCAGAGAGATCTCCCAATTGTCGATTACACTGAGACAGCATGGGAAAAATACACAGATTTCAATAAAGGTCTCTTTCCCTATATAGGTACAGTTACCAATAGTAAGCTGATACGTAGATTAACCAGAACCCTTGAAGCAGTAGTGAACGAAACTATTTCCGCCTTAAGCAATTTAACAGAAGAGCAGTCTGCTATGCGGATTGTTGTGCTTCAAAATCGTCTTGTCCTTGACGTTATCCTGGCCGATAGGGGCGGAGCTTGTAGGGTCATCGGATCAAGCTGTTGCATTTTCATACAAGAAAATTCGCCATCTGTATATAAAGCCATAACTCGCCTTCATAAGATTGTAAGCCAGATACACCAGAATCCAGGCACCTGGACTTGGTCCGGTTGGTTTTGGAGTGTATTATCTACCTTTGGGCGGAGGGTCCTATCCTTCCTAGGTATTGGCTTTCTCATACTATTCAGTTGCTGCTTATGCCTACAATGTGGACCAGCGATTTGTGGTCTGTGTGCCACATCGTGTATTCCACCACCAAAATTTCGTTCATCCCAGAAGAAAAAAAGAAGAGCAAATGATGCTATATGAACAGATCAACGGATTGATGAAGATTGATATCTCTTAACGGGCAAGTAGGGGACAAGGAGGGAATGTGGAAATATGGATTTTTATGATCAGTTATGTCCCCTATCTTGGACCCCAACGGTTTCATGTATAAATCACAAGTACATGTATGTTCCCTCCAGTTCCAGTTATGAAGACGCAAACACTTGTGCGTCCACCGTCAACATGTCCTCTTTCAGATCCGCCATGAATGGGCCGGATATTCCATTCCTAAGTATGAAAGGCCACCGGCTTAATATGGTTCATTTATGCCATTTTACAGTCCAGGCGAGTAGGCCCTGATTCTGCCATCAAGCCTTTTCCTGCCTTCTGCCTCTGAAAGCTCCAGTCTGAGCTCGCATCTGTATCCATGAACTTTGTCCTATTCCCTGCGCGGCTAACGGTGCCTGACTCCAGCCTGTTGCCTGCCAAAAACTGTATTTCACCTTGTGATTATCTGCTCCGCTCCCTATCCAATGCATTCCTGTCTAGTAGTTTAAGTAAACATTCTTCCAGCTATCGAGCAAAGGGCCCGGCTTCTCTGTCTTTATGCAAGTAATTCATAGCCCTGTTACTATGGAAGATTTCTGCCCTCGCATCTAGTGTAGACACTTAGACGCTTGTACACGCACTCACAGTCAGTATAGAATAGATTTTGTTCGAGAGACCTTTCTTTTTGGATAACACAGTTCTTTAAACATAGGATATTAGATATGATTTGGGATTAGGTTGACATAACCCCAGACTTTTGTCTCCACATGTAGAGCTAAATGTCAAGTCCCTTTCTCCCTCTAGTTGCACGTCAATCACACGTCATGCGACTGTGCACGCATCTCTGCCAAATATTTCTGCTGACATTGCAGGATTCTCCAGGTATCCACCCACACATGACAAATTACCCATTATCATCAAGTGGACGCCCACATGGACGCCCACCTTCACGCCTACTTACACGCCCACATGCTCTTATCTCATTCTCTCTTGCTCTTTTGCTTACGTACAATTGAGAAATGTATATATACTGTACTCTGTGAATAATGTTTTGAGAATATTGAGAATACTTTTGAGCCCCTTTCCAGATCCAATTTTGGTGATGGAAATATTCTCCCTTTGACTCGAGTTATTGGAATAAAGCCCTTTTAGAACCTGATACCACAGACTCAGCCTCTTGCTTTATGCATGATCCTATTGATATTCTGAAATACATAGAGCGTAATATTTTATTTACCACAGTGGGAGGCACCAAAACAAAGGTATGTTTTTGATGTCATGTGTACCTTCCTTCGTCAGGAGTGGGAAGATAATGAGTTGGGTTCAATTCCACTGGAATTGCTTAATGTTCAGTCTGAATTTGCTAAAGGGACGATAGTGGGTTCCGATGTTGAGGAAGCGGTAGAGACACTACTCACTTTTAGGTCTAGACTTCCACCTCAGTCATTGTTCGAACCTGACCCTTCTATTCGGAGAAAAGTGAAGCAGTATCCTATGAGAGAGGTTCCCCCTGTATGGAGAGAGGCAGTTGTGGCTGATGCCGCTCATGGTATTGCGGCTGCACCGGCTCATTTTCAGCGAGTGTGGGTGCATGTCCCTTGGAAGAGAGCTGAGGTCCTGGCTCTTAAGTAGACTTTGCCTGACCCCCGTAAAACTCCTGCTGGTTATTATAAGGAGTTGTCTCAGACAGTTGATGCGTGTGTTATGAATTTAGCTGACATAGATATGTTGATGGGTAATGTAGTTCCTCAACCCTTGTGGGCGAAGATCCGTCACGAGGATCACGCGCCAGAGTTAGAAGATACGTGGGTTAATATTACTGCTGCAGATGGTCGGCAGGTAGGAGGTGCCAAACCTGAACCCTTAGTTGCAGAACTACCTGGTAGGATTATTAATTTAATGAAAACTATGATGCCTCCTCTGCGGGTGAATTGGGACAAGTTAGCAGCATGCAAACAAAAGAAAGACGAGAGTGTGTCTGATTTCTTCACTAGGTTTGAGGAAACATTCATTGATCATAGTGGTCAGGATATGAGTACAGAAGGTGGTCAGAGGTTGTTTGTAGATAAGTTTGTTTTTAATTTACTTCCTGAACTTTCTAATAAGTTAAAGGACTCTGAGAGTTCATGGGCTGTTTTTTCTTCGGCTCAGATATTGGCTACTGCACAATACTATGAGAATAGAGATAAAGATGAGAAGGATAAAGTAGAGAAGAAGACTAGAGAATTAAAAACGAAAGTTCTTCTGCAGCAGGCTTATCCACCTCGCCCTAATCAGCGTCAGTTTCAGCAACCTTCCCAGTTTCAGCAACCCGCACAGTTTCAGAAACTGTTGCAGAAGCCTGAGTCTTTTGCTTCGCGACTCCCGCTAGGCCCTAATCAGTGTGCTTATTGTAAAGAAGAAGGTCACTTCAAGAATAGTTGCCCGATCTTGCTACAGCGTGCGAATGGTATGTCTGGTCTGAGAGGTCGTGGTGGTTTCCAAAAGTACCTTGGGGTAGGGGACGTGGTACGTTTCCCCAGAATGAACGTTCCTTTTCCCCTCAGAATTCTATGAATTATTTTGACCGACAGAATGTTCCGACCGTCCAGTCCGCTCAGTACTACACTGATGATTATTATGTTGGAAGTGAGAGTGCTGGTTTTAATGATAGTTAGGACAGCCATGGACAAAGGGAGGGAGTAGTGTCAGTTCCAGTAGACCAGTGTTGAAGTGATTACATCAGGTGTGGCAGAACCTTTTCTTTTGGATACTGGTGCAGCAAAGAGTTCTATCATGCACTCTAAACTCCCCGGCGCACCTTTGTCTGGCTTGACCAATGTTTCAGTAGGATTTTCTGGCGCCCCAGTTCGTAATCCGGTTTCTTGTCCCCGGCGAATGTCTGGGGTGTGCCGAGGCCTAAGAAGTACAGTGATATCGAGTACCCTATGTTGGTTGACTACTTACATGATTTGACTGCTAAATTGCGTGTTCTTCACCAACAGGTCCATGACACTTTGCCTTCAGTTTCTGTAGACGCAGGCCACACCATTCAACCTGGCGACTGGGTTCTAACCAAGAATTTCGAGAGGTCAAAGAACTTGGAACAAAGATGGACCGGTCCATACCAAGTCCTGTTATCAACTCAGACTGCTATTAAGGTGTTCGGCAAGAAAAACTGGGTACATGGTACCCATTGTAAGAAGATACCTTTGCCCTTACCGTACGATAAGTGGGTCCGGGAAGGTGTTGCCGATTCAGAGAGTGAAAGGGTTCCGAGATTTGTACCTTTTAGCGATGCACATTTGGAATGGACTCAGTCAGAACGTGCGGATGATAAAGTCTTGCAAGAAGCTGTGCCGCCGTGTTTGAGACTTGATACTACGCACCCAGAGACACTCTTTCAGGATCAAACCGTGCCTGGTAAAGAACGCTACAACTTAAGGACTAAAAAGGACAAATAAAATTTGAATTTTTTTGTGAATTACACTCTTTCAGACAAGAGACTATTTTTCTTTTTCTTTTTCGAACCACCATCCGGGTTCAGCTGCAGGGTCGCGGTATAAGAACTTAAGGGGTGGCCCGCGTATTGACGAAAGGTCTGCGGTTCTAGGGACGTCTAGGACGCCTGGACGCACACTTGAGTGAAGAAGGAAAATTGCTGTGAGCAGCACGTTAGAGGATGGAGTCTGTTGTAACTGAAAGAGATGTTGAGAGAATAGATCTTAAGACAAGATTTTGTACATTGATACAGAGCAAATGTTTTATAATATTGTGCTTTTTGATGTTTTTAAGTATCACATTAGCGTGTGTGGGTTGGACTGTCTATGCTACACAACAGACATCTGCACCCACCTCCCAACCTATGCTTTCTTTCACTACCGCTTCTTTGCACCAGTTTTATACGTTACCTGAACATGAACAGACAAGGAGATCAGAATTTGTCAACAACTCATTTATACAGTTGTTGCATCAGCATCAGTTAGTAGTAAATACCACTAATTGTTGGGTTTGTGGTCTTATGCCTCATACGACAGATAAAGGTATGCCATATTTGGTTTTGCCTTTTTCTTTTAATGGGTCTTTGTGGGCTTTTCAGACCATGTTTATCTATGCAAATGAGGTACGCCCCTTACGTTCCCTTAGATAACTCAAGCAATAGTGCCTTAATAAGGGGAATAGTAGCTATGATCTGAGATATTGATGCATATAATGCTATCCCTAAGGATGAGATGCAGGCTTACGTTGGTTGGAACGTGACTGGATATAGTACCAGTTTGACAGAGAAGGAGAGACAAAAAAGGTCTCCCCCTATTTGGATTGTACCCCACCGAGGCCACTTTTGTTTTCAAGGTAATGGTCGGAATCCGAAAGCTGAGCTAGGTGTGTGTGCTCAAACCTATGTCTATTCATCTCGGACTTCTCCACCGTTTGTGCCAGCTAAAGGCACATATTTTGTTTGTCATGACAGAGCCTACACATGGTTGCCACCTGATTTTTCAGGAACATGTTATGTGGCGTTTCTACTTCCCCCTACATACACTACGCCTTCAGACTATCATAGAACGAGATATGGTAGAGGTGTCTTCAATAAGGAAGATACCGCAGCACACGAAGTATGAGATTTCTTCAAGGGCTTCTTGCCCTTTTGGGGTCCTATGATCAATAGTAGGCATATTCGACAGCTTGTCCGCGTTGTTGAAGCTACTATTAATGAGACAGCAGGTGCTATTAGTAATGTTACAGCTGAGCTTCAAGCGGACCGCCTTATGACTTTGCAGAACTGTATGGTATTAGACATCATACTTGCAGATCGAGGAGGAGTATGTAAATTGATTGGATCCAGTTGCTGTGTTTACATACCAGATAATGCCCCTACAGTGTACCAAGCCATCTCTAGGTTGTATAAAATCTCTGAGTCTATCCATGTAGACGAAGGAGACTGGTCATTGACGGGATGGTTTTGGGGACTGCTGTCCAAATGGGGATGGAAGGTTTTGACATTCCTTGGTATGGTTTTAACCATCCTTTTCTCTTGTTGTCTTTGCATCCAGTGTGGTCCCGCCATTTGTAGTCTTTGTGCTACTATGTGTGTTCGAAGACCTGTCCCGAGAGAAGTAGAGAATAATAAGATGATGCTACAGCAACACCTTGATGACCTAATGAATATCGACATAGACCTAGATCCAGATTAACATGAGTCTTAGGTTATTGCCTACGTAATGGCAAAAGGAGGGTCTGAGGTTCTGTAATTCTCGAATCTGACTCCATTTTGTTGTGTGCCACCATTTTGTGTTGCCCTCACGTAGGCCTGTGAAGGTAGCCTGGCGAATAAAGTGGCCTGGCCTTCTTAGTTCATGTATACATTAACTAGGTTACTTTTTGACTCTGAAATGAACTGTAAGAAACTGACCTCTGCACCTGAAACTGACCCCGCAAAGCCAATTTCCCTGATCGATCTTTGTCTGAGATTGCCAATTAATGTTCAGGACATCGTTAACTTTTAGTTTCCTTGCACATGCCTTATCTTGTTCAGCATCTGTTACCGTTTCTTTTTTTATGTTTCTTCATTACATGGGTTATGCTTTCAATTATAGGTTTGTCCGGCTTGTGGAGATTGAATTTGGGACATTCCTAATAATTAACTTTTGGGTTGGGATACTGTAAATTGAATTTTTGTTATGTGACACTTTGTTTGAAAATGTACCTTATTGGCTAGAATTTTGTGTAGTGGGTGTACATTTATAATGTGAATATTGGGTATAAAAGGAGACTGCTCATTTTACTAAGGCGAGACACCGTGATGTATTTCTAGGATCACTGTTACTAGCTGCAGCTAATAAACTTGGTCTCTGATGCCATCCAGAAGTATTCCGTGTCTCTGTATACCAAGACAGGTGAACTCGAAGATCTTAGGCGTGCCCCTGACGCCGCTGGGTTAAACCCCGGTTCTTCACGTGCTGGGCAGCTGTGACAATGAGCCTGGGCACCAGTGTGCCTCCTGAGCCCTCTCTGGGACTATAAATGAAATAAATGTACCCAGACGTGGCAGCTGCCTGTGCGCTCGCAGAGCAGCTGAACATGGCACGGGCACCACTGTGCCCTGTGAGTCCCCCACTGGGACCCTAGAAACAAAGGCCAACGTTGGAGCGGCCCTCTGGCAGGCGGGGCCGCTCAAGCACTGTGCCTTCACTGGCACTAACAGACTGAGGGCGCCAAGAAATGCCCCAAGCCACACGGGGACTTCATGCACCAAAGGCAGCCTCACCTGGGCTCCAGTGTGCTCTCTCCGGTCTCCCGCGGTGGCGTCTCACTCCTTGGTTGCGGACTGCGTGGGGCTGGAATGCCTCGGGCCCCCTCCGCCTCACTCCCAGATGGCTGCGGCACGTCTCTTCTAACCGCGGCGGACCTCTGGACGGGAGTCTTTCTCTTCTCGTGACACAGCTGCGGCGGGGACGGGACTTCCTTCTTCCACTCCGCCTCAAGGGGAATAGCCGCGAGAGTCCCGGTTGCTAGGCAACCCTCCAGCTTTAATCCTACGGGAACGCGGATCCTTTTGGATCATGGACCCGGCCTCGGGCAGGCTGCTCAAGCAGCAGGGAGGACCAAATCCAAGGCAGCACTCCTGGCAATCGGGGGCCGGTGGCGAAGAAATACCAGCCCTCAGTGCACGATTTTGATCTCGGGCCGGCGGCGGGGATTTCACTGCGGAGATGTGGGGTGGGCACCCGCTTGTAGAACTTAGTTTACACGGCAGCCATAACGCGGGGTGGGCTCCTGCTTTTTCAATAAAGATGATTGCGGGGTGGGCACCCGCCGGCAGCACACACAAATGTGGGGTGGGCTCCCGCTTCGATAAGGAGCTCAGGGGGGAATCCCACACGCCGGGATTCCCTCGCAGCCTCGCGCTGCAGCAGGGCTTGGTCCTCTCCCCTTAGGCAACCCAAATGCAGCGCTCACAGGGCGCTAGAGGCAAAAGTCCAGGATCAACAAGTGGAGCGCTTCTCCAAATAAAAAGGCAAAGTTCAGGGAAAGTCTTGGGATGAAAAGAGGGGGCAAAGGCTGGGCCCAGGCAGGCCAGCTCACCGGGCCCTCCAGCAGGGAGGCAGTCCCTAGTGGCGGTTCCTCCTGGCGCCCAGCAGCAGCAGCAGGCCCCCCTCAAGTCAGGAGCAACAGAGAACATTTTCAGGGGATCACAGCCCTTTCTTTTATACACAGATCCCCCTTTGTCACAGCACAGGGCTTAGGGCAAAACCAGATGCAACTGGTTTGGGGGAGCTTTGGGGCACTTTGTTCAGCTCCTCTCTCCATTGTCAGGTGGGGGCAAGGTGCTCAGACGCACCACAGGGGGCGTAGCCAGCATTGTGGAGGGAGGGCACAGTCCTATTCAGGTCCCAGGTGCAACTCCTCCCTCCCATCTTCATGCAGATCTCTCTATTCACCACTGGGCTGACTCACCCTGGCTCCTGGAATTCCCTACACCATCCAGCACCTGTCAATCACAAGCCAGACATGCACTCCACATCAGGCAGGAAGACACACAGCACACAGAAACGCCAACTTCTAGAAGTGGCACTTCTCCACCAGTCCCAATAAATCTGCACACACCATTGCGCAGCATTTATCCTCACGAGTCCGCACATACTAAACTTGACCCTGCACTCCTCTCTCACCAGGAATTACCATGGACACACATATCCCCCATGCATTCCTATTGGAGGGCAGGCCAGTCTCACTAAATGTAACACAGAGCGCACGCACTTTACACTGGGACACAGTGCTAAAGTGCCTAGAGGCCTAAAACCACTAACACTACATAGGGACAAAGGCTAGGATAAATGCAAAAAGTTTAGGGGTGAATTTGCCAAATGGGCCAAGTCCAACACTTGATTTCCAGATAACACAAAGAAACAAGCATTTGCAATGCAATCGGTCTCGCCTTTGGGAACTTATATGTATTTAGCTGTGCAGCACCTTAGCCTGGGTGCTGAAACATCTACTGTTCTTTAACATGGAGGGTAAGAAAGCACCAAACTGCGTGACACGCCAGATATGGGAACACATGGAGAGAAATATGTCCTTTCAGTGGGTAATGGTATAGTCCAAAGCTCTGTTTTTAATATAAAATCAGGGCCTTCGGTGGTCATATCACTGAAAATACAAGATTTAAAAAAAATATTATTGTCTACGGGTGCTCGTGAAAGACAATTTCTATAGACTGGAATCTAGAGAATGGTAAAGTGATTCTGGTATTTTACTGACCTCTGCTGGTCGTTTTCTATCAAGACAGTTAAATAGAGGCAGTTGAACCGAAAAAAGTCCCTAAGCAGAAACAGACAAGTCCTGGGGCTGATCTCCAGAGCCCACAAAGTGCATACACATATAAGTATAAACGAAAGTATATACAAGAGGTCTCGAATGCTCAACCCAATAAGTATATACTGACGTTTATACAAGAGGTATCCAATGCTCGACCTAAAGAGTTACAAAATAATCCTTCAGTGGTACCTAACCTAGCAATGCTTTTGGTTGCCCAATGGGTGCTGGAGAAATTGCAGGGAAAAGGGAACTATGGCGCAGATCCGGTGGTCTTGTAGGCTAGTTCAATCATTCTGGAGAGAGGTTTTAGGCTAAATTAAATGAATGACAGATATTGATTTGCCCCTGAATCCTCTTACTCTCTTGTTGGGAGACCAGATTTGGGGCATCTCTTATCTACTCCTACAGGTTATCTCATCGCTCACTTTATTTTGGCTCCACGCCTGATGATAGCACATTCATGGAAGCACCCTAATCCACTTCTCCTCAATTTATGGCGGTCTAACTCACAGTCGAATTATGCGACTGAGAAAATGGCAGCGCTTGTGAAAGATGAGATGAATACGTTTGAAAAAAACTGGTCTCAGTTTTTTTTTTCGTTTTTTTAAAACGCTGGTCGCCATAGAGGGACCAGGACATACGTCTACGTTGTTACACAGATCAGGGAGCTTCGGACCTCGCTCACCATCCTTCAACAGATAGCGGAAATTAGCTATGAGCAGGTTTCTAAGGACGTCTATCTGCAATTATTAAGCTACTCGCAACTGGGTCTTTGACTCATGTTGCTATAATGGTGTTTTGGTGATTGGACTTGGAAAAAATGCAGAGTCCTTTTTTCGTATGAACAATATTGCAATTTTGACTCCCTTTATGGTTAGCGAAAATACTTTAAATAAAATGTAATTCGGCTCGTAAGTGCAGCTTCTGAAAACTCAAAGTAGGAAGTTACATTGATGTCAGATCTTAAAAATATATGCACGGTATATACCATCAAATGACTCAAGATTGTTGGTGTCGAATAATCCATGGTCTGTTTAAACTTCATAAATGTGTACCGCTCTTATTCCTGCAACCAAACGTCACATAATGCTCTTAAAAACAAAAGAAGTGCAATTTTGAGAAAGTGTTGGGTAAAGCAGTCGACTGAGTATGCGACCAGAGAAGAAAAGAACAGTTGAGATCAAAGGGAACCATGCTAAGTGAGGGCCATAATTGTACCAAAACAATAGACTTTTCTAGTCCGAGAATAAAATATGCAAGCAGAATTCTTCCACTGGCATCTCCAGAAAAAAATCCACTGCGTGCTAATACACCCCCTTGAACATGTTCTAAACAATATACAAAAAGTATACTAATAAATGAGGCAGAGACAAAATCTATTCTGAAATGTTCAGGCAAAAGGTAACATTTTCACCTGGAAACTAGGACTCGAAAACTGGCAAAGGAATGAAATTGAATATACACTATGTAGCAAACAATAACCGAGATTGGCAGGTTTCCCGGTGTGTGTGAAAAGGGAGGATCCCAGATTGTTGTACAAAACCCGTTATCTGCATGCTTGCCTACAGAGCTTGCGGCAATGAAATAGTTCAGTTAGGAAAAGGGGCAAATTGTGGGTTCATATTAGCTTTAAAAGAACAAACTAAGCAAAGAAAAAAGAGACAAAGCTGCTGAGTTCCTCTTCTATCAAATGAAGGAGTACTATTCCTGGCAAAACTAAAAAAAAGTCAAAGGAGAGCTGAGAGAGGTCTCAGATTCAAATCCTGCAGAAACAGATAGGGAATACCAGAATGAACGAATGATCCTGTTTAAAAAGACTTCACACTGAAGAGACAGGGGGAGAGAGAGACGAGTCTACTTACGAATGTCAAATTCTGAACTTTTTTGTGTACCCATGTGAAATATCGTTTACGATGGCGTAATCACCTGCAATTTCCGCCATTTCACATTATGCTTGTTACGGGAAATGTGAATATTACTAGGGGTGGGCGGAATTTGCGAAAATCACTTTTGCAAATTATCGCTTAAATGTTAAAAATCTCCGCAAACACGCGGAAATATCGCGAAGATGCGGAAGTTTTTTTCCCGCCCATTCAGGGTATTTTCTGCGTGGTCGCGGCTCGCCAACTTACCCATGCGGTTGCTCGCGGGGGCGGCCATCTTGTTTTCACTTGTCTCGCGGTTTATGATCGCGAGAAGAAAGACGTGATCGCGTGACGAATGACGTTACTGCGGACGCGAACTGTCGCGAGACAGCGCCAATGGCTACCAACAATCCAACATCTCGCGGAGAACGCGCCCGGAGCGGGAAAACTTGTCGGCGAACGCAGGGATTCAGGTAAGGCGATCGCGCGCACGCGAGAACGTATTATTTTACAGCGCGAGCAAGCAAATAATTTCCGGTAAAATGCGGATTGCGGAAATTTTGACATTGAGGCTCCAGCCTCCATTGGAAAACCTTGAAATTGAATGGAGGGCGACACCACGACGCCCAGTGCCTCTGGCCATACTGATGCCTGACAAAGCGCTATACAAACCCAGTAACAGCTTAATTGGCTAACTGGAGGGCGGGATACAATGTCAATCGTGTTTAACTATTTACTTCTAGGGGTTCAAGGGCCTCTGATTTAAAGTTCAAAAAACGAGTTTGACCAAATGTTTTTCTGATTTCTGTTGCTTTATTATTTTCTGTTAAACTCACACTGTTATCCCTCACATGTGAATTTGGCATTGTTATTCAATTGCTTCAAAGAAATGTTGAATTGAATAATAATGCAAAATTCTCATGTGATGGATAACATTGAGTTGAAAAGAAAATAATAAACAGAAATCAGAAAAACATTTGGTCAAACTCGTTTTTTGAACTTTAAATCAGAGGTCCTTGAACCCCTAGGAGTGCAACAAGGGGACACTGGGTGGGGTTCACCCAGGGCTTCTTTACATTTATTCAGTTGCTACGCCCTATGGTCAGAGGGCGTTGCCCACTTGCACCAAAGTCGATTAACTGGAGGCAACTGTTATTTTTACCTTTATCGAAGAAAAATAGTGTGCCTCACCATTTCCAGTTTTTAATTATTTACTTCCCCAGTAGCCCCGCCCTCATCGCTCTCCAGCTGACATGCACAGCTTTTATTCTCACCCAAGACAATATATCTCCCCCATCCGGGGAAGCAGATTCCCTGTTATTTTGCACATCTGTTCTTCATAGATGTGAAAAAGCCTTTATGACTTAGGTTAATGAAAATGCAAGATGGCAGAGCCGTAATGAGCGTTAGATCTCACAAGTCCTAATACTGTGCTAATTGCGCTGAGCATCGGTATATTTCTAGTTTCACATCTATGCGTTCAGACATTCTGCCAGCGCGGTGGCAGAGAGAGGGGCAGCAGCTGCCGGCACCATGGCTGGGAGCCACAACGGTGCTCCAGGAGAAATACTCCTTCTTTTCTGTTTTCCACCAGAATATCTTCTTGGTCTCCTCTAAAATCTTCCATTAAAGTGATTCCCCTCCTGCCCCGCTCTCTGCCAAACCCTCATGTCTTAAGGTTGCCCCTTTGTTTTATCTCTGGGTTTGCACTGCGCGAGACACCTAGGTACATCAATAAGGTTTGCTGCAAATCTTAAAAGAAATAGATATTTCACATTAACCAAAGTTCCTTCGCTTTGAGCGAAGCAACTTTCTACTTATAAAAATCAATTCAGGCACCTTCCAGTAACCTAATGAAACAGTCCCAATGTTTAATAAGGAATCCTAACGCAGGTTTATTTGAGGCATTCATAACACGAGCGAAGACTTTGACACTTGTTACTCTGGGGCGCGGAAAACCTGGAGGTTCTGCCGGAGTGCTCGTTTTTCGAAAATGGATAGTTTTCTGGGTCCAAATAAGCTCCAGACATACAGCTGGACATCTGGAATATTCGTAGTTGCTGGCTCCAAACCAATGACTGGATTACATGCCGAGCATTTCAACACACAGCAGGTGGGCCACAGGTACAGCGCCACGGAGTGCGTTTTGGCAGGGAATGCACCGGTCCTAAGGATTATTCAAGGGGTCTTTCTCTAGAAGAAGCTTGGGGTGTCCCTTCAGAGAGACTGGCAATGCAGGAGCGAGCTGTATATCCAGCGTTAGAGTACTTAATTTGAGCCGGTGGTTTCCATTGTTCGGCACCGGTACTTAATCTTCAACACCAGTGCTTATAGCACGAACTTGACCCAAAGGTATTAGAGTGCTTTCATGAGCACCAGTTAAGGACACATTCACTTTTTGTATGCACGGGGAGATTAAATGATTTGCCCAGCATTGCAGGATGTTGAGCCTCTGCCAGACTCAAACCTGGTTTCACTGCTCCACAGTCTGCAGCTCTGGCCGTTACACCACATCCTCTCCCCATTTGTAGGGTTTCATGGTTAATAGTAGTTTTTTTTTAGACAGTGCTAATAGGAGCAATGGGCTGGTGCAAGCTGCCTCCCTCCTGACGAGAGCCCCGGCACTTATTTTTTCACAAATTAACCGCTGCCTGCACCACAGCCCCTGAAGTACACCCAGGACCGGCCTCAAGCGAGTCTATGTGCATTGCAGCATAACGCAGTATTCCTATGTGACACCATCTGCAGTTCATACACACACCCCTTATGCAGGGCATTCTGTAAATGCCTTGACAATCCATGGAAAGGGTTGTAACCTTGTGGGTATGGGTGTGATGGAGTAAAACTCTTTACCTATTTGAGAAGGAGCATGCAGCGGCATGAGAAGCCGCTTCTACAGGAGCGGGGTGCATTTTACGAATCCTGTAAGGATTCAGGCCTGGCAAGGAACAAGGACTGCAAGCACGTCTTGTTTAGGTGCATGTTCCGGAAGAAAAGATCGAACCCCTCTGATGAACGTGAGCTGATGTTGGCCATCAATGACCACATTGTTTATGGGTCTGTGGAGGTTGAAGTGCAATGTCTAAGATCCAACCAAGAGAGTTGGTGTTTTCCATAATGTTGGGTTTGAAATCCAGAATTGTAGGTTCATAGAGCCATCGTTTTACCTGTATGCCAGAAAAGAGAAGACAAGTGAATAGAAACTCTATTTTTACTCAGTTACATTTTTATTAACAAAAATTTTTATTTCGTCAATAGTCACATACAATGCAGAGCTCTGAAACCCAGAGACATCCTGCCACTTAATACACAAAGCATAGTGCATTGACATTTTACATAAACATTATACTAAAGAAAACTGAAAGTATAAGAAAACATAGACCCCCCCGCACTGTCGTTATACACCACTAAAGTTTGTACACAGTCGCCCACACATAGAGAACACAATTCGCAGGACCCAACAAGCCCAGAACCACAACTCCTCTCCAGCTTATCCATCAACTGCCACATCTCTCACAACAGGGGGCTCCAGATCCAAGCCCCGATAGACCACCCACCTCTTCCAGATCTTATATTGTCTCATCGGGCACCCCGTGTCTGAAAGATAGGAACCTCCAAGCCCATATTAAAGTCCAACCCATTTTTCTACGTTGATAGCGGGGGTGGAGCCCCAGCCTTCCACCTACGTGCAATTTCCCGTTTAGCCAGCGTAAAGCCCAGCATCATCCAATGGCGTTTGTAGATATTCCCCCCCCCCTCCATTACATGTAACAACACCAATTGTGGGCAGTAAGGAAGCTCCCACCCCATGACTTCCGCAAGGCAGGCCAAGACTCTCTGCCGGAACCTTTCTATTACCGTGCACTGCCAAATTGTGTGAAAGAGAGTACTATCCTCCAAGCCGCAACGCAGGCACACCGGGGTCTCTATCAAGCCAGCCCTCCACAGCCGAACGCGAGTATAATACACACGGCGGAGATAGTTAAATTGAATCAGTCGGAGACGCATGGCTAATGCCGCTCCACGAGGGGACGCAAGCGCTTCCGTCCAGTCCTCCTCATCCATGGGACCCAGGCCATCTTCCCATCTCCCCCTAAGTTTATCTAGCGTGCTTGGACTATTTGTCACCAGGCTTTGGTAGATTTTAGAGATTTTATGGTCGTGCAGGTCCCCCATGAATACCTTGGCCTCAACGGGGCTGAACTCGGGGAGAGACCCCAACTCCGCGATGCTGAGGAGAATGCATGTCGGAAATGCAGGAATTTGAAAAATTGTGTTTTTGGCATCTGATATTCCCGCTGAAAGTCCTGAAACGATTTGAGAACTGTACCCCGCATAACATCCCCCAGGGTAGAGATCCCAATATTATCCCAGTCACGGAAGCCCCCCAAACCAGCCAGCTGTGGCAGCCTGCCATTAGACCACAGGCTCCCATGTCAGCTTGCCCCACCAACCCATCCCGTGCAGGGCCCGCCTCCACAACTGGAAAACTACGCTCGCGGCGGACGGCAGAGTCCTGCGAATAGAGGCCGAGTACAAAACTGTGTGTAGGGAATAGGATCCCATCTGGCACCGTTCCACTGCATATGCCGGATCCGAACGGTCCCCATACCACCATTCATTCAATATCAGCAGTTGTGAGGCTACATAATAGGATTGAATGTCCGAGGTGGCCAGCCCGCCACAATATGTGGACTGAAAGCAGGTTTGGAGAGCCACCCTAGGTGTTTTCCCAGCCCAAAGGAACTGTCCCAGAACAGAGTTAACCTGGCGGAACGAAGAAGGCTTAACAGGGAAGGGATAATTTTGCAGCTGATACATTAACCGTGGCAATGAAACCATTTTAAAAATGGCCGACCGACCTGGAAGAGAAAGGGGCATATGCAAGCAGGTGCGCAACTTATCGCGCACCCGTACCCAGACCGGTGCCACATTACAGTCCCAAGACTCACCTGCTGACCCGGACAAAAAGACGCCCACATTTTTCATGCCGACGGTGGTGACCTGCACCGCGGAGGCCCAGGCGCCCAGTTCCACCGAACGCCCCAGTGTCCACAACACGGATTTACCCGCGTTCATGAACAGGCCAGAAGTCTCTCCGAAGATCTCCATGATGCGCAGCAATCTGGGGCCTGTCCTGTTAACTTCAGTTAGAAAGAAAAGAACATCGTCTGCGTAGAGCGCGATACGGTCCGATAGTCCCGGCGCCCATTCGAAGTCCGCCACTTGTGCGTCTATTCGCACCCACGCAGCCAATGGCTCCATCGCGAGGGCGAACAGAAAGGGCGACAGCGGGCACCCCAGCGTGGTGCCCCACCCGATCAGAAAAGTGAAGGATACCACTCCTACTCAGTTACATTTTAGACGAGGGCGAGGCATGCAGGCCTAAACGTCAGCCAGTATTTTGGCATGATAGCCAAAGTCCTCTAGAGTGAAGACTTTCAGTGTCATTGAGTGTCATAGTCTTATCTGTGATGTAATATGCAGGAATTATTGCATAAAACGTCCAAAGGTCTTATATACAATTTAAAGAGACATGGAACTATCATGGAGCCCCGTGGAGCACGTTGTTGAATGAGATGAGAACAAAGATAGTCAAAGCGTCTCATATCTTGACTAGAAGGGATCTCTATCTACCAGAGGATTGTACCAGTTCAGTACTTTGTCTTCAAACCCCATGCCTTCCTGTAGAATTCTCAGTACATTTTCATGATTGACGTGTCAAAGGCTGCTCAGAGACCAAGCAGTTTGATCAGGTAAGACTTATCATTTTCTAGCAGGCGAAGGGTCTCATAAATGACCTGCAGGAGAGTGCTTTCAGTATTGAATCCTGCTCTGAAATCCCACTGGACGTCATCTAGAAAGTTGTCAACTTTTTTAGTTGATTTTTGGCACAACCTCCCAGACTGTTTGGTAAAAATGGAAGCTTCATACCCAAATATAGTGGCTGGGAGCATCAAAGTATGCAGTCGGTTTCTTTAGGAGGGGAAGATATACTTGCCCAACGCTAGTAAGTTGAAAAAGGTTCCTATTGTGAAACAAAAGGTGATTAAATCTGTCCAATAAAGAGCAAGGTGAGTCGGACAAGTACCATTTACATGCTTAAGCACTTAAATAGCGCTATCAATCCACCCAGGTCCTGAGCAAATTTTTCTGTTTCTCCTCAAAGAATAAATAAGAAAATCTTAAAATAACCAAAATCTGGGCTGAACACAATATTGTTGGTCAGCAGAGTGAAGAACATATATATTATGTAATGCAAAGCAATGCAGTGTGATTATTCCCAAAATGTGAGAAACTCATGTAAACATACAATAAACAACACATGCGAATTTAGCAAGCTGCAAATTTATGGGGAAGAGATCAGAGGTACTTGGCTCAGTGGGACCATGAATTGATGCAAGAAGATGTAGGAGGGGGTAAATGGCAAAAGAAATCAGGAATACAGCTAAGTGATGATAAACAGCAATGTGTCTTAACAGAATAATGACACCAAATGTGGTGGATGCTGTTGCAGAAACCAGTTTATGGAAGCAGAGTAGGAAATGCTTTGGACTGTAGAACCCTACCATAACCTCTTCTGGGGACTATGCAGTAACAGCTGAGAGTATCATGGTCTGCAGCTTGTGCAAACCAGTATACGCTGGTCAGGCTTGGAGACACAGTCCTTCAAACCTCTTGGCTCCAGAAGTCAGCAGAAGAGGCCAGTCGAGCTCACTGAGTGGAGCTGCCGCTTGGTGTGGGACTCCAAGTTTCGATCCTCTTCCGATACAAAACACACAAGTGGAGTCAATGCAGACAACAGCTACTAGAAAGCCGCGGATCTCTCACAAGACTTGCTGTGGTGGCGGCCATCTTGATTCATGGACTATGAGTGCCTCATGTTTCTGGGCATTGCTTGCTAAGTAATCAAGATACTTAGGGGCTTATTTAGAATTTGGCAACCAGGGTGCTCTACCACAAATGTGGTGGAGTATCCTTTCCGCCAAAGCCTTGAATCGCCCGCTCTATCTACAGTTGGGCGAACCATCATGTTTCCACAGGTAGAGCCTCTGCTGGTGGAAGCCTGAGCTGGATGGCCCCACTGGCATCAGGTTGTTGCTCTATGTACTTCAGACTGCATGGCGGATGGGCTGAGGTACTTTTTTCTGATTGAGACCACCAAGGAAAGCCTGAGAAATATTCCAAAGGCACAGCCAGATGTATGGAAACCAAGCTGCAGCTGTTTAGACAAAGTAAAGATAAAACGCTGAGTCCACATCACTTTGTGCTTAAAGGCAGGGCAAACTCGGTCTCTGGCAAGTGGCTCATCTGGGTCCTCAGAAGAGCCATAAGATATTCACAGCAGTCTTACATATCCCACCGATAAGGTTCGCAGCAACATGGTGTGCATTGGCATATCGGGGAGTCCAGCAGTTCTGGATGCAACAGTGAGGGTAGGCAGCAGCATAGTGAAGCACATATATAAGTGAAGTGCCCCCAGAATACACTGTCCATATGCAAATACAAGCATAAGCATTATAGCAAGTTGAGTGATTGTAGGTTTACTTTTAAAGTTAAATGTGAAAATGTGCAATTAGAAAAAACCTCTGTCTGAACTTGAATAGCATCTTCGAGGGGCATCGCTTGGTAAATCTTGTTTGACGCATGCTATTTTTTGTAAAAGATGTATAACGTAGACTCAGTTTAAAACCATTATGGGCAAGATGACAATGAATTAGGGACCCAATTCCTGATGAAACTCACAAAAGCGCACCCACAAGTATAGGTCTTTGCATTTATGCAGGTTTACAACTCAATAATTCACAAAAGCTTACGGAAGTAGACCCGGAAATGGTACTCCAAGCAAACCTTTGTGAATTCCATTTTCGCATGACCCAATACACAAACATATATCAGCTCATGCAGAAATTGGCAGGGTGCTTGCACATTAACTTTCCCATCCTGGCAATTGATTTACTCCTACCTTTGACGAGAGTAAGGGCCTGATTTAGAGTTTGGTGGATGCGATACTCCATCAAAATCCTATTTGTGTAACTTTTGGACTACTTAAAGGGATGATTGTGCTCTATCTGTTGCTATAACTCCTTGTTCATCTTATTACTACAACTTGCCTTAGCTGGAAGTGGAGGGGGCCTATGTCCATCCATCTAAGATATCAGGTGCATGTGTTGGTGATGTGACTTTGCCTTGATAGACTCCAGTTTTAATTCCAGAGTGCCAGTTTCAGCTCTGTCTCTCAGGACCAGATCTTCCCAGATTGCAGTTACTACCGCAGCAATCTTGTCACTGTCACCTAAGGCCCTCATTACAACTAGGAGATTATACAATTAGATAATGACCATTCAGCTGAAGGCATCAGTAAAAGCAGTCAGTCACAGTAGCAAGAGGTAGGGTATACTGCAGGTAATTCATCATGGCCGTGCTCTGTGCTCAGGTGATCACACAGTGCCAGCCAGTTCAAGAGAACATAACAGTTTGTATAATTAAGAGAGGCAATAGACCATATTATTAATACTTGCATTGTTGTTTTGTACAGATTGAGTCATAAATATCCAATGAAAGGGTTCTAGAATTCATTTAATTGAGGTCCAGTTGTCCAAGGTACTGGTGGCTTCCCTACTCCCAGTAATTTAAAGGGTCATCATAAGTCCAGGTAATTAAAGTGCGCAAGTGGTAACTGATGTAAGTGGTCATAATAAATTATAACCATAAATCTAAGGATTTGCTTCATGGACCGAGTCGAGAGATCACCAGATCAGTGTTGTGCCACATCGGGTCGGTCAGATGATCAAAAATGGAGCGTCTCCGCAACAGGAAGAGGACCACCTACGAAAGGCACCACGTTCCTCTGTATTCATGGTCTCAGCCTATTAAAGGGTTGCCTCTGTTCTGAACTTATTCTCATTACAACTAGGGCACTACTCCCGAGTGCACACAACTTTTAATACCGATTCAGGAGACTGGTCACACATGGGAACTACCACTAAGGTACTTCTTGCGGACGCTTTGCATAAAGAATTTCCAGCAGCTTGAATTTAGCAACATTCTTATGTAAAGTTATTCAAATTTCAGGTAGGAGTCAGATGGTGCTAATCACCGAAGACCCCTGGCACGTGTAACTCGCTAATTTAATGGAACGGGTCAACATAACAAGCGATACCAGCCCAACATGCCTTGCATCCTATAAACGAAACCCGGCCTCAACCAAACAGAGATGATGGAGATCACTGCCACTCCATAATCCTTTCTACAATAATCTGTCCCAGATTGAACCCATCTCAACCTAATACTGCCTCCTCATCTATATACACCAACATTCCCACTATTCTTCACCTTCCCTAGTCCACTCTACAACCTTCCCCTGCTCTTTACCTTTGATTCCCTCCAAAGCCTACACCTCACTGGTGCTTCTGCTTTGAACCCTCCCCTCGAACTGGTTCACCCACTAGATAGCCACACAATCCTCCCCGCCCCCTTTATATCCCTAAAAATTACCTCCCTACTGCCCTCATCAATAAATAGGCCTGTCCTACCAGAGACAATACAATACACGTGAAAAACTGCACAGACCTGCTTCACCAAGGAAAGCACCAGCAAAAACAGTCAGCCACCTCCTAGCAAACTCAACCACAACTGCCTACTTGCGGGCGGGGGGAACAAAATAGTCTCTGAAATGGCTGCCTGGTGCACAGGGATAAAGGTTGAAACCACCCACCACACACCAACAGACCCCTGCTAACTCTGCCCCCAGCTTACTAACCATTCCTCAAGCGCATTGGTCAAACCCCCAGAGGGGAGATATTGTTGTCTCCGCTCCTTCTGGACAACGTCTGCGTAACTAGGAAAGACTGAGTGTATGCGCAATTGTAGCATACAGTAGTGTAGCAAGGGTGCCCTTGTCCCTGCTGCAAACAAGGAAAATGCCCCTTTGACTGCTGTTTTGGTAGCAAAATTGAGCAATTATCAGGATTCATGGGCTCCTCAGACCTCTGGGCCCTGGTGCCACTGCACCTGCTGCATCAATGGTAGCTACTTCCCTGATAGCATTATCTGCTAATCTGAGGCCCAGAAGGAGAGGCATGGCGCAGGCACCAGAGCGGCTGACTGCGTAGCGTGGGGCTCATGGTTTGATCGCCGTCACCGGCGGCAGCTCGCTCAGCACCAATAGTTCACTTAATGTCCCCGACGGCCCCCAGCACCTTGAAACCTTAAGGGGTGATATGTTCGCGCTTTACAAACATTGATTACATTTACATTACACCACACAATGGTGTGGTTATTTTATCACCACTATATAAAGCAAATGGCATTATCACATACTATGGATGTGGAATTGCAACACAACATTACCGCCACAATAGGAAAGGGGCCCTTAAGTGATGCTGAGAATCATGGAGCCGAAAGGTACTCACATGGAGGGTCTGTTAAAAAAAACATGGGGGCATATTTTCAAGCCCAATTTCGCCGCTTTAGCGGCTGTTTTCGGACGAAAAGCGGCGATTTAAATATCGCACTATTATCAAGGACACGCTAACGCATGTTTCCTTGAGATAGCAGCCGTCTTATCTCCACTTTGCATGTCAGCGATACATATCGCTAATGACATGCAAAGTAGGCGTTCCTGACTTAAACTCCATTGAAACAGTCGCAAACACAACTTCCCTCTATTCTCAATTCCCGCAAAGCTATGAGAAAAGTCGCGCTAACCGCGCTTATCGCTGGAATTTAATGCCTGAAAAAAACTTGACTTAGCCATCTTTTCCATGGGGGGTGGATTGTTAGGTTAAGGACACACTTGCCTATTAGCAAGCTTTTCTTTAGCTCAGTTAATTTAGCGCTGGAATTCTCACGTTATTGCTTGTTTTACACGCTATCGCTGGGTTTCCTATCGCCTTTGCGATACGCGTTGATAATACCGCGCTATCACGGTGAGGAAATCCAGCGATAGCCGGCGATAAAATCAACAGCGCTAAGCGCGCTTTGCGATAATCATCGCATATCGTGGATACTATGCCCCATGGTGTTTCACATCCAAAGTGATGTTTCCTTTTTAAACAACGCTGACCAGCTCCATGTGCTCGGAAGCGCAGGGATCCGACACCCAAACCCAACCCTTGATGAAAATGACGAAATACAAACGGAAAGGACATTGCCTCATGCCCTGGGCACAATCACTCTCCATTTACAGCGCCGAGAAGGAAAGCAGGGCGCTGGCTGTAATTGACTGTCCCCCCTTCTCAGAGCACATTCCTGTCTGACATGTTATTTATGTGTGGCTATGATCATGTGTGTTCAAATAAGTTCATTACTTCTTCCGATTGCAGCACACCGCAATGAAGGATTCGTCTGCAAAGGCTGGAATGGAACAGGCAGTGCTGGGAGACCCTCTGGAGCCCCCCAGGCTGAACAAAGCGCTGTGATGGGAGAGAGAGTTCGAGTTACATGCTCAGTCAAGATGCCTTTCGCCTCTGTTCTGGGGGAATACGAACTGTATTCAAATACATGTGAGAGTCCACCGATTGTATGTGGAGCCCAGTGCCTGTACGTGGTATGTCTGTGCAGAGATTCGTATTTGATAACATGGTCACTGCGTCGAGTCCTGCCCATCTGCTCAGCCTTTCATCCTTCTAATGTGGATAACAGGAGCAGCAATGTGTTGGGTAACAATAAACATCCCTTATCTGTCAATAATGCCGAGACCCTTAGATCTTGATTCACAGCCGGGCACGATTTATAATTAGGGCTCCTGGTTTTATGGTATTTTTTTTTAACATATCTGTCTGTGTTTATCCATATTAATTTTTTGGCCATTTTATCTGTATTTATCCATATTTATTTTGAGTTTTGCGTTTAATAGAAGCTGTAAAACTGTACATTATCATATTTATTTAACTGATAGACACGTACTCATAGTGTGATGTCTGCCGTGTTTTAGCTATTGAAGCTGCCAAATATTACATACCAATACATCCACTGGTAAATACTAGCATTACACCACAAATGTATATTGACATACCGCTATTTAAAGAAATTTCATCCTGTTTTTGAATTTCCCATGCTGTCCATCTGCTCAGCTGTTGGGCTATAGTTCATGAAAGACAGCACGGAGAGTCACATAAAAGCATCACCATTTTCTGTATTTATCCACTTTTAAAATTTAATGCGGACATAAAATAGATTATTTTCTGTTTGTATTTATCTGTAAAAATCCGTAAAAACGGAAAAGAAGGAGCCTTATTTATAATGCAGCAGTCATTTTGCTCCCGTAATTGCCAATATCGTGGGGATCTGTAAATACTGGATGCAAAATGGACCTCACCTTTTTTGGGTTTTTACCTTTGAAATAGGGCATTACGGGGGAAAAGTGTCACCACGCCAATTTCCACAGGTAATTACTGAATTCCTGACCGTTTTATGGGTCGTTTTGCACCTGCTAGAACTGATGTGTCTGTCCCCGGAAAACAATGAGTTATTACTTTGTTTGGTAATATCGAACATCTCAGAATCAGGCTGAATTGCGATTTTCTCTGAACTTGAAATAATAAATCACTCGAAATAAATAAATACCTAAAACTGAAATGTAATTAAACAACAACATATACTCTAACCAATACATTACACTACATTCATGGTCGTTTCTATCAAAATGATGAGTCGTGTGAAATGTAATTTTATAGGTAAGATAATTTACAACATTTGTCATTGCATTTATTTTTTATTAGTGGTGAGATCATGAGCTTTGCATTTGGTGTGCGAGTTATGGTTTGCATGGCTTTTGTGTGAGCAATTGATTGTGCTCCTACCCATAACTTGTAAATTTCCTTCCTATTTCGATTATAATTTGTAACCATAACCGCACTTCAACTGTGTTTTTAATTTGAATCAATCAATCAATCAATCAATCAATCAATCAATCTATCTATCTATCTATCTATCTATCTATCTATCTATCTATCTATCTATCTATCTATCTATCTATCTATCTATCTATCTATCTATCTATCTATCTATCTATCTATCTATCGATCTATCTATTTATCTATCTATCTATATATATATACATATATATATAGCAACTGCTGTCATATTTATGGCTTCCGGTACCTTGTGCATGAAAAGACTCATTTTAGCGATTTAAATTGGGTTTAAGGTAACACCAATTTCCGCAGTTCAGCTTTCAAACTCAACATGCTGCTGGCCCTATGTTTATCAGAAGTAGCGCGACTGACTTAATAATGCCTCTGCTGTAACATTCTTGTATTAGTTGTAGCACATTGTCATGCATCCTTATCTGAATGTGTGTTTTTTATATTAAGGGCTTAATTTTCTAGAGTGATTGGCGCCACCGTCTATATTTAGAAATGACATATTTTTCTTCCCCGAAAGGCTAGTGATAACATTATCCTGGATAACTGTTTCTACACTTATTATGCATAGTCGAGTGTAACAAAGCCTGGTGATATATTATGATGCAATATGTTGTTTAATTCCCTACACAGTGTATTTCATGAACACTATCGCACTTCGTAATTTTACCAGCTGCATTTCTCGTTTTGTTGTCAGGAGCATGCTTACACATTGGCAAAGGTGTCTTACATTTACACGTGTTTAAAGTGCAATAGTATTTTCTTTATGTCCATCCATGCATCAAGGGGGAAGGGCTATAAATATTCTCAGGAGTAGGGTGCCAATTAGATTGATAAAGGCTTCTGCGAAGCCGAAACGCGTCTCTCTAGCCATGGGTTCGTGTGAGACCTGATATAATAAAGAAAGCCTTACCTTACATCTTTGAGCATGTGCCTTCTTCTTTGCCGGAGTGGGATGGAGCATTATTATATATATATATATATATATATATATATATATATATACATAGCTCATAACACTAGTCTCAATTCTGTCACTGCGCCTTTCAGTTTGGTCAATCACGTCCACCATGGCTATAGTAATCTGGGACGCCTTTTTTCTATTACTACTTTTCTCATGTACATACTCGGTCTCCAGTAGTCCGGAAGTATCAGTAGGAGGCACTTGGCTCACTCCCACAAAAGGATTTTTTAAATGCTCCTCCTGTAGAGCTTGTAAGTTTGGAACCAACACCTACCACTATATGACACCTTTTAGCGACAAGCCTAAATGTTTGAAGGGACATTATACCTGCCGCACAGATCACGTGGTTTATATATTGCAATGTACATGCAAACTTCAATATGTTGGCAGTACAAAGCTACAAGCTTACAACAGAATTCTGCAGCATTTACGTGCTATAGTCAACTCCGATCCCACGTACCCAGTAGCCAGACATTTTAAAGCTTGCCATAATAACGATCTGAGCTGTCTGAGCTACTTCATCATAGATTCGGTACCAAAGCAAAAGAGAGGGGGTAATCGTGAAAAAACCCTTAGGCAATTGGAATGTAAATATATACTGGAATTAGACACACGAGGAGGATTGAACAATGGGGAGGATCTGCACCATTTTTTATGAGAACTGTATTGCAGTCTGTTGGGTTCATCAGTTTTATTTATACATATGGGTTTTCTCTCTGTTCCCTTGTTGGTCCACATATATTCGTATGCATAGTCATATCAGAGTGAGTTTATCAACTATCATGATGGTTCAAGAGGAGTGACTAGGGCATCTTATATTTCTTTCTGTATACCTTAGGTCTGTGAGTGAATATTAGGGGTATTTAAGTATTTAAGCTTCCTCGGGGCCAACACATATATATACACTGTGTGTTTTTAGTTGTGCTTTTATACTATTTTTGTGTGCCATCTTTTTGTGATTTTATCAGACATTAAGGGAATGAATATATGGGTTTTTACGAGTTTTCCAGACTCATTTTAGAATTGTACCATGAATAATGTATTGGGTATTTATTTTGGTTTATAATGAATGCTTTACATATTTTGCACATCATATTGAGGATTTGTACATTGAGCCGTATTTGCACAATCAAATGTAAAACTTGCCGGATTTGCACATTTTCTTTGCAGATTTGCACATCTAGCTGTATTTGCACATATACTACCATTACGCTCATTTTGCACATATATTGCGTTATTTGCACATTATTGGTAAATGAAGTTTCTTCTATGTACATCTCCCCATTCAGTTCATCATACTAATTAGTATGTTTGCATGTGAGTAAACTACCTTGTTTTTACCTATATTCATCATATATGGATACATTCACTATAACCGTATATTTCTGGAAATTGTCGAACATGCTAGCATACAGGATTGATCCCAATATATACCTATGAGAGGGAATCTCAGCTAAGCGACCGTATTTTTTCTATGCCTATACGTAAAGTATTTTTTTTATGTCTGTACGTAGGGTGTCACACATCTTGTTTAAAAGTATCACGTTCTGTGCGTGTTAATCATGTGATCAAGACCGCTGCGTCGGTCGAAACGCGTCAGAACCGAATGGAGTTTGGGAGAAAATAAACCGAGCAATCTATTTGTACCAGCATACCTGTGTCCATGTCTTGCAGCAACACCGGCTGGTGTTGCGAAAGGAGGAATTGATATATATACATAGCTCATAACACTAGTCTCAATTCTGTCACTGCGCCTTTCAGTTTGGTCAATCACATCCACCATGGCTATAGTAATCTGGGCCGCCTTTTTTCTATTACTACTTTTCTCATGTACATACTCGCCTTATGTTGTTCGTTAACAGAAAATGGGCCGTACATAGTCTCTTATTCACATTGCTACCCTGCTGTCTCTCGGTTGTCAGCGAGGCAAGAGTAAGCTAGAGATCTCTACACATCGAAGATATAATTAGAATTACATTGTTTTTTTAAATATTTAATGCTTAACTTTCATCAATCGGTGTATGTATGTTTAGCAACCAGCTTACCATGAATTGAAAGGTTACCTAGTGGGTTTACTCTCGTTTTAATCTATTTTGTACTATCTGTATAATTGCAAACATCAGTTTTTCTATAGTATAAGATTGCCCCCACATTTTTACTATGTATTAGTTTATGTGCAACAAACTGCTTTGTATGGTCCTTTTTCCATTTTCATGACGAACTACAGTCTATGTATTGATGCATTTCCTGTACGCAAATTGTGTGATCAAGACAGCTTCGGCTGTCGAAGCGCGTTATCATATGTAATTAAACTCCACTGCGGCACAACCTGAGAGTGCGGACATTCTTTCCTGCATGTGCGATTGACTGACGGTTTGCTCTGCCGCGTCCCGCGCCACTTAGAAATTTGGAATAAAATTAAGGAATGGCAACACAGTGGTATCATCACTTGGGATGAATACTGCTTCTTGAAAAGGGACTTCCCCAAACTCCCGATCTTGTACCTTTTACCGAAAGTACACAAGGACCCTACTAGACCGCCAGGGAGACCTATAGTCTCATCTATTGGCAGCGCGTTAGAAAATGTGTCCAAATATGTGGATCACTCTTTAAGTGATTATGTAACAGCTTTGCCCTCACATGTGCGAGATACCAAAGATATCTTGACCAAAACAGAAAGTATCAACTGGGAAGAGGATTTCCTGCTAGTAACACTAGATGTAAATCCACTTTACACTATAATAGATCATATCCAGGGTGTAAAGACATGTTACCATTATCTCAAGAACAGACCCATTGGATATTTGGACCATAGTAACATGTTAATTGAAATGATGAAACAATGTTTAAAAACATCATTTTCATTGGTACTGCTATGGGCACATGTTTTGCCCCTAGCTTTGCCAACCTGTTCCTAGGGCTTTGGGAAGAGGAAATCAGAAAAGGAGCTACCCTTGTATTTGAATTCTCCAAAGTACACTAATGGTTGCGATATATCGACGACCTTTTCGTTATCTGGCAAGGTACACATGACGAGGTCACCAAGTTTATCGACAAGCTGAATTCCAATAGATACAACATCAAACTCTCATCCAATATAAACAAACAACAGATTGAATTTTTGGACGTATTAGTTTTGGTTAAACATAACACTTTGGAGACCAGTCTCTTCAGGTAAATGACTGCAGGCAACACCGTTCTACATTGCCCTCGGTAGACATCCTGAAACTCTTAAATGGATTATCACCTTTGGAGAACTACTGAGGGTGCGGAGAAACTGCAGTACTGAAGAAACATTTAACATTGAGAAGGACAACATGATCATCAGATTCCCCCAACAGAGGGTACCCGACATGGGTACTCAACCGTGCCATAGAAAAAGTTAACAAAATCAGTAGAGCTGCTACCCTGAGCAAGCACAAAACTGACAAGGAAATCCAGGTAGAATCATAAGAGACCAGATTAATTACCACACATAGTCACAATTCCCAGCAGATCTACAATATCTTTGCCAAACATTGGCCCATACTTACAGGTGACTCAGATATTGGCAAATCCATTCACACACGTCCTAGAATCACCTATAGGAAAGGCGGCAGCCTCAGGGACATCCTAGTCCGCAACAATGTTACACAAATACAACAACAAAGAGATCATAACCACAAAGGTTTCTTCCTTTGCGGTCACTGTAAGGCTTGCTGGAACAGCCGCTTGGTTAAAGAATATAACATACTAGGGCGAGCCAACAAAAACAGATCACCCAATTCCTTACCTGTAGCACTACATTCGTTGTGTATGCATTGGATTGCCCTAGAGGTCTCCGTTACATCGGTAGCACCACTCTTATGGCCGAAAAAAGAGTCTTGGAACATATGCGGGCCATAAATAACAGAGATTCACACTAACCGGTTGCACGCCATCTGTCCTACAGTGCTCTATTAAGGTATTTCATAATTGAACAGGTACACTCAGACACCCGAGGGGGCAATAGAGTGGATCTGTTACGCAAACGGGAGTCCAAATGGATCCTGGAACTCAAGACCAAACAGCCGGGGGGCCACAATTTAGATGAGGAATTGAATATACATTTACATGTAGACTGAACTGCTTGTCAGTAGTCTTTGCAGTTCTCTCAGCGTTGATTGTTGTGTTTTAGTATTCTTCCCTACAATGTCAATTTGAGCATTCATGTATTATAATTAGGGCTCCCGGTTTTCCGTTTTTACGGATTTATACATATAAATACAGACGGAAATCTATATTTCCTTTGTCTGTATTTATATTTATAAACGGCAAAATACTAGCAAATTTGGCCACGCTGCCGTCGGGTATTTTGCTACCGACGGGGCACTTGGAATGGAAGATAAGGCGCTTGTACCCGTGGCAGACTATGCTGGATGAAGGAAGGCATCCGTCACGGAGCGAGACTGGGAGAGTTTAATGAATGATAAACAGAACGGCTTCCATGCTGGCAGCGCGGAGTGGGGGTGCCCTGTTTTCAGTGACTCGCGGGTCACGGTGTCTCGTGCTGGCGAGGACTTTGGAGAGCCGGGCACCGGGTAGAAACAAAGGGACACAGACAGACGGAAGCAAAGTGTGGCTAATGGACTTGGGATGCCTGCTGTAGTAGAAGCTTCCCACACTTGCAGGGAGGTAGTATGCTTCCCACACTTGCGCTCCTAGCTGCGCTCGAAGAAAATTCATTGCACTCTGTCAATTAAAGCCTAAATGGCTCCCACGCCGCCTTTCCATTTCATCATTAGTCATTTGCCACATTTACATTTTCTACAGGTGTCAGGTTTCCTGACGAGGGTCGCTGTTTAGATTGCTGTCCTTCAGGTTCACGGCACCCATCCCGTTTCCTTTCAGACCAGGCATCTGAGGGCTGTGTTTCTTTTCTTTTGCAAACAGCACCGCAAATGTTTCTGTTTAAATAAAAAAAAAATATGGGCACGTAGCTCCCACCCATGTCCCGTGTAAAAGGCAACTCTCACAGGGGGTAGACACTGCCCGCAGTCTGGTAAAAAGGGGTGAAATAAACAACAAAGCCTTGTTAACATGTGAATGATCTTTTTAAAGACCTGTGAAGTACTCGGGTGCGGCTTGTCAGCTTTGTTATCTCGCACAGCAAGAAACTCCATCTGATTTGAAGCACAATCTTTTGGAGCTGTTGCGTCGCCTTTAGGAGTAAGGGATACATAGTCAAGCAGGAAGGAGAGCGAGAATGACAAAGCAGCACAGCTCTCTAATTAGCAATCCAAGATCTATCATTTTTTTGTCCTAAATTTTTTATTTGTTTTCTAGTACAATATAGACTATATTGTACTAGAAAACGAATAAAATTGTCAATTTAAATAAATGTGGAAAAATACTAGCTGTAGCTTCGTCTTTTGCTTCTGGCAAAAATAAATGTGGATAAATACAGAAAAAATGCCCAAAAAATAAATATGGATAAATACAGACGGAAATGGCAAAAAAATAAATACCATAAAACCGGGAGCCCTAATTATAATGTATGTAATGTGTAGAGTACTAGCAACTTTTTTTCAATATTTTAATTCTGCACTTCTGTTTTTATATTTTCACAGGAGGAAAGGAAGGGACCCACCGACATGTGACGGAGACTTACATACACGGGTTCCCTGCCCTTTTCATTCTCATTAGGGGCATTACATATTCAGATAAGATTTCTTTTATTCACAATTTTTCTCACTTTTTCATTGTTCTCTTCTTTTTTCTCTTGCTTCTCATTTCCTGTACAGGATTGTGTTTTAATATGAATTAATCTGATGTTCTTAGGACTTGTTGTTATTATATATGATTAGTATGTGTTCCTGTACCATGGTAATCAACCATATGTGCGTGTCATAAGTTTCGATCAGGACATGGTGTTGCAATAGGGTACAGGAAGCTTAATAGATTTCCTGGCATTGCTCAGTAACCTGTCCCAGCCACCGCGGCTAACACCCACTATCTTCTTTACACTAGTGGCCACTTTGGCTTAAGATAGGTATACTCCACAATTAGTCTTCACACATATGTAGATCAACGTTGACAATGTCATATACACAATCCCCAGGCACTATGCCTTTCATAAAACTAGCCTCTATTCTGGCACTATGCCTTTCAGTTTGGTCAATCACGTCTGCCATGGCTATGGTAATCTGGTACACAGCCTTTTTTCTATTACTACTTTTCTCATGTACATACTCGCCTTATGTTGTTCGTTAAAAGATAATGGGCCGTACATAGTCTCTTATTCACATTGCTGCCCTGCTGTCTCTCGGTTGTCGGCGAGGCAAGAGTAAGATGGCCACCGAATTTTCACTATGTATTAGTTTACTGCTTTGTATGGTCCTTTTTCCATTTTCATGACGAACTACAGTCTATGTAATGATGCATTTCCTATACGCAAATTGTGTGATCAAGACAGCTTCGGCTATCGACACGTGTTACCATATGTAATTAAACCCCACTGTGGCACAAACTGAAAGTGTGGACACTCTTTCCTGTATGTGCAATTGACTGACGGCTTGCTCCGCCGCCTTCCCACGCCACCTGCCTCTGGCCAAGGATCCTAGCAGGAGCGCCCTTGTGTGCAGTATATATATATATATATATTTATATTTATATATGGGGAGATAAGGAAGCGTTTTGGGACACTTTGTCATCCAGGATTATTTCATTTCGGACACTCTGCGCCAGTCCTGCCCAGCATTTTATTTAATCTGGACAGAATTCATCATGTCCATCCCCGCGCAGCATCTATCCCGGTGAGGTGGTTTCTGGAAGTTGCAGTGTATACTACACTGCTTCTGATGTGCGGTCATTTGACAGGGGTTGACTGGTGCTCTCACAAATAGGAGAGCGCAGGACTATTTGAAAGCGCAGGTGGGGCAGCATCCTGATTACTACAGTGGCATCCGAGGAAGGCTTTATTAGCCGAAATGCATCATGCCTTAAGCTGTGTGGAATAAACGTTTCTGAATCTACTCCCTGTGTGGCCTCCTCCTTTTCTTGACTGGAGGGGCTTTGTGCATATATATATATATATATATATTCACTGAAAAAACCATAGGTTTCACACACGTTATAGTTAGGAATTAGCATTTAAAAAACCTTGCAAATTCAATGAAAAAACCATAGGTTTCACACATGTTATAGTTAGCGGAAATTTTACTGATAAAAAACCAGTGAAATTCCCCCGTTACAGTTAGTGCAGGCAACTATAACTCACGCGACCGCAATCCTCTGCTGATGCTAATACTGTATTTAGACACTTATTTGCCCATGTATTCTTCCATACATTTTTAGCTATACATATATTACAAATATTTTTTTTTCATAAAGACACATATGTCATCAGCAGAAGATTGCGGTCGCGTGAGTTATAGTTGCCTGCACTAACTATAACGGGGGAATTTCACTGGTTTTTTATCAGTAAAATTTCCGCTAACTATAACATGTGTGAAACCTATGGTTTTTTCATTGAATTTGCAAGGTTTTTTAAATGCTAATTCCTAACTATAACGTGTGTGAAACCTATGGTTTTTTCAGTGAATTTGTACGTTTTTTTAAATGCTAAGTTACTTTACGCCATTCGTGGCGTGCGCGCCCGATTAACGCAGTTCGTTCCGTGCGCGCACGGGGCGCTTCGCGCACCGTGCGCGCACAGTAAGCACGCGGTGCGCTTCGCGCACCGCGCGCCCACTTTACGCAGTTAGTGCCGTGCACGCACGGTGGGCACGCGGTGCGCTACGCGCACCGCGTGCCCACGTTACGCTAGATGGGCCATATACGCACGATGCGCTTCGCGCACCGTGTGCACATGGAGGACATATGATGCACTTCGTTTTGAAAGGTAATATTTTAATTTTTCGTAATTTTTATAAGCCATGCACAAATGGTGCCCTTCGGGCACCATTTGCACACGGGGTGGAGAGAGTGTGGATAATTTTTTCTTTTATTATTTTTTTGAAAAATATTATAGTTTATCGCACCTCTGATAAGCCATGCACAATTGGTGGCCTTCAGACACCAATTGCACAC
This sequence comes from Triturus cristatus, assembly GCF_964204655.1. Classification (NCBI taxonomy): domain Eukaryota; kingdom Metazoa; phylum Chordata; class Amphibia; order Caudata; family Salamandridae; genus Triturus; species Triturus cristatus. Next base: position 1,121,488,622 of record NC_140580.1, on the reverse strand, counting down.
GGGGTGGTGAGAGTGTGGATAGTTTTTTTTTTTTTTTAATTTTTTACCGTACGCGTACGGTAAGCGTAATCGGCGAAATTAGCGAAAAAATAAAAATTACATTTTTGGCCTTGGGGGATCTTTGGGGACTCCCTCAACATGGCTATGTGTGTGGGAGCTGTCTAAACAGCCCCTTTACATGTTTTTGGGCTTTATTTTAAAACCTAACTCTCAGTGCGAGAGAGAAAATGGCGGCCGCCGCTTCCTGGTTTCGGCGGATTCAAATGTTTACTATGATCTAAGAGCCAATCAGAATCGCGCTCGCGCACGCCACCGTACGCGTACGGTAAGCGCACCGTAAGCGCACCGTAAGCTGGCTCAGATATATATATTGATTTAAAGGCTATTTTCTCAGAATCTACTGAACAGATTTACACCAAACCTACAAAAGGCACTTCCTTGACCTGAGGACTACCTCTCTGCCAAATTTCTAGTAATTCTGTTCAGCCGTTCGGGCTGTAGCCCTGTCTAAAGGTCCTATGGAAAAATGCATGGGAAAAACGCGTTTTGGGACCCCCCTTTTATCTCAGCCCCCGCTTGACGAATCCCCCCGAGACTTTCAGGGTAGGAGCGGAGCGGAGCGCCCCACCTATTTTGAAAAATTTGCGAGGATTCGTCGACCGGCGCCAAAGTTATTCAAAATAGAATGTTGCGGATTTCCTATGGAAACGTGGTCCTAACTATAACGACCGCCAGTAGGTAATATATATATATATATATATATATATTATCTACTGGCGGTCGCCAGTAGGTAGTTATAGTTAGGATCGTGTTTCCATAGGAAATCCGCAACATTCTATTTGGAATAACTTTGGCGCCGATTGACGAATCCTCGCGAAATTTTCAAAATAGGCGGGGCGCTCCGCTCCGCTCCTTCCCTGAAAGTCTCGGGGGGATTCGTCAAGCGAGGGCTGAGAAAAAGGGGGGGTCCCAAAACGCGTTTTCCCCATGCATTTTTCCATAGGACCTTTAGTCCAAGCTACAGCCCGAACGGCTGAACAGAATTACTTGAAATTTGGCAGAGAGATAGCCATAAGGTCAAGGAAGTGCCTTTTGCAGGCCTGGTGTAAATCTGTTCAGTAGTTCCTGAGAAAATCAAAAGTAAAATCATATATATATGTGGGCGGAGCCTAACCACACATCTCATCCTGAGATCTGATTGGCTGTCAGCACTTCATCCAAGAAGTGTTGGCAGCCATCTTGGGACCAATATACATGATAGCACCTCATTAAAAAGCATTGCAGTTAATAGAAGGTTTTAAGACTTTAGTTACATTATAAATCATTTGTTGATGGTACTATACTCATTTTAGGAATTGTGGTATATTCTAAAGTGATTTCACCATGTGAAAAAGCCTTCTGCTGGGATATCATGATTGAGAGAGAAATATTTTCTCATGCTTTTCCCACAGAGGTTTGGAAGGTGATCTATAAGCTAAACTGAGAGCTTATTTTCTGTAAATTCACATTATCTTTCTCAGTCATGTGAGAATGAAGTCTGACATTCTCAGTAAAACATGTACATCCAAGAAGGGCAGAGACTGTCAGTTGATTCATTTGTGTTCTACTGCAGCTTCCTAGAGTGTTCCAAAGAACAACTAGAGCGCTAACAGTCCTACTTATGATAAACATATGGCACACCTGAAGCCATCTTGCTTGGATTAAAGTGGTAACTCTTAAAACATTTAATTTAAAAAGGATCAAAATGAGGGGGTTCATTTTTCCATAAAAAGTATGATTAGTGCTGCAGAAAGAAAAATTAGGGCACATTTTGAGTGACTTCTCAAATCCTCTTCTATTTCATTAAAAAATTCTGACATGCAGACTGAAACATGCACTTTCAATACCAGCAGCAGTTTTCCCTGGTGAGCGGTAGTTTTACTACAGTGATCTAATGAGCAACTATAGTGCTAACATTCAGAATTTATGGCAAATGTGTGACATATCTGAATACCTTCATGATGGAATCTAAGTAAAAAACTGAAAGCATTTCCTACTGAGGAGACTGCAGTACATGAGGAAATTAGGAAACTTCATAACAAATAAGTCTCCCAAGATGGCCACCGGAGACAAAAGAGCCCAAATATAGCCCAAAATCACCCAGATGTAGCCCAAATATAGCCCAATGACAGAAGTTTGCAAAACACTTATTATTTTGTGTTTTTGCAGTGTTATATAGTTTAGACTTGTCAGGTATTGGAGTGCTTTACATGAGCATTGGTTACATCACACAAGAACAAATTCATTTTGGTTGTAGACATGGGGAGACTAAGTGATTTGACCAGAATCACAGAATGTCGAGCTGAAGCAGAAACTCCAACCTGGTTCCCCAGTTGCAAAGTCTGCAGTTCTGGAAGTAACACCACATCCTCTCCCCTAAGTGCAACATTTAATCAAGTGGTCAACTGGATAAAAAAACATAAAGATAACAAATAATTTAAAAGTGCTTTGTCGCTATTTGAAAACTCAGAAAATATGTCCTTATTTTAGTCTTTTAGAGCACTAACCATAAGTTTTATGCCAATAAGACCCTCTCATATATGTAATTTCTAAAGGAAATGCTCTAGGTATTACAGTTTTGATTACATCAAGATGACGCCAGGCGTTCTACACTTTTGTAATAAATATAGAATGTTATCAATCTAGTTGTTCATTAGGATACTGTTGAGAGGCAGAGGCCAGGGGCACGGACTCTGAAAATTGAAGGCAGGTAGGAGGGTGCAAAGGCAACAATTTAACCACACTGAGCAGGCAGGATGGGCAGTGGCAGCACAACAGACTATGGAGGGCAGTGGAAAGGGGGGCAGGGGCAACAAACCAACAATACAGGACTTGCAAGAGAGGCTGTGGCAATGTAATAGACCATTGTGGGCAGAAGGAAGAGGCAATGGTAGTACAACCATACATGCCAACAGACCCGATTCAGCCAGGAAACGTCCAATGTTTTTAAGCTCAAATGGGCTTTATTTGATCTGTCTCCTGTCTACAATCTCCTCTTTTTTAATGTAACTCAAAGGGGAAAATCAATACCCCAGTTTTTTCAAAATCTCCCTCTTACCAAGTTCAAAATGTTCGCAAGTATGGTACATTGGATCATGGAAGGAAATGGGGTAGGGACATGGACTTGGATAACAGAGGACAGGAGGGACATGGAGAGGTGCACCAAACTGACGCTGCAGGGCAGGCATCAGGGTTTGCAGCAGCACAATACACCACACAGGGCATGCGGGACGGGAGTGCAGCACAACAATCCATAGAAAGCAAGAGGGAGGGGACAGGCCCATGCACATGGACAACAGAGAACAGAGGGGCAAGAGGCAATGGTAGCTAGCTGACCATAATGGACAGACAGGAGAGAAAGCTGCAGCATAACAGACCATAAATGGCAGGAGGGACGGATCAGGGGCATTACAATGGAACAGACAAGCCAGGAGGGAGGGAGTAGGGGTCTGCACATGTAAACAGAGGGCTGGGGGCAGGGGGGCAGGGCAGGAGCAGCAAGATAGCCATGGAGGTCAGGCAGGATGGGCACTAGAAGCAAGACACACCATGAAGAGCAACAGTGAGACTGTGATGGCATACACACAGACCATGGAGGGAAGGTGGGAGGGGGTCAGGGGCAGCTAACTGACCACACAGGGATGGTGGGAGGGGCCATGGCAGCACAGAAGACCATGCATGGCAAGTGGGAGGGTTAGTGGCAGCACAATGGCTATGATGGGCAAGAAGTAGGGTGCAGGGGCATGCACAAAGGACGATGGAGGATAGAAGGGAGTGTCGGGACCTGTGCACAGACAAGAAAGTTCAGGGGAAGTTGCCTCACAACAGACCGCACGGGGCAGGCAGGAGGAGCAGTTGCAGCACAACAGACCAGGGAGGGCAGAAGGGTGTGGCATTACAATGGACCATGTAGGACAGGAGGAAGAGGATAGGGGCATGGCATGTGGACAGGCAGGGTGGAGGTGGAAGGGACAGGTTACAGTCATCTGACAATGCTAGGCAGGTGGGAGGGGAGTGGCAGCTCAACAGAACACTCAGAGTAGATAGGAGTGGCAGGTCCATGGAACGTTGTGGGCAAAAAGGATGGAGCAGGGGCATGCACAAAGACATCGGAGGGCAGGGGGAAGGAGAATAGGGGCAGCAAGCTAAGCACAGAGTTTAAGCAGGAGGTCAATGATGGGGCATAGAATTGGGCAATGGAGGGCAGGAGGAGTGGACTGGTACATCATACTAAATTGAGGGCAGTGGCAGCACATCAGACCATGCATGGCAGGAGGGAGGAGGCTAGTCCATGGATTCACACAACAGAGGATAGGGAGGAGGGGGATGGGGCAGCAAGCTAACTGTTCAGAGAAGGCGGGTATTAGGAACTTTATTGTTTTTAAAATGTGTGTCTGTGCGAACTACTTAAAATATGAACAAGTATGCAGCATAATCTCACTTTTATTCAGGAAGAAGAGGACGTTTGTGACTGTGACTCCGGGCTCACTTGGCAGAAACACCCCCTGACCCTCCACCCCCTATCGCAAAATGTAATGCCCGTGAAAAGGGTATAGAACATAGTCCCGAGAGCACGATTGAAAATGAAAACTAGATATAGTGTATGGTATAAACTATGCACCAAAAAGTGTGATATAAGATTAACCGGGCATGAAATATAATATGCAATACATTGTGCGCAATGACAGATTCATTGGAGAGCGCGAGATAGCACAGGCACTAGCGCGTGCTATGCGATATGTGCCTTGGAGTGTAATATGCACAGGGCAGTGTTGTGTAACCTAACTAGTCTCTAAAGTTGTAATATAAAATATGTGCTGGGGAGTGTAACGTTGCATATGCACTGTGACAAAGATATGGATCCCAGATTGTAATATGTATGGCATAGCACTGTGCGTTATAACATAGGCATCGAGGAAGGCACGTTAGATGGGGCAATATTACCCGTGCGAAGACAAGTGTGGCATGACATATTCACGGGGTGGTGTTACAGTGCACATGGGCTAGAGAGTGTCATAGCATATGCACTAGCTAGTGGAATACAACACAGAGGAGTGTGGCACTCAGCAGGCAATGGTGGGTGTAACACAGCATTGGGCTCTGCCAGGAGCGCGCTGTGACTCTCAAGTGATGTTCGTCCCCTTTCCAGAGAGTAAAATAAAAAGTATTACACATCCGGCAGTGGATGTGTGTTTTATTAACCGTGAGGGGGGTTTCTTGCATAGTTTTGGTCGAATTTTTGTCGAATCCCCTTTGAATGGCTTGGTGTGCATGTGTATTAAATGTGCCCGTCAATAGCTACCCATGTTTGTATAAATAAACGACAAGGGTGTCTACCGGGATTAGGCACGGTAGGGCATCAGACATGTCAGAGCTTCACTAGTGGTGTAAATACATTCCACGTGGATTCATTGTATGCATAGTCGCCTTTTAATGAATATCACGCAAATCGTCATGGTGATAGGTACATACGGTTTGTCCAGCATGTCCTAAGTGTGTCTATAAATATATATTTTTTTAAAAATAATAAAAAACAGTGGGCGGCCCCGGGGATTGGGGTAAAAAAAATATAATTAGGAAACAGGCCCTGGGGGATGGGGTCATCAGGGCCAATAAATTAGAATAAGAAGGGGAACCACACAGCCCCCTTCTTAAAAAATTAAATAAATAAAAGACTGGCATCATGCTGGAGGCCACGCCCCCTCCTTACAGCACTCTGCAAACGCGCCCCCTGGCGAGTTGTAAGTTGGGGAATTAATTCCTCTTCAATACTGAGGGTCCCTGAGGGCCAACTAGCCCAACAGGCATCTCCAGTATGCGCCAGGAAGCTGCGCTGTAGACAGGTGTTCTGAGGCCAAGCCCCTTTTTACACCTCTCTGCAACGCAGCTCTGTGGCGCTTACTGGAGGTACCTAGTGGTCTAGTTTGACCCTAGGGACCCTTAGGATTCAAGGGGACTTAATCTCTCAACTTAGAACAGCCACAGGGCGCGTTTACACAGTGGTGAAGGGAGGGGACGGGGCCTGAGGTGACGTGTGAAACACGCACTATGGCATGTTTTAAATTGGGGATATAATTTCCCTTCAATACTGAGGGCCCCTGGGGGCTAACTAGCCCACCAAGTGCTTCCAGTAAGCGCCACTGAGCTGCATTGCAGAGAGGTGGTCCAGGCCGTGCCACTTTTTACACCTCTCTGCAACGCAGCTCTGTGGCACTTACTGGAGGTACCTAGTGGGCTAGTTGGACCCTAGGGACCCTCAGGATTCAAATGAACTTAATCTCCCAGCTAAAAACGGACACAGGGCGTGTTTACACAGTGGTGAAGGGAGGGGACGGGCCCTGAGTTAACGTGTGCAAAAACGCCCTGTGGCCTGTTTTAAGAGGTAGTTTTAATCCCCCTGCCCTATTATATACTAGGGGCTTACAGAGGAGGTCATGCTAATCACAGGGGGACCCCAACGCATAATGTTCCCTAGTGTATGTAGGTGTTTTCACTGTATTTTAAGTGTCTTTTAACATAGCACTGGCTCTAGGACTGGTTAGTCAGACTCAGTTATCACCAGTATTCGTCTGAAAAAGTTGAGGGTACAGGATGATTTTGCAACAAGGCTTCTTTCTGCTCTTCTTTTTGTTCTTTCTGCACGTTATCCTTCTTCCTGCACTTTTCTTCGTCTTTGAGGACTTCTGTTGCTTCTTTCTGCACTTCTTTTTTTTCTTTCTGTGCATTTTTTCTTCTTTCTTCACATGTCCTATCTCTGTAGGCATAGTTAGAAATTAGCATTTAAAAAACCTTTGAAATTCACAGAAAAAACCATAGGTTTCAGGCACGTTATAGTTAGGAATTAGCATTTAAAAAACCTCAGAAATTCACTGAAAAAACCATAGGTTTCAGGGGTGTTATAGTTAGCTGGACTTTTCACTTGTACAAAACCATTGAAATTCCCCCGTTATAGTTAGTTCAGCTAATGCACTGCTGATGACGTCACATATTACATCACTCATGACATGGTCAGTGACATCACTCATGACATCACTGATGACATCTCAAATGACATCACCGATGACATCACTGACGCCTTAACGCCGAAACGCGTAAGGGAAAAGGAAACAAGTCGTGCTGCTGTGTCCTTAATAAAGCCATGTCCCCGGAACTGGGCCTCTGAGTTGTGTTTATGGAGTTAAAGTGATGGGCTTCTCCGTGCCCATTGTTACAGAGGCCGCCCTGTAGGGTTGGGGGCTCCTGTGCGCGGAGGATTGTTGTGTGGTACTATGAATCTGGAGCATGACCCACTTGCAGCAACATGCCTACAAAAGGAACGCTATATAGCAAAACTGTTGGCCTGCGAGGAAGGGATTCAGCGCTGAGGAATCTCCGTGCTGGTCGGTCCGGAAGGCAGGCGATGTCAAGGACAGTTACAAGATCTTACTTTGAGCACTCTGCATGCATGAAAGCCGACTCACCTGACTGTTTTCCATTGGGATTTTACAAACAACGACAGTGCTTTGTGCAAGAAAAATAAGTAAGCACCATGCTAATTACAATGAGAACTTTTCGCACGTACTTTACATACAAAAGCACAATGCACTTTGGGAAATGAAGTATTTGAACAGTCACGTGATTTATTTTGTGTTTTAAAGCGCGCACGTAAGCACTTTGCAAAGGACTTCCACCTGTGAGCAAGGCGTCTTAACGCCGAAACGCGTAAGGGAAAAGGAAACAAGTCGTGCTGCTGTGTCCTTAATAAAGCCATGTCCCCGGAACTGGGCCTCTGAGTTGTGTATATATATATATATATAAATATATATATATATATATATATATATATATTCACTTAAAAAACCATAGGTTTCACACATGTTATAGTTAGGTGGATATTTCACTCGTAAAAAAACAATGAAATTCCCCCGTTATAGTTAGTTCAGATAACTATAACTCGCGCGCCCGCAATGCACTGCTGATGACGTCACATAATACATCACTCATGACATGGTCAGTGACATCACTCATGACATCACTGATGACATCATCCTTGTGATAGAGTGGCGGTCGCGCAAGTTATAGTTATCTGAACTAACTATAACGGGGGAATTTCATTGTTTTTTTACGAGTGAAATATCACACTAGAACGCTAACTTCAAACCCGAGCCCACCATCTTGAAAACACCGCAGAGGAGTAAGGGAGAACTTAGGAATCAATAGAATTCCTGAAACGTCTTACCACTAGTTGGCTCCACTTAATTGGGGCATGTAAAATGGAGATCCCTCCTTTTACTTTAAATGAGGGCCCAGTACAGCTTTGCTTAAGGAGCGGAAAATCAGTCCTGACAGTACCCTCCACCAAAACCCCTTCTCCTCCCTCTTTAGGCTTTTGAGGATGAGTCTTCTGGAATTCCTTAACCAACCTAGGGGCATGAACATTAGTAGTGGGTTCCCAGGATCTTTCTTCAGGACCGAAACCCTTCCAATCAATTAAATAAAATATTCTCCCTCTACTGATCTTTGAATCATTCTTTTAACCTCAAATTCTTTTTCAGATAGCACTTGAATTGGTGCTGGAGGTAAAATCTTTCTTAGATCTGGGGGGCTGCTTTTGACCAAGGAAACATGAAAAACTGGGTGTACTTTAAACTTACTAGGGAGTTTGACTTTTACACTGACGGAGTTCACCATTTTTTCAACTAGATAGGGATCTATGTATCGTGGTCACTGTCTACCTTGTCTACTAACATATTGGGGTGTCTTCCTGAATTCAAATAAAATGGAGAGTAACCTGTACAGGAATGCTCTGAATTGTTCTAGGCAAATTCCGCAGTGCAAAGGAAGCTGGCCACTCTCCCTCCTGATCCATTAGGTACAAACACAAATACTGCTCAAGATCCTGCTTCACTCTCTCAGTTTGTCCATTCGTCTCAGGGGGGAAACTGGTGCACAAACCAGAATCTACTCCTAGAACTTTTAAGAAAGATTTCCAAAAATGGGACGCAAATTGCGGTTCCCGATCGGAAATTACAATCTTTAGAATTCCATGCAATTTTACAATATGTTGAGTGAACAGTTTGGCCAACTGCGGAGCAGTGGGAAGGGCTTTCTAATGGAAAGAAATGACTCATCTTAGTAAAATGGTCTACCACCACCCAAATGGAAGAATAACCTTGACAAGACGGCAAATCAACAATGAAATCCATGGATACTGTATGGCAAGGGGCCACTGGTAAGGGCATGAGTAGACCTTGTGGGGGCTGTCGAATTACCTTCCCTTTAACACATAGCTCACAAGATGCCACATACTGCCTCACCTGAGCTTCCATGCCAGGCCAATGAAATGATTTTTTCAATAGTTCCAGAGTCTTTTTTACTCTTTTGTGGCCAGCCAATGGATTGTCATGAAACAATTGGATAACCTGCTTTCGTAATTCTTCATTAGGCACATACAGCTTCCCTTGATAGAAGGGCTTTCCATCCCTGATCTCTCTTTCCAGGCCTTCCTGGATCCAATCCATTCTCTCAGATTCAAGAAAGTCTTCTCGGATCTTGTCTTCCGAATCCGCGTACACTGTTGATCCCACAATCTTCTGTTCGGTAATTATATGACCTCATTTTGAGATCTCTTTTCCTTCTCCAGTGTTCAACCGAGACAGGGCATCCGCTTTTCAATTAACTGAGCCCGGCTTGTAAGTCAAGACAAAGTTATAATCAGCAAAAAAGATTGACCACCAGAGCTGCCTTGAGGTAAGTGTTCTTGCTGACTTAAGAAATTGTACATTTCGATGATCAGTAAAGACTGTGATTACGTGTCTAGCACCCATTAAATAATGCCTTCACTCTTGAAATGCATCTTACACAGCTAATAATTCTTTGTCTGCAATTGAATAATTGACTTCGGCAGTAGTTAATTTACGAGAGCGATAAGCTACTGGATGAAGCTTGCCAGTTTCCAGATGCCTTTGAGACAGAATTCCTCCAAAGGCCAAATTGGAAGCGTCTGCTTCCACATAAAAGGGTTCTCCTAAATTTGGATGCATCAGAACTGGCGCAGTGATGAAAGTTTCTTTAAGCAACTGAAACGCCCCTTCTGTTTTCGGACTCCAAACAAATCTTTCTTTCTTCTTTAACAATCGAGTAATGGGAACAACTTTCTCAGAGAAATTTGGAATGAATCGCCAATAGAAATTGGCAAAACCCAGGAAACTCTGTATTTCCTTGACTGATCATGGAGCAGGCCATTCTTTTATCGCTCTCACTTTCGAGTCATCCATGGACACTCCCTCCGGCGATAGGATGAACCCCAAGAACTCCACTCGGTTGGAATGAAATACACACTTTTCCAACTTAACATACAGTTGGTTCTCAAGCAATCGTTCCAGAATTACTCGTACATGCTGAACATGTTCTTCCATGTTTGCAGAAAAAATTAGGATGTCATCGATGTAAACGAAAGGAAAACGATCCAAGAATTCTCGTAGAATGTCGTTTACGAAATGCTGGAAAGCTGCCAGGGCATTACACAGGCCAAAAGGCATGACCTGGTACTCGAATAACCCAAAACGAGTTCAAAATGCCATCTTCCACTCGTCTCCCTCAGTCATGCGTACTAAATGATAGGCCCCTCTCAGATCTAATTTTGTATAGACTTGAGCCTCCTTGACCTGATCCAACAGTTCAGAGATCAAAGGCAACTGGTAACGATTCTTCTTAGTTACTTGATTCAAAACTCGATAATCTATACAAGTTCTCAGATTTCCATCTTTCTTCAGAATAAAGAATAGTGGAGAAGGCCGAAGGAATCCATTGGCAAGGTATTGATCCAAGTATTCCTTTAAATGCTTATTCTCAGCCTCTGACAAAGCATATATTCGACTACAGGGTAAGGATGCGCCCAGTTCGAGTTCAATTTTATAATCGTACTCTCGGTGCGGAGGCAGTTTCTGTGCTTCTTTTTCATCAAAAACTGAACTCAAATTGCAATACTCTTCAGTAATACTTTGAACTTCCACTGCACAAATCATAAGCGGCTGCTCTGCCAGACGAGATGCTAGAGAAGTCTGTAAATCAATTGGTCCTGAGTGAAAACAATGTTCCAGACAATATTCTGAATTTAATTCAATAGGTTCTTTTCGCCCAATCAAACTTTGGGTTGTGTTCCGTAAGCCATGGCAACCCCAAAATCAACTGAAATTGGGGAGCATCGATGAGGCTAAATTTAAAAAAGGATCGATGTTCACTGGGTCCCATCAAAATAATTTCTTCTGTGTCAAAAGTGATGGGATAAGAAGAAAGATTGGTGACATCAACAGCTCTAACTGGTTCCGGTCTTTCTTTCTTGACAAATTGAATTGCAAGGGTCCTAGCAAATTTGATGTCGCAGAAATTTCCATTTGCACCAGAGTCGATCATTACCGAAACTTCATCTACCTCAACATCTCGAAACGCAATTCGTCTGGAATTTATTAAATGTGGGGCAGAGGACTGCAAAGTATTTGCTAACAGCTGAGTGTTTGGAGTTGTCTCATCCACAGCTCCCACCAGAGCAACTCCATCTACTGGTGGGGCCTGTCTTTTACCCATGCATTGTTCTTCGGTTTCTTTGGACACTCTTTTACGAAGTGACCCGAGCCTCCACAAAACATACACAACTTGCCACTCCTTCTCTTCTCTCTTTCTCTTCTTTAATTAGTGGCCCTCGTACTGTGCCAATTTTCATGGGCTACTCGTTAGTACCAACTTCACTGGATTTGGAATTTTCCGACTTGATCCTATCAAAACGGGGTGGTATATGACGTACTTCCTTCCGACGTTCGTTTCTTCTTTCCACTTGACGTTGATCTATTTGCAGGACCAAATCAATGAATTCAGATACTTCCGTAGGCCTTTTCAGAATTTGCGCTAATCCGTCTTTCAATTCGTTCTTTAAACCTCTGTAAAAAATTGCCGCTCTCTTGGCCTCAGGCCAATTGGTCTCCACAATTAATTTGTTCAATTGTGCCAAGCATGCTACCAACTCTCGATTCCCTTGTTTCAAATCTAACAGTTCATTGTCTGTAGTCTTAGAGATGGTTCTGCGGTCAAAAATTCTTAGAAACTCTGACTTGAACTCTTCAAAATTATAAAGTACTGGGTCGTTTGCATTTACCAGTGGCATGGACCAAGCTGCAGCATCTCCACTCAGGTAAGACAGTATGAAAGCTGCATTAGACTGATCCTCCTTAAATAAAATGGGCTTCCATTGGAAATGGAGGGAAAAGTGCCTAAGGAAGATCTGAGCCTTGTGGGTGTCCCCCTGAAAGCTTTCTGGAGGGGCCAGAGGAATAGTTGGAGACATAGCATGGATTACCTGAGTAGTCAATTCTGCTGACGAAGGAGAAGGTGAGTAGGTTGGAGATTTTGGTTCTCTAAGGCTGGGGTTGGAACTAGTTGTGAGATCATCTAACCTTTGATGAAGAAAACCAGTTTCCTGACTAGACTTCCTCAACTCCTCTCTAGTCTCACTCAATTGTTTTTGTAATCCTTCTAAAATGTATGCCAAAGCCTTAACATCGAAACCTTCAGCCCTCCTGCCCAGGTAGATGTCTATGGCACTTCAATCTGTCAAATCAGGTACCAGAACTCTATGTCCATAGGAACAGTACGGCTGAATGCCCCGTCTACGATGCCTTTTTTCCCAACTTTCCAACGTCTCTAGTACCAGAGCTACTCTGACCTCAGAAACGAGGGGGAAAGGGGAATGGGAAGAAAAGAGAGACTGCCACTGTGGTGCCCTCACAGGAAGAATCCCTGGACTGGTTCTCTGCACCTGAAACCACAAGCAAACATATTACTACAGTTCTAGTTGCTAACTATTCCTACCACAACTGTTCTCAGACTTATGTATTGTACCTGTTATAACAGTGGATTTATCATCTCTCCTATAAATTGTTAGATTGGTAAATCTCAGCTCCCAAAAATAATGAAGAACAAAAAAAATAAACAAGTTGAAGCAACCTTATTCAAATCAGTCTTTTTCCTTTTTTACAGAGTACCAGCTGAAGCTTTTTACCATCGTTGGTAAGTACAAATATATATATATTTATATTTACTAGCAGGTCTGGATAGAAGCACTGTAGCTAAGTTCAAAACAGTCCTGAAAAGCGAGCAGTTCATTCATTCTATGTACTTGTCAAGCATATTGATATGTGCTTGAGCTAACTCTGAGAATGAGCAAATAAAAATATGAGCAGTCTATGCGCAAGGTATACAAAATATAAGCCTTTCAAAGCTAAAGAGAGTTCTTTTCCAAATATAGTTCCCAACAGTTGATTCTTAGAGTCAGAACCAAACCTTAGGATAGGACAAAAAATAATTCTTCGTTACAGACCTCAAAAGCGTTGCAGAGTATCCTTTCACAAACCTCCAGACGCGAGGTCAAAATTCCTTTCACCTGACTCCAGAAGCACAGAGGAATTTCTTTCACCAAACTTCAGATGCGTTGTAGAAATATCATGAAGAAACCTTCAGACGTTCTGCTGAACTCAGACGGGAGAAATGCGAGCAAAAATATCCTCGCTAAAATATTCAAAAGGTCAAAACTGGAAGCGTTTCAACAAAACTCAGTCACCGCTTCAGATAAGACGGTTGAAGTGCGAAGCATGCCAGGTGCTCGCGCACGATACCGCCAAGCTCACTAATGTGGACAAAAACACTAGAATGCTAACTTCAAACCCAAGCCCACCATCTTGAAAATACCACAGAGGAGTACTTAGGAATCAATAGAATTCCTGAAACGTCTTGCCACTAGTTGGCTCTACTTAATTGGGGCATGTAAAATGGAGATCCCTCGTTTTACTTTAAATGAGGGCCCAGTACAGCTTTGCTTAAGGAGCGGAAAATCAGTCCTGACACTCCGGGGCTGTGGCCAGCCTGGGGAGGGGGGCTGAGTGCCCCCCTCCTGGGTTGCCTGCATGTGGGTGAGTTAGAACTCATGCCCTAAGGTAACTGTAACTCGCACCCTCACCATGCACCGCTAATTACCCCACATATGACATTAGTCCTGAAATCTTCTACGGCATCTTTGATAATATCACTGCAACATTTTCATTAAAATTATTGATTAGAAAACTGTGCATGGCAGGGGCGCGAGTTACAGCTAATTTAGGGCACGAGTTATAGTTTTTGAGATAGGTATATCTGTTGAATTACTATGGTTTTGTGCGTGCAAAGAACCTAAATATGACGTCCCTGTAACCTTAGATTTTTCAGTGAATTTCTATGTTGAAAAAAAATCTATTTCCTAACTATAACGTCCCTGCAACTTTTGTTTTTTTTATTGAATATATATATTCACTGAAAAAATCACAGGTTTCATTGCTATAGTTAGGAATTAGCATTTAAAAAAACCTTAGAAATCCACGGAAAAAAACAAAGGTTCTAGAGACGTTATAGTTAGGCTGACATTTCACTCGTACAAAACCAGAGAAATTCAGCCGTTATACTTAGGTGAGCTAATTATAACTTCTTCCCCCGCAATGCACTGCCTATGACCTCAGGTATTACATCACTCATGACATGGTCGGTGACTTTACTCACGACATCACTCATGATATCTCAAATGACATCAGTGAGTTTTTTCAGTGAATTTCTAAGGTTTTTTAAATGCTAATTTCCAACTATAATGTCCCTGAAACCTGTTTTTTTTTCATTGAATTTCTAAGGTTTTTTTAACGTACTAATTTATAAGTATAATGTCCCTGAAACCAGTGTTTTTTTCTGTGAATTTCTATGGTTTTTTAACTAGCAGAATGCGTTTGCAGAGTGGTGGAGAAAGGGCTCTGGGCCTCCAACCAGCGCTCAGGAATTCCACTGTGTAGAACTTACAGGAGGTACCAGGAGGGCTTCTTGGCCCCCACGGTCCCCAGGAGTAAAGTGAACTTCATCCCCCAACCAGTAGTGTGCCAGGAGGTGCGTTTGCAGAGGGGTGGAGAAAGGGGGTGTAGCCTCTGAAGACCTCTTAGCATTCACACTGTGTAGAACTTACTGGAGGTAATAGGAGGGATAGTTGGCCCCCCAAAGATGTCCTTGGGGGCCAACTACCCCTCCTATTACCTCCAGTAAGTCCTACACAGCAGGATTGCTGAGTTCTGATACCAATCCGTGCCCCCTTTGTCCACCACTCTGCAAACACACCTCCTGGTGCACTCTTGGTTGGGGGATGAAGTCCCATACGCTGTTGGGGTCCTTGGGGGCCAACTAGCCTATCTGTTACCTCCAGTAAGCCCCACACAATGGGATTGCTGAGAGTTGGCCGCAGGCCATTCCCCCTTTCTCCACCACACTGCAACCACACCTCCTGGCGCTCTCTTGGTTGGGGATGAAATCCCCTTGCGGGTCCCTGGGGGACAACTAGCCCTCCTGTTACCTCCTAGCAAGCCCCACACAGCTGAACTGCTGAGAGGTGGTCAGAGGCCACGCCCCCTTTCTCAACCACTTTGCAAACGCACCTCCTGGTGCACTGCTGCTTGGGGGATGAAGTCCACTTTATTCCTGAGGTTCTCAGGATACAAGGGGACCTCTTCACCTCACCAGCAGTGCGCCAAAAGGTGAGTTTGCAGAGTGGTGTAAAAAAGGGTGTGGCCTCCGAACACCTCTCAGCAATCTCACTGTGTGGGGCATACTGGAGGTAACAGGTGGGCTAGTTGGCCCCAAAGGACGCTCAATATTAAAGGGTACTTCATCTCCAACCAAGAGCTCGCCAGGAGGCGCATTTGCAGAGTAGTTTTAGTTTGACAAAAGGTGCGGGGCCTCCGGCGAGTTGCCAGCTTCCTTTATTTTATTTTAGGAAGAGGGGCTGTGTGGCCTCCCCTTCCCTTGACCATTTAGAGCCCCGGGGACACCATCCTCCGGGATCTGAGGCAATTTTTTTAAATTAAATAAAAAAGGGAGGGGTGTGTGCGGCTCCCCTGCTGATGCTGATTTCAGCCCCAGGGGCCCCATCCCACGGGGCCAGGCCATTTCTTTTTTATTTATAATATTTTAAGGGATGGAGGCCACGCGGCCTTCCTCCCGGGCCATTTTTGGCCCCAGGAACACTATCCCCCGGGGCAAGGCCATTTCTTTTTATTTATATTATTTTAAGGGAGGGGGCCATGCGGCCCCCATCTTGGGCCATTTTTGGCCCTAGGAACCCCAACCCCTGAGGCATGGGCAGATGGTCGGGCCCCTGACGTCCTGGCTGGCTCCCGCCTCCTGCGGGAGCTGGCATGGCTTTTTATTCCCCAGGGAGTTGCTGACATGCAGCTCCCTGGGGGCAAAAAGCGATGTGCTCCACTTTGAACAAGTGAGAGCAAAATGCTCTCGCTTGTTCACAGTGCAGCACTTGTTTCCTATGGGATGCCATCCCATAGGAAACTGCAATGTCTTGGGGGTGGGTACCCCAGGACATTGCTGGAGCCGGCCCTGGGGGTGGGAGCCCCCCTTCAACAGTATTGAAGCCCCAGGGACGTGGTGGTCCCCAGGGCTGTGGTGGGGGGGGTCAAGCACCCCTACACTTCATTTTCAAAGTAGCCCCGGGGAGGGGAGGGGAGCAGACCCCAGGGCTGTAGGGGGGCACATGGTCCCCCGCATTTAACATAAATGGGTCCGTGGGGGACAGGAGCCCCCACGCAATCAATTAAAAAATAAAGTCCGGGGAGGTGGTGGTCCCGGGGGCTGCAGGGGCCTGCGCAGGCCCCCGCATGTATTTAGATCATTGCCCCCGGGACCTGGCCCATCCTGGTGCCTAATTTTTTTTTTTTACATTTTCGGACGGATTCGCAGATCCAACGCGAATGCCGCTGGGAAAAAAAATGCTGAGCAGGCTTAGGGGATCAGGGCGTATCTACCCTGCCCCCTTTACTTACTTTTTAAATTTTTTTAACTTTTTTCATTGTGACTCGGTTCAACCGAGTCACAAGATGGCTGCCAACACTTCCTGCTTGGAATTGTTGGCAACCAATCAGATCGCAGGCTCAAGATCGGGAGGGTTCGCGGATCCCCCGCGGCCATATTTGTATATTTGAGAAGTGTATACATTTCTCTGGAACTACTGGATGGATTTACACTATTTAACAAAAAAGAGTGCTTTCTGAACCAAAAGCTACCTTTTTGCCAAATTTGGTGTAATTCCGTTCAGCAGTTCAGGCTGTAGCCGTGTCTAAAGTTTCCTATGGAAATTAACATAGAGGAAAAGCATTTTGGGACCCCCCCCTTTTTCTCAGCCCCCAATTGACGAATCACCCCAATACATACCCAGTCCGCCAATGCCCACGACAGGACTGCCCAGGTATAAACCACAGTGCATGAAAAGATGCAGCAGACTCCAAAGTTTTAGTTATCAAAGCAATGATTTATTCTCCATGAATAAAACTCCCAAGTGTTCCAGGCATGGTGACTGCCATGACGGGTTTCAATCGCTACCCGCGATCTTGGTCACATATATATATAGTACTTAATTGAATATACTACCTACACAATACATTTGTCGGCTATATTTAGGCCACTGTGCTTTTATATAACAATATTTTGTACTTCAATATTCTGACATACAGCTAAAATGGTTCTTGCCACTGGAGAGTCGTTCACTTTCACTGCATTGATAAGTGTTTCTTCAGTCTCCAACAAATATCATTCATCCCCTTGCTAGTTCTTTCCTGTTTCCTTCATTCACCCTTGCCTACGCTACCTTCTCTTCAACCAACCATGATGCTGTTTTCGATGACCACTAATACTGATATATTTGTGCCACTCTGTATTGTTCTTACTATTTCTGTTCCCTCTCTTGACAATTTATGTTTTTTCAACTGGTGCTATTGTGATTGTTGTAAATGATTCTGATGCATTTTTTTTTTGATGCATCTTTTGAACGTTTTCCTTCTGTCTGCATGTAAAGGGCTGTTATGCCCCTAAGGCCTGTTGGGCCTTATATGTGCTATATGATACCACAAAAATAAATAATAAAAAAGAAACATTGGCAAAGCCAATAGATCTTGGTTTGGCATGCTGGAACAAACACCTTTTTTATTTTTATTGAACGCCGATACCATAAAAATAAAAAGGTAGAAGATAAAAAAGGTAACATGCTACCACCAAAACCTGGCAGCCATGTGCTTGCAATAAAAGTTCACATATAAAAAAATGTAATCATCTCACAAAATTTGAATACAAGATTATAGATGCTTCCTAGCAGGCGGGTGTATTTTAAACAGGAGTAGAAACCTTCTTTAGTACACACAGCAGAAAAAATGATTGTTTTTGGAGCAGAAAATATACTATTGGCTTTGAAATGCTGTAACTTGAAAGCATAGTATAAACATCCAATAAAGACTAAAAAAGGATAAAGTATGGATATTTAAAAAACAATGGCAAAGTGAAGTATTGGACCACAAGTGCTGGCACTGAAGTGTCCTTCTATTTAGGTGGATATGCACATGTGACCAAGCAAAATTTCATCACTCGCAGCACAAAAGAACTGATACTTACGTATGCCTAGGGTAGAGGCAATTAACCTGGACTCTCCGGCCAACTCTGTCCTGGGCTTTTATTTCAATCTAACTCCAGGTGTAAACCATCTCCTTGCAGTCAGCTTCAAGGCCGCAGCGCCAGGTGTATCTTGGCCTTCCTCTTTTCCTTTTTCCCTTGAGGGTTCCAGGTCAAGGCTTACCTGGTTGTGTTTGATGCGGGCTTGGGGAGGGTACGAACTATGCAGTCCCAGTGTCCTTTCATGGTTTCTTTAAGAGCAGGGAGTTGGAAAGTATTTTGCCATAGGTCGTTGTCGCTGATGGTGTTTGGCCAGAGGATTTGGAGGGTTTTTCTCAAACAGATATGGACTTTGTTGTTGGTGGTGGGCACTGTTGTCCTCCAAGTTTTTGCTCCATACAGGAGGGACAATTTATCCCAGGCAAGTGGTTCAACAGAGTCATCCTGAAGAGAAAGAAGGGACAAGTCGATGCTCAGTTGCTAGCTGGCTTCCACAAACATAGATTCTGCGCAGACAAGATTGTAACATTGTGCATCATCATTGAGCAGTCAATGGACTGGTACTCCCCCCCTCCATGCCAACTTAATCGACTATGAGAAGGCATTCACCAGTGTGGACAGCGAGACCCTTTGGGAAGTCCTCTGCCACTAAGGTGAGTCAGATAAACTTGTAAGCATCATCAGGAGCTCTTACGAGGGAATGACCTCCAAGATAGTCCATGGAGGACAACTCACCAAGGCTTTCCAAGCGAGGACCTGAGTCCACCATGGTTGTTTGCTCTCACCTTTTCTCTTCCTGCTGGCTACAGACTAAATCATGAAGACATCCAAGGCAAGGAGAAGAAATGCAATCCACTGGACACCTTGTATACAGCTCAAAGACCTAGACTTTGCAGACGAACTGGCACGATTCTCCCATATTCATCTGCAGATGCAAGAGAAGACCACCAATGTGTCGGCCACATCAGCAAAGCTTGGCCTCATCATCCACAGGGAAAAAAACAAGATTCTGAAGGCTAACACAGCCAGCACAATTGCAGTCACTCTTGCAGATGATGCACTGGAAGAGGTTGAGGCCTTTACCGGCCTGGGCACTGTCATAAACAAGCAGGGCTGCACAGACGCCGACGTCAAGGCAACAATTGGCAAAGCAAGGGCTGCCTACATTCAGCTTAAGAAGATCTGGAGCTCCAAGGACCTAACACTGCTAAAAAGATCAGGCTTTTTAACACCAAAGAGAACCAATGGCTGACCTATTACTACATGCTGTATGATTGGGAGGAAGCGAAAGTGAACGACAGCTGAACAAACCAATGGATGAGAACCGACCAAAAGTGTCTCTATGCATGTGCATTTATTATATATGGTTTTGTTTCATTACATGATGCTGACAAGACAGCTGAAGCTATCTCTAGGTCATACCTAAAGTCACTGAAGTTAGCAGAATTCCATGAAGGTCTGCCCGGGCAGGATCTCAAGCTAAAATTACCAAATTGTACCCTAGCTAGAAATCTGAAACCTATGCATTACAGCGTCCCAATATGAGTTGCACAGATTTCCAACTTTCAGGGAATGTACAAACATTTCCAGGAGTTAAAATTTTAATTTGCATAAATTATAGAATTCCATGTAGCATCTTCTCCTCCACATTTACTTGTGAAAATTGCCCCCAAAAAAGACTATCCACAGGAGGTGTAGCGGAAATATGCATTGGCATACACAAATTCATCCACTTGGAAAACACTATAGGGGTGAATGGATGTTTTACACCCAATTGATACACATACACCAGCCTTAGCAGGCACATATTGTACATAAATTGTATATTTATTACCTTTGTAAATGCTTTTAATGTCCCCATAGTTATGGCATGGTGGAGTTCACCACTTTCCCAGTGGTCATCTTAAAGCCTTTACCCTGGGCACACCCATATTTCCATTTTTACTAACCCTACAGTTGATACTGTGGAAAAACTAGTGTGCTAATGGATTGACCCCAATTGTTTGTGTATTTTGCAGTCAGAAAATGTGTGCTAATTCTCATTATGTGAATCAGAATTGGTTTTTTTTCTGTGCAGGGTTCTGAAGCGAGCCACAGACTAACACAGAGTGAACATACATACACACTACACTGTGCAACGCAGGCTACATTGAACCATCCCTTCACACAAGAAGCACAAGCCATAATCCGCGCAGGAGAACCACAGCATGACACCTCTCTCCACATACTGAAAATTCAATGCAATATTGCAGCCATAAGGGGAAAAAAGCAGCAGCAGCGCCACCAGACCAATGGGTGCATAGTCTGTGGCAAATGATGGCCCTAGAGAACCTGACCTATAACCTAATGGAGAACAGTAAGAAATGTGACAAGATCTGGTCTCCCCTGTTGACCTACATCATTTCAATACTGATGAGACGCTCCAACCAAAGGGGCAAGACCTAACCAAGCCCCAGGCTGACATAGCTGGGGAGGAGGACTATTGAAGAAGGCGAGAGACGAACCACAAGATGACTGCTGGTTTTGAAAATACAATGCCCGAGCATGTTCTATTGGTGTATATATATATATATATATATAGTTAGACCAATCGCAATGGACCGCACACCGCTAGCCCCTCCTCCGGGTCGCCCCTGGGGAAGCTGGTACATGGAGTTCTTGAGTGGTTCACCCCAATGGGTGCAAGTAAGTACTTGTTGAACTGATTTCTTGAGTGGTTCACCCCAGTGGGTGCAAGTAAGTACTTGTTGAACTAATAATCTCTAGACCCCATACATGTCCCGGGTTTTGGAATATCGCCCGAGACATATATATATATGCAAAAAAGAAGGAGAGAACTCTGGGTAGTTCCCAAGTTTAGGTGGATGGCAGCTCGTGTACAGAGCACCCTCAACACCAGCGACACTCTAAAGTTGCTCACCTCAATGTCAGCTTTTCTATCAAAGTTTTTAAGCATAGGATTAGCACAATGCTATCCACGCTGAGATAGAAATGGACAAAGTCTTTTGCCATTTGTACAGCAAAGTCTTTAAGCATAGGATTAGCCCAGTGCTATCCACGCCAAACTGTAAAATGACAAAAGCCATTTATCACTCCAGGCACAGTATTATAGCTTTGGACTGGTAAAATACCATCCAAGCCAACCTGAAATGAATAAAAGCAACCCCTGACACGTGTTTCGCTGTCATTACAGCTCTTCAGAGAGGTTTAGCTTTGTCCAGACACAAGGGAGCACCCAGTATAAGTCAAAACAAAACCCTTGCAGGCATAGAGTGACGCATAAATTATGCAAAAAAGAAGGAGAGAACTCTGGGTAGTTCCCAAGTTTAGGTGGATGGCAGCTCGTGTACAGAGCACCCTCAACACCAGCGACACTCTAAAGTTGCTCACCTCAATGTCAGCTTTTCTATCAAAGTTTTTAAGCATAGGATTAGCACAATGCTATCCACGCCGAGATAGAAATGGACAAAGTCTTTTGCCATTTGTACAGCAAAGTCTTTAAGCATAGGATTAGCCCAGTGCTATCCATGCCAAACTGTAAAATGACAAAAGCCATTTATCACTCCATATATATCACTCCATATATATATATATATATATATATATATATATATATATATATATATATATATTCACTGAAAAAAACATAGGTTTCACACATGTTATAGTTAGCTGGACATTTTACTGATAAAAAACCAATGAAATTCCCCCGTTATAGTTACTGTAGGCAACTATAACTCACGCGACCGCAATCCTCTGCTGATGCTAATACTGTATTTAGACACTTATTCGCCCATGTCTTCTTCCATTAAATTTTAGCTATACATATATTACAAATATTTTTTTTTCATAAAGACACATATGTCATCAGCAGAGGATTACGGTCGCGTGAGTTATAGTTGCCTACAGTAAGTATAACGGGGGAATTTCATTGGTTTTTTATCAGCAAAATGTCCAGCTAACTATAACATGTGTGAAACCTATGGTTTTTTCAGTGAATTTGCAAGGTTTTTTAAATGCTAATTCCTAACTATAACGTGTGTGAAACCTATGGCTTTTCAGTGAATTTGTACGTTTTTTTAAATGCTAAGTTACTTTACGCCATTTGTGGCGTGCGCGCCCACTTAACGCAGTTCGTTCCGTGCGCGCACGATGCGCTTCGCGCACCGTGCGCGCACAGTGAGCACGCGGTGCGCTTCGTGCACCGCGTGCCCACGTTACGCTAGATGGGCCATGAACGCACGATGCGCTTCGCGCACCGTGCGCACATGGCAGACATATGATGAGCATCGTTGTGACAGGTAAAATATATGTTTTGTTTGGCTGGGATAAGACATGCACAAATGGTGCCCTTCGGGCACCATTTGCACACGGGGTGGGGAGAATGTGGATATTTTTTTATTTTTTTTATTATTTATTACCGTACGCGTACGGTAAGCGTAATCGGCGAATTTTTTGAAAAAATTAAAATTGCCTTTTTTCACTTGGGGGATCGTTGGGGACTCCCTCGACATGGCTAGGTGCTTGGGAGCTGTCAAAACAGCCCCTTTACATGTTTTTGCACTTTGTTTTTCAACCCCCTGTCAGAGTGCGAGAGAGAAAATGGCGGCCGCCGCTTCCTGGTTTCGACCGATTCGAATGTTTACTAAGATCTAACGGCCAATCAGAATCGCGCTCGCGCACGTCACCGTACGCGTACGGTAAGCGCACCGTAAGCGCACCGTAAGCTGGCTCAGATATATATATTGATTTAAAGGCTATTTTCTCAGAATCTACTGAACAGATTTACACCAAACCTACAAAAGGCACTTCCTTGACCTGTAGACTACCTCTCTGCCAAATTTCAAGGAACTCTGTTCAGCCGTTCGGGCTGTAGCTGTGTCTAAAGGTCCTATGGAAAAATGCATGGGAAAAACGCGTTTTGGGACCCCCCTTTTATCTCAGCCCCCACTTGACGAATCCCCCCGAGACTTTCAGGGTAGGAGCGGAGCGTAGCGCCCCACCTATTTTGAAAAATTCGCGAGGATTCGTCGACCGGCGCCAAAGTTATTCAAAATAGAATGTTGCGGATTTCCTATGGTAAGAGGGTCCTAACTATAACTACCTACTGGCGACCGCCAGTAGGTAATATACATATATATATATACATATATATATATATATATATATATATATATATATATATATATATATATATATATATATATATATATATATATCCTAGCAAAACGGAGTTCCAACTGTGCTCTCAGGTCAAGGAAAAAGACACCACACCGTCCAAGTTGCTTCAAGGGGGTTTATTGCTTCATAAACCCAACGTGACGCGTTTCACCCTCAACGGGCTTGCTCACACACCGTTATGCTACCGGACCATCGTATACATACATTATTCGTACAACCATGGACATGGAAAGAGGACTATTGCAAAGGTTTTACAGCGCCATTTTGGAACAGTGAATTTTTAACAAATAGCAGTACTTTATGGGCGCCATTACACAACGGTAAAAGCAACTCGTATACTGTAGCAAAGCATACTTTGCAATTTGCTTGTTTTTAAATGGAAAATCCGTAACTCGCTCCTAGTGAGCTTGGTTCTGGGACATAGTTAACCAGCTTATACAGACATGTTTAATAAACATCGGATATACATTAACAGAACCCTCTAGAGTGATTTTGTGCCGTGTGATTGAGCTGGGGGTCGCATAACTATTTGCTTAATTACTCCCTATGTTTAAATAGCGTTCCGCATTACAATGTCGTGACTCACTTCTAGTGAGCTTGGTTCTAGGGCATAGTTAACTGGCTTATACAGACATGTTGAACAAACATTGGATGAACATTAGTGGTACCCCCGGGACTGAATTTGCGCCGTGTGGTTAATTTTCACAATTGCTCTCTGTGTTTGGGTAGCATCACGCATTGTAATGTCGTATGCCATATTAGGAGCGCGTCTATAATTGGTCGCAATCTGTATTGCTCCTTGATGGTGCAACATATTCCCAAAGTGGCTACCGATCATGTTAGTGATGTATGTATGGCTATTGCCGGGACATTTGGCTATACTATACTGCCACCCACATGTCAGTTAAAACTTGTGTTGCTGGGTGTCCTTGTATATTACTAATTGGTCGCTCAATCCCTTGTGTCACAGATCTTACTGATGTATAACTAGACAGCCTATCACACCTGCCCCGTCCAGCTGTGTCGGTTACCTTGCATTGTCTCTATTGAGCCCAGAAAAAATGTTTTTATTACATTGAATTGTATTGTAACATATTGGTCCATTGGTGCATCCTTAACCAAAATCAAAATAAATTCAAAAGTGTCCCAATAATAAAGTTAAAATAGAATTGGTCTTATCTGTCCACTGGAGAGCAGCATGGGAAGAAAAGGGTAGGGATCCTGTGTCGCGGGCCCGAGACATAGTCCCTTCCTTTCTTCCTGTAAAAGAGAAACACAGGGTCAGTTGACTCCAACTACAATAGACATTCAACAGACAATCAAAATACAAATCATTAGTTATATAAACCATTCATCGTTGTCCTAGCTGGGCCTCAATACAAACTCCCTCATGGATCACCCTCCTTGGAGTATCCATTCCGTTCTTAAATGTGATCAGTGTCTTAATTGTGGATGGAAAATTGCTCTCCCTTTAATCCCCATGTAGGTGTATTGCCATCTCCTCATCAATGTTATGGCCGTTCGGATATTTAGTCCCCATCCCAATTATGTGACGTGATTCGCGTTGTCTCAATTTAAGAGTACTATTACCTCCTCTCTTATTGGGTAAAATTCTTTCAATTACATAATAGGACAGTTTGGTATAGTCTGAAAAGTGTTTTGCCTCAAAGTGTCGAGCAATGGGGTACTGTTGGTCCTTATTCGTAATTGCCCTCATGTGCTCGAGGACCCGTTTCTTAGCCATGTGTGTGGTGCTTCCTACGTAGCTCAGTTGGCAAGGGCATTCCAGCACATAGACTACGTTGGTGCTACTACAAGTGAGGAACTGTTTAATGGGAATCATACTGTTTGTACTGCTGTTCCAAAACTCCTTGCGTAAGCGGCTGTTGCCTCATGCCTTGCAGTGTCCACAGGGATAGAAGCCTTGTAGATCAATAGTATTGCTTCTTTCCATGCTAGGTAAATCACTATGTAAAAGCATGTCTTTTAAGCTACGTCCTTTCCTGTAACTTATTGAGGGATGTGTAGGTATCATCTTGCCTATAACAGGATCTCCTTTGAGGAGCTTCCAGTTCCGGGAGATCATTTTCTTGATTTTATCTGAGTGGCCGTTATATGTGAGAATCAGCCTGGTTTCTACATTCTCATCATTTATGGGTGAATTGGACTCAGGGGAGGGTTCAAGGATTGCACCTCTGTCAATCGTTTTAACCCTGTCCATCGCCATTTTGAGAACCCACATGGGATATCCTCTTTCTTTAAATCTTTGTGTCATGGTTGTTTGTTCTTTTAGGAAACCTTCCTCTGTGCTACAATTTCTCTTTGCTCGGAGCAGTTCCCCATAGGGGATGCTCCATTTGAGTGTGTTAGGGTGACTGCTAAGAGCATGTAAAAGCGTATTCCCTGCTGTAGGTTTGCGAAACAAAATAGTTGTTAATTTGTTGTTCGCAATTGTATCAAGGTACTCAACCCTCACATTGCTTGTAGTATGTGTGAGTGTTAGATTGTTGTTGTTCTGGTTCAGTCTGGTGATAAAGTTATTGGCTTCTTGTTTGCTGCCTTTCCAGATTACAAACAAGTCGTCAATATAACGTAACCAGAGTTTTACTTTAGTGAAATCATGCTGTAGGCTGGGTTCCTTCCTGATGTCCTCCTCCCATGCTCCCATAAAGAGATTGGCAAAGCTCGGCGCGAAGCTGGTCCCCATCGCCGTACCGAGGGATTGTTTATAGATTACATTGTCAAACATAAAGAAGTTGTTTTTCAGACAAAATTTGATAATTTCAAGTATCATCAGAGTGTGCTCTTTGAATCTAATGTGTCTGCGTTTGAGAAATCTTTCGCATGCTTCTGTTCCTTGTTCATGATTGATGACAGTGTAGAGGGAATTGACATCCATGGTTATCAGTAAGAAATCATCTTCCCATTTAACATCGTGTATTTTAGACAAGAAGTCTTTTGTGTCCTTGACATATGACGGGAGAGTAATTACAAACTCCCTGAGGAAATGATCCGCATACCACGATAGATTTTCCAAGACACATCCTCTGGAAGAGATAATGGGTCTACCAGGGGGATTTACCTTATTTTTATGTATTTTGGGAAGTAGGTACATCACAGGGAGGATAGGGTGATCTTTCTTCAGGTAACAGAATTCTTCCCATTCAATCAACCCCTTATCCTTCCATTCGCCCAGTTTTTCCCAAACCTGTGCAATGCTGTTGTTATAATCTGTACGATTGGATCTAGAGTAAGTGTTGGTGTCACTCAGTTGTCTCGTAGCTTCTGCTACGTACATTTCCCTAGACAAGATGACAATGTTGCCCCCCTTGTCGGCGGGTCGAATTACAATACTGTCATCTTCGGCTAGCTCTTGTATAGCCCTCCTTTGTGTAAGGGTGAGATTATGTTTAAAAGTTTGCATTTTCTTGGCCCAGTTCTGTTGCCTAAATTCCAGAAGGTTCTGGCTCACCTGCTCCTGAAAAGTGTCAATATTGTCGTGGCTCATTATCGGTAAAAAAGTGGATTTTGGTTTAAAACCGGAAATGGTAGATGCGTCGCACCTTATCTCCATCTCATTTAAAATTCGTTGAGCCTCAATATTGGCATCTCCGTCACTGATGTCGTTTTGTAATTCATGCATTGCAACCAACAGATCAATATCCCCTATAGTCAATTCCTCATCTGTTATAGAGCTCTCTTTTTGGGGCCTAGTTCTATTTCTTGTTGGTTTCAGAGTGTGCCATTTTTTAAGTTTTAGTTTTCTGCAGAATTTAAAAATATCAATTCTGTCATTCACATAATTCATGGGGATTGATGGGCAGAAAGAGAGGCCAAAGCATAGGGTTCTTTTGTCTTTGAGACTAATGGTTCTATTGGAGAGGTTCACAATAGTTAAATTTACCATGTTGTCATCCATTATGCGTTGGTCTTGGAGCGTGTCTGTTGTCTTCCCACTGGCTCCGAATCGTAGTCTTTTCTGTCTCCTCTGTAGGATCCTCTTCCTCCTCTTCCTCTTGGTCCTCTTGTTCTTCCTCTGCCCCTTCCTCTTCTCGTTGGTGTTGCATCTCTCTGATTCTCCTGATTTGTTTTCAGAGTTTGGCGGCTCCGTCTCAGGAGCCGATATTCGTCTAAAAAAGACGTTGGACGTGGAGTGGCTTCCCCTTCCGACGTTGTGCCTTCAGATGTAGGTGTCGTATCTGAGCCTTCAGTGTTTGTGTCGCTTGAATAGATGGTCTCGTCTTCATTGTTATTAACTGGTATTGAGGTTGTCGGTGTGTTCTTTTTTGCGTCCTTCTCATAAAGATGGTCGTATTTTCTGCTGTGAGTAAGGATTCTACCTGACTCATAATCGCCACAGTCTCTGTGGAGTTTCCTTTGTTTTCTAGCTTTTATATCCTCTTCCACCAGTTTTAATCTCTTTTTCATTTCTTCCAGAAATTTACAGATTAGTTCTTGTTCGGGGTTAGACTCTAGTTCCTCTTTGATGCGTCTAATCTCTGTTTTGATACTGTCTCTATCTGTCCAGGCGTACTTCACCAATATCTTCAACATATTGGTCGAGCTGTTTGAAGAGTTCGCCGACCATTCTTCCAACATTTGGGGATTTAGAGAATCATAAGAGGGAGTGATGTAAATCCTTAGTCCGCGAGGGACCATGCCCTTGTCTATGTAGTCCTGTAATGATGTCGCTTCCCACCACTTCGCTGTTTCTTGTTTATGAAGTTTTTCATATTTCCTTAGTGTCTCCATAATGGTTGGTTCATTCCTCGTGGTGGTGAGAGCTGGGTTATGACCTTTCCCAGGTGCTCTCGCAAACAGCGTTTGTGCTGCTGCTCTGCGTTCATCATCCTCTTCCATTCCAAAGGAACTGATGCTCTCCAGTGGACCAGCTCCTGGTTATGGTGTGTGTCGATCCGAGACCCCCCTGTAAAAATACAGGGTTCCCCTTGCCACAATCTGTTGTATGTAGGTGTCGCTCTGTCTTTACAAGGAAATCCTTGTTCATACAGCAGAGAAATAAGCGTGAGTCCTTCGTATTATAGACCTCTCCTTGTCAAATTATATTAACTTGTGTTGTGGTTGAAAAACACTTCCGCAAAATCATTGCCAAGTATAACTCGGCTTGGACATAGAACAGTGGTTGATTTGTCCACCCTTCGTGAATGTGGTCCGTACTAGCACTGTGAGGTCAATCATTGCACCTACAGGTATGACGGAAAGCAGCATTCGAGAAAAACTGATCATACACCTTGCGTGCGCCTGGACCTACTGAACACCCGTTCTCTCTCGGTGATCGACCAGTTTGCCAGCGTGATGTCTGTTTTCGGTTGTTGTCACAATACGGAAGTGCAGTCTTGTTGTAAAACCAAACTAACAGGAGGTTCGCTCATACGGGACTCAAGACACTCGCTACATTGATTACCTCGCATTAATAGTACAAATTCCTCCCGCCTCCGACCCGTTGAACTTACCTCACGGTGTATCCCGTTCCAGGGATAGCGTGAAGTCGGGTCCTTCGCGGGGTATGCAGGAATGCGTTGGTATCTCGATTGTGGCCGGCCGTCGCTCTCCCATTCAAAATCCAATGAAGATGCACTCCTGTCGGAAAGCGTAGCCCTCCGAGGGGTGGCACAGCGCCGGTGGAGTAACCCGGTAATTATATCCTAGCAAAACAGAGTTCCAACTGTGCTCTCAGGTCAAGGAAAAAGACACCACACCGTCCAAGTTGCTTCAAGGGGGTTTATTGCTTCATAAACCCAACGTGACGCGTTTCACCCTCAACGGGCTTGCTCACACACCGTTATGCTACCGGACCATCGTATACATACATTATTCGTACAACCATGGACATGGAAAGAGGACTATTGCAAAGGTTTTACAGCGCCATTTTGGAACAGTGAATTTTTAACAAATAGCAGTACTTTATGGGCGCCATTACACAACGGTAAAAGCAACTCGTATACTGTAGCAAAGCATACTTTGCAATTTGCTTGTTTTTAAATGGAAAATCCGTAACTCGCTCCTAGTGAGCTTGGTTCTGGGACATAGTTAACCAGCTTATACAGACATGTTTAATAAACATCGGATATACATTAACAGAACCCTCTAGAGTGATTTTGTGCCGTGTGATTGAGCTGGGGGTCGCATAACTATTTGCTTAATTACTCCCTATGTTTAAATAGCGTTCCGCATTACAATGTCGTGACTCACTTCTAGTGAGCTTGGTTCTAGGGCATAGTTAACTGGCTTATACAGACATGTTGAACAAACATTGGATGAACATTAGTGGTACCCCCGGGACTGAATTTGCGCCGTGTGATTTGTATTTTGATTGTCTGTTGAATGTCTATTGTAGTTGGAGTCAACTGACCCTGTGTTTCTCTTTTACAGGAAGAAAGGAAGGGACTATGTCTCGGGCCCGCGACACAGGATCCCTACCCTTTTCTTCCCATGCTGCTCTCCAGTGGACAGATAAGACCAATTCTATTTTAACTTTATTATTGGGACACTTTTGAATTTATTTTGATTTTGGTTAAGGATGCACCAATGGACCAATATGTTACAATACAATTCAATGTAATAAAAAAAAATTTTCTGGGCTCAATAGAGACAATGCAAGGTAGCCGACACAGCTGGACGGGGCAGGTGTGATAGGCTGTCTAGTTATACATCAGTAAGATCTGTGACACAAGGGATTGAGCGACCAATTAGTAATATACAAGGACACCCAGCAACACAAGTTTTAACTGACATGTGGGTGGCAGTATAGTATAGCCAAATGTCCCGGCAATAGCCATACATACATCACTAACATGATCGGTAGCCACCATCAAGGAGCTATACAGATTGCGACCAATTATAGACGCGCTCCTAATATGGCATACGACATTACAATGCGTGATGCTACCCAAACACAGAGAGCAATTGTGAAAATTAACCACACGGCGCAAATTCAGTCCCGGGGGTACCACTAATTTTCATCCAATGTTTGTTCAACATGTCTGTATAAGCCAGTTAACTATGCCCTAGAACCAAGCTCACTAGAAGTGAGTCACGACATTGTAATGCGGAACGCTATTTAAACATAGGGAGTAATTAAGCAAATAGTTATGCGACCCCCAGCTCAATCACACGGCACAAAATCACTCTAGAGGGTTCTGTTAATGTATATCCGATGTTTATTAAACATGTCTGTATAAGCTGGTTAACTATGTCCCAGAACCAAGCTCACTAGGAGCGAGTTACGGATTTTCCATTTAAAAACAAGCAAATTGCAAAGTATGCTTTGCTACAGTATACGAGTTGCTTTTACCGTTGTGTAATGGCGCCCATAAAGTATTGCTATTTGTTAATAATTCACTGTTCCAAAATGGCGCTGTAAAACCTTTGCAATAGTCCTCTTTCCATGTCCATGGTTGTACGAATAATGTATGTATACGATGGTCCGGTAGCATAACGGTGTGTGAGCAAGCCCGTTGAGGGTGAAACGCGTCACGTTGGGTTTATGAAGCAATAAACCCCCTTGAAGCAACTTGGACGGTGTGGTGTCTTTTTCCTTGACCTGAGAGCACAGTTGGAACTCCGTTTTGCTAGGATATAATTACCGGGTTACTCCACCGGCGCTGTGCCACCCCTCGGAGGGCTACGCTTTCCGACAGGAGTGCATCTTCATTGGATATATATATATATATGTATATATATATATGACTGAATTGCTGCCTTCCAACTTCCCCACGGGCGATGAAAAGAACCAGCACGAACTCCTCTTAGTTGGGATGACAGGATGTTTATTGCTCACTCAATATGTCATCATATATATATATATATATATTATCTACTGGCATACGCCAGTAGGTGGTTATTATTACGATCTTGTTTCTATTCATTTAGTGTTTTTTCTTTTCTCAATATCTTTAGCGCCGGTTGACGAATCTCCACGAAAATTTCAAAACTTATGGCCCGCTCCAGTCAGCTCCTATCTTGGAGGTTTTGGGGTGATTCGTCAAGCGGGGGCCGAGAAATAAGGGGGGTCCCAAAACGTGTTTTCCCCATGTTAATTTCCCTAGGAAAAATTGGAACAAGCTACAGCCCGAACTGCTGAACAGAATTACACCAAATTTGGCAAAAAGGTAGGTCTTGGTTCAGAAAGAGCCCTTTTTTTAAATGGTGTAAATCCGTTCAGTAGTTTCTGAGAAGTTAGCAAAAGAAAGAATATCTATATCTGAGCACCGAGGAGGATTCACGAACCCTCCCGGGCACAAGCTTCACTCTGATTGGCTGCCAACACTCTGATCCAGAATGTGTTGGCAGCCATCCTGTGACGCGGTAGAACCAAGTCACAAGTAAAGAGTTTTAAAAAAGGTGAAAAACAAGAAACATTGTTTGTCCCATGAAATTAACTTTATGGGCAAATTCTAAGGCAGCGCCCACTTGGTGAGAACGAGACTACCAGTCCCATGATGCAAGTGCTGCTCACCTGAGCAGATGTAACGAAATAAAAGAGGGAATAAGCTGGTGTGCTGTTGTCTGCCTTTCTTTGCCAAGAACTGTGGAGAAGAAGGTAGATTCCCGAAATGCGTCGGCAGAGTATGGGGAAATGCTTCTGGGGAGCAGCTTTGCGTTCTGGCTCCCACCTCCAGTCAGTGTGTCCCAACAAAGTGGCAAACTTCTACTTTCAGATTTTTGTGGCCAAGCCCAGGCCAGGGGACAGCACCATCGCAAGACCCGGGCGGGTCCGCTGCAGTGGACTTGCACATTTGTTTAGCGGAGCTGGAGGGGCCATTTATTTGCAAGGCTTCCCCGTTGGAACATTGTTTGTCCCATGAAATTAACTTTATTGGCAAATTCAAAGGCAGCGCCCACTTGGTAAGAAAGAGACTACCAGTCCCATGATGCAAATGCTGCTCACCTGAGCAGATGTAACGAAATAAAAGAGGGAATAAGCTGCTATGCTGTTGTCTGCCTTTCTTTGCCAAGAACTGTCCATAAGAAGGGAGATTCCCGAAACGCATTGGCAGAGTATGGGGAAATGCTTCTGGGGAGCAGCTTTGCGTTCTGGCTCCCACCTCCAGTGAGTGCGTCCCAACAAAGTGCAAACTTCTACTTTCAGATTTTTGTGCCCAAGCCACGGGACAGCACCATCGCAAGACCGGGGCGGGTCCGCCGCAGTGCACTTGCACAGTTGTTTAGCGGAGCTGAAGGGGACATTTATTTGCAAGGCATCCCCGTTGGAACAATGTTTGTCCCATGTAAATAACTTTATTGGCAAATTCAAAGGCAGCGCCCACTTGGTGAGAAAGAGACTACCAGTCCCATGATGCAAATGCTGCTCACCTGAGCAGATGTAACGAAATAAAAGAGGGAATAAGCTGGTATGCTGTTGTCTGCCTTTCTTTGCCAAGAACTGTCCAGAAGAAGGGAGATTCCCGAAATGCGTCGGCAGAGTATGGGGAAATGCTTCTGGGGAGCAGCTTTGCATCTGCCTCCCACCTCCAGTGAGTGCGCCCCAACGAAGCGGCAAAGTTCTCTCTCTCTCTCTCTCTCTCTCTATATATATATATTGTGATCCAAAGTGCCATGAAGCAGCAGGAGGGCACTCGACGGTACTCAGCTCACCAGCTTTAAAGATGCAGCCCGTTTTTCTCCTCCACCTTGCAAGTTATGTGCCGACGCGTTTCAGGGACTTTCACCCCCTTCCTCTTGGGCTGCAATAACCAACATCTGAGGCTCACATTTGGTTTTTAACTTCCGGTTTTATTGATTAGTATCACTGCCCCCAGTGGGCGTTGGCTTAGTGCAAACATTTGTTCAGATGCATGATGGGACACGGAGTCCCAATGTGAGCAATGTATCACTTCAGGTAAGTTCAGATGTCGCTATTGAATTAAAAAATCCTTGTTTCCTATAGTAGGTAGTGGTGAACAAAAACAGGCCTCATTTGCATAGAGAGCGCCGCGCTGGTAATGTCCCGACAGTTTCAAGGACTACAGCCTCACCTCGCTGGTTCTCCATTTCGCTCCCAGCAGGTGATGTTGCTCCTCCCCACGGCCAGGCTGCCGTGAATAATGTTTGTGATCCAAAGTGCCATGAAGCAGCAGGAGGGCACTCGACGGTACTCAGCTCACCAGCTTTAAAGATGCAGCCCGTTTTTCTCCTCCACCTTGCAAGTTATGTGCCGACGCATTTCAGGGACTTTCACCCCCTTCCTCTTGGGCTGCAATAACCAACATCTGAGGCTCACATTTGGTTTTTAACTTCCGGTTTTATTGATTAGTATCACTGCCCCCAGTGGGCGTTGGCTTAGTGCAAACATTTGTTCAGATGCATGATGGGACACGGAGTCCCAATGTGAGCAATGTATCACTTCAGGTAAGTTCAGATGTCGCTATTGAATTAGGGGGTGCCTGGCCGTGGGGAGGAGCAACATCACCTGCTGGGAGCGAAATGGAGAACCAGCGAGGTGAGGCTGTAGTCCTTGAAACTGTCGGGACATTACCAGCGCGGCGCTCTCTATGCAAATGAGGCCTGTTTTTGTTCACCACTACCTACTATAGGAAACAAGGATTTTTTAATTCAATAGCGACATCTGAACTTACCTGAAGTGAGTACCGTCGAGTGCCCTCCTGCTGCTTCATGGCACTTTGGATCACACATATATATATATATATATATATATATATATATATATATATATATATATATATATATATTTTTTTTTTTTTTACTATACTACACAAAGTGCATGACGGTGGGGTAACCGAGAAGCCTTGTATGGCCACCAGTGATGAATTCACTATACAATATTATGTATCGCTATGCTTTTAAAAGTATCGATATTTAATTTGTTACACAAAAAATGCATGCAGTATCAACCACAGGACATTTCTAAATTCAAACACATTGATTGCAGACAATCTCACAATGCACAAGACAACGTCTCCTTCTTGACAGAAACATACTCTCATGCCTCCTTCAGGACAAGATAACTCTTGTACCCAAAAGAACATACACAGGAAAAGCAGAAATCAACAAAAAAAAGTTGCGATTGTCTCAAACCACACAAAGTTGAAAGATGGGGGTGGTGGGCAGCACAGGTGGACGGGAAAGGAGAAGGCTACTCAGAGGATGAGGAGGTGGCAGGTGCAGTGGACACATCTTGTATATATGGGAAGGGGAAGTAAACATAGTTCGGGAAAGGGGCGTTTAAGGCAGGAGGAAGGGCACCTCACCCATCGGATGCACGGAGGTGCTCTCAGTGACCTCTATGATGACGGAAGGAAGGTTAGAGTGGAGGGGCAGAACGAGGGGGTTGATCATGTGGTAGAGAGGGGAGCAGACAGGACTGGGAGATGCAGGGAAGGCTGCAAGGAGTTTGCGGTCTTAAGGTTGGAATCAGTATTGGATGGGAAGCGACAGCTAGAGGATGAAAAGTGATGCTGAGGACAAGGCTCAAGGTGTGAGATATAAGCAGAATTAAAGTAGATAGATTGGTGTTCCACACTACAGAAAATAGCAAATTAGGAGACGTCTGTGCTGCAGGGTAGAGAGGCAGAGCTCATAGAAAGACAGCACAAGCAGAGAGTGCCAGAGGGATGTAGGAGATGACAGCAGTAGAAGAATATTTTGGCATCTTATGGCAGGTGAGGAGGGAGGTGCTAAGGGGGACAGCACACAAGCGGTAGGCAGGAGGTGCAATGGACCGGTGAAGAGTGAACATGAAGCAATGCAGAGGTAGGTGAGGAGGTGAGGAGGGGACCAATACATGGGTCGCCAATGGCTTGGAGACATAGCCTAAAACTGCAATGGGCAATACAGTCAGAAAAGGATGCAAGGGCTACAAAGGAAGGACCACAAAGGAGGTGTGTGGCATCATGCTACCAGGAGCTGTGGTTCTAACCTGGACTGTGCCATCTCTGTGACGTCATTCGTTCTGGCTTCAAATGTAATTCCAGCCGTATTTAATGTTGAAGATGACACTTACGATGCAGTTGGCCTGTGGCTGAGGTGCTGTGAATAAGGAGAAGACTTGAACCCATCTTATATTGTCAGTATCATCTTTTGGTGACAGGTTGGGGAACGATGCAGCACCTCAACAATGCAGTCGAGGATCAAGTTTGAAGCCGAGAAGGTGCACCTGAGGAAAGCCAGTGCCATTTTACAACATAATTGTGATTGCGAAGAGGAGGAAAAAATTATGTAAAAAGATGTAAATAGTTTGTTATAGAATAGATAGTTTACAATCATAGATAAATAAATGATTATGAAGGGTTGGATCCCTGTTTTAGATTCTAATAAATTAGTTGTATTGAAAAGTTTAAACATAAGGGCGGATTGTGTATACACAGGCCTTTTACAATAGGTTGGCACTTATTTTCAGCACTATCAAACTACTATGTAAATTAAGAATATATGAAGCAGTTTCTTGTACCTGTGAAATGAAATGATGGTGATGATGGAGATTCCGAATGTAAAGAAGTCCCGACACGTCAACCTGAACGTCATGAATGGGCTGGGTAGATGAACAGCCGCGGCACGTGCAGGTAAGAGTGGTGGGGCCGGGTGGGGGGGAGACGACAGACGACCAAGAGGGAAAATTAAATAAATAATTCATTTTCCCTCGTCGTCTGTTTAAATCCCCCCTCCTTCCCCCCCACCTGGCCCCGCCGCTCTTACCTGCACGGGCTGTGGCTGTAGGTGAAATATAGAAATAGTCATATATGATCTCCTATATTAAATTATGAGAACTCTCAGGAGTAGATTGTGGGGTTAATAATACTCCCACTATGTATTGTACTCGCCCTAGAGCACTGATGATCTGGTGTATGGTTCAGATTATTGGATTTTGGAGAAGGAATGAACTGTAGTGTTGTTAATTTTATTACCAAAGTGTGTTTTCTATGCAAAATGAATAAAGAACATATATACATACATAAATATACATATATTTGTATGCCAGAGAAATTTGAATTTCAATGGACATGCTTCATGGTTGGGTTCTGAGGATGTAGACCCACTGAAACCCCTACCATCACTGAATACCTACACCAGCGAGCAGAGATGAATGTGCTGCTGGTGGTAGGACCATATCTTGCTCCCAGATGGGATGTCTCGGGTCAAGGGACAGCACTATGTAACCTAGGTGTTAAGGAGAAGAGGGAACACCACAAATGTGAGGGATGGACACGAGTGAGACTGGTACGTAAATGGAGAGAGCCAATGACACATTGCCGGGCGAAGCCTCTAAGCCCTAATTGATCTCAAGTATGAGGCTGCCCAGTTGACCCAGATGTGACCTTACCACCAGGAGGTCAGTATGTAATTTCATGCAGTTAGCAGCCTAGTGACCCGGTTCAATGAGTTCCACTGACTTGTTGTCTGTAGTTTCCAGCCCAAGCATGTTACCTGTGTTTACCTTGAATCCTGACAGTAAAGTATGATATTGGTCTATGGATGACCCCACAGATAGTTAATGCCACTAACAATGTAGTCGTAAAGCCAATATATCATATAATGTTGACATCATAATACGCATCTGCCTGAAGAACGGTGACAGGCACCCCTAAGTGGAACTCAGGTTTCTTTCTTTGACTTGTCGACCCAAGGAATGGCGGCAGGCACACTTGACAAGTTGGTTCTCTGCTTCTGTGGTGTTTCTGGCCCTTCAGTTGACTAGAGATAGAAATGCAGAATGTCACACCTCCGCCACTCTTGCTGAGTCACCCAGCAGAGTCAAGCATCAAATGGGGAAAATGGAAGGAAGTTGTCCTGGACTATGTCTGGGTTTGTGTGGCAAACTTAGGAATGGTAAAGACGCTGGAGATCTTGTTGTATCGCCTTGGTGTAGAGGGATAGAGGATCTGCAAGAATTAGAAGCTGAGACAGCCAGAAAATTGAATGAATATGACATTTGAATAAGGAAACCTTATATTCATTACTTATCATGTGCCTGTACCATCTTAGACAAATACCACTTTGGGTGCAGGACACAAGCCCAAGAGGAAACAGTAGAAGAGTTTGCCACAGCCCGAAGGAAGCTGGTGGCACAGGCAAGTTTGGAGCATCAGCAGATCAGATGAGGGATCGTTCCTTTTATATTCTAGGAGTGATAAAGTCTGGAGAAGCTTTAGTTAAAGGACGAGCCACCTCTGAGGGAAGTCTTGATGCCAACTGAGAAAGTCGAGCACAAGATGTTGTATGTGGATAAGGTAAGGTGACCACATAAGACTACCTTCTGAATTGTTTAGGCGAAGAAAACTGGATGCCAAACTCGTACCAGGGTTGGATGAAGTGGGACAAGGGATGGCTCGAGGTGTCTCCAAATGAAGACTGGAGAGGAATAGAGTAGAAGCATCAAAAGAAAAGAAAGTTTGAGTTTCTCAAGAGATAACATACCAAAGAACAAAGTGTAGCTGTTGAAGATTGGGTAAGGATAGGGGCATCGGTAGGTATTTGAACGGGTCAAAGTATACCAAGTCGAAGAGAGTGGTGAAACCTTTCTTAAATTATGTAAAACAGATGATGGGAGAGTGAAACTTGAATTGCATCACGGTGTATCCTTATGATTGAAGAAGACTGGAGAGGCAATCGGAGGAAGAGGTTAAATCTGACAAGTTGGTATCCCTGGGAACAGATTGTATGTGGCTATGTGTATAAGAACTAATGATGGTTGATCCACCAACCGTCTTCGGCAGAGGCACAGTCGGTAAAGGCAAGCATTGGCCAAGAAGATTGTCGCTGAAGCAGGTATGAATTAGAGAGTCCTTCTTGTGAGGAGTTGTAGGAGGCCTTAGAGATGACCAAATGTGGTCACCTGCTCTACACCAGGAGTCTGGTCCGCATTTGGGTATGTCATTGGATGGGCAGAAAAAGTGTCCCTTGTGGAGTTTTCTGTGTCCAGCTCACTTTGTAAAACTTTGAGGATACTTTTTCACACTCGGGTCATTCTTGGACCAGATGATTTACTAGAGGTGTAATATCTTAGGTGAGACGAGAAGGTGAGTGTGCCAGGGCTTTTTATCAGGATTTCAAGAATTTAGTGGAAGAGCTGAGTTCCTTAGCACCAAGAAGACAGAAAGATCACTTTCCTGGCATACATTTGAACTCAGGGAGAATTTGTCTTTTCTTGCCTTATAATTTACTCAACCTTGCTGCAAACTTTGGCCCTCTCCTGTCACAGTATGCCAGTGGCCTTCCATATAAGTACTGCTACAAACCATAGATATAAATGGTATTGTAGACTGACGCATAGGGCAGCACGTTGGGCCCTCTGCACCGTTTTTGGCCAGCTGGTGCTCGAGGCCCTCACAACACTCTTTACTGTTGCTCCCATCATCTTTACCCTGTAATTAGGCAACCTGTGTCAGCCGCCTACAAAAAGTCTGCCCTGTCCTCATCACCGTGGCTCAAACTTAACTGTCTTCAATTCAAATTTCTCCACTCCCTAAAGTAATTCCAGACTCCATGCCACCTTGTCCTGGCCGCGACACAGCTCAATTAGGCTCCATTATGTGGCACATTCTGTAGTAGTTTTACTTCATTATTTCAATATTTTTAACCTTGATAACAGACAGTGTCTGGGCATTTTTTGCACTTCATTAGTACCAGTTTATCACCCAAATATAGCATCTAGCATCAGAAAGGTGCCTTCCACTGCGCTGCAACACGTGTCACTGTATTTGTAGTAACTGTTGAGCCGTTTGAGTTAGGAACAATTTTTTTTTGTTTTTTGTTGTTGTTAAAATCAGCAGATTCTGTGGCACATGGTGGATTGTGTGGCATATGCGACAAACCTATACTTATGTGAAAATGGCCGCACAATTGCATAATTCCTGTGGCCTTGCTTATATGACGCAAATCTAGGTGGGGCGCAACAGACCCCTGAACAGCGGGGGCAGAGGGAATAAAGGGGGGGTGAGCCTTGACTGTTCTGTTTATGTACAGTTCTGTGAATGCCAGTGTAAAAAGGCTTCTTGGTGTTCCACCAAGGCCGCTATGATTTAGGCTTCGAATTCCCGATTTTAGTAACGTCCCTAGCGCGATATGGAGGCGCCTTTCTCTTTATTTAGTGGGACTGCGCGTAGCTGCGGCAGATTTATGGCGGACGACACGTTTACAGCAATATGTTACGGCCTGCTTCTTATCCACGACGCGGCTTTTTATGTCGCCACCTTCTTTGGGCATGCATCGCCTTCTGTGTGTTTAGCATCTAACAAAAAACATCTGGAAATTATGGGCGAACAGCTGACACTTAATGGCTTCCGAGAAAAAACAGGCAAGTCGAGCAGCCTTGTTCCATTAAAGTACAGAATGTTACCATGAAATTCCAAAGTTCTTATCCGGAGAAAACAAATGCATTTTTTATTTCATGCAAGCTGCTGTTAGGCTGGGGCTCACAGGAGGGGCTCATCCACCCGTGGAGAGTTTATTATCAACCCCAGGACGGTGGAGTGGGGTCAGAGGGACACTGGTCCCAAACTACTAACCCACAACGTCTGGACCACAGAAAGTCAGGGCCCTTTGCTAATTTGATTGCATAACTGCATATCACAGAGATTAATTATTTAAAGTTCAGGAAGAAACTATTTTCAGATTCACAGATATGAGAATTAAATGACAGGGGCTGTCAGACAAGGCTCTATGGCCATATTAGCACCATGCTGAGATTGGCTCAGCCAATCAGAAGGCTGGTACTAACATTCTAGAGTTAGTGAGAGTGTCAAGCAGCAGCATAGGGCATACATGGAGAGTTGCAGGGCCGTTTATCCCACTGTGCATTTGCCGGGGCGGGGCCAAGCTACTGCAGGGTGTTTAGGTCTCGCCTGACCCAGCGCATGCACTGGTCTGGCGAGACTTTTAGTGAGGGCTTAAAAAAATGCTACCATGGCGGGCCTAGAGCTTGAGTGCATGTGCGCGGGCGCGCGCTGCGCTTGAGCGCTATCGCGATCACTTTCACTTTCGGGGCCGCACGGCCGCTTTGATGTTCTCCGTGAGCCAATGCTTGTTTTTTAAAGTCCCTGGGGCAATGTTGGCTTCTCTGTCGCTTTCTCCAGCTCCCTGGGGTTAGTTACAGCAGAGTAAGGGCTGTAAGAGGTTTTGCCATTTGTCCACCTGCCCTAGTTTAAGTGGCCGAATAAGTGGCAAGTTTTCTTTGTCTTTTACCTGGAGGTAAAGCACGATTATAACTGCAAAATGATCCCCTCATCATGGGAGAAAACTTCTATTATGAGGGAGTCATGTCATTGATTTTTTTTTATTTTCAAAAACAAAATCCCGCTTTGGGTTTTTGTTTGAGAAAATAAAATAACACATTTGAAAGACTGACCGCCGGCTTTGTCATGTTGACGGTTTCCGTCCGTAAAACTTTCAAAGTATGTGAGGGAGATTCCAGGAAATGCAAGAGATTTCTGTTGGGAGGACAGACACCTCTAAGTTTGGCGGATAGGTACAACCTCGGGGCAATGGAGTACTTTACTACGCTGTCCTGACAGAGTAATTTCCCATTCGCCAAATGTGTAAATCAGTCTCTAAAAAAGGTAAGTTCCCTTTATGTGACAGCCACATTAATATTGCATATCGTGATGGTCATGTCATTTTCTGAGGACGCCTCTTGGAGCTGGAGCGCTGGGTATACTCAGGTTTCGGAAGGAATGGGAGGAGGAGGTGGGCCTCATCCCATTCCTTCCAGGATTTCAGAAGGTAATGTTCTAATTACTGACCAATAATCTTCATTACACCTATGACCACCTTCCTTGTCCAGTCACTTACACCATCAGTTCTGCCTCGACTGGGGTGACCTTCGACCAGCTTGCTTCGTTTGGTAGTTATAGGAAGGGTGATAGGTAGGCATGAAGGACTTCTTTGTAAGACCGCCCAGAGGAAGGAGCAAAAGGGAACTGCAAGGAGGGTGACAAGCAGAATTTCAAGGCTCACTTAAGTAACTAATTGGATGGGAAAGATGGCTCCAGGAACAACAAAGATCATCAGTAAGTAATCAGAACATTTCTTCTCCCACCAAACCTCCATCTTCAGCATCTTCATCTTCCACTGCCTTTGGGACCCAAAAAGAATCGAAAAGCAGTTGATAACACTATGATGATTAGAGCCGGGGAGACTTTGTGGCAGGGCATTGTAAAGAGGCAGTCGTTGAAGTGCCGGTGAGGGGCCTCGGATGCTCACCAATGAGAGTAAGATACTACAACAGGCATGTCAACTATCATCTTCAAGGATGGCCAATCCCTTCGGGAATAAAGGGGAAGCACCTAGGAGGCAGCTTGTGTGCCAAGCCTCTTTTTTGGAAGAGCATCTATTTTCGGTTCCCAATAACATTACAGAAGCATTACACAGCAGCATTCTTCCTACACTGCCATTTGTGTGTTGCTGAACTGGAAGTAGTAGGACCTTGTGTAGAAGGGATTTAAGTCATTGAGGGCCCTACAAGAGAATCACCAGTAGCAAAAGAACAATTGTGCTAACAGCTTGCATTGATAAAGAGGATAAGGTGATAAAGAAACTTGTTAGGTTAAAACTGTATTTGTGAACTTTTAAGAGATTATCCTAGGTTGAACCATGGCATAGTTGAACTCAAATTACATAACAAAGGGTATGGTCACCGAGGCCAGTTAACGAGGCATGTGGGTGGTTGCACAAAAGTGACCTCTACCTCAGTAACTTATTTCCTACCCTTAAACGCAGTCCGGTAGGGCATACGCACAACATGGACACACTTTCCACACTCTACACTGTGTAGTATGCTGCCCATGTAGGCGAGCATTTCAGCCAACCACAAAGGGGCAAAAAGAGCTATATACCTCTTACGCTACAATCCAGTACAATCAATCAATCAATCAATCAGGTGTTTGTTAAGCGTGACTACTCACCCGTAAGGGTCTCAAGGCACTGGGGGGTGGAGGGGGTCGCAGGTTCCAGTCCATCAAGGAGGGGGTCTGCTGAAGAGCCAGGTTTTTAGGTTTCTTGCGAAGATGGGGTGCGATGTTGTCTGTCTGAGGTGGAGTGGAAGGTCGTTCCAGGCTCTGGCCGTGCGGAAGGAGAAGGAGCGGCCTCCCAATCTGGTCTTTCTGGTGCAGGGTACCATGGCGTAGGAGAGCTGCGCGGATCGTAGGGTCCTTTGGGGTGCGTGGAATTTGAGTTGGCTGTTCAGATATGCTGGTCCGGTGTCATAGAGGGCCTTCTGAGTGTGGGTTAGCATCTTGAAGGTGACTCTAGCTTCGATGGGGAGCCAGTGGAGTGTGAGCAGGTGCTGGGAGATGTGACAGTGTCTTGGCATGTTGAGGAATAGTCTTGCGGCGGCGTTTTGGATGTTCTGTAGCTTGCGGGTGAGGTTTTGGTTTATTCCAGCATAGAGTGCGTTGCCGTAGTCGAGCCTGCTGGTGACCAGGGTGTGAGTGACGGTCTTTCTGTGTTCGAGGGGGATCCATTTGAAGGTCTTACGTAGGGGGCGAAGGGTCTGGAAGAAGGAGGACGAGACAGAGTTGATCTGGTGGTCCATTTTGAGCTCTGAGTCCAGGATGATTCCCGGGTTGCGTGCGTGGTCCGTGAGAGTGGGCGGGCTTCCGAGGACAGGGGGCCACCAGGTGTCGTTCTAGGCGTCGGGGTTCGGGTCCATGATGAGTACTTCCGTTTTGTTGTAGGCAGCTGTTTTTCATCCATTTGGCGACGGCTTCCATGCCTTCTCGAAAGTTGTGTCTGGCGGTGTTGGGTTCGTTGGATAGGCAGAGGATGAGTTGGATGTCATCTGCGTATGACACAATGTTGAGTCCGTAGGTTCTGACGATGGGGGCAAGCGGAGCCATGCAGACTTTGAAGAGCGTAGGGCTGAGGAGGGACCCCTGGGGGACTCTGCAGGTGGTAAGTGTAGGGTCCGAGAGGAAAGGGGGGAGTCTGACCCGCTGCGTTCTGCCAGAGAGGAAGGAGCGGATCCAGTCGAGGGCCTTTTCTTGGATCCCTGCGTCGTGGAGTCTGCGTATTAGGGTGCGGTGAGAGGAGGATGAGGGCTGCTGTTTCTCCTTTGTCCAGTAAGGTGCGGATGTTGTCTGTTGCAGCGAGAAGGGTGGTTTCCCTACTGCGTTTTTTTTTTAAGCCAGATTGGGAGGAGTCGAGGATGTTGTGCTCTTCGATGAATGTGGCGAGTTGGCTGTTGATTGCTTTCTCGATTACTTTAGCTGGAAACGGGAGCAGGGAGATGGGTCTGTAGTTTTTGAGGCCGGTGGGGTCCGCCAAGGGTTTTTTCAGGAGGGGGTTGATCTCAGCGTGTTTCTAGTCGTTGGGGAACGAGGCGGTTGCCAGTGAGTTGTTGATGGTGTGGCAGAGCATGGGTGCGATGGTGTCGGTGGCTCTGTTGAAAATGTGGTAGGGGCAGGGGTCCATGGGGGCCCAGGAGTGGATTTACTTCATTGTCTTCAGCGTGTCTTCGGTGGTGAGCGCTGTCCAGTTGTCGATCGCTGGCTTCAGGATGTCGGGGGTGGTTGGCGAGGGTTCAGTGTGTTGGTTGTCTACATCAAAGTTGTCGTAGATGCTCTTGATTTTGTGGTGGAAAAAGGTGCTGAGTTTGTCACAGAGGTCTCGTGCGGGATGGATGTCGGTGGAATCGCTGGTGGGTTGGGCGAACTCCTCGATGATGTTGAAGAGTTCTTTGCTGCTGTGTGCATGAGTGGAGATTCTGTCTTTTCTTGAGGGGGGCTATGGTGTTGGTGCTGTCGGAGATCCATCTGTGCAGGGTTTGGGCTGTGGTATTGGGGTCGTCGTTTTCCGTGATGGTTGGGTTGGAGTTGCTGAGTGATGAGGTTAGCTGGTTGTCGGTGATTCTGGTCCAGTTTCTTCGTGGGAGCAGGTGCTGGTGTCTGTGGATGGTGGGTGTTCTGAAGGTGAAGTGGACGCATCGATGGTCAGTCCATGGGAGTTCGGTGGTGTGGCTGAAGGTGATGGAGTTTCCTGTTGTGCAGAGGATGTCGAGGGTGTGTCCTGCCGAGTGCGTGGGTTTAGTCATGATCTGGCGGAGTCCAATGTTGTGGAGGTTGTCCAGGAGGAATGTGGTGCT
This sequence comes from Triturus cristatus, assembly GCF_964204655.1. Taxonomy (NCBI): domain Eukaryota; kingdom Metazoa; phylum Chordata; class Amphibia; order Caudata; family Salamandridae; genus Triturus; species Triturus cristatus. The sequence goes on along the minus strand of NC_140580.1, from coordinate 1,121,443,864 downwards.
GGGGTCCAGTTGGTTGTCGAGGTGGAAGTTGAGGTCTCCCAGTAGGGTTTAGTTGGTGGATGGGATGGCATATGGGGAGATGATGTCTGTGATGGAGTTGGCAAAAAGTCTGTGGGGTCCAGGGGGTCGGTAGATGAGGGTTCCTCAGAGGGTGGAGGTAGGGCTGGCCGGTATCTTGAAGTGAAGGTATTCCATCAGGTCTGAAGGCTCATCGGGGAGTGTGCTCAGGCGGAGGGTGGATTTGTGGACGATGGCGATTCCTCCTCCCAGGCGGGAGGGGCGATCCTTCCTGGAGATCTTGTATCCCTGGGGAATGGCGATGGTGATGTCCAGGTTCGAGGTGGTGTTGGTCCAGGGTTCGGTAAAGAATGCTGCGTCCGGGGTGGTGCTGTCGAGGAGGTCCCAGATTTCGGTGGCGTGTTTGTGGAGGGATCGGACATTGAGGAGGATGCATTGCAGGGTCTTTGGTTGCGCTGGGTCCGTGGTCTTGGCGGTGCTTCAGGTGTGCCGGCAGCGGTGACAGCTGAAGGGTGTTGGCTGGTGATGCTAGCTTGCAGTTGTAGATGTGACCTGGGTTGAGAGCGTGGAGTGCCGCTGGGTCGTAGCGCTGGCGGTGCAGAGATCCAGGGTTCCTGGCGCTGGCTGCAGTCGGGTCACGGACGAGCGTAGACGGGATTGCTTTGGTGTGCCAGCGGCGCGGCCGCGCAGTGGCCGCCATTAAGTAGGGTCGGGGAGGGCTGGACAGCTGGGAGGCGGGAGTGGGGCGGGGAGCTGGATTGGGCCGGTCGCACTCGTCGTGCTGGGGGGAAGGGCAAATAGGGCAGCAAAAGTGCAAGAAAGAGTGGAGGAAAGACACAGAGGACACAGAAGGAGAGTGAAAGGGGGAGATTGAGATGAGGGTAAAAAACGAGTATTAACGGAGGAAAGACACAGAAGGAGAGTGAAGGGCGAGCTTGAAATGAGGGGAAAACAACAGAAAACGGAGGAAAGACCCAGAAGGAGAGTAAAGGGGAGAGATAGAAGTGAGGGAAAAAAACAAGTCAAAAAGGAGAGAAAAAGCAGAGCAAGAGAATGGAGACAGAGGTCCACTGCACCACCAGGGATGAGGTGCAGGGGCTGGGGGGAAGCCTCACTTAATGGTGGAGCTGCAAGGGAGGGAGAGCAATTTCACTGACAATGAGTACAATAGGTACCATCACATCATATTCAAGTGGCAACTGTTTGCGTTTCAGCCCTCCAACACTTGAATTTCTGCACTGAAGAACTGGCACATAAATAATAATTCTGACTTTGGAACTTTAGTAATAATTTAGTGATTGATTGTTCAGAAACTTTACCACAGGGCATGAATTCATCATTTTGCTTCATCACTAATGGCAGTAAGCTAAAAGATTTAAATCTGAGACATATACAAGGAAAAGATGGTGAATTTACAGGGCCATTATGTGGGAGAATTTAACAGTGTTGTAGAGCACACTTGATATCAACAACAGTGAACTTTAATATAGCTATTAAAGGCCTGCTCCAGCATAGGGCCTTTAACAAGGGAGCGGGACCTTAATAGCTGGTATAGCCCAGCTACGAAGGGTTATAAGGCTATTAGAACATTCTGCCACTAGAGAGCATAATGTTCTAATAAATAAAACAAAGGCCTCTCTGAGCCCGAGGGGATTTAAATCCCCTCTGGCTGAGGGAGGCCTTTGTTCAGACAACATTGGTATGTTGCTTTGCGAGCCTTTACCGGCCCGTAGAAGCTCGCAGCACTCTATTGTATTCAATGGAGTGCTCCACATTCCAATGTTCTAATAAAGTGTCTGGCATGGCATTGCATCTCTTGTGCAGTAATTTCAATATCTTTTGAACCGTTTAATCTAGGAACATATTTTTTACTTAAAATCAGCAAATTATGAGGCAAATGATGGATCATGTGGTGAGTGCCACAAACCCAGTATTTACATGAAAAATGCCATAGCTGCATAATCATACTTTTCCAGTGGACTGGCACATACGAAAAGAATCACATATGACAGGCCTATATTTTTTTATGCGTGGAAGTCTCCGCCCGGACTGCGTAGTCTCTGCAGTTTTAAACTTACTCTTAAATCGGAGTTTGCGAATAGCAAAAAATAGTAAACTTATACACAAGTTTACCTTTATGAGGGGGGCGTGGCTTCGGCGCGAGGCGGAATGGCTGCCTCTTGAGGGAGCTCCGCAAGTCAGGTCCTTCATCTGGCCAATACCATCCGCAAATACCGTCTGTGCGAAGCCAGGGGGACATGGGACAGTAACAGAGAGTGGTGGAGTGCTGCGGAACTCCTTGTGTCCCGAAAACTGCTGCCTGCGCCAGTGTTTCGAGACGCTGCGGTGACGGTGCGCTGCTCGGCAAAATGGCGCCTGCTCGGGACCCGATCGAGGAGCCCCGGCGCTGAAGCCGAGGAGGCGGCATCGGAACGACCGCGGCGGGGCGGTTGAGGTGGAGACGACTGCCATCCCCGATTTTGGAATGCTGGGACCCCGCTCTGCAACTGGCGCGGTAATAGCGCCGACCACACGCACGTGGAGTTGAGCTGCTGGGTACAGCGTTGGTGTAAGGGGCACGCCCGGCGAGAAGACTCCGAGCGGCTCTGCCTGAGTTGCTGACTAGCGCTGGGGAAATCGTGCCCGAGTGCTGGGGACGCCGGGCCAGCGGACCAGCTGCACCTGCGGAGATTGCGGAGCTGCGACGAGAGTGTGCTAAGGAGACCTGGCTGAACGCGGCTGGAGGTGCCTTTGGAGCTGCGGGCTGGAGCGCTGCTGCTGGTACCGGTGCAGTAAGTGGGATTGGGTGCAGGTTGTGCCTGGTGCGGGGTGGGCGGTGCGGCCCTATTGGGTTACCCCAGGAGTTGGTAGTGGAGGTGCCTGGTGGGGGCGGCGCTGCCTGGCCGCCTCAGGAGTGAGCGCTCAGTACTTCTGCTGCACTGGGGGTGCGCCGGCCTGACTCGCTGTGGTGGGGGGGTGCCTGCCTGGGCGAGCTAGTGCACCAGTGGCCCTTTCCTTTGGGCTGGTGGGCGCTGGGCGCTGGGCGCTGGGCGCTGGGCGCTAGGCACTGGGGGGGGCCTCAACACTGCAGGGGGAGACGGCGTGGTGTCACCCTAGACATCCTGGACACGATTACGGGCCCTGATTCCTGCATGGGCGCTGAGCGGCGGAGTCCCTCGGCGGCGGAAGTGTCGTACACTGGAGCCTTGAGTAGTCACTGCTGTGTTTGAACTCTGGAAAGGGTTGTGGAGCCCCCTAATGCCATACCATAGGGCTTGAGTGTGGGGCAGGGCTGCACTGTGTGGAGGACTCATCTCGGACCGTCCAGGGTGTGCATGGTGCGCAGCGGATGGTGGCCACTGGCTGGAGACCGCTGGACTGAGTGATCGACACCGGATCTTGATGGACTGCTGAGGGGGCGCGCAACGACTCTGTTGTCCAGCGGAGGAGTCTACAGTGGTCGAGTCGGGGACCGAGGGTCGAGGCTGGATACCGTTCAACTCTCCGCTGCCATCTCTCTCAACATGGGGAAATCTGTCCCCAAGCAGCCCAAGCTGCACTTCGAAACCAAGCGAAATACACGAGCCACGGATGTGAGGAGTGAACAGGCTGGACTGCAGGGTGCCCAGGGGATGGCGGAGGACACTGAAGACGACACTAGAACTATCCTACTGGAGCTGCGCGCTGGCACGAAATCAATTGATAGTAAAATAGATGCGCTAGCGACCGGACTGGATGTGGTCAAGAAGAAGGTAGAGAAGCATGAGCACTGGTTGGATGTTCTGGAAAATAGACTTTCTGACACGCAGGACTCGCAGGCTGAATCGCGGACTCAAATACTACAGATGGAGAAAGTTCTGGAAATCATACGTGCAAAGAACGAGGACTTGGAAGCGCGCTCCAGGCGCAATAACCTTCGCATTCTTGGTCTGCCGGAGTCAACCGCCATATCCAAAATTGAGACTTTCATTGATGGGATGCTGCGTGATCTATTTGGCTCGGTACTGTCTCCTGTGATGATAGTGGAGAGGGCGCATTGCTCCTTGGGTCCCAAACCGAGGCCGGGGGCGCCCCCCCGCCCGATCATTGCACACCTTTTGAACTATGCTGATAGAGACGCAATCCTCCGGGAGGCTAGGGCTAAGGCGCCGGTCACTTACAAGGGGGACACGTTGTCTTTTTTTCCGGATTACACCCCTGGGGTGCAGGCCGCCAGAAGGGAGTTTGTACCAACGAAAAAAATGCTACAGGCGGCATTGGTGTCGTATGCCATGCTCTACCCGGCCAAACTGAAAATAACGAATGAAGGGCAGGCACACTTCTTCACTGATGCAAAGTCGGCTCTAAAATTCGCAAAGCAGGTTTGCAGATCAAAACCTCGAAGACTGAAGTGGCGACATCGGGACTGGAGGAAACAGATTGAACTTGATGACATTGCATTCAGATTGATGGTGGTGATGGGGCTGTTTACTTTCCTACATGATGAGAGCACTCATACATAAATGTTGTTTTGGTGATAATTATTTGATGGGCAGGGGATGAAGGATGCTTCCTGCAGGTTCTTGTTAATAGTTTCATAACGTTGCAGTCCTTTACTGTTGTCCAGGATTGTGGACACTGGTGGCATATATTGTATACGAGCACAGGCGGACCGTATTGTCTTAACCTGGTGACCTCACTTCGGTGGGAGTATTCGCTGCCGGTCTGCTCCCCCTAGCGGGTATTCCCCAATGGTTGGTGGGTCTGTTACAGGGGGGGAGGTTGGGGTGGGGGATTGGTGTCAGTCTCAACCTAATTGGGAGGTTAGAGTGGGTGGGGGTGGTGGGAGAGATGGGGATGGTATGTGTTGTATTTTTGTTTTGTTTCTGTCAGTTTGCAGTTGGACGGACCATGATGTGTGCAGCAGGTTAGGGTAAACGAAATTGCTGAGGGCGGCACCCCCCTATGGCCGCTCGTGTCAGTACTGGGCCGCATAGTTACTGCGCAGGATGGTAATGGGTGAGAGACTTCGAATGTTGACTTGGAATGTTAGAGGCCTAAATTCACCTAAAAAAGTAAGACATGTGCTGGCCTATTTGAATCGTTATTCTATCCACATAGCTTTGCTGCAAGAGACGCACCTGACACAACATACTAAGCGGAGTGTAGCAGGGAGATGGGCGGGTTTCAGGTTGGCGGCCTCATACTCGTCATATGCACGTGGCACGATGATCTTAATTAAGCGAGGGGTGGCATTTCAGCCAGCTCGTACGTATATGGATGATGCAGGAAGATGTGCTATGGTACAGGGCAAGTTGGGAGACGTATTGGTCACTATAATCAACATGTATGGGCCTGTGGTGAATGACCCAGGATGCTTTGTTAGAATGTATGGTATATTGAGAACCTGGCCGGTGGCAACTGTTTTGAGGGGAGGCGACCTGAATACATATCTAGATCCTGATTTAGATAAGTCCAATCCAATGTCTCATCGAACTCCTAAGATCGCCAGGAGCGTTATATGTGCCATGGAGGAATTTGGGTTGCGCGATGTGTGGAGAATGAGGAATCCACTAGCAAAAGAGAGGACACATGCGACACCATCGCACAATAGCTGGTCGAGACTAGACTACTGGTTGGTGGGAGAGGAGGCAACGGGCTGGGTGCGGGAAGTGGTGAACCTGCCACACACGCTGTCAGACCATAATCCTGTACAGCTGGATGTAGAAATCCCGACAGCCATGCGGCTCCCATTTACATGGCGTCTGCGTTCAGAAGCATTATTGGACCCCATATATGAGAACGCTGTTAAGGAGGCCATTGTACAGTACTTCTCAACCAATAAGGGTACAGTGGATGAGGCCTCAATGCTGTGGGAAGCGTTCAAGGCAACAATCAGAGGGGTGTGCATTGGGACCGCGGTAGGCATCCTTAGGGACATCAGGACACAGCTGCAAAACACTGAGACTGCCCTGCGTAAGTTGGAGAGTAGATATGCTGAGACTCCTACGGCGGAGGTGCTGGTCCGCATTAATGAGTTGGTCAAGGAATATGACAAACTAGCTGACACGGAAATAAAGTACTTATCGTGCAGACACACGGCGCGCAAGTATGGGGAAGGAGGACGGCCTGGGCGCACACTAGCGCTTAAGATTAAGGAGCGATCGGAACAGGCACATTTTGATAAGAACATGGATGAACATGGGACAGAACACTATCACCCGCAGAACAATTTTGGAGCTTTTATGCGGAGTTGAATGCTTCTAAGGGGGGGCGACTGAGGCCGAAATGGAGGACTATCTGGAAAATGTAGCATGTGCCTGGTTATCGAACGATCACAGGGAATACTTATGTATGCCCATTGATGAACAAGATATCAGGGCGGCAATCGCGACACTCTCTAATGGTAAGGCACCGGGGCCAGATGGCCTTACGGTGGAATTTTATAAGAAGTATGTAGATTTGCTTGCCCCACACTTGTTGGAAATGTACGCTGAGGCGCATGAGGCCGGAAGGTTGCCACCTTCTCTGCGACAAGCGCTGATAATAACACTGCTCAAGAAAGATAAGCCTCCGGATAGATGCGACTCTTATCGCCCACTGTCTCTGATCAATATAGATGCGAAGATATTGGCTAAAATGTTAGTGACTAGACTACAACCTTTGATGCCGCGGTTGGTGCTACCTGACCAGTCGGATTTTATTCCTGAGAGATCTACATCGCATAACCTCAGGACGGTCTTTTCCATGTTCCATATATTGGAGCCAAGCATGTCTGCGGCGGCTGTACTGCTGGACGCTGCGAAAGCGTTTGATACAGTGGAGTGGAAGTATATGATGTTTGTTCTGAGGCGGATGGGATTCCCACCATTATTTCTGCAATGGATAGCGGTGCTATACGCGGCTCCGACGGCTATGGTGCAAGTGGGTGGGTTGACCTCGGATCCTATCATCATAGAGAGGGGTACGCGTCAGGGATGCCCGTTATCGCCACTACTGTTTGCTATAGTATTAGAGCCGCTGGCTTGCGCTATACGACAGAGGCACAGGGAAACAGCATTAAATTTTACATATCGCCCTGTGGCCATATCATTATACGCGGACGACATGGTGCTCTTTGTGCGTGACCCATCTCGCTTCCTGGCGCAGTTGTTGCGTGAATATGTGCGCTTTGGCCACCTGTCAGGGCTCCTTGTAAATTGGGATAAATCCACCATTATTCCATTGACGGAATCCACTAAGCGTCCGGATGTGGAATTCCCGCTGATGTGGTCCACGGACCCGGTTAAGTACCTTGGAGTGTGGATCCATCGAGATCCAAGTGTAGTGATACGTGAAAATTATGGGAGAGCGTATTCTAGGCTAGAACAACAGGTGGACGTGTGGGTCTCATTACCGATGTCTCTTGCGGACCGCATCACCTTAATTAAAATGGTGGTGTTGCCGCGGTTTCTATACTTATTCGTAAACATCCCGGTGGTGCTGACGATGGGTTTCTTTCAGAACATTCGTAGAGCTCTGATACGATTGGTGTGGGGAGGTAAGACTGCGCGCGTGAACTGGTCGATGCTAACTAACAGGTACGACCAGGGAGGCTTTGGAGCGCCGGATTTTTATGTCTACTATCTCAGTGCGCAGGCGCAATACATCTACTATTGGATGAGACCGCATGCGTACACCCCACACGTGGCTGTGGAGGAGGGAGACGCACATCCGGTTCCACTACATAGTATAATCACACATCGGGCGCGTGGAACTCGGAAAACCGAGATCAATGCTGTGGACACCACCATGGCAGGCAATAGGGCGGCTGGCGCGGAAGCTACCGGTATATGCTATGCTCCAGCCATGTACATTGAATATCATGCGGCGCTGTCGGTTACTCATGTGGTGCCCTCGATGCGTCTGCTCAGGGAGGCAGGATTACAGCTAATGCAGGACATATACCAGGATGGGTCATGTGTCACCACAGATTCTCTTCAATACATTAGCAATCAGTCACTACTATTTAGATTTGCAATGCACAGATTGCGCCAGGCGATCAGGGTACACTATACCACCTACCCTATGGAACCTCCCAAACTATTAACACTGCAGCTTGCCCTTACCACACCCACCAACAAGAAACTGATATCCAGGTTATATAAGTCAATCAAGGGTGAAAGCACGAATAAACCGGACAAGAGCTTGGAACGGTGGAATGCCTGTCTACCTGAACCAATTCGGGAGAAAGATTGGAAATATGTGTGTGAGTTGACAGGAACACTCAGCATGAATGGAAACTTGCGCATTATACACTTTAAATATATTCATCAGGTATATTACACACCGGCAAGGTTACATAGCTTTGGAATGCGTGAGACGGATTGCTGCGTGAGATGTGGGCAGGGGAATGCGGATTTTTTGCATTTGGCGTGGGGATGCAGCAAGGTGTACGAGTTCTGGGAAGTGGTGGTGAGAAACTTGAAGACTATGGGGGCTGTGGAACTCCAATGCGTGCCGGGTGTCTGCCTGCTTTGTTTTGTGCCGCATATTAAGGGAGCGAAAGGAAGATTTGTGAGATTAGCATTATTGTTAGCGGCACGTAGGGTGGCGATTACGTGGGGAGGGAGACGAAGTCCGAAAGAGGAACACTGGCTGAGGGAACTGGTGTATTGTAAGGACAATTTGGAAACGTACGCGGAGGAACTACCTGCGATCTCGAGGCCCAGAGGCATATGGGAACCTTTACGTGTATTCTTATTGAATAGAGCGGCAGAGGCCGAGCACTAGGGTGTATCTAAAATTGTTCGAATGATTTTGGCGGGAGGGCTGGGGGGGTAAAGGACAAGTAGACTGACATTCATTGCATTTCTCCAACTGTTGGAGTAACATTTGATTGAAATATTGGTGAGGGGCTTTTATTCTTCTTTTTTTTCTTGTTTTTGCTTTTCGTCTTTTTTTTTGGTTTGTTTAAAAAAAAAAAAAAAAAAGTTTACCTTTATGAATCAGGCCCTCTGAGTGTAAAGTTACTCAAAAGTGTAGAATTACAAGTCTTCGTCCCCTGGAAAAGGGGGAGGAGCCAGATTTACGATACTACTACCTGAAAGAAACATTAGAGAGTCCAGCACCACTCATAGCCCATGGTACTTCAACACTCTCCATAAAAAATAATAAAGGTAGGGACTTAATGTCCTGTAGAAAATAATGTTAAATTAAATGTAAATAAATTATTTAAATAGTTGCAACTATAAATATAAATGTTAATGTTAAATCAATCTAAATATAAAACATATTTATTTATAAAATATTTCATATAATGAATTTAAATTAGTGATTGATTTAATTCAAAATTAAGTTAATAGTGATGTAGCATTTTTTACATTTGTTCTAAATTTAAAATTTATTTACTTTAATATTTAACATAAAAATTTGATGATTGTGCTATCCTTTGAAGTTTATTTGTTGTGTAAAGCTAACACATTGTTTCCATTGGAGGAAATAGAACATACACGTCTTGCACTGGCACTTTCAAGTACTTTGAATAACAGGAGATTAAGAAGACATTTCTGGGGGCCATGAATGGACTCTGAAATCGATCTGTGTGTTTGGAGTTGTGCAGTTGGGTGTTTGGTTGATAGGAATGTGTGTACCCCACAATGTCCTTTATGGCCTCCAGATATCCCTAAAGGGCCTTGGAAGAAAGTCTCAATTGCTTCTCCTGCAAAAGAGTGATTTTGTGATTGCCATTTGTACATTTCCCAGCACACAAAGTTACATAGAGATGTTTCACTAGGGAAGGTTTCCCCATGAACACAAGTGAAAAGAGTTCAGTTTATGCCTTAAGAAATTAAGCCTATTTTGGTGGCAAACGTTGTGTACTTTTGTTGGACTACAAACACATTAGCACTGAAGAAGTCTACAAGATTGTACTCAACAGACAGTTGAGAGTCAAAATACTCTTGATGAGAGTTTCAGAATGGTCTTACCCCATGGTGTAACTCAAGAGTGACTTTTCAATTGTTGGAATGGTGTGAAGCTGGTATCAGGTTATTTCTAGGGTGGGCGAAACTTGAGGCTGAGCCTAATTACAAGGTAAACCATGGGATCCCGGATGCCGAAGAGATGAGGAAAAGGGTTAGCAAGAAGCATGAAGAATACAGAGAAGACTTTGACCGGGCCAAGGCTGTGAGGACAACAAAGGTTGAGTTGGTTATTGGGACGCCTTCAAAGAAAACTCAGTAGGGGCAGAGTGAGTTTTTGGTGCCACAACAGGTGTGTGTGGTGCATAAATGTGATAGCAATTTGTGTAAATTGTAACTGCATGGTTACGTTGAAAGAAACAAATATGGGTTAGCAATTTGCAATTCATTAAACCATAGACTTCGATGATGTGAGACTACCGACAGGGGATGCTGAGCTAGCATGTGGAAATGGATGTTATATGGATGTTAATTTGACCAGAAATGTGCCCTTGGAAAAGAATCCGATTTGGATGTTTATAGGTTAGCTTTGGATGTAGGCCAGAATGTGCTGCTGGAGAGGATGGCTTTGAAAAAGGTGAACTAACCAATCTGAAACATAAGACTTGGTACTTTCTCAACTCAAATGAGGTCTTAGGATGTGAGTACGCTCCAGGTCACTTCATGCTCATTCTGAACAGTTAGATAAGTAAGATTAAGCAACCTTAGTCCGTTGGAGTAAAATGCCTTTTGTGTAACTGATTAACTAGAGGATATACAGATTCAATGTCTGCACAGCCCTATAATGATCAGATAACTTATGTCCCCACAGACCCCCTGTGTACGCAGACAACAGTAAAATGCACATTATCTTATATCTTTTCTTGGTACCCTGATTGGTTTCTCTTTTCCTGCACATTACCATTTTTGTCTTTTTTCTCATTTCAACTCCTTCCCTTTTCTTTTTCTTTAGTATCATTATGTATGTGTGTAGGAAGCTGGCTCTGTAAATACTATACCAAAGAAAGGTATAGTGTGCACATAATCCAGGGAGTCCCCAGAGGTATAGCAGAGGCTAAATTAGGTAAGTACTAACAACTCTTTTTGCGGTAGTGTGGACGAGCAGTTAGGCTTATCCAGGGGGTGTGTTCAGCATTTATTGTAGTCACTCAATCAAGGACTGATTACACACTCTCAGAGACAGAATCCAAACCAATTAGGTAAGTATAAAGAAAGGTATACATATGTCTTATTATAGAACTAAGTAGGACTTGGCACATGTAAGTAAAATATACTCTCAAATGCAAGACTGTTCAAGGAAATGCAGTTGTGGTTGAATTTGTTGCAAGTTTGTACCACTTTAAAATGAGGTTTGAATTATACAGTAGGTACTTTCAGATTACTTTTCAGTTACTTTTGGTACTGGGGTGGTATGTCTAGATACCACACCTTAGGATCTCACAAGGTAACTACAACTTTTAATAATTAGCAACTGAGTTCTCTTTTCTCCATACAACAACACTTCAACACTTAGAACATGTTGAGTCCCAAACTCTCTTACCATGGGCTCCTGTGGGAGAAAAGTGTTGGCGGTTTCCCAGGTAAGTACACGACTTATGAGTGGGAGTTTTGGTGGTTAGGACCAAGGTTCCCCAAGGTCTAGAGGGGCACTTGAGTTGCACCGTCAGCGGCACTGGGGTGTTGGGGTGCAGAGTGCATAGGCCAATGTTAGCCAATAAGGCTGAGGGGATTTCAATTAAAGACTGCTGATAAGCAGGCCCATCAGGTGTGGGAGCAAAATTCCTAGGTTTAAGGTGAGCACTGCAGGGGCCAACAACCAGAACAGGAGCTGCACCAACAGCGGCACTGGGGCGGCCTGCTGGAGGGTGAAAACGAGGCGTCGGGGGCCCAATGCTTGTAAATGGAGACCTTCAGTTTTGTGAAGTTGATGCAGGCTCAGACAGGTGGACTTCCTGAAGGCGACCACAGGCTGGAGAGGTAAGTTGGGATCTTGGTGTATACCTGGACACCGTTGGTTGGGCCACCCAAGGCCGTGGGGTGTTGGGTGAAGGGTGTCTTCTAGTGTAGGGTTTTCTTACCAGCTCCGGTCGTGTCGGGGAGACCCTTCAGCTTGAGGCTGCAGGTGTCATCTCGAACCTTGAGGGAGATCGGGGATCACCAGATCCCAGGTCAGGATCGCTGTGGAGACCTCCTTGTAGTGTTGGGCCACTCGAACTCGGGCCAGGGGCGTTGAGTGCAGAGTGATGCAGAATTTGCGGAGTCGCCGGGACCCTATTCTGTGGGTGAGTCTTTGCTTGAGAAAATCTTGTGATCACATGAGACAGAGTCTGTAACAGGGCAGGTCCTCCGGGCTCTGGAGGTTGCTGGCTGCTGGACTCACCGGGGTTCTTGCTGTAGGCAGGTCACAGACGGGACAGGCTAGTAGAGCTGGGGCCAAAGCAGTTGGTGTCCTCTTCTTCTTCCTCGGCCCTTCTTCTTTCTTCCTCGAATCTGAGGAGGCAAGGTTCAGGGTTGCTCCTAAATACTAGATTTAATGGCATTAAAGGGGTGTGCAGTTCGGGACCAATGGGTCCCTTCCTTGGGGTGGGTACAGACCCTATTATGCCACCCTCCAGTGGGAGGGGGCATGAACCTCTCCCTAAAAGGCTGAGTCCCCTCATCTTCAAGATGGAGGGGACTGAGATTGGTTCTTCACCTAACCTCCCCCACCTGTGGGGTGGGGTTGGCAAAGGTGGGCACACCTCTCTTCGTAGCTTGGTTTTCCTGCCGATTCTCCTGCCCAAAGTGGGGGCCAGAATCGGCAGAGGCAAGTTGCTGGGGGCAGCAAAAGGCAGGGACAGCTTCCAAAGGCGGCAGGCCTTTGAAGCCTCCCCTTTAGTGGACCCAGCCCATACTGTGGGAGGAGGCATGACAACTCTGCCCATGATGGGTTTGTTTATGAACCCAGAGAGTGGAGACTCTCTACCCAAGGGTCCAGAAACCTGCCTGGTGGTGGCAAATGGTGGACAGCCATTCAGGAACCACACCAGGGCTGGTTGATTGTCAGGGGGCGTTTCTAAGATGACCTCTGAGTTCATTTTACATTAAATCCAACACTGGCATCACTGTGGGTTGAATGTGCTGAGAAGTCTGCTACCAAAGCTCCTAGTTTTCAGTAAAGCCATTATGGAGCTGTGGAGTTTGTAATGACCAACTCCTAGACCATATACTCTTTATGGCTTAACTACACTTACAATGTCTAAGAATGGGCTTACTATGAAGTGGCCAGGTCCCCAAGGGTGACTTGGACTCTAACATGCACAACTGGATGTGAAATACTCAAAATACAACTGTGTATAACAAAATTATGCCAGCAATATATTTACTGAAATTAGTTTCACATTTCAAAATGACATGATTCAAATGTTTTAGACATGTACAGTAAATTCATATTTGGTGTATAATTTACAATTGAACATTACACACTGGAATTAACGAAAAAACAAAAAACAATGCCCAATGCATTTCGGGACGCAAGGTCCCTTCGTCAGGGGCCAACCTGAAATGATGAAAGGGAAACGCATCAATGGATGTGCAAATCAATATAAGAATAACTTCAAGAAAAGAAGTGGTGTAAACAGTCCTATTTGATGTTATCATGTACCCTGCACCATCTCGTGATATACCCAAGGAATGAGTGTCATGCTGTAAACCAACACACTTACTGCTTTCACGGTAGCAGGACGGAATCACTCTTGCAAGAAACATAATGAAAAGGAACGCGAGGCAAATTACGTGTTCAATATTCATTCCATCAAAGCAACTAACATTCGCCTCAGATGTTTGTACTTTCTGCGTACCAGTCAGTAGCCAAAAAACTTTCAAGGCCATCTTTACTTGCAGCGACGAATAGGATACTCTCACTTTAGAAACAAAGTGAGGAATGTAAGTATCATTCCCTTTATCTAATTTCAAAGATCTACATTGAATCTAAACACATACCTGAATCAATGTTCCTAATCACGTCTTCCAATGGTTTCACAAATTGTCCTAAATGAGTAAAACAATTCCAATGTCACCTCCGTATAGTAAAAGAATTGCTAAAATCAAATTTCTAAAAGGGATGCTCTCCTTTGGCGTGATCTGTTGAAATTAACTGCCGATGTTCTGAACCGCTATTATAAGAAGCGAAACAAAAAGACTCACTGCAACAAAGAAAAAAGCCATGTTGGCTGATTCCATGGTATTCCGAACCTCTTAATAATGAGCCTGCCAAGTTTCAAGCCGCGCCTATCGTTTTATTATCATCCGTGTCAGGCCACTCCAAACATCCGATGAAACTCGACGCTCAGAGTGTATGCTATTTTTATATACTTCTGGATATCGCGGAAGACCACGTGATCGGACGCGCGCGTCAGTGATGAAAATAAAAGAAACTGATCGACGGGATACTTGTGATTCCGAAATATCATACAATATGCAATGTATCCTCACTTCATTCGAAATAAATAATAATAAATAAATACAATGAATGTTGCCATCGTGTAACCAAACTTGTGAACAAGAAAAACTAAATCCACAACACAGTGATGTTCGACCAAGTGGCCAAGGTGACCGTTCGATATTAGTGCCCATCATGCAATCATCAAGTGTACTATCTGAATGTAGATGTGGGGAGATTGTCACACCATATAGACACAGTTTGAACATTGTTAAATTCTCTCTATGAGTAAACTATGTTAGCACCATTTGGTGAACATATCGACAAAACAAATTCACAATAAATTACAAGGAAAAATAAAATGTATAATAAAACATATGAGTGACCTACTGGGTGTTATCTGTGAATGCGTAAATGTTTATGTGCATGTGTAGGGGTATGGGTGACGTGTGCATGCGAATAATTCAGACTTTATAAAAAGCAAGCCATTTCGAATTTGTCGTTCAGTCCATGGGGCGTCAAAGTATGTAGCTTTTTTATCCAAAATGCCTCTCTTTGTAGTAATCTTTTGGAATTGTCAGTGCCTTGTACAACGGGTACTTGTACGATTATTTAAAATTTTAATTGGGCTATACTGTGCCGGTACTCCTCCCAATGTACAGCCAAATTTGAATTGATGTTTTTGGTCCTAATTTTACTTTTTGTTTTCTGTTAGGTGTACTTTCATTTTTCTCTCTGTTTTTCCGATGTACAGGAATCCACACGGACATTTGATTGAGTATACTATGTTTTGGGAATTACAATCTGTGATCCCTGTCAGTCTCATTTTTTCACCAGTCCTAGGGTGTAACAATGTTTTGCCAGGAATGACTTTGTTGCAGTGAGTGTAGTTCCTGCATTTTTTGTGCCACTTTTCCTAATAATGGATTGTGTCTTTTTTCTCGATAGCAATTCTTTAAGACTCCGTGCTCTCGAGTAGGCGAACAGTGGTTTATCTGCACTTCTTTATAGCAATTCTTTTACTATACGGAGGTGACATTGGAACTGTTAATTCAGGTATGTGTTTAGATTCAATGTAGATCTTTGAAATTAGATAAACGGAATGATACTTACATTCCTAACTTTGTTTCTAAAGTGAGAGTATCCTATTCATCGCTGCAAGTAAAGGAAGCCTTGGAAGGTTTTTGGCTACTGACAGGTACGTAGAAAGTGCAAACATCTGAGGCGATTGTTAGTTGCTTTGATGGAATGAATATTGAACACGTAATTTGCATTGCGTTCCTTTTATTAGGTTTTTTGCAAGAGTGATTCAGTCCTGCTACCGTGAAAGCAGTAAGTGTGTTGGTTTACGGCATGACACTCATTCCTTGGGTATATCACGAGATGGTGCAGGGTGTATGATAACATCAAATAGGACTGTTTACACCACTTCTTTTCTTGAAGTTTGCTTATATTGATTTGCACATCCATTGATGCATTTCCCTTTCATCATTTCAGGTTGGCCCCTGACGAAAGGACCTTGCGTCCCGAAATGCATTGGGCATTGTTTTTAGTTTTTTCGTTAATTCCAGTGCGTAATGTTCAATTGTAAATTATACACCAAATATGAATTTACTGTACATGTCTAAAACATTTGAATTATGTCATTTTGAAATGTGAAAATAATTTCAGTAAATACATTGATGGCATAAAATTGTTATACACGGTTGTACTTCAAGTATTTCACATCAAGTTGTGCACGTTAGAGTCCAAGTCACCCTTGGGGGCCTGGCCACTTCATAGTAGTTACTTCATATGCTAGACAGGCATATTTCTAACGTAGCATACTAATCGGTTCACTTGCAGTAGAATGTTCTACAATCGTAGTGTGCACAATCCACCAACATTGTCTAAGAATGGGCTTAGACACTGTAGGGCTACAGGGCTCATGCCACTGTACCCTCACCTTAGGACTAGTGCACCCTGCTAGAGGGGCGACTTACCTAGGCCTCAGGCAGTGGGTTGCAGGCATGGCACACAGGGATGTGTGCCATGCTGAATCTTCACTTCTCTCTGCACCAGAACACGCAGCCTACAATGGCAGTGTGCGGGTGTTAAGGTGCAGGGCCTCTAAGGGTAGCACAATAAGTGCCTTAGAGGCCTTCCCTGGTCACAGTGCCCTGGGTAACCATGGTACCTTTTACAAGAGGCTTACCTGTGGCCAGAGATGTGCCAATTGTGGGTACAAAGGTACAGTCTTGGGAAAGACCACAGGTCCTGGGAACCTGATTGGCAGATACCCAGGGTACATTAAGTCGGGTTGCATCAGATGTCAGGCAAAGAGAGGGGTTAACCATGCAAAAAGGGGCGCTTTCCTACAATACATTTTACATTTTGTATTTTATCCTCTGTTTTTGATGTGCAAAATCCAGGTGGCTGAATGCAAATCAAAACTGATACCGAAAAGACTCAATAACCCATAGTGCCTTCACTCTGTAACAATGCTCTAGTAATGGATGGGCAGAGATGCTCTTCATGTTAGTGATGAAAAGTATCACTCAGAAGGTAGAACCAACAGTAACCTGGCTTAGACCCACAGTCTACTCTTAAGTCTCACCTTGTTAGGAAATTCCTAAATACAGACTTCCTGAATGCATACAACTCTTGGGGTACTCTTCCGGAGAGCCAGGTATGTGTTACAGATACACTGCCCACACCTCTGCTGGGATGTGAGGCAGTGTGCTCACATCCCCCTTCTGTTTAAAAAGGCTCCCAGAGCCAGAGAGCTGACAAGAGTTTGGAGATGCACCTGTGAACCTGTGAGAGGTACTGGGACCTGAGAGGACTGGGGCAGCATTCTCAGCAACTCCTGATAAAATTTGTTTTTGATCTCTACTGATTAAGGATAAAAGCCAAAAACACATGTGTCTAGAGAGGAATAGCATTACCTGCACCAACGTTGGTGAAATACTGCTACTAATATTCAAGTAAGCACCAATTGTGAACTGCATTCTCCATAATGCAAAGGGGAGAACGCTGCTGGGATGTGAGGACGTTTGCTCCATCTCCATTTTGTTTAAAAAGGCTTTCTTGAGCCAGTGGGATGAAGAGCTTTTGGAGATGCTCCTGTGCACCTGTGACAGGTAATGATACCTGAAAGGAATGTGGCAGCATTCTCAGCAACCCCTGATAACATTTTTTTTATCTCTACTGATGAAGGGCAAACTCCAGAAACAGGTTTATCTAGAGATGAACAGCACTACCAGCAGCAACGTTGGTGAAATACTACTACTAATATTCATGTAAGCGCTAATTCTGAATTGCATTCTCCAAGGTGAAATGGGGCAAACTCAACTCGGATGTGAGGCATGGTGCTCCTGTCCCCCTTCTGCACTGCCTACACCTCCTCCAGGGCCGGTTTATGCACTCTACGTTCTGGTTAGCCAGCCTTAGGAAGTCCTTTATGAATGGAGGAGTAAGGAGGCATCAGCCTTTCTCTGCCCTTTCCTCTGCTCCCGCACTTCATGTAGAGGTAGGGAAACAGCTGAGTTTCTCATACTCTCTGGGACAGGCCAGTCACAGCATGATCAGATGACTTTAGTATTTGAAGGAAAGCCCTATATGGGGATGCCCTTATGACTTTGTTTTTCATGTCCATGACCACCAAGAAAGTCATGGCTGACACGAACAGGAAAAGAGCAACAATGTCCCCCACAGGCAGGCTGATAGAAAACTCCCAGTCTTTACAGAGCATTGTTTTCAAAAACAGGGCTTCAGGGTTTGTTATTAAGAAATTAAAAAAGTCAAGATATGGGGAGTCAGCTAGTACTGAAGGGGTTTTCTCGAGGATGGCTTTTGTTACCTGTACATACCACACATCATTGCAGAAACAAAATATGGGCCAAATTACGAGATTGGGGTGGAGCGGTGGCGCAGCAGTTCAAACCGCCACACCAGTGCTCCACCAAAGCTCGTGCTGCTTGCCAGAATACAACTTATTCGTAGTCTGTCAGGTGGGCTGCGTGGCAGTTCCCCCTGCGGTGCCCTTTAAAAGGCAGCGGTGGCTTTTAAAATGGCACCGCAAGGAGAACGCCTCACAAGGTTCCTGCATGGGATGGACTCTTAAGTCCATGCCGTGCAGGAACCTATGTGCATGCACACAGGGGGGGCACCTGGTATGCCCCCCTGTGTGCATCCACATATGTCTGAGGCACAGGTGGGCCCTGTATGGCCGCCTTTGTTTCCTCTCCGCCAGGCTTTTCATGGCAGTGGGACAGTGTCGGATTTCTGGTTCATAGAGAAAGTCTGTGCACTAAATAAAGATGCCTTTAAATTCTGTATTTATCATGTCACATTTGCTGCTCTTCAAAGACAGAGGTCAAATATCAGGCTATCCCTTCCCACAAATTGCATCTTATGTTTTATTAACATGAGGATTGGTGTTTACAAACTCCTCTCACTTTGCAGTCCGAGAAAGAAAAATAAACAGTACTATGTGACAATCTTGCTGGGGTACAGGGAAAGGCTATATGTCCTTTAAAGCTAGGTGAGTCATGGATGTTTGTGGTTCTAAAATACAGCCTGTACTTCTAAAAGAGTTGGGAACCTCTGCACTAGTGGATCCCTGAAATTCATAAATAATTAGATCCTGAGCCTTATGTTGTAGCTTTGTAACATACATGCCTAGCGATGGTGGAGAAGAGCTGGATCTAGGCCAGATATTGAAAATATCCTCATGAGATACATTTTCACATGAGGACGCTACACGGTAAAAAAATTCATAGTCATTTGTTATCCAGATAATATGGCTTAGTTCAAGCCTTTCTAGGTCAACATTGAAAGTCCCTGCGTTGGAAGCCAAAAAGGCTATTTTTATTCTCATTTGTGCAATCAGATGCAATTGGTAAACCCTTTTGTATCAGAGATGGGATCATGGGTTTTAACACTGTGTGCAAGATTGACCCAAGCCTGTAGAAATTCACTGCTACCTCAACGAATACCCAGAGCGTAACAGTGGATAAGCAGCATCTCTTTGTTTGTAGGTATTTTGCTATAGCTTTGTCTACAGTTCACCGTGTTGCACAATCTCAGTAAATGTTGTGTAGTGCAAACAAATAAACCAAAGTTATGTGTACTTCAGATGTATACAATTTTCTCAGTAATGCTCACATCTACTAACAATGTTACCTCGTGTAACACATCTGTACTTATCTTTGACTTATTTTTTCTGTTATTAGATATAAATATATAGACAACTTAAACTACGGTCAAAGATTGGAACGGTCCAGTTGTTTACCAACTTAAACAGGATAATTGTGTGAGCTCTCTGAAGTTTCATTAAGCATGGTCACCAGAAAATTAAAAATTTAGAAAGACACATCTACGGGCCAATCACTCTCTAAATAAATAAGAGGTAATAATCTAGAGATAACGCAAAGAACTAAATTTCCAGTGAACTGCGGATAATCTGTGACCATGAACTTTTGTTTGCCTCGCAAGGCAACTCGGTGATCAATGATATCAATCTTCAGCTCTCCCTGCATCCCTAAATCTTGCCACTACTCCAGATTAACCATCACGTAGAACAGGCAAGAGCCATGGTCATGGCACACCTGGATTACTGCAATATTATCCACACTGATCTGCCAAAGAGAGTCATCCTGAGGCAAAAGAGACTACGGAACCAGGCAGGTAAACTAGGCCCTGAAAGCAACGCACCGGCTTCCAGTAGAAGCCAGGATCAAACTCAAGGTTTTCTGCATTGTCCCCACAATTTACCCTAAGCAAAATCCCAGACTATCTGCAGTGAAAGGGTCCAGATCACATCCCTGCCTAAAGCCACTGTTCATCATTTGTCCACCTGATCCACCACCCATCATTCAAGTGGAAGAAACAGGGAAGCAGATACCTGAAAGACTAGGGCCCAGACTGTATAAGGCTGACAATCCTGCCTTGTGATCCGAACTCAGACACCTATAATCCAGAAACCCCTAACAACTGAATTATTCACACCTACTTTAACTCACTAGGAGGGGTTGCAAATGAGGACTTACCGGAAGTGCATGTTGTCAACTCGCCGATCGCTCTGCAGCGATCACCAAGTAATTCATAGCAAAACATACAACTCATATATAAATAAACAATCAAACCCCAAACTGCCATTCATTCCGAGGGCTGTTATAGCAATGCAATCTGTCTATGCAGGGCACTGCAGCTTTGTTATTTCTTAGCTGACTTTGTAACTCCCAGGTTAATTTCTTTTTGCGCTTTTAAATTTAAGTCCAGTTTTATTGTATGCAAATGGCTCACTGAGTTGTTTATTGAGAACGATATGCAAAAAAATATTGTATTGTTGCCACATTTCAGCAAGATTATGCAGATAAGAAACATGAATGTGCTTCCCCCACGTAATTTACAATTTCCCAAGACTCCTAAGAGAAACTAATCACCTTTCATTTGCATACCTGGGGGATTTGTCGAGCCAAATTGGGGGGCAGCGTCAGTTGAAGAAGTGCTGGACCATTTACATGTAATCTATGGCTGATCATTAAGAAAAAGAAACTGACAAATTTTTAAGGTAGTGGTCCCATAATTCACTGCAGCTTCCGTGCGGCATTATCTCATCAACTGGTAATTTACATGGACTTTGTGCCTCGCCGTCCTCGAGATATTTTTTTATTTCAGCAGCTGCTGTGTAACTTTTTTCCCTCGGTTCTCTCTGAAATACAGAGCAGGTTCTTAAATAGCCACACAGGTACAGCTTGTCTGGCACCTGATTAATCAAAAAGGATTTTTTTGCCAGACAAACATAAATTCTTTCTCCCCCAAGCTTTACTTGAACATGAAACTTTGCTAGTAGCCTTTTGTAGTTACATTACCAGTCACTATAGCAAATGCCCTGTGTTTCTCACCTGTAGTGTGTCACATCCTGTGGGACAGTCTCACTTGTGGCCAGTCTCACTGCCTCCCAGTAATCTACATAGCTGCGCAATTCACATAGGGACATCTACATTCAGAAATGTAACACATATAGAAGTATGTCTGCTTATGTGCCCACGGTTCTGGAAATATGTTATACGCAAATGATAGGCGCCGGCACATAGCAACGTGTGTACATGTACACACACACACATACACACACTCTCTCTCTCTCTACAATAACAATCTAAAGAATGAAAACACAAGCTACATCTAGGTCCCTTCCCTAGTTCTCTTGTGTTACACACAGCGGCAGATTTACAAGGAACTGATGCATCTGCATAGATGCGTCAGTTTCCTTGCGCCAGCGCCAAATGTCCTTGCGCCACCATGGATGCGATGTATTTACAATACAGTGCTCCATGGTGCAAGGATTAACAGATGCGTCAGAAATGTGCCCAAAGTGACGCATCGCTAGAGTTGCTCTTGAAAGTGACGCACCTCCAGCAAGGCGCCACAATAGATGGGTGAGTCCCATTCAAAAAGCCCTGCCTCATTCCTTACGCCTGGTCTGAGCAGGCATAGGGATTTTGAGGCAGTGAAGGCGTAAAGTGACGCAGTGGAATGTTCTAAATTTCACTGCGTCAGTTCTACATGGCTTTTTCCGTGGGAACGCCCACCCGGCAGGTATAATGTGACGCAGGGCTTTACAACGTGATGCATCTCCCTAGGTGCGTCACGTAAATTGGCAGCATTGTTTGAGCCACTGCTGTGTCAAAAATAGTGACGCAATGGCAGCGCGAGGAGGCGCAAGGGGCTTGTAAATCTGCCCCACAGTGTTTAAAGCAGACTCCCTCAACACCGTCAAAGCCGCCGCCTATCCCACTCAGTAGGAACAGGAACTTACTGAGGAGGATGACATTTCGATCGTCTTTGTAGTGGACCACTTGGCAAACAACAGGCTCTGCCTCCAGACACCCTCAGTGGATCTGAGTTGCACGCCATGTGGCCGGACGTCCCCGAAAGGGGGAATGCATTTGGGAGTGTAGGAATACACCACAAGGGAGGTACAAAATTGAATTTTTGCCAGAATGGAGATGGCAGCTATTGTTAAGGTCAGCAGATGCAGATAATGCCCTTAACTTACCCACATGGAGTCATTTATTGTATCCACCACGCGCAACAACACTTTTCAGGCCAAGTAAGGCTCCTTGTGACTCCAGTTACCAACATAGAACACACACTGCAAATGCAAAAATGCACAAAATGCCATTCACTGCATCAGACACACAATGTTAAGTGCCACACGTATTGCTGAAACAGGACATCATCAACCAAGGTCATTATTTAACCTGATGCGAGTCAAGGCACTAATACTTGTACAGAGAAGTCAAAGATCTTCAATGAAGGTCCATAATAGATGCTTGACAAGGGATAAAATACCCCCTACCATACATGATAAGGATATTGCAAGTCACCAAGGAGTTTCATACCATTTAGAGAAACCAGGCAGAAGGCCGACTTTGTTTGTAAGGTTATGGAACTCCAAGGTGACTTGCAATATCCTTATCATGTACGCCAGGGGATACTTTATCCCATATAATATATGGGTCATATCATCACTTTCCCCACAACCCACTTAAAACCTTGGTGCATAGCTCTTTCATGTGAAGGAGTGAGCTTGTTTGCAAACATAAAGAATAAAAGTGAAACCTCTAATGCAAAATTAAACCCACCAAATACCTGTTAGATATTTGTTGCAAACAGATATTAGAAGCATTTCAATACAAAGTCAGTTAAAAAAAAAAAGCTGCAGTAGCTGAGAAGGTGTCGAAGCATGCAGAAGGATTCTAGCTTTTCTCTATCTAAGGAGTGCAAAAACTAAACATCATTTCCACTTGTCATTGTAAGCTATTAAAATAGAGTAGAAGAAAGAAAAGCATTGTTCCATTTGTTGCTTTAAACAGCTGCCTTAGTTATGCTCCATGACCTGATCGGCCTTTCACCTCTGCTGCTGGCAGCAGGCATTGTGGCATCAGACCTCGAGTGTAATAACCTTATAATAATCAGTTATGATGTATTTTTAAAAAAAAATTATACGGGTCAACTTGGTGCATCACATGTCACCGATTGTAAAGACATTTATCACTGCTATTTATGCAGGGATTACAGAATCCCATGTATTGTAAGATAATAATATTTCAGCAAGAGAGACCCAAGGATCACTGGGGACGTGGGGGTAATAACTATAACAAAAAACACGACACGGTGTATTATACTGGGGTTCGTATCATCATTGCCTGGCTGTTAAATCCTTTGACTGCGGAGCGAGTGCTCCTTCTGTCCCATGATTCGACTCCTTTGGTTAATCTATTGCTTCATGATTTGGTCACTGTTAATCGAATTCTAGTGCTTGTCTATAACCTGTAAAACTTGCAAAATAATAAACAGATTTATAAAAAATAAAAAAATAACTATAACAAAAAACACACTGGTCCCTAGTAATAATACTTTAGTTGCAGGGAACCAAATGGCGAATAAAATGTATTCAAAGGAGCTTATGAAAAACAGTTTCAAGGGAGCTCATTGTACTGAAAGAAATCCATGCTGCCAGTCAGTGCTAGTGGCCTATCTCCATTTTTAGGCTGATTCGAGCCCAGTGGAGGAATATGGCACTCAACCTTGAAACCCAGACCCCACGCACGCTTCCCTGATTGGAGCCCCCTATGGATATCCATCATATTTCAAATTCAGGCTCCCGCCCACCCTGTTCTTGAGGCTTGTCACCATTGACCGCCTCCTTTAGCAACTGCATTACCTTTCATAATCTCTCTCTTGGACTAATTGTATCCCCATGAGACCTGATGATGATCCTGCCATTTTTATTGGGATCGAACTTGCTGTAACCGGCCGTGCTTGTGTTTGTTGGTACACTCGTTGATCATGATTTATCACTTGAGTGTATCATCTCTGAAGAGAGCACTGAGCACTTTTATTTTGCACCAATAGTCACTGTGCCCCTATATTTATTGAAATAGTTTTCAATAAACTCCTTTAGATATATTTTGTTTGCCATTAGGTTCTTTGCATCTAAAGTTTTGTTACTATGGACAAGTGTGTTTTTAGTTATAATATAATAGGAAATACCTGTTTTAGATACCACCTGTATTAGGTTGCTTAAGTTATATGCAAAGGGATCATTAATTGTTTCTCTTAGTACTACATAACAAATTATGCGCCTGGTTTAGATCTTGGCGGATCTGGTACCGTCTTCGCTTCTCTGTCGGATTCTATACCTGCCTATTAGGCGGTCTGCCTGCTCTAGGTAGGTGTTGGTGATCTATGAACGATGTCCATCAGAGTGCCACAGTCTCTGCCAGATGTTTACATCTGCGTCAACGGTGTCATAGGCAACAGCGACTGTCGGAGGGTGGCCATCCCATTTGTCCACCAGCCAATTACAATGTGCCTTACCGCCAATGTAAATGTGGCAGGTAAACCTCCACACCTGAGCTGGTGGTGAGGAAGGTATATAAGGTAGAAACTTACATTGTTTCTTTTTCTACTCCTGTTGCCAGCATTAACCCTATCATGCCAGTCGTGCCTTTGCTTCTGCTTCTCGACCACGAAGTTAATCAATCCCGACGTCACCGGAATCAAAGGTAAGCTTCCTTTTTAGTTGTTTTTGTTTGCATTGGCTCTTTGCATTAGCTCTGAACTCATGCATTTCGAAATTTTTCTTACTGCCAATATATAATTAATGTGTACAGCATATTTGTGTAATGTTTTTGTTTAAGAAATTTTAAGAAACACATCTGTATTATGTGAATGTATTTTAAAATTTTGTGAAACTGCCTTCATTATAATGGACATTTACACAAAAATTGACATCAATCAAAAAACTAAAAGTGACTATAGAGGTGTTTTAAATAGTTTTCGTAAACTACTAAATCAGAAACATGTGCATTACACATTATTGGGATAATTGTAATTAATATAATATATAAATTGCACTAGACAAGGTGTAACGTTGTTTTTAAATATCTGTAAAATCAATGTTAGTTCTAAACTTGAATCTGTTAAATGTTTAATAATGTAACATTTCCCCTTGTCTAGTGCATTTCCTGCATTTTAATACATTTCAACAGTCTCATTATATTTCAAGGTGTAATGCATATGTGGTTATTTTTATCACTTACCAAGTTAAGATAAACACACCTATATTAACACTCAAAAACTAATTTAATAGGTTTATTTTGGTGTAAGTGTCCATTATCATGATGACTGCTTGCACCAGAATTTCTATGTTCATTACAACTTGTTATAACTAATGTTTGCACTGTATAACAATTTTTATCTAAAAAAGCTTTTGTCTATGCTGTCATAAATGTTACTAATAATATGTATCACACATTTTCTTCATTAACATTGATAATCAGCAATGACTTGTAAAAGAATAAAAATGTCAGGACAATATTTGTCAAAAATGGATATGTTTATTCCTGAATGAGATAAGTCTCTCAAATAATTTATTCAGGAAAAAATAATAAAGGGTGGGCAAACACTATACACAGCAACAGCCTGTGGGATTGTTGCCCAGCACTTGCCTCCTAAACAGACTGTCAAAGGTAAGCCTCCTCAAAAAGAGGCATCTATTGGGCACAGAGCAGGCACCTCGAAGATCTTTCTTGGGAGGGGTTGGTTTGGGTTTGTGAGGGGTGGGAGGGATGGTTGTGGGACTAGTGGGTTTGGATGTGGGAGGAGTGGGGTTGATTTTGGAAGGGGTTAAGGCCAGAGCAGAAAAAAGTTGGAATGAGGAGAAAGAGTAGGGGGTGGGAGAGGACTGGGTTTTAGAATTAGGGGGAGCTGTAATGCATGATGTGTGTGTGTCTGTCTGTTTTGCAGTTGCATGTGGGTCTTGTGTATGTTGTGTATGTTTATTTGCAAGTTTTGTGGCAGGTGTTTGGTGTTCATGTGTGTGCTTTTGGTTGGTGTTGTTTTGGGTGTAGGTGTGCTTTTGTGTGAGTGTTTATGTTTAGATGAGTGTGCTGTTGAGCTCATTGGTCTGGTTGTAGTGCTTGTGAGTGTGCTGATGGTTGTGGATGTGGTGGTGGTTGTGGTGCTTGTGGATGTGTTGGTGGTTGTGGGTGTGCTAGTGGTTGTGTTGATTGCGGGTGTGCTGGTGGTTTTGTGTGGTGGTGGTTGTGTTGCTTGTAGGTGTGCTGGTGGTTGTGGGTGTTCTGGTGGTTGTGGGAATGCTGGGGAGCGTGCTGGTAGTTGTGGTGTGTGGGGAGGTGATTGTGACGTTCTGGGTGTAGTGTCAGTAGCATAGGTATTTTGGTTGTTTTTTTTCTTTGTGTGTGTGTGTGTGTATGTGTGTGTGTGTGTGCGTGTGTGTGCGTGTGTGTGTGTGTGAGATCGTTCTGCTTGGGTCTGTTGGAGTGGGTGCCTACAAAGAAGTGAGTGTGCTTGGGATAGGGGTGGGAGGTGGGAACAGGGATGAAGAAGGGACCTTAGTTGGAGAAGAAGGTTGTGCTGATTATGAGTCTGTAGTCAGTAAGGAGGCTATTTTAGCAAGTGATCTCTGCATGCCAAACATTGAACTGTGAATGCTATCCATAAAAGCAACAATTTCTTGCATTTGGAAACTAAGGCCCTAGATGGTATTCATTTTCGCAGTCTGGCCTACAGCAATGCTGCGTAAGATGTCAATAGCCTCCTCAATCAAAAGCAGCCGAGACGACAGGGGCAGGGGGTGAAGTGCCTCTGGCGAAGGAGAAAACAGCCCTTTTAGGGGATCGGCTTTAGCCAACTGGGGGAAGGAGCAAGAGGAAAGGTAGAGATGGGTCTCTGGGTAGCGGACAAGGATGCAGTTGGTACAGTTCCTGTAGGATCCACCACCACTAGGGACTGCTCAATTGTGGAGGCCTCTGAAGAGGGTGATGATGAGCTGGTGGCCTCCATTGCCATGCCCTCACTCTTCGTGCTACTTTGTCAATTTGTGTCTGTGGTCTCAGCACCCGAAAACATTTGATTTCACCTGCTTCAAGGCTTCTAAACTTTGGTTCATGTTTAGCATTATCTCATGCATGTAGGAAACATCTTCAGAAATCAATCTAATATACCATTATTGCTCCTATATCATGTATGATATTTTCACTTAACCATTTTCAATTCTCTCCAGGAACTGTATAAAACCTCTGAATGGTTTAGATTTGTTGTTTTGAATAGTGAACTTATGTCTCAAAAATATTATAAAGCAAAATACCTTTGTACAGTGTTTGTACAAGGCCAAAAAAGCTGAATTCTTTTCACTGAATTGTTTTAAAACATGAATCAATGTGTGTCAACAATTACTGCAATGTTGTACCAATATTTTCATAAACTGAAAGTCTGTTTCCTTTGTTTGGGCATTTCACAATGGTAACACGTACTTCAAGTAACTTAAGTATATTAAAAACTTTACAAATATTACATGGATTCAGTACTGAAGTTGCTTATTAATGCATCATACCCTATGTATACACTTATGCAGTTCAAGAAATTAACAAAGTATTTTTGGGGGACTTACAAATGATTTCTACAGCAGTTGTAAATGCATAGGGCTTGAAATATTTCGAATACACGTTAGTGCAGAACAAAATTATTCGTATAATTAACTTCAAAATATCTTAAATTAGTTCCAGTTTATTTTGCCATTGTGAATAAACAAAAATAAAATATACTGGCTTTCACTTTAGGCAACAATTGGTACAATATCACAGTAAATATTTGATACACTGATTCCTATATAATTTTAATGCCAAAAGATTTAATGCAAATCACAATATGCAACAGATTAAACCTTGATGCATTTCTACAGTTTTCTTATGAGTCATGAGTTGTGCCTGATTTTAAGTATATCAGATGGGATACTCCAACATATATGTGAAGGAACATTCCATCTGTAAAAGTTCCTTTAAGTATCTTAATTTTTTCATCTTTGATTTACCAACTGGACATAGCAAACCACATTTTAGAAATGTTTTTGGGTATGTGTTACTCTGTCACCAATGTGTACACATTCGTGTCTGTTTTTAGAAAAAAGTTATGCCTATCAAATTATCTTTTGTTTAAAAACAGACTGGCTTTCATGCACGTTTGTGAAGGAGTAAGACATCATGCAAATCAGTCACTTTTGACAAAAATTAAATAGTAATTTTTGATTAAGAACATATTTGTGATATGTTTGTAATAATAAATGTAGGCATTTAATCTCTTGTTTCTAGTCATTAAGGCTCACATGCTCACTATTGTTTATCCATGATACCAACTCACTAGTGTGACATTTGGAACATATACTGTATCATAAGTGCTTTTTAGGCTATGTGACCTGTAACAGGGCTAACATAACATCCTTCACAATTGTGAAGGAGTATCACACCTGACACAATTATATAGCAAACAAACTCATGAATATTTATTTTTGGCAGGCATATGTCTGCTCGAAAAAGTCCTTTAGTAGGGATCAGAAATATAGTGGTATCAACAACTAGTTATTCTGCAAAACACCTCATCATACACCTTGTGCAAAACGTACACCTTTGAAGAACTATTCTTGTGCATTTGACATGTGTTAGCATTTATGTTGATGCCATAATTTGCTGCTGTTAGAAAAAAAGTGTTAACATGACAAACTTAAAAAATAACTTACCCACTGGATGCTGCTGTTGGGCTCTCAACTGCCCATCAAGCTGGAGATAGGCTACCACAGGAATACGGGCCATTAGAGGGTCAGGGTGCAGCGTACTCGCTTCACGTGTTGGGAGGAATAGCCAAGCTGAACTTTATCTGACTTTCTGATCTAGCATCGTAGGCCCTCCCATCTCTTCCTGCAGGGGAGGCTGTGCCCCTTGAAGATCCCCATGTTCCGCACCTTCTTCACAGTGGCCTTCGAGATGGTCTTCTTTTCATGGGAGTTGACCTGTATGGGTACGAAAAAAACAAAATTTGTGACTTTTTTCTTCTTATTGATGTTACACAATTTTGAGAAACCAATCACAAGCAGTTTTTATTATTAATAAAAAAACATCTGGTATGAACCTGTTGAGTACCCCTATCCCTTGACATGTCCTTATTTTACAAATCCAGCCCAGTGACATTTAGGCCATTGGTCTCCAACATTTTCCGTAGTGTGAACTAATTCTGATCAGTGAAAATCATTGTGAGCTACTAAAGGCTACACGACTTGCGCATTGTTACCAGACACCCCACGCCCAGCTTTATTGACTTTAAGGCCAATGTCCATAGAGCCAGATACTATGGTTTGAACAAAATACTAAGACCAAGGGCACGATGAAAGGTCTGCCATGTGTGTCAGTGAGAGCGCGTTTTTTGGGGATGTATGAACATGTGTGCATATGAATGGTAGATATTGCAGCAGGTGACTGAAAGCCTGTGTCGTATGTACTTGCAGCACAGGGCATACCTTTCCCTATATGTTGCACGGTTACATGTATAACACAAACATACCATTTATTTTTAATTGGAGAAATGAAAAATGCATAAAAATATTCTGCAAACAAGTTCATAATATGAAACATTTGTCTGCACTTCAAATTTCTCTCATCAAAAATAAATGGCTGCATTTCTCCATCAGACTTATGGCATAGTGTCTATTGGCCACTGGGAGTAAGGGGCCTGCTGTTTGTAATGGCAACACTTTGAAATGTGAGAAAATTGAAATGAAGAGGTCACTGAATCATTTAAGTAACTTTCCATTTCAGTCATGTTACATTTTAAAGAATTCATAAACATAATTTTGTTCACAGCTCTAATTTTGAGTTGACCAAAGACTTTTAGTTGGGAATAAATGACATCAATGCTTCCTTCAAGTGTTCACCTCTGTGCACCCACCCTGGCTCATAAATCTGTTTGAGGACTGCTCATTATCAGGCCCATGCTGTTTGCAGCATGATGATAATAATGTAAAATTAACCTAACATTCCCTTAATTTCAAAAGGAAGTTATGACCTTGTGCTTATTTTAAAATTAACTCAAGGCTGTGAACTACTCTAAAGGTGTCAAGGAGTTACTGGTAGCTTGCAATAGACTGATTGGACACCTGATCTGGGATAGTACCAAACAAAAATATTTTTAATGAGTATGTAAAAAATATATAAATATATGTTAATCGGTACAGCAAATATAATATATTTTCTATATTTACATAATGGTAAAGTTGTACATTGCACATGAAATCATAAGATAGATATATATATGTGTGTGTGTATATATATATATATATATATATATATATACATATATATATATATATATCACGACCACAATCCTGATTATCAAGAGTTGCGCATAACACAACCAGGAACGGACCACCACGCAGATGAGGTTTCTTCAGTGTGCGTATATTTTCCCCTTCACAGCAACATGACGCGTTTCTCCGGGTTTACCCGGGCTTGATCACATGACATGTCAAGACCTTCTTGTGTTTAAATAAAGTTACAAGCATGAAAAACTCCTCCCATTTGTTTCATAAAGATGGAAAACAGACTATGTATGTATGAAAATATGACAGTGATGAGCTTACAATACAACTTCGAATAGAAAAATGTTCCCTGCTGGTAATCTTTTAACAATTTTCTATTGTAGCTATATGCCATTCATAAATATTTAAATAAATAAATAAATAAATATTTAAATAATCAATTCTTTAAATATTCCAATATTTAGGGCATCTACAATATCCAAAAAATGTTTCCCTTTCTTTTCAGAATACAGTGCAAGTGCCCAACATATAGTAGCATTGATATCATCACATTATCATAAATCTATCAAACCTACATATCTATGAAAAAGGAGTAAAGTGCTTAGTACAAAACATGTGCAAATTTAACTTCACATACATAAATAAATAAATACAAATGCTAGCTCACTATTAAAACCATAGATCACCTGCATAATATATGTGCAAATTGTTTAATGCAAAGTGAAACGACGCCTAAGTTTGACTGTTAATGAGTCATCTTAATATCAAATGCTAATGCAATATTATTTTGTAATGCCAGAATAAGTTTTCTACTTCATGAAGTACCATTTTACTAAAGGATTTAAACGTGCAAAATTGAGCAGAGTGTGTACATTGCTGATGTATAATAAATATGTGCAAAACAGATATTCAACAGTTCATCAAACATCATCAGTACACTGTGTTAAAAACTGAGATAATAGATAAATATATAAATACACCCAAGATCAACAAGAATCGGAACCTCATATCTCACAGACACCAAATAAAAAAAAACAGTAAAGCCAAGTTAATAGTAAAACCAGTAAGAAATCCGATAAAATGCAAGACTAAAATTCCGATAAACATTGATCACAACTGATATATATATATATATACATATATATATATATATATATATATATATATATATATATATATATATATATATATATATATATATATATATATATATATATATATATATATTACCTACTGGAGTTATTGTTAGGACCTAGTTACTATAGGAATATGGTAACATTCTATTCGTAATAACTTTGGGGCCGATTGATGAATCTTCGTGAAAAATTCAAAACTAATTCTTTGTTGAGATCAGCTCCTATGTTGAAAGTCTGAGGGTGATTTGTCAAGGGGGGGCCGAGAAAAAAGAGGGGTCCCATCTTTTCAATGTTAATTTCCATAGGAATCTTTAGACAAGGCTACAGGGCGAACGGGTGAAAGTAATTACCCCAAATTTGGCATGGAGAAGGGTCTTGGTCTAGAAAGCACGCTTTTGTTTATTTGGTGTAAATCCGTTCAGTAGTTTTTGAGAAGTATCAAAATTTACAGATATCGATATTTGGGAATTCTGCCATCTGATTGGCTGAGGCGTTACGAGCACGAGCTTGCTGCTGATTGGCTGCGAGCGCTGAGAGCATTTGCAACTAGGAAATTTTGGCCACCATTTTGTGATTCCGTTGAAGCGAGTAAGGGGAAAAAAGGGGAAAAAATGTGGGAAAGAGGAGGGTAGGGGCACTGTATCCTTTGTGGGGTGTTTAGGGTGTGCTATAGAGGGGGAGCGAAGTGAACTAATCATACCTACCAGTGTGAAAGTTCTAGGCTATGAAAATAAAGTGAGATATTGGCTAGTGTGTGATGTTTCTAAGGTGAGCTTGTGCGTGACTCGAGGATTAAAGCGTGAGCCCACACTGTGTGTCTTATGCTGTGAAGTCATGTGCCCTGGCCGCTGCAGTACAGTTGTGGAAGTAGTGTCAGCATGTGTTTATACCTACTAGGATGAGCTACTGAACCGTAGTGGTGTGAAAGTCGTGGGTACGGAAAATATGTAAGGTATTGTCTAGAGTCTCATGGAAGGAGGAAGTGTTGGCCGCCATTTTGTTATTCCGTTGAAGCGAGTAAGGGGAAAAAAGGGTGAAAAAAGTGGGAAATAGGAGGGTAGGAGCACTGTAACCTCTGTGGGGTGTTTAAGGTGTGCTATAGAGTGGGTGCGAAGTGAACTGATCATACCTACTGGTGTGAAAGTGCTAGGCTACGAAAATTAAGTGAGGCATTGGCTAGAGTGTGATGCTGCTAAGGTGAGGTGGTGCGGGACTCGGGGATTAGAGCGTGAGTCTAAATTGTGTGTCTTATGCTGTGAAGTCATGTGCCGTGGCCGCAGCAGTACAGCTGTGGAAGTAGTGTCAGCATGTGTTTATAACTACTAGGACGAACTACTGACCCGTACTGGTCTGAAAGTTCTGGGGTACGGAAAATATGTGAGGTAGTGTGTAGAGCCTCATGCTGCTAAGCTGAGCTGGCCGCTGTGCCACATCTGTGCAAGTAGTGTCAGCATATAGTTATAGCTACTTGGAGGAACTTTTGTTTCGAACATTGTAACTTGTGTATGGTGCTTAGGGGGTGTTATATAGGGAGTGCGAAGGTAAATTTGTGTGTATGAAATGAATTTGGTATTTGGAAAGTGGAAAGCACTGACTCCTACGGGTCTGATGGCGCTGGGGGCATAAGGTGATATGCTGCTGGAGTTGGGTATAAAGCTGATGAACTACTGACCCCTATTGTGAACTTTTAATATGCACGTGCCGTTGAATGTTCGATAAAATATTGCAAAAGTATATCGTTAGGTTAAAAAAAAATGATGAACTTTTAATCTGCCGGTGTCGTAGAAGGTTCCAGAAAGTGTGGTGATAAAATAGGTTGAAATCGTGACCTGTATGTGGCACGGAATAATAAGTAGCTTTTCGGAAGGAAAATTCAAAATTAACCAATGGAGGTAAGTTTTGGGTATATCGTTGAAGGAATGAAGTATTCTGATTTGTTCTTTACATGTATTTATGCGTGGAGCGACAGAGAAATTGTGCCATTCCTGGTTTCATTCTTGATGAAGTCGGAGCTTTACATGTACTATGTGAGGAAGAGAGAATTGTATGTGTGTGCCATTTGAAATCTGGATAACAACTACAAAGGTGAGTTAGAAATGAACAAGATGTGTTATGTGTTTTATAGTATTGATTAAGTATTTGAGGTGATGTTTTCAATTTTGAAAGTATTTTTTATTTCAAAGTAATATAGTGTTAGTAAAGTGTGGTGTTTGATATTGGTTATGAAATATGCATAAAATTTGAGCTGTTGTTATATAAGTATTTTATATATGTTTAGGATTTTTTCACAGAGAAGAAGTGTAGTTTGTCATCTTTATAGGACTGTGTTATTTTGAAAATGAGGTACAGCGTTAATTTGAGTTTGCAATGTATTTGGGGAGATAAAGAAAATATCGCACGTTTGCAACTGATACTTTTTGTGGAAATAGTGGGGTGGGGGTGGTGGTAGGAGACGTATGTGTTATAAAGTTAAAAGTGATAAAACGAAATGCAGAAATGTTATGTGGGCAGGTTGTGATCTTATTTCTGACACTGAGAGGTAGGTTTGAATGTAAGTCAGGGTAGGTTGTTGCACAGTGGGGCCTTATACAGTGTTTGGAGATTACATGGAGAGGAGCTGGAGATAGGAAAAGTGATACGTTCCTTTTATATGTACGCATAGTTTGAATCATGTGATCCTAAGTTGAGATATAATATGAACATGGTTTCTGGTTTGCATTTGGGTATAGTTAATAGTTTTTGTAGTTTCTGACTAGTGAATAATAAGGTAGATATACTAAAATATATGGTAGTAAACTTATTAATAATTGTCTGTTCTTATGGAATAGAAGTAGTTGGGGAGTGCTTCTTTAGAAGAGATGTTTTATAAATGTGTGAGAGATAAAAAAAATGTAAATGTGCGGTATATTTTCTGTATGACTTTGTTGACATTAGAGAACTACATGTGATTATAAGTGATACTATTTGTCAGGTTGTGTCGCTGTGGCGGATATATGTAGGTGTTGAAGTGGTTCGTGTTTTACTGATGGTGAGCTTCACTATCCCTTTTGAGACACTCGTCAATGTATTCATTCCATTTAATATCTTTAATATAGATACAGTAAAGGGACTGTATATCAAAAGTTTGGGAATTAGAACATTGTTTACTCTCCCCATGCCCTGCTATACACTCTACAGAGTGTTTAAACGACTTTTGTAACCTATAGATGTCTAGCTAGTAAAGGTGGTGTAGTTCGACTGGGCCCATTTATAAACCGTGCTATGGGATGGTTTATATTGTACCCGCCAATTTGCATGTTTGAATACTTTTTGCTGATAAGTGTTCCGGCAGACACTTGTTAAAATTAACGTTGTATATGGGTATAGTGGCGCTATTAGGAATGGGGGGGGGTTTCTGTTTGATTTCGTACTGTTAAGCAAGGGCAGGGGTGGGTATGGGGGAGGTAGTTATGTTGCTGTTTGAAACACAGAATATAGTAACGTGGATCACTGGGGGCACTTATAAAGGGCCATATGGCATGGTATATGTTTTACCCGCAAATTTGCATGTTTTAATACGTTTTGCTGATGAGCTTTTCGGGAGACATCTGTTGAAATTAAGCCTCTGTATGGCTATAGTGGCGCTTCTACGTTTGTGGGGCTCTTTCTTTTATTGCGCAAAGTTAAGCAAGGGCGGGTGTTGAGGTGGTGTAGTAGTACTGTGACTATTCATAAACCGTCTGATGGTATGGTGTATGTGTGAGTTGCAAAATTGCAGGTTTTAATAGCTTTTGCTGATGAGCGTTCCGGCAGACACCTGTTGACATTACGTCTATGTATGGCTATAGTGGCGGTAACGGGAGTGCTGGGGCTCGTTGTTTGATTTCGTAAGGTTAAGCAAGGTATGGGTGGGGTGGGGGAGGTGCGTATGTTGCTGATTATAAGACGGACATTTGTAACATGGGCATGTGTTTTTAGTAAAGGTAATGTAGTTTCACTGGGCCCATTTATTAACCGTGCTATGGTATTGTTTGAATACTTTTTGTTGATAAGTGTTCCGGCACACACCTGTTAAAATTAAGCCTGTATATGGGTATAGTGGCGCTACTAGGAATGGTGGGGGTTTCTTTTTTATTTTGTACGGTTAAAGAAGGCCATGGGTGGTTGTGGGTGTGGGGGAGGTGGGTATGTTTCTGATTAAAACACAGAATATAGTAACGTGCAGATGTCGAGCTAATAAAGGTGATGTAGTACCACTGGGAGCACTTATAAAGTGCCCTATGGCATGGTGGTATATGTTTTACTCGCACATTTGCATGTTTTAATACGCTTTGCTTATGAGCTTTTCAGAAAGTGGGAGTGCTTTAAAAGGGGGGGGCAAAGCTCTTAAAGGGGTGTGGCATATGCAAGATGGACCGTGGTCTAAATCAAAATAAGTATCATTGTGTGCTTTAGAAAATCCTCTCCAATTATCCTACGTTTGGAAAAAAACATTCTTTAAAGGATTTCCCTTCCTTCTACAACATGGGTAACGTAGCGTGATGTCTCCAGTTCTCAGTAGTGAGCAAAATAAGCATGCATACATCGATGTGCATGCTCTCACTGGAGTGCAATAAAAAAAAACAATTGACCATGTTTGCGTGGGCCGAAAATACTATTTACTATGTTTGCGAGGGCTGAAAATAGAGCCTGATAGAGACCCTTTAGGAGGTTCCTTGAAAATAAGTTCTGGTCCTCAGACCCAGCCTAATTAAAGCCCAACATTCATCTATCCTAAGCACTGCGCCATCCAACCATCTTTTAATTAATGCATACATTAATGCATACATTCCTACTTATATACATACATACATCTGTTCCTGCACTTATCTTAAGCATCTATGAGCGCAATCGCCTATTGTAAGCACTGTGTCATTCATGCAGCCATACGCCTATATATCCATAGATACATCTGTCCCATACCCAATCCTATCGTAAGTACTGGTCCCTGTATTCATTTATCCTTCCATTCATACATTGATACATCCATCTATGTATATACGCATTGATGCATCTGGCCATGCATCTACTCACCTTTTATTCAACTATACCTTCTTATTTTCGGGCATCGTCCACCCCCTATCCTAAATAGGACGTATTACACTCATCCATCCAGCCTGTTAAGGGGTCGAAAAGGTTTGCGAAAAGCATTGACAGGCAGATTATTTTATAAAGAATAACAAAGCTTTGAGTTGCTCTTTGTGGAGAATACTTCACCATCCTTCTCTGGTGGTGTTTTAAAGGAAGGTACATATAGCGAAAGAAATGTAAAGGAGCTTTTAAGTGTAAGACGTTAATTTAGAAACATAACGTTTTGTCGAGTTGTATATAGGTACACTGTTTAAAAATGGCCATGACTGACAGATACTGAATACCTGTAGTTCTTACATTTGAGAAAGTTTACCAGAGAGGTAATTTGGGGTGGTGAGAACCTTGATTTCTATATTTCCATGTGAAGTACAGTATAGGAATATAAAAGTAAGTGGAAAGCTTTTATGTTCATATTAAAGAGGGGGTGTGAGAACTAAGTGAGGCAGGCAAAGCGTGTGTTTTCGCAGCCCTAAAACAAGAGAATGTGTAAGGTCAGAGCAGGTTCGTGCTGGAGTTGCTTGCTTGTGGTCGTTTCAAGAGGAGCAACCAGAGTGAAATTTCGGGGGAGCCTAATTTTTTCAGCAATACGCAGAGTGGGGATGTAGGGGCTGTAAAAAGGGGTGAAAAAGAACAGAGTCTTCTTTACCAAAAAATGATCTTTTGTAAACCTGTGAAGTACTCGGGTGCGGCTGTGTGTGTGCGCTCAAGAAGCTGTTTGAAGGAGTCCGGGGCAATGGGCGATGCGTGCCTGGTGGTGTGTTTGCTAATTACCCCACGATGATGTTGCTCCTGCGTTGCAAAAAGAGAAGGGAAATTCTGAGAGAAAAAGAGTCTTTTTAAAGGATTTTCCTTCTCCTACAATGCGAGTCACCTGGCATGATGTCTGCACTTCTAAGTAGTGAGTAATGTGCATGCTCTCACAGTCTCACTGCAGTGCAATAAAGAAGAAAAAAAAGGAATGAGGTTTGCGAGGCCCGAAAGCAGACCCCCATAAAGACCTGTTTCGAGGCCACCTAAAATAAAGTGCTGTTGCTCAGACACCCACAGACACCCCCCCGCACATAAAACCGGGGGGGCAGTGTTATGTTTGGAAAGTTGTAGATAAAATTGTAGGCTAATAATGGTAATTTTTGTATGTGCTTTTTGGTTGATAATATCATCTTAAGTACATAGATTAAAATTTTTAAAAATACTATCTATAAAGTTGTCTGTGGTGGGTTGCAGAGAGAGTGGTGTGGGGTGGTGGGGTGCGGCGGAGAGGTGAAAAGTACGAGGTAGTGCAGTTACATATAAATTGTAAAGGTGTTTGTAAATAATTTAAAAAAAATTGCTGTATGTTCTATGGCACTACTTGTCATGTTAGTGCTGCTCTGTCGTGTTCAATCACGTTGCAGCACTGGGTGTGGAAGTCGTTAGTGGAAGTTTTGTAATTGTATGTTATAATTTTAACATAGTGAACAAATGTGAAAAATAATTGAATCTATTTTTTTTTTCAGAAAAATATTTCGTTTGAATTAAAATTTGGAAATGCCAAGAAGAAGTTAAAAAAAAAAAAAGAGAAGAGAAGAAAAATATATATTTGTGCAAAAGGCAAAAGCTTGTATTTGGAAAAAATGGGAGGAGTACAGAAAAACTTTGTTCTACTATAAGTATAAGATGAAAAAAGGATCACACAAGAGGAAAAATAGGGATTTTTCAAGTAAGGTGAAGCAGAGTTCAATTTCAAATACCACGAAAAGGAAAGATGATAAAGAAATAGTATCTGTTACTCGGAGACAAAAGGAGTTTCATGAAGATCGTCAGAGACTTTTTCGATCTCGAGTGAGTCAGAATTCAATGAAAGAATGCTTCAAATATAAAAGGAATGTTTTTGAATTGAAAGAGAAACAGCGTATTGAAAGGATAGTGGATAGTGCTTACAATTTAAAACAGAAGTTATTCATTGTGATTTTGAAGAGAGAAAGTATTAACCGAACGTTAAGTTGTTGCAAGGACTAGATCTATGTCACGTAAGAAAATATACTGAGAAGTATGGGCATTCTCTGGCTTGTCTTTGAAGAAAAGTTTGTAAAAGTGTTTTTTATCAGTTGAGGATGTTAGCAGTATGTTATTCAGAAATGCGGAAGTTTGTGAGCAAAGTGTACTATATAAAAAGTTCTGCATTATTTTTAAGTGAACTGAGTACAAGTCTTTTATATGCTTCTTTATTAGTTGTTCAACAAAAGTGTGATGATATTGAAATGCGATATATTGGTTCAGAGGAGCAGTCCATAGAACGTGAAAGTTTGACAATTACAGATGTTGGAGGAGATGGGAAAGTGATTAGCACTGATCAGTTTGAAGAAGAAAGTGGAAAGTTTAATGTAGTGTGGTGTGAAACACGAGACTATGTGTGTGTTTGTTGTCGACGTACTGATTATAAAAGTCAAAGTAGGAATGTTGATTTGTATTTGAAAAGTGAAAAGGAGAACAATGGCAAGTGGGTTGAATTTACAATTTACTTGTTGGTGGAAGGTCAATTTGAGTTAGGTAGTGATCAACGTATATGTAAATATTGTTATAACAAATTAGAAGAGAACAAAATGCCTTTTAGAGCAGTACATATTAACTTAGAATTAGTAGCTATCCCGGAGGAACTGGCAGAATTGAATACCTATGAGTCTGTTCTAATTCAATGTGTTAATTCTTTTCAAACAATAATTCGGATGGAGCCTAACACATGTACACTGTCATCAACAGACTTGCAAAGAGGTTTGAAGGAAGAGTGGTATACTTACCTTTGGATTTTAAGAAAAATATTGAAACTATTGCTGGAGTGAAAGAGGAAAATTAGTCAGTAGTCATTCTAGTAAATGTTGTAGTAACAAAAAGTCAGAAAATATGGAAAGATTTTGTGGGTGTTAATAAAGTTGAAAAGGATATCTTATATGTTATAGAGAACAATATTTATTACAAAACTGTAAATGTGGGTGAACAGGTAATAAGTTTAGAAGATGAATCTTGTTGATCGATATTCTGAAGCTGCAATCGGTACAGGTGGATCATTATACCGTCCACCTCCTCCTGTAGGAAACAGCTGTGGAAAATAATGATCTTCCAAGGTTTTCTCCCATACACTTATTGGAGTTCCCTGTGCTTTTTTCATTTCAAATAACTCAATTCTGCTTCCTATTACTTCTTTTGAATGCAAAGGACATATTATGTAATGTTCATAAATATCTTCAGTCCTTCACTTGTCCACTTTCTCTATTTGACCACTTGAAATTTCAGATTATATTCTGAAAATCCTAGATTTCGACAGTGCATTTTATACATATTTCACCTTTTTATTATTATTATTACTTTATTTCGGCCAATTTGGCCATAAAAGTCACATACATACATTTAAAAAAAAACCAAACTGTATACATAGCAGCAATTTAAGAAAATAGTGCATAGAAAATGAATACCTTAATACAATTCATTTCATTTCAATTTTTAAAAATATTTAAAAATACTAAAAATGTAAGAGTCTTATAAACATATACACATTCCCAACTCAAAGTACCTGACCTTGTTTCTTACGAGTTATGTAGACAGAGTATAGAAATTTACTTATGCTAAATACAATGTACTGGGTTGAGTTACTTTTCATGATCCTAAAGGCTATAGCGCAGGACCTGGTTCCCAAAAGGTTACACATTGGTTTTAACCATTTCTTTCTAGCATTCATGTAGGCGCTACAAACAAAAAACATATGAGCCTCATTCTCAAAACAGACATTGGAACACATAGGGCAACACCCCTTTTTAACATTTACTCCTCCCAGTCTTTTTTGTGCCCATCTTTCAGTGTTGTAATTAAGCATAAGTATCCCATATCTGAACTTTAAGTAAAGGGTTTTTGCAATGGGAGGCTCTATCTCGTCCAGGAATGGTTCAAAGCGGAACTCATCCTTAAATGACAGAAAGAACTGGACAGCGGAGCCTACACTAATTCCATCCACTAAATTTCTGTTCATGTGGGTCCAAAAAGCTCGCTTAACTATTAATTTAGAAGAGGTGGGCAGTTTGTCAGGAGCCTCCCACATAGAAAATAACCCTAGAAGTGTAAACCATTTTTTGATATGCACTAGCCATTGGATGGAATTAAAAGAATCAAGAGTCATCAGTTCATGTAGACCATTTCTATATTCTATCAATTCCGGGGTAGACCAGAGCCTAACCCAGAATATCAATGGTCTTAAGATAGCTAGATGGTCTGTTCTCTTAAAGTTCAGGTCCAGTTGGAGCGGTAGAAGAGGTGTACTATTAGGGACCCTTACAGAAGCACGCATGAATTTGTTGTCCAAATTTTGAAAGCTATTCTTGGCCCATGCGCCCCATATCTCTGCTCCATATAACACAGCAGATTGTATTTTAAATTTAAAAAGTTCTAAAACAGGGGTTACACTTTTACTCGTGCTAGTATTCATTTTACATAAAATTGGTTTAACATTTTGGGCATACGTTATCTTGCTTTTCTCGATTTGGGCTTTCCAACTTAGTTTGGAATCGAGCACAACACCCAGATAGGAGAAGTTTTCCACAATATCTAGTTTTTGGCTATTCAGGGTTAAAGACCCTCTATCTGGCATACTGGGATTTAATGACATGCATTTTGTTTTGTCAGCGTTGATTTCCAGGCCCTTTATCTGACAGTAGCGACTGAAGGAATTAAGGAGTGCCTGGAGGCCCTTTTTTGTTTGAGATATCAGTAAAGTATCATCTGCGAAAAGCAACGCAGGCACCCTTTCACCATTGAGCTGCGGCGAATCGTTAACACAGACATTCAAATAAGCAGGGGCATCATTAATGAACAGCGAAAACAAGGTAGGGGCCAGGACACATCCCTGGCGAACCCCACGTTCAATCGGAATATTGCGTGTCAACTCGCCATTAGGGCCCCACCTAATGTTTGCAAAGTTGTCAGCGTGCAGCTCAACTATTTGGGCTAGGAGACATCCCGGTAGACCCATTTCTCTTAGAGTTTTCCAAAGTAGACTGCGTGGGACAAGATCGAATGCAGCCCTCAGGTCAACGAAGGCAACATATAGGTGACCTTTTTTAATGTGCACGTACTTCCAAATCAGGCAGCAAAATCGAAAAATTTGGTCAGTAGTGCTGGTCCTACTCCTAAACCCAGCTTGAAATTTGGAAATTATATTCGAGTCTTCCAGCCAGTCGTTGATCCTGAATAGCAAGTGTTTAGCATATAATTTTTGGAGCGTGTCCATCAGACTAATGGGTCTGTAGTTAGAGGGTATCAATCTATCCCCCTTTTTAAATATTAACACAACCTCCGCTGCACGCCAGCTATCAGGAAAGTTGCAATTTGTTGATAAAGCATTAAAAAGGCGGTTCACATATGGAGCCCAAACGTCAACTTCATGTTTATAAAGATCCCCCGGTATTTTATCAGGACCAGGGGCTTTGGTGTTTTTAAGTTCGTTGATCGCCCTTACTGTCTCATCCAGTGTAAAATTGAGGGGTTCAATAATGGGAGATTCAATAAGGGGGGGGCACCATAAACTCCCTTTACTGTCACCATCATATTGTTTATAAAGATTTGTAAAGTGAGTTACCCAGGTCATCTCATCCAGGAATACATCTTTTACAACTCTCCCAGCATGCCCCCCATTAGCCACCAGCCTCCAGAAGCCGATATTGTCATTAATTTTTGCTGCAGCTAACATTTCAGCCCAAATTGATTCTTCCCATAGTCTTTTAGATGATTTAAGTGTGCGTTTGTATTCAACCCTTGCAAGATTAACTTCTTCTTTTGCCTTATTTTTAATGGCAAGCAATAAATTTCTTTTAGCAGTCCTACACGAGTGGTCATACCATAACTTCCCGTGATTAGCCACTCTTATAATTTGTTGTTTTTTTCTCGGCATGTCTGATAAATACGTTTTTAATTCTGAAAAGAAGATTTTGTGGAGATCAACAAAGTAATCAAGATGTTCAGGTGAGAAGCCATGGTCAACTGTGTGTGCAAACGTTTGCTCAAAAAGAGAGTAGACCAACGCTAAGGCCTTACCATCCGCCAGAACGCGTGGCCATCTTACTGCACGTCTGTTGTTGTTTATATGAACGTCCTCACACGTGCTTACAGTTGATGTTGTGATAGTATCACTAACCAAATTCATATTGATGTAAAGTTCCAAAGGATAGTGATCGCTTTCCCCCCTGCTTACTACTTTCAGATCGATCAAAAAATGCCAGAGGCTAAGAGAAACAAGTACAAAATCTAGATTGCTTTTAGCTTTAGAGAAGGTTGGTTGTTTTTGCAAGTCCGATGGGAGACGGCCATTTCCTGCTCTCAGGCCGTGGTCTGCAGTGAGTCTTAATATTTGGCTGGCCAATGTAGAGTATTTAACAGATTTTGAGGTACCAAGCTGGGGGATATTATACGCTTGGTCCTCATCTTCAAACACATCAGAAATGCCCGGAACAGGTTCATAATTACAATTTAGGTCTCCTCCCAAGATGACTGGGATATCTCCAACTACGTTTTTCAAGAGGAGATCCAGGGCTTCAAGTGTTGGTGAGACCTTGGAATGACCAATCGGTCTGTTATAAACATTAATGATGTAGCATCCGTTTCCACAGGGTGGAGTAACCCTTAGGGCCAAGATATCGGGAGAGCCAGTGTCAACAAGATCAACCTTCATGGCCAAGGTGATTTTTAACCAAATTAAAAGGCCTCCCGATGGTCTTCCTCGATCGGACTGTACTGCCTCAATACCATAGGTTTTGAATCCAACCCGATGTGGAACTTCTGTTGCCCAAGTCTCTTGTAACAGACAAATGTCACAGGTGTCAATATAGTCTGCACAGTCAGGATCTTTTAAGTTCTTACAAACACCTGCGATGTTCCAAGATAGGATGAGTAGACGAGGTGATAGACTCTGAATATCATGGGAGGGATTGACTACGCCCTGTTTAGATAAAATGCCTAGCTGAGAATTTAGCATATCTTTCTCTGCATCCCTGACTCTTTCTTTCACTACGATATTATGTCCCCCAACCGGTCCATCCTTAGCTTTGCTATAGCATACATTTCCAACTTTGTAAGATAATTCCACTTTCTGGGGGTTTGAAATGGTCCTATGCATCCTAACCTTAATGGTCTGATCTTCATTATGCAAATGTAGGACATTTTTTAGTTTGGAATTACCTATGTCCATGCTACAGAAGGTGTCATATAAATTAGAGATGCAGTCAGGCATAGTGGCAAGTCAATCGACGGCGTCAAGGCAACTGAATCTATTGAAGGTGGTAATGCCAGACCACATATTATAATCACCCTGTCTAGCCAAGTTGGGAGCACTGCCATAATAATGGTTGA
Source organism: Triturus cristatus (assembly GCF_964204655.1). Taxonomy (NCBI): domain Eukaryota; kingdom Metazoa; phylum Chordata; class Amphibia; order Caudata; family Salamandridae; genus Triturus; species Triturus cristatus. The sequence goes on along the minus strand of NC_140580.1, from coordinate 1,121,399,710 downwards.
CATGGTTCCACTTGGGGACATGGTGAATGGGTCTAGGTAAGGGGTAGAAAAATGATAGGGGTCTAGCTTCGATGGCAGGATTCACACCATACGATTTCCAATTGCATATTAGTTCAGCACTTCGGGGATCTTCGAAGGATATGACAATACAATCACCCGTGGTTGATTTGGCCGTTGGCCCTACCCATGGTACCCTCCTAACCATAAGGATCTTGCTTTTCATCTGGTTAGGAATAGGTTTGTATTTGTCTAGCCAAAAAATCACTTTATTTTTTAAAGAATGGAAATTTTCTTCATATTGGCTATCCAATTCTGGTACCCCTGTGAGGACGACTACAAATGGACTAGCGTCTGGGGGCAGATCTATATACCCTCCTCTAAAGTTACTGTACATATGGCTCGGGGGGCCGTTTAACTTATGAGTGGTATTTATAGAAGATTTATCTGGCAGGGGTTGATTGCTTACAGAGCTAATATGGGAAAATACAGGCGGATTAGATCGAGATTTATTTGGGACTAATACGCTCTGAATGGAGGAATGGGTAGAGGGAACAATTGGTAGTTGAGAAATCTTACTATGTGCCTGCTTTTTCTGTGGAAATTTACTAGTAGCATTTACAGCAGTAAAAGTTGGGGGAGTTGGATTGGGTTTATCTTTAATACTACTAGTTGGTTGTTTGGCATTAGTATTCCCTACTATCCCCTCCTTTTTTTGCTTCACAATCGATGAATATGTGTTTGTTGTTAAGACCGGGGCGGGAACTGGAGTTTGTTGGATGGTTCTAGGCACATCAGTGCAATTAAGGCTTAAACTTGACAAAGTGATAATGCTTTTCTCAACTTCAAGTAGTTGGTTCTCAATGTCAGTAAGCCTGGCTTCTAGTGGTTTGAGTAGTCTCTTTAGTGTCTCCCACACTATTTTTAAAAATTCTTCTTTTCCACCATCTTGATCTGCCATATCAGACGAGACTCTTTGCCCCTCGCTAGCTGAATGTTCAGACATGCTGATAGAAATTTGTTCGTCTAAGATAGCATTAGTATTTTCTACAAGTGCTGGGGCTACATCATGTACAATGTCAGTTGTTACAATAGGCAAACTTGATGATCCCCCCGTGATATTATGGCTAAGGGCTACTTTTGCTTTTTTCCTAGCGAAAGCGGTTAGGTGTTTGCGTTTTCTTTTGTGCTTTGATGCAGCCTTGGCAGATGGCTTGCCTTTATTGGACTCTATCTCAGCTATTTGCTGACAGGGCTCCTCATTTGTGATATCCTCAGCACTCTCCTTTGGAAAATTCAGCAGTGATAGGCTTCCAGTTTCGGCTCTGACAGAAGGCCCAGGAGGTTCCTGATAAATATGAGGAGTTGTTTCATCTGATGTTGAGTGAACCTCAGCCGAGATTATAATTGGTTTTGTGCCAATAATGCGGTCAGGCGTTTTGGAGGTTGCAATGCTACCTAGAGAAGATTTTTTTCCAAGTGCAAATTCAGATGAGAGCCTCCTAGCACTCTCAAGTTCTATTGAGACTTTGTGCTGAAGTTTGGTTATTTCATTGTCAATTGAGACATTAGTCCTGGTGATAAAATCATCTAGGGTGCCTGTAGCCCTTTTAGAGAACTTAGAAGCCTTACTCCTTGTTTCACGCGAGAACATTGTGTACGAGGGATTTTACAATTATATGTAAGTAGTGTAAAAAGGCCAGCTAATATGACACAAAAATTAAAAGCCAAGAGGAATGGCCCGGTCCGGTCTTACACGGTCTCTAACGGCCTAAAACGGCCCTGTCTTTGCCCGTCTTCGCCCGGGCTGCGTCCCGCGCTGCGGGAGTAGGATGTTGTTATGAAGCCTCAGGAGGGCGGGGGGCGGGCCAGCAGGGAGAGCGGACCGGAAGCTCTCCGTCGGTCTAGCAGGGGCTTCTGGTAGTTGAAGTCCCCGCACGCTCGCAGCCCCGCTGCAGCCACACGCCTGATGCCGCTCCTCCTCCCCAATGCCTCAGTGCTCCTCACAAGCGCCAGGTGTTTTCCCCTCCTCAGCACAGGCGAAGGGGCACCCGCGAAGCGGGTGCGCCGAGAGGTGGAATTGCGCCAAGTTGAAGACGGGTAAGCTGCTGTAACGTACTGCCTGTGTTATTTATCCTCCGTTTACCGTTCAGTAAAAATATAAAAGTGTCCCCTTTTTGTTTGAAAGTGATCTGTCTTCTTTGTCATATGCAGTGAACCACATACTTACAACTAAAGTTCATCAATAAGTTCTTTCTGCGAAAGAATTTGTGGAGAAACTTCAAGAAAGAGATGAAAATTTAGAAGGACACTTAATCAATTTGATGGCATGTCAACGTGGAACAAATGAGTATTGGGATTGTCGTCATGAAGAACTCAAGTGTATGTTACGGAACGTAGGTACAAGAACATGGTTTGTCTCACTTAGCTGTGCAGAGTATGCATGGGAAGATTTGCTTGACTTTCTAAGAGAAGCGAATTCCAATATAAAAAATGTTGAAATAAAGACTCCTGGTGAACTGTGCTCATTGGATGCTGTATATGTGTGCAGATATTGTAATGATAGGTTTCAACCTATAATGTCTTTTATCTGCGATAAAAGGAATACAGCTCTTGGAGAGGTTCTCGATTTCTTTTGGAGAAAGGAGTATCAAGCAAGAGGTGCACCTCATATACATATGCTACTATGGATCAAGGATGAACCTAAATTTGGGAATGATTCTGATGAAACAGTATTGTCTTTCATTGAATAGTATGTGACATGTGAGATACCAAGAGAAGAAGGAGATAGAAGCTTGAGATAGCAGGTTTTACTTTTCCAAAGTCACAGTTGTTGAAAGTATTGCAGAAGAAACTACAACTTTAAAGGAAAATTTTACACCAGATGTCGGTTTGGTTTCTCCTGTCCAGTCATTTGTAAAGGAAGAGTAAATTATTTTTTTCTTCTGTGAGGCACACAATAATTCGGAAATCTCAAAAGAATAACTACGAGTTAAAAAGAAGAGAAGTGTCAAAGTATATCAATGATTACAATCCAGTCATTTTAAAAATGTGGAATGCGAACAAGGACATTCAGTATGTTGCAGATAACTCAATTGTTGTTGCATGTTACGTTACATCGTACATAACAAAATCAGAAAAAATAGAGATGAAAGAACTGTGGGAAGAAATTACACAAGAGAAAAGCCTTAGTAAAGAATTGGACAGCTTTACTTTGAAAATGCTTTCCCACCGAGAAATTGGATTGTATGGCTGTTCAGACTGATTGTGCTCTTCAAGTTTAAATTCAAAGTCACGAGGAATCATTTGGGTAAGTTTAGGTCTTGCCTGCAAACGAAATGGAGTCTTGAAATGATTTGAAGAAACTGAAGAATTAGCAGTAAAAGAAGCAGACAGTACAGACAATCATATAACTAATATGTTGGACACGTACAAACTGAAAAGGAGTCAACATCTGGAACAGCTATGTCTTTATGAAGTACTTCAACATTACAGCTTGAAATGTTAAAGAGAATGTAAAAGAAGGAAAATATGCAGTAGTTGGATGTCATGGTTGTTTAGTAAAACATGCAAAGAGTAATCTCATAAATCACAAGAAAGTTAGTTGTGAAAGTTTAGATAAGGGAGAATTTTACTATTTAGCACTTCTGCAACTGTTTAATTCATGGTGTAGTGAAAGTGAATTATTTGGAGACTTTCACTGTTACAAAGATTTTTGTAATACATGTAAAAGTAGCGTTGCATGTACAATTTTTGCTATATATTTAAAAATGTTGAATGATGAAGTTGAACAGAAAAAGACTATTACAGCTGAAATTAGTAATGAAAGTTCTCAAGATAGTGAAACTAGTGGTCCATGTAGTCACGATCTTCTTGGACGAGCAATACTGGAAAATGAAGCAGCCATTGCTATGCATGAAGTTGAAATTGCAATGCGGTACAGCAGGTCCAAACAGTGAAACCGGGTCTTGATTCTATGATTGAGGATGTCAGAAGCTAAAGTCTGTGATAATTTCTGTGTACCCCCTCTGACCAGGTGCAATCAACTCTAGGTCCCAACAGTGGAATGGCGTCTTGATCCCACAATTGACGATGCTACAACTGCATCTGAGAGTGGAGATGAAGATACTCCCTTCGACCAGGTGCAACTAACTCTAGGTCCCAACAGTGGAACGGTGTCTTGATTCCACCATGGATGATGTCCGATATTACCTGCTGCTTGTTTTTCGCAGAACTCACTCTGTTGAGGTGCATCAAACTCTGTGCTTCCGTAGCTAACTGCTGTACAGGATTATTGGGGTTGGTTGAGTGTAGTCACTGGAGTACACCGCGGTACAGCAGGTCCGAATACTGAAACGGGGTCTTGATTCTATTATTGAGGATGTCAGAAGTTAAAGTCTGTGTTTATTTCTGTGTACCACCTTCGACCAGGTGCAACCAGCTCTAGGTCCTAATAGTGGAACGGTGTCTTGATCCCAGAATGGAAGATGTCCATTATTACTTGTTGCTTGGTTTTCATAGAACTTCCTCCGTTGAGGTGCATCAGGCACTGTGCTTCCGTAGTTGACTGTTGCACATGATTATTGTGCTTCATTGACACCAGTCAGTGGAGTACACCGTGGTACAGCAGGTCCGAACAGTGAAACGGGGTCTTGATTCTGTGATTAAGGAAGTGAGAAGTTAAAGTGTGTGATGATTTTTGTGTACCCCCTCTGATCAGGTGTAACGAACTGTAGGTTCCAACAGTGGAACGGTCTTTTGATCCCACAATGGAGGATGTTAGAACTGCATCTCAGAGTGGAGATGAAGGTACTCTGTTCGACCAGGGGCAACCAACTCTAGGTCCCAACAGCGGAATGGTGCCTTGATCCTAGAATGGATGATGTCCGATATAACCTTTTGCTGGGTTTTCACAGAACTGTCTCTGTTGAGGTGCATCACACTTTGTGCTTCTGTAGTTAACTGCAGCACATGATTATTGGGCTTGGTTGACTGCTGTCGCTGGAATAGACCGTGGTATAGCAGGTCCGAACAGTGAAACGGGGTCTTGATTCTATGATTGAGGATGTCAGAAGTTAAAGTTTGCGATGATTTCTGTGTACTCCCTCTGATGAGGTGCATCAAACTCCAGGTACCAACAGTGGAACGGTGTCTTGATCCCACAATAGATGATGTTAGAACTGCATCTGAGAGTGGAGATGAAGGTACTCCTTTTGACCAGGTGCAACCAGCTCTAGGTCCCAACAGTGGAACGGTGTCTTGATCCCACAATGGACGATGTCCAATATAATGTGCAGGTGAATTTTCAGAGGTCCTTCTGTTGAGGTGCATCAGACTTTGTGCTTCCGTAGTTAACTGCTGCACATGATCAATGGCCTTGGTTGACTGTAGTTGGTGGAGTACACCACGGTACAGAAGGTCCGAACAGTGGAACGGGGTCTTGATTCTATGATTGAGGATGTCAGAAGTTACAGTTTGTGATGATTTGTGGTACTCTCTCCGATGAGGTGCATCAAACTCTAGGTCCCAACAATGGAACGGTGTCTTGATCTGACAATGGAGGATGTTAGAACTTCATCTGAGAGTAGAGATGAAGGTACTCCCTTCGACCAGGTGCAAGCAACTGTAGGTCCCAACAGTGGAACGGTGTCTTGATTCCACAATGGAAGATGTCCGATATTACTTGTTGCTTGGTTTTCATAGAACTCCCTCCGTTGAGGTGCATCAGACTCGGTGTTTCCATAGCTAACTGTTGCACATTATTATTGTGTTTCTGTAGTGATCAAGTCCACTCAGTTCAGGTGATTCAAAGAGGTTTTAATCAACATGGTACAAGACCACAGGGAGACCATAAGTAGATCAGATCAAGACCCCACCAGGAGCAGCTAGCAGGCAGCTCAGCCCATTCAACTGTGAATCATTTGACTCACAACATTCCAAACCATGTCATCACTGTTAAGATTCTACAGGCAGGGCATGCATAACATTGAAGTCAGGATATAACATATCCCCCTTTCCCCCCAAATAAACAAAAGAACAACAATGAGAGAACAACCATCGAAAGAAGAGGAATGAGAGAACAACCATTGAAAGAAGAAGAACAAGAACTAAATCAAGAGACAGAGGAGAAAGGAAACAAACATAGAAACCATCCTCCCTTCTATATACAACAGAAAAGAAGAAAAAACAACAACGTGAGAGAGAGAAGAAAAGGAAGCACAAAAGACTGCCCCAAAGCACACCCAGTGGCCAGAACAGGAATGAATGGAGGCTGAAAATGGAAAACTAACAGAACACAGGGCTACAGGCTGCGACGAACGCAGAGGAAGGAAACACGACAGAAAAGCAGAGGAAAGCTCAAATTCCACATGTGAACATCAGACTAGGACATCACCAAAAGAACAGAAATGAAGAAGGAAAACAAGGAAAATGAGGAAATGCATAAGGGTAATCCTCACCTACAAGAAACACCATCATCAATACAAAATTAAAAAAAGACAACAGTGCATAATAATAATTCATAACTATATGTGAGGTTCAGGAGGACTATAACCCAAAAACAAGCCCTTGAAATATAAGGCAATATAGCAGTAACAGATGGGACTAAGACCCATAGGAACAATATGGGTAGGAACCCATATGATAAAAACAGGTATGGGTAGGAACCCGTATGATAATGCGAAAGGACTGAAACCTTCGCATAGCTCCCAGGAGGAAGACAGACTAAAATTGTCCACATGTGAGACGTGTAAAAAAAAACCAGATATGGATAGGGACCCATATGATAATGTAGAACTGAAAGTGTTTGGGTACGAACCTGCACTAATGCAATAGGACTGTAAACTTTCAATGGATCCTCTGTGAGAGGGAAACAGAATAGTGCACATGTGAAACGTGTACAAATGTACAACATGCAGATGGGACTGAGACCCACTGCGAACCCAGTATAGGGGAGCAAAAAACATGCATAATGGACTCTTGACGGCGAACTCTTGCATAGATCCTCTGTTAGAGGGCAAACGGAATAGTGTAATGGACTCTTGACGGTGTTTACCAACTTGGCTTATACCTAGGGTCCATGGACAGAAGTGTTGAGAGCAAACCAATGAACTTTTGCATGGCTTCCCTGTAGGGAACAAATTGTATGCATGAATGCATGAAAAACATCACAGTATTACAGTCATGCGGGTGAGTACACCCAGCAAAAGGAACCAGTTAGCCAGCGCAAACATGACATGTCAAAAAAATAAAATATATATACAACACATTTTTGAATGAGTGCAACCACAAACATTCTGTTTGTACAGTAAGCCCAAAGCAAGCGCATAGTAAGCTTAACATTGGCACTTAACCACTGAAAGATGCTCTGTAAGATTAACATTATAAAACTGTCACTGGTGTGCCTGTCACCGGGGTAGGGACAGGCAGACGAAAACGGACCCAACAGAACAACTTAATGTTCATTCTGGCCTGTAAAACTCACTGACCCACAACAGAACCCTTCGCAACAATTTTCAACATCACTGTGCAAGTTATGGAATCTCCTTCCTCTGTAATAATGCTCTAAATCAACATTATAGTTCCTAGGGCTCTATGCCGCCTTTCCGATCTTGAGGCAGCAAACCTGACAGTAATCCATAATTGACGTAGGGAGCGAAATAAACAGAACAGTACCTTCAACTGTTGACCGCCTTCCAGGAAGTGAGTAAAAAAACATACTTCCACTTGGTTCTAACATCACGACGTGACCGGAGGATCATGTTGTTGAAACTTTATTGATGTGGTTAAAAAGCAGCAGGGCTGTAACGGGAAGTAACGTGGTTGGCAACCTGAAGAATCGCCAATCATAAAACAGCGGCACGCAATACAGACGTAGTGCCGGATGGCTCCCGGCATAGACGTGCATCATGGCGTCCACAGAAGAGTACTAGATTCCGTAGCAGCAGAACTATGAAAAGGAAGATCACGAGGGAATGGCTCCGCGCACCAGAAGAATGCAGGTAAGAGTGTGGACAGGTTGGATGAGGCTCGTGCCTCTAATTCAAAAGATACACATGGCGGTTGATGTGGCACTGCTGCTCAAACAAGCCCAACAATGAAAGCAAACATTTCCTCACACGCTCCAATTCCCTCGGACTGCAAGAGGCATGTGGGACCAAAACATTGACGTTGATCAGCGCATTTTCCCAATGCTAGCGTTGACCAAGTGTTGTAGGAAGTTCACTTGCCTCTTGTACCATCAAAACAGCAAAACAGCTTGTGTGTTCATGAATAAAACACAGGATGCGTGGGTTGAAGCAGACCAATTACGTTATAGGGACAGCAGAAACTGACCTTTTGAGGGTTGAGAGGACACTGTTGCTCACTGCATACCCCCACTGCTAGCGTAGTCCGAAAGTTGAAGAATGTCCACTGGCCTCTGGCACTGTGAAAACAGTCAAAACAGCTTCTGTGCGAGCGCACTTGTAATTACACTGTGTAGTGTGCGGTTGCTTGGCTGAAAGCAAAGAACATGTAGATGGGACACTAACTGTGTGCAGACGTAAACTTGTTCCCAGGAAACTTGATCTTGTGAGGCACAGGCAGGAACAAGTTTGTGCAGATATGGATGTACAACACAGGAGACACAAGCACAGGCAGCAGCTGATTACCTTGCTTGTCGAGGCTCTGTAGACACAGGAGCTTGGGCTGCAGCTGGAATAGAAACAGAGAGGACTGGCACGGACAGGGAGACCATAAGTAGATCAGATCAAGACCCCACCAGGAGCAGCCAGCAGGCAGCTCAGCCCATTCAACTGTGACTCATTTGACTCACAACATTCCAAACCATGTCATCACTGTTAAGATTCTACAGGCAGGGCATGCATAACATTGAAATCAGGATATAACAGTTTGGTTGACACTAGTCGGTGGAGTACACTGTGGTACAGCAGGTCTGAACAGTGAAATGGGGTCTTGATTGTATGATTGAGGATGTCAGAAGTTGAAGTTTGATATTATTTCTTTGTACCCCTTCTGATCTGCTGCAAGCAAGTCCATGCTTTCGAATTGAACGGTACATGGCTGTCAGGTGTTGAATAGTGAGTATGGCCTACAATTCAGATCGAGTGCTGATTGTTTAATTAGAGAATCCAGTAGTAAAGTAACTACAACGTCTATTGGAATATACATATTATGTTTTTAGTATACTTCTTTGAAGACATTTTTTTAAATGACTTATAGGTTTAGTACAATGACCAAATTTAATTTGCAAGTGCAAAGGAACACTGAATAGTCTACACTGTAGACAGCAGAAATGGTATTTGAATTGTTTTGTTTTATTTATTGCAGATTTTTCTGCAATTGATGTTGTTGTCTTGTGTTAAGAGGAAGTGAGAGAAAGTATTCATGAATGTCTGTGTGAGTACTGTTTACAATTAACACTGCAGATAGCAGTGTTCACAATTCGGATCGAGTTGGCCTTGTAGATGACGCAGTTCTGTAGGAAAAGACATTGCTCCAGTGCGCTCTGTCTACACCATGAATATGTATTATTACAGGCTCCAGACACGCTTTTGTTGCTTTGCGTACGACAAACTGTGTAGCTGAATTCCACCTTACGTAGCTGTGGGCCCTTGCTGACCGCTCTCTCTGGCCTACACTGTAGACAGCAGTGTTCAACAATTTAGTTTGAGTTGCTATTGCTGATGATGTTCTGTTGATGGCAACAGACATTACTCTAAGTACGGCCTGCCCGTCTACAGCACACATCATTGCTGGTTGTTGACATGCTGAATGATTTTGATGTGGCTTTCTGAGTGCACTAAAACTGATGGACCCTTTATGATAAAATCTTTTTGTGTATTATTTCTGATCTATTAATTGTGTCTCAGTATACCATAAGTTGTGTTTCTTTTACAATAGAATATTTTTCTGTATTACTTCACATCTACTGTACCTACCTTACTGCAGTACAAACTATTGACTCTTTTATTATTGAATGTCTGTGTGTGATCCAATGATTACTGTTGTAGTAGATGATAGCAGCAACTATTCCTTGAGGAATGGTTTACACTGATTCCACATGCATCCACCACAGACGTTACTGGATATGTGACCCTGGTAATAAAAAGGTGTCGAGCGCATGTGCTCATACCCACTTCCACTATCTATCTGTGTCCGTGTGTTCATTATCTATGCAGGATAGTGCCCCTGGGCCGTATGATATTGCATTGTGCTGTGGGCAGTGTATGTAACTATGTTACCTCTGGTAGTGGGGAAAACTATGGTTATGTAACTTGTAGGTGTTTGGCTATCACAGGTGCAAGGCTACTTTACAGACCATGAATATTGATGAAGGTGATGGTTGCATGTTGTGTGTAGTGTGAGATATGTGTACATTGCAAAACGTTTAGAAAAAAGCTCTCTAAGCAGAAGAGGTGTGTCTCATCAAATGAAGTACAGAGATTTACTAAAATGGGTGGCGTTTTCCAACTGTTACAATGGGAAATGTTATGAACTAATGAAGTGCTTTTTTTTATGGTCACATGGCAATCGTGCACCTAGTGCGCAAGGAGACCGTACCCAACGTGATTTTGAGAAAATATAATTGCTAAAATATCAGTTTATTACAGTTAGAAATATATAAATGTTTAAAATATGTTAGATTATCGCTTGCTCTCATATACACTTTAAAGTTATTTAGATATAGTTTTGTGACAAAACAAAATGAGGGAATGGCGTACGCGGCGCAACACCGTATGTTTATGATGTAACACAGGGTGTGGCAGTGTGCACTCGTCGCATTCGCAACGCGCAGCGGGCATGACCCCTTACGTACATGACGTAACGCATGGCTTGGTAGTGCATACCCATCGCATACTAAAGTAGGAGCTGGCGCAACCTCATACGTGCATGTTGTTACGCAGGACATGGTGTCACAAACCTGTTGCATACGAAATGCACATCCTTTAAATGTGGTGGATAGGATTCATGTGCTGATCGAGGTTGGTAGAGTACCGGTACGGGACTGTAATTTTCTCACCAAAAAAAAAGTTTGATATGCATATTTGTTTGGGAAGATATAAAACATTACATAATTTTTAAAGTTAAAAAAAGGATAATAGAGTTGCAAAATATTAAAAAACAATTAGATAAAATATAGATTTTATTAATATTAAAATATGAAATTAACATTTAAAAAACCTTTGAAATTCACTGAAAAAAACATAGGTTTTACAGACGTTATAGTTAGGAATTAGCATTTAAAAAACCTTAGAAATTCACTGAAACAACCATTAGGTTTCAGGGACGTTATAGTTAGTTGGACATTTGACTCATATAAAACCAGAGAAATTCGCCAGTTATAGTTAGTTCAGCTAACTATAACTCACACGCCCGCAATGCACTGCTGATGACGTCACATATTACATCACTCATGACATGGTCAGTGACATCACTGATGACATCACTGATGACATCTCAAATGACATCACTGATGACGTCACTCATGACATCATCCATGTGACAATCTGATGCACATACTGATGATCTAATATAAACGTTGATACACTCATTGTAAAATGCTGACTACTATTTTTGAAACCATACACAGAAGAATGCCATATACTACATAGCACTCACTATTTCCTAGGTCTACACACATATCCAGTCACTTATACATGTAGTTGCTCATCAATAGAGGACTATAATATGCACACATACATCTATACATGCAGTCACACGCTGCCACTCATCCATAGAGTTACTCACACGCCTAGTCAGTAATAAAAGAATGAATCACATACCCATTTAATCATGTGTACAGTTATACACACCAACGTCGTTATTTTTAGACATACCACATCACTTATTTATACAGATACTAACACATATTTACTGTCTTATACAATCACTGATAGAAGCAGACACTTATTTATACACCCACTCTTGAAATACCTTAGTCTCACGTATACTCATTTATATACTCCAACACTCACATATAGTGGCTTAAAACATATGTAGTTAGTCACAGATATACCACTGAGACTATTCACTCACCAACACACCCATAGACACACTAACTCACCCATACAGCCCTTTCCAGATGCACTTTTTAATCCATACAACCACTGAATCCCCCACTCAGACATCTATGCACAGACTCATAGACACACAGACACTCAGTGACCCATACAGATACCAAGACAACAAATCAATAACCTATATAGACGCTCATGTAGGTATTCAGCAACCCATGCAGTTGCTTACACACCAATGGGGAGACTAATACAGACTTTTACTTTTACACAGTTTAGTCACTAACCCATGCATTCAGTAAGACACGTTCAATCACTCACTTATACAGTCAGTCACACACATACGAAATATTTCCTTTAGGCACTTGTAAATGCATTCATTCTTCAATACACCTTGGCATATATATATAAAACATATTTACATTTTATAGAAACACACATTCACTGGATGATGTCATGAGTGATGTCATGAGTGATGTCATTTGAGATGTCATCAGTGATGTCATCAGTAATGTCACTGACCATGTCATGAGTGATGTAATATGTGACGTCATCAGCAGTGCATTGCGGGCGCGCGATTTATAGTTAGCTTAACTAACTATAACTGGCGAATTTCTCTGGTTTTATATGAGTCAAATGTCCAACTAACTATAACGTCCCTGAAACCTATGTTTTTTTCAGTGACTATATATATATGTATATATATATTCACTGAAAAAACCATAGGTTTCAGGAGCGTTATAGTTAGATTTTTGGCATTTAAAAAACCTTAGAAATTCACTGAAAAAACCATAGGTTTTAGGGGCGTTATAGTTAGCTGGACATTTTCCTCGTACAAAACCCTAGAAATTCCCCCGTTATAGTTAGATCAGCTAACTATAACTCGCGCCCCCGCAATGCACTGCTGATGACGTCACATATTACATCACTCATGAAATGGTCAGTGACATCACTGATGACATCTCAAATGACATCACGAGGGTCGCCCCACTCACTGCTGCCGCTCCTGCCTGCCTTTGCCGCCTCCTGCCTGCAGATTCCTTCGCTCGCTGCCCGCTGCTCCTGGGAATTTCCCGCTGCTCCTGGGAATTTCCCGCTGCCCACTGCTTCTTGGAATTTCCCGCCGCTGCCTCCCAGCGGCCCCGCCCCCCTGTGATTCCATTCGCCGCCCCGCTCCCGCCACCCAGCTGCTCCTCCCTCCCGGCTCCTTACTTATGACGCCCCCAGAGCGACCGTGCAGCGGACGCGCGCAGCGGGAGCGCCGATTGAACGCCGAAGGTGCGCCAAAGGTAAGCCCGTCTGCGCCCGTCCGCGCCTGGACCGCGCCCAGTGCCAGACCCCCTGGTCCTCGCCCTCGCCAGCACACCCTGCACATCTACGACGCCAAAACCCTCCACGCACTCAACGCCGGCCGAAACACCGCCTGCTACCGAGCCACCCCGAGACGCACCCACGGGCCCTTCACCTGCCTGACCTGCCGCTTCACTGGCCTCCGACCCAACACCGCACCTGCTAAACCGAGCCCCAGCAACAAACACCTGATGTGCATCCTGCTCAACACCCGCTCCGTTCACAGGCATGGCGTCGAACTCTAGAACCTCCTCGACTCGACAGCACCAGACATCGCCTTCCTGACGGAAACCTGGATGAACGCCTCCTCAGCGCCCGACGTCGCCATCGCCGTCCCAGAAGGCTACAAAATCAGCAGGAAGGACCGCGTCAACCAGACAGGAGGAGGCATCACCATCATCCACAAGAACACCATCCGCATCACGACCAACTCCGATGACACCTTCACCTCCGCCGAACACCTCCATTTCCAGATACACACCGACCCAAAGACCACGCTCAGAGGCACCCTCATCTACAGACCACCGGGACCACGTACCCAGTTCAGCGAAGACATCACAGACTTCGTCAGCCCGCACGCCATCAATTCCACCGACTACATCCTCCTGGGGGACCTCAACTTCCACCTGGAGGACGACAAGGACCGCAACACCACTGCTCTGCTGGACAACCTGGCCAACCTCGGACTCAAGCAACTGGTAACCACCCCCACCCACTACGCCGGCCACACGCTTGACCCAGTCTTCTCATCCAGCAAATACGTCACCTTCAGCCACTCCGCCAATCTCCAGTGGACTGACCACAGCTGCGTCCACTTCAGCTTCAGTAAAACGACGACCCACCACCACCCTCAACAAGCCCCCCGCAGGAGCTGGAACAAGATCACCGGTGACCAGCTCACCACCTTCCTCAGCCAGAACCCCCCCACCAGCTCAACGGACCCCAACGAAGCCACCAACAACCTCACACAGTGGATCACCAACTGCGCAGACGCCCTCGCACCACTGAAGAAGAACCCCCCCAGCAGACGCGGCAGCAAGAAAGCCTCCTGGTTCACCGACGAGCTCATCACCTCCAAGAAGAACTGCCGCTCCCTGGAGAACACCTGGCGCACCAACCTGACCGCAGACAACATGACAGCCCTCAAACACGCCACCCGCAAACACCACCAACTGATCCGTGCCACAAAGAAGACAGCCTTCAAGGAAAGACTGGACAACAACACCCACAACAGCAAGGAACTCTTCAGCAGCGTCAAAGAGCTCTCCAACCCCGACGCCGGAAACAATGACATCACTCCCTTGCAAGACCTCTGCAACTCCCTCGCAGCCTTCTTCCATGACAAGATCGCCAACATTCACAACAGCTTCGGCCCACCAACCACGAACCCCACCACTAAACCGATGCCCCCCACCGCCACCCTCCGCACCTGGACCCCAGTCAGCACCGAAGACACAACACGCACAATGAACACCATCCACTCCGGATCCCCTACGGACCCCTGCCCACACCACATCTTCAACACGGCCGACCACATCATCGCACCCCACCTCCGCGACATCATCAACGCCTCCTTCAACACTGCCACCTTCCCGGAGTGCTGGAAACACGCCGAGATCAGTGCCCTGCTGAAGAAACCAACTGCAGACCCCTCCGACCTCAAGAACTACCGCCCCATCTCGCTCCTCCCGTTTCCTGCCAAAGTCATCGAGAAGACCGTCAACAGACAGCTAGCCGCCTTCCTCGAGACCAACGGATCCCTCGACCACTCGCAATCCGGCTTCCGAGCCAACCACAGCACGGAGACCACCCTCATCGCAGCCACAGACGACATCAGATCCCTAATGGACAACGGGGAAACTGCGGCCCTCATCCTCCTGGACCTCTCCGCAGCGTTCGACACTGTCTGCCACCGCACCCTGGTACAGCGCCTGAACAACACTGGCATCCAGGAGAAGGCCCTGGAGTGGATCACCTCATTCCTCGCCGGAAGAACCCAGAGAGTCCGCCTCCCCCCATTCCGGTCAGCGGCCACCGAAGTCATCTGCGGCGTTCCACAAGGGTCATCGCTCAGCCCCACCCTCTTCAACGTCTACATGAGCCCCCCGCAACCATCGCACGTCAACACAACCTCAAGATCATCACCTACGCCGACGGCACCCAGCTGATCCTCTCCCTCACCAGCGACCCGGACACCGCCAGAGCCAGCCTACACGAAGGGATGAAAGACGTCGCCGAATGGATGAAGAACAGCCGCCTGAAACTGAACTCAGACAAGACAGAGGTCCTCATCCTGGGATCATCACCCTCCGCCTGGGACGACTCCTGGTGGCCCCCCGCCCTGGGAGCCACCCCCAAGCCAACGGACCACGCACGCAACCTAGGCTTCATCCTGGACTCCTCCCTCTCGATGACCAGACAAGTCAACGCCGTCTCGTCTTCATGCTTCAACACCCTGCGCATGCTTCGAAAGATCTTCCGGTGGATCCCCACCGAGACCAGGAAGACGGTCACCCAGGCCCTCGTCACCAGTCGGCTGGACTACGGGAATGCCCTCTACGCCGGCACCGCCGCAAAACTCCAGAAGAAACTCCAACGGATCCAGAACGCCTCAGCACGACTCATCCTGGACATCCCCCGACACAGCCACATCTCCGGACACCTGAGAGACCTGCACTGGCTCCCCGTCAACAAAAGAATCACGTTCCGACTCCTCACCCACGCACACAAGGCCCTCCACGACCTGGGCCCCAAGTTCCTCAACAGCCGCCTGACCTTCCACAAGCCCACCCGCCAGCTCCGCTCCGCCAGCCTCGCTCTCGCCACCGTCCCCCGCATCCGCAGAGCCACCGCCGGAGGAAGATCCTTCTCCTACCTGGCAGCCAAGACATGGAACTCCTTCCCCATCCACCTCCGGACAACGCAAGACCATCTCGCCTTCAGGAAGCAACTCAAGACCTGGCTGTTCGAGCAGTAGCGTTCCCCCCCCCCCCCCCCCAGCACCTTGAGACCCTCCGGGAGAGCAGTGCGCTATACAAATGCCTATGATTGATTGATTGATTAACTATAACGCCCCTGAAACCTATGGTTTTTTCAGTGAATTTCAAAGGTTTTTTAAATGCCAATTCCTAACTATAACATGCATGAAACCTTTAGTTTTTTCAGTGAATTTCAAAGGTTTTGTAAATGCTAATTCCTATCTATAACTTATCTCTAAAGATATCATGTTTAATGATTTTCATTGGATTTCTATGTTTTTCAAATTCAGTGTGTCAATTTCATTAATTATGTTTTTTTGAAATACTATTTTATCACCATTTTTTTAACTTATTTTTTCAATTAATTCTTTTAAAAATTAAAAAATATTATTTGTTTTTATTGGGTTTTTAAAAAATATTTTTTTCTATTTTTAAAACTATTTGTAAACTATATTTTCAAAACTTTATGTTTTATTTTTTTTCCCCATTTTTGGGGGATTCGCGCACCCTATGTGCACCGTTCTCGATCCCTACACGAAAGCATCTGCGCACGCTATGCGTTGGGTACGTGTTTCCAATGCGACCGGTACGCGACTCCAAGCCTATACGCGACATGTACGATGTACGTAACGCGACGCATGCGCGCTTCAGCGATGCGTCATATGCATGTATGACGCGACGGGTGTGCGGATCTGGCGAAATATTTAACATTTAAAAAAAATATATATATGTATTTCATGTGAATATTAATTGAAGACAAACTCTAAACTAGTCTATATTTTTACATCTAATCCTATATTTCTTTTTAATTGAATTTCGCGGATGCGCGCTGGGTGCTTGATGTGTAAGCGCAGGGTGCGCGTATCCCATGTGATCTGCAAAAAAAGAGATTTGATTGGTTCATTACACTTCCTATTCTAACTATTGAAAGACCCCACCCATTTCAATCATTCTTCTTTGAGCTTTTTTGGAGGAACATCTCACACCTTAGAACTAGAAGAAACTTTTTGGGGAAGATTTCCACAGCTGCAATTTTTCTGAAGACAATGGCTTCTGCACAGCAGCCACCATCAGAATCAGACCATTCGTACGATGAGGAATTTGTTGTGGAACCTCCACGCACAGAAAGATACACCTCTGTGGTGTGGACATTTTTTACCTTCCCAGAAGGACAAAATAAAACTAATTCAACTAAAGTGACATATAAAATATGTCAAAGAGTGGTTTCCAGAGGAGATCCATCAAAAAAATACTCTTGTGGGACTGCGAGTATGTTAAAACACCTGAAGACTCTGCATCCCGTGAACCTGGCCAAGCAGGAATGCAGAAGATTCCGACAGCAGCCTCAGCCAGCAGTGGCAAGCACTTCTGCAGCATCACCATCGAGCACTCACCCGGACATATGTCCAGAATTTGGAAAACTAAAAATGAGTTGCATTAATTGCAATAAACAGTCAATTGAACTAATCTGCCGAGCGCAGCAAAACCACAAGTGCTAAACTTGTGTTTATTTTTTTTTGCAGAAGTTGACTGTTTTGTTCCTCCTGTTGTCTTTTTTCTTTTGAAAAAAACAAAAAAATAACAAAATTGTTCCAAAAAGTACAAAAAAATTAAAAAACAAAAAAAAAGAAAAAAAAAAGTTCTTCTAAGAACTATCTTTCCTGGTTTAAAAAAAGAGCTATATTTGTTTGTTTGTCTGTGAAAGTTTATATGAATGTATGTGTAGTACGTAATTGACTGAACAAATGCATTAGTAGCGTATGGTGAATGTATGAGTGCAGAACTATGAGGAAGTGCTGCAGCATCACACAGTAACCTCATTAACTACAGTGAGCTGTAGTAGTTCCAAAGCACAGGGATGCAACTTATGTACATAAATATTTAGCAAATCTATGCTTCTCTCTGCACGGTTGCTTAAACTGCAGTCATGTGGTGACACAGGCACCCTTGCACCATAGTGCAAGGATATCTGTGTCATGTGTTGTTTGTTTTTGTGCAGGAAGACACACCTTCCTGCACAAAAACAATCAGTAAAGGCATTTTTCTCCTTCAATGTATGCTGAGCATTTTAGCATGCATTGAAGATGTAAAAATGTGGAGAAATGAAAACAATTCTCCTTGTTGTGCTTTCCTACACCAATTTTAGAATGGTGCAGCATTCACACACAAATTGAGTTTTATGATTTCTGACAAATCTAGACATGTGTCTTGTTCTATGAGTATTCAGTGCAATCATGCACAACAACACTTATAGAACACCCTTTCAACACAAACTGGTGTGCATGATGAGGTTGTATTTACATGGAGTATAAAAAGTGCACAGAGTGCCTTTTCCTCTCTTTGTAAATATGAAAGAGTGTCTTGCGCAATAACTATGTTACGAAAAGTGACATATTTCCAGTTTAAAAATTCCTTGCGAATGATAGAAGGTAAGCACAGAGTTTTGTCTGCAAAGATGTTCAAAGAAGAATGCTTGAAATAATTGCGATCCTTCAATAGCTACAATGGGAAATATTATGAACCCCTCAAATCTCATTTTTTGCAGGTCACATGATATCTGATTATGGGCAGATTTCAAAACTACATAGGTATAAACAGAGTATTTTTAGAAACGTGTTTCAACTTTGTAGCTTCTTGCAGACCTCCTCATTCTGCATATTGAGACTTAGTTAAACTTACCTTCACAGTAATAGCAATAAAAAATGGTATACATTTTTTCAGATTTTCATTGCAATCTAAATTCATATAAATTGCTTATTTTAAAATTTGGATCTGTGAAAGAAAAGAAAAAAAATTATAACATGTAATAATACATTTTTTACAACACAGCATAATTTCCACAAAGTAATTTGTTTGCCTTTTTTGCTGTTCTCAGAATATATTAAATTTCACTAAAAACAGTGATTTCAATCGTACTCATCACTTAACAGCGGGCAAAAAACAAAACAATCAAAAAGATTGTTAAAAAAAAAACAACATGCTATTCTCAACAAAATACCACAAGATACAAATCACAAATATATAAAATGCTTACAGCAAACAAAATTTTATAAGTTTAACTTACAAAAACTGCAAATGTTGTCGCTTTAAAATATTCACCGAATCTAAGGATGAATTTTTGGAGGACGCACCACGCCCACAAAGTTTTCCTACAGTTGTGTGGAAATGTTTTACTTTTCCCGAGGGGCAAACAAAGATCAATGCCACCTTGCAAGATATGCAAAAGAGTTCTGTTGCAAGGGGATCCTAACAAGAAATACTCGTACGGCACGGCAAGTATGATGAAACACCAAAGGACCCTTCATCCAAACAATCTTGCACGAGAAGAGTGCAAACAGATGAGAAACACTCCTGTTCTGTATCTGTAAAAAAGAATCACAAATAAATGTATATTAATAACTTTCAAATTTATACTATTCCATTACTGTACCAACACATTTTATATAAAAACTGACTAAGAAACTATAGCCCTGAACCACAAGTGTGACGATGGTTAAAACACTACATGCATAGTGCATACTACTTTGAAGCAGTTCATGCCCTAAAGCCTACCTCACTAAAAGACTATATGCTAACTGACTGAATGATTACAGTACTATAAGGAGACACACTAGGTGAGTGACAGGGTGTTTGCTAGAAGTGTATGAATACTGACTGGGGAATTGAAGGTGTGAAAGACAACTGTGTAGGTGATTAGAGGCCTGCATGCATAGTGAATAGGCATTTGAAGCAGTCTATGTGCTAAGGCCTGGCTCACTGCATGAGTACTTGGGAACTGACGGAATGATTAGAGTACAGCAAGGAGAGTGCCTGGTTGAATTTATAAGTGGTTGGCTTTTGACACAGAGAATGGATTAGTACTTGGTACTGAATGGGTCACTAGAGGAGTGCAAAGGGAGTGACAGGATGTTTGCTGGACTGTATGGATACTGACTAGGGAATTAAAGATGTGAAAGACAAGTGTATAGTATGTTAGAAGACTGCATGCATACTGCACAGACATTTGAAGCAGTCTATGTGGTAATGTATGGTTCACAACATGAGTACTTGGAAACTGACTAAATCATCAGACTACTGCTAGGACAGTGCCTGGGTAAAACTTTTACATTTTCAGTTCTGGCACAGTGAAGAGAATAGTACATGGTACTGCACTTTAGTGTCAAACCCTGACTCATTTAATCAATGCATAAGCAAAGATTAGCTTCTAATGCTACTAAAACTTGACAACATGACCGATTTTAAAACAGTTATCTGTCAGCAAATACACGATGTTACCAAACACTTCTATCACAATCCTTACCCAAATGTACACAGACTCACAGTGTGATTTTAGACAAGCAACACTATCCCTAGCAGTTTACCAAAACTCATTCACTAGTCTAGAAGAGGTAAGGGTACTGCACACAATCTACATATTTAAGTACAGCACATTAGTTTCAAAGCATGACGCATTTAATCAACGCATAAGCAAAGACTGACTTCTAATGCTACTAAAACTTGACAACATGACAGGTTTTAAAAAGAGTTATCTGCCAGAAAATACACAATGTTACCAAATGCTTCTCTCACAGTGTTTCCCAAATGCACAAAGACTCACAGTGTGATTCTAGACAACAACGACTATACCTAGGAGTTTGCCAAAAATCATTCACTACTGTGGAAGTGATAAGGGAACTGCACACAATCTACATATTTCAGGACTGCACTATTGTGTCAAAGCCTGACTCATTTAATCAAAGCATAAGCAAAAACTGGCTTCTAATGCTACTAAAACTTGGCAACAAGACAGGTTTTAAAACAATTATCTGTCAGAAAATACACGATGTTACCAAATGCTTCTCTCACAGTGGTTCCCAAATGCACACTAATTCACAGTGTGATTCTAGACAAGCACCACTATCCCCAGGAGTTTACCAAAACTCATTCACTACAGTGGAAGTGGTAAGGGAACTGCACACAATCCACATATTTCAGGACTACACTTTTGTGTCAAAGCCTGACTCATTTAATCAAAGCATAAGCAAAAACTGCCTTCTAATGCTACTAAAACTTGACAACAAGACAGGTTTTAAAACAGTTATCTGTCAGCAAATACACGATGTTACCACATACTTCTCTCACAGTGGTTCCCAAATGCACACAGACTCACAGTGTGATTCTAGACAAACAACACTATCCCTAGCAGCTTACCAAAACTCATTCACTACTGTGCAAGGGGTAAGGAGACAACACACAATCTACATATTAAAGTACAGCACATTAGTGTCAAAGCATGACTTATTTTATCAATGCACAAGCAAAGACTGGCTTCTAATGCTACGAAAACTTGACAACATGACAGGTTTGAAAACAGTTATCTGTCAGCAAATACACGATGTTACCAAATGCTTCTCTCACAGTGGTTCCCAAATGCACACATACTCACTGTGTGATTCTAGACAAACAACACTATCCCTTGCACTATACCAAAACACATTTCTTTATCTAGAAGGAGTACTACATTTTAATATAGAAACATAACTCATTTCACAAATTCATAAACAATGACTGGTTTCTAATTCTACCAAAATATAAAAACAGCACAGTTATCTGTCTGCAAACACATGAAAAACACAAATGCTTATCACAGAATGGTTTCTACATGCACACACACTGTCAATAAGATTGTAGAGAAAAAAAGTATTCCCTACACTTTAGCAGGAGAAATACATTAGTCTGATTAAAATCAAAATAGTCTACATACATCCCCCCACAATTAAATAACTCACCTTTCAAGTTGTTTTGGAGATTAAGAAGTATATCAGTCACACACCAGATTTTCTTTTACAGAATCTCTGCACTGTGCACCTCTCAGCAAAAAAAAAAAGAATGGAAAAGTTTCCCTTTTATTTTCCACACATATACATGTAAACATCAAATCACAATCCTTCACACATAAATTCAAAAGCAAACACACATTCCTATTGGTTAAACATTTCAACCCTTTCCAAATGAAATGCATTTCAACCCTTCCCCCAATCTGCTTTCTGCCTGTTACCATAGAAACAGGTCATGGAACACTGCACTGAGCACACAGGTCACAAGTTCAGCACACAATGTTGCTAAACAAGACAGCAAGTGTGCTTGACTTTTCAACATATCAGCTTATCATATATAATGTTCCTTACAATCCATTTTTGTTAACCAATAAGAATCATGCCTTTAAAAAACAGAAATATACACCCTACCTTTCAGTGTAGAAAGTTGTCATACAACCAATGATTTCTTGTCTTTTTTCAATTTTTTTTTCCTTGGATCCGCGCACCCAACGCGGGAGGATCCGTGCACCAAACACGATCGAATGCGCGCACCGTGCGCGCATTCCGCAGTTTAAAAAAAAAAGGGGGGGGCCCAGGGGGTCCTTCTGGGACCCCCTAAGCACCTCTAGAGGGTCAGAGTATTTCCACTCTGCCCCATTTATATGTTTTACACACTTATTCCCCTTGCTTCTTCAGCCTCGCTTCTACCGAGGCAGAAAATGGCCGCCAACAGTTCTTGGTTTCGAATGTAGACAGACACTCGACAGCCAATTAGCATTCAGCGCGCGATCGGGAGGGTGCGTGCTTGGTTCGGGGAGGGTGCGCTTACGGTGCGGGTAGGGTCCGCGGATCCTCCCCGGCCATAGATATATATGTACTTTTAAATCTAATTTTCTCAGGAACTACCAACCAGATTCACACCATTTATGCAAAAGGCACGAGTCTGAACTAAGGACTACCTCTTTGCCAAATTTGGTGTAATTCCGTTCAGCGGTTCAGGCTGTAGCTGCGACAACAGATCCCATGGGAAATAGCATGGGGAAAACGCGTTTTGGGACCCCCCTTTTTTCTCACCCCCCGCTTGACGAATCACCACGAAACTTTCAAGGTAGGATCGGAGTGGAGCTGGCCAAAAGTTAGGAAAATTTTGCAAAGATTCGTCAACCGACATCAGACTTATTGGGAATAGAATGTTGCGGATTTCCTATGGAAAATAGGTCCTAACTATAATTCACTGAAAAAACCATAGGTTTCACACATGTTATAGTTAGCGGAAATTTTACTGATAAAAAACCAATGAAATTCCCCCGTTATAGTTAGTGCAGGCAACTATAACTCACGCGACCGCAATCCTCTGCTGATGCTAATACTGTATTTAGACACTTATTTGCCCATGTCTTCTTCCATAAATTTTTAGCTATACATATATTACAAATATTTTTTTTTCATAAAGACACATATGTCATCAGCAGAAGATTGCCGTCGCGTGAGTTATAGTTGCCTGCACTAACTATAACGGGGGAATTTCATTGGTTTTTTATCAGTAAAATTTCCGCTAACTATAACATGTGTGAAACCTATGGTTTTTTCAGTGAATTTGCAAGGTTTTTTAAATGCTAATTCCTAACTATAACGTGTGTGAAACCTATGGTTTTTTCAGTGAATTTGTACGGTTTTTTAAATGCTAAGTTACTTTACGCCATTCGTGGCGTGCGCGCCCACTTAATGCAGTTCGTTCCGTGCGCGCACCGTGCGCGCACAGTGAGCTTCGCGCACCGTGCGCGCACAGTGAGCACGCGGTGCGCTTCGCGCACCGCGCACCCACTTTACGCAGTTAGTGCCGTGCACACACGGTGGGCACGCGCACCGCGTGCCCACGTTACGCTAGATGGGCCATGTACGCACGATGCGCTTCGCGGCGTGCGCGCCCATTCGTGGCGTGCGCGCCCACTTAATGCAGTTCGTTCTGTGCGCGC
Source organism: Triturus cristatus (assembly GCF_964204655.1). NCBI lineage: Eukaryota > Metazoa > Chordata > Amphibia > Caudata > Salamandridae > Triturus > Triturus cristatus. The sequence goes on along the minus strand of NC_140580.1, from coordinate 1,121,375,594 downwards.
ACGGTGCGCTTCGCGCACCGTGCGCGCACAGTGAGCACGCGGTGCGCTTTGCGCACCGCGCGCCCACTTTACGCAGTTAGTGCCGTGCACGCACGGTGGGCACGCGGTGCGCTACGCGCACCGCGTGCCCACGTTACACTAGATGGGCCATGTACGCACGATGCGCTTCGCGCACCGTGCGCACATGGAGGACATATGATGCGCTTCGTTGTGAAAGGTAATATTTTAATTTTTCACATCTGTGATGTGCCATGCACAAATGGTGCCCTTCGAGCACCATTTGCACATGGGGTGGGGAGAGTATGGATAATTTTTTGTAAAAAAATTTTTTTACCGTACGCGTACGGTAAGCATAATCGGCAAAATTATCGAAAAAATTAAAATTCCGTTTTTGGCCTTGGGGGATCTTTGGGGACTCCCCCAACATGGCTAGGTGCTTATGAGCTGTCTAAACACCCCTTTACATGTTTTGGTCCTTTGTTTTTTAATCCCCACTCAGAGTGCGAGAGAGAAAATGGCGGCCGCCGCTTCCTGGTTTTGACCGATTCGAATGTTTACTAAGATCTAACAGATAAATCAGAATCGCGCTCGCGCACGTCACCGTACGCGTACGGTAAGCGCACCGTAAGCGCACCGTAAGCTGGCTCAGATATATATATATTGATTTAAAGGCTATTTTCTCAGAATCTACTGAACAGATTTACACCAAACCTACAAAAGGCACTTCCTTGACCTGTAGACTACCTCTCTGCCAAATTTCAAGGAACTCTGTTGAGCCGTTCGGGCTGTAGCTGTGTCTAAAGGTCCTACGGAAAAATGCATGGGAAAAACGCGTTTTGGGACCCCCCTTTTATCTCAGCCCCCGCTTGACGAATCCCCCCGAGACTTTCAGGGTAGGAGCGGAGCGCAGCGCCCCACCTATTTCGAAAATTTCGCGAGGATTCGTCGACCGGCGCCAAAGTTATTCAAAATAGAATGTTGCGGTTTTCATATGGAAACAGGGTCCTATAACTACCTACTGGCGACCGCCAGTAGGTTATATATATATATATATATATATATATATATATATATATATATACATATATAGGGCATCAAACACACAACACATGGCAATGTTGTGGTGTGGTCTAAATCTAATGGGCCCGATTCACAGAACTAACTTAAGACAAAATCCTAAACTTACTACCATTTTGGTCTTCACAGAAGGCACTTACTCATTTTGGTATTCACAGAAGGCACTTACTCATTTCGGTATTCACAGAAGTTAGGAGTCCTAACTTTAGGACTCCTAAATGCCTTCTGTGAATACCGAAAGTCTTAAAGTTAGGATTTTTCTCAGTTTAGGAGTCCTAAAGTTAGGAGTCCTAACTTTACTACTCCTAAACTGAGAAAAATCCTAATTTTAAGGCTTTTGGTATTCACAGAAGGCATTTAGGAGTCCTAAAGTTCGGAGTCCTAACTTTACGACTACTAAATTGAGAAAAATCCTAATTTTAAGACTTTCGATATTCACAGAAGGCATTTAGGAGTCCTAAAGTTAGGAGTCCTAACTATACTACTACTAAACTGAGAAAAATCCTAATTTTAAGACTTTCGGTATTCACAGAAGGCATTTAGGTGTCCTAAAGTTAGGACTCCTAACTTCTGTGAATACCGAAATGAGTAAGTGCTTTCTGTGAATACCAAAATGAGTAAGTGCCTTCTGTGAATACCAAAATGGTAGTAAGTTTAGGATTTTGTCTTAAGTTAGTTCTGTGAATCGGGCCCAATGTATTTAAAAATACACACCATTATTTTTCAATGTATTTCAAAAGTACTGAAACTTCACTTCAATCAATTCTAGCCTGTGTTTAAATAAAAACAAAGGTTAATCTGAATAATATTTTCCTTTTAAACATACCTGTTCCTCTGGTGAGCCATACAGCTGGCTGTACAGGGACAGGATCTCCATAGCCAGCAACTCCAGCTCCTTTGGCAAGAGGTTTGTGACCCAGTCACCTGCTTTTACTGTCATCATGGCACCCAGAGGTCGGAAACAGCAGCAAAAGTTAAGAAGGTGTTGGCTGCAGTGTTTGGAGGCAAGTGAGATTTTTTTAAAATGCTGCGTACATCTGCACGACATGCACAGTCGTCACCAGAGACAGACACATCCATTGGCTTTGGTACGTTCCTATCGCACAGGTTAGCCTATGGCAGTGTGTGTCGCAGAGTTCACACCCACTACCCAGTCTACTTCTGCAGACGACAGTTTAATAGCACATTTCCTGATGGTGAAGTCAGGCAGCCTCCATTTTAGATTTTGAAATCAAGTGTTTGTGAATGTTAAGTGCATCACCACCACTCAAAATGGTGGCTACTTTGTGTACATATTCAAAATGCTAATGTTGTTCATTTGTTTTTGTTTGTTAACAAAAAAGTGTTATGAAGTGCGTTAATGTGGTTAAACTTCTTAAAAATGACCATGTTACCAAAAATATTGTATCTGTTTCGGGCAATTCCGCTGGTCGTAGAGGACAATCTATTGAGGGCGCTGGAATCTACCTTTTCTAATTTCATATGGCAATATGGGAAGGTTAGAAGAGCACTGAAATACTTAGCATTGCCCCAGGACAGGGGAGGGCTTGCAGTTCCCAATATCACTCTGTATTACTGGGCAGCATTTTTACATCAGATGAACACCCTTTTATCGGTAAACAATACAAGGGAACGAGCGCAGGGCCCAACAATACCCACAATCTATGAACTTTCTATGGGGAAGGAAGCCTCTGGGTTGCTATTGAGACAATTGGAACCCAACTATTATAAGAAGGTGCGGTTTAAAGGGATTTATAGCTCATGGAGAATCTGGAAGCAGGTCTCTAAATTTATGGCAATTACGAGAATCTCTAGATACACTCCCCTATGGCGCTTGCAATTATTGCCCTGTCTGGCTAATGACGATATGGGGAAAAAGTGGGGAAAATACAGGGTAGGAACAATAGGGGATTTCTGTGGGGGAGAACAAGATTTTCAATTTTCTAGGCTACAGCGGGTGTTTGGCATTTTTAGACAGCCAATACTTTAAATTTATCCAGATTAAGAATATCACCATATGGCGCCCCAAGATTACGCTAGATAAAATACCACTTTTGGAAGTGGTAGCTAGGGAAACGTGCAGAATTATAGATTTTTATAAAGTGATTCTCGACAAAAGCCCAGATGACCTGGAAAAAACAGAGGCATCCTGGGCAATTAAACTGGGAAACCCAGATGTGGATATCTATTATCCTCTGCTTATCCTCAAAAATGTTGTTATTCTCGAACTTAAAAGCACAACTATATAAAACGTTATTTAATCTCTATTTTACCCCTGCTAGACTTTACCTTTGGGGGAAAAGGGCAGATGACAAATGTCCCAGATGTGGGTCAGGACCTGCCACTTTGATACACATGTATGAATGTGAGAAACTGGCTTCACTGAAAGAAGGGCTGCTAGGTTTTTGGGAGGCACTGTTTGGCCTTAGTTTAGAAATAACACCTACTCTGCTGGTTCTTGGATATGATAGTATGCTGGGTCTTAATACCGAACAAGAATATGGTCTGTTTCTGGGCGCAGCGGTATTTAGGATACTAATAGCTGCAAGATGGAAAGATGCTGAGCCACCAAGCTTTCATATGTGGCTTGCTAGGCTCCTCTGAATTTACAAAGAGCTGTCCATATATACATGTTGAGGCAGACAGGCCAGAGCCCGGGAGAGGAAGATCTGGGCACATATGGCTGAATGGAGCAGAGATGCAAGGATGGAGTAGAAGGGAAAAAATATATATATATAAAATAATAATAATTAAGTAGCGTTGCTAAGCGCCTGTCTGGTTAACGTGGTCGAGCTTCTCTAAGTATGTAAATAGTATAAAGTTGTAATGAAATCTCTGCTGCTCTTTTTGATCCTCCCAATGCAATATATATAGGATTTGTACTTAATTTTCCTTTGTCTCCTTTTTCCATGAATCTGTATGTATCTGTATTTATATACCTAAGCAGGGTACACGGATCCTGCCGTAAAAAAAAAACGGAGCTTTTTTTATAATTAGCCCCGGGGGCCAAATCCTGGGGGGAAAATTATTAATTTTATAGGGGGCCCAGAGGGGCCCCATAGCCCCGGGGAATGCCACCCCCCCCCCCCCCCGGGGCTCCAAAATAAATTGGGAGGGGCTCGAAAGCCCCTCCCAGTATAATTTGTGGGGGGGCTAAATGGCCCCCCCAAGCCCTGGGGACCACCATCTCCCGGGGCTTTATGTATTGAGGGAGGGGGGCTGCGTGGCCCCCTCCTGGAGCCCTCGTAGGCCCTGGGGACTGCCACCCCCCAGGGATAGCTCCTGCAGTGTCGTGAGGTGCCCACCCCAGGACACTGTTGTTTGCTATGAGAGGGCGGGAGTCTTCCACCCCCTCCCATAGCAAACTTGGTTTGGAGTTTGAAAGAGAGAGCAGGTTTCCCTGCTCTCTCTTTCAAAATCCAAACCATATTGCTTTTCCACACGGGGAGCTGCATGTCAGCAGCTCCCCATGTGGAAAAGCAATGGCAGCTCCCGAAGGACACGGGGAGCCGGCTGGGACCGTGGGAGCGTTGGGGCTCCCCCCACGGTCCCCAACGTTTTTTATAAGCCCGGGGGATGGGGTCCCCGGGATAATAAAAATGAGTGATAGGGGCTATTTTTTTTTTTAAACGCAAAGTGCGCGCAGGGTGCGTGGATCCTGGGGTAAAAATAAAATAAATAAAACTAAGCTTTTATTATAATTAGCCCCCGGGGGGGCAAAATTATTACATTTAAAGGGGGCCCAGAGGGGCCCCCCAGCCCCGGGGACTGCCACCCCTCCGGGGCTACAAAATAAATTGGGAGGGGCTCGACAGCCCCTCCCTCTATAATTTGTGGGGGGGCTCAATGGCCCCCCCAAACCTGGGGACCACCACCCCCCGGGGCTTTTTGGATTGAGGGAGGGGGGCTGCGTGGCCCCCCTCCTGGAGCCCTCGAGGGCCCTGGGGACCGCCACCCCCCAGGGCCGGGTCCTACAGTGTCCTGGGGTGCCCACCCCAGGACACTGTTGTTTGCTATGAGTGGGCGGGAGTCTCCCGCCCTCCCATAGCAAACTTGGTTTGGATTTTGAAAGCGAGAATAGGTTTCCCTGCTCTCTCTTTCAAAATCCAAACCATATTGCTTTTCCACACGAGGAGCTGCATGTCAGCAGCTCCCCGTGTGGAAAAGCAATGCCGGCGCCAGAAGGATGCAGGGATCCACCTGGGACTTTGGGGGCATTGGGGCTCCCCCCACGGTCCCCAACATTTTTTATAAGCCCCGGGGGATGGGGTCCCCGGGGATAATACAAATTAGTGATAGGGATTAGTGATTTTACAGTAAAATTAGGAGTCACGCATCCAGCGCGGCTCTCAGCGCAGCCCCCTTGTGTGCACGCATTGGATGCACGACTACTAACCTGTAGGGTGCGTGACTCCAGCACGTTTGGTGCACAACTTCTATGCGTCGGATGCACAATTGGGTGCGCGACTCCAAGCAAAAAAAATAATAATTTAAGTATATTTAAAAGAATATAAAATAATAAAAAAATATATATATTTATTTTAAAGACATTTTATTTTTTTTAAATATGTGTAGTGTAATTTAAAAAAACATATATATAAAAATAAGTAGATAAAAAAATGTTGTTAAAGAATATGATAAAAATTAGAACAAGAAATACATTTTAAAAATATCATTTAAAAAAACCTTTGAAATTCACTGAAAAAACCATAAGTTTCAGACAAGTTAAACTTAAGAATTAGCATTTGAAGAACCTTTGAAATTCACTGAAAAAACAATAGGTTTCAGACATGTTATAGTTAGGAATTAGCATTTAAAAAACCTTAGAAATTCACTGAAAAAACCATAGGTTTTAGGGGTGTTATAGTTAGCTGGACATTTCACTTGTACAAAACCATTGAAATTCCTCCGTTATAGTTAGTTCAGCTAACTATAACTCGCGCGCGCGCAATCCACTGCTGATGATGTCACATATTACATCATTCATGACATGGTCAGTGACATCACTGATGACATCTCAAATGACATCACTGATGACATCACTGATGACATCATCCAGTGAATGTGGTTTGGTTTGATATTTAAATAAGTATTATATATATAGGAATCTACATTGAAGACTGAGTGGATGTAGAAGTGTCTGGATGGAGGATTTAGTACTAATGTGATTGACTGTGTAAGTGACTAATTTAAAGTGTCTCACTAAATATATGGGAAAGTCATTTAACTGTATGAATATTTGTTTCACTCTGTGTCTTGTTGTGAAAACTACTGCATAAGTTGGTTACTAGCTATGTGAAACTCTATATTAGTTTTTTATTAGTTAAGTGAGTATATGTAAGAGAGAGTGAATGTGTGTGTAGTTGGATGGAAGGTGTGTAACTGTCTAAAGATGTGTAAATAAATATATTAAGTAGATATATGAGGTTAAGACTGTATGTGTTGTTTGGGTGAGTGAATGTCTTTATGGGTGTGTTGATGAGTAAATATATTTTTCAATGATAGATGTCCAACAAATTAGAAATATAAAAGGCAACGTATGTGACAGTTGTTGTATATAAATAAGTATACATGATACTGATTGATAGTTTGAGTGACTGTATGGAAAACTATATACTTATAATAGCGATTTTATAACACACTAAGTACGAGTTATTATCTATATGAATAAATAAAGTGTTGTTTGTATAAGTGTGTAGCTGAGTAGATGTAAGTATGATCAATTGTTTCCATAAGTGAGTAGGATGTTTGCATAAGTGAATAGGATGTGTGCTGGTGTCTAATGTCGATATAGGTGTATAAGTATATTTAATAGTGTGCTATTGATCTTTCTCAGCATGTATGAGTAAATGTATAGGTAAGTGTTTAGATGTGTGTGTAGATCTACAAATGACTGAGTGGGTTTTTACAAACTTGTATTGGTGTGCCAATGGTTTAAACATGGTACTCTATATTTTATACTGAATGATTAAAGGTTATACTACTGTGTGATGAAGTGTTTCAGGTTGTCACGTGGATGATGTCATCAGTGATGTCATCAGTGATGTCATTTGAGATGTCATCAGAGATGTCACTGACCATGTCATGAATGATGTAATATGTGACATCATCAGCAGTGGATTGCGGGTGCGCGAGTTATAGTTAGCTGAACTAACTATAACGGAGGAATTTCAATGGTTTTGTACGAGTGAAATGTCCAGCTAACTATAACACCCCTATAACCTATGTTTTTTTCAGTGAATATATATATATATATATAACAGCAATTGATTCCAGTTCACCACAGCGCGGTCTACCAACTGGTGCAGGCAAGACGTGTTGAATCCTACCCAATATAAATTTTATAAGCAAGAACGATTGCCGCAAAATATTTTCCCCAAGCTCCGCAAATCTCACCATGAGATGGTAGGAGAGAACCGTGGCTTGGGGAGTAGGGAATGAAAGATACACAGAAAAGGTGCACATGTGGCTATGTTATATAGATGATTTATCATTTGGAATGAAATTGAAAAGGAATTACTAGACTACTTTGATCGTCTTAATCAAAATAACGTTGGCCTTTCTTTTACATGTAACATCAGTGAAAATGAAGTACAATTCTTAGACCTTACAGTCTGTATCACAAACCCACTGCCACAAATAGCATTCTACATGGTAGTAGCTTCCATCCTGGGCCCCTAAAGAAAAGTATTCCAAAGGGGAATTTTTGCGGATGCAGAGAAACTGTTCAGATGACAAAAAATTCAAAGAGAAATCCGATTAAAGAGTACACAAATGTAAACAAAGAGGTTACAAAATGCGTGACATTGAGGAAGGGAAAGACGAACCGAGAACCTTTCACAATCAGAAACCATAAACAAATATGTTTCACTCGAACTAGTAATGACACACAACAAAGAACATGACCCAATCAGTAAAATCATGAATAAATACTGGGACATAGTCAAAAAGGATCCAAATATTGGAGGTAGTTTGAGTTAGAATGTCGACATTGCATTTAGAAAGGCTCCGTCTCTCAAGGACAAACTCATCAGAAGCCACTTTGCAAGATCTAAAAGCGATACAAGGCTGTCGAACCATCGGAAAGGCTTCACCAAGTGTGATAAATGCAAAGCAAGTAAAATAGTTAAGAACATGAAACATCTTACAGATTTCGAGGGATATAATTTACCATCACACACAAGATCACTTGTGAAACCAACAATGTGGTATATATGAATATGTGTGACTGTGGAAAACAATACATAGGCAGTACCATCTGCCCTCTCAAGAAAAGAATACTAGGACATATTAGAGCGGCAAAAAATAAAGATGTCAACTATGCCATGACAAAACACTTTGAAACACATCCTAACTTCACATGGAAAAACATGAAATATTGTGGCATTGCACACGTTCCAAATCATGAGAGAGGGGGCGATAGAACACAAAAATTGAGACACTTAGAATCTAAAATGATCATCTGATTCAGAACCAAACAGCCACAAGGCTTGAATTCTGATGAAGATCTTTCTGTACATCTATGACAGCCCAATTTTGGATTACAGATACATGAATTGAGCATGGATTATTATACAAATCAAAAATCAGTAAGAAAAACAGTTAAAATGTGTGGACATCCACAGGAAAATATGTGTTTGCATTTAAACTGTAACTATATAAAAGCCACTAAGGCAAGATGTATATTTGTAACAATGACAAACTACTAATGATGTCACTTAGACAAACTGTTTATACTAACACAACTACGGGAATTTTCCTCAGGATAATGAACTATACAATTTGTGATTATTAATTGTAAAGTCACCAATACAATTACCTTTCACACGATTGTTACACAAATAATGCTTTAATCAATTAATTAATTAATTAATCTTTTGTTTTGACTGGCAAAGAAATCCTTGCATATACTATGAATTCATGATTGAAAATATTATCAAACTATATTTATGGAACAAGATCATTTGTATATATGTAAATATATTTTGGCCTTACTACAAACCCCAGAATGCCTTATAATGGACTGTTGTGGCAAATATGTATATCATGGTAAAGGAAACAGGACTTACTCAACAGTGAATAAGCCTTTGTGGTGAAAACGCATTGGTGGTAGTGGTGGTGCAATAAATAACCTTGAAAGGCATCTTTGGGGTGCGGCAGTCATTCTTGCTTATAAAAAAGAAAAGAAAAAAATATATAGATAGATAGATAGATAGATAGATAGATAGATAGATAGATAGATAGATAGATAGATAGATAGATAGATAGATAGATAGATAGATAGATAGATAGATAGATAGATAGATAGATAGATAGATAGATAGATAGATAGATAGATAGATTACTTCACTGACAAAAGTTCTGCTTGGCAATGTTGTGGTGAAGTGGAATGGCAAAGGATCATGGTCTGCAATGGAGTTTGTTTTATAGTGTGCAGGTGAATACAATAAGCCAAAACACCTCAGGTGTGTGATGCTAGCATCCATCCAATAGCCATGGCAATAGTGCAATGTTGAACGCGTCGACAACCCGCCACTAAAACAACACCAGGACAACTGTGAAATTTAAATAGGCTGGGTTAAATCTCACCACCCTTACATCGACAGAGCAATGTTAGCCAGCAGATGAGTCCGTCATGCCGACGGCGGGGAGCCGCATACGAGACGGGAGACACTCTGTCTAGGTGGACAGAGGATCAGACATCACACATCTAAATACGGCAGGTGGAAATCCATCAGCTTGATGGAGTACTTTTAAACTCTGCCACGAAAGGATGACAGGAGTCCCACCAAGCTCTAAATCTATGTGTTCTTCTGAAGAGGATATAGTGCAGCAAAACAAACAACAGCACTAGGAACCAATTTGTTTTTTTTATACCACAAACTGTCATGGTTTAATCGTTCCCCTACTGTATATTGCAATGAAAAATGTGCTTATAAATCATAGTGAGAGAAAAAAGAGATTTAAATAAAACAATAGTCGTGATACCGACATGTATTAATTGATGTAGACCATATATTGAACATGAACTCTATTACTGTCCTACATTATTAGTTACTGTTAATATATTTTGTTTAAGATCATTTGCAAGGCTCTATCACTCGTGTGAGGCACATAGGGGAAGGTTTTATTCTAACACTTAATACACAATAACGAAACATGGCAAAAAACTGTTTAAAAATGTTTGTTGTTTTGTTAATCTTTTTATACAATCCTAAGGGCGCACTTTGCAATGCTGAATTTATTCGTTTTACAAACATAATGCGTAATGTTCCAGCCCCCGCGGAAGCTGCAGAAAGTCATCGGCACTCATGAAGATACTGTTTACCTTCTGTTCTTGGAGTGACAGCTGGTGGTTTTTAAATGTGTCAGGCCGTGATACGTGCCCTAAATTGTAGCGCGTGAAGTGAGTGAGCCTGACATCTTGTCTGGAGGGTTCCGGGGCAGGTCTACCTCCAAGAAAACTTAGAACAATGGATCAGATAATTAATTTGAAAGTGTTCAAATCAATTTGCTAAAAAAGCAGCAGACTCTGCATTAATTAAATATTTCTTTCTGACTCTCCAAGAGCTGGCCCTATTTTTTTTTTAAAATGTGCTTCGGGTGCCCCATACACCAAAACTTACCTCCATTATGCCAGGTCCAGTAAATTCTCATGGGTGCTGCACATATACCATGGGTGACCCTTTGGTATAAAAATGATACACAATATGCCACTGCCAGAATTTTGCCATTAGTTCTGCCCATAAACCATGGGTGACCCTAACGTCAAAATGTATGTCTTGTATGTCAGGGCCAGTATTTTGTCATTACTGCTACCCTCCTACATACCATAGTTCTCCCTTATGCCAAGAATTACCTTAAATGTGGGAGTACCAGCATTTTTCCATGGGTGCCCCATGCCAAAAATATTCCCCCAGTGTGCCAGGACCAACACTTTTCAACAGGTGCCTCTATGCCAAGAATGATATCCATTTTGCCAGTGCTAGCATTTTGTCATTAGTATCCCCATATGCCAAGTATAACGTTTAGAATGCCTACGTTTGCAAGCATTTATCGAATCTTTTTTCTCCCACACGTTGGTGGCCAGACTCAGTCCCCGCTCCAACAGACACGGTTAAAGTGGCAAAGAATTTGGGGGTCAAATTTGATACCAAACAATCTTTTCAACCTCAAGTGGTGGCAGTAGCCGAGATGTGTTTCAACCTGATTAAACCCCTCAAGAAATGTCTTCACTTTCTCCCCCTTAATGCCAGGAAGACTGTAGCATTTGCACTCATTACGTCAAGACAAGATTATTGCAACAGCTTGTATGCGGGATGCACAAAACAGCTAATATGTCAACTTTAGATGGTCCAACATGCAGCATGCAAAGGATGGCGCCACAGCTCCCTACATGGAGCCAGCATCAGCCGCATTAAAAAGATTCCACTGGCTACCTATACATTAGAGACTCTTGTTTAAGACACTGCTGCTAGTTTATAGGGCTTTAAGGCCATGGGCCTGAAATATCTCACTGTCAAATTCAGCCTACACAAGACCCTACGAACACTGAGATCCTCAAGTGCAAATCTGCTGAAGCCCCCCTTCTTCAGACTAAAAACTCATGGTGAAAAATCCTGCATGGTGATAGGCACCAAGGCCTGGAACCACATCCGATTTATAAACAAAGAAGATGCTTTTACAAAGACCCTACAGATGTGGCTCCTCCAAGCCTCTGAGGCACTCTGCCATGCCCTCATCTAAAACGCCCCATTTAGGCTCTGAAAAAAGTCTATGCTGCTGCTTAGTACAGCGCCAGGATGCTCATTCTCTGAGTGACCGTGCGCTTTATAAATATTATATTCATTCATTCATTTTGCCATAGGTGCCTATAATGATGCTAACAACTGCCTCTTGTACAGCAGTGGCAGACTTTTGCCATGGGTGCCTCTGTAGGGCAAGAATTACCTTCAGTATGCCAGGGTCAAGGGCACACTCGCAACCATAAACCACATTCTCACTCATGCCCACTTAGACTCACTCATTCTCATTCTCACTCACTCATTCTCACTAACTTGCACTCATTAATTCATACTCAATCACTCACTGCCACTCACTCTCACTCAGCCTTACTAAGGCTCTTTCATACTCCTACTACTTCATTCTTACCCACATGCTCTCACTTTTTTGTAGTCACTCTTTGTAGCATTCACTTATCCTCACTCACTCATGCTCACTGACACTTAGGGGCACATTTATTAAAAATCAGTGCCATGCAGCGCACCAACCACAGTTTCAATGCTGCATTGCAAGAGGGGAAGAGAGCATTGCAGAGCCAGATCTATTAAGATGTGACACCGCTACTCTCTTCTCCAGCACTGATGGACAAACAGTCCTCCTAGCACCACGCAATTGATGTCTAGCACAGGTTTTGTACAATGAACGGTCACACTATACTAAATAATGACTGGCCATCCCGTACCATACAATGACAGGCCATACCATACCCTGGTAGGCCATATAATACCATCCAATGACATACCATACCATACTATACAATGACATGCCATGCCATACCAAATTATACAATTACAGGCCACACCCTACCATACCAAACAATGACGGGCCATCCCATACCATACCATAGCCTACAATTACAGGTCATGCAATACCATATGATGACTTACTATACCATAACTTAATATACAATGACAGGACATACTATACCATATGATGACAGACTATACCATACCATAATATACAATCACAGGCCATATCATACCAAACAATACCATACCTTATAATCAATAACACACTATACCATAGTATAAATAGGCCTTACCATATCATATCATGCCATAGTACACATTGACAGGAATTACCATACTACACAATGAAAGGCTATACTGTAACAAACCATACCAAACAATGACTGGCCATCCCATACCGTACAATGACAGGCCATACCATACCTTACCATACCATGACAGGCCATACCATACCATACTGTACAATGACACGCCATGACATATCATAATATACAATTACAGGACACACAATACCATACTAAACAATGATAACCCATCCTATACCACACCATACCAAACAATACCATGACAGACCAAACCATACAATATCAAACAATGACAGGTCATACCAGATCATACCATAACATTCCATACTATACCATCAATACATCACCATACCATGACAGGCCATACCATACCAAACCATGACAGGCCATACCATACAATGACAGACCATACCATACTATTCAATGACAGGCTATATTATATTATGTTATACAATGACAAGCCATGCTATACCATATTACACAATTCCAGGACATAGATAACATAACATACTAAACAATGACATCCTATGCCATACCACACCATACAATCATGCGACCGCCACTCTATCACAAGGATGATGTCATCAGTGATGTCATGAGTGATGCCACTGACCATGTCATGAGTGATGTAATATGTGACGTCATCAGCAGTGGATTGCGGGTGCGCGAGTTATAGTTATCTGAACTAACTTTAACGGGGGAATTTCAATGGTTTTTTACGAGTGAAATGTCCAGCTAACTATAACATGTGTGAAACCTATGGTTTTTTTTAAGTGAATATATATATATATATATATATATATATATATATATATATATATATATATATATATATATATATTACCTACTGGCGGTCGCCAGTAGGTAGTTATAGTTAGGACCACGTTTCCATAGGAAATCCGCAACATTCTATTTTGAATAACTTTGGCGCCGGTCGACGAATCCTCGCGAATTTTTCAAAATAGGTGGGGCGCTACGCTCCGCTCCTACCCTGAAAGTCTCGGGGGGATTCGTCAAGCGGGGGCTGAGATAAAAGGGGGGTCCCAAAACACGTTTTTCCCATGCATTTTTCCATAGGACCTTTAGACAGGGCTACAGCCCGAACGGCTGAACAGAATTACTAGAAATTTGGCAGAGAGGTAGTCCTCAGGTCAAGGAAGTGCCTTTTGTAGGTTTGGTGTAAATCTGTTCAGTAGATTCTGAGAAAATAGCCTTTAAATCAATATATATATCTGAGCCAGCTTACGGTGCGCTTTCGGTACGCTTACCGTACGCGTACGGTGGCGTGCGCGAGCGCGATTCTGATTGGCTCTTAGATCTTAGTAAACATTCGAATCGGCCGAAACCAGGAAGCGGCGGCCGCCATTTTCTCTCTCGCACTGAGAGTTAGGTTTTAAAATAAAGCCCAAAAACATGTAAAGGGGCTGTTTAGACAGCTCCAACACACATAGCCATGATGAGGGAGTCCCCAAAGATCCCCCAAGGCCAAAAATGGAATTTTTATTTTTTCGCTAATTTCGCCGATTACGCTTACCGTATGCGTACGGTAAAAAATTATTAAAAAAAAAAACTATCCACACTCTCCCCACCCCGTGTCCAATTGGTTGGCGAAGGCCACCAATTGTGCATGGCTTATAAGATGTGCGATAAACTATAATATTTTTAAAAAAAATAATAAAAGAAAAAATTATCCACACTCTCTCCACCCCGTGTGCAGGCACCATTTGTGCATGGCTTATAAAAATTACGAAAAATTAAAATATTACCTTTCAAAACGAAGTGCATCATATGTCCTCCATGTGCGCACGGTGCGCGAAGCGCATCGTGCGTACATGGCCCATCTAGCGTAACGTGGGCACGCGGTGCGCGTAGCGCACCGCGTGCCCACCGTGCGTGCACGGCACTAACTGCGTAAAGTGGGCGCGCGGTGCGCAAAGCGCACCGCGTGCTTACTGTGCGCGCACGGTGCGCGAAGCGCACCGTGCGCGCACGGAACGAACTGCGTTAAGTAGGCGCGCACGCAACGAATGGCGTAAAGTAACTTAGCATTTAAAAAACCGTACAAATTCACTGAAAAAACCATAGGTTTCACACACGTTATAGTTAGGAATTAGCATTTAAAAAACCTTGCAAATTCACTGAAAAAAACATAGGTTTCACACATGTTATAGTTAGCGGAAATTTTACTGATAAAAAAACAGTGAAATTCCCCCGTTATAGTTAGTGCAGGCAACTATAACTCACGCGACCGCAATCTTCTGCTGATGACATATGTGTCTTTATGAAAAAAAAATATTTGTAATATATGTATAGCTAAAAATGTATGGAAGAAGACATGGGCAAATAAGTGTCTAAATACAGTATTAGCATCAGCAGAGGATTGCGGTCGCGTGAGTTATAGTTGCCTGCACTAACTATAACGGGGGAATTTCACTGTTTTTTTATCAGTAAAATTTCCGCTAACTATAACATGTGTGAAACCTATGGTTTTTTCAGTGAATTATATATATATATATATATATATATTCCCCAAGGATGCCCATGCAATGAGAGGCGCACTCCTCCAGCTGTTGGTTTACAAAACCTTTTATTTATCTGAAACAGCGCTACAAGTCCGAAAATTCTATCCATGCGGCCTGACGCGTTTCAAAGCAATCGTGCTTCTTCCTCAGAGGCCATTTGTCAGCACATCAAGTTCAGGGTTCCCACAGTTCCTCACGTTTCTGCATACATTAATTGGCCTCAGGTGTGCCTTTTCTAGTAACTTTCCAACATGCACGCTGGGACTTGTAGTTTCCATACCCATTTATGACCTCTAGTGGCTGTGTGCTGTACAATCAATAATGGATTAATAGTCGCCCTCCAGTTAGCGTCGTATTTGAAGTTCTGTTCCTTGCTCTGGAAACAGCTGCGCCGTCCTTTACCAGATAATACCGGTAAGACGATCCCCAGTATGATTTTAAGGGGCGGTGCGATCTCTCCGCGGCTGGACTTGCCGCGTAATATATTCCCCAAGGATGCCCACGCAATGAGAGGCGCACTCCTCCAGCTGTTGGTTTACAAAACCTTTTATTCATCTGAAACAGCGCTACAAGTCCGAAAATTCTATCCATGCGGCCTGACGCATATATATATATATATATATATACATAGACTTTGTTTTTATATACCTGCATGTATACATTGTTTTAGCAAGATGGTGGAGCTGTTTATTCTGTTCGCTGTCCTTATATTGCTAATCACTTGCATCTGCTTTTGTCTATTGATCATTGCAGCGCATATATTCTATGCAAGAATCACGATGATTCAATAAATATTGAAAAACACACCTCTGTGTATTCCTTGTATATTTCTCTGAAATAAAGAAAGCACGAGTGACTGAGCGAAAGGGTTCTAGATCTATTATCACGATTCCTGGGGAGGGTCAGGGTTGTCATGTTCTGTGGTTGCCAAAGCCATTTGCTGCGTGTCTAGATTTAGTGGTGCTTATGGTGGCACTGTGAGCTAGCTGATTTATAGGACAACATATCCTGAGGGAGTGATCAGAATCAGTCTGGCAGTCTGGCAGCATCCCAACGTTCATGGTGCCCAACAAATGCGCAGTTCCTAGTGAAAAGTAGAAACTATACGACAGGTCCTAGCCCAGCTCATCCATGCCCAAGGCCGGCCCTGTCCAGCGATGCTAGCCGGATTCCCGCATAGTGCAGGAGCCAACATTGCTTCAGCATGGAGGGAGCAGCTATTTTTGCTTGCTCCCTCCGGATGGGAGCAATATCTGGAGTACAGGCAGGAAATCAGACGTTTGCTCCCATCCGGCAGGAGCATGTTTAAATCTGCTGCAGGCTCGGAGCAGATTTGCTTTCCCTGGCTACGCTGTTGCAGGCAAGGAAAGCATGTTTGCTCCCACCCTGGAGGACATTGAAAAATGCTCTGGCCAGGCAGGAGCAAACATATGTTTCTCTGCCCACACTCTGTCCCTGGGGTGGGCTACCTGGGTCACAGTAATAGAGCCGACCCTGGGGAATGAAGTCTCCTGGGTCTAAGATGGCTGTCAGCCACGGGGATGGGGTCCCTGGCGTTTAAGATGGCTGCCACAACTTTCTGGTTGTCATGGTGGCAGTAAATCAGATCTCAGCAGGAAAGCTCCCAGGTCCGCAGAGCCTCTGCGGCACGAAATACACAAGGTTTGTGAGCATAAATTGCTCAAAAATGAAACACTGAATTTACACCAAATCACCAAAAGCACTTGTTATGGACCATGATCTAGCTTTCTGCCAAATTTGGTGTAAATCCGTTGAGCAGTTTGGGCTGTAGATGTGTCGTCTAAAGTTCCTAAAGAAAAATGAAGGTGGGAAAATGCGTTTTGGAACCTCCTTTTTTTCTCAGTCCCCCTCTTGACGGAACACCCCAAAACTTTCCATGCATAAAGTAGTCAAAAATTAATACTGATTTTGGAAAGTTTTGTGAAGATTCGTCAAACAGCACCAAAATTATTAGCAACACAAAAAAGGCATTTCCTATTGAAACACGATCCCATCCATAACTATATAAAATATGTCTCAAAGGCACAAACTTCTCACGGCTCCCAGACATGCAGCAGTGGTGCGCATACTGGTGTGAGTATCTGACCACATTTTCAGCAGCATCTTTCACATTCCTGAAGGAAACGCGCACTCCGAAGTTGCTTGTGCCTAGGATTTATTTACATCATATTGTGCAGAGACATCAAAAACACCCGATCTGGCATATAATCGCCTTGTTCACAAATCAAATATAGAAATTATATTATAACATGATATACGATAGTATAATAATCCTTATGTACAAAAGCTGTACAACATGGCTAAAAAATATTGACAAAGCTAATAGATCTCGCATGGGTGAGACCTATTGGCTTTGCCAATGTTTGCTACGCAGTACAAGTGTTCTCTTGGTGATTTTAGGCATCTGGGGTCGAAGAACAGGTCCGAATTTGTGGGATTTTCTCAGAAGACTCCGAGGAGACTGGGGAGATCAGTAAGAAATTCAAAAATAAACGCATTCAAAGAATGTTTTACGAATGACAACGAATCGGTTAAAAAGTGAACATTTTCTGTCAAGCGCATTTGTTTTTGTGCTTTTGTTTCTGATCTCAATGAAGCAAATTCTTTGAAATCCTACACCCCGCCCACTCCGGCGTTCTGCCTCTTCCCCCTCGGCCAGCAAACACAGGCGGATGTTGGATTAATTACCGGAAGTGGATGAGTGAGGCGCACAAAATGGCGCCCGTTTCGTTCCTGACCACAACCTTTGCTCTTCTGAAGACTAGAAACGACTGGACCATTTCTCATCAAATTTTATATAAATTTGTGGAAGTGCTTGTGTATAACACGAGGTGTCCCTGAAGAGAGCAGAACAATGAAAGGCACGAAACTGATAAACAGGGAGTGAGCCCAGGAGAGCGGCGAGGCAGTGCTGTAGACAGCGTGATGGAGGAGACATCGCAGGCCGGCACATGGACACTCCTTCATTCTGTGGCTCCGCCATTGTCTCGCTCACTCTCTGCCGTGTCTGCTGACACATCAAACGTCGCGGAGAAGTGATCATCTTTACCTGGCAGAAGATGCCGGGAGGCAGCAAAGAGAGGGGAGCAGCTAGGAAACCACAATCTGAGATTGCGCAGAGCACTCACTCGCTTAGCACCTTTGCCTCCCCCCTCTATCTTCGAGGGACTGTACCCAGTCAGTAAAATATTGAAGTCACATGGAGCAGAAAATGAATTGTCGTGGGGTGTAAGGTAGAATCTGTCGAGTAAGCTACACCGAGCTTTAGACGGCAAAGCGCTGAAGCCACAGTTCTTCCTGCAATTCAAAAACACCTACATTTTGAAATAATTATTATGTTTTTTTCACCCCAGCCTGAGCTTCATATACCAAATGTCCTAATGCCACATCTGTTTCTGCAATTTGTGCATCTTATAGAAAAGGTCCTTAAGCACACTCCACGACTAAGTACTCTAAGGCGGTGAAAAAACAGCAGGCCGTCCTACCTGTGCTGTGCAGTATTAGTTATTTAGTGAGTCCCTTCATTTAAGGTTTACATACAGTATTGACCTACTTCCAGTATAGCAAGATAAAGCACAAAGCACTGTCATCATACATATAATATTCACACCTGAAGTAGATTACATTACACATTTATTCAATAGGGTGCATGGTCCTTTATTGTGAGGGTAGGTATGACCTGGGACATAGCAATTGTTAGTGCAGTAGGCCCAGTGGCACCATTGTCCGGGGATATGACAGCAAACTGTCTGCACCATAAGGTAATGATACCTTTTACTACCCAATTGGGTGATGGGTGGGGCATCATTCCTAAGGCGTGGAACAACCTACCCCACCACATCAGAGACTCCTCCCCTCTTCTTGAATTCTGCAAGACGTTGAAGACCTGACTTTTCAATTAACCAACCTACTATAAGCAGGGCTAGGCACACTCACCTGTCCTGTGCCAGGATACCCTTGCAGACGATGGTACGCTTAAACATATAAGTCATGCCTTAGGGCCCATGGCACCCTTGCTAAGCCACTGAGGTGGGGAGACTGCGGTCCATCGCAATGCTTAATTTGAACCAGTGGTTTCCGGTGCTCAGCACCGGCACTTAATTGTCAGCACCAGGGTCGGTGAAAGTCTGCCACAAGGTGGCGCTGACTGGCTAATTTAGAGATGACTACGACAACAGTTAATTATTAACTCAATATACATTAAAAATTAATATTACCTGCTGCCCAAGTCATTCTTAAAGCTTTGGGGGCCTGAAATAGTCCCAATTGTCACAAATGTAGTAGTGTGATGGTTAGTAGTTGTGTTGTTACTATCATTGGGGGTAATGTGTAATGCAAGTTGCAGTGGCCTCCTGACGAGAGCACTTAAGCACTGGTCTATCCATCAGTTGGTTTGGGCTGCATGGATGGATGGGTCTCCTGCGCCTTTGTGAACTGATGAAAAGTGAAAGTATAAGTGCCCTGAGCACACGCTCCAAAGTCGAGGTGTATTTCCCAGGGCCTTCTTTCATTCTTGTTCCTCTTCATGTAGGACACCCGCTTCTTTTTCTTTCGAACCTCGAGGCTAGGTTACAGAAACTTTGCATTGTTTCCAAAAAAATAGCCCCTAATCATTTTGATGCGTGTGCTCCCCAATGGTGCATACACGTTTTATCCCATACATAATTACAGAAGAGTTTTTGCACCACGAGAAAAATGAGAAAATGGGTTGTAGAACTGTTGTCAAGCCCATATAACACTTTTTTCATACAAATTAGTTTACGTCCGGTATAGTAGTTTTAACAAAGAAACTCAAAGAATAATCTATTTAAATAAAACTTTTTTGCACTGTTGTCTACTACCTATACAATAAAAAAAAATAGGTCAATCTTGCCATCTTTCATAATTGAAAAGTGGGGTACATCCATTTTCTCCACTTATTATGTAAACACAGCACACCTAATGTAAAATCTAAAATCAGTACATGCCGTGGTTAGTCCGGTACAAATACTGTTTACATCATTTGGTCCCGCACACGCAGCAGTGTAAAGTTTCTATAATGCAGCCCCAGTTGTGTGATTGTTTTGCAGTTCATCTTGTGACACTCAGAGCTTGTCAAATAGTTCCGCTCATACGGGGCCTAATTGATATTAATGCTGCTAAGTTACTGGGGCAGGAAGGATGCACCAGTCTGCAGTCCATAGACACATAGAGATTGATCACGCTTTAAACCTAGCTCTGGAGTGAAGGGATAACGTCTGTCTCTGAATGCATCTCAGCCTTAGTGGTACTGATGCAAACACATCAGCACTTTCCGCGCTCCATCGTCTTCATCTATCAGGAGATAAGCATGATCCGCCGCCCCGCGCGCACGCTGCACCTCTACTCTCGGCTTCTCCACCTGCACCAGGGGAGCTCCCATTTAGCTGCACGTGTTTGAATCTCTTTTAAAGCCATCCATTTAAGAAACAGAAATTCTAAAGTGCGCACATACCCAGGGATACAGTGTCCTGGCTCCTGGGATCACAGAAGAGAGATGAGTTATCAGTTTCTGGAATATGATAAAACAGCTGGGAAGGCGAAGACTGAAGGATGAGTCCAAGGCTTTGGCCACAAAAGCCCAAAATGGGCCCTACAGCGGTTTTGCAGGTTTTTACAAAATCTAGGAACTTGCAGAATGCGAGCATTACATGATCAGTGAGTCCTGGATGACACATGTCTTGCAAACTTTGCTCTCATGTACTTTAGGTTATTCAAGAGATAAAGAGAGCTTTTTAACACAAGCATAGACACTTGCAGGGGTACCGCTGTTGCACAGGGAGACAGTCAAGGGAGCAGAGATGGGCAGAGGTCCTAAAACGTCTGCTTAAACCTATTGTAAGATGTGCTACAGCATCTTGGATGTGTTGAAGTCTGGCTAGGAGGCTGCTCGTTTCCCTGGTCACACCTTTGGCTGGACACATAGGCTCTGCATAGGGGAAAAAGGATTTCTCCATTTTCGATTTTAGTAGTAATGTTCACTGTGGGGCTGTTTACAGTAGGACTAACAGGAACTGCTGCACAATAAGGAAAGGTTGCCCCTAGCATGTTTTACCCCATCGGTTAGGGTAGAGGCAGGAGTCGCTAACACCCAGTAACTAGTGCTAACCATAATTGTAGCACTCCAAGGAACCCTCTTCTGAACACATTCTGGAGACATGACAAAGAAGTGGACTCCAAGGGTCAGTGAGCAGACCTCCTCTGTAGCAACAGGGACACAAGAAGCTGAAAAATGTTTTTTTCCTGAAGTACCAGTTCACCAGTACCAACTGGACCTGGATTGTACCTTGCTGATGGCCTTTGCTAGAGTAAGTCTGACCCCTTAAAGTGCTGTCCCTGAGATCCTGGCAGCCTTATAAGTCATCTAGCTGCTCGAGAAACCCTGAAAAGCCGCCAGAGCGACCTGTTGGCAAAGGTGTCCGATTCTAATACATATTCCTCAGATACAGTTGCAGGCTTGCCCCACTGGAGGAATTTGAGATCCGTACAAAAACTAAGGGCCTTATTACAACTTTGGTGGTCCTACAGCCGACAATGCAATATGCCATCTGCTGTAGGACCGCTGAAGCCGGGGTGTGACATCCTGCCAGATTAGGAGTCAATCCTGGTCTGGCAGGAGGTCCTGCTGTTGTCTGACAGTGGCAGTCTGTGAGGCTCATAGAAAAGCCCCACATGCAGACCAACGCTGGCAGAGTGCAGAATGCACCTTCCTGCACCTTCCTGCATGGTGTGGCATACATGCCACACCGTGCAGTAAATGGGGGTGCACTTCCTCAGGCTCAAATGCCATTCTGCCACCCTTTTAATGGCGGGATCACCGTTGTGATAAGGGCGTTGAAATGGCAACTCAGAATATGCTCGATGGTGCCAGCTGCGGCCCCACCAGCATATTCCTACTAATTAAAGACCGCCGGCCTAGTGGGATCCTTGGTTCCAGCAGTGCCGGCCTTCTCGTGGCGGTACAACCACCGCAGTCAAAATACTGCAGCAAGTCCCGAAATGTGGAGGTAGTCGGACCGCCACCAATGGACAGCTGAACTCAGAATGAGGCCCTAAGTCAGAAATAAAAATCATTGACCTGGCCAAACCTGCTTGGTGTATCCAGCCAGCGCTCCATCACAATCGCCTGAAATCACACCTAGGTCCCAGTTTACCGCTTCCACAGACTATCATTGGTGCTTAGCGTTTTTTTGTTGCTAATTTTATTCAAAACATTAAAAATTCAAATCTCCAATTCCCTTTATTCGATTTTTTTTTCATTTTGGTATCATGTTATTACATTTTACTTTATTTTTCTAGTTCAATTTGAGATTTTAATTTGTTGTGTAGTTTCCACTATTCAGTAGGAACTGCGCATTTGCAGCCAACATGAACTTAGGATGGTGCCAGACTGACTGCATGCACCCCTCAGGATATGTTGTCCCTTGGACCAGTTAGCTCACAGTGCCACCGTTAGCCCCACCCCTCCAAGCTTAGGCAGGGAGCAAACAGTTCTGACAACTACTTGAACATGACAACCCTTTTCCTCAGGAATCATGGTGTCAGACCCATAACTTTTCGCTGAATAACTTGTGCTCTCTTTAGCTCAGAGAAATATACAAAGAATACACAAACTGAAGTTTTTCAATATTTATTGAACTGTAGTGATTGTTGTATAGATAATGTGTGCTGCAAAGATTAATAGACAGAAGCAGACAAAAGAGATAATGAATGTCCAAACAGATAGTAAAATGAAGAGTTTCACCATCTAGTTGAGACACTGTATATATGCATACCTATACAGTATTTATAACAATGTAGCATATTCCTACGATGCAAACCCTAACCTACGTGTCTAGGGGGTGAATGTATGGTTTTCTGGATGATCTAACCCCTTTACCTGGTGGGTAAGAATGTAGGACCCCATCTTGGTCATTAACTGGACACCCTCACAGAGATGTCAATCAGCTACAAGGACCCCTCAAACTCAGAAGAAGGGTCTCCCCTGATTGTATTTTGAAACAAAAGGATATAAATATATAAAGGGGCATCCTTGCCCCGGGCCGTGATTATGATCGGGCTGCCTATTGTTTGTATTCCACAGATAGCTGCGTCGCTATATGGACATGCTAGCAGACACATTTTCATCACACACGTGAAGGCCTTGCATATAATGCGAAGGCAGTATGATAATGTTCTCACAAAGTTCTTTGCGTCAGCAAGGTTGGTGTTTCTTAGAAACTAATCCAAGTGTACTTGTAAAGTGGCACTATTTCCTACCAAGCCTAACTCGGACACATGACAAATTGTTTGGTATTTTGACTTTATTACTGTTTTGGTACTGCACATGTCTGCTCTGTGCCATACCTACCAGGGAGGCTGAGCTAAGGTTAATTTAGTGACGCTAAGGTTTGTCCTAAAGCGTTATTGTTTTACCTTGATAAATAAATAGTGTGTATTGTTGCAGTTTAAATAATGTAACCCCTTGTTGCTACTCAACGGCCTTCAACTCCACATCCAGGTCAGCATAGGCCGAAGTTTCAGTGTTCAGCACACATTTCTGTTTTTTGGAAGAACAACAAAAGAAGTTTCCTTCTAAATTTAATTAGGGTGCCATGGTGTGTCCACCATCGAAGATCCTCCCATCTTTTATCTACAATGCATGCTGTGGCACCTATAGACTCCCTGGTGGCACACTTGTCTGACAATGGCCAGTCAGATTTTCTTGTTCTGATGTTGGCTGACTTGAAGAGAGCAAGAGAAGAAACACAAAAAATACATTAAAGTATATGTTTATTGCAACTACACAAGTAAATAAACAGATGCATTTCTGTATATGTTCATTTCTTTATCTCTTACAATTGTTGTGAATGAAATTTTGTTGGATATATTATACAATAACAGAAATACTATCCATCTTATTCTATGTAGACCATATACAATGTTAAATGTTTTATAAAAAATGAATAACTCAGTCTTTTGTGTTTTAAAAAATATGTATGGGGCTGATTTAGAGTTTTTCAGATGGGTGTTCCATCATAAATTTGTCGCTTATATTCTATGGCACTTGTAATATGTAATATGACAGATGGGATTAGCATCACATTTGTGACAGAGTTCCCGTGCCTCAAACTCAAAATCAGGATCAATGTATTTTTGTATTAGCCAATATATTAATGTTTTGTTTTATCATTTGTTATAATGTATTCAGAAACATTTTTTTAATTTTGAAATGAATGGTAATCCATGAGAATGTGAGTTATAATTGATACTTATGTTGTATTGTTAAGTACATTTTGGTACATATGAGCTTAATGTCACATGGTGATGGAGTAATCATTCTGCCTAAAACATACTCAAGCACACTATCTTCTATGTACAGGTAACTCATTGCATAAAGCCATGAAGTAACAAGTCATCAAATTAAAACATTTAAGGTCCTTGGAAAAGTAAATTTGACTGTAGATGTTTAAGAGGAATTTTCAAGTTAGAAAAATTGTGTTTACAATTAATCACAGTAACCAAGGATTTCATTGCCTCTGATATTGCCATGTCCAAAAAACGTATAGGTCATGGCAAAACCACACCACTTTAATTGTGAATTGCTTAGTGACACCATGTATGCTAATATTTGGTTTACTGGAATATCATTCGGCATGGTTGTCACACAAGTTCCAGAATTCCAAAGGGTGTGCGCGCATGTCCTAAAAATGAAATATGTTTGGTTTTTCTAACAGGCTAATCCTTCATGGAAAAATATGTACTTTGTAACATTTTTAAATGTAAGATAATTTTAGAAATCTTTACTGATAAAAGAGGACATTAATGACAACTTCATAAGGTTCTTCATTTAGACATTGGTAACACCTAAACTAAGTAATAGACATATAAATTGTAATGTTTATTTTTACACACTTTTTAAAGCATGAATATAATTTACCAAATAAAAGGTGTTGCCCAGAGTGCTATGTTATTAACAGTTCCAAGTGTAATTTCAGTCTCAACAACACAGAAAATGTATATTAAACATACACAAGGTTAACATTACTTGTGGTTTTCATAAGAATTACTAATGGTAAATGGCAGCATTTTAACATTAGTTAGTAATCACAATCTTATAAAAGAAACACAACATTTTTATTTAATTGCATAGAATTGATGGTGCTTACCTGACTGTTTACTGGACTATATAGCTAGCTGTAGCTGGTCAGGGCTCCCTCCATAAGTATTTCCAGTTTCTCTGGAGTGAAGTTGAGGCCCTTGTCACGTTATCCTTCAGCCATTGTGGGTCCTAGCATCAGCAAATGAGCAGCATCAGGTGAAGAGGTCTGCTTCACTTGATGCATAGGAGGCAAATGATAGAATGTCCCTAAAAATATGAATGCCCACATGACAAAAAAATTCTGTCAATGGACGTGTATATGACGGATGATGAATTCCGTCAATCATGCACTGTTAAAACCAATGCCGGACTGTGGGCGATGGAAAAGGTATGTGCAGGCTCCACTTAGACGAATATCATCCATGACGGATATGCCAAATATCCACCATGTTTGTTCCACCACTATAACCTTACATTGCAGATGGAATGCTTGACATTCTGGCTTAACAATATTCCATTATTGACGCAAAGATCCATCATCCGTGACGTTGCTTCCATCAATAACAAGTATACTGTATGTAGCTGATGACAGTATTTAAATAAATATATGTAAGGCAGTAATAATAGAAGTTAACGTAGTATAATAAAATATTGTGCATTTTGAGAAAAATGTATGTATATTTAGATTAGCCTGTGGGTTAATACATAGAGGATTACTAGTGGAAATAGAAGAACAATATTTAATGATAATATAGCCAGGAAAAAAATGCACAGTAATTTGTTTGAAAATGAAATAATAATATATGTTTTCAGTGAGCATGTCCTCAATATATGAATTGTTTAAATATGGTCAACACACATATCTGCACAATAATTAATGTCCATTTCACTCATATGTTTAAGATATGTCCATCAAGCAGCCCAAGGAAGATGGGAAGGATACGTCAACAAGCAGAAGGAGTGTAAAAACCATGTCCTGGTCCGGCAATCATGCAGAAAAGGCATATAAGTACAGGCTGAATCGAGGCAGTACTGAAGCCTTAACCTTACAGTTTGATTTAGAACTTTTGCCAGACATTAACAGCTAGACAGTCATTCCACCTATAGTGAAGATGAAGATAATAGCAGTTTTACATGTCTGTGCTACTTGCTCCTCTCCGTAAACTGTTAGCGACTCCAATGGGATGTCACAGCCAACTTTCTTAGCTATCCTCAGCCAAGTCCTCAATGTTATATGCAGACACATGAATGACTTGATCCAATTTCCTACAGATAATGCTACGTTCAACAACATCAAGGCTGACTTCTATGGCTTAGGCGGAATAACACATGTTTTTGGTGCCATAGATGAAACTCATGTTGAATTGGTGACACCTCACACCCAGGAGCAAGTGTACTGCATTTGAAAAACTTGCCACTCTATTAATGTTCAGGTGGTTTGCATACCAGATCTCTGCATCACTGGTGTGTGCAAGATTTCCTGTATCCACCCATGACTCCCTGGTGCTATGCAACAGCTCCATACAACAACGCATGGGAGATCTTGCACCAATGAGAGTCTGACTTGTTGGTAAGTGTCAAGTTTAGAATTGTTGTGTGAATTTCTATATGCTGCAATGCATTTCAAGACATAATTCCAATTATGTTTCTTTTCGTCCCTGATATTTTTCAGGGAACTAAACTTATCCCTGTCGAACATGGCTTTTACCCCCACTAGGGAACCCATCAATGCCAGGGAAGACAGCTTCAGTATGCCCATGTGCAAAAAAGGGGGACTATGGAGCAGACTTTCGGGCTCTTCAATGGATGATTCCCTTGCCTGGACAAGACCAGCAGGGCCCTCCTCTACTCTCCTGGGAAGCTCTGCAAGATAGTTGTGTTATGATGTGTGCTGCACAACATTCCCCTGCAGCGAAGCATTGCCTTCATCCCCGATGATGACTATCAATGGGAACCCCAGGGTGATGGTGAAGAAATGTGTCAGCTAGATGACAGTGATGAGAATGATGGCAGTGACCTCAGGTGTGAACATATTGCCTGATGTTAAGTGATGTAAATGATAAATTAACTTTAAAATTACCTATTTATTTTATTATTATTTCAATAGTGTGACAACTCAGAAATGTTATATTTCTCATTAGAGATTCACAGACAATTAGTTGGCTCAGAGTCATTTTCCAGACAAAAGTCCATGAGTTTTCCAGACAACAGTCCATGACATGACACAGGACCTGCAAACCTTAACCACCGCCTTGTATTCCATGCACCCACTAGAGAACTCCGATCCGCCCAACTGGTCTTGGCTACCATCCCACGTATCCACAAGACCACGGCTGGGGTAACATCCTTTTCGACTTAGCCACAGAGCCTTCGTAAGACCAGCAGTCCCCTCCCTCCCACAGCACCTTGAGACCCTTATGGATGAGTAGTCCCGCTTTACAAGCCACCCATTTGATTGATTGTGGATGTGAAATGTGTGGACAGAAGGGGTATAATGTGAATAGTGTAGACTCTCCCATAAAATGGATTGCGTAGACTCCCATTAGGCCATCACTTTTCACATCTCTGGTGATGGATTTCTGGGTGCTGTCCTCAACTGGGCAAGATTACCAACCACTACTAAGGAGAACTGAAACAGCCTGAGTGATAACAGGTGACAGGATAACAGGATAACAGGTGCTCGATGGGCACCAGGGTCCCACTTTCCATGAAGCTGCCAGGAGAAGATGTTTTATGATACTGAGCTGGCAGCAGATGGTGCTTCTCTACAGAGAGCAGTTGCTGAATTAGACACTGATGCAGACAGTGCTCTCAAGCCATCTTGCACCACTTTAAAGTCTGCACACTCAAATGTCACTCCAAGAGTTCATTCGGGTCCCTAAGGATTCCATTCTGCTTCAATTTGAGATAATTTCAGGCCGTTGTAAGATCAATCAGCTGGGCAAGTGGCTCCTCCTATCACATATCTTCACCCATCAGGTTTCTACACTTGGTGGTAACATTGGGGGCTGCATCCTGAGCCTCCAGCCCTGAAGCAGGTCCTATCCCAGCCTTTTCCAAACCGCCCTTTGACCTAACCTGGGTTGTTACATGTGTAGTATGTCCTCACTGCACAGCGGATCTTAGGGCTATGGCTGACACATGAGCCAGGACAGGGATGGCCACATTTGTTGGGGGTGTGGGGCATGTGGGGTCAGTGACTTAAGTAATGGTGGGGGAAGGGGGAAGCTTAGGGCACTAGTCCAGGCTGTTCTTCTAGATGTTCATCATTGGCTCTCACCGGAGGCTTCAGAACATCTGGCCTCAGGTAGAGTGGGTATCGCAGATGATGATGATTTACATCTGTCTGACTTTTGATAAAATGTTTACTATAGGTACTGCACAATACATTGTATTTGATTTTAATGAATACAGATTGTGGGGCCTGATACACTGTTGGTTTGATGGACTACTCTTTCAGACACATAACATTTTTCCATTAGTGATGTAATTGAGCATCCTAACATGTTTGAACCTTCATAACACTGTCTTAATAAAATATTTGCAAAAAAGTAATGCCAATTTTCATTTCAGATTTTGAGCCTGCAATAATGTGCTGAATGTTATCTATCATACCTATGTTTTTTTAACTCTTCTGCCCCAGGATACATAGTAACACACCTTACCGCATGCCTGTCAAATACAGTCATTGAAACTGGTATATGTCAACCTTAATAATTAATCTTTAAACCATCCTTGTTATGGAGTTAATAGAGGACATACAATTGTATATGATTCCTCACTGAATTTGCTGATTTAACTTTTACAATGAAACACATTAAAAGTGAAGAAAAATACAATTATCTTAGTTAGATTTA
Organism: Triturus cristatus; assembly: GCF_964204655.1. NCBI lineage: Eukaryota > Metazoa > Chordata > Amphibia > Caudata > Salamandridae > Triturus > Triturus cristatus. The sequence continues at coordinate 1,121,346,182 of NC_140580.1, read as the reverse complement.
AAACATTTTATAAAAAATATACAAGTGTGAGTGAATATATCTGTGTTACATGATTTTCTGTTACTGCAACAAAAATATTTTGTTCACATTGCTTTAATAGTTATACACAAAGTGAAGGTACTGCAATAGAGCTATTTTATTTCATGTTATAGAATATTCTATATTTTACCAATAAAGTGAGTCAAGAGTGAGAGCTGAAATAATCTGGTCAGAAGACACACCCGTAGCTTTATCGTGGTTTTGAGAGACTTATAAATACAAAATTGAAGCACAGCTTGTTGCAGGGATTCTGCGTAGAAAAAGAACTGTGCCTGGCATCACAGGACGTTAGAATGTAGGAACTGAGTCGCCATTCCACATCAGTACCTATGGGCCCAAATCTGACTAGCTCACAGTGCCTCACCTACCCTCCTAACCTTCCCAGAATAACAGATGAATTGGCAACCTAGAACACAACTCGGTAGTCCCCAAGGGAAGGGTGGAAACAGATCATCACCTTTAGCTTCTCACTCATGCATGTCCATAATAAACAAAAGAAAAACAGGAGGAAATTTTACAACATTTATTGAAAATACTGTAGTCTATAATGAAGAATTTGTGCTGTGATTAGAAAACATATACAACTAGGCAGAGTAATCAACATTACTAGCAAACTGTATACAATGAAAAACCCTACCATGGCAAATTATATAACTGTGTAGGCCTACCCTCACTATGTGAGCACCGGGATACATCAGTGATCTCTGGGATTAGCACCAGACCCCAAACCTGGTATTTATAGTTAGGGATACATCAGTGATGCCTGGGATTAGCAACAGGTCCCATACCTGGTAAATGTAGTTAGTTGGTCGGCATCATAGGTGTAAACTCAGTTTACGCAAGGCTGGTGTCTCCGTTCCAAGACCTTTTCCCTCTGCTGGAATTCTCCTCTCTGTTTTCCAAGGGGCAGGTTACAGTTTATGATAAAAACTACCATGTTGGAAAACAGCAGCTGTGCCACTGTGTTGTGTCTAAAACGTAAGGCGATGTTGCTGACCGGGCACCAGAAAAACAGTAGATCATGTTGTTCAACCTTGTAGGCAATGTTCAGATGGAATCCCAAGAAGAGGAACTGAATAATAATAACATGTGCAGCATATTTCTAAAACAATATCATGGCACAAAAATAAACATGTAATGTGTGTCTGTGCAAAGCACAGGCAGTCTGAAACGTGTAATATGCTAAATAAGGGAGAATCAAAGTGTGCCAAAAGGGAACCTACTACAAACTTCTATGTACATAATGACATATATGTGATACATTTATTTAAATAAATGAAAACTTCCTGAGCTATAACATATACTATTTATTCATTATTATGTATGCTTAAAATGTATAAGAACAGCTTTAGGACTTCTACCAAAAGGAGAAATATATTTCAGATGTAACTTTTACATTTCTTTCATTTTTTTATTATAATAATTCTCTCTATATATATACATATATTCACTTAAAAAACCATTAGGTTTCACACATGTTATAGTTAGCTGGACATTTCACTCGTAAAAAACCAATGAAATTCCCCCGTTATAGTTACTCCAGGCAACTATAACTCACGCGACCGCAATCCTCTGCTGATGACGTCAGATATTACATCACTGTATTTAGACACTTATTTACCCATGTCTTCTTCCATTAATCTTTAGCTATACATATATTACAAACATTTATTTTTCATAAAGACACATATGTCATCAGTGATGTAATATCTGACGTCATCAGCAGAGGATTGCGGTCACGTGAGTTATAGTTGCCTGCAGTAACTATAACGGGGGAATTTCATTGGTTTTTCACGAGTGAAATGTCCAGCTAACTATAACATGTGTGAAACCTAATGGTTTTTTAAGTGAATTTGCAAGATTTTTTAAATGCTAATTCGTAACTATAACGTGTGTGAAACCTATGGTTTTTTCAGTGAATTTGTACGGTTTTTTAAATGCTAAGTTATGTTTTTATTATTTTTTTTTTTCAGGTTTTACACCGTGTGCGCACCGTGCGCGCTCTGTGGTCACTGAGCACCCACGGTTCGCAGTGCGCGCAGGGTGCGCGCAGCTCGCAATTTTTAAAACAAAATAATTTTTTTTTTGCTCCCTTGGGGGTCCTTCTGCGACCCCCTGACCAAGGCTAGGGGGTCAGGAACTGTCCCCTCTGCCCCCTTTTCATGTTCTCCACCTTTGTTTTTCACCCCCTCAGACTGCGAGAGACAAAATGGCGGCCGACACTTCCTGGTTTTGACCGATTCGAATGTTTACCAACATCTAACAACCAATCAGAATTGCGCTCGCGCACGGTGCGCGCGTATAGATATTAATATGCTTTTAAATGCTATTTTCTCAGGAAAAACTGAACAGATTTACACCAGACCTGCAAAAGGCACTTCCTTGACCTTATGGCTACCTCTCTGCCAAATTCCACATGATTCTGTTCAGCCGTTTGGGCTGTAGCTGCGACTAAAGGTCCTATGGAAAAATGCATGGGGAAAACGCGTTTTGGGACCCCCCCTTTTTCTCGGCGCTCGCTTGACGAATCACCCCGAGACTTTCAGGGTAGGAGCTGAACGGAGCGCCCCATTAGTTTTGAAAAATTCGCGAGGATTCGTCAACCGGCGCCAAAGTTATTCAAAATAGAATTTTGAGATTTCCAATGGAAACTAGGTTGTAACTATAACTATCTACTGGCGACCGCCAGTAGATAATATATATATATATATATACTGTATACTTTACCAACATGTACACTAGCAATTGGTGAAGCTGAGGGGCTATTGGCTATGGAGATATTACATAGAGAAAGCGAGGGTTTGGACCCCAGTTTGGATACGGAACATCTGGGTATTGAAACTAGATTGGCCACTATGAGTGGTTTCAAACCCAAATCTCGCTCCATTTCCATTACAGTACATGATGATTTGGATTGCTTTCATGAATTGGTGATACATGACTTCGTTGAATTGAGAAAAAAAAAGAATATGGGATTTCATGATAATTTAACACCAGATTTGAGGAATGCTTTGAAAACTTAGAGAGAAGATACTTCTATTGTCATAAAAAGCAGTGACAAAGGGGGCAACGTAGTAGTTATGGACGCATTTCAATATAATCAGGAAGCTAAGCGGCAATTACAGGATGAGGAATGTTATCAAATTATAACAATACTTTATTGCTGTACACAATCGGAGAATTTCAGTGAACTGCTCCCACCCCGGAGCATGCCTAAGAATGTCTGGGGGCTATACAAAAAATATCTGCATAGTGGGGCTGTGGACCCTGACGATGATACAGCATCAGAACCTGAGGAGACCATTAGCACCACAGCCCAATAATTAGTAGCTTGTGGTACGAATGCAACAGTGCTCCCTACAATGCGAGATCAGAGGGGAGCCTAGACTTACAGACAGTGCAGCTGGTTTGGATGGGAGATCTGCTGGGTTCGGAGTCAATTGCTATGAGGGATGCGATAACTATATGTAACATTCGTCTGCTATAACCGTTAGGTTTTAATTGATGTTGGACAAATTCCTGACTGCAGTCAACAATGACGGTTTTGTATGCTAATTGTTTTCAGTACACCAATGTTATGATTCCTATATAACCTTTGGGAAAATTAGGATATGTAAAGCTGCCTGCCCCATGGGATGTTGGCCTTAAAGCTGTGTAAAGTGTTTCCTAACATCTAGCCGCTGGCCCCAGGGTTGTAGGCATGAGGCTATGTACAACTGTGTTATTTACTTTCAATAATAAAAAATACTAAAAAAAAAAAAATTATAACAATGGAGGAATATCGTGACTGTGTTAGGAATTTTAAAATCCATTGAAAGATATGGTATGATGCGTCTATTTTAGATCAGGATGAGTATAACTTTTTATGATCTGAGCTTCCTAAAATTCCCTCCTTTTATCTTTTGCCTGAGGTTCATAAAAGACTACACAACCCCCAAGGTAGACCCATCATTTACTCAAATGAAACCTTTCTTGAAAATGCAGCCATCTACATTAACTATTTTCTTTTTCCATTTGTTACATCACTTCCCTCATATTGTAAAGATAGTGGGGATTTCCTTACGAAAATCAATGGTCTGGCTTGGAATGACTCATGCCCTATATACTTCTATTAGCCATGAATTGGGAATGAGAGCATGTGAGTAATATCTAAAAAAGAGGCCAGCATGCTTTTTGAACACACACTCATGTTGGTGGACACAATCCAAATTTGCCTGAAAGACAACATCTTTATGCATGACGGGAAGGTCTACAGACAGGTTATGGGGACGGCCATGGGCACCTGCTTCGCCCCCAGCTTTGCCAATTTGATTATGGGCTGGTGGGAGAAGCAGGTGGCCTGGGCGGATGAGTGTGCCAAATATGTCCAACACACTCTTGTCTGGACCCATTATATTTATGATTTGTTTGTGCTGTGGAGCAGGCCTAGACAGAAAGCTGAGGAATATGTGGCGATCCTTAACAGTAATCCATATAATTTACATCTTACTGCAGAGATGAGTGTGGGGGAGATTTCATTCTTAGATATTTTTATTATAAATGAGAGATGGTAAAATTACCACCACTGAATTTCGAAAGACTACAGCCAGGACTAGCACGTTGCACTTTAACAGCCAACATCCTAATAGTTTGAAGGCTAGTATTCCATATGGTGAAACTTTGAGACTAAAGAGAATTTGTAGTCAGCACTCTGAATTTCAGGAATAAGTGTTTAGGATGGATCAGAGGTTCAGAAAAAGAGGATATCACCACAAAACATATATATATATATATATATATATATATATATATATATATATATCTATATATATATTACCTACTGGCGGTCGCCAGTAGGTAGTTATAGTTAGGACCACGTTTCCATAGGAAATCCGCAACATTCTATTTTGAATAACTTTGGCGCCGGTCGACGAATCCTCGCGAATTTTTCAAAATAGGTGGGGCGCTACGCTCCGCTCCTACCCTGAAAGTCTCGGGGGGATTCGTCAAGCGGGGGCTGAGATAAAAGGGGGGTCCCAAAACGCGTTTTTCCCATGCATTTTTCCATAGGACCTTTAGACAGGGCTACAGCCCGAACGGCTGAACAGAATTACTTGAAATTTGGCAGAGAGGTAGACATAAGGTCAAGGAAGTGCCTTTTGCAGGTCTGGTGTAAATCTGTTCAGTATTTCCGGAGAAAATAGCATTTAAAAGCATATATATATCTATATGCGCGCAGGGTGCGCGCACCGTGCGAGCACCGTGCGAGCACCCTAACGTGCGCGAGCGTAATTCTGATTGGTGGTTACATGTTAGTCAACGTTCGAATTGGTCGAAATCAGGAAGTGTCGGCCGCCATTTTGTTTGTTTTCAGTGCGAGAGTGAAAAAGGAAGGTGGCGAACGTGAAAAGGGGGCAGGGTAGAGAGTTCCTGACCCCCTAGCCTTTGTCAGGGGGTCCCTGAAGGACCCCGAAGGCAAAAAAATTTTTTTTTTTTTTTTAACAATCGCGGAGGTGCGCGCACAGTGCGCGCACCCTGAAAAACACAAAAAAAAAAAAAATTTTTACAAAAAAAAAAAAATTATTCGCAGGGTGAAAACCAAAAAAAAAATATATAATAATTTTTAATACGTAGTTTATTGTAAAATAAATATATAAAAAAATAATACATAAATAAATTAGCATTTAAAAAACCGTACAAATTCACTGAAAAAACCATAGGTTTCACACACGTTATAGTTAGGAATTAGCATTTAAAAAACCTTGCAAATTCACTTAAAAAACCATAGGTTTCACACATGTTATAGTTAGCTGGACATTTCACTCATAAAAAACCAATGAAATTCCCCCGTTATAGTTACTGCAGGCAACTATAACTCACGCGACCGCAATCCTCTGCTGATGACGTCAGATATTACATCACTGATGACATATGTGTCTTTCTGAAAAATAAATATTTGTAATATATGTATAGCTAAAGATTAATGGAAGAAGACATGGGTAAATAAGTGTCTAAATACAATATTAGCATCAGCAGAGGATTACGGTCGCGTGAGTTATAGTTGCCTGCAGTAACTATAACGGGGGAATTTCATTGGTTTTTTATGAGTGAAATGTCCAGCTAACTATAACATGTGTGAAACCTATGGTTTTTTAAGTGAATATATATATATATATATATATATATATATATATATATATATCATATCACACCGTCAATCAACAGCTTCACGCCATAGACGGAATAAATATATAACCTACTGACATTGTGAGAAGTTGGCCTAGCATATGCTGTCCACTAGTTATAGTGGCCACCTTGCACCAGTCCAAACAACCCTTTTTGATGATAGGTTTAAAGACAACCTTTATTGAAAGCTATCCTAGTGGTAGCTTTCAATAAAGAGCAGCATTCAGGCTAAGTCTTGAAGGAGTGTAAAGCAGCTTGGTTTACCAGATTATAACCTCTTGAATCACTAAATGAAAGAAGAACCACACAAGGTATATATAAAATATATGTATTTATTTCTAAACACTCACTACTAATCTCTTTATGAGATTAGAGTTCAAGATACACAATAATACAGTTCTAAAACGACAGTAAATAGCACAATATACAATGGTCCCTAGGGGAGAACAAAACCATATATTAAGAAAGTGGTATAAGAACCACAAGTTGACTAGACACGGTGCCTAGGTAGTGACACAGGCGACCCACGGGGGACGTGTGCAGTGTGAGAACACAGCCACGAGCCCCGTACTAATCTATGGGAAAGTCGCGGTTGGAATTTTAGAAGTTAAGGACACTTAGGAGAGGACTTTGAGCAAACACCTTTAGACTTAGGGGGTTCTAGGGCCAGCACCAATGGGAGCACTGGAGTACTCGAGTTACCTCACCCAGGGAAGCCAGGTGCATAAGTGTCAAATGGTGTCGGGAATCGTCGTTGATTTCAATGTCGATGTGCTGCAAAGTACTGCTGCCAGGAAGGAGAAAAGTGTCCGGTGTGATCCAAGCCTGGATCGAAGATCAGAAGAACCTGAAAGCAGAGGGGACAGAGTCTGGGTCACTTGCCAGGGGCACGATGGACGAATGCCCACTGATGTAGGGTGATTCAGGTGCGAAGAGATGAAGCTTGACTCTGCAGCCACGTGGACCAGGAGGCGTCGACGACAACCAGGAGCTGGATTCGAGCTGTCCCACAAAGGATGTCAAGTGCTGCGGTGTCGGTGCCCGGATTGGACCCAACAAGCCTTGGCAACAGCAACCCACACAGGAAGAGAAAAGATGCTTCGGTGCGGACCAGCAAGGTCCTGCGGACTCCCCAAGTGATGGAGAGTCAGGGCGCGTCTGGAGCAATCAGGTAAGCCCAATTAAAGTTAAAGTTGCCTTCACAAGGACCCGCCAGTCGATGGACTAAGGATTGCAAAGGGACCTCGAGAGAAAACACAAAGGGCCAGCTTACGGATCACTCGTGGAGTGTGGGCGGGCAATCTTCGGTGCAAATGCTGCTCCGAGTCAGGGCTACAAGTAACCCAAAGTTCAGCTGTAGGAGTCGTTGGAAAGCTGATGCTTCTGCAAATGGTCGCGGTGTCCAGGGGTTCAGGTTGCACGGTCTTCCACAAGGGATACAGGCCTCAGAGTGCACAGATCGACTACAGAGACCACAAAACCCACCTACTGTGTAGCAAAATTCTTCGGAGTCCGGCGGGAGCTTCGGAGATGCAAACCGGACAGATGCGTCTTTGGTGCCTGCCTTGCAGGAGAGTAACTCCTTTACTCCAAGGGAGATTCTTCAGTCATCTAGTTCAATGTAGATTGTCGAAGTTCCAGGATTCAGTATCAGAGTTTCGTCCAGGTGTAAACTAAAGTCCTGTTGCCAGGGGTTCCTATCTTATACCCAAGGAAGGGGTGAGACAAACTCTAGGGACCCACCTATGGGAGGGTCAGGAAAGAGGGGTGGCTACACCCATTTCCTTTGTCCAGTTTTGCACCAGAGCAGGGGCTGGATTGAGCTGGACTATGCACAGGGACACCAAATGTGCCCCCAGTGCAGACCTCAAAGTGCTCTTGGAGTGCACCCACCCAGCCCCAATACACTAAAGCCTGTCTGGGAGGTGGTGACACCTCCCTGTGACAGGAAACCTATTGTCCAGGCCTCCCCTGCCGGAGTTTTATCCAGCAGCAGGAGGGCAGACTTGTGTCTGTGGCTGGCAGCATCCATTTTGTGATGCCAGGGCTCTGTAAGCTGGTACAGGGTATACCGGTGCTGTCATGTCTCTCCCTCTAGAAGGGTGGGATCATACACCCATACCAGTTACTGGTGTGGGGGTATGATTCCAAGGTGTTTGACATGTTTCCGTGCAGCCATCCCAAAGTTAGCATTTACCGTTTGGTTATAATGCACTTTAGAGTATATGGTTTAGCTGCATCACAAACAACCCCAAAATAAAGGTTCCGAAGGCTGCAGAGGGGCTCTGCTCATGCATGGGCACCCTCTCACATAAAACCCAGCACCCTGCCTTCAGGATTAGTAAGGCCTGCCATAGGGGTGACTGATAGGTTTATATGTGCAGTGATATGGAGAGATATAGTGAACCTATATCTCAGTAAGGGGTGTACGCACCACCTTACCCAGGCTGCAGTAGCAGTCCTGTGGTGTCATTTTGGAAGGCTTCCCAGGAGTGGCATAATACATGCTGCAGCCCCTGGTAGGCCTCTGGGGTACCTATGCCCTGGGTATATAGTATACCATATACTATGGACTTACAAGGGTACCCCAGAATCCAATCTGGAGTGTACCTTATGTACTGGTAATCAATTTAGAGAGGAAGCAGCTAGGCTGGGGTCCTAGTTAGCAGGGCCCCAGCCAGACTAAAGTCGAAAAACAGTGAAACATCAGCAAAAAGTGGGGGTAACTATAAGAGGCAGATCCTACTCTCTTACAGACGTTGTTTGACAAATCCTCCCAAACTTATCAAAACTAGTTTGCCACTCACTCCAGCTGCCTTCTTGAAAGTTTTGTGGTGAAACATCAAGTGGGAGCAGTGAAATAGGGGGGTCCAAAACGCGTTTTCACCATGTTAATTCCCATAGGAACTACAGTCTGAACCGCTGAACGGAAATATACCAAATTAGGCAGAATGGTACATTAAGTCCAGGGAAGTGCCTTTGTCTTATTAAATATATCTCCTCCTCTTAGGGCATGAGATTGAGGTGGTTCGTAGAGCTATTTGCCAGGGCGGCATTCAGATCACAGACTAGATTTATAAATCACTGAAGGTAGTTATCTCTATATTCCTAAAGAAACGCATATATTACAGTTCTGATTATTTCACCCACCTTTATTAAAGGCCTTTTTTATCTTTCGGCTCTAGGATGCAAGCGAGTTTCACTCAGGAACAGTGTGTAATATATACAGAGACTGCTACAAGGTACATGGTATGTCATACTAGCAACAGTGAACTAAAATGCAAATGATGAAATACTAAAATAATTATTTCTTGTTGTAAATAACATCTTTACAGTGCAGATTGAGCCCAGCAGTAAGAGCCGAATGAAGATAGTCAGTGGTTCTGTTGCGCTCTCACTTGTCACATCCCCTTTTCCCAGGGTCTACAGCAAATAATCATAGTCTTCTTTGTATGCTTGTCAGTGGGTTCAGAGAAGTGTGGATATTAGCATCACAGTCCTGGATGTGGTTAAAAAACTAGAACAGAGAGTATGTCTACAAGATCAGAGAACAAGCCCTTACAATCCGAGTTGATTCAAGTCAAAAGAGAATTACATTCTTTAGCGAAGACAGAAAGCAAAAATGCAAGACAGATTCCAATGACTTTGAAAGACAAAACTACTTGTTCCTGGACCTACCCACTCCCAGTACAAGGCCCTCATGTCTATATGCATTCCCACCGTGATACCGCCTGTAATAGGTTTAGCTTTCTAGAAACTTTCTCGTGATCCAAAAAAGTTTGCAATTGTTCCTTAATAAGTATCAATTTCAGCATGCCATGCCATGAAATCCTCTGATGCTCAAACTAGAGAAGCCTTTGTCCTGTGGGATTTGTGTGGGAGTGCAGTTGGTTAGAGTATTTCATTAATGAACTGCAATGATCACTGCTAACTTCTCATCCTTCTGAGACCACATGTGGAAGTTATTTGATAGAAAGCATCCTTAGATAGTGAGTTGCTGAATTTGAAACAAGAGCATTAAGATTTAATGAGTGATATTACCACCTGTAATTGTTTGGTGGTTGAGACTGGTTTTGAACAATGTCTACTCTTTTTATCAAGGGCTGTGGAATGATTTGAAGGATATACTAGGAGATTTGTTAATCCCTCACCAAGTGTGCAGAACTCATGGAATTAGTTAGCAGCACACTTAAATCATCGTTTAGCTGAGCTTCACTCCGAGAAAACTAAGATTATGAGCAAAGGGCAATGTTTGCATTGAACAAAATGCTAGAGTGAAGTCAAGAGAGACTACATGTCCCAGAGCACCACCCAGCAAGAAAACGATTAACATTTAGATAGCGCATTGCCTATGTCATTAGGCATTGTCTTATTTTAAAGAAACAAACAAAACGAAATGATTATGTAAACACTGTGACAAATCTAGATATTTGGTAAAAGAATTGTGAGAATAGAGCAAGGAGCGCCAAAAATGAAATACTATTAACACCAAGGACCAGTAAGACCCAGGGACATCTTAAGGATTATGCTGGCCCTGGGTCCGACCTAGGTAGGGGGGCCCTGCTCAGAGCAGTTTTGGATTTATGATCCAATTTCAGCTTATCGTGCCCATTGTGGCCAGGTCGCTGACACTGAACAGACACACGGGTCCAAATGCTAAATGCGTTTCCATTCATTATTTAGGGATAGTGATGTGTGTTTTTGATATCGTAATATAGCAGCTCCCATTGATCAGCCATCTATTGACATCGATCTTAGTGCTGAAGCTATGACAGACTGGCTAACTGCAGCTCGTAATAAACCTGCCCCTCTCAGGATAATTAGAGTTGCAAGGCGCCATGAGGCACAGAGATGGCTGTCTGAATACCTAAAAATCCCAAAATTGGCCCTGCGCCAATTAGAAAGAAGGAGGAGACGGAACTGCAACCCCGATAAAAAAGTCTCCTACCTAGCTCAACTAAAGGATTATAAGAAAGCGATCCACACCGCAACTTCTTCCTCACAAATGTGCATGCGCCGACGCCCGCGCATGCGCATTTGTGAGGAAAAAGTTGCGGTTGAACCAGGAAGAGGGAGCCCCGGGACGCCGCACCTCAGGTAAGGCATTTTCTTACTTTAAAATACTTTAAATTATTTTAAAATGAGGGCGGGCGGGAGGCAGGCGGCGCGTAGTGGGGCTATGCGGAGTGCGCGAGTGTGCGTAGATTTGGCCACACTACGCGATGCTCCATGTAGCCCCACTACGCCCACTATGCCCAGGGTTAATTAAAACTATCGATCAGGTTTTGCAGACTCCTCCTAGTTTTGGACAAAAACAGTGTGCTGTCCGCAAAAAGGAGGGCTGGTATTTTTACTCCCGCCAAAGTGGGAAATTCATTGGCACAGTTTGATAGGTAGGTAATACAGTTGTTAATATAAAGGAGGAAGAGGGTTGGGGCAAGAACACATCCCTAGCATACACCTTGATTTACATGAAAGGCCTAAGTTAGTTTTCCTTTTACACCATACATAAATTTCCCTTATGCAATAATCTAATCAACTGTAAGCGGTTAGTCAGAGTTCCCATCCCCGTGATCACCTCCCACAACTTCCCTCTGGGCACTAAATCAAATGCAATTTGTAAATCAATGAACACCACATAAAGGTCGTCCTTGGCCAGGTCCACCGACTTCCATTTGACCGGGAGGACCCGAAAGACCTGGTCAATGGCACTAACCTTCTGCCGATATCCTGACTGGAAACATGTACGAATCTGCTTGTCCTCACACCAGTCCAATAAGCGCTCAAGGACCTGCTTACAAAAGACTTTTGGGAGATTTTCTAATAGGTTGATGGGGTGACAGTTAGAGGGCACACTAGGGTCCCCCTTTTAAAAGATTGGCAAAATCTCCGCCTCTTTCCAGGATGGGGGAATTACCCCTTCTGCAGAGATAGCATTGGAGACCACATTGATATATGACACCCAAACCCTAGAGTCAGTTTTGAAGGCATCTGCTGGGATTTTATCAAGCCCCGGGGCATTCCAACGCTTGAATGAGACCACTACTTATTCAGTTTCCTCAAGGGAGATTACTGGGGATGGGGGAGGGGGTTGGCTCTTTGTGCTAGGGACACCTCCATTCCCAGAAAAAAACTCATATACAGAGATATGAGCATACATGTTCTTAAAATGCTCAACCCACTCACAGGGTAGGATAGATTTTTCTGCAGAATTTTCCTAACATCTCAACACGCCTGCTGACCAGAGACCAGAACTTCTGGTCATTTTTCACAGTAGAATTTACAACTCAGCCCACATATCATCCTCCCATGCTGTTTTTGCTGTTTTTATACTAGCCCGGCAGTTCGCCCTATACACCCTGATTACTTGACTGTCCCCTCTTTTTATAACTTGTAAGAAATGTGTCTTTGCCTTTTTGCACAGGCCATCGAACCATCCCTTTGGCGGCTTTGGGCGACCAACGACCTCTATAGTTGATACTCTCCTCAGCTTAGAAAATACCATGTGGTTCTCGCAAGAATCAAGTCATTTTCCCCCCAATTTGCACATATACCCTCCATATGGATAGCCAGAATTGAGTATAGGGCCCTAAGTCCCTCCATGGAGGAGGCCACTACTTCCCATCTCAGATTTCTCCTATTGTTTGTGGCTACAACCTGCCTATGACGTGCGCTGCAAGTACAGGGTGTGGGAGAGTCATTGATACTCTCAGTTTTAGTGATAGGGGGTTGTGGTCACTCTGTTCTCTCTCTACTACAGCCATTTCGTCCAGCTCACTCCACAATCTTACATCCAGGAGGATATAATGAATTGGGCTATGGTAGGCGCCTCGACTAAAGGTCATGGCAAGGAGTTTATCTGAGGGGAAGCATCCATTACATGCCTGAATGCCATATGTGACCACATGCAATGCTGTTCTTGAATAAAGCCTCTTTTTAAAGGGGCTACATCCAGGACATCCCACATCAGGTTCTCATCTCTAGACAAGTCACAAGCCAAACTATTCAGCTCACAAGTGAGGTTGAAGTCCCCTGCTACAAGCACATGGTGACTACTTGCATACTCCACTAGTAGTCTGCCCAGTAATTACAGTGTTTTGGATTCCTGTCTATGACTGCTGCTCCTGTTATAAATATTGACAATCATAAGAGGTTGTGAATTGATCCCCAAGAAAATCAATCCTTGGACATCAGGAGAATCCAGGTAAAGGGGCGGGATTGAATAGCATAGGGTGGCCCTAACCAAGCTAAAAAGCAGCCAGAAGGGCGCCCAGCACTAGATTTAATTGCTGAAACATTGTAAATGTTATAGCCACACCTATTCACTTGCTCTAGTGCCCATGTTTCCTGGAACAGGCAAATATCATGGTTGTCAACAAAGATGCCCTAGTCAGGATCCCCTAGTATACCCCTAATTCCTGCAATCTTCAAGCTTTACAGGAGTGTCTTCAATAGTGGAGAAGGTGGATGGTGCACTGGGGCATCAAATCCACCCCGCTAGGGACATTCTGTTGCAATAGGGGCAATGGTGAAATAACTAATCAGGGCTTGGTCGGGGAATCTATGGCTCCTATGGCACCCAGATGGAATCCGTAATCATGGGCTGGGGCCCCAGTACTATCTACACCAGGACTCTCCCTTACACTATCTGGACCTACCGTCCCACTGCTAATAGGAACCTACTGCGTAGGGATGAGTCAGTCAACCTCAGTTAGAGGAGAGGGGGATTTTAATGGGACAGAATTTTTCTAATGGACAGACCCTACTCCCTGCATCCAATTTGGTGGCCTTCTACCCCAGGCAGCAAGGCCTTGACGGCAATAGAAAATAACAAAGAGTAGGAGAAAAACACTAGAACACTAGAACCTGATAGATTTTGGTATGGAGAGAGTAGGGGGTGCACAATGGATGGATCCCTAAAATGTACAACTACACAACCCACCCATGTATCTTAGGCAGGGGTTCAACCCAAATGACTCTCCTATATGATGTGCATCTGTATAAGAGAGGCTGGCATGGGTACAAAGCCATTGCAACATTTTATTTTTTAGTTGTACAAGAGTTTCCTCTGCTCCGTCTGCTAAACAAGGCACATTGGACAGTATAGAAACATAGGGGCAAGCATTTGGGGGAAAGTTCAATGTAACAGACACGCCCCACACTGGGACACTGCTTGAGCATGGTGACTCTCTTGCCCCCATCCCCAGCACCCACCATTGGCGTAGTCCAGGTGAGAAAGGATCAAGGCACGGATGACCGTCTCTTTGGCAGGCCTAGGGAGGAGAAGGAGAAAACTCCATAGTATTTTAAGGAGGCCAAAGCAGCTGTCTGAGAGCTTCTTTGCCTGAGCGGAGTAGGAAAGGTTATCCTCAAACCACACTCCCAGGTTCTTTGCGGATTTTCCATTAAAGGTTGGTAGGGGGAACCCAGGAGGCCTGATTGTGTCTCTGAAGCTCTGAAGGAATTTACCGTAGAGTAGGATCTCTGACTTGTCTTCGTTACATTTAAGTTGAGCGGCCGCAAGCCACTCAAAAACCGAAGACAAGCAGTGCTGCACAAAGGCTAAAGAATCCTCATCCTTTTTCCAGGTAAAGAGAAGCTGGGTGTCGTCTGTGTAGGCTATCACCTTAGCCCCCAAGTCCTCGGCTAGATGGACCAGAGGAGTAACATAGATGTTAAAAAGAAGGGGGCTAAGGGACTAAGGGAAGACCCCTGCGGGACACCAGTGGTGACCGGCTGCGGGGTGGAAGCGGCCGGCAGCAGCCAGACTAGTTGGACCCGTCCTGCAAGAAAGGACCTCAGCCAGCACCAGGCATCACCTGAGACACCAATCTCAGTGAGTCGGACCGTGTAAAATGCCGCCGGCGTCTAGACACTCGCACATGACCTTTGAAATCTCCTCTAGTGCTGTCTCGGTGCTGTAAGAGGAGCGAAACCCGGACTGTGCTGGGTGCAGAACATCAGACCCTTCAACAAACTCTGTAAGTTGTCTGGTCACCACCTGCTCACAGACTTTTGCTAAACTGGGCAGGATGGAGATAGGGCGATAGTTCCCTGGGACTTTGTGATCAGGGGATCAAGGTGGGCTTTTTCAAAAGGGGGAGGATTTTCGCCTGTTTCCAGGCCTCTGGTATCCGAACCTCAAGCAGGGAGGCGTTTATGATGGCACTAACTTTGGGGTTAATAATCTCCGCGACTGCGGCTAACAATCTCACCACGCAGGGGTCCGCGGGTGAACCCGATTTCAAGCGCTTTAGGATTTTAAGAGAGCTAGACAAATCCACAGAAGAGAAGGCCTGCAGAGCGTGCCTGGGGGCAGCAGGCAAAATGGCGGCAGGCACAGGGTCAGAAGGAGGTATGGGGCAGGAAGTGAAGGCCGCCTGAATCATGCGTATTTTATCCAAGAAGAAATTGGACAGAGTATTACACCAGCCCTCTGTGGCCGGAAGTGAGCACGATTGCGCCGCAAGGGACGTAAAACTCTGAACTATAGAAAAGATCTTCTTGGAGGTATTATGTGCCTGCTCAATGTGGGCTGCATAATAGTGCTTCTTAGCCTGTGTTATCGCAGCATAATAGTTTTTTTGCCTGCCCCTGAGAGTGCCCTTAGCCAGGGGACAGTACTCACTAAGACGCCAAGCACGTTCAAGTTTTTTGCACTCCTGCTTAAGAGCGGACAAGTCCGGGTTAAACCAGGGTTTGGAAGGCAATTCCCTGGAGAACCTGGACGAGGTCGGTGTGGCAAGCAAGATAATGGAGTTGGATAACCAGTTTTAGAATCCCGCAAGGCTCCCAACAAGATCCGGGGTAAGTGCGGGTCTAGAAGCCAACAGGACCATGGTGAGTTTGGAGGGTTCTATTTTTTTGAAAGCTGCTTTCCGGTAGCAGGGGCCCGAAGAGCAGGCCGAGGCTAACTCCCAGGAGAAATAGGTGAGACAATGGTCTGACCCAGCGACTGGAAGAGGATCTTAAGCCGTGATAGAGAGATTGGAGCAGATAGGGTCGGGAATATGGCCTCCTTGATGTGTAGGGCGATTGACTCATTAAGACAGTTGGGCAAGCTGGAGAACGTCACAAAAAGCAAGTGAATCATTTGAATCGGGTTGGTCAAGGTGAATATTCAAATCCCCTAGGACCATATACTGGGAGAATCGAAGCGCCCTGGAAGTCACTGCATCACCCCATGATTGTAAAAAGCATCTAGCAGGGCCAGGGGGTCGATAAATCAGAGAACCTCCCAATATAAAATGGGCGGAAAAAATGATACTAAAATCCAAAGCTTCGCAGTCACCCCAAGCGTTAGTGTCGCCCCTAATGAGTTCCCATTTGTCCCTATACATGATAGCCACTCCAGCCCCCCTCCACACAAGGCTATCTGCTCTGGCGATCTTAAAGCCCTCAGGAGTGGCCAGAGTGACAAACGGGTCAGATGTGCTGTCCAACCAAGTTTATCAACAGTAGGTCCAGTGGTCTATCAGAGAGGAGCTCAAATAGATCAGAATGGTGCTTCTTTAAGGAGCGCGCATTAATCAAAGCTGCCAAAATTGGCAGCAGCCTGGAGGGCCTAGACGAGGAAGCAGGCAATTGCATAGATGAAGGAGGGTCTGAGCACAAGGGTTCACGTCTGCCGTTTTCCTTTTGCTCCCTGCCCCTTTGGCTGTTACAGGGCTCCCATGGCACAATAAGGGGGTTGGCTGGATGCACTGTGACCTCCTTTGGTTCCTCTGCTGAGACCACAAACACACAGACATTCTGACTGGGATCAGTTATTAGATTGGGGCTGGGTGCCTCTTTTCCCAATGAGAGCTCTGTGCTTGCAGGAATTTGGCCTGGTTTGGAATGGTGTCAAAGAAAATCAGAATTCTACCAGGTCAATTTCTTTATTACTTACCCCACTGCACTCTTGATGAACCAATCTGGGGTGCAACCGGGCAACACCTTGGAACCAGTCACTGCTGCTCTCCGCTTCCCCATATTAGCCCAGACAAACAAATCGACTTAACACAGGTGCAGTAAAAAAATAAAAAGTTGCAGGGAGAACTTTGTGATTTGAAACAGAGTAGATAGCACTATCAATTAATAAGAGGGCCGCAGGGGGGTGAGCCAGCCCTTGGTCAGGGCTTCGCCCTCCCCCTCTGCAGGACTCCCCGTCGCACGTTATAGTGCGAATACCCTTCAGGTGTGGGTGATGGCAATGGCATGAAGCACCGCCTCCTCAGGCCCACAGGAATTCGGGACACTTAGTCCACACCAGTACTGTCATAGAAATGTCCTTAACAATTCCTGCGCTGTGGGACTCTGCGACACGCTTCATGGCACTAATGCCCTTTAGGTGCAGGCAATGGCATGAAGGGCTTCCTCCTCAGGCCCACAGGAACTCAGGAGACGTAGTCACCACCAGTGCAATCAATCAGGGTTTTTATAGAACGTGGCTAATCACCCATTAGGGTCTCAAGGCGCTGGAAGTAGGGGTTCTGCCCTTCAGTTGACAGCTGGAAGGCCGGTTCAGTCACAGAGCCAGGTCTTGAGGTCCTTTCTGAATTGAAGCAGTGAGGGTGATTGCTGGAGATGAAGAGGAAGTACTGCCACAGAAATGTTCTTAACAGCTCCCATTTACTGTCGTTTAAAGAGGCACCGTGATGAAAACTGAGCTAGCTCTCAAGCAACTGCCTCACCGAGGAGGCACAGGCTGTTCTCTGCCGGACTCCATTTACACCTCTGTCAGGTGCCTGGCGCATCCCATCCTTGTCGCCAGAAAAAGTGTTATAAACAGAACACAACACTTGTAGGTCTTCCAATTTAATGGCAGATGAAAAACCTGTGCCTGTGCCTGTCACAATGACTGTCCCAACTGCCACAGGACCCCATGACCTCACCACCCAGAACCCCAGTACATCACCAATGACAGATACAACATTCCATACCATATTCCACTGTAGAGTAAAAGCCCACATTATAACAGGTACACTTATGAAATGTGGGCACCAGTTCTTCTGACACCCAGACTACTTGAGCTGAGAGAGAAGGATTTTCTGGACTTCCAGGAGCAGTCATCTTTCTTCCCCTGGTGCACCCATATCTTTACCACATACTGGTGTTGGCGGGACCATAAAGACCATAGTCCTTGCTTTCTCACATATACAAATACACCGCTGCAGATCAAAATGAAGATAATCCTCTCATTCATATTTCCCAAATCACAGAGTTACAGTGAGAGATGTTCACTGGACCAATTACATTGAATCCCTCTTTCTGAGGTCATATGGACAGGTCACTGAAACAAAATTGTGGTAAAAAAATATCAATGACAAAAATATTGTGTCAAAAAGATTGTTTACCACAATATCATGCTTCTATACTTATAATGGTAAGAACCAAAATATCAGGAAAAACAATTGTTGACACTAATATCAGCCAAAAATACATATTTGTTAATAGAAGAGTTTACATTTGTAAATGTTAAATGTTTTAATATATAAATTTAATATAATATAAATTAATTTAATTCCACTAATATGTAAATATGTAATACCATACATAATTATATATTTATATAGCATACAAATGCACATATATATGTGTGCGTGTGTGCATGTGTGTGAATGTATATATATATCACTTAAAAAACCATAGGTTTCACACATGTTATAGTTAGGTGGATATTTAACTCGTAAAACACCAATTAAATTCCCCCGTTATAGTTAGTTCAGATAACTATAACTCGCGCGCCCGCAAGCCAGTGCTCATGACGTCACATATTTCATCACTCATGACATGGTCAGTGGCATCACTCATGACATCACTGATGACATCATCTTTGTGATAGAGTGGCGGTCGTGCGAGTTATAATTATCTGAACTAACTATAAAGGGAGTATACCTAACTATAACATGTGTGAAACCTATGGTTTTTTAAGTTAATTTGCAAGGTTTTTTAAATGCTCATTTCTAACTATAACGTGTGTGAAACCTATGGTTTTTTCAGTGAATTTGTACGGTTTTTTAAATGCTAATTTATTTATGAATTATTATTTTTTTTATATATTTATTTTACAATAAACGACGTATTAAAGTTTTTTGTTTTTTTTTGGTTTTTCACTGTGCGTGCACACGCGCGCGCACCCCCGCGATTTTTTAAAAATAAAATAAAAAATAAAAATTGTGCCTTCGGGGTCCTTCAGGGACCCCCTGACAAAGGCTAGGGGGTCAGGAACTCTCTACCCTGCCCCCTTTTCACGTTCGCCACCTTCCTTTTTCACTCTCGCACTGAAAACAAACAAAATGGCGGCCGACACTTCCTGATTTCGACCGATTCGAACGTTGACTAACATGTAACCACCAATCAGAATTACGCTCGCGCACGTTAGGGTGCTCGCACGGTGCGCGCACGGTGCGCGCTTATAGATATTTATATGCTTTTAAATGCTATTTTCTCAGGAACTACTGAACAGATTGACACCAGACCTGCAAAAGGCACTTCCCTGACCTGAGGACTACCTCTCTGCCAAATTTCAAGTAATTCTGTTCAGCCGTTCGGGCTGTACCTTCGACTAAAGGTCCTATGGAAAAATGCATGGGGAAAACGCGTTTTGGGACCCACCTTTTTTCTCGGCCCCCGCTTGACGAATCACCCCGAGACTTTCAGGGTAGGAGCTGAACGGAGCGCCCCATTAGTTTTGAAAATTTCGCGAGGATTCGTCAACCGGCGCCAAAGTTATTCAAAATAGAATTTTCAGATTTCCTATGGAAACTCGGTCCTAACTATAACTATCTACTGGCGACCGCCAGTAGATAATATATATGTATATATATATATATATATAAATTATTTTACAGCAACTCGTGATACAATCCCGCTTTCGCACGGAAATCACCAGTACAGACCAACTTGTGCAGCATTATTTTTTATTTCTTACTCCTCATATGTCAGGACGCGTTTCGGCCGTCCAAGCGGCCTTGATCACCCGATCGCACGTCACTGATAGACCCGTTTTTAAAGTGCAAGTGCATGAATCAACGATAGACATAGATGACATACTATGTTTTCCTTACTTCAAATCGCTGTAAATTAACCATCATTGATCACATTATAATTTATAAGAAACACAATCTTGGTTGTATAATACCCACATATGCCAATGGTGCAACTCACAAAATTAAAGCCTAAATGCATTTTGTACTTTGCATATGAATATGCAATTCTGAATGAGTTATCTTAGGGCAAATATATAATGAGAGTATCATCGATTGGTTAAAATTACACTTAAGTTGATTCGTTGCATAATAATCCTAAAAATATAAAGTGCTCACCGAAATAAAGTGTTATAGTTATATCATTTCAAAGTATACACAATACTTAAAAAATAGATATACTATAATACAATTAAAACCATGAAATCTGTAATATTGCAACAAACAATCAGGAACATGAAATTAGAAGAGAATACTTTCTAGAGGGATATCATATGTACATTGGATTTCATCTTTAGAGGAGCTGGTGGGATACCAATCAACCATGCTGTTTAAAATTAATTCAATAAAACCAGCTCGGTGACGCAGTTAAAACAATCAATATAAGAAAACAAACATAGATAAAACTACCCATGAAATTCCTATAAAATTGATTGTAAAAAACCAGCGTCCACATAGACATAGCCAAATAAAGTGCAGATAGCCATCTAGTATAGGGCACCCTCTATTTCTTAATAGATATTAAAGTAGGGTGTGAAGATCTTCTGTCGTGTTTAAACCACCTGGCCATTTACTATTGAATTCCAATATATAGTTGGTCTCAAGCCTACGGAGGGTAGCCTCCCTATCCCCTCCTCTCTTTGTTGTAGGGATGGACTCAATGGCAAAGTAGTGAAGAAATCGCGGGTCACTATTGTGCGTGGCTTCAAAATGTCTAGCGACCGGGTAATTCTGATCTTTATGTATATATATATATATATGGTGTGACTATTTATTTTGAATATTTTACATTTATTACTATCCATCCATATATATAGAAATATACATGTATATATCTATTCATAGTGGTAAATGTAAAATATTTTAAACAAATATATATATATATATATATATATATATATATATATATATATATATATATATATATATATATATATACATATATATATATAGTAGCCACAATCCTGGAACGATCCTTATCTTGATCCAAAGCAGGTACGGACCACATCGTGGAGAGTGCATTTTTCGTTGTAAGCAAGTGCCCAGCCTCACGCGCTTCGACTGCGCTGGACCAATCGGTGCATATATATAGTGTCAAACCAAAAGGCGCGTGATACCATTTCAAACGTAGTGCAAACATAGAAACAGGCCTGTTCGTTTGAAATAAAGAAACATACCTACCAAGATAGGTCCTGCATATTGCTGATCGTGTTTTTTTGTTTAGTTGTTTGTGCAACCAAATATAACAATAAGAGCTTAGTGCTCCTTAATTCATGATTCCCAAACAGAAAAAATATGCAAAATCAGATTTTAGAGTGTTTCAAAATACAATTTTTAGCATAGTGCTAATTTTCGAGATGAACTAACTAAAATATGCATTGAATAAAGGTCTATCAACAACAACATCTAGCACGCCTAATTTTTTACCGTTAACAACGCCAGATGGTATTTTTGAAATTGTGCAAATGGTGCAAAAAAGTGCTAACGTTAAAGTTTCTTATGTTCTCTTGACATGTTTAATAGTTGTATATACACACGTCCCAATCTCCAGATTACTCTTTTTGTAGCATCTACTGAGACAAAAAATATACGTGTTTTTTGGTATTTGGCAAACCATTAGTATTACACTTAGCAGCAAAAACTTTTTTTTTTCTTTTATTTAGGATATCAAATTTTGATATAAAAAGAACTGTGGACCAATGTCCAAAAGTTTTTTACTTATACAGAACTGGTGCTATAATGTTAAAAAGCAGGCAAAAGCCTCGTAATACCCAGTAAAATCGAGGGAAACCCCCAGTAAAACCAAAACTTCACCAGATAAAAAACACCACCACACCAGCTCATACATATTGTTGAGCCACAATAAAAACCATACATTTTAGCAGCCATTAGACTAAAGTGCATACATTTTTATAAATTAGTGGTGATAAAATAGATAAAATCCCAGAGCTCAAGAACCGGCAATATACTCCACTAAAACCAGATAAAACCTAGGAAAAACCCAGATTAAAACGCAGCTGAAGCAGGAATAAAAACCAATTAAAAAGCAAAACTGAGATTCATCATTATTACCATCCCCATCAACAATATTCATAAAATGTTGTGCAAATCATCACCGTTGTTGAGGCCATTAGGCATTTTCGTATCGAGTAACATGATAAATTCTGATTTCACCTGTCTCAATCTATTTTCTCTGTTACCGCCTCTGATGTTTTTGGGTACTGAGCTGATAACATAATATCTGAGGTCATTAAGATTATTGTTGTGTACTAATTTTAAATGGCGCGCCACAGGATAGTTAGGGTCTGAATTGACCACCGCTCTGAGATGTTGTAAAATCCTGTTAAAAACTGGCAATTTGGTGCTGCCCACATATAGTAACTGGCAAGTGCACTCTAAGATATATACTGCATAATCAGTTCTGCAAGTATAGTGTCCTTGTATTTTGACAGGATCAGAGTTAAAAGCAGTAACATATTCAGAAACATTTTTTCAAAATTTACAAGCGCGACATGAGCTACACTTGAAAAAAACCTGGTCTAGCTGATAGCCAGGTATTTGAAGTATTAACCTCAGGGCTATTTCTTACAAGTGCATCCCTCATCGAGGGCGCCCTTCTAAATGTTAACGTGGGAAGTTCTGGCAAGATTCGTGACATAGTAATATCTGACCGAATTATCGGCCAGTTTTTGTATAGAATCTTGTGTATCTGTCTCTCTAGTTTGCAATAGTTAGTTATCAATCTAATGTTATCAACTGATTCAACAGTAATGGTATCAGTGTCATCATTGATCTGCCCTAATGGTATTTGAATCTCAGGTATTGTGGGCAACTAAATATTACTGTTAATACTGTTTGCCTTGTCGCGAGCTATTTTAAGATCTGTGGCCTTATATCCTCTGTTTAAGAATCTTTCAAAAGTTTCAGCCTGGCATAATTCAAGATCATCTTCATGGCTACAGATACGTTTGATTCTTAGAAATTCACCAAAGGGGATACTACGAAAAAGATGGTGAGGATGTGAGTTATTTGCATGAAGCACAGAATTCCCAGCTGTTGACTTTCTGTGCAGTCTAGTATGTAGAGTGTCCTCCCTTATATAGATTTCAACATCCAAGAATTGTACCTTCACATTACTTATGTCAGATGTGAACTTAAGATTCAATGTATTCTCATTGATTGCATCTACAAAGTTATTGGCTGACTCAATAGAGCCCTTCCAAATCAGACAAACATCATCAATAAATCTCCACCAGTGGAGAACATGCTGATCAAAAATAACTTTGTGAGTGACCTTCAGGACATGCTCCTCCCACCAGCCCACGTGTAAACACGCGTAGCTGGGGGAGAAGCAAGCCCCCATAGCCGCTCTGCGCAACTGTTGGTAAACTTCCTTGTTAAATAGGAAGTAATTGTGGGTCAAACAAATATTTATCATTTTTACAAGCATTTTGTTGTGTTCATACATATGTATACTCCTTTCGTCCAGATAATAGCGAACTGCATTTGTACCATCACTATGGTTAATACTGGTATACAATGAACTAATGTCCATCACTATTAAATATCAATGATCCTCCCATTGGACTTTCTTCAATTTACTCAAAAAGTGTCCGGTATCCCTGATGTAAGATGGCAGACTTTCCACAAATTCATGTAGAAAGTGGTCAACATACTTTGACATAGCTTCCAATAGGCTTTTCTGTGCCGATATAATTGGTCTGCCCGGGACTGGTATTACATTTTTGTGCACCTTAGGAATAAAAAATAGGATGGCAATCATAGGATGGTCATTTTTAAAAAAGCTATATTCGTTTTTAGTTAAAAGACCCACACGTTTCCATTGTGCCAATTCAACAAATACATTTTCTTTGTTCTGTCGTAGTTCTTGGAAGCTAGCTTTTCTATAGCAACTGATATCATTAAGATGATGCCAGGCTTCTTCCATATATAATGTTCTCGGCCACAGTACAATGTTCCCTCCTTTGTCAGGCTTGTTGATAATAACTTCCGTATGTTTTTGCAATTTTTGGATGAGCTTAGTGTATTGAATTTCTGAATATTTGCGATGTCTATTTTGTTTCATAACAGTACAGTTCAACTTTTTTAGATCCTCAACCATACAATCACTAAACAATCTATAGCATCCCTTGGCATCATTGGGATAAAGGTGGATGGAGGCTTAAATGGGCTGATGGCTGGAGTGTTACAGACAATGCCTGCTTCATGTAGGTCGTCCTGTGTAGAGTTTCCTACTGGGTCATTGTCATTTGCTAAAGATTTTGCTGCTAACATCGTGCCAACATCTACAGCTTGTAAATTTAAATTTAAATTTAGACAAAGTCCTTGAGTAGGTCTAGTTTGCGATGCAATACTCGCTGCATTTTTTAGTTGAAAATGCTTTCTCAGTTTCATTTTGCGAATAAACTTAAAAACATCCACTCTCGTTTGTGTACATTTAAAACAATTGGTGGGACAGTACGATAAACCCAAAGGCAACAATTGTTTTTCTGCAGTCGATAAAGTTATTTCAGATAGATTAATCACAGTATTATCAACAACATCCTTTGATACCTTATTCATTTCTTGTTGTTGAAACTTTTCTTGCATCTCCCTCTGTAGTTTGAGTATCCGCCTCTGTTTTCTCCGTTGGTTCTTTCTGCTCCTTGTTTCTGCGCTTGATTGCGCGGTCTTAGAGTTTGCCGGTGGTCTTCTACTAAAAAAGTAAGCTCCTCTCCTGGTGCAAAATTGGTGGGTATTTGAGGTGTCTTACGTCCCACATTGTCATCAGATTCAATGCTACTGGCCACACTACTTGTTTCAACAGAGGAAAGATTGTCATCCGCTTGCATGGTTGAATGTAAACACGCGTCCTGTCTCGTAGTCACATTTGTCTCTCGCGAATTTGTAAATCTTTCTTTCTTTTATAATTTCCTCATGTTTTTTCAACCTAGTCTCTATTTCCTCCCGTCCTTTCTTTATTTGTTCTTTGTGTTCGTTAGTTTCCAACAGAGCATTGATATCTTCTATTTCTTTTAGTATTCCGACCCGGTCGATCTCAGCATACTTTATCAATATTGACACCATATTCATTGAGGCATCTAAGTTGTTTGTGGCCCACTCTTTTAACATCATGGGTTGCGGATTTTCGAATGAGGGTACAATCATTACCCTCAATCCCCGTGGGACTCTCCCAACCCCTTTATACTTTTCTAACAATTTCTTTTCCACCATTTGGTCATTTCAGTACGGTGGAGCTTTTCTAACTTCTTTAGTAGAGTCTTGGCATCGTTATTACTACTTAGGTTGCTAATTTGATTGACACGTGTATCTTCAACTTCCAATACGTTAGAGAATAGGGCGTCTGCTGCTGCCTCACGGTCCTTGAGCGTGTCTGCTGTCGATAACATTGTTATTCAAATAATCTGCCTTCAATTATAATACTTCCAAACACTTCTTCTGCTGGATAGATCCAATTACCTCCACTATCCCTACCACCTGCAATATCAGAGTTATCAGCCCGACAAGCTGCTTACCGTACGGATCAGCGATTCCGGTACCTTCAGCGTCCTCCGACTCCTCGGGTCCTTGCGCTGAATCCTCCCGGCAAAGCTAAGCTCCGACTCTCTGCGTGGAACTGCAGGGGGCTGGCCTCGGCAAATTCCTGTTCCGGGTTAAACAACAAATCACTTCCGCGATACCGACTATATGCTTGCCAGCCACAACATGGAGGGAGGGTCCGTAGTAACAAAGACAGCCGTACTTCGTTAAAATCACACGGTAGCCACAATCCTGGAACGATCCTTATCTTGATCCAAAGCAGGTACGGACCACATCGTGGAGAAAAACTTCTTTTTATTGTTGCAGATTTAAATGTGCAAGTGCATATTTCGTTTTAAGCAAGTGCCCAGCCTGACGCGTTTCGACTGCCCAACGGCAGTCTTGATCAAATGTCGCGCTGGACCAATCAGTGCATATATATAGTGTCAAACCAAAAGGCGCGTGACACCATTTCAATTAACTTAAAATGGAGTGCAAACATAGAAAGAGGCCTGTTCATTTGAAATAAAGAAAAATGCCTATCAAGATAGGTCCTGCATATTGCTGATCGTGTTTTTTTGTTTCGATGTTTGTGCAACCAAATATAACAATAATATATATACATATATTATTTATATCTTTCATAGTAACGAATGTATAATATTAAGAACATTTTATCATGTAAAATAAATATTTTTAATTAATTATGATACACTATGTATATCTATATATGTTGATGGAGATGATGAGATTCTGCCTCCACAACATTTTTCTGTTCAATGGCAAAATATACAAACAGATCTTGGGAACAGCAATGGGGACCTTCTTTGCTTCCAGCTTTGCTAATCTTTTTCCGGGGGCATGGGAAGAGGATATCCTCAATGACCAGACCTTGCTCCCTGCTAATGGTGAAGTGGTTACTTGGCTACGATATATAGATAACCTATTCATCATATGGAAAGGCAGTGAAGCTAGTGCAACCAGTTTTATAAATAGACTAAATGAGAATGAATACAACTTGAAACTTACACACACCATGAGCAGGAAATCTATTGAGTGTCTTGATGTGGTAGTGAAGGAAATGGACAACACGCTCCAGATGAAACTTGATCGGAAGGCCACGGCAGGCAACAGCCTCCTTCATGCTCTCAGCAGTCACCCTGAAACCCTGAAATGGAGCATTCTTTATTGAGAATTGCTGAGAGCAAGGAGTAACTGTAGTACAGATGCAGCCTACTCTGCTGAATGTGACAACATGATCAGCAGGTTTAGAGAAAGAGGCTACCCGATGTGGTTCCTCAAGAGAGCAGTCAATAAGGCCAACCTAATCACCAGAAACCAAAAACTTAAAGACAAACAAGTGTCAATGGAGAAAGAACAAGTAGAGACCACTACAAGAGTAATTTTTACATATAATACAGAATCAGAGAAGATCTTTAAAATACTAACAAAAAACTGGAACATTCTATTGAGTGACAGACTTATAGGATGGAGTCTACCGACACGCCCTAGGGTCACCTATAGAAAAGGGAGAAGCCTCAGAGATATCCTAGTGAGGGGTGACATCACCGAAAGACCATCAGACACTCAGCACAGCCTACAAGGGTTTTTTCCGTACGGTCACTGCAATGCCAGCAAAAACAGTTACATGAAAACCATCAGCCTTTCCTAACATGCAGCTTAACTTTTGTAATATACATTCTTGAGTGCCCATGTTACCTCAGGTATGTTGGGAGCACCACATTTGCAGCTAAAAAAAGGGTACTCGAACATATAAGATCCATCAATAACCGTGACAAACATTACCCAGTGGCACGACATTTAGAAGAATATAATCTAGCTCACCAATTAGGTATTTTGCAATAGAACAATGGCAATCAGGATAGATATTTGGTTTGATAAGAAAGTAATGATACAATGGGCAAATCAGGTTCTTTTCTTTTTTTGTTTTCCCCGATATGCAGGGTGCCTGGTTTTTAATCGAGAAAACTGCAATAAATGTGCCCAGAAAAAGGGAGGCATTCTAATTTGAGCCTATACCCATTTGGAATGTGTCTCCCTAATCAAAAGGTAACACTTTGTAGCCTTAAATATAGGTGATATAAGAATAAGCAGACTAGTAATGGTTATATTTAAAAAAATGGGGAAAATAAAATATAACATTAGTTTAGACGGGAACCTTTGAAAAGGAGAGGTTTACCGATTGTTCGTTGTAGAGGTCACTGGCAACAATACTGTGATTGCCTGCACCAGCAATAATCTGGCAAAGGTTATAAAATCATTTTCAGTGATTAACTAAAAGATTGATGGGAAATATTTTGCCCAGAATGATATCCTGTGTTTTATTTTTGGCAGAACTAGGGCAAATTCCCAGTGAAGCCTGCCTGAAGATTTAAAGTCGGGAGATTATTTCCCCGTGCATATACCACATGCCCAGACTACGGTGGGTTCTTGGTTGCCATTATTGTATGAATGGAGTTGGTGTTTGCATATGAACGGTCCTCGAGCAGTTGTTTTAGAGGTGTGCAGTATTTGTGTTTACCTTTGGTCCAATGAGGTTTATTGGTGAGGGTAACCATCGAGGTGTAAGTTAATAAGAAAATGCAACCAACATACAACGATATGTGTATACCAGAAGGATGGAAAAATGGGTTTATTTGGTGAATGATGGGGTAGAAATATAGGAGCGCTGTAAGGATTTTCGCCCTCCCAGTGTGATAGTGGATGAAGTGTGATACAGGATTTGCTTTATTTTACAGAGCCATGTTTATTTAAAAAAATAAAATAATAATTGATTAATTTAAAATGAAGGAATGTTTTAAGCCTAAAAATTTTGAAAAAATTGTTTATGTGTATTTGGTCTTACATGATTACATATACATATATATTATCTACTGGCGGTCGCCAGTAGATAGTTATAGTTAGGACCGTGTTTCCATAGGAAATCCGCAACATTCTATTTGGAATAACTTTGGCGCCGGTTGACGAATCCTCGCGAATTTTTCAAAACTAATGGGGCGCTACGCTCCGCTCCTACCCTGAAAGTCTCGGGGGGATTCATCAAGCGGGGGGATTCATCAAGCGGGGGCTGAGAAAAAAGGGGGGTCCCAAAATGCGTTTTGCCCATGCATTTTCCCATAGGACCTTTAGTCCGAGCTACAGCCCGAACGGCTGAACAGAATTACTTGAAATTGGGCAGAGAGGTAGTCCTCAGGTCAGGGATGTGCCTTTTGCAGGTCTGGTGTAAATCTGTTCAGTAGGTCCTGAGAAAATAGCATTTAAATCAATATATATATCTGTAAGCACGCTCCGTGCGCTTACGGTAAGCTTACCGTACGCGTACGGTGCCGTGCGCGAGTTCAATTCTGATTGGTGGTTACATGACTGTAAACATTCGAATCGGTCGAAATCAGAAAGTATCGGCCGCCATTTTCTGTCTCTCGCACTGAAAAACAAAGGTTGATAACATGAAAAGGGGGCAACGAAGAGAGTTGCAGACCCCCTAGCGTTCAATGAAATTCCACGTTATAGTTAGATCAGGTAACTATAACTTGCGCGACCGCAATGCACAATGTGTCATTTCAGATGTCATCATTGATGTCATGAGTGATGTCACTGACCATGTCATAAGTGATGTAATATGTGACGTCATCAGCAGTGGATTGCGGTCGCGCAAGTTATAGTTACCTGATCTAACTATAACGTGGAATTTCATTGGTTTTTTACGAGTGAAATGTACAGCTAACTATAACTTGTGTGAAACCTATGGTTTTTTAAGTGAATTTGCAAGGTTTTTTAAATGCTAATTCCTAACTATAACGTGTGTGAAACCTATGGTTTTTTCAGTGAATATATATATTTTTGCATATAAATTCAAAGTGCTGGGATATTATTATTGTCATTGTAGAGCCTGAGAAGGTGGTTGGACCTGTTGATACCACCGAAACTCGTCGCTGCTTGGTCATTTTTATAAAAATATTCTTATCTTTGGAATTCAATGCACTACACAATAGGATAATAGCCCTATTTTTGATCTAGGATGAACTGTCAATGTTGATTTACATAATTGATGTGCACTTTGTTGTTAATGTGTATTTTTGGTGCAATAACCTTGAATGTAATGTTATGGTATTGTTTTACATACTAGAGCGGATTGCTCTGTTTTATCCATTTTTTATTGATTTGCAATGAATTAATGAATAAACATTTATATATTTGATTGGTTGGCTATTGTGATAGGTTCCTGTTGTTTTAGTGAGGAGTGAAGAGTGAGAAATTGGTGTGTGATTATTGTTTCCCAAAGGGATTTTATTTTTAGACAGTTTCAAGTTGGTGTCCTGTCCCTTTGGAAGAGTAGGACCCCTCTCTCTTGTTTTGGAGTTTCTAAGCACGGTCCTTGTGACTGGAGAGTTTTTGAGACAACTTATTTGCGTGGTATCCATTTCTAGCTTATTGGTGCAGATGGATCAATTAGGTATTATCAACCAATGAGTAGTCACAGCTCACCGGTCACTAAGGTAGACACCAACAAGGTAATGCCCCCAACCGCTGTATAACTCACAGCATGTACGCCTTACAGGAATGATGTCAACAGACGTAGTTGGAGAGTCGGGCACCCCACGCTGTTCCAATCACAGCGAGAGTGCTCCGTAAATGAAACAAGGACACCCCACCACTGTTCAATCACAGCGAGAGTGCTCCGTAAGTACGCCCAGCCACAGTTCTGGTTCACTGCGATAGTACGTGCTGGTGTAGGCGCTGATGGAATCTCAGCGCGCGGTAACAAAAAAACAACCACAAAGTTGCGGTAATGAGGGGGGCGCTCCTCCCTGACTGGGTCTACGGTACCTGAAGACTCCCAGTACCGGGAGTCTTGAACAAGGCATGCAGACAGCCCGACCAACACCGTGCTCAACGAACTCTTCACTGCTTGGGAAACAGCAAAACAAAGGTGCCTGCAAACAGGAAATCCAGCAGGAATACCTTCCGCTTTACTCGAGGAACAACAGGCCAAATTGTCAAGTACCTCCTTCCAGGAGAGGAGGTGCTTTATAGGGGCCGGATTCCTGTAGGACGGCAGATCCGTTTTCCCCTTCTGCACACCAAAGGCTTCTGGGAGGTGTTGTGCATTGGGCTCCTATCCCATGCAAACCGGTGTCCATGCATACAAGGGAGGGAAATGTGGGGCATGGGTGCTTTGCCTGCCTGGCCTCCCAGTCCACCTAGTGCGATCGTGAAACACTCCAAACTGCGCAACAGTAGGGAAGGAGTTCTACTTCGGAGGGGTTAATTTTACTATTCCCACTGCAGTCTAAGCAAGAGTATGGAGAGTACTTCACTTCAAACACATTATATGTATGAGTACCCAATGAATGTACAAAAAAATAAACTCTTAGTATAAGAACTATTAATTAACATGAAATAATTTTTATATATATATATATGTACATATATAAACATTTATATATGCATTGAAAAAATTAAAAACAATTGATGATTTAACATAATTACTATAAAAAAATTATCAATTATTACATACTTGTTATTAAACTGTTAATTAACGTATCACTCTATAACCTTACAAACCTAGAAGTCTGCACCTGAAATATAATTTAAAAAAATAAGTATTCCATAAATTACATATTTAGAATTCTATTAACTAATTAATTTACAAATAATAATAGTTAATGAATTACTTAATTCACTTCCCAACCTATACCCCTAAAAATCTAGCAACCTGCAACTAAAAATAAGTAAAATAAATCAATATTACATAATGACCTAATTAAAAATCAATTACATTATTAACAATTAATATTAATTTGATAATTAATTATTACCTAATTAACTTCCCATCCTAGACACCACGAAACCTAGCAGCCCACAACTAAAATATAAGTAAAATAAATACACTGCTAAAAATCAATTACATAATTAACAATGAATAAATAGTTAATTAATGATTAACTTACCGCTCTATACCCCTACAAACCTAACAGCCCAAAAATAACAAACAGCAAAATAAATCAGTATTACATAATCTACATAATAAATATCAATCATACAATTAAATAAAATGTATTAAATAATTAATTAATATCCAACAACCCGCTACAACACTATAAATTAACATTAAAAATTGAACGAAAATATCTAAATTACTTAAAATTACATGCTATATTTAAAAATAATTAATAACATTTATCTAAACATTAGTAACACAATGAATATCAATTAAAACACATTAAAATAATTTCAAACGATATTTTTAACCACTATATAACTGAAACGATATTAAACCATTGATAATATTTAAAAAGATATTACGTACCTCAAAACATGATATTCTAGCCAACGATATTCATGCATCACAATATTTATGCATAATAATATTTAATTTCCGAACTTTCTGTCTACCAATATTTACAACGTAATATTTTATCCAAACACCCATATGACCGGGTCTCGGAAGGACTAGTCTTCCCGTATGTGAACAGGTATCATGAAGGGGTCTTTGGTTTGTCTGAAATGTGGGAGAAGTGGCCTGCCAGTCCAGCCATGCCACATCATGCCATGAACATGACTTTAGAAGGGTCATTCATCTATATACCAAATGTCCTGAAGATGGTATAGCGGATATAAACAACTTTAGTCCGAAACGTCGACAACCACACCTATGTCTTCATCATTGTATTGAGGGCAATGGTGCCTATTTAGTCGGGTCACATTTCCCTAAGAATAGTTTTAAAAGGTGTTCACAACTGTAACAATGAGGCATCTGTAACATCAAATGATTGTAATTTCTGGTTACATTGTGTGATTTCTGTGTAATATTTTTTATCTTTTTGTACCCTTTACAGTTTTTGCCCAATATAAATGTATTCTCTGAATACATATACCCGTGTTATAAATATTTCCTTGAAGATTTTTTCATACGCAAATAATTAAAATTGTATCGGAAGGAATTGAATCGCAAACTACTTGATAATGTTTGCCAACATTGAAAGCAGAAATCAACGTGAATATAGGGTTTAGCAAATTCCTTGTAAGCTCACATACTTGCTCGGATTACAACTACGGCAGTCAGAGGCATGCAATATGCTGGCGGTGCCGCTGCGGCATCGCCAAGCCTATTACAAGTTTTCCTCACCGCCAGGATTTCATGGCGGTGTTCACATCATGATATTCTGGCGGTGTAGGCCCCCCTGTTGCCCCTGGGCCCTTGGGTTCATGCAGGGGAGCACTGTGCATGGTGTGACTACCCCGTGTGCATGCATCCCCTTTCCTGCATGGCATGGTCTTAACAGTCCATGCCGTGCAGGAAAGGGCTTTAGCGTTGCCTTTTTCAGAAGCATTGCAGGATCACCCACCAGACAACAAGAAAACGTGGAATCTGCGGGGACCTACACTGCCAGAATATCATCATCTTGAATGATCACTGATGGATCAGGTGGATGAACTATCAAAGGAGTAATCTGGCGGGGTGAGTTTTGTGGTGTGGGAGAGGGGCGGTGGTGTGACGCCCCGCTCCTACATCGTCTAACTTGTAATTAGGCCCTAAATCGTTTGAGACATGCTTTCTAAAAAATCCCCCAGACAGACCAGAATCCAAGATAGATGCATATTGGATACAGAGCCTGCCCTTCTGATTGGATTGCACTGCCAGCTCTTCTAACTCTCATAAGTAACTGAAAGGTAACTTGCAGCGCTGTATAAAAGCATGAAATAAATACAGGATCAGATGCAGCATGAAGGCTGGTGTGATGCAGTTAGTTTTCAGAAGACTCACTTACATCAGTCACCCATCAACGCTAGCAAGACTGGAGTGCTTCCGGCGCACAAACAAACCTGACCTGCTATTGGCTGATACAGGTGGGGCGGGCCGCTTCACTCGCTGATGCGGCCTCCCCCCCACCACTCGGGGAGGCCGGGGACTGGTGCGACCGCCATAATGGCGGCGCGCCCTATTCAGCCCGCGCCTTCTCCATATGGTCTGGTACTTACCCATGTCCCCTACTCTAAAACGACCGACCCTGCGATTATGGATAACATTCCCCTCACCCTCAGTGTAACACTTGTGAGACCACACAGATAGTTTTACTTTTTGGATTAGGGGGGAGTAACCCCCCCCCCCCGGCCGTATTTATTAACATTTAACAAACAAATGAAAAAATATTATATACAGAAACTTTACGCAGAAAGTACAGATACATTTACAGATACATTTTGACAGTCAGATATTCCACGGCAAACCTTAACACAGTCTAATACACAAGACACTCCTGCCATAAATCTATCAATACATGTTATTTACTTTCTGCGTGTCCCCTCTAGAGCCTACGGCAAAGTCAATGACTGGCAGCTCCCCCGGTCCCCATGTACTAATAAGGTTGCGCAGGGGGTTACAGCTTATCGGATGGATACTTTCCCCCGGGCCCCCCCACGCCCTGTGCCTTACATTCCATTACGTGGGGGCTGCAGACTTCTGCATAGTGGCGCCTTAATGCACATGCGCGTGCGGGTGTGGCCCCAGGCCCACTGGGAAGGATGACTCCCCGGCCCCCGCACCCTGACAGCCTACCTACCGGCTGTCACTACCCCCTGGAGTTATATGGTGCTGACCGTTGAGGACCGAAGACTATGGTTACCCATCATGACCTTACCGCCACAGGCCAGCGTAATTGCCCGACTACCCGGACTCCCCCTCATCCTCTAGGAAGGTCATGCACTGTGCCTTACACTCTCCACCCATGCTAATATGTCCTCTAGGAAAGCCTGATTCCCCTTATGTGAGAGGTGCACCCCGTCCTGAAGAAATAATTGCTCCCCCTTGATGTATCTGTGACCTATGGACCCTAGTCTAGGGGGACGAAATAGCTTATCAAATTTGTTGTTGATCCGCGTTACCGCGTAATTCAACGCCCTCACTGACTCACCCCCCCTCCAGTGCGACCTGGGGATCATGTGTGACCAT
Organism: Triturus cristatus; assembly: GCF_964204655.1. Classification (NCBI taxonomy): domain Eukaryota; kingdom Metazoa; phylum Chordata; class Amphibia; order Caudata; family Salamandridae; genus Triturus; species Triturus cristatus. The sequence goes on along the minus strand of NC_140580.1, from coordinate 1,121,311,274 downwards.
GCTATTATCGACTGGGGACACTGCCTTGCTAGCCATCCCACTTCCGTGAGGAGCTCCTCGACCAGCACTCTCCTGCCTAATCGGGCCAAGTCGTTACCCCCCAAGTGCAAGATCCAGATTGCCGGTGGTCCCGTATTTGCTTTCAAAGCTCGGTTCACCAACTCCCTGAATTGACCAACGCACAAACCACCCTGACCGAAAAAGGATAAGTTTATCCCTAGCTGAGTGGCCCTAGTCTTGGCAGCTCCTGCAAAGAAATTCTTCAAACGTCGAACATATGAGTGCCCTATCATCCACACATGTTGATCCTCCTGGTGCGAAGAGTGAACTTGCGCCACCATGCTTGCTGTTTGTCTGTCACTCGGCGCCCGCCGCACTACTGCTTGCTCTTGCGTTCTGTGAATGCGAAAGATTCCAGACTCCTCTCCTGAGTCACAGGATGAAGAAACTGCAACTGACGACGAAACAAACAAGAGTGGGGGTAAGCGTTTTGCCATGCTGGCATAAAAAACACACAAAGTTCCATGAACGGCGTCAAGCGCCTGTCAGCTAGCGACACCGACATACCCCCCTTTCCCTGAGTAACAGGGAGAAAGAAAGGGGAAACCCCTCTTTGTGCACCTAATAGTTGGACAGTCGCACCGTATTAGAGCATGTGCACCCGCACATATCTCTTGAAAGAATTAGAGGACCACCTACCGATCCTTTTGAGACGCTCGTCCCCTAGCCCTCTTGCTGCTGCCTCGTGGCTGCTCCTATCCTAAAAGAATGAGTCCCGAAATCGGCAGGGTCCAGCCCGGCACTCTTCAACGCTAGGAGCATGACTTTTTTTAACTGAAATACCGTGAGTGGTGTCCCGTCCCCATGTATCAGGAGAGGCCCTCCCTGAGTGCGTGCCCGTTGGGCCATGAAAACCTAAAGCCTGTAAACCGGGCAGCATTGTGTGTGCCCTGCTCTGTGTAGCACTACGCTCTCACCCTTACCTTCTTGATCGGTTTTTGATTTCCGTATGGAAATCAGAACAGAATCTTTCTTGATGCTAACGTGCCCCATTTGCAGGCCCCCTAGCCAATCTTCCTTATTCCTGGTGACTAACTCACCTACCCTAAAAGCACCGTAAAATGCAATGCAGAATGCAGCTTGAAACAAAATGACTTTGTCTGAGGAAGTGCAAACCCGCTGCAGAGCCCCCAATAGTTTCCCTCGTGTTTCGAAACCTATGGCTCGTCTGACATCCAGCTGCCCTCCCTGCAAGCGCTGCCACCCTTTCAGCGCCTGGCGTACTATGAAATTCTTTGTGGGATCTCCCTTTCCTTTCATTTTTGAAAAAACGATATGGCTGAAATGTGCCTCCTCGCTCCAGCAACCGTGCGCTCCTGATCTCTCATGTACACCAGGTAGTCAACTACAGATTCATGGTTATGCCATTTGTGTTCCCACTGGTCACCCAAGAACAAGCAAAAAGACCCAAATGCCCCTTCGTAGGCACTCTTGCTTCTGGGCGCTAGGCTTGCTGCCACGAGGTTCGATACTCTGGGGCACCAAGCTGCCACAGATGTTCTGGGAAAGGTGATGGGTGCGCTGCTGCCTCTGGAATATGTGACTTGAAAGCCTGCATTTTAAAACGAGACAATGCGTCAGCCGCGTGATTCAGAATACCTGGCACGTGTTTAGCTTTAAAAAGGACATTCAATTTCATGCACTGTAACACAATCTCCTTCAACAACCGCAGTATCATGCTACACTTGGCTGTTTGGCTATTCACGCAGTCTACTACTGCCATGTTGTCTGTCCAGAATATCACAGACTGGTTTTTTAAAGCCTCTGCCCACACAATCAGCGCCACTAGAATTGGAAAAAGCTCTAAGAAACTTATGTTGTTGGTGATTCCAGATTCCTTCCACCAGTCTGGCCACCGCTGAGCTACCCATTCGCGCCCCAGGATGGCCCCGAAACCCTCGCTACCTGCGGCGTCAGTCATGAGGCCCAACTCCGGGCTGGACTTAGGTGGGCTGGGCCACACCACTTTCCCATTAAAATTGCGCAAAAACGTCTTCCAAATCAACATGTCTTGTCTGACCTCGCCGGACAGCCTGGTGTGGTGATGCTTCTCCCTGAGACCTGACATTGCATGCGCGATAGAGCGAGAGAAAGGGCGCGCCATTGGGATTATGCGTAATGCAAAATTCAATTGCCCTACCACCTGCTGTAGTTGGTGCAATGTAACCTTTTTTTCATGAGGCAGTGATGCAACTCCCCCCCCCCCCCGAAATCCTGAACTTTGTCAGCGGGTAACCGTGAGACCCCTTGGACAGCATCTAATTCGATTCCCAAGAATTCGATTGTTGTGCTTGGGCGCACCGTTTTGCCGGGCGCCAAAGGCAACCCGAACTCCTGCATTAATGCACAGAATTTTGACAATGCTGACCCGCACTCCCCAGATTGTGGCGCCCCTAGAAATAGAAAATCGTCCAGGTAGTGTAGCACCCAGCGATGCCCTGACACCCGCCTAAATGCCCATTCCAAGAAAGAGCTAAATTTCTCAAAGTAGGCGCAGGACACTGAGCACCCCATTGGCACGCATTTGTCGACATAATACTTCCCTTGGAATTGGAAACCCAGTAAGTGAAAATCCGCGGGGTGCACAGGTAGTAATCTAAATGCCGACTCAATGTCAGCTTTAGTCAGCAAGGCCCCTTGACCCAAAGACCGAAGCATGTCTACCACTTGGTCGAATGATGCATATTTCATGCTACAAAGTGTGTCAGAGATGGCATCGTTTACTGAAATCCCCCTTGGCGCAGAAAGATTGTGAATCAACCTGTATTCGCCTGGCGCTTTCTTAAGCACCACCCCTAGAGGGGAACAGACAAAATCCTTCATTGGGGGGGTCATCAAACGGCCCGGTCACCCTACCCAGGCCCACTTCCTTAAGGATTTTTGCTGCTGCTATGCCTACATTGGACCTCACTGACAGCTGGTTCTGGCAATGCGCCGCCCCTTTGTAACCCGTGGCCGGTATCCTGAAACCTTATACAAACGCCTCCCTGATTGTCCTGGCTGCCTCTGGGCAACTGTAAGACTCCAACCAAGGTATCATAGTGCTAATGTTAATAGGATAAATAGCCTTCCTTAGTAGCAGGTTGCTATTCTTGCTTTTCCCCCCCTCTGCCTCTGGACTTCTTGTGACACCTGGACTCTGGGTGGGATGTATTACCACAGTAACCACAGGAATGTTTGAACCTACATGTGCCTGGTGCTCTACTGCAGGTCCGTTAGTTGAAGTCAAAACAGACGCCTTTCTTTCCATTGCTCCCTGGCTTACCCGTGAACCCCCCCCCCACCCGTGTTACCGGCGGGGCTTGTCTTAAAGGGCTGAGACCGCCCTGCATCAGGTCCCTGCCCCCGCCCGCTCTCACCTGTGTTCTGCACCAAATGTCTCAGATGAATAAACATGTCTGTCTGGCTCCATCTTAGGGTTGGATCCTGCGCTTTAGCCCTTCTAAATTCCTTATCATACTCTTTCCACCCATCTCCACCTTGTGTAGCATGGGCGACTGTGATACTATTCTGATAACACGCCATTTCAGATCCAACCTCTGGGAAACTCTCTAACATGACGGCCATGAATATAGTGAAACCCTGTATCCAGTTGGCCAAGTTCTCCTCAACTCTGTACTTCAGCACTATATTGGACCATTCTTTGTAGTGTGTAAATTCCTTATTCCTTTTCGCCTCTTCCCTGTCTGCCTCATCAATCAAGAGGGAAAACATGCTCACGTACTCCCCTCTCCAGATCCTTTCTTTAGTCTCTTTTGACAGATGCCGCCCCAACTGTTCCCTCCCGGAACAGACCCAGCGGAGGTAATGTTGCCCTCGTACCTACTGGTGCTGCTGCATCAGCCGTCTTGCCCGCGTCTGTATTCTTCGCGTTGCTGTTAATCTCCCGGCCACCTTCGCCACTGGGGGCTGGTGGTGTGGGAGCGGATGTTGCCCCCCCTGCCGGTACTGCCGGCACCTCGCCACCGGGAGCTGGTGCTGGGGCAACGGGAACTACGCCCCCTGCCGGTACCGCCGGCACCTCGCCTGGCTTTCCCTTTCCTAGTTCAGCCATCAATTTTTTAGCCCTTTCAATGGCATCCCCCCCACCAGTTGTCGCCCCTGCGGCGTGTGACCAGTTCCCTACCATTTCCAACTAGGGAAGGACTACTGCTAAATTGGCGGCTATGTCTGGTTCAGCTGGGTGTGCGCCGCCCGCCCCCTCCACTGGGGGGGATACTGGGTTCACCCATGGGGGCCACTGGCACAGTGTCCCCATTGCCCACGGGGCCCGGCGTGTCTACGGGTGGGACTGGGTCACCTGCGCCCCCTTCACCCTGGGGGCTAGTCGCGGGTGTGGGCTCACGTCTTGGCGGGACGGCTGCCCCTTTTCCGCCTGGCTTGCGCCTGTACCTCTTAGGCGGTGGCGGGGAGTAGGGTCTCGGTGGTACAATTGGTCGCCTACCCCTCCCCTCTGGGACCTCGGGACCCTCCACCTTATACTGCAACCTGTTGAGAGTCTGCTCCATGACCTGGACTTGCTGCATTAAAGCCTCCTGGAGGACGTCCGTGCGAGATCGCTTCTCATGCCGCCGGACCGGGGGGGCCATGTAAAACACTTTAATGGGACCTGCCTGTTCGCGTAACCGTAAACCCCCAGTAGGTGACTGTGTCACCTCTTACCTGTGGAAGCAGCAGCCACCAGCCAACCTTTGCACCCACGCAACCAGAGCCACGACTTACTGGCTACTCCAGTAAGCTCAGGTGAGCCGCCCGCTCAAACCCTCTGTGGCTCCCCGAAGCGATGAGATGCTGGCTAGCCAGTGCCGCCCAAGCGTGTCCCCCCAAATCGCCACCAGCGAATTCGATGGACCTTGACACCGCCTTGTCCTTCACGTAATGCTGGAACTGTGGAAACACAAATAAACCCAATTGCGCTGTGCGGTGTTCTGGCTATTTCGCCGACAAACCCTACATCCCACCGCACACACTGAGTAACAGTGTCTTGGGACTGAAAGGGAGGACTAAGTGTCTACCGCCCCCCCTTATTCTAACTGGGAAACCTGACCCTTTCAAAACCCCCTCAAACGTACCGAGTAAATGCCTCCAGCATGAAATACCCAGCAGCAGTGCACAAAATACAGAAACCCCCACTCCTTACAGTGCACCTATGCAAGCATCCCAAACATTTAGGGCACCGTGGCTGTATTGCTCCTGTTTTTGCCCCACCTAAGAAGTCTACCAGGTCAGAATCAATGAGGATTGAACCTGCAGCCTTGAGCTAAAGAGTCTCAAACTTTAAACATTACGGGGCTTAAAGCGATCCAATTTGAACAGAATCAATGGGAATCGCACCTGTAACTTGAGTTGCCGGTGTCTCAGATTTTAAGCATTCACTTTGCCTCCCTGAAGATTGCTGCTGCTATATGCCCCCAAAACCGTACAAATAGCGCGTGAATAGAATCAATGTAAGTTGCCCTTGTAAGCTAGTCTCAGGCCACACTAAATAGGCTCCGCTATCTCATGCGCGCCGCCGTCAAAACAAACCCCCTCCCGCTAACAAAAGGGGGATATCCCGCCCAGCACCCTTGCGTTCTATCGGGGAGGACAAACTGTGCCTGCCGCCGCGCTTACCGCCATGCTTCAAACGCTGAAGACGAGGGCTCCACTCGCTGATTTCCCGCTTACCAAGACGCGTGTACCGCTTTCGCCACTGCCCGCAGGTCCGCTTCCACGTACGCTCTCTGGTAAGAACTCCGCAGCTCAGCTCCCTAAGGATCCGCGCAACGACGCGATCTTCGGAGGTCCGGCGACGATTTTTTCACAGCGGACACCAAACCTGCACGCAGAACCTGGAAAAATAAAAAGAAAGAAAGTACGGGCCCGCAGCCGGCGCGGGGATCCTATCTGTGGAGAGCAAAAACAAGAGACTGTTCTGCTCCTCACCACTTCTTTTAAAGGGAGCGCCCAGGCCGACCGGCTGAGACCGGTCAGCCTGGACGCTAGCAAGACGTTTCTGCGCCGGAAGCACTGGAGTGCTTCCGGCGCACAAACAAACCTGACCTGCTATTGGCTGATGCGGGGGGGGAGCCGCGTCACTCGCTGACGCGGCCTCCCCCCCACCCCTCGGGGAGGCGGGGACTGGTGCGACCGCCATAATAGCGACGCGCCCTATTCAGCCCGCGCCTTCTCCAGTGGGGTTACAATGGATTTACAGTGAGGTTACAGTAGATTTACAGTTGAGTTGCTGTAGTTCTCATTTTAGCAGAAAGGGTTGGAACATATAGGGTGTTTACATTGGGGCCAAGGGGTGGCCATTATTAAATAGTGAGAACCCCAAACGCTGTAATGTTGTTCCTATTTCCTGTTCACAAATGTGCCATGCTTTTTGACTCCTATTTTGCTCAACTGAACCAAAAAAGCCGATCGAGGTGTCTAAAGCGGGGATGGGGCACCCACGCACTTCCAATTTCCATTCAGTCTCCAGGAAAACGTTTGCTGCACTAGAAAAAATGCTGGCGGAGAAATAAATGGACATTTCTTTCACAGCTTCTACAACCAAGTGTCTGCTGTGCAAGAGCTATCTCTAGGAGGAAGTGCAAAAGAAGTATGTTTGGAAGCCTACGACTTGCATGGATTTCTTTTTGTTTTACAAGGGTTTCTGGGAATCCTCAGAAAGCTGAGCAAGTAGCAAATTGAGCAAAGTGTTCCTAAAATGATGGCTTTCCAAAAATAGATTTGGACTCGGCCTTTAATTTTTTAAGACCAACAAAACCGCAGGAAAAATACACCTTTATAAACGATAGGTCTGCCCCTGCCAAGTTATGTAGTTGGCAGTAAAATTAAAAATTTGCATTTTTGTAATTAAGTGAAAAAAAGAAAAATCCCACCAACGAAATGTGACCGGTGAATAGCTTTTTAGAGCGCTGCAAGGGCAGGCAATCACAATTAAGTAAAAAGAAAAAAAAAGTTAGTGGCAGAATCCTGGAAGATGCCAGGTGAACTTAAAAATATATGAGCGTACTAAAGAAATGAATGGAAACCTGGTTAAAGAAAAGAAAACAAACCTTGCCACCGAAGCGCATTTATGTTAGGCAGATTTTATCAGGAAAAATTACACACTCACACTGCAAAAGAGTCAATGCCTGGACGGGCTGTTCCATTGCTCCATGCTGTGTGCTGTGGTGTGCTGTGGTAGGTGGAAGAAACGTGACTGACACTAGAATACACCAGTGAGTGGATGAAGGGAGGGCGCTTTCCGAAAGCCCATCTTCTTATGTATTCATTTATATTTACGATTCTTTTTATTCCACGAGGCTGGCGAAAAAATGAACTGTCGTTAGGCCACACCTAAAAATACGAGCAGAGAACATGAAACACATTCAACAATATCCTTTTTAAGCAGCGTGTGATCTGCGCACTTTACGTTTTACGTACTCACCGGGTACTCGGTGATACAATTTCTCGATTGGTCACTTTTTAAACTTTATCTTGCAAACATGCATTCTTAAGTTTTTGGCCCTATGTCAAAGATATTTTTTTTTGGGGGGGGGGGGGGGGGGGGGTGATTGTTTTCTCTTTTTGCTCTCTTAATTCCATCTTTCTCCCACGGATCCAAATTCGTCTCTAATGTGGCGCACAATTGATGGCTTGTCACGGCGCATCGTCATTTACTGGCGTCCTCAAAGGCGGAGGAAGACGAGGAGGTGAGCGAAGGAGAGCTCAGACAGCCTTAATATCCCTGGCAGATGTGACGGCAGACAGGCAAATTAATATCAACATCATTAGCGAATCAAGTGCGGTTACCAAACTGTCCCCGTTCTGAAGGACGACGCCTTGTGTTGACTTTACCTTTCGCATTCCTCCTGCCTGTCACATTTCAACAGGCCAGACCCAGAAATTGCTCCCAACTGCCCCCGCACATGTTGTTGTTGGCCCAGTCAAAACACTCTGGTCTTTGAGAGACAGAAGTTCAAAGCGACATTTCGGAGAGGGAATTCAGTCCTAATTATTGAACATCCAAAAATAGTTTAAAAATGAGCACTTTTAGAAAAACAGAGCAGAGCCCTCAACACTTTTGATCATTTTCATCCCATGGGAGGTGATCGGATCCGCAATCAATTCTCGTCCAGCCTGGCAACAGCGTAGGCGGATCCCACCAAAGTCAACCTAGACTTCTTGTTAAAAACTCTGCAAAGGGGAACATTTGAAATTAGAAATTTGTGCCAATATCACATTTTCTGACCAAGACCACTGACTAATTGTCAGTGAGATTGCTCTCCCTCCCTCGCAGCTCCACCATTAAGTGAGGCCTTCCCCCGTGCCCCTGCACAGTGTTGGTGTTCGAGGCCCTCCTCCACCCGCAGGTTTCACCTGCGCCTCATCCCTGGTGTTCCAGTGGACCTCTGTCTCCTTTCTCTCGCTCTCCTTTTTCACTCGTTTTTTTCCCTCACTTCTATCTCCCCCCTTCACTCTCATTCTGGGTCTTTCCTCCATTTTCTGTTGTTATCTCCTCATTTCAAGCCCCCACCTTCACTCTCCTTCTGTGTCTTTCCTTCGTTTTTCCTTCGGTTTTTACCCTCATCTCAATCTCCCCCTTTCACTCTCCTTCTGTGTCCTCTGTGTCTTTCCTCCACTCTTTCTTGCACTTTTGCTGCCTTATTTGCACTTTTCTCTCTCTTTTTGCCTTTTTCCTTTTGCCTTTTTCAGCCGGTTTTTCCCCGCCGCTGCTGCCCCCGCGGCCCCTTTCCCCCAGCACGACCAGCCCAATCCAGCTCCCCTCCCCGCTCCCGCCTCCCAGCTGTCCAGCCCTCCCCGATCCCTACTTAATGGCGGCCGCTGCGGGGACAGGCGAGCAAGACCACTGACTCATTGTCAATTAAATTGCTTTCCCTCCCTCGCAGCTTCACCATTAAGTGAGGCCTTCCCCGGAGCCCCTGCGCTCTCGAGTGTTGGTGTTCGAGGCCCTCCTCCACCCACAGGTTTCACCTGCACCTCATACCTGGTGGTCCAGTGGACCTCTGTCTCCATTATCTCGCTCCGCTTTTTCTCTCCTTTTTCACTCGTTTTTCCCTCACTTCTATCTCTCCCCTTCACTCTCCTTCTGGGTCTTACCTCCGTTTTCTGCTGTTTTCCCCTCATTTCAATCTCCCCCTTTCAATCTCCTTCTGTGTCCTCTGTGTCTTTCCTCCACTCTTTCGTGCACTTTTGCTGCCTTATTTGCACTTTTCTCTCTCTTTTTGCCTTTTTCCTTTTGCCTTTTTCAGCCCGTTTTTCCCCGCCGCTGCTGCCCCCATGGCTCTTCCCCCCCAGCACGACCAGTGCGACCGGCCCAATCCAGCTCCCCTCCCCACTCCCGCCTCCCAGCTGTCTAGCCCTCCCCGACTCCTACTTAATGGTGACCACTGCAGCCGGCGTGCCAAAGGCAAGCCCGTCTGCGCCCGTCCGCGAACCGACTGTGACCAGCGCCAGGAACCCTGGATCTCTGCACCGCCAATGCTATGACCCAGAGGCACTCCGCGCTCTCAACCCAGGCTGCAACAACAACTGCAAGATAGCATCACCAGCCGACACCCACGGACCCTTCAGCTGTCACCGCTGCCGGCACACCTGCAGCACTGCCAAGACCATGGACCCAGCGCAAACCGCCCACAAGAACACAACCGAAACGAAGACCCTGCAATGCATCCTCCTCAACGTCCGATCCCTCCACAAACACGCCACCGAAATCTGGGACCTCCTTGACAGCACCACCCCGGATGTAGCATTCTTTACCGAAACCTGGACCAACACCACCACGGGACCGGACATCGCCATCGCCATTCCCCAAGGATACAAGATCTCCAGGAAGGACTGCCCCACCCGCCTGGGAGGAGAAATCGCCATCGTCCACAAATCCACCCTCCGCCTGAGCACACTCCCCGACGAGCCCACAGACCTGATGGAACACATTCACTTCAAGATACTGGCCAGCCCTACCTCCACCATCCAAGGAACCCTCATCTACCGACCCCCTGGACCCTGCAGACATTTTGCCAACTCCATCACGGACATCATCTCCCCGCATGCCATCGCGTCCACCAACTATACCCTACAGGGAGACCTCAACTTCCACCTCGGCAACAACTGGACCCCAGCACCAATCCCTCCTGGACAACCTCCACAACATTGGACTCCGCCAGATCGTGACCGAACCAACGCACTCAACAAGACACACCCTCGAACCCCTCTTCACAACAGAAAACTCCATCACCTTCAGCCACACCATCGAACTCCCATGGACTGACCATCGATGCGTCCACTTCACCTTCAGAACACCACCATCCACAGACAACAGCACCTGCTCCCAAGAAGAAACAGGACCAGAATCACCGACGACCAGCTAACCTCATCATTCAACAACTCAACCCCAACCATCGCGCTAAACAACGACCCCAACACTGCAGCCTGAACCCTGCCCAGAGGGATCTCCGACAGCGCCAACACCATAGCCCCCCTGAAGAAAAACAACAACACCCATGCCAAGAAAGCTAGATGGTTCACCACCGAACTTCGAGAGTCCAGACGCACTTGCCGCTGCCTCAAAAAGGCCTGGAGGAACACCAAATCCACAGAAGCCCACAACAACTTCAGAGCTGCCACCAACGCCCACCACCAACTCATCAGAAAAACGAGGAAGAAAGCGGTTGAAGACAGAATCTCCACTCATGCACAAAACAGCAAAGAATTCTTCAACATCATCAAGGAGTTCGCCCAACCCACCGGCGAGTCCACCGATATCCCTCCCTCACAAGACCTCTGCGACAAACTCAGCACCTTTTTCCACCACAAAATCAAGAGCATCTACGACAACTTCGACGAAGACAACCAACACACTGAACCCTCACAAACCACCCCCGACACCCTAAAGCCAGCGATCGACAACTGGACAGCCCTCACCACTGAAGACACACTGAAGACGATGAGGTCAATCCACTCCGGGGCCCCCACGGACCCCTGCCCCCACCACATTTTCAACACCATCGCACCCATGCTCTGCCACACCGTCAACCGCTCCCTGGCAACCGCCTCGTTCCCCGATGACTAGAAACATGCTGAGATCAACCCCCTCCTGAAGAAACCCTCGGCGGACCCCACCGACCTCAAAAACTACAGACCCATCTCCCTGCTCCCAGCTAAAGTCATCAAGAAAGCCATCAACAGCCAACTTGCCACATTCATCGAAGAGCACAACATCGTCGACTCCTCCCAATCCGACTTCAGAAAAAAACACAGAACGAAAACCGCCCTCCTTGCCGCAACAGACGACATCCGCACCTTACTGGACAAAGGAGAAACAGCAGCCCTCATCCTCCTCGACCTCTCAGCGGCGTTCGACACAGTCTCTCATCGCACCCTAATACGCAGACTTCATGACGCAGGAATCTAAGACAAGGCCCTCAACTGGATCCGCTCCCTCCTCTCCGGCAGAACGCAGCGGGTCAGACTCCCCCCTTTCCTCTCGGACCCTACACTTACCACCTGCAGAGTCCCCCAGGGGTCCTCCCTCAGCCCTACGCTCTTCAACGTCTACATGGCTCCGCTCGCCCCCATCGTCAGAACCTATGGACTCAACACTGTGTGATACGCAGATGACACCCAACTCATCCTCTCCCTATCCAACGAACCCAACACCGCCAGACACAACTTTCGAGAAGGCATGGAAGCCGTAGCCAAATGGATGAAAAACAGCGGCCTACAACTAAACACCAACAAAACGGAAGTACTTATCATGGGCCCAAACCCCGACGCCTGGAACTACACCTGGTGGCCCGCTGCCCAAGCCCACGGACCACGCACGCAACCTGGGAATCATCCTGGACTCAGAGCTCAAAATAGACCGCCAGATCAACTCCGTCTCGTCCTCCTGCTTCCACACCCTCTTCTACGTAAGACCTTCAAATGAATCCCCTCGAACACAGAAAGACTGTCACTCACACCGTGGTCACCAGCAGGCTCGACTTCTGTAACTCACTCTATGCTGAAATAAACAAAAACCTCACCCGCAAGCTACGAGACATCCAAAATGCCGCCGCAAGACTGGTCCTCAAGCTGCCAAGAGACTGCCACATCCACTGGCTCCCCATCGAAGCTAGAGTCGCCCTCAAGATACTAACCAAAGCTCGCAAGGCCCTCCTCAACACCGGACCAGCACACCTGAATAGCCAACTCAAATTGCACACACCCCAAAGGACCCTACGATCAGCCCAGCTCTCCTACGCTATGGTCCCCCGCACCAGAAAGACCAGATTGGGAGGCCGCTCCTTCTCCTTCCGCGCGGCCAGAGCCTGGAACGACAACATCGCTACCCATCTTCGCAAGAAACCTCAAAACCTGGCTCTGCGACAGACCCCCTCCCTGATGGACTGGAACCTGCGACCCCCCCACCCCTCAGGGCCTTGAGACCCTTAGGGTGAGTAGTCGCGCTTAAAAAACACCTGATTGATTGATTGATTGATTGAGTGGAATAAGTGAATAGCTTTTTAGAAGTCTGCCGCGGTAATATGAGCACAGCCTATTACTTTTTTATTTTGGGTATCGATGCTGAGTTTAAGCACCAATACTTCAATGGGCATATTTACAATAGAAGTGGCGAGCGCGGCATTAGCTTCCTTGGCTTAATGCAGCGCTCCGCTACTTCTGAAACGCAAGGCTGCACCATATTTACACGGATATGGTGCAGGCCTCCTCTGGCGCTAAATGTAGCTGCCTAGCGCCAACGGAGGCACCCTTGCACCATAGTGCAACGGTGCCTGCACTGCAGGGAATTATTGTTTATGTGCAGGAAGGTGCTCCTTCCTGCACATAAACAACCTTTAAATGGCATTTTGTAACTTCTATGTGCCCTGCTTAATGCAGCACACATAGAAGTTGCAAATAAACATTTTGAAAAAATGATTGTTCATGAGCAGGAAGGGACACCTTCCTCCACATAAACAATCAATGGTGTTTTGCTGTCTCTATGTGTGCTGCACAACGCAGCACGCATGGAAACAGCAAAGATGAGGAGAAATTAAACATTTCTCCTCGTTGTGCCAGGGTAAGACCAGGTTTTCCCTGGTCATAATTTTGGCAATGCCCCATATTTATGCCACCCTTGTAAATATGGGGCAGCATCAAAATCAATGGGTGTTGCGGTAGAAGGTCCTCCACAAAGCCCATCGCCCTCCCATTTCATGCTAAGTATAGCGTAAAAGGGGGCCTTATTTACAAGGCAGCATTATGCCAAATAAGGCAAAGCCCCTATCGCCACCACAATGTCATGAAAAGTGACGTTGTTGTGGCGATAGGGGCTTGTAAATATGTCTCCAAGTACCTCTCGCTTTGCTGCATCTAGGGATATCCGTGGGATCAAGGGCTGAAGCCAGGTCCTGATTGGGATCTATTCAAAAGTATGTCTTGAAAACTCCATACAGCTGGATCCACTGTGTGGTTTCTCTCCATTGTTGTAGATAGTGTGTTTTGCCGAATAGGCTCTCCTGCACAAAGCTGCCCAAATGGTCCTGTATCACGTGAGTCACTTTCAACCAATGCTGCAATATTTACTCGCCACACTTTACGATTCGAGCACTGCAGACAGTGTTGACCGTGTCTGTAGGCCCAATAGAATTATCTGTGCTTTTTGGCCTCTTAAGCACATGGGGCCTGGAAGGAGTAAAGCAGCCCCAAGCTTACCCCGGGCTATTTTAGAAAACTGCAGCAATGCAGACTGGTTTAGGGCGATGTACAGGGGCAAATGTTTTCTTTTACCTTCATCTCTCTGCCTGTAAACTTTGTACTTAGTGAAGAAGGGGGAGTGATAGGTCTGGTTTATGGACAGTAGCCTGTTTTGTAGCAAATGTGATCTGTCCTAACTCAGTCCCTCGAGCATTCACTTGCACATCCATATGTAGTTTCCCCTTAGTCAAAGGCTCCACAGCCCCAGTGCCACCTTATTGCAGATCTCTCAGCAGTGATGCAAGTCTCAGCAGCAGAACCGGTCAGCCTGCCTTGGCTGCCACAGGGTGGCCAACTCAGCCCTGCAGGATGGGATATGGCAGTCCCTTCTTGAGATTCCTGGCTTGGGCTGCCCACCAACAGGCACCTCTATCAGACCACCACTGGCCAAGAAGTACATCTCTTGCGTGTATGGCAGGCTCTCCCCTCCAATAGGCTTTCCAGGCTAACGCACTCTTTCTGCAACCACTATCTTGTCTCCCAGAACCAAGTGAGGTTTCCTTACCACTAAATCCCTCTTTAGCCATCACTCATTGCAGACAATGATTTTACACAGTGGAAGCCACCCTGGTTTCTCTCCTCACTTTTTGGGCAGGCACATGGAAACTTAGACCATATTTTGAGTGCTGTGTATGGGCACTCCGTCACAAATATGACAGCTACCCCATCCTCTTTATTATGAAAGTCATATGATATAAAGCACTTGTAATAAGGTGGACTGGGTATTGGCCACGTGTAACCCATTTTCCAAACTCTTAGGAAGGCCCATAGAGTGTTGTGGTAACTTGGACTGAGAACCAAACAGACTGCACATGGAATTCTGGAGTATGCAACAAGCCTGACTGCCTGCTCGACCACACCCCCCGGTATGCATATTTAGGCAGAAGTGTTCAAAATGCATTGATCAGCACACAGTCATTTAGTGCAAGTGTAAGTGTAAGCAAAAGCAAAAGCAGTGATTTGGGGCAACAAAGAAGGTGTAGCATGAAGTCCCCAGGGCTGTTGGAATAGGATCCTTCCCTCTTACGAAGGAAGTGTTGGAGTGGTGGTTATGCTTTTATATGGACAGGGAGGTGAGTAGCATTATAGAGGATCATTTTCACTTTGGTTTTCAATTGGGTGGAAGTTTTAGGTCACCAAAGGTAATGCCAGAAGTAGACAAAGAAAGAAAATGATTTAAAAAGTGCAAGAAGATAGTGGAATGGGTCCTTTCGACTGCTGCCCATTAAATGATAAAAACCCTGAAATGCAGTTCAGAATGCTCAGTGATTTGTCATGGCTGATGACTGAATGGCACCTGAGGAGAGCACATCTTATTACGTAAGTGAGGACTGCATGGTATCCACAGTGAGGGATTTCAGGAAGGAAGTGGAGAGATCAAAATGTGATATCTAGTTGTCCTTTCAGATATTTCTTCTTCATCCATGGTATCTCAGTCTTCTGGACATACACTTTGAAGAATAATCCTGTGCACACATATAGTTAAATAGTCAATGGTGACAAGAGTAAGAACAATGAGAGATACAGAGTTATTAAGATAAAGACAAATTTTCTTTAATCCTTATAGAAGCATAACCAGCCGACACGTGTTTCGTCTGGGAAAAATAAACCCACGACTCTTCAGGGCTGACAAAAGTCGCACGAACGTAGTGAATGCCCACAGCCGGTGCTAATTCCAACCCGGCTGGGTGTACGTATCACAAGTGGAGAAGGAAAAAAAATCAGTCAAGGTATGCGAGTTGAGAAATAATCTTGATTACCAACATAACCAAACGTTATGCCGCCAGTGAAAATATGAAAATTCCGAGAGAATATTCTAAAGTAGGTATAGATATATTATCCAAAAGAAGATCGTCAGTAGAGCCAAACATCCCCGACACGAGTGTGTGTCTAAGGACTGAATAATCAAAGCAGCAGTTCACGCGTCCTAGCGGCGCCCGTAGGGATGAAGAGTGACACTTACTCTTGTCACCATTGACTATTTAACTATATGTGTGCACAGGATTATTTGTCAATTGTATTGTTGTAGGGCTCCTTCCTACACACATTAAGGGGTTGTAAGGGTTTCCCCTTCCTGTTTAGCACCATAACTATTTGCGCATTCCATTACTTTACACGTAAATTTGCTGAGCGCCAACTGCTTCCTATATCTCAATACCCTTATCTAGTAGTTTTTCATACACCTTGAAGTATTGACTGATTTAGACAAAGTAACGCCAAGTACATGCCCAGTTTCTTGTACTAAATTAGTGTCAGGGACACGCACTGCCACGCACTGCCAAGCCGAAAAAACAAAGGTACATTCCGCGCTACCGCGTACTTCGCTCTTGAGACTACAAGTCCCATGAGCATTTGCACATCCGGCATGCGCGCGCAGACGCGGAAGGCTTAATAGAGCACTTCCGCGCTGGCGTCTTTGCCGATTATCCTGGAAGCTTAGAGGGAGCAGCGCGTCTTGGTTGCGGTCCTCACTTGGCTGGCGGAAGTTCGTTCCGCTCTACAAACAGAATTAGGAGACGGAGCAGCGCAGAGAATCCCTTTCTGTTTTTGTTCCTCGCTATGCAGTAGCGTTGTCGGAGGGAGAACGCTCGACGGAGTGTTCAAATCCTGTTCTTCTGTTGGGTGATACGTGTGGCTGTTGTGGTAAGGGTGCTGTGCACCACCCCGTTTTCCACTTCCTCTGCTGCTTGGCTAAAGATACCCATTAAGACTGCCTAGTTGCTTTTGGAGGTGATTTGGTCCACCTAGGTGTTCCTTCTCGTTGGAGAGCCACACGTTTGTAGGCTCATGCGAGTGGTAGGAATACCGGTGGTGGAGAGATATCCAGGAATAGGGCATTTATGTCCATGCTAGAATTACAGTGAAACTGTGTGGAGTACAACACGGAACATTTGTTCTACATCAATCCTCACACGTGTGTGTGAATTGTGGAATTTGTCTTGGTTCCTCTATTACTTTGTATCACGCGAAGAATTTGATTCGCGAGTAAACTGTTCTGATTATGTTTCCCTAGCAGGGGATTGTGGTTGAGTCACGAAGAACTCATACTTCCTCTGCGATGCAATGATCAATGACCTTTTGGGTACGTGTGGATAAAAAGCGGTATGCCTGCCTAGTGAGAATAACCTGAGTGTAGTATTGGCGTGTGTCTAATTTTTGTCATCTTTCTCATAGTGGAACATATAGTTTCTTGATCAAAACAAGCCTTGTCCTCAGGCCCCTCGAGTTGGGGGTGAACGGCCAAAGGTCGCACGTGATGAAAATCGTACCTCGTTATTTTTCTTTACAGGTAGATCCTTGTTAGTAGCGAGACACCTTCACATACAACCTAGGAGGGCAGAGTGGTGGGAGGAGGCAGAGTGTTTATAACGTGCTGTTCTTATATCATTTCAGGTCTCCTTCCCTGCTGTCCCCACCCTTTCCTTCCCTCGCTCGATCACTTCAATGATCTGCGCTATAATAGCCATCAGACTTGGAGCTATCGAGAGGTGGACCATAACGAGCATCGTTCCGATCCTGAGGAGCTGAGGAACCCAATAATTAGTGTCTTTTAGCACACCTTCAAATGGGTTTTAAAGTGTGGTTTCACAAGATCCAAGGACTTAGACCAAGTGACCCATTAGTTTGGTAATTTGACTTTTGTGCATCTGGCTTGATTATAATGGGAGGGGTGTTTTGCGACTTTGTGGGGTTGTGACGCATTGATAGGTGAGTTTTGGGTGCCAGAGGCCCCAGAGAAAACATTCACCCCAGTACAGAGATCTGGGTCTAAATCCATAGTTTTTTTTTGCTCACCATGCCATTCCAGTTTGGACCCAGCCATATGCAAATTAGTCTTGGCGCCTGCCCCCATAGAACAGTCCAGCCAGAACTGCCAAGCCAGGTCCTCCCCGAACCATAAACAGGCATCCTGGGACCGGTTTCAGGGTACCACACCTCATCAGCCGGGCTAGCGTGACTTCAGTACCACGGTGAGCACTGGACCCACGTCTGGGCATTTCTGTCCCACTCAGTAAGAGAAATGCAAAAAGAACTATTAATGGACGAAATGCTGAACAATGTCAAACATTCACCCCATTATAAAGATCTGGGCCTAAATCCATTGTTTTTTTGCTCACCATGCCATTCCAGTTTGGACCCAGCCATATGTAAATCAGTCTTGACCCTGCTTCTCATGGAAACAGTCCAGCTTTAACTGCTAGGCGAGGTCTTCCCCGGTTTCGGTATATCACCCCTCATCAGCCAGGCTAGCCTGACTGCATTGGCATGGTGAGCATGGGACCCCCGTCTGGGCATACCCGTCCCTCTTGGGGTGACAAATGCAAAAGGAACAATTATGGACGGAGTGCTGAACAATGTCAAACATTCACCCCCAGTACAGGGATCTGGGTCTAAATCCATTGTTTTTTTGCTCACAATGCCATTCCAGTTTGGACCCAGCCATATGAAAATCAGTCTTGACCCCGACCCCCATGGGAACACACAGCATATATTTGGACTCTAAGACGATAGAGGCGAGGCCTCCCCAGAACAAAGTGGAGCTCATACGTGAATATACTGATGTAGCATTGCAGACAGAGTGAGCTAAGTTCAGAGGTTGCCAGGACTTCTCAATTTTGCATGCAGGGTGGTAAGAACAGGCAGAGTATTTTGGAGGAATGAGGATGCAATGTCATAGATAGTTTGCTGCTTCGTGGGATCTGCTTGGCATAAAGTCTGCTAGGTAAGATAGGCATGTACAGACTTATTCGGATTGAGCTATTGTAGGCGGTGTCGAGTTGTACTGGCATGGCAGTTCAAGTGTGAGGAACGATCTGGGTGAACATAGCAAATAACATTGTGTTGCTGCAATTCCTGAATTTAACTGCTGCTTTTATTGTGCTCTATGTGTGTGGATGTGGTACTTGTACATCACAAACCTAGTCAAAATGACCGGATGAATGCTGTTCAAGGTCAAAGGTAAGCCTGCAGTCAATGAGTTTAACGGAGAATGATATGGTTATTGGACCAATACTGCATTGTGATGTATCGCTCTTCAAAGAGGTTTGTCTTTAACTATTTCCTAAATTGGAGGAGCACTGTTGTGGCCCTTATGGATAAGGGTATGTTGTTCCAGACACTGGGTGCATAGATGGAAAAGGCCTGCTTGCTTGTTTAGCTTCCAGTTTGATGGTGGGATGGCTGCAGTCATGCTGAGAGCCACCAGAGATGCTATGCATAGAGGTGCTATGCTGTAGCCAAAAATAAGATGTATTTTGAAGTTAAATATTGTGCAGTGTTGGTGCTGAGAATTAGGCAGTCAACTAGAGATTGGAAGGTATTGTGGGTGTGGGGGTTTCTTTTTATAGTGCATGATGTAAAACATAATTTTTAGAGCAAGGCACCTTCCTGATGTGGACAATAACAGTGGAGATGCTTTGTCTCGTTCACTATGGTAGAAATTCTGTGGGCTGACACCGGAGGTGGATGGATGTAGAATGTGAATGCTTTAGGAGTTAGGCAAACCAGAGTGTTCAGCTGATGGAGATTTTCCCAGCAGGGTCATCCTGCAAGGCACATGCAAATGGGTAGAGTTTATGAGAAGACCGCTAAGAAGAGAGGAGAAGGGAGAGGTTGTCAGTAAGGACCATTAGATGTTCTGAAATTTCTTGATTGATATAGCTCTCATCAGTTTCAGTAAGTTGGTGGGGTTTACATTTTACTGTTAATTCTTTTGAATATATCAGAAGGAGACATTGGGCAGAGATTGCTGAAAGGCTGGGCAACGGGAAAGGGGTAATAGATATCAATAAGAGAGAGAGGAAACAGAGAGAGGCTAGTTCTCTTCCCCTAATATAAGTATGAAAATCAAAAGGAACTAGCTGTTGAGTGGAAGCTCAAAATGTGTGTTTGAGTAGTAAGAAAAAAACCTTTGCTTTTTAAGAAAGCCCTCACCCACCAACCTAGTTGGTGGCATGCTTCATCATCGGGCCCCACCTAAGGCACCGAGTGTGCCTCGGGTGTGCTACGACGCCTAACTACAGCGGAGCGGGTATTGTTAAGTGAGTGTGCAGTGGTGGTGTTTAGGGTGTAGGTTAAAAGACTTTCCTAGGGTCCCAATGTCCACAAGGGTTATTTTAATGCTGGGCCCTTGGCAGTATTTAAGGCAAGGCGGTGGATGTGAATGGAGGTGACTATGGTCTCCCACATCCAGTGTGGTCAACATGTTTCAGCCAGGCCTCTTGTTAAATCTGGCTTTCATCAGGACCTTATGTGCAAAGTGATTTAAAAGGTGGTCAACAGAGTATCTGTGACCATCTATGTGATGCACTCGCTAAGGTGCGATATATGTTAGAGCGAGATTTCCTCTAGCAGTTTAGTGCCTGTAAAGGGTAAAAAACACATAAACAAACAAACACACATAAATGATGATTAGCTTCTGGCAAAGCACATTTAAGTCATGTGATGCTATGCCGTCTTGCCCGTGCTCTAACCGAGTAATGGCAGTAGTGAGATATGGTACATGACGGGTAGTGATGTCTAATGGTGGTTTGATCTGTATGCACTACTGTGTCCAGAATTCAATAGCGAAATATGCATCTAATTCACTCGAGTGACAGTTGTGCAAAGGATAAAACATCTCAATCTTCACTCTGGTATTATCAGAGAGAAACCTCATGAGTTCCGGGAGGGGGTCCAGCTTCTAGTCACACACTGGTGGTGTAAAGAAAGTAAAAAAGAGACATACATAACATATATCCTGCCGTTGTATGAGTTTCTCAGGAGACCCCCATGACCAGAGGCTGTAGCGAAGAAAGTCACCCCGACATCCCCACTTACTTCGTCAAAGCACGAGACCTGTGTGTCAACCTACTTGGCTGCATCGGAACTCCGTCGGTGATTGTACCCGGTCGTGGCGGGGTTTAAATATCTTCACTGCTCCACAGGTGAAGGAAATTTCTGCTGTCCATGAGTAGCGTCTGAGGAAAAAATGGTGAAAACAGAAGACAGACACATGGCTCCTTGTGTGTATCGCAGCTGACGCCCAGAACGTGTGGGCGTGTCCCTCTCATTCCCTATCAGGATTGACAGTTACATGAGGCTACTTAAGTTAACGGTATATTTTAGCATGAAAATATCACTGCAGTTAATAAAGTATTTTAGGGCAGCGTCAATCACAAAATTAACTAAAGTGAATTGTGCTCCCTGGGTCATGTATATCTACTGTTTCAATTTTGCTAGAGAGAAACAAGAGACTACAGATTTGTAGTTTATCATAATATGTAGTTCGTTAACTTGAGAGAGGATACGAGAGAAGCGCTAGGTTAGAATCGGTCTGTTGTGAAAGGAAGTCTTGTGGTACCATGTGTTTCATTACATGGATTGTGACAATATGTAAATATGTATACACAGCATGGTAGTGTCACTAAATCCGTGAAGGTATAGGTTTGTTTTATTGGGTGATTTCCACAGAAATTAATGGCCCCAGCAATAAAAGTGGGGCATAGATGTTTCTGGGTATTGCCAAAAAGTATGTTGCACCAGTATGGTCTCATAAATAGAGTATTGCAGGTTATTGGCCTCAGTACAGTTTGGTCAGATGTGTGTACAGAGCATAGGGAGATCGTGAATGTGCCTCGTCATATGGGTGGGGTGTCAGTTGTTCAGACTGCTCCATGGGATATTATCGTTCAAACCTTGTTTGTGGATAGAGAGACAATATATCTATCGTTGTTCCTTGGCAAGGAGAAATTTGTCATTATTGGTGTTGTGATATTCAAAGTGTTCTATCACTGTCATATCATTGGGTGTGTGGCCTTTCTGTATGTAATGGTCCGTCTTTTTACTGGTATTCTTTATACACCGGATGGTACTGCGGTGTTCCACAATCCTGGTCCTTGCGTGTCGTCATGCCAACGTAGCGGAGTTTACATGGGCATTCGATGAGATAAACTACGTTGGTAGAGTTGCAGTTGGTGTGTTTAAGTTGTCGCCATATCCTGCCTGGCTCCAGGTCTAGTGTCTTGGTGGAATGGGTCAGATGACAGGCACAACAGTACCCGCACGGGTAATGTCCCACTACATTAGGTAAACCCCAAGCATTGAAGACTGAGTTGGTCACAGGATTAGGGTGTGACCTTGGGCGGGTGGATACCAGTTGGTCTCTGAGGCTGCTAGCTTTTTTGTATGCAAACAGGCGTTGGTCCCAGTTTCTTGCTCCCGTGTTTAAGATTCACCAATTCTTTCATATTATTTTTGCAACTGGAGGCCTCATTGTAAGTCGTGACGCATGTAAGCGGGGCGGTGGTGTCATCTCGCATGTTGTCCTCAAGGAGTGCATCTCTATTCTGATTTCAAATGTGTTTCCTAGTTGTTTGGACAATCCTGTTGGAATATCCTCATTTTTGTAGTTTTCAGGCCAAATCTGCAGATTGTCTCTGGTAGTCCAAAGTCACGCTACAGTTCCTCCGTATACGGAGGAATTGGCTGAATGGGAGGTTCTCCCTAAGGGGTTGAGGGTGGAAGCTGTCAAACTGTGACAGTGAGTTCCTAGCCATCAGTTTGTAGTACGTAGTGGTCTTGAGAGTTCCTTCTTCAGTTTCAACGGTGAGGTCCAGGAAGGCTGGCAGTGCTGGTGAATCGCAAGTTCGGGTCCTGTTCGTTGAGCCAAGGGAGGAAGGTGGTCAGGGATTCTTTTGAGCCAGTCCAGATCATAAGGATGTCGTCTATATAACAACGCCTTTCGAAACCCCTTGTATTATAGCCCTTCTTCAGGGGTCACCAAAAGTTTAAAGAAACATGACCGTTAGGTAATGTCATGGCCCAACCATATATTCGACACTACATCATTACATTACTCTGATCCTCTGATTGACATTTTCCCGCTATGCCCTATGTCAAGCGCTACGACCTTTCACAAAAGTCACCATACGTTTCACTGGCTCGTTTTACAACCCTGTGGTTAAAGCACATATTCTTGCACTACTATTCCCTGTACATCTACCTTCATCATTTAAAACTAATACATGCAACTAACTGTTTCTACGATCGTATCACACTTCCTTCATACCTTTAATCTCAGTCATTGTGGTCTCCCGTTTTCAAAAATACGACGTTACTCTGTCTCCTAACGGTCATGTTTCTTTAAACTTTTAGTGAACCCCTGAAGAAGGGCTATAATACAAGCCCGAAATGCACTGGGATAAAGAAGAACCACTAAGGATTTGTTTAAAGTATGGGGCATGTGACAGTAAGGGGCTTGAAGCACAGCTGCCATGTAGAAGCTATTCATACTTTTTCAGTCTACCATGTAACAAAAAAAATTGAGAGAACACCGTGAAGTATCTGCAATAAAAGGATGAAACTTGGATGATATTGGTGTATTTTTGACACGCCATTGGCATTTGCAGTGCGCCCGAGTTTGAAGTGCATTCGCTTCAATTTCTTGAAAGTTTATAACCCACGTGGTTTCAGGGCAGACCACGGAATGGGGTCGCACGACAAAACTTTTGAACTTGGGTACATTTTCAAAACTTTTGCAATAAACGGAGTGCACTTGACTAACTCCTTCATGTTGATTCATAACCCTGTCCTGAATCAAGTGCTACCCACGATTACCGAAGATGAAATTACATTTTGAGCGTCACAGAAAATAAAGCAAGAATTACCACCTTTGTTTTTGTTATGGCAGTTTGAGAAGCAGCATGTTGGATCTTGGAGTGTAACAATCATGTTTTCTGACTGAAAATAGCATCTCGTACTATTCATGCTTCCGAGCTTTAACTGTGGCTTTTTAATTAACATAGGATAAACACAATTCAGGGAGGGCGGGGTACACAAGTGAAACACTTACAACAGGGGTAAAGGAAACCAAGAACGTTCGACAAATGTTTGTGAACAATTTGTTGTGAGTACCCACGGGATAAATGTAGATTGACACACTGCACTATGGGAGTAGTAGTTGAATTAGCAGCAAGTTTGATCAGCTAGGCCATTTCTATTGGTTAACATTGAGGGGAGGAGCTTCGATAAGCATTAGTTAAAAATGAGAATGTTAGGTGACAGAGTAACGTTGTATTTTTGAAAACGGGAGACTGCAATGACTGAGATTAAAGGTATGAAGGAAGTGTGATATGATCGTAGAAACAGTTAGTTGTATGTAAAAGTTTTAAATTATGAAGATAGACGTACGCGGAATAGTAGTGCGAGAATATGTGCTTTAACCACAATGTTGTAAAACGAGCCAGTGAAACGTAGGGTGACTTTTGTTTAAGTGAAAGGTCGTAGCGCTTGACATAGCGCATAGCGGGAAAACGTTAATCAGAGGATCAGAGTAATGTAATGATGTAGTGTCGAATATATGGTTGGGCCATGACATTACCTAACGGTCATGTTTCTTCAAACTTTTAGTGAACCCCTGAAGTAGGGCTATAATACAAGCCCGAAATGCATTGGGATAAAGAAGAACCACTAAGGATTTGTTTAAAGTATGGTGCATGCGACAGTAAGAGGCTTGACGCACAGCTGCCGTGTAGAAGCTATTCATACTTTTTCTGTCTACCATGTTACAAGAAATAAAACTTGGATGAAATTGGTGTATTTTTGGTACGCCATTGGCATTTGCAGTGTACCCGAGTTTGAAGTGCGTTCGCTTCAATTTCTTCAAAGTTTATAACCCACTTGGTTTCAGGGCAGACCACGGAATCGGGCCGCACGACAAAACTTTTGAACTTGGGTAAATTTTTAAAACTTTTGCAAAAAACGGAGTGCACTTGACTAACTCCTTCATGTTGAAACATGTTGACCACACTGTATGTGGGAGACCATAGTCACCTCCATTCACATCCACCGCCTTGCTTTTAATACTGCCAAGGGCCTAGCATTAAAATAACCCTTGTGGACATTGGGACCCTAGGACAGTCTTCTAACCTATACCCTAAACACAACCACTGCACACTCACTTAACAATACCCGCTCCGCTGTAGTCATGCGTCGTAGCACACCCGAGGCACACTCTGTGCCTTGGGTGGGGCCCGATGATGAAGCATGCCACCAACTAGGTTGGTGGGTGAGGGCTTTCGTAAAAAACAAAGGTTTTTTCCTTACTACTCAAACACACATTTTGAGCTTCCACTCAACAGCTAGTTCCTTTTGATTTTCATACAACGGGAAAGGGGCTCAGGGAACATGTCAGGCCAGTGACACCAGAGATATTAGCAAGGATTGTTGGGGAATTCCACAGGGTTGATGATTCGACCTGGGAGAAGGCAGTATTTAGCCTGTGGATGCCCAGGGTAATTCGTTTTTTATTTAAAAACAACATGTATTTAAGTGCAACAACACTAGGTGGGTTACAGAAGCACATCATATCACACTATATAGGTCCTTTTTGAGACGTACATAACAAGTTCAATGTAAATATAGAGACAGATTCAGATTGCAGCACCCGGACACTCTCTGGAGTAGCTGTGTGCTCTACAAAACCTGCTCATTCATTCATAAGCAATCATAGTGTGTAGATCACAAGTAAACACATCCACTTCTGACTGCTAGCAGTTAGTGAGGAAAAGCGTATATTCAGGCCTACACTCTCACATCAAAAGACAGTCACTGGCCTGTGATGGACATTTTTATTTACACTGCTTTACACCTCAGGTGTCCCCACTCGAGCAGACAGGTCCTCACCCACACTCAACATCCCCAGAACTATTTGGTTTGTTCTGACTGAGATATATTCTAAGGGGTCCCCAAATGTTCTTAAGTCTTGAGGTTTGGGGTCCCAACTTAGTTTATGTGTCCAACCAATTGCTGCTGGTAGAGAAGC
Organism: Triturus cristatus; assembly: GCF_964204655.1. NCBI lineage: Eukaryota > Metazoa > Chordata > Amphibia > Caudata > Salamandridae > Triturus > Triturus cristatus. The sequence continues at coordinate 1,121,285,677 of NC_140580.1, read as the reverse complement.
CTTGCAGTCAACAGTAAAGCTTGAGGGCTGTTTTCCTTCATCTATACATGTCAATTCTGCTCATAGTCATCAGCAGAGCAACTGCCACAAACCTACGGTATAACCCATTTGGTACTCTTTTCAGGGGATACCCTGGTAAAGTTAAAAATGGCACTGTACTTTATGGACACTACTAGTTGGTTAAGGCACCAGCATCACAGGTTTACATGTCACTGCTTGGATTTGCCTTCAAGATCAGTCGACTTTCAACAGGACCAAGAGGATCCCTATAAATTGTGTCTGAATCCAGCTGAGTCACAATTTATAGAGAAAACCAAATGGCATGCGCACCCGCAGACCCACGACGTCAGAGCACTAACTAGCTCCTAGTGTCCCTCCAGTACTGTAAGTACATTAAGTAGGTAGAGTCCATCCAGATATACCCTGATTCTGTATGAGTTACCAAATGATGTAGCATGCCACATACAATCTGTAGGTCAGAGTCCACATAAAGCCCCAAAGGGTTCCTTTTTGTAGAGTTTTCTGATGGAGTAGTATTATTGCTCCACAGTCCTCTTGAATTTGGAGACCTTATTCTATTTGTAAATATTTACCCTTTGGAAGATAATATGGTCTCCTTTACTCTATTAAGATTCCTGCTCCATGTAGATATAAATAACAGGAAGTGCAGGGTGGCATTAGGAAGACAGTTAGGTCTATGGGGAGTGAGTATATAGTTAGCCAAATTAATATAGTAGGACTGCTATGTTTGAAAGTGGATGGGGGCACAAGGCCCAAAGGGGTGGAATCTGAAAGTGTTATTCGGTTCCTACTAATCTAGTAGGACTGTGTATTTGGAACAGCAAAACTTCTTAATACAGAGCCTGAGCTTGTTATATAATCAGTAAATGTTGGTCTATTTGGCTAGCTCACAGTACTGCATCTAAACTCCTAAACCTACAGATTTATAAATGTTGTCAATAATCTAGAACATGACTCTCAGATTCCCGAGGAAATCGTGGAAACAGATCTAACCCTTTCGTTTGCCACTCTTGCATACCCAAAGTGTCACAAAGAAAAGATACAATATTGCATTTTCAAACGTTTATTGAAAAGCTCTAATCTTTGCAAATAAAACATGAACTGAGATTGTAAGAAAGATGAGACACATTATTGTAATGAGCGGTATTAGAATAGTGAAAAATACAAAAAAAAATGTAATCATTGGAATTGTTCATAAGTTGTTAAAGTTAGTCCTGTCTATTGATAGCCTCTATGCTAATGAGAGCATATCGAGAGTACCCGTCTCCCCGGCCTGTTGGAATGACCTTGGTATTCATCATCATTATAAACTTTATTTCGGCCACTAGGGCCATAAAAGCAACAACATTTTGCATACAGTGTTGATAAAGAAAAGGATCACATCGAAGTCAGATCACAAATATAAGACCAGCAAAATCAAATAAAGGATAAATAACTGGAATTAAACTTAGTCGATTGATTAGAAGTTAGTGCAGAATATCCTATGTTGCAACCACATAGTATTTAAAAAGCGTTAAACTGCAAAAACAATTGGAGGATGGGTGTCAAATTTCAAAACTCGCAGAGCTTTTTCACACTCTCTGAAGCCAAGGTTTCTGCAAATAGGTATTACCCAGCGTTTTCTTTGCAGATGGTACGTTGGGCAAAAAAAGAACACATGATTTTCATCCTCCATTTTATGACCACATGCAGGACATGAGATGCTTTTGTTAGAATCCCATCTTGAAGTGAAGGACCTAAGCGGTAGAGTGCCCATTCTCAACTGAAGATACAACTTCCTAGCAGCAGGAGGGAAAATCAAATCTAAAAATAACTCCCTCCCGTAATTCGGTTTGATCTGAAGAAACTGGGCAGTCAACCTACCAACATTCGGGTTTGTGTGCAAACGTAATAGATAAAAATATCTAAACTGTTCAGCCAAGTTGGTTTTAGGAACAGCCAGGCAGGAACTTTCTGGAGTGCCCCATAATTCCGGAAAGCCAATCTTAGCACAGGTGTCCCTAACATACATTAACCAAGGGATGTTCTTGTTTTTAATTGTAGGCCAGACCCCCATAAATTCATTTTTGTAGGATTCCAAGTCCGGGTTGGACCAAAGTCTCTTCCAGTAGTAAACAGGCCGCACGGCCACCACCTCTTCCATGGGGAGCAGACCCAAGTCGAACCTGATAGGGACCAACGGGGAACTAGATGGTAAGCTCAACAAGTTCCTTATAGAGGAATTTTCAACCCTCGATAAACTGTCAGTTTTAGAATGGCCCCATAGTTCCGCTCCATAGGTAGTAGCAGCTCTTGCCTGTGATTTAAACATTTCTATCACTGGTGCAGCTAGTTTAAAAACCGAACCTTTGAACAATCTAGCCATACCACCTGTAGTTTGGGTCAACTTTAGAGTGGAATTGGCAACTTGACCCCCCCATCCCAGATCTTCTTGAAGTGTAATCCCCAAGTATCCAAACGTCTTGACCCGTTCGAGGGGGATACCATTCAATACTGGGTTGGGGCGAGTATGTTTGGGAGGATTAAGGATCATAAATATCGTTTTTGCTAGATTGATCTCAAGACCCCTTTCCCCACAGAAGTCTACAAAACCATCTAGGATACGCTGGATTCCCATAGGGGTGCGTGACAACAACAAGGTATCGTCAGCGAACATTAGAGCTGGTACCTTACCCGTGGCTAATCTAGGGACATCAGTGTCTTTTATGGCTACTAGGTGTTTTATAAGCCCATTAATATATAAACAAAACAGCGTGGGCGCTAGTACACATCCTTGACGGACTCCTCTATTAACAGGGAAACGTTCAGATAATTCACCATATTTCCCGCATCTGACCTGTGCGAAATTACCCTTGTGGAGGCTCTTCAAAACATCCAAAAGATAGGTAGGAATATTGAGTGTTTGAAGAACTCTCCACAGGTACTCGCGCGGGACCAGATCGAATGCTGATCTTAGGTCGACAAAAATGAGGTAGAGGCTGCCACCCTCCACACTCACAGTCTTCCAATATATGACCTGGAGACGAAAGATCTGATCAAGGGTTGTAATACCCTTCCTGAAGCCCGCCTGTAAGGTACTTAAAATATTCTTTTCTACTTCCCACGCCTGCAATCTATCCAAAACTATGCGCCCGAATAATTTTTGGGTCGTGTCGATTAGACTAATCGGCCGGTAGTTCGAAGGCTGGAGTGGGCAGCCTTTTTTGTGAATTGGCACAATCTCGGCGCCTCGCCATGATTCTGGTAGTTCAGCGCCAAGCAAGATGGAATTGAACAAGACACACAAATACGGTGCCTATACCTTGGGTTCTGACCTGAAGAGGTCTCCTGGAATTTTGTCCAGACCTGGCGCTTTGTTAGGTATGAGCATATGTATAGCGTTTTCAACCTCTTTAATCGTAATTATTGGGATATCCTCAGCTCGACAAACTATGTTGAGAGGGGAAACAGTTAAAGAGGGATTATTACAGTTCGTATCTGAATATAAACCCCCAAAGTGTTCTTCCCAGACTGCAGGGGCTATGTTGGAGCAAGTGATAGTATTAGGGTCTTTCTTACCATTGCTAACAATAGCCCAAAAAGTTTTAAAATCTTTGTTCTGCAGAGCTAATCTTAACTCCTCCCACTTGTCATCTTTCCATGACTTCCTTGCCCTTTGGGTCATTAGCTTGTACTGAGCCCTCAGTAGTTTAGTCCTGGTTTTATCCTTATCTTTGATTGCCAGGATCAACTCGCCCTTTAGTTTCCTACACTCAGGAGTATACCACAATTGTTTTTTTTTTTTTGTTTGTTTTTTTAAAACCTTTATTGATATTTCAATCAATTACACGTATGGGCCTACAACCCCCGGGGCCGGCCGCTAAACAGTCAGAATAACAGAAAGCAAGTGTGTCACAGTCAGCACCTCGGGGTGCAAAATCTCGACGCTAGCATACTCTCAGTCTCTGAACAGCCCAAGTAGGAGACCAGGATAATAAAGGTTTACATTTTATAATAGAAGAGGATGGAAGGATCAGGCGCCAAACAGTTTCCCAGCAGCGAAAAATGGCAGGCAGAATGATGAACGTAAACAATAAACAGCAGTCTATCTAGGCAATGGCGCTGAAACAGGAAGTTCAGGATGTGAAGGAATGACACGGCCATTTGCGCCTGCAACCCCCCTGCTCCAAGACCCAGGAAACTCCACGGAAATTATGGCACTCCGGAAACAGCAGTGATTAACAACAAAGGAGTTCTACCATGCTGATCCCAGAAAAAGACAAAGAAGAATAAGAGAAGAAAAGGAGGCCATAGAAAAAAGAGGTTAAAGACTAAAGAATCCCCCCCCCAACCCCCCACCCTGCACCTCTGCAGATGAGTACGGCCCCCCCCCCCCCAGCAGTGTGCCTGTCGCTCCTGAACCAGACCCGAAATATAGAAGAAACAGAGAAAAAGAGTAGGAAAAGAGCCCCCACCAGACGGGGGGTAGAAAGAGTATTAATAAACTGGAGGAGGGCCTGTAAAACACGCCCCCGGCTTCTCCCTCCCGCACCATACGTTTTCCCGCAAAGCATACAATACAGAACACGAAATCGACCCTGTCAAAGTGAAGTAAGGAGCATTACACACTTGGTACACTAACAGTTATGCCGTGAGAGCACACAACTCCCGAGCCCGCCCGCCTAGTAGATGACCACCTCTGAAGGGTCAGCCTCATCCTTGGCCACTCTTTGCAAACCCACCCATGCATACCCCTCGTCCCAGTGCCATGTCCAATGTTACCAGGAAGAGAAGCGTCCAATAAAGATCAGGAAACGACACACACAGGTAGGGCAGAGGGCTCTGAGGATCGAGACAATCAGCTCTATGGAGGGTCGTCTTTCCCAGTGCTGAGCCAGGATTTACACTGCACACCAGGCCCAGGAAGGCGGAATCAGGCAGAGCAGGCGACCGTTGCTTGGATGTTGCCTGAGTCGTCGGAGGCCGCGCACGGGACAAGGCCACCACCCCCCACTCAGGTCCGAAACCTCCGGAACAGACCAGATCCACAGCCAGCTGATCGCACGTTAATATACTGTCCGGAGAGTCCAGGCGTGCACTATTCACAGGGGCGGCCACGACACCGTCCCCCCGTGCGCGGTGTAAGAAGTCCCAGTGTACCTGGGGATGGGCAGGCGGCAACTGTTCCAACGCTGATGTCACTCCATCGAGCTTGCTCCCCAACATCCAGGCGCCGTGGACCAAGGTGGAATGAAGGGCACCGAGAGCCTCGAGAAGGGCACCGTACCCCAGTACTGCTCCCGGCGCTCGCTCCGCTACGCTCCTCAGAGTCGCACCCTCCCAATCCTGCTGCAAGCCAGTGTACAGGATGGTGGACACTGTCCTAACAAAATGGCCGCTGGGTAGATCCAACCCAGATCGGGACCGGGACTCAGGCCCAAGCGCCTCGGGGTCCATGTCGCTGGAAACAGGGTTCCGGGGGCAGGCAAATGATGTGTCCGGTGTGTGGTCACGGGCCACAGTCGTCCCCACCACGGACCAGCGCCCGCGAAAATCCGGGAGCAGCCCGCGAGAATCGGGGCGAGTTTCGGGCGGCGTCCGGGCAGCTCACCAGCGAAGGCTGAGGCAATCACCGGAGAGTCTTGGAGTTGCCACCTCGGGCACGCACTCGTTCCGCTACGCTTACTGGTAGGAACGACCACGGCGAAACGCAGGCCGACATTCGCACCACTCCGGCAGTCCGACTCCACTCAGTCACCGAAGGCCGCTGTTGTTGCACTGCCGCCCGGCCACGGCGTCCACTCGAGGTCCCGGCTCCAGGGCTGCACAGGCCGCAAACTTCAGACGGACATTTCTCCGGCGGTACCGCTGCCAGAAACTTCGGGGTCACACGATCGGTTGCCGCTCGCGTTCACCAACACGGGCGGATAGCGCAGGCTGAGGATCTCGTGCAGGATATCTGTGCGGGGTGCGGAGGTTCACGGAGCCGGGAGCCTACGCTGCCATCCCGGTCGCCATCTTGGCTCCTCCTATACCACAATTGTTAGTGGCCACATGGGCCCTCGAGGTCTCAACCCGAGAGAAAACATCCAAAAATTGGATTGCTAACAGGCTATGAAATTTAACGGGTCTAGATGTATTCTCAATAGAGGTGCAGTTTGGCACTGCTTCGGCCATGTCATTAAGACAGGGCAGTGCCAATCTATAAATTTCCGCCAGTTTATTCGGGCAGGCGAGGATACTAGGCCACCTAACTCTGCGTCTGTTATTATGCAGGATTAGGGGTTGAGAAGGTGTAGGCGCCACAGTGTCATAGCTTGTAAATCCCCAGCTTCCTGATTTTAGTTTCATAGTGAGAGCATTGTGGTCACTATCGTCTCGAACTATCACCCTAAAATCAAGCACCTTGTCCCAAGATTTTATTTCAACAAGGATATAATCCAAAATCGACATTTGTCCCGCTCTGTTGAAGGTAGTTTGTCCAGGGCGGTCAGATTTAAATCTCCCATTACAGGCCCTCAAGGATAAAGAAAAAGTAAGAGCGAGGATTTTTAACACTAGTGGGGTTCAAGCTTTAACCATAGGAATCAAAGGCCCAGGAATATTCCATTGCGTGTCTTCTGCCGCTAGGTCATCTGTATCCAGCAGGCTTAGCGGCTCATATTGGCAGTTAAAATCGCAACCCACCATCACAGAATATTCAGAATCCAGAGTCAAAATAAAATCATTCAAATGTAAGATGACCTTGGATTCCCGTCCGCTTGGGGAAGGTCTAGAATAGACATTCAGGAGAGCTAGATGTTTGTTTCCGGGCAGGTCTAATACGACACATTGGATATCATCTGAGCCCGTTTGGAGCTGCCTTGCTATAACACCCAGGTGAATTCCAACCCAGGTGCTAAGGCCTCCAGAAGGTCTCCCCCTACCACTTGTTAGTGCAAGAATGTCATAAGAAACAAAACCCACCCGTTGGTGATTTTCCAGAGCCCATGTCTCTTGAAATAGACAGATATCGAAGGTGTCTATGAAATTGCCCCATTCTTCGCAAATCAATTTGTTCTTTAAACCCGCTACATTCCAGGAAATAAGATTAATGTCAGACTTAAACTTTCCTTTAATGGACAGGTCGCTAGAGGAAATACTTTCCCCGTCCAAACTACCCAGATCATGTTAATACTCCGGCCCACCCAGCAATATCGATACAGATGGATCTTCCAATAATACAGTATGGTATTCTAGAGGTAGAACTTCTTTGGCGTTCGGACTAGGCAGTAAATCTGGTAACACGGGCTGTAAAAGATTATTCCCCCTATCCTTAGGACCAACCTTGATGTTATGTGGCCCTTTCAGGTCTCCGGTCAAGATGGTGACAGCACTGGAGCCCAACCGTCAATCCACCTGATCCAAAACACTGTATCTATTGCTGTGGAGGAATGTTTCAAGAGTGGGTGGACAAAATTGATTATAAATTTGGGTTCCAGTGAATGGGAGGGGAGGGAGACCAACCTGTGACTTTCCCGAGACGTCAACCCGACCCCCCCAGGGAGCTTCACACCCAGGTAAAGAGGGACCCAGATAAAAGTAAGTAAGTGGAAAGGCTTTTATGGTTGGTTCAGAACTACCCAAACTACGTGACTGCATGTTACAGATATATCTAACTGTTCTAGAATCTCTAAAATTAATAACAACGCAGTCACCCTGTATATCCTTGGGTCTAGGTCCTACCCAATCTAACCGTCTTGCAAAAAGTATTTCACTCCTGCACTGGTTGGGAAGGGGTTTATGGCAGTTCCGCCAATGTATATACTTATTTTTAAGTTTACTAAAGTCCTCCCTTGTACCCTGAGTTAGAATGGGAACCCCCGTTAGGACTACCACATATGGAGCTGATTCAGGAGGCAGGTCCAAACAGGGTAACTTGGGTGTAGCTAGAGTTTCTGGGTTTGGACATCTGGAAATATTTCTGGGGGGGTCAGAATTCCTCGGATCGACTGGAAGATTACCAGTTACATGTTTTTGCTTACTCATGATGTTCGCTAGTGGGGCCCGTAGGGTTGGGCCATGTGGTGCTATTTGGGCAGTAGTTCCTAATCTATCACACTGCATGGTGGATTGGACTATTAAATCCAGCCGTGTGTTGCCATTTGGCCCTACTGGTTCTTCGATGGATAAGACTGAATTAGTATTGGGACCCTCCCCTTCACTTAACACATTGTCCCCCGGTAGAGCAGCAAACAATGATTCAAAAATAGAAAGTTTTTTTTCAATTGAATCAAGTCTGTTGCGCATAGGGAGGCAAGTCTCAATAAGTAACTGTTCCATTTTGGTCCAGAATTCTCCTCCAAGATCCAAACCCAATGCACACTCAGTACTTTGTGTCACCAGGTGGACAGGATCTGTATTAACTGCACAATCTGAACCTCCTGGTTTTGCCCGTTTTAATATTTTCGATCTTTTATTGGGCAAGACTGTGCCTTTCCGCTTGCGTCTAACAACCCGCTCTGTCAATTTAGCATTAGATTCCTCTATGCGGATTGGCAAGCCAGATCTAGTTGTTCCAACATTGGTAACGGGTGTGGAGGGATCTTGGCCATTGGACTATTGGCAATGGAATTTACAGCTAGGGGTAGGCGGCCTTGGGAGTTAGAAACTAGGGCTTGACTAACACTGCAGTGGTTTATAGGTGACTTCGCTAAAGCAATATTGCCCAATGAAGACCGTTTTGTAAAATCTTGGTCTAGCGAAAGCCTTTTTTCCGTTAACTCTATTTGCCTCTGTAGAACAGAGGTAGCCCTAGTAATAAAATTATCCAAAGTACCAGCAACTCCTGACCCTGTAAAAGACTTCCTCCCCTTCCCCAAGCCTGCAGTAGCCATAACCACAGGTCCTATGGTGTGGGCACACAGACACGGGCAGAATTTCGAACGGCCTTACACACAGTAACTAAAGGTACTCAAATATGAAACAGACCTTCCAAAACAAAACAAAATGCACCAGATGAGGACCCACAAACCCAAACAGCCAAGAATAGTGCCCCGTCCCATCCTCTGTCAAACTCGGACGGACTCAGACGAGCCCGCCCTTTGCCCGGGCTTCGCACCGGTCTGCGCCCCGCTCGCGTCCCGCTCACGCGATAGTAGGCGTGAGTTAAGTAACGGGAGGAGGAGGGGCCGGGAAGAGGGACCAGGTGCGATGAGCAATTACGTAGCAGGGCACCCTGGGCCTCGCAGTCCCAGCAACAGTAACGGCTTCCAGGAGTAGTAGCGCTGTGCAAGAAGTCCCAACAGCTCCTCGAAGTGATGGCAGGTAAAAGAAGTTAAAACCAGAGTCCACGCCTGCGAGTGGCTCCCGCGAAGCGGGGGCCGCGAGGCGTTATGTAGGCTTGATGGCAAGAGGAGGGGCTGGGAAGAGGAACCAGGTGCGATGAGCAATTACGTAGCAGGGCACCCTGGGCCTCGCAGTCCCAGCAACAGTAACGGCTTCCAGGAGTAGTAGCGCTGTGCAAGAAGTCCCAACAGCTCCTCGAAGTGATGGCAGGTAAAAGAAGTTAAAACCAGAGTCCACGCCTGCGAGCGGCACCCCGACCTTGGAAGCCAGGTTCAGTGCATCTACTGATGCACATCGGAGTGTACAGTTATCTTAGTTATTAGGATTAAGGTCAGGGATAGCAGGACTGCATCCTAGAGCAGGGTTCTGTGATGACTCTCACTTCCTTCAGTGGACGTGGTTTAAATAACAAAACAGAAAGCTTATTACACTGTGCCAGACTTCGAGGACAGTGTTTTAATTAGACTAAAGCAGGAGAGTCGTCTCTACATGAGCAAAGAAAATAAAGCAATGCCTTGTGTTCTGACCCTGGAACTAAATGTACAGACTACAGGGCGACAATGCCTATCAGAAATAAATACGTGCAAGGGCCATTCTCGCAATAGTAAAACATAAGCAAACCACCACTACAAAATGAGGCGAATTTAAAATGAGAAACTACAATTAAAACTAAATGCAAGCCGCATGACAAAAGGAGGCTAGGATTAGGCCAATTTAGGTATAAGTGAGGTTGTATGTTTATAAGGCGTGCTGCCAGTTGTGCATTTATTGTCACATCTGCTGTGATTGCACTGTCCTATTCAAAGTTTGTCACTTGCAGGCACAGAGAGTTTAAGGTAAAACATGAAATGTGGAAAGACTGAATTTCATTACTTGCAATTACATGAAAGTGTGAGATGGGGAAGAAGTATTATTTTTTTCTTTGCATATTTAAAATGAGAGGGTTTTAGAGACAGGAAACCCGCCATGCAGGAGGGGACAGTGAAACTGTAGGCTAGCTTAGTGACCACAGAGCTGCAGATTCAATAAGGCTGGACTGAGCAGTTTGTAGGGAAACTTGAGGAAGGAAGCTTCTTCATGTGACCGGTCTGTGGCTGACTGGCAGGAAGAGTCTGAAGAAATTGTACAAGTACCTTTACAGCACACACACCTAGGTGAGACTTGACGTAGACTTGGGCCTCTTCACACGGCTGCTCTTCCCATAGCACACCTCAGTAGTGAGGTGGATTTGCTCTTGGTGGCTCTCCATGCACTAATGCCACACAAAGACTGGGGAGTACCCAACTAGCTTGCTTGTCTTTGGTACAGTTGTCTTTCATGTGGTATATTATTGTTGTAGGTGTAGTTTCATTTCTAGTTATCTCTTATAATAAATGCACACAAAAGCTTTAGCCTAGGGTTTGGTGTAATTCCTTGTGTTGGGAGCTAGACGACAGTACCTGTGTCCCAAGGGCACAGTGTCTGGGCTTTGATACTCCAACTGTTATTGCCAGGCGAGGTGAATCTATAAGTAGCAGACACATGGCGAATAGAAAATCGACCTAAAATGACCGTGCTCTTTCCATCCTAGAAAAGACACCAGATGTATACTGCAAGCCGTGTAAAATGTGACATAGGTGTACTAGCAGGACATTCCACGATTTGGGGAACCAGACTTTATGCGTTTGCTGCACTAAGTTGGAAGCACATCTCTAAGACTCACGCATCTCACCCAAGACCTCGGCGTGCATCTCACACCCTATCAGCCATGCCCTTTGAACGGGGACCTGGATTATAATGAGAAATTGCTTCCCAGCCTTGTCAGGGTCAAGAGGTACCATACAAATTCTAAAATACAATGCAATGCAAACAATGCCCCTAAGGAACACATGGTCAGGATTTGTTGCAGCAGAAGACACCATTATAATGTAATGTAAGGTGGATTTGTTGAGCCCTGCTCGTCATCATTACCAAAAAGTGTGACGCTTATGGCAAAAGCAGCTCAGAATGTTTAAAGACGGAATTGTGGAGTAACACCTCACCCCACACATGGATGAATAAGCTCAGACGTGGGTCCATACTCACGGTGTCACAGGACTCAAGCTATACCTTACGAATGATGACTAACTAGGTCAAACCAGCCTGGAATTGCTTATGTTTCCATTCAAGTGCATCCGGCCCGGCCACTTGGGCTTGATAGTTTCACTCATAAGTGTGTGTTTTCCTCAGGATAGTATCACACTCACATTCTACCAGAAATCCTTTAAACTCGGGAGCTGATCAGCAGTTTAAGTTGCAGGCTCTGTGTAGATGACATTAGGGGCATTGATAATCTTTGCCCTGCTGAAACCTGAGGAGCACGCTTTTACATGTGTTTGACAACTTTAATATGCATTGCAGGTCATAATGCATGCCAATAGTCTGCATTTGTACTTTGTGTCCGTTCACTTAGCATATGTGCAGTCGGCCTGAAATCCTTCACTTTATTTCATGCATGCTGAGGAAATGATTTTTTGTATGCAAAGCTGCAGCAGCTTCTCTTCGACATTATTTCAGCTACAGGGAAATTATACATTAATTTGCTGAATATTTACAGGAGCTGCATTGAGCTGTGAGCTTTGCAAGAGGACCGTGTAACAAGCTTGGGCTTCCATGATTGGAGTAGTGAAAAGTAAGAAAAACTAATATTTCCACTATGTGTCCAATAACAGCACTGTTTCTGATTGGCGTTGCAATCACAGTGTTGTGAGCGAGTAAGCTCCCACCTACTCTAAAGAGATCAGTGACAAAGGGTGTTTATACTCACCCTAATTTGGTTGGGGCAGACAGAGAAACCAGTTGCCTGGAGGCATGCTATTGGCTGGGACACTGAATGGAAGACCTTCTGGTGTACAGAAAGGTTGCACGACAGAGGAACGCATGGCTAAACCACGCATGCCATTACCACGCAATTTCGTTGTAAAGGCATGATTTGTAAAGGGATGTGTGGTAAAGATCACACCCCAGCCCCTCTGCTCTGAGCCCAAAAACCCAGCCCCACGTACTTAAGACTACCCCGAACCCAGACCCGCCCTTGAGCCGAAAAACTGCTGCCAGGCCTGAAAAATGTCCCTTCCCCTCCCCGCCCTGAGACTTAAAACTCACCCCCACATGCATAAATCTTCCCCACCCAGCCCTCCCTGCTCTGAGCCCTAAAACTGCCTTAGCCCTGAAATCTGTTACTTTCCCCCACCGAGCCCTAAAAACTGATGCCACATACTAAAAACCACCCTGACCCATGACCCCCGCCCTGAGTCCGAAAAGCCCTAAAAACTGACTCAAACCCCATCTCCACTTACCAGACCGCGTCCTATCTCGAGTTTTTCAGCTTGCGTGGAAACGTTACGGGTGGCTCAGCCCGTGTTGTAAAGGCCATTTCCTGTGCTTGAAGATGAGAGCATTACAGGGCTCAGCAACTAAGCAATGTTAAATATTAAGCTTTGAGGCAATAAGGGAGTTTTAGGATAAGTGGTCAGAGGTGTGTGTTGACCAATGCTTGGCTTGTTTCTCCTATTCAATCTGCTAACATTTGAAATTCTAGTGATATTCGTTACTATGTCGATAATTCTTACTCAGGTGATTTGCATAAAACTAACACAAACGCAATTTTTTTAAATAATGAAGATCATGATTTGTGTGTGCACTGATTTTGGGGGTTCATGCGGGGGTCCTGAATTTTTCCTCTGTAAGAACAAGAGTTTCTCTGAGAGGTTTGTGTAATGCTAAGCTCCCTTTCCTTCTCTAGGCAAAATTCAAGAGATAGGGGTGGGAAATAACTGCCCATTTATCTTTTCTCCGCAAAGGCTACAGTTTTCTCTGTGTAGTGCGGAGAAATGATTTTTCCAGCAGCCACTGTGGTGAATAGTTGACATGAATTGAGACTCCTGCGTTGGCAACTGCTGACGCACCCATGTGCCACCGGTTTCCTGGGTGCCCCCCCCCCCGACCCCCCCCCCCTATCTATAGGAAGCATTGGGCTTGCTGGAAGGGTGTATCTACTTATTTAGTTTAAGTTTGCAAGAAGTACATTCAAGTGAACATCTACTTTTAGTGCCTATAAACTTCAAATTCAACAAGTGAAGAGAATAACAACATTCTTAGATGTACTTTTACTCACAGTTAGCTGCAGACTTCAGACGTTTTGCTTCTAAGGGAAAAAGAATCATATTCGGAGCATAACTCTGCCCTTACCCTGGAGCTGAAGCTCAGCCTTAATGATGTCAACATTCCATCTATGTCTTGCTTCATTTGAGAAAATAGCCTTTCAGTTTCTGCTTTGCTTCCTGGGACTGAGAGTGCGACTGACGTGTTTTTTAACTGGGGGCTTCAGATGGCAACTTTAAAATAAAAATCAAAGAGCCCTTACTGTGCACATCAGTCAGTGCAATAATTACTCATAGTATGGAGCACTGTAACTTTATTCCATTGAGAGATTTTAAGTTGCAGGTGATAGCAACGTTAACAGCATTAGTGACTTTGCACAGTTGTTGAAAGGTTATTTTTGCTATTAAAGAGCAGAGTACTGTCATAGTTAAGTAGTGAGCCTAAAAAAAAAGATTCAAACCAAATTTCCAAGTAGAGTATGCAATGCCCAAACAACCTTTAAAAATGCATCATAAATTCTGATGCCTACAGAGGATCCAAGCTAATTAATAGAATTGTGTATTATAAAACCAAATAACTGATTGTCCCTCTGGTTCTTCATATTGTTCCATCCTACATGGGGGATGGAGGGACCCACGGGGCATCAACGCCTCCTTCTCAAACTCCAGAACGGCATCATTAAAAATAATTCAGCATGCTGTGAACAAAGGCGACGATTTCAAGATCCCAGAAGAACATAAACTGCTAATTCAAGTGTTCATTTTGCAAAAAAGAAATGATTTTAGACTCTTAAAACAAATACTTCAACATGAATAGAAAAGCCATCAGTGGTTCACTTACAAATATTATGCAGCATGTGGCCAACGCAGTGTGCTTATAAAAAGATTCCTAGTTTCTTATGCAGTAGTTGCCATACTTCACAGGACATTGTCAGCACGGTGCTGGGACAGGTTCTTGGATTTCAAGATATGTTCCATTAATCTTCTTGTAATCTGCTTTGTAATTGAAAAAGTGGTCTTTGTAGCATCGATATAAAGGTCTATCAAAGTATAGGTCACAGAAAACATTAACACTAGGTATTTCAACAAAAGCAGATTTTTTTTAAATTAAAGTTTTATTGAATAATAAAGTTTTACGTCAATGAGGCAGACAACAGATGACACTGACATGCAATACATACCTATATGTGATCAACAGGTGTACGCAGCATCCCAAAATAAAGGACTACACAAAAGCAAATTGAATGTAATTGATAAATATCCATGTTGCAGCTCTTCACCAGGACAGAGGTGCAATCCCATTTCTTGGTGGTGCCCAATGCATTCATGCAGTCACACAGGCCTTTTCTACATTTGAGGAGTGGGGTCTAATTCCCTTAGATAACTTTAGCACGCGGCCTAGAACGCAGTAGGATGTGTGATGCTTTACAGAATCTCATGTCTTCTGCTGTGACCCAAGTTTAAAGAGAAAGCATACAAGTTAACTTTTTAAGCACAAACTATCCAATTATCATGAAAAGAATTAAAGCAACGATTTGCAAAATCACATGCAGATGGGCAATTACTTATCAGGGCCCAGCAGTCCAGCCCAACAGTGGCCATAATATGGATCTGGAGCAAACGAGAGAGAGTTGCATGTAAAGAACATTCAGCCTCGGTGAGCAGAGCTGTACACTTTAAATAGTGCAATAGGGTGCTTCTCACCTAAGAATCGTCAAAGGGGCCACGCACCAGCCAGCTACCTTGACAGGTGAGAACCTGAGGCAAAGATGAGCAGAGTTCCACTGAGAAAGGTGCAAACTGTGGAACGAAACATTATTCCACGACTTATATAATTACCAGGACTTGGTTTCCTATTGACTCTGACAGTCCTGAATTAGATCTCTCAGTTGACACGTCAACCACAGCTGTATTGCGGTGAGCATCAGGCGTCTGCAGGGTGAGAACCCCCTAGGATAACAGTACTCAATGACTGACCTCCAGGGGAACAGGAAGACCGGAGGAGTGTCTGCAAATGTTATCACTACTTGTATAATGCATTGGTGACAAATCGCTGCCAGTGCGCGGACAACTAGAAAACTCGGAAATTGAGTACATCTAATGGAAACCAAGTATATATGTAAATGTCAGAAAATTGCTGTAAGAAACTAAAAGTGTAAAAACATAAAATATTAAGGAAGCAATAGCTTACTTTGGCTACCTCTGGCTAGGGTGGACATGACACAAATGGTGTTGTCTTTGCCCACAATGTGGTATTTTTTGTTGTGCTGTAATCCTGTGCTTGCAAATCTCACTCTCCCACTTAGGCAAATAAAAAGCCCCTATTGCCTTTACTACTCCTTCCCTTGTACATATTTTGTGAACACTTTCTCATGCTAAAGTGCCCTTTCCTGCCTGCATTTGACAAAGTGCTCTGGAGTGGAGTCTTTGAAGTGGGGGGAATCTAGGCACCTGAATCCACATCAAACGTCTCAAAACCTGCCATCGATATTGCCTCTGGTGCATCCTTATCTCCCTCAAAACCTGATGCAAAGGTTAGCATGTGTGTTGACTCAGGGTTTGAATATCACATTGTGTTTGTTCGTGAAGAACAGCCTGTCAAATAGCTTGTGTTCTACTTCCACATTCTCCTCAACTGGTGAGTACAAAAAGCTTCATACAAAAGGGACCTCTCCAGACAGACAAGGGTTTGACATTGTAAGGTCGCTCTAAGCCGCACACCTTTGTACAGAAAACACAAGACTAATGTTCATCTGATTCAGGACATTTAAGAGAAAAAGGAAATCACCTTGTTGGTCTGAAGCATAGAAATTGTAGCAGCCAAATATCTCCTTCATAATTGGTGTAACATACATATACCTTTCCTTTTACTGAACAAATCATATGATCCACTGATAAAATTAGATTAAAAATACTTATATATTAACTGCTGCTGATACTGAATGTAAGGAAACCTTTTCTAGAAGACCAAGCACATTAAACAACATAAAAGGGCTTTCCCATCACTTTACCTTGTGCTGTTGGGTGTGCCTCACTTGTTTATCTATATGAGGAGAGCTGGGAGGAGGCAAATCATGCTTACATGCTTGAGACCCACTGTCGAAGCCATGGGGCAATGATGGGGAAGGGCAGAGGTGCATGCAATGGCTTTTCAGGCGCTCCACCAAACTACTCTAGCTGTTTCCGTAAGGATCACCAAACGGCACAGCATGCAAGGCAGCGAGGGCTTGAGTGTGTGCGAGGCTCTACGGATGGGCTACCAAGCTGCTTTACCCATCACTGGATGGACAATGAGCAGCCACTTACCTGAGTGTAGATTACAAGTGAGAAGACAATAAGCCACAGTGAGACTTACCTCAAAATGGAATTCAGATTCCTTGCTTTGGATTGTAGACTTGGTGCTAGTATCTGCCAAGACATGATGATATAGCTTCTCTGTTGGTAGCCCAGGAGGACAGACTCGGTTAGGTGGCCAGTGACCCGGTGCGTCCATTTGTCAAAACTGTCCAAGCTCAGCTTGCCAGTTCTATGCCTGATAGAAGCAGCAGCTGCAGAGTGGGTGGATGCTGTCAGGAAGTGCTCTGCTGTTGTTGCTACATCAATGTGCTGCAATGGGAGACTCCACCTAAATGGAAAATAGAAACACCCTTACTATAGCTTTCATCGCCCCTAGTGTTTTAGGGAACCTGCCACACCAGGGGAATTGAATGTTGTGTATAGAAACTGAACCACCCAATGAGGGGGGAGTAATGTGAAAGCCCTCTTTTTACACTGCCTTTCACCTCACAAGGGAGGATAAACACCCTCAAACATATGGAACCGTAAAGTGAGACATCGGTGTTATCGGCAAACTTAGGTTATTAAGTAATTCACAATAAAAGGAAAAGGGGAGTCCTCCCTGCAAGAGCTAGGCTGCCTGATTACATATAAAAAAGTGCATGGGTTTTATAGGTTACATTGCTTAAACCTAAGTAACTCCATTAAAGAAATTTCAGGTTTGTTATTTTTCTTTGGGAGGGTAACACAAACCGACTGTAAACATGCATGTGGCGTAGTAACGTGTTCTACGCTGCGCATGTGCCGTCTGTATTCTTTGCTGCACCCATCTGTCCTCAGCCAAGACTTCTGAGTTACTGGGATCCATCCTGCATAGCTGTGATTGCCCCGTCAAGTGGCTTGTCCACAATGCAAACACAGAACTGAACTAGATTAAAGCAGAACTCAATATCACAGGATATTGCCTGGAGTAGAGAGGGGTCGAATTGAGCCTAAGTCAGTCTGGCAATGGCTGTAGGAGGGGCCAGGCTGCATAAAAGCTATAGATCCTCTCTCCTATTGGCTGCTTCACTGTAGATCTTTACTTACTTATATGGGCATGGGTTCCTAAAGCTGTGTTTAGTACACCCTCCTGCATTGCTCCTCTTCCACCATCCCATTTACTTTCTATTCCATGAGTCTTATATAGCGCATAGCTACCCGAAGGCCTCCCAGTGCTTTACAAATGCTGTCCCTTTGCATGCCCCTCTTTGCTTTCGGTGCTGCCCCATGGCTTGAGATAGTAGCAGCCCCCAGCCATGGCCAGACTGCTGGCTCTAATGGCACCCACAACTGCTGCAGGCACCTTCTCGGTTCACTCCTGGTCCTGGGCCGACAACACGCAGGAGATATAACTGTAAGGAGCACAAGGGAGGTGAGAGGAATCATAGGGGTATGAGCACAGAAAACAGATTAGGAGAAGGGAGCACACACAGGCAAGAAAGGCAACGAACACTAGGACGAGAGAAGGTCTGCAAAGGGGTCAGTCCCACCTCCGGACACAATGTCTTCATATTTTTAGACTGAATCCCCTTTAACATCGTTTGCCATTTTTCCATGTGGAGTTCCCATTTTTCTGCTTAACGAGTGGCCTATATTCCAGTTGAACCCTGGCTAACTACTCCCTACGATGACCATCAATGGGTCCATCGCCATCTTTCCCCGATCTTATTCTTCTCAGTTAACTAGTTTTTGGCACAATGTATCAAACCATCTCAGTTTTTTCCTTTTCTGATTAGATTTATCTTATACATGCCTTTTGCATTCTTATACTCAACCACTTTTAACAGAAGTTATTTTACCAATTACAAAAGTTATCGGGCACCAATACTTGTCTGCCGATATCTAGACATGTTTGTAATTGGGCAAGAAGCTCAAATGGCTTCCCTCCAAGACAAACTACATCTCTTATAGGACATTTCACATGAAGTGGGAAAGGGGATCTTATACCCTTATTTATTTCTGGTATTACTTGTACTTGTTACTTGTATTCATTAGCCATTCTGCCGGCCGCTGAAATGCAACAACGTGTAAGTAGGAAACCTAGGTTCAGATTCCAGCTTCATTTGATCAAAGAGTGCGGCCATATGCACAACCTTTTACTTCACTTAGGGCCCCGTGCATCAACCTAAAAACCGGTTGCAAACAGGCAGATTCGCAGAATCTGCCCCTTAGCGACCGGTATTTTTGCATTTGGGATGCATCATTTCAAATGCAAAAATCGCAATTTAAGTAATCGCAAAAATAGCAATTACCTAATTGCGATTGAATTTAGGGAATCGCAAATTGCGATTCCCTAAATGCAATGCATGATGAAATCACAAATAGTGATATCAAAAATAGGGGTCGCAAATACCATCAATTTGAACTTGACGATAATTTGCAAAAACTTTGAAAAAGGCACTAAAGTGCCTTTTTCAAAGTTCCCGGTTACACACACACTCATGCCCTTGGGGCATGTGTGTGCGCAACATGTGTTCGCATTACAATTTCAGGGGTGCAACAGGGTGTCCTTCTGGCACCCTTGAAATTGCATGCGCAATTTGCGAGTACCTATTGGGTACTCGCAAAGTGCGTATGCAATTCCCATTCATTCCTATGGGCCTGTAGGCCAATAGGAATGAATGGGAAGCCATTCCTTATTTGCGAGGCGCAATTAAGGAATGTTTAGGAATCGCAATTTTTTTTTTAGCAATTCCTACATGCCTAGGCGTTTGCGATTCCATAATTGCGATTCCGTTATAATCGCAATTAAGGAATCGCAAAAGCCTACCTTGATGCATGTGCCCCTATGTCTCATTTGGAGCGTCAAATCTGAATGCACATTGAAGGCATTCAGTACAGGATGTAAACCTGAATGGACATCGAAGGCATTCAGTACAGGATGTAAGCCTGAATGGACATCGAAGGCATTCAGTACAGGATGTAAACCTGAATGGACATCGAAGGCATTCAGTACAGGATGTAAGCCTGAATGGACATCGAAGGCATTCAGTACAGGATGTAAGCCTGAATGGACATCGAAGGCATTCAGTACCTGTACCTGTACTGTGACCTGTATAAATACTGCACCTGTGCATAGTTTGTTAAATAATAATATTGCTCCAGACTTAACAATATGAACCAGATATAAAGTCAATGTGACAATCCGAACTATGATGGGCCACTCATTGTGTTGATCGCAGCGCGATGAAAATCATGGTTAAAAAATAGTCAAAAGACATCAATGCAGTGATAGAAAGTAATTTACAAAAATAATATGGAGGATTTGAAGACAAAGAATATTTCCAATATGCATGACTCACCATCGAGTGGAGTCAGCACAATACGCTACGCTAACGTACGAGGGGTGGAGCTTGCTTTGTTGGTGAGCTGCGAGTGGCGACTCGGTGGGTGTTTTCTTCCCTGGAGTTTTGCTTAAAGTGCATTTTTAAGTTCCAGCATTGGGTTTTCTGGCCTCCCCGCTCAGCTGGGACTTCCGGGCGTATCCTGGGTTATCCGGCGCCGACCCTCAGGAATTCATCCATCAGGTGAGCGGCGGCAACGGCAACAGGCTCAGGCGGGGGAGCCGGCGGCCCACCACCTACATAAAGCTTCCAACCCCACCCTACACCTTAACAGCCGCCTTCCCGCTTCCTGCCGTATATTTCTCAGAAGTCCCTTCATTTGACGGAGGAGTCCTAGCAACTGCCTAGCGAGTGCAGCTGCCAATAATTGGTAGCTGCGGAGTGCGGGCCACAATAAATTGGGGAGACGGCCCAACTAGGTTGGGGGCTGTTTGCCCCACTCGCTGTTGCATCACAGTGGGCTACACAGAGCAGAGAGGTCGACGCTGTCGCTGGGAAAAGCAGGGAAGGCAGGAAAAGCACACAGAGGCGTCCTGTGCGGGGGAAGGAGCAAGTCGAATCCTAGACTCTCTTTTGAATTTTTTTACTTTCCAAGGAACATCTTTATATTGTGTCCTAATGACCTATTTACCTAAGCCATTTAAGCCCCTGGAGGACTGTGAGGGGGCCGATACAGCGCACCTGCAGCACCAGCCCCTGCAGCACCTCAGCTGAGAAAAGCATACTGAAGGTGAGGAAGAGGTGGAGAAAGGAGGAGGGAGAAGGGAGACTAATATTAAGGAAAACGGAGAAGAAGTTCCCTCCCTCTCGCTCTCGGACTCATTCTAAGCCTATTGGTTTATTAATCATTTTTACCTAGTTACTGAGTATTGATTCTCTGGCCTCTCGAGTATAGACATACATATACAAATATGAGGTCAGGGCGGCAGCGTGGGACACTGCCCCGTCCTCAAATTAAGCGGCGGATAAAGAATGGGGAGGGAACACTGCACAGCACTCCAAGTCCACCAAACGGAGAATTAGATAGTTCAGCAACTTTATCATCAACTTCTGCTGAAGTCGCTCAACATTCAAATTCGTGCAATGAGGCTGGTCAACCTATCATTACAGGATATTTTAAAGTTCTTGAAGGTGCTAACAAAGTCCCTGGGGAAGGCATTATAGACCGGGTAGTGCGTGGAGTTCCCAGCGCACAAGCAACTACGCCTAAAGTAATAATAATACAAAGCACAAGTCACAAAACTGGCCGATGTTTCTCTAGAGACCCTTCTCCTTCTGGGTACAAAGAAGTGGAAAATAACCTCTTAACAGCTGACAAGAGTCCCTGTATAGCATTCAAAGCTGACAATGCGGTCCTGATAACAGCAAAAGGCCATGACCTACGTCTGATAAAAGCACAGGTGCATCCAGCAGCCATGCAGCAATAACAAAACCTGTTCGCTTATCATCATTTGGGCAGGAGAAAATATCTGTGACAGACCATAAGGAGAATACAGACCTTAGAACACATCAGGGCACCGGCCTAAATCGGAATAATTCTGTGATCAATATATCATCCAGTCTTGATCAAAATACAAGTGACGAGGTATTTTTGTTATCTACTACCCGGGTACCTGCTCTTGTTTCGTCAAAGCCAGATAAAGCTGGAGGAGGCCAAAACATGACACCAGAAGCTTCTTCAAGACCAAAGGACTGTATGCCCACTAATAAAACCAATCCGTTTAGTTGAACTTTGGAAACAGGTATCACCACCCAGGATCATTTACCAACTTTAAGCCCGAAGAAAATCTCCATAGAGAACGCGCTTATTTCAAATGGACAAAGTGGGACAGAGCCAGCCAATTCTATGATTAACCCTCTTAACTCAGCAGACCTCTCATTATTAGCTAAATATGATGAAAACTTCAGGGAAGGCGTGTCTGTTCCAGAGGGCAAAAAATAATATGAAAATGGAATTTGGGGTAGTCTCCTTAACACCATGGATACCATTACTAATGCTATTAAATTTCATTCAGACAAACTGAACATTCAAGTGAACTTATTGAACACACTAGCGCTCTACGTTGCCGGGATAGACTCCAAGCTACTCAACCTATCAAACTTCGTAGCAAAGGCACAATCTGATAAATACAATCAATTGATTACATGTACCTGAGCCAACATGATAGACAAAATTTCAGAGCTACCAATCATTGTAGGGTCTTTGGTGGCGGAGGTCAAGTCAATGTTGGATAGAATTGCTAAAGACCAAACTGGCACAGCCGTTTATGACCACGGCCACTGCCCAGACACTAAAACACTAACAAAGGCATCCCCTAGTGAACCTATGACCACACAGGATAAAAGCGGGACTTGGGAAAAAAACAAGCAATATAAAAGGT
Source organism: Triturus cristatus (assembly GCF_964204655.1). Classification (NCBI taxonomy): domain Eukaryota; kingdom Metazoa; phylum Chordata; class Amphibia; order Caudata; family Salamandridae; genus Triturus; species Triturus cristatus. The sequence goes on along the minus strand of NC_140580.1, from coordinate 1,121,263,186 downwards.
TCTTATAGGCGCAAAGATCAGCCTCAGAATCTAATGCCATCAATAAGGAAGGGGAAAAAGGGAAAATCAACCAATAAGGGAAGATAGTATACGGAGCAGCCCACTAAAATCCCCTGACCCTTGTAAAGAATCTACGGAGATATCACCAGCACGAGAAGCAAGTGTTACCACTTACTGATAATTCGGCCTCAGCTTCTATTCCAATACAAGAAGGGCTAACCAAATGAGCAAGGAACAGACTAAGAAAAGCTCATAACAAATCAAGGAAAATAAAAAAAGCAACGATTACCAGCCCACTCTCTAAACCAAAAGAAACGTATCAAATTTTCACATTTTTGGAATCTTGTCAGTGCGATACAACTGATGGGTTGACTCCTCGCCCAAACAAACCAGCTGGGGCACCTCCCGCCTTGTACGATGCCAACAGGTCAATAATGCCATTCCCAATAGAAGTATCAAACCCCCAGGTGTCTGGACTTGGGCAGGATCAACTGCCCATCCAAGGAAGCGGTTACCTGCAGACAGCAATGCAAACTACAGAAAGAAGAAAGCGAGAAAACAATATAGCTATACCGGAAACGATTCCAATTCACATACAGCTTCCAGCTTTCCCACGATCCTGTATTTACGCTGGTCTATCCGACACAGAAGATACCGCACCCAGAGATGGAAAGACACAAGTCTTGCCGCTATCTTCTAAGAATGTTGGACAGCAAAAAAATGTAATGCCAGTGGACATGAATCATTCCGTCTCCTCTATGAAAGTAATATTTACTCCACTGTACGCCTCAAGGGTAATATTTACTCCACTGTACGCCTCAAGGGGTACTCATGATATCCTAAATCGTGGTAACATTTTGAAACTGTTGAACTCAATCCCAGAGCTCAAGGAACAAACGACGGATCCTAATAATCCTAAAATCCTAATAATCCCAATAAAGAGGCATCCTGCACAACCTGGCACTGCGAATAGACTGATAATTGTTTTTTTAGAAAATAGTCTCCAATTTGACAAATGGGGTATCGAGCTGCAGAAATGTAACAATAATCAATATCCAACCTTATTAATTCCAAAGCAAAAGGCGTATGTCAAATCCTGCTGCAAGGGAATCATCCGGGGGCCATATTAGGGTTTTAAAAGGAGCCAGAGGCCCTCTTTCTAATCTGGCATTCTCCTCTGGGATCAAAGTTACAAGTTGTGTCTCGGGCATACGAGTTTGTGAGGAGCTTAAGAAAAATCCAGTATCAAGTGATGATTGGGGTTGGCTCCCGAAGATTCTCACTAAAGGAAAAGCTGGAGTGAACAACTGATGTCTAAATAGTATTATCAATACAATTAAACCTTTTTATATTTGCTCATGGAATACTCACAGACTAACAACCTTACTTGAGGACCAAGACATGACAACCTTCATAAAGAACTTTGAAGTTCTAATGTTCCAGGAAACATGGAATATGTCTAAAGCTCCGCTTATTGGATAGCATGAGTACACAAACTTTGCATCTTGCTCGTCTGTCTATGGTCGTGCAAGTGGTGAACTATCTACCTACTTGTCATTGGCCCTGGATATTAAATATCATGGAATTGATTTTCAGCTAGCATTGCTTCTACGTATCAAAATGGATCTAAAACAACCAATATTATTTTTAAATATTTTCTTAAGCACAAAATGTTCTGTTAGGACATCTAATCTTACTGCGCTCTGGGAAGTAGTCAAAACTTTGAAATATCAATATCCATCAACTATGTTAATCATCTCAGGAGACTTTAACATACATTTGCTCTCCAAACACCGAGCTGACAAACCAAGCAGAGCTTTAATGCAGATGTGCAGCTTCATGCTTAACAAATGTAATCTCATGTTAATACAAGAGGACTTACAAAATAGTACTGAGAGCGTTCCAACATTTAAAAAGGTTAGGGGCGCGGGAGGCAAGATGGCCGCTGTAACGTTGTGCTGAGAGGACGCATCCTTTCTCTCCCGCGCTGGACAATGAGTTATTGAGTAAAATGCTCTGTTATCCGTAAAAATCTACCCCTGATGGAGTGTGCACGATGGTGGCAGAAAGGTTTACCTAAAGCCCAGCACGTCAAGAGACAAGCGCTTTGGATCGGGCAGCTTTGGATCTATGTCAAGGAAGTAATTACGAGGTACTTAGCCGGGCATCCCATGGCTCCTAAGGTACACACTCGAGCTGCGAATCAAGAGAAAGGGAGCGAGAGGGGGAGCAAGACATCGGACCCTCCAGCAGCAGCAGCGAAGACAGGAATCGTTGTTAGCTCCAAAACAGACACTCTCACGGGCGCGATCAGGAAAGTATTCCCCCCACCTCTGATGGAGAAATCGAAGAAAGTAAGGAAAGGAGATATGCGGAAGCCGAGCGTGGATACTAAAAGCAGGAATCAGGACACGGGAATGCGGCAACCTACCATGTCCGAGATGCTGTCTGCGAAGGTCCCCGAGACTTCAGAGCCACTAGATCCCCTCCATGAAACTGACGCTGTCACTTTGGCCTTGGGAGACGTCCTCGAGGACGTAGCTGACGGCTCAGTGAGTCTGGTTGCTAGGCAACGAGCTGAGTTAGCGCCGAAAGTGCCGAGAGAGAAACAGAACTCTGTTGAACCACAGATACCGGTGGAAGTAGGTGGACTGAATACTGGAGGTGAGCAGCAGAATGAGCCTGAAGGCAGTGGTAAAGGGGAGTCCAGAGGGGGACTGGCTATCAGTAAAGGGAATTCTGGAGGCACGACTGCAGATATGCTGGGGGCTTTAATGCTTGTGGAAGAAGAGTTGAATGCATCCAAGAAAGTGATCGGCACCTGGGGCAGCAGGGACAGCCTTGCAAATCAGAAATTCTTGGGGGAATCAAACGCGGGCAAGAACCCCCTGGAGGGAGGGGATTGTACCTCTCTAGAAGGGGAGTTTTTTTCTGTAAATGAAGATTCGGGGTCAGCACCTTCATCGGAATCCAACACAGAGGAGGATGACCTGGATGACCAGGATGGTACTGAGTCAGACATTAGCACACCAGGGAAAGAATCCACAACTAAGAAAGGGTATGCAAAATTAAGGAGGCAGGAACCCAACGCATCCAGGCATTCAGAGAAACGGCTATTGTGGGATTATTCTGCGACCTCGCAAGTATACCAGGAGGAGGACAACTCCGGCAATATTACTGAGATTGCGGCAGCAGGCGGTACCCCTCCTCAGGGGGGTCCCTTTCATACTCTGTTTACTACTCTTAAACAGATGCAAAGCGAAGCAAGAGTTGAAAGCCGCAGAGCGAGATAGGCATCAAAGAAAATCCAGTGTAGCTTAAAGAAGGTTAATAAGCTATACGATGAACTTGTGGATCGCGTAACAGAGGTTGAGGAGCGTACCGGCAAACTTGAGGAGATGGCATTCATTCAAGACAGAGCAAGAAAAAATGGCGGAGGATATGCGCTGGAAGATGGAGGATTTTGAAAATAGACAGAGGAGGAACAATGTTAGACTGCTGGGTGTGGCAGAGGGGTCAGAGGGACAGGATGTTAGACAATTTGTGATAAATCTCTTGAAGGGAGCATTTCCAGAATCCCAGTGGCAGTGGGAAATAGAAATACAGAGGGCGCACAGGTTCCCTTTCACAATGAAGAAAGCTCAGGCCACAGGAGGAGCAGGGAGGGGTGGTCAGCAAAATCACCCGAGGGCAATACTAGTCTATGTTGGGAACTTCTTGCTTAGGGAGGAGATTCTGAGTAAGGCAAGATCAGACAGTAGGAAGACTTTTGAAGGCAACACTTTTTTTGCCAGGCCTGACTTCTGCCATTTCACCGTAGAGAGGAGATGGAAGTTAAGGCAGATGATTGCTCCCTTTCAAGCCCTGGGGTTGGAAGCATATCTACTGTACCCGGCTAGGCTTAAAGTGGTTGTGAGGGGGAAAATTTGGATGTTCAACTCTGAGATCAAAGCCGAGTTCTTCCTGGAGGAAATGAGGAAGCAGAAGGGAGGATAGGAGATATGGGTATCTGCATACACAAAAGTATCACCTGAGTATAGATGAAAGTGTTAGAGATAAAAAAGGGATAAAAAGGGTAACACAGCACAAGTAAGGTATTTGGCGGGAGAGGGATGCGACTAGTGCAACTGAAGGCGGGCACACATAGGTCTGTTGACCTATTTGCCTGTAAGAGGGAGGGGGCGGGGGGAGCAGCACAGGGGGGGAGAAGGAGGGGGTGGAGGCAGGGGGGGGAAACAATTGTGTTTTCTGTTAAATGATAAGGTTTGGCTCATTGCTATTTACGTAGGAAATACTGGATGTATACAAGCTGATTTGAAGATGGCGAATAAAGGTTATTTCTGGCTGGATCTAAGAATATCAACGATATGGCGTGCAGGATAGCATCAATTAATATATGTGGTCTTAATGAGCCGAGTAAGAGGATGAGAGTAGCAGCGTATCTGAAACCTATGCGATTAGACTTGATATGCCTACAAGAGACTCATATAGAAGCGGGGAGGACATACCTTCTGGAGCAATTAGGATTTAAGGTATTGGCTTGCACTAAGCAGGGGTCTAGGACCAGAGGGGTAGTAATTCTGGGTAGGCAAAGGGATGTGATTGTAGGGAAGAAAAAGGAAGATCAATGGGGTAGATGGGTTATTTTAGAAGTATGTTTTAGGGGCCAGAAATTAACTCTTGTTTCAATTTATGGTTCTACGGAAGACGATCCAGATGTATTTCAGTTCCTTGAAATTGAGTTAGCTCAGTGGCCTGAGCCTATAGTATGCTGTGGAGATTTCAACATCCATGATCTAGAGAGCTCATTTACGCGTCCAGATGCGATATATCGGGGAAGGAAGAGGAAAGTATTTAGGCTGGACTACTTTCTGATATCTAATTGTCTGCTCTCTGGATCACAAGTGGAGAAGCTACCGAGGGTGATTTCAGATCATAGTCCGGTTATTCTCACTATCAAAATCAATCAAACACCCAAAATACCCTCACAGTGGACTTTTGAGAGAGGCCTGCTAAAGGATCCTGTATATAGGGAGCACATGACAGCTTGGATTAAATTCTTTTGGGATATTAACAGGGGGACAGCAGCTCCAGGAGTGGTCTGGGACACTTTCAAGGCAGGAGTACGGGGAGAAACAATTAGTTTCGTTCTAGGAAGACAAAAGAGAGAAAGAGACAAGAGAGAGCAGGTTGGGCAGAGACTATTAAGAGAGGAAGGGAATTTAAGTAGGGCCATAGTACAAAATTTACCTTTAGAAGAGTACCTGCTTAAAATTATAGTTTTAAAAGCTGAAGCAGTGGAAGGGTTGGCTAGACAAGCTGCAGATAATTTTTTGACAAAGAAGGAAAAGACGTACGAACTTAGTGAGAAGGTGGGTCGAGTCCTGGCTAGCAGAACCAGGCAGAGAATTGCTGCAGCGGGAATAAAAGAAATCAGGGATGCATATGGAAATATGGTTATGGATTCTGATCTAGTAAGGGAAGTGTTTAGAAAGTTTTACGCAGATCTGTATACCCCAGAGGGTCCAACAAGACTACGAGAGGTTGAAGAATACCTGAGAGATATTTCTCCGCCGATAATGTCCGAAGAAGATAGGGAGATATTAGATGGGCCCCTACAGGTGGAAGAATTCAACGAGGCCCTTGGTAGCTTACCAGCTGGGAAAGCAGCAGGACCAGACCAAATTCCGCTTGAATTTTATCAAATATTTAAAAAAGTGCTTGTGGCAGATATGTTTTTAATAATGCAACAAGCTCAACTAGGGGAATCCAGTCCGGAATCTTGGGGGGGGGCTGACATAATTGTAATTTTGAAAAAAGGGAAGCCACCAGAAGCACCAGGATCATACAGACCAATCACACTAATGAATTCGGATATTAAAATATATTCCAAAATCCTGGCAAAGAGGCTGGCTGGGATCATTGAGCAGTTGGTAACCCCCATACAGCATGGATTTATTCCTGGAAAAGGGACAACGCAGCACGTTAGGACTGTTGTTACAATGCTTGACTCTGCAGGAATCCTAGGGGATCCTGTTGCAGCACTTTTTCTAGATGCTGAGAAGGCATTTGACAGGGTCTCCTGGGATTACCTTTGGCAGGTCATGAGGTGGTGCGGGATGGGGGAATCTTTTATTAAAGCCATACGGATACTTTATAGTAACCCAATAGCGAGAATTAGAGTAAATGGAGGGCTGACAGATACAGTTAAAATCGCTAGGGGGACTAGGCAGGGTTGTCCCTCCTCTCCCCTCCTTTTTGCGTTATATCTCGAACCGCTACTGCGACGACTGGAAGCTAATCAGGAGATACCACCAATGAGGGTAAACAGCTGCACGGTAAAGACCTTAGCCTATGCAGATGATATAGCTATTTTAACGCCGAACCCCACTCTAGCTCTAAAGGAGGTCGAGACAGAGGCCCATGTGTTTGGACGGATATCGGGCTATAGTTTAAATAGATTAAAAACGCAGATTATAAAAAACACCTATGCTATATGTAATGATGATAGGGTGGTTAATTCGGCAGTGTACTTAGGGGTATTATTAGTGGCGGATTTGGATAAAATTGTAGAAATGAATTTGTCCCCCTTGATTGATAAGGTGAAGAGAGATCTGGAGAGGATGAATAACTTACATCTTTCTTTACTGGGATGTATTAATGTGAATAAAATGCTGATCTTGCCCAAATTTGTATATTTCTTTCGCTCTATCCCTCTGATCTTTGAAGCCAAATGGTTTAATATGTTAGAGAGAGTACTAAATAGGTTTATCTGGGCGCATGGGAAAACCAGGCGGGCCTATAGGTATATGACTCTCCCAAGAGAAAGAGGGGGATGGGGGGCCCCTGATTTCAGGTTATATCAAATGGCTGCAGCACTACAGTATATGCAGGGGTTAATTGGGGGTGGGGGGATCGATACAGGGGTTACGATCATGTCTACGGAAGTCTACTCTATAGTACTGGGGGCAGAGGCAGAAAATAACTTCTTAAACAGGGTTGAGTTTGGATACCATAAAAGGACCAGATTTATGACTGTAGTGGCAGCATATAGGATATGGAATGTCTTTTTTTTTAAAATGGGTCTCGGAAGAATAAATCCTTTCCTACAGAGGTATTTGCTGATCCGATAATGGCAAGATGGTCTCAAAAAGGGATAGTACAGATTGGAGACTTAATGGATGAGGAAGGGATCGTACAGTTTGTAGACCTCACCTTTAAGTATGGTATTGAGAGAAAGGACTTTTTTAAATATTTACAGTTAAGGAGTTTTCTTTACCGTAAGCAGGGTGGCAGTGCGGGGTATAACACTAATGAAGTACTGGAGAAAATAAAAATAGGAAGGGACTGTACAATTAGATCATTTTATGCATTCTTAGTAAAAGGGAAGATGGATGATATGGAGAAAGTTAGCAATAAGTGGGTTGAAAAACTGGGGGGGGAGCCTGGAAGTTTTCAAGAATCCTTGAACATGGGTTGTAATATTTTGTGTTCGGGTCCCCTACAATCGCAGCACTACAAGACTTTATTCTCATTGTACTACACCCCCGCCAGAATAGCTAAATGGGGAGGCTCCACTGGCATCACCTGTCCCCGATGTAATGCAGGGGACGCAGATATAATTCATATGTTTGCTACCTGCCCCCAGCTGTATAGCTTGATTAAAAATGTAGAAGATTTTCTTGCTAATACACTTGACATACGAATAAAATTGACACCTTTGAGGATTCTGCTTGGGAGAGATAACCAGGATGGACCTGAATATAAGGAATTTATGTTTATGGCTACTGCAGTTTTGAGGTTGACGATAGCAAGAGCATGGTTAGAAAAGGTCCCCCCGGGAATGCAAAGATGGTTGGCAAATTTATTAGCTAGCTATAACCTTGAGAAAGCAATATATGCACGTAAGGGGAAAAGGGGAAGAAGGCTAGGGTTAAAAATCTGGGAACCAATAGCGAAGTGGAAAGAGACTATGGCATTACAGGATACTGCAACACAATATGCAATATAGGTTTATTTGCTACCTGTTGTTTAATTTGTGCTCTTTGTTAGTTGATATTGTTTAAATTTCAAATCAGATAAAGTGAAATTATGGATGTTTTTTCAAAATTGGCTGGAAAAGGTACAAATGTAAAATACGTAATACAATGTGTATACTGAGAAAAAGGGGTAAAATAATAAAAATAAATTTAAAAAAAAAAAAAAAAAAAATTCACAGCAACACTCCACTATCGACTATACCATTATCTCAAAGGATCTTGCTCTGTCTCTTCGTGACTATCAGGTGATCCCAAGAGTAGAAAGTGACCATAACCCTCAAGTAATGTCACTGGTTCATCATCTGCCCGAGTCAAGGTCTATGGTAACCAGGCCAATGGCCTACAGTGTGAAAAGGCTAGTGTGTGATTCGTCAAATCTGATGGAAATAGGGGCATTTATAAAACCTGCAATTACCAAAGCGCTAACCGAGAAATGTCATTGGAAGTCAATTGTTGAAATCTGGCCCTGTGTCTGTGCTTCCCTATTAGATCGTTTCCCCTCGACAAAAACATCACAAGGATACCCTACAAGGCCAAAAAAATCAGGATGGTACACAACTAGGTTACACCAGAAAAAAGGGAACTTAATAAAGCTACACGGGCAATCCTCAGGTGACCGAATTGTGGCCTAAATTCTTCGCAACTATGCAGTTTAAAACTCCTGAGAAGAAAAAAATGCAATAAGGAAAGCCAAACATACCCATTATGAGGGAATATGGCTAAATTGCACTTTGTCAGCAAAACAAATAATCTGAAAACATTTTTGGGACTAATAAACAACCTTGAAAACCGTAGTAGTAGAGCCAACAGCACCAATATTCCTGACCAACGCTGGGCAGCCTTTATCCACAGTTTATATGGGGCCCCTACAGACAAAGCCCTGAGTAATATCATCAACTATCCCATGTTAAGTACATTGAGCAATAGAAATTGCAGAGCTATCAGAAGTGACCAACAGCTCAACAAAGCCAAATAGTTAGCTATGGAAATATGGAAGGTACATCAAGTCAAAATGGCAATAAGCAGGATCAGATCAAATGGTGCGCCTGGGCCCAATGGGATTCCAAACTCGGGCTTCAAGGCTAAGACAGATCTCTGGTCAGAAATCCTGACACCTCTGTTCGATGACGTTGTAAAATTCAAGACGGTACCGGATTCATGGCAGGGAAGTATAATCCAGCCAATTCATAAACGTGGCCCACTGGACAATCCAGCTAATTACAGGCTGATTGCCCTAACAGATGTGGAGGCAAAATTCGATCATGAAGAATGGGCCGCTAAAGAAGAAATCATTCCAATATTCCAAACTGGTTTTCGAAGGGGCGAATCAACGATTACGAACTTGACCTTAGTGATTTTTTTATCTGAAAACGCAAAGCATAAAAAGCAAAAGCTATATATTTGTTTTGTTGATCTTAATGCCGCTTTTGATTCTGTCCCCCGCAAGTTACTTTGGGTGAAGTTATCTGCATGGGGCATTCCAAACCAATTGTTAGATGTGATTATATTGCTATATTCCAATACGTGGGTCCAGGTTAAGGTGGGGGATGGCAGCTGTACAACACACCGATTTAAAACGTTTAGTGGTCTTAAATAAGGTTTTGTCTTAGCACCTTGTCTTTTTAATATTTTCATGGCCGATTTACATTCACACTTTAAAAATGTTAATACTCATTCACCTAATCGCTCATTCACCTAATCTTGAAGGACAAAAAATAAAAATTCTACAGTACGCAGATGATACCATATTGTCAAGTCATATTCCCATAGGTTTATAAAGATTAATAGATTATTTCAATAACTATATACTAGCCAATGGCTTTCAGATGAACCCCAAAAAAACTAAAATAATGCCGATTGGTTCTACTACATTAGATATGAGAATTTGGACATCAATGGTTTAAAGATTGAAACTGTAAATGTTATAAATATTTAGGTAATACATTTGACGAAAAATTGTCTTTTAAACAACATTTTCTTAATTTAAAAGCGAAAGCTACAGCGCTGTCTTTTGCTTTTAGGAAGCTGAGAGAAAAGTTGGAATGTCTGAACCATGAGCATTTACTTAAGGTAATGAAAGCGAAGCTGATTCCCTCTCTGGACTATGGGTCAGTAATTTTCCAAGGGAAAGACTAACAAATTCTTAATCTACATATAAAAGTTTTGAAATCAGTCTTCAGAGTTCCAAAGAACATCGGGCATGCCAACGTTAGTTTGGAAATTGGCTTGAAAAGACAGTCTTTAATAAGACAATCTGCATTTTTTAAATCTTTATACTCCTGTTTTTCAGACCCAGGCACCCACTGCTGAGGGTTGGAGATCCTATTTAACAGAGATCCGAAGCAATTTTAAGTCTCAGCCCTTTGAAGATGTAGCTAGAAATTAAGTTGTGTTCAGACAGACATTAAACCAATCAGCTAATTTCCTAATGATTTTATTGGATAAGGACGAGCTTGCCAAAAAAAGTCATGCATGGTCGGTTAGCAATACATTCACTAAATTGGAGCCACAATTTTTTATCTTATTTCCCATTTTAAAATTGAGGCTGCTACAGCTTGGGAGATATCCCACAAAGGATCGGACCCCCCCATGGGTACAAAAATGGCCCTCAAATAGCTTCAGGATATGTGGTTTTCATAATGAATCACTATTGCACATTTTATCTATTTGTCCTCAACTGTTAAAAGAGAGGAAAGCCCTATTAAAATCCATCCTTAAAGAAAATGGGGTGAGGACATGTCGCCATGCAATCATAATTTGCCTCTCTGGGAAATCAGCTCATCTGACCACATAGTTTGTAAAGTTTATTCTTATTGAAGAAAACAAGTTAACTGTTGAGTGTGCCACTTGAGGTTAGGGGCTTTTGATAACCAATAATCGTCTTTTTCAACGATGCTGCCCCAAAGACGTTGTTGTCAACTATACCTTAATCTGGCAACTGTATAGATTGTTATTGACGTAAAAAAGGATTCTTTGAAAGGATTTGCACAGTGGCACTTTATCTATGGCATTTTATTTATTGTGTTTTACACACTGATATTAAAAAAGGGGGCAGTACATGCAGTTCTTAGAAGACTTTGTGAAAGGCTCATTTTAAAAATTGGAACTGCACATTGGCACTATAACTATGGCATTTTGATTATGACTTATTTATCCTTATATATTACAATACGGGGTAGTGGATGCAATTCTCACAAAACTTTTTAGATATTTAAATTATTGGTTTTATATATAATATAGCATAGTTATTTGTGATTTGTGTTAAATATCTGATTTCTAATACTAGAAAGAGAACGTCACCCTGAGAAGGATGGCACACTCGTAATGCTTACACATATATGCAATTTAGCAATGGCACTTTAAATTAGGAATTGGAGGAAAAATACTCAAAATGCTGCTATAATATGGTGTGATTATTGTATTGAAATGTGGTGTATCTTTGATATTATTTTCCAAGTTACAATGTTTTGTTGTGTCCATGCAAAATTTAATGTCTTTTATATACCTGCTGTTTGTAATGATTTTAATTAATCAACAATAAAGACTCCATCCAAGACTCATCATGTTTTGACACGCTGTGTTACTTACATGCCAAGTCATTTAAGGTCCCAGCTCATGCTTTTGAATCAAGCCAGATCCCTAGCTAGTTGATTTCCCAGTGTAATTGCTGCTTGTCTGCCACGAGGGAGCACTGCAGGCGTAAGCCACTATGTCCTATCCGACAGGCTGTGGACCTTCTGCCAGTCATGAACTAACCAGTGTCCGCCAGTGAGCAAGTCCAACCATAGCTCAATTCCACCACCCGGACTCAACCCTAGGGGAAACCCTGCTCACGCCCCTAGTGTCCCTTAGGTCACTCCATCACCCTATGCAGGGCCTGCCTAGGTAGAGATCTGCTGTCACCACCCAGCAAAAGTCCTAGTGCCATGTTTTGGACTGACCCCCAGTCCCCCATGTCTTCCGCGTGAGCTCTCCTGAACAGTGTTTACACACCCCAGAGGCACATGCAGCCATCACACAAAATGAGTCCCGACCTTTACCGGAAGACCCGTAGAATTAGTTTGGCCATGGGAATGGCTTTCATGCAACCTGGAACTGCTGGATTACTGTCAAATATCTTGCACAGAAACATCAAGAGGGGACAATGGATCTGTAGCCAGGTCAGAAGGAATACGCAACAGGCTATGTCGGGACAAGGAAGGTTTTATTTTGAGATAGTCGCGTCTTCTGTGGGATGCCAGTTTCAAGTAACAAACTCAACGAGTCACGAACATAGGGACCAAAACACTCTCCAACAGGTGCATAACGACGAGTCTTCCTCTTCGTCTCGGGCGGGGAGTTGTTCGTTTTGGTTGTCTTCTCAGTCCTCCCTTAAACGTCAGGTAGAGGCAGAGGGGAATGCTCCGGGGTCCGCAAAGAAAAGGAAGAACAACAGAAAGATGGAGGTCAATATTGCATCCCGTTTGACCAACCTCAAGAGGTTAGGGAGTGAGGGAAACGCCTGTGCACAAGTGAGTAGATAGGAGTTTAGACAGGTGGCGGTGAGGGGTGGCAGTGAAGGAGGGGTGTTACTATTTACAAGTAGGAGGCGGCGAGCGGCAACGTTTATCAACCCTCGGACTTCTCCCGCCTCCCGACCCAGCCCGAGAATCTTTCCCGTACCTGGGTCAGCCACGCTCAAACGTGGGCGTGGCTCGGCGAAGCGTGGTCGCGGAGGCCTCCTGGCTCCGGGTCCCGTCTCTGCTCTCGTTCCCTCCGTCCGGGCTGGATGTCTACTCCGGGCGTCTTGGAAGCTCCTCCGGGTCTCGACTCTTCGGTTCTTCGTTCTCCGTCTGCTCTAGCCTCTCTCCGGTGTCCATGCATACCGGATTCCGATATCCGGGATTCCTTATTGGGTGCCAGCCGATGATGTCATCAAAGGGGGCGGGCCTTCCTGCAGCACATCCCAGTTAAAGGGACCAGCATCGGAGTCTGATATGTCTGTTTGGGAAGCCTGCCACGAGTCCCCCTGGTGAGAAGAAAGCATAGGGTCCATGAGTTCACGGGCTTCCCACCAGTCACCCCCTTGTCCGACGCCTTCCCCGCTGACCTTGTGACACTCCTCCACCATTGGTTTCTCCCAATTGGGGAGAGGAAATGTCCTGGACAGATAGTCCGCGCTGCCATTTTCCAACCCCTTGCGATGTCTAACCGTAAATGAAAAGGGCTGGAGGGAGAGGAACCAACGGAGTACCCGTGGATTGTTAGCGATGTTCCGGCTCATCCACTGGAGGGGGGCGTGGTCTGTGTACAAGGTGAAATGACGGCCTTCGAGATAATATCGCAGTTTATCTATGGCCCATCTGATTGCAAGACACTCACGCTCAATAGTGGGATACCTCGTCTCCCTCGGAAACAGTTTTCTACTGACATAGACTATCGGGTGCTCTATACCATCTGTTGCCCTCTGTGACAATACGGCGCCCAGGCCCTGGTTGGAGGCATCGGTGTGTAAGATAAAGGGGCGTGAGAAGTCAGGTGAGGATAACACGGGGCTAGAGGTGATGATGTGCTTTAATGTATGGAAGGCTTGTAACATCTGTTCAGTGGGGTGTAGGAGGACCTGGGGTTTTACGTCTTTCTAGAGAGTGTTGGTTAAGGGAGAAGCTACCTCAGAGAACCTGGGTATGAATCGTCTATAATAGCCTATCAGGCCCAAGAAAGCCCTCATGTCTCGTTTAGTGGAGGAAAAGGGGGTGTCGGTGATGGCCCTCACTTTTTCCTTCTGTGGGGTTATGAGGCCGTGACCGAGTACATACCCCAGATAGTTTACTTTTTGGAAGGCTACCCGTGATTTCCTGGCGTTAACATGTAAGCCGGCTTTTTGTAGAGTCTGAAAGATAGCATGAAGGTGCTGTATGTGCGTCTTCCAGTCGGGGCTAAAGACCACAATATCATCTAGATATGCTGATGAAAAGGCGTGGTGGTCTCTGAGGATCGTGTTCATGAGTCGCTGGAACGTCGCTGGGGCACCATGCAGTCCGAATGGCAGCACTGTGAACTCGAAGAGTCCATCGGGGGTTGAGAACGCTGTTTTCTTTCGATCCTCCTCCCGCAGGGGCACTTGCCAGTACCCTTTTGTTAAATCCAGTGTCGTGATGTAACTGGCTTCCCCCAGTTTTTCGATTAGTTCGTCTATACGTGGGATGGGGTAGGCATCGAAGGACGATATCTCATTGAGAGCCCGAAAGTCCATACAGAAACGGGTGCTCCCGTCCGGCTTTGGCACCATCACAATGAGCGAAGACCATTCACTCCTGGAAGGTCTGATCACTCCTAGATGTAACATGTCCTGTACCTCCTGCTGGACTGCTTTCCTTCTGGCCGCGGGTATTCTATACGGACGCTGTTTGATCACTTTTCCCGGCACAGTGTCTATCCGATGTTCAGCGAGGTGGGTCTTCCCAGGGAGGTCGGAGAACAGCGATGAATAAGAGTTAAGGGCTTCCCTCAGCTCCCCCTCTTCTTTCGTGGTGAGTTCGGTGTTGATGACTAAGTGCTGCAAGGTGTTGTTATCACTTGTCAGGGTGGGCACAGTGAGGGTGGCGGTCTTTGGTGGTGAGCCTATCCACTTTTTCAACAGGTTTATGTGGAATACCTGGGTACGATTCGGCGTTAGCTGCAGTTTGTACGTAGTATTCCCAATGGTAGCGACGACTCTGTAAGGGCTTTTCCACTCGGTCTTGAACTTGTGGGTAGACGTGGGCAGCAGCACCAAGGCCCAGTCGTTCACGTTTAGGGACCTCCATTTTTTTCCTCGATTGTAATCGCGAGTCTGTTTCTCTTGTTTCTTGGCGAGGCTTGAATACGCCAGGTCGCGGAGTTTCCCGATTTTTGCCTTCAATCCCTGAGTATATTCCAGCATTCCTCTGGTCTCCAGGATTTCTTCCTTCTCCCAGGCCTCTTTTGTCATCTCCAGGAGGCTCCGTGGTTGGCGACCATATAGCATTTCAAAGGCGGAGCAGCCTAGGCTGCTTTGTACCTGGCTCCTTATAACGTATAATGCCAAAGGTAGGAGTTGGTCCCACTCCTTGCCATTCACCTCTAACATTTTTTTTAGTGTCGTTTTCAACGTTCCATTATATCGTTCCACCAACCCATCCGTCTGAGGGTGGTAAACGGAAGTCCTTATGTGACGCAAGTCCAGAATCTGGCATACTTCTTTCATTAGACGGGATACGAACGGTGTACCCTGGTCCGTCAGGATTTCTTTAGGGAACCCTACTCTCGAAAAGAGTTCCTGGAACCGTTCCGCTATGTTGCGAGTGGTAGGGGTACGAAGAGGGTAGGCCTCAGGAAACCGGGTGGCATAGTCCACTATTACTAGCACATATAGGTGTCCTTTTTTTGAGCGGGGCAAAGGCCCGATTAGATCCATCCCTACTCGCTCGAATGAGGTCTCTATCACTGGTAGGGGTTGTAGCGGGACGGCTGGGGGCCTATGGGTGTTCCGTTTTTGACAAACAGTACAGGCCTGGCAGTGTGCTTTGATGTCTTTATAAACCCCCGGCCAATAAAAATGCCTCAATACGTTCTGTGTTGTCTTTTCGGACCCTGTGTGCCCTGCCGTGAGGTGAGAGTGGGAGAAGAACATGATTTGGTCCCTAAAGGACACGGGAACCAGTAACTGCTGGGGTTCCGAAGGGGAAGCCTGTCAATACAGCAGCGCGTCTTTGATGAGGAACCGGGGATACGTGGTGGGAATGCCGTCAGAGGTGCTATGGGCCTGTTCCCACGCGTTATATAGGAAGGGCATCGTTGGCCTGTGCGAACCTGAAACTGCGGTCAAGGAGCCATGGCTCTAGGGTTATCAGGGCAGGGGCGGTAGGGTTAGCGCCATTACCCTGTGGTGGGCTCCCTCCCGCTGTGGTTTGTAGCACCCGTCTAAAAAAGGCAAGGAAATCGGGGTTGTCTATCCCTATAATGAGATCCTCTGGAAGGTTATCTAGGACCCTAACTTTTATCTGGCTTCTGATCCCTGCGGAGTGTATAAGAGGTATGACTGCTAGTGGGTAGGGCTTTACATCACCATGCACACAACAAATGTGCACAGAGGACTCAGGCATCAGTTGCTCACGAGTGACCCACATACCCTGAATGACAGACTGCTTGCAGCCGGAGTCTAGAAGGGCTCGGATACTCTTACCGTTCACCTGCACACTTACATGAAACGCGGTCCCCATCTCAGCGGTGTACATGATGGACTTGGGGATTTAACCCACTTCCATAGGTTCCTCTGTTGGTCTCCTCTTAGGGCATGCCCGGGCAATATGACCCCACTCCCCGCACTCAAAGCACTGGGGTCCTTTTATGATGGGTAGTTCAAATTTCGTTTGTCGAGGTTTTGTCGATTCCGAGATCTTGGGTCTTTTCTCCATCCAGAAGGTTAGGTTGCGCGGCTTCTCTCCCTCCAAACCGCCCACCTTCGGCTGTGCTCGCGAAAAGGTGGTGGCCATTTCTATGGCTTGTTGGGCCGTCAGGTGGGTGTGCTGACGCAGCCACCTCTGTGTATTATATGGAAGCGCCTCCAAGTACTGCTCCAGATATATCTTCTCCATGATCTCTTCCTTGGAGCTAGTGCCCGGGGTTAGCCATTTGTCGGCTGCCATTTTGAGCCTGAAAAATAATGTTTTTGGGTTCTCACCGGGCGCTCCCTTCTCTTTCCGGAAGCGTACCCGGTAGGCCTCGGCATCTAGGCCCAGGTGGTCCAGGATAATTGTTTTTATGTCAACATAAGGGGTGTCCCCGGTGGCATTAGCTACCTGGTAGGCAGCTTGAGCCTCTCCTGTCAAGAGAGGAGCTAAAAAGAATGGCCACTTCTCCAGGGGCCAGCTACATGCCCTGGCTACCCTCTCAAAGTTAGTAAGGAAGGCGTCTGGATCTTCCCCATGTATATACTTCTGTAATGAGACCCCAGCGGGGGTGGGGTGACTAGGGCTTCGGGGTTCCTGAAAGGATGTGGAAGGGGGCTCTGTCACCGCTTTCTGGAGACCCTCAATCTGCGCCGCAATGGTGTCTTTGAACACATCCCGGTCTGCTTTTGCGGAGGCCATCTGACGCTCGACAGCCCACTCCAGATTTTCCTGACCCTTAATCAAATGTTGGATCAATGCATCCATCTTTACTTCACAGATGGGGTTTTCTATGCCCGCATTCTCCACCAGTGTAGGCGGGTCAGAAGGAATACGCAACAGGCTACGTCGAGACAAGGAAGGTTTTATTTTGAGATAGTCGCGTCTTCTGTGGGATGCCAGTTTCAAGTAACAAACTCAACGAGTCACGAACATAGGGACCAAAACACTCTCCAACAGGTGCACAACGACGAGTCTTCCTCTTCGTCTCGGGCGGGGAGTTGTTCGTTTTGGTTGTCTTCTCAGTCCTCCCTTAAACGTCAGGTAGAGGCAGAGGGGAATGCTCCGGGGTCCGCAAAGAAAAGGAAGAACAACAGAAAGATGGAGGTCAATATTGCATCCCGTTTGACCAACCTAAGAAGGTAGGGAGTGAGGGAAACACGCCTGTGCACAAGTGAGTAGATAGGAGTTTAGACGGGTGGCGGTGAGGAGTGGCAGTGAAGGAGGGGTGTTACTATTTACAAGTAGGAGGCGGCGAGCGGCAACGTTTATCAACCCTCGAACTTCTCCCGCCTCCCGACCCAGCCCGATAATCTTTCCCGTACCTGGGTCAGCCACGCTCAAACGTGGGCGTGGCTCAGTGAAGCGTGGTCGCGGAGGCCTCCTGGCTCCGGCTTCCCGTCTCTGCTCTCGTTCCCTCCGTCCGGGCTGGATGTCTTCTCCGGGCGTCTTGGAAGCTCCTCCGGGTCTCGACTCTTCGGTTCTTCGTTCTCCGTCTGCTCTAGCCTCTCTCCGGTGTCCATGCACACCGGATTCCGATATCCGGGATTCCTTATTGGGTGCCAGCCGATGACATCATCAAAGGGGGCGGGCCTTCCTGCAGCACATCCCAGTTAAAGGGACCAGCATCGGAGTCTGATATGCCTGTTTGGGAAGCCTGCCACGAGTCCCCCTGGTGAGAAGAAAGCATAGGGTCCATGAGTTCACGGGCTTCCCACCAGTCACCCCCTTGTCCGACGCCTTCCCCGCTGACCTTGTGACAGGATCCTGGGTGAAATTTATGGACCGTCCATCTAAGTAGCAGTCAGGTAGTCATCTCAGTTGCAAGAGATAGAATTCGGGGATAAAAGAGTTGTTCTGAACTAAAATATTGGATTAGACAAGTTAAGAGCTGCTATATTTTTATGAAGGTTGCAAAAAGTACAATTGATGGACGGAATGCTGAACAATGTCAAACATTCACCCCCGGGTACTGGGATCTGGGCCTAAATCCACCATTTGTTTGCTCACCATGTAATTCCAGTTTGGACCCAGCCATATGCAAATCAGTCTTGACCTAGCTCCCCACGGGAACAGTCCAGCCCGAACTGCCAGGCCAGGTCCTCCCGGGACCGAAAACAATCATCCTAGGACTGGTTTTGAGATATCACCATTCATTAGCCAAGCTAGCTTAACTTCAGTGGCATAGACCCACATCTGGGCATGCCCGTGCCACTTGGGGTAATAAATGCAAAAAGACCGATTGGTGGACGGAATGCTGAATAATATCAAACATTCACCACCACTACAGAGAACTAGGCCTAGCTGGGTCCAAAATGAGGTGACATGGTGTGCAGAAGAAAGATGGACTGGGATGCGGCTCTGAGTAATAACCAGTGGCTGAGATTAATTTAAGCATTCCATTCATCAACTTTTGCATACTTTCATGTTTTTATGAAGGGTCAGCAGAAAAGAAGGGCATACGATAGGACATATGGGGCATCTGTAAGGTCGCAGGCAATGGGAACGACAATGCAGAACTGCATAAAGAAGGTTGTATAGCTGCAAGGTAGGGGGGAAATGTGCAGAAAAGACAAGAGAACTCTCTAGAGTCGACACAAGCTTGATGTGTTTTGTGGTCATTAAGTACAATCATGTGGAACTATGCAGGATTAGAATGTGGCTTTGTGGGTACCTAATGATGTTTGTGCAGGATGAGGGGATCTTTGGGGGATTGATGGAACCTATAAGGCCGTACATGCCACTGATAGGAGGCATGTGTAGCTAGATGTTAGCTGCAGGCAGGTTGATAGAAGCAGTGTGTAGGTTGACAGAAGTTTTATCTGCATTGTGAAAAGGGCCTTACATGAGGTCTGGGAGTCTAAAAGAAACAGATTCTTAATCTTGTGTTTGTGTGGCGTTGATATAGAGGTTGTGGAGGAAGGACCAAAAGAGCCTCTAAAAAGTTGACAGGGAAATGGGGGCTACCAAAGAAATAGCAGTAGGAGCCAAAGAGATGTGGGTGATATGGCAGGTGCCATGGGCAAGAGTAGGAAGGAGTTTTATGTGGGAAATGGAGGAGGAGAACATGAGGTGCATCTTTGAAAAAGATAGGAGTAGAGGGCAACAGTAAATCTGAAGGCAGGTGACAAGCACTGATGCTAGGGAGAGTAGAGTAGGATTTGAGCCACATACACATTTGCCAGTGTTCATGGGTAGAAAGAGGTAGGCAACCAGAATGGAGTCCAGATGGGAGCCCAGGAAACTAAGATGTTTAGGGCTGAAATCAATACTTTTATTGACTACAACGGAAAGTTTTCTTCTAAGTGCTTTTTTGTCTTTCCTCCTGCTTCCGTTGACGGCATTCCAAATAGTGGACATTATGACGCAATCAGACTACTTTCAGAACGTTTTTTCTTGACCAAACGTGGCTAAGAAGTTAAATATTCCTGACCTGAATGGTCTTATGAACTGTAACCAGTGCCTCAGGAATTATGTGGCATTGTAGGTTAAAAATGCACAGCAGGATTGACTACATTATGCAATAAGTCAACACAAATAATGCAGCATAGTGTAGCCCATTCTGTGGCTAAATGATAAGCTATTTTGTCCATTTAGCTCAAGTTAATACTCTCTGGGCAAAGTCACCTCATTAGTACAGGTGCACATCTGAAAATAGCAGCCAGAAACAGAAATGACTAAATGACCTTTATAGAATTACATCTGCGGAATCACCTTTGTAGAGCATGATTTAAGAGGCTTTTACTTTAGTAACTTTTGATCCTTTGAGTTAGAAAATATTTTCTTTTTTTGGAAATTGCTAATAAATCAGGTGATGGTGGACTACATGGCCAGTATGGATGATTCATTGTAAAGTGGTCTCATTACCTTGTTTCTGATTCTTAAGTGAAGAGCTCTGAAAGATTCTGATGGTTGGTTTCTTTGCCAATTTGGTTTCTTCTGTCCCACTCATTAGTGAAGAAATGTGAATTTGTATTACTTTTATATATTAATAGATTTGACTGAGGGCCTGATTTAGAACCAGCGGATGGGTTACTCCATCACAACATGTGACGGATATCAAGTCAGCCGAAATCTAAACCCCATTATACGGGTTACCAGTTCCTGCGGTGACAGGGTGTGATCCTAGGCAAATATTTTATTTCACTGAGTCACCCTTTTCTTCATTATCACATACTAGAGCACCTTCAAATAAACTATTTTGCTTGATTTAATAGACTAAGCTTTTATTCCATGTATAATAAAAATATAGCCCACATATTAGGGTACACATGACCCCTGACTTGCCTCTTTGTTTACTAATAGCATTTGTTGGTGCTGCGGCAGGAATGTTTCTCAGTTCATTATTAAAAACGTTCACATTTATTAAATATATTACAAAAGCATGGCATGGTAGCTCAATGTCATTTACAGACAGATATTTTCCACTGAAACAGTCACACACTTTCCCACTGACATGCAGTTTTACTGCTAAAACTAAATAGCTTGCAAATGACAGCTTGCAAACTATAATGTGTGAAATTTGGGTTTCAGCAAATATTTATCATTTGCACATCACCAAGTAAAATATTCTGATCTGTTTTAATCCTATTAAAATCTTTATTTCTGTCTCACTTCAGAAGTACAAAGAAGTGCTTTCCTAACTAACAAAATATATTTTAAAATATGTGTACAGTTCATTTGCAAGCTATTTAAATGTGTGCCAAACACAATTGTCACAGTAAGGTATACAAAAAAGTGATGGATGGAATGCTTGAATTAATCTCAGGCACTGGTAATTCCTCTGGGCCGCATTTCAATGTTATTTTGCACATCATGTCACCTCAGTTTGGACACAGGTGTATGCAAATCAGTCTTGACCCTGCTTCAATCAGCACAGTCTAGTCAGAACTGCCAAGCCAGGTCCTCCCCGAACCGAAACACAAGCAACCCAGGACCGGTTTCGTTCAAATATGGGCTTATCAGCAGGGTATAGCTTAGATCCAGTGACACAGTGTGCAAGGGACCCACATCTGGGCATACCTGTTCCACTTAGGGCGACACACTAAAGTATACAAAAAAGTAGTGGATGGAAGGCTTCAATTAATCTCAGCCACTGGTAAACTCTGGGCTGCATCCCATTCCATTATTATTTTGCATACCATGTCACCTCAGTTTGGATCTCGCTATATGCAAATCAATCTTGACCTCGATCCATTCAGAACAGTCCAGCCCGAACTGCAAGCCAGGTGCTATCTAACTGGAACACAAGCAACTCAGGACCTAAATTATTTCCTGCTGAAAGAGTTTTTCAACTATGCCAATAATAGAAGGTCTTAAGAAAAAGTTACTTATCTTTAGTAATGATCTTTCTGGTGGGTACAATATCTAACAGAGGATTCCTCACATTTTGAATATCCCCTGTCACCAGACTGGATCTCAAAACTTCTGGTGCTGGCTCCATGTGAACACCCAAAGCTGTGCAGATGCAATTTCAGTGGAGCCATATAGCTAGCCTGCCTGATGAAGGGTGATGCCCCGAAACCGGTCCTAGGATGCTTGTTTCCGGTCCAGGGAGGAGCTGGCTTGGCAGTTCGGGCTGGACTGTTCCCACAAGGAACAGGGTCGAGACTGATTTGCATATGACTGGGTCCAAACTGGGGTTGTGTGGTGAGCAAAAGAATGATGGATTTAACCCAGATCCTTGTGACTGGAGGTGAATGTTTGCATTGTTCAGCATTCCATCAATCAATTGTTTCTTTTGCATATAGCACCACCCCGGCACACTGACAACAGTTTCTCACCCATCTTTTCCAAGTCCTTAGAGGCAGAGACCAGGATAATATCAGATTAAATGTGGTTGTGCAATGCAACAAAGTAATTTGGAACATTATTAGTATCAGGAATCTATCATCATCCTTCAGAAAAGCGAGGAGGGAGAATCAGTGACAGAAATGTAACGGACAACTATGCAGGAATTTAAACTGGTCCCAATCGAAAAATGCAAGACCAAATTCAGATCCCAGAGGGGAATGGTAAAGGGCATGGGGGAAAAATATATATAAGCCCCCTCAAAAGTCATATAACAATCAGGGATTTGAACAATGATGGTTAGTCATGTTGGTAGTTGAACACCAAAAGTACAGCAATATAACCTTTCACAGCACAAACTTGCTGGGCAAGGGCAGTACAAAATGCAATATATATCAGACAGCTGAGCCTTCAGAGAGTCTACGTTTTAAACTACATACCATGACACAAAATGGTTCCACCTTCCCAACTACTCAGACTCAGTAGAGGGGCGACAAGCTGACAACATGATGTCAACCACCTCTGGCGGCATGTGGGAGGAGCTCAGGTGTCCCCTCTCAATCTTCAGTCATGAAGTTGGAGGCTCCTGATGCTAGGATAAAGTACCTTCCGCTCTGACTGTAAAAATAATTCTGCTCTGTTCGGCAGGCAAAGCAGGGGACAAGTGTAGAGTTGCAGGAAGTCTGTATAGCACTCACCCGTGGCCCAGTCTGGAGCAATCAAAATGGTTTGGTCCCAGTCCTGTTGCAGCTTCTTCGATATCCAATGAATTAGGATATTTGGTAATGTATAGTGAAGAGGAAAATTACATCAACCAAAACTCATCTCCCCAAAGCTCTCTGCAAAAGAAACAGGAGAGCACAGAACTGTGGGTCATGTGCGTTCATGTGAGTTCTTGAGAGCGGTGAGAACCTGAAGGTTGCTGCAAAGGGCAAAGATGTTCTGGAACACCTTCGGGTGCCGACACCAGTCATGGTGAAGATGACGTCTGCTCAAGCTGCTGGCCATGGTGTTCAGAGACCTTTCCAGATGGTTGGTGACCACCCAAATCCTTTGCTCATGAATCAAGGCCCAGAGGCTCAGAGCTAATCTGTAGAAAGGATGAGAACCCTTGACTTCCTGCTTGTTTACATATCACTTTGAGGTAATGGTGTATGTCAAGATCTGGACAGATTGGTCATGAAGGGGGACCAGGAAGGCTTTTAGGGTCAGACGAATTGCCCACAGCTCAAGTAGGTTGAGGCGCTGAACCAGCTCTTCTGGAGACCAAAGGCCTCCCCCTTGTAGGATGTTTTTTGTCATTACTGTGGCCGTAGCTAGTGGTGGGCAAAAGGACATCTCTTCCATCAGGTACTCCTTGTCTCGGTGCTGGAACTACTACTGAAAAGTGCATTACTGGAAGACATCATGTGCCAGTGTACATGCACGATTACTAAGATACAGGAAGCCAGTATACCTAGCAGGCAAAAAAACAGGATTGGAACTTGAATTCCTTCTCAAAACATTTCAGTCATATCCCAAATGCCACAGATCATCTGAGAAGGAAGTTAGGCTCTCAAAGATTTTGGATCCAGTACATCACCAGTGAACAGGAGAAGCTGAGAGTGCTCTAGGTGTGACTTGGACAGACTTATTCAAAAGCCCAGATCAAACACCAAGGATGCTTTGACTTTAGGTGATATACCACCAGCTGTGGCAAGTCTGCCTAGAGCAGCCAATCAATGAGGCACAGGAACCTTACAATCCTGACCTTCACAGATGTGCCACAACCTTGATACACCTTCTTGAACATTTGAGGGGCTGATGAGAGTCCAACCAGGAGTCAAAGTGTAAGTGGATAAACCTTCCAAAAATTGCAGGTACAATCTGTGTGACTGCAGAAGAAATATGTGAACATATTTGTCCTGAAAGTCATGGGACACCATACATTATTCAGTTTCCAGGGCCAAAGCTACAAGAGCTAGGAACACCATTTTGCACTCGTGGCAAATATCAGACACATACCGTTGTCATTCTAGGGAACCGGGAAGTACTGTGAGTAGGCCCCTGCCCAATTTCCTTTCCTGGGACCATATCCACTGCCCCCTTCTGCAGCAGTGCAGACACCTCCTGCTACAAAATCCATAGGTAGTACTCGGACAGAAGGAAGTAGGAGATTAAGGGTATCTGGGGAGCTACCTGTTGGAAGGTAAGGGCATTTCTACTTCCTATGATTAGCAAGATGCACTAGTCTGACATACTAGCCTTCCAGACTTTCAAAAAGGAAGTCAACCTCTCTCCAGTGGACCATGTGTTCCCACAAGGGAAAACTAAAGTGGCTTTCCATGTAGTGTAGTGGAGAACAAGGAAGAAGGGTTTCGGGGCCTGTCTGACTTTTCCTTTGCCCTTGATCCTGTACAGCTTCTGAAATTGGTTCAGCTGCTGGACAGGCTGGAAGGGATGATGCTGGCAAAACACAAATCCTTACAGATAGTCCAGAAAAGCCTGTAGTCTTGAGATGAGAATTTCAGCCTCACAGACCAGTTAGCAGCCATTCCCATCTTGAATCTTTCCTAAGCAGAGTCAGCTTTGTCTCTAAACAGACAAGTACCATCAAAAGGTATATGGATGAGACTTGCCTGCATACCACTGGCGATGATGAACCTAATGAATGTATGCCTCCTCAGGCCTATGGAAGAGACCATGGCCCTAGCCACAGAGCCCACTGTATCCACGCTTGTCCAAATGATCTGGGCATCCAGGCACCCACACACCACCTCAGCAAAATGGTCCTTTAAGTGGTCTGGTACGCTCAGAACCAATATGTTAGCCATCTTCCACAAGGCGTAGATGTTTCTGGCAAGCAGACATGTGGCCATCAAGGACAGTAGAGCTACAGTGTTGGCATTGAAAACTTTCTTACATACCACTTCCAATTTTGTGGACTTCCTGTCTGAGGAGTCATAGGAAAAGCGAGTGGAGTCTATTTAGTGCAAGATGAGGCATGCACTACCAAAGATTCTGATTAGTGATGAAGCAAAAGAGAGGTGAGATCCTCTTGAGCCAAGCCTGTGATGGAGCAGGTAGTGCAAAATTTTGTATACCTCCTCTATTTTGCATGAAAATACTAATTAGATAATCTATTAATTATAATATTATTAAACGAGTGCTGCATGTATATTAGTCAACATTATAAAAACACAAATTACACGTGGGATACTGCTATTTGCATGGCTAAATAACTCATATAACTAAAACCTGTACGCATATTAACAATAGTATATGTGGTAATAGTATATTGCATGATATATTGCTTTGTGATGTTTGCATCTTCGTGGAGGATCGAAAAGGTGAATATGCCTAGCTGCGCATTCTGCGGGAGTGTGTAATGTGTGTTCCATGCTTTGTTTTCCCATTGCCCCCCTTCACTGCTTCTGGACCAGAATTGTTTTGGACACTGTATGTTGTTCCCCGTCCTGGGAAGAGCACGCTGCTATCTCGGACTCTCATTGCCTTGAGTGTGTGTTATGTTTATTAAAAAATGAAACCGTTGTCTTAAACCGCTCCTGGCCTATGGCCATGGTCTGTTATAGGTGCTTACGGACTGCCGGGTACTTTGCCGCTGGTTCATTTGAATGTATGGCGTTACACTGCGGGCCCTCGGGCTCTATAGCGGCCGGCCCTGGTGGTTGTAGGACCTTGTATGTCTTTTATTGTGTGCTAACGGTTTCTAATAAAATAAAAATACAAAAAAAAAGAAAAGGTGAATATGATTGCTTTAAATGTCGCTATATTCTAGATAAATACTAACACATAAAGGGATTAGTAAGGGGTTAACATTAGATTAATCATTTCTATATATTAATTATTCTTTTGTATTTGTTTCGCTTAAGTTGACATCTGGGCCTAATCCAAAATGGTCGCTGACACCGTACACAGAAGTGGCCACTGTCTCATGAAGCGCGGAGTCAACTGCGCATGTTCGGACGGTATCGTGAACTTCTTAGCAACCTTTACACATCATGTTCCCGGTCAAGGATAAGTATTTGGTGGTCTGCCAAGATAAGAGAACAATCAAGAATACAACAGACCGGAGCAAGCCGATACTAATGTGGACTAGTGACCTCACAACTCGGACTGAACTGAGAATCTGGGAATAAGAATCGGACGATCCAAACCATCCAATCACCACTGTTCTGGGCCTAAAAATATATCTTGTTAACCTGATATTTAATTTAAAAAGGGTAGTAGAATAGGGAAGGGCGCGACGCCTTTTTCCGGATGGTCCAGATGCTGCCTGACCGCTTGATGACTGCAAACTTTTTCCAAATCCACGGGCTATGATAGATGCTTGCACGATTTCTGGTCCTTTGATAAAATTTGGGACTGTAACGTGCTGAGCAGAGGACTTTGAACTTTGAGCCTTGGCCGGCTATACTCGGACAAATTACGACAAATTTGGTTATGCAGAGGAAATGAATTTGAGGACTCCAAATAGCCAGATTAGGTAAATATGATGTTGTGCGTTTTACTTAAATTGATCTAGAAATTCTAAACTTTGACGAGACAAATGAAATATAAATCATTATGAAATTATAGATAAACAAATCTTGATTAACAAGAAAATATGAGTTTGTGGTTTTTCAGAAATAAGGATTCTGAGTCTTAAATGTGTTTTAGCTGGTTCTAAATCACCATCAACCAATAAAACTAATTGGTCCGTCGACCAAGTGGGTGGAGTGTCCTGATGTTTAGGATTAGGGATCTATAGGCGACGAATGTTAATGTATATTATGTAAAATAACTCTCCCTATAGGTTATAAGGTGTTCCCCCACATGTCCAGCGCAAGAATCGTTTCATCCCTCCTGTGTGCAGACTCGTGAGAGAGAGACGTATGAGTGTTGGTGTTATGTGCCCCACCAATGAATGCGTATGTGAATGAGTTAGTGTGACGGTGGGTCTGCGACGCAGGGAGGACAGTTGTGCTTTCACTTTTTCCCCGGCTTTTGCGCTGGATCAGTTTTTCTGGCAGCAGGATGATGGTTTTATTGTTTTGGTTTGGTGATTATTGCTTATTGATCTGATTATTGCTTATTGATTTCTCATTTCTTTGATCACCTGTACCACGGGGTAATCAGCTGTTTAATGGCCAGAGCAGAAGCAGGTTTTTACCAAGCTGCATCTCATGGGAACAAGCAAGGCTTCTTTGGATAGAAGCAGTAGGCCTGATTTTGCCAAAGTGGACTGTAGCACCTGCAATATTGGACCTGGCCCCCATAATAGGTAGGGGTTGCTCAAATACTTCCGCTGCTGCGGGGCACTCTATCTCTGTTTCTAGGGATATAGCCAACGCACTGGCATTTTGCAAAGCGAAGTAATCAGCCGTATCAAAAACACAGGGGGAAAAAATGATCTGCTGTCTCATCGTCATGAGGAACCACCTCAGGCATTTGCCAGAGTCTGATCTGAATAAATCATCCATTGTTTGCAATATTGGTGCTGTGATGTGGGCCCAGGTTTCCTCCTTGTACCTTGTTTCTTCGGCCAGCCTCTGTTGTAGATCGTATATAATTGCTTTGGTTTTTGACAGTTGTACCTGGGGAAGAATCTGTGCCAGTATTGGTGGCAAGGATACTGGTGTTGGTATCAGTGCCAGTGGAGGGACCACTGGCAACGAGCTCGGTGTGGAGGCAGCTCCAGCTGGCACCAGAGGTGTGCCATGAGAATGTTTATGAGGTAGAGTGCCTCAAAGGGCGAACCCGCTGGGGGTTTCTCAAATGGACCCTCAAGAGGTGTGATGAGGCAGGGTCAGCACTTTGTGTGGAGAACTACAGGTAAGCCAGAATAGACGTTGACACTAGTTCAGGAACAGGTGGAGGTAGAACAGGCACTGAAGAAGGTGCCAGCGGGGCAGCTAGGGGAGGCTCCTGATGGAGTGATGTTGATAAGCTCCAGTTCAGAAAACCCTGAGGAGACTTACCTCAAGCGAAATCCAGGTGAATTGTCATCTCTTCTTCTTATGCTGCCTTTTCTCCTTTGATGTTTTGGAGCATGAAGAAGAACACGTCTTTGAGGCTGACTCTGACTGCTGCTGCACTTAACCCTCATCCGGCCACCATGAAGAGTTTGGCCTACTGCTCCTTGATAGCTTTTGCAAGCAGGAGGATGTGCTTTTCACACAGTTTTGAGTCATGCTTAAGCCCGCATCGAAGAGTAGGGGAATGGACAACAGGACTCGAGAATGGTGAAACATATGGCTCCAGATACCGCACACCTATGCAGCTTCCAGCATCGCAATAGAGCCGGCGCTCCAGCTAATATGGAAGAACTATGGCAAACGCTTCCGGTTCCAGTCTGGAACCTGTGGATGTTCAAAGGGTGAGTAACCTACAGGAAGAATACATCAGAAAAAAGCATTTAGTAGTTCCTCAAGTCCATTTATACCAGTAATCCTAAGTTTTACTAGCACTGCATTCTATCCAAATTGTAACATATCTGGGTATTGTGGAATAATAACATGGATTTTGATCATGATATGTAACCTTTGATTCAACATTTCTTTTAAGGTGTTCTCACCTCCAAGACCGAAAGCAGCAGTCACAACTACTGAGAATGCAGGGATCTTCCACGACACCTGGGTGCCATAAAGGGACTCAATATTACCAGCACTCCAGGAAATATCAAAAGTCTAATAGAACCGAGCCAGAGGGAACATGCGGAGGGACTGATGAGGAAAACATTGATCGAAGGCAATCATGATGAGAGGTTAGTAATCTTCCTAACCGTGACGGGATCGGACTCGTAACGGGGCTCTTCCTCCCCCCATTCCGTACTTCCGAAGTAAACGAATGGACGGACATGGACTGCAGGGGTCCAACAATCCACAACAGCGCTACAGACACTGCAGATTATGTGCAGAAACTGGGAATGAATCTAAGGAAGCCAGGACGACCCACTGCCCCATGTTATATTCAAATGAAGATCAGCACAGCCAAAAAAACCCAAGCGGCAGATCACAATCATAGGGCACAGTCTACGAAACCGGTAACCACTTGTGGAGCAAAGCAAACTCACCATGTGCGCAAACAAGGGCAAGTATTCAATCTCACCACTGATGGAAATCACTGACGTTAGTCTGTCCAGCACACAGAACCCACAATTATCATTTATTTGTCGAAGCCCCACAAGAACTTTACGGATATATTGTGCCTCTGAAGAGGTAGAGTACAGCTCACAAATACAGTAGGGAAAATAAACAGTAAAGCCCTAGGAATGAGGAAGTCAGTCTAAAAAGAAAAGAAGGCACTGAAAAGAAAACCACTACATCTGGAACAATACAAGGAATAGAACCATACTTTGCCTGACCAATTCCACAACTAAAAAATAAGCATCACCTTTGGTCATGATTAAGAGTGAAGAAGTAGAGACAAACTGTGTAAGAATTTTCAGTTCTACTAGGTCAAAAATTTGAAGACTATGTTTTTACTCATACATTTGCTAATGCTAGCAATCAAATGAAAAACATTATCCCAGTCTGCACTATGGAAAAAGGACTACAAAGCACATGAAGCGAGACCATACATCAGCAAATAGGAAGTTCCTATTCTAGTCATACGATATGTCCAATTTGGCTTCTCAGTACAAGAGAACACCACAGATCTATCCTTCAAATGTAAACTTCAAGAACATTTCAAATGTCCATCCCGTTCCAATCATTTCCTGAAACATAATTGTCCGTTAACCTTTGGCATCAAATAGAGGTCTTTAAGCAATAGGCAGGGGATGTAAACCCAGACCTCACAATCCAACAAATTGACCTAGTGACTAATCAGGCAGACATTTAAGTCAGTCATGGTGACTAAGCTAGACATCACAAATTCAAGCAAGACCTTGTGATACACCAGGCAGGAGTTGTGATACACCAGTCAGACCCCCACAACACAGCACTTCTATTGCAACCCAACCACACACAGACAGACATCAATGATCATCAGTCAGACTTCGCCACCCACCAACCACACAGACCAAGCTCCCCACCAAAGAGCCTTTGTTCCCTATCAGCCAGACCTTACCTCCCACCAAAAGACCTAGTGATACACCCGAGAGGCCCCAGGATACATTGCCAGCTCTCAGAACACACCATCCAGACTATAGATACACAAGTCAGGTATCTCTACTCACCTGCAAGCCTCAGCACAAACGGCAGTCCACTGAAAACACCAGCTAGGCACTGGAACCCACACCTGGATCTTTCACCCACTAGCCAGGACTAGCAGTCAGACACAAAAACACACTAGTCTAGCCTCAGGAGAAACAATGGATCTGGAACACATGTGCGAGGTCGCTAAACACACCACGTACACCTCAGAAAACCCAAACTAGACAGCAGCTTCCTCCAGACAGATCAGATGATTCAGCATCCACCCCATCACTCAGCAGCCAGATAGAGCTCAACCGCGCCTTCGGATACACCAGTCAGGCCTCAGAACATATAGCAATATCTTGCCACCCAGCAGTCAGGCCTCAGGAAACACCAGCCTACACTCAGGATAAATCATTACCATAGAAGCATGTGGCATATCGGCCAGGCCTCTTAACAGACGAGGTATGGCAGAGAACACACAAAACAGCCCTATGGACACACAAAATACACTTCAACCTCTACCTGCCAGAGCGCTCCATTCAGCTAACACATCTCACCACTTGGCTGCCAGACATTGTGAGCCACGAGACAGGTCAAAGGACTTACCAGTCTAGCCTCTGGATGAAGCGTCCAGGCATCAACCAGTTCTGAAAACACACCAGTGTGACGCAAAAACAAACCATTGCCATCCAGTTCTATGAACCCATCTGCCACAACAATGAAAACACCAGGAAATCTCAGGACACACAAACCAGGCCTCTTCCTACTCCACCCAGATCACACCACTCATCAGCTAGATCACTCCTTCCACTCTGACTCACCAGCCAGGCCTATGGCAAACCAGCCAGGCCTCAGGGCTCACCAACCAGGCCTCAGGACACAGCAACTGGGCCATTAAAAACATTGATACATTGTCCGGGCCACTGGACACATTGCTTGCGCCTCTGGACAATACCAGTCAGGCATCAGGACACACAAGCCAATATTTAGAACTCATCAGCCAGTACTCACTAACCAGAATCCACTGCTTTTGACACACGAGCCAGGCCTCAGACACACTGACAAGCCCTTCTGACAAATCGGACAGGCCTCTGGAAACACCCATGAGGTTTCAGGCCACACCAACTAGGCCATGCCTCATGACACACCGGCCTGGCATTTAGACACCCAGGCCAGGACTTTGGACACACTAGTTATGAATCATAACCTATTGCCAGATAGCCAGGTGTTAGAACCTATAGCCAGGCCCTAAGAAATAGGGAACACACAAATGATGGGAGGAATGCTGTCAATTTGTCTAAACACTACAATTGCTTGGGTAGCATTCCAACCCATTGTTCTTTTGCCCACCATGTCACTTCCGTTTGGACCCTGCCATATGCAAATCATTCTTCACCCTCCTCCAATAGGAACAGTGTATCCCGGACTGCCAGGCAAGGTTCTCCCCAAGACCAGTCTTGCCTTGACTGAGGCTTTTCAGTCGGGTGTAGCTTAGCTCCATTGGTGCAGTGAGCACAGGACCCACCTCTGGTCACTTAGGGCAGTACATCAAACACACTAAAGGGGATTGGAGGAATGCTTGCAATTTATCCAACCACTGGCAATCGCTTAGGGTAGCATTTCAACCCGTTGTTCTTTTGCCCACCATGCCCCCTCAGTTTAGACCCAGCCATATGAAAATCTCCAATAGGAACAGTACAGCCAGGCCAAGTCCTCCATGAACTGGAACGCAAGCAACCCAAGACCAGTTGTGGCCTGATTGGGGCTCTTCAGTTGAATGTAGTTTGGCTCCAGTGGCACAATGAGCACAGGACCCACATCCCTGGCCACTGAAGTGTGTTAGGCCTGTCAGCCTTAGGGTGGTCTTCCACCAAACTTTTTGTCTTTACCCCTCCTATAATTTGTAATGTTGGCCTTGGGACTCTGGGCACTTTCCCACTGCAACCAGTGGTAAAGTACTTTGGCTCACTCCCTAAAACATGATACAAGTGAAGTTCAAAGAATTTTTATTGTTTAGTTAGTTAAACCCATAACAATTTTACAATAAAAACAATTATCAAAAAGATAAGAAAGAGCGCCATTGTTGTCCATGTAAAAAGATGACAATAATAAAATAAGCCATTGTTGTAGTCTGTACATAAGTGTCGAAAACCCAGCAACCTGACCGATCTGCTTGGGGCAGTGGGTAAAATGATTAAAGAGCAAATATTGATGCCCCTGAAGGGTGTTGGTGGGTAAAATTACGTCAGGCTGGGTCTATACGGGATGCATATTGGGGATGAGAGCGATGGGGTGGTCAGCAAGGGGGACCACTTTCCCTCTTAGTGTGCTGCACTTAACCAGGGAGACCCTTGCCACACCATTTCCTAATTCTAGGTATCACGATGAGGTAGTCCGTTATCAGTTTCTGAGAGAAGATAACAGAGTGGAGATTTGCAGGACGGGGTTGGAGTATGTCCTCAAGCTTTTTGACATATTTACCACACCTCAATAGGGTTTTTGTATTAGTGTGGGAGAAGCACAGTGACGAAGCCTTCAGGCAAGAGCAAATTTCATTCTTTAGATAAATTGGTTTCAGAAGAGATTTCCTGGGGGCGTCGAGCATAGGACAACCACACAGAAGGTGTAACCATGATTCTTTCTCATAATTGCATAGTCTGCAGGCCCCCTCCTTGTCTGGTTGGACCCGTGGTAGGACTAACAAGCGCATAAATAAAATGTCTCTGCGGACCAGTCTGTTTATGTCTTCTGAGAAGTACTGCTGTGGCTTCCCAGTTAGGTAGGGATTGCTCAGGGGAGATAAGATGTTTGAGGACTTTAAGGAATGGGTGTCCCTCAAGTGTGAGGTTGATTTCAGCTGCCTGTTGATAACCCTTCTCCAGGCTGTGTAAGGGATAGCATCTGAGTTTAACGCTGGACCTTCGATTTGTAGAGAGGCTATTGCTTTTTTAAATTGTCAGTGCCAAGGGTTCCCAGGGCTCTCACATGTCTATTTTAGACGAGCTTTAAGTGTGTTTGCAGGTGCTTTTAGGATCCTTCTATAACATTTTAAGGTATCCACCTCACAGGTGAGGGATTGTCTTGGAAGGCCCAGTTCCAAGAGTAGTCTGGTCCTCCGTATGTATCTGGGCAGTTGAAATACTCTCTTGTAGCCCGTGCATTGAGCGTGTTCTAGGCTGGGGGCCCAAGCCTCAGGATAAACCTGTTGCCAGTAGTATAATGCAGGGAGAAGAGAGGCCTTCATAACCTTCAGTATGGGTACAGCTGAGGCACTGTTTAAGATCTCATTAAGACGGGCCAGGCTGTATATGATGTCTCCAACTTTCCATTTCAGGGCGGTTAGGTGGGCCGTTGGTCTGGTGTTCTCGTTGAACCATTCCCCCAGA
Source organism: Triturus cristatus (assembly GCF_964204655.1). NCBI lineage: Eukaryota > Metazoa > Chordata > Amphibia > Caudata > Salamandridae > Triturus > Triturus cristatus. The sequence goes on along the minus strand of NC_140580.1, from coordinate 1,121,229,458 downwards.
TAGTTGTTTTACTGGCCGCAGAACCCATGCACCATGTTAGAAGTTTCTTCTTTTTGTAGTGACCAAAAATCAGGACTGTGTATAGATTGAAGAGGGGAGAAGATGCACCCCTGCTTCGGGAAATCATCAATTGTGATTTTAGAGGTTACAGTGTTGGGGCCTGTTCTCACGCGTACCCAAGTGTTTGAGTACAGAGAGATGATGGTCGAGCAATTGTCAGGGTAACCCCCACATGTTTAGTTTGCTCCAAAGCATGTTACGGTCTACCTTGATGAATGCGGCGCTGTAGTCAATGGACAGCTGAAGAGTGCAGGAGGTCTTTTTTGGGCTGGTCGATGACTTAAAATGGCAAGTGCAGTGATGTTATCAATTATTGAGGCGGTGCCACGAAACCCAGTTTGAAAGAAAGGCAAGATCTGATTTTCCGCAACCCATTCCTCTAGATGTTTGATAGCAGACGTAGGCTTCGGCCTCTAGGTCCAGGAGGGCTAACAGTCAATAGTTGGATGCAATTGTTGGGTCTCTCCATAATTCTGGGGTCTGCGCTGCAATGTAAGCTTGGTTGAAAAGGGGGATTAGCACATTTTCCCAGTCCTCCAGAGTGCATTTAAATATGCCCTCTAGAAGACTGTTAGAACCCGGAGCTCTGTCGTTTTTCATGGCTTCTATTTCTTTACAGACCTGTCATGTGCGGCCAGAACTTGAATTTCTCCAGTCCCCTGCCAAGAGCGTCACTTGATCCTACTAGCAGACTGTTGTATAGTGCTTTTACGCATCACGCCCAGGATCCTTCTGAGCCGCATTGTACCTGGTATAGTTGGGAGATCTGAGTTTTTTAATGTCATTCCAGAAATGGGCCAGGCTTTTTTCTTGCAGCATTTGGTGTATTTTTAGGCAATCTGCTTGTTCAGAATTTTTCTTTGTCTCTCAGGTTAATTGTTTTCGTGTTTTGCACAGATTAACATTGTTCTCTGTGGAGTTTGCAGTGGGTTTTAACTTGTGAGCGCGTGTTGCCCTTCCTAATACTCTCCGTGCAGTAAAGATGGCCCTGTTATGGGGCTACTCCTTTACGAGGTTCTTCGAGTGTTGTTGGGAGGCACCGGATCCCAAAAGATGGTCCCTTATCTTATTGATTAGGCCATCCCATCTGAGGTATGAGTCTCCCAGGGAGATGATGTTGGGCTCTGAGATCACGTCTTCCAGCCACTTCCCCATCTTGGAGGTCACTGACGCTCGCCATTCAATTCTCCTAACTAGCTTGAATGCTTCAGCTTGTTTAGATAGGCCCACTTCAGGGAAACTAGCGACCATTGCGGCATGTAGGTCGAGTGTTACGGTCAAGGGGTTGTGGTCACTTTCAGGGCAGTCGGGGATCTCCAATTTGACCAGGTGCCTGGCTAACAGGAAAACGTAGTCAATGATTAAAATCCCTCTGAATTGGGAGGGGAACTGAACGTGAGGGTCTTGTGCCTGAGAAATTTGTTCAGCAGAGAGTAGATTGTAATTAAATAAAAGGTTGTTCATTTTTTCCTGTTCTTTGGTTTTACATGCAGTTATTGGTGCTCCGCAGTGCCCGGGTGTTAAAGTCTCCTACTAGCAAAATGTTGTGCGTGACAAACTCTAAGAAGAGATCCTCCAGCTGTCATGTAGGCTTTTGATGGCAGGCAGTTTGGATGTTTTAATTGCATTGTGCTAGCAGTTTATTAGAAGGAGGGGAGTATCTTTGTTGTTACCTGATGTACCAGAAATTAATACTGCCTGCCAGGCTGGGGAGTTTCGATGTAGGGGCATGGATATGATCTTGCAAGAGTGTTTGATGAAGACTGAGATGCTCCCCGATGGTCGACCAAAAAGATTTGTACGTTTTGTTGGTTTGGAGAATTCATAATAGCCATAAATACCGATGGAGTGAGTGGCCATGTCTCCTGCAAGCAAAGAATATAATTTCTGGCCAAATAGGTCAGCGCGGGTTTTCTTGTCAAAATTGACCTGAGGATCACCAGGTCACAGGTAGTGCTTTTGAGTTTGGACCTTGGCTGAGGGGTCCGTGCTGGAGGGCGGCCTTGGGGGAATTGAGCTAGGAATGATTCTCTGAGATTCCTCTACAGGGCTTCCCAGCCGGCACCCCTCATGGAGGTTGTTGTTGCTGCTTGTCGTGCAACTTACTCGTCTTTGGTTGTTGGCGCATGAGACTTCAAAAATGTTTTCAGCTTTTGAAGTGCTCAGGAGCCAGACTTGGGTGGCGCCCCATACGCCCCTCAGCACGCTCCTATGAGGCCTCAGAGTGTCTTTTTGAGTAAAACACTTACGGATATTTCTAATCCTCAAAAGTCCCTGCTTCACCCAGAATGGTGTCCCTTACCCTAACCATGTAGTGATGGTGGCCTCCAAGGATTTTTTTTCAGGGATTCGAATAAACTTTATGGATGTTAAGTCCACAGAGGCCATCTCGCAGAGAGCTGGAATGTGTTTAAATAGGCCTAGGAGATTGCTCCTGTTGAGTATGTCGTACGAACCCTTGGGGGTGTAATGCGGGATGAAAGCCAGTTTGTGCTGTTCCAGGGGGTTTGCACTGGAGGACTCGCATGGTCCCGGGGGTAATAACTGTAGAGCGATAAAAGGTTGGGCGAGTTGGTGCCTGAGTTGTCCAGAAAGGCGGTTCGACGGGTCAAATGAGGGCTTGCTTGTGGCCCGACTCATCTTTGGCATTAGGCATCTGCTTATAATGGTGAGTGAGGAAGATTGATTGGGCCAATTGGAGCTTTACATTTGGGTTGGAGTAAAATATCCCCTTCACCTGATTGTTGAGCAGTAGAGGGTTAGGCCAGAGAGTTTTTGGGGCGCTGCTAACATAAATGAGAGGGTCTTTGTTTGGTGTTATGTTACTTTGATATGTGGTGGTTATGTGTTAGTGCTTATGTCTGCTGTTTGTTTTTCGGGTACCACTCTAAAAGTAAGGCACCCAGAGGTCTGTGATTTGGTGTTGGGTGAGTATGCCTTGTTAGTCGTTTGTGAGGGCATCGTAGTGTAAATGTGTGGTACGCTTGTTAGAGAGCACGGGGGACAACTTCCGAGTTCTGCCTCACCTGAGTGGTCTCTGGGGGAGGAGGATTACCCTCGCCTTCCTCCATCCCTTTTGGTGTGAGGATCCCTGCCGGGCGCTCCTTGTTTGCGTTTGTTGACCCAGTGGTAGATGTAGGAGCTTTTGCAGCCCTAAATTCCTGGGCATTGTCCTAGATGACTCTTGTGCAGCTTCAGTTGTTTTTTGGGGCGGGATGGTTTGTGGCGCTGTTGGCTGCTTCATGGTCAGAACTCTCTGTTCTCGGATTCAGGGTTATGTTGAATATGGAAAAGGGCTTTGTAGACACCTGTTCTTGATCTGCCTTGTTGGGGTTTATGATGCCCAAGATCAGGGATCTTCTTTATTCAAGGCTTGACTGTTTAACTTTATTTTTTTCCCTTCTGGAGGAAATAGGATTATAACAGGTCTACTGTTATATTCCCAAGTTAGGCCCATGTAGCGAGGCAGCTTATTCCTTACATTGTCCTAGAAAATAAAATTTCAGCTGTAAACCTTTGCGCACATTTGCATGCATGACAATGTTGGACTTGTTTCTCTGAATCTTCTTTGTTTATACATCCTGCTTCGCATATTATCACAATGCCTTGAACATCATGTACTAGGCCTCTCTACGCACTAGGTACAAAAGTCGTCCTATCTTCATCCACGTGTGACAGCGCTATCTACATATCCATAACATCGCTAATCTAGCGCGCACATTGCGGAGGCAGCGCTTTATTATAAATAATAGGTATCCCGATAGATTGGTAGAAGAGGTACTTCTGCTGACACCGAAGGTCCCTGCATGCTGAGAAATCACCAGCAACCGGTCTGACATTCCGTGAGGGGTGTCCAACTCAAGAGCAGGACGGGGCCCTTCACAAACTCCCATCAGGTAATGGGGTTGGATCATCCCTACGGGGGATTTTTGGTTCTACACCCATACATACTCTAGGTACACTTAGGATAGGGTCTACATTGTAGGAGTACGTTAGATTACCATTTTGCATATATGCCTGCATATATTCATTGCTTCAACTCCAATGTAGAAATGTATCTACTATTTATTCTTTTGGTGCTTGTAATCTCCTTTATTTCCTTCCGACTCCTAATCATTGTATTTTATGGAAGAATAACATTGGTTCAATGAAATATTATTGAAAACCTCTCACTGTGTATTCTCTGTTTATTTCTCTGAGAACAAGTGAGCACGAGTGACTGAGCTAAAGGTTCTGTAATGTTTCCACGATTCCTGAGGAATCAGGGTTGTCGTGTTCAGTGGTTGCCAGAAACTCTTCGCTCCCTGGTAGGTTAGGGGGGTTTACAGTGGCACTGTGAGCTAGCTGGTCTATAGCCCACCATATCCTGTGGAGGTGTCCGGAATCAGTCTAGGCACCAAGCCCTTCGTTTATTTTGTCCAAACAATGCGCAGATCCTATGCATGAGTAGTAACTACACGACATGGCACCGCCAACGTTGGTTAGGCACTTATTTAACGGTCAAATCTGAGTAGTTCAGTCATGTTTTCTCAGAGACCTCTACTCACATTAAATCGGAGACGTCTGTACTGGGAAAAGGGAATCCGCCTCAGCTGAGTAGGTATGTCCTACATATTGGCTGTAGGTTTTATCAAGCTTGAAGGATTAAAAATATTCCCATATTGTACAAACAGAATCTCTATAAATTCATTAAATTAAAAAACATTTTGTATTTTATTTTTACAATGACCGAACATTGAGATGGCGTTGAAGTACAAGAAGGCACTCTAATATATATATATATATATATATATATATATATATATATATATATATATATATATACAGGCATTTACTATGAAATTATTACAACATGGTCTCCCGGCAATGGGTGGAGATGTTACCTTTGTGGTTAAGGCACATGAAGCATTCAGGACAGAGATATTTTATTCTTAGGTTACATTCCCAGCTGCAAACACACACGCGCAACTGTTTCACTCTTACATTGAAGATGAGACACAAGAGGAATACTTTCCATACGTGGACATAGAAGTCCCGTTAACTTACCAAGAGCATATCAATTGGTTTAAAGGCGCCCTCGCCCCACACTGTAGAGACTCGGTCTGTTCAGTAAAGACCTGGCCGGTTTTTAACTTCGTATACACCACACCCAGACATTCACAGGTTAGGAGTAGGAGAAATGCGCACACTATATGAAAATTTCGTGAAAATTTATAGAAATCTTACACAGTACATAATTCGAAAACACTTATAGTTCAACCTGTGAGGGCTGCTCAGGCTGCACAACCTCAAGTGAATTCTACGAGTATCAGCCCTCAAACGGTGAATGCCATAATGGGAAGAATTCCCACAAGTCGGGAATAAGTACCGTTCTGGATAGCACAAAAAATAGCACAGCTTGAAGCGTTTTTCCCCATACAAGCCCACAGGACAAACACTGAATTCTAACAATTTGCTTGCCAATGGGGATGGCTCCACCTATAGAAGATTGTGCCACTTGGGGTACAGTCTTTGCTGCTGTTCACATCAGAATTCATGGTACCCCTTCAATAGTGGTAATACCAGATGTATTGAAACAAATACAGGTAGAACCTGCCCTGGACTTAGGGATGAAACTAATACGCAATTTTGCCCTAGTTTCTGCAATTATGTGGATTAACATAAAGGGGAGGTAGCCGCAATGGCTATACGTGAACGCCTGAGGGAATACACTCCTATACAACACTAGCGGGAGTCACCTAAGATTATCGCAGAAACATACGGTTCCCTGGGAAGAGATAATCTGGGAGCCAGACCAGCAGTTTAGGGTAATTCTGAAAAGGATAACTCTAAGCAAGCACCAGATTCTTCTAAAAAGAAATGGGACAGTAAACAAAATAAACAGCAATCACGGAGTGGGTCTCCTCAACAGGAGCACACTGAAAAGAGATACAATCTGACAACCTGTGATAACATTAGAAAGCCTGACAGATATCAGGTTAATGATACACGTTCCTCTCGTTCCTTTGAGGATCAATCTGAGAAAAGCTCGGAGAGAGGAGGACGGTCAGAGCAACGAAGCCAAAAAGGGGAACACATTGCACTTCAGACTACATCATCAAACAAGAAGATAAACAAAAGTCTACGGAACCTCAATTTAAAAATACAAAAGTAGCAGGGGTTAACATCAGAGATGCCCAGGCTGCTGAGGACTCTGCTTCTGAATGGGGAATGGGCAGTGACGGAGCTGGACAGCGCAGCAGAAGTCACAATAGCTTGCCAGAACATGATGGATTTTCTGGAAGTAGTAGCGCCGAGTGAGTATATCACAGTGGAAACACCTGAGAGTCCCATATTGTTTACACAGAATAAGACTTCAGATAGAAGGGGACATACAAAGAAAAGTGAAGGGTCTTTTTTGGGAGGACCAGGCACATGGTTACAAAATTTTTTTGGCTGAAAAAGATTGCCCACCTGAGTTTGTAATAGTTTGCTCAATGGGGAATGAAGTAATTTTAACTGCTTTCTCTGACCTCATAGCAGAATCGGTTAAAAATGTAAATTGATACTTGTATAGCGCACTACTCACCCGAAAGGGTCTCAAGGCGCTTGTACGAATACCGCTGTGGAACCCATCCTGGCTTTCCCTGTGAGGCGTCCACTCATGGGCACCCCCAAGGTGGAGGCCAGGCATCCTTAGCGTTGTGGGGGCCGTTGTGGAGATTAAGCAAGCTATTGCCCAGAGTTGCAGAGTGGGACTCCATGATTGGAATGGCACCGAGGCGAGAATTATCAGGTCCGTGGAATTTTTGAGCCCAAGACCCGCCGAGGCGGGGAATTGAACCCTGGTCCCAGGCTAGACCTCTGCATCAGGGTCTGCCGCTCTAACCATTGAGCCACACTTCTCCACAAAAATGTATACAAGTGGGCATCAGCTTTAGTACCTGCTCTCAACCGCAATCATGTTGGGTGGGACGATGAGTATCTTCATCACGAGATCCCATTAAAAAAGATCCCTCAACCACAGAGACAGTACCCAATTAAACATGAAGCAAAGAAACAAGCCATAGAAATCTTAAATCAACTTGAGTACCTCATCTATGAATAATCCTTTGTTTCCCGTAATGAAATCCGACAATTCATATTGTTAGGCTTAGATTACAGACATTTAAATGCATCCACACGCACATTTACAGTACAGAATGCACACAGCGCTGCACTGATGAATAACATTGTATGGAAAAAATACAGAACAATAGACATCTCAAATGTTTTTTTCTGCCAGAATATAGCGCCTGGATGTACATATTTGACTGCATTTCAGCGCTACGGTCTCAGCGTCAATTTTGTCATTTCCCACAAGGGTACAAGAATAGCCGTGGGCTGTTCTCAGCCAGAATAACAGAGTTACTTCAAAGTATTGACGAGGAGGCGGTGTCCTATGTAGATGATATTTAGCTGACGGACGATGAATTAATGGAAAATTTGGCTAAAGTAAACAACATAATAGTGGGGTTTGCTTACCTGGCTACAAATTCAATTTAAAAAAATCTAAAATAGCCCACCTCAGTGTTCTGTTTTTGGGATACGAGTTATCAAGTTAAGGCAAAAGCCTAGCGACACATTTTTTAGAAAAATGTGCATTGCTTCAACCTCCAACAACGCAGAAAGTGTGAAATCATTCTACGACTTAATTAGGCCTGACTTTTCAGTGCAACACTGGGTGCAAGAACATCCTGATATTTTACGTTCCGTACAAGCTGACATTTACACACACTCGGTGCAATGATGTACCCACGCAGGAATAATATATATTGTTCACTCAGCCCGTAACTGCCTTATGTGATGTACTATCCTAATGATTCCTATTTCTGATATGCAGCACTAGAATTATATGTCAGGAGTTTCACAGATTATTACTGGTTCTTTACAAAAAGCTTTTAAAAAAAATTGAAAAAAATCAAATGCCAGTCAGACCTGAAGATGCAGCAATCAGGTGTCAGGACGCAATTGTCGGAACCCATTTGCTTGATCTTCGCACCGACTAGTCCTAAACTAACGTCCACTTGGCAAATCTTGTGACCCACCTACCACAAATGCTGTTCCCCAGCCAAGCTCAGATGCTGCTAGATAGACCTCAGCTTCAATCTGCCGGGCTTTTTGAACTCTAAGACAGACTCTAAAACAGTCGTGGGACCTCATCACAAACCAGATAGACCTCAACACCCTCCAACCAGACCTCACAATACACCCTCTAGTTCTTAAAACCCACCAACCTCACCTTGCCACCCACTAATCGGGAAATGCCCCTTCATCCATTCCTTGCATCCCACTAACCACAGCTTATTTCCCAGGAACCAGACCCTGCAACACACTGACAGACCTTGGCAACATCACCTAGATGTCCTTACTCACAAACAAAACCTTTTTACCACCTACAAAACCACATCACCCAACCTGACCTCATCATCAACCGACCTAACCTTTCTCCCATCAGCAAATCCTCGCACCACAACAGCCAGATCTCACACTCCCTCACCTAAACCTTCCCTTCACCATCCAGGCCTCAGGACACAACAGACAGGGATCAGCAGTTACCATCCGGCTGTTGGAAGCCATTGGATAGATTATGGTCCACCTGGATAACCTTGTGACCTCCTCTCCAGCTCTCAACAAATGTTAGCCATACCTCAGCTTCCACTAGCCAGTTCTCATATTTCACATACCAGAGATATAGCTTTTGTCCCAGCTACTAGACCCTGTGACACCCCTGCCAGACCACACCAACCGGACCTCAACTCCTTCAATCAATCAATCAATCAATGGCATTTATAAAGCGCGCTACTCACCCGGGAGGGTCTCAAGGTGCTGGGGGAGGGGGTATGTTACTGCTCGAACAGCCAGGTCTTGAGCTGCTTTCTGAAGGAGAGATGGTGGGTGGGGAGGGAGTTCCAGGTCTTGGCAGCCAGGTAGGAGAAGGATCTTCCTCCGGCGGTGGCTCTGCGGATGCGTGGTACGGTGGCGAGGGCGTGGCTGGTCGATCGTAGCTGGCGGGTGGGCGTGTAGAAGGTCATGCGGTCGTTGAGGTACTTGGGGCCCAGGTCGTGGAGAGCCTTGTGTGCGTGGGTGAGGAGTCTGAACGTGATTCTCTTGCTGACGGGGAGCCAGTGCAGGTCTCTCAGGTGTCCGGTGATGTGGCTGTGTCGGGGGAGGTCCAGGATGAGTCGTGCGGAGGCGTTCTGGATGCGTTGGTGTCTTTTTAGAAGTTTGGCTGTGGTTCCGGCGTAGAGGGTGTTCCCGTAGTCCAGTCGGCTGGTGACGAGTGCCTGGGTAACGGTCTTCCTGGTTTCGGTGGGGATCCATCTGAAGATCTTGCGGAGCATGCGCAGGGCGTTGAAGCATGAAGATGAGACGGCGTTGACTTGTCTGGTCATCGACAGGGAGGAGTCCAGGATGAAGCCCAGGTTGCGTGCGTGGTCCTTTGGTTTGGGAGCGGTGCCCAGGGCCGGGGGCCACCAGGAGTCTTCCCAGGCGGAGGGTGATGATCCCAGGATGAGGACTTCCGTCTTGTCTGAGTTCAGTTTAAGGCGGCTGTTCCTCATCCAGTCGGCGACGTCTTTCATCCCTTCGTGTAGGTTGGCTCTGGCGGTGGTGGGGTTGTTGGTGAGGGAGAGGCTCAGCTGGGTGTCGTCGGCGTAGGAGATGATGTTGAGGTTGTGTTGGCGTGCGATGGCTGCGAGGGGGCTCATGTAGACGTTGAAGAGGGTTGGACTGAGTGAAGATCCTTGTGGTACGCCGCAGATGACTTCGGTGGCCTCGGATCTGAACGGGGGGAGGCGGACTCTCTGGGTTCTTCCGGCGAGGAACGAGATGATCCACTCCAGTGCTTTCTCTCGGATTCCGATGTTGCTGAGGCGCTTCACGAGGGTGCGGTGGCAGACGGTGTCGAACGCCGCAGAGAGGTCCAAGAGGATGAGGGCCGCTGTTTCCCCGTTGTCGATCAGGGTTCTGATGTCGTCGGTGGCTGCGATGAGGGCGGTCTCGGTGCTGTGGTTGGCCCGAATCCCGGACTGCGAGGGGTCGAGGGATTCGGTCGTCTCGAGGAAGGCGGCAAGCTGTCTGTTGACGGTCTTCTCGATGACTTTGGCGGGAAAAGGAAGGAGCGAGATGGGACGGTAGTTCTTGAGGTCGGTGGGGTCCGCCATTGATTTCTTCAGGAGGGCGGTAAGCTCGGCGTGCTTCCAGCTCTCTGGGAAGGTGGCAGTGTGGAAGGAGGAGTTGATGATGTCCCGGAGATGGGGTGCGATGATGGCGTCGGCTTTGTTGAAGACGTGGTGTGGGCTGGGGTCGGTTGGTGATCCGGAGTGGACGGAGTTCATCGTGCGGGTGGTGTCTTCGGTGCTGATCGGGGTCCAGTTGCAGAGGGTGGTGGTGGCGGGCGTTGGTTCGGTGATAGGGTGCGTGGTCTGTGTGTTGAAGCTGTTGTGTGTGTCGGTGATCTTGCGGTGGAAGAACGCGGCGAGTGAGTTGCACAGGTCTTGCGAGGGCGTGATGTCGTTGTTTCCGGCGCTGGGGTTGGAGAACTCTTTGACGATGCTGAAGAGTTCCTTGCTGTCGCGGGCGTTGTTGTCCAGTCGTTCTTTGAGTGCCGATTTCTTGGTGGCGCGGATCAGCTGATGGTGTTTGCGGGTGGCGTGCTTGAGGGCGGTCCTGTTGTCTATAGTCTGGTCGAGCCTCCAGGCTTTCTCGAGGGTGCGGCAGTTCTTCTAGGATTCCTTGAGTTCTTTGGTGAACCAGGGGGTTTTCTTGCTGCCGGGTCTGCTGGGAGGGTTCTTTAGTGGTGCGAGGTCGTTGGCGCAGGCGGTCAGCCACTTGGTGAGGTTGCTGGCTGCTTCGTTGGGGTCCATTGTGTTGGTGGGAGTGTACTGGCTGAGAGGTGGTTTGAGCTGCTCGGCGGTGATCTTGCTCCAGCTCCGGCGGAGAACCTGTTGCGGGTGGTAGTGGGTTGTAGTTTTTCTGAAGCTGAAGTGGACGCAGCTGTGGTCGGTCCAGTGGAGTCCGGTGGCGTGGCTGAAGGAGATGTGCTTGCTGGATGAGAAGACGGGGTCGAGCGTGTGACCGGCATAGTGGGTGGGAGTGTTCACCAGTTGCTTGAGTCCGAGGTTGTCGAGGTTTTCCAGCAGGGCGGTGGTGTTTCTGTCGTTGTTGTTCTCCAGGTGGAAGTTGAGGTCCCCTAGGAGGATGTAGTCGGCGGAGGGCAGGGCGTGTGGGCTGATGAAGTCTGCGATGTCTTAGCTGAATTGAGTGCGTGGTCCCGGGGGTCTGTAGATGAGGGTGCCTCGGAGTGTGGTCTTGGGGTCAGTGTGTATCTGGAAGTGCAGGTGTTCGGCGGCTGTGAAGGTCTCGTCGGAGTTAGTCGAGATGCGGATGGTGTTCTTGTGTACGATGGCGATGCCTCCTCCCGTCTGGTTGATGCGGTCCTTCCGGGTGATCTTGTATCCGTCTGGGATGGCTATGGCGATGTCGGGTGCTGAGGAGGCGTTCATCCAGGTTTCGGTGAGGAAGGCGACGTCTGGTGCTGTCGTGTCGAGCAGGTCCCGGAGTTCCAAGGCGTGCCTGTGGACGGAGCGGGTGTTCAGCAGGATGCACTTCAGGTGGTTGCTGCTGGTGCTTGACTTGGCGGGAGTGGTGCTGGTCCGGAGGCAGGTGAATCGGCAGGCTTGGCAGGTGAAGGGTCCGTGGGTGCGTTTCGGGGTGGCTCGGTAGCAGGCAGGGTTCCGGCCGGCATTGAGTGCGTTGAGGGTGGCGGCGTCGTAGGTCCGTCGGGTAGTCTTGCATCAGCGGAAGCCAGGGGTCCTGGCACTGGGCGCGGTCCAGGCGCGGACGGGCGCAGACGGGCTTGCCTTAGGCGTGCCTTCGGCGCGCCAGCGGCGCAGCCGCGCAGCGGTCGCCATAAGAGGGAGGGAGGGGAGGAGGGGTCAACTGGAAGGACCAGTAGTGGCAGGGAGGCAGCGGCGGGAAAAAAACGGTGCAGGGAAGGAGTGTGCTGACCGGGGCAGGCAGCACAGGCACACGGGGTACAGGGGGAAAAAAGGGGCACACAGGCACACGGGGTACAGAGAGGAAAAGGGCACACAGGCACACGGGGTACAGTTCAGCTATCAGGCGTCAGGTGAAGAAGCAAGGCGGAGCTGCAGCGGCGGGGGAAGTGACCTACCCGATGGTCAAGGGTCACCTTCTAACAGAGTATCAGGATTTACCAGCCAGACTTCAGTTCCAACCAACTTGCCCTCTTGCCCCACCAGCTTGACCATGCGTCCCACCAGTCAGCCCTTGCAGCCCACCAGCTGGACCTTGAGATCCAGTAGCCAGGCTACACAATCCATCAGTCAGATCAAAAGTCAGTTTATGTCTTCATTCAATTAACTTTGGAGTCAGAGAAAGAAAGGTAGAGGATTTTGTACAGTTAACTGTCTGAAAACCGTGCTGTACAAAGTGTGTGAATGAAAGGCTGTAGGAATTCAGTTTTTTTTCTAGCACACTTTTAAATATCTAATAAGTAAACTTGGTATAAAAGCACATTTCTTGTAAATCTCTGATGAAAAACAAGAATGTAGTAGGATGAAAACAAATCGGAACACTTTACTTGGTGATGTGCAAATGATAATTTCTGCTGAAATCCAATTTTCAAAGATTATTGTTTATACGCAATATCGTTTTATTTATCTTAGTGCAAACAATTGTGGCCATTTCAATAGAACATGTGCTATCTGTAAATGGCAGTGCAGTACCACATCATGCTTTAGTAATGTATTTGTTAAAAGTGAGCTTTTACACATGAACTGAGAAACATTCTTGCCCCTGCCCTTGACAGCAATTCTATTAGTGAACTAATAGGCAAGTCAGGGGTCATGCGTACCCCTATATGGGAGCTAGATTTTTATTATATATGGAGCAAACATTTAGGGCCATATTTATGTAAAAGTAATAAAACGCAGCAGTCACCTAGCTGTGTGGTGCTGCGTTCCAGGGAAAGGGCAGGAACGTGTCATTTATTACAATACAGCGCATTCCTGTCCTTTCCCCCAGTACTTGCGCAAAATGGGCTGCCTAGCAGCAACACTGGCACCCTTCCACCATGGTGCACGGGTGCCTGTTGCATGCATGATTGTTTTTGTGCAGCTGCCCCTTCCTGCTCAAAAACAATCCCCTGAGGCATATTACTTTATGTGTACGGCATAGAAAGAGGAAGTAAAAAGGAGAAATTAAGATATTTTTAGCATTGTGACGCACTGCCAGGTCTACCAGCAATAGTAAATCTGGGAATGCGTCAAAATCCATGGAAGTTGCGAGGGAACGCCTTTCCAGGACAGAGTAATGCAACGCAGCAATCTGCAGGACATTGTGTTACCTCTGATTTATCAACCCACTCAGGGTCACGAAGTGACCTTGAGTGGCTTGAAACATCACATTTTATGGTTTGCATCGCACATGCACCACGTTGCGTGGTGCAAAAGTGACGCAAACCCTTAATAAATATGCCCCTTAGTCTATTAAATCAAACAAAAGAGATTTTTTTGTACAGCAGAAACGCTGAATTGACATATTTGAAGGTGCTCTCGTGATAATGAAGAAAATGGTGCCTTTGTAAAATAAAATATTCGCCTTGGATCACACAATTTGAGACCAGTTTATGCATCAAGTACATTACAATTAGGTCGACTAGATTATTCAAGTTACTAAACCTGCAGGTCTAGTAACATTTTTATGCTTTTTTAAGACCTGTTAAACTGACGTTAGAATCCACCAGACCCACCAGCCTAACTTCTCAACTGGCAAGTCACATATAAGGATAAAATAGGGAGAACTCAAGATCCACAACGTGCGTTGAAGGACATCATTGCCCATCAGCTGGATGTCATAACCCACAAAAACGACATAACGACATACCAGATGAACACAAAAAGCCTGTCACTGAGATTCAGTGCATTGTAAGTCATACCTCAGCTCCCAAAACTGGACCTCAGCTCCCTCCCACAATCCGGACCCCAGGACTCTTGCCAAACCACAAGACCCACATGCTATAAATTAGAACCTACCCGTTGGACCTTAGGCTCCATGTTAGACCTCAGGGCCTACATGTTGGAACCTCAAAACCCATCAGCCAGACCCAAGGAGCCAAATGCCAGACTACAGGATTTATCATAAGAAAATACAGTTAGCGTTATTGTTCCGCTGTTCGTCATCCTAGCCTTGATTATCCTCTTGGTCCTCTTACTTTTGGTCCAGGTCATTCTCCTGGTCCTCCTAAAATTCCTCCTAATCCTCTTCATCCTGGTTTTTCTCCTTCTAACAGTTCTGACCCCCGTTGGGCTCATTGTCCTCTTCTTTAAGGTCTACCTCACTCCCCTACTGAAGCTGATGATTCTCTTTCCTTGGTGCCATTGGTCCTCTTGGTCATCCCTTGCCTGTCACAGGCTGTGAGGATTGTCATGGGATGTAAGGCCTGTCCTTAGGCTATCTGTTGCGGAGAATGCCTTTCCATAGCCTCTCACTAAGCAATGCGGGGGTTTAACATATTCTGTAAATAGTGAGGCCTGTCCTTAGTCTGTCTCTCAGGTGCAAGGCATGTCATTGGGGTTTTGAGGCATTTCAAGAGTCTCTTACCTCAGTCAGAGGTCTGCTCATAGCCTGTAAGTGATCAGTCACAGGAATGTAAGACTCATACCTAGCTATTCTCTTGGTTGAGACTGTCGACAGTAGGTTAGCGGGTGCAGAAGGTGTGAGTTCGCACTGCATGGGTAGTTCAAACCTTATAAGTGGGAATGAGCCTGCCTACTGTTGGTCACAGAAGGCGGAGCCTGTTGACACTAGATAATCACTCAGTAACAGAGGGGAGTGTGAGTTTTGGCCATAGCCTGAAACTGGAGATGAAGTCAAAAGCACACTGCATTGCAGGGTGTCATTCTCCATCTACTGCGTTTTACCCTCCAATTCTTTACCACCCTCCACAAATTATTTTCATGTCTATTGATTTAAATAGAATAATCTTCATATGTCACTGTCCAGACATAAGAGGTATGCCTAGACACTGTCACTGGGGTTGACTCTGGTCCATAACCTGTGACTCAGGAAGTGGTGTAGCAAGACCATATGAGCCCTTATACAATCCACGAAACGGGACGGGGAAAAAATATATTAGTTTGTGTGAAGTGGGCCTTTATACTCCTGGTCTCTGGTGCCTCTGCACCTGCTGCACTACTGACAGCTATTCACCTGGAATTAATAAAGTGTGCCCTTACACCCTTGGTCTCTGGAGCCAATGCATCTGCTGAATTACTGACAGCTATGCACTTGGAATCAGTGAAGTGGGCCCTTACACCCCTGGTCTCTGGTGTCACTGCACTACTGACAGCTATACACCTGGAATTAGTGAAGCAGAGTCCTACACTCTTGGTGGCCACTGCATCTGCTGAATTACTGACAGCTATGCACTTGAATCAGTGAAGTGGGCCCTTACACCCCTGGTCTCTGGTGTCACAGCACCTGCTGCACTACTGACAGCTATGCACCTGGAATTAGTGAAGCAGCGCCCTACACTCTCGGGGGCCACTGCATCTGCTGAATTACTCACAGCTATACACTTGGAATCAGTGAAGTGGGCCCTTACACCCCTGGTCTCTGGGGTCACTGTCCTACTGACAGCTATACACCTGGAATTAGTGAAGCATAGCCCTACACTCTCGGGGGCCACTGCAACTGCTGAATTACTGACA
Organism: Triturus cristatus; assembly: GCF_964204655.1. Taxonomy (NCBI): domain Eukaryota; kingdom Metazoa; phylum Chordata; class Amphibia; order Caudata; family Salamandridae; genus Triturus; species Triturus cristatus. The sequence continues at coordinate 1,121,213,643 of NC_140580.1, read as the reverse complement.
GAGCTATGCACTTGGAATCAGGGAAGTGGGCCCTTACGCCCCTGGTCTCTAGTGTCACTGCACCTGCTGCACTACTGACAGCTATACACCTGGAATTAGTGAAGAACAGCCCTACACTCTCGGTCTCGGTGGCCACTGCATCTGCTGAATTACTGACAGCTATGCACTTGAATCAGTGAAGTGGGCCCTTACACCCCTGGTCTCTGGTCTCACTGCACTACTGACAGCTATGCACCTGGAATTAGTGAAGCACAGCCCTACACTCTCGGAGGCCACTGCATCTTCTGAATTACTGACAGCTATGCACTTCGAATCAGTGAAGTGGGCCTTAACGCCCGGTCTCTGGTGTCACGGCACCAGCTGCACTACTGACAGCTATGCACCTGGAATTAGTGAAGCAGAGCCCAACACTCTCGGTCTCAGGGGCCACTGCATCTGCTGACTTACTGACAGCTATGCACTTGGAATCAGTGAAGTGGGCCCTTACATCCCTGGTCTGTGGTGTCACTGCACTACGAACAGCTATGCACCTGGATTTAGCGAAGCAGAGCCCTACACTCTCGAGGGCCACTGCATCTGCTGAATTACTGACAGCTATGCACTTGGAATCAGGGAAGTGGGCCCTTACGCCCCTGGTCTCTAGTGTCACTGCATATGCTGCACTACTGACAGCTATACACCTGGAATTAGTGAAGAAGAGCCCTACACTCTCAGTCTCGGTGGCCACTGCATATGTTGAATTACTACAGCTATGCACTTGGAATCAGTGAAGTGGGCCCTTACACCCCTGGTCTCTGGTGTCACTGCACTACTGACAGCTATACACCTGGAATTAGTGAAACAGAGCCCTACACTCTCGGGGGCCACTGCATCTGCAAAATTACTGACAGCTATGTACTTGGAATAGTTGAAGTGGGCCCTTACACCCCTAGTCTCTGGTGTCACTGCACTTGCTGCACTACTGACAGCTATGCATCTGGAATTTGTGAAGCAGAGCCCTACACTCTCGGTCTCGGGGGCCATTGCATCTGCTGAATTACTGACTGCTATGCACTAGTAATATTGAAGTGGGCCCTTACACCACTGGTATCTGGTGTCACTGCACTACTGACAACTATGCACCTGGAATTAGTGAAGCAGAGCCCTACACTCTCGGAGGCCACTGCATCTGCTGAATTACTGACAGCTATGCACTTAGAATCAATGAAGTGGGCCCTTACACCCTTGTCTGTGGTGTCACTGCACTACTAACATCTATGCACCTGGAATTAGTGAAGCAGAGCCCTACACTCTCGAGGGCCACTGCAACTGTTGAATTACTGACAGCAGTGTACTTGGAATCAGGGAAGTGGGCCCTTACGCCCCTGGTCTCTTGTGTCACTGCACCTGCTGCACTACTGACATCTATACACCTGGAATTAGTGAAGACGAGCCCTACACTCTCGGGGGCAACTGCATCTGCTGAATTACTGACAGCTATGATCTTGGAATCAGTGAAGTGGGCCCTTACGCCCCTGGTCTCTGGTGTCACTGCACCTGCTGCTCTACTGACAGCTATACACCTGGAATTAGTGAAGGAGGGCCCTACACTCTCGGTGGCCACTGCTTCTGCTGAATTACTGACAGCTATGCACTTGGAATCAGTGAAGTGGGCCCTTGCACCCCTGGTCTCTGGCGTCACTGCACTACTGACAGCTATGCACCTGGAATTAGTGAAGTAGAGACCTACACTCTCGGGCTCGGGGGCCACTGCATCTGCTGAATTACTGACAGCTATGCACTTGGAATCAGTGAAGTGGGCCCTTACGCCCCTGGTCTCTGGTATCACTGCACCTGCTGCACTACTGACAGCTACGCACCTGGAATTAGTGAAGCAGAGCCTTACACTCTCGGGCCACTGCATCTGCTGAATTACTGAAAGCTGCGCACTTTGAATCAGGGAAGTGGGCCCTAACACCCCTGGTCTCTGGTGTCACTGCACTACTGACAGCTATTCACCTGGAATTAGTGAAGCAGAGCCCTACATGCTCGGTCTCGGGGGCCTCTTCGTCTGCTGAATTACTCACAGCTATGCACTTGGACTCAGTGATGTGGGCCCTTACACCCCTGGTCTCTCGTGTCACTGCACTACTGACAGCTATGCACCTGAAATTAGTGAAGCAGAGCCCTACACTCTCGGGGGCCACTGCATCTGTTGAATTACTGACTGCTATGCACCTGGAATCAGTTCAGTGTGCCCTTACACCCCTGGTCTCTGGTGTCACTGCACCTGCTGCACTACTGACAACTATGCACCTGGAATTAGTGAAGCAGAGCCCTACACCCTCGGTCTCGGGGGCCACTGCATCTGCTGAATTACTGACAGCTATGCACTTGGAATCAGTGAAGCGGGCCCCCTCACCCCTGGTCTCTGGTGTCACTGCACTACTGACAGCTATGCACCTGGAATTATTGAAGCAGAGAATTACACTCTCGGAGGCCACTGCATCTGCTGAATTACTGACAGCTATGCACTTGGAATCAGTGAAATGGACCCTTACACCCCTGGTCTCTGGTGTCACTGCACTACTGCCAGCTATGCACCTAGAATTAGTGAAGCGGAGCCCTACTCTCTCGGGGGCCACTGCATCTCATTCAATCAATCAATAAGGGGATTGTAAGCACACTACTCACCCATGAGGGTCTCAAGGCCTTGTGGGGGGGGAGGGGAAGCAGCTCCGTTCAGCCGAAGAGCCAAGTCTTGAGAGCCTTCCTGAAGGTGTTCAGTGAAGGGGCGTGTCTGATGTCTGCCGGTAGCTCGTTCCAGGTTTTAGCTGCAATGTGGGAGTACGATTTTCCACCTGCTCTGGCTCTGTGGATGCGCGGGGTTTCGGCCTGTGTGAGGTTGGAGGATTGGAGGTTTCTTTTGGGTACGTGGAAATTTATTCTGTCATTGAGGTATTTGGGTCCATTGTTGTGTAGGTATTTGTAGGCGTGAGGGAGGATTTTGAAGGTGACTCTCTTCTCCAAGGGGAGCCAGTGGAGTTTCCATAGGTGTTGGCTGATATGTTCATGTCGGGGGATGCCGAGGACGAGTCTGGCCGCGGTGTTCTGTATCATTTGGAGTTTCCGGAGTAGGGATTTGTTGATGCCGGTGTAGAGAGTGTTACCGTAGTGCAGTCTGCTGGTGATGAGTGCGTGCGTGACTGTCTTCCTTGACTCAGGGGGGATCCATTTGAAGGTCTTGCGGAGGATGTGGAGGGTGTTGAAGCAGCTGAAGGTGCTGCCGTTGATCTGTCTGTTAATGGTGAGTGATGAGTCGAGTATGATGCCAAGGTTCTTGGCATGCTCTGAGGGGGTAGGGGGGCTTCTGAGGGCGGTGAGCCACCAAGTGGTGTCCCATGCAGAGGGGGTGGTACCCATGCAGAGGGGGTGGTACCAAGGACGAGGACTTTTGTTTTCTCGGTGTTGAGTTTTAGGCAGCTGTTAGTCATCCAGACTGTGATGTCTTGCATTCCTCTCTGGAAGTTGAATTTTGCGGTGGCGGGGTCTCTGGTGAGGGAGAGGATGAGCTGGGTGTCATCGGTGTAGGATACGATGTTGAGGCTGTGATGTCGGACGATGGCTACGAGGGGGGCCATGTAGATGTTGAAGACGGTCGGGCTCAGAGATAACCCCTGTGGGACTCCGCAGGTGATGTCTGTGGGAGCGGAAAGGAAGGGCGGTAGTCTGACCCTTTGGCTTCTTCCGGTGAGGAAGGATCGGATCCAGTCCAGGGCAGTGCCAGCGTCGTGAAGTCTGGCGATTAGTGTTTGGTGAGAGACGGTGTCGAAGGCTGTAGACAGGTCGAGGAGGATGAGGGCTGCGGTGTGGCCTTGGTCCAGGAGTGTACGGATATCAGCTGTGGCGGCTGGTAGGGCGGTCTCTGTACTGTGGTTGTTTAGGAATCGGGATTGGGATGGGTCGAGGATGGCGTTCTCTTTGATGAATCGTGTCAGTTCCCTGTTGACTGCTTTCTCTGCCACTTTGGCTATGAAGGGGAGGAGCGAGATGGGCTGGTAGTTTTTGAGGTCAGTGGGGTCGGCTGTGGGCTTTTTGAGCAGTGGCTTGACTTCTGCGTGATTCCAGACGTCTGAGAAAGGTGTCTGTTGTGAGGTTGGTGATGATGGTGTGTTGCAGTTCGGGTGCAATGGTGTCCGCTGCTCTATTGTAGATGTGTGGAGGGAAGGAGTCAGTTGGGCCACCCGAGTGGATGCCTTTTATGGTAGTGGTGGTGTCCTCAGTCATGATCGGCATCCAGTTATAGATGGTAGGCTGGCTGGTGTCTCTGGGGGCAGGGGGTGCGGCTGTGGCATCTTGTGGGTGGTCGATGAAGTTGTCGTAGAGTGCTCTGATTTTGTGGGAGAAGTAGGTTCCAACGTTGTCGCAGAGGTCTTGGGACGGGGTGATGTCTGTGGCTTTGCTTCGTGGGTTGGTGAATTCCTGAAAGACACTGAAGATTTCCTTTGAATTGGTGGAGTTGGCAAGGATTTTCTTGGGGATGAAGTTTCTTTTGGTTGTTCTGATTTGGTTGTGGTAGTCGGTCATGGCGTCTTTGTAGGTGGACTAGTTATCGGTTGTCTTGGTGTTCCTCCAGTTCTTCTCCAGGCGTCTGCAGTTGCGCCTGGCTTCTTGGAGGTCGGTGGTGAACCAGGCATCTTTTCTGGGGCGCTGTTTGCCTGGGTTGCGTAGCGGGCAAGCTCGTCTGCGCAGTTGGAGCTCAAAGTGCTGAGACCCCTTGCTATGGTGTTGGCGTCGGATCTCCTGGTGTGGTTGACCCGGGCGAGGGTGGAGTTCGGTTGCTCGTCGGTAACCTGGCTCCAGCTCCTACGTGGTGGGCAGGGGGCTGGTTTGGGCGCCTTAGATTTGTCGACGGTGAAGTGAACGCAGTGGTGGTCGGTCCATGGTAGTTGTGATGTGTGGGTGAAGTGAACGCTGTTTCCTGCAGCGAAGATGGGATCGAGGATGTGTCCTGCTTCGTGCGTAGGGGTGGTGATGAGGTGGTTGAGTCCGACGTTGGCGAGGTTGTCAGGGAGGTTGGTGGAGTTGGGGGTCGCAGGGGTTGTCGAGGTGGAAGTTTAGGTCTCCAATGAGTATGTAGTTTGTAGATGCGATGGGCTGCGATGAAGTCGGTGATGGTGGTAGAGAAGGGTGTTTGGTGGCCAGGGGGTCTGTAGATGAGGTTTCCTCGGAGTGTGGTGTTGGGCCTGGTCTAGAGCTTGAAATGCATGAGCTCGGCGGTGGCAAAGGTCTAGCTGGCGGTGGTGAGACGGAGGGTGCTTTTGTGGGTGATGGTAAGGCTTCCTCTGGGGCGGTCCTTCCTCTGGATCTTGTATCCGTTCGGGATGGTGTTGTTGATGTCGGGGGCATCTGCTGAATTACTGACAGCTATGCACTCGGAATCAGTGAAGTGGGCCCTTACACCCCTGGTCTCTGGTGTCACTGCACTACTGACAGTTATATACCTGGAATTAGTGAAGCAGAGCCCTACACTCTCGGGTGTCACTGCACCTGCTGCACTACTGACAGCTATGCACCTGGAATTAGTGAAGCAGAGACCTACACTCTCGGGCCACTGCATCTGCTGAATTACTGACAGCTATGCACCTGGAATCCGTGAAGTAGGGCCCTACACCCCCCGGTCTCTGGTGCCACTTGATGGAGCAGGTAAAATAAAATTTTGTATACCTCCTCTATTTGCATGAAATTAATTACGTAATCATTCTAAGCATTAACTCGTACTAATGCGTTTGAAGTGGAACAACTAACCAATCCTTACACCTTGATAAACACAGGATACACGTGGGACTAAAATGCTAATTGCATGGCAGAACAACTAAATTAATTAACTATGGTATGCAAACTAACTTTAGATTGTGGTGAAATAGAGAATTGCATGATTCATGTTGCTTTTGTGATGTTTTGTGCTTTCAGACATGCAGAATGGTGAGTATTATTGCTTTAAATGTTGCCACAAGCTAGGAAAATACTAATATATATTGGGATTAGTGTGGGAGTAAACATTAGAATCTTCATTTCTATATTCTAATTACTGTTATGTCTGTTTTTTGCTTAAGTTGGCATTCGGGCCTGCTAGGCGCAGTACTTAATAGGAAGCTCCAAGGATGCCGCCTTTATGTGAGCGCGATGTCTACTGCGCAGAATGGGATGGCTCGGGAGATCTCCAAGTGACCTTAGTTCGTGTACCGGCATGTCCCTTGTAAAGGATAGGAGCATGGAGGGTTGACAAGTGATGAACGGTGTGAACTACCAAGAGGACAATAGTTCATTATTACTCTGGAACTTTTGCCTGTGAAACACAGAAAAGGATATACATTTGTTCTCTGCCATGCCAGGTCTCATGGGGAATCAGTCAAACATGAGAAAACTCGGAGAACTTCCAAATTGAAGTGGATTAGCCAATCGGAACAGTTTTACCCCTAAAATTGTTGCATATTGATCTGAAGTAAGTGGGAAAAAGGGTTATGTTATGTTAAAATTACTTGTAAAGCGCTCGTACACCAAAGCGGTTTCATGGCGCTGTGGCTACAGTGTACTGAACCAAGAGGTTATGGGTAACCCTGGGTGAATAAAAGGGTTTTCAGGAGAGTTCTGAAACGCGGAAGAGATGTTTCAAGTCTGAGTTCCGAGGGAAGAGAGTTCCATATATGGGGAGCCAGAAAAAGAAAATGTGAGTCCGCCGTGTTTTTTCCGGTTATAGCGTGGAATAGTGAGAAGGTTAGCATGAGATGAGTGAAGGGCCCGAGAAGGAATGTAGCAAGATATTAAGGAGGAAATAAAGGCCGGACCAAGACCGGCTAAGGCTTTGAAGGTGGTACAGCCCAGTTTGAACAGATAGCGCTTGGCCACTGGAAGCCAATGAAGGCGTTTCAGCAAGGGACGGACGTGTTGAGAGCGTGGTTGATGAAAGATAAGCTGAGCAGCTTGGTTCTGGACCAATTGAAGGCGGTGGAGTTGATACACAGGAATACCAACATAGAGTGAGTTGGCATAGTCTAGCCGAGAAATGATTAGAGCCATGAGGACCACAGTAAGAGTCTCGGTGGTGAGAAATCTCGAGATCTTGCGGATTCTGCAAAGATGTAACAGCGCTGATCTGAGATTTCATGGTCAAGTCATTACTGATTACCGCTCGTAGTCGGGAACTGTGGATGCTGGCAAACGCCGAGGATACTACGGAGGAGTGATTGAAATCCCCTTTTAACTGGAAGTTTTTATTGGAGCTTTTTTAAAAGGACTGGAAGAAGAGTTCCCCTAGCGCAACATACTTTGGAACTAAATATCCGTCCCGGGACTGCGAGGCCCAGGCTGCCCTGCATCGCAAATCCGCAGCGCACCTGGTGCCTCTTCCCGGCCCCTCCCCTCGTTACCAGGCACTTCAAAACGACTCGCGGCCCCCGCTTCGCGGGAGCCGCTCGTAGTCGGGAACTGTGGATGCCTGCAAACGCCGAGGATACTACGGAGGAGTGATTGAAATCCCCTTTTAACTGGAAGTTTTTATTGGAGCTTTTTTAAAAGGACTGGAAAAAGAGTTCCCCTAGCGCAACATACTTTGGAACTAAATATCCGTCCCGGGACTGCGAGGCCCAGGCTGCCCTGCATCGCAAATCCGCAGCGCACCTGGTGCCTCTTCCCGGCCCCTCCCCTCGTTACCAGGCACTTCAAAACGACTCGCGGCCCCCGCTTCGCGGGAGCCGCTCGTAGTCGGGAACTGTGGATGCTGGCAAACGCCGAGGATACTACGGAGGAGTGATTGAAATCCCCTTTTAACTGGAAGTTTTTATTGGAGCTTTTTTAAAAGGACTGGAAGAAGAGTTCCCCTAGCGCAACATACTTTGGAACTAAATATCCGTCCCGGGACTGCGAGGCCCAGGCTGCCCTGCATCACAAATCCGCAGCGCACCTGGTGCCTCTTCCCGGCCCCTCCCCTCGTTACCAGGCACTTCAAAACGACTCGCGGCCCCCGCTTCGCGGGAGCCGCTCGGAGTCGGGAACTGTGGATGCTGGCAAACGCCGAGGATACTACGGAGGAGTGATTGAAATCCCCTTTTAACTGGAAGTTTTTATTGGAGCTTTTTTAAAAGGACTGGAAGAAGAGTTCCCCTAGCGCAACATACTTTGGAACTAAATATCCGTCCCGGGACTGCGAGGCCCAGGCTGCCCTGCATCGCAAATCCGCAGCGCACATGGTGCCTCTTCCCGGCCCCTCCCCTCGTTACCAGGCACTTCAAAACGACTCGCGGCCCCCGCTTCGCGGGAGCCGCTCGTAGTCGGGAACTGTGGATGCTGGCAAACGCCGAGGATACTACGGAGGAGTGATTGAAATCCCCTTTTAACTGGAAGTTTTTATTGGAGCTTTTTTAAAAGGACTGGAAGAAGAGTTCCCCTAGCGCAACATACTTTGGAACTAAATATCCGTCCCGGGACTGCGAGGCCCAGGCTGCCCTGCATCGCAAATCCGCAGCGCACCTGGTGCCTCTTCCCGGCCCCTCCCCCTCAGGTGATATATCCAACACTGAATCCCGCGTACGCGGGACGCGAGCGGGGCGCAGACCAGGGCTAAGCCCGGGCAAAGGGCGGGCCGTCTGAGGCCGTCCGAGGACGATTGAGGACGGGCCGGGCCACCCCCCTAACTTTTCCTTAGCTGTGCAAATTGTGTACCCCTAATTCTGAAGTCATAACGGTATCATATTGTCATTTTTGACCATTTACTTGGGGTTCCCCTTTACTACGGTCTTTGAAAATGTCTACATGCCCTGGGAAATCCCGCAACCTAGTGGTAAATACATCTAAAGGTGTGGTTACAGGCACTATTGACCATTTCTTTAAACGTGTGACCACAGTTTTGGAAAAGGAGATTGCGGACACAGAGAAGCGACTCTCACTAGACTTGTTAACGGGTAAACGATCTTCCCTGGGTAGAATTGGGAATGTTCTTTCCCCTGGGGTGGCAGCAAAGGAGATAAGTGTTCCTGGTTCTTACTCCATGTTCGAACGGGAAGAAATGAATACTGAAATTAATCGCTCTCCCGCAATCCTTAACGCTGTCCATACATTGAGTTCAACAATTTCTGGGTTATCAGACTCGCCAAATTTGGACATATCGTCCCCATCGAGTTTAGGGCCCTCTGACCCCAGGCCTAACGTAAGAAAGAGGCGAGGTATATCCACTATATCATCGAGGGCAAAAAAGGAGAAAGCAAAATCGCAATCTAAAAAGCTAACATCCTTAGAGTCCATGGAAATAACTAATCCACCTGTAACCACCACTATCACAGGGTTCGCATCTGGTCAGGATTTCGTGGGTGAACTACTTAATAAAATTGAGATCTTGCTTAAGTCCCTATTACTTCCTCTCCTAGAGAGGACCAGATTAATGACCCTGCACCTTGACGATTTGGGCAAAAAGCAGCAAGAGAATTGTGTAGTCCTAACCGAACTAGCTAGAGTGCAGACAAAAAACATCACGTCTGACTCAGACGTTTCTTCCATCCGGCCCTTACAACAACCATCAACTAGTGGTATCGCCACAAACAGGCATAATGTTTTGGGTAAAAAATCACCGGGAAAGTCAGCTAAAGACATCAAAGGCAAAGGTCCCACTAACTCCTGTGGCAATGAATCAGGAAGACAAACAGAGAGGTCTGATAGCACTAAAATCGTTGAAATAGGAAACGTCGAAAAAGTAGTAGGGAATAAAACTACTATGGCTACTAATAACACCTCTTTAAAAAACAGACAAGAGAACAGAAATGGCGAGGATCCTAATCAGCCACTCTCCACCCTTCCGAGTAGAAGAGTGGATTTACCCCCAGAATCAGCACCACACACTATCATAATGACGGGAGTACCACAACTCCCAGAAGGAACAAGGGAGGATTATTATGCCCTAAGAAACAAAACTATATATTGGTTAAAACAAAACAGACCCCTACCAGCGCACATAAACGGAGAAATCTTAATGGTAAGACGCACGTCTTGGGTGGGTTCAAGACCAAAAGACAGGAAGGGGGATGTCATAATCATAAATTTTAGGGATCACAGAGCAGTCAGATATGTTGGTGACTGGTACGAAGCCAGAGGGGGGGATGGCATTCTTACCCATTATGTTAATTATTTCTACCCACAAGAACTGATCTCTCAACTAAAACCGAATTCCGTAAAAGACCAGTTTGTAGGCTGGAAGGAACTCAATTATCAACCCTTTTTCTCTCATCCTTGTAACTATATTCCTAACCCACCTCTTTTTAGGGGTCCACAGAACAATGCCCATTATTATCAAAGGCCCCTTGTAGCACCTCATAAAGCGAACTTCTATCCTTATCAGGAATATAGCGTGCCTACCTCTAACCACTTCCTCCCACTTTACGATCTGGAAAGCGTAGATTGACTTATTGATGTTGAGTCCTTGCCCCAAAAATCCATTTCTCCAGTACCCGTCACGCCCAAAGAGGTAGCCAAATTAAGTGTCGACACAGAAAGGCAGGAATTCGAAAATGGCAATTACTTACAATCTCCTATTATGCCTTCTATTGGGGGAGCTGATATCATTGCCCATGGCAACAGTTCCCGCAGCGGATCTTTAGATCCGGGAAACTGTTCTTTGGAAATCCAGGACATTCTACCCGTAGAAGAAACAGTTAGTGCTAAAAATATTAGCGATTCTAGAAAGGACGCTCTAACACTACAAATTATGTCCTGGAATATAGCGGGTTTACGATCGAAAATAATGGATGGAAGTGCAATGGACTTTCTGCAGGACTATCATGTTATAGCCTTGCAGGAGACGTGGACCACTAATGAATTGCATATGATAGGGTATAAAACATACTTCTCTCCAGCAGTTGCAGGCTCATATGGTAGGGCCAAGGGCGGCCTAACGATATATATAAAAAATACTATACCAGGATTAGAAGTCAAGGAACTTAGCCTACAGCCTAACTATCAGATCCTGAGGTTATCGTTCCTAAAGAAAAACACGATCTTCCTGGTTAATACCTATGATAATCTGCCCGATTCCGAGAGAATAAATACCTTTGGGGTCCTTCGGAACAAACTTTCCTCCCTCCAAAAGAAAACACACGGCTTAAATGCCCCAATTATCGTCTGGGGAGGTGATTTTAACCATCATCCCTGTGCCGTGAAAAACAGTAAGATCTGCGGCATAGTGGATGAAACAGAAACCCATATCACCCATTTTAGTCATTCTAGGGCAGGGGATCTCTTAAACGACCTTCTGTCAGAACTAGGATTAGTGATTCTAAACAAAACGGATATTAGTACTGGACAATTACAGCCAACCTATGTGGGCAGGGGATGGGAGTCAACCATTGATTATATATTGGTTTCAGCCGCCTTTGTGAGTAAGGCACAGGAATTTAGAGCAGTTGTTAACACGCTAAGTGATCATGTTGCTCTGGCTTTTGATTTAGTGATGGATTTGGGAAATTTAACCCCCCTTCTGCTGATGACTGCACTTGCACAAAATAATTTAACCTTAACTAAAATTAATGGCTATGCCATAGGCTGGGGCAAGATAGAGCCAGCAGACTTGACAAAGAAGGTGGTACTTGCGGAATTTCCCGCCGTAATGAAGTGCCTAGAGGAGGAGATAGAGGAGGAGGAAGTTCTGGAAAACTTCAGTAAAATCTTGGTCAAACTAAACGAGTGCTTAAAACACAAGAAGAAAGGGAGCAAGGGTGGGAAGAAAGGATGGTTTAATCGAGACTGCACCCGGGCTCACAAAGCTCTAAACAAATCCCTGACGAACTCTGTTAGAGACATAGAGGAGATTCGTTCCCTAAGAAGGTCATATAGACTAGCCTGTAAAATAAGAAAACAGGAAATTAAAAAAGCACTTTGGGATCAATTATATGAGTCCGCCAGGAATAAAAATAGCGCAGAGTTTTGGAAGGTAGTGAAAACACCCTTTCTGGTAAATGTAAGTGATCAGCCAACAATAGATGTAACAATAGATGGCTCTGAATGGGTCAATCATTTCTCCAAAGTCTTCGGTAGGCTCTCAGGAGTTGAACAATCAGAGGAGACTAATCAGAGCCCACAAGGTAATTTATTTCCCATACCCATAAATTTTGAAATTACTGAAGTCATAAATGCCGTCAAAAAGAGTAAGCGTGGAAAAGCTCCGGGACCGGATGGTGTCCCAGTGGACTTTTTTAAATTTAATTTAGACCTATGGGCTCCAATTTTAAAAAGGGTCTTCGACGCGGCCATGAAGTGTGGACTAATGGAAACTTGGACCCACTCCATTATGGTCCCTATTTTTAAGAAGGGAAACAGGGAGGGGGTGACTTGTTACCGCCCAATCTCATTACTGGACTCGCTTGGAAAGGTACTGGGGAGAGTCCTTCTCCTTCGTTTACAGGAATGGGCGGATGACCAAAAAATACTATCTGATATCCAATATGGCTTTAGGGAGGGTTTTGGAACCACGGAACAGGCTTTGAATCTTGCCCTCATAATGGGAAAATACGTGTCGGCAAAGCAAGGAAGGCTCTATATGGTCTATGTTGACCTATCGGCAGCCTTCAACTGCGTATCCCACTTAAAACTCTGGGCAGTCCTTATGGATATGGGTATTGATCCAACTCTTGTAAACATCCTTCGTGCGTTGTATTCTGGTGCTTCATCTAGGGTTCATTTTGGAACACAGGGAGAATTATCAGAATCATTTAAGGTGGAGCGGGGCGTTAGACAGGGCTGCGTCTTGGCCCCCTTCTTATTTTCCCTCTATACCAATGGCCTCGAGGCTGCGATGCTGAGGGGCTGCCAGGACCTCCCTCGAGTAAATAATCGTCTAGTCCCCGCACTCCTCTACGCGGACGATGCAGTGATTTTGGCACGCACTCCACGGGAACTGCAAGAAGCACTGGATAGATATGCTAGGTTTATGGGTAGCCTGGATCTAAAAATAAATATAAAAAAAACTTATGTAATGAGAGCAGGCAAGAGACAGAAAGGGGGGAGGACTATATCCCTTGATAAAGAGAGGCTAGAACAGACTTCCCAATACCCATATCTAGGGATAATGATTGATGATAAACTCAACTGGAAAGTGGCAATTGAGGCTCGCAAACATCAATTATTGCGAGCAACAATTGCTCTTATAAAATTTTCTCAAAAGCTGGGAAAGAGACCTCCAGTAGAGCTCCTTCGAATCTATAAGGCAAAGTGTCAATCTACCGCACTTTATGGAGCAGGGTTGTGGGGGCACAAAAACACTACCCCACTACAGACAGCAGAAAATAAGTTTATGAGATTTCTCCTGATGGTGCCTAAGCGTGCTTCCACCTATGCCTGCCACGCTGAGCTTGGAATCCCTCACATTGAGGATTTGGCAAAAATCCAACCCCTAATGCTGTGGCGACGTATTTGGACAGCAACAAAAAATTCACTCACAAAAGACATAGTGACAGATTGTATGTCTCTGGACCACATGGAAAAAATAGAATGGTTGTTGTACGTAAAAAACCTCCTTACAGATTTGGGTTTAGATATATACTTTACAAACCCCGAATTAATTGCCGAGATCCCAAAGAAAGATCTCAAAACTAAGGCTTTGTCTCACATGGAAGAACTTCGGCTGAGCAGGGAGATAAAAAAACCTTCTGTCCAACACTCCTTGGCAGTCATGACTACTCTGGAGATGGAACCATACTTGACTTATGTCGACTCTCAATTTGAGCGGTTCCTTCTAGTACGTTTTAGATTAAACTCTTTCCATAGGCTGGTAGCCTTTCCTACAAGAAACAATTGGGATGACTCGTTAATTTTGTGCCCTTGCGATGAACTATCACAACAATCAACACTGCACACAGTCCTCTTCTGTAAGTACTACACTCCACACCGTAAACTATGGCTAATACCCTTGCTTAGAGCTTTCGGCTTCAATAGATGTCGCCCCGCAATGCTACCCTTGCAATTTTTGAATAATGCTCTAGTCTCAAAAACCGTTAGCACCTTCTTAAAGTGTATTTTTAAACACAGAGTAAACCTTGGATGAATTTAACTTGAAGGTGTACAGACTGGGGTATTACTATGCTGTGATGTATTTGATATAGTTTGTATTTTGGAAATTGTTTTTATTGCATTTGTAAGTTTTTTATGTGTATCTACTTTTATGGTTATTAATGATTATAACCGAATAAAGATTTACTTACTTACTGATAGTCACTCCAAGGCTTTTGACGGACTTAGTAGGTAACGGGGGGTTGCCTAATGTAGGAGGCCAAAAGTTGTTGTTCCAGGGGTTGGAGGTACCGCTCAAAATCAGCTCGGTCTTATCCGGGTTAAGCTTGAGTTGGCTGGCGTTCATCCAATCCCTAATGAAACATAAGGTGGCCTGAAAGCTGGCAACCGACGTAGTGGAGGTATTGATGTTAAACACAAGTTGGAGATCGTCAGCGTAGTTAAAACAAGCTACCTCGAAGTTGCGGAGGGAGTGGATAAGAGGGACCATGTACAAATTAAATAGAAGAGGGGAGAGAGAGGACCCCTGAGGAACACCACAGGTCAAACTGGTCCTCTTAGCAGAGAAAGTATCAAGGCGAACGGCCTGCGACCGATTCTCCAAAAAAGAGTAGATCCATTTTAGAGCCGTGCCATGAATGCCAGCTTCCCTGACACGGTCGAACAAGAGTTTGTGATCGACCGTGTCAAAGGCGGCAGAAAGATCCAAAAGGACAAGGGCCAGGGAAAGATTGTTATCGGCCCCATTCCTGAGCTCATTCATGACAGCAAGTATGACCTGCTCGGTGGAATGAGCAGGCCTAAAACCAGCCTGTTGGGGGTCGAGAAAAGACGAAAGTTCGATAAAGGAGCTAAGGCAATGCGTGACATGAGCTTCTAAGATCTTAGTAAGATAAGGAAGAAGGGAAATGGGGCGGTAGTTAGTGAGGTTAGCGGGGTCAGCGTTAGGTTTCTTCAGAATGGGAATGACCTCTGCCACTTTAAAGGAGTCAGGGACAACGCCTGTTTTTAAGGAGTTGTTAAGGAGTGCAAGGGGGGGATCGGGGCAGGAAGAAAAAGCTGCCTGGAGAAAGAGGGGGGGACAGGGATCTAAAGGGGAACCAGAGCCGATCTTTTTTAGAAGTGTAAAGAAGTCCTCTTTGGAGATTAGAGGTATTTGATCTAGTACTTGCGTATTCTTAGGCAGGGTTCCCGAGACTGTAGGAGGGGTGGGCGGAGGAATACTCCTTTTGATAGTAATAATTTTCTGAACAAAAAAATCAATAAGTGCGTCACAAAGGTGTTGAGTAGGTGAAGGTTTGATAACATTTCTATCGGGCAGAGATAGTTCATTCACGATAGAAAAGATGTCTTTGGTTTTGGTGGCGGAGCTCATAATCTTAGAGGAAAAATATGAGGATTTAGCCACAATGATAGATCTTTTATATTCATTTAGAAGCCCAATGAAGATGCGTTTTTTGTCTGGAGAGTAATTACGTCTCCAACAACGTTCAGCTTGTCTAAGAGAGAGTTTTTTTAGTTTAACCCCTTGAGTGCCCATGACGAGATAGTCTCGTCATGGGCCGCGGTTGCGCTGTGCCCATGACGAGACTATCTCGTCATGAACCCCGCCCGCTAATTCAACGCCCGGCACAGGGCGGGGAAAGGGCGGGGCACACAAGGGGTTAAGATCCTCGGAGAACCAACGCTGGGCGTCATGAGGTCGTCTGAGTGTAGAGCGTTTGTAGGGGGCAACGGTATTACTGGCAGAGACTAGCCAGTTATTGATGACGGTTGCCTGATCGTTGAGACAATCAGTTTCTGTGGGTAAGGAGGTGGAGAGTAGGGAGCAGAACTCCTCTTTGTTAGCCCGGTTCCAGTTCCTGGCTTGAAATCTACCCAGTGTCAAGGGTTTAGCCGAAAGGGGCAAGTCCAGAGAAAATTGAATAGTGTGGTGATCAGACCATGGACAAGGAGAAATGGACAGAGAAGAAATGGATAGATTGGCCGTCCAGAGCTGGTCCAGGAGGTGGCCTTTAGTATGAGTGGCGGTGTGGACATGTTGGGTACAATTAATGCCAGAAAGAAGATCTGTAAAGTCTCGAGAACTAAGACTTTCTTTAGGATCAGAGGGCCAATAATTGAAATCACCAATTATAATTAGTTTAGAGTTGTTGATGACTAGTTGGGATATAAGATCCCCAACTAACTGAGGAAAAGAAGGTGTGGAATGGGGAGGCCGATAGAAAAGGGCGCAAATAAGGGGGGCATAAGGGGATTCAAGCTTTATGACAAGACTCTCAACAGAGGGAATGTTAGCCACGGTTAATGCGGTAAATAGTAGATCTTGACGAATAATAGCAGCCACCCCTCCGCCTGGCTTCCCGGAGGGTCGGTTGGTCTGCAATATATAATAGCCCATAGGGATTGCGGCCAAAGTGTCTGGTATGGAGTCATCCGTAAGCCAGGTTTCAGAGAGGAGGAGCACATCAGGTTTTTCGGAGTCAAGAAGGTGGAAAATTTCTAATTGATGTCTGGGTAGTGATCGCGTATTGAGGTAGTAGAACTTCAAACCCAATTTGGTGGAGTGAGAAGGGTTGGGTTGTCAATTGTTTTAAAGACTTCCGGGAAGTAGGAAGTTGGTTGCCCTGTATGCAGGCAGGGGGAAATGTGTGACAAGTGAAGTTGCACAGCGCATTGACTGGTTTCAAGGTGGTGTGTTATCTTTAGGGACATTTTCCGGATGAACGAGTGTGAGTGAAATGGCAATAGGTACTCTTGTGAAATTCTGGCCTTAATTCTCAGGAGCATTGTAGTCTCCACATGTGTGTTATACCCAGAGAAACAGTTTGCCTTTTGCTCGTTAGAAGGGTAAGGTAGAGGGAAGTGCTACTTTATCAGCGAAACTGAATAATTCTGTGGAAGGGTAGAGGTAAGCGCTGCCTACTGGAAATACAGAATTCTTGTGTAAATGGACAAAACTATCTCTTTGGTTTAGCAAAACAGGCAGTGGAGATGTTTCATGTTGTTACTAACAGATTTTGAGTAAAGAAAACGTAAGAAAACGTTTGCCGATAACATTTTGTAAAGGAGGGGTCAGCAGAAGCAGGAGTACCGAGAAAGGGTGACGTCAGAAAGACCGCGCTGGGATTGGTCAGCTGTAGAGAGACGAAGCTTTCACTGATTGGTGCGTTAGTGTGAGTCTCGCTGGGATTGGAGAATTGCCGGTGTGACGTAGATGCCCAGGATTGGTGCGTTAGTGTGAGTCGCGCTAGGATTGTAGAGCTTCAGGAGTGACGTAGACGCCCAGGATTGGTGCGTTAGTGTGAGTCGCGCTGGGATTGGACAGAATACGGAGAAGCTGTGAAAAGAAGTGATTTACAAAGCCGCGTGATTAAGAACTTTGAAAAGTTGAAAATTATGAACTACGATCCACCTGAAAAGGAGAAAAAATCATGGTTTGTGAAAATAAGAAATGTATTTAAGAAGGATAAGCCGATTGTGACTAGGGAAGGTCAGATAATTCCTCCACCGAAATCGCCTGCATCTTTTATGGTAGCGAAATATGGGTACCATACATGTATCTGGTTGGAGAATTGGGTAAAGTATACCAAAGATGATGGAGTACTCGCGTTTCCAGAAAGTGGTTTGTTTACTTTGGTGGTATTATAAAATTTGAGAGAAAGAATGATGAGGTTAGAACCGAAACCCAGACCTACCCAATTTGAGGCTTTGACGGAGTGGCAAGAAGAGATGTATGAAAGGGAAAGGCATCGGAGTGAAAGAAGGTACAATTACATGTTTGGTAGACATTGTGGTCAGGAAAGTCATGATGACAGAATGAGAAGATGGCGGAATGTGAATATGACTGATGGCATGTTTCCCCCGAGGAATACTGAAGAGACGAGTGGTAGGAAATGTACAGAAAAGAGAAATAACACAGGGTCAGAAGGTTATAGATATGGACTGAGTGAATCAGAAGATGAAGTGCTGGACGACATGTTTTATAAAAATCCGACTCCATATCAACCGAATTCTACTTTACTGACGCCGAGTGCGCCGGTAAAAGAAGCTATGAGGAATAAAGAATTTGAGCAAACGCCACCTAATTTGGGAAAAATTAATCCATTTAAAGATTCTGAAATGCCACTACCCGTTAGAACTGGAAACGAGAATTCAGCCGAGTTAGCTAGAACTACCCTGGAATTAACTGAGAAAATTAGAGAGTAACTAAGACTATGGAAGCAGTGACCGTACCTGTAACTATAGGACCGGTTATGCCTGTCTTTGATAAACAGAAAGATAGTGAGCATTGTTTAGCAGTGCCCTACAATGGTGGTAGACAAATAGAGACAGAAAGAAGCGGTTCTGGAGGAAATGAATGGAAAATGTGGCAGGAACATCAGGTTTGAGTACTCCTAAAAATTTGACCGTAAATCAAAGCCCAGCAAGTAAGACCCTTATGACAACGGAATCTGCAACAGAAACCCCGGAGAGAAAAACTGATAAAATAAGAAGCGAGACAACCCCTGTAGGACCCGCTTCTGAAGAATTAAGTGATTGGTTAAAAAGTTTACAGAGAAAGATACAGAACCACAACCTTGAGATGTAGCAAAATTAAAGATAACGTTAGAAGAATGAATCGTAGGAACCATTCCAACTGAAAAGTTAAAAGCATATCAGGATGAGGAGCTACTGTTCCTCTGCAAAAGTATAACTTGGAGAGCGAGAACTTTGCATGAAAAATTAGAAGAGACAGCGAGTGAAACGGGAATTGATTTTGAGAAAATAATGTCATTACAAAAACCATATAGAGTAGATTTTTCTGAAAAGGATATTGAGAACTTGAATACAACAGGAAGATTGACTCAAATTAAAGAACTGATTGCCTTGCTGAGGAAATGGGGTGATATAGATCGGTGGAAGAGTAGATAGGATAAGACTTTCTCAGCATTCCCGGTGAGAGAAAAGGAGCCAGTGGTAACCGAATGTCCCATGAAGGAAATCCCAGGAGGAGGTTATGTACATGTTCCTTGGACTAGACAGGATATTTTGTCATTTACCAATGATTTCCCAAGGTTAAGAGAAAAACCCGTTGAATGGTACCGGCAGGTATAAAGTTTTGTCAAACTGTCAAAGGTGTTGTGGATAGATCTGAATGGTCTTTTTGATATAATTGTACCTGCAGATTTATGGGCAGAATGTAAAATTACAATAGATTGGCCAACGCAAGACTATCCTAGGGATCCTAAGACGGGAGCCCCTGATCCAGAAGTACTGAAAAAATATGATCAGGTAATTACCTTTTTGAAAAATAAAGTACCTCCAAAGGAAACTGACTGGGTAAAAATTGATAGAACTCACCAAGAGGCTAAAGAATCCGTTCATGCATACTATGAAAGGTTGTTGTTAGCTTTTAAGCAATACAGAGGAGATGAGAAAATAAGAGAGAAGGATCTGAGTCATTTTGTGTATAGATTTGTTTATGGTTTAAAACCTGAGGTTAGTGAAATGATCAAACAACATACAGTAGATTGGCAGAATAAAAAGATAGATGAGGTGTTACGACATGCAAAATATTTCAGTGATGAAGTCGAAGCCAAACAGCGTAAACTGAAAGAAAAGGCAATGTGGGCACAGGTTATAGTAGCGGAGCGACAAGAAGCCGAGTTGATCGACCAAGCTAATGGCACTGGCCAAGTTAAACTAAAGCCTAATATTGGAAAGGGAAAAGGACAGGTCAGTATAGAAGAAGCTAAAAAGAAGTGGCCATGACATAATTGCGGAAAATGAAGGCATTGGAAATCCGAGTGTAAATTGCCACCGAGTGCTAATGGTGATAATGCATCATTGAATCCACAGGTGCAGAATGAGGTGAGTTGCCAACCGCCGTGACAGCAGCTGGTTGTTATCCAACAGTGTCAGGTGCCAAAGCCACCTTTTCCACAGCACGTAAATCCTCAAAGATACAGTAATGAGACAGGATTCTACACCGAGGAACAGGTAACAAAGCTACCACACGCTAGTGCTGTTTCGCAGTATCAGCTGCAACACGATGAGAGTGAGTCAGAAGAGAGTTATTGACAGTGCCTAGGAGAGGAAGAGGAGTGCGTACTTGGCGCAACTCTAGAGGTAGACCAGACAGGACCTTTTGTGGATGGAAAGGTGAATGAAGAGAACATCACTTTCCTAGTAGATACTGGTGCTACTTGTTCAACTGTTAGATCAGCTGACGTTAAAAATCTTCCTCTCCCTGGTGAAACAATCCAAGTAGTTGGAGTCTCAAACAAACAGATAAAACCTTATCTTACGGATCCTGTTAAGGTTAAAATAGGGAACTTCACCAACATGCATCGATTTGTCGTGTGTGACACTAGGCCCGTAAATCTGTTACAGAAAGACTTGTTGTGCAAGATGAATTGCACTATTTTCTGTACCCCTGATGGCATTGCTTTTGAAACCACTGACAAAGACGTATTGTATTGAATGACCAAACTTAGAACCTGAAATCACCGAGGCATTTGTTGTATTTGATCCGGAAGGATTGCCTCAAGAGTTGAAGAAAACCGTAAAATCTGAAGTCTGGGATTTCACAGTAGAGGATATTGGATTGATGAAAAGAGTAGATACTGTGAAGATAATTGTAAAAGAAGGAGTAAATTACACGAATATTCCTCAGTATAAACTGACACCAGAGATAATTACCAGAGTAACGCCTGTCATTGACAAAATGATTGAACAAGGAATTCTGAGAGAAGTAATGAGTAGTCCATGTAATTCTCTGATCATGGGTTTGAAAAAAACGAATGGGACTTTTAGGATAGTACAGGATTTGAGAAAAGTGAATAAAATCGTTGTTCCATGTTGTCCCATTGTACCGAACCCTTCGGTAATCCTATATCAGATTCCCCATGATGTGGAATGGTACACAGTCATTGACTTGTGTCATGCTTTCTTTTCTATCCCATTGCACCCTGATAGCCAACCAATTTTTGCGTTCCGGTTCGGGGAGCGTATCTTGGTGCCGTATCCCTCGAGGGTATACAGAAAGTCCATCAATATTCAATCAGATTCTAAAGAAGTCCCTAGAAGATTTAAAAATGCCCGAAAGTTCAGTGCTCATGCAGTATATTGATGACCTATTGGTGGCATCGAAGACATGAGAGGCATGTGTGGTGGACACAGTTGCACTGTTAAATCAATTTGCGGATGGGGGACTAAAAGTATCCCCATCGAAATTACAGTTTTGTCAAAAAGAAGTACAATACGTAGGTCATAAGATTGAAAAGGGTCTGAGAAAGGTGACTGTGGACAGAATTAGAATAATAAAAGGAATGAGAGCACCAATGACACAAAGAGAAGTCCGAATGTTTCTTGGGATGGTAGGATACTGTCGCCAGTGGATCAGCAACTTTTCACTGATTGTAAAACCATTGGTACGCTTAACAAAAAGTGATGTGAAAGACCCCTTGAGCTGAATAAAGAAGAGATTAAAGATTTTAGACAATTGAGAGATAGCTTGTGTGAAGCACCGGCTCTTGGAATGCCTGATTACGAAAAGGAATTCGAGCTCTATTGCAGTGAGAGAGATGGGTGTGCACTTTCTGTGTTGGTACAAAGGCAAAGACGACCAATTGCATATTTTTCGGCTATACTAGATCCCGTACCCGTAGCTTTGCCTGATTGTTTGAAAGCTGTGGCAGCCACATGTAAAAGTTTGGAACAGAGTGAAGGAATTGTATTGGGATATCCTGTGAGAGTGTTTGTGCCCCATGATGTTGCAATCCTTTTGACAAGGAGAAAGACACAATTCATGACGCATAGTCGTCTGACCAAATATGAAAAGGTCATTTTGGGTGCTACAAATGTGAGTCTTGTAAGATGCACCAATGTGAACCCATCGACCTTACTACCTGATGCCATGAATGCGGAGGTGAAGGATGATGTTGATCACAACTGTTTGGAAGTGCTTGATGTTTGCACAAAACCGCGTCCGGACATAAGTCAAGTCAAGTCAAGTCAGAGAATTTATATAGCGCACTACATACCCAGAGGGTCTCAAGGCGCTTAGAAAGGGGAGGAGGATTACTTGTCAAATATCCACGTTTTAAGTTGTTTTCTGAATGCCAGGTGGTTCTGGGTGAGGCGAAGGTAAGCGGGGAGTGAGTTCCATGTTTTAGCAGCCAGGTATGAGAAGGATCTGCCTCCCATGGTGGTCCTGTTGATGCGAGGTACAGTGGCGAGGGCTTGGTTGGAAGAACGTAGTTGGCGGGAGGGGGTGTAGAAGGACAGTCGTGAGTTGAGGCATTCTGGTCCGATGTCGTAGAGTGATTTGTGTGCGTGAGTTAGCAGTCGGAAAGTGATTCTCTTATTGACGGGTAGCCAGTGGAGGTCTTTCAGGTGACTGGAGATGTGTTCGTTGCGCGGGATGTCTAATATGATCCTGGCTGAGGCGTTTTGGATTCGTTGGAGTTTCTTCTGGAGTTTAGCGGTAGTACCTGCGTAGAGGGTGTTTCCATAGTCCAGTCGGCTCGTGACTAGAGCATGGGTGGCTGTTTTCCTTGTTTCGGTGGGGATCCAGCGAAATGTTTTTCTGAGCATGCGAAGAATGTTGAAGCAGGATGAGGATACGGCGCTGACTTGTCTGTTCATTGAGAGTGAAGAATCCAGGATGACGCCTAGGTTCCGTGCGTGGTCTGTCGGGATGGGTGCTTTTCCAAGGGCTTCCGGCCACCAGGAGTCGTCCCATGCAGAGGGGGATGTACCTAAGATGAGGACTTCTGTTTTGTCTGAGTTCAGTTTCAGACGGCTTTGTTTCATCCATTCGGCAACTTCTTTCATTCCTTCGTGTAGGTTAGTTTTGGCGGTGCTGGGGTCATTGGTGAGAGAAAGGATTAGTTGAGTGTCATCCGCGTAAGAGATGATGTTGAGGTTGTGTTGGCGGGCGATGGCCGCGAGGGGGCTCATGTAGACGTTGAAGAGGGTGGGGCTGAGTGATGATCCTTGTGGTACGCCACAGATGACTTCAGTGGCCTCGGACTTGAATGGTGGGAGGCGGACTCTCTGGGTTCTTCCGGAGAGGAAAGAGGTGATCCATTCAAGTGCTTTTCCTTGTATTCCGATGTTATTGAGGCGTTGTAACAGGGTGCTGTGGCAGACTGTGTCGAATGCTGCAGAGAGGTCGAGGAGGATGAGGGCGACTGTGTCTCCATTGTCCAATAGAGTTCGAATGTCGTCTGTTGCTGCGATTAGGGCGGTCTCAGTGCTGTGTTTTGCTCGGAAGCCAGATTGTGAGGAGTCGAGGGATTTGTTGGCTTCGAGGAAGGCGGCGAGCTGGTTGTTGACGGCTTTCTCGATGACTTTGGCCGGGAATGGAAGGAGCGAAATGGGGCGGTAGTTTTTGAGTTCGGTGGGGTCCGCTGTGGGTTTTTTCAGAAGGGCGGTGAGTTCAGCGTGTTTCCAGTTTTCCGGGAAGGTGGCGGAGTTGAAGGAGCAGTTGATGACGTCTCGGAGGTGCGGTGCTATGACGGAGTCTGCTTTGTTGAAGATGTGGTGAGGACATGGGTCTGTGGGGGATCCTGAGTGGATGGAATTCATCAGGCGGATTGTGTCCTCAGTGGAGATTGGGTTCCAGTCGTTGAGGGTGTTTACGGGGGAAGAATGTTCAGCAAATGGTTGGGTGGGTTGGTCTCCGGGTTGGTTGTCGAAGCTGTTGTGAATGTCTGCAATCTTGTTGTGGAAGAATGAGGCTAGGGAGTCGCAGAGGGCTTGAGAGGGGGTGATGTCGTTGGAGTTGGCTGAGGGGTTGGAGAATTCTTTGACGATGTTGAAAAGTTCCTTGCTGTTGTGGGCGTTGTTGTCAAGTCGATCCTTGAATGCTGTTTTCTTGGCCTTTCGGATTAGTTGGTGGTGTGTGCGGGTGGCGTTTTTGAAGGCGTCCTTGGTGCTAGTGGATGGGTCTTTTTTCCAGGCCTTTTCAAGGGAGCGGCAGAGTTTCTTGGACTTCTTAAGATCATCGTTGAACCATGAGGCCTTCTTGCTGCCAGGTTTGCTTTGACGTTTTTTCAGTGGTGCTAGGGTGTCGGCGGTGTTGGATAGCCATAGGGTGAAGTTGGCGGCGGCTTGGTTTGGGTTAGAAGAGTGGGCTGGGTTGTTTAGAAGGAGCGATGCGGAGATCTGGTCGGTGGTGATTTTGTTCCAGTTTCTTTGCAGAGTTGGTTGGAGGTGGTTGGTGGGTTTTGGCTTGTTGTAGGTGAAGTGAACGCAGCTGTGGTCAGTCCAGAGGAGATCCGTAGTGTTGCTGAAGGTGACATGGTTGCTGGAGGTGAAGATGGGGTTGAGTGTGTGCCCTGCGATGTGGGTGGGGGAAGTGACTAGTTGTTTAAGTCCGAGGTTGGCGAGGTTGTCCAGCAGGGTGGTGGAGTTGCGGTCGTTGGTCTTTTCAAGGTGAAAGTTGAGGTCTCCCAGAAGGATGTAGTCTTTGGAGGGGAGCGCGTGTGGAGTGATGAAGTCCGTGATGTCTTCACTGAATTTTGCGCGGGGTCCTGGTGGTCTGTAGAGGAGGGTGCCTCTGAGTGTGGTCTTGGGGTCGATGTGGATCTGGAAGTGAAGGTGTTCGGAGTTGGCGAGGTTGGCGTCAGAGCTGGTTGAGATGCGGATAGATTTCTTATGGACGATGGCGATGCCTCCTCCTGTGTGGCTGGTACGGTCCTTGCGTGTAATCTTATATTCTTCAGAGATGGCAATGGTGATGTCTGGGGCGGAGGAAGCGTTCATCCATGTTTCTGTTAGGAAGGCGACGTCTGGAGAGATGGTGTCTAGTAGGTTCCATAGGTCAATGGTGTGCCTGTGGACCGAGCGGGTGTTGAGAAGGATGCATTGTAGGTGGTTGGGGTCGGGAATCTGTGGTGTGGTCGTAGCGGAGATGTTGTCGGTGCCGCTGAATTTGCAGGAGTAGCAGGAGAAAGGTCCATGAGTGTGTCCAGGAGCGGCTTGGACGCAGTTGGGGGCGCGACCGGGGTTGAGGGCTAGGAGGGTGGCGGCATCGTAGGTGATGCGGGAGGGCAGCGCAGCGCGAGAGGCAGGGGGTCTGGCGCTGGGCGCGGTCCAGGCGCGGACGGGCGTAGACGGGCTTACCTTTGGCGCACCTTCGGCGCGGGTTGGGCGCGGGCGCTGCGCGTAAACGCTGCGCGCGGGAACTACTGTCATATATGGAGAGTGGAGGGGGAGGGGCGAGGGCGGCTCAGCTGGGAGGCGTGGCGGGCTCAAGGGACGGAGCACAACAACAACAACAAGCTCAAAATGGAGGGGAGGGCAGAGCAGGGCGCCGGGGGCTCACACAAACAATGCACAGGTCTACTTAAAATGAGCGAGTAATGGCAAAGAAATGCACACGCTTTAAAATCGCCAAACAGTGCAGCTTTGAAATAACGATACCACGTTGCACAGAGAGCGCAGGCAGGGGAGCGATCACTCGAGGAGGAAGCGACGAGTGAATCACAGCGCTGCGTGGTCAGAGGACGCGCTTTAATGCTAGTGGGAGGGCGGCTCAGCTGGGAGGCGTGGCGGGCTCAAGGGACGGAGCACAACAACAACAACAAGCTCAAAATGGAGGGGAGGGCAGAGCAGGGCGCCGGGGACTCACACAAACAATGCACAGGTCTACTTAAAATGAGCGAGTAATGGCAAAGAAATGCACACGCTTTAAAATCGCCAAACAGTGCAGCTTTGAAATAACGATACCACGTTGCACAGAGAGCGCAGGCAGGGGAGCGATCACTCGAGGAGGAAGCGACGAGTGAATCATAAGAGATGTGCCCCTGAAAGACAGTGACTGTGATGTTTGTGGATGGGTCATGTCTGCGAACTGGAGAAGGGATTTTGAGTGCTGCATATGCTGTATGTACTGTAGCGGCTGTATTGGAAGCATCTTGTTTGAGAGGAGTACGATCTGCTCAAGTTGCTGACTTATTTGCACTGATTAGAGCATGCAAGTTAGGAAAGAATCTGCGAGTCACTGTGGTTACTGACAGTCAGTATGGGTTTGCAGTGGTGCATGATTTTGGGCAGATTTGGTCCCAAAGAGGTTTCTTGACGTCGAGTGGAACTCCAATCAGAAATGCAGAGATGGTTGGAAAATTACTGGAGGCGATACAGCTTCTAAACAAATTGCAGTTCTAAAATGCACAGCGCATACCAAGGGAATTGACTATGTGTCAGCAGGAAACGAGTTTGCCAATGACAGCACAATATTGTGCGCAAAACCAAACCTCATCGAATCGTAATCGGGAGAGGGAAATGGAGTCATTTCCCTTGCTTTTTACTAACACGGTGAATACATGGGATGAGGAGAGGCAGCTACAGGAAGAGGCAGGAGAAGAGGAAAAGAAACAGTGGATAAAATCAGGGTGTGCACCACGAGAGGTAGACAGAGTTTGGGTTTATCGCGATGGAAGACCAGTGATTCCTGATAGCATGATCTCTACCATGGCACAGATGTACCATGGGTAGGCTCATATAGGTAGGGACAGGGCCGGCTTTAGCGCTGACGGCGCCCTGTGCAACAGGGTCTGTTGGCGCCCCCCAATGAGCACCTCTGCCATGGATTCCCTCACTAGCACTCTTTCACAGTGCCTCCCAAGTCTCCATAACACTGTCTCTCAGATTTATTTAGTTTTATAGCACCACTCATACAGTGTAAGGTGTCAGAGCGCTTTACACCACGCACACATTGCACAGAGACCATCATATGTGGGTAAATCAGTGTATAGGAAATGTTACATCAGACAGTACTCCAAGGTGTAGTGTAGGAGTGACATGTCATCAATACTGGTAGGCAATCTAGTTAAAGTTCTTATTTAGGAAAGGCACATATTGATAATTTAAAACGCAATATTATTGTTAAGGGTTCTCCTTCATAATAAGAATTGTTTTCTACCCAAAAGATCCCTTTTCACAAGTTTAGGATAAGCAGACTGGGCAAAAAAACATATAGCGCTAATATACCTTGCAGTTTGCAGCAGCTCTGGGGTGACAGTTAATAGCTCAAAGTTCTATATTCGGATTTTGACTTATAAACAACAAGTAAATGGTGCACTTTCTTAGCAGCAGGCAGTTTAACCCTCTGCGCTGCCTTCGAATGAGTCAAAATTTCCAATAGAGAAACCTCATGTGTCTTTCCAGGATGCCGATTAATCACGGGACTTCTCTTGTCATTTTAATTGATGTCTGGAAGTTGCTGGAGGCCAGGAACAAGGCAGCAGGTGCTTTCAAAACATTAATACACATTTACATAAAGGACACCCCCACCCCAAGTCAACGCCTGGTGCGGTCGCACAGATCGCACCGCCCTAGAGCCGGCCATGGGTAGGGATGCCATGATCAGACTCTTAAAACAGACCTGGTATAATGCAAAGTTTCGGCTTATAGCTGAGAGTCTTTGTCAGAGATGTTTTATATGCCAGCAATATAATCCAGGAAGAAAAATGGCGGTAAGCTTGGGAACCATAGGACGGGAGGAAGGTCCTTTCACTAGAATGCGAATCGATTTAATTGAAATGCCCTCATGTAACAGGCTAAGATATGTGCTGGTGTTTGTGTGTCTGTTTTCACGTTGGGTGGAGGCTTACCCAACTAGAAGGAATGATGGAGTTACTGTAGCAAAACTCCTACTGAGAGAGTTCATTCCAAGATTTGGTTTCCCAGTAACGATTGAATCAGATAGAGGATTGCATTTCCAAAACGAAATTATAAAATTGATTTGTGAAGTATTGAATGTACAACAAAAATTGAATTGTGCTTACCGACCAGAAGCTTCTGGAGTGGTTGAGCAGGTAAATGGCACCATAAAGAAAAGATTGGGAAAAATGTGTTTGGCCACAATTCTAAAATGGCCAGATGTCTTGCCTCTTGTGCTTATGACTAGTAGGTCAATACCTGATAGGAGCACTGGTCTGAGCCCCCATGAAATTATCATGGGTAGAGCAATGAGACATGTTTTCATTCCTGTCAACAAACTGCTGCCTATATCTGATGACTTTGTCTTGGATTATTGCAAGGGGTTGGCTGATACAGTTCATTCTGTGTTTCATCAGGTTGGACCAGATGCGACCACTCTCGAAAAGAAGCCAGCTCATGACTTGAGTCCTGGAGATTGGGTACGCATCAAAGTACACAGAAGGAGAAATTGTCTGGTTCCGCGCTGGGGGAAACCACGTCAAGTGACTCTGACCACAACGACTGCTGTGAAGTGCGCAAAGGTAAAGAATTGGATTCATGCCAGTCACACTCTTTGAGTCCCTGGTCCTGAAAATCGGTCTGAAGAAGAGCATCTGGAAGTGTCAGATACCAGCTCTGAATCAGATTCAGGAGAAACAAGAACAAGACAAACCCCAAGCGCAGGAGAAGCGGATTTGAGCCAAATTGTGGGACAGGAGAATATACCGCTAAGGAAACGACTTGAAATTTCTGATACTAGCTCTGAATCAGAAACAGAACAAGTGGGAATACAAGAAAGAATAAATGAGAATACTGGAGAAACTAAACAAGAAATCTTTGGTAAAGAAGTCCTGAGTAAAAGCATAAGAGAAATTCCGCCCGAAATCATAGGAATAGAAGGTGAGGAATTAGATACAGAGAGTGAGGGTAAGATCATTGCGGAAGACCCCCGAGGAGGTGTAGGGACAACACACACTCAGGTAGAAGAAGGGACAGTTAGTCAGCAGGAAGATTGCGTGGAAGAAACCCGAGGAGGGATAGATGTAGATAGTGAACCTGAAGTCCTGTGAATAAAATCCAAAGACAGTAAAAGACAGACCGATACAGAATCTGAAGAGAGTGAAGAAGAAGATAAAGGAGGAAAAACTTTAAGGAAAAGAGCCTGGAAAACAGAGCGAGAAGGGAAAGGAACAAAATTAAAGAGGCCGTCAAAAGAAGAAATTTGGTCCAACAAACTCAAAAGATTGAGATACCGATTAACGAGAGTAAAATCTTTTAATGCTGAACAAGTGAATGAAGTATCTAGTCAGGAGAATTCAGAAGACACTGATCAGAAACGCTTGCAAGGAGCAAAGAGAATAAAGAAACCGAAATAGAAGTACAAGTCACCGGAATGGACAAATGTGGCACTTCCTGATATACAAGAAAAAGCAGATAGCCAAGAAAGTCTAGGAGTGAGAAATCATGAGAGTTATCTTGTCAGACATCAGAGAAGAGACAGATGATCAGGAAGTTCTGAATACAGATTGTGAACCTAAAGACAAAGACGATTCATGCATGGATAGAAATGACAAAGAAAATCACAAGGAATTAAAACTCCGGTTGAGACACACGACCAGAAAAAGAACCAAGTCGGCAGTCAGAGTCTTGGGTTTAGACGAAGGAAAATTATTGATGAAAAGAGGCTAAGTCAAAAGACACTGATCATTACCGAAATGGCAAACAGAGAAGGTAGAAAACCTACATGTGGGTTTCTCCGAAAATGGTGTAAAATGTGTTTTTGTTGTACGGATTACTAATGCTTGTCTGAATCATATTGGCAATAATAATTTCAGTTAGAATAACATTTGAAGATATAGAAAGACACACCGAGAATAGAACAAACAAGGGAAAGATTGATGACAGTCATGTTACGAAACTGGTAGATAGAACAGAACTTCATAAAGATAAGTTCATATGTGATTTTTCTAATAATGTTTTTTCAAAGTTACTGTACGAGTATGTAAAAACCATGGAGGTTAGGGATTGCTACGTTTGCATGCAGTTACCTGCATCTGTATCCGAAGGTGTCACTTATCATCATCTTCCTTTGACATATGGGATAGCTTGTAGTGTTTTAGCTAGCTTGTTTTATAGAACTGGGAAATTAGAATACTATTACACTGATGTTGATAATGTTTTCTCACAAATACCTGTAGTTCCTGAACTATACAAGGTGATTCCTGGTAGACTCTTATGTGAATTTTTCTTGGAAACAAGGGAATTAACTTTAGAAGGAATGTTTAAAAATAATCTTACTTGTAGTTTGAGAAAAGAAGAGAAAGCCTTCTTGAACATGGTTGAGGAGAGGAGAATTAAGATGCAAAGGAAGGTGTCTGGGGAAAAGATGGAAACAACATTTTGGTATGTTGGAAAGGAAAATCATTTAAAGGGAGAAACAAATCCAGCAGCAATGGCTTTAGATTGTTTAGAAGTTGTGCATCAGTAGAGATAATACTGTCTATGATAATTACTTTGTAGGTGCAAGTGAATGCCATGACTTATATAAAATCATGGGAGGATGGGGATTTAAAGGAGGAAATGATCCGGTATTCCCTGGAATATATTACATTTGTGGGAACAGAGCTTATTATACCGGACCACTGGTATGGAACCTGCTACCTAGGCCTGGTCTTCCCAAAAAATGTCATGTGGAAAGGGGAGAGGATGGTTTGCACGAAATAGGTAGACAACTAACACGTAGAAAGAGGGAGAGTTGGTCAGAAATTATAGGGGATATTTTTGGAGCACTGATACCAGCAGTTGGAATATCTCTGAATGCCCATAAAATTAGAAAATTGTCTACAGTTGTGGATCGTTTATCGACCAGCACAGCTGGAGAGTTCCTGATGGTAAATACTGAAATGGTTGCTATGAGAGCTATGATTATGCAAAATCGACTTGTCCTTGACATTATATTGGCCAAAGAGGGAGGAGTCTGTGGAATGCTGTAAGTGCAACATTGTTGTACTTACATTCCTGATGAAAGTCAAAACTTAAAGAAATACATTAAGAATATAACTGATTTTTGGGCTTATAAGAATAGCTTTCCCGCCCTCTGTTCGCGAATAGACCTTTTAGTAGAATGGTCCTATGTATTAGTCGGACTGTCACTGCTGATAAATATGAACGGTTTCTCTTGAGTAACCCTGCTGCGAGATTCACCAACCATTGCTGTTCCTCCATACCTAATGTTGATCATACACCGTGTACTGATGACTTCTTTTCCCATCTGTCAGTAGTATTGTTATTGAATTGTATAAAAATAAAAAATAAAGTTAAAAAAAAAAAAGAATATAACTGATTTGCATGAAGAAATTGTTCCACTGGAGGTTGAAAGTGTTTGGGAGAAACTTGGTAAAAGTTTTTCTACTATTAAGAATTTATTAACTAAATTAGGTAGTTCTTTTGTGGGTAAAATACTGATACCTGTGACCTTTGTGATTATATTAGTGTTATTATTGAGACTAGGATGTGTGTGTATAAAAAGAAGAAAATTACAAAATAAGATAAAAAGAGAAATTAAGAAAAGAGAAGGAAATAAGAGAAAGAGAGGTAGAAGATATAGAACTAGAATAATTGAAAGAAAACATGTACAAGAAAACAAGAGAGAATTATATGGGAAACACTATGATGTAACCTAACAAATGCAAGGGAACTGAGTAACCATTTCCGAAGAAAATTTGAGAAAAAAATGTGTGATTAGTGGTGATGTTAAAAATCACCAAAGGGGGAATAGATGGAGCAGGTAAAACAACATTTTGTATACCTCCTCTATTTGCATGAAATTAATTACGTAATCATTCTAAGCATTAACTCGTACTAATTCGTTTGAAGTGGAACAACTAACCAATCCTTACACCTTGATAAACACAAGATACACGTGGGACTAAAATGCTAATTGCATGGCAGAACAACTAAGGGGCATATGTATCAAGCTAATTTTTACTCGCAAACGCTGCGAATCGCAAAATACAGCGTTTGCGATTAAAAATTCGCAAAACGGGATGTATTAGGCAAAATCCCATCGCAAAATTAAGGAATTGCTAATTTAGCGATTTCTTAATTTTGCGTAAGCATTTAAGAAATCGCAAATTGCGATTTCTTAAATGATATGTAAAAAGCACCCAAGTTGTGCGATTTATCCTTAAGAAATCGCAAATTACCACCAACTTCCAGTTGGTGCTAATTTGCGATTTCCTTTCAAAATGCACTATTTTTAATTTTGCAAAGTGCCACGTGACGCTCATACATGCCCTTAGGGCATGTATGTGCGCCATATGCACACACATGCTCATTTCAGGGGTGCATCAGGGTGTCATCATGACACCCTTGCACCTTTGAAATTATTCTCAAATAGCGATTAGCAAATTGCGAATTCGCTATTTGAGAATTACTTCCCATTCATTCCTATGGGTCTCCTGGCCCATAGAAATGAATGGCCAGGTATTCCTTAATTGCGATTTCGCAATTTGCTAATCGCAATTAAGGAATTTTAAGAAATCGCAAAAAGTTTGCGATTTTTTAAATACATCCCGTTTTGCAATTCTCAAATAGCGATTCTTTAACAATCGCTATTTGAGAATCGCAAATGGTGATGTTGATACATATGCCCCTTAATTAATTAACTATGGTACGCAAACTAACTTTAGATTGTGGTGAAATAGAGAATTGCATGATTCATGTTGCTTTTGTGATGTTTTGTGCTTTCAGACATTCAGAATGGTGAGTATTATTGCTTTAAATGTTGCTACAAGCTAGGAAAATACTAATATATATTGGGATTAAACATTAGAATCTTTATTTTTATATTCTAATTACTGTTATGTCTGTTCTTTGCTTAAGTTGGCATGCGGGCCTGCTAGGCCGCAGTACTTAATATGGAGCTCCGAAGATGCTGCCGTTATGTGAGCGCGATGTCTACTGCGCAGAATCGGATGGCTCGGGAGATCTCCAAGTGACCTTAGTTCCTGTACCGGCATGTCCCTTGTCAAGGATATGAGCATGGAGGGTTGCCAAGTGATGAACGGTGTGAACTACCAAGGGGACAATAGTTCATTATAACTCTGGAACTTTTGCCTGTAAAACACGGAAAAGGATATACATTTGTCCTCTGCCATGCCAGGTCTCATGGGGGAACCAGTCAGACATGAGAAAACTCGGAGAACTTACAAATTGAAGTGGATTAGCCAATCGGAACACTTTTACCCCTAAATTGTTGCATATTGATCTGAAGTTAGCGGAAAAAGGGTATAAAAGACTCTGATCTGCAAAGGGGGGTGGTTCACTGGGATGATCGTCTATGGCGTTGAGTCTACGTTGAGCTGATGAAGATTTCCATGGTTTACCTTGGGTTTCTTTAAATTCGAGAGAGCGATTCCATCTGATGGTTTGATTATTGTCGTGGGTTGGACAGTTTATCCTGGAGATTGTCGCAGAGATTTGAATAATCCTCTGTGTGATCGGAGGGTCGCCAATTTCGAGATTTTGGTAAATATAATGCAATGCAAAATATATGCTTATGTTCTAAAGATTTGATGTCTTTTGAAATAAATCGACTTATGTTATATTCTGTAGCGCCTAAATGCTAATACAGAGCAAACTAATATTAGATAAACAAATTTTGGATTAATAAGAAATGAGTTTGTGATTCTTTAACTGAGTCCTGGAATTTAAACAAATGTTTCCTAGGCTTTAAAATGTGTTTTAACTGGTTCTAATTCACCATCAACCAGTCAAACTAATTGGTCCATCGACCAAGTGGTTGACTGCCTTGATGTCAAAGTCAGGATTCTATAGGTGCAGATGTATATAATGTAAAGGAATTACTCCTGATAGGTAACAAGGTACCCCCACATGTCCAGCGTCTTTTCTCCTGTGCACAGACTCGAGTGAGACGTATGAGTGTTGGAGTTATGGGCCCAACCAATGAATGAATGTATGAATGAGTTAGTGTGATGACGAGTCTGTGACATAGGGAGAATATGTAAATTTGCCATCTCCGCTGGAGCAGCTGCTGAACTACTGACAGCCATGCACCTGAAATCAGTGAAGTTGGCCTTTACATCCCCGGTCTCTGGTACCACTGTACCTGTTGCAATACTGACACCTGCAGTCAGTGAAGCGGGCCCCTACATCACTGGTCTTTGGGGCAAGTGCACTTGCTGCAATATTGAATGCCACGCACCTGGGATAGGGTTGTGACCTTTCTTAGGAAATAAATATTCTGTTCATTTGTTTACGTTTTGCGATTTTGGTAACATAAGAGAGTTGGTATTTGAAAAGAAGTTGTTCCAAGATGAACATGCAAAGTGTCCGTTTGCTCTAACACTCGTTCTGAAACGATTTAGACATCTCTCAAGTACGTTTTAACTGGCTTCTTTGGGTATTTGCTGTTTTAAGAGTATGTTTCAGAAAGAAAAAATATTGTCTTTCACTATTTTTCCCAATATTTCTATAGGCATGAATTTAAAAATACAGGTCAGGAATGTAGTATCGCGAGAGACGATGGGGCAGCCCATGCCTCTCGCTATGATAGGGGGAAGGTCTGTCAGCAAACACCCCCCGAGAATAAGATTGTGTAAGTGGGCTCGACGGAGGTTGAGACCACGTGAGTGTTTTAATAAAAAGCCCAGGGCTCTGGGCGGGAGTTAGTTTCTGGCTAACCACCGATGCCACACCTGTGTACTGCGTGGTCATTTGCATTGTGGGCCCTGTCATCCACAATATTACACTGGCGACGAGGTGGTGTACCTCTGACCCGCCGTGCCGCCTGTCTGCTACCGCTGCGTACGTACCTGTTGCCGTGCAGGCCCTCCCGCTGGTGTACCGCGCTCGGCGCGCACGTTGCCTGAGTCCCTGTCCGCTGCTGACGCCTCGCAGCAGTCCCGCTACACCATCGAGGATCGCCTGCAGCGACGTGCACACGGAAGGGCTAGAGCGCACAGGCCGGTGCCCTGCAAGACGCATTGGTCGCGGTGAGTGCTCGCGTGCTCTCTGCTGCCCCCTCTGGCCGCTTGGTGTTACCGCGCCCGAATAAGACTTTAGCCCGATTTCACCTGTAGGTGACCCTACCTGGGAGTCGCGCGCTGTAAGCGCATGTGCAGAGCTTCCCTCCCTGCATCTCCAGACACCAACCTCCACCAATAAGCACAGGAGTGGTTTACCAAGCACATCAAGGGAGCCCACCCCTCGAAGTACTCCTGCCCAACAGTGCAATGCTGCCTCACCTCGGGGTCCCATCCCCTCTCTGGCACAGGAACTGCTGCAGGCCTCATGCTTGCGTGCCCCGGCTGTGGGACGGACCCAGCCGCCCGTGGGGTGCATACCCTATCGAGGCCCCGGACACCATCTCCTGCTGGTCAGCCACCGGTGTTGGTACCGCTGCCTGGCGTTTGTACAAGCCTCCTCCTGCCATCGACGCTCTGGTGCCGCACAGACGCCACAGTTTAGCCCTACTGCGCCCCAGGAGTCATCCACAGCGGTGCCACCATGACCACCGTCCCACCCCTGGAGCCTTTCGCTGTCACAGGTCCGCCGCCTTCCCAAACTGCGCATTGGAAGGAATGGGTAGAACGGCTGGAGACATTCTTTGAAGCTGCGGAAATTAAAGAGCGACGACAGCGGTCCATGCTCCTTCACCTGGATGGCGCGGACATCCATAAAATCGCGAAGACCGTCCACGAGGCCGGACCCCCGAAGACCTACGCCACGCTGCGGGATGCCATCGCCGCGCACTTCGAGCCGTATGCCAACTCGGACTACGAACGGTTCCTTCTCCGCCAAGCGAAGCAGCTCCCAGAAGAATCGGTCGACGTATTCTACGCTCGACTCAAGGAGCTAGCAAGCACATGCACCCTGCCTGATGAAGACGATGAGGTGCGAGCACAGTTCATCTAAGGGTGCGCTTCCTCAAAACTGTGTGAACGCGTCCTTGAAGAGCACAACATGCCAATGAAAGACATACTGACCCTAGGACGCTCCAAAGAACTGTCCAAGGCCAGGGCAGCCCATATGGAGCTGAAAGCTCCAGCGGCTATCAAAGAGGAACCAGTCTGTGCTATTCAACCCAATCCGCGAGGCCCACGGCAGAGACCCAGAAAACCTTCAGCCCAAGGACCCGGACAGAATCCTAAACTCTGCCTCTGTGGATGGTGCGGAGGCCCGCTCCCACACGACGAGTGTGCCCAGCTCAAGGAAAGACATGCAGTGCCTGCGGAAAAGTCAATCACTTTTCCAAAGTCTGTCGCTCAAGACCCTCAAGGCGGTCGCAAGGTCCAACTCGACCAGTGCGCGCGCTGGAGCCTGCTCCTGGTAATTCATCGAGCGGAGACATGGACGATGATGAAGCCGCCACGGTGCCTTCCACCTCTGACCGAAAGTGGAATCAGAACTCCGCATGCTGGAAGCGGCTGGAATCATTGAAAGGGTGAGCGGCCCCACCCCATGGGTGTCCCCCATCGTGGTCGCGAAGAAACCAAAGCAGCTGGACGCTGTCCGCATATGCATTGACATGCGTATCCCGAACCTCGCCATCAAACGGTAACGCCATTTGACGCCCACGGTGGATGACATCATAGGCGAGCTTGCAGGGTCAAAGTGTTTCTCGAAGATGGACCTTCGGTCGGGGTATCATCAAGTCCCACTCCACCCAGACTCGCGTCCGATCACGACTTTCTCCACCCACGCCGCCCTGTGGCGTTACAAACGCCTTAACTTCGGGATCTCCAGAGCAGCCGAAGTGTTCCAAAACATAATCAAAACTGTCCTGCAGGGGTTAGAAGGGGTGCTCAATGTGAGCGATGACATCCTAGTCCACGCCCCCTCCCTAGAACACATCGTCCGCCTCAACACAGTGTTCACACGCCTGAGAGACCGCGGCCTAACACTCCACAGGGAGAAATGCGAATTCCTACGCAGAGACATAAGTTTCTTTGGCTATCGATTTTCGGACAGAGGCATCGGGCCGGATCCCGCCACAGTCAAGGACGTTCAAGAAGCGCCAGCCCCCACATAGGTGACCGGAGTCCGCAGTTTTCTGGGAATGGTCACATATTGTGGCCGGTTCATCAAGAACCTGTCAGATCTGACGGGCCCACTGCGAGAGCTCACCAAGACCACTGCCCACTGGACCTGGGGCCCAACACAGGAGCAAGCGTTCCAGCAGACCAAAGCCGCGCTGTCCGCTGACACAACCCTCGTATACTTTGACCCGCGCCATGACTCCCAACTGGTCGTAGACGCCAGCCCCACGGGTCTGCGGGGACTGGGTGCCAGTGGCCTATGCGAGTAGAACTCTAACGCTTACTGAACAGCGCTACTTACAAATTGAAAGAGAGGCCATAGCTATTCTGTGGGGGTGCCGCCATTTCCACATCTATCTATACGGCCACCCATTCACGGTCATAACTGATCACAAGTCACTAATTCCGCTATTGCTAGGCTCGTCGTCCCGGCCCCCTCCACGGATTGAGAAGTGGATACTCCAGCTACAGGAGTTCCAGCTGAAGGTGGAATACCGGCCCAGCACGCAGAACCCTGCCGACTTCCTGTCACGGCATGCCCGGCCAGTCACCCCTCCTGAAGCCGAGGAAGCGGCTGCCACAGAAGACTATGTACGGATGGTAGTCGAGCGGTCCCGACCCCTCCTAATGTCACTGCAGGAAGTCATAACAGCCACCCAGGACGACGACTGCCTCCAAATGGCGATACAAGCGGTCGGCTCTGGAGACTGGCATCTGCTCCAAAACCCGTCGCCTATGCGCACAGCAACAGCTCAAGCCACACTAAAGTCGCTGCACCAGGTTCGTCACGAGTTGTCGGCTGAAGGGTGCCTCCTGCGTGGCCCGCGGTTAGTCCTACCAGCGAGCCTCACCAAACTAGCGGCACTCCTTGCCCATGGAGCGCATCAAGGGCTCGTCAAGTCCAAGAACCGACTTTGGAGCAAAGTGTGGTTTCCAGGCATAGACCACCAAATTGAGTCACTCATACAGCACTGGCCCGCATGCCTCGCCACGAGTCTCCCAAGCAGACCAGCACCGTGGTCACCGAAGCAAGCCCCAGCAGCCCATGGGATAGAGTCAGCGCAGACTTCGGCAGCCTGCCAGGCGGGCGACACATGCTGGTAATTGTTGACGACTTCTCCAGGTACCCTGAGGTAGAGTTTGTTTCCTCCATGTCCCCATGCAGAAGTCATCCCAAAACTCGAAAAGGTGATAGCCACTCACGGGCTGTTTGGAGAACTCCGTACTGACAACGGACCACCGTTCACCAGCATGGAAATCGCCGAGTACCTAGCATCCCATTGGATAAAGCACCGCAAAATTACGCCTCGGTGGCCACAGGCCAACGGCGAAGTAGAGCGCCTGATGGGAACTTTGAACAAAACCATACAGATCGCGTTGTCAGAGGGACTCAACCTAGAGCGAGCTGTATATCAGTTTCTCCGTGAATACAGACTCACCCCTCACTGCACCACAGGTATATCCCCGAGCCGCCTGTGTTCTGGCCAGACAGTGACCGACACCATTCCCCATCACTCTACATGGGAATGAGCCGCAAATCCTCCGAACCTATCAGACCTCAGGCGAACAAAGACTAACGAAGCGGCATCTCAGAGGAGACGCGCCGTAGAGAGCCCCATCGCCGTGGGCGACCAGGTACTTGTGCAGGATCGACACCCCGGAGGAAAGTTCCCGACACCGTTCGAGCGCAATCCATGGACTGTCATTACCGTCAAGGGTACCATGTTGACCGCTCTGAGAGGCTCCGAGACTGTTACCCGCAATGTGTCATTCTTTAAAAAGGTCCCTCCAGCAGAAGAATGCGACCCAGTGGATACCCCTGATCAAGGCAAGACGCCCCAAAGGAGACCTGCAAGTCCGAGGAGCAGAAGGGCGGAACAGGGACAACCAAGCCCCACCGATTATTCACCCAGCCTACAGTCTTCACCGCCATCCGTCCGGGAGTCGGAAGGAGAGCAGAGTGGAGCTTCCAGCCACAGTTCAGCTGACCAGCCTCCAGACTCGCAATTACGGAGCAGTCAAGGCTGGTACCACCTCCGGCCTTGCCCCAAGCTCTCCCAGAAGTACAAGGACTATGTGACTAGTGGCTAGTCGGCGATCGGATCGCAGCCCGGGTGAGCTGTTGCTGCCAACTCCCAAGTAAGACTGTTTCATTTTATTGTAACTCGACCGGTAGCCAACGGTCAGGACTGGAAGCAAATGTTTATGGTGTTTATGGTTATTTCATTGTTGTCTCCTGGTTGAGGAGGAATGTAGTATCGCGAGACACGAAGGTTGAGACCACGTGAGTGATTTAATAAAAAGCCCAGGGCTCTGGGCAGGAGTTAGTTCCTGGCTAACCACCGATGCCACACCTGTGTACTGCGTGGTCATTTGCATTGTGGGCCCTGTCACCCACAATATTACAAGGACGGTCATAAAAAAAAAACACCAAGACAGGTGGCAAGCCTAATCTCGACCATCATACCGAGCGAGGCCTCTCCATAACCTTTCCCCAAGAAATCCCCTTACTTATCCCTCCTATCAGGTGACTCGGTGACTGTAGCTCGCCGCCCCATCCCTTCCTCTCCCGGTAATCTCTTTGTATCTTTTCCCTGCTCCCCCGTATGCCCACCTTTTTTCTGCAAGCCATGTTCAAGGCTTCGTTTTTTAGGTCTCGGCTCGAAGGCTGCGCTTGCGCAGTCTCGATCCGAGATTTAATGACTTGGAGAAGAGGGGCTTGAACCCGCCCCTCTTCTCCCCTGTTCTCCATTGGCTGGCCTCTTGAATGCTGGCCAGCCATTGGAGAAGAGGTCCGTCATTCCGATTAGGCCCCGTCCTTTTCGGATCGGGGGGCGTGTTTTTTGCAGAAAGTCTAATTATCTCCTCCAGCCAATGGCAAGAGGAGATAAAAGCAAAACACGCCCCCGAATCCGAAATCGCCACTGCGTTTCTCCAAGGCATTTCTGCTTCGCCTCGGAGAAAGGCGGTGGTGTCTTCCGGTGCCCTCGGCTTGTTCCTCTTTACTTGTTGATAATGGTGCGGGATCTCGCTGCTCTGATACCCCTCCGGTTCGTAATTCAATTTCTGCTTCCTGAATTAATGAGGGAGATTTTGTCTCAGCGGTATGCACGATTTCAACCCCCAGAGCGACATGATAATGGTGCGGGATCTCGCTGCTCTGATACCCCTCCGGTACGTAATTCAATTTCTGCTTCCTGAATTAATGAGGGAGATTTTGTCTCAGCGGTATGCACGATTTCAACCCCCAGAGCGACATGATAAGGGTGCGGGATCTCGCTGCTCTGATACCCCTCCGGTACGTAATTCAATTTCTGCTTCCTGAATTAATGAGGGAGATTCTGTCTCAGCGGGATGCACGATTTCAACCCCCAGAGCGACACCTGTCTGCAGCACAGGGTCCAGAGATAAACGGCGTTGTGTCAGTTCAATTTCATGGTTCAAAACTGTTGTGGCTCTGGTTAAAAAAGAGTCAAGGGTTCCCACAATTCTACCTCCCAAGCGGTCGTTCGGGGTCTTGCGCTTAATCATTTTACTCCTCTTGAAACGGACTATAGAAGTTAAACAACAAACTGCATACGGCAAACAGACAAATACAAAAGGGTTAAAATATACAGAACAGGGGCCGGTACCTGTGCGTGGGGTCACGATATCCAATGTCAAGGGGGGGATTGGGGGGGCTAGCCCAGCCTCCTCCTCCTCGGCGTGGACAGGCTTGCCCTTGGCCCCCGTGCTGCGGGCCAGCGCCTCGTTCCTATAGCACGTCCGCGCTAGGGCTGCTGGT
Organism: Triturus cristatus; assembly: GCF_964204655.1. NCBI lineage: Eukaryota > Metazoa > Chordata > Amphibia > Caudata > Salamandridae > Triturus > Triturus cristatus. The sequence goes on along the minus strand of NC_140580.1, from coordinate 1,121,173,074 downwards.
GGTTGTGGTCCCTTTGATGCTATGTGCAGTCCGTGTGTCAGGGCAAAACAGCGGGAGACCAAGAGTGTTTTTTTTGGCAGCCACCAGTAGTCCGAATAATCAATGTGTAAATATGTGCTTCCTAAAGCAGATCCTTTGCAAACGTTGCTGCAAAGTGCAGTCTTTAGGCTCCTGGAAATGCCTGTGTTTCCTCAGTAAAAATGTCCATATTATTATTTCTAACTCTGCCTCTGACACAGGGGTCCAGTCTTTGTGGTGTTCTTGGTGCGCAGTATTTGTTCATCTGTAAGTGTCCAGGCATGAGACCTCTCTTCCATGGCATCCAGGGAGATGAGAGTGGCGCCAGCTCAGCCTGCTGTCAGTGCTGGGTTAGCTTCTGGCCTGTGTATTTATTGCTTTGCCTTCATATTTCTTTATTGGACAGGCTTGCTTTGACAGCAAATGTAGTTCATATTTGAGTGATGTCTGCTATTGGGGCACTGGGAGTGATAGCTGTGTCTCTGGTGTTGGTTGGTTGATGTGTGTGTCATACCATTGATGCTATGTTTCAAAAATTCTATAGTGTTTTTCCAGAAATCTGAAGCGGTTCCATGTCTAGTGGGAATAGCCAATCGTGCCCTGTTTTGTTTCCTGTAAATTGTGAAAAATCACAATCCCCTGCTTTCGAAGGATAAAAGCAAGATTTAATAAACTACCCAGACCTGTCCTCGAGGAATTTGAGAACTTTTGTTTTCCTCTGTATGTAATTGCAAACTAGGGGGCAGATGTACTATTTCCTGCTCCCAAAATACTGGTCGCAATGTGTGACCAGTATTTTTGCAGCAGTACAGAATTTGGAGAACCAACCTTTGTACTAATAGTTCCAAATTGTAGTAGAGCGGAATCTAAGTATCAATCATCAATCAAATCTTAATAATAATATTACATATTAATCCATTTAATTAATTAATTAATACAACTAATAAATGTTAATCAATCAAAGTATCAATAATCATGAATACTAATGAGGTAGGTTGCAAATTGTAACTCACTACGGTTGGTTACCATCAGAGAGATGGTGCCTTGCTGTGGTTAGGCAGACTACCATGTCATTGATTGTAGTTTAATAAAGCAAACTTTGTTTCAAATGCAGCCTGTTTTCCTTAAATGAAACTGGGCTGCGTTTAAAAATAAAAGTGTACTTTTTTTTAGTTTGTGTAAGAGTTGGCAGTGGTCCCATTGACCATTGCTTATTCTTCAACAAACTTTGTGTTTACATTCACAAAGGGGAAGGTGTTTCTAGGAGACCCCTTGCCGTTTTCAAATGCATTACTACCTCCTTTCAGGTGTTGGTAAAATAATAATGTTTTTAGACCAGATTCTGTTGTCAAAACATTGATACATAAGCTATTGATTTGGTATTCCAAATACACCTCCTTTCCAGTATCCATTCAGAAAACCATTCTAGGAGCAAGAAAAACTTTTCTGACTCATAAAGTGGGATTAGTACAATAACAAAAATCATTTTAAAGGTCGCAGATGCTGAATTGGAGCATTTGCAACCGTAACAAGCATTTACAATGCAATGGTCTCGGCATTGGTAAAGTTAGAGCTATTGGCATTGCTCATGACATTATTTTTGTTTGTTTTTGTTTTTAAAACATTTAAAGAAACGGCATTGTCATGAGCAATGCCAATAGCTCTAACTTTAAGAATGCCGAGACCGTTGCATTGTAAATGCTTGTTTTAAAAGTGTGCCTTGTTTAAAGCGTTGTGTAAACGCAGGGAAACAATTTCTAATGAGGATGTTTTGGCCAATCGGATTCGGAGCTAGCGTCCCTTGCGCTAGTTTGCTTTAGCTGTAGCCAATGAGGACTAGCTTTAAATGAACCAATCAGAACCGCGCCTGCCCAAAGACACACCTGAAGGCACAAAAGGCGAAACTCCTATAGGCTGCGGGGTCAACCAATGAAAGCAGCAGCAATATGGACCTGTCAAAGTCTGGTCAGGACAGCCGGTGTTTCTGACTGCAAAAACGGGAAACTCCACAGAAGACGGTGCATTTCTTGTCCGTCTTCTATCTCAGTCGCCTTCTGTTGGTGTTCGTCATCAGTATGCGTCAGCAGGATCAGAGACAGTGGCCTCCTCCTACTCCAAGACCCATCCAGGCGCTCTTGTGACGGGCGTCACTTGCAGGGTGAGTAGTGTTGAGGTTTTTTCTGACTTTTAGACATGTTGTACAGCAGCTGCGATGATGCACAACATGGCTAAGACAATATCTCACGTACAGGCGAGATCAGTTTGGCTTTGCCAATGCTTGTTTTTCCCTGTTGCTAGAATTCGGCTCAGCCCATACATCCCACAAACTCGCCACCCACTCCAAACCTCTGACTCAGTAAGCGTGCTGCTACCTTGACTCTGGTGGCGCTTGGGGACGGCTCCAACGTGTATTTGCTGACATTAAATCCCAGGGAATCTGAGCCTATTGCGTTCAGCATCTAATCATTAGGGTCAGTGGCCCTAATGATAATTGACACTGCCTCACCCTTAGAGCTCAATAGCCGAGGGAGGAACTGGCCTGCATACAACATAAACCGTGTGTGGCTTGAAGTGCAGGGACGGTGTACACAGGGCAGTTTGTGCTGCCATTGGCATCAGCTGGTATCACAATGCCAGCTCTTGACTCAGACTGGCTTTGTTTACAAAGCACAGCCAGCTCCTGCCGGAAAAAAAAGAACAACAGTTACTTTCAAAAACTAAATTCAGGCTTAAATACTTCCTGGCGGTTTAGTATTTCCAAACACTGCAGAACCATCCCCAAGGTCAGCGTGTACTTTGTTTTATTTTCAGGTTCCCTTATTTTCTTCCTATTTTAATTTCAATAAGATTTTAATGAGATTGTGTCATATACAACTGAAACAAAAAATCACAAAACTAAACAAGTAGACATAAAAAAAACAGAGAACATGCACATTGTCTCGCGTGATGTTACTGGGCAAAGCCTGTAAGGTGTAAAGTCTGAGGTACAGTTCGATTCCTTCTGTTTCTCTATAGGCTGCCCTACCCCCTCTATTCTAGTAAGGGGTCAGAGGTATGAAAGGGGAGAAAGGACCTGAGCGGAGATAAGGGGTCAGAGCGGGGAGAGAGAGAGAAAACTTGCTCGCGATTGTTCAGAAAGGTAGGAGACAAGTCGCTGATCTCGCCTTCTTCATGGAGGTTCATAGGGGCCTAGGTACTTGTCCATAGATGCCCACATTCCTCTGTCGGGCTGCCTCCACGGTGAGTCTCGTAGAGACATCACGTCCGCACCTCTAAGGTATGTCACCCAGTTGAGCCACCCTTTAAACGATGCCTTGGATGTGTCTTCCAACTGGTTTAGAATCATTTTAACACCTGCTGTTAGTAAGAGATCGAGTAGGTCGCTATCTTGTTGTGTGAGTGGTTCTGTTCTAATAGGGGTTGTTACCAGGGTGGCAAACTCTGTTTTTTTAAATTCTCTATTTATGTGAAGTAGCCAGAGGCTTCTGCACACTCTCTAATAGCAAGAAATAGAAAACTATAAATACAAAAGTACATAAAATGAAAATAACATTAATCGTAATAGAAGGGTAACATGATTTTACAGTCCTTCAGAACATCCCCTAATAATTGCAATGCCTCGATTAGTAGCATCAACCTGCACCTTTTACACTTGTGACCCCCCAAATGTGTGCCCACCACTCTCCATACTATTCTCACAAACCGCGTACACTTTATCACTCACATGCTTATTCAATTCAGTGCCTGACTGCCCCCGTCTGGTGCTCATTCTTTTTTCCCTTGCAACTCCCTCGTTCTGTATTCACCATACCCCTGCAGGCTAAAAAAGACAGAAGTGTTATGACGTGGTCAGCACTGGCCGTTCATAGCGCTTTTTTCCCTTTACTTTAAGTCATGTTACACAGCAGCTCGCGCTGATTTGCAGCATGTCTTAAAGACGTTGACAAGGCCAATAGATTTCACATAGGCGAGACCTATTGGTTTTACCAGTGCTTGTTAAACATTCTAAGCATAAGTACAACATGTTCTAATAAGCCCATTTTTACTTACCACATTATTTTCCTTTCCTGTCATGTCTATCTTCCTGTGCATACATTTTACTTGACCTCGCAATTTGATTCTGACACTGCTTCTTTGTACTATTCTTCTTGATAAACTTGACCATGATTTTTGCACTCCTTTTCTACATACAATTTTGTTTTCTTTAAAGTAATCAAATACTTTTTATGGTTGAGGTTCACTAGAAAGGTTTAAACAAGTAAATCTGGATGTTTGAAAATAATGTCTTGTATGTGAACTTCTGATACTATGCTGCAGATCTTAGAACACAGTTACCACTTTCCTGCAATCTGTCCCATGAAATATTAATGTTGAGTAGATGCTAAAGATGGACATAGTAATTTCATCTAGCCCATCATCTGCAATGGGCTTAGCCAATAGTAAGTATTTGGCATACAGCTGTAGACTGGCTTCCCATATTTTTTAAAATATGCTACAAAGCATCACACTCTTCCACTTCCCTAAAGATTGTATCTTAAATGGGCCCTCTTTATCTCGGATCACCTTGAGCCTCTATCCCTGTCCTTTAACTGACCTCCTCCGCCTCATCACTTTCATTTTTTGCACATACACTGATGACACGAAAATCCTCCCAAGCCCTACTTTTATGTTTACACTGTGAGTACCTGAATGTGCAATAGGTGGCTGAAACACGCTGCTTTGCGCGATAGAAATGCTTTTTCTCGGTTGATGCCCACTCCTGGGCAAAAGAAAAGTTCTGTGGTCCCATTTTATGTCTCCCTGCCACTGAAGTAAAGCTGTAAGAGGCCATGGAATTCACGTTTGTCCTTTGAGGCGCAGGCAGTAGATAGGTGAGTGGTTTTTTTACAGACTAGGTTCAATGACATTTTATTTACTCTTGACCATTGCCTGTTTTTGAGACCCTGATAATGAAATACTCAACCTGAGTGTTGAGGGGACACCCTTCTACAATTCCTTCCTCGATTCTGTCCTGGTATTTGAGTTAGGAAAGTTCAAGATTTTCTAGTGGTGAAACGAAATAAAGCATTAATGCTCCTAATTTGAGCAATAAGAGATTTGACTGTTCTCTAAGCTGACAATACAGTGATAATTTCTCAAACACAAAGAAGCTTATAAAATCATTTCTATGTATGTTCTAACTGTGAGTGAAAGGAATCTAAGTTAAGCGTGCTAAAATCATTAAACATGTTGAAATGTTCAAGGCTATGTGCATGTTAAAAAATAGAATATTTAAGTTGTGATGGATTGTTCATCCTGGGATCACCTTTCATGGAACAAATAATGGCACATGCAAGTATAAATATAGGTACAGGTGTAATGTTTAAGCAACAATCTTGGATGGAACTGAGGTCTGGTGTGTAGAACATGACATTTCTGGAAGAGATTCAGAATTATTATGTGTGCAGTGTTGAAAATACCTAAACACACACCATGGGCAAATATAGCTAAATAAAGATTTACTGCTGCCAATATTCCACAATTAGCAGCCTTATACTTTTTAGATCAAGCCTAGGCAGTGTGCATGCGCTGTTTTGGAGACCTGCTGTATTCCTTCTGTGGGCTTTGAACACGCCCACGGCTTTTCATTGGTTGTTTCGTATTCCTTTTGAAATTCCTTTGGTTTAGTTGGCAAATACTTACATTTGTCTCGCCTTTTGGCTGTTTTGTTCTCGCCCTGGAGACTGCCCCTGCTACATGGATCCTTTCACTATCGGCCATATGTTTACTTTTGGCGCACTACTTTTTTATTTAGCATTTGTTACAACTTTGGCTGGCATCCTTCTGAAGTCGGTGCACTGAATCCCGTCTTGCTGGAATTTTATGAGTATGTCTGTTTACTTTTTTTTTTTTGTATGTTGACGGGCTACTTTAGGAGTATGTCTGTTTACTTTCTTTGTATAAGGTATTTAAACTTTCTTTTTGGTATATATTTTGTCCATTTGGCTTCTTTGGAATGACACGCCACCTCTGCAGTGCAGCTTCAGCACATTGGGTTCTCTCCTCTTCCACTATGCAATAAAGGTATATGTGCTTCCGTTTATATTGAAAGCGTACAGCCAAATTCACATGTGTGTGCCTATAAATGTGAGTGAGAGCTACAAATAGCGGGTGAGTTAAGTTGTTGTCACGCCTGTGATGCTATATTCAACAGAAAAGAGTGCGTCAATAACATAATTTAGTAGGCTGCAGTAAGGGATCAGTACCTTAGGTGGCTAATAGAGGTCCCTTTAGAACTCCAGAGGGACATCTGGTAGCAGCCTGTGGTACTGCACCCTTTCCTTGTTTTGTGGGTTCTCTTCTGTTGCTTATGGTACTGCTGGGATTTTTTGGGGAAATTATTTTTATTTTGTATGTTGACAGCTGTTATAGGAGTGCGTCTGTTTACTTTCGTTGTATAAGGTATTGCGGCTTTATTTAAACAAAATATTTTGTCCCTTCTGCTTTTTAGGGCTCGCGCCCTGCGTTGCAGAGGCGAGAGCCATTTTGTAGGGTGTTTAGAAACGGAGCCTGGATTTCCTTTTGGAATCCGCGATTGGCCTTTGAGTGCGTGTTTTTCCCAAAGACGGCACGCAATAGGACAAAGGCGGATGCATTGCTCCGCCCACGGCCTATTGGTGTCTATTACGCGCACCAAAGGCCATATGGTTTCAATTATCGTGCCCAGACACGGGCGCAATAATTGAAAACACATGTTCGCTGTGGGTGTGTGTTGTTTTACAATAGTGATCGCAAAAGCGATCGCTTTCAGTGCCACTTGTTATATTTGTGTTTGCTCACTGATAAACTAGATACATTCCGTTTATCTCCTGTAATGAGTAGAGCGTCTCCTTGCCATACTCCATATTCTGACTGTCTGGCGCTTCGAAGAAGAGGCGCCTGTGCAGGTGCACATATAGATTGTTTGCTGTAGAACCCAGCAAGATGTTCAACCCAATAAAGTTAAGTGCAATCCAAGAGAGCAAGAGCATCTCCGTAATTAAAACCCCCTTGTCATGTGCGACCGTTTAGCCAACAGCACTAATGATGCAAGGGCATTTGTAACCCTCGTTATTAAGGTATGGTCCATCTTCACTCTGCAAATTAATTGTTGTTTGGCATAAAACGCAGGGCTGGCTAACACTGTCGTAGGGGACATTGGAGCCACGTGGCAGCTATGCAATTCTGCCACCGCACCTCTGTCCCGTTCTACTCAATACCTCTGCTCTTCCCTGAACTAGCAGAGAATAAATCAGGATCTCGCAACAAAAGCTCAGCTGTTTCCCGCCTTTTAAGTTTTCTCTCAAAAGGCAACTCCTTAACTCCCTCTCGTGACTCAGTATCGCTGCTTAATCTCGCATCGTCGGCCTCCCATTTTACCTACAACGCCCCGTTAGTAGTGACGTCATACACACCCCGCTCCCTCTGTCTCCGATGACGCCATGGCTCCGATCACACATCTGGTGTCATTGGACCGCCCCATGCCGTTCACCTGCCTCTAGAAATGTCATCGTCCCGCCTCTGTAGCCAAGGTGCAGAGCTCCCGATGAAAGCGAATTGAAAAACTTTTATAGAGTAGTCTGTACCTTTTCCAGGCTTACGATTGGTTCACACTGTGTTCGTCACCAGGACTGCGACGCATGATTGGAAGGTGTCCTCTTGTTGCTTTTAGGCGGTTAGGCAGCGGAGTGGAGGAGTTCAGCAGCCCCAGAGTAGGAGGGTCTGTCAGACGTGCTCGGAGGGCTGGTTTACTAAGTTGACATGCCTCTGATGGCAGAATTAACGATGGGCCAGCTGTTGGAGTAATGTTATTTTATGAAGTGCAGCTTAAAGCTCTACTCTAGGTTTTACAATTACATGCCAACAGAGTCCCCGTGGAGTGTTAATTAACCTCTGCGAGTTGGTGCTTCATGTTGCGTCCACATGTTGCTTTTTTACCAATTGCCAACATATGTGGCAAATAGTCAATCTCCTTTTATACGATGCCCACATTAGGCTTTTTCCCTCACAAATTGCGTACTCTGCCCTACACCGCACCTATTCTAATTGCCATTACTGGGCTTTGTTACCAAACTCTTTTGTACTTCATCTTTAGTAGGGCTAAATGTTCTGGTCACCCCCCCCCCTTCCCTCGGAGCACACGTCTGCTCAGGGAGCATCTCCTCGCTTTAGCTTTTCTCTTACTCTCTTCCTTCTCATGCTCCACCTCTCTCGCTCCTCCAGCTCGCGCCCTCCTTCACGCGCTAGCCATTCTAATGCCTCATGCACTCTCCCCGTTCCCTCTCGCCACTCCCCTTTCCTGTCTCTCGCCTAGCTCCCCTTTCCTGTCTCTACTCTTGCTCCCCCTTTTTTCTCTCCTCTCCTGCTTCTCTCTTGATCTCTCTCCCTCTGCACCTTTCTCTTCTCTCTTCACCCAATTTCTCCCTTCTCCTCTCACTCTCTCCATCTGCTCTCTTTTCCACTCCTGTCTTTGTCCCCCTGTCTTTCCTTTTCACCCTCTGCTCTCCACCCATTCCTTTTGTTTATTAATCGGACATCTCTGGATACACAGCTACTGCCGTGTACTTATGGCAACATGTTTGGGTACGGTGTCTTTGAGAATGTGGGTGAAGGGCTGGCATGTGGCAGGGTGTCTCTTTTACACACCCATCCGTCCTCCTTCATGGGCAATCTGAAAAGCTTGACGCTTGGGCGCACACGAAGCCTTCTCCCCACCCCCGTGTTCGCACATTTTGTATCCTAAATTACATCATGCCTTACGCTATTGGCACCGGACAGTGGCAGTACAACCGAGAAGGGGTGCTACCCTTTATTGGTATAGTACCAGCAATGCCCAGCAGGGGTGGCGACCTATTTAAATGGAGCCGTACTGCTAATTCTACAGCATCAGCCCCCCTCCCCCCAGAAGACAAATATGTGCCTTAATAAGTCAGCAACAGCACTCCACAGGAGTCTTGTTGTACTCGTGATGCGACAGTGCAAGCAGTGTTCTACAGTGAAAATGACCAGTGCTGACACTGCCCAGGAGGGCGATTATATGTTTAATGAAATAAGAATAGCCTACCCAGCTGAGGTGGTACACACGTCATGGGTACAGTGTCAGTGCTATCCTGCAGTGCAGTTATACGTTTACTAAGACCGCGCCAGTACTGCCTGGCAGTGGAGATGCATGTTTGATGATACAGCGCCAGCACTGCCCAGCAGGGATGCTACACTTGAACCGGGGCACTGCAAGCACCACCCGGCAGTGGAGATAGACATTAATGAGCAGGGCTGCTAAAAATGGAATGGGACAATGCACCACTACCAAGCATCAGTTACACGACTCTCCGCATGGCACAAACCTGTCAATTCTCATTTGTTAGCCGCTGTCCGCATCTTCGTCGACCTTACTTTTTGTGTGTGCAGTTTGAGCATGATCCAGCCCAATGTTATTCACCCTTTCTCCCTCCACCTCCTTTAGTCATGTAGCAAGAGGGCCGCGAGACCCTAATTCAAGGGGTAAATACCTCCTTCACCCCGAGTTGGGTAGTAGTGATTGGGGCTTAATGGGCTTCTTACACCCTTTTACCCTGCTGCACCAATGATACTCCATCCCTACCATTGGTGTCTCTATGTATTAGTGTGTCTGTCTCACGGGGTGCGTCTGTTTCTCAGCGTGTGCATACATGTGTGCCCGTTTGTAGTGCGGTTTCTATGTATGTCTGTATGCGGGGGTCAACAGGGGGTAAAAGACATTGTCATTTATAATGCCATTACTTGATTAATGCTTCACGAAGGGAAAAAAAAAACAATAACATTTTCAATGCGAATAGCACAGAACAATGTAATTGCGAGACCTATTGCATTGTAAATGCTTGTTTAAAATGACGCCTCAGCACATTGGTTTATCTCCCCTTTCACTATGCAATAAAGGTATATGTGCTTCCGTTTTATCTTGAAAGCGAACAACCAAATTTCCATGTGTGCGACTGCAAATGTGAGCGTGAGCTACAAATAGTGAGGGAATTCAGTTATCGCCATGCCTGTGATAATGCAACAAAAAAGAGCGCGGCAACATCATCTTTTTGTAGGCTGCATTAAGGTATTGCAGCTCTATTTTTGGTTTATATTTTGTCCCTTTTGGCTTTTTAAAATAGTGCCTCCACAGTACATTGGTTTCTCTCCCCTTCCACTATGCAATAAAGGTGTATGTGTTTCCTTTTATATTGTTTGCATGTGTGTGCCTGTAAATGCAGGTGAGAGCTAGAAATAGTGGGTGAGTTTAGGTGTTGCTGTGCCTGTGATACTGCAATCAACAGAAAAAAAGAGCAGCAACAACATCTTTTAGAGGGCTGCATTAAGCTTGCAGTACCTTATGTGGTTTTTCTTTTATTTCTCATGCTATTGATGGGATATTCTTTTGAAATTATTTTTAGACGTTTCTGACGTCAAGTTTCTGTGGTCTATCAGAATCAGTCACCACAACATTATTTTTCCAACAGTAAAACCATTTCATTCTGCACCTGCTGCTTCAAAGGGGGCAGACCTTGTGTAGGAAGCCGTCTCTTTTATGGTCTACCAAAAAGAGGTATGCTGTGCAAAGAGTCGAGGCCAGCTATTCCCTTACTAGAAGATAGGGGCTTTCTCTAGTAAGCTTAAGATGCTCTTTTAGGTGGTAGTGTTGTCGAGTAGCTGAGGCCTGTCAGAGAGGAGTGTTATACATCTGCAAATACGCACATTAGTTTAAAAAAAAAAAGTTTTATTATCAAAAAATGTGACAAAACATTATAAAGACATCACATCAAATAAAAAAAAAAAGACCGGATAGCAGCGTTGCACATTATGAAACGTAATACGGAATAAAGCAATTTTGGAAGCGGTAAAGGAGTTTTGAGGGATAAGTATACCTTATAGAATCAAAAACAAATTATAAGTTTACGTACAATAAACAAAAGAAAAGATATACATCTCGTGATTCGAGGTGGATTCCATAAACAACATTATACGAAGTGCCAATCTAATACCAGAGGTGGTGTCAATAGTGTAACTGCGATAGCCTACCAGTAGCCATGAACGATGCATTTAGGGGAGCAGTGATCTAGCAGGTGCAGTTGGAGATCCGACTATAGTCTGCTCAACATGTGGGGGGACTGGTGGTGTGGGGGCAGCCTGTGATGAATGAAGTGTCGCTGTAGGTATGTGCGATAGACTCACCAGATGTCACCGGGCCTGGAGGTTGGAGGCTGGATGGAAGCGTATATTTCAGATTGCACACTGCAATACGCCATACTCCGGAGCCCGGCCGCCTTGGTTGGGCGAGTCTTGGCTCCCCAAAGAGTGGCTATCTCGCGTTTCACCAGTAATAGGGCAATCGCTGTAAAGCGTCTGTAGCACAGTTTGAGTCATTGAACCATCCCAAGCAGTCCCATCTCCGCAGAAGGTACCAGAGGCGTTTCTATTATTTGAGCTAGCACTGCAAATACTTCCCACCAATATGGGAGAATGTGACGGCAGGACCAGGACATGTGAGCAAAGTCGGCATTCAGGGTGTTGCATTTGGGGCAAGTCGCTGACTTAGGAGCGTCAAATTTGGCCAGTTGGGCAGGGGTCATATAAATCCTATGAATTAATTTAAAATGAAGCAACTTGTGTCTGTGATTTGGGGACACCCTGTGGGTTTGCTCTAAGCAGTGGGGCCCATTCTTTGTCGGTTAGTGGACGTTCTATATCTGCCTCCCATCGTTGTCGGGCCCGCTGTCCCACCTTGTCCTGAGTGCCACGCACGCCTTGTATAGTTTTGTGACCAAATGTGATCCTGTGTTATCGGCTATGAGGAGGGTGAGCAGGGGGGGGGGTCCTCATATGGGGCAGGATAAGTGGAAAATGTAGTGCGGAGCGTCTCCTGAAGACTGGCCACATTGAGAGAGTCCACGCCGGTGAGCCCAGGGAGTTGTGTTAGATCGGACAGTTTACGTGCCCGCCGATCCGGGAATAAGGATCCAAAAGTGTCAAGCCCCAGCTTAGTGAAAGTTGCAAGCCCCCCTCTCAGTAGTTAGAGGTAAAAAGGGGTTATTGGCGAGTGGGAGCGCGGGTGAGTAAAGGGGACCGGACCCGTATAATCGATTCAATTTGTGCCAAGCCCAGCACGTAGTGGCCAGAGGTTGAATGTCATGTGTATCAACGGGGACTCCCTTTGGGAGTAGGGATGCCAGGGGAGTCGGAGCAGCTAACTCCTTGCCTGTTTTTGTGTAAGGTATTCTGGCGTCGGGATGAAACCAGTGATGAGCAAATTGTGCCTGTGCCACTAGAAAATACAATTGTGGGTCCGGGACCGCGAATCCTCCTCGGGCATATGGAAGGGTAAGGGTGTCCCAAGCCACCTGCGTTCTACGGCCTGCCCACACCAGTTGGTTTAGGAGACTACGTAAGTGGATAAAAAACGCATTAGTGAGTGGGGTAGGTATAGTGCGAAAATAATAAAGGAAACGGGGTAGTACTTTCATTTTTACGAGGGCGATACGGCCGGCCATAGAGAGAGGCAGTTGTATCCACCTATCTATTTGCGAGGTAAGTTGATCCAAAGCAGGTCCATAATTCAGCTCTATGACCTGGCCCATATCTCTGTGCAATTGTACCCCAAGGTATTTGGTGGTCTCTCGGTCTACTCGCAGGCGGTACTCCGCCTTGTCTGCTGAATTGTAGGCCACTGAATAAGTGCTTTTCCTGAAGGTGACGGATCGCGATAATAAATAGGAGCGGGGACTATGGGCACCCCTGACGTGTACAATACGCACATTAGTTAATTAATTATGCATATGACTCAATAAGGAGATCCGCACCAGTTTATAAAAATAGCACGTATCTTTATATATGTTTAGGCACCAGAATCAATACAATCAGGTAAGTATGTTTTTCAACAGAAATACTTTTCCATTTAAAAAGTCGAAACTTAATGCATTTTTCAGAAGCTGCAATGTTATCCAAAGGGAGGAAAAACAAGTGCAGCATTCAGGTACAGTACAGCGACTTACGAGTACAATTTCCTGGACTTAAGGCGCGCATGGGGCAATGTCCAAGGCAGCACCAACAGGTCACCTCTGGTGGCACTGGGGCGGCCGGGTGAAGAGTTGCTTTCCAGCGTTGGGTGCCCAATGTTACCCTTTGGGGATCGGTCTGGTCAAAAATAGGCTGCAGGCATTCGGTCTGAACCAAATGTGTGTGGGGGTACTTGTGGGAATTTCAGGTCTCACGATCCTTGGGGACACTTTGGTCCTCTTCTCCAAGGGCCTGGGGCGACGGGTGCAGAGGCAACTTCAGGCATCAGATTTTCGTAACCAGGAGTACTCGCATTAGAGGGGTCCTGCAAACAGAGGCTGCAGCGGCGTCCGAGAGTTCACTAAGGGCAAAACCAAAGTGGACTCTGTCTTTTGAGGGTATGGGGACCACGCTGACACTGTTGGCCACTTCAGCTCGGGCTAGGAGGCGTGGTGCAGTGGTGCTTTGCAGCGTCTGACTATTTTCACTTCTGGAGTCTCTCGGTCTTCCTTGGGCTGTCTGCAGGGGAGCAGCGCCACTTTCATGGGAGTCCTTGAGTCTTTATTGAAGACAGGCAGTCCTCCCAGGCTTTAGAGGGACAACCGCTTTCAGGTCGAGATGACTTTGGCACAATTCAACGGGGAAACAACAAACAGGGCTGGGGCCAAGTGAGTTGCTCTTCCTTAGTCTTTGCTTTTGCGGCTCTTCAGTGTCCTCTTGCCAAGGTCAACAGGATCTGATTTCCTGGTGCCAGGGCACCCGTAAATAATGAGGGGAGTATAGGGTAGTAGCTAATGGGCTACTTACCCCTGGGGTCACTACACTCCTTATATGACCATTTCCTGGGGGAAGTGGGCATAACTCTGTCCCAGAGATTCTAAATTTACCATCGCAAAGATGGCCACTTCTGGAAAGTCGCATCCCCTTCACGTAGCTCAGTTCAGGGGTGGTGCTCGACTGACAGTGGACATGCCTGTCTTGCCTCACTAATTTTTCCACCTATCCAGGTCTCTGGACAAGGGCGTTGGTTTTCTCTCCTGTGAGAGAAACCAGATTCGCATTCCAAAGGCGGTGGACCTCTTTGAAGCTCCCTGACTTTGGAATTCTAATCCACAGGTTATCCTGTGGGCATGGATGCAAGGCAGCCCCTTCTCGAGGCGGCTTGGTTTATGGCCCCCGGAGAGCAGAGGCCCTCACTCTTGGGGTCAGGCACGCGTCTCTGATGGCAGGCAGACGAAAGCAGGTCTGTCTGCACCAGCGGCTGGTAGGTTTTGAGGGAGGCACCTCTAAGTGGCCCTCTTTGTGCATGTGTTACTAAATCCACCACTGGCATCAGTGTGGGTTTATTAAGACGAGATGTTTGATACCAAACATCGCTCTTTGCCGTGAAGGCATCATGTAGCTTGGGAACTCGTTTTCACCAGTGTCCAGGGCATGTTTAAAAATGGTTTTCCGGATGAGGCGGATTGGCAGGAAGCGTTAGCGTCCCCCAGGGAGGTGGCGATTTCGGCCCGATTTAAACTGGTACAACTTAAGATACTGCATCGTACCTATTACACGAGGACGCTACTACACAAATTACACAGAGCCGATACGCCGCTTTGCGTTAGACAGTGCGGGGAACAGGGCACGTTCTGGCATATACTATGGGAATGTGTCGCCATCCAGAACTATTGGAAAGCAACAATACGCACAATGGCGCAGGTGATGGGAGTGACCCTGATTCCCGATCCACGGGGTTGCATCCTGAATGTCTGGGAGGCAGCGGACATCACTCAGGCAGTACAAACATGGGTGGCTCTAGGGGTGGCCTTAGCAAAAAGGGATATAGCGCAGCACTGGGGAGCCAGGCAAGCCCCGACACTCAGGAAATGGTGCAGTGGTATGGACGAACTGATGGTAACCGAAAGAGCAGTCTACGTGCATAGAGGCTGCCCCAAAAAATGGACCAAGATATGGGGAAAGTGGAATGTATATCGGGGCAACATCTGCGATCCCCCACAGGACGACTCACAATCAGACACTTCCGACTAGTAGGGGAGCACGCGGAGGGATTGGGGGAAGGAGATGAGGGAGTGTTGAAGGAGACAGATGTCAAGATAATGTAGAACCCGACAGGGGTCTCTCCTGTTGATTACGATTGTATTCGCAAAAGCTGTAATGTACGTTGTGAAACACGATATGGTAATGCAGTAAAGGTTGTAAGTAAAAAGGTTAATAAAAAGATTACAAAAAAAAAAAAATGGTTTTCCTGTTCCCTTGTTCTGGCAGTAATAGAACTGACCAGTACAGGGGCATATCTGCTCTTGCAGATATGTCCTCACATGTAATATAAGGCACCCTGCCTTAGGACTGTAAGGCCTGCTGTATGGGTGACTTGCAAATATTACATGCAGTGTTAAGGGACATGGGACACATAGATGTGTGTCATGTCGTGTTTTACTTTTATCTGTACCAAGACACGCAGCATGCAGTGGCAGTTTGATTGAGCTTGGTGAGGTGTCCTCTTGTGTGGCACAATGCTTGCTGCAGCTCTTAGGGACCCTCTATAGTGCCTCAGGCCCTAGGTACCAGGGGAACCATTTACTAGGGACTTACAGAAGGTACTAAAGGTATTGCCAATTGTGTAAAACAATTACATAGTTTTGGGAAAGAGATCTGGCACTGGGGACCTGGTTAGCAGGAACCAAGTGCATTTCCAGTCGAAATCACATCAAATAAGATGAAAAAAGTGGGGGGACCATGTCAAAAAGCGTACTTTCCTACACCTAGCAAAGCTTCCTTTACTGTAACGTAGTTGAGAAGAGACAGAAAAAAGAGAAAGTGTTCTCTCTAACTTCCTACACCCGTTGTCAGCTGGTGGGTGCAGCAGGAGACGTAGCAGCTACCACTACGTATTTCCACTATCACCAGAAATCTCTAAGCCCCTCCTTTTGCCCCACCCCTGCCACCGGGACGCAATCGAAGGAGCGAAAGACTATTGCAAATATCGCGAGGCTGAGTGTTGCCATCCTGGGTTGCCTTTGTTATGCACGGCTGCCAGTCGAATACTTTAGTGGCTGGTGCCTCCCATCAACATATTTATTGTGTTACCCCATGCAGCACAACTAGTACAAGTTCCTGCTTGTTGGGAGAGAGATTGAGAAGAGTTCGAGTGTTGGCCTAGGGACGATGGGGAGCAAAGACACATTTCCAGCCATGGCTATAGCCTCATCAGTTTGAACCTCTGTTCTGTTCCAAGGGCCTTTGACTCTTGAGTGACTGCTTATTTCCTTCACACAATTAAACAATTAGCTGGAAGTATGACTTTTTTGTGAGAACAATCCTATATTTTATGTAAAATAAATCTATTAATATGTTTTGTTTTTATGGCCTTTTTAAAAAAAAAAAAAAGTTTCTAACAATTTTGCCAAAGTTTATGAAAGTAGGGTGTGCCTAATTCTCCCTACTAGCCTGGCCATAGAATTTTAATTTCAAGACAGGTAAAATGTTTGATATGGTGCCACCACCGCCGCAGTGCAGCCTCAGCACATTGCTTTTTCTCCCCTTCTCTAAGCTGCACCAGATTCTTTCATAAACCCATCAAATGTTTCTGTGCACTGCAGCACTGTCTGAAACCAGCACCTAATGTTGTAAACCTCATTGTTATTGACTCATTGCATGAGCATAACTTGCAACACATACATACAATTGTTTTCGAGTGCACCACAAGCTCATTAGGCGCTCCAGGCTTTCTCCGGAAGGTAGTTATTGATTATCAGACCTTTTTCATTTAATTATTTTACGTTTTGTGATGTATTGGGTAGTCTGATATATGGTTAAACATTTATAAGGTCCTAAAGGAGAGACCTATTGGTTATGCCCATGCTTGTTAAAACTTGGATAGGATGGCAGTGTCCAAACAAAACGGTGATCTTGTGGGATGAGTCAGGAGACCCTGCTAATAGAAGATATTTCCAACGGTGGAACCTGGAAAAATGCTTGCACGATTGGATAGGCAGAAGGTATTGATTATCGATTTCTACTTACCCAGACTTGAATAAATATGTGGCTTTGGCTAATAAATGGGGCTCATGGGTTGCCCTCTCATTGTTATCATGGATGCTTGGCTTTACAGAGAATCCTAGGTCATTACTAATGCATCAAGAAAAATCAAAATATATTCTTGTAGGCTGTGGTTAAATATTGTTCCATCCTATCAATACACCTTTAGTTCCTTGAATAACTGTAAAAAAACAGGGCTTTTTGTAGACCCCCCCCCTTTTTTTGCCCCCCATTAGATTACTAGATACTGGTTTTCAACTCAGACGGCGCGCTGAAGCCCGCTAACCAGGCACCAGTGCTCTTTCCCTAAAACTGCCGTGTGTGAATTAGATATCCCAATTGACAGAGACTTTACCCCCTTCTAAGACCCTAGTATATGGTAACTAGGACATAGGTGGTAAAGGGGTCCTCATAGCTGTAGCACTGTTTTTTGTCACCCTGGGTGACCCAGAAAAACTAATTACAGCAGGCCTGCCATTGCAGAGTTCAGGAGCAGTGCAAACTGCTCAAACTCAACTGTTCCCTCACCATGTGGGACACATTCAAATGCACTGCTTTTAAGTATATGTCAATCACCCCTAGAGAAGGCCTCCTGTGCCCTGGAGACAGAATGCAGTATATTAAGAGGGTAGACATGCAAGTGCAAGCTTACGTCTCTAATGTGTCTTTACCATTAAAGTACACCTTAGGTGGTCCATAGAATATCACGGGGCTTGTCCCTGGGCAAACCCGGGTTGCTAGGATTATAGTACTACCCAGATATGTTGAGTTTGGAGTCAAACAATGTGCATTCTCTCTCCTTACACAAATCTGGTGTCTAGTGAAGGCTGGCTTGCACCCAGTTGGCACTTCATAGGTTGCCCACCTAGTTGCCCCACCTTCACTGTGCTGTGGTTGACCAGCCTGCGCTTTATCGCGCCTGCTGCTAAAACAGAATTCTGACATCCTGCCAGGCAGTGTGATCACTCCCAGGCGTCAGGACCCAAGGTTGGGCAGGAAGGAGGTCACACCTTCCTCCTCCCCAGCACGCTAGTAAAGTGATACATAAGAATGGTGAACTTTAAAGGCTGCACCGCTTCTGATATGCATCTGGGCTGTCCCCCTGAGAAGGACACAGCACTCCCTGTGTCCCAGGCGCGCTTTCACCCGGGCAAGGCGGAAAATTAGGTATGCAGGTTTACACCTCCAGAAAGACTGGCCATACCTCCCAGGTGAGCAGCCTGATCTGAACACATAAAATAGAATTCTGTCATCTTCAGGAGGGCAGAAATTGTGGGTTATGGGTAGAAAAGATTACCTTCACTATCGGTTGTGGTCACCCCCGCTACGGATCAGCTACTGGGACTAGCTGCCCATTGGTTACTAGCTCTCACACCCCTGACTCGCCTAAATCTAGGATTTAAGGGACCCCCCCCCCCCCCGACACCAGAACCTCAGATCTGAACAACTTTCTTCAAAGAAGGACCAAGAAAAGGACTTTGCCCACAGCAGATATACTTTGTCCCTGAGGCAACAGACTTGGAAGGGAGTGAACGACCCTCATCCTTTGCTAAAACGTAACACTCCCGAAGAGATGGACTCTTGTGGAAGCCAGAAGCACCCTAAGTGCCCCCTGGACTAGGGGCACTAGTCCCCCTGCAAATTGCAGGTAAAAACACACACTCAATCTTGGCCCAAATCCAGATGGTGCAGTGCATTGTGTGAGTTGTAGGATCGCCTGCCCTGAAGTTTCAGTCAGCTACGTTACTCCTCCAGACCCAGTGAAGTTCCAGAAGCTTTTCACTGTGCTTATGGCTGCCAAGGCTTGTTGGTCACCAATTTGGTAACCAACCCTCTCCCCGCCCTCCCCACGGCGTCTACATGGAACACTGTGCAACTATCATTCAATTTCAGCATCTGTGTATCTGCATTCTGTTTCTTGCAGCACTGTGTAAGCAATAAAAACAGCACCACCCGCAGCTCTCGTTCAGCACCGGGGACAGCTAAAACAACTCTGCACCCGGACTCCATGGGCTAAGTAAAATTGATCTGACTGTTGTGGCCTGGTCCTGGTGCCCGCATGACCATAACCCTGTAAGGGTTCTATACTACTCGACCTGCAAGTGACCGATTGTCCTTGAGTGGTTTTTCCCATTGACCACAATGTTATTTTGACTGTGAATTTTACTGCACTGATTTAATATTCAGGCCTCGAAAAATCATAAAAATGTTAACATACCTGCAGATCTAGTTACTTGCATAATCTACGCAACCTAACTCTCTTGACCCGTAAACTGATTTCAAATGGTGTGATCCCAGGCAAATATACTATTCCATCGAGTTACCTTGATTTTTATTGTCAAATGAGAGCACCTTCAAATATGTGAGTTCAGCATGTCTGCTGTACAAAAACTATTCTGTTTGATTTAACAGACTAAACTTTTGCTCCATGTATAATAAAATTCTAGCCCCCATAATGAGTACACAAGACAACTCACTTGCCTCTTGTTTCACCAATAACATTAACATCAGGGCGGGGGCTGGAATGTTTCTAAGTTTATGTTTGAAAACTCTTATATTTTTATATATATATATATATATATCACAATCTGTTCATACACTGTCATTTATAGACAGCACATTTGCATTGGAATGCCCATACACTTTCCTACTGACATGCAGTTTTAGAGGTAAAATTATATAGCGTACAAACACTAATAGGAAATTGGGTTTCAGAAAATATTCATCCTATTTGTTTGCATCATAAATCAGATTTTTTTTAAAAGAAGTTTCCCACAAAGGCAACTCACAGACCCAGAATGCTATGTGAAATCAAATAGTAAAGAATATAACAAGGCAAAAGAATCCCTGACCAAAAAATTACATCAATACAAAAGAGATGGACTGATATCAGTAGACAAATTCAAATACTTATGGGTGGAATATCCAGTGGTTCCAACCATATATTTCATCCCAAAGATCCATAAGAACGTGAGTCCAATTCCAGGTCGACCAATCACATCAGCCATTAACAGTATGGGGGAGCACATATCTCAATATGTGGATTTTTTTTCTGCAACCTTTGGTCAAATAACTCCCCACATATGTAAGGGATACAGGAGATTTCTTGACGAAAGTGAACAGCATCAAATGGGCTGATGATATGTTGTTTATTACTCTGGACATAGAGTCCTTGTATAAATGCATTGAACATACAACTGGACTCTTGGCGATCAAACATTTCCTGGATACAAGACCACTAGAAAGCTATGAACACAACAAGATGCTGATTGATATGATAACAACATTTTTTTCATGTATAGCACTGAAATGTACAAACAATTGAGGGGGGTGGCTATGGGAGCCTGCTTCTCTTCCAGCTATGCCTGTTTCGTGGTTGGCTGGTGGGAGGAGCGGGCTCTCAGGACCACACACTCAGCAATGTATGCTGGACATGCTAAACATTACCTTGGATACATAGATGATGTGTTTATAGTGTGGCAGGGTGATGTAAACAGTGCTATTGCTTTCATTAATAGTATCAATGACAATAGTGTGAACTTAAAATTTACTTCACATATCAACAAAGAAAGCATTGATTTCCTGGATGTTAGACTCTATAATAAGGAAGGCAGTATAGCCATGACTCTACACAGGAAAGTGACAACAGGAAACTCCACGCTCCATGCAGACAGTGCGCACCCAAAACACTTGGTAAGGAGTATACCATATGGGGAACTCCTAAGACTGAAAAGAATTTCTAGTACCCCGCAAGATTTAGATGTGTGCAAAAGATTCAAGAACAGAGGATAAAGTGATTCTGTCCTCAGGGAAGCAGTAGCGAAAGTGGCACTCAGACCTTGGGAATCCTTACTGGAACCCAAGAAGAAAAAGAGTGATGATCAGCTAGAAAATAGCACTCCTTGATTAATAATGACATACAACCGACAGGAGAGACAAATAAGGTCAATCATTAAACGCAATAGGCTGATCATACGTACAGATGCGGTTTTGGCACAAAATCTTTCAGAAGACCCTACAGTTACCTTTAGGAAAGGGTTGTCTATGAGGTCACAATTAGTAAAGAGCAGCCCTGAAGCCCTGAAGCCCTGAAGTTCAGTTAAAACAAAAAGGGGTTGAGCCCAGACGGGGGCTTTTCAAATGCTCGACATGCAGAGCATGTAAATTTGGAGAGAACACCACCAAATACTCCACCCCTTTCCATCAGACGGAAATTCCCATTAAAGGCAACTATAATTGTAGAACTGAGTACGCTGTGTATGTTCTGACTTGCACCTGTGGCTTACGATACGTGGGGAGCACGAAGCTACAGGTGCATGTCAGAATTTTTCAACACTTACGAGCAATAGTGAATAACGACACAGCGTACCCAGCTGCAAGACATTTCAAGACTGAGCATAACAATACTCTGGGGTGTTTAAAGTACTTTGTAATTGCTGTGGTCCCCACTCCTCCAATCAATCAATCATAACATTTGTAAAGCGCACTACATACCCATGAGGGTCTCAAGGCGCTAGGGGGGGAAGGGGAAGCTGCTACTGTTCGAAGAGCCAGGTCTTGAGAAGTCTTCTGAAGGTCAGAAGGTCTTCGGTCTGCCGTAGGTGGATGGGGAGGGTGTTGCATGTCTTGGCGGCGAGGTGGGAGAATGATCTGGCAGTCACTCTTCGAATGCGGGGGATGCTGGTGAGGGCGCGATCTGCTGAGCGGAGTTGGCGGGTGGGGGTGTAGAGGCTGTTGAGGTATGTTGGTCCGGTGTTGTGGAGTGCCTTGTGTGCATGGGTGAGGAGTTTGAAGGTTATCCTCTTGTTGACGGGGAGCCAGTGCAGGTCTCTCAGGTGGGGTGTGATGTGGCTGCGGCGAGGGATGTCGAGGATCAGCTGTGCGGAGGCGTTCTGAATGCGTTGAAGCCGTTTCAGGAGTTTGGCCGGGGCTCCTGCGTAGAGTGCGTTTCCGTAGTCCAGTCTACTGCTGATGAGGGCCTAGGTGACCGTCCTTCTTGTTTCGGTGGGGATCCACTTGAAGATCCTGCGAAGCATGCGGATGGAATAGGGAAAGATCATTGCGCCAGTTGGAGTCCCGTATGATTCTTGAGCTCGACAGTAAAGCTCCTAATGGGCTCAACAATGCAGAAGATTTCCATAACTTTCAGTAGATCCATTAACATGTATTGGTTCATGGATTCGCCGATGGCAACAGTAGATACTAACATGGATTACCATCTATATCCAGGTCCAATTGCTTGGACATTAACACAATAAGAGAGTAATAATATGAGAAGCATGTCTCTCTCACTATATAATGAATAGTTCATCTGCTGCTAATCCATCTCTTTTAACCCCACATTAAAGAATTTTATAGATACATAGTTTTTAGGTTTGCACTAGAACTTTACCACATGGATGGGCGGCTGCCCTACCATTTAGAATAGCACTCTTATTGCACTTGTTCTGCACTTATGCACTTATTGTGATTTTAAATTTTGCCGTACATTGTAGTACATTGATTATAGCCATATTGGGTATCCTAAATACAAGACTTGGGCTCAATGGCAACTGAAAAACTGAGGGGTCATGCTAGTCAAGCATTTATGCAGACATAATATGACAAATACAAAAAGTGAAATTTTCCTTTCATGAGCCGTCACTAGGATATCCTGCTTTCTAAGGTTTTATTATAGGCGATATTTGCCCAGGTCGGGTTATTAAACCAAAAACCATCAGCTGATGTGACAATCATGAAATGTCAATGCATTTAAGCAGGTATACATGTTTTTTAACTATTTTAATAAGATAGTATTTATTTATCTACTTTGTCATATATGGTGTTAGGATATAAATGCTGAAAAATGATATCAGTTATTTATTTATTATATTTATGCATTGACTTACAAAATATGTCAATTAAATGTATTTGACAAATGCATAATACCGCCTGACTAACCATACTCAGAAATATAGAGGTCATGTGCTATAGTTTTTATATGTATCATATTGGCAAAGCATGTGAGGAAGATAAAGAAAACAGACTACCTGTGGTGCTATAACAGAGTATGTTGTTTATGTTCATTTACCATGTGACACGGGGGAGGTGACCCAAAATAATTTGAAAAAATAGAGGTGGACTGTGTTTCTGCATGTGATCAAGGACACTGTGTTGTCCGAAACGCATCATAAACGGCTTTCAAGAAAAAATAAAGACCTTTTTGCCGCTTACTATTGGAGTCCGGATCTTTCTCATCGCCGGCTGGAAGTTGAGAAAGTAAACGCTGTGATATAGATATATTGGTAAAGCACAATCTGTTCATACACTGTCATTTATAGATGGCACATTAGCATTGGAATGCCCATAAACTTTTCTACTGACATGCAGTTTTAGAGGTAAAATTATATAGCGTACAAACACTAATGGGAAATTGGGTTTCAGAAAATATTTATCCTATTTGTTTGCATCATAAATCAGATTTTTTTAAAGTACTGAAATATAGTTTTAAATATTTGTTCAGTTCATTTGCATGCTATTTACGTGTGTGTTAGAAAAAGCTGACATCTATAGCCTTTCATTGCACACAGCATAATTGCAGACAGTTCACTTTACTTTCTCTGACTGCAAAGTTAGAGGATTTTGTAAACACGATCTCCAGGATAAAATAAGGAACAGTTTGTATGAAGACTTAAGCTGACATTTTACCTCTGTATTTGAACACACACAACAAATGCAACAAGATTTAAAGGCATCTTTGTTGCTCTTTCACTTTCTGAATTAAAAGAATACCTGTTCTTTGTCAAATAGAGTCTCTTGCCAGACCAGGGTAGTAGTCTCTAAAAATAGCACCCTGTTAACATGTGACTTGCCATAGTGAGTGGGTGAGTACATTTCTCGAGGCCTGATAATGCTTCAAAAATCTATAACTTCAGTTATATGTATGCTATTCCGTTCACTTTGGTGTCTAAATTAAGATAAAAATACACTCTGTTTTTAGATATTGGTGTCAGATTTCTTTCGAGTCGTATCAATTACTAATCGTCCGTGTTGGTACTCTGAAATTGTTAACACAGGGTCCTCTAGTAAAGCCTGACTGCTCTTTACCACTTTACCAGGACTAAGCTAAGGATTTATTAGTGTGACTCCAAGGACCATCTTTGGGGTATTGTGGTAATATTACATGGTTAGGATAGTAAGGATACCCAGCCACACCACCCAACATTCCACTCTCCTACAATAGCACATCAGACAGGAAGAAAATATGAAACTATATAGATTTGATTATAAATATATCTATATCAAAAAATCCTTTGCTCTTCCTCAGCAAGAGAGTGCACGACACCACAGCCAGAGGTAACTTTAAAAGTGTTTATTGGCACACCATAGTGAAAAAAAAAAGTAAACCGGATGGACTACGCGTTTCGGCTCCCCCGCCATCTACTGGACCATCAAGATATATCTATATATCAAAAGAAATGGTGGATATGCTTTCCGACCTGGACATCAAAATGTCAATTAATAGTAGAATCTGCATTGAATTACTGTTGTATCAATTTTTGTCGGGTACTCCCACGGTGCCAAAATACCCACCCACCTTGGGTATTAATCCACTAGACCTACAGCGTAGTCTAGATACAACTTTCTACCATAGACAACAACGCACACCAAAGAAGTGTTACTATAATCCTCAATAAATACTATGATAAAGCAAGCACAGTCAATCAATAGTTTCAAAGATAAGGTCCCAATAAGCGACCCACAGCTGTTGAAATGTCCAGTCATTCACTTTATTCCAAACAGGATAAAACAAACGGCAGCCGATGCGCGTTTCGTCCTCCTGGACTTTCTCAAGGCTGCAAAATTACATATAAAAACAAACTTGTAATACATGATTTTATGAAGATTAAAAATAGTAGAAATATTAAGATCTAGTGCCTCGCTAAACGTGCAAAGTTGAGTGCACACGCAAGAACCAGAGTCAAGAAACTTGACAACTTTATTTTTTACATAAAAGATGATGGCGACTGTGCAAAAGAGGAAAAAAGAAAAAAAAGAACCACCAAAAGTGTTAACAGTGGTGACCTGTGCATTTAGAATCCATAGCTAATATCTGAATGGAGAGATGATATCACCCAAAGATTTCTGGAAGAAAATCTCCTTCTGGATAGGGACCAGTTTGGATTTCGGCCAGGGCATGGGACGGAAACCGCCTTGACAACCGTATTGGACAAACTTCGATTGCGAGCCGACAGTGGATGTTCCTCAGTACTGGTGCTGTTGGATATGTCGGCCGCATTCGACACGGTTAGTCATGCGGTCCTGCTGGCAAGACTAGAAGGCCTGGGGGTAACAGGCCGCGCCTTGAAATGGTTACAGTCCTATCTGGCTGACCGTCAACAGGCAGTCACCCTGACGCCTTTTGTCTCCCCTTGGTCCTCGGTATGCCATGGAGTGCCTCAGGGCTCAGCAATAAGCCCAATTCTTTTCAATGTCTATTTAGGACCCCCGATCCCCATAATAAAATCTTATGGGATCGAAGTGGTCAATTACGCGGACGATATTCAGCTGCTGTTCTCCACTGAATGAGAGCCTGCAGTTTCTCTGAGCTCTTTTCAGGCATGCATGAGGCAGGTCTCTGAATGGCTGAAGGCTAATTTGTTACAGCTGAACGCTGGGAAAACAGAGTTATTGCACTGCGGTGCAGCTAAAATGTCCAAACATCTTATGGGCGAGATCAGGTTTAGGCCAGAGGATGCATAGCTGCAGTAAAAACAGTTCGTAATCTGGGGGTCATGATGGACGAAGACCTCCAGATGCAATCTCAGGCCAACAAAACAATCCGCACCTGTATCGCCCTGATGAGAGCTCTTCGCCAAATTATCCCGCTACTCCCAAGCGAGACCAGGTCCTTGCTGGTCCAGAGCGTGATCCTGAGCAGACTGGACTACTTGTAATTCCCTGTATCTGGGTGCTCCCCAATACATTGTGCAGGGACTACAAAGAGTACAATCCATGGCAGCTAAACTAGCCCTCAAGAGACAGCGTGATTCTTCAGTGACGCTGGCACTAAGGGACCTTCACTGGCTGCCTGTTAAAGACAGAATCAGTTTTAAGTCACTGGTTATGGTCTACAAAGCTCTACACAACATGGGTCCGTTACCTGTACAAGAGCGATTCTCCTGGTATGAACCAAAAAGACTTCTCCGGTCCACTAGCCAAAGCCTGGCATCCGTTGCCAGAATAAAACTAGCAAGGATGGGAGGAAGGGCTTTTAGCACGGTGGCAGCCCACCTTTGGAATAAGATTCCCCAAGATCTGAGACAGGCCAAATCTCTGCTGGGCTTTAGGAAAGATCCTAAGACCTGGCTTTTTCGCCAGGAATAGATAGCATCGTCTTTTGACTAGTGGCTGCTCGTTCTATATGCTTCATGTTATCACGGTCTCCAAGCGCCAGGATACCCGTAGGGTGCAGACGCGCTATACAAAAACTTATACAATACAATAGAATTAAAAATATTTTGTGCAGTTACAGAGTTGTAATGAAAATAAAGAGCCCAGTATTAGTTTTTTTCATAAGAGACACTTGTCTCCTGCATAGATATCAGCACCCCCTTTATTTGAGCTGCATGTTGAACTCACTCTGTTTAATGTCCATTTTATTCCTTTATTTTGGTGTGCATCTGCCATATAGCAAAGAAAGGGACGATGGTTTTCGCAGGCGATCACTAGAGTACAGATATCTGCTTTTATGTTTGATGGCGGCCTTATTGCGCCTTCTATTTCTTAAAAGAAGTTGTGTTGCATGCATTTATAGTAGATGTCTCTAGGGAACTTCATTCCATTAAGCCATGAGTACTCACAAACTCTCTCGGGGGGGGGGGGCAAATTTACAGTTTGGTTTGTGGCCTAGGGCCGCCCTAGTAGGGGCGGGGTCAGTGGGGGCGGGGTCAATGGGGTGGGGCTAGGGAGAAAAATTCACCACCTTTTTCTTTTTTTTTTTTTACAACTCTTTTTATTAAAGAAACATCGACAACAAGGCATAGTTTCATAAGAACACCGCAGAGGCATTGGCAAGCACAAGGATTCAGCAATGCATAACACATTTATACAGTTGGAGTTACGGGGAAGGGGAGACATCGTCGTCGTAGAGTCTCGGAGGGGTACATATTTCACCTCGGTATAAGTTCCAGGGGGTCCAGATTTTGGACCATTTTCTGGGGCAGCCCCTTGCAATGTAAACAGATTTTTCTCGTTGCATGCACCAATCAAGGTCCTTTTCCCAGTCATTTATTGCAGGTGCCTGGGCAGCCCCCCAGTGTTGCGCAATATTCCTCTTGGCTATCATACAGGCAAGTGTCACCCAGTGTATGGCGTAGGCATTGAGGTCTGTGGGCTCCCAAATATTTAGGAGGCATCTAGGAGCTTCCGGCCGGATGTCAATCTCGAGGGTTTCACTCATGATGGCATGTATCTTGTGCCAATACTCCTGGATGAACCTGCAGTGCCAGAGGATGTGTGTGAAGATACCTGGCTGGGAACACCCACGTCTACATGACCCATCTGTGTGTCCCCCCATATGTACCAATTGGGGCCCCGTAATATATGTTCTGTGTAGAATTTTTAATTGCACCAGGCGGAGCCGGGCTGAGATTGCTACCGTTTTGGGGGATGAAATGGCCGTCTGCCACCCTTCGTCGTCTAGTTCTATTCCGTCCACAGTCCATTTTTCCCGCAGTAGGGTCAGGGGGTCAGGCATGTTATTAATTATCTTCCTGTAAGTCAGAGATATGGCACGCTCTGGGAGATATCCATCAAGGAGTCTGTCCTCCAGCGGGGAGTTAGCTGGTAGGGCGGCGTCCCTTGGCAAAGCGGCCTGTAGCGCGTGGCGGATCTGAAGATATCTGAACAACTCTGAGTCAGCCATTGAGTGTTGCGTCTGGAGCGTGTTAAACGACTTCACTCCCTCCGCCGTCCAGAGATCTCCGATAGTGGAAATACCGATAAGGTCCCACTTATCAAAACCTTTTGAGTCGCCCAGGTATCCTAACTTTTGTGAGTCCCAGAGCGGGGTGGCTAGCGTAAGTTTGTTCGCCCAACCCAGCGATTTTGTCACCACCTTTTCAAAACAAATCAAAGTGGTACTCTAACCTTGTGTGTCCATATAATACCTGCAAGGACACCTGTTAAGCGTACATTGAGAGCACAACCAGAGCACAGAGATAGTCCGTAGTTCGAGTCAACTACCATTGGGGAAAAATGTATATCTGACCAGTTAACAGGTAATATTGCATTTATTATAAGGACACACAAGGTTACAGTACCTTAACCTTGTGTGTCCTTATAATAACTGCAAGGTTACCTATTCACTGGTCAGATATACATTTTTCTCAATGGTTGTTGACTTGAATACTTGGATTGTACATAATTTATTAGCACAATGCATAAAATAGAAACATTTTTAACTGCCTGGGAGTTGAGGAATTCCTTACCCTGAATGCCTGTGATTGTGCAGTATTCATTTGCCTAAAACCTGGAATCGTGCAGTGTTTATTTGCCTAACTCCTATAATTGTGCAATATTCATTTACCCAACACCTGAGATTGTGCAGTATTCATTTGCCCATCACTTGGGATTCTTTGTGTCTGTGTCTATCGATGTGCAGCAATCACTCCTGTGCCTGCCTACATGTGTGCACTATTTATTAGTTCAATGCATGAGATAGTGAATTCCTCTGCTCACTAGAGCAGGGGTCCCACAACATTCATGGCCCACAGTAACTGAGAAGAGAAAAATGTTTATCCCAATTGCATTATTGACCCCTTCAATTTCTTTGAATATAATTTCCGGGAATTGTGCACTATCCTTGGGTTTAGTACCTTTATTGCATAGTTTCATCATTTGCAGTACCAGGAGAGTGTTCCAATCCTCTGTCTTAATGAAAGGGCCCCTTCTGCAATCCTAATGGCCTCGGTCTGAAGAGCACAAATCGGTTCTGCAGGAGGAAAGCAGACTGGCCAGATCCAAGGAGGCCACCTGCTGCAGTCCCAATGTTGTCCACAATTGATGCTGTTGCTGCTGCTGAAATAAAGTGAAACAAACAAAAAAGGATATCAGACCGAGATACCATCTTTGGTCTGTGAATATCAAGATGTGACGGTACTCGCTATTGCTGGGTATGTGACCTCACCTCTTCCTGGCAACTGCTCAGGAAGGGAGCACCGCCCTATCCGTCGGTACTACTGGGCAGGGAGAGCCTGCTGCCGGAGGTCAATTGTTAAGGTCCTAACGAAAGCCTGGTCCGACTATGGACCATTATAGCTGAAACCTGTTAACCAATAATCACCACACCATAGCGGTTTAAATCCATACCGCTGGTGCACTGCTCTTTTAATCCTGACAGTAGGCATATCTCTATTAAACTGTTGCTTCATGCCCACTGGCCAGTTTTAGATTTCACACACTTTTCACATTCCTTTCACATTATCTATTTCTTTGCGCTGCGACCTCACTCATACGTTTGGCTCATCACATGTGGGTTTAGAATACCCTCTGTACTCCAACAAAACATCCCAGAGCTCCTCCCTCACAGTAAGGGGGTTGTAGCCCTCCAAGGAACTAGGTGTTTCCTTTGGGAGGAGAATCCCTATGATGAAGCATGTCACCTTTGGTGAGCGAGGGATTACGTCCTACAAAGGGATCTGCCCTTGGATGATCTCATGAACACTACATTTATGTTTATTTAATACACCCTCCGAATTCTTTTGAAGGAGTGTTATCAATTTATATATACTTTTGGAATATGGTTAGACCCTAGGATTTCTATATATTTGTCACTATCTTTTGTATGCCCTTTGTCCTAAGGAGACTTGACCTATCTGTATCCTTCACAAGGGTATTTTTTAGGAAAAAGTCCCTTTATTATCAGTGTTCATACATCATTCATAGGTACTCTAGTTAAAGGCGATCAGAATCAAGCGCCATCAGGTCTTTCATTTTATTCTTTATGTAAACCCCTAGTGCAACCAATGTTTGCTTAAAACCATATGTTGACTGCGGGTATTGGCAAGAAGGGAAGAATCTACAGAATTGATGGGTCCAAAGGATGATAAGACAGGTCTTCATATGTTTGCGGAATATTCTGATGCATCTCTAAAGCATGCACACAGGAGTGCTAAACCAATAAGAGTGTATTCTTTCCATACAGCAGCTGATAGAACTCAAGAGGGTTCCAGCAAGTATTTTGAAATAATCCAACACCACCATATGACCTACAGGAGGTCACAAATATGAGTTTGTGTTTCAAGAAACAAAGGGGACCCTAGGACTGCATAGCGACCTTGGGTTAATATTGTTCTAAAGAGTACAGGAGTCCCTATGTGATCAAGAATTAAACTATACTAGCAATCATAGGTATGGAATCAAAACAATGTTTTAATATCCAAAATTATAAATTCATTTTTTGTAAACATCAAATGCAATGGGTGGCGAGTCAAATGTGAAGTAACCATGTGCTCAGGAAAACAAAGTGTGACTTAACAAAAGTGCAATCTTTCTATCACAATCAAAGTAATTATAGAACAGCCCGACAAATTTTAATGGATCAAATGCAAAGTTGGGTCTGGATGCAATGTCTGACATTTCGATCCTTTTGTAAATAGTAGATCATCGTCAGGATGAGTATAAGTGCGCGCCTGAAAAGCAAATTTAGTACATAAGTGTCATACATAAACAAAAGGGTAAACATAGTAATAAGATGCCACAAAAGTCAAAATAATAAGTCACATAAAAAATACAAAACGTAATCAGTATGAGCAGATTATAGAAGGATCATCATCGGGATGAGTATAAGTGTGCGCCAGAGAAGCAAATTTAGCACATAAGTGACATACATAAACTACACGACTCACTTCACACCTCTCTCTACGTTGACATTACTACTTATTGAAATGTTGAAGGTGTCGTGTACTGAGACAATACTCTACCCCATTATCAGATGTATACTTGATCAGAATATGTTCTACCAGAGTTTGCTTATGATGTACTGTACTTCCGAAATACAAATACCAATAAAAATAATTTTACAGAAAAAAACAAGTGACATACATAAAAGATAAACATAGTAATAAGATGTCACAAAAGTCAAAATAATAAGTCACACAAAAAATATAAAACGTTATCAGTATGAGCAGATTATAGAGTAAATACATAAAATCTTATGTACATGAGAAACTTTCCACTCTTGTAAATCATTCTGTCAGTATACCTCAAAATTGCAAATTGTGATGAACTCAAATGATACAAGATGAGCTTCAAGGGATCTGGACATGTAAAAGACGAAAATCACTGCTGGGGAACCAGGCACGCTTAAAGAATCTAGAAATACATCTATTGTGTGCCTAGAATTGTTGCCGGCAGGCACCGCTGGGGGAGTGAGAATGCTCAGGGGGCAGAAGTGATCATAGAAATAGGACTATGTGTGATCTGCCATATTGGAGGAGGTGGATTCTGCTCCCACTGAGTAAGGCGAGAAAGGAGGACTGCAGAGTGGCCGCCCAATTTTTAGATGAACGTTTCAAACTTGTTATGCTGATCACTTATACTTTCCCCTACTCCTGCCCTGCGCCAGGAAACCCCTCGGAGTAGCCGTGCGCATTTATAAGTTTCATAAATAAAATAATAAAGTAAAATAAAGGGGAGCAATGTAACACATCTAAGAGAGGCCCAAAGTAGACTCCATTATGATGTAACCATATAAAAGAACCACGAAAGTAACTGAGGGCAAATAGGTGAGCGTGCAAAAAAGGGGGCCAAGGGCAAAACGTTTTTTTATTTTTTGTAACCAACTTTATTGATGTTTTGTGGCAAGACATTTCATCACACAGCACAAAATATGTTTGAAGTACATGCGTGACATTGTGGCAAGCCTGGGGATTTGAATTGTACAGTTTTACCATTTAAAATACAGTATTACCATTTCGAATCGAGAGACCGTAATAGTCGCGCCATTTCCCCCATATCCGTTCATGCTTCTGAGGGCAACCACAAGCCTCGAAGACTGCCTTCTGCTAATGAGCACACCAGTCCACCCCTGCTCGCCAGCACCCAACTGTCGGCGGCTTCTGTCGCTTATATGCACGGGCAACATAAAATAACATAACGTGTATTTGTAAAGCGCACGTTCCCATCCCACTTGACAACCAAGCAAGCCATAACCCAAGAAACCACGTTCAGCTCTGGGGCCTCCTACTTCCTCCAGCAGCCCAAGCAAGGCCATACGAGTTAACTCCAGGGAGTGGCTTAGAACAGCAGGGAGTATGTGACCCACCTCCTTCCGCAGCACCGGACATTCCCAGGCAACATGGTAGAAGTCCGCCATTGGAAGTGCACATTGCGCAAATGCAGCTTGCATACCAGGGGGCACGCATTGTAAGCGCGTTGGTGTGAGGTACGTCACATGAAAGTAGTTGAACTGTATCATACGCAGTCGTGTCGAGATTGCCAGTTCCCTAGGTGCCATGCAAGAATCCCTACAGTCTTCTTCATCTAGGTCTCCCACACAGGACTCCCATCGCTGTTGTGCCTTGTCACGGCCATCTGGAGCATGAATTACCAGGGATCAATAAATTGCGTATGTTGCCCCCTTACCTAACTTCCCTTGGAAAATCTTTGCCTCCAGCGGACTGTATTCAGGCAGTGAGCCTTCCGGGAGGACGTGGGCTAACAGGGCGTGGCATAGTTGAAGATACTAGAAAAACTGCGAATTGGACAAACCGTGCCTGATTTTCAACTCCTGAAAAAACACAATGCTCCCCCTTATAAACATCCCCCAGGGTATGAGATCCCGAGGCGGTCCTAGGTATAAAGCCCCTAGGGACGACAGCTGACTGAGCCATGTTCCCCACCATAGGTGGGTCATCCCAGGAGTAGGCGGTCAGTGGGGCGAAGGGCCGCTCTCCAACAGGTGAGAGACACCCGCGTACAGGAAGACAGAGTATTCGGTAGAGGCGCCACATAGGAGATCAAGCATGCTGTCCATTCCCAGTGAGTGTAAATCCAACCGATACGCTGGATCGTCCTATTCCCCTGTGAACCAGTCGTTAACCAGAACCAGGTGTAGCGCAAGTTAGTATAGGTAAATATCCGATAAGCCCAGGCCTCCATCAAAAGGAGACTTGTGCAGTGATTGAAATGCACTCTATGGCCCCTAGCCCACACACATCTGCTAATTTTTGCGGTCAAGGAATTCAACTACTTGTGGTGGGTGAAATATGGATAGTTGCTCAGCACGTACAAGTAGCGCGGCAGACACACCGGGAAAACCATTTTTAACAACAGATGCACATTACAGCCAGGCAAATTGCTCACTGGAGAATTTGGCAGTACCTTAAGATCGGTAGCCGATAATTCCAGCATGGTTGAAAAGTTTCAGCACTCCGTCCATCATCTTGTTGTGTTTGCTATGTTCGCCCTAAGTGGCCAAGGGTATGCCCAGACGTGCGTCCCTTGCTTACTGTGCCACTGGATTCAAGCTAGTCTGGCTGATGAGGGGTAACACCCCGAAACTGGTCCCAGAATGCTTGTTTCCCGTATAGGTAGGACCTGGCCTGGTAGTTCGGGCTGGACATTTCACACGAGTAACTGGGTGAAGACTGATTTGCATGTGTCTGGGTCCAAACTGGGGTGGCATAGTGAGCAAAAGAACAATGGATTAAACCCAGATCTGTGAATGGGGGTGAGTGGTTGAAAACAGCACTCCGTCCATCATCTTGATGTGTTTGCTTCCTTTAAGGGAAGCATACAAATGTTGTGTTCCCAGAGGGTGGCATCCATAAGGAAATCCTTGGTTCAGTATCACTCACCTGATTCATAGTGATTTGGCCAGCCTGTTGCGTCGGCCCACAGACAAGTTTGGCAGATTTGTCAAGTTTGTTCTTTTGTGGTCGCCCACCTTTTTTATTCTTAACCTTTCCTACACCACTTGCCTTTTGGTCATGTACACATAGCTACTCACGTAGAGCACCAACAGGCACCCTTGTCTGGTGTGATGTATGACCCTCAATATCAACATGGCATAGCACTTTTACAGTGAGGAATTCAGTACATTTCACCCACATTCCTACCGCATTTGGACAGTAGCAAAAAAGCAGGTCACCCACTCACGGAGGTGTGAGTTCCATACATTCTATGAATTAGGAGCAGGAGAGCTGCATGGTGAATTGCAAAAGACCATGGGCTTAATTTAGATGTTGGCGTACGGGTTACTCCTTCATAACGGTGAAAGATATCTCATCCGCCGAAATATAAATCCCATTATAAACTATGGGATTTATATTTCGGCAGACTGAATATCCGTCACCGTTGTGGCGGAGTAACCCTTTTCCCGAGATCTAAATCAGGCCCCAAGTCTTTGCATTCCCATATAGCTGCAGAGCTACAGCCGGTCAGGATGTTAAGTGTTTGGCAGCCAAGACACAGGCCGGAATCATCATGCACCACATAGACTACCGCCCTTCTTCCAAGTACAGTGAAGTGGGCATGTTATAACCTGAAGGTGCTGTGGCATCCAAATTGCAGACAAGCACACGTGTCTAGTCCATGTTCCCAAGATCACCTATAACATCTCCAGGCATGTCTGAGCTACTCATGATATAGCTATTCTAGATGCAGAAACCAGCAAGGAGGGTAGCAACAGATAGGTCCTGAAGAATTCAGTAGGCCCACTCTATCCAATTCTCCCTTGCTTCAGAGGCAACTTGCCCCAGGGCTGGTCCGGTCAACCAGGGCAGGCACTTGTGATGGCACCTTCTGGTGTCCCAGCTCCCGCTTAGGTCTATGCCTGGAACGGCCCCACAGAAGAGGAGACGAACGATGCCTGCATCTACCAATAATCTTGTTCTGCTGAAGGCCTTTGGCAGGCAAATGGAGGAGGAAGCCTAGCTTCATTCCTCAGTGTGAATGTTAGAGGAGCGCCACAGTCCTTGGTTGGATGAAGATAGATGAGAGGCCTGACTCTCACCATCCAGCACGAACGTCTTTGCAGCGGTCAGTGGAGAGCTCAGCCATCACATTACAAACTACCTCCTTTGTTGTGTGTAGGTATTTCTAACATTTGATATGTACAAGTTTTTGTAGTATCTTGGCAGAACAAAGGGGTGTAGGAAAGTGCCCCTTTTTGCATGGCTAACCCCCACTTTTTGCCTGACATCTGATGCAACTTGACTTGATGTGCCCTGGGTCCCTGCCAGTCAGGTTCACAGGGCCTGTGTTCTTCCCCAAAGCTGTACCTTTCTACCCCCAATTGGCACATCTCTGGCCACAGGTAAGCCCCTTGTAAAAGTTACCATGGGTACCAAGGGCACTGTGACTGGGGTAGGCCTCTAAGGGCTGCAGCACCTATTGTGCCACCCTTAAGGGTCCTGTACTATAACACCCACACACTGCCATTTCAAACTGCGTGTTTTGGTGCGGGGAAAAGTCAAGAGTCAACATGGCACACGTCCCTGTGTGCAATGCCTGCAACCCACTGTCTGGGGCCTAGGTAAGTCACCCCTCTTAACAGAGTGCCCTAGCCCCCATGTGAGGGTACACTGGCATGAGCCCTGTGCCCCTACAGTGTCTAAGTCCATTCTTAGACATTGTAAGTGTAGGCAAGCCATAAAGAGTATATGGTCTGGGAGTTGGTCATTATGAACTCCACAGCTCCATAATGGCTTTACTAAAAACTGGGAAGTTTGGTGGCAAACTCCTCAGCACATTAAACCCACACTGATGCCAGTGTGGGATTTAATGTAAAATACACACAGAGGGCATCTTAGAGATGCCCCCCTGAAAAATGACCAGCCTTGGTGTGATTCCTGAATGGCTGCCGGCCATTTGCCACCACCAGACAGATTTCTGGATCCCTGGATAGAGGGCCTTCGCTCTCTGAGTCCAAACACAAAGCCTATGCTGTGCAGAGGTGTCATGCCTCCTCACCCAGGATGGGTTGGATCCGCGAAGTGAAGCTTCAAAGTCCTGCCGCATTTGTAAGCTGTCCCTGCCTTTTGTTGCCCCCAGCAACTGGCTCCCACTGGTCCTGCCCCCACTTTGGGTGGGAGAATCGGCGGTAAAACCAAGCTAGGAGGAGAGGTGTGCCCACCTTTGCCAACCCCATCCCTCCGGTGGGGGATGCAAGGTGAAGCACACATTTCAGTCCCCTCCATCTTGAAGATGAGGGGACCCAGCCAATTGGGAAGAGGCTCATGCCTCCCTCCCACTGGAGGGTGGCATATTGGGGGGTGTTCCCACCCCAATGAATGGACCCCTTGGTCCCAACCTGCACACCCCGTTAACACCCCTAAATTTAGTATTTAGGGGCAACCGTGAACCTTAACTCCTCAGATTCCAGGAAGAAAGAAAGACTGAAGAGCTGTGCTGACCCAGGAAAAATACGACACCAACTGCTTGTCCCGAATGCGACCTGACTACAGCAAAACCCCGGCATGCCTAGCAGCCCTCCAGAGCCTGGAGGACCTGCCCTGCACCCATCTTACAAACTCTGTCTCCCGTGAGCACCGGATTTGTCCAAAGACTCACCCACAGAATCCGGATCCAGGCGGCTCTGTGATTCTGCACCCAACGGCCACGGCCTGAGTTCAAGTGGCCCAACACTACGAGGAGTTCCCAGCGATCCTGACATGGGATCTGGTGATCCCTGACCTCCCTCAAGCTTCAAGCTAACTATTGCAGCCTCAACCTGAAGGGTCAAGACCGGAGCTGGTAAAAAGAACCAGACGCCAAAAGACACCCCTGCACCCGACGCCACACGGCCTTGGGTAGCCCAACCAACGGTGTGCAGGCATCCCCCAAGATCCCAACGTACCTCTCCAGCCGGTGGTCGCCTTCAGGAAACCTCCCTGTCAGAGCTTGCAGCATCTTTACCGAACCAGAGATCTCCATTGGAATCCACAGGGTCCCCAATGTCGCCGTGGCACTCTGCACCCGGCCGCCCCTGTGCTGATTGTTGGCCCCTGCAGTGCTGATCCTAACCCCAGGAGCTTTGCCCCCCAGCAAAGTGGCCTGGTCATAAGCAGTCCCTGACCAAAGGCTGCCTTAGCCCCATTGGCTAACATTGGGCCCCTGCATTCTGCACCCTGCAGCACCAGTGCCGCTGGTGGTCTAACTTGAGTGCCTACCTGAACCTTGGGGATCTTTGGGTCTAACCCTCAAACCTGCAAACTGATAACCTTATTTTCCCCATCGGAACCAATGTTGTGATGTTTTGTTCCTAAAAATGTTTTGTCGAGTTGAACTTTTGTATGAAAAGAAAGTAACTGTGTTTTAATTTATAAATTGTCGTACTTACCTGTAAGTGACAACAGCCAGTGTGTGATATCTCGGCATATTGCCTTAAGATCTAAAAATAACTGCAAAGTAATTGAAAGTAATCTCATTGTATTTTAAACTGTTTTAAAAGTAATACAAACCTGTAAACAATTCCAATACAATTGCATTTCTGTGTACAGCTTTGCATTTGAAAGTGTTCTTACCTATGCCAAGTTCTGCTTGGTTCTACAAAATAAAATACAAGTATATCTTTTTATACTTACATAATTAGTCGAGATATAGTCTCTGAGTGTGTGCCATCAGCCTTGCGTGAGTGAATACAATAAATGCTTATCACACTCTCTGGATAAGCCTAACTGCTCACCCACACGGAGAGCTGTAGTACTTGTCTAATTTAGCCTCTGCTATACCTCTGGGGACTCCCTGGACCCTGTGCACACTATACCTTACTTTGGTATAGTATATACAGAGCCTAATTCCCATAATGAGTCACACAGTTCAGGATTCAGCTATAGTGTAACCAGGATGTCTCGCCAAAGTAACAGATTATAGTTAACTGGTGATCATTGCGGTTTTGTCACGGACAAAGGATCTTAGCAAAGCCTTTGTGGTGACTGTACTTGTTGGAATGTGGTTATTCTGTGAAAGACTCAAAAGTGTTTTTTCGTAGAAATCATTTTGAGTAATATGGGTCTGAAAATCTGCCATCTTTTACCAGTATATAGATGCCTTATAATCTTGTTCATGAAGGCAACTCCTTGTCCTGTAAGTTCTTCCAGCACCTTTCCCTGACCATGCATCTTTGTTTCAGGAGTTGGACCTGTTGCCAGAACGGTTCATTGAGTCATGCTTTGGATGACTTGCTTTTTGTTTTGTGAGGGACCGACCTCATTAAGCGCGTAAGTAGTGACTTATAGGATTTGTAGGAGACAGTCTGTAATGCTTGTAGAGCTTTCCGAGGGAGAAGGAATCTCTTATCGAGAGGAAGAAGGATTTGATTTAATATTCAAGAAACTGGAAGGATAGGGTATTTTGGAGCCTTCTGTCAAGTTACTTCTTCCATGAAGTAGACGTGTCCGATTGTAGATTGACCAAGAGAATAGTTAGTACTTGTGATACAAGGTGTGAGACTTGTGAGACTTCCAAGCTTTGGCCAATGTGTTAAGATATTGATCAGTTGGGAGTGTCTTAGGTTAGCTGTATTGTCCACATTCTTCAAACATTGGGGTTCTGAGAATTCAGTGCCCATAGGTTGAAGTCTCCTAATCTAAATGAAGGATTTGAGATGGGCTTCATAAATTATGTCCAGCCCAGGAGATAAGTCGGGAAAGACTCAGAGAGCCTATTCTGAGGATAGTAAATTATTGCACAACTGATGGAATTTAATGGACCCGTTCTCATTTTAAAAAGTAAGTTCGGAGGATTCATAGTTGCAAGATTCTGCTGGCATAGCTCCTCAATTATGCTAGCACCTCAATCCTTAAAGAGAACATTGAACGCTCCAGTAGGATGTCGGAAATGTTTGAAGTCTTAGATTTGGAGCTATTTTCCCCTGCTGATTACTAGATGAAAGACATGATCTCAAAGTCTTAATGGGATGTATAACTGCTAAACTTGTGATTGGAGGGTCTCCCTGAGTCATGCTGTTGTAAGGATGTAGTGGGGTGACCTGGAAGGGTAGATGTGTTGGTAGAGGGTGGGAAGCATATTTGTGTAGTTGTTTAAGGGCGCCTTTGAAAGTGGGCTTCTTCTGAAGAAGTGATGGGTGAAGTAGAACAGGCGAATGAAGTATTATTGACTGTGTGGGCGCAGAGACCTTTATAGCAGCGATTCTTAACCTTTTGACTACTGTGGACCCCCCTCTGAATCATTAATGGACTTTGGGGACCCCCAGTAAGTCATTACTGGAACCTGGGGACCCCGGTCCAAGCAATTGCTATGATTTGAACTTCAAAACAATATACAAAAATGCAAAAACATTTAACAAATGCTTAAATATTTTAATACCCGATCAATTATAGACCATTTTTTTCACATTTTCAATTTTACTTCCTTATTACATATATTTTATTAATTGTAATGTATTTGAATAATATGTAATTTGGTAACGCTGTGGAGGACACCCAGTGGTCCTCAGGCCACATGTTTAGAACCACAGCTGTAGAGCATTGACTTGGGCGTCATTGAAGTAGTCATGAGATCGGTCTGTTGTGGTGGGTGGTGTGTGGCAAGCGATACCTTTAAGAGAATGGAATTTAGCGTGAAAGGCTGGCAAGTTAGCCTGGGTGGTTTATTCTATCACTTTTTCATTGTTCTACAAGTTGATAGAAAGGGGCCAGGCCAATGCTGAGAAAGTAAGTCATTGACTTCCTGGGGGGAATTGCTTTAGCAGGGACAGAGGTAAGCTAGAAAATCTGGGAACACAAGATAGATCGGCTAAAATAAATTCTCATAGGGACCTGGTGGAAGGCCTGGCTTGTTGATGGGCCATGAGAGAAAAGGGGAGGTTCTAGATGGTATGAGGCAATAAAGGGAGGGAATGATTCTGAAATAAATGTGGTTGATGTGTCCAGTACTGGTATGTTTCTTTGTGTACATAATGTGTAAGGATCTTCAGTGGTACATTTCAAGGATATATATGTATTTATGTATTGCACTTTGACTATATACCTATGTAACTGCTTTCCTCCTGGCAAAGTGACATGCGTCCTCATCTTGAAATAGTTGCCATCTTAGCATTGGATGTTGCTTATAGTAGGGACGAAGCCCCAGGCAGACTTAATTTTTCAAGAGCTCTAATTTACGACGTTATGACCAGGGCCTACCTGAAGAACTTGCTGACATCTGCTTCTCCTAAACGCACATCAGCCATCTCAGACATTGTGTTATTTAGGTCTTAGCATGAATATCTAGTGTTAGACTAAAGATGAGATGCACAGGTGTGCGCCTAAGCGTTCATCCACCCTGCCCATGTGTTCAGATCAGTGAGATCAGCAGTGACCTGCCATAAGGACTGCATCTGTTCTTCATGCCTGATCACAACAGCTTTTCAATTCAGTGAGCTACCAGTGGCACAGAAGCATGGATGGAAACAAACGTTAATATAATTGTTTAAATATTACATATAATCTACTTGATAATACTCCCTTCAGGAAAGCGAATTCATGGTTTGTTAAAAAAAAAGCAATTTACTCCCCTTCAAACCCTGTGTAAAAGTCTGTTCTTCACCAGTGTTACATGTCACAACTTGTTCTGACGCCACAGTGAAGGTGCCAGATAACAAGCTTTGTGTAGAAGAGCAAGTTCCTTATTAATAGTCCACCAGACTGTGTAACAAAACCAGCTTCTGCCTTTCCAAGTGGCAGCGATCTGTGATAAAATTGGTTCAGTACAACATTTAGAGTACAGGACCAGTACTCTTTACCCGGGCAGGGATACAGCTTCAATATCTAAGCTTCATTAGGGAGGTGAGTTGTCGGTTTGTAGCCCATTAAAATATTCCATTTTATAGCTGCCGTGCCTTTATTTTCAGAACCCCAGCCAAAACGATATTTTGTTTTGGTGCTCCTTTTTCCTTCCACCAATGCAGGTTTAAGGCAAATCATTGTAATCCGTTACCCTGTTTTGGCTATTTGTAGTGTCCCCATAAAGCAGCTGCTCGCAGTCCTTTGTGTAGAGATGTCCTGCCAGTTGGACAACAGAAGTCAACCCTAATCACTGCAAAATGGAGGCGAAATGTTGGATCAGATGAGAATGCAACAAGATGGGGCTTTTATAAACTGCTGCTACGCGAGCCATTCAGTGTAATATCAAAATGAAAAATGACAACACTTTGTCATCTGTTCAAATTGATATTGCACTCTTTGCAGTGACAGCTGAAAAGGCCCACAGGTGCCATATAAAGAGGTGACCATGTTGTCATATTTCATTTAGGCATCCCTCTGCAAAGCCATAATTGCCTAATTAGGTTGTTAATTAGGAGATTAGCATTTCACTGTATTGATAGAATGCTCTTTGCAGGCGTGCTACTCGAGGCAGATTTGTCTGCCCTAATTTATAATCTGCGCATCCATTCTACATATTTATTTTCTTAAGGTACTGGTGAGGGATATCGCCATTAAGCAGAGGAACACTTAGTTTGCAATGAAGCCTCAATGAAAAGGATGGTGAAATGCTGCAGCCCAGATGTAGTAAACAAAGGCAGGAAACATAAGGCTTTGTTTATTCGAGGCAGTATAAACCACCTTCAGTTTTAGCAATGTTTAAAAATTAAATATTGTCCCAATTGCCATTGAAACGTGACCTCGTCTTCTTTGGTACTTTAAGTGAAAGCTGCTGTCATATTTTTATTTTTTTAATTCTTTTTTATTGAATGTTCTCATTACAGTACAAACAGTGCTGCCATGCAAGGCAGTATAATCTAAAGCAACAGTAGACAAATGATAATGAGTATAACTTCTGTGATCAGAATTTACAGTACTTGCAATTTATAGGTCCTTCTATAGTGAGTCACTTAACACATTCAGAGTAATATGATAATACAATATTACAGATAGACAATCAGGTCACACGTCACACGTTATCATTGCGGGTTTGAAGTGATGGGTAGTGCCTTAGCGGTTCCCAGATATCTTTAGGCCTGGATGTTACAGGCAGTTCCTCCGCATACAATTCCAAAGTTTCACAGCAATATACCAGATCTTTGATCCATTCGTTAATTTTCGGGGCAAGTTTACTTTCCCAAGTGAGCATAATCCGCCGCTTGTCGAGCAAGAAGGCTACCCCTAAAACCTGCCCAAGGTGCCTCTCGGCTGGGGGACATAGCCAAGCAAGCACTCCAGGGGTGTGCATTGTAGTACCATGTCTGTCATAGTGTGTATGCGTTCCACCACCTCCTCCCAGTATTTCAACACCAGCCTGCATTGCCATGCAAGATGGAGAAAATCGGCGTTAGTTTGCCCACAGCGCTTACATTGTTCGGATTCTCTGAGGCCCATTTTGTACAATGTGACAGGGGTGTAGTATATTTGATGGATAAATTTAAAGTGAATGATACGCAGATTCCCATTAGGTGTGAGGCGGCCCGTTAACATACATATTTGCTCCCATTCTTTCAAAAAGATTTGGGGGTCTAATATATTATTCCAGCACGCAAAACTTTTGTCCGGCCCTCGCACTGTTTCCTCTTGCACAGCCCTATATAATTTGGTAATCAGTTTTTTCCTGGTTGGGGCTACTAATAGTAGTTGTAGTGAGTGAAGCGTTGTGGGCTCAGCAGGGAAGTCTGGATAATGGTCCTAAAATGCACGCTTCAGGCGATAACATGAATATTAAAAAGTAAAGTGGGATTTTGTATGTATTCCAGATCATTCCCTGTAATATAACTGCCCTCAGGATAGAGATCGCGCATATGCATAATGCCAGCGTCTTTTAAAGATTTCCTGGGTAACGGATAAGGCCGCATGATAGGCTAAGGGCAGGGCAGGCGCATTTGTGTGCGCGTTCACCAATCGCCTACCACGCTGCAATGGTAGTGTCAATGGTGTTTATTTCTATTTTTGGCGTGTGTCTGTGAGTGTGTTAGGACGCTCGCAAGTGGTATTGGATGCGCATCCCCATCTTCCACTGCGATGTGCGGTATGAAGTTGTGTGTCCTGAACCCAATAGTAAGCGTATTGGGCCTGTGCGCAGAGGTAGTACACATAGAAATCTGGTGCGGCAAAACCTCCTTTTGCATAGGAGAGTGTTAGTGTATGCCAGCTAATTCTGGGCTGTCTGTCACCCCATACCAATCTCAGGAGTTGAGTTTTCACTGTCGTAAAAAATTGTTTAGTGAGTTTGATCGGGATGTTACAAAAAAGATATAAAAAACGGGGAAGAATGACCATTTTAATTACTGCAATGCGGACCACCAAGGACAGCGGAAGGTGTGACCACCTATCCACATGCTGCACTAAAGTGCTGTAGGCTTGGCCATAATTCTCTTTAAT
The DNA here is from genome assembly GCF_964204655.1 of Triturus cristatus. NCBI lineage: Eukaryota > Metazoa > Chordata > Amphibia > Caudata > Salamandridae > Triturus > Triturus cristatus. Next base: position 1,121,129,680 of record NC_140580.1, on the reverse strand, counting down.
TACAAGATAGATATTTAACTGGGTCCGTCGTCCACAACAGTGGCTATTCCAATTAGGGCGGAGACGTGACTGTTGTCAATGGAATAATAACCTATTTCTCCCAATTAATCATGAGTCCAGAAAATAGGCCAAATCTAATGTATTCGCAGAGGACTGGGGACAGATATTGCTGAGGGTCACGAATAAAAAGGACCATGTCGTCTGCATACATTGAAATACCGACAGGTTGGTGATTAAAATTAAGAGCAGATTCTCTGTCGTTGGCGGATTTTGCATGCTAGTGGCTCCAACACAAGGGCAAATAGGAGGGGGGACAAGGGGCATTCCTGTTTGGTGCCATGTTCGATATTAAAAGGCTCCGAGGTTAGTCCACCCACTCGCACCCTTGCTGATGTGTCTGTGTATAAGATCTGTATCCATCTCATCAGAACGTTTGGGAAACCTGTTCTCTGTAATATGCGAAGCATATAACCCCACTCAATGGAGTCAAACGCTTTAGCCGCGTCGAGCATGACGGCGGCCGCTGGTAGCTCGGGATTAAGAATATGGAACATAGCAAAGATGGTACGTAGATTGTGGGAGGTGGAGCGCTCTGGCACAAAACCGGACTGGTCAGGGAGCACAAGAAGGGCCATTAAGGGTTGAATTTTTGTGGCCAGGATCTTTGCTAATATTTTTGCATCCAAATTAATCAGTGATAGGGGAAGATATGACTCGCAAAGTGTGGGTGACTTGTCTTTTTTAAGAAGTGTGATGATCAAGGCTTGTCTAAGAGAGGGGGGTAGGATTCTGGGCTTGTGAGCCCCAACATACATTTCTAATAAATGGTAGACGAGGAGATCTGCATAGGTTTTATAGAATTCTGCTGTTAGGCCATCTGGCCCTGGGGCCTTGTTGTTAGGAAGAGAGAGAATAGCTTCTCTAACATCGGTTTCATCTATGGGCTGACTCAGATACTCTTGGCGGGCATCCGACAACCATGCACAGGCTATGTCTGATAGATATTCGTCTAGCGCAGCGTCATCCATCCCACCCCGTGTAGTGTACATTGCCCCGTAGCAGTTTCAAAATTGATCGACTATTGCTTGAGGCCTGAAGTGTTCTATCCCATGATTGCCAACTATTTTAACAATTTGATGGTGTTCGGATCTGAATTGCAATTTAGAGGCCAAATTCCTACCAGGTCGGCCCCTTCACCATATGCTCTGGCCACATGGCGACGTGCTACATACCTTGCCTCTGATTCGGCCAACGTGTCATATTCCACCAGGAGTTCGTAGACTCGAGCCAGCAATTCTGCAGATGGTATAGTCAAATACTACTTCTCTAGCTTGCCTAAAGCCTTCTCTGTTTTAGAGAGTTGACCTCTAATGTCTTTCAGAATCCCCGATGTGGTACTGATACACCCCCCCCCCCCCCGTATTGTCACTTTCAATGCCTCTCAAAGTGTGGCCTGACTCTCCACCGAGCCCACATTCAACTCGAAATATTGAATAATAGCCGTTCCGATGGCGTAATTATATAGAGGATCAAGTAAAGCCTCGGCACGGACACGCCGGGTGAAGGGGTGGTGTGGGTTTGTAGGGATGCGTATACTCAAACAGACTGGGTTATGATCCGAGAGAGTGCGTGGTAGGTTATGTATGTGTGTAACCCACCCGTTAGCTACTTCATTTAGCAGCCAGTAATCCAAACGGGACCAGCTATTGTGCACAGGGGTGACATATGTGCCCTCTTGAACCTCTGCATTATGCAGGCGCCAAACATCCACCAAGCCCATTTTCGCCATGGCTTTACGAATACATTGAGCCACCTTGACAGTACGTGCGCCTGACGGATTAGATTTATCAACTTGTGGGTTAAGGTGCGTATTAAAATCACTTCTCCAGAGGACAGCCGTCTCAGGCCATGATCGTAGAACATTAAGCATGTGTATAAAGGGTTTTGGGTCATCTACCACAGGAACATTTATGTTAATAATCGTCAGTATTGTCATACCTAATTTGCCCTGTACCATGGCCCAGCGGCCCTCCGTATCAGTGTGAGTGTGTATAGGCAGGAATGGTACTCCCTTTTTGATTAAAATGAGCACCCCACTGGCATAATTAGAGTATGATAACGCCAAATGGAAACTCGCCCACTTGTGTGTTATTTTAGCTTCCGTGAATTTACTCAAGTGTGATTCTTGCTGTAAAGCGATTTGGACCGCATGTCTATCTAGATATGTCCGCACTTGGCGGACTTTCTTGGGGGTGTTAAGACAGCGGATGTTCCATGTCAGGCATTTATACACTTCATTCATTGTCGGTCTCGGGGATTCTCGACATACTCTGAGTGTTCAACTGTTGATGTCTAATGCGGACAATGATGAGGACTCTATCTGTGGCTTGTAATCCGATCACAGTACATACAACTTTATAAAACAATGAACCCCCCCTCCTCCCACCCACTTTAGCAACCCCAATTTGTCAAAGACACATCCCACTAACATAAACAGCCCCAAAAAAGAAAAAATGCCATAGAACTTATTGAGGGGTACACCCATTGGGGGACGTAGCGGCACAGACCACTCCCAGATGAAGGCGGGAGGGGGCCGCCGTGTTAATTGTAAGGCTCCTATATGCGACCCATCTAGTCAGGCCTAAAAGGAAAAACATGTCGAGCGGCATGAAGCAAGAGCATGAAGTAAGTACCCATCAATATAGTGGGAACAGGAGCTGTAGCGAATCAGAAATACCAGACTCGTCCATACCTGTAAAATGAAAGAGTCATACCCGGCCTGTGTGCGGTGGGAAGAAATGAATATGTGGGTACACAGTATAGACCTTTGTGGGATCGACAGAGCACATACATAGGATGTGCTGTAGAGACATACAGGAGCACTGGTCGGACCCATCAGACTTATCACATGTTGCATTAATACACAATGATAACATTTACTAGTGGTGTGCCTTCGTCAGCAGTAAAGGTAATTGAGGGCCCATAGTGAGTCTGTTGATCATTCATCGACATTGGAGGTATTGGTAGGAGAGTGTCGATTGCGTCGCAGAGATTTGGCGTAGTCCATAGCCAGCTTCGGGTTTGCATAAATGTTGGCATTGCCCTCTGTGCCTATACGTAGGCGAGCAGGGTAGAGCATGGCATATTAAATTTGCTCTTTCATTAATAGCTTTTTGACCCCTTGAAACTCCTTCCGCGCAGCGTGGACTGTGGCCGTGAAATCGGGATGAAATGATAGGATGTTGCCTTGATAGTTTATGGTGCCCTTCTGACAAGTAGTGCGCAATATTGCATCCCGGTCTCTGAAATTCACTAGTCGTGTGATAATCGGCCTGTGACCTATGAGTAGTTTTTCAATGTCTGTGGTGTTGGCGGCAACTGGTTGCAGGCCGTCTTCGGTATCCGAGATACGTTGCTCATCTTCTCCAATCCTTACTGATCCATGCGACCGTTGAGAGCCTCGATCTTGCCGTCAATGGACTGCAGACTGGCCTGGATTGCGGACAGGGTTTTTTCCAGGATGGTAGGGGTCTGGGTAGCAGAGTCCAGCTCTGAGTCCGGGGCAGCAGTTTGTGAGGATTTATCACCCTTGCGTAGGTCAAAAGTAAGTCTGGGCTGATTTTTCTCTGGTTTGCCCATGATAATTGAGGGAGAACAGAATAAACATCTGTTATTCAGCGCCAAGATACCCGTAGTGGTGAACGTGCGATTTACAAATACACGTGTTATGTTATGTTATGTTATGTTATGTTATGTTATGTTAGAGAGACACTTTACTACAATCTCGGTTGCAGTGCCAGAGGGCTATAGTGCCGAGTATCGTTCTGCCACGTAGTGAACAGTAGCAAGGGACCCTCAGATGTGCTATATTAGTTGCTGTGGCCAGCGACGGCTCCGACACGCAGAATGGGCTGCAGGATGTCCCAGATCGATATGTATAGTAACCTTGTAGCCGCGCCGATATCGATCAGATCAGCGCGTCCGTATTCAGTTGTAATAGCACACCCCTCTGAGTCCAAGAAGGAGGAGACTTGAATCTGCGCCCTCTATTCCCTGCACACTACAGCAGTCAATTCAGTCCGCCATTCCCTATGTCACAATTATCAGCTACAATGCGCCGCACCGGACCATGGTGATGGCAGGGAGGTCTAGATGCACCCACGCGGTGACACACGTCCGTGAGACATTATACTGAAGCAGTATTGGCAGACCTCAACCACTTGAAGAGCCATAGGGTCAAATCAAGTCTCAAGGATACACAGGTTGAGCGCCCTTTGCAGCAGTAGGAACCGGGACACAATCCAACAATGCCGCCTTTCTTATCTGGGTTGTTGTGGGATCAGAGTCGTGTTGGTAGACACGGTAGAGCAGCTCACAGCTCGAGCGCAGCCCACCGCACCCCCGCAGTCTGTAGTGGCCCCCACCGCAGCGGCCAATATTGTGGTCGCTATACAATACAGGACTCAACTCTGCAGGATGTCCGGCCGCCGACCGAGCATAGAATGTCATGTGTTCACAAAGGCCCCGTATCCCCCACACAGGCCTACCTCGCAGTGTGAAGCCAGCCGCTCGCGCACCCAGTTCCTGCATTGCGCTCTCTGGTTCCAACGAGAGCACACCCCCGGGTCCTCCGGCGCTCATGGATAGGTACGGGGAATCTCGCTGGAAGCGGCAATGCACAGCTCAACGTGTAACGGCGTCCGTCGCAGGCTGCAGCATGTCATAGGGCGTCGCTGTGGGCTTCACATCCCAGGCCTAGCACTTAGCTGGATTCGCTGTCGGTGGCCGCCCAGCCGCCATCATGGCCTCGGGTGATCGTTTTTCGGACTCCGTTGCCAAGTTCACAGCTGCCGACTTCACCGCTCAACCGCCCCTGGCATCAGCAAACACCTCCGCCCAGAGATCACCATCGATCGGCACATTAGGAGCAAGATAATGAAAGGATTGTTGCGGTGGCCGGCAGAGCTACACCACTGTGCGGCCATCTTGCTGCGCGCCAAGTCATGCCCCCCAGCTGCTGGAATATTTAAGGTTTGTGTAAGTGAATTACTTTTTTGGATGCCCTTTTACGTACTCCTATCCCAAGATATGGCAATGTCACAAAGAAAATGTCCCTTGAAATTGTACTATTATTGGCATGACCACAGAGGGTGGCTGTACTCTGGCTTTCCCAGTTGTTCTAAAGTATGCTTTTGCACCTTGTTGCATCTCAACTGATGCATTTTATCTGGAGTGTCCTCTGCTAATTTGAGAAGCTCAAGGTCGATGCTCCATAACACTGCATGTTCAAAGGTACAGACTCCTTGGGTGAGTGAAATGTCTACAGAAGTGTGCGCAGAGGATAAACTAAAAGGGTCATTTGTTTTTTTTCTCAAATGTTGCTTCTGTTGATTATGCAGAGCGATGTTTTCTTATGTATGGGTTGACTGTACAGCTGTGAAACAAGCTTCTGCTTACTGTGTACTTAGAGTGGGCTTTAGGCCTGCCTACCTTCAGCTTTGACTTTTTTGACCTGCTTACTTTCAGCCACTAGTTTGAGACTTTGTCAATTATGTCTTGGCTCAGCCTAGAGGAGTAATCCTCTCTTATTTAGGGCTGTTAAGGCAAGCCTTCCCATCTGTAATGCAGTGCTTGTATGGAACTTCAGGACAACTACTTTTACAAGTATGGGCCTCTATGTCCACTTCGCTGGGTGCCTCCCTCTTTTCCACACAACAAACTCTTAGAGTCTCCCAACATACACCCCTCTGGTTCTTCCCACCTGACCCTTCCTCTTTCTCCTGTGTGCGCCTCATTCCTTCTACTGCCCATCTGCCACTTCCTCTCATTCCTTCCTTCTGCCCCTCACAATTTCTAGTGAGTGCTTCTCTTCTTTCCTTTCCCTCCTGGTGGCTTCTCATTAGTGCTGCCAGGGCAAGAACTCTTTGTCAGAGTGTTTTTCCCCGTCAAGTGGAGGCGGAGTGGCAAGGTAGCCTTCATTCCTTTCTTTCTATATCATTGAGGTTAAATAAGGATTGTAATGAAAGTTGCCTTGACATTCATCCTTTATTTCACAGAGAAACAAAAATAGGACTGGATCAACGCCCAGAAAGCCTTCAGTATAGACTGCTTTAATTTCTTTTGTTTGGCTTTAATGTGCTTACTCAGCGTCTTTCAGCACTTTAAACCCAGATCTTTGGCTCTTTCAATGTCTATTTTAATTTAGAAAGAACACCTACTTTTACATTTATTTTAATTTTTTTTTTTTTTTTTTATAACCAAATAGTATTATTTTACGAGAACAAAAATACCAGCAGATTCACTCCCCCCCCCCCTCCCCCATCCTACGCCGAATCCCAGAGTTGAACAACACATAATGAGGGTCACCCACTCACCCCAGGGAAGGCAACATTACTGAGTCCATAATAAGTCTACCACAACCCAATATATTGGCGTGCTTATACTGTAGACCCCAGGCCTGGTAAACTGGCTCCTCCAGCTTGGAGCACCAGTCCATCGCCAAGTGCCAGCTTCCATGCTTGGGAGGGCGGGTGGCACTCCAATGACGAGCTATGTCTCGTTTAGCGAGCAACATGCCCACCAAGGTACGCTCTTCCCTGATACCCCAAGGACGTCCAATATCCCTAGCGGTGCCAATCTAGGAGAAAGTTCCACCGGCCTCTCCAACACCTCCACCAAAACCCCACCAACAGAAGACCAGCATTGTGCAGTTATGGGGCATGACAACACCACATGGTAAAAGTCTGCCTCCCAGTCCGCACATTGGTTGCACTGCGAAGTAGCTCTCTTACCTGCCCTCCAGAGACGCAGCGGTGTAAGGTGGCATGCAAATAGTGAAGTTGTATAAGGTACAGTTGGGAGGAGATAGCCAGCACTGTGTAGGGGCCACTCACACATCCTTGCAGTCTGCATCGTCCAAGGGACCAACCCAGGCCTCCCATTTACATTTGAGAAGATTACATTTATCGGTGGAGTTAAGGACCAGTGATTTATAAACTAGTGAAATCCATCCCTTTCCTAGGGGCCCTAAAGAAGTCTGGCCTCAAGCGTGTTGTGCTCTGGGGGAATTACACAGTTCATCTTGATGACAGTAGAGGGCGCGCTGCAACTGCAATATCTGTGGAACTCTGTGGTGGAAACTGAGAACTGTGTTTGCAAGTCTTGAAATGCGGTTATGGAGCCTCTCCTCCACACATTGCCAAATGGGTAATACCAATGGCGTCTCATTTCCTAAAGCCCTCGATTCGCGACACCTGTACAGTTCCTCGACCCACCCCCCCCCCACACACACACAATGGGGGTCTGTTGTGTGAGTTGCTTCTCCCATCCCAGGCGCCTCAGCACCTTGTGCCTAATGGTGAACACCATTCTAGTGGACCCAAGGAGGGAACAGGGGAGAGTCCCTCCATAGAGAATGTGAAGGACCCTGTCCAAACCCACTAGGGAGAGTTCTAGTGCATAGGCCAATCACCCAGTCAATAATAATAAGCAGTTGGGATGCCCAGTAATACAGCTGAACGTCGGCCATGCCCATGCCCCAGTCAAAAAGTGACTGTCAACATATATCCCAGGCAATAGGAGGGGGGTTTCTAACGGAGGCCGTGAGGTCCTGGAACCACGCTGCCAGGATAATGAGTGGGAAGTTCTGAAGGATGTACAAAAACCTCAGTAGCACAATCATTTTGAATAAGGCCACCTTCTCAATGATCTGAAGAGGAAGATGCTCCCAGGATGTAAAGTCGTGTTTAATTTTGGACTGCAGCAGGTGTAGGTTAAAGGACCAAGTCAGAACCGATCCACAGAAACATGGACGCCGAGATACAGAAAACTAAGCCGTTTGATCGGGATTTGTGTCTGCCAATTTGTGGCCTTCACCTACCTGGTGAGTGGGATAAGGAACGATATCACCCGGTTAGTCCGCAGTCCCGAAGCCACTTTATAAAAGCACAAACTTCTCATCACGCGTGGGCCAAATTCCTGCAGGTTCGTCAAATAAAGCAGGACATCGTCTGCGTATAGCGCAATTCTGTCCTCCCCTTCCCATGACATCGAATAAGCCTAGCCCAGTGTTCAGTCGCGAGTGCAAAGAGCAAGGGGGACAAGGATCATCCTTTTTCAAGTTCCCCTGCGGATGGGGAAGGGATCTGAGAGAGTCCTGTTGACTCACAACTGCACTGATGGGAGGCATACAACAAGCGGAGATAACGCAGAAAGTGCAGGCCAAAGCCTATGCACAGCAACACCTGTTCTAAGAACATCCATTCTACCGAATCACAGGCCTTTTCAAAGTCAATTAGCAAAAGTGCATGGGATTCCTGAATTTCGGTGTGGCGGGCCAGGGTAATATGAAGTCTCCTAATGCTTTGCCGCATACTGCAGCAAGACATAAAGTCACATTGAACAGGATGGACCATGTTGGTAATGGCACAGGGAAGTCAACGAGTAAGCTCTTTGGCAAAGATTTTAAGCTTGTTATTAATTAGCTCATTATTAATTTGCGCATAGGAAGCACAGCAGTCAGGGGGATGCCCAGGTTTCTGCAAACTATTATAGAAGCAAGATTCATCTCCTCAGGGAAACTTCCTTTGGCTGCTGCTTCCAAATAGAGATCCAACAGCCGCGGAACAAGGGTGTCTCCGGATTTACAATGGGAGTCCACCAGGAAGCCATCTGGGCCTGGAGTCTTGCCAGGGTTAATCTGTCAAGACTCCCCTCGCCCCCCTCTTCCAGCGTGAAGGGGGCAACTAGTTCTACACATTGCAGGGGCGAGATCTGTCGCAGGGGGATGTCTGCCAAGATCAAGGAGGGTGGAGCAGCTTGGAACTGTGTAGTAGATGTACAGAGGGCACGGAAGTAGTCTGATGAAAGCTGCAGCCATTGCCATCGCCGTGTAGTGTCTCTCAACACCTGTATTCACAATTGCGGAAACTATCATGGAGGGCATATCATGGGTGGCCAGCCAATAATGGAGTTTATTGGATTTATCCTCAAACTCATACACCCGGCGGAGAGATGCCTGCCAACACTCGCGGGCCTCCTCCAGAACGAGTTGATGAAGAGACAACTTGGCCGACTCCAACTGGCGATAATGAGTGCCGTGGGGATCCTCTATGCAGCGTTTTTCAAGCTGTTGGATTCAAGATTCTAAATCAGTCAATCACTGGCATTTCTCACGTTCTTGATGCCAGAACAGGGATTTGTCCCACCCATGGATCTGGACCTTGCCAGCCGCCCGCAGCGAGACTGAGCCCTGGTTGCAATCAAACTATGCTGCAACCTTCTCCCCAATGTCCTCTGTGAAGCTGGCATCTACCAAAAACCAGGCAATAAGCCTCCAGACAGGTCTCCAAATTACCTTAGTAATCAGAGAAGAGTGATCAGAAATACCCTACAGGAGAATCTCAATTGCGGTAGTGAGGAGAACATCGGCTGCCAGTAGCAGCACCAAGTCAACGTGAGCGAGAGTTTTGTGAGCTATGGACGGGTGTGTGAATTCTCACGCATTTTGGTGTCACATTCACCACACATCGCTAAGACCTAAGCAGCTCATCCAGGACTCCAGCATCTTGGAGCCTCTTAACCTATGCGCTGCAGGCCCAGGATTGGTGTCCAGGCCAGAGGGAACTACGTTAAAGTCACACTCGATGATCTTCACCCTGAGAGGAAACCCCAGGATCACTGCCCGGCAGTCATCCAGTGCACCTTTAGAAGACTGAGCTGAGATATAAACACTAAGGAAATTATAGTGAGACCCATCCAGGGTCTCCTCTAGGCCCAGGAATCTACCCTAAGGGTCGGCATGCATTTGAGTGTGGATCAATGGAAAGGATCTATTGAGAAGTATAGCCACTCCCCTCGAGCCTCTGGAGAAACCCACATGAAACACCCAGTCATACCCCAAATGGCAGAGGAAGGGGCAGTGTGTGCCTGCCAGGTGTGTTTCTTAGAGCACGATAATCGCCGAGAGCTGCCCGTAGCATACCGGAAGGTAGCTGCCCATTTAATGCGGTCCAATAGACCATTAACGTTCCAGGAAAGTACAGAGAAGCTAACCATTGGGGTGATAAGTATAATGGACAACAAATAAAGCAAGAGCGGTGGATGGGGCCCCGAAACCTTGCAAGCCACAGGGCACGCACAAACTAAATGCTTGGTGTGGGACCTGTAAAGTGAGGACACTGGGTGCAGCTCTGGGTACTGGTCACTGCAAATAAACCAAAAACAACAACAATTCCCTCCAACTCCCCTCCCCCCGAAGCATCTGTCGGCCACAAACTACCCAACCGACCCAACATTGTATCAAACGTTTAGGAGCTTCGATGGAAATTCTCCTTAAGTATAAGATGAAAAAGTCTGTCCGCGTCCTGGGCCTCAGACAGAGGGCCAGAAGTAGAAGGCAAGATACGGGACCACCAGGCAGAAAAGGCACGGCACCTCTCTATCAGTCACGACACCTCCCGGGTCGTCCAGGGCACAAGCATTCGGGGACTGGCTCGGAGTTGTCTGTCGAGGGAGCAGGAGGGGGAGGGGTACCACAGTTCTTTCTCCCGGGCCAAATCCCAGTGGGTCAGACTCTGTCCCGGAAGTGTCAAGGGACCCCCATAACCGGCCACGCCGGCAGCACAACCTCCCACCCCCGATTGTACGGGGTTCCCAGGTTAGGATCTCCCTGGTCCCCTCTACCCGCGACCCTCTCCACTCCCCATCATTTCAGAGGAGTCTTCCATTACACCGTCCAGTCCCAGGCATCCTCCAGGGTACCTACGAGTGTGTCCCAGAGTCATGGACCACTTTCAAGGTTGCAGGCTACATCCGCATATACTGGAGACCCATGGTTTGAAGGATTTCCGCTTCTGCTGCACCAGCCTCAAGTAGTCCGGAAAGATCATAACATGTGTGGATTGAAATCTAAGGTCACCGGCTTTCACTGCCCCGAAGGACCAAGTCTCTATTGCGTAAATTAACGATTTGAGCTATCATGGGCCATGGGGGGGAAGCCCGGGAAAGGGCGGCCGAGGCACCAGCGATCTGAGTGCGTGCTACAACACGTACAAGGCGGCGAGGAAATCATTTGTGCGACAGGTTTCAATCCACGTTTCCAGGAATGTCTCAGGATCCACACCCTTTGTGCCCTGTGGAAACCCCACAAAGCGGAGATTATACTGTCAAGCTCTGTTTTTGGCATCATCCACCTTGTCCTCAAGTTGTTTCGTGGAAAAGATCAATTTAGAAACAGTGGTCTAAAGTGTGGAAACCCTCGCCACTTGATATGCGACGTTCCGGAGGTCTTGCCGGAGAAGAGTTACCTTCATCCTCACCTCCCCGATTCTCGCTTCCATCGCCTCCCTTGATGCCTGTACGATAACACCAGTGTCCGTGGAGTCTGGTGTGGGGTGTCCCTAGGTTCTATTTAGGCTGCCTCAATCACAGCGACCGGATGGGTGGTGGATCTGTCCATCTTCGATTGGGCCTGGGAGACGGGCCCTTATTCTTCCTCATGATGATCCGCACCTGGGCCTCCTGACCACCGCCCTGTAGAGTGGCCACTAAAGAAGAAAAATCCGTGGGACCAGCCCGCTTGCCGCCACCTAGCGACCTGGGGGCGCTGCAGCACGAGCAACTGGTTACCCTAATTCTATAAAGCAGCGAAAATACCTTGTTTATTGCCAGGTTCAATTAATCGGAATTTTATTGGAACAGATTATTTTCCTTTTATCCTGGGGACCTCAGATAATGAGAAGGCCACAAAGGAGCGGTTGTCCACTCTTGGGAAAGGTCTTGAAGCGCCATTATTATAAAGGTTATGTAAAATACTCCTACCATACCTACCATATCTACTACTTACTAAAGAATCTGTGACCTGCATTGAATTTGCTACACACCAGGATATTAAGTTCCAAGAAGTGCCCAGTTCTTCATGTAACATTTCCAGTTTGTGTTGATGGTACATATATATACAGCGGGGGAGAGGACGGCTGGAAGAGAGGGCGGAGAAACCATTTATTGTCCAGCACTGTGTCGAGGTTTCCGCCTGAATCACATTATTCAGCCTCTCACTTGGAGTAATGAAACAATAAGGCTGACAGAGACACTCATTAGCGCCACGGACCAACTGCATGCTGGAACCTGCAGTCTTTGAACACTGAACAGCTTGAGCATTCTTTGAAGTACTGAGATTCAGGTGTGTCCCACGCTACTTTAGGAGGATGAGCTTACACGAGTGAATTGAAATCCCAAATCACCCGAGGCATTTGAAAAAGGCAGTCGCCGAAATGCGTTATGCCGGGTTTTTGAATAAACGGAGTCTTCTAAGCCCCGCTGTGTCCCCTCGTCGACTTTCACGGAAGGAGATTTTTTTTGTGTGTGTATGTATGTATATGTGTGTGTGTGTGTGTGTGTGTGTGTGTGTGTGTGTGTGTGTGTGTGTGTGTATATATATATGTATGTATGTATATATATATATATATATATATATATATATATATATATAATTACTTGAATTCCAAATCCGGTGTCAATAATCCGCCGAATAAAGTAGGACACAGAATATATATGTATATTTTTTTTAATTAAAATGTTTTTACCACATGCTTGCCCATTAGGTAGAAATGTGTGTCCAGTCTTCTTTATTACTAAGGTATTTTTTTTTCTTCATATTATCATTAAAATGCATCAGTCAATTCTCCTGTTACTAGACATTAAAGTTTCCTTTATATACTTCAGCAGGCCATGTCCATCACCCAAACGGAGTATATGTGCAGCTGAGCTGTGTTGTCTACCTCCGCGTTTCTTTTGCTGACGGGTGGTATTGCTGGACTCGCCAGATGGGCAGGATCACATTTGTATAGGAGTATGCCTGTGTGCAGATGCCTTCCCACCACTTCCATCAGTAGCAGTGAATGTTAATTTGGCGTTATGCGATGGGTCACGCTGCCAAGGATGTGGCATTCTGACCAGTTTGTAGCAGTATCCAGGGATATTCCTAGAAGTTCCTCAGAGGATGACTTGCAAAACATTTACCAGGCTGGGGGTCACCACATCGCCCTCCATCAGCCCAGAGTAGCTCTATTCTGTAAAGCACCAGAAATACTGGAAAGTGGAGGAGTTGAACCAAATTCTTTAGCTCGCTTGCCATTAATAGGTGTTTCATGTTGAACTACATTTTTGGCAGTGCCATCACCTTGACCTCATATGCTTCATATCCTAGGTGCAGGGTTCTCTACTGAATGAAAAATACTGATTCTAAATCTAGAATCTATCTTTCCACTAGTATCCCACAGATACTTCTCAAAAATCTTTATCTTGCTGCATCCAGACTTTGAGTCAAGCGCTCCCTATCTCCGATTACCTTCTTTTAAGCTTGGGGGTGTTCATTATTGCTGCTGATAGATTCCTAATTGGTAACGTTATGGCTTAAGATCTAAGAATTAACATTTTGAATTGCTTCAATTATTTAGCTGTTTAAAAGGATAAGTTCCTGGGTATGTGTTTTTCCAGATGTCACAAGTGATTTGTTAACAGCCAATCTGCAAGTTTCTTAAGGTCTCATCACATCCGAGATTGTAGTCCAGTTATAAAATGTTCATCTCACACTGAATGTCACAACACTCCATATATCCTTCGAAAGAAATACGTAGCCATGGTGGTAACGCACAATCATGCAATCTTTATACAACTGGAAGAGCAGCCATTGAAATTGTTGCATTTTTAAGTAACTTGCTAATTCCATTGGGTTTTAGTTTTGGTTAAAGAGATCTTTAGCTTTTTGGAATACTTCATTTTATCAGTTCTTTAAAAAAGTCCAGATTGAGAGTGGGCTTTGGGTTAGCGCTCTTCAGACATTGTTTTTCATCAGCTTCCAATGCTTTGCCACTGCTTGGATGGACTGCCCCAGACCATGGCCTTTTGAGGATAGCTACATGGTTTAATGCATCGTGTCATTAGCTTTTGATGCTGGAACGACATGTAGTCCGGCTTCTGTTGGGCTGCACATGCTATGTAAGAGGCAACGCGTGTTCTTTGATGCATTCACTTTGCTCACATGATAATAGTTTAATTGCTGACTTATGTCCTCTTTGATTCATGGAGTGCGTTTTGTTCATATGCTTTAACCTGTCATAGAGACACTGTACTATTTATTATTCTCTTACATATTCCTTTTTTTTTTGCTCTTCTAACATGTTGGGTTAACAGCTTTTGTGTTTACAGTTAGACGTACATATACATAGACTTTCTTAAAGATGCAATAAAAATACTCGCCCTTTGTCAAAAATATCTGCTTTGTAATATTTTGCTGCGTATGTATTTTAAAGTCACCACTTAAAAATCGGATGTCATATTTGTTTACACCTTTTCATAACATTCTTCTTTGAGACCGTACAGCTTAACTCTGCTGATGCAGTCTGCTTCGGAAAGGGCTGTTGCTCCCACCTCCCATATTGTTGTAGTCTAAAATGTTACGTCATTGTGGCATTTTCTTCCTCTGACTGTTGGGACAACCCATACAGTCATTCAATAATACAAAACTCTTTTTTTATAACAAAATGCCATATCTATTGATTTGCCAATCCCCCTTCTTTATTTGTTTGAGCTATTATGTTGTATGTGTGTGTTCAATGTGGATTAGAAGGATTTTTGCTTAATTTATTGTGCCTAATTCGATTTTAAATAAAGATTTTGATTCTACACCTTATTATGCTGGTACCTGGAGGGCTTAGCATTTGTATGGCTCACAGTGTAAAACATGCACACCAAAACCTTAATCAGAGACACAATGCTGCATAATACTGTTGCAATGAACCTCTTTGGCAATATAGTTCTTGACTGTTTGACACTGGCTGCATGGTTTTTGTTAAAATGTTACTTGTAGGTAAAGTCAACAGCCTGCTCTGGAAATTTGATTGCCACCATATAGTAGACCAGCATTGGCAGAATTACATCTGTTCAAGCTCTTAGTCTCTGGTCTGCTTGGAAAATATTTCACAAACATGCACTGATATGCTGGTGTTTTTAGTCTACCCAGTAGCCGAAAGTACGGTAAGGCTCCCATCCAAACACCTTCCTCAAGTATTCAAGGACTTGACTTAGATTAGTAAATGTCCTATTTGGGCGTATTTCTATGTCCATCCTCTAAGTTTCAGGAGAATCTGATAAATGCAGTCTATTCCTGGAGGCATGGACATTCAGGTTAGCTTGAAAGTTTGAACACCTGCAAAAAGGGCACACAGAGCAACCAGATAGTTGAGTGGGACTGTGAAAGCATGGGAGTTCATTTTGGCGCTATCCATTAATGCAGTCAATTGCTGCTACGGTGAAGACCAGGCAAAGGGGGAAGGGAACTCTGTATACTCATTTAGATGAGGGATGTCGGCGTTACAGAAGTAATTTAATGTGACGGTGAATGATTGTTATTCCTATTTGCGTTTCCCCTTTCTGTAGCAGTTCTCCTTACTATGGTTGCATGTGAGTTAAAGACCAAACCTTAGCTTTGAACAAATGTCACTTATAATGCACATCTGTTGTTACGGCTATGTCTACGTAGCTCCATTCATCATTCAGGCAAAACTGGAGTAACACTGTGTTTGGGGGCACTCCTTCATCTCGCATATAATCCTAGCTAAAAGATAAAGTGCTTGTTCGCTGTTCATTGAGGTACTAGTTCTTCTCCCCGCCCGTGTTCCCTCCTTCTCCCCGGCACCTCCCTCATCTGGATTGCCCCATCCCCCCTCCTACCGTTGTTCGTCATTGCTGCTTCCTGCCCATAACCCCTTGTGTTGGTCTCTCCATGCTTCTTTTTTTTTAACATATCGCACAGCATCGTTGGCTACTGTGCAGTATGGCCTTAAAAAAATCTCAGTGAAGCGGTCCACACTGGCTGTGTCATAGCGCTTTGTTTTTTCTTGACTTTAAGCCATAATGCACTGCTCTGCAATCTGACATAAAACATTGACAGAGCCAATAGATCTGACATAGGTGAGCCCTGTTGTCTTTTCCAATGCTTGTTATGTACTGGGAAGGATACTGGCAGCGGGCTCTGTATTTGTGTAATGGTTGTTTTATTTTCGGTACTTGATGTAGATTGAGTCCACCCACGAGGTTGAAAACCATCTTTACAAATATCATCGCAGCATTTGCAAGATCTGCTTATTCATACAGTTCGACACAACCAAAGCACTCATCAACTCTCCTAAATGCTCTAACACTCCCCTAGACAAGCCTCTAAACTTTTCTACCCAGACTTTGCACAGCGTAGCTAGGCATACTCCCACTTTGATATACCATCACCAAGACTTGATCATACAAATGACTTCTAGTAATTATAAAAGCATCTGGCCTGTTGTGATAAAGGTATCATTTGCATATGATATTCCTAAACAAGCAGCAAACATCACTACAAGTACCCCTGAATGCTGGTTCTTGAGTGTATCAAGATGGCCATTGTTAGTGGTGTCAGTCCTACTGCTCCATCCCATTGGTAATAGTGTACGGAATGGGTGAGCCCTACCAGTACAGGGCTGCAACTGATAAATCCTCCATAATGACAATCGGCCACCTAATTTCCTGCCATGGCCTGTCTACCATCATAATTGAGAAATCCTCTCTCTGGGGGTCATGGTGGGGGAGTGTATCGTCACATCTCATAAATCTGAATTGATTGAAAATCATGTTTCAAAGTTCCAGCCACCAAAAACACCAACTAAGCAAGTCACACTAAAAAAAGGGAAGACAGACACATTAGCATACCTATACCCCCAGTGTCTGCTTACCCACACATGCAGATTTCATTAAAGCAAAGATACCAGCTTCTAGCCGGGTGCTGATACAAAGGGAAGTATGACTGATTTGAGCAACCTATAAGAAGAGCGTTACATCATTGATATGCAACTATAACTGGAACACATATCCATGGTGTGACCTCAAGAGAAGAAACTACCAGAAGAGGTTATTACAAAAGTAATTCTACCATAAGACTCCATTCGTCCACATCTACGGCTTCCCACTCGTGATGGTGTCCAGAATTGTGCCCTCCTTGCATTAAAAAGCCACACAGACACCCCCTTACCTGCTACAACTGAATTACATACACCATCGTTAACATATGCTTTGTGTGTAATGCAGGAATGCTCTATACTGCTTTCTGGTCTACAGTAGAATCCTAGAATTGAGGTGAGTTGCACATACACAGTACCTCTGTCTGCGACTTCAATAACTCACGGGTCCCCATTTTCCTTGCCACCCTCAGCCCCTGGTTTGACAGTGCTCACCCCAAAAAGGTATGGTTAATGATACCCTAACAGTTTCCAACCACAGGGAACATTGGAAATATAACATGACACATGTCTAGGTCAATGCCCTTCAAGAGCATCATTGGGGTGCTCAAAGATTCACATGGAATTTGTCTGAGCCAAGTAAATTATGCAAGCGCAGGAATGCTAATGCTATCAGTGTGCTGGGACTTGCTTGTAGGCTTGTGGCAATCTCAACCATGGGATTTTTCCTGTTGGGATTGGATGGTCCACAAGCTATTCTTTTGAGAAGCTCTGCACTTCAGTTGGTTAAATATTGTGACAGACGAAGTTTAACAAACATTTGCCTGCACCCAATCTCGTATTTAACTAGCAATATGTTACCCCAATTGCCAGTGTTCCAACCCTAAAAGACTGACTAAGGTCTTATTTTAAATTGAAAGCTCAGTTTTTTTCATAAACAATTGAAGTTACGGAATGTACACAGTTGTTTTGTTCTTTAAACTTTCTTGACGTTTTCGTGGGTATGGTCCAAAGATAGAAATTGAAACTTAAGAGAATACACGAAATAGCCAACATGTCTCTTGACTTTACAACATTCAATTGTTGCTACTTCAAGCTTCGATTTGTATTACTACAAATTCAATATGAAACTAATGAATTAACTCAGCATCCTAATTGATTCAATTAATAGCAATGAGGCAAACATGAACAAAGAGAAAAAGAATCAAAATTGAAATATAAATGGCAAAGATCATACATGAACATTGTGTCCCTCTCATCATTCTAATATTTACAGTGCAAGAAAACAAATAGCTTTTCATTTGTCTTGTTTATTAGATGGTCACATTGAACCTAGTATTTAACTTCGTGATGGCAGATTCATTCTCATAGTTTTGTATTTATTGCTTCACAAATGTAGTAAACCTTAAGTAAATTAATAAATTGAGTCTCAATATTTATTCCAAGTTATTCATTCGGCAGGTAATTACGCGGTAGTATTTACCTGAGTACTGTGCGCTCCTATAAATATTCTTTATTGTAAGACCGATTTGAAGGGACCAGTTGAAGACTCAGTATTCTGATGGTGTTCAATTAAAAGAAAACAGTCTTTACTGGTCTTTCTACAGTTTGTTCACTGTTTATTTTGAAACACATGAATTACTCTTTTACTGCACTCTGTTGATACCCAGATCATGGAGATCTTGAGGGTACCAGTTTAAGACTCAATATTCTGATGGTGTGCAAAAAGGTTTTTGCTTCTTTAATAGGACTCTGGTTAAGTTCCACTTTAAGGTGATGAACACCGTTAGTGAGCCATGTAACCTGTTGTAGGCACAATAACACGTTTGGGAGTGTTCAATTAAAAGAAAACAGTCTTTACAGTTTGTTCAGTGTTTATTTTGAAACACATGAATTACTCTTTTACTGTGTTGATACCCAGATCATGGTGCTCTGGAGGTGGTCTCTACCAGATTGCGGACGTCTAGGCAGAAGCCAGGGACTTGATGGGGGGCGGCTGGGAGAAGGTGGACTGTGGCAAGCTGTGGTGATGGTGGTAGGATGCAGCGGGGACCAAATGAATTGATTGTGTGGCTGCTGACCTGGGGATTTGTCCTAATGCTGTGGAAGTGATGCAAAACTTGGGTTTCAAACTTGACTCTCCTCTATCTCTCTCTCGCATATTTCTTCTCTCACCTTAGCGATTTTACTGAGCCGAAAATATTACCCTAGCTGCCCCATTAGGATGCATTATGGCAATCATTGTATCACTAGGCTCCAGGTTAGACTCTGGCTGTTCTGTTAAACTGGGTTTGACCAAATTGTCTCCTGTGTCTTCAAGTAATTAAAAACAGGTCTACTAGAGTACTGAAGGGGACACACAAATGTGACTCTGAAGTGCAGCTCATCTTCTGAAGATCGTTCATTGCCTCTCTGACTCCTGTTTAGATACGGTGTAAAATACTTGTTTATTCCTTATCTAATAGTCTATGGCAGAGTACTTTTTTCTTAGGCGGAGAGTACCTTTGCACTGTCCACCCTATACAAGCTGCTTCTCTATTGTCTGCAGTTAAGTAACAGAAAGCAGGGTGCGTTTTCTCCTCTCTGACTCGCACATTTGGGTTGCTGCCAGTTTATAACTTGCTTCAATTTAGAAGAAAACTGAAAATGTTGTTATTCACCTAGTATTTTGGAACTAAAGGTCCCTTTTTATTTTTCCTCTGTCCAGCAACTGGTAAGAATCTTCAAGAGAAGTAAGAAGGTAAATATGCACTAGCTGCTCCCCTGGAGTGGAAAATAACTAAGGTTAACTCTGAAAAGATAATAAGGAAGCTGGATACACCTAGAACACTGTAGTGCAGGAGGCACTGTGCTGCCTGTGGTAAATCATACTATCTTAATTGATTGCCTGCTTTTCAGTCCTGTGAAGATTTTATGCAGGTGAGATTTGACCAAAAAGATCTACTGCTTAGCTAGTATTAACTCAAAGAATTGCAATGAAAACAAAATGTCATTACCAAGCATTGGCAGCGAGGCATGCTTAATACAGGCCTCAGCTCTGTGGGGGATGAAGTGTTTGTGTTGTTGTAGTAACTTTATTCGATATATAAAATATCATAAAAGTATAAAACATTATAAAACAGAAATAAATAAAAAAAAAAGCCCATTACAACAACAAGTGCCCCATATATACAAGATAAAATGTTACGTGATTAAAACAGCATAATTCATTAGCCGAAGAACAACATGGGAAGATGTTTAATAGTAAAAAATACAATTTGGGGGAGGATGGGGCGACATCTTTGCATGAGGGTTAGGAGCTAAGGCAGAGGTGTGAAAGGTGAAATTTTACTCAAAAGTTGGTGCTTCTCAAGGAGCCTCTGTCTAATCCTCCAAGCCCTGCCCAGAAATTTAGCAGTCCCACAAATGACACTGGGCACTGATGTCTCATACGTCAAAATCCGCAAGGCCACCAAGTGCGACTTGCAACCCAGGTTGACACATATAGGTTTCAGCCATCTGGACCTAGGATGTTTATAAGCCTGGCAGGCAAACAGAAAGTGACCAATAGATTCTTTGGTGGAAGCACAGCCTGGGCAACCTTTTGCAGCCTCCAACCCAGCTCTCCACCCTCCTTGAAACTCAAATAGTGGGAGTGTGCCGTATCTTAGCTTGAGATATAATGCCCTATCATAAGGGGATTCAATGAGATCCAGGAGCATCTCCAATCTAGGAAGAGGTTTTACGCCTAGAAATTTTTCAGTAAGGGGACCTCGCTGCGACCTCAAAGTAGCAGCAGTAACCCAATCCCAATAGATTTTTTTCATAATGGGTTTAGGAGGTGGCTGCTGACTCTCCCAAAACTCTCCCATACCCAGCTCTTGCACCAGTTGTTTTAATTTAGATAGCCATGGGATCTTATGACACGCTCCGAGATGTAGAATGTCATTCAAGGCCGCGGCATACTGGCTTAAATCCGGAGACCTTTTGAGCCTAACCCAGTACAGTAAAGGGCGCAGCCTAGCAATATCATTTATGGGATGTCTACCAAGGTCACTTCGAAGGGGAACTAGTGGGGTACATTGAGGGAGTGAAAGAATGTCTCTAAAGAACGAATTCTCCGATTTTATCAACTCTACTAGATTTTCGAAACCCCATAGTTCCGCTCCGTATAAGGAGGCAGAAAGCGCCTTCCCCTGGTAGACCATAACTGCTGCAGCTATTGGTCGGCTAAGTGATAGTCTCTGATGCTTAACAATAGCACCCGCAGCCCGTTTATGATGCAGGAGCATTTTGGAAAGATGAGGAGCCCAATTCAATTTGCTATTGACCCTCACCCCAAGCTAATCGAAGGCAGTTACAAGCTCCAAATGGCAATTGTCCACACTGATGTTGTTCCTAAACCTTTTAGAGGGGGACATGGCCATGAGCTTGGTCTTTGATGTATTAATCTTAAGGCCCCTGGAGATACAGTACTCGGTGAAACGAGACAGAAGTTTTTGGAGACCCATAGGGCTCTTGGAGATTAGCAGTGTATCGTCAGCGAAAAGCAGAGAGGGTGATCTTTCAACGCTCAGGGTTGGGGCATCGACCCCGTCATCCCTCAAAAAGTCTGCCACCCCATTTATAAAGAGGGAGAACAGGGTCGGTGCCAAAACACAACCCTGGCGAACACCTCTCCTTACTGCTATTCTCCCTGTCAGCTGGCCCTGGCGTCCCCACCTAACCTTTGCAAAATTACCATCATGAAGTCGCTTGAGGAGATCCAGAATAAGTGGGGGAATACCTAGATCGGCCAAAACTTGCCACAACTTGGACCGAGGTACCAGGTCAAAGGCTGTTTTGAGATCGATGAATGCCAGATATAGGCTACCCCTTTCAATAATAACAGACTTCCAGTATAGTGTGCAAAATCTGAAAACCTGGTCAATGGTTCCGACACCCTGCCTAAAACCCGCCTGAAAGTGTGACAGGATGCCTTCCTCATCAATCCAGCCTTTGATCCTGGTTAGGAGGACCCTGCCTATCACTTTTTGGATCACATCAATTAAGATAATTGGTCTGTAGTTGGCAGGGTCCTCTCTATCCCCTTTTTTAAAGATGGCCACCACCTCAGCCCCCTTTCAAGAGTCAGGCACTGGGTGCCCCCGTGCTATATTATTCAGGGTATGATGAATAAACTCAGCCCATCGTTCTC
Source organism: Triturus cristatus (assembly GCF_964204655.1). Classification (NCBI taxonomy): domain Eukaryota; kingdom Metazoa; phylum Chordata; class Amphibia; order Caudata; family Salamandridae; genus Triturus; species Triturus cristatus. The sequence goes on along the minus strand of NC_140580.1, from coordinate 1,121,107,735 downwards.
TATCGTAGAGTAGAAGGTCACCAGGTAGGCCGTCCGGTCCGGCCGCCTTACCAGGGGCTATCATATTTATGGCTGAGTGAATTTCGCTAACCCCGAACTCGTCCCCCTCCCCTAAGGGGACTGTAGACTCGGGTGCAAGGTCCATCGTCTCTAGAGGACACTCTTCTCCAGGGGAGTATAGACCAGAAAAATGGTCGAACCACTGCTGCTCAGTTATATGGTTTGGAATTGGGTCTGCCCCTCCTCTTGAACTAATATTAATAAGGTCCCAGAACCGAGTGGAATCTTTTAGTCGTGCAGCGCACTTCAAATCCTGCCAGTGGGCTTCATCCCATGCACGCTTTGCTTTTTTAATTGTGCTATAATATAAATTCCGGGCGTGAGTAATAAGATGCTGATCCCTTTCTTTAAGAGCCCTGGCTAGGTCCTGTCTCCTTTCTCTACAGTCACTCGTAAACCATAAATTTTCTGTGAGCAGTCGAGATGACTTGCGGTCCCCTTTAGTATTAACTTCAAAAAACTTCCCCACCTTAGTAATGGTCTCCATGTAGACCTCGTTTGGAGTCTTCGTAGACAAAACATTGGAGCCACTATCCAGATCTAGCTCCATTAAATGTGTGCTTTCTTTCACAATTTTTGGGATTTTGCCTAGGTCCAGCTCTCGTTTAGCAACTGCAGGCCATTTTAACCGTCTGTTGCAGTTGGACGGAACAACCTCTCTAGACCAAAGTGGCTGGGCACTGGTAGGCTCAATAGGTGTGATGAGCAGCTCGCGCTTGAGTTGCATGGTTAGCGGGTTGTGGTCGCTCTCATATCTAGAGATGACTTCCATGTCAATGAGATCCGGCCACAGTTCGACAGCCAGCAAAATATAATCAATGCGCGATGGGGCTTTAGTTCTAATGAATGTGGGCGCTCCCCTTGTATCTGAACATGTTCTACCATTAGTGGCCCTAATATTGAATTCCATGGCCAAGGCATTGAGCTGCATAGCCCTTTTGGACCACTTTTTAAGTGGTGAAAATCTAAGCAGGGGAATACCTCGCCTTGAGTCATTCTCGTCCGTGCCCAGGATGTCGTCGTCACTGAGGGGCTCAAAGGTGCAGTTGAAATCTCCAGCGACCACGACACCCGAGGCCGTGCAGATGGCCGAAAGTTCAGATTCGAGAGTTAGTAACGTAGGGCATGCCTGTGCACCTGGCGATCCCCGGGCATAAATATTAAAAAATTTCTAAGCCGGGATGAGTTACTGACCCAGCAACAGATAAATGCAAAATGTCTTGGGACACACTTGGAATTTGCTTAACTAACCAGTTCAAGTCAATACTAACCCATATTAAAAGACCCCCCGAGGGGCGTCCTCTAAATGAGCTAGACGCCGGTACAAAATAGGAGGTAAACCCAGATTTATGGACCACATCCAAGCTCCAAGTTTTCCTGGAAAAGGATAATATCAGTATTAATGAACTCGTTCCATACGGGATCGATAAGGTTTCGCTTTAGACCGGCGATATTCCAGGATAAAAACCGGATAGTGCTCGGGGGGTGCGACAAGGGTGGGGAGATTACAGATGCAGGAGACCCTCCTTGTGGTTTTTATTACCTGAAATTTAAAGTGGATTTCCGTGTACTTTAGTACATCGTAGACTACTGGCAGTGCATTTTGACGCTACCCATAGTTGAAAGGACAGCGCGTTAGCAAAGCGCTTGTTTTTCTCTTTTAAGGCAAAACTATTTTAGGAATTTTTAATAATAATACTGCTACTAATTTGTGGGAATCGTGATATTTAAAAAATATTTAACTTGCACTTTCAGTTGGCCAAGGTGTGCTGGTGTACTCTGCCTGTTAGAGCGGGTCACTGTGACGACGTCAGTGCTCTAGTTTCTCTCTCTGATTAGCACACACCTCCCTATTTAGGAAGGGTGATGCATGCGCACAGCGGGCACGCCGATGGCAAGCCTGTCTATGCCCGTCCACACACCGGCCACGCACAGCGCCAGCCATGCTGCCAATTTTCCTTCAGGGAAGACCAGACTATGCTACTCAAGGGAACAACTTATACATATAGGTGAGAGGGATGCCAGAGGGACACAAGAGAATATGGTGAACAAGGGCAATACCATCACAATTGACCACATCTCTGAGAGACTGAAATGTGGCTTGATTAACACAAGATCTTTGGTCAAGCATTATCAAGAGGTGTATACTATGCTGGAGTGCCTTGTCCTGGATGTGTTATTCATGACTGAAACTTGGACACAAGTCAACTCTGTAGTTGAATTAGGGTTAGCATGCCCAGAGGGGTATAAAATCTTTCACAAACCAAGGCCAGTAGGTAGAGGCGGGGGGGTTGGAGTGATATTTAAAGACAAGTGGGATTTCTCACCCCTACATATTGATGATGTTGAGGGCACAGAATTATTAGGCTTCACATTGAATGAGGCAAGAGGACAAGTGCTGTCTGGGATAGTGTGTTATAGGCCTCCTGGAGGGCAAAACCTCCATATTCAGTCATTAATTGATATTTTTTTTAACATGTCATTGACCCACTCAAGGATGATTATAGTGGGCGATTTTAATCTCTGGGATAATGGGAGTTCCAGCCCAGCTTTCAGAGATTTAGCGCAAGCATGTGAGAGCCTTGATTTGCATCAACTGGTACCTCAACCGACTCATCAAGGAGGTCACATTTTAGATTTAATATTTGCCATCCATATGGAGGCAAAGATGGTCTTAATTTTGCCCCAATGCTGGACCGATCACTTTCTAATACATTTTGTGATAACCTTGCCTGATATAAACAACAAGTTGACTCAGTTTGCAATCTTCCGTCAAGGAAGGAAATGGGCTAAATTACTGAAAAATAGACAGATAGCGCTACTGTCAGAACAGAATCTATTTGTACCCAGTAAGTCGATGGAAGAAAACTATCAGATCTTCTGTGATCAAATAAACTATACTCTGTATCAGATCATCCCAGTTAAGAGGCTAAAGAATAGGAAGAAACCGTCAGCCCCCTGGTACAATGAAGAACTGAAACAGATGCGAAAGAAATGTAAACGGGCTGAAAGGAAATGGAGAAAGCTCTATGATATCTCGGACAAAAAACATTAAAACAAGTACAGACCTTATACAAGGAAACGATCGCCAGGTCCAAAGCTGAATATTATGCTAAAACTTTCTTGATGGCACCTAATAGTGCAAGAACTCTCTTTACCATAATGAAGGACCTGTCTAATCCAGCCTGTGTGAGCAATAAGATCAGAGCAGTAGAAAAGCTCTCTGATGATATTGCCATCTATTTTGATGAGAAGATCAATAAGAATATTGATGGTCTCAATTTAAATAATAAAACTAATTTGGATGGGGAAAAACACCCATCTATAACAGTGCGATAGAGCAACAGGAAGAGGCAAATGACAGGCCTCAGCAAGCAATGTTGGAGTCTTTTCAAATTCCTACTGAGGAATTATTTAATAAATTAGCTTTGAGTGTGGCCTCTGGCTCGCCATTGGATCCTCTCCCGCAGAGAATATGGAAAGAATTTAACTCAGAATTATCTCCTCGGTTATGGCAGATCTGCTGCCAATCGCTGGATAAAGGAATTGTCCCAGAGGAATGGAAGCAGGCGATGGTGACCCCGCTACTTAAGAAACCCATACTTGATCCTCTCTGTCCATCAAGTTTTAGCCCCATCTCCCTGCTGCCATATCCAGTAAAAATCTTGGAGAGAGCAGTTAGTAAATCTCTCTCTCACTTCCTGGAAGAAAATTATCTACTAGATGAGGCACAATTCGGGTTTCGTCCTGGGCACGGAACAGAAACTGCCCTAGTGACAGTACTCGACAACCTTAAAATGCGGGCCAACAATGGCAATTCAACCGTATTGGTGTTATTGGACATGTCGGCCGCATTTGATACGGTGAATCATAGCATCCTGTTGAAGAGACTTTAGAATATTGGAGTGAAAGGATTGGCGCTGAAATGGCTGCGATCATATTTGACAGGCAGGCAACAGGCGGTGACAATTCCACCTTTTACATCCCCAAAGACTCCTGAGCGCCATGGGGTACCACAGGGATCAGCAATCGGCTCTATTTTATTCAATATCTATCTGCGTCCACTTATCCCTATTATCAAGTCCTTTGACATTGGTGCAGATGATACATAATTGGTGTTTTCTCTTGCAGGAGACCAGGCAGTCTCTCTGGATAAATTCCAATGGTGTATGAAAAATACCACAAAATGGCTCAAATAATGCCTTGCAATTTAATGGAGACAAAACTGAGATTGTTTATTGCTCCACGACTGAAATGATCCGTCCCTTTCCTTCTGAATTTAGACTCACCCCCACAGATAACTATTCACTCCAGCTAGAACAGTACGCAATTTGGGGGTTATGCTGGATGATAACCTCCAGTTGGAGTCACAGGTTAATAAGACTGTGGCCACTTGTTTCTCCCTGATTAGAGCCTTACAGACGATCCTTCCATTCCTGCCTACTTCTACCAGGTCACAAGTAGAGAGGAGTGTAATACTGAGCAGGTTGGATTACTCCAATTCACTATACCTGGGTGCACCAAACTCAGCAATACTGAAGCTGCAAAGGATTCAAACTATAGCAGCCAAACTGGCTCTAAACAGGCAGCGGAGATCCTCAACATCGTTGGCTTTGAAGGACCTTCATTGGCTGCCAATTTGTCAAAGAATACAATTCAAATCCCTTTGTATGTTGTTTAGAGCAGTACATGGGTTGGGCCCGAAATCCTTGCAGAAAAAATTCATGTGGTACGCTCCCAGGAGAAATCTCCGCTCATCAAGTACAAATTTGGTGATCACTATGAGATTTAAGAAGACTAGGACTGGTGGGAGAGCCTTTGGTGTAGCAGCCTCACGGCTATGGAATGATCTCCCTGTAAATATCAGCCAAATCCAAACTCTACTCCCATTCAGGAAGAGGCTAAAGACCTGGCTCTTCTCGAGGGAGGAGTAATACAAATAGTTCTGTTACTCTTTAGGTAGGTCTTTCTATATGCACACTGATAACAGGATAAGTCTAAGCGCCAGGATACCCGTGGGGTGACAGTTTTGCGCTATATAAATTCTTTTACATTACATTTACATTACTTTCTGAATGTTCATTCAAATTGTATGAGAGGCAATATACATGGATACAAAGTAAATCATATAGTCTGTATCAGAGATGAAAGAAAGAAAGTCCACGTTGCTGTATGTAGCCTTAAGATGTCTTTATTATAGATGTGCTTGTATTCATGAGTAGACAGCCAATGCGTTTTGCCCAAACATGGGCTTCTTCAGGGCTGTATTATCATACAATATAAATGCAAGTTTTAGAATACAAATGTTAACCAAGTGTCGAGTACAGGTTAAATGGTGACTTTTGTTTATAATGCTCTTAATGGGAAAAAGTGCTGGGGAGGGAAATTGTGTAGTAAGGGAGGGAAGACCTTCAAAGAGAAGGTAGAAAAACCAATGCTGCACCAACTAATTGTGACAAACCAAGTTTGAAGCATAGGAGAAGAGAGATTTTCAACCTAGGATAGAACAGTGTGAATTGTGTGCCAAATGATGCACTAATAAATGCACCAATAAGCAAAAAGTAGAAGGTTGTTCCGAACGGTGAGGCAAGGAGGGATGAAAGACCTGTTTCTAAATTCCGTCAAGTGCTCTCATTACGCAAAGAAAAACACCAATTACATCCCATAAGTGATATACTATTAAAAGGCAGCTGATCATCTGAGGTGGCCAATATATTGTTACCTTTGTGACTAGTCCTGGCAGTGCAATCCTCCTTAACCCGGCTGCCTTTTCAAATATATACTTTCTGAATGTCTCAGCGTAGACTTTCAAATATAGTCCCTTGCCTACCTGTCAGAGGTGTGGAAGAGGCTCTAAATTATTTGCAGTAATGTCATTTGCTTTTACATTTTGTTTAAGAAAATAAGTTAGCTCATGTAAATGGAATTCAATTAATTATGTTCCATGATTGTGTCGATTAGATGTGTGTGCATTTTGTTTTATAGATATTAGTAGTTAGAATGGTTTATCGTGTGCTTGCTTCGGGGATTTCTGCATTAGGATATAAAGAGAAGTGTCTGGGAGGGAATCTGCTCTATAATAACACCAATCAATAGGATATTTGTCATAACCAGGCTATTTTGAACTGAAGGAAAGTTGTCAGCAGTTTAGTATAGTGAGAAGGAAAGACAATGTAAGTTAGTGTTACCAGCATGCCATTTGTTACATTCTGCAGTGTTTGGAAATCTGCTAAAACTCCTTAAAGGCATTTTGTTCACATAACAATCTTTTGGTAAACTAGCCAAGCCTTGGGTGTTATTTGGTAAATAAATATTTACATTGTTCATTGGTGTGTAATCTAGAGCAGAACTTCCTCTTTGAGGCATAGCTCATGCGTTTTTAGTTCTGGGTCAGTCACCGTTCATTAAGTCTTCTGTGAAATGTACTGGCTGAACTCCGTACCACTAGGTACTGTGCTCAGCTGCTGTTCCGAGTGTACCTGTTCAATCTACCGGTTATTGTACTCAAAGCCGGCAAATCGGCCTACAGGAAGCATTCCACAGCTGGTTTTGGTCCGCCTGAGCATGTGAAAATATGGACTCTTACTCGAATATATTTAGATATGTAGAGATTATATCAGGCTTTTTAAAGGATCAAATCACTAAGTATGCTTGGACTTTTCTGTGTGTTTCTTAAATAACTGCATGCTCAAGAGTGAAGTAAGACTATGAGGCCAATTTGTCAACATTAATTGTTGTTCATTCTGTTACTCGGTAATGTTCTGTATAATAGGTCACGAGTGAACAATGGAGATATTCTAGCACCAAGCTGTACGGATATTTTAGTTAATGTCCTGGTGGCGATATCGGTACAATGTTAGTGGCATTGAGAAGAAGTCCAGAGAGATGGTTAGCCTTTAAAATTGAAAAGAAGCCACCATGTAGCTTACCTTCAAATGGGTATATCACTACCCAGAATGTGTACAATGGGGTAGGTTGTGGGTTACGTACTATATTTCAGTTCTTCTAAAAACTCAAGCCAATGAGTTGTAGTAACAGTAAATATGAGATGTGGGCAACAATCGTTTGTCAATCGACAGTCACACTCAAGCAGCAGTTTGTCAGACTTGTTGGGTCTTTTTTTAAAACAAATCCTAAATGGTGCTCTTGTCTTTGAGCAAGCAAGTTAAGGCCAGAATGTGTCCCATTCACACACTATTGCTAGGTACAGCACTGAAGCAGAGGAGGTTTCAGATAGGGCTGTTTTCGGTTGTCTTCAGTTTGGTGGTTAAGCAAGTCTTGATTATGTCTTTGTCGTCTGTTTCACCCCTTCCCCTCTCCATGTGTGCTAGAGGTAGTGGTCTTGGCATGCATACATGCTTTCTTAAGATGTTTAGGACTTTAATGCATCCATTGGAAACTGGCTGGTGGGTGACTTGGGTGAATGAGCACTGCTGGTGAAGTGACATCAGTTCATGCTGAAAGTTTTTTTGTGTCTCCTTCAACAATCACTCAGTTACTTCGGTTTTTGTAAAGGCTGGTGGTCCAGAATAGAATAGAACCAGTAGTGGTTTCTTATCCGAAACCAGCACGTCCTCCATAAACTGAAAACCAGCTCTGAATCAGTCCCTTGCATCTTTAAGAGATGTTTGTAGTAAGGCTGGGGGCTCAGCCGCTTACCACTGCAGAAGATCAGCTGCTTGATTGGTTGGAAGGCCCAGTCTGTGCCCTTTGGGTGGGAATCGCGTGCATTGGGATCTGTGCTTCTCTCTACAGGAAGTGCGGACCCTTCAAAACAGGCTGTGTGTAGAGACCTGCTGGTGTGTATGCCATAGGTGCACACGACTAGTACATTTAGAAACAACAGACGGCATGGCATTTGCTCTGTGCAATCCAGATCTTTCTGTTTCTTTCTCAACGGCGATATATTTTTCATAAACTTCTTAAGATTTAAACAAGCTGCATAAAGGTCCTGACACAATATTACAATAATAATCGCATGTACAGTACGGGTGGGGGTGGTCTCGTGGCTGGGCTGGCGATCATAGGACCTGGGTTTGAATCCTGGCTTTGGCACTTGACTTAAAGTCTTGTCATTCTGTGATCTCCAGGCCTCCTCGAGGGCGAGGACTTCTGTTGACCCTGCGGACCGAGAAGAGCTGTTTGTCGCCTGTCTCTGCATAGGGGTTTTATAGCGGGAGGGGGGCGATGATGGCGCGCCGGTGGGGGTATTAAATATGTCGGTGTTTTCATAATCCACACTTCTGCACTACGACCTTGTTATTTATTTCACTTCGAAAGTGAAAGTTGTCCTGGGAATGACAGGATTAAAGGGTCGGTGAGAGAGGGTTTTTGTTCTGCTCTGGCATTGTCGGTCATTTAAACTCCCGGTGTCCATAGGTGAAGGCGGAAGCAAGGTGTGCGCCCGCCTGTGCCGCAGCCCGCGTTGGCACGCTGCCGGTTCCAGGCTCGGAGTCGGGGTACAGTGTGGAAAGGGAGCTGTCGCACATCTGCTGTTACATGTTGTTAACTCCCTCAGCTTCCATTAAATCATTTCAAGTACAATCATAGTGTGGGAGGCAAATTAACAAACCATTAAGAATCTTCTAAATACACAATTAACATGCCAGCATTTATATGACACATTGATGGGGCAGCAGTAATTTTTGATTGGGAGTTTTAGACCTTTAAGACGCCTCAGGCTGCTGCGGCTTTAAACAGGTCCCTGCAGGTGAGCGCAGCCTCTCGTCGAGATGAGATTTATAGGAATGTGCCGAAGAGCCAGGTCCGCCCCATGCCCTCATCTAACGAGCGTTACCCTTGGATCTGGTGGTGAGGGTTAGATCTGCATTCGAGAGCCCAGTGTGAAAGGCGGCAAAATACTTCTTAGTCTTTGTCCAGAGCTGAGTTTTGGGAGCGCACTCTGGGTGGGCTCCACGCAGGACCCTCACCAGTGACCTCAGTGCAGCGGGTGGAGCCGGGTGGTACTCAGTAGTGGAGCGTTGTCTTCCCTATCTCACAGCCACTTGCTGTTGAGCAAGTGGCTGAATTATTTCACCTTGACTCTGTCCCATCTCTGCTTCCAATAAGTAATCACTGAGGTCCGAGTACTGCGCATGTGACATCAGTTCAGACACACCCAAGATCGCCGCTCTTCAGGTGGACTTTGTAGCCATGCCGGGCATTTGTAAACATCCTCCTAGAAATTCTTCACAGGATGGAAATGTAAAAAAACACTTGATACCTTCAGCAAAAGTTCCCTAAAATGAACTGATAATGCCATGATTTGAATCCTTGTTCTCCATGCTAGAAGCTACACCCAACCAGCTAGCAAAATGGGGCACCGGTGAGCCTGTGAGTGGAGGCCGATTCACGCCGTCTGTACGGCGAAGCTACTGCGGGCACTGCTTTTCTGCTTCTTCTCAGTAGATTAACAGGCGCCCAAAAGCTAAGGCCCACTTTCTCATGTGGGAGCACGCCTGAATCTTTGGCCGAGATGGTTGTTGTCCCAGTGTGTCAGGTAGCACATCACTGTGCTGGTTGTTGACATCCTCAATCTCTGGGCCCATGGGTATATAGTGAAAGACTAATTTCTGTGGTGCCCCCAAGCATCATCCACACCATGGTATTACAATCAAAGATGTAGTCTTGTAGGTTATAAAGGATGTAGGTTTGTTAGGTTTAGATTAGGTTACAGCTGAATCAAGTAAAGCCCCTCCAGGAGCAGCATCCTGCTGCTTAGCCCTTCTCAATCGAACTGTCCACTCATCCAATCACAACCACTCTTAACATTCCAACCATCCAATGACCTCACTCACTGGCTGAGCACGGGGAACATCAAGACTGTGGGGAGAACACATAAGATAGCAAGAGGCCACAACAGACACCTACTGACGAGGAGGTGACATTGGCACCTTTCCACCTCCCAGTGGGCAGTCCCAGCTTCAGCGTTCACATTGCTGGTCAAAAGCATATGTGTGGACCTCAAGGTGGGCTGCATGTCTCTTGCAGTGAGTGCACTGAAATGTCGTATTCTGGGGTTGCTGCAGGCAGCTCCTGCTATAGCAAGATGCAGCCATTATGCTGTGTTGGAGATAATGAAAAAACTTGAGATGGGATTGACAGTGGAAGCAGGAAATCATTGAAAGTGCAAGCTTAAAGTCTCCGTTTCAACATACCAGCTGTAACTTGCGTTTGCACTTTTGTTCCGCAGGCTGCATTGTCATTAGGATAGAAATGCTATTCACGCACTAGCATCTGCAACTATTATGCAGACCGCGGAAGTGTGATCACCTTAATGTAGGGTAACTCCTAACTGCTGGATGATGTGGAGCAACCAATTGATTTTCCCCTTCAACTATGCTTGTCCTGCTTTGAGATTTGTTAAAGCACCCTGAATTAAATATTCAGCACTGTGGGCAACGGTAACAGCCCACTTTGGAATCTTTATAAGAACCACCACAGTCCCAAACCTAGATAAATGACCAACAGCAACAAAAATGTCTAGTATTCATGTTTGCAGAAATCACCCGTCCTGAATCATCATCTGAATCAAGTCTGGTGTCCATGGAATTGGCTTTCAGCTGCATGGCCTCACTTGCAAGATTGAACACATCCCGGCCAAGATGACATACATCTTAGCTCATCGGTTCTTAACCAGTGGTCTGACACTATTTAGAACATCAAATAATGTTGACCAGTCACAAAACAGTTTATAAACATAAAAAAGTAAAGTTTAAAAACTGAGATTTTTAAATCGCTCTGAAAATGTGCAGGAATTTGTAAATGGATGCTAAAAATTACGTTGGTACCCTTGTCTTGATTTGCGACAGCAGCACAAGTACAGTTAACAGTAGTACAGATGATTGGTGGATTTAATTGAAGCATTAGTATACACTGACAAGAGAGGACATGTTAGAGGGGAAAAAAGACAAAGTGATAGGTTAGAAACGAGCACGCATCTTTGTCTTTTAGAAATACAACGACATTTAGAAAAGCTCCAACCTTCCTAGTAATAATGAAAAATTTTCCTAGCTATCGTAACGGAAAGTTTCAATTCTATTAAGGACTCGGAGGCGAGGATTATGCTATTCTTTCTTCACTTTATTGAATAGCAGCCATTTGTAGTCACCAAACAACTAAAATAAACTACTATTCCCATGAACCATAGGGAATAAGAAAGAACAATAGAGTGTCCCAGAATAGAGTGTCCATAATTGCACCAATCACAGGCCCCCAATGTGTAGATAGTCCATTGTCACTGCTCAGCCCTCGTCTTTCGTCGCTCGGTCAGCCACCGGAAACCTCAAGACTCCTGTTTGTTGGAATCACCTGGAAGGAGTAAGAGCATAGGGTCAGCAAACATAATGGCTAAGGATTATTCCTGCAGAAGGAAGCATTTCAACGTGTAACCAACTGTCGAAGGAAGCATATACAAACAAACTTTACTTACTCCAGTACGAGGGAGGGAAAACAGCAAGGAGCTTGTACCCTGGGTGGGATAATCCTCGCCTCCGAGTCCTTAATAGAATTGAAACTTTCCATTACGATAGCTAGGAAATTTTTCATTCTATGTCAGGACCGAAGGCGAGGATTATGCCCGTTTAAAGCTTACTCACCACCAAGTGAGCCATGTCAAAAACCGGTTTGAAATAAAACCGTTTAAAAGTAGAGTCTGAAGACCAATCTGCAGCATTCAGAATGTCCTCCAGACGAGCTCCCAGGGTAAATGCTTTAGAGGCCATTGCCCCTCTCACCAAATGCGCTCCAAATGCTCTCAGGTCGATACCAGCCTCCTGCATGGCCATCGCACCCACCGAGCAATCGTGGGTGACGACACAGCCTTATGGGGTTTCTTGAAAGAAATGAGCAATTGCCTCTCTCCTGGAGGCCGAGACTCCTCATTTATCTCTTCATAGACCTTGAGGCAAGCCACGACGCACAACTTTGGTGAGTCCGGAAACGCCGTATATGAGACAGACCTGGTTCCACACTTAGTGCGTCTACGGACAGTGAAGGTAACCCCCGTAGGGGAAAAGATTCTACTCGAGACATCCAGGGCTCTGACATCCGAGACTCGCCTGTAAGAGATCAAACACAGCAACATAGCTAACTTGGCGGACAGCTCTTTCCGAGATAGAAACCTATTCGGCTGCCAAGACAACAGCAAATTCAGCACTCTATTAACATCCCATAACTGGGAGTAACGTGGTTCAGGGGGTAAAGACAGGCGGATGCCATGGAGCAGAAGACAGACCAAGGAGTGCTCACCCACCGGAGAGCCATCCACCATGGAATGTCCAGCCGAAATAGCGGAGCGAAAGGTATTAACTGTCCGATAAGCCAATCCCTCTGCCACCAGGGAGGCCAAGAAATTTAAGATGGAGGTCACATCCGCTGCCACGGGATCGACACCCCGTCGCAAACACCAACGGCCCCAGGAGGACTGGTATCTTTTGGTGGTGCTGTCAGCCCAGGCTCGAGCCATGAACTTCGCAGCCGGTTCCGAAAGGCCCTCGACTGACCATCGTCCCCTGTAATCCGCCAGGCCATGAGTGTCAGAGACCCCTGTTCGATAAGAGGGTGAGGATTCCCTTGTGGATAGAGGAGGAGAGACGGAAACAGGGGGAGTGGGATTGGAGAATCCCAAGAAAGTTCCAGAAGAACCAGAAACCAAACTTGCGATCTCCAAATCAGCGAGATCAACACCACATCCACTTTTTGATGCCGCACCTGCGCCGTCACTCTCGTGATCATGGCGAACGAAGGAAAGGCATAACCTGCTTCCTCCTCCCAATTCTGCAGGAATGCATCTGTCTTCTCCGCAAGGATCTGGGCGCCAGCTGAAGAAACGTGGAAGCTGGTGATCTAGGCGCGAGGCAAAAAGGTCCACGAGAAGGGCCCCCAGAGGTTCTGGAGAGATAGGAACACTGTCGGATGGAGCTTCCAGAGACTCCTGTCGTGGAAGTGACGCAACTGGAAGTCCGCCACTTGATTGTCGGGGCCGGGGAGATATTCCGCTGTGACGGATACCTGGTGATCCAGGCAGAACTGCCAGAAGGTTGCCGCTAGATCTGACAGGGCTTTTGAACGTGCGCTTCCTAGGTGATTGATGTACCGGACCGCTGACACATTGTCCATGCGGAGGAGGACACATGAGCAAATGGAGTCCTTGGTCCAGCACTGGATCGCGAACGAGCCCGCCAAAAGTTCTAAGCAGTTGATGTGTAATGTCTGTTCCGACAGAGACCACACACCTCCTGTGGCGAACTCGCCGCACCTCGCACCCCAGCCGGATCTGCTCGCGTCGGATTCTATAATCGCATCTGGATCGGAACCAAAAATGGCTCGTCCATTCCACGCCTCCATCTGCGAGAGCCACCACTGAAGCGCTTCCCTGGCGTCTTCTGACCGAGTCAGTGTGTGAGAATACGGAAGGCCTTTCCGCAGATGCGCCGCCTTGAGACGCTGAAGGGCCCTGTAATGTAGAGGACCCGGAAAGATCGCCTAAATGGAGGCAGACAGAAGCCCGATAATGCGAGCAAGTTGCCTGAGCATGATCCGAGACTGGGATAGCGACCGTCGAATCTCGTGACGAATCTTCGTCATTTTCCGTGCCGGAAGGCTCAAAGTGGCCGCCACAGAATCTATCGTGAAGCCGAGAAAAAGAACCGTCTGCGACGGAAACAGGATCGACTTGGCCTCGTTGATGACAAAGCCGAGGCTCTGCAGGAGTTCGACAGTTGTCTGTAGGTGCCGCGAGAGTGTTCGAGGGTCCGATGCCATCAGCAGAATGTCGTCCAGGTAGACCATGAGCCGGATCCCTGAGGTCCGCAATCGCTCAACCACCGGGCGAAGAACCTTAGTAAAGCACCAAGGAGCGGAGGATAGTCCGAAAGGAAGAGTGGTGAACTCGTACACCTCGACCCCCCATAGGAACTGTAGGAACCGACGATCAGGCGGGAAAACCGGGATGGTGAGATAGGCGTTCTTGAGGTCGAGGCGTGCCATCCAATCGTTGGGGCGGAGCACATCGCGCAACAGATGGATGCCCTCCATCTTGGAGTGGCGATAAACTAACCACTCGTTGAAATCGCGCAAATGTATTACAGGCCGCTTTCCCCCGTCCGGTTTGTCCACCATGAAAAGGTTGCTGACAAAACCGCGAGGATGAAGAGAAGTCCGGGCAATGGCGTCCTTGTCTAGCAGAGAACGCACCTCCTGATCGACCAACGCCGAAGAAAAGCGGCCGGGAGGCACCGCTTGCGCCGGAGACCCGAGGAACTCTATGTGAAAACCCTGCACTGTCTGGAGGACCCACGCATCCCCGGTGATGGAACTCCAAGTCTGGAAAAAACGAGCCAGCCGGCCCCCCACTTTTAGAAGGGAAGAAGGGAGAACACTCACCGGAAGAACTGGAGACGCCACCTCCTCTGCCTCCTCTGTTTCTGCCTCTTCTGCCACGGGTGGGATAGAAGTTGCCAAAGCGGGCCAGGTCTTGATACTGCCCGCTAGCGGAGCCTTGCCCCCTGCACTGGTTGGGCCGGCTGGACGAGCGGCCCCTTCTTCGTCCGGCCCCTCGGAAAACCCGAGGGCGAAACACCTTCCTGATGGAGGACTGCGCCCGGTGCAGGGAGGTAAAGGTGTTAACAAACCTCCCTAGCTCCTTAATGAAAGGTTTGCCAAAAAGGCCACCTTGTGCCACCGCTCCAGCTTCGGAATCGGCCAGGTCCCCCAACTTAGGGTCTACTTTGATCAACAGGGACCTGCGCCGTTCCATGGATATAGCGCAATTCGCATTACCCAGGAACACAATCACCCGCTGGGCCCAGGAGGAGAGGTGGTCTGGAGAAATGAGGGACCCAGAAGCCATGGCTTCCTCAGCCATATCTAAGATTTTAGTAGCCGGGCCTAGAACATCCAGGAGTTTATCCTGGCAAGCCCGCCAGGACCTATCAATACCCTTTTTAGGGTCTTTGATAAATTTCTGGAGGAAGGTGGCCATCCGAGGGTCAATATCGGGTGTTGCAGCCACCTTCCCCTCCAGCGAGGGACGAGGACACTCCGCCCGCAAACAATTTCGAGTCGCCGGTTCAAGCGGGCGGTGAATACGACCAGCCACGTACTGCGCGACCTTGTCCGAGGGGGCCCAATCAGAGGAGCGAGGATGTAAAACATCATCGGGATCCAGCATGTCCGCACAAAGGTTTTGTGCACCCAAAGAAGGATCCGTGCAAGAAGGGCGCCAAGGCCGCGAGGGGCCCGCAGCATCCTCCTCATCCCCTTGAAGGTCCTCATTCCCGCCGGGAGCCCGGGGTGAAGCCGGAGTAGATGGGAGAGCAGGGGGAACCAACTGAGGGACGGTACTTGCAAGAAAAGCTTGCTTAAGGCGGTCAAATGCATCACTGTCTAAGCCAGCCGGCTTGGTGCGCTTTGCCGGGGGCTCAGAATCCGTATGGAGATCATTAGAAGAGGGGGTAGTTATCCCCTGGGATGCCTTGGCTAGGCGGTCGCAGGCCTGATCAATTTTACGCACCAAACGCTGTTCAAGCGGAGTAATAGCCTGCTCTACCGCTTTGAGGATGGACGCGTCAACTGCGTCGTAAAAGTCATCGTCCCATTGAAGGGCTGCCAGGGGATCCTGCTCCCACTGGTCATCCTCAAAGCCTACCTCCTGGTACTCCATACTACCAAGTCAGAGAGGCGAATGAGCAAGCAAATGAGGGAGTATCCCTCAAAACTATGGGGGGGTGGGTGACAGCCTTATGAGAGAGGGCGACAATGCAAGCACAGAGGCGCAGCCCTAGGACCCCAACAGCCCTGGTGCCTAAGAATTATAAGGGCAGCCTGCAGAAAAACGGGTCCTTAGCAGCTTTGTACTGCAATACTGACCCCTGTAAAGGAGCGTTTTTGGCCTAGAGTTACAGACCCCCACAAGGGCAGAACGATGTAATCACTGCCTAACGGCAGGCACCAACCTGAAATAGCAGGAGTTCTGGGGGCGTTATACAATGTGAAAAACGTTCTGCCAACAAAGGGATAGATCCCTTAAAACGGGCCGACCCAGGTCAGGGGTGTCGCTGCAGACAGGGAAGACCAGGCTGACGCGGCGGCAGTGCTCCGGGTTCCGACGCGATGTCAGGAATGTGCGGAATCCGGAGCACGCTAGCTGCGTCAAGCGCGCGACCCAGGCGCCCTCTAGCGAGGCAGCGCCGCACCGCGGGTCGCCGGAACCGAAATCCCGGCCGCTAGGGAGCTCCGACGCTCCCACGGCCACACGCGACGCGCCAAGTAGCGGCGGACTCGCTGCCAAGTCAACCAAGGTTAGAGAAACAAACGCTGCACACTTTGAGAAAAAAATACGCGGCGAGCGCGCTAAAGCGAGGGCGTGCGCGCCGTCCACCACAGCCGTGAAGGAAACGGCACACGGAGCAAAACTGCACAATACAAACATCAGCGCGGCCGCACACAAGCCCTGCAACAAAGCCCACATTTGTAGTCAATACAGACGCAAATTAGCTGAAATTAACAAGGCAAATCACAGTATTAACGCGTTTAACAAGCAAACAAAATGAGAAATAAATATGGGACTTATCTTGGCTGCAAGCAGCGAAGAAAGAGGTGGGCTGAGCAGTGACAAAGGACTATCTACACAATGGGGGCCTGTGATTGGTGCAATTATGGACACTCTATTCTGGGACACTCTATTGTTCTTTCTTTTTCCCTATGGTTCATGGGAATAGTAGTTTGTTTTAGTTGTTTGGTGACTACAAATGGCTGCTATTCAATAAAGTGAAGAAAGAATAGCATAATCCTCGCCTCCGGTCCTGATTTAGAATTAGATTTACGATGATTGTATATTTTCGGTTTCTGAATTCAATATGTATTTCATAATTTGCGTATTTGTTTTAACTTAGAATTGTTTCTGTAGTTTTTTTGTAATTTTTTTTAAGTTCAAATGGTAAGATTTGCACAGACTTTGGTCCGCAGCTTCCAATAGTGATTCAGTGGGGTCCACAGAAATTGGAAGGTTAAGAACCACTGTCTTAGATGCGCAACAAAAGATTTCTATGAGGGGCTGTGGCGCTGAGGAGAGTGTGGTGCCTTTGCAGAAACTGGAAGCCATGTTCACCAGGTGCCTGCTAAGAGCGATGACCTTGAAGTCATTCTAGAAGCAGTAACATAGATATCCTGTGGACGGCAGAGGGCCTAGTTGTTGAGAACACGGAAGACTTTGTTGAATATGTGTTAAGACAGAAGTTATCAAACATTTTCCATAAGTTTGCCATCGGGCTTGCTCAAAGTCCTGTTACCCCATGGCCCGCTCTGCGACCAGGGTCAGTACAACATACATGAGCTATTCTATCAAAGCATAGGAAAAATGTTCATAAATTAGCAGCCGAGGGAGGGAGATAGTTCTTGAAGGGGCTAGAATTAAGATCTTTCCTGACTTTTTGACCACACTACAATCTGTGCATGAGTCAGTTATTGGCGGGAAGGTCTCCAGATTTCAACGTCAAGTAATCTGTGCTGAGTCCTGTAAAAATTCATATAGAATAAACATCCAAACTGGGTCATTCGGAAGTCATGTTACACCCAAGCTAAGTGCACGAGGAGCTGAGATGGGAACCTTCGGGCAGAGGGAGGGATTCATCTACTAACGGTTGCAACTGAAATATATTGGTGTAAATAAAGCCTTGAATGCTCGCTCGTTCATGCATGTGTTTTCATAGGTAGCAGGTACATTTCTTGCTGTGATCGCGCCATTGTGTAGCCTACAGATATACCTAAATGACCGGTAATAACAATGAGGCGTCCCAGTATCGTGCAGAACCTGGGCAATTGTAACGGGACAGTCAGAGGTTCTGCCATGAAAGTAGCAATTGATTTTTTCATGACTTCGTCCACAATGATTTAGGACTATCAATCAATCAATGATATACAAAAATACACTACTGACCGTAGATAAATAACAATGACACGATTAACTTGAAGAAAATGAGAACGACATATTAGGAAATCATCATATATTTTATGCAATGATGCATATATCCATAATAAAGGACAAAACGATTACAGACAGTACAGAAATAAAATTGAACAGAAAAAGAAATTTGTGACATACAAACGTGCCTGATAAATTATACAGATACTAACATAATTGACAATTAAAACATTGGACACAAATAACATATAAACATGAGCTTGTATGAGCATCCAAAAAATGCTAGATCGTCCTAAAAAGACATGATTTTCATTCCAACAAGTACTCTTTGGCCCAACAAATAAAGGAACCTTGTGTTGGCCAGCAGGAAGCTTAGAGGTCACTGAGGGTCACTCGCCATTTTCTTGGGCTTAAAAAAGCAGTAGATGCAAAAAAGGTAGTTTCAGCATTGGCTTCTGAAACAGTGGCTGTCTAGTGCCTAGTTTAGTACCTACTAAACTTTTTTTTTTTTTGGCAGGGCAATCCGTTTAATCTGCTTTTTAAAAACATTCATGTTCGTTTTCAGCATTATCAATGCCTACTTTCTGTTCTGTTTTCAGAGTTGTCCACGAAGCAAAATGGGGAAGGAAAAAGTAACTCACTAAGGCAATTAATTAAACTGTGGCCGAGGATGGCCTTTTTGGACAACCCAACAATCATACTGGCCCACATTAGACAGTCCCATGTCACCAGCGACGACACTGGCATGTGTGAGATGGTGCTGATTGACCATGACGTGGACCTAGAGAAGTACCACCCCTCTTCGGTACCAGGAGACAGCGGGCCAGACACACAGGGGAGCAGCGGAGAGTCTCAGGGCTATGTGTATTCTCAGTCGGTGGACATTACATCAAGCTGGGACTTTGGAATCAGAAGACGGTCAAACACAGGTACAAAACTTACTAAAGAGCGGTTCTTCTGCATTTTTAAAAAGGTGGTATTTTGTATTTGCCAATTTCCTGTTTTAATAAAGTTACGACTTGTACAGTTTGCAGCTACAAGTAAACGAAAACCACCATCTTCAATACGTATGCATGTAGTTACTACTTTTCTAAGAATCCTTTAAATATTTGAAGAAGCTGATAACAAACAATGTATTCAAATATATTCAGATCTGCTTTTACAGTATATATTTGGATCTCGTTGTAAAAAAGATTATTTTCTCTGTCAAATTTTAGAAGAAACAATCCAATGCAAAATGCTATAATAAAGAATGATTATATGAAGAGAGATAAACTGGTGGATGTACACCCGCCTCTTTTATTCATGTGGGGCATTTTACTTGATAACCTAATGGGTACTTGGAGGGGGAACTATCGAACTTGACATGGGGTATTTATTGAAAGAGGAAGAGAAGAATGCCCAATATGAAATGTACACTTAAGGTTATTTTGATATTATTGGAGGAAATATTTTGGATGTAAGGGTCATTATTTAAGACATAGAACTCTATTGCGAATTTTCAGTGTTTTGGAGGGCAGGGATAAAACAAGCATTGACTGTTTAAAAAAAATGTGGATGTTAATTTTTAACGTCTGCGCTCTGCTGAAACGCATCATCTCATCACTGCTTTACACTGGATCTTTGCGAAAATATATTTTCCATGCATGCCTATTCTTTCCTGATTGCTGTTGAGGTCTCGCCTGACCCAGCGCATGTGCTGGTCTGGCGAGACATTTTGTGAGGGCTCCAAAAAGTGCTATCAGGCCAGCCTAGAGCTACAGTGCATGTGCGCGGGCACACGCGTCGCGCTTTACAGCGATCACTTTCACTTTTGCGGCCGCAGGGCCGCTTTGATGTAATCCGTGAGGCTTCAATAGATTGCAGCAGTTAAAACAAGCATTGGTATAGCCAATAGGTCTCGCTTTTGGGACCTTATAAGTGTTTAGTTATGCAACTGTTGCATGGCTAAACACTTATAAGGTCCCAAAGGCGAGACCTATTGGCTATGCCAATGCTTGTTTTAGATCGCATCTAATATATTGTCTTTCCTGTTCTTTCTATTGTTTTTAGCAACAGACCTGGTCTAACAGTAGTTTTCTTTGAAAATGGTTTGCTTGTCTGAGGTCTTATTTCAACTCCCAGTGTATTTTTTTGTGTCCTATTCTTTTCATTGCCTCCATTGCGACTTAGTTTTGGACTGTGGATTCTTAAACAGGGGTTTCTAATAGTGACTTTGCAGCTTTATCTTATCTGATCCGGGTTCATCTCACTGTAACTTAGTTCCTCAAATTTTCCACAATTCTGAGTACTTAGAGGAATTATTCAAACATCACACCATGTAAATGCAGATGTTCTACTTCTAAGGCATGGTGTTTAACTATCACTGTTGTTCGAACCATGGAGGGTGGCATTCTTATTTGTCTTTCTTCTGTGAAGGGGTGACAGGACTGAGCATGCTACGGCCATCCATCCTCCAAGCCAGGCAAAGGTCACAGGATGGCTGATGCTAGAGGTCCCCATGCCAAATGATGCTGTTAGTGGACCTGGAAACCAACTACTGTTTGCAGCTCCAACCTGCAAGTAACACATTGTTTTCATGCAGCTCTCACTTTCACTGTCTTGCTATTTTATACACTCTAAGTAGGAGTGTCATGACTAAAAACAACTTATTACCGACCTCTTATTGCACTGAGCTGCGCGAGGAGACTCCACTTTAGCTGGTGGGCTGTGAACAAAAGGTCATTCTATCATGTAGTGCTTGATGCCACCCCTTATAACAGTCATCCGATTGCAAGATAAAAATAGCCCAGATAAGGGCAATAAATCTAATAAAGGCCATCATTGCAGGTGACCCATTATATCCTTGGCATTACCATTAGTCTTGGTAATTTCGGAGGTGGGGAATATGAGGTATTATACATTGTTGGCAAATAACATGTGGGCATAGGATTTACTGTACCTATTAACACATGCTTCCTCTGTAGTATACTCAGACTTCTCCTGCTTCCACCAGATGAAATCTTCGGGTGGATTATACCACTCGCCAATGTTCCTGCTGAATTTCTGATGGTGATGGGACTGGTTACTGCTGTTATCAACCCTATCAGAACCTAGAGTCCACGTGCAATATGGACCTAAGAGGTCCTGCAATATAACCAGCTGCTCGTTCACCATAATCTTCTGTAGAGGAGGGAAATTACTACACTTCAGAAAGATAAGAAAGTCTATAGAGTGACAAGGGAAGGACTGACACCGGCTGAAAGGACAAAAAAACGAAAAAGAAGGAAGGTCTATAAAATCCTGACTGTAGGGATTTCTCTGCGCATGCAGGACTGGAACCGGACAGTACCTGGGGAAAGTGCCATGAGGATCCTGGATGCCAGCATTCCACCAAGCGCTGACTGGAGACCCAGGCTTCCACCCAAGGAACGGATGAAAGCATTGCCCTACCTCATGATGTTCCGGTCCACCAGAGTACAGCAGAGGGCCGAGGATAGGCAGATCTGTACCAGGATGACTCTGGAATGGAGGATCAATGGAGGGGGAGTGAGTGTGCCGCAGTTTAGTCTAGGATCCTAGGATGCTTGTTTCCAGTCCAGGGAGGACCTGGCTTGGCAGTTCGGGCTGGACTGTTCCCATGAGGCACAGGGTCAAAACTGATTTGCATATGGCTGGGTTCAAACCGGAATGGCATGGTGAGCAAAAAAACGATGGATTTAGGCTCAGATCTCCGTACTGGGGTGAATGTATGACATTGTTCTGCATTCTGTCCATCAACTGTTGTTTTTTGCATTTGTCACCCCGGGTGGGACGGGTATGCCCAGACATGGGTCCCGTGCTCTCCATGCCACTGGAATCAAGCTATCCTGGCTGAAGAGGGGTGAAACCCCAAAACCGGTCCAAGGATGCTTGTTTCCAGTCCAGAGAGGACCTGGCTTGGCAGTTCGGGCTGGACTGTTCCCATGAGGCACAGGGTCAAGACTGATTTGCATATGGCTGGGTTCAAACTGAAATGGCACGGTGAGCAAAAAAACGATGGATTTAGGCCCAGATCTCTGTACTGGGGTGAATGTATGACATTGTTCTGCATTCTGTCCATCAACTGTTTTTGCAGTTTAGTCTTAAAGCACTAATTACTTCCTGGAAAGGAGGCAGAAAGAATCCAGAGTAGCTGAGTGAGGGAAAAGAAAGGACAGGCGTTAGAGGCACCAAGAAAGAACAAGCATTGGCATAGCCAATAGGTCTCCCCTTTGGGACCTTATGTGTTTAGCCAGAACTTTTGGCTATGTTGTAGAGCATTGTGGCTGCTGTGCATTATGTTGAAAAGTTATAATAAAAAGTGTTAAGCATTTTTGTTACCCTTATACAAACAAAGACGACATTATATACAACTGAAAAACCTGATGGAAAAAAGATTTTAACATAAAAATGTCTTCTATTTTGTTTGTACTTGCACTGCTGGCAAATTCTTCGCAATTCATTTTAAATATTGTCTCTATTGAAAGATAGCATCTCCTGGTCTATATGTTTTTATTATAAATAAGAAGAGGCCCATTTAAAAACCTTCAAGCCAGAGCCGTCGGTCGCTGAAGAGATGAGCGCTGCAGTTGAGCGACCTGCCGTTTAAAGAACCGTAGTGAACGACACCCTTGAAGATTCGGGGGGCTCTGTTGTGAGGGGTAAGTCGCTAGAAACCACACTAGACTGAGAAAGAATGCGCTACGCGTTGGGCACCGATTTCACGCCATGTGAAGGAGGAGCGTTGAAATACAACATGGATTCTGCCCTATGGTAAGATGAGCCTAGGTCAGTGCATAAGATGCGAAAAGAGAAGTGCAGTTGCGCACTGACCCAGAGTTCGTGTTTGTAACCGAGAAGGGCCAGGAATATAATATTAAAGTGGTGCATCCGTGATGAGGAGCGCATACACTTTACCCATGGAGATAGACGTGCAGCTACTGAGTGCCCGTCTGTGCATGTCTCTTTAACTCCCTGCTCATGTTCCGAACCATAAACCTAACTCTAAACTGACCCATAACTGGTATCACTTCACTTACCTGAACTCTAACAAACCCTAATCTACCCAACCCAGTTCATTGCTCTAGTAATCCAGCCCTTTATCTCTTATAATAGCACAAACCCATCCCTTGATTGCATCTGTAACCACTGGATTCAAGTGATTAGCCGTCATATATTTGTTATTTTTCGTAGTAGCAACTTAAAAAAACTTCCCACATAACAACATGTCTCTTTCACGGTTCCTCTGGAAAGGTGTTTCTTCATTCATGTTTCTCTCCATGGTCATGCCGTGATTTCGTGTACATGTATGTGCCAGTGTGAAACACTGGTCCTCACCAGGGGGCGCGTGCCTAGTTCCGAGCTGTGGACAGAGCCCTACCAAGCCAAGAGCCTCGAAGCCATAGTCTAGGGGCGCGCAGAGACGATGGGTGCCCTGGTTCACAGCGCAACATCTGCGTTCAGCTGGAGTGAGCAGCCCAGGACAGAGCATAGATGAAAGTAGCGTTTTCTGCCACAATAACCCAATCTAAAAAATGTTGAACAATCACACGCTAGTTCTGCCTTGTATGTGTCTAGTCCTTCATATGTATTTCCCTACATTTGAGTATTAGGGCACACGAGTGCACACTTTGAACTTTATGAGTTGGGGAAGGACCACCCCCTGCAGCGTACAAGGGCAGTGCAAGGGGACAGGAGCAGAATCTGGCCTCACTCGGACAGCCCCCAGTAATAGCCTGTGTGTTTATCTTCCTGCCTGCCCTGGGGGATGTATGATGTAACAACGCGTACCATTACAACGCGGTATGTTATATTGCGGTTTTAACAACGCAAGTCGTTACATCGACTTGCGTTGGAGGGCGCTGGACATAGGAATAGTGTGAATTACTATTCCAACTCCAGTCTACGTACAGTAGGGAAGGTGTTGGAAAGTAATTCACACTATTCCTTATCCTACAGCGCCCTCCAGTGCAAGTCGGTGTAACGACTTGCGTTGTTAAAACCACAATGTAACCATACCGCGTTGTAATGGTTGCCTGGTAAAGGATGTTTCCCGCCCTGGGTAACCTCCTCTGGGACTTCAAAGTGTTGCTTCAAGAGTCCCTCCCTTCAGTTAATCACATGCTGGCAGTGTGTAGGCTCCTGGGGTGTGCTGTAGACCGCACTTTAATGAGACTGAGTAGCCTCCAAATTATGTGGGGGCGGGGCACCCTAGATGGGGATTACATTTGTAGTGCCTAAAGCAGCGTTTTCAGTAGCGCTATGTTTGGTTAATCACAAGTTGAGATCATCTGCGGCGTACCCCAGGGCTCCTCCCTCAGCCCGACACTGTTCAACATCTACATGGCCCCGCTAGCACACGTCGCTCGACAGCACGACCTCAACATAATCTCCTACGCCGACGACACTCAGCTGATCCTCTCCCTCACCAAGGACCCCATCACCGCCAAAGCCAACCTTCACAAAGGAATGAAGGCCGTCGCTGACTGGATGAGGGCCAGCCGCCTGAAGCTGAACTCTGACAAGATGGAGGTCCTCATCGTCGGCTCCAACCCTTCAGCCTGGGACGACTCCTGGTGGCCGACGGCACTGGGGACAGCCCCGACACCCACAGACCACGCACGCAAATCTGGGAATCATCCTAGACTCAACACTCTCAATGACCAAGCAAGTCAACGCCGTCTCCTCCTCCTGCTTCAACACCCTCCCCATGCTCCGCAAAATCTACAAATGGATCCTGTTAGACCTGTCAGCCCTTTGGGTGGTCCCTCCTCATCATTATTTATTTTGTCCCACTTTTGCCTCAAACCCTGTTTGAATTTTTCCTTTTTGGGAACCACCAGACTTTTTAGTGTTGCTGCAGATTCAGGGAGCCATTTTAGCTACCCCTGAAACTTCTGTCTGAGGGCCTGGAGCACAAAATGGTGGCCACCTGTGACATCACCAGCATCCACTGGAACCTACCAGCACCTTCCAGAACATTCCAGAACCCTGTGACAGTTGGAGGCGGTTTAGAATGTTGGGAAGCTAAGAGAGAGAGTTGGCAGTTGGAGCTGGCAGTTGGCACCTGACTGGTGAAGAGAGAGCAGCACAACAGTGAAGGAGGAAGGAGTGAAGCAGCAGGGGTGGAAACTTGTGCCTGGAGTGGGGTCCATAAACCCACCCTTGATACTAGTCCCTACTGATGGATCCCAGCCTGTAGCCCTGTGTGGGAAGAAGCCAGAAAAACTCATCCTAAGGACCTGGACAGCAGGAACAGGCCTTAGAAGCAGAAAGCAGCAAGATCCTGACCTGGAAACTGGTTTCCCTGGAGTCCGGCGTCGAGTAGCCTAAGACCTGGAGCCCGAGGTGGAGTAGCGGCGCTGACTGAAGAAGCAGACGTCGTACCCGGAGCCGCCTGAGGTCGTGAGAGGGCGCCGACGGAGGTCGTGAGGAATACCAAAGGTCGAGGAGGAAGTTAACCGAGGTCGAGTGAGCGGCGTCATCGGAGGAGTGAAGTCCGCCCTCCGGAGTCGTCGGAGACCGAGGTGAAGTGTACCGGAGGTCGGGAGTGAGGATCGCACTCCGGAGTCGCCCGGAACCTGAGAGGAGGAGCACCGGAGGTCGGGGGTGAGGATCGCACCCCGGAGTCGCCGGAAGTCGACATCGAGGCCAGGCCGGCCGACGTCATCGAATCCGAGAGCGCTATCGGACCGGAGCCGCCCGAAGTCGACACCGAGTAGAGACTGCCCGACGCCGTCGAATCGGAGGTCGAGATCGAACCGAGGCCGCCGACATCGGACCGGAACCGCCTACCGGCGTCGTCTAGAACTGACATTGTGCCGAGGCCGCCGAGACCGAACCGGAACCGCCTCACGGCATCGACACGACTCCAGCGGCGTCGGAACATCAGAAAAAGGGCAGTAAGTGGAGTAGAGGGCGCCTAAGGCCCTGTGGAGACCTGAGAGACTGCTCTAAGGGGCTAGGGAGGTGCTGGAACCAACCTGACTGTGCCAGGGGTGAATTGGGACTAACCTAGAGAGGTTGTGTGGAGAGAGAAAGCCAGGGCACTGGTATTCCCCCCTTGACCTACCTCAGTTTAGGCCTCAGCCTTGTCCCAGCCAGGGAGTAGAACCCCTCAAGCCTTCCACAACCCTACAAGCTGTGCCTGGGCCAAATCAGCCCTTAGGAATTGAAAAGTGATCTGATTACATGAGTGCTGCTGTATACTTTTAATTATTTATTGGGGGCACTGTATTTATTGTGTTAACCTATTTATTGCTTCACTATATTTATTGGTCTACAGGACTTGTTGGTGTACAATATTTATTGGTTCAGTATTTAATGCCTCAGAATATTTAATTGCCTGTATTACCTGCACTTATATTTATGTCCCTTGTATTTATGATCATCCCTATTTATTGAATCTCCAGACAGTATTTATTTGACCTGCACTATTTAAATTTGTATATTGTGATTGTCTTATTTATTTTTCCAATCAGCAACTAAGAGAAAAAGATAAAGGAGATTATTTTCATAATTTTTTACGGTGTAGAGTCGTTTTTGGAACGGATGCACGCATGGTTATTGTATGGGTATATTGTATGCTTAGCACGGTGCCTGTTTCCTGACCACTCGAGCCAAGCTACCACAGTGTGTCCGGAAGACCACCACCACCCTTTCAGTGTGGGAGTGGGGTTTTCCAACAGATCCCAACAGATACAAGAAAGACAGTCACCCAGGCCCTCGTCAGCAGCAGACTCGACTACGTAAACGCCCTCTACGCGGGAGCCCTGACCAAGCTCATCAAACAACTACAACGCATTCAAAATGCCTCGGCATGACTGATCCTCGACGTACCACGCCACAGCCACATCACCCCCCACCTGAGAAACCTGCACTGGCTCCCCACGTCAAGAAGAGGATATCCTTCAAGCTCCTCATCCACGCACACAAGGCACTCCACAAGACCGTCTCTGCCTACCTCAACAGTCGACTCTTCTTCTACATCCCCCAACCGCCAGCTATGCTCCGCGGACCTCTCACTTGCCACCGTTCCGCGCATCCGAAGAACTACCACCGGCGGGAGATCCCTCTCCCACCTCGCCGCCAAAACATGGAACACCCTACCACTGAGCCTACAACAGACCCAAGACCTGCTGACCTTCAGGAGAACACTCGAGACCTGGCTATTTGATCAGTAGCAGCCTCCCCCAAGCGCCTTGAGACCCTCGCGGGTATGTAGTGCGCTTTACAAATGTTTGTTTGATTGATTGTTTATCTGTAGGTCTGGTGTCTGCTGCAGAGCCGACGGTCTAACAACAGACTGCAGCCAGCTAGTGACATGTAGTCGTGGCATGTGGTCTCCTATGTGCGGACTGAACATGACGCCGTAGTGTTTAATCTCCCCTTTTAATCACGTGCTGAATGTATCTGAGGTTCTGGGACTTGCTGAAGCGTTCTGTGTCTGCAGCAGGGGACTGGGGGCTCCGTGGCTTGGGGTCGCCACTTAGGGCCTAAGACCATCAGCTGAGCTAAGCATAACGAACACAAGGGCATCTAATGATCTTCCACCCCCATCTCTGCAGTTTTAAGAGTATCCGTTTTCCTGGCTCGTTTCACACACGGTAATCATGGGTCTGGTAATGGAGACGCGTTACCGTAATGGCGATGTTCGAGGCATGTGGGGCTGCTGACATTCATATCTGTGCATAGATCGCCGCCTAGTGTTGGGTCCGGATGTTTGCACGTTGTTGTCCTGGAAGAGTCTTCGAAGTATCCTGAGATAGGTGACTCCTCCCCTGGACTACAGTGCGCATGGGCATCCTCTCCATCCTCAGATTGTTTTTTTCCGCCATTGGGTTCGGATGTGCTCATCTTGACTCAAGTTAGGAAAATCTAGTTTCAGGCCAAAAGGCCTTTAGTTTTCGACGGTACTGTTCCCGATCGGTATCGACAGTTTACAGGCTAGTTTACTAATTTAAACAACTTTCCGGATCCATTAAATCCGACCATCGACCGAACTCCGACGATGGAATCGAGGACCCCATTCAAGCGGTGTCCTGTTTGCCACGCCAAATACCCCAATATCGACGTCCACCCGGTGTGCAACAAATGCCTCTCACCGGATCATGACGAATCAAAATGCATGGCCTGTGCCCGATTCCGATCCAAGAAGACTCTACGGAATCGACGAGCCGCGAGACTTGAAGCGCAGCAAGCGGCACCGGCCCCAACCAACATCTTCAGCACCGAAGACGAAGATGTCGAAAGCGTGGAAAATATGCCCTCCAGCCCTACTTCCGAACACGGTTCCCGATCGGAAGATGTCGATGAAGAGCTTTTTCACAGGGAAGAAGCCGACGATGAGGTAGGAGACTACGACGAGGCCTTAGGGGCCGAAGAAGGTAGCTCCGGCGAGGAGCAAGGCCTACCCGTCCAAATAGAGGATATCCCAGTGAATCCGACAACGGCTCCGGTCGAGGGATCGCCTTCGGGCCTTACCCAAGACCAATCCCGCAGTTCCTCGGCCCGGCCACTGACATTCAGCGAGAGCCATTGTTACCAAAAAAGACTGGTTTCCCTACCACAAAACCGAAACCAATCATCACTCCGGTTCAACAGAAACCAAAAGTGAAACTGACACTGGTCGGCTCGA
The DNA here is from genome assembly GCF_964204655.1 of Triturus cristatus. NCBI lineage: Eukaryota > Metazoa > Chordata > Amphibia > Caudata > Salamandridae > Triturus > Triturus cristatus. The sequence continues at coordinate 1,121,079,116 of NC_140580.1, read as the reverse complement.
GGACCTCCACACCTTCGACGCCAGCCAAACCCGTCGGCTCCGACTGCACCAAAAGAGACTTCGGTGCCGCACTCGCTGCAGCAGATGTCGGCGCCGACCCGAAAAGAAAATCCATCGGTGCCGTCAAAGCGCCAAGGCCGGCACAGAAACAATCGGCACCAGCCATCAAGGTGAAAATGGCCACTGCATTGCTATCCACCTCGAAGACAGCGACTAAGGTACATTCATCGACGCCGTCGACGGCTCCTACCCCTCCTCGGCTCGATGACCCAGTGTCTCCGAAGACGTCCACACCTGCCTCTACGGAACCTCTCGGCGCCAAAGAACCGGCGGCGTTCCAGGTGCAACAAGTGGCAGCATCTTTGCAACGGATCAGGGAAAAGGCAGCCCTCCAGACCTCGTCGGGCTCAGAACCGAAACGGGCACAAAAGGCACCTTTGGCACCGGCCAATATCACCTTTGGTTTGCCGCCACCCACGGCGCCAAAGATGTTCGAAATCAGAACCCGCGTTACCCAGACAAGGTCCCCATGTACCGAACACTCTACTACTGGGACATCACCGTCCCACTTCATCGACGCCGACACCGGCAGGCTTATGCTCCGAAAGCGAAAGATCACTTCGGGGCACGCTCTGGACTCTTATAGGATTCCACTAAAACAAAAAATGCCGGAGGAATCGGAACCAGTTCTTTATGAACGCATCCACACTCCTTACACAGATCCATCATTCTCTCCAACGCACTCCGATCCCGATGCGCTGGAGGACTACATGGGTGACAACACCACCTACCCCGAAGACATGGACCCTGAGGGCCAGCAAGACCCTGATCAGGTCTGGGATGACCCAGTGGAGCCAGGTGCCGCTCTGGATACACAGGACACACAACTTTATGGCGCAAAAACGTCCCCCACAGAGGACACTGCTGCATTCAATGCCCTCATCGAACGGGCCGCAGCCAATCATGGAGTGCAACTCCACTCAGACACTATCGAGGATGATTTCTTGGTGGACACCTTCGCATCCTCCGAGAGGACTGTAAAAACTCTTCCCATGTTAAAAGGTGTCCTCAAGCCAGCAAAGGACATTTTCAAAGAGACCACAAGGGCACGAGTGATAAACCCCAGGATCGAGAAAAAATACAAACCCGCACCTGGGGACCCCACGTACATTAGGAGCCAATTGCCTCTGGACTCCATTGTGGTTGCCAATGCTCGCAAACGGGCACACTCGCAGTCAACTGGTGATGCTCCTCCCCCGGACAAAGAGTCCAAGGTTCTAGAGACCTCCGGAAAACGAATTGCAGCCCAGGCAGCAAACATATGGCGAATCGCCAATACACAGGCCCTCCTAGCTCGCTACGACCGCTCACACTATGACACGTTAGAGACCCTACTCCAACACCTGCCAGACGAATACAAAGAGGCAGCGGAGCTCCTCATCAGGGAGGGACAACTGCTCACAAACGCATCCATCAAGTGTGCACTAGATGCTGCAGACACTGCTGCTCGGGCACTAAACACCAGCGTCATGCTACGCCGACACGCCTGGTTACGAATCTCCGGATTCAAACCTGAAGTCCAAAATAACATCCTCAATCAACCGGTCAACCCCGACTACTTATTTGGACCGGAGTTTGACGCCACCTTAGAAAAGATAAAAAAAGACACAGACACTGCGAAGTCAATGGGGGCTCTGCAAACGCAGACATTTCGTAGTGGCTCCTTTCGTCGCCCTGGAAACAGAGGTGCAGGGAGAGGACAGGGGGCACAGCAAACCTACAATAAAGGGGGCACACAGAGTTCCTACGATAAAATCACCCGAGGGGGATATCGTGGTTCCAGCACCAAGGGCAGAGGACGTGGTTACGGCAATACCAGGTCCTCCCCTAAGAACAAACAGTGACGCCCTCTCCTTTCCCCCCGACCACATAACACCTGTCGGGGGAAGACTCCAGCGGTTCCTGTCCACGTGGGATTCCATCACCACAGACAGGTGGGTGAAAGATGTTATCCAACACGGTTACTGTCTCGAGCTAACCTCCACTCCACCCACCATACCGCCAAGACACCGTCCTATGTCCTCAGAGCACTTAGCGTTATTACAGCAGAAAGTGCTAAGTATGCTGCAAAAAGGCGCAATAGAGGCCGTGCCCATACACCAGCAGGGGACAGGCGTGTACTCTCTGTACTTCTTGATACCAAAAAAGGACGGGTCACTCAGACCTATCCTAGACCTGAGACCCCTCAACCAATACATTCTCTCGGAACATTTTCACATGCTCACCCTGCAGCAGGTTCTCCCGCTCCTCAGACAGGGAGATTTCCTAGCCACGCTAGACCTCAAAGATGCGTATTTCCACATACCCATACATCCATCACACAGAAAATATCTCCGGTTCACCATTCAGGGTCAGCACTATCAATTCAAAGTCCTCCCCTTCGGAGTCACAACAGCACCCAGAGTTTTCACAAAGTGCCTAGCTACCGTGGCTGCACATCTACGGAGGCAACACGTTCACGTCTACCCTTACCTGGACGACTGGCTTGTTCAGGCAAAGTCAGCCCAGCAATGTGCCAGCCACATGTCCCGCACCATTCACCTTCTTCACAGTCTGGGATTTTCACTAAATTACCCAAAATCACATCTCCAGCCCGCACACGTACAACAGTATCTCGGTGCGACCATAGACACTCTGGCAGCCACAGCTCAGCCAAATTTAGTGAGGATCAACAGCATGCAAATGGTAATTTCCAAGTTCAAACCCCAACACTCCCTTCCTGCGAGAGTGTTCATGCAGTTGATAGGCATGATGGCCTCCTGCATTTTCATAGTCCCACACGCGAGACTACATATGCGCCCGCTTCAGGAGTGCTTAGCACGTCAATGGAATCAGGCTCACGGGCAATTAAAAGACCTAGTGTTGGTGAGCGGTCGGGCATACAACTCTCTGCATTGGTGGAATCCACAAAACCTTTGCAAGGGCCGACCGTTCCACGAGCCTGTTCCACAAATAATACTGACAGCGGACGCCTCTCTCCAGGGATGGGGAGCCCATGTACTCCATTACACAGTGCAGGGACTATGGACGACACAACAAAAGAAGATGCACATCAACCTTCTGGAACTGATGGCAATCTTCCTAGCCATGAAGGCATTCAAAGTACACCTGTGCAACAAAGTCGTGTTGATCCGGACGGACAACATGACTGCCATGTACTACATACAGAAGCAGGGAGGAACACACTCTCCACAGTTGTCTCATCTGGCTCAGAGCATGTGGAAGTGGGCCATTCAGAGGAACATATTCCTCATGGCGGAACACCTCCCGGGCAAAGACAACCAGATGGCGGATCTGCTCAGCAGACACAGCCACCAGATGCACGAGTGGGAGTTACACCCATCAGTACTCCAACCATACTTCCAGCAGTGGGGTCATCCAGAGATAGACCTATTCGCGACAAGCGAAAATGCAAAATGCCAAAGCTTTGCCGCCAGGTTCCCACATCCACAGTCGCAGGGCAATGCGATATGGATGAACTGGTCCGGCAGATTTGCGTACGCTTTTCCCCCAGCGCCATTGATACCACTGGTGGCACGCAAACTGCGACAGCACTCAATGACACTCATCCTGGTTGCTCCAACATGGGCACGCCAGCCATGGTACACAACCTTTCTGGCACTCTCCGTGGTGCCGCACCAAAGGCTGCGGATCAAACCCGCGCTTTTGACGCAGAACCATGGAGAAATTCAGCACCCAGATCCGCAACAGCTGAACCTGGCAATCTGGCTCCTGAAGTCCTAGTGTTTGGCTACCTAAACCTGCCACCGGACTGTATGGAGATCATTAAGGAGGCCAGGAGACCCACTACCAGAGCTTGCTATGCAGCTAAATGGAAGAGGTTTGTCATTTATTGTAATAACAATGACATTAACCCGCTAGACGCATCCATTCAAAATATAATCTGTTACCTCTTACACCTATACCGATGCAATCTGGCATACACCTCAATACGTATCCATTTGACCGCAATAGCAGCCTATCTCCAGAACAGGCAACACCTCTCTTTATTCAGAGTGCCTGCCATCAAAGCTTTCTTGGAGGGACTCAAACGAGTAATTCCCCCAAGACACCCACCAGCACCGGTGTGGAACCTCAACTTGGTCCTCACCCGACTGATGGGTCCCCCCTTCGAACCTCTCCACTCATGTGAGATTCAATTCCTCACCTGGAAAGTAGCCTTTCTAGTGGCAATCACTTCGTTAAGAAGGGTTAGTGAACTCCAGGCACTAACCATTGAAGAGCCATTCATACAGGTTCACGCAAACAGGGTCGTACTACGTACCAACCCCAAATTCATGCCTAAAGTAATATCGCAGTTCCACATGAATCAAACTATTGAACTGCCTGTCTTCTTTCAAAACCCACAGAATGTAGCTGAGAGAATGCTCCATACACTAGATGTACAGAGAGCCCTCATGTACTATATAGACAGAACTAAGGTCTTCAGGAAGACAAAACAACTTTTCGTTGCCTTTTCACCACAGCACAAGGGCAACGCCATTTCCAAAGCAGGTATAGCCAGATGGATCGTTAAATGTATTCAAATTTGTTATCAGAAAGCTAAACGCACATTAACGATTCCCCCACGAGCACACTCAACACGTAAGTTAGGGGCGTCCATGGCTTTCCTGGGAAACATTCCTTTACAAGAAATATGTAGAGCAGCCACATGGTCCACTATACATACATTTACCAAACACTACTGTGTAGATGTACACTCAAAACAGAAGGCAGCTGTAGGACAGGCTGTTCTCAAAACTCTTTTTCAGACCGCTGCAGCTGGCACTGGTAGCCGCCGCTAATAGGAGGTACTGCTATATATTCTATGCACAGATATGAATTCAGCAGCCCACATGCCTTGAACTGAATATGCTACTTACCAGTATGCATCTGTTCTTGGCATGTAGGGCTGCTGACATTCATATCGCCCACCCTCCTCCCCGGCGCCTGTGGCAGCTGCAGCTCTCAGAATTACTGTATAGCATGGTCATCACTTTCTGTATCTACTCCATCACTGCCACAATGGCGAAAAACAATCTGTGGATGGAGAGGATGCCCATGCGCACTGTAGTCCAGGGAAGGAGTCACCTATCTCAGGATACTTCGAAGACTCTTCCAGGACAACAACGTGCAAACATCCGGACCCAACACTAGGCGGCGATCTATGCACAGATATGAATGTCAGCAGCCCTACATGCCAAGAACAGATGCATACTGGTAAGTAGCATATTCAATTAGTGTCACCTTTAGTTGACCCCCCCCCCCCCCATGGCCACTTTCAAGATGGCGCTCAGACTACCGTCTGCAGAGGCATCTGCACCTTGGTGTTTGGTCGGGAGACGGGCCGTATTGTGCTAGAACACTGGCTTCGCTACCTGCAGCCCCAATGTATTGCCTTGGGGTTGGCACTTCCTTGTATAGGGCATTTCCATGTAGTATTTGAGCCCCAGCACGGTCTCGGGCGGAGAGCGCGACAGTGGCATGTTTTCACAGCTCTCAGCCCATGCGAGGGCCACACAGACGCTGCCAGGAAAGCAGCGGCTCTGAGGCCAAAATATGTTTTCCAAAGACATGGGTGGTAGATTGAGGCTGAACAAAAACATACGCCCCTCATCGCTTTCTCGAATTTTATTACACTGCTTAATTTATCTTTCTACAAAACGCATTCCTTCAGCCAAATCTGAGATTAAACCAGCACTGACAACGCCTATAGATCTTGTTTTCAGGTGCCCATGCATGCAAGCACAGGCATTCCCAAGTGCTTTTTACATGCTTTGCATGCACACATGCAATGTGTCGCATTAAAAGTAGTCTCACTGGGTTTGCCAGAGTTCGGGCAAAACTATCAAAAAGGATTGCTTTCCGTATATAATGCATATGGATGATAAATAATTGCATATGACAAACAGCATGGTGATTGACTAATGCTTTTCAGTAAAACAGTCCCTCGTACTATAATGAAGCCAACAGGAGGAGACAGAGAGGGCTAACCTTCAGTGAGGTGCACCGCCCTTGAGTGCCGCGGGGTCCCTGCCCTGAGCGGCTTTGGTGCACTGCGACGGTTGTATGGGTTTTCACGGTGGGTGGGTGACTGCCTTGACTTAATATCTCTTTGACGTTCATTAGATTCTGGTTTAATGTACACATTGCGAATGCAACACATAGCGGGGTACGATGCTTCTATTAATGCTTACGATTATATTATTGGTAATAATATAAAGGATGAAACAATATCAAATGGGCAGGGCCACAGAAAGGTTTCCTGGTTACTATTCGTTAAGGAAGCTATCCTTGCACTGGTCAAGTTTTGCGCCTTTTCTGCTTGTGGCGCACATGGTTAACAAACGTTTTCGGCATTTTAGTTTAGTGCCGACCATATTATTATTCTAAATACCGCCTGTTCCCTTGCACGCTCCACATGACGTTTAAAACAACTTGAAACTAAATCAATGTACGCGATGCCTCTCAATGCCGCTCTTCTTTTAATCTATTTTATGTTTACGTTTTAAGAAGCCAAACAAACATGAAATGAACATCCAGGAAGTAAAAATCGAAGCACACAGTGAAATTATGTAAAACAAACAGTGAGCCATTTCAGACACGACAGACAACTCTGTCGCATTTAGTCTAATAAATGCAATTGCTACATCTTAATATATCCACCAGAGGACACCAATGTTCTGCCTTCGTGTGCTAACATGTCGTATGTTGACTTAATGAAATTGGAAAGTATTCATCTCAACAAAGAATAGAACGAGGCCCAGAAACGCAGAAATAGCGAGCACCATCTGTTTCCAATTACCGCCAATGCGATAATTGGAGACCGATGGGATTGAAGCTCGCGCCCGAGGACCCTAGGCCATCGAACAAGCAAGGCGGAACAATCACCTTGCACCAATTGCGTGCTGCGTTTTTAAAAAACAGCAAAACACTACAGATCTCTGTACTGAGGTGAATGTATGACATTGTTCTGCATTCTGTCCATCAACTTTTGTTTTTGCATTTGTCACCCCGAGTGGGAAGGGTATACCCAGACGTGGGTCCTGTGCTCTCCATGCCACTGGAATCCAGCTATCCTGGCTGAAGAGGGGTGAAACCCCAAAACCGGTCCTAGGATACTTGTTTCCAGTCCAGGGAGGACCTGGCTTGGCAGTTCGGGCTGGACTATTCCCATGAGGCACAGGGTCAAGACTGATTTGCATATAGCTGGGTTCAAACTGGAACGGCATGGTGAGCAAAAAAACAATGGATTTAGGCCCAGATCTCTGTACTGGGGTGAATGTATGACGTTGTTATGCATTCTGTCCATCAACTGTTGTTTTTGCTTATGTTTTAAAAAAAGACATGCACAGGCCAATTGCTGGCTATGAAAAAGAAAAAGCACACGTACAAGCGTGTGTTCAGAGCTCAAAAGCCATTACTTAATACCTCGCAGGGCAGCGCATGTGCGCTCGCTCAGGCGAGACCTAAAAAGGTGAAGAAAGGAAAAACACTCGAGAACCTGGTGAAATTAAAGCATAGAAAAGAGAAAAGCAGACCTGCAGACACCTAGACAAAGGAGACAGCCAGTTGAGCTCCTTAGTATAAAAAAGTGAAAGAAATCTATATTGTAATGGAGAAAGTAGGCTAAGTGGCCTTGAAAGTAGTAGAATTACTTTTTGGTTTAGTTATACTTACTTTATTCCCTTTCTCCGAGGGTCCCGGAAACAGAGGTGAGCGCTGCACGGGAAAACATTCTGACACCCACAGGTGCCCTAAAAAGAAATGAAGCGAAAGGAGTCTTGCATTTTAAGACACAGGAAAAACATGCCAAATTTAAGAGACATTTTCTTTTACGTTTGGGGACAAAATCCGAAGAAGTGTTTCTTTTTCCATCAAGTTCAGTCTCATTGTCTCCTTTATTGTGAACCATTATTCTCACTTTCTAAAGTCAGTTGAGAAAGGCAAGAGAAGAATGTGTGGCAGAGTCCCCTAAATGAATAAAGTCACAAATCCCACTCGCTACTGAGTTGGCTTTATTAAGCACTGTTCCCTACACTTTTAAATCAGAGTGCTGCTTGATTTGAGATGATATCAAAAGTCTGCCTATGTGGAAGGATTGTGGTCTGCATGAAGAAATACTGAGGACTGTGTGACTACTTCTTCCTCTTACATTTCTGACTCCTATCTGGGTCAGGGACGCCAACCCCTTGTTGACACTCAAGACTAAGCGAGTCGAGGAGCTCACAAGGAACCAGCAAGATAGTGGGAACTGGACTTTTGGCTGTTTTCTTAACTGAAAGTATGGAACATCTCAAAGCGGAACAGTCAGAAGTTGAGCTGCTCGAGTGGAAACTGTTATTGTCGAAATGGATTGCAGATCTTAGCCATGTTCCAGATACGAAGCCAGGTGAGCCTGAATGAAAAGATTGGAGATTACTTTACTGCAGCACTACATGCAAGCAGTGCTGAGTGCAGTTGCCCATTGATCAACAGTGGTTACAAGACACGAGAACACTTAAATCCGGCCCCGAGGAGATGTGGACCAAGGACATGGTGTTCGCGCGAGTGCACTAGCCACAACCCCATAACACTTCACTATGATGCACACTACTATAGTTGACTTCTCTGTAGCGACTCCTGATTTAGTGTTTTATAGGAAATACATATTCTTAGGTTTGGCTAAGATGAGCATTTTGCAGCACTGATCCACCGTATGTCGAATGGTGATGAGGCAGTTGGTGATGTTGTACTGGAGTGATGAGAGAGCTTTAAGAAGTAATTAATTTTGAGTGCTGTGTATTGTTTGCAAAGAGGTTGATAAATTAATTCACAAGAAGAGATAATTTCTCCAAGAGAGTTTGTGAACATAGGCTGGGAGAGATTAGGCCTTCGACAATGCCTTTAATTTGGTTGGATGCTGAGATGCAGTAGAACAATACAGAGTAGAATCATTGAGGAAGATTATATCTGTGATACCTAGTTAGGACATGATTGCCATAGGATAGGATGTCCTGGTTCACTTTCTTAAATGCCACTGAAATGGTACGTGTGCATGAGAGGCAGTGTTGTGAGGTGTCCAAAAGTACAGTGTCTGTAAACGCCATTCCCAAAGATCAGTGAAACTGCATAGTTGGATAGCAGGGGAATTGCTGTAGGACATCCAGTATAAGATCATGAAGACTTGGAAGAAAAAGAAGAAAAACTTTATTTGAAATGCGAGAGGGGGCAATGGCGAGCCTTTTCTAATGAAGAGAACTACGGGTATTTGGAAATTGATGCTGAGATATGTGATGGTTTGGTAAGGTTTGTCACAATTTGAAATATAAATGGATTGGAAGGGTACACGAAAAAGAATCACCAAATGCAGAGAATTGGGTACGATTTCTAAACTGGGATGAGGGGCAAGGTTGAGAGGAAAGTATGAGCAGACAGAAGGTAAGAGAAGGAATGATGAGGAGAGATGAGAACTATGCTCTTGCTTGGAAGTTCGGAGGATCATGATACTTGCTTACCTGTACTTCTAAAGGGCCCTCAACTGGTTATTCAGACAACGGCACCTGGGAAACGGGGTGTCAGTGGAGACCTCAAACAGAGATTACTCATACGAGGCTATCCCAAACGTCTAATCAGGACTGCATACAAAAGGGCACGTTATTACAATCGAGATGCCCTATTAGCAGGTAACCCTCGTCCAAAGAACGACAAATTGGTGTGTGTTGTGAACCATTCGACCTTAAATTTTAAAATAAAAAGGGTCTTGAATAAAAACTGGCACATCTTAAATACTGGGGAAGGACAAGAGACCATCCAGAAACCCATTTTGGCGTTTCGTAGGAACCGAAATTTGAGAGATAGCCTTGTACACACTAGGCCTAGACGGCAACAGTCAAATTCACAGACAACTCTGATAGGACCTCCGATTCTAGGTAACCACAAATGCGGCACATGTGTTGCATGTGACAGCGCCATTGTCACTAAATTTTGGCAGTATCAAGGTAAGGCAGGCAAACTACGTGATTTTACCAATTGTAAAAGCCAAAACCTTGTTTACCTCATACTATGCCCCTGTGAACTCGGCTATGTAGGCGAGACAGGCTGAGAATTTAGGACTCGCTACAGTGAACATAGATCCGCCATCAGAACAAAAAAACTAGCAAGCCCTATGGTACAACACTGCATTGATCTTCAACACAATGAGAAAGAATTAAGATGGCTAGTCCTAGAAAAAGTAAAACACATTCCAGGGAAAGACGTACAAGAAGTAAGAAAAACGCGTGAGACCTATTGGATTTACACTCTGGACACAGTTAAAACGGGTTTAAATGAGGAAATAGTATGGCATACATGATAAGGGCAGTTCATGTAATCCTTCCCTTTTAACTGTCAATAGATCCAATATAATTATCATGTTCATGGCATCCTATCATTATCTTGTATTTCAACACACTAGATCTTCCTTCAAACCAAGTTACCCCCCTATGTTTATCTATACACATAGCGAATGAATCAAAGAGACTGCGACAACTAGGTTCTAACCAATAAGAGACTCCATACAACTATAACATCGTATTACTTTCCTAACACCTTGGATTATAAATAAACTCTCTTCAGTATACATGTTACTCCCCCAAACAAACATATATATGTGTATATCTGGCGGGACCAAGAAGTTGTGAATATATGCGTACAATAAACATAAATGTGTGACGCAGCATACCTAAGATATTAATGAAAGTTAGTAGTGACCCCGGATGATTGGCCACCGAGACTGGCTGCGTAATACTGTATTTTCCCATCCCTGCTTTAGCAGCACACATATATGCCTATATGGTGGGACAGAGTAATTGTGAACATACATATGCATGAGCGTGATGTAGTACAATTAGAACATCCAAGCATGGGGGCAGCAATCCCCTACCACTGGCAATTGAGATTTGCTGGGTTAAATCAACACAACTGTTGAACTTCGCAGTGACTGCTGTAGACAAGCAATTGTGATTTGTGGCGCAACCGTATTTTCAAATTCCGGGATCAGTGTTCCGTATACATCAAAACAAATTTGTAGTTCTGTGCCATACTTATTATTATTATTCTTATCCTCCAATATAGTCTATATACAATATAGTCTATATATAAGTACGCAGAGTATTCCCAAGCCCGTTCATTCCAGTGGTCTTGGGTTAGTCTCTGCCAAAGTAAAAACCTTTTGTTTCGAATTGAAACTATTTCAGTACGAACGTTATAAATTAAGCAAGTATCATGCTAGGTAGCCAAACTTGAACTGTTCTAAAATGGCGGCTGAACTCTACGTACTAAAATATAGTAATCACTACATTTAGACAGCGCAAAAAAAAAAATTTGAGATATACACAGAACAGTAAACTTTATAATGGCACTCCTGAGAAACTGTGACAATACGAGTATAAATATCCAATAAAACCTCCCCAAAAAAGCTATGAGTCGCACAGAAGTCTCTGTACTATCACCATTCCAAGATGGAACCAGCAGAAACAAAGGCATCCATAGTTAGATCATGTGAACCATTACGCTGGCTAGTACGTCAGTCAGCTTCACAGGTTTTCGTAATTAGGTAATTTGAATCGCTGGCCTAACGTATAAATAGGCAACAGCAATAAGGGCATTTCTGCCGGAGTAGGACCACATTAGGAACGCCGACGAGAGGATACACGCTACCACCAATAGGTAAGAAGCCGCGCCGAGAAAACATATTTACAGTAGCATGTATAGGCCATTCAAGCCAACTCAACTTTATTTGATTTTACTCGATTCACCGTCTTACTAAGTCTAAAACAAATGAGACACGGATGTAGTGATACCAGTAACTTATTTAATAAATTTAAAAAAAAGAAGGGGAGATAACGAATGTAAATTAGTCAGAAGTACTAAACATAATGAGCAGAACGGTAACCATATGTGGCCAGTAACTAGTATGAATACGATAACCAGAGACAGTAGTGACAAATGAATGATAGTGGGATCACCTTGCTAAATCATTTAAATAAAAGTCTCCACATAACGTGAGTCTTTTCTTCCTTATTGCTGACTAGAGCATCGAACAAGAAGGGAACGGGACAAATCCCACATGTAACAGCGTTAACATATGGAGAAAAAAGAAACAAAAAATAAGAATATAACAAGAAGAAAAGTTAACGACTAGATTCTTTAGGTAATTACACACGAACTGGTCACCTTATATGTGTTCACAAATAGGACTGGATACACTAACCACTCTTAATTTCGATCTGATTAGGAAGCCATACCAAGATTATTTGAGGGCTGACTACCCGTTATGCTTCGTGAGAAAAATCAGGAATAATATTCCCGCGACGACCCTTGAATGTGATCCTCATGACTGAATCCCGGATTGACTAAGGTACACAAAATGTGGATTTGTAGCATAACAAGTGCATTTTCATAGGAGATACAATTTGTGACAACAAGCTAAAATCTTCTTACAGCAATGGCCATATTATGAATTAAAAAGAGAAGTAAACGAAACACTATCTCAGAAGAAGCTGCGTGCTGCGCTAACACACAAAAAACAGAACAGGTAGATTACTCTACTTCCTTGTACTTCCAAGATATAGATTAAATAGAAACCAAATGGAATTATTTGCAGTGGCACTTTGAAAGATCATAGATCAGTATAACAGGACAAAGGTCCTCAGAAAAATACGAGAACTGTGATTACAGTAAGAATTCCAGGATTGAATGTCATTTCTCTCTGTCTCACATTTTCACTCTGTTCACTTTTCGCTCTCCTACTCTCCCCACTCCCTTAATAATTATCCTGCTATTCTGGTATGTTGGAGAGCATTAGATTCAGTGGCAGGTGCATGACCCTGACAGTATAGAAAACTCTCTTTTTTAATCTTTTATTGGAGATAAATGATGTATTCTCCTGTGGGACGCATAAATAAATAATGTATAGGGCTAAACAATGGTTATAATGTTATTCAATTGGATTACAGAAAAACAGTTTCCCCATCCTCGCCCGTTATAACAAATTCGTAACAAGAGGTCCTGAGGAAGGTGGCGATAAAAGAAGATTGAGCCACCGAAACGTGCGTCGACCAGATTGAGTGATACACCCCAGTGTCCTGCATCATCTTAGAAGGCTAAGCATTTCGCTCATGCCCAGCTATTATTGTACAAACGGTGGTGCCTTTCTGGGGTGTTGTATGAATGAGTTGTATGAAAGTGACATGTATGCAGTATGATGAGAGGAGTGATCGATGTGGGGACAATTTTTGAATTATAGTGACAATCTCATAGATTTATCAACTGTTTATATTTGTATACCCTGTGACTATACAGCTAAACATATACAAAGGAATAATGATCAATTCTGTATAGCTTAGCCTTTTTAGTAAAAAAGAAAATAATTCAATGTATATCAGAGAAGAATGTATATAAACAAAAAAATGAAAAATAATTTATAAAAATAAACTTAATAGATAAACAGTATACACTTTTGGTGATTTTTTTTTATGTGAACCCACAAAAAATAAACAGTAAAGTTAAAGCAATATAGGTCGAGAGGGATACTTACTAGTATAGTTTACATCTCAAAGCGGAACAGTCAGAAGTTGAGCTGCTCGAGTGGAAACTGTTATTGTCGAAATGGATTGCAGATCTTAGCCATGTTCCAGATACGAAGCCAGGTGAGCCTGAATGAAAAGATTGGAGATTACTTTACTGCAGCACTACATGCAAGCAGTGCTGAGTGCAGTTGCCCATTGATCAACAGTGGTTACAAGACACGAGAACACTTAAATCCGGCCCCGAGGAGATGTGGACCAAGGACATGGTGTTCGCGCGAGTGCACTAGCCACAACCCCATAACACTTCACTATGATGCACACTACTATAGTTGACTTCTCTGTAGCGACTCCTGATTTAGTGTTTTATAGGAAATACATATTCTTAGGTTTGGCTAAGATGAGCATTTTGCAGCACTGATCCACCGTAGGTCGAATGGTGATGAGGCAGTTGGTGATGTTGTACTGGAGTGATGAGAGAGCTTTAAGAAGTAATTTTGAGTGCTGTGTATTGTTTGCAAAGAGGTTGATAAATTAATTCACAAGAAGAGATAATTTCTCCAAGAGAGTTTGTGAACATAGGCTGGGAGAGATTAGGCCTTCGACAATGCCTTTAATTTGGTTGGATGCTGAGATGCAGTAGAACAATACAGAGTAGAATCATTGAGGAAGATTATATCTGTGATACCTAGTTAGGACATGATTGCCATAGGATAGGATGTCCTGGTTCACTTTCTTAAATGCCACTGAAATGGTATGTGTTCATGAGAGGCTGTGTAGTGAGGTATCCAGAAGTACAGTGTCTGTAAACGCCATTCCCAAAGATCAGTGACACTGCATAGTTGGATAGCAGGGGAATTGTTGTAGGACATCCAGTATAAGATCATGAAGACTTGGAAGAAAAAGAAGAAAAACTTTATTTGAAATGTGAGAGGGGGCAATGGCGAGCCTTTTCTAATGAAGAGAACTACGGGTATTTGGAAATTGATGCTGAGATATGTGATGGTTTGGTAAGGTTTGTCACAATTTGAAATATAAATGGATTGGAAGGGTACACGAAAAAGAATCACCAAATGCAGAGAATTGGGTACGATTTCTAAACTGGGATGAGGGGCAAGGTTGAGAGGAAAGTATGAGCAGACAGAAGGTAAGAGAAGGAATGATGAGGAGAGATGAGAACTATGCTCTTGCTTGGAAGTTCGGAGGATCATGATACTTGCTTACCTGTACTTCTAAAGGGCCCTCAACTGGTTATTCAGACAACGGCACCTGGGAAACGGGGTGTCAGTGGAGTAATCAGTTGCCGATTTTCTTTTATAACCATGTTACCAAACTGGTACGTGATGTACTGTCATTGGTTACTACTAGTGATATATGTTTTTGCACTCGGCCGTACAGGCGAAACTGTAGTTTGTAGTGCATTATCATGCAGGAGTGTGGCTCATCTTCCTTATCTCCCGCTTTCTTCTATACAAGAGCTATTTTGTTCATTTTTGCTCTCCTTTAAGCAGTGCCAAAATGTTTGTGAGCTACAAGTCCTCTGTTTCTACCTCTAATTTCAATAGGGGCTAGATTTGCAGAGTTTCTACTGATATATATATATTTCTCTTGTCGGGCATGTCTTGTTCCTCTGGAGGCATTCAGATTTGAGTGTGTTCCTTTTCTAATTCTGATATCATTCAGCAATAGAGTCACTTTTGTGATGAAACTGAGTTCCAGCCCCTTTCCCACCAAGGGGTGGAGATAATAAAAGCTCTGTCCACAAACAAAAATATGTTGCTGCTTCCAAGGTGTGTTAGCAGTGAGCCAAGCATAGCTAGGTTATCTCTTGTGCCTTTTTCCTGATATTTCTAGAGTTGCTGCTCATACTGATAAGATTTGCAGCGTATGAAATTAGGTGGCCTAGAAAACGGTTTTAAAACAAATGAGCTGAGGCCAATTTACACAAAGTGCCTGGGGTTGCAACACGTGTTTGTGCCCACTACCTACGGGGCATTTAGGTATTTTAGAAGGGGCTGAAGACTCTTGGCAGACCCATCTGTAACATGGATGGAATTTGAGCTGGCACGATCACATGAGGGCATTTCCTCATTTGCGTGGATGTGTGGCCCCCGGCAATAAAGGAACCTTTTGCCATTGGATTCACACCATAGCACTGACACAGTTGGAATGGTAAGGAAACATTCAGGTCGTGCACTGACTGTGTGCCCCCTGAGTACACTCTGTGGGAGGGACCATCCAGGTACCCCATCCCCATTTGCAGGTGGGCTCAGGAGCCTCCTGTGGGATCCCTGCTGCCCCTTCAGTGTGGGGCAAGGTCCCTTCCAGTGAAAGACAGAGATGTGGATTCAAACTGCGACTGGGTCTTTAATGAATTCCCTCTCCTCCGTTCAGGCTCAAATTGTCTGAGTATGTGCCTTCACTGCTGATAGCGCATTTCTGTGTTGTAATCTAGCGCACTGCTGCAATCTGTGACGGGTGCATCTATGGCGCAAACTATAATTCGGGCGCAGCTCCGTGTTCTCTGGCGAACGGTTCATGATGTTTACAACTGTTTTTAGGCTGTTCCAGCCCCGCAGCATCCAGCAAGTCAGATCGTTGAATTCCATCAGCAGTGTCTTAGGCAATATCCATCTGGTGTGCCTTCAGTAATGGTCGTCTGCCCCTACCACGGCCCCTGTTGAACAAACTTAGAGTAATTGTATGTATATAGCGCTTACTACCCCTTACGAGACGTCGAACTTCTTATCAGCAATTAGCACGCTACTCCAGATTCCAAAGGTATTAGTGGTGGATTAGTATAGGGGAATATGAGTATAGTATTACTATAGGGAGGTACGTGTTAATTTGAGTGGAGGACATGTGAGTCTGTTAGTTGGATTTAATAGAGTATCGGTGGGATAGAAGAGGGAAGAAAACCAGTAGTAAGTTGAGGTCTGTGATGAGTAAGGGAGAGATGAAGGAGCCTGTAGAAAGGGATTAGGGAGAAAGTGAATCAGATTAGAAAAATGAAGTTTGAGAGGAGTCGCAGAGATAACATGAGGGAGAATTTAGTAGGCTTGTTTGGGAGATCAACTACTGATGCTTTGGGTGAGCCAGGAGTTGTAGAAGAGGGAGGAGTTTAAGAATGGTTATTTTTCAGATGATAGTAGTAGAAAGGGATTGGGATGAGAGAGAGTGCCGATAGAGGATAAATTGATGGAGGTGTAGGGTGAAAGTAGGACAGAGTAAAGCTTTCGATAGTTTTCTTTTTCTCTTGTACAATAGGACTAAATAAATATACAGATACATGACTGCTTAGTAAGGGAATGTATGTGTAGGGACTATAATATATTGAGATTTGTGTGTTTTAGTGAGAGGAGCTATTGATGTAGTGGTTTTCTGTGAAAGATTTGTATGTGCAGTACTGCTGGGGAGTGGTATTTGATTAGTACAGGGGTGGTGATGTGTTTTGGAGAAGAGTATGTGTTGTGTAAGAGGGAATGGACAAGAGGTATGAGTGCGTTAGATATGATCACTGGAATAGGTAGTGTGTGGTGGAGTGGCGTGTAACGATTGTATGGTTGAGTGTAATTGGTAAAAAGAGGGGGCGTGTGTTGAAGGATGGTGGAATGGAAGGCTGAGTCTAGGTTTTGTTATGATAAAAGGGGTTCTGTTAGGATCAAGTAGAGGATAGAGCTAGTGTTTTGTTTGAACAGGGAGTGTGTGTATGGATGCATTAAAGTTATGTATAATGTGACTTTGTGTTGGTGATGTTTGGATGTGTTAGTGGTATAGGACAGAATTGTGTTTTGTGTGAGAATGCAGGTGCCATATTTTTGCAGTTTGGATAGAATTCTGTGTTGGTGTGGTTTGTGGGGTTTTGGAGTGGTTGTGTAGTGGTCCAAAGCACATTGAAATCTGGATGAGGTTTGTTTGTGGTGCATGAGTAGAATGCCTTTGCTGATATGGTGTTTGGATGTTGGCGGATGTGGAGGGCTTAAGGCGGTAGCTCATAAGTGAAAATTGGGCAGCATCTCTGGCCCGAGACCCGACTCAAACAGGCAACTGCCCTTGTCCTCTGCACCCAGCCCAAACAGGCAACTGCCCTTGTCCTCTTCGCCCTTAGCCTCGACGCCCGGGCTGAGACACCTTGAGCCCTATCTTAAAATTACACCATTGGCCAATGGGACACTAGCTCTAACCAATTGGAACCCTAACCCTAAACCCTAGAGCCAATGGGAGACCTGGCCCTATTAACACTGCTTAATTTGAGCCGGTAGTTTCCATTGCTCAGCGTCCGCACTTAATTATCAACACTGGTGCTTAGTCTACCACATGGTGGCGCTGTTTGTGTAATACAGACACGAGCACAACAGCAGTTGGTTATTAATTCATCATACTTTAAAATGGCGATTACCTGCCTTCCAAGCTAATTTCTACACCTTTAGGGGCCTGGAATAGTCAGAATTGTCACACTTGTAGGGTTTCATGGTTAGTAGTTGTGCTGGTCTGTCATAGGCGGCGCTGACAGGAGTAATGGACGGGTGCAGTCTGCAGTGGCCTCCTGACGAGGGCCCGGCACTTATTTATTCACAAATTAACCAGTGCCTATAAACCAATCGTAGCCCTAGCCCTAATAGCCAATCAAAGCCCTAATCCTTAAGTCCAGTAGGGAACCCTAGCTCTAGTAGCCAATCAGAACCCTAGCCCAAACAGCCTATGCAGCTAACCCTTTGACAACAAGAGCCACATACAGCAGAACTCAGCAATTGTAGACCACGCAGCACCAAGCTTTTAGTTGACATCTACAAAACTATTACACCACATCCATGCCATTGGAGCACACTCATAAGCATGAAATATACCAGACCGGACGTTGAATAGTAGTAAAGAAATTACTCTACTAGGACTTTGCAGCATGAAGGATAGGTAAACTAAAGAAGAAAAGACAACTATTAGTAGAGGCAAAAGATTTCACTCGACTCAGCAGCCAAGGGCTATTTTACACCACATCCACCCTCACACATATAAATGTAGTTAAGACGCCCTCCCCAGCACAAGCCTTTCAAACTTTTTGCTTTATCCTTAAAGCATCCTGACACATATAATCGAACTTTAAACATGTTACTTGTTCTTTGGGTAGGTGGAGGATTTAAAGTTTCAATGGAAGTGCTGCAAGACAAACAACAAATTATAAGAACTAAGGTGTGTACACGTGATCAAGCGAAGCTTGTGAAGTTCGGAAATCTACTACTAACGTTCACCAACTAAGAGAGCTCATAAATCCCTTAACCGGAGGTCAAAGAAGTCTCAGTGAGTCACCAGACATATAAAGGTTGGACACTACCACTTGACCCAGAAGAAATTCCCTACAGTCGAATGACTGGGTTCAGCTGATTTTTCCACTCACTTGGCTCGTTTTAGTTGTTTTCAATGCCCATCTCATTCTTTCATACTCCTTCATACTCACCTTCTGCTTACCTATCCAGTGCCAAAGCACTAGTGGAGTGCCCAAGCGGAGCCCCTTGAGTCCGAAACAAGCTAAGAACAGAAGGCAGAGCGACACCATCTCCAGTAATCTGTAGAGTGTCTTTGTCTCATTAACAAACCTCCACCCCACGTTAGCACAGGAGAAATTCCCAGTGTGCAGAAGTCCCACACTAGAATATTCCACTTCAGTAGCGTTGTCGCTAGATTTATGACCTATTTATTTCTTCCTATTTATGAAGAAAGTGTCTGGCTGGAGGACCATTCCTCTCCTGCAAATATTCAGGAAGTTCGGGATCGATGTTAAGACCATGTCCTGAACAGTGTACTATACTCCTTAGGAGGTTCATTAGCAAAAGGAACAACTTCACCAATATACAGGTTGACTTAGTAAAGCTTCCTATGTGGTCTCAGGTCCTTGGTGCTACTGTTTCCAGATGAGTACCGTTTGCCCTTTATAAGCCGTTTGGGGTATTTAAGAAGTTGGTGGGTGTAGCTTAACATCTACATAAGCACGAGTTTAGAATTATACTTAATGTGTACGACTTTCTTACTTGTCTTCCTCATGGAGCCTGACAAAGAGGCCTGTCCGTCATCTTGAGCATCCTGTCGCCTTTACTGCTCATTTTGAGAAGCCATCCATTTAGCAGAAATCAATGTTTTTTTCTTTGAACACTTTTGAAGATGTCACCGATGGACCCCTTTCATTCAAGCTCCACATTTTAGTGTACACTTTGATTGGTGTTCTTTTCCAGACAGTGTCTGCTGATGAGGATTTGCATGTTACCCTTACACGTGTTGGCTTGTTGTATTTATCTATCCCTTAATGGTTGCCTTTTTGTATGTGCTGCAAACATGCATAGATAACCAATGGCAACAGATATGGGGGAATGGGAAGATCAGGTCAGAATCTTTCAGAATGTGCCAGCATCCACACACCTGTAGACTCTCAGAAGGAAGTCCCATTGGGTGGTCATACATGGCTTCTGATGTGACCATCCCTTAAATATGAACTACCATGCAAATGGCGGGTATTGAAGTTATCTTTGGGTTGTGGCGGTAGAAGGGAGGTCCACTCCCACCCTCTGACACCCCTTGGGGGGGGATCAGACTTGTATAATGCAATTGTTTGCTGCATCATGGACACTTTGTAATATTTCATGAGTGCCTGTTTGAAGTGTGTATAAATCCTGTGGATTTGAAGCCAATGCATTTCAGAAGTTAGTCCTGTGAAATGTACTGCTGAAACCCATGTTTTTCTTATTTTCTTAACAGGCAAATTTACGGTTGGTGTAAAAAGTGTGTGTTTCTGTTTAGGGAGCTCTGCCACGACTTGTAGGTGAGCAGGGGCACGTCAAGCTTGTTCTGGACCATCCATCCCAGGACTCTGCTTTTATAGTCTTATTCAGATAAAAGGGGCAAATACTGCATAATTGTAGCTTTCTGTGATGTAGCAATAGAGGACGTAGAACCTTGACTTCTGGGGATTTTGATCAGTTCAATTTGACGCTCTGCCAAGAGGCAACGTGCATAGTAAAGCGGGTGAAAGAACACCATTTCTTTATGGCTATTCTTTTGGCTGCCTTCATCTCTTTCACACACACTCCTGGTTTGAAGTTCACAAACTGCTTCCTTTACTCCAGAACAACCAAACTACAGCAAAAGTGCATATGTTTCTTGGACCTGTGTTGCAGTCTTCTGAATGTCACATCATACTATAGGTGACTAAGATGGGGCACACCAGGGAGCTTCCCAGACAGCCATTATTGGAGTGGTTAGATTTGGAACACTCTGTGGTAATATGTTGGTGATGTGGATTAAAGTGATAAGGTTCTTGTGCTGTGAAGAATGTATCTTTAACAAATTGAATTAAGAGATCTCTTCTTTGACTACTCCATGGTTGGAAGTGTGCTGCTGTGACTGAACCGCTCTTTATTAGGCCTCACCTTAGACAGTGTATGCACTGTCTTCTAGACATTTTATTAGCTTAAAGCGGGCTTGGAGCCTGCTAATTGCTTACCTTTGGTTGGCTTGTTTGTCATTCTTATTTGCTAGCTTCTGTTTTGTCAGCATGTGCAGGCTTCACTTCATCTTTGTTTGTGTTTCACTCGCCAGCTAGAGCGTGGCCCAAGTACTTCTTCCTTGTCTAGCACTGTGTCCTGTTCGTGCTTTATTAGAGGTCCTTATTTTCCTTTTTCATTGCAGCACTCCATAAGACTTTGTGTTTACAAACGTCTTACCACCGTCCATCTCTCTGTCATTGCTTGCCCCATCTCCTTCCCCCTTATGTTATTGCTTTTTCTGCCCCCAGCGGTTACTTCTCCCTTCCCCACTCCCCAGTTGTTGCTTCCCCCCTACCCTCCTCTTGGATTCCCTCTCCCACCCTCCCTCTCTTTGTTTGCCCCATGCCCCCATCCCGTCATTGTTTGCCACGTCCCACAACCCCTCCCACCATTGTTGCCTGCCCTGTCACCTAGCCCCACTATACCTGGAGTTGCTTAACCCCCCCCCAACCCTTCCCCTCCCATGGAAAAAAAAGCTGTATGGCACAGCCAGCACTGGCCACGCCAGTAACTTTTAGCCATGCAGCACAGCAGTCCCAATATTGTACATCTTGGCTAAAAAAAGATCGACAAAGTCAGCGGCTCTCGCATAGGTGCGACTTATTCGCTTTGCCAATGCTGGTCTATCTTCCCTTCATTTTCTCTTTAGCATTGGCTGCACACAAGAAGTGTGCCTCCTTCTGCTGCCCGAGAGCCTGGCCGTTCGATCCTGGGACTTTGACATTGATCACATTTCTGCTCAAGGCCAAGCCATCAACTCCACTGTGCTTTTACTGCGTCCACTTGGCATCTTAGATTTATTGGATTGCAGTTGTCAGCTGCCTGGGACAAGTCCAGTTCAGCCAGTCATGTGCATTATTTCCACCAGCCAATATATTCACAGAAATCTGTGTACTGAAACCAAACATCCTAATCTAAGCCTTTACAATTCAGTAAGAAAGTGATCTGATAATTGGAAGCAATATAAAGATGAAATTTCAGTAGATGAGGGACTTTAGAGTTTCCTGAAATGCAGGTGTGCTTGGGTACTTACACCCTTGTATCGTTTATAGAGTGCACAAAACAATTACCTCGGAGCCACGTAGTCGCCACTAATTTCTAGGTGAGGCTGAAAGGGATCTACACTTTAGAGTAGCATCTGTTTTTGTGTTATTACAAGGCTGTTAAGAATACATTCCCATGATTTTGAAGTGTTGAGTGAATACGTTGCCATGTTTGCAGCAGGCCTGTGTTTAAAGGATACCAGAGTGAACTGTTTCAATCGACAGCAGTTTAGCCAGTGCCATGTGCTTAATTATGATGTGGTGAAGGAAAGTGGTTGTTTTACACTTTAGGAAGACAGCCAGAGAGATGAAATCTAAACTCTAGTGCTGTTACTGGGCATTTTGATGATAATAAACTTTTTGTTGACAAATAACCTGTTGGAATGTAAAATGTATTCCTGCTGTTATAATAGGAGTGATAAAACAATAATAATTACAATACCAGTGCATATAATGCAGAACCCTGGTAATGTACTGTAATCGTGCTCTTTAAAAAATACTGTAAAACGTTTTTAATCTAAGGAAATATTACAACAATCTAAAGCAGATTTAGATTAAAAAACAAATGGAGTGAAGCATAGCATTATGATAGTTCTAGACCACCATCATTAAAATAGCTCTAATATGTGGTGTATTACTTTTCACTTTTGTAACTCTCAGAGCTCTTTTACTTCTGTGGGATGCCTTCTTTAGCCACAACACCTCCAGTAAGGGCCAACTGGCCATGGATGGTCGTCTGCAAGCTTCAAGGGTTATAGCGTCTTAACTTCGGTTGTGAGTGGTACTTCGTTCCTTGATAGTAACTCCCCTCCCCACACCACCAACATTCTTCTTTCACTCATTGAGATTGTCCAAGCATAGTGTGCTTAATGTGTTTCTCAGTGTCATTCAAACAAGGAATGACTAATGTGGCTGTCAGTTCAGAACCTTGTGTGACTCCTGAAGACATTGAACAGTCTGATGTCCAGTCTCCTCCTTGCCTGTGTCGTACATGTCTCGGTGTGCGTAAATAGTAGTAGCTCCACTGTAGCATCATCCGCTCCTTTATCTCAAGGGTCTTCTATAGTGTGGCAGAGCAGCATCAACATGAATTCCCAGCTAATTCACCGTAAATATGACGAAGGAGAACATATGACCCCAGCAGACCACCATAACTGTGATGGCTGCGAACCTCAGTTGGTGTCAATTTGCAATTTACCTTGTTTAGTATTCATGAGGTAGGTTGAATTGGTGAAACACTGCGATTAGATATATTGTGACCCAACCTATTAAATACACAGGTCAGTTTGCAAAATATCAATGTATTTGTCAAGTGATGGTGTGCAAAGTGCGACCACTTTTCCCCCGAATGCATTCTTTGTACATGTGGATCTTAGACAGGCTTTTATAGTTCAGTAGATTTTGTCAAATGACATGGCTGATACGAAATCAGCCAATATCGAAAATAACTTATTTAAAGGGATTGCATCCTCTTTTAAAGGGTCCAGTCTCACAGTAACCAGACGCAGAGCAGGACTGGGAGCAAGATCTTGGGTTTATTCACAGTAAGACCCGTCTACCAGCAGAGCTAGCCTGTACTTATTTACACCCCTTCCCAGCTGGCCTCTGCCTGCTGGTGTTCTCCAGTCCATGCCAGAGTGCCCAGTCATGGCACTCTGCCACACTCCGAGGTGCCACAGTCCCTCATGTATTATAGCGGAATATTGCAGTGCTTCGGTAATACTTTATGGTTACACAGGATGCATGTATGTATTTTAGATCTAACAGTTGCTACGTACAATAGTTCGAGTAACCAAGTGATGGTGTTCTGGTGCACATTGTGTTCAGTCTGTTTTGGAAGGGCAGCTTAGAAGTAAGCCTGCAGCACGTCTTAACAGATACAACCTTGTGTTGGGGTCAATGTATTTAAGCGCCTCGTGGCTTCTTAAGGATGCTTCTGAAAATTGGATGTACTGTTTGGAAACTGAGCGTCCGGGTGAGAGGCATGATCCGGCCAAGATCACACGAGTTGTAGCTGGTCATCTTGTTCCCAATAAATGCGATTCCTTGTCGTGTTCAGTGAGTGTTAGAGGAGGGTCCAGGACAAAGCAAATGTTAGCAAGGAGTTTTCAAGATTGGCGATTTCGAAGCGCTATGTGGCATATCGAGTAAGACAGGACAGAGTCAAAATGGTACATCTTTAAAAAAAAAAAAAAAAACACAAAAAAAACTGACTTTACATTTGACTAATGTTACCAAGGTTACAAATCACCTCTTTTCCTCTTTTACTACCTATAAACCGTTTCAGCACACCGATGAAAAAACGATGCTAATTTATATAGCTTTGACATTTTATAATTTTCATGATTTTTAGATAAAGGATTTTACATTTAAAACTTTAATAGTCTAGTCTGAGTTCATTTATCTTTAACTTTTGAAGCGGGTAGAGTAATTCATAACTGTAATTTTATTCGTGTAATGTAATATTCACTTCACTTCATTTGTGCATTAAAATTCCTTTAAGACCGTTATTAATGATTTATGTAATGAAATGTCATATTAATCACAGAAGTTTTCACATTTTATTATTCTCTTCTATGTTAATACTATCTTTATGATCTCTATTAATGTTTTATACCCTCTAATTTCAATGATAAATCAAGCTCATTTTCATGTTTTTGTTGGTATTTGCTTCGCTGAGGTGCCACCTTTAAAATGTTATGTCTTTTTTCGCTCCACATGCAGAATAAACCATCTTTATTCATGAAGTGATAGTTAATTATGCCATTGTATATGGTAAGCTTGCATTGACAAACTTATAGTTGCAATATTTCTTTTGCAGCCCAGAGATTGGAACGACTCCGGAAAGAGAGACAAAACCAGATCAAATGCAAAAACGTACAGTGGAAAGAAAGAAATACCAGTCATTCAGGTAAACTAGAGCCCAGCTGCTTGAGTTGGAACACTTAAACCATATTTGTTCTGCTGGGGTGTTTGCACACCCTGTGCCTGAGCTTTTCTATTTAATATATATATATCTAGAAAGAAAATCGACATTACGTTGTTTAAACACGTGTCTATTCGGTCTGTTATGCAACAATACAAACTGTGTGTATTTCGTCGCATACTGTGCTATCTATTGGTGTGAACCCTAGTCAGTGTCTCATTCAAGTCTAGGGCTATATTGAAAAGTGTAATACTTTTGTTGAGTATTTTCTTGCATTCCTTAACTGGACAAATATAAATGCCAGATTGCCACCCAAGGAAATGTTGCCCTGAGTGGGTGGATTCAAGCAATACCAAACATGATGTGGGTTTTCTTAGGAAATATACTCTGCACAATTAAGTATGTACCATTAGCGCAGAGCTCGAAATTGTGGCCTAATAACTGTTTATGGTGTATTGTTGGTTTGATGACAGCAAACTCAGGACTGTATGAAAATTATTAAAAATATATCGTTTCTAATTGTGAATGACCTTAGAAATGTACCGGTGCAAGCCAGACCTCCCTTGCACTGACTGCCTGACCAGTAGAACAATCTAAACTTGGCGTTTGTCATAGATTATAGATTTTTTTTCTCAAACCTTGGTAATTCCTTACAGTTTTGCTCGTGTAGGAACATATCCCTGCCGTGGCTTGATCTTCCAACTTTGTTTCCTCTGGATAGCCTAAGCATAGAGGTTCCATACCTGTCCCTTTTTTTTAGGTTCAGTGCGCCTACTGTCAATAAACTGGGCGTAGTGCAAAAAATAATTCAAATAGCATCTGGGCTCCTTGCTGTTGAGGTAGGGGGCTAGGGAGAATGGGATTGGGTGTGCGCATGCCCCGGCCAAGGAGCCAGAAATCCTTTAGATTTGTATTATTTTTATTTTTTCCTGGACCCAAGATAAATCCAAACAGTGTCTGTGCTGTGTACTGAAGTACAAGGAGAGGGTTTGTCAGTGAGGGGCCAGGCACACTTTTTGATTTTTTTTCTTAGGATAGATAACATTTCCAAACAGCATCCAATTTTTTGCTTGGGCACCGACTGTGTCTGTACCCATGAAAGAATGCAGACACTGTTTGGATTGTTTTCTTATTCCCCAAAAATCCAAATTGCATCTGCCCCTTGCTGTGGCACAGACCCAAAGCTCCTTCCTTTCCTAGTGCTTTTCTTCGACAGAGAAGCACTGGCAAACAAAGGAACTCCCTAAAACTGAATCAGGAATTGGGGATTGGAAGTCTCTGGGCTGGCAAACCTATTGTTTACTTTCTTTGTGGTGTGTCAATAAAGGTATCTGTTCAGTTGCCCTCTGTCGTTCTATTTTTCTCTCCAATGATAGTTCAGAGGAGGTCAATCAGTTCTTCGAGTTGCTCAGCCTTATTTTCACAGTTCCTTCAAGAGGATCTGTTTTTCTTAAACTCTCTATATAGGAAGTCTGGGAAAGTGCACAGCGAGCTGGCAGCTGATCACACTACTAGTATACGTTTTCACCGAGGCAACCCGATGGTGCATCACTTGCCTAACAGATCACATGCTGAAGCCTCCTCTGTTCTCATGTGTTTCATAGCATCTTAAGGAAGCTTCTGAATATACTCCATGTACTATTCTGAAACTGAGCCTTAGGGAGAGAGGCATGATCCAGCCAAGATTTTCTCTGATGGGCCACACTGGTAGTAGTAGGAGTGGCCTTCGAGGCGATCTCCATTAGGGGATCGTCATAAAGTGTCCTAGGCATTCTTTTCTTCTGAGACCTGTAGACACCAACTCTTGTATTATCGTCTTCACTCTCTCTGCACTGTCATTCATCCACCTCTCCCCCACCCAATTTCGTCTAGCTCACCTTACCCAGCGATTGAGAAAGCCTGGTTTCCTTGGAGACAAGCCCTCCAAACTCAAACACTGATGTCTTCCGACTTCTGTCCTAGATCAGAATCCCTCTTGAAAGGTCTCTAATGTATGGATCCCCTCCCCACTATCCTATCACTTTGCCTGTAAACTGTACCTCTATGCGTGTGCTTGACTCAGAGTTTCAGGCAATTTACAGGCGCCATTTACTGCTTCGCTCTGTTGTCTTGGCAAGTCTCACCACAGGTGGAACCGCCGTGGGCTTTTGCCCCCATCTCTTTCAGCCTAGTCCTTCCAAGGCCCAAGGTTCTGAATTTTCCCTTGGAATGGCCCGTTCATAACAAGAGTCATGGCAACTGATACTATGAGAGAGAACTCTTATAAGTTTTTTATACAGATCCATCTTCAAGTCTGATTCTTGTGGCAGCACGAGCTGCCTCACATCAGCCTATGCTGACAATCGCAATCTAGGCTCCAACACCTACTTTGCCTTATTGCTGACATGGGGCTTTTATCTCGATTGTACATACCAAAAATGACGTAATACTAAGAACGTGGCCTCGATTTCGAGAACCTTTCCAAGGTCAGGTTTTTCTGTAATATTCTGGATGACGTAATGGTGTAAATAGGCTTTAATAAGGGGATCCACTGTCCCTCAGAAATGTCTCTTTGGTATTGTCATTGTATTGTATTGTATTGTATATGCTCTTATATAGCGCACAATCACCCTACGGGTATCCCGGCGCTTGACAGAACAGTTGATGAAATTAAGCTGAGAGGAATAGGCAGCGACGTAGGCAATCAGGCTACTGGAAAGAGCCAGGTCTTAAGACTCTTTCTGAATTCCATTAAGGAGTCTAGCTGCCTGATCCTCGAAGGAAGCTCGTTCCATATCCGAGCACCAGCCACGCTAAATGCCCTCCCCCCCAGCCTGACACGTTTAAATCTGGGTTGTGACAGCAGGTTAGCGTTGGAAGAACGCAGCTGTCTCGGGGGGAGATAGCGTGAGAATCTCTCCTGCAGGGGAATTGGACCCATCCCATGTGCTGCTTTATAAATCAGACAGAGAGATTTAAAAAGGATCCTTTCTTTGACTGGCAGCCAGTGGAGCTCGCGCAGCGCCTGAGTGGAAGAGGCGTCGCGTCTACGATTTAGCGCCAACTTTGCTGCAGCCGACTGTACTCTCTGTAATCCCAGCAGAATATACTGGGGGGCGCCCAGATACAGAGAGTTACAGTAATCCATTCTGCTGAGTACTGTGCTCCTTACAATCAGTGCGCGCATATCCCCTGGCAAGAATGGAAGAATCCTACGAAGTACCCGTATTAGTCCGAAGCACACACTGGCAGTCTTGTTCGCCTGCGAGTTCAATTGCAGATCGTTATCGAACAAGACGCCTAGATTACGAATGGTATTTGATGGAACCAGTGGAGCCTCATCTGGAGCAAGCCTAAACTCCGACTGCAGATGATGGATCTGGTTTCGTGGTGAGTAGAACAACACCTCGGTCTTATCACCGTTAAACTGCAGGGAGTTACTTCGCAGCCAGTCTGTTGTCAGGCTCATGCAGTTTTGAAATTGCTCCAGAGATACCTCCTGTTTTCCCTCCATCGAAAATACCAATTGTGTGTCGTCTGCGTAGTTTACCAGCTCAACCCCAAACGCTTTGATAATTGCAAACAGTGGTTGCAGGTAAATATTAAAGAGAATGGGGCTGATGCTGGAACCCTGTGGTACTCCATAGGCCACGTGGGATTTTTCAGAGGTAAACGACCCCAGTGTCACCACCTGCTGCCTCCCTGTCAAATAAGAGCGGAGCCACTGCAGTGCTCGGCCCTTTACACCCAGATCCCTCAGTCTTGCCAGCAGGATAGTGTGACTCACTGTGTCGAATGCGGCTGACATATCCAGGAGCACTAAAACCGCAGTGCTCCCGGCGTCAGCCCGCATTCGTATGTTGTCCAGCATTGTGACCAGGGCCGACTCCGTCCCATGACCAGGGCGAAAGCCAAACTGGTCCCTATCCAGTAGCTGATACTCTTCCAGAAATTCCGAAAGAGATCTACTCACGACCCTTTCCAAGATCTTAATTGGGAAGGGAAGGAGGGAGATGGGCCGAAAGTTAGCCGGGTTAGTTGGGTCTAAAGAGGGCTTCTTAATAAGAGGGGCCACCACAGCCTGCTTCCAGCTTTCTGGAACCAATCCTGTTTCCAATGATTGGTTGCAGATCTGGCGCAACCAGGGAAATGTGAGATGACCATATGTTTTCCACACTTTCTGGGGAAGAGGGTCGAGGGGTGAACCGGAGGAGATGCCACTGACCAGGGAGTCGAAAATAGAGGCCGACATAGCAGGGAAGGAAGCCAAGGAGTGTTGGTGGTCCATGGTCCCCTTAGATGTCTTGTTACCCGGGTTCTGGGTTGTCGCCTCGTTGTCCTTAAAGCGGACGACAATCTTGGCCACTTTGTCTTTAAAATAAGTGGCAATCTCGTCGCACAGATTTTGTGAGGCTTCGACTCTATTCTCCAGACAGGATGGGGCAGAGATGGTTCTAGCAATTCTGAAGAGCTCCATAATTCTATTTGGGGCTTGCAGGATGGATTGAGCATAGAAAATGGCCTTGCTTTCCAAGATGCGCAACTTGTACCTCCTCAAGGTTAACTTAAAAGTTGCCCTATCCTTATCCAGATAGCTCTTTCTCCATGTTCTTTCTGCCTTCTTGCATTGAAGTCTGAGCTGCCTCAGATCTTCTGTGTACCAAGGCGCTGAAATTTTGTTTCTAATTTGGAGTCTTTTTATAGGGAGCACTTCGTCTAATGCAGCTGTAACGTACTGCCGGTAGATGTTGTAATTGTCCTCCACTGTACCTAAGCTCTGAAAAAGGCTCACCGAGGGCGTCGGCAGGAGAGCGCCTGTCCTTGTTAAATTGGACCATTTTCTCCCTTTCCGATACTGCACCACGGTGTTGGATTGAGCGGTGGGAATAGCTGACCGTACTGTGAAGAATATTAGATAGTGGTCCGTCCACATTTGGGGAGAAATATTTAGGAGTTCCACCCTTGAATCATTTGCGAATAAAAGGTCGAGGATATGTCCTCCCTGGTGAGTCGGGGAGGTAACTAGTTGTTGTAGACCGAGAGATTGGCAGGTGTCTGTCAAATCTCTGAGTTGATTTTTTGAGCTCGCATTCTCCCACCAATTAAAATCTCCCAAGATGACCATATTGGAGTGAGATAGGGATAGGTTAGTGATGGTATTTAAAAGGGGCTGTAGTGCAGTGTTACTCCCCGGAGGGCGATAACACAGCAAGCCTGAAAGGAGATGACCTCTAGCTTCCTGAAGCGCGAATCCCATCATTTCAATTCCCTCTATTTTGTCTACATGTAACTGAGTAAAGTGGAGGTTTTCCCTGTTAGAGCCTGTTATGTTACTGGAATATGTAGAGCGTACGTTTACCAGACAGTTTCTTGGCTCCGGGCACGTTTGCCTATCCAAATAACTATGTTTTTAAGAGTTTCCTGAATTCCAAGTAACATTGGGCTGTTCTGATCTCTGGGGGAAGGAATTCCAGATTCTAGGTGCAAGGACTGAGAATCCCAGAGCCACCCATTCTCTTGTTTTTAAATTTGGGAACCATCAGGTAGTTCATGGAAGTGGATCGCAGGGAGCATTTTGGGATGTGCGTTTGGATTCAGGAGGTGATGAATGCAGGGCTTTTGTCATTGAGTGTTTTAAAGACAGCGCAACCAGTTTTGAAGGTGGACCTCTATTCCACAGGCAACTAGTGATTTGCATATGGCCATGTCTGAACTGGGGTGGCAGAGTGGGCTAAAGAACGGTGATGGATCAAACCCAGATCTGTTGACTGGGTGTGAGTGTTTGATTGGTTCTGATGCTCCGTCCATCACCAACCCTTTTTGTAACGCTCCCCATTTACACCATAGCGTACCCGGGCAATTGAGTGACCACACAATTATAATATCAAGTCGTGCACCCATTTCTGTCAATGTCTACCACAGCTTAGCGTGGTTGAGTAAATCAAATGTGCTGCTTAAATCAGTGAAACATAAAAACAGTTGGCCTTTCTTAGCAATATATATTTACTCAGGAGCAAGTTTAAATTTAAGTATTGCTCAAGAGTGCCAATTTCACTTCTAAATCCGTATTGTGAATCAGAAAGCACCAAATTGACCGCTGCCCAAGTCTCTAATCCTTCTAGTAAAATCCTTCCCAGTAACGTAACAGATGTATCAAGAAGGGAGACTGTGCGTTCCCCTTGTTCCCTTTTTAAAAAACAAAATTGTGACTAAAGTGAATTCGGCCCATGTTGCTGGAATATAGCCTTTAGTGGCTGCAGTCAATACTTGTGCTAGATTGGGTCCTTGAAGTGCAGGTAGTGATTTAAAGACAACCACGGGGGACCCCATCTTGGCCTGGGGCCTTCCCATTAACACTCTTTCCAAGAGCTAGGTTGACTTCATCAAGGGAAAATGCAGTTCAATAAGGAGGGCCAGCCACAATTATATCATTATGCAGAGTTAACACAACACTATTATCAAGGTTAAAGATTCTACCATAATGGGCTAGCCAGTCTGCTGTTTGGACATCGGTCTCAATCGTGGGATCAGTTAAATCTCTAACAAATGGTTGGTTAATTGTCTTCCAGAACAGGGGCTATCCCTAAGTTTGGCCGCCTGCTCTAAAGCTATCCAGGCCTCTAAACACAGTTGGGCTTTTCTATTCTCTAAAGCGTATTTATATAATAAGGGTTAATTTTTCACCTCCTCCCTATTCCTTGGTGTTTCATGTAGTGTTCTTCTAAGATTCCCGTTCGCATGCATGCATTGTTGGTCAAACCATCCCGGCTTAATTAAATGTCCGTGTTTAGCTTTCATTTTTAAGCTAGCTGCAATGGCTGTTGTGAGGTTACAGAAGGCTGTTTTGTGGGCAGGGGTCCCACTCTGTACATGCAATCATCTTTGTTAGCTTTAATAACGTTTTTTAAAGGGCATTTTTATTATTAATTGTCCACTTTAAACTAATCCAATTTTGGCCTGCTGTATAGATATGCTCTGCCCGCTGTACCCCATTCTTATGTTGGGTCTTAATATTAAGAACTAAAATTAACTGTTGGTGTGAGAGGCTGGCCTGGTATATGATGTACACTTATGTAAGCGGACACCCTGCACCAGTCCAGGCAACCCTTATAGTGATTTAGGAGGTCTTAGACAACCTTAGAAAGCTCTCCGAGTGGTAGCTGTGGAAAGCAATCTTCAGGCTTAATTTAGAAAAAGTGTAAAGCAGCTTGTTTTACCAGAATGCAATCTTATAGGTATCAATTAAGTGAAAGAGATCCACATAAGGTATTTATAAAAATATGTATTTATTATACAATACTATCTGACACATACGGATATTTCCTACCCTTAGATATGCACAATGCACACAATACTTTGCATAGAACTAAAGGAAATAGCACGGAATACACAGTGGACCCCGGGGGGGGTGGAGGGGGGACCAAACCATATACTAAGAAAGTGGTTTAAGAAGCATGACTCGTGTCAAGACAATGTCTAGAGGATGTAAAAGAGCTGGGGACCCAAGAAACCACCCAAGGGGAGTGACTAGGAACCCCACGGAGAGTGTGTGCAGTGTAAGAACATGACCGCGTTCTCCGTACAAATCAACGTGTAAGTCGCGGTTGAAATTTTAAAGATTAAGGACCCTTCCTTGTGGACCCTGAAGAAACCCCGTGGAAGGCAGAAGGTTGGAGAGCCACCCCACTCGTGGATACCCTAGTACCCACGTTACCTACACCAGAGAAGCCGGGTGCATAGGTGTGAAGTAGTGTCGGAAACCGCTGTCAAACCCAATGGAGGACTTCAGGAAAGTGCCGCTGCTGGTGAAGGAAAAAGTGTCCAGTGGAATCCAAAGGTGGATTCAGGATGAGAAGTACCTGCAAGCAGAGGGGACAGAGTCTATGTCACTCAGGAGAGACCAGGCGATCTGTAAGTCGAATGTCCACCGATGTCAGGTGTTGTAGGAGAGTTGACAGTGACCTTGACTCTGCAGCTGTGAGAACCAGGCGACGCTGTGGAAGACAAGAAGCCGTGCATATGCTATCCCACGTCTGATGTCGAGAGTTGAGGGGTCGGTGTCCGGCGGGAGCACCAACTAGCCTTGGCAACTGCAAACAACGTAGAAGTCGAAGAAGGTGCAATGTCGGGACCAGCAAGGTCCAGGGGACTCACCCCAAGCAGGCGAGTCAGGGCAGGCCAGAGCAATCAGGGGAGCCCAAAAGAAATTAAGGTGACCCTCAACAGAACCCACAGGCCGGAGGCACTGGAGTCGCAAGTGGACCTCAAGCAGCTCACCATGATGCAAATGATACGGTGTGGACGAAGATTCTGGTAACTGGAGATGCTTGAGGTAGGGGCTACTTGGAGCCCAAAGATCTTGGTGGAAGGAAGCCAGCAAGCTTTTGCAACTGCAAGTCGACGCGGTGCACAGGGGTTTGGTTCCTGCGGCTCTGGTGAGGGATACTGGCCTCAAGCTAGGTGAGAGGGAAGGGCAGGCGTCGAGAGCTGTGGAGAACCACCACCTGCATACAGAACCTTTCGGAGTTCGTAGGAGCTCCGGATCAGCAGACCGGTCAGCTTAGTTGCAGTGCCTGCAAATGCAGGGAAGTGACTCTTTCACTTCAAGGGAGATTCCTTCTGGTGTCTTTGATGCCCACAGGCATTGGAAGGTTCCTGTATGGTGCACAGGCACAGACGATGCAGCAGACTGGAAGGGAGACAAAGTTGAGCCCAAACGAAGTTCAGAGTGCCCAGACTGTAGAAGTTGAAGTGGTGTCTGAATTGAATCGTGTCCCACGACGAATCTAGGGACCTACACCCAGGTAAGCCCTTAAGGTACTCTAAGGAAAGGGTTGGGGCGATTCAAGAGACCCTCCCAGGGGAGGGTTTGAACAGGGGGGAGGTTACTCCCATGTCCTTTGTCCAGTTTCGTGCCAGAGCGGGAGCCAATGGCTCCCAGAGCTGGTTTGAACTGGACTATGCAAGGAGACACCAAATGGGCCTCTCATGCAGACTTAGCTGCACTTGCAAGCGCACCCACCGGGCCCCAATTCACTAAATCCTTTCCAGGAGGTGCTCACACCTCCCTGTGACAGGATACCTATTGTTTGCCTTACCCTGCTTGAGCTTGGCTCAGCAGCAGGAGGGCAGAACCGTGTCTCTGGTCGGCAGCAGCCATGTCGTGCTGTTCAGGTGTAGAAGACTGGTACCGGGAGCACTAAGAGCTTACCGGAATGCTCTTCCATTGCTTGGAATCATACCCCCACACCATTTAGTGTGGGGGTATAATTCCAATATGTTTGATTCCAAACATGATAGGATTCGTTGCAGCCAATTTCGAGATGGTCATCGCGTAATTACGCGGTGCCCCTCTATATTGGGTGTGGCTGCTTCACTTACAACCCAGGAAAATGGACTCTGTAATGAACAGTAGTTTCTTTTTATTGAAAAGTCTGAAAAAACATCATCTAGAACCATGGACTTCCTCATTGTGGATCACGGGTTATAGGATTCACCATCCTCTCACTCTTCACAATTTTCAAAAACTGCTGGCTGAGGATCAAAATTAGTTGAGGTTTGAGGCAATTAAATTGGTTTTGTTAAAAGAAATCTAAATAAGCCTCGTATTCTCATTTTTGTGCAGTTCAAAGAGGGACAGCGCATGAGGAAATAGAGTGGCACCCAGGGCTACCTTCTCTTGTTTCTCCTACCCGTCTTTAAAGACCATCATTTTCTCAAACATCCACGTAGCAAACCATCTCAGTTTGAGATGTTAGGGGTTAGGCCACCTTTCCCCATGTAGACTCTTATCATTACCTCCCTAGGATTTATTCCATGCGATGTATTGCAACAATGGCATTTCCAGCATCTTTGTCCAATCAAATAAGTGTTTTAAGAGGACCCTTTCTTTCCCCAGTGGCCCCCAACGGCACACCATATCAGATCATTTAGAGAGGTTCAGCAGCTCCAGTACCATTACTTTCTTGCATTAGTGTCTGTCGCGTCAATGCATACTATGGCTCACCTCTTAGTCAATAACGGAGTGAAGTGCAAATGGCAAGGCTGACCGTTATTACCATTGCCAGCGTAAGACCTTCTGTCACTGATTTCTGGCTTTCCTGGCTGAAGCAAACGCCAGCAGTCCAGTGGCCCTAGTCCTCTCCCTTTCCTTTCATTAGGCGCAAGGGTCTCTATAGTTGCCCTTTCTAGCTGGCTGCCTAGGAAAAAGTGGAAAAACTAGGGCCCAGAGGTTAGAGGGTGGTGGTGTGGCCATTTCTGTCTCATCATTGGTGAGCTCATCCCTCCTCTACTCCACGAATGGGATTGGCTCCTTCACATCTGCTACTTCTTTAGATAAATCAGCGTTTTTCTTACCTGGAAATGCAGATAATCTTTCCCTGATTCTTTCTTACTTCTACTCTCCAAATGCTGGGTGACCAGCTGTGTCTCTCCTTTCTATAGCCTCTAGGTGTTCTCGGTGCTTTTTGTTGCTAGGGGAGGGGCTGAGTTGGCTGTGAGATGGTGCTAGAGGGTCAGAACCTACAGGAGCACCCACCAGGGTTTGGCCCCCCTCCCAGCACCTGCTTTCAGGCTTCTCCTACTATTCTACCTTTCAGAGAATGCATCACTGCAGCCTTCTTAATGTTGAAAATGAAGAGTGGTAGCTTTGTGTTAGTGGTCATATGTGTAACTGTAATAGCTCATATTGCTGTGGTGGTGATTGGTCAATAGCTGTACTTTTAACCACACTGAGAGGGTGATGAGGGGATGGGGTGGAGTCTATGAGGGCTCAAGGGTAGTAACCAAATTCAGGGAGCTGGACTACTTTATGTGGCAGAAAGAAAGTTTGTTTTTGTTTTTCTTCCTGTGGTAAGGGATATTGGTCAGGGAGCCATAGTGATGCAGGTTGTCCAGATTGGAACGTTTTTCAGCGTGGAGAATTCCTATCATGATTTGATTGCCAGTGGACTCACTCCTTTTCTAGGATGTTCCTGGCTACTTAGAGGCACATTAACTGTCACTCTGTTGATAAACATTAGTTTTTTAATGTGCTTCAAGTGTTGGTCTTTGAAGATATAGTTTCTAAAAATCCCAAGATCGAGATTGAATTTGAGTTTTTCATTTTCTGATTTTTATTCTGTTATAACATTTGAATCTTGCAGGCACAATCAAATGTGACTCCCAAGTCAGAGTTCATCAGTGCCATTGGTTGGTCACGTTTCAGTCAGTGGAATGAATTGAATGAAGAAGTGCATGGGCATTTAGTATGTATGTTTATAAAGAAACTGATGGTCACTTACAGGTCTGGGCATATAACGATGTCCTGGTAGTACACGTTTTTGGTCAAGTCAGAATAGCGTCTCCATCAATGAAGAAAATTATTTTGTGATTCACCTACTTCAATGAGAAATCATTTTGAATCATTGGATAAATCGTAATGTCTTGTTTATTTTTGTTTCCACAACCACAGCGGAAGAATTGAGCTCACTGTTTGAGAAGAAGAACTTTAAAGCAAAAACCTCAAATTCTTCAAAGCAGTCAATCCTGTCTGTACGACTAGAGCAGTGCCCTTTGCAGCTAAACAACCCATTTAATGAATACTCCAAGTTCGATGGGAAGGTAAGTTAATAGCCTACATGTCTACTCCCTTTTTTAATTGGGTGTTACCTCTTTTCACCCTCCAAAGGCGCACTGCCATGAACGCGGAGCTAACATGCATTTGAATATGTTGGTGATAAGAGAAAGGACATCATTGGGGGCAAGTCTTAACAGAAATGAATATTACCTATGTTGCAGAAACACTGGGCTTTCTGATGGATATTCGCTCCCCAGCTTCCTCACCTTCTGAATATCCTCCAAAGTGCCTGATTAGATCTGAAGACATTTCCCCTCACCAATCTCTCTCGAGCACCACCACATGGCGCTGTGTGGCTCCATCTGTGACACTGCCCCACACAGGATGTGATGACATTGAGGTGTACCATGTACCAGCTGGTGCGCTTGTATCAGTTCCTGTTTTGTCATTCCTCATAAACAGGGGATTGGCTCTTATTTGTGTTTCCCAGACCAAATTCCCCAGCTATCTACTGTAACTAGGTAAAATGTCTTTTACTAAGATTTCTTGGCTTTAAGCCCTGATGTAAGTGACAAAAGATGCTCTTGTCATGCCCACACATCTGCATATGGGGTTTAGGATCTGAATGTGACCATTCTATATGTCACCTATCATGCAGGTGCTGCCCTCGGATCCAATGTCAGCACTTCCATGAAACATTTCGAGGTTGACTTTCATTACATGACTAGCGAAAGCAAAGGTTTGACCAAATTGCGATGACGAACGTTTGGCACAGCTCCTCCCTATGATCCCAGTGATTTGCCCTTATAAAGTAACTTTTTGAATCCGACTCTGAAGCTCTCTTCGTGCCCTGTAAAGACTGCGATCCTAGGACGATGCCTCTGAGACTGACAGCCACCTCTCCTCTTACAATACAGATGCTGGCTTTTTCCTGGACTTACAAATTACAAGTTGTCTAGATACACCTCTAAAAGGGGACATTCCTTACCCACTGGCGACTTCTAAAAATTATCTTCATTCACTTTGGTAGCATGTAAAACTTCAAAAGTGTTGGAATTAACTTTTTTAAACCACTGAGGCTACATCTAACATTTTGACACAAATCTTACAATCTTCCTCTGCTGTTTTCAGAGCCTCTTCTCTCTTTTAATGAGTCACTCTTGGAGCTTGTACTGGCTGCTTGAAAGAAATCCTTCTTGTGTTACATAGAAATAATTACTTGATGAGACAGAGCTGCATCTCTCCAGAGCTTTTAATGGTCTAAGCTTCCTCTACTATGTTAAACCCCAATACTTTTCCTATTGCCATTCCAGACAGAGAGGCTAGGAGGCTGTACTCTCAGCGGCGGAGTCTGCCTCTGGCAATCTTGCCTTCGCATGTCACGCCTCACTGCCTTTACTTCTTAGTTCACAAAAAAGACTGAGCCTCCAACCCATCCTTGAATCTTTTCATTTGGCAGGACAATTTCACAATGCTGCCCTGAGCCTGGTGCTCTTGGCCTTCAGTGCATGGCATTGGTTGATATCCCTGGGGCTGCAGGACACCTACTTTCATCTGCCAATATTACTCATTCACAGATGCTACTTGAGGTGCATTGAGGGTTCTCATTGACTAACAGTTCCTAGTTCTTCAGTTTGTCCTGATGCCTGTATTGTGGGTTTTCACCAGAGTGCTGGCCGTGGTGATGACTGCACTGCAAAAGTCAGCTGTCCATATATTTTTGTCTAGAATGATTGGTGAAGGCGGGGTCTCCTTCGCTGTTCATGAAACATTAAGTATACAATTGCCCTTCTTTACAATGTAGGCTTCACGGTTATTACCAAGAGGTCCAATCTAGTCCCCAATAAAGAGGCCGACGTTCATGGGAGTGGTGCTTGCGCAACCTCAATGTAGGCTTTTCCTCTGCCTGCGGACATTTGGGATATACTTCCCAGGTTTCTGGTTCAGATACTGATCCAGTTTCTGCAAAACAAAGGCCTGTTTGGTCTGATGCCTTATGCATCCTGTTGTTCCTGTATGGTGGATGATAAATGAGGTTCTTTCAGTTGTTCTTGAGAAAAAAGTGGCTCCAACATCAGGGAACCAGCTTTAGTCAGGGGCCGATATTCAATTCTGTCCTCTTGAATCTGCACTGCTGGATGTGTCTCCCCCAATCTACACACCTGAAAATCATTCCTACCTAAAGTATTGTCTGCAATGCATGTAGGCCACTCCATGGCTCTTCCCTCTTCTTATCCCACCAAAGAAGAGAAGCAAACGCACAGGCTGGGCCCCAAGTGTGCAGTGTCATATTATATTGAGCGCATGTGACTAGTAGACAGTCAACACTGTGTAGACTTTTCCGGAGCAAAGCAGAGCAAATTGGTTTTGCAGCGTGAATCTTTCTGGATTCACTATGCTGTGCATTATTCCGCGATCTTGTGGTTGGGTCCGGATTCGTAGTCTTTTCTTTGTTTTTTTTTTTTGTTTTTTTTGTAGCCCAGGTGGGCGTCGACGACACACCATTTGGTGCACTTTGCGTGATGTCGTCGTGCTTCCTGCGGAAGTCCCACCTTTGGGGCGCCATCTTCAGATTCTTTTTTCCGCCGTTGGGTCTGGATCGTCATCGGGAAGCTCCAGAATTACAATCGAAGGAAGAAGAAAGAAAAGCGAGTTTCGTCGATAACTACTACGAAGATATCACAGGAAAGGAATAGATTACATCAGGAGCGCGAAGAAAGGAAGTTTTGCGCCTTTTTCTTCGACGCCCTTGGAGAATGCGCACTCAGAGGCCCTGAGCGCAATGGACAAGACGCCATTCAAGTTCTGCCCTAACTGCCACCACAAATTCGCGCAGAAGGACCAGCATCCGGTCTGCAACCTCTGCCTACCGGTC
Source organism: Triturus cristatus (assembly GCF_964204655.1). Classification (NCBI taxonomy): domain Eukaryota; kingdom Metazoa; phylum Chordata; class Amphibia; order Caudata; family Salamandridae; genus Triturus; species Triturus cristatus. The sequence goes on along the minus strand of NC_140580.1, from coordinate 1,121,039,597 downwards.
GACCATCAGAGTAAGGACTGCAACGCCTGCTCAGCCTTCGCACCGAAGACGCTCCGAGTGAGAGATCGGCAGAGAAGAGCCAACGCCAGCATGGATGGCAAGGGTAAGGCCCCGTCCCTCTACGATCTGGGCCTATCCACGGACGATGAGGACAACGTCGCCGAGGGACCCGAAAGCTTCACGGTCGTAGAGACCGACAAGAAAAATGAAGACGAGGTAAGAGAATCGTCGAGCTCAAAACAGAAAATACCTCGAAAACCCGAGGGTGACTCGAGAAAATCAGAGTCAAAGTCCACGAAGGGAGCCCCGGCGCCGAAAAGTTCGACGACCAAGGGGGGAACCATGGACAAGAGGCAGAGCGGATCCTTCGAAAAGGACTCCCTGGTGCCGAAAGACGCCGAAAGGCAAGGATCGTCGAAGTCGACCCATGAGACGGGACGCTCGACGCAGAAGGAGCGGTCGATGTCGACTCAAGTTCCGTCGAAAAGACCAGCGGTCGACGCCGAAAGCATCTCCGAGATGGAGAAAAAGAAGAGGCAGCTCGAGGCCGAAATGGATAACATCCTTCAAAGAAAGAAGGAGTTTGATGCCAAGATGAAGGAATTCAAGATTCCAACGGCTCCACTGACGAACGTCGTCGAAATCGAGGACGAGTTCGACACCGAGGGGCTGACAAGAGATCTCGAAGAGGAAGACGAGACATATTATGAAGGCGAAGCCGAGGAAGAAGACCAACAGTCGTTCTACAGCTCGGCGCCATCTACCAGCCACGACATCGAATGGCAGGATCTCGACACCGAAAACCCGGAGGAGCCCGTAGACACGTACCCTTCGAGGCCTTCGCCACCCGACGACATCGGGGTGTACAACATGGTGGTCAGGAGCGCAGCGACAGCCTTCGGGGTCAAACTCGACGAAGAGAAGCCGAAAGCCGACTTCCTCCTTGAGACACTGCTCCCCATCCAGACGAGGAGCCAATTCCTCCCCATGCTGCAAAGTGTGATGAATCAGGGGAGGGAAGCCTTCAAGGAACCAGCGACTTGCCGTTCGATCACGCCCAGGACGGAGAAGAAGTCTAAGCACTCTTCTCTGGACCCCCCTTACATCAAGGGTAGCATCACCGCCGACTCCATCATAGCTTCCACGGCCAGGAGAAGGGCCAACGTACCAGCAACTTTGGGGCCACCACCTGATAAAGAAAGCAGGAGGATAAACCTCACAGGAAGAAAGGTCGAGAGGAACGCCGCAGTGCACTGGCGCATGGCGAATTCCAATGCACTTCTCAATAGGCACCAGTACCAGCACTGGGACGAGATGGGGGAGATAGTAAAGCACCTCCCCGAGGAATACCGCCAGAGAGCCTCGCACCTGGTAGACGAAGGTAAAAACATCGCCAACTCTTGTATAAAGACAGCGTTGGACGGGGCAGAGACTTCAGCAAGACTAATGGCCATAGGGGTCACCGAGAGAAGGCATGCATGGCTAAGAATCTCAGGATTCAAACCGGAGGTGCAGAACAACATCCTTAGCATCCCCTTCAACGGAGAGACACTGTTCGGAGCAACAGTAGACGAGAAACTCACCCAGCTGAAAAAAGAAAACGAAACGGCAAGGTCCATGGGGGCCCTACAGCTGAGGGGAATGAGGCGAGGCAATCCCTCAAGGAGACCCTACGGTAGGGGAGGAAGCCAGCAGGGGGCGTCGCACCAGACGTTCCAGCAGGGTCAGCAGGGTGATGGTCACGGACAACAAGGCCAACAGAAGCAAAACTGGCAGTACCAACCTCGGGGCCAGTCCTTTCGCGGGAGAGGGAACGGACGTGGCCAGAGGAGGAGAGGGGGTGACCAGCCCTCATCAAAGTGACTCAGCACGCAAGAGGACGCCTACCCTCGACATGCTCCCAGGGGTGAGGCGCACTACAGTAACATCAGGGGAGAGAGAAGACCCGAAAGCCTACGAGCATACAACACCAGTAGGCGGAAGACTGAGGTTCTACCTTCAGGAGTGGCGGCGTATAACCACAGACAAGTGGATACTGAACGTCCTGCAGTACGGATACTGCGTGGATTTGGAGAAAAGACCTCCAAACAGAAGACCAAAGGGAAAGCAGAGATCGGCTCAAGAACTGGCCCTACTCAGAGAAGAAACACGGAAACTTCTAGAAAAGAGAGCCATAGAGGTTGTGCCGTTCAGAGAACGCAACAAGGGGGTCTACTCAAACTACTTCGTGGTCCCGAAAGTAGACGGAAACCTCAGACCCATCCTGGACCTGCGTTACCTAAACAAGTTCATCAGAACGCAGAAGTTCAAAATGACTTCGCTGCAGGAGGTACTGCCCCAAATAAGAGACGGGGACTTCATGGTCACCGTGGACCTCAAGGATGCCTACCTGCACATCCCAATAAACAGAAGACACAAGGGCCTTCTAAGGTTCAACATCGACCAGGAACACTACCAGTTCACAACCCTGGCCTTCGGATTAAAATCGGCGCCAAGGGTCTTTACAAAATGCCTGTCGGCGGTCGCGGCCCACCTACGAAGGCAGGGAATCCATGTCTACCCCTACTTAGACGACTGGCTGGTCAAGGCAAACTCACGCGAAAAGTGCGAGAGACACGCAAAACGCGTAACAGACACTGACGAACCTGGGGTTCTCGATTCACTGGGGGAAGTCATCACTGGAACCGGAGCAGGTGAAGATTTTCCTGGGGGCAAAGATCAACTCCCTGAACAGCACAGTGGTGCCCAGCGACAGGAGGACAGATGCCCTACTGAAGGAGACGCGGCTCTACCGGAAGGGGCGAGCTCTGACAGTGAGGTCAGTGAGCAAGATGATGGGGATGATGGCGTCGTGTATCCAGCTGGTGCCGAATGTACGCCTGCACATGAGACCATTCCAGGAATGGCTACAACAGCAATGGTCACAAGCAAACGGAAGTTGGGAGGATCTAGTGGTTGTTACGCACGCAGTGCAGGAGGAGATGACTTGGTGGAACAGAGACAACATGACAGCAGGGAGAAGCCTGACACCACCAAACCCAACAATGACCATTACCACGGACGCATCGCAAAAGGGATGGGGAGCGCACATGGACAACCTCAGAGTGAGGGGTCTGTGGGCTCCAGCAGATGCGGTACGCCATATCAATTACCTCGAATTGAAAACCATCCTGCTAGCCCTGAAGGCATTCCAGAGGCACCTGTACAACCAGAGGGTGTTGGTTCAAACAGACAACACCACGGCAATGTTCTACATCAACAAGCAGGGGGGGACACAGTCGTTCCCTCTCTCCTCTCTGGCACAGGAGGTTTGGAGATGGGCCATACCTCTCAGGATAGATCTACTGGCAATTCACCTTCCAGGGAAGGACAATGTGGAGGCAGACTGGCTAAGCAGGCAGACCTCGGCATCACACGAGTGGGAGCTCAATGGCCAGGAAACGGAGAAGATTTTGCAGAGATGGGGAACTCCCACAATAGACCTGTTTGCAACACGCCAAAATGCAAATGCCAAAGCTTCGCGTCCAGGCAACCAGATCAGCAATCCCAAGGAAATGCCCTATGGATAAGCTGGTCGAGGACATTTGCCTACGCCTTTCCACCGATACCCCTGTTGCACAGAGTGCTCGAGAAGTGCAGAACCAGCAACATGACTCTGATCCTAGTGGCTCCGCAGTGGGCAAGGCAGACATGGTTCTCACAAATTCAAGAAATGGCACAGGGCAATCCCCACAGGTTCGAGAGAAGAAGGGACCTGCTCTCCATGCAAAACGGAGAGGTCCTACATCCGGAACCAGAGAGCCTCAACCTGGCGGCATGGCTCCTGAGGACCTAGAGTTCGCTCACCTTAAATTGCCTCCTAGCACTATGCGGGTGCTGCGGGAAGCAAGGAAACCAACTACACGAAAATGCTACAGCGCCAAATGGAAGAGATTTACTGTGTGGTGCAGGAAGAAGGGCCTGCAAAACAGAATGACTAGAGACTCAACCGTACTGAGGTACCTCACACACCTTCTAAAGAGTAACCTCTGCTCGAGCTCCCTAAGGGTACACCTAGCGGCGATCGTAGCCTACACCAGAGGGGAGAAGGGTGGAAGTTTCTTCACTTCGCAGGTGGTGAGGAGATTCATGGAAGGAGCCAAAAGAATTGCCCCTCCTAAACGGTTGCCGCCGCCGGCATGGACCCTCAACGTGGTACTGACTGAGCTCATGAAGGCACCGTTTGAACCTATTCACAAGGCCACGCTGCAAATGTTGACGATAAAAACGGCCTTTCTGGTGGCCATAACCTCACTACGCAGGGTGAGCGAGCTTCAAGCGCTAACGCTACAGGAACCCTACATTCAGATTCACAAGGACAGGATAGTCCTGAGAACAGACCCACACTTCATGCCCAAGGTGGTGTCGGCGTTCCACATGAACCAGAGTATCCAGATACCGAGTTTCTTCCAAAACCCAACTTCAAACGCAGAAAGGGCCCTGCACACCCTCGACGCTAGAAGAGCGGTGATGCACTACATTGAGAGAACGAAGGAACTCAGGAAATCAAAGCAGTTGTTTGTGTCCTTTGCTACTAGCTTCATGGGTAGACCAGTGACTAAGGGCACCATCGCTAGATGGATTGCACTCACTATTCAATTCTGCCACAAACAGGCTGGACAGGAGCTAGCAGAGGGAGCTCGGGCTCACTCCACAAGGAAGAAGGGGGCCACCGTTGCCTTCCTGGCGAACACGCCCATTCAGGACATATGTCTAGCGGCAACTTGGGCATCTGTGCACACGTTCACAAAACACTACTGCGTGGACATTCAGATGAACAAGGAAGCACAGGTCGGACAGAAGGTGCTTCAACACATTTTCAACGACCAACGCTCATCTACCACCCAGCCACCACAAAATTAGGAAAACCGCTACAAAGTCTATGCACAGCATAGTGAATCCAGAAAGATTCACGCTGCAAAACGAATAGTTTCTTACCTGTCGGTGTAGTTTTGCAGCTTGAAGATCTTTCTGGATTCACTAGCGAACCCACCCACCTCCGCCAGGATGATGAGGCTGGAGGAAGAGGGGGTAAAATGGAGAAAATCAGAAGGAATGAAAACGTACAGAAAAATGAACAGTAAGGATTAATCAATCGCCTAGGGTTAAAAAAAAAAAAAAAAAAAAAGAGAAAGGAAAAAAGAACCCGAAGATGGCGCCCCAAAGGTGGGACTTCCGCAGGAAGCACGACGACGTCACAGGAGGTGCACCAAATGGTGGGTCGTCGCCGCCCACCTGGGCTACAAAAAAAAAAAAAAAAAAAAAAGAAAAGACTACGAATCCGGACCCAACCACAAGATCGCGGAATAATGCACAGCATAGTGAATCCAGAAAGATCTTCAAGCTGCAAAACTACACCGACAGGTAAGAAACTATTCGTTATGAAACGCATGATTTCATGTTAGCTTACTCTTTGTATTAAAGTCTGCAATACTTTAACCTAGAAAGACTATCTGAATGACATTCATGCTCACTCCATGAGGGCCATGGCTGACCTGCAGCTAGAGGCATCCCAGTGGCCAGGCAGTCAAGTGGCCAAACATACTGCTAAATGCTGTTGCTTCACAGCTCAGATTCCTAGTGAAAGATACTGTGCTAGTGCCGTATAGCATAACTTCTCGGTTAATCAGCAGTTTATTTTTGAATTTTCACTATTCAATCCAACCTGCACACGCAGTCAGAGTTGGTTTGGGATCAACCCTGCCATTCTTAATTATTTTTTTGTTTAACCCAATCTCATTTTAGCTAACTAAACAGACCAGATGTGTAATGCACACATGCAGTGCAGCTGGGCCGAACACACATTGAGAATATAGGAAACGCATTATTATTATTAGGATTATCGTCATTATCCCAATTGTTCTATGAGTTGAGGAAGTAAGGGTATATTGTCAGGCACTTGAATATTAAGTAGAGGGTATGTTATATTTCCTGCCCTTTGCAATAAAAAGGCAATGTACTATTCCCATCTACAGATATTGATTTATCGGGTAGATTTATAAGGTTTCTGGGTTTGTTCGTGTTTGCTGTATTGTTTGGCTAAAATGACCATGTAGTGTAAAAAGTTAAGTTGCTCTCTATGTACAGGCATGTTCGCCAGAGCTTCTGTTAGCTATGGCAAAAAAAAAAATAATGATTTGCTTACATTTGACAAGTGTGCTGCAATTCACCTGTAAACGGATTGTTAATATCACGCTAATACAGCCCTATAGGTGTTTTGATTGTTGGATTGTTTGCGATTATACTGTTTTTAAAGATAGCAGAATAAGACAGTCTGTAAGACTGCAAGTTACAGGTCAAATTTGAATTAATGTTTGTAAATTGTCAGCAGTGGACCAACCCGGTATGATGCCAGATTGATCTGGCCTAAGCAATTGGAGTGGGATTTTTTGTCAAAATTTGACTGTCCAATTGAAGAGGGACAGAGAGTGATGAGTCGCAGCTCTCAGGAGGTTTATCTGATTTGAGAAGGGTTTCCGCAATGGCTTATCTTATGTGTTGGGAGAATCTTCACAATCAATATAATTTGTCGTTAACATCTAGGAGGATGGGGGCTAGTTCCTCTGCATATTCCTTATAGAATTCAGCAGCAAGGCCATCGCTTCTGGGAGCGCAGCCATTTATTAACTATTTAATTGCTGATTTTAATTCTTCTATCGTGATTGGTTGGCATAGCAAGGTATGCTTTTATAGCCCCACCCATGCCAGCGTGGTCCAGTGTAAATATTTAGGGATATCAAAAAAAGCTTGCTCTGATCTAGATTTATAAGCATCCTGTCGAAGTCTGTAACTGTTTCTAGGATTTTGGTCGGGCCTTACTCTGTCTGATCCCCTGAATGTATTTATATGTGTTATGTGAGTTGCAGCACTGTGTGGTCTCGTACGTGTAAGTAAGGTAAATCCTAGTCTGTCTCCTTCACCATAAGCCCTTGCCAGTTTATACTTACTTATAAATGTAAACCCTCTGTCGGTGTCCTCCTTGAATTCCTCCAGTTTAATGCATTGGTTCTTGGTCCGCTTTATCATGCCTGGCATCATAGTGTTGTTCTTTGGTTTGTAATTTCCGCTTCAGTAGTGTGAGCCTTGTCCAGGTCTATTTAAGAATACCATTCTCTTGCTATAGAATCACCCCGAATCATATAGTCTTAAAGGATTTCCACACCATTTCCATTGAAGAGACCGAGCCCCTGTTGCCCTCAAAGTAGTTCTTATTAGCTTGTCTGAGTTCTTCTTTAAGAATTAAGTCCAAGAGATAATTTGGTTGGGGTCGCCTCATGATTACGGGGCACAAATCCATGGGCAATGTTAGTGTTATTATGATGAAGGAATGATCATACAATGTCTCAGGCAGGTGCCCAACCTCTCCTGTCCATCCCACACCATCCCCGGAGCCTATCTAAAAATCAATTTGTGAGGAGGACTTATTGACAGATGAGTGAGGGTAGGGGTCTCATCCTCCGTTAATCCACTAGATCATAGAACTGCATAATATCTAGCAAGGTATTTCTGGATGTGGTTTAATACCTTGGGTCAGTACAGTCTAGCCCAGTATTGAGCGTAACATTATAATCTCCACCCTTTACAATCATGCGTGGATTGAGGGCTGAGCAGAGTCGCATCAAATTTAAATAAACGTCGACACTATACGTATTATTGATTAAAATAATTTGGGCGAGATTGAACACCCCTTGTCGAATATACCATTCCTCTTGATCGGTTACTATTTTCATATGGCGAAATTGTACAGCTTGTTTCAATAAGAATTAATGAAAGAGAAGTAGCAGCGGTGAGTGCCCCATGTGTGTGCCAAATTACTAGGGTAATTGGGGAAAAGATGCGGCTCCTGAAATAGCATGATATCCACTCCATGTCCATTCATATATGCCAGGGTTTTTCTGTTTTTGAAGGATTCATTCAGTCCTCTTACATTCCACGTTGCCAACTTTAATGAGTTAGGTCGGATACCCTTTCTGTTATCTATGTTCGGAGCCATGTGTTTGTACATCTGTCACCTGGAACTTCATGAGTGAGCATCTCAAATTATTGTCACAGTTGATATCTGCCTTATCTATGAATTTTCGTCTTCCACTCCCACACCAGTACCAAATCTCCCAGTGAAATCCCCAAGTACTGCAAGCCCAACGATTCTAGCTTCAGAGCAAGTTAACTCAAGCTTTAGTAAACAGATGTCCATGCAGACGTATAGCCAGGAGCGGCCAGAACAGTAAGCATTATATCTAAAGCTACTGATAGAGCATTAAGCACATTGGGTAGAGCAGCATTACAATAATAAGGTCAGTGAGGATACATTAAGCGTAGTCCCCCTGAAGGGGCGCTTGTATCAAATGTAGGACATCGTACTCAAATCATAATGCAAAGCTGTATTGTGCAAGAATGACAGGTAGACCGCATAATCTCAGGCGTTCAAAACCATCACCCAAAAGGAGTGTGATCTTTCAATCTCTTCAAAGGATGACCAGCTTTCAGAATTATCCTGAGCCGAAGTTAAGCCGCGAGAAATCATATGCTTGTGGATAAAGGTAGTGGAGTCTCTTGGGTCAGCAAAAGGATGTGTTTTACCCTTCCATGCAAAGTGGAGTAGCACGGCGTACTGGATGTCACATTCTTTCAACTTCTTGACAGGAAGGCATTTTCTCTAGGCATCTTGAGCCGATGGCGTGAAGTCAGGATAGAATAGGATGCATAGTCCTTCATACTATATCTCCTTGGCTTCCCTAGCTTTTTTCAGGATTTGGTCCCTATCCAGGTAATTTAGGAGTTTTGCAGTGATTGTTCGCTGGGCTGCACTCAGTATCCGCAGAGAGGCTAGAGATCGGTGGGCTTTCACTACTACAAACATCCCAGAGAGGGTGTCTGACCCAAAGAGTGTTATTTTTTTCAACATATACCTCAGTTTGTCTAATGCATAGTTTTCGAAGGCCCAGTGATGAGTATATTTCTCTATCGCGAGCAAGACTCCAAATCCTCATTTTTCAGTTTCTGATTCATCTCCTCCAGTATCTTTCATAGTTTTGGATTGCATCTCATTGCCATCCTCTATGTCTAAGATCCTTTGTTCGGCAGATGTTATGTGGGAATGTTGTAGGTCTAACCTTTCCTTCATATAAACCATCCTTTTTGTTAAGGAATCCCTTTTAGAGTCTATGGGAGTGAGGCTTGAATTAATCTCTAGTAGTAAGGATTTGACTTCCATTGCTGAGGAGTCGCCGCCACCAGGCGTATCATCCTGATCTTGAGTACGGGAGCTTTTAGATTCTGTTTGGTGCTTTTCCTTGCAGTGAAGCCCAACTAGGACTGTTTAGCGTCCACCTTACCCATAGTTAATAGTAGTTCGTCACCTCAGAGTATCTCTGGCTTCCTTGATAGTCAGCGCCAAGAGCGCCCTCCCTTTGTCTTTCCAGACGCAGCTCCCCGCAGCAGAGTACTCGTAGACACCAAGAGTTGCAAACCAGGACCAGGCAATTGAGCGGTGGCTATTTGGCTGTGAACATGATTGGGCTGTCTTCTCTGGGCTACTAGCTACTGGGCTGTCACTTAGCCCATATATTTTGCTGCCCCTCTACCACTTCCCAGCTGTACAGAGGGTGTACCTTTGCATCTCAATTCCCCAGGACCAATCTAGTGCCACTGCGACTCCATCTACCGAGCTGTTAGCTGGATGATGATCTACTCAGCCTCACCGTCTCTTTAAAGGCATTTCTGACTCTGTCATCCACTCTGCACACATCCTCCATATCGGCACACATCTGTCGCTGCTCACCAGTCGCTCCTTGTGCCACTTACCAACTTTGCTTAATGTCCTGTCAGGAAGAAAAACTCAGTTCTGTATTCAGGCTGGCAGCCGTGTCTGGCCTTCGTGTCCACACCTCCTCTCCAACAGGTCGGTCCCTTCACCAGTTTCCCAGTTGGATTTCTGCCCTGTCAAGCATGCAGGCCGCAGGACGGGCTCAATTTCCTCTGGCTGGCAGCCACGCTGTCAGTCAATGAATTCCGCCCATCTGAATTTTAGCTGCTCCGCATCTTGTTTAAGTAGTAGGTGATTGGTTAGTAGGTGGAAAACTGCAATTTAAGGATTTTTCTTGAGGATAATTGCTTCCGCTGTCTAAGCTCTTTCACTGTACTGCCATCTTGCTTCGCTGCTCGGCCACGCCACCTAGAGCAAAGGTATTTTCCACAGGAGAAAAAACAAACAATTTCCCAATACGTAGAAAAAATAACTCCATACTAAACCACCAATATTTTTTGTTAAACCTTCGTATTTTATTTAAGGCATTCTGAAAAATCCCATATGCTTTGGGACTAGAAATATACAGCTCTGTAATAATTGTATTAACACGTGGATTCCAGAAGTGTCTATAATACATTTTCACACTCCTCATATCCACAAGAATGTCTGCTGCCATGGTACCTCAACTGAGTCCATCATTACACAGTCTCAAAATGCCAATGTTAACAATAAAGCAAATGTCAGGTAGCCTAAAGTTCAGCTAGTGTTTAATGCAAAGTAGCAAGCATCACTGACAAATAGCAAAGACCATTGTTATTTCAACTGACCAGGGCTCTGTCTAGAAAATGGTTAGATGGAGCATGGAGCTAAAATTCATAGAAAATCACCCCAGAATATATGTTTTTGTTTCAGTACAAGGTAATGAAGCTTATTCATCTGACAGAAACATTTTTTTTTTGCAAAAACTATTTTTATTGCATCACTCAATCACAATTGCCATCTGCAATAACCATCAAATCCTTGGTCGTCTCCCAGTATCGGACACCATTGCATAGTACAGTGTAGACCACTTCCCACTACCAATGCGCTGTCCTCCAACTCATCTGACAGAAACATGTTATTCTCAGCGAAAACTGGTCTAAACTTATCCCCGCCACGCCAAGGAAGCGCAGAAGGGCTTTGTGGGGAAGATACCATTCAGATGTAGAATTCTAGCCTTATTTTTCCTCACAAAATCCTGCTTCCACCTGCTCTTTGCCTACTATGTTAATGAAAACTAGCACGCCTGTTTAGTATTACAGGAAGCCTAGAACTAATAGCAAATGACACAGCAATTGATTCAGATAGCTGGTATGTTCAGGGCTGTATGTGTGATCAATAACATAGTATCTAATGTGATTATATTAGCATAATACAGACAAAATGTTAAGGTTCTTTTTTCACACTGATATGATCTATAACTCTTTGTATTTCTTAAAAGGCTTCTTGGTGTAAAAGGTGCTGGTTGACAAAAACTTCCTTGAAAGTTATGAAAATCTACATTGTTATTCCTTCCACCACTGTGATTCCTAGACTTTCAGTGTCTTCAAGAGATTACTCACGAAGATGCTTGTAGCAGTTTTACAGAAACATGTTCTCAGTTTACTGTAGTAGAATAAATGTAGTCACCCACTCACTCAGTGACAAAACAATCACCATCTAAGGAGCCAGTAAAGAGAAGAGGAATGGTTGCATCACTTCATTGAAAAAGATAACTATGAACAGATGCCCTCAGCAAAGACCTATAGGTCCAAGTCCTGAGATCATAATCCGTGTATCCCTTTCCATTTCCATCTTGTGTTTGCTCTTGGAGCACAGCCTTCTTTTGACTGGTTGACTTGTGTCATTCCACTGCTTAATTTTAGGGAAGGACTCTTTTCTTTTTGGTTCAGCTCTCCATTAGAGTGCATATGTGTACTAGCTATTTCCCCATTTTGTTTCCCTCTCGCCTCCCCTGCCAAGTAGACCCCCGCTCTGTGTTTGCTCTCAGCCTGGTGACTGCTTGTTTGCTCTCTCTCCCATGCGCTTTTTACCCTGCCCCACTGTCTGTGTTGCAGTTTCCCTTGTGTGCTTCTCCCTGTGTCTTTCGCCCGCTTCCTGTTGCTTCCCCCAACCCACTCATCTGTTGCTCCGCCTATCCTGCGGTTCTATTTTTTAGAGATTGCTGCTGGTCCTCCACCAAAGCGCTTTTGGGGAATAATGGCTCCTGCCTCATTCTGTACATGCACGCAGGCGTGATGACGCATGCATGTGCCTATGGAATGACGTGACAACAAACTTAGGTTGTGTCATTGCGTCTTTTGTTTTTCCTCTGGATAGTAAACAGCACTGGCTAAAAGCATTGTTTTTTTTTTTTTTTTTACTGATGCTGTTCAGCATTGCCAAAAAGCTGATTCTTATTGAATATTGTGCTTTGGCCACTCATTGCTATGAGAAGCAGATGCTGGTCTCAAGTCTCTTTGCTAGAAGAGAGTGAAAAAAGTCTGAATCCGTATTGAAGAGAGATTGGCCCACCAGACACTCATGTATGCAGATCATGGTTTTCTTTTGGGAAAATATGTATTACTCTTCCTTTACCTGTTACCATCAATGACTCCAAATCTGTCAAAGTCTGTTACATAATTTGTTGTCAAATTTATGTGAGTGCCCATCAGGGATTTCTTCCTTCCCATTTTCAGTAGGATTGTTTTCTTTTTTACTTTAGATTCCTAAATTTCTTCTTTCAGTTCATATATTACTTGTATTGTATACTCTTTTATAAACCAAGTACTTGCATCCGACAAATAGTATTTAAAAAAAAAACTACTCTAATCAAATTTTTGGCTAAGACCGTTTTCCCTCCCTGTTGATGTAGTTCCTTCATCATGTTCTGGTTCTCTCTACACTTAGACAGAGAAATCAATGATTTGAAGCCCTAATCCCTATTTTCATTTTGTGAGGGCTGATTCTTTCTGCAGTTTTAAGATTATTCCTGAAGCTTTTCTTGGCCTTCTGTCATCTCATTTCTTGCTCAAATAATTTACATCTAATTTAGATTGTTCTAATGGCTATTCTCTAACTCCTGCAATTCTAACTCGATTTTTCGTGTTTCCTTACGAATAGCTTGCCAAGTTTAATTTAGGTTGTTTAATCCACTGTATATTAGTTTCTAAAAGAAAGTTAGTTAGTATTGAAATGTTGGAATTCTCTGTGGCACAAAAGATGGACATGAGTATGAACCCTGTTTCTAACAGTGTGTCTACCGTTTCATTTATTTATTTTTAATGGTAGAAGTATTCAGTGTCGTAGCTTTTAAATGATGATCTTGGTAGTCTTGATAACCTATCTATGCAACTTGGATAATCTTCAATCATTGCACACCAGTTATCTTTCTTCTGCTTTAAATTGCAGCTAATAGATTCCATATTCAGAAAAATATGCATAAATATCCAGTTTAAAATTGGGACAATCCTTTGATTTCCAATGCTTTATTGATCTTGTATTACGTATTGAATTAAATTTACATATTAATGCCCCAGTCCTCTAAATAAATAACCACCCGTTGATGAATGTAAGCATGTTTCAAAACCAAGTCAGCATGAGCTATAAAATAGTTTGTTTCATCCTTCTCTTCACTTTCTCTTCCAGCAAGGATTCTGCAGAAGAATTTCCATTAGTGTTGGTTGTGTAGCAATTGAATCAAGACTGAAAGGTATGGGCATGAGTATTGGTGGTAGTAGCTGCAACCAGCATGCTACTCCTTGCTAAACTGTTCTTGACTTTGCAGCCTCTTTGCTCATGGGACATAGGCAGCGATGGAGGTTAAGGATGGCACTTAAAGAGCTATGTTTACACACTTCAGGTGCCAAACCCTATTTTCTCCATCAGGCTCATCAGCTGAATGCTTTGGCTACTGAGCAGCTTGAGACAGAATATGGAGTTGTAGTTCTTCGCTATTCTTGCCCAGCAGTGTTGGAAGTGGGCTTGCGAGTGAGGTTGGTGTGGGGGCTTGAGGGAAGTGTTCCTCTGCTGCACCTCCCTGTGGTGTCCTATGCAGCTCACTATGGTTTTCCAGTGCCTCCTAACCATACATGTGGCTGAAGGGATGAAAATATGGCGACTGGTGTGCATCTTTTCTCTGTGGCTGATGGAGTAAGTATGGGTTTCTGTAACCCACCCAGACCATTCTGTCATCAGGGATGCCGGGAATTAAATATTTCCTAGCTATCATAATGGAAAGTTTCAATTCTATTAAGGACTTAGAGTTGAGAATTATGTTGTACTCTCTTCGCTTTATTTTCAACAGCAGCCATATTGAAACATCACAACAATAAACATAATTTCCCAAGAACCACTGGGAAAGAAAGAACTTCAGTGCCGTCAGTCAGCACGCAGGGTCTCTCTTCATAACCCCCTGTAGATTCTCTTGCCTCCTCTTTCTTCCTGCGACAAAAAGCCAAGGTTGATGTGTTTCTATCTTGTTTAGACGGCTTTGCTCCTATAAAAAAACGTATTCACATTAAACCCCAAGAATCGTTAATGAAATACAACATATAAAGAATCAAACTCATCAAAATGAGTGGATGCAATTATCAAGCATCATTACTACAGACACATTAAACTGTCAAGAAACAAGAATAGTATGATAAATACCTACTTGGAACGTTTGGTAGTTATTACCTTTGATCGGGTGGGGCGACATGATCGAACATTGGGTGGGCTAATTCTCACCCTTATTTCCTTAATAGTATTGAAACTTTCTGTTACGATAGCTAGGAAATGTTTCATTCTATGTTAGGACCAGGGAAAAGGATTATGCTAGTTCTAAGTTTATCAACCACTAGAGCTCCAATTGACAAAACTGGTTTAAAATAGAATCTCTTAAAAGTTGAGTCTGAAGACCAGTCTGCAGTGTTAAGGATATCCTATAGATGTGCCCCAAGGGTGAAGGCTTTGGAGGCCATAGCTCCTCTGGCAGAGTGAACTCCAAATTCTTTGGTATTGATACCGGCTTCCTGCATGACCCATCTTACCCACCGTGCAGTAGTAGGAGAAGACGCCGCTTTGTGTGTTTTTTAGGCGGCAGGAGAAGTTGTAATTTGCCAGGAGTGCAGACGTCCTTAGTCATGGCTTTGTATGCCTTAATATAACAGACAACACGTAACTTAGGAGAATCCTTGAAAGCTGGATATGACCAAATGCATGAGTTACACTTGGGTTGTCTGGGCATATTGAAGGTAACCCCCTCAGGGGAAAGGTTATTCCCGTAATGTCCAAAGCCCTGATGTCAGAGACTTGTCTACAACACCAGCTTTGCCAATATCTCTGTTCTGGGAAGGTAGTGATTGTTAGGCCAAGATGAGAACAAATTCATCACTTATAGACATCCCGCAAAACTGAATACCTTGGTTCCGGTGATAAGGACAAACGAGTGCCCATGCGCAACTTGCAAAACAATTGATGTTCCCCCACTGGGTGACCACCAACGTGCGTGTGCCCTGCTGATCTCGCCTAGTGAAAGGCATTGATTGATCATTAAGCTCAGCCTTCCGAGGCAAGAGAAGCCAAAAAGTTCAGGATATGGACAATTTCTGTCCCTATGTGATCCAAACATCTCTGCTGACACCAATCCATCCAGTAAGTCAAGGCTGATCAGCATCTCTTGATGGTACCTTCTGCCCAGGCTCTATAGAGGAGGTCCATAGCATCTCGTGAAAGGCCTGTGACCTGCCATCACAACCTGTAATCCTCCACACCATAAGCTGTAAAGTGCCCTCCAGGACCAGGTGGTGAGAGCTCTCGAAGGGATTCTTTTTGGAGATCCATAAACATAGGTAGACGGATTGGAGAATCCCAAGAAAGTTTCATCAGAACCGGAAACCAAACTTGAGACCTCCAAATCGGGGTCCCCACCACCAACTCTGCTTTCTACCTTCGAGCCTGAGCTGCCATCCTCTTTATCATGGAGAAAGGAGGAAACTCATAACTCATCTACATTGGCCAGTCCTACAGACTAGCATTGGTCACTACTGCATTTGTGTCCGGTCTGCAGCTGTAGTACCTGGGAAGCTGGTAATCCAGACGAGACACAAATAGGTCCACTGTGTATGGGCCCACCCTGCTTGAGAGGGCCTGGAACACTGCCGGGTCTAGTTTCCAAAGATTTGCATCTCTCAGATAACGTCACTGCTAATCCGCCTCCTGCGCCACCTGATTAGAGGAGCCTGAAGATGCTCTGCCACCACCGAAATGTGGTTCCGTAGGCAGTATGCCCAGAAACTCTGATTTAGATCCGAGAAAGCTCTGGACCTTGTTCTGCCCATGTGATTGATGTACCGTGGTCCGCAGTGTTGTCCATTTTTAGGATGACACAATATTGTGCTTTGTTCTTAGTCCAACATCTGACCACGAAAGAGCGAGTCAACAGTTCAAGGCAGTTGATGTGTAAGGACTGTTCTGAAGCAGGATCGGTGCCTCAGGTGGCAAATTTGCAACATCGAGCCCCCCAACCTGTGCTGCTGGCATCCGATTCTATTACGACATTCAGAGGGAACAATAAATACTACGCCCATTTCAGGCCTGCATATAGGTGAGCCACTAGCGAAGTTCATATTTGGCTGTCTCCAAGAGGGGGACCTGCTGAGAATATGTTAGTCCTTTGTGGAGATGAGAAGCCTTGGAGTGCTTGATAATTTAAGTGCCCGGGAAGCATGGCCTGGATCAACGAGGAAAGGAGGCCTACAATCCTCTCAATCTGTGTGAGAGACATGGTCAGCCTGGCCAGGGTTCTGCAGACTTTGTGACGTATTTTGGAAACCTTCCTGGAGGAAAGGTTCAGAGTGGACTTGACAGAGTCTACCACAAACCCAAGAATGTGAGGGTCTAAGTTGGTGATAGAATGGACTTATTCCCATTTATAATGAACCCCAGGGATTAAAGAAGCACGACAGTCTGTTGTAGTTGGGCCAACAACATTCTCGGGCTTTGATCCATGAGGAGAATGTCGTCCAGGTACCTGAGATGCTCCACCACCGGTTTCAGAACCTTGTTGAAATACCAAGGTGCGGAGGATAGACCGGACCGGAGGGTCGTGAAATAAAAAGTTTGGAGTTTCGATTGGAATTGTAAGAACCGGCAATGCGGCTGGTATATCAGAATCGTAAAGTAGGCATCGTTGAGATCTAGACATACCAATCAATTGGGTCTCAAGAGATCCAGAAGGAGGTGAATCCTCTCCATTTTGAAATGGCAGAATACAAACCATTAGTTGAATTCCTGCAGGTTGATTACAGGAAGTTGACCCAATTGCGCTTCTTCACTGGCAAGAGGTAGCTGAGGAAACCTGTTGCGGAGACTGCTGATGAGATGATACCCCTTTGGAGAGCAAGTCTGCCACCTCTATATCAATTGGGCGCAGCCTCCGCTTCGTAGAAAAATAGGGGTGGGGAAGAGAGGGTTGAATGGGAAGCCGTAGAACTCAATATGAAAACCCTGAAATGTTTGAAGTAGCCATGAGTCTGAGGTTACCACCCTCCAGTTGTGAGTGAAATGCACTAGTCTGCCCCCCAGGCATTTGTGAGAAAGAAGATGTAAACTCGCCGTGGGCGGTGGCATTGTTGTTTCCTCCTCCGAAGCCTCGTGGCTATGATTGTTTCTGGTGGGGGGAAAAAACCCTGAATCTGGAGCTATCCTGCCATTGACCCTGTTTGGAGCCCTGATCTCTGAAGGAGGCATGGAACTGAGAGCGGCCGGCCAAGCACCCCAGCCACATCCAGCCCCGGTGAAAACCCCGGGTTTAAAATACTCTTGATGGAGGACTTGGCCTTATCCAAAGAGCTGAATGTGGAAACAAATTTGCTGAGTTCGTTTATGGAGGAATCACAGAAAGCCCCCCCTTGTGCCTCCTGTGGTTCTGTCTTTATGAGAAAAGACCTGCACCTTCCATTTAAGGTATGACACCCTTGTTGAGAGGCGCAGGTATCCTTCTAGAGGCACAGGTATCCTTCTGTTTAATGTATGACTCCCTTGTTTAGAGGCACAGGTATCCTTCTGTTTAATGTATGACTCCCTTGTTGAGAAGCGCAGGTACCCTATCTTTTAATGTATGACACCCATGTGGGTAAACGCAGGTACCCTCCCATTTCATTTAATGTATGTATAACACCCCCCCCCCCCCCCCCCCCAGGCTCTTACATGTGTTTGCCGCGGGTGGGGGAACACCGAGTTCATCGCCAGCACGCCACCTCCACCCCGTCTAGCTACGCCACTGCTTGCTGAGAAGTGCAGGTTTCCGTCAGTGTATGGCACCCTGCTGAGAAGTGGCGATCGTCCTTTCAAATCGAGTTAGAGCTGCTAAAATCTGCCACTGTGATTTAACATAGTAACTTTGACTCACAGAGACTATAATGTCCACAAGGCAGTGGGAGGCCAGAAAGAATAGAAATGCCATTAAAGTCCTGGTGCTCGTCAGAAATGATTGAAGCTGGTGTGTTCGAGTGCAGTCACATGGTTCGTTTTTGGGTGTAACGTTTGGGGCAAAAGCCTGTTTGCAGGGATTACTGTATATGTTTAGATTGTTCACGGAGCTGAGCTTTATCTTGAAGCATTTTCCAGAATGACCATCTGATGATTGTTTGTGGTCGTGCTTAGGAGAGAGAGTTAATAATTCATTGAGCATGGTGACAACGGGGACATCGCCACAGCTCACAAGCACCAATGCAGAATGGGAACATCATGGGTCCGTTTTTTCATTAGAATCCGGATACCTGTAGCCTTGGTCTGCAGATGTGACATGTCTATGCTCATACTGTTCATTGAGCTGCAGGCATGCCTTCCTTCCAGGCCCCTGTGTATCTCTCTGTCTGACACGAGGCCAGTGCCCGTCCCTCTCGCCCTGATGCTGATTTCGTTCAAGTATTATTCAGATTCCACACACTAATTGATTTGAAATCTAATCTATTTGAATTCATTTCGTTTTAATCGGTGTAATGTCTCAGGAAAACCTCTGTGGGAGCCAAACGCATTATGCATATTTTTAATTGACTGTCAGGTCTTTGTCTTATTGAATGGAAGTTGCTTTTCTTTATGGAGAGTTTGAGCTAGCCAAGGTTCTTGTTGTACACTGCTATTTGTGTAGATTATTTTGTGTTGTGCACACTGCAAGCTAATAATTCTTTGTGGATTTTAGCCTGAATTTGGTGGCCATGAAATCGTCCATAACAGTATTAACGTCTCCACATTGCCTGCCTGAAAGCAAGACCCTTCTAAGGTCGAGTGAACATTATTGTTAAGAAGATGCGCTCTCAGGAGTGTACCTGGCTAAGACTCAGGATGGCCCCTCCTTCTTATGGTTCGCGATTCATCTCTCCTCTTTCTTGGACCTCAGGCGCTTCAGGGAAGCACTGGGCCCATAGATGCAGCACGCCTCAAGGAGTAATCCGTGTGGCAGGGAGCTTGTTGCTTTCGCTGCGTCTCCATTAGTGGAATATAATTTAGAGTTTTCTTCCTTCTATCCACCTATCCCCTAGACCTCCTTGAACTTCAGTCTGTGGTGGACGAAACAATATGCATGCTGCTCCCGGCAGGGGGAAGCTCGGTTGCTGAGAACCCTGCACTATGGCAGTTGTTGAGGCTGGCAGTGGGGCGTATTACATGTCCCATGGAGTTACTAGGGATTAACCAGAAACTTCATTCGTATGTGCTGTCCGATGGTGGTGTCAGAAGTGGAAAGGTGAGCCGTAAGAGAGACCTGCCTCAGGCCTGATGTTAATGTTGAGGACTGCAACACCTCGACTATAAATAGACCGTGCTCTTGATGCAGCGCGGAGGACAATATTTACATATTCTCCTTATGTCACAGATTCTTATTCACAACAGCTCATTCATACACGCATTCATTGGTGGGGTCCATAACATCAACACACATTTGTCATCCACTAAATCTCTCTCGAATCTGCACACAGGAGAAAAAGCGCTGGACATGTGGGTACCTTATTGCCTACCAGGATCAATTTACTTTACATTATATACACGTTTTATATATGACTTCAGAATCCTGACCTTAACATCAAGGCACTCCAATACTTGGTCGATGGACCAATTAGTTGGACTGGTTGATGGTGATTTAGAACCAGCGAAAACACAAATAAAGTCTAGAAATCATTTAATCTTATCATAAATTTAAAGAATCACAAACTCATTCTTATTATTTCAATTGTTGTTTATCTGTTAAAAATAAGATTTCTTTACGTTCGCATTTATTAACTACAGCTCATAATATAACATTTTAGTTTTATTAAATACATATCCAACATTTAGTAAATAGACATGAATTTGAAAAATTCAGTTAAGCAATTACCAATTGGCAACAGACGATGGCTTCTGATCAAACAGAGAGTTATCCGCATTCTCAGGTGCAACTCCCAGGACAGGCTGTCTGACCCACAGCAAAGGATCAAACCGTCAGGCAGAAATATAGGATGCACTGCAAAACTCTTCTCCCAAACGCCAAACAAACCCAAGGCAAACCATCAAATCAACACCAGCTCAATGCAACCCAACGTCAAGAATGATCAAACCAATTGACGCCCCCAATGGCGGAGGAGGGCTTCTTTATACCCTTTTTCCGTCTTACTTCATACTAACATGGTAACATTTAGGGGCAGAGAAAATATTCTGATTGGACAGTTCGGGGTTATCTGTAGGCTATTGAAATTTTTCCCAGTGCAAACTGGTTCTTCGTGATGACTTGCATAGGAAGGCACAAATTGCTAAGTCTAGTTTGACTCCCAGGCGAGAGCAGCGAATGTAACTCTTCAAGGTGAAAAAGTCATCTTTCCACAGGTTCTGTATTGTCCTTTCTACTGTTCCCACATAGTCATCTATTGGCTGGCAGTCAAATTCAATCCCTGTCCTTGGTAGGGAACGCGATGTCAGGAGTTAATCGCTTGGTGATCTCCAGAGCCCTCTGAGCATGCGCAGAAATCACAGCGCTCACATGGTGGCATCTGCTTCAGAGAACGCCATCTTGGGTACTGCGGCCTAGTAGGCCCGAATGCCAACTTAAGCAAAAATAGACATAACAGTAATTAAAATATAGAAATGAAGATGCTAATGTTTAAACCCACACTAATCCCAATATATATAAGTATTTTCCTAGCTGTAGCAACATTTAAAGCAATAATACTTACCATTTGATGACTTCCAAAGCACAAACGATCACAAAGCAACCTAAATCAGGCAATTTTATTATTTCACCACAATCTAAGGTTAGTCTGCGTACCATAGTTAATTAATTAATTGTTCTGCCATGCAATTAGCAATTTAGTCCCACGTGTATTTCGTGTTTATCAAGGTGCAAAAGTTGATTAATACATTTTTACTGGAAACATGTTAATGTAAATTAATTTTAGAATGATTACATTATTAATTTCATGCAAATTAGAGGATGTATACAAAATGTTGTTTTTCCTGCTCCATCACTCTGTACGCTTCCGCCCCTAGTGCGTTGCATCGGGCTGAGGCTGCTCGCATAGAAAACGACATGGGTGATTTCCTTGAATTGTGCGTCTCCTGGCTTACTGGAGAGCACTCGACCCAATGGCATAAGGGAAACAATGTAAAGGGAAGTCTTTTGATTTTGCATCGCAACACCGAAGTGGGGGCAAATGTTGATTTGCAACAATGATAAAGTTCTTTTTTTTTTTTTAAAGTGTGCTGTGTCAGAACTCATTTCAACTCGAGACTGGCCGCAAAGAGTGACTGTCCAAGTCATGACTTTTGGTTGAGCTAACTTGAAAAACACCAGCCTGATTGCACTTCTTTATTTTATGCCGCATCCCATTTTTGTGATTGAAGATTTCTGACCTTGCTGCTCAACCGGTGCTCCTGGGGTCCACATCCAGTCTAGGCCTCACACATAATTACTTACCTGCAAGTCATTAGCTGTCGTTGTCAACCCAGGCTTTCAGGATCTTTCTTTCTTACTGGTGATTGTGAACATTAAGTGATCGCTGGACGTGAATTGGACAGTTGTTGGATTTGAAAAGGTCCAGCCGGACACCATCTTTAAGCAGCAGCAAATGGAATACAGTTTCAGGCTTCTGGGGACGTGGAAAGAGGCGTGAAGGTGCGCGGGTGTGTTTTCAGATAAAATTACAGTAAGTTGCTGTTTCTCTGACTATTTAAAGAGCAGTCTTTATGCTCACCCTGATGCCAAAGGTATCTGTGTTTTAATGTTAAGGACTGGGGCAATGCCCAGATGTTTTCCTTACTCTCACTCGGCCATGACTGAAAATTGGGACTATGGATTCATTGTTTAAGGTTTCTAATCCAAAGCCGGAATTCAAAATCAATTTAAAAAAAATCTTCCAAAAATGCATCTTTTATTCTAAAACTCGTATAAGAGCAATAAAAGTAGGGCTAAAATACTAAGCAGCACAAGGAGCAGGCAAGCCTTGCAGGGAAAAAGGGCACCAAAAAAGGGTTTCCCCAACCACCGGTATAAAAAGGAGGGACTACTTGACTTTGCCGGTACCTGCCCCCCTTCATCCGCCCTCACCTCAATATAGCATTAATACATTGCGGATTTAGATTTAGGAGTTTTAGTATTTTGGGATTTTAGGTCCTCCATATGAGACCGATTCACACAGATGCTTTTTGGCCGCACATTCTTGACTATGTGGTGATTTGGGCTGTTTGGGATTGATCTGCTGGTATATGAAATGTGCCTCGTTGTAGAACCCTGCGTTATGTGTGGTAATACCCCATGATTTGACTGCTGCACACTGCTCAGTGACTAGAAGATATTTATTTTTTCTGCTTTACTGTAACAACGTAACTCATTCCCACCAATCCCGAATGCTTGTTGTGGCCATGCAAACAGTAACCAGAGTGGAGTGAAAAATGTTCTAGCTATCATAACAGAAAGTTTGAATTCTATAAAGGGCTTGGAGGCGATGATTATGCCTTCTTTCTTCACTTTTATTAATAGCCATCATTGAAAAGATAAACAACTACGTTTCCCATGAACACTTGGGAGAATGTAGTAAAAACAAAGTAAGAACCAATCAAAGCACGGCTTGCAATGTCCAATCAGTGAACCCATAGTCCTAACATAGTCCTTCTTTAGTGGCTCTTCGTCCTCTTTCGTCGGGCGAAGTTAGCCGTTGGATCACCTTCATGAATCCTGTTTATTTGCATCAGAGCCTGCAAAGAAAGAGTATATTGTATCACCTGAGCACAAACTACCAAAGCCTGTGAACCAAATGCAGAGAAACTAGTTAGTAAGCAAACATAAGCAATGCATCATGCAAATACTTAATTCAAGCAGGATTACTTACTCTAATATGGGCAGAACGATCATCCTCTGGGTGGGATAATCCTTGCCTCTGAGTCCTTAATAGAGTTTAAATTTTCCATTATGATAGCTAGGAAATTTTTCATTCTATGTCAGAACTGGAGGCGAGGATTATGCTAGTTCAAAGCTTGCACACAACAAGGTGAGCCATGTCCACCATCGGCTTGAAGTAAAACCTTTTAAAGGTAGAGTCTGAAGATCAATCTGCCGCGTTGAGGATATCCTCCAAACAGGCACCCAAGCCAAATGCTTTAGAGGCCATTGCACTTCGTGCCGAGTGGGCCCCAAAATCCCAGAGGCTAATGCCGGCCTCCTGCATCACCTATCTAACCCACCTAGCTATAGTGGTCGAAGAAACTGCCTTAAAAGACTTAGTAGCGCAATGAGTAGCTGCCGTTCACCCGGAGGCTAAAACTCCTCTATTATCTCCTCATAAGCCTTTAGGCATCGGACGACACAACAAAGGAGAGTCCGGGAACTCAGGGTAAGTGATAACTCTTGTGTGGCATTTCGTTCTTCTGTGGAGAGTAAACGTCACCCCATTAGGGAAAAACATCCTGCCCGTGATGTCCAACGCCCTCACGTCAGATACAGGGCGGCAAGAGATGAGGCAAAGTAGCATAGCCAGTTTAGCCGACAGTTCTTTTCTAGAGAGAAAACTATTTGGTTGCCAGGAGAGGAACAAGTTGACAACTTGGTTCACGTCACAAAGGGAAGAGTAGCGTGGTTCCGGTGGAAGCGAGAGACTGATACCCCGCAGTAACCTACAGACTAGTAGGTGTTCGCCCACCGCCACCTCCTTAACCGGTAAATGACCGGCTGAAATGGCCGACCGGAAGGTGTTTATTGATCTGTAAGGCATACCACTAGAGGCCAGATGTGCGAGGAAATTCAGACCATGCACTACATCTGCGTCCAGGATATTAAGACCCCGTCGCATACACAAATGGGACCATCGTCCCCTAGCGGATCTGTATCTTTTGACAGTGCTGGCTACCCAAGCCTTTGACATGAAGTTTTCAGCCATTTCCGAAAGGCCTGCGACCACCCATCATCCCCTGTAATCCCCCATGTCATGAGCGACAATAAGTTCCCTTGAACCAGTGGATGAAGAACGTTGATTGGATTCAGGAGCAGAGTTGGAAACTGGGGGAGTAGGATTGGAGAATCCCAGGAAAGTTCCAGAAGAACTGGAAACCAAACTTGCACTCTCCAAAGGGGAGTGATCAAAACCACTTCCGCCTGTTGCCTCCGGACTTGCAGTGACGTCCTTGTGATCATTGCGAAGCGTACCCCTGCTCCTGTCCTGAAGGAAGGCATCTGTAGCCAGCGCTAGGGGTCTGGCCTCCAGCTGAAAAAGCGGGGCAACTGGTGATCCAGCCTCGAGGCAAAAAGATCCACCGAGAACGGACCCCCAATGGTTGTTCAACATTGCAAAAATCTCTGGGGCCAAGTTCCAAAGAATGGAATCCCTGAAGTTGCGAGACTGGAAGTCTGCTTCCTGATTCTCTTGTCCGGGCAAGTACTCCGCTGTGACAGATACCTGAATGGTCTAGAAACCCTGTGGCGAGGTCCGAGAGTGCTTTGGACCGAGTACCCCCTAAAAGGTTGATATAGCGAATTGCTGAGATGTTGTCCATCTTCAGCAGGACACACAACTGAATAGAATCTCTCGTCCAGCAGTGGACTGCAAAGGAACCTGCTAGAAGCTCCAACAGTTGATATGTAGCTTCCGTTCTTCTGGAGACCACAAGCCCCCCCCTACAGAAAGCTCTGCTTCTGGCACCCTAGTCAGTTGTGCTGGCGTCGGATTCTATGACCAGGTCCGGAGCCGATCCGAAAATTGCCCAGCTGTTCCAGGTTTCCATGTGGTCTAACCACCACTGGATTTCTTCTCGAGCCTCGTCGGACAAAAACACCTTGTGGGAATAGGGGCACCCTCTTGGTAGGCAGGCCGTCTTCAGGCGCTGCAGAGCTCGATAATGGAGCGGCCCCGGGAAGATGGCCTGAATTAATGCCGAGAGGAGGCCCTCCACCTGAGCCAGCTGCCTGACAGATACCTGATGTCTGGTGTGGGTATGCCTCAACTCGTTTCGAATCTTCGACACCTTCATGGACGGAAGGCTGTAAGTGGATGAAGTGGAGTCTATTACAAACCCCAGAAAGGTCAAACTTTGAGAGGGGGTTAAGAGTGACTTTTTCGCGTTGCCCACAAAACCCAAGCTCTGAAGGAGAACCACCGCCATCCGGAGATGGGACAACAGCTGGTGAGGGCATGGGCCCATCAAGAGCAGATCGTCCAAGTACACGATCATTCGCACCCCCGAGCCCTCAGGAAGTACTCCACCGGCTTGAGGACCTTGGTAAAGCACTAGGGATCCGAGGATAAGCCGAAAGGAAGAGCGCAAAACTCATACGTCTGCTGCCGCCAAATGAACTGGAGGAAACGCCGGTGAGGCGGAAAAATTGGGATCACCAGGTAGGCTTCCTTGAGGTCCAGTCAAACCATCCAAACCAATGGCCGTCGGACGTCCATGAGGAGGTGAATGCCTTCCCTCTCGAAGTGCCGGTAAACCAGCCACTCGTGGAACTCGCTGAGGTTTATCACCGGCCTTTGGCCAGCGTCTGTCTTGTCGACCAGAAAAATATTGCTGACGAAGCCTGTGGGATGAAAGGGAAATAGCACCCTTAGAGAGGAGGGATGCGACTTCCTCATCTACCAGGGTGTCCTCTCGCTGAGAAAATTGTATGGGGCGGGGTCTGGTTTGTTGGGAGGGATTCCCAAGATACTCTATGTGGAAGCCTTGAACTGTCTGAAGGACCCATGGATCCCCTGTGATGGAAATCCAAGCCTGGAAAAAACTCACCAGCAGCCCCCCTAGTTTTAGAAGGGAGAACACTCACTGGGGCTTGAGGAGGATGCTGCTCCTCGGAATCCTCTGCCACAACGTCCTCTCGTGGGGTAGAAATTCCCGAATCCGGTCTGATCTTGGTAGTGCCCTTGCTTGTAGCCTTGCCCTCTTTGAAGGTTCTGGTGGAACAGGTGGCCGGTCGAGCGGCCCCTACCTCGACCAGCCCCGTTGAAAACACGAGGGAACACTTTCCTAATGGAAGTTTGGGCTTTGTCAAGGGAGGCAAAGGTGTTAACAAACTTGCCCAACTCCTTGACAAACGGCTCTCCGAAAAGCCCTCCCTCCGCAATAGCACCTCCCTCCGAGTCCCGCAGGTCCCCCCCTTGGTGTACACCTTAATGAGAAGGGAGCGGCGGTGCTCCATGGACACGGTACAATTTGCATTGCCCAAGAAAATAACAGCCCTTTGTGCCCACCCTGACAAAATCTCTGGGGAAATTAAGGAGCCCGTCAATTTTGCCTCTTCGGCCATATCTAGAATCTTGGTGAGCGGGTCCAAAGTATCCAGGAGCTTCTCCTGGCATCCCCTTTTTGGGATCCCTTATGAACTTTTGCAAAAAGGTGGCCATGCGTGGATCAATCTCCGGGGTGAGGGCCACTTTCCCCTCCAGGGAGGGATGAGGACACTCAGCCTGGAGGCAGTCTCGGGCCTCTTTCTCCAGCGGCCTGCGAATGCGCCCCGCCTCATAACTGGCGACTTTGTCGGCAGGGGCCCATTCGGAGGGCCGAGGGTGAATGATGTTCTCGGGGTCTAGCATGTCCGACGTGCTCTGGGCAGTGTGTGAGGGGCGGGAGGGGAGCCACGCCCTGGATGGACCAGGATCATCATCAGTATCCCCCTCGGCATTGGAAGGGTCCGTCCCGGGGGAGGGGCACCGTATCCCCCACAGGCAGGACAGGTTGGCTATCCAGGAACCCCTGTTTGAGCCTATCAAAGGCATCTAAATCCCACCCAACTCGCGGACCGCTCGGGTGGAGCAGGTGCTGTATTCGCTGCCAGTGAAACCCCTGGACTAGCCCAAGGTCATGGACTTAATACTGAGGGGCTGGGTGACAGACCACCAGGCCTTTAACTAAGGTGACAGGCCTTAATTTTTTATGAGGTTTGGGTGTCAGCCTAAATCTATTGGGCGAGTGTCTCGCCAAATCAGGGGGTTCTCAGCCACGGGACACTGCTAGCTGGTGCAATTATCTTTTGAAAATGGAACCAGCCTGGGAGGTGTTCCCACGGACCTCTGGTGCCTGAATATACTGACCCAAAGGACGTCACAATCCACTATACAGACTCTGCTGCCAACACTGGTGATTTCAGGCAGCAGAGCGTTACAAAACGAGGTCCGATCGGCCTTGCGCTTGAAAACGGCACAAATAGAATACAGACCCCAGCGGGGCGTCTACCTCAGGCCGGGAGTTCGAGAAGTAATGCACAATTCAAACACGTGCGCCACTGCCTCGCGCCGCCTCCAGTGCCCTCAAGCGGCGGGAGGTCAGCGCCGCAAGCAGCACCAGAGGAGACCCTGTAGCAGCGGAAAATGCTCCTGCGGTCGATCACTGCGCAAACAAATGTCAGATAAGCAGCACAACAAGCGCGGCAGACCCGTGCACACCAAATACAGAGACACACATGCAAATATCTAGTAAACCACAGTTAAATCACCGTTAAAGCCAAACACAGCATGACGCTGAAAGAAAGGGTACTAAGCTTGGCTGCGTAGCAGCGAAGAAAGAGGACGAAGGCCCATTAAAAGAGGACTATGCTGGGACTATGGGTTCCCTGATTGGACACTACAAGCTGTGCTTTGATTGGTTGTTACTTTGTTTTTACTACATTCTCCCAAGTGTTCATGGGAAACATAGTTGTTTATCTTTTAAATAATGACTGCTATTAATAAAAGTGAAGAAAGAAGGCATAATCCTCTCCTCCAGTCCTGACACGGAATCAAGATTTCAACTCTGGCTTATCCTGTGCCTGGCCGTGATCAGGAGTCCGCGCCTTACCTCTGCTTTGCCAGCCAGCTCCCTGTTGCAGGCAGGCGCCAAGCATGGTTTTACAAACTGCAATGGTGAGCCTAGGAGCCATTAGCAAAGTGATTAGTATTCTTAGGGGTTCTCCTCAGCAAGATGCTTGCCATGGGCACGAGAGGTCAGGCCTTTAGCGAAGCCGCCTCCCAGATCAATAGAACTGCATTAAGGTTTGGCATTCACGATGAAGCTTTAGAGCTACTGAACCTAGGAAGTGCTTATTGTGGATTTCTGCTCCCCTTCGTGGCGTGGCCTCACCTCTTTGTAAGAGAGCAGTTTAGTCTCTTTTCATTTAATTAAGGACTGGTTTATTTCTGAAAATACATGAATACTTTTACAGTCATCCACACATTCATTGAAGATGGCTTGGATCGAATTTGTCGTGAAACAGAGGCTGGAATGGGAGGGCAGGGGAAAGAGGTGTCAGAAAATCATAAGGCTTTGCAGCACAAGCATATTTTACATTGGAGGCTTCCAGTGCTTGTCCACATGGGAGAGACCAGTGTTCTGTCTTTTTTTCTTGTAGTGTTTAAGGTAGGAGCGAGAGTGGAGAAAATGCCATTGACAGAGATATAAGGGTGGGCAGACGACAGAAAAAAGATTACATAAACAATTACCGATAGATCACCAGCTATGAAAATTGATCTCTTTTCCTGGTTTATTGGATGGTGGAGTTTTCTGCTAAATCTCCCCCCACTTGAATGAGGGCTAATATGGCACCATAAAGGGTGAAGAAGCTGTTGTTGGGGTGGGTCCCACGGTGATTTGGCCGTTACTCCAAATAGTGCACGAATAATGATTAATATTGTATTCCAATGTTAGGGCTTTTGGGAGCGGTTAATATTTCACAAGTAAGCCGTGATTTGGCATTGTGAATTTGCCCATTCCAGGAGTGGTCTTGATACCCTTTCAAAAGCTCGGTTTTGATATTCTATGAAGCAGTTATCGCTTTGATATTTCTACTCAAGTATCGCATGCATTCATGTAAAAAGAGTAAAGGTCACCATTTTCCAATTACCTGTGATTACAAGGGGACACTTGTGATCTTTTTCAGTGAGCTTTGTTGCTATTCCAAAGTCTTCCGAGATATCCATTCAGATTGCATCAGTATGTCAACACTTTTATGTTCTGTTACAAATTATCATATTGACTCACACCTTTGACAGAGACGCAGACTGAAAGCGACTTAAGCTACAGTAAATAGCAAACTTGACAAGAAAATTATTTTCACCTTCTGAAAGCTTACTGGCCTACAGTCCTGGAGCGACACACTTGTCGGCTATGTGCAGTTCCTGCACTCACCGAGAATGAGGCGAGATATCCATGTAACTCAATAATGTACCTTATGCAAGAAAATTAAATAGCACAAGAAATGAAGTCGGCGGTGAGACCTAGTGCGAGTGGTGATAGGGTGGCTCTAAAAAGCAGCAAGAACTTACATGCTATGCTCCAGTTAAATGTCTGTAGTGTCAGAGCTGTGGTCAATACAGCTAAATAGCTGTAATGCCAGATCAGTGGTCAATACAGTTAAATAGCTGTTAAAGGTCCTGGTAGACGGAATGGATGATTCAGAGAGGTCCTTCCATCCAACAACATTTTAGATGTTGGGAGTACCCAGGAAATGGAAGGGTCCCGTCTAACCCAATTCATCACGATATGGTTGCGATCCTGGATGCTGGCGGAGGACTTGTTGCATTGCTTTGTAGTTTACTGAGTCCGCTGACGCTAAGGCCACCTTCTTGTGCTTCCCCAAAACCCCTCCTGATCCTCTTTCTCAGATATATAGACCGAGATTAATCCTGTGAACCATTAGAAAGAAGGCTACTCTGCAACTTTGTGCAAGTAAAATCATAGTCTTTCCTGTACTCTAAAGACCCCTCTAAAAGGATGATCATTCCTTGATGTGAAGCAGTAGCTGAAAGCTATAAAGCTGACCTACATGCTGCTTTTCTCTGCTTGCCTGAAAGTGCTTCACAGAATTAACTCACACTTCTTCCACACCCCAGAGAGCACCGGAGTGGGGAGGATAAGAGAGAGAGAGTTATTGAGAGAGAGAGTTATTGAGAGAGAGAGTTATTGAGAGAGAGAGAGTTATTGAGAGAGAGAGTTATTGAGAGAGAGAGAGAGAGAGAGATATTGAGAGAGAGAGATATTGAGAGAGAGAGATATTGAGAGAGAGAGAGAGAGAGAGAGAGAGAGAGATAGAGATATTGAGAGAGAGAGAGAGAGATATTGAGAAAGAGCTATTGAGAGATTGTGATACTGCGAGATTGTGATACTGCGAGATTGTGATACTGCGAGATTGTGATACTGCGAGATTGTGATACTGCGAGATTGTGATACTGCGAGATTGTGATACTGCGAGATTGTGATACTGCGAGATTGTGATACTGCGAGATTGTGATACTGCGAGATTGTGATACTGCGAGATTGTGATACTGCGAGATTGTGATATTGCGAGATTTTGATATTGCGAGATTTTGATATTGCGAGATTTTGATATTGCGAGATTCTGATATTGAGATTGACCGATATTGTGATTGAGAGATATTGAGATTGGGATTGTGAGATTGTGATTGTGATTGAGGGATTGGGATTGTTGGCAAAGGTGATAGCCACCTGGCTTCATCATGATCTTATCGACTTTATGCCGGGCTGCATTCCAGGCAATATCTCGGGAGACTGCATTTGATTTTGACCAGAATGCACCAACTGGTTGGCTTCCATGCCTTTCTCTTACTAGACTTTTGAGAAGGCACTTGACTCTATAAGATGCACATTCTTATTTCAAGTCCTACAAAAAATGAACTTCGTGCCTTCATTTCTGGCATACTTTAAGATCATATGCTTGCCCCCATGAACACAAGTTAAAGTTGGCGGAGTACTATCTGATTCCTTTCTAAATTGGAGGGGCACAAGACAAGGGTGTCTTCTCTTTTTAGTCTTCTTTGCCCTAACAGTTGAGCCCGTGGCTGAACAGATCAGGTAGGATGCATTGGTGGAGGGTTTTTGCTGGATCGGGCAACTGGAAGACCGTATTTCAATATAAGCAGGTGACATGCTTCCCTTCCTACATGACTCCTAAACAAATAGTGTCTGCATCATGAAAAATACTAGACCTTTATGGGGATGCTGTGGGTCTGGTGGTCAATTGGAATAAATCGGTGCTGGCACACTTGGTGAAACACCTGAGGTTATGCCGTGAGAAACTGGTACACGACCATTTACAAAGTACTATGGTCTATATAAAACGCTGAGCTCACTGCTAGCTTGGGATCTTAACATAACTCCTGCAGTGGGTAAAACCAGTCTATAGCTATGTAAATGGAGGACCCTGCCCTTTTCAGTAATGAACAGGATCCCACTGTCGAAGATGTTTGCCCTCGCTATACATTTTGCTACTTTTCCCATTTAAAATGCCACACATTTTTTGACAAATTAAAAGCCATGCTTAGGAGGTATTTATTGGCAAGCAAACTCCCTATAGCCAAATGCATGCAAACAGTGTATGAGGGAGAAAGGGACATGGTGGATACTCGGTTGGATTGTTGATCAACTCACCTCATCCCTATTAATTAATGACTGTGTTTGGAGATGTAGATGATGCAGCAGGATGACTCGATCCCCCTTAAATATATATACCAGTCAAAGATGCCATATAATACCCTCCGCAGTCACAAGAGTGACATTAACTGCTTGGCACAAAGTCCTGAACCACATTGAGACACAATACTTAAACAAGAGACCATCCTTTGGCTTGGAATCTGGCTCCCCACTACCACCACCAAATCACTTGATTGTAGAGTTTGGGATTACATTGGAATCTCCAAGCTGGCATAATTCGCAGTTCTTCAATTCCTCCAAATGAGGCAAATGTTTGAACCCTTCTGAAGGGATTTTACAGAACTGCTGGCGTTCAGCCCCCTAGAAGTTAAACTCACACTAGATCTACTGAATAAGGGTAGCATTTTCTGAATGTTTCGCTCTTTGGCCACTAACACCCCTAACCAATTTGGCCCTCTTGCGCAGTACCAGAGCCTAATAGAAGACGAATGGAGAAAATGTCCCCTGAAAAGTGAAAATTTCAGCTCGTCTTCATTTTACCAGTTTAATCCCCTTCACAGAGCGTACTGTAGCCCAGAGAAGTTGCGGAGGATCAGCGCCCAAGATCTCGCCAAGCTGCTCTGGGTATTCTGAGGCACATGGTTTGGGACTGCACCAATATCCATCTTTGCTGGAAACAAGTCCAGCTGTACCTGCCGGAGATGGTTGGGGAACTGTGGTATTGTGCAGCCTATGGCATGGAATGTTATGAATTGGAATGTGATGGAGTCACTGGAGCTCTGCATTCTTATTGTGGTCAGTTGCTCCAGTGCCCCTTCATTGCGAGACGTACTACCCCTGGTTTCTTCACTACAGGAACCAGTAGAGCTTACTTCAAAAGCAGCCTTTTGGGAATCAAGGGTGAACTTGGCGGCACTAGAGGGAATGAACACTTATTGGACCTGGCTCTCTATTTGCCAGAAAGGATATAAGAAAGGATTTCTCTCTCTCTCTCTCTCTCCCTCCCTCTCCCTCTCCCTCTCCCTCTCCCCCTCCCCATCCCCCTCCCCCTCCCTCTCTCCCTCTCCCGCTCCCTCTCCCTCTCTCTTTCTCTTGCTCTTTCTCTCTCTCGCACGCTCTCTCTCCCGCTCTCTCCCTCTCCAGTATGCAGATTAAAAATGCGACAAGATTTGTATTGTATGGCTGGAAATAGTATATCCTTTGGAGACTTTCTACCCAATCACCTCACCTATCCACTAGAGTCCGCTGCGGTGTAAATGCGCTTTCTACACTCCCCGGACAGATACCCCTGTGTCTGTAGGAAAAATCCAGAGACATACCGTGGATTTCCACGTGCTGTATTGTCTGCAAACATGTTTTGAAAATAAGTACAAATGTTCTGGAAAAAACAGATGAAGCGCTCACGTGGTGTTTAATGTCGGATGTTTGTCAGTTTTATATGTCATAAGACTAGAACGTCAACGAAACACTGCATTGCATCTCCGGTAAATTCTCAAAATACGGGCAGAACAGTACTGTAAATTGGGTATTCCATCTTTTTGGGAATGTTTTGGTCACAATTTCAATTATATTTGACATATAAACAATACATATTCAATTGTTTTTCGTTCCAAAACGCAGTGTTATATGTGTGTGTGTGTGTGTGTGTGTGTGTATATATATATATATATATATATATATATATATATATATATATATATATATATATATATATATATATATATATATATATATATATATATATATATATATATATATATATATATATATATATATATATATATATATATCCAAAACAAGAGTTGCCCCCAAGATGAAGCCACATCACAGCGTGTTAGTCCATTTATTCCAAGGATTCTATCAGCCTGGTTACAGCACACAAATATTGCCAAACGCGTTTCGGGCGTGACACCGCCCTTGATCACTGGCATAGGAGACCCAACAACTCGAGCAGTCCACCTGAGCACAATTTAATGTCCCGCCCATGTGGGCGTGTGCTGTAGAGGATTCTGGTAAGTGTAGTCCGCTCTTTTTATTTTAACCCCAGTGGGTGATGTGGGCCCCCGGAAAAATGAACAGTCTTACCCATGTGGGTATGCGCTGCAGCGCGGCTTGAAGTTGATTTCATCCTCCTCGGAATGGACACGCTGTTCCTGTAGTGCCTCTTAGTAAGGGTAAGACTGTTCATTTTTCCGGGGGCCCACATCACCCACTGGGGTTAAAATAAAAAGAGCGGACTACACTTACCAGAATCCTCTACAGCACACGCCCACATGGGCGGGACATTAAATTGTGCTCAGGTGGACTGCTCGAGTTGTTGTGTCTCCTATGCCAGTGATCAAGGGCGGTGTCACGCCCGAAACGCGTTTGGCAATATTTGTGTGCTGTAACCAGGCTGATAGAATCCTTGGACTAAATGGACTAACACGCTGTGATGTGGCTTCATCTTGGGGGCAACTCTTGTTTTGGATTTATAGCGGCCGGCCCGGTCGCGGTGAGGCCCCACTGCGTAACATGCAGGTCCGTAGTGCAGGATACTAAGAGGCACTACAGGAACAGCGTGTCCATTCCGAGGAGGATGAAATCAACTTCAAGCCGCGCTGCAGCGCATACCCACATGGGTAAGACTGTTCATTTTTCCGGGGGCCCACATCACCCACTGGGGTTAAAATAAAAAGAGCGGACTACACTTACCAGAATCCTCTACAGCACACGCCCACATGGGCGGGACATTAAATTGTGCTCAGGTGGACTGCTCGAGTTGTTGGGTCTCCTATGCCAGTGATCAAGGGCGGTGTCACGCCCGAAACGCGTTTGGCAATATTTGTGTGCTGTAACCAGGCTGATAGAATCCTTGGACTAAATGGACTAACACGCTGTGATGTGGCTTCATCTTGGGGGCAACTCTTGTTTTGGATTTATAGCGGCCGGCCCGGTCGCGGTGAGGCCCCACTGCGTAACATGCAGGTCCGTAGTGCAGGATACTAAGAGGCACTACAGGAACAGCGTGTCCATTCCGAGGAGGATGAAATCAACTTCAAGCCGCGCTGCAGCGCATACCCACATGGGTAAGACTGTTCATTTTTCCGGGGGCCCACATCACCCACTGGGGTTAAAATAAAAAGAGCGGACTACACTTACCAGAATCCTCTACAGCACACGCCCACATGGGCGGGACATTAAATTGTGCTCAGGTGGACTGCTCGAGTTGTTGGGTCTCCTATGCCAGTGATCAAGGGCGGTGTCACGCCCGAAACGCGTTTGGCAATATTTGTGTGCTGTAACCAGGCTGATAGAATCCTTGGAATAAATGGACTAACACGCTGTGATGTGGCTTCATCTTGGGGGCAACTCTTGTTTTGGATTTATAGCGGCCGGCCCGGTCGCGGTGAGGCCCCACTGCGTAACATGCAGGTCCGTAGTGCAGGATACTAAGAGGCACTACAGGAACAGCGTGTCTATTCCGAGGAGGATGAAATCAACTTCAAGCCGCGCTGCAGCGCATACCCACATGGGTAAGACTGTTCATTTTTCCGGGGGCCCACATCACCCACTGGGGTTAAAATAAAAAGAGCGGACTACACTTACCAGAATCCTCTACAGCACACGCCCACATGGGCGGGACATTAAATTGTGCTCAGGTGGACTGCTCGAGTTGTTGGGTCTCCTATGCCAGTGATCAAGGGCGGTGTCACGCCCGAAACGCGTTTGGCAATATTTGTGTGCTGTAACCAGGCTGATAGAATCCTTGGAATAAATGGACTAACACGCTGTGATGTGGCTTCATCTTGGGGGCAACTCTTGTTTTGGATATATATATTTATATATATATATATATATATATATATATATATATATATATATATATACACACACATACAGCCTTAAGTATTCCTTCTACCAACTTCACGAATTGTAAAGCATAAAACACAATTTTTTTTAAAGTGTATTTGTGAGTTCTTTGTGTGGGGGGAATATATTTTGTTAGGTACAGTGCCAAATATCCTTTCCATATTAGTCCTTTTACATATGGAGGTCAGGTAAATAAATTGCAAATAAACAACCATTTTATACTGTAGCAGTTTATAGCCTCTATAGGATATATGATGGATGGATGACTCCGTCCAAAAGATATGCAAATATTGGTGACCTTGCAGGGCTTTTTTATTCATGTAAACGCATTATTGATTACCGATTGATTTCAGGACAGTTGGATGAGCCTTGTCCACTGGCTGTATTTACCAATATTTAACACGGACCAAGACCTAGCTCTGGGATTATGTTTGTACACATTCTCCCATGTCAAAGAGCTGGCCCACTCCGTGGGTATGGGCTACCTGTGTTTGATGGGGCACTTTTACACTTACGTCATGGCCCATTAGCATATGCACCCACTTTCGCCAGGATCCCACGGTGGGAGGGCAAGTGTTGCTTTTTCAGCAGAATTGGCCTCACATGAAAGGTAGAGGAAATTGTGAAACGGGGCGTGCTAAGGATTCTGGTAGCACGTGGAATGGAATGCCCTCATAGCTCTGACACTGCAAGACCAGCTGAACACCCTAGATGCAATGTTATTGTCTGTAAAGGTTTCATCCTAGAAGATGCATCCAATCTTCGAGTAAAGAGGCAGCTGGAACAAGCTGGGATGAGCAGAGTCTGGCCAATGGAGTAGTCATGCTGGTTCATGCTCCTGGTATCAACAGAGCTCTTGATGTGTGTGTGTGTGGGGTTGTACATGGACAATGTATCAAAGATATACGGCGAAGCCTCGATCGGAGTGTGAGTTGTGCCGCCCTTGCATGTAATCTGGTAGTGTGTTGATGTGACAGTCATTGTGCGAAGCCCCTCAGAAGCTCACGCTTCTGCTCATTAGTAAGTCTCTTTTAACGATGAAGCTGCGTAAGGCTTGGGGAGGGGATAATTCACGAGTGCTAATTGCTCAGCTGTTAATTTTCATAAGTGTTGATAGAAGCAGTTCCTTAAATTAAACTTTGTTTAAAATGTATCAAGGGAAATATTCCACAATATCGGGCCTGAAGTGAAAATTAATATGAATGCTGTGGCAATTAACGCGTACTGGTTAATCGCTTCCAGCAGCATTTGAGCTTGACGCTCCTTAACCGCATTTTTGCACGCTGCTCTAGGTTCAGGCTCGCTCCAGGACATGGGGAACGGCAAATACGCGTATCATGCAGTGTGAGACCATACACGGTCTTGGGTGAGTGCTAAGGTCTAACTGAAAGACCCGAGGTTGGAGGAAGGATCTGGTGAGCAGGGACTACAGGTAACCCCAGGGTATCCAATGGTGTAGGGATTGGAAGAAGAAATAAGGGTTGCTTTTTGCAGATCCTGTAAGCGGGCCTTTGTATTGATAAAGAATTCATAAACGAGAAAATGTCGATTTTGAGACCCCGGAAAGAATAAATATGCATTTTACCTTGTAAGCTCAATTATGAAATTATGCGTTACAGCGATCCCCAGAAGAGGAAAATAATTTAGCATAAACCTTCTCCAATTTTACATTGTCAGATAATCCTCTTGCAAGTAGCCTTTACCTTTTATCTCTCCATTACATGGTTCTCTGAGTGAGATGTGTGCTACACAAATCTTAACTCTTTACTTCGTATAGGAGAAACCATTGGCACATTATGCCTTTGAATACCTTCCAAATGCATGTTTATGTACTAATGTAAGCTATAAGATCAATGCAAACAGTATGGATTGCTGAACAATGTCAAACATTCACCCCCAGTGCAGGGATCTGGGCCTAAATCCATCAGTTTTTTTGCTCACCATGCCATTCCAGTTTGGATCCAGCAATATGCAAATCAGTCTGCACACTGCTCTCCATTGGAACAGTCCACCCTGGACAGGTCCTCCCTGAACACAAGCAACCCAGGGCTGGTTTCTCCCCTGTTACAGCTCATCAGTTGAGTGGCATGGGACTCACATCTGGGCACACCCATCCCATTTAGGGTGTTGCACTGAAATATAAAAAAGAGTGTGAGATGGAATGGTTGAATTAATCTCAGCCACTGGTAATTGCTAAGGCCTCATCCCAGTCCATTGTTATTTTGTACACCATGCCAACTCAGTTTGGACCCAGCCATATGCAAATCAGTCCTGACTCTGCTCCCAGTCCAGCCCGATCTACCAGGCCAGATCCTCCCTGGACTAGAAACACACATCCTAGGATCAGTTTAAGAGTATCACCCCTCATCAGCCAGGTTTGCTTAGCTCAGGTGGCATGGCGAGCACAGGACCCACGTCTGGGCATACTGGTTCCACTTAGGGCGACAAATGGCAAAACAACAATTCATGGACCGAATGCTGAACAATGTCAAACACTCACACCCAGTACAGAGATCTGGCCTTAATCCATAGTTATTTTGCTTACCATGCCATTCTAGTTTGAACCCAGCATTCTGCCCATCGTGTTTTTGTGTTGCTAATGTAAGCTATGTCAGTTCTGAAAAACATGTTCTAGAAATAGAGGGAACAAACAGGGCTGTGTGTGTTGGGCCAATCACTCTCTGATCCCAAGATTCTGTGGGATTGTGAACAGGGGATCCTCCCTGTTGAAGGTTTGTCGGGCATATTTCAGGAAATAAGAGTACATTCCACAATCATAGTCTAATTTAGCAGTCGCTGTGCCAACACCCAAGTGACTCCCCAAGGGAGGTACATTTAGAGATCTGTTGCAGTATCTTGAGAAGGGAACAACAGGTCTGTCATGGACACAGTGGTCTCACATTAGGATTTAGCTTACATTGGCCTCCTGTTATTAAGGAATTGGCAGCAAGGGAACATTTTGTGAAATCTGCTGCAAGGGGTATTTGTTTA
Organism: Triturus cristatus; assembly: GCF_964204655.1. Taxonomy (NCBI): domain Eukaryota; kingdom Metazoa; phylum Chordata; class Amphibia; order Caudata; family Salamandridae; genus Triturus; species Triturus cristatus. The sequence goes on along the minus strand of NC_140580.1, from coordinate 1,121,001,094 downwards.
ACTAAAGCATGGCCTACGTGCTGTCTTGTTAATTATAACATGTTAGTCTGTAAGAATGGCTGGCTTTGTCTTCCAGCCGGGTGTGAATTTAAAGAACCGAGATTACCTTGGTAAGCAGATCAGAGACGGAAACTTAGAAAAACGTGACGAAAATGTCACTATTTGATATGAAGGGCTAAAGAAGATGCGAGCACGGTTTGAAAGGCCTGCCTCGGCCAGGCGGGTTCGCTGGCTGTCGATTTCCTGGCTTCCAAGGTCACAGAGATGCCCAAAGGGACCGTGGCATCGGCACCGAGCCGCACCCACAACCCCCTAGAAAGACAAGTACAGGATGGGGCTGCTTGGACTGGTTTCCTTTGCCCTGTGCTTGCTGATGTCGATGCCTCTCTTGTTCGAGGCGCAGTGCATATGGTTTTCAAGTGACCTTTTCCATCCATATGATGCATTCCAAACGTGTGCTTTGAACACTTGCACTTTACGAACATCTGGGTCCTATGGGCATCTTAAACTTGTTTGCACTTCAAACTGCAAACGTTCAAAAAGAATACCTCCTCACTAGTGAGGAGTAAGGATTGTGCTCTTAGTGCACATTGTAATATTTCATACACACAGCAGTGCCCATGACAGGGAGATTCTAAGTCTGTCAGTCAGCCATCCATTGAAGTAGAATGGAACTGTGACTCAGCCGGGCTCCCACGTGAAGGACCTTTTTATTCCTTCCTAGATGGAGGGATGTCTCGTATGGATGTCTGGCCAGGAGAAAGGCGAGTCAGAGACAAGCTAGAAGGTTTGAGGAAGGAATCTGAGTGATGAGAGTTAAAAAATAAAATCCTTTGACAGGTTTCAAACATCACCTTGGATTTGGCATTGTCAGAATAAAATTTCATTTTAAGATCAATTTTCAGCATTTTTGCCACTTGGATGCTTCTGTCCAGGAGCCCGTTGGAGGATGGGCTTGTATTCTACATTCAACGACATATTACGCTGATTTGTTGTTTGTGTATTTAGCTGCAATTCATTTTAATTGTTCCTATGAAGTTAAAAAGTATTAGTGTCAGATAAAGATTCATCGCCCAGTGATGATTTAAGGCTGATGCAGTAGAAAGGAGGCATGTGTTCTGGCAGATGTTGACATAAGGCGCTGCCTCCTTCTGACAGCAGTTAAAAAGTATGGAGGTAGTAATCAAATTGCGGTTCAGCGACTCAGAGGCTAGAAACAGATTGAATTAAAATAGACGTAAGATTTATGAATAGCAATGGCTGTGATAAAAATTTCACAGCCTTTTCCTGAACTGGGGCGAGATGTCTACTTCGTGAAAGAATGAGGAGAGCGGATTCAGAAGTGTTTTATCGTTGTTGCATTTCAGGTTTTATGTTTCGAATCATGTTAGCAGATGATACAGGCGTGAAGCATCCAATGTAATATTTTCTGTTAGGGAAAGCACCGCGTCATTCCTTGCTTGGGTGCCGATCTGCCCTAGGCAGCTGATCTTCGTACAAGATCATGCATGAGTTGTTGCTGCCGCCTTTAGTTCTTCAAGACCTTGGATACACCTTCTGTCGCATGAAGAAAGATCACTCAGCGCTTTGTTCCCCGGTTAGACTTTCTATTTCTTTTGCTGTAATGAGGGCTGGAATGTTGAGGTTAAGTGGAACACCTCAAATATTGCGCGTTACTTGGTAATTTAGCTCCTAATAATATTTCTAGTGTTTGAAACTAGTGACTTCAGATCACTACATAACTGATGTACTGACATTGAGATATATATCTATTTTTAATATAATATATATATATATTTTTTTACCCAGTAGCGCTCACCACCGAGTAGTTCTAGTTAGGACCTAGATTCCATATGAACAGGGTTTTTTGTTTTGCTAATTACTTTGGTGCCATTTCACGAATCTTCACAACATTTTCAAAACTAGTATGCCAATCTATTCACCTGCTGTCTGGAAAGTGTCAGGTAGTTCATCAAGCTGGGCGCAAGAAAAAGGGGGCCCAGAACACGTTTTCCCCAATGCATTCCAATCGGGATTATAGACACGACTACAGCCCAAACCGCTTGATGAAATTACACCAAATTTGCCAGAAAGCTAGATCTTGGTCCAAAAACAGCCCTTTTTGCAATTTACTGTAAATCCATTAAAATGTTTTGTAGTTATTAAAGACAAAAATATGTATATGTATCTAGGGATGTGTATCCTTCGTGGATTATTTGATTGTCTGCCAGCACTTCAAACAGGAAATGTTGGCAGCCATCTTGGGACACAGACTCAGCCGAGTCCCAAGAAAAAACATTTAATAAAGACAAGTGTAGTGTAGTTCCTATATCCCTGATAGGCTATGTGCATTGGAATAACATACACTATAGATTTGACATAGGACTGAGGTCAGTATGTCTCTATCGAGTATATTAAACTTAATTACTTGTGTGTGCCAGCTAATTCAGAGGTCACAAGAAACTTCTCGAATCTACAAGAAGGGATTCGTTTCTGACAACCGCATAAACATGACAACTTTGTTTCCCTTAGAGTCGGAACAATCTCAGAACCGTGGAAACAATAGATAACAGTTTCACTCAGTCAATCGTGCATGCTTCGTTTCTACAGAGTTGCATAGAAATAGAGAGACGGGCGTTTAAATAAAAAGGGTTTATTGAACAGTCTTATTTCTCGTGCCAGAGATATGAACTGTTACAATGGTAACTGTGAAGTACAATGCGTACAGAGTAAGCAGCAAGATCAAATAATACTGCAATAGCATGGTTTGTAGCTATGACCTATATTAATTAAAATACATACATAAATATCACAGGCTAAAATGTGAATACTCATCTGATGCTTCTAAATTGTTCTACCCCAGTGTTCCTAACCTAAGTGTAGTACAAGGTAAGAAGTAGGTGCTGTTTTCTAAAGTATAGCTAGCTATAGTTTAGTTTTGCCAAGAGTTGCCAAAAGTTTCTCTAAGTTCTAGTCTGCTCCATACCTTAGAATGTGCGAGGTTGGAATCTCTTTCCGGGACTCGATATCTAACACCCCGCAAGGGAAGTCAGAAACACTGGAGCTGGATTCTCTGCGAGGAGGATGACTGCGTCTGGTCAGTGCATCAGGCGGGAACTCTATCTCCTTCCGAACTTGTCATGGCGAACCGCAAGTAGGCAGTCGAACTGGACCGTACTGGAACCGTGTTTTACCAGGGCAAGTGCAGGTATATTTATACCTTGAAGGTGTTTAGGAATGCCTGTATTGACGTAAAAGTCAGGCATCGGAACGTCATGAATGAACCCCTAAGGAATAGATGTTCATGTATGATAGGTGGGTTCTTGGAGAAATCAATATCCAAGCAAGGGAAATTCCTAAAGGCTTAAGAGTCTGGTTTTCCAACAACTTGTTGTGATGTTGATGGACGGATGTAGGAGTCCATGCCTGTATTTGGTTAGCATGGACAATGCCTAAATAAGGGCTGGATTTTCTATGCCTAAATAAGTGCAATATGAATTGTACCTATATAAGGGCATAAATCGGGAAACCTATATACGGAATCTAAATCTACACACAACATAAGAGGGCGGGGTAGAAATACCCTGACCCCCTGGGCCTACTAGTGGGGGCAAAAACGTTTTTTTCCCTTCAGTTTTCTTGAAATCGCAGTGGATCCGTGGGCAATTCTTATTTTTTTTTTAAAACAAAGAGGCATGGTTACCCACGCTTCTGTTTTTTGTACCCCCAGGTGCGCAAGGTCTTGAGGGGTATTTATATTATTGGCCTGCTCCTCACTGTGCCACTGGAATAAGGCTAGCCTGGCTGATGAGGGGTAAAACCCCGAAACTGGTCCCAGGAGACTTGTTTCTGGGCCAGGGAGGACCTACCTGGCCTGGCAGTTTGAGTTGGACTATTCCTATCAGGAGCAGGGTCAAGACAGATTTTTTGTATATGGCTGGGGCTAAACTGGGGTGGTATAGTGAGCAAAAGAACAATGGATTTAACCCAGAGCTCTTGACTGGCGGTGAGTGGTTGAAAAGCTTCAGCACTCCATCCATCGTATTGGTGTGTTTGCTATGTTCGCTCTAAGTGGCCAAGGGCATGCCCAGACATGATTCCCTTGTTCACTGTGCCACTTGATTTAAGCTAGCCTGAAGAGGGGTCCTACCCCAAAACTGGTCCCAACATGCTTGTTTCCAGTCCAGGGAGGACTTGGCCTGGCAGTTTGAGCTGGACTGTTCCCATGAAGAGCTGGGTTAAGACTGATTTGCATATGGCTGGGTCCAAACTGTGGTGGTATAGTGAGCAAAAGAACAATGGATTAAACCCAGATTTCTTGACTGGGGGTGAGTGGTTGAAATGTTTCAGCAATCCGTCCATCATCTTATTGTGTTTGCAAAGTGGAAATTACCCAGGTTCCCTACCTTGAAAGTCCCCCCTGGTAAAGTGAACACACTCACTCACCTCTTTCAGTTTCTATATGTAATCCAATTGCTCTTTGTTGCTGCCTACTTTTACTTCTGACTCCCTATCTGTTCGCTCAGTGTTATGTTCAAGATTTGTTTTCAGCTGTTTTCATGTGACCCCATGACTGCGTTTTTGAAAGTTTACTTTACAATTCAATATTGTTAAGCATCACGCGAGCTTGCATTAGCAGAAAGTAGGTAATAAAATTCAAGGTTGAACAAGGGCCCTAAATAGGTATTCCCAGGGCTGTAAAAATTGTAGGCTATTGCTGAAGAGTTCCCAGACATAACATTGGTCGGAGGCAGAAAGAGCGGGCCCCTAGCCAGACTCTGAAAACACAGGGTACTGACACTAAGTTAGCACCCCTGGGTCTCAGGTTGCACGGTGGATGGTAGGGTTGCACCAATGAGGACAGATATTTAGGGGCCCTGTCATTAACACTTTTGTGACAAAAGCACATGGCTTTTAAAGTTATTCTATTCTCAAGTGGGAGCCAGTGAAGTTTGGCAAGAGTACCTCTGGCAGATGCCCTCCTGGAGAGATTTAATACCAGTCGTGCTGCAGCATTTTGCAAGCTTTGGAGTTTTTTCAAGCCCCCTTTTGCCGCTCCAAGGTAAACGACATTACAATAGTCTAACTGAGGTCACCAGGGCACATACTATGGTATTCTTTGCTTTCACAGGGAGCAAATCTAAGATCTTTCTCAGGATTTTAAGGGTACCGAAGCATTTCCTGGCTACACTGCTTATGTGGCTCTCAAAGGGCAACCTGGGGTCAAACCATACACCCAGATTTTTAACTTTGGGCTTGGGGTCAGGGATCTGACCCATTACATCTGGCCACCAAGCGGAGGTCCAGATGGAAGGAGATTTACCAAAAACAAGGACCTCAGTTTTATTGGCATTTAGTTTCAAGCAGCTGCCAGGCATCCACACCACCAATTCCACCAGACAACATTTAAACTGCGCTGCAGCCTCATCCCCTTCCTGAGATAGCGTCACAATTAGTTGAGTATCATCAACGTATGACAGCAAAGGGGCGCATGTATAGGTTAAATAGAGTTGGGCTCAAAATGGAGCCCTGCGGCACCCCCTGTGTTAGCAGCAATATATCAGACCGGAAGGGCCTTGGGACTACTTGGAAAGTATGATATTGTAAAAAGGAGGCTAGCCACGACAGCACATTACCACCGAGTCTGCAATCCTCAAGCCACTTTAAAAGTAGGCCGTAGGATAAGGTGTCGAAAGCCATGCCGAGGTCCAACAGCACCAGAGCAGCAGTCTGTCCTCCATCCGCGCAGCGTCTGGGAGTTTCTGTGGCCAACAGTAATGCTGACTGTGTACAGTGATGTACCCTAAACCCTGACTGGGAATGATGTAGCAAATTGTTAAACTCAATGAAGCTAGTAATCTGCAGATTCACATGCTTTTCAGTTGTTTTGGCAAAGAAAGGTAGAAGCAAGATAGGTCTTAGATTTTCATAATGCGTAAGATCTGCAGGCTTCTTCCGCAAAGGGAGCACAATTGCATGCTTCTATTTTTGAGAGACTAGCCCCAACTCTAGGGACCCTATTCTAAGCTGCCATAAATAAGAGAGAATAGAATCCATACCTTGGACCAGAATTCTGGGTAGAGCTGGGTCTAATGGGGACCCTGATTTAATTATAGTGAATAGACCTTTTAGCTCCACTAAGGAATGAGTTGTAAAGTTCTCAAGGTCATCTCTGAGGCTATACCCTCTATTCTAGTTACTGAGCTGCAGCAGTTCCTGGCCTTCACAATGAACGAGTCATAAATCTGCGACTTTAGTTGTAAAAAAAGCAATCGTCTTATTGCAGCTTTCCCTGGACGGCGTCACTGTCACAGAGACGCGATCCAAGGAAGACAAAGAGTTAAGGATGGATCACAATTCTATAGAGGACTAAGTCGAACTCTCAATCTTCTGAGTATAAAACTCTCTGCGGGTGCTTCTAATAAGCTTATGATATTGTTTAAGTTCCTTTTTTAGGTCTCGCGTGGCGTGGCAGCGCAAAGCGCTGCTCGCTTAACGAGATATATTGTTAACGAGGAGTTTCAGTAGAGGGCTTGAAGCTCCGCCCCTCATTTCCATTGGCTGGCGTCACCGTTTATGGTAAACGGTGGCCTGCCATTGGAAATGAGGGTTTTTGGGTAACACCCTTTGGCCTCCGAGCCGGACTGGGTCGCCTGCTTTGTTGCTGTCGCAAAGCAGTTTCTTATCTTTATGGGGCCATGTGTGTCTTAGAAACACATGGCCCCATAAAGACAAGAGATCTCCATGCTCTGGCTGCAGCGCGGTCCTCTTTCACATTCGGGACCGCGCTCGTTGTATTTTGGTATCGGCCTGTATATGACCAAAGATTTCTGGTGGTTGAATAGAAAACCCCCTGTAACCAAACAGGGCATTGATCAGTTCCCACCTCTATCTGGAATTAACTAGAATGTTTCACTCTACAAGGTCAGTCGAGGGTAAACAAAACACAGATAAAAGAGTAGAGCTTGGTAGAAACCAATCCCATCCAGTCAACTGGAAGTTAGGTCAATGTTTTCACAAAGCGTGTTTTAAAGCGCTTATGGGCACGTTTGTGCAGTGGGGCGCTACATGTGGGTCCGCGCAGGAGTCGTGTTTTCAACTGTTACAACTTGGCACATGTTCATGCCTTGTGTATGATTACTTGAAGTGTGTAAGTGTGTGTTCCTCTGCTCACCGGGCAGATACAGTGTAGTGGGAGCACAGATGTTGCACCTGTGGACGTGTGATCGTCTGCACTTCCTCTCTCCGGTAGCGGTGGGGGCGAGATGAGGTTTCAAGGCCGATTGTGAAAATCAAGCGTGGCCGCCCCTGCTTGGAATCTGCAGTAAAGTTCACTTTGCAGTTTTTGCTCGGGTAGGCTGCTAATATTTCGTCCAGAGTCCTCTGTGCTGATTTATTTTTTGTTTCTAGCAGTTCCAGCGCCTTTGGTGATGTTTTGAACTGACGATGGCGATTAAATGTTGTTGGTCGTTTCCTGCATGCAAGCTTGATGTGTCTGTTTAGGGTCCAGAAGCTGTCGGATCCCAGCTGGCAGCCGCCTCCCTCTGTTTGTCACTTGTGTGCTCTTGGGCATGGTCCTGCACCTGGGAACTTCAAAGGCCTCCATGGAATTTATTGGTGTATTTAACGGGTGATTCTCCTGCATCATACCCCAGTGACTCCTTCAGCCCACCCAGGCTTCTTCATAAACAGTACATCTTGGCACGTTTGCATTTTAAGAGATATGCCCTACCGCGACACCCCCCCTCGCCCCCCCCCGGAGTTTTATCTTGCGCGAACTTGACCCGAAGGTATCGGAGCGCTTTACATAAGCACCAGCTGCGTTACCAATGGATACATTCATCATTCATTTTAGCCAGGCACGGGGACATTAAGTGATTTGCGAGAATCACAGGATGTTGAGAGTCCCTGCCGAGACTCGAACCCAGATCCCCAGCGTGAGGTCGACCACCCTAGCCGTAAGGGCACGTACTCTCCCCATTGCTTATAATCAGAACTCCATTTGGAAATATAAAGTTGCGTTTATTGACTGTCCCACTCTTTCTTAATGAAGTGCTGCTACTCTCCCTTTCTTAATGAAGTGCTGTACTCTCCCTTTCTTAATGAAGTGCTGTACTCTCCCTTTCTTAATGAAGTGCTGCTACTCTTCTAAATGAAGTGCTTCTACTCTCCCTTTCTTAATGAAGTGCTGTACTCTCCCCTTCTTAATGAAGTGCTGTACTCTCCCCTTCTTAATGAAGTGCTGTACTCTCCCTTTCTTAATGAAGTGCTGCTACTCTCCCTTTCATAATGAAGTGCTGCTACTCTTCTAAATGAAGTGCTGCTACTCTCCCTTTCTTAATGAAGTGCTGCTACTCTCCCTTTCATAATGAAGTGCTGCTACTCTCCCCTTCTTAATGAAGTGCTGCTACTCTCCCCTTCTTAATGAAGTGCTGTACTCTCCCTTTCATAATGAAGTGCTGCTACTCTCCCTTTCTTAATGAAGTGTTGCTACTCTCCCTTTCTTAATGAGGTGCCGCTATTTTCCCTTTCTTAATGAGGTGCTGCTACTCTCCCTTTCCTAATGAGGTGCTGCTACTCTCTCTTAATGAAGTGCTACTACTCTCCCTTTCTTAATGAAGTGCTGCTACTCTGTTTAATGAAGTGCTGCTACTCTGTTTAATGAAGTGCTGCTACTCTGTTTAATGAAGTGCTGCTTCTCTGTTTAATGAAGTGCTACTACTCTCCCTTTCTTAATACAGTGCTGCTACTCTCCCTTTCTTAGTAAAGTGCTGCTACTATCCCTTTCTTAATGAAGTGCTGCTACTCTCCCTTTCTTAATGAAGTGCTGCTACTTTGACTTTGAGTGCACCCTACAGTTTGTGGGCTGGATCAGAGTCAATTCAAAAAGAGCTTTATTCAACCAAACAGGCCAAAAAAGACAAAAATTAAACATACATAGAAGACCATCATAAGTGAACCCTCACAGTATCGAAACATTGCCAACGAAGTAAACATAACCAGTCGAGGCAACCTGAGCAGCCTGGGCAGAAATAATAACTCCAGCTGATAGGGAAGATCATGTAAAGTGCAGGTGCGTACAAAGAGATGTGCACATTTTTTAAAACATTAAAACCACAGCCAAACGGAAGTTACAAAGCCAAATTGCAGAGCCCCATTGTATCAGGTGTAATTCCAAGTTCACCAGTTACCTGTTACGAGTGTTGTTACTCGGTAGACTTTAATTACAGCTTCTGAGCACTATTTTCTCAAATAGCTTTGTCCTGCCTGCTGCACAGGACACACACACTCCTAATTTTATAGCACGGAACTGGCATTTGCAATGGAATAGGTTTCGCATTTGTGAGAGTTTAAGTTATTTGCATTGTAAATGACAATGCCTTTTATTGATCTGTTTTATAAACAGCACATAAATAAAAGTGATTATCATTTACAATGCCAATAGCTCAAACTCTCGGAAATGCGAGACCTATTGCATTGCAAATGCTTGTTATAACTAGCCAGATTGTCCGTGCTACAGTCTTTCCGCCATAGGCGTGCCAAACACTTGCAGGACTTCTTTGCAGCAGCTAAAGTCTTATTGTACCCAGGCGCAGAGAAGGAGGCCCGTGGCTTTCGTCTGGGGACCAGCGGAATTATACTATCCTGTGCTCCTATAATCCAGTTTTAATAATAACTGTAGCTATATCCGCGTCTTCCCCCACAGTGGGGTCAGAAACTGCAGCGCCTTAGTAAAGGCCTCAGGATTGATCGTGGCCCGTTTCCTCGATAGTTTAGTCCCATTTATTTTGCTTGGCGTAGCTCAATTAGGAAGCGAGACTTGAAAAGGTATAATATAATGATCAGTCCAGGGGATCGCAATAGGGGCTTCCACAATCAGCGTGGACAAGTTAGAAAAGATGGGATCCAAAGTATGCCCCATTGCATGGTCGCACCCTGATACCCGCTGAACTAAGTGCAAAGTCTTGCGATTAGTTTAATTTGCATG